>NC_135429.1:0-2720000 GCF_051991245.1 Festucalex cinctus
CCAAAAGAAGAAAAGAAACCGCAGCCAAAAGATGGATGAAAGCCATGCAGAGCAGAAGTGAAACTCAGACAAGAGAAGAAGCCAAAGGAAAAGGAAAGAAAGAAAGCAAAGTAACAGCACATGCAAAGCTCAAAACGAAGAAGGAACCGTCCTGGGTATGACATTAAACTGCAACCAAAGAGAAAGCAAAATAACAACACATGCAAGACTCAAAAAGAAAAAAAAGAAGAAGCCAAACAAGGTTCATGGGATGCCGAAAAGGACAGATGGGGTCCCGCCTGAAGAAGGACAAATACCTCCGAAACGTCGCGATCGGGCCCCATCTCAACAAAGCGCTCTGGGGTGGTAATTAATTTAGAATAACAAAGGCGAAACACATACATACAAAGCTCAGATACGAGAGAAAAAGAAAGGCCAAGCAAAGGAGACAGAAAAGACTAAGTTAAGTAGAAAGAAGCTCATGCAAGAGAAAGAACTTAAATTAAAGATAGAAGAAAGACCAAATTGGGAGGAGTGTTTGTGGCACTGAAGACTCTGAGGCGCGGAAGGGCTCGAGTAATGGCAGGACCGTGCACTTCCTCCCTTATTGGGAGTTTCTTTCCTCTCACCTAACCAGCCTGTGCCGCCTTCTCGGCCCTAAACCCAACCCTCGGAGGACCTAGGTGACCCTTACCTATTAATGTGTATTAATGCCCTACTGTATGAAAACCCTAAACTCAACCAAATTACTGTGTGTCGAAAACCCGAATTGTCAATCTGCTAACCCTAATTGGATGTAACCCTTATTGCGGAGTATTGGAACCTAAATTAAGATGTAGCCCTAATTGTGATATACTTACCGTTGTACTTACCTGTGGGATGGGAGCCTATGCTACTTACCTGTACTTACCTCAAATCTGAAGACAGCCAACCCTGACCCAGATTGGATGGGTGGATGACTAACCTCAAACTAGAGTAGTCTTATGTAATAGGTGGCACGGTGTGTGCTCTGCGTAAAACCTGCGATAGGTGGCAAGACTCTACAACCTGCGTAAAACCTGCTAAATTATGGGATGGGAGTGTCAGTGCTTGTGCGAACTTTGGAGGAGATGGAAGTCTGGAAAAGAACATAGCCGGGGGAGTTGGATGGAAAACGGATGAAAGAGGAGAAGCAGATGGAGGAAAGGATAAGGGGGTGCCATAAGAGAAAATACAGAATTGAATACCACACCCAAAAGAAGAAAAGAAACCGCAGCCAAAAGATGGATGAAAGCCATGCAGAGCAGAAGTGAAACTCAGACAAGAGAAGAAGCCAAAGGAAAAGGAAAGAAAGAAAGCAAAGTAACAGCACATGCAAAGCTCAAAACGAAGAAGGAACCGTCCTGGGTATGACATTAAACTGCAACCAAAGAGAAAGCAAAATAACAACACATGCAAGACTCAAAAAGAAAAAAAAGAAGAAGCCAAACAAGGTTCATGGGATGCCGAAAAGGACAGATGGGGTCCCGCCTGAAGAAGGACAAATACCTCCGAAACGTCGCGATCGGGCCCCATCTCAACAAAGCGCTCTGGGGTGGTAATTAATTTAGAATAACAAAGGCGAAACACATACATACAAAGCTCAGATACGAGAGAAAAAGAAAGGCCAAGCAAAGGAGACAGAAAAGACTAAGTTAAGTAGAAAGAAGCTCATGCAAGAGAAAGAACTTAAATTAAAGATAGAAGAAAGACCAAATTGGGAGGAGTGTTTGTGGCACTGAAGACTCTGAGGCGCGGAAGGGCTCGAGTAATGGCAGGACCGTGCACTTCCTCCCTTATTGGGAGTTTCTTTCCTCTCACCTAACCCTAATGATAATCCCAACACATAACCCATAACCCGGTCTAATCCTTTAACCCCAACCCCTAACCATAACCGCTAACCCTAATCCCATCCCATAACCCTAAAACATGACTTTAACCCTAATCCGGTCTAATAAATTCTTAATTCGGGCCTAGAATAACCCTAACCCTTAACCCCAATCTCTAGCAATGATAAAAACTATTATGATAATTAAGATTAATGATAAAAATTTAAATACTTGTAAAATGGCTAAAAAGATAAATATATCATATAAATATTATAAAAGTTTAAATATTTGTAAATTGGCAAAAAAGATAAATATATCATATAAATATTATAAATATGTACATAGAGACAGTTACATTAAAAAATAAAAACAAAAAAAATACAGATGTGTATATAGTTGGGATGTATGTAATGTAAAAAATATATATAAAAATTGTATAAATATATAAAAATTGTATAAATGTATTGTAATCTTACTGTGTATATATATGGGATACTTTTATTTTAGGTAAAGTGCATTTCAGTTTCATAATTTTTGTTACAATGTATTTCAGTTTCATAATTTTTGTTACAATGTATTTCAGTTTTGTGATTTAGTTGTGTACGGACTCACGGCTGTTCAGTTGGAGTTTGATCGCGAAGGAGAAAACATCTCTTCAATAACTGCTTAATAGCAACTTGATTGTATTCATTGTGCCATAAACCTGAGGAAGGCTCTGAACGAGCCGAAACGTCGTTTTGGCACACAAATTTTCAAAATTTGATTATTAAGAAAAGATTTGAATATTTTTTTGTTTTTTTTCCTATTTTTTTATTTTTTTTATTATTACTTATATAACAAAGGCGACCCCTACAATTGGAAATTAGTGTTAATTAACTCATTATAAATATCAAACCTAGATACAAAAAAAATATATACAGATAAACAATAAAAAAATAAATATATATACATATAATGGATAGTGGATGGACAGTGGTCCACTATGGACGCCGGAGACCGGCGCGTTCCGAAAGGGACTATGGCGCTGGGAGGGGCCGAGGATGGAAGGACCGTGCACCTTCCTTCCGCTCCAGGAGAGGGGGATATTCCCCCTACCCTGCGAGAGGAAGGGCTCAGACCTTCACTCCTAACCGGCCAGTGCCTCCTCCGCGGCCCCCCCAGTATGCCGGTCCCAGGAATCGCTCGTATGCAGCGGTAGTCCAACAACGCTGGAGACCCGCTCAACGCAGACCCCCCTCGCGGGAGACAGGAACAGACGTACGACGACAAGCAGCAGACCCCCAGTTCGGGAAGCTGGTGCGAAAATTACACGCGGTGGTCAAGGTGGTACATCATCTACGCAATGTAGACATGAAATACAACAATCCACAACCACGCATGATTGGAAGAATGGTTGACATTTTGACCTCGATGATCAAGCCGGCATTCCCCAAACGTCAGACATTGGAGCTGGTGGAGGGGAATGCAAAAAATTGGGCCCACACCACCTGCATGATTTTGGTAGAACACTATCAGGGGTGCTTGGAGGAACTCTTGGGAGAGTTATCAGAGATACTCACCCCAGATTGGAAAACGGCTCTAGAAGTGGCAGTCCGTTGGGCCAAGAGAAAGCTACCCCGGGTCACACAGGAGGTGATTGACCAGGTGGAGACACTGGTCAAGACCATAGTGGATGTCATCAGTCCGGAGGTAGCACAGGCTCCGCGGCCAACTATGCCGACGCCCGAGGCACCATTACATTCTACACCAATGCCCGAGGCGCGACCAGCGGCCCGATTTCAAGTTTCTGCCCATGAAAATGCGGGAGAGGACCAAGTGGAGATCCCCAAGGAGCCTGCACGAGAACGTAGAGAATCCCGGAAAGTCAAACTTCCTACAACTTGGGTGCAGCCTCTCGAACTAGAGAAGGAAGATGTTCAGACCCTCGAGTGGGAGGGGGAGAAGGTGGATGCACCACAAGTTGAGAGATTTGAGGGGACCTTGGAAACCACGATTGGGAAAATGTGGAGGGATTGGATTCCGGAAACAATGAAAGA
Source organism: Festucalex cinctus (assembly GCF_051991245.1). Taxonomy (NCBI): domain Eukaryota; kingdom Metazoa; phylum Chordata; class Actinopteri; order Syngnathiformes; family Syngnathidae; genus Festucalex; species Festucalex cinctus. The sequence goes on from NC_135429.1 coordinate 3,863, forward strand.
ATTATTGTTGAGGCCCCCAGTGGAGGACCCCGAGGGGTTGCTGTCACTGGAACCACGGCCACAGCCTCCAATAAACTTGGCCTTACAAAGAATTCTGGAAACAACTGAGCCGGAGGAAGTTGTAGGCGAATTAATCTCCTTAGAAGAAGAACCAGCCCAGGAAGAAGTCCAGAGGCCACTAACCAGGACGGAGGAAAGCTCCGTGAGCGGGTGGTGGGACGTAGAGGAACCCCGGCCAAGTAGGGTCGTACGTCACCGGAACACACAAAGGAAGCTGACGGACTGGACACTTGAGGTTGGGAGAAAGTACCTAATAATTGGAGATTCCAACCTAGCTAAGATCCCACCTTATCACAATAAAGACATACAAGTGGACAGTTTCCCAGGCAGTCATTTCAGGCACGGTCAGGCCCTGATGGAAAAAACAGTGGCACCAAGTGATGTAGTGGTTGAAAAAATTGTGTTGGCCTTTGGCATCAATAGCAGAGCCAACAAAAGTAAGGAAACCACAGTTAAGAATCTACAGGGAGCTATCAGAGCCGCTAAAAGAAAGTTCCCATATACAGAGGTTTGGGTGCCCCTGATCAATTTCTCAGAAAACCTCCCGGAGGAAGAGAAAGAGAATCTACAGGAATTGAACGGCCACATTGAGAGAAATATGGGCTATATCCCCCGATTGCCGGCATCCCACTTTCAGGTGGAGGAAGATGACATACATTGGACCGAGGAGACGGCGGCAGCCATGTTTTCCCATTGGCTGGAAACGTTAAACTTGTCCGCCCATTGAGTCTCAAGATGGAAGGGGCGGTGAAGGAACGGTCCTTGGTGGCACAGGATGTTGTGGTCCTAGCAACAAATTTTTCTTTGTCCGGGCCGCAACTGAGTGTGCTACAGAAGGGCTTGTCTTTCATTCCTTCCTTGGATATTGGAAAAGATCAAAAAGCACAATTTGAATTAGATTTGCAAAATTATCATAGGAAATTAAAATTGATTGCCTATTACAAAGACTCAGGTAGACAGGACGCACTACCATGGGTGGGCCCTTCTACATGGGCACCTCTGATACAGGAATTACCTGGTGAAATCCAACAATTGATTCAGACAGATCACGAAACTTTTGACAAATTTTGGATACCGACTTTAGAAAAACATAATTTGACGATCGAAGAGGTTAAAGCATTACGAGACTTAATGCATATGAAACACATTGTCATAAAGCCGGCTGATAAAGGCTCGGCGGTGGTAATCTTGAGTAGAGAACAGTATATCATGGAAGCGGAGAGGCAATTAAATGATCATGTATATTATAAGAAATTAGAAAAACCCATATACAGGGAAACATTGCCAAAAGTGGCTGAAATTGTAAAACGATTAAAAGACAAAAAATTCATAAATGCAAAACAACAGAAATACTTGATGGGGGAGACGGACCCTAGGGAACGTCGATTTTATATCCTTCCCAAAATTCATAAAAGCCCCGAAAAGTGGACGGTCCCATTTCAGGTCCCCCCTGGAAGACCGATAGTATCAGACTGTGAGAGCGACACATATGCCACGGCTGAGTACTTAGATTACTATCTAAATCCGCTTTCGGTGAAACATCCAGCGTATGTGAGAGATACGTACCACTTCATTGAGATGGTGAAGGCGTTGAGGATTTCCTCTGACTTCCTGTTTTTTTCTATGGATGTGGACAATCTGTACACCAACATTCCAATCCCAGCAGGGATGGAATGTATACGAAGAATATTTGAAAAATTCCCCGACCCAAAACGCCCGGATGCCGAACTGTTAGAACTATTAAACATTAATTTGACAAGAAATGATTTCAATTTTAACAACAAGTATTATTTACAAATTAAGGGAACAGCCATGGGCAAAAAATTTGCCCCGGCATATGCCAATATATTTATGGCAAATTGGGAGAAAGAAGCTCTGGCCAAATGTGTACAGAAACCAGCCTGTTACCTAAGATATCTTGACGATATATGGGGCATTTGGACCGGAACAGAACAGGAATTCTGGAAATTTGTCGAAATTTTAAATTCACATGATTCGTCAATTCAATTAAAAACAGAAATTAACCGCCAATCCATTAATTTTTTAGATACTACAATATATAAAGGAGATAATTTTACTCAGGATTTCAAATTGGACATAAAGGTGCATTTCAAAACTACCGATACACATGCTCTAGTACATAAATCGAGCTTTCATCCAGCCCACACGTTCAGGGGAATTGTAAAATCACAAATATTACGTTTCCATCGAATATGTACAAAACAGGAAGATTTCATAGAGGCAGTCAAGACCTTATTCAAAGCGCTGAGGGGCCGTGGTTATGGGAAGTCATTTTTACGGCACTGCCTGAAGACCTTCCAAAAAAAAGGGAAACGAGACCGCCCCAATCTCATTCCATTGATCGTTACTTACTCATCAACGACTAATAGACTACAAAGTAGATTAAAACAGAACTTTCAACAAATTTTGTCTTCGACGACATGGATGCCAAAATCGTCGGTAATAGCGGCATTCAGAAGAAACAAAAATTTACAAGACTTATTAGTCAGGGCCAATTTACCATCATTGGAAACTCGAAAACCGCAGCCACTGAGTAGGCATTTCGCGAGTCTTAAATTTGTTCGAAATACCCGCGAAAAAACGCTTTTCAAAATCGAACAGAGCTTCAGCCCGCGTTCCACAAATTGTGTTTATTTGATTTTTTGTACGAAATGTGGTGTCAAATACGTAGGGGAAACCAAAAATTCCCTAATACTACGGGTGACACAACACATATATAATATACGAAACAGAAAAGAAATGGACAGACCATTGGTCTCCCATTTTGTGGACCATGGTCTGGATTCACTTAGAATTGCAGGATTACAGAGAAATATGGGTTGGTTAGAGAGTCGGAGGAAAGCGGTTGAACGGCATTGGATTTGGTTGTTGGGCACGCGGATTCCATTTGGGCTGAATACCGGGGAACGCTAGGAGGAGTGTCACGTATGGAGAGTTAATCCCAACCATGGGGAGGTGACGAACCCTCACCCCGTTCTGACCCTAATCTCAACCAATTTCCCTGGGAGGGGACTAACCCTCACCTACATTTAAACCCTAAACTCAACCAACCCACTACCCCCTACCCCTAAACATAACCCTAAATTTAAACCCTAAACTCAACCAACCCCCTACCCCCTACCCCTAAACATAACCCTAATGATAATCCCAACACATAACCCATAACCCGGTCTAATCCTTTAACCCCAACCCCTAACCATAACCGCTAACCCTAATCCCATCCCATAACCCTAAAACATGACTTTAACCCTAATCCGGTCTAATAAATTCTTAATTCGGGCCTAGAATAACCCTAACCCTTAACCCCAATCTCTAGCAATGATAAAAACTATTATGATAATTAAGATTAATGATAAAAATTTAAATACTTGTAAAATGGCTAAAAAGATAAATATATCATATAAATATTATAAAAGTTTAAATATTTGTAAATTGGCAAAAAAGATAAATATATCATATAAATATTATAAATATGTACATAGAGACAGTTACATTAAAAAATAAAAACAAAAAAAATACAGATGTGTATATAGTTGGGATGTATGTAATGTAAAAAATATATATAAAAATTGTATAAATATATAAAAATTGTATAAATGTATTGTAATCTTACTGTGTATATATATGGGATACTTTTATTTTAGGTAAAGTGCATTTCAGTTTCATAATTTTTGTTACAATGTATTTCAGTTTCATAATTTTTGTTACAATGTATTTCAGTTTTGTGATTTAGTTGTGTACGGACTCACGGCTGTTCAGTTGGAGTTTGATCGCGAAGGAGAAAACATCTCTTCAATAACTGCTTAATAGCAACTTGATTGTATTCATTGTGCCATAAACCTGAGGAAGGCTCTGAACGAGCCGAAACGTCGTTTTGGCACACAAATTTTCAAAATTTGATTATTAAGAAAAGATTTGAATATTTTTTTGTTTTTTTTCCTATTTTTTTATTTTTTTTATTATTACTTATATAACAAAGGCGACCCCTACAATTGGAAATTAGTGTTAATTAACTCATTATAAATATCAAACCTAGATACAAAAAAAATATATACAGATAAACAATAAAAAAATAAATATATATACATATAATGGATAGTGGATGGACAGTGGTCCACTATGGACGCCGGAGACCGGCGCGTTCCGAAAGGGACTATGGCGCTGGGAGGGGCCGAGGATGGAAGGACCGTGCACCTTCCTTCCGCTCCAGGAGAGGGGGATATTCCCCCTACCCTGCGAGAGGAAGGGCTCAGACCTTCACTCCTAACCGGCCAGTGCCTCCTCCGCGGCCCCCCCAGTATGCCGGTCCCAGGAATCGCTCGTATGCAGCGGTAGTCCAACAACGCTGGAGACCCGCTCAACGCAGACCCCCCTCGCGGGAGACAGGAACAGACGTACGACGACAAGCAGCAGACCCCCAGTTCGGGAAGCTGGTGCGAAAATTACACGCGGTGGTCAAGGTGGTACATCATCTACGCAATGTAGACATGAAATACAACAATCCACAACCACGCATGATTGGAAGAATGGTTGACATTTTGACCTCGATGATCAAGCCGGCATTCCCCAAACGTCAGACATTGGAGCTGGTGGAGGGGAATGCAAAAAATTGGGCCCACACCACCTGCATGATTTTGGTAGAACACTATCAGGGGTGCTTGGAGGAACTCTTGGGAGAGTTATCAGAGATACTCACCCCAGATTGGAAAACGGCTCTAGAAGTGGCAGTCCGTTGGGCCAAGAGAAAGCTACCCCGGGTCACACAGGAGGTGATTGACCAGGTGGAGACACTGGTCAAGACCATAGTGGATGTCATCAGTCCGGAGGTAGCACAGGCTCCGCGGCCAACTATGCCGACGCCCGAGGCACCATTACATTCTACACCAATGCCCGAGGCGCGACCAGCGGCCCGATTTCAAGTTTCTGCCCATGAAAATGCGGGAGAGGACCAAGTGGAGATCCCCAAGGAGCCTGCACGAGAACGTAGAGAATCCCGGAAAGTCAAACTTCCTACAACTTGGGTGCAGCCTCTCGAACTAGAGAAGGAAGATGTTCAGACCCTCGAGTGGGAGGGGGAGAAGGTGGATGCACCACAAGTTGAGAGATTTGAGGGGACCTTGGAAACCACGATTGGGAAAATGTGGAGGGATTGGATTCCGGAAACAATGAAAGAATTATTGTTGAGGCCCCCAGTGGAGGACCCCGAGGGGTTGCTGTCACTGGAACCACGGCCACAGCCTCCAATAAACTTGGCCTTACAAAGAATTCTGGAAACAACTGAGCCGGAGGAAGTTGTAGGCGAATTAATCTCCTTAGAAGAAGAACCAGCCCAGGAAGAAGTCCAGAGGCCACTAACCAGGACGGAGGAAAGCTCCGTGAGCGGGTGGTGGGACGTAGAGGAACCCCGGCCAAGTAGGGTCGTACGTCACCGGAACACACAAAGGAAGCTGACGGACTGGACACTTGAGGTTGGGAGAAAGTACCTAATAATTGGAGATTCCAACCTAGCTAAGATCCCACCTTATCACAATAAAGACATACAAGTGGACAGTTTCCCAGGCAGTCATTTCAGGCACGGTCAGGCCCTGATGGAAAAAACAGTGGCACCAAGTGATGTAGTGGTTGAAAAAATTGTGTTGGCCTTTGGCATCAATAGCAGAGCCAACAAAAGTAAGGAAACCACAGTTAAGAATCTACAGGGAGCTATCAGAGCCGCTAAAAGAAAGTTCCCATATACAGAGGTTTGGGTGCCCCTGATCAATTTCTCAGAAAACCTCCCGGAGGAAGAGAAAGAGAATCTACAGGAATTGAACGGCCACATTGAGAGAAATATGGGCTATATCCCCCGATTGCCGGCATCCCACTTTCAGGTGGAGGAAGATGACATACATTGGACCGAGGAGACGGCGGCAGCCATGTTTTCCCATTGGCTGGAAACGTTAAACTTGTCCGCCCATTGAGTCTCAAGATGGAAGGGGCGGTGAAGGAACGGTCCTTGGTGGCACAGGATGTTGTGGTCCTAGCAACAAATTTTTCTTTGTCCGGGCCGCAACTGAGTGTGCTACAGAAGGGCTTGTCTTTCATTCCTTCCTTGGATATTGGAAAAGATCAAAAAGCACAATTTGAATTAGATTTGCAAAATTATCATAGGAAATTAAAATTGATTGCCTATTACAAAGACTCAGGTAGACAGGACGCACTACCATGGGTGGGCCCTTCTACATGGGCACCTCTGATACAGGAATTACCTGGTGAAATCCAACAATTGATTCAGACAGATCACGAAACTTTTGACAAATTTTGGATACCGACTTTAGAAAAACATAATTTGACGATCGAAGAGGTTAAAGCATTACGAGACTTAATGCATATGAAACACATTGTCATAAAGCCGGCTGATAAAGGCTCGGCGGTGGTAATCTTGAGTAGAGAACAGTATATCATGGAAGCGGAGAGGCAATTAAATGATCATGTATATTATAAGAAATTAGAAAAACCCATATACAGGGAAACATTGCCAAAAGTGGCTGAAATTGTAAAACGATTAAAAGACAAAAAATTCATAAATGCAAAACAACAGAAATACTTGATGGGGGAGACGGACCCTAGGGAACGTCGATTTTATATCCTTCCCAAAATTCATAAAAGCCCCGAAAAGTGGACGGTCCCATTTCAGGTCCCCCCTGGAAGACCGATAGTATCAGACTGTGAGAGCGACACATATGCCACGGCTGAGTACTTAGATTACTATCTAAATCCGCTTTCGGTGAAACATCCAGCGTATGTGAGAGATACGTACCACTTCATTGAGATGGTGAAGGCGTTGAGGATTTCCTCTGACTTCCTGTTTTTTTCTATGGATGTGGACAATCTGTACACCAACATTCCAATCCCAGCAGGGATGGAATGTATACGAAGAATATTTGAAAAATTCCCCGACCCAAAACGCCCGGATGCCGAACTGTTAGAACTATTAAACATTAATTTGACAAGAAATGATTTCAATTTTAACAACAAGTATTATTTACAAATTAAGGGAACAGCCATGGGCAAAAAATTTGCCCCGGCATATGCCAATATATTTATGGCAAATTGGGAGAAAGAAGCTCTGGCCAAATGTGTACAGAAACCAGCCTGTTACCTAAGATATCTTGACGATATATGGGGCATTTGGACCGGAACAGAACAGGAATTCTGGAAATTTGTCGAAATTTTAAATTCACATGATTCGTCAATTCAATTAAAAACAGAAATTAACCGCCAATCCATTAATTTTTTAGATACTACAATATATAAAGGAGATAATTTTACTCAGGATTTCAAATTGGACATAAAGGTGCATTTCAAAACTACCGATACACATGCTCTAGTACATAAATCGAGCTTTCATCCAGCCCACACGTTCAGGGGAATTGTAAAATCACAAATATTACGTTTCCATCGAATATGTACAAAACAGGAAGATTTCATAGAGGCAGTCAAGACCTTATTCAAAGCGCTGAGGGGCCGTGGTTATGGGAAGTCATTTTTACGGCACTGCCTGAAGACCTTCCAAAAAAAAGGGAAACGAGACCGCCCCAATCTCATTCCATTGATCGTTACTTACTCATCAACGACTAATAGACTACAAAGTAGATTAAAACAGAACTTTCAACAAATTTTGTCTTCGACGACATGGATGCCAAAATCGTCGGTAATAGCGGCATTCAGAAGAAACAAAAATTTACAAGACTTATTAGTCAGGGCCAATTTACCATCATTGGAAACTCGAAAACCGCAGCCACTGAGTAGGCATTTCGCGAGTCTTAAATTTGTTCGAAATACCCGCGAAAAAACGCTTTTCAAAATCGAACAGAGCTTCAGCCCGCGTTCCACAAATTGTGTTTATTTGATTTTTTGTACGAAATGTGGTGTCAAATACGTAGGGGAAACCAAAAATTCCCTAATACTACGGGTGACACAACACATATATAATATACGAAACAGAAAAGAAATGGACAGACCATTGGTCTCCCATTTTGTGGACCATGGTCTGGATTCACTTAGAATTGCAGGATTACAGAGAAATATGGGTTGGTTAGAGAGTCGGAGGAAAGCGGTTGAACGGCATTGGATTTGGTTGTTGGGCACGCGGATTCCATTTGGGCTGAATACCGGGGAACGCTAGGAGGAGTGTCACGTATGGAGAGTTAATCCCAACCATGGGGAGGTGACGAACCCTCACCCCGTTCTGACCCTAATCTCAACCAATTTCCCTGGGAGGGGACTAACCCTCACCTACATTTAAACCCTAAACTCAACCAACCCACTACCCCCTACCCCTAAACATAACCCTAAATTTAAACCCTAAACTCAACCAACCCCCTACCCCCTACCCCTAAACATAACCCTAATGATAATCCCAACACATAACCCATAACCCGGTCTAATCCTTTAACCCCAACCCCTAACCATAACCGCTAACCCTAATCCCATCCCATAACCCTAAAACATGACTTTAACCCTAATCCGGTCTAATAAATTCTTAATTCGGGCCTAGAATAACCCTAACCCTTAACCCCAATCTCTAGCAATGATAAAAACTATTATGATAATTAAGATTAATGATAAAAATTTAAATACTTGTAAAATGGCTAAAAAGATAAATATATCATATAAATATTATAAAAGTTTAAATATTTGTAAATTGGCAAAAAAGATAAATATATCATATAAATATTATAAATATGTACATAGAGACAGTTACATTAAAAAATAAAAACAAAAAAAATACAGATGTGTATATAGTTGGGATGTATGTAATGTAAAAAATATATATAAAAATTGTATAAATATATAAAAATTGTATAAATGTATTGTAATCTTACTGTGTATATATATGGGATACTTTTATTTTAGGTAAAGTGCATTTCAGTTTCATAATTTTTGTTACAATGTATTTCAGTTTCATAATTTTTGTTACAATGTATTTCAGTTTTGTGATTTAGTTGTGTACGGACTCACGGCTGTTCAGTTGGAGTTTGATCGCGAAGGAGAAAACATCTCTTCAATAACTGCTTAATAGCAACTTGATTGTATTCATTGTGCCATAAACCTGAGGAAGGCTCTGAACGAGCCGAAACGTCGTTTTGGCACACAAATTTTCAAAATTTGATTATTAAGAAAAGATTTGAATATTTTTTTGTTTTTTTTCCTATTTTTTTATTTTTTTTATTATTACTTATATAACAAAGGCGACCCCTACAATTGGAAATTAGTGTTAATTAACTCATTATAAATATCAAACCTAGATACAAAAAAAAATATATACAGATAAACAATAAAAAAATAAATATATATACATATAATGGATAGTGGATGGACAGTGGTCCACTATGGACGCCGGAGACCGGCGCGTTCCGAAAGGGACTATGGCGCTGGGAGGGGCCGAGGATGGAAGGACCGTGCACCTTCCTTCCGCTCCAGGAGAGGGGGATATTCCCCCTACCCTGCGAGAGGAAGGGCTCAGACCTTCACTCCTAACCCTAACCCTAACCCTAACCCTAACCCTAACCCACTAACCCTAACCCACTAACCCTAACCCTAACCCTAACCCTAACCCTAACCCTAACCCTTGGGCTTGATGACATCATTCATCCCGTTCGCGGCAGTCTAAGACGTAAATAAGCCATTAAAATTCCCTGGATGAGTTTATTTCACAAAAGACAGTTGAAAGAATGAATCATTAAGTCAACTGACAACCGAAAAACGTGCCAAATGCACAGCATTATTCCAAAAACAACCGAAAGAAGCGAAAACTACAAAACCGCCGCCATTTTTGTAGTCCCGAGGTAGACACGTGGCCCCCACGCCCAGCGACAGCGCCCTCTGCTGGTCGCGGGTGGCTTGGGCTTGATGACATCATTCATCCCGTTCGCGGCAGTCTAAGACGTAAATAAGCCATTAAAATTCCCTGGATGAGTTTATTTCACAAAAGACAGTTGAAAGAATGAATCATTAAGTCAACTGACAACCGAAAAACGTGCCAAATGCACAGCATTATTCCAAAAACAACCGAAAGAAGCGAAAACTACAAAACCGCAGCCATTTTTGTAGTCCCGAGGTAGACACGTGGCCCCCACGCCCAGCGACAGCGCCCTCTGCTGGTCGCGGGTGGCTTGGGCTTGATGACATCATTCATCCCGTTCGCGGCAGTCTAAGACGTAAATAAGCCATTAAAATTCCCTGGATGAGTTTATTTCACAAAAGACAGTTGAAAGAATGAATCATTAAGTCAACTGACAACCGAAAAACGTGCCAAATGCACAGCATTATTCCAAAAACAACCGAAAGAAGCGAAAACTACAAAACCGCCGCCATTTTTGTAGTCCCGAGGTAGACACGTGGCCCCCACGCCCAGCGACAGCGCCCTCTGCTGGTCGCGGGTGGCTTGGGCTTGATGACATCATTCATCCCGTTCGCGGCAGTCTAAGACGTAAATAAGCCATTAAAATTCCCTGGATGAGTTTATTTCACAAATGACAGTTGAAAGAATGAATCATTAAGTCAACTGACAACCGAAAAACGTGCCAAATGCACAGCATTATTCCAAAAACAACCGAAAGAAGCGAAAACTACAAAACCGCCGCCATTTTTGTAGTCCCGAGGTAGACACGTGGCCCCCACGCCCAGCGACAGCGCCCTCTGCTGGTCGCGGGTGGCTTGGGCTTGATGACATCATTCATCCCGTTCGCGGCAGTCTAAGACGTAAATAAGCCATTAAAATTCCCTGGATGAGTTTATTTCACAAAAGACAGTTGAAAGAATGAATCATTAAGTCAACTGACAGCCGAAAAACGTGCCAAATGCACAGCATTATTCCAAAAACAACCGAAAGAAGCGAAAACTACAAAACCGCCGCCATTTTTGTAGTCCCGAGGTAGACACGTGGCCCCCACGCCCAGCGACAGCGCCCTCTGCTGGTCGCGGGTGGCTTGGGCTTGATGACATCATTCATCCCGTTCGCGGCAGTCTAAGACGTAAATAAGCCATTAAAATTCCCTGGATGAGTTTATTTCACAAAAGACAGTTGAAAGAATGAATCATTAAGTCAACTGACAACCGAAAAACGTGCCAAATGCACAGCATTTTTCCAAAAACAACCGAAAGAAGCGAAAACTACAAAACCGCCGCCATTTTTGTAGTCCCGAGGTAGACACGTGGCCCCCACGCCCAGCGACAGCGCCCTCTGCTGGTCGCGGGTGGCTTGGGCTTGATGACATCATTCATCCCGTTCGCGGCAGTCTAAGACGTAAATAAGCCATTAAAATTCCCTGGATGAGTTTATTTCACAAAAGACAGTTGAAAGAATGAATCATTAAGTCAACTGACAACCGAAAAACGTGCCAAATGCACAGCATTTTTCCAAAAACAACCGAAAGAAGCGAAAACTACAAAACCGCCGCCATTTTTGTAGTCCCGAGGTAGACACGTGGCCCCCACGCCCAGCGACAGCGCCCTCTGCTGGTCGCGGGTGGCTTGGGCTTGATGACATCATTCATCCCGTTCGCGGCAGTCTAAGACGTAAATAAGCCATTAAAATTCCCTGGATGAGTTTATTTCACAAAAGACAGTTGAAAGAATGAATCATTAAGTCAACTGACAACCGAAAAACGTGCCAAATGCACAGCATTATTCCAAAAACAACCGAAAGAAGCGAAAACTACAAAACCGCCGCAATTTTTGTAGTCCCGAGGTAGACACGTGGCCCCCACGCCCAGCGACAGCGCCCTCTGCTGGTCGCGGGTGGCTTGGGCTTGATGACATCATTCATCCCGTTCGCGGCAGTCTAAGACGTAAATAAGCCATTAAAATTCCCTGGATGAGTTTATTTCACAAAAGACAGTTGAAAGAATGAATCATTAAGTCAACTGACAACCGAAAAACGTGCCAAATGCACAGCATTATTCCAAAAACAACCGAAAGAAGCGAAAACTACAAAACCGCCGCCATTTTTGTAGTCCCGAGGTAGACACGTGGCCCCCACGCCCAGCGACAGCGCCCTCTGCTGGTCGCGGGTGGCTTGGGCTTGATGACATCATTCATCCCGTTCGCGGCAGTCTAAGACGTAAATAAGCCATTAAAATTCCCTGGATGAGTTTATTTCACAAAAGACAGTTGAAAGAATGAATCATTAAGTCAACTGACAACCGAAAAACGTGCCAAATGCACAGCATTATTCCAAAAACAACCGAAAGAAGCGAAAACTACAAAACCGCCGCCATTTTTGTAGTCCCGAGGTAGACACGTGGCCCCCACGCCCAGCGACAGCGCCCTCTGCTGGTCGCGGGTGGCTTGGGCTTGATGACATCATTCATCCCGTTCGCGGCAGTCTAAGACGTAAATAAGCCATTAAAATTCCCTGGATGAGTTTATTTCACAAAAGACAGTTGAAAGAATGAATCATTAAGTCAACTGACAACCGAAAAACGTGCCAAATGCACAGCATTATTCCAAAAACAACCGAAAGAAGCGAAAACTACAAAACCGCCGCCATTTTTGTAGTCCCGAGGTAGACACGTGGCCCCCACGCCCAGCGACAGCGCCCTCTGCTGGTCGCGGGTGGCTTGGGCTTGATGACATCATTCATCCCGTTCGCGGCAGTCTAAGACGTAAATAAGCCATTAAAATTCCCTGGATGAGTTTATTTCACAAAAGACAGTTGAAAGAATGAATCATTAAGTCAACTGACAACCGAAAAACGTGCCAAATGCACAGCATTATTCCAAAAACAACCGAAAGAAGCGAAAACTACAAAACCGCCGCCATTTTTGTAGTCCCGAGGTAGACACGTGGCCCCCACGCCCAGCGACAGCGCCCTCTGCTGGTCGCGGGTGGCTTGGGCTTGATGACATCATTCATCCCGTTCGCGGCAGTCTAAGACGTAAATAAGCCATTAAAATTCCCTGGATGAGTTTATTTCACAAAAGACAGTTGAAAGAATGAATCATTAAGTCAACTGACAACCGAAAAACGTGCCAAATGCACAGCATTTTTCCAAAAACAACCGAAAGAAGCGAAAACTACAAAACCGCCGCCATTTTTGTAGTCCCGAGGTAGACACGTGGCCCCCACGCCCAGCGACAGCGCCCTCTGCTGGTCGCGGGTGGCTTGGGCTTGATGACATCATTCATCCCGTTCGCGGCAGTCTAAGACGTAAATAAGCCATTAAAATTCCCTGGATGAGTTTATTTCACAAAAGACAGTTGAAAGAATGAATCATTAAGTCAACTGACAACCGAAAAACGTGCCAAATGCACAGCATTTTTCCAAAAACAACCGAAAGAAGCGAAAACTACAAAACCGCCGCCATTTTTGTAGTCCCGAGGTAGACACGTGGCCCCCACGCCCAGCGACAGCGCCCTCTGCTGGTCGCGGGTGGCTTGGGCTTGATGACATCATTCATCCCGTTCGCGGCAGTCTAAGACGTAAATAAGCCATTAAAATTCCCTGGATGAGTTTATTTCACAAAAGACAGTTGAAAGAATGAATCATTAAGTCAACTGACAACCGAAAAACGTGCCAAATGCACAGCATTATTCCAAAAACAACCGAAAGAAGCGAAAACTACAAAACCGCCGCAATTTTTGTAGTCCCGAGGTAGACACGTGGCCCCCACGCCCAGCGACAGCGCCCTCTGCTGGTCGCGGGTGGCTTGGGCTTGATGACATCATTCATCCCGTTCGCGGCAGTCTAAGACGTAAATAAGCCATTAAAATTCCCTGGATGAGTTTATTTCACAAATGACAGTTGAAAGAATGAATCATTAAGTCAACTGACAACCGAAAAACGTGCCAAATGCACAGCATTATTCCAAAAACAACCGAAAGAAGCGAAAACTACAAAACCGCCGCCATTTTTGTAGTCCCGAGGTAGACACGTGGCCCCCACGCCCAGCGACAGCGCCCTCTGCTGGTCGCGGGTGGCTTGGGCTTGATGACATCATTCATCCCGTTCGCGGCAGTCTAAGACGTAAATAAGCCATTAAAATTCCCTGGATGAGTTTATTTCACAAAAGACAGTTGAAAGAATGAATCATTAAGTCAACTGACAACCGAAAAACGTGCCAAATGCACAGCATTTTTCCAAAAACAACCGAAAGAAGCGAAAACTACAAAACCGCCGCCATTTTTGTAGTCCCGAGGTAGACACGTGGCCCCCACGCCCAGCGACAGCGCCCTCTGCTGGTCGCGGGTGGCTTGGGCTTGATGACATCATTCATCCCGTTCGCGGCAGTCTAAGACGTAAATAAGCCATTAAAATTCCCTGGATGAGTTTATTTCACAAAAGACAGTTGAAAGAATGAATCATTAAGTCAACTGACAACCGAAAAACGTGCCAAATGCACAGCATTTTTCCAAAAACAACCGAAAGAAGCGAAAACTACAAAACCGCCGCCATTTTTGTAGTCCCGAGGTAGACACGTGGCCCCCACGCCCAGCGACAGCGCCCTCTGCTGGTCGCGGGTGGCTTGGGCTTGATGACATCATTCATCCCGTTCGCGGCAGTCTAAGACGTAAATAAGCCATTAAAATTCCCTGGATGAGTTTATTTCACAAATGACAGTTGAAAGAATGAATCATTAAGTCAACTGACAACCGAAAAACGTGCCAAATGCACAGCATTATTCCAAAAACAACCGAAAGAAGCGAAAACTACAAAACCCCCGCCATTTTTGTAGTCCCCAGCTAGACACGTGGCGCCCACGCCCAGCGACAGCGCCCTCTGCTGTCGCGGGTGGCTTGAAAAATTCGTTAAATCCGTTCGAGTCAGTCTAAGACTTAAATAAGCCATTAAAATTCCCTGGATGAGGTTATTTCACAAGAGAGAGTTGAAAGAATGAATCATTAAGTCAACTGACAACCGAAAAACGTGCCAAATGCACAGTATTTTTCCAAAAACAACCGAAAGAAGCGAAAACTACAAAACCGCCGCCATTTTTGTAGTCCCGAGGTAGACACGTGGCCCCCACGCCCAGCGACAGCGCCCTCTGCTGGTCGCGGGTGGCTTGGGCTTGATGACATCATTCATCCCGTTCGCGGCAGTCTAAGACGTAAATAAGCCATTAAAATTCCCTGGATGAGTTTATTTCACAAATGACAGTTGAAAGAATGAATCATTAAGTCAACTGACAACCGAAAAACGTGCCAAATGCACAGCATTATTCCAAAAACAACCGAAAGAAGCGAAAACTACAAAACCGCCGCCATTTTTGTAGTCCCGAGGTAGACACGTGGCCCCCACGCCCAGCGACAGCGCCCTCTGCTGGTCGCGGGTGGCTTGGGCTTGATGACATCATTCATCCCGTTCGCGGCAGTCTAAGACGTAAATAAGCCATTAAAATTCCCTGGATGAGTTTATTTCACAAAAGACAGTTGAAAGAATGAATCATTAAGTCAACTGACAACCGAAAAACGTGCCAAATGCACAGCATTATTCCAAAAACAACCGAAAGAAGCGAAAACTACAAAACCGCCGCCATTTTTGTAGTCCCGAGGTAGACACGTGGCCCCCACGCCCAGCGACAGCGCCCTCTGCTGGTCGCGGGTGGCTTGGGCTTGATGACATCATTCATCCCGTTCGCGGCAGTCTAAGACGTAAATAAGCCATTAAAATTCCCTGGATGAGTTTATTTCACAAAAGACAGTTGAAAGAATGAATCATTAAGTCAACTGACAACCGAAAAACGTGCCAAATGCACAGCATTATTCCAAAAACAACCGAAAGAAGCGAAAACTACAAAACCGCCGCCATTTTTGTAGTCCCGAGGTAGACACGTGGCCCCCACGCCCAGCGACAGCGCCCTCTGCTGGTCGCGGGTGGCTTGGGCTTGATGACATCATTCATCCCGTTCGCGGCAGTCTAAGACGTAAATAAGCCATTAAAATTCCCTGGATGAGTTTATTTCACAAAAGACAGTTGAAAGAATGAATCATTAAGTCAACTGACAACCGAAAAACGTGCCAAATGCACAGCATTATTCCAAAAACAACCGAAAGAAGCGAAAACTACAAAACCGCCGCCATTTTTGTAGTCCCGAGGTAGACACGTGGCCCCCACGCCCAGCGACAGCGCCCTCTGCTGGTCGCGGGTGGCTTGGGCTTGATGACATCATTCATCCCGTTCGCGGCAGTCTAAGACGTAAATAAGCCATTAAAATTCCCTGGATGAGTTTATTTCACAAAAGACAGTTGAAAGAATGAATCATTAAGTCAACTGACAACCGAAAAACGTGCCAAATGCACAGCATTATTCCAAAAACAACCGAAAGAAGCGAAAACTACAAAACCGCCGCCATTTTTGTAGTCCCGAGGTAGACACGTGGCCCCCACGCCCAGCGACAGCGCCCTCTGCTGGTCGCGGGTGGCTTGGGCTTGATGACATCATTCATCCCGTTCGCGGCAGTCTAAGACGTAAATAAGCCATTAAAATTCCCTGGATGAGTTTATTTCACAAAAGACAGTTGAAAGAATGAATCATTAAGTCAACTGACAACCGAAAAACGTGCCAAATGCACAGCATTATTCCAAAAACAACCGAAAGAAGCGAAAACTACAAAACCGCCGCCATTTTTGTAGTCCCGAGGTAGACACGTGGCCCCCACGCCCAGCGACAGCGCCCTCTGCTGGTCGCGGGTGGCTTGGGCTTGATGACATCATTCATCCCGTTCGCGGCAGTCTAAGACGTAAATAAGCCATTAAAATTCCCTGGATGAGTTTATTTCACAAATGACAGTTGAAAGAATGAATCATTAAGTCAACTGACAACCGAAAAACGTGCCAAATGCACAGCATTATTCCAAAAACAACCGAAAGAAGCGAAAACTACAAAACCGCCGCCATTTTTGTAGTCCCGAGGTAGACACGTGGCCCCCACGCCCAGCGACAGCGCCCTCTGCTGGTCGCGGGTGGCTTGGGCTTGATGACATCATTCATCCCGTTCGCGGCAGTCTAAGACGTAAATAAGCCATTAAAATTCCCTGGATGAGTTTATTTCACAAATGACAGTTGAAAGAATGAATCATTAAGTCAACTGACAACCGAAAAACGTGCCAAATGCACAGCATTATTCCAAAAACAACCGAAAGAAGCGAAAACTACAAAACCGCCGCCATTTTTGTAGTCCCGAGGTAGACACGTGGCCCCCACGCCCAGCGACAGCGCCCTCTGCTGGTCGCGGGTGGCTTGGGCTTGATGACATCATTCATCCCGTTCGCGGCAGTCTAAGACGTAAATAAGCCATTAAAATTCCCTGGATGAGTTTATTTCACAAAAGACAGTTGAAAGAATGAATCATTAAGTCAACTGACAACCGAAAAACGTGCCAAATGCACAGCATTATTCCAAAAACAACCGAAAGAAGCGAAAACTACAAAACCGCCGCCATTTTTGTAGTCCCGAGGTAGACACGTGGCCCCCACGCCCAGCGACAGCGCCCTCTGCTGGTCGCGGGTGGCTTGGGCTTGATGACATCATTCATCCCGTTCGCGGCAGTCTAAGACGTAAATAAGCCATTAAAATTCCCTGGATGAGTTTATTTCACAAAAGACAGTTGAAAGAATGAATCATTAAGTCAACTGACAACCGAAAAACGTGCCAAATGCACAGCATTTTTCCAAAAACAACCGAAAGAAGCGAAAACTACAAAACCGCCGCCATTTTTGTAGTCCCGAGGTAGACACGTGGCCCCCACGCCCAGCGACAGCGCCCTCTGCTGGTCGCGGGTGGCTTGGGCTTGATGACATCATTCATCCCGTTCGCGGCAGTCTAAGACGTAAATAAGCCATTAAAATTCCCTGGATGAGTTTATTTCACAAAAGACAGTTGAAAGAATGAATCATTAAGTCAACTGACAACCGAAAAACGTGCCAAATGCACAGCATTTTTCCAAAAACAACCGAAAGAAGCGAAAACTACAAAACCGCCGCCATTTTTGTAGTCCCGAGGTAGACACGTGGCCCCCACGCCCAGCGACAGCGCCCTCTGCTGGTCGCGGGTGGCTTGGGCTTGATGACATCATTCATCCCGTTCGCGGCAGTCTAAGACGTAAATAAGCCATTAAAATTCCCTGGATGAGTTTATTTCACAAATGACAGTTGAAAGAATGAATCATTAAGTCAACTGACAACCGAAAAACGTGCCAAATGCACAGCATTATTCCAAAAACAACCGAAAGAAGCGAAAACTACAAAACCCCCGCCATTTTTGTAGTCCCCAGCTAGACACGTGGCGCCCACGCCCAGCGACAGCGCCCTCTGCTGTCGCGGGTGGCTTGAAAAATTCGTTAAATCCGTTCGAGTCAGTCTAAGACTTAAATAAGCCATTAAAATTCCCTGGATGAGGTTATTTCACAAGAGAGAGTTGAAAGAATGAATCATTAAGTCAACTGACAACCGAAAAACGTGCCAAATGCACAGTATTTTTCCAAAAACAACCGAAAGAAGCGAAAACTACAAAACCGCCGCCATTTTTGTAGTCCCGAGGTAGACACGTGGCCCCCACGCCCAGCGACAGCGCCCTCTGCTGGTCGCGGGTGGCTTGGGCTTGATGACATCATTCATCCCGTTCGCGGCAGTCTAAGACGTAAATAAGCCATTAAAATTCCCTGGATGAGTTTATTTCACAAAAGACAGTTGAAAGAATGAATCATTAAGTCAACTGACAACCGAAAAACGTGCCAAATGCACAGCATTATTCCAAAAACAACCGAAAGAAGCGAAAACTACAAAACCGCCGCCATTTTTGTAGTCCCGAGGTAGACACGTGGCCCCCACGCCCAGCGACAGCGCCCTCTGCTGGTCGCGGGTGGCTTGGGCTTGATGACATCATTCATCCCGTTCGCGGCAGTCTAAGACGTAAATAAGCCATTAAAATTCCCTGGATGAGTTTATTTCACAAAAGACAGTTGAAAGAATGAATCATTAAGTCAACTGACAACCGAAAAACGTGCCAAATGCACAGCATTATTCCAAAAACAACCGAAAGAAGCGAAAACTACAAAACCGCCGCCATTTTTGTAGTCCCGAGGTAGACACGTGGCCCCCACGCCCAGCGACAGCGCCCTCTGCTGGTCGCGGGTGGCTTGGGCTTGATGACATCATTCATCCCGTTCGCGGCAGTCTAAGACGTAAATAAGCCATTAAAATTCCCTGGATGAGTTTATTTCACAAAAGACAGTTGAAATAATGAATCATTAAGTCAACTGACAACCGAAAAACGTGCCAAATGCACAGCATTTTTCCAAAAACAACCGAAAGAAGCGAAAACTACAAAACCGCCGCCATTTTTGTAGTCCCGAGGTAGACACGTGGCCCCCACGCCCAGCGACAGCGCCCTCTGCTGGTCGCGGGTGGCTTGGGCTTGATGACATCATTCATCCCGTTCGCGGCAGTCTAAGACGTAAATAAGCCATTAAAATTCCCTGGATGAGTTTATTTCACAAAAGACAGTTGAAAGAATGAATCATTAAGTCAACTGACAACCGAAAAACGTGCCAAATGCACAGCATTTTTCCAAAAACAACCGAAAGAAGCGAAAACTACAAAACCGCCGCCATTTTTGTAGTCCCGAGGTAGACACGTGGCCCCCACGCCCAGCGACAGCGCCCTCTGCTGGTCGCGGGTGGCTTGGGCTTGATGACATCATTCATCCCGTTCGCGGCAGTCTAAGACGTAAATAAGCCATTAAAATTCCCTGGATGAGTTTATTTCACAAAAGACAGTTGAAAGAATGAATCATTAAGTCAACTGACAACCGAAAAACGTGCCAAATGCACAGCATTTTTCCAAAAACAACCGAAAGAAGCGAAAACTACAAAACCGCCGCCATTTTTGTAGTCCCGAGGTAGACACATGGCCCCCACGCCCAGCGACAGCGCCCTCTGCTGGTCGCGGGTGGCTTGGGCTTGATGACATCATTCATCCCGTTCGCGGCAGTCTAAGACGTAAATAAGCCATTAAAATTCCCTGAATGAGTTTATTTCACAAAAGACAGTTGAAAGAATGAATCATTAAGTCAACTGACAACCGAAAAACGTGCCAAATGCACAGCATTATTCCAAAAACAACCGAAAGAAGCGAAAACTACAAAACCGCCGCCATTTTTGTAGTCCCGAGGTAGACACGTGGCCCCCACGCCCAGCGACAGCGCCCTCTGCTGGTCGCGGGTGGCTTGGGCTTGATGACATCATTCATCCCGTTCGCGGCAGTCTAAGACGTAAATAAGCCATTAAAATTCCCTGGATGAGTTTATTTCACAAAAGACAGTTGAAAGAATGAATCATTAAGTCAACTGACAACCGAAAAACGTGCCAAATGCACAGCATTTTTCCAAAAACAACCGAAAGAAGCGAAAACTACAAAACCCCCGCCATTTTTGTAGTCCCCAGCTAGACACGTGGCGCCCACGCCCAGCGACAGCGCCCTCTGCTGTCGCGGGTGGCTTGAAAAATTCGTTAAATCCGTTCGAGTCAGTCTAAGACTTAAATAAGCCATTAAAATTCCCTGGATGAGGTTATTTCACAAGAGAGAGTTGAATGAATGAATCATTAAGTTAACAGACAACCGAAAAACGTGCCAAATGCGCAGCATTAATTCAAAAACAACCGAAATAAGCGAAAACTACAAAACCGCCGCCATTTTTGTAGTCCCGAGCTAGACACGTGGCGCCCACGGCCAGCGACATCGCCCTCTGCTGTCGCGGATGGCTTGATAAATTTCTTAAATCCGTTCGAGTCAGTCTAAGACTTAAATTAGCCATTAAAATTCCCTGGATGAGGTTATTTCACAAGAGAGAGTTGAATGAATGAATCATTAAGTCAACTGACAACCGAAAAACGTGCCAAATGCACAGCATTATTCCAAAAACAACCGAAAGAAGCGAAAACTACAAAACCGCCGCCATTTTTGTAGTCCCGAGGTAGACACGTGGCCCCCACGCCCAGCGACAGCGCCCTCTGCTGGTCGCGGGTGGCTTGGGCTTGATGACATCATTCATCCCGTTCGCGGCAGTCTAAGACGTAAATAAGCCATTAAAATTCCCTGGATGAGTTTATTTCACAAAAGACAGTTGAAAGAATGAATCATTAAGTCAACTGACAACCGAAAAACGTGCCAAATGCACAGCATTATTCCAAAAACAACCGAAAGAAGCGAAAACTACAAAACCGCCGCCATTTTTGTAGTCCCGAGGTAGACACGTGGCCCCCACGCCCAGCGACAGCGCCCTCTGCTGGTCGCGGGTGGCTTGGGCTTGATGACATCATTCATCCCGTTCGCGGCAGTCTAAGACGTAAATAAGCCATTAAAATTCCCTGGATGAGTTTATTTCACAAAAGACAGTTGAAAGAATGAATCATTAAGTCAACTGACAACCGAAAAACGTGCCAAATGCACAGCATTATTCCAAAAACAACCGAAAGAAGCGAAAACTACAAAACCGCCGCCATTTTTGTAGTCCCGAGGTAGACACGTGGCCCCCACGCCCAGCGACAGCGCCCTCTGCTGGTCGCGGGTGGCTTGGGCTTGATGACATCATTCATCCCGTTCGCGGCAGTCTAAGACGTAAATAAGCCATTAAAATTCCCTGGATGAGTTTATTTCACAAAAGACAGTTGAAAGAATGAATCATTAAGTCAACTGACAACCGAAAAACGTGCCAAATGCACAGCATTATTCCAAAAACAACCGAAAGAAGCGAAAACTACAAAACCGCCGCCATTTTTGTAGTCCCGAGGTAGACACGTGGCCCCCACGCCCAGCGACAGCGCCCTCTGCTGGTCGCGGGTGGCTTGGGCTTGATGACATCATTCATCCCGTTCGCGGCAGTCTAAGACGTAAATAAGCCATTAAAATTCCCTGGATGAGTTTATTTCACAAATGACAGTTGAAAGAATGAATCATTAAGTCAACTGACAACCGAAAAACGTGCCAAATGCACAGCATTATTCCAAAAACAACCGAAAGAAGCGAAAACTACAAAACCGCCGCCATTTTTGTAGTCCCGAGGTAGACACGTGGCCCCCACGCCCAGCGACAGCGCCCTCTGCTGGTCGCGGGTGGCTTGGGCTTGATGACATCATTCATCCCGTTCGCGGCAGTCTAAGACGTAAATAAGCCATTAAAATTCCCTGGATGAGTTTATTTCACAAATGACAGTTGAAAGAATGAATCATTAAGTCAACTGACAACCGAAAAACGTGCCAAATGCACAGCATTATTCCAAAAACAACCGAAAGAAGCGAAAACTACAAAACCGCCGCCATTTTTGTAGTCCCGAGGTAGACACGTGGCCCCCACGCCCAGCGACAGCGCCCTCTGCTGGTCGCGGGTGGCTTGGGCTTGATGACATCATTCATCCCGTTCGCGGCAGTCTAAGACGTAAATAAGCCATTAAAATTCCCTGGATGAGTTTATTTCACAAAAGACAGTTGAAAGAATGAATCATTAAGTCAACTGACAACCGAAAAACGTGCCAAATGCACAGCATTATTCCAAAAACAACCGAAAGAAGCGAAAACTACAAAACCGCCGCCATTTTTGTAGTCCCGAGGTAGACACGTGGCCCCCACGCCCAGCGACAGCGCCCTCTGCTGGTCGCGGGTGGCTTGGGCTTGATGACATCATTCATCCCGTTCGCGGCAGTCTAAGACGTAAATAAGCCATTAAAATTCCCTGGATGAGTTTATTTCACAAAAGACAGTTGAAAGAATGAATCATTAAGTCAACTGACAACCGAAAAACGTGCCAAATGCACAGCATTTTTCCAAAAACAACCGAAAGAAGCGAAAACTACAAAACCGCCGCCATTTTTGTAGTCCCGAGGTAGACACGTGGCCCCCACGCCCAGCGACAGCGCCCTCTGCTGGTCGCGGGTGGCTTGGGCTTGATGACATCATTCATCCCGTTCGCGGCAGTCTAAGACGTAAATAAGCCATTAAAATTCCCTGGATGAGTTTATTTCACAAAAGACAGTTGAAAGAATGAATCATTAAGTCAACTGACAACCGAAAAACGTGCCAAATGCACAGCATTTTTCCAAAAACAACCGAAAGAAGCGAAAACTACAAAACCGCCGCCATTTTTGTAGTCCCGAGGTAGACACGTGGCCCCCACGCCCAGCGACAGCGCCCTCTGCTGGTCGCGGGTGGCTTGGGCTTGATGACATCATTCATCCCGTTCGCGGCAGTCTAAGACGTAAATAAGCCATTAAAATTCCCTGGATGAGTTTATTTCACAAATGACAGTTGAAAGAATGAATCATTAAGTCAACTGACAACCGAAAAACGTGCCAAATGCACAGCATTATTCCAAAAACAACCGAAAGAAGCGAAAACTACAAAACCCCCGCCATTTTTGTAGTCCCCAGCTAGACACGTGGCGCCCACGCCCAGCGACAGCGCCCTCTGCTGTCGCGGGTGGCTTGAAAAATTCGTTAAATCCGTTCGAGTCAGTCTAAGACTTAAATAAGCCATTAAAATTCCCTGGATGAGGTTATTTCACAAGAGAGAGTTGAAAGAATGAATCATTAAGTCAACTGACAACCGAAAAACGTGCCAAATGCACAGTATTTTTCCAAAAACAACCGAAAGAAGCGAAAACTACAAAACCGCCGCCATTTTTGTAGTCCCGAGGTAGACACGTGGCCCCCACGCCCAG
This sequence comes from Festucalex cinctus, assembly GCF_051991245.1. Lineage (NCBI taxonomy): Eukaryota > Metazoa > Chordata > Actinopteri > Syngnathiformes > Syngnathidae > Festucalex > Festucalex cinctus. The sequence goes on from NC_135429.1 coordinate 27,636, forward strand.
CGACAGCGCCCTCTGCTGGTCGCGGGTGGCTTGGGCTTGATGACATCATTCATCCCGTTCGCGGCAGTCTAAGACGTAAATAAGCCATTAAAATTCCCTGGATGAGTTTATTTCACAAAAGACAGTTGAAAGAATGAATCATTAAGTCAACTGACAACCGAAAAACGTGCCAAATGCACAGCATTATTCCAAAAACAACCGAAAGAAGCGAAAACTACAAAACCGCCGCCATTTTTGTAGTCCCGAGGTAGACACGTGGCCCCCACGCCCAGCGACAGCGCCCTCTGCTGGTCGCGGGTGGCTTGGGCTTGATGACATCATTCATCCCGTTCGCGGCAGTCTAAGACGTAAATAAGCCATTAAAATTCCCTGGATGAGTTTATTTCACAAAAGACAGTTGAAAGAATGAATCATTAAGTCAACTGACAACCGAAAAACGTGCCAAATGCACAGCATTATTCCAAAAACAACCGAAAGAAGCGAAAACTACAAAACCGCCGCCATTTTTGTAGTCCCGAGGTAGACACGTGGCCCCCACGCCCAGCGACAGCGCCCTCTGCTGGTCGCGGGTGGCTTGGGCTTGATGACATCATTCATCCCGTTCGCGGCAGTCTAAGACGTAAATAAGCCATTAAAATTCCCTGGATGAGTTTATTTCACAAAAGACAGTTGAAAGAATGAATCATTAAGTCAACTGACAACCGAAAAACGTGCCAAATGCACAGCATTATTCCAAAAACAACCGAAAGAAGCGAAAACTACAAAACCGCCGCCATTTTTGTAGTCCCGAGGTAGACACGTGGCCCCCACGCCCAGCGACAGCGCCCTCTGCTGGTCGCGGGTGGCTTGGGCTTGATGACATCATTCATCCCGTTCGCGGCAGTCTAAGACGTAAATAAGCCATTAAAATTCCCTGGATGAGTTTATTTCACAAATGACAGTTGAAAGAATGAATCATTAAGTCAACTGACAACCGAAAAACGTGCCAAATGCACAGCATTATTCCAAAAACAACCGAAAGAAGCGAAAACTACAAAACCGCCGCCATTTTTGTAGTCCCGAGGTAGACACGTGGCCCCCACGCCCAGCGACAGCGCCCTCTGCTGGTCGCGGGTGGCTTGGGCTTGATGACATCATTCATCCCGTTCGCGGCAGTCTAAGACGTAAATAAGCCATTAAAATTCCCTGGATGAGTTTATTTCACAAAAGACAGTTGAAAGAATGAATCATTAAGTCAACTGACAACCGAAAAACGTGCCAAATGCACAGCATTTTTCCAAAAACAACCGAAAGAAGCGAAAACTACAAAACCGCCGCCATTTTTGTAGTCCCGAGGTAGACACGTGGCCCCCACGCCCAGCGACAGCGCCCTCTGCTGGTCGCGGGTGGCTTGGGCTTGATGACATCATTCATCCCGTTCGCGGCAGTCTAAGACGTAAATAAGCCATTAAAATTCCCTGGATGAGTTTATTTCACAAAAGACAGTTGAAAGAATGAATCATTAAGTCAACTGACAACCGAAAAACGTGCCAAATGCACAGCATTATTCCAAAAACAACCGAAAGAAGCGAAAACTACAAAACCGCCGCAATTTTTGTAGTCCCGAGGTAGACACGTGGCCCCCACGCCCAGCGACAGCGCCCTCTGCTGGTCGCGGGTGGCTTGGGCTTGATGACATCATTCATCCCGTTCGCGGCAGTCTAAGACGTAAATAAGCCATTAAAATTCCCTGGATGAGTTTATTTCACAAATGACAGTTGAAAGAATGAATCATTAAGTCAACTGACAACCGAAAAACGTGCCAAATGCACAGCATTATTCCAAAAACAACCGAAAGAAGCGAAAACTACAAAACCGCCGCCATTTTTGTAGTCCCGAGGTAGACACGTGGCCCCCACGCCCAGCGACAGCGCCCTCTGCTGGTCGCGGGTGGCTTGGGCTTGATGACATCATTCATCCCGTTCGCGGCAGTCTAAGACGTAAATAAGCCATTAAAATTCCCTGGATGAGTTTATTTCACAAAAGACAGTTGAAAGAATGAATCATTAAGTCAACTGACAACCGAAAAACGTGCCAAATGCACAGCATTTTTCCAAAAACAACCGAAAGAAGCGAAAACTACAAAACCGCCGCCATTTTTGTAGTCCCGAGGTAGACACGTGGCCCCCACGCCCAGCGACAGCGCCCTCTGCTGGTCGCGGGTGGCTTGGGCTTGATGACATCATTCATCCCGTTCGCGGCAGTCTAAGACGTAAATAAGCCATTAAAATTCCCTGGATGAGTTTATTTCACAAAAGACAGTTGAAAGAATGAATCATTAAGTCAACTGACAACCGAAAAACGTGCCAAATGCACAGCATTTTTCCAAAAACAACCGAAAGAAGCGAAAACTACAAAACCGCCGCCATTTTTGTAGTCCCGAGGTAGACACGTGGCCCCCACGCCCAGCGACAGCGCCCTCTGCTGGTCGCGGGTGGCTTGGGCTTGATGACATCATTCATCCCGTTCGCGGCAGTCTAAGACGTAAATAAGCCATTAAAATTCCCTGGATGAGTTTATTTCACAAAAGACAGTTGAAAGAATGAATCATTAAGTCAACTGACAACCGAAAAACGTGCCAAATGCACAGCATTTTTCCAAAAACAACCGAAAGAAGCGAAAACTACAAAACCGCCGCCATTTTTGTAGTCCCGAGGTAGACACGTGGCCCCCACGCCCAGCGACAGCGCCCTCTGCTGGTCGCGGGTGGCTTGGGCTTGATGACATCATTCATCCCGTTCGCGGCAGTCTAAGACGTAAATAAGCCATTAAAATTCCCTGGATGAGTTTATTTCACAAAAGACAGTTGAAAGAATGAATCATTAAGTCAACTGACAACCGAAAAACGTGCCAAATGCACAGCATTATTCCAAAAACAACCGAAAGAAGCGAAAACTACAAAACCGCCGCCATTTTTGTAGTCCCGAGGTAGACACGTGGCCCCCACGCCCAGCGACAGCGCCCTCTGCTGGTCGCGGGTGGCTTGGGCTTGATGACATCATTCATCCCGTTCGCGGCAGTCTAAGACGTAAATAAGCCATTAAAATTCCCTGGATGAGTTTATTTCACAAAAGACAGTTGAAAGAATGAATCATTAAGTCAACTGACAACCGAAAAACGTGCCAAATGCACAGCATTATTCCAAAAACAACCGAAAGAAGCGAAAACTACAAAACCGCCGCCATTTTTGTAGTCCCGAGGTAGACACGTGGCCCCCACGCCCAGCGACAGCGCCCTCTGCTGGTCGCGGGTGGCTTGGGCTTGATGACATCATTCATCCCGTTCGCGGCAGTCTAAGACGTAAATAAGCCATTAAAATTCCCTGGATGAGTTTATTTCACAAATGACAGTTGAAAGAATGAATCATTAAGTCAACTGACAACCGAAAAACGTGCCAAATGCACAGCATTATTCCAAAAACAACCGAAAGAAGCGAAAACTACAAAACCGCCGCCATTTTTGTAGTCCCGAGGTAGACACGTGGCCCCCACGCCCAGCGACAGCGCCCTCTGCTGGTCGCGGGTGGCTTGGGCTTGATGACATCATTCATCCCGTTCGCGGCAGTCTAAGACGTAAATAAGCCATTAAAATTCCCTGGATGAGTTTATTTCACAAATGACAGTTGAAAGAATGAATCATTAAGTCAACTGACAACCGAAAAACGTGCCAAATGCACAGCATTATTCCAAAAACAACCGAAAGAAGCGAAAACTACAAAACCGCCGCCATTTTTGTAGTCCCGAGGTAGACACGTGGCCCCCACGCCCAGCGACAGCGCCCTCTGCTGGTCGCGGGTGGCTTGGGCTTGATGACATCATTCATCCCGTTCGCGGCAGTCTAAGACGTAAATAAGCCATTAAAATTCCCTGGATGAGTTTATTTCACAAAAGACAGTTGAAAGAATGAATCATTAAGTCAACTGACAACCGAAAAACGTGCCAAATGCACAGCATTATTCCAAAAACAACCGAAAGAAGCGAAAACTACAAAACCGCCGCCATTTTTGTAGTCCCGAGGTAGACACGTGGCCCCCACGCCCAGCGACAGCGCCCTCTGCTGGTCGCGGGTGGCTTGGGCTTGATGACATCATTCATCCCGTTCGCGGCAGTCTAAGACGTAAATAAGCCATTAAAATTCCCTGGATGAGTTTATTTCACAAAAGACAGTTGAAAGAATGAATCATTAAGTCAACTGACAACCGAAAAACGTGCCAAATGCACAGCATTTTTCCAAAAACAACCGAAAGAAGCGAAAACTACAAAACCGCCGCCATTTTTGTAGTCCCGAGGTAGACACGTGGCCCCCACGCCCAGCGACAGCGCCCTCTGCTGGTCGCGGGTGGCTTGGGCTTGATGACATCATTCATCCCGTTCGCGGCAGTCTAAGACGTAAATAAGCCATTAAAATTCCCTGGATGAGTTTATTTCACAAAAGACAGTTGAAAGAATGAATCATTAAGTCAACTGACAACCGAAAAACGTGCCAAATGCACAGCATTTTTCCAAAAACAACCGAAAGAAGCGAAAACTACAAAACCGCCGCCATTTTTGTAGTCCCGAGGTAGACACGTGGCCCCCACGCCCAGCGACAGCGCCCTCTGCTGGTCGCGGGTGGCTTGGGCTTGATGACATCATTCATCCCGTTCGCGGCAGTCTAAGACGTAAATAAGCCATTAAAATTCCCTGGATGAGTTTATTTCACAAATGACAGTTGAAAGAATGAATCATTAAGTCAACTGACAACCGAAAAACGTGCCAAATGCACAGCATTATTCCAAAAACAACCGAAAGAAGCGAAAACTACAAAACCCCCGCCATTTTTGTAGTCCCCAGCTAGACACGTGGCGCCCACGCCCAGCGACAGCGCCCTCTGCTGTCGCGGGTGGCTTGAAAAATTCGTTAAATCCGTTCGAGTCAGTCTAAGACTTAAATAAGCCATTAAAATTCCCTGGATGAGGTTATTTCACAAGAGAGAGTTGAAAGAATGAATCATTAAGTCAACTGACAACCGAAAAACGTGCCAAATGCACAGTATTTTTCCAAAAACAACCGAAAGAAGCGAAAACTACAAAACCGCCGCCATTTTTGTAGTCCCGAGGTAGACACGTGGCCCCCACGCCCAGCGACAGCGCCCTCTGCTGGTCGCGGGTGGCTTGGGCTTGATGACATCATTCATCCCGTTCGCGGCAGTCTAAGACGTAAATAAGCCATTAAAATTCCCTGGATGAGTTTATTTCACAAAAGACAGTTGAAAGAATGAATCATTAAGTCAACTGACAACCGAAAAACGTGCCAAATGCACAGCATTATTCCAAAAACAACCGAAAGAAGCGAAAACTACAAAACCGCCGCAATTTTTGTAGTCCCGAGGTAGACACGTGGCCCCCACGCCCAGCGACAGCGCCCTCTGCTGGTCGCGGGTGGCTTGGGCTTGATGACATCATTCATCCCGTTCGCGGCAGTCTAAGACGTAAATAAGCCATTAAAATTCCCTGGATGAGTTTATTTCACAAATGACAGTTGAAAGAATGAATCATTAAGTCAACTGACAACCGAAAAACGTGCCAAATGCACAGCATTATTCCAAAAACAACCGAAAGAAGCGAAAACTACAAAACCGCCGCCATTTTTGTAGTCCCGAGGTAGACACGTGGCCCCCACGCCCAGCGACAGCGCCCTCTGCTGGTCGCGGGTGGCTTGGGCTTGATGACATCATTCATCCCGTTCGCGGCAGTCTAAGACGTAAATAAGCCATTAAAATTCCCTGGATGAGTTTATTTCACAAAAGACAGTTGAAAGAATGAATCATTAAGTCAACTGACAACCGAAAAACGTGCCAAATGCACAGCATTTTTCCAAAAACAACCGAAAGAAGCGAAAACTACAAAACCGCCGCCATTTTTGTAGTCCCGAGGTAGACACGTGGCCCCCACGCCCAGCGACAGCGCCCTCTGCTGGTCGCGGGTGGCTTGGGCTTGATGACATCATTCATCCCGTTCGCGGCAGTCTAAGACGTAAATAAGCCATTAAAATTCCCTGGATGAGTTTATTTCACAAAAGACAGTTGAAAGAATGAATCATTAAGTCAACTGACAACCGAAAAACGTGCCAAATGCACAGCATTTTTCCAAAAACAACCGAAAGAAGCGAAAACTACAAAACCGCCGCCATTTTTGTAGTCCCGAGGTAGACACGTGGCCCCCACGCCCAGCGACAGCGCCCTCTGCTGGTCGCGGGTGGCTTGGGCTTGATGACATCATTCATCCCGTTCGCGGCAGTCTAAGACGTAAATAAGCCATTAAAATTCCCTGGATGAGTTTATTTCACAAAAGACAGTTGAAAGAATGAATCATTAAGTCAACTGACAACCGAAAAACGTGCCAAATGCACAGCATTTTTCCAAAAACAACCGAAAGAAGCGAAAACTACAAAACCGCCGCCATTTTTGTAGTCCCGAGGTAGACACGTGGCCCCCACGCCCAGCGACAGCGCCCTCTGCTGGTCGCGGGTGGCTTGGGCTTGATGACATCATTCATCCCGTTCGCGGCAGTCTAAGACGTAAATAAGCCATTAAAATTCCCTGGATGAGTTTATTTCACAAAAGACAGTTGAAAGAATGAATCATTAAGTCAACTGACAACCGAAAAACGTGCCAAATGCACAGCATTATTCCAAAAACAACCGAAAGAAGCGAAAACTACAAAACCGCCGCCATTTTTGTAGTCCCGAGGTAGACACGTGGCCCCCACGCCCAGCGACAGCGCCCTCTGCTGGTCGCGGGTGGCTTGGGCTTGATGACATCATTCATCCCGTTCGCGGCAGTCTAAGACGTAAATAAGCCATTAAAATTCCCTGGATGAGTTTATTTCACAAAAGACAGTTGAAAGAATGAATCATTAAGTCAACTGACAACCGAAAAACGTGCCAAATGCACAGCATTATTCCAAAAACAACCGAAAGAAGCGAAAACTACAAAACCGCCGCCATTTTTGTAGTCCCGAGGTAGACACGTGGCCCCCACGCCCAGCGACAGCGCCCTCTGCTGGTCGCGGGTGGCTTGGGCTTGATGACATCATTCATCCCGTTCGCGGCAGTCTAAGACGTAAATAAGCCATTAAAATTCCCTGGATGAGTTTATTTCACAAATGACAGTTGAAAGAATGAATCATTAAGTCAACTGACAACCGAAAAACGTGCCAAATGCACAGCATTATTCCAAAAACAACCGAAAGAAGCGAAAACTACAAAACCGCCGCCATTTTTGTAGTCCCGAGGTAGACACGTGGCCCCCACGCCCAGCGACAGCGCCCTCTGCTGGTCGCGGGTGGCTTGGGCTTGATGACATCATTCATCCCGTTCGCGGCAGTCTAAGACGTAAATAAGCCATTAAAATTCCCTGGATGAGTTTATTTCACAAATGACAGTTGAAAGAATGAATCATTAAGTCAACTGACAACCGAAAAACGTGCCAAATGCACAGCATTATTCCAAAAACAACCGAAAGAAGCGAAAACTACAAAACCGCCGCCATTTTTGTAGTCCCGAGGTAGACACGTGGCCCCCACGCCCAGCGACAGCGCCCTCTGCTGGTCGCGGGTGGCTTGGGCTTGATGACATCATTCATCCCGTTCGCGGCAGTCTAAGACGTAAATAAGCCATTAAAATTCCCTGGATGAGTTTATTTCACAAAAGACAGTTGAAAGAATGAATCATTAAGTCAACTGACAACCGAAAAACGTGCCAAATGCACAGCATTATTCCAAAAACAACCGAAAGAAGCGAAAACTACAAAACCGCCGCCATTTTTGTAGTCCCGAGGTAGACACGTGGCCCCCACGCCCAGCGACAGCGCCCTCTGCTGGTCGCGGGTGGCTTGGGCTTGATGACATCATTCATCCCGTTCGCGGCAGTCTAAGACGTAAATAAGCCATTAAAATTCCCTGGATGAGTTTATTTCACAAAAGACAGTTGAAAGAATGAATCATTAAGTCAACTGACAACCGAAAAACGTGCCAAATGCACAGCATTTTTCCAAAAACAACCGAAAGAAGCGAAAACTACAAAACCGCCGCCATTTTTGTAGTCCCGAGGTAGACACGTGGCCCCCACGCCCAGCGACAGCGCCCTCTGCTGGTCGCGGGTGGCTTGGGCTTGATGACATCATTCATCCCGTTCGCGGCAGTCTAAGACGTAAATAAGCCATTAAAATTCCCTGGATGAGTTTATTTCACAAAAGACAGTTGAAAGAATGAATCATTAAGTCAACTGACAACCGAAAAACGTGCCAAATGCACAGCATTTTTCCAAAAACAACCGAAAGAAGCGAAAACTACAAAACCGCCGCCATTTTTGTAGTCCCGAGGTAGACACGTGGCCCCCACGCCCAGCGACAGCGCCCTCTGCTGGTCGCGGGTGGCTTGGGCTTGATGACATCATTCATCCCGTTCGCGGCAGTCTAAGACGTAAATAAGCCATTAAAATTCCCTGGATGAGTTTATTTCACAAATGACAGTTGAAAGAATGAATCATTAAGTCAACTGACAACCGAAAAACGTGCCAAATGCACAGCATTATTCCAAAAACAACCGAAAGAAGCGAAAACTACAAAACCCCCGCCATTTTTGTAGTCCCCAGCTAGACACGTGGCGCCCACGCCCAGCGACAGCGCCCTCTGCTGTCGCGGGTGGCTTGAAAAATTCGTTAAATCCGTTCGAGTCAGTCTAAGACTTAAATAAGCCATTAAAATTCCCTGGATGAGGTTATTTCACAAGAGAGAGTTGAAAGAATGAATCATTAAGTCAACTGACAACCGAAAAACGTGCCAAATGCACAGTATTTTTCCAAAAACAACCGAAAGAAGCGAAAACTACAAAACCGCCGCCATTTTTGTAGTCCCGAGGTAGACACGTGGCCCCCACGCCCAGCGACAGCGCCCTCTGCTGGTCGCGGGTGGCTTGGGCTTGATGACATCATTCATCCCGTTCGCGGCAGTCTAAGACGTAAATAAGCCATTAAAATTCCCTGGATGAGTTTATTTCACAAAAGACAGTTGAAAGAATGAATCATTAAGTCAACTGACAACCGAAAAACGTGCCAAATGCACAGCATTATTCCAAAAACAACCGAAAGAAGCGAATACTACAAAACCGCCGCCATTTTTGTAGTCCCGAGGTAGACACGTGGCCCCCACGCCCAGCGACAGCGCCCTCTGCTGGTCGCGGGTGGCTTGGGCTTGATGACATCATTCATCCCGTTCGCGGCAGTCTAAGACGTAAATAAGCCATTAAAATTCCCTGGATGAGTTTATTTCACAAAAGACAGTTGAAAGAATGAATCATTAAGTCAACTGACAACCGAAAAACGTGCCAAATGCACAGCATTATTCCAAAAACAACCGAAAGAAGCGAAAACTACAAAACCGCCGCCATTTTTGTAGTCCCGAGGTAGACACGTGGCCCCAGCGACAGCGCCCTCTGCTGGTCGCGGGTGGCTTGGGCTTGATGACATCATTCATCCCGTTCGCGGCAGTCTAAGACGTAAATAAGCCATTAAAATTCCCTGGATGAGTTTATTTCACAAAAGACAGTTGAAAGAATGAATCATTAAGTCAACTGACAACCGAAAAACGTGCCAAATGCACAGCATTATTCCAAAAACAACCGAAAGAAGCGAAAACTACAAAACCGCCGCCATTTTTGTAGTCCCGAGGTAGACACGTGGCCCCCACGCCCAGCGACAGCGCCCTCTGCTGGTCGCGGGTGGCTTGGGCTTGATGACATCATTCATCCCGTTCGCGGCAGTCTAAGACGTAAATAAGCCATTAAAATTCCCTGGATGAGTTTATTTCACAAATGACAGTTGAAAGAATGAATCATTAAGTCAACTGACAACCGAAAAACGTGCCAAATGCACAGCATTATTCCAAAAACAACCGAAAGAAGCGAAAACTACAAAACCGCCGCCATTTTTGTAGTCCCGAGGTAGACACGTGGCCCCCACGCCCAGCGACAGCGCCCTCTGCTGGTCGCGGGTGGCTTGGGCTTGATGACATCATTCATCCCGTTCGCGGCAGTCTAAGACGTAAATAAGCCATTAAAATTCCCTGGATGAGTTTATTTCACAAAAGACAGTTGAAAGAATGAATCATTAAGTCAACTGACAACCGAAAAACGTGCCAAATGCACAGCATTTTTCCAAAAACAACCGAAAGAAGCGAAAACTACAAAACCGCCGCCATTTTTGTAGTCCCGAGGTAGACACGTGGCCCCCACGCCCAGCGACAGCGCCCTCTGCTGGTCGCGGGTGGCTTGGGCTTGATGACATCATTCATCCCGTTCGCGGCAGTCTAAGACGTAAATAAGCCATTAAAATTCCCTGGATGAGTTTATTTCACAAAAGACAGTTGAAAGAATGAATCATTAAGTCAACTGACAACCGAAAAACGTGCCAAATGCACAGCATTATTCCAAAAACAACCGAAAGAAGCGAAAACTACAAAACCGCCGCAATTTTTGTAGTCCCGAGGTAGACACGTGGCCCCCACGCCCAGCGACAGCGCCCTCTGCTGGTCGCGGGTGGCTTGGGCTTGATGACATCATTCATCCCGTTCGCGGCAGTCTAAGACGTAAATAAGCCATTAAAATTCCCTGGATGAGTTTATTTCACAAATGACAGTTGAAAGAATGAATCATTAAGTCAACTGACAACCGAAAAACGTGCCAAATGCACAGCATTATTCCAAAAACAACCGAAAGAAGCGAAAACTACAAAACCGCCGCCATTTTTGTAGTCCCGAGGTAGACACGTGGCCCCCACGCCCAGCGACAGCGCCCTCTGCTGGTCGCGGGTGGCTTGGGCTTGATGACATCATTCATCCCGTTCGCGGCAGTCTAAGACGTAAATAAGCCATTAAAATTCCCTGGATGAGTTTATTTCACAAAAGACAGTTGAAAGAATGAATCATTAAGTCAACTGACAACCGAAAAACGTGCCAAATGCACAGCATTTTTCCAAAAACAACCGAAAGAAGCGAAAACTACAAAACCGCCGCCATTTTTGTAGTCCCGAGGTAGACACGTGGCCCCCACGCCCAGCGACAGCGCCCTCTGCTGGTCGCGGGTGGCTTGGGCTTGATGACATCATTCATCCCGTTCGCGGCAGTCTAAGACGTAAATAAGCCATTAAAATTCCCTGGATGAGTTTATTTCACAAAAGACAGTTGAAAGAATGAATCATTAAGTCAACTGACAACCGAAAAACGTGCCAAATGCACAGCATTTTTCCAAAAACAACCGAAAGAAGCGAAAACTACAAAACCGCCGCCATTTTTGTAGTCCCGAGGTAGACACGTGGCCCCCACGCCCAGCGACAGCGCCCTCTGCTGGTCGCGGGTGGCTTGGGCTTGATGACATCATTCATCCCGTTCGCGGCAGTCTAAGACGTAAATAAGCCATTAAAATTCCCTGGATGAGTTTATTTCACAAAAGACAGTTGAAAGAATGAATCATTAAGTCAACTGACAACCGAAAAACGTGCCAAATGCACAGCATTTTTCCAAAAACAACCGAAAGAAGCGAAAACTACAAAACCGCCGCCATTTTTGTAGTCCCGAGGTAGACACGTGGCCCCCACGCCCAGCGACAGCGCCCTCTGCTGGTCGCGGGTGGCTTGGGCTTGATGACATCATTCATCCCGTTCGCGGCAGTCTAAGACGTAAATAAGCCATTAAAATTCCCTGGATGAGTTTATTTCACAAAAGACAGTTGAAAGAATGAATCATTAAGTCAACTGACAACCGAAAAACGTGCCAAATGCACAGCATTTTTCCAAAAACAACCGAAAGAAGCGAAAACTACAAAACCGCCGCCATTTTTGTAGTCCCGAGGTAGACACATGGCCCCCACGCCCAGCGACAGCGCCCTCTGCTGGTCGCGGGTGGCTTGGGCTTGATGACATCATTCATCCCGTTCGCGGCAGTCTAAGACGTAAATAAGCCATTAAAATTCCCTGAATGAGTTTATTTCACAAAAGACAGTTGAAAGAATGAATCATTAAGTCAACTGACAACCGAAAAACGTGCCAAATGCACAGCATTATTCCAAAAACAACCGAAAGAAGCGAAAACTACAAAACCGCCGCCATTTTTGTAGTCCCGAGGTAGACACGTGGCCCCCACGCCCAGCGACAGCGCCCTCTGCTGGTCGCGGGTGGCTTGGGCTTGATGACATCATTCATCCCGTTCGCGGCAGTCTAAGACGTAAATAAGCCATTAAAATTCCCTGGATGAGTTTATTTCACAAAAGACAGTTGAAAGAATGAATCATTAAGTCAACTGACAACCGAAAAACGTGCCAAATGCACAGCATTATTCCAAAAACAACCGAAAGAAGCGAAAACTACAAAACCGCCGCCATTTTTGTAGTCCCGAGGTAGACACGTGGCCCCCACGCCCAGCGACAGCGCCCTCTGCTGGTCGCGGGTGGCTTGGGCTTGATGACATCATTCATCCCGTTCGCGGCAGTCTAAGACGTAAATAAGCCATTAAAATTCCCTGGATGAGTTTATTTCACAAAAGACAGTTGAAAGAATGAATCATTAAGTCAACTGACAACCGAAAAACGTGCCAAATGCACAGCATTATTCCAAAAACAACCGAAAGAAGCGAAAACTACAAAACCGCCGCCATTTTTGTAGTCCCGAGGTAGACACGTGGCCCCCACGCCCAGCGACAGCGCCCTCTGCTGGTCGCGGGTGGCTTGGGCTTGATGACATCATTCATCCCGTTCGCGGCAGTCTAAGACGTAAATAAGCCATTAAAATTCCCTGGATGAGTTTATTTCACAAAAGACAGTTGAAAGAATGAATCATTAAGTCAACTGACAACCGAAAAACGTGCCAAATGCACAGCATTATTCCAAAAACAACCGAAAGAAGCGAAAACTACAAAACCGCCGCCATTTTTGTAGTCCCGAGGTAGACACGTGGCCCCCACGCCCAGCGACAGCGCCCTCTGCTGGTCGCGGGTGGCTTGGGCTTGATGACATCATTCATCCCGTTCGCGGCAGTCTAAGACGTAAATAAGCCATTAAAATTCCCTGGATGAGTTTATTTCACAAAAGACAGTTGAAAGAATGAATCATTAAGTCAACTGACAACCGAAAAACGTGCCAAATGCACAGCATTATTCCAAAAACAACCGAAAGAAGCGAAAACTACAAAACCGCCGCCATTTTTGTAGTCCCGAGGTAGACACGTGGCCCCCACGCCCAGCGACAGCGCCCTCTGCTGGTCGCGGGTGGCTTGGGCTTGATGACATCATTCATCCCGTTCGCGGCAGTCTAAGACGTAAATAAGCCATTAAAATTCCCTGGATGAGTTTATTTCACAAAAGACAGTTGAAAGAATGAATCATTAAGTCAACTGACAACCGAAAAACGTGCCAAATGCACAGCATTATTCCAAAAACAACCGAAAGAAGCGAAAACTACAAAACCGCCGCCATTTTTGTAGTTCCGAGGTAGACACGTGGCCCCCACGCCCAGCGACAGCGCCCTCTGCTGGTCGCGGGTGGCTTGGGCTTGATGACATCATTCATCCCGTTCGCGGCAGTCTAAGACGTAAATAAGCCATTAAAATTCCCTGGATGAGTTTATTTCACAAATGACAGTTGAAAGAATGAATCATTAAGTCAACTGACAACCGAAAAACGTGCCAAATGCACAGCATTATTCCAAAAACAACCGAAAGAAGCGAAAACTACAAAACCGCCGCCATTTTTGTAGTCCCGAGGTAGACACGTGGCCCCCACGCCCAGCGACAGCGCCCTCTGCTGGTCGCGGGTGGCTTGGGCTTGATGACATCATTCATCCCGTTCGCGGCAGTCTAAGACGTAAATAAGCCATTAAAATTCCCTGGATGAGTTTATTTCACAAATGACAGTTGAAAGAATGAATCATTAAGTCAACTGACAACCGAAAAACGTGCCAAATGCACAGCATTATTCCAAAAACAACCGAAAGAAGCGAAAACTACAAAACCGCCGCCATTTTTGTAGTCCCGAGGTAGACACGTGGCCCCCACGCCCAGCGACAGCGCCCTCTGCTGGTCGCGGGTGGCTTGGGCTTGATGACATCATTCATCCCGTTCGCGGCAGTCTAAGACGTAAATAAGCCATTAAAATTCCCTGGATGAGTTTATTTCACAAAAGACAGTTGAAAGAATGAATCATTAAGTCAACTGACAACCGAAAAACGTGCCAAATGCACAGCATTATTCCAAAAACAACCGAAAGAAGCGAAAACTACAAAACCGCCGCCATTTTTGTAGTCCCGAGGTAGACACGTGGCCCCCACGCCCAGCGACAGCGCCCTCTGCTGGTCGCGGGTGGCTTGGGCTTGATGACATCATTCATCCCGTTCGCGGCAGTCTAAGACGTAAATAAGCCATTAAAATTCCCTGGATGAGTTTATTTCACAAAAGACAGTTGAAAGAATGAATCATTAAGTCAACTGACAACCGAAAAACGTGCCAAATGCACAGCATTTTTCCAAAAACAACCGAAAGAAGCGAAAACTACAAAACCGCCGCCATTTTTGTAGTCCCGAGGTAGACACGTGGCCCCCACGCCCAGCGACAGCGCCCTCTGCTGGTCGCGGGTGGCTTGGGCTTGATGACATCATTCATCCCGTTCGCGGCAGTCTAAGACGTAAATAAGCCATTAAAATTCCCTGGATGAGTTTATTTCACAAAAGACAGTTGAAAGAATGAATCATTAAGTCAACTGACAACCGAAAAACGTGCCAAATGCACAGCATTTTTCCAAAAACAACCGAAAGAAGCGAAAACTACAAAACCGCCGCCATTTTTGTAGTCCCGAGGTAGACACGTGGCCCCCACGCCCAGCGACAGCGCCCTCTGCTGGTCGCGGGTGGCTTGGGCTTGATGACATCATTCATCCCGTTCGCGGCAGTCTAAGACGTAAATAAGCCATTAAAATTCCCTGGATGAGTTTATTTCACAAATGACAGTTGAAAGAATGAATCATTAAGTCAACTGACAACCGAAAAACGTGCCAAATGCACAGCATTATTCCAAAAACAACCGAAAGAAGCGAAAACTACAAAACCCCCGCCATTTTTGTAGTCCCCAGCTAGAC
Source organism: Festucalex cinctus (assembly GCF_051991245.1). Taxonomy (NCBI): domain Eukaryota; kingdom Metazoa; phylum Chordata; class Actinopteri; order Syngnathiformes; family Syngnathidae; genus Festucalex; species Festucalex cinctus. The sequence goes on from NC_135429.1 coordinate 42,828, forward strand.
ACGTGGCGCCCACGCCCAGCGACAGCGCCCTCTGCTGTCGCGGGTGGCTTGAAAAATTCGTTAAATCCGTTCGAGTCAGTCTAAGACTTAAATAAGCCATTAAAATTCCCTGGATGAGGTTATTTCACAAGAGAGAGTTGAAAGAATGAATCATTAAGTCAACTGACAACCGAAAAACGTGCCAAATGCACAGTATTTTTCCAAAAACAACCGAAAGAAGCGAAAACTACAAAACCGCCGCCATTTTTGTAGTCCCGAGGTAGACACGTGGCCCCCACGCCCAGCGACAGCGCCCTCTGCTGGTCGCGGGTGGCTTGGGCTTGATGACATCATTCATCCCGTTCGCGGCAGTCTAAGACGTAAATAAGCCATTAAAATTCCCTGGATGAGTTTATTTCACAAATGACAGTTGAAAGAATGAATCATTAAGTCAACTGACAACCGAAAAACGTGCCAAATGCACAGCATTATTCCAAAAACAACCGAAAGAAGCGAAAACTACAAAACCGCCGCCATTTTTGTAGTCCCGAGGTAGACACGTGGCCCCCACGCCCAGCGACAGCGCCCTCTGCTGGTCGCGGGTGGCTTGGGCTTGATGACATCATTCATCCCGTTCGCGGCAGTCTAAGACGTAAATAAGCCATTAAAATTCCCTGGATGAGTTTATTTCACAAAAGACAGTTGAAAGAATGAATCATTAAGTCAACTGACAACCGAAAAACGTGCCAAATGCACAGCATTATTCCAAAAACAACCGAAAGAAGCGAAAACTACAAAACCGCCGCCATTTTTGTAGTCCCGAGGTAGACACGTGGCCCCCACGCCCAGCGACAGCGCCCTCTGCTGGTCGCGGGTGGCTTGGGCTTGATGACATCATTCATCCCGTTCGCGGCAGTCTAAGACGTAAATAAGCCATTAAAATTCCCTGGATGAGTTTATTTCACAAAAGACAGTTGAAAGAATGAATCATTAAGTCAACTGACAACCGAAAAACGTGCCAAATGCACAGCATTATTCCAAAAACAACCGAAAGAAGCGAAAACTACAAAACCGCCGCCATTTTTGTAGTCCCGAGGTAGACACGTGGCCCCCACGCCCAGCGACAGCGCCCTCTGCTGGTCGCGGGTGGCTTGGGCTTGATGACATCATTCATCCCGTTCGCGGCAGTCTAAGACGTAAATAAGCCATTAAAATTCCCTGGATGAGTTTATTTCACAAAAGACAGTTGAAAGAATGAATCATTAAGTCAACTGACAACCGAAAAACGTGCCAAATGCACAGCATTATTCCAAAAACAACCGAAAGAAGCGAAAACTACAAAACCGCCGCCATTTTTGTAGTCCCGAGGTAGACACGTGGCCCCCACGCCCAGCGACAGCGCCCTCTGCTGGTCGCGGGTGGCTTGGGCTTGATGACATCATTCATCCCGTTCGCGGCAGTCTAAGACGTAAATAAGCCATTAAAATTCCCTGGATGAGTTTATTTCACAAAAGACAGTTGAAAGAATGAATCATTAAGTCAACTGACAACCGAAAAACGTGCCAAATGCACAGCATTATTCCAAAAACAACCGAAAGAAGCGAAAACTACAAAACCGCCGCCATTTTTGTAGTCCCGAGGTAGACACGTGGCCCCCACGCCCAGCGACAGCGCCCTCTGCTGGTCGCGGGTGGCTTGGGCTTGATGACATCATTCATCCCGTTCGCGGCAGTCTAAGACGTAAATAAGCCATTAAAATTCCCTGGATGAGTTTATTTCACAAATGACAGTTGAAAGAATGAATCATTAAGTCAACTGACAACCGAAAAACGTGCCAAATGCACAGCATTATTCCAAAAACAACCGAAAGAAGCGAAAACTACAAAACCGCCGCCATTTTTGTAGTCCCGAGGTAGACACGTGGCCCCCACGCCCAGCGACAGCGCCCTCTGCTGGTCGCGGGTGGCTTGGGCTTGATGACATCATTCATCCCGTTCGCGGCAGTCTAAGACGTAAATAAGCCATTAAAATTCCCTGGATGAGTTTATTTCACAAAAGACAGTTGAAAGAATGAATCATTAAGTCAACTGACAACCGAAAAACGTGCCAAATGCACAGCATTATTCCAAAAACAACCGAAAGAAGCGAAAACTACAAAACCGCCGCCATTTTTGTAGTCCCGAGGTAGACACGTGGCCCCCACGCCCAGCGACAGCGCCCTCTGCTGGTCGCGGGTGGCTTGGGCTTGATGACATCATTCATCCCGTTCGCGGCAGTCTAAGACGTAAATAAGCCATTAAAATTCCCTGGATGAGTTTATTTCACAAAAGACAGTTGAAAGAATGAATCATTAAGTCAACTGACAACCGAAAAACGTGCCAAATGCACAGCATTATTCCAAAAACAACCGAAAGAAGCGAAAACTACAAAACCGCCGCCATTTTTGTAGTCCCGAGGTAGACACGTGGCCCCCACGCCCAGCGACAGCGCCCTCTGCTGGTCGCGGGTGGCTTGGGCTTGATGACATCATTCATCCCGTTCGCGGCAGTCTAAGACGTAAATAAGCCATTAAAATTCCCTGGATGAGTTTATTTCACAAATGACAGTTGAAAGAATGAATCATTAAGTCAACTGACAACCGAAAAACGTGCCAAATGCACAGCATTATTCCAAAAACAACCGAAAGAAGCGAAAACTACAAAACCGCCGCCATTTTTGTAGTCCCGAGGTAGACACGTGGCCCCCACGCCCAGCGACAGCGCCCTCTGCTGGTCGCGGGTGGCTTGGGCTTGATGACATCATTCATCCCGTTCGCGGCAGTCTAAGACGTAAATAAGCCATTAAAATTCCCTGGATGAGTTTATTTCACAAATGACAGTTGAAAGAATGAATCATTAAGTCAACTGACAACCGAAAAACGTGCCAAATGCACAGCATTATTCCAAAAACAACCGAAAGAAGCGAAAACTACAAAACCGCCGCCATTTTTGTAGTCCCGAGGTAGACACGTGGCCCCCACGCCCAGCGACAGCGCCCTCTGCTGGTCGCGGGTGGCTTGGGCTTGATGACATCATTCATCCCGTTCGCGGCAGTCTAAGACGTAAATAAGCCATTAAAATTCCCTGGATGAGTTTATTTCACAAAAGACAGTTGAAAGAATGAATCATTAAGTCAACTGACAACCGAAAAACGTGCCAAATGCACAGCATTATTCCAAAAACAACCGAAAGAAGCGAAAACTACAAAACCGCCGCCATTTTTGTAGTCCCGAGGTAGACACGTGGCCCCCACGCCCAGCGACAGCGCCCTCTGCTGGTCGCGGGTGGCTTGGGCTTGATGACATCATTCATCCCGTTCGCGGCAGTCTAAGACGTAAATAAGCCATTAAAATTCCCTGGATGAGTTTATTTCACAAAAGACAGTTGAAAGAATGAATCATTAAGTCAACTGACAACCGAAAAACGTGCCAAATGCACAGCATTATTCCAAAAACAACCGAAAGAAGCGAAAACTACAAAACCGCCGCCATTTTTGTAGTCCCGAGGTAGACACGTGGCCCCCACGCCCAGCGACAGCGCCCTCTGCTGGTCGCGGGTGGCTTGGGCTTGATGACATCATTCATCCCGTTCGCGGCAGTCTAAGACGTAAATAAGCCATTAAAATTCCCTGGATGAGTTTATTTCACAAATGACAGTTGAAAGAATGAATCATTAAGTCAACTGACAACCGAAAAACGTGCCAAATGCACAGCATTATTCCAAAAACAACCGAAAGAAGCGAAAACTACAAAACCGCCGCCATTTTTGTAGTCCCGAGGTAGACACGTGGCCCCCACGCCCAGCGACAGCGCCCTCTGCTGGTCGCGGGTGGCTTGGGCTTGATGACATCATTCATCCCGTTCGCGGCAGTCTAAGACGTAAATAAGCCATTAAAATTCCCTGGATGAGTTTATTTCACAAATGACAGTTGAAAGAATGAATCATTAAGTCAACTGACAACCGAAAAACGTGCCAAATGCACAGCATTATTCCAAAAACAACCGAAAGAAGCGAAAACTACAAAACCGCCGCCATTTTTGTAGTCCCGAGGTAGACACGTGGCCCCCACGCCCAGCGACAGCGCCCTCTGCTGGTCGCGGGTGGCTTGGGCTTGATGACATCATTCATCCCGTTCGCGGCAGTCTAAGACGTAAATAAGCCATTAAAATTCCCTGGATGAGTTTATTTCACAAAAGACAGTTGAAAGAATGAATCATTAAGTCAACTGACAACCGAAAAACGTGCCAAATGCACAGCATTATTCCAAAAACAACCGAAAGAAGCGAAAACTACAAAACCGCCGCCATTTTTGTAGTCCCGAGGTAGACACGTGGCCCCCACGCCCAGCGACAGCGCCCTCTGCTGGTCGCGGGTGGCTTGGGCTTGATGACATCATTCATCCCGTTCGCGGCAGTCTAAGACGTAAATAAGCCATTAAAATTCCCTGGATGAGTTTATTTCACAAAAGACAGTTGAAATAATGAATCATTAAGTCAACTGACAACCGAAAAACGTGCCAAATGCACAGCATTTTTCCAAAAACAACCGAAAGAAGCGAAAACTACAAAACCGCCGCCATTTTTGTAGTCCCGAGGTAGACACGTGGCCCCCACGCCCAGCGACAGCGCCCTCTGCTGGTCGCGGGTGGCTTGGGCTTGATGACATCATTCATCCCGTTCGCGGCAGTCTAAGACGTAAATAAGCCATTAAAATTCCCTGGATGAGTTTATTTCACAAAAGACAGTTGAAAGAATGAATCATTAAGTCAACTGACAACCGAAAAACGTGCCAAATGCACAGCATTTTTCCAAAAACAACCGAAAGAAGCGAAAACTACAAAACCGCCGCCATTTTTGTAGTCCCGAGGTAGACACGTGGCCCCCACGCCCAGCGACAGCGCCCTCTGCTGGTCGCGGGTGGCTTGGGCTTGATGACATCATTCATCCCGTTCGCGGCAGTCTAAGACGTAAATAAGCCATTAAAATTCCCTGGATGAGTTTATTTCACAAAAGACAGTTGAAAGAATGAATCATTAAGTCAACTGACAACCGAAAAACGTGCCAAATGCACAGCATTTTTCCAAAAACAACCGAAAGAAGCGAAAACTACAAAACCGCCGCCATTTTTGTAGTCCCGAGGTAGACACATGGCCCCCACGCCCAGCGACAGCGCCCTCTGCTGGTCGCGGGTGGCTTGGGCTTGATGACATCATTCATCCCGTTCGCGGCAGTCTAAGACGTAAATAAGCCATTAAAATTCCCTGAATGAGTTTATTTCACAAAAGACAGTTGAAAGAATGAATCATTAAGTCAACTGACAACCGAAAAACGTGCCAAATGCACAGCATTATTCCAAAAACAACCGAAAGAAGCGAAAACTACAAAACCGCCGCCATTTTTGTAGTCCCGAGGTAGACACGTGGCCCCCACGCCCAGCGACAGCGCCCTCTGCTGGTCGCGGGTGGCTTGGGCTTGATGACATCATTCATCCCGTTCGCGGCAGTCTAAGACGTAAATAAGCCATTAAAATTCCCTGGATGAGTTTATTTCACAAAAGACAGTTGAAAGAATGAATCATTAAGTCAACTGACAACCGAAAAACGTGCCAAATGCACAGCATTTTTCCAAAAACAACCGAAAGAAGCGAAAACTACAAAACCCCCGCCATTTTTGTAGTCCCCAGCTAGACACGTGGCGCCCACGCCCAGCGACAGCGCCCTCTGCTGTCGCGGGTGGCTTGAAAAATTCGTTAAATCCGTTCGAGTCAGTCTAAGACTTAAATAAGCCATTAAAATTCCCTGGATGAGGTTATTTCACAAGAGAGAGTTGAATGAATGAATCATTAAGTTAACAGACAACCGAAAAACGTGCCAAATGCGCAGCATTAATTCAAAAACAACCGAAATAAGCGAAAACTACAAAACCGCCGCCATTTTTGTAGTCCCGAGCTAGACACGTGGCGCCCACGGCCAGCGACATCGCCCTCTGCTGTCGCGGATGGCTTGATAAATTTCTTAAATCCGTTCGAGTCAGTCTAAGACTTAAATTAGCCATTAAAATTCCCTGGATGAGGTTATTTCACAAGAGAGAGTTGAATGAATGAATCATTAAGTTAACTGACAAGCGAAAAACGTGCCAAATGCACAGCATTATTCCAAAAACAACCGAAAGAAGCGAAAACTACAAAACCGCTGCCATTTTTGTAGTCCCCAGCTAGACACGTGGCGCCCACGCCCAGCGACAGCGCCCTCTGCTGTCGCGGGTGGCTTGATAAATTCGTTAAATCCGTTCGTCAGTCTAAGACTTAAATAAGCCATTAAAATTCCCTGGATGAGGTTATTCACAAGAGACAGTTGAAAGAATGAATCATTAAGTTAACTGACAAGCGAAAAACGTGCCAAATGCACAGCATTAATCAAAAGCCGAACTAAGCGAAAACCATACAACCGCCGCCATTTTTGTAGTCCCAAGCGACTGACAGGGAGTTTCAAATATTCAAGTCTAATCTAATCTTATTAACGTCTGTTTCAGAGAATTTTCGGACGATCGGTGTTTGTTTGTTCTTATAGGAATTAACTGAGTGTTTAAATATGTTCAGAGTGTTTGATTTGGTACATTTTATTCTAAAAGGTTTTGGCTAAAACTGTGTAATGTTGAGAAGCTTGGGCTGGTAAATTCTACATGTCCACGTTCTCAATCTGTTGCTTGACAGCTCGAGGAATTGCTTTTGAAATCTTTTTAAATGTTCATCTTCGACATATTGTAGAGCGCACACAAATGTTGAAAAGGAAAGCCAGTTGCCCTGATCAACCATTAGATGGCGTAGTGACCCACACTCCTTTATCTCTCCAGTTGTGCGAGGAGATTGATTTTGTTTTGCCAATAACATAACCGTTGTTCCATATTTGGGATTGATGTGTTGTAAAATTGTGCTTGTACATAAGGGAGCAGGGCTTGCTTATGAAAAGACTATTATAATACTGTCAGTTTATCAACGTTAAATAAAAATAAAAAAATCACACCGAAGCACAAATTCATCACCTCCCATGTATTTATTTTTTTTAAAACACCTTTGGAGAGAAAACCAGATGCTATTATTTTCTATCAGTAAAGATATTACGTAACCATTTGATTTTTAGTACAATACGTCAACATTAAAAATCAATTGCTGTAAGTCCACCTTCTTTATCTTTTTTTCCCCATATGGTGGACTCTGTTTTTCCACAAATGAAAACGATTTGGTTTATTGCTTGTATTGATTTGTCATCGCGAATATGCTGGATAAATGCATCTTGCTAAAGATTCCATTTTAGTTGCATATGGTTCCATCTTGGTTGTAGCCAAGAATTCAATTTGAGTTGACACTGATTGATCTTTCTTTGGATATTGAATGATTGACTTGCAGCAGTGTCTTTCGTTAGGTTCCTAATAGCTCGGTATGTATTTCACACAAGATTTCATGGGGATACGATATGTATTGCGCCATCTAGTTTGTTTTGGGGAGGGAAACAATGCTGACTCGCGCCGTTTGTTTGTTTTGAACAATTTCCTCGCTTCTTTTCTAAGCCACAACATAGCGAGAAGGCAGGCAGGCACTCGGTTTGCCGAGCAAGGTACCTTTCGAAGACGGCAGTGCACCTCGTTCCTTCCACATGCAGCACGAAGTGACGTTGCTTCTCTTTGGTCACACTTGACGGCTGCACGTATTCAAAGTTGATTGTTGGACTTTCACTGGATTCCAAGATCGCGTTTGCACGCTCAACAAAACAGTTTCTTCCCCATGCAGGTTCACCCCACCAGGTGATCAATGCCAGATAGCCACACCCTCCCCAACACAGGTGAGCCCACTTACCAATTAAGCCAGACCACGCCCACCGCCAATCATCGTGCGAGTACAATGTGCGAACGTTGATGACGTGTTCATCGCAATTATCCGCACATCCCACAACAGGAAGAAACCACCAAAATATGGATCATACAGTATTCATCACATGCAATCTTACTTTCATCATCGTCTGCAAAAACAAACAAACAAACAAACAAACAGAATGTTGTCCCATTCCAAAGATTTTCCAACAGTCCCGCAGATCGTCCCACAAAGTTTTTGTGCAAACACATCTTCTGTATTTTCAATGTCTTGCTCACAAATAAATACATTTTGCTCAATATTAAAACTTTTTCTAAGCAGTTCACTGGATGGATGAATATCATACAAGATCTTAAAAAATAAAAATCATGGAGCTAAGGCGTTATTTTGTTTTTTTAAAAACAGGAAGGTGTTTCTTTTTTTTTCCCGACTGCTTGTGCAATAGCAGCTTTAACCAGCAGATGGGGCGCTATTGCAGTGTGACCATCTGAATCCGCGGGGGGGGGCCATGTTGGGCGGGGCTTGAGTGTGCCTGTCGTTTGCACGCAAACTCAATCAATTGCGATCTTTTGCCATTCTTTGATGTACTTAACAAAACAGGCGAGTGCTGATTTTCAACGCTGAATGCTGGAAATGTGTTCAAATAAGAGATGATTTGCTTGCTTTGGCTCCTGATTCCAAGTCGGAGCGACGGTTGCGCAAACGCATTTGAGATGCGAGTTGCGCTCACACCAATTTGCCACTTAATTGGAACAAAAAACTCGTCAAGTGCAAACAAAAAAACAACAAACAAACATTTGCTTGCCATTCAAAAGAAAAGGAAAAACTCAATGAAGCTGCCCTTGACATCAAGGTCAAAGTTCAATTCTGCACTCTTGTAAAAACAACCCAAAAGTATACATGCAGGTCAGCAGTGTCACCCCCTAGTGGTAAAACAAAAATATCTCCAATAAAAGAGGCGACATTTTTAAAATCACAGGAAACCAAAAATCAAACATCTTCAGTGCGTCATACGAACAACAACAGCAAATACAAGAGTTTTTTTTAAATGATTATTATTTGACACTCTAGTGGAGAGCTGCAAAACATTTCCACTTACTTTCCATGACAAATTGAAAGTTGGCAAAAGAATGACGCCAAATTAGAAAGTGACAAATTCAAACCCGAGCGCAAATGTTTTGCTTGACGTCACTCTTCTTCAACACATTTAACAATTGCAACAGCTGCATTACTTTTTTGGGGGGTTTTTGGACTTGAACGTCACCAAGTGGAAAATCTTCAACGATGGACATGTTCCAAACAATCGGCATGGAAAAATGACGCATATGAAAAAGCTCTTCATCATCATCATCATCATCAGTGACTGCTCAACGTGTTTGTCGCTTGTGTGTGGGAAGAACACAGGTCACATGACCTGCTCAGATGATCATTTCCATATGAAAAATGGAAAGATGTCAAATCAATCCTTGTTCAGAACAATTTGCCTTGATGTATTTGTCAGGATGTTTTGCTTGCTATTACTGATCAATAACTTTTTGACTCCAAAGTCACAGCACACATGGACGTCGTTTTCCACGCCTTGTAGCTGTAATGGCGCGGCTCTGCCACAAGGTGGAGGCGCCGTTTTGACACGCGTGTGACATCACTTCCTGTACTCTGTTTGTTTCAAACGCCAGTTGGCATGTCGAGGACACAAGTTGGACTTCCACTTGACTTGATTGATCCCTCTGGGAAATTGGCATGTCCAGCAGCAATGAGAACACATCATCAAATCCAAAATCATTCAATCAATCAATCAATCAATCAATAAGCTTATGACACCGGAGATTGAATGAAATAAATGAAAGCGCACGCTCCCCCCTCGCCCCCCCAGTGAGGACTTGCCGATTTGCGGACAAAAGAGAGTTGTTGAGTGTGTTGGTCGGCCGCTCGGGGAGCTGGCGACGTTTGACCTTACACGCTTTCAACGGCGCACAATGGCCGCGGGCTCAGCTTACGCCGGCAAACACAAGCGCCTTTCACGCTCAAAGAGCAGACGGCCGACGACGCCACCCGACCCCGCCGGCAAAATTCCCCAGCGCCGACCAAAAGGAGCAAAGGATCGAGCGGACGCCGGTCGCCCGACGGGAGCGCTGACCACATCGTGGCGTCCCACTCCATGACCGGCGACCCCCGCAACCACCAAAAAAGCAACAATGCGGGTCCCGCCCCCGCTTCAATTCCATCCGGTTGCGGCCGGTAATCGGAGCGGAGGAGCCGGCGCGGGAGGGGGATTCCGCAGACACAAGCGCGCACTTGTTGTGTGGGGAAACACGCTGATGAGGGCACAAGAGAGCGCCTGGGCGGGTCAAAGGTCACGGGTCGGAAAAGGCGGCAAGTCCGACGTGACGTGACAGTCGACGTCGTGAAATGGTCAGCTTGAAAAACACAAAATCCACGTTGGGAAAAAAAAAAAGGGAGCGGATCAGCTGATCAGTTGACGTGGTGGGCGGGGCACAGAGAAACCATGCCAGGAAAAGACTTTTGCCGTTTGTTTTTTGTTGCGACGCTCCATCCTCCAAAAATGTTGATTTTGGTTCGCTCCGCAGCCAATTGACAATTTGGTGCTCTTCAATCAGCCGTTTGCCACCAAAGTCGCAGTTGGCATCTCAACGCCCCACTTGGCGAGTATCCGGCAACACGTGGAATATTGCTGGCAAAAACAGCAAACGTTTGTGTGTGCGCGAGTGGACGCTTCACACAGGAATGTCACGCGCGCGCACGCCTGCGCGCACGCGTGTGCGCTGACATTTTGGGGAGATATATAAACGGCGGCGCAGGACGGCGCAGGGCACAGCCTTCCTCCACGGACCGCCCTGACCGCAGCATGTTGACCAGGTAGGTCCGCAATGCGAGTTGAGCTCAATGAAATGTTGGAAAATGGCCTCCATTTGCCAGAATGACAAGAAAAAAAACAAAAAAAAGTTGCTTTTGTTTGTGATTGGCAGACGGGCGCCCTTCCTCCTCCTCCTCCTCCTCCTCCTCTGCTTGTCCGCGTTGGTGGTGCGGGTGCAGGGAGACATCAACGCCGACGGTCAGTTGACGTTTGCGTCCGACTTGTCAACTTTCTTGCTCACGGCTCGCAATTTTCTTTTTCTTTCTTTCTTCCCCGTGCAGATTCCACCTCCGACGAACTTCCCACTGGTGAGCGGCAAACATTTGCCACTTTCTTGACACACGCAAAGTTGAGGGCGGGCAAATCCGACTCGCGGCGTATTTGTTGGTCAGCAGGGTCCGCAAATCTTTCATCCCGCCAATCGGCAACGGCCACAAAATCTCATTTGGGGCGGCCATGTTGAATTGAGCGCACATCCGTTTCCTCGCCGACCGCATATGACGCATTCCAGATGCACACGGATGACGTCGCCAGCGATCAATCGATCACATTGATCGCTGGCGTTTGGCCGAAGGACGAGTTTGTCGTTGCAGGCTGCCGCAACGCTTGCCGTCAGCTCGGCCAATCGGACAGGAAACATCCGGAAGGTGGTCGCTCAGCCATTTTTCTTTGGGAGATGCTGTTGCCGTGGTGACTGATGACTTGGGCCATTTCTGGCAAGACATGAAAACAAACGCAAAAGGCTGAGCGTCTTCAGACAGATGCACTCCAACAAAGGACAAATGCATGTGACAGTGGGCGGGGCTTAGTTGCGGCTTCCTGCTGGAAACGCGGCACGCAATCCGCTCGGCGCCTTTCGCCAATTAGCGAGTCACTGGTGTATCGACACGACATTTGTTTTCAATGTTGTTTTCTTGCAGCTGGCGCCGCCAATCGGGTAACAATCGTCGGTACGTCTCGTTTGGCCGCCCGCTCCTTTTCTTCACGCACACGCGCGTGACCCTTCTTCAATTGCTTTGCAGAAGCGGCGGCGGCGGCAAACGGCGGCGCCGAAGCGGAAGAAGGTGAGAGGGCGGCGGGCGCGTGGCGCCTCCTTTGCTTGAAATGATTCTCCGCTCACCATGACGACGAGAGCAAATGTCATCTTGCGGCCACACAAATCAAAGTGGGCGCTTTGCCGTCTTTTCTTGCAGATGACGAGAGTCCGGTCGAGAGACGCCAGGACACGTTCAGTCGTCCCGCCGCCAAAGCCGAAAGGGTGGCCGGCGCCGGTTTGAGCCTCGCCTCCAATTTGCTTCATGTTGAGCGTCCCCGGGGCCCCGGCGCTTCCACGGGCCCCAAAAGTCCATCTGGCCGCCTTGGAGCCAAACTTGCGGCAAGAAAGGGAAACGCGTCCAAAAGGAAATCCAAAGTGCGCCGCGTGTGAAAAGCAGCAAGAAAAAAAAAGCAGCTTGATAATAAAAGATTACAACCTTGTCACTCCTCCACTCATCAATCAATCCATCAATCAATCAATCAATCCTTGACATATCTTCCATTTGGCATGAGGTCGTGTTTGCGTTTGCTTCTTCAACCAAAGTCTGATATGATATTTGTGCGGATGAAACGCTCCCCCACGTCCCGTTGCAGCATTTAGCGCAAAACAACAATCACCGCCACCAGCGGCTCCATCCAATGGCGGCCATCTTGCATGTGGCGCTTTTTGGGGCCTGCTGGAAGATCAAGGCCGGCTTTTTGCAAACAAACATTCAACAAGCAACAAAAAATAATCATGTTTTCCAAACGTCGTACTGACCGGTCGTGACAAGCGTCGCCGCTGCCGCCTTTCCGTTTGGCCAGCGCGTCACCGGCTTTTGTCGACATGTCCTCACTTCCTGTTGGACTGCCACCAGACGGCACACTTGCACCACTTTTCATGTCAAACGCGTCACTGGCTGCAAACATCCAAAATGGTGCACAAGTATAAAGCGACTGCGTTCACGGCTCAAACCTGAGACAAAGAGGAAAAAAAAAAAAAAAAAAATCAACTTGTCATCAAGTCACATTTTTTCAACGCTTGTTCAATTTGACCAGCAAAAAATTTGCTTTCACAGCTGCTGAATGCACAACATTACATTTGGAATGGCCGTCAAATCAAGTGCATACTCTCGGAAATTTTTTTTTTGTAAAAATCAACATGCACACTCTTGAAAAAAATCACAAAAAAAAATCAAAGTGCGCACTCTCATTCAATCTCACATTGAAAGCCGGATGCACTTCATGGACGAGTCCAAAGTCCAAATGAGCTCAGCAGATTTGCTGCTCCGGGAACAACTTTTGAAGGAATTCCTTTGGCGCAGGATCACCTCATTTCATTACGCTTCATTTTGTTTCGTTGACTTTCATTTCGTTTCGTTGACTTTCATTTCGTTTCGTTGCGTTTCATCTCGCTTCGTTTCGCTTCATTTCATTGGTGCCTTTATTTCCCTAATGTGACAGGTGGCAGATCCGGTTCTTCCAGCTTGAATGCGGCCCGCTCGTTCAGCTTTGGCTGTCGCCATGACGACGATGAAGAAGGTGAAGGTCGACCTCGACCTTTGACCTGCGCACAGACGGGGAGGGGTCGCCTCCGCTCGTCCGTCACCTTCCCGTCGGCTCCTTCCGCTCCGCTCCCGCCGTCTCGCGGCTCGGGTGGGCGGAGCGTGAGGAGGCGTGGCCCCGGCCAGCCCACCCATAAAAGCGTCGCCGGTCCGCGGCGAGAGGATGAAGTTGAGCGGGCGCGACGGGAGAAGCCACCGTGAGATCTCGCTGACGTCGCCGGCCGTCTCGCCAAAATGTTGACACGGTGAGTTGAGCGACGGGAAGGCGAGCCGGCGCGAGCGAGCGAGCGTGCGTGGCAATCTTTTGCCCAAGACGGACGATTGGCGCCTTCAGCGACTTTTCTTGCAGCCAATGAACAAGGCGGCTCCGAGGCTCGCTCGTCACAACAAACTTTGTGTATTTGGATGTAGGACAATTAGAATGTGCTTCTTTTATTTGACTGCAATTGTGTTCCAATCGTGTTGCCGATTGTGTGTGCGCGTATGTTGCAGGTGTATCCCAGTGTTAGCGCTCGTCACGTTTGCCGCTTTTTGTGCAGCTGCTCCGATTTCTGGTGAGCCGGCAACATTTACTCTCACCTTTGCGTTCTATTTCCAAATGAATGAATGAATGAATGACTGCCTTATGCGGCCAAATGGCAATTGGATGTTTTTTTGTTTTTTGGAAAGATAGTGCACCAGGTGGTGCCCAAAGCGCTTCACAAAGCTCGCCATTCATACACGTGCACGCACACACCCCAGTGGTGCTCTTCTGCCATGTAAGCGCCAGTGGGAGAAAACGGCTTTCAGTGTCTGGCTGGAGGAAACTTGGTCACAAGCGCTGAGGATGGAAGGCACAACCTCGAGCACTCGAGCCGTGCGACTGACAAAGTCGCTTGCTTTGAAGATTTGCAATTGAAAAAGGCGCCTGCAATGGAAGCAGAAATGTGTTTGATTTGTTCCAGGCAGAAATGCGGCGCCGATCGCTCACCTTGACGGTAAATTTGGTTTGGACGTTTGTCCTGGTGTTTGAATTGTCAACGTTTTGTTCCTGCAGGAAAAGCAACAACGCCAGCGACGGCGACGTCACGGCCAGGTGCGCTCCACACACACACGCACGCACATGGGGGTGGGCGGAGCCTGACCCAAATGAATCTCATGTTTCATTACGTGGCACATAAGCGACATTAGCATGTTGCGTCATCCGTTGCCGTGTTGTTGAGAAAGTGGTGCTTGTGAAAATGCGCTTCCATCTCAACGCGCTCCGTTTGCGTTGCAGTCCGTACCGAGTGGCGCCACACGTCCCATCCTCCAGGTTTGAGTGCGCTTTTTCCCCACACGTCTTTCTTTGCGTCTCTCGCGGCGCCGACTGGAAGCTTTGCGTTTGTCCGCAGATGCCGACGACTCGCAAGAACGAGGCCAAGGTAGATAGAGTCCGAGCCGGTCTTGTTCTCGTGCCGTTCGTAGGAGTCATCCGGTATTTTGTGTTGCTCAGCGCAAGCCGACGACGAGGACATGGAGCAAGTGGAGCGCCAAGGTCGGAATCCTTCAAAGTCGTTTCTGGTGCGCTAACTGACTCCTCACTTGACCGAGTGTCACGTTCATGTCCGCAGGTGCTTCCGACTCTCCGGATTCAGGTAGGGCTGGGTCTGCAACAGATCCAGTATTTGCGGTGCTCTTCTTGACACATTTAAAAAAAAAAAATAAAAAATGAATGCGTGTGTTCACAAGACTAGCTGACCGACTTGCAGTCTTCTCAATGGGTTTACCAAGCATCCCGTTGAAGAATCCTAAACGTTTCCATACTGACGATGATGTCAACATGTTAACAACACACTATATCTCTGCAGAAGGAGCAGCAGAAGGTCCTGACAAGTCCCTCATGGAAAGTCAAGGTACAACCGTATGTCTTCTTACCCTAGCCAAGTCTGTCAAAGACTTGGAGGACTTTTTGAACCCCCAACAAAAAAAACAAACAAAAAAACAACAACTTGACAGATGAGAAACAGTTTCTATTTTTTAACAGTTCCAGAGTCTCTAGAATCAGCCGATTCCAAAAAATCACGCGAGTCTGCAGAATCATCAGAGTCTGTGGATACACCAGGGTCTGCAGAATCTGAAGAGTCTGTGGATACACCAGGGTCTGCAGAATCATCAGAGTCTGTGGATACACCAGGGTCTGCAGAATCTGAAGAGTCTGTGGATACACCAGGGTCTGCAGAATCATCAGAGTCTGTGGATACACCAGGGTCTGCAGAATCTGAAGAGTCTGTAGATACACCAGGGTCTGCAGAATCATCAGAGTCTGTAGATACACCAGGGTCTGCAGAATTCTCAGAGTATGAGGATACGCCAGAGTCCGCAGAATCTGCAGAGTCCGTGGCATCGCGAGAGTCTGCAGCCAAGTCTGCAGAGTCGGCCCAGTCGTCAAAGTCTGCTGATTCGGCAGAGACCTCCGATTCACCCGACTCCCCTGAATCACCCGAGTCTCTGGACTTGCCGGACTCTGTGTCAGAGTCGGGTTAGTTGCTGCGTTACCTTAAACTGATACCCTTTGACCACATTGAGAAATGCTGGCCAGGTTTGACATTCCGCTACCTTCTGTTGTCAGAGTCAAGTTCGGAGACCGACAAGGACAAGAAGAAGACGAGCGCCGAGTCCGAGTCGGACACCGCCGGCGCCGGCATTGATGATGAGGGCGACGGTTCTGACCCCGTGGCTACATTAGAGGAGGGAGGCGAGGCGGGTCCGGAGGTCTTAGATGAGGACGACGCTCGGGCCCGGGAAGGAAGCCAGATGGCGGGAATGGACTTGTCTGAGCAGTCAGACTTGATGGAAGGGGAGGAGATGAGAGCCCAAGATGAAATCTCTCCCAAGGACGACAGAAGGTCCGATGGCGGCGTCAGCATGGAGGAGGTGGAGCTTGGCAGAGATGGCGTCAAGGAGGAAGTGGCCACGGAGGAGGAGCAGAAGAATTTTGAAGCACGTGACAAGAGCTCCCAAATCTTCCAGTCCACTGAGGGTAACCCAGTCCCGCAAACACGCGTGTTCAACTCCAAGTCGCTTTCTGACCTTGCTTGCTTGCTTGTTTGTTTGCTCTTTGACAGCAACTCTTGTTGACAAGCCAAAGGTCACGCCCTCCCACCTCGGGGTAAATCCCACCTTCACATCCGACACCTGAAATATACAAAAAGCTGGCCAGGAAGAACCAACTTGAACATTCTTCTTGTGCTTTTCTTCCTTCAGGGGTGAATTTGACCTTCCAGCTCCAACTGAGAGGGTGACGACCCCCATCCTTGTCCAGATCTGGATCGACTTGCGCACATCTGACGCCTGTGCTTTCTTTTTTCTTTTTTCTTTTCTTTTCTTTTGTGTGTTTGCAGAAGCAAGCGTTCACGAGGCGCGGGACTTCCTGGAATGCTGTTGCCATGACAACTTCCCGTCCGCCGAATGAACATGTACATCCGCGTCTGTTGTGTAGCACTCGACGCAATAAATCCCATTTCAACCCTCACCTTGTCCTTGTTGTCATTTCTGGCCGCTCCATTTGCTTTGCTTTCTGTTCTTCTCAAGCTTGTCTTGCAGTCTTGCCACTTTTGTTCCGACCTGTGCTCGTCAAGTGAAGTCCTCGCCTCGTGTCTTCCAATCAATCGGCCGCTTTTGTTTGTCCTTGGGTTTGGGGTTAGGGCCTTCTTTCACTCTTTGGCGGGCAGCTCCTTGTTGCTGTCACCTTGTTAGCCGACCCTTCACTTTCCTGCTCTTACTTTCACTTTGCTTTGACTTGTTGACTTTCAATTGACAGCTTTCTCGTGCTTTCGTGAGTAAAAGGGGCTTTGTTCAGTCCAGCCTGCGTTCTTGCCCGCTGCTTCTTCAAATTGATCATTGACGTGTTGAGCAAATCAGACGGCCAAAAGTTCCAGCTCCAGTCAGCCCGGCCCGGCCACTTGGAATGTTTCGGGTCAAATCAACAAAGCCATTACGGCCGTTTGCCACAAATGAGTCGGCTGTGTGGGATTTTCTCGCCTTTGGCAAAGTCACAACTGCACCGCTGGACTTGAGTTGACTGCAAGTTGTGCATGTGGACACCACGCGCACCTTTGAAACATTAAGAGTCCGAAGCAAAGACATTTTTCTCTCAGCAACCAATTGAAGTCAATAAAATGATTTGGACTTCCCTCGCTTGCGTTCTATCTCGTCAGTTTTCACTTAATCCCCCCCCCCGCACCCCCCTCGCTCTTTCCGTCTCTCTCGCTCTCTTTGGAGGGCATTTCAAGTTTCTTTGAGAATCCCAAGTTAATTGCAGGAGTGGAGGCGGGTGGTTTTAGGTTACGCGGTGGGAGGTGGGGGTCAGTCTGTGGTCCAGTTACCCACATGCAAGAATGACGGAGATGAACAAGATGTAGTTTCCCCAAAACCATCAATGAGGAAGGTTGGTGGTCTTCACACACACACGCACGCACGCACGCACGCGCACGCACGCAGTGGCCTAAGCCCGCCCCCTGGGTATAAAATGCTGAAGCAGAACTTTTGCGCAGAGCAGCATCGTCATGTCGTCGTCTCGGTGAGTAAACTTGGACAGCCAAATGCTGAAATCTGATTGACTGATTGATAAGCGCTGAAATATGTGATGATATGTTCATGACTTGTGATCCGGAAGACGATAGTAGCTCATTATTGACGGGCACGATGACTGATATTGATTTGCCGCGTGATGTGTTGACCGATGGGTGGCTTCGGGGCCCTCAGGAACTTGATTGCGATGTCCCTGCTGGTTGTCCTGGCGGCATCGGCGGCACGGGCGGCTTCCGTGGAGGGTAAGGCCAAGCGAAGGCCGTTTGCCGCTCGCCGACGTCAGCCCTGCGCTTCTTTTCCAGAGCGCGAGGAGGCGGAGCCGGCCGAGGAGGCGGACGGCGACCGGTCCGAGGAGGACGAGGGTAGGCCGAGGCCGAGTTAGGCCCGCACGACGCGTTGGTCACCATTAAGCCGGACGGCTCATTTATGAAACGCTTCTTGACTGTCAAGACACGAAAGCTTGCCGACTGACTGGGAAAGCTTTCGGTTGGTTTGGCATCGGTTGAAAAAGACATCAAATGGCGTCCGCTGGTCCAGTGGTGCTTTGACTTGCGTGTGAAGGCAAAGCAAGCGACGGCGTGCTCGCCAATTAAGCGCTGCATTCCAGACAAGCCACCAAGGCCAATACGAGCAAAATGCGGATGTGTCCTTTTCCTTTCAGATGACGCCGACTCCACAAAGGAGGAGGGTGAGAGGGGCCCACCTTTCCCCTCGTACCTTTCCCACATAACATAAAGTCAATCCCAAGTCGCTCTTAGGGGGACAAAGGGAAGCCATGTGAATGAAAGGCAACCTTTGTCCAGTTTTTCATTAAGTGCAGGAAACCTGAGCAGCATTCATTCAGTGTCTCTCCTCTCCAGCAGGCCCGGCGGGCGCCCACCAGAGCGCAGCGGGTAAGTCACGTAAGTCACACAGCTTTTCCCCATCCTCAAAATCAGACCACTTTCTGATCCCAACAAAAACCGGCAGGGTTAACGCACTTTCCTCTCAAAAACAAACAAAACACCCATTCTGTTTAGAACTTTCATGGACAGAGTTTCGAGGCACTGAGGGAGTCCGGTTTGGTGGCCTCAACATTGCATCTCTGCCTTTTGCTGATGATGTGGTGCTGTTGGCTTCATCAAGCCGGGATCTCCAACTCTCACTGGAGCGGTTCACAGCTGAGTTTGAAGCGGTCGGGATGAAGATCAGCACCTCCAAAGCTGAGACCATGGTCCTCAGTCGGAAAAGGTTGTTGGCTTGCCATCTCCGGGTCGGGGATGAGATGCTGCCCCAAGCGGAGGAGTTCAAGTATCTCAGGCTCTGGTTCACGAGTGAGGGCGGGATGGAGCGGGAGATCGCCAGGCGGATCGGTGCAGCGTCTGCAGTCATGCGGACTCTGTATCGGTCCGTTGTGGTGAAGAAAGAGCTGAGCCTAAAGGCAAAGCTCTCAATTTATCAGTCCATCTACGTTCCGACCCTCACCTATGGTCACGGGCTGTGGGTCGTGACGGAAAGAACAAGCGGCCCAAATGAGTTTCCTCCGCAGGGTGTCCGGGCTCTCCCTTCGAGATAGGGTGAGCCAGCTGAGGTGGCTCGGGCATCTGGTTCGGATGCCTCTTGGACGCCTCCTTGGGGAGGTGTTCCGGGCATGTCCCACCGGCAGGAGGCCCCGGGTACGACTCGGGACACGCTGGAAAGACTGTCTCTCAGCGTGCCTGGGAACGTCTGGGGATCCCACCGGATGAGCTGGTTGAAGTGGCCGAGGAGAGGGAAGTCCAGGCTTCCCTCCTAAAGATGCTGTCCCCGCGACCCGACCCCGGATAAGCGGTAGTAAATGGATGGATGGACAAAAGGGGGCCGACTTGCTCCAGCCGTCACTCGTCATCGTCAAAGTCACGGCACTTTTCGACCGCCCGTCTCCTTCATTGTTAGCTCATCTCCCGCTGCTCGTTTCTCACCTTCATGGTGGCTTCATTCCATTGGTCATGAGCTCACCTCCATGATTGTTGCTTCTCTTCCCTTTGTCATCCGCGGGTTGGGCGTAGCAGCAGGCGTCAGACCCGACATGTGGTCGTCGTCGTCGTCATCCCTCCCCGACATCAGCGGTGAGCAAACATCCGGGAACGAGTCCGAGCGCGTGTTGGCCTGATCTCGAGCTGACGGCTCTTTTGTCACCCGCCAGGTGCTCAGGAGGCCTCGGCGGCTGCAGGACGCGCCGACGAGAGAGCGGATGCGTCGACAGGTACGTGACAGCTCGCCGAGCGGCAGGTAACGACACTGGTGACAAAGGCGCTGCCGGCCTGCCGGGCACAGTCAAGAAAACCAAAGAACTCAACTGGACAAGATCAAAATGTGACTTGAGCTTTGCGGCGGCTTGCCGACATGTACGACATGTCGGTGTGGGACGCCCAGGTGGGCGCGGTCTTGCTTTGCCGGTTGATATCTTTTGTGCGTCGGCAGATGCTGACGACGTGGACGCGCATCCAAACGGTGACGATCTTTTCAAACTGGAACGGCGACGGTGAGCAATCAATTCAAACGTCTTCCCTTATGCGAGCGCGTTGTGCTTCAGCCAATGGAGAGAAACTGTTGACCGGAATGGGCGGAGGCACGGGAGCCACAGGTGAGCATAAGAGGGAGGGGCAACAGCAGGAAGGATGTGAGACATATGATTGGTTGTCAGGAGCGCTGACGTCATCGGAGGGAGGGGTCTCTCAGCCGGAGTACACAGGTGAGGCTGGGATGTCGGAGGGGCGGGGCCCCAGGCCAAATGTCAAGGTAATTGACGGCCGGCTCTCTGTTTGGAAGGAACCGCCGACGGCCACTTCCTGCTCGGCCTGCCGGGTAAGCAAAACGGCCGTCGGGAACCGGCGTCGGCGAGGAAAACGAGACAAAAAGCTCACGGTGACGCGGCTTTTCTTTCGGCCCAAAGCAGGCCAAGACACTTGGAGCGACTCCACAGGTGCGTACGACTTCTTTTTCTTCAATCTTCTTCCCACGAGCCGTCGCGGCATCACCTTGATGACAAGTGTGGGGATGCAGACCAAGAAGGTCCGACTGAGTCTGACGTCATCACGCGAGCGGAAGGCGAGCACACCGGGGACCAATCCGCTTCTACTCCTGCCGCAGGCCACGCCCACTCGTGTACTTGCTCAAAACGCTTTCACGCTCAGGGACAAAAAAGAACCTGCTTGTAAACTTTGCTGTCCTCTTTTGTTCAGCATGGTCCTCCTCCGCATCGCCCTCAGCCCGGCAAGAAGGTAATTGAATGAGCGTGTACTCCAATTGATGTGTGCAAGCGGAGGCTCAAAGGCGTTCAGTGCCGACGTGTAGCAAAATCAACCGACAGGCTCTCGTGCGGCCTCCCGGCTACAAGAGCGAGCGCAAGTCGGCAACTAAGCAGATCAATCCAATCTTTTGTCCTTTCCGCAGGCGGCGACCGCTCCCAAGCAAACGGTACCGACAACCGTCTTTTGGCACGAGCGAGTCGTTAGCACGCCTTAAGTGCTCGCTGCTGACGAGCGTCTTGTGTTGAACAGGAAATGGCCGACAGACTCATCTGCTGGACAAAGATGGAGGTCAGCAACGTGCACGTGGGGACGCCAGTGAGCATGACCGACAAGCGCACCCGCTTACAGGCTCCTCCTCCTTGTTGTTGTTGTCGTGTTCCGCAGTGACTCAGCTGACTTCCGTCAGCCGACCTTCAGTCGACCTTCAGGCTCACCAACTCCCGTGGACCCGTCGGTGGGCGAGCGCTCGCGTTCTTCCCCTGTCAACTTTGGCCCAGGACAACTGGCGTGTACGCACGGACGGCACGGGTGAGCGCCGCCTTCAACACAAAGCTGCCGTCCGTCTTTTCCACAGGGAGAAAGTCAGTCACATGTCCAAATGATTTTGGTGACTCAACATGGACGGTAATCACTTCAAATAGGGCGAAAGAAAACACTAGAAAGCTGCAAATATCCACTCGGGTGTCCAAATCAAAGAGCGGAAGGAAAAGCAGCCGATAGTTGCGCTTGACGCTGCAAAGTCGGGCAGGCCCAACACGTGCCAACATTAAATCAATAAATCAATACACCACTAGATATTTTCATTCATTCAATGTTTCATTTATGAATTCAATGTGGAATTAAATAAATCAGTTATTAAATGTGTCATTCATGAATTAAATTCCCTATGATTATTTGTAAATGTATTGAATTGTCTATCGAATGATTTCCTGGCGAGTGTGTTGCGCTGTTTTGTGAATGGATTGTATCTGTCAAATTGGCCCATCCAAAAATGGTACTTTATGGAAATGGAAGAAATGTTGCTTTGATTTTGATGTTGCTTTTCACTCTATATCGGCAAAAAATCCATCACCATAGCCGCCACGTTTGGAACCAATTCAGGCCCAAGCAGTCCATTAAGCAAGATTTGAGTGAAGCATGCTTTAGCCCCGCCCACTAACTTTGACGGGCCAGTTTGACAGATCAAATAAATTCATGAAACGCTGCAACACAGGACCATGAAATAAATAAATACAGAAAATAATTTGATATATCGATATATAGATAATTGAATCAAGTTTAACTCTTGTTTTTTGAATTCCATTTGGAATGCAATGACATTGAATTTTTTCACGATAACTGTATTTGATGATTTAATGTTGGCACTTTTGGTCCTTCCTAAATATCCTGTCGGGCATCAGCATTCCAAATGAATGAATGAAAAGTGAGGTGTGAATAAGAGGATGAAAAGACGCGAGGTCACAAAGGACCCTGAGAGGTCAACCGGACTCAATGAAAAGGTCGTCCGTCATCCATTGATATGAAGGAGGATGGCAGCAGAAAAGAAGGCTGCCGCTTCCCAAATGGGCCTTGGCAAGTCCAAACTCGATTTCACTCCAGGTCAGCACATACACGTCGGGCCACATTGGGGAAGGTCGCGTTTTGACTTCTGAGCGCATTCAACTCATATGTCAAGGCGCCTCTGTCATGTGTTGATCCTGTCGCGTGACCTCACTTCTAGAGTCGTCCGCGCACGTGCACGTGCGCAGCGAGCCGGCAGGGGGCACCTTGGCCGACACTCCGCTCACAGGTACGTGCGCGTGCACATTGTCAACATGCCAATCGCGGCGCCATTGATCGCTCCCGTTTGTCGCAGGCACGCCGGCGTGGGCCACCGATGCCGTTACCATGGCAACCCATTCAGGTAAGCCACCGGCGCGACATCGGCCAATCGTTTCAAGCTGACAAAAGTGGCGTCGACCATCTTTTCAGAGGCGACAGGAAGGCCCCTGCAGGACTCCAGTAAGTCCGATATTTACAGTTGCCTTCACGTGCTATGGGAAAAAGGAACGCTCGCGCTCGCCAACCGCTAATTACGACCAAGTTGCGTTCATGCCGTTTTGCTGTTATCGCAAAATTGCGTATGCTACATCATTGTATAGATTGATGTGCTAGCGGACGATGACAGCCTTCTAAGTGTGAATATTTCTTGCCATTCACAAATCCGCCATGTTGAAACTTGAAAAGTTCTCGCAACTCGGGTATTAAAATCAATTCCCGCTTGTTGAGTAGAAAACACAATTTTCGACTTGACGTGCTATTTCGCATGATTAGAATTTCACATGAATGCATCACGAGTGGCAAGTGATCAAACGTATCGATTGCTTCCAAAAGTCTTGACAGCAACATTGAAGTAGGTACGGACGATGTGATGCGGAGTGTCTCACTCACCTCCAGATGCATTGTGGGACGGAAGGAAAACATTCGGGCAGGCTGCCGCAAACGCCGTCCGCAGGTGACGTGGCGTGACTTTGCCTTTGTGTGCTTGCAGGCGGCGGTCGGGCGTGGCAAGACCCCCACAAGGCCGGTGAGTGTTGTCACGGCGACGGTGACGACAAGCCGTCATGGCCGCCGTGCTAATTGCGCCGTGCGCTCTGCCGGCGCGACTCGCTCTCCGCAGATTCCGTCACGGAACGCTTGGACGCCGCCTGGGGTGCGGGTCCTGAAGGTGAGGCCGCGGTTGGCGTCGCCGTGACGACCGCACTCCATCCCATAAGTCCCTCCGCCATCTTTTTGTGCCCGCAGCTGCGGACAACGCGGACGTGGAGGACACCTGCTGACCCGCAAGTTGGCTTTTGCCGCCGCCGCTTGCAGTGCGTCCGCCCGTGCCGACGACGCTCCGCCGGCGACAGGCGGGCACCGGAAATATTTGTAGACTCCATTTGTAGAAGCGGCTCAACTTGACTTTGTGAGAGAGAGAGAGAAAAAAAAAAAAAAAAGAAAAAAAAAGAAAAAAAAAAAAAAAAAAAGTGTGTGTGTGTGTGTATTTACAACATGGACGACGTCCGTTGGCTCAAAATGGCTTCTCACCTTCAAGCGGGTGACAACAATCAATAAAACATGTTGCAAAATCATTTCCAGCATCATTTTGTGAAGAAAATAAAAGGCACAGCGGAGGAAATTCATGTCAATGGGAAACGCCCGACAATGATCCGAGAACATTTGTGTGTGCGTGCGCACGCAGGTACGTACGTAGGTAGGTAGGTAGGTAAGGCGGGTCAGGTGAGCAGACGGGAGAGAGAAATGCGCGCAAACAGCTTTAATGCGGCGGACACTATAAATACAAGATCAACGTTTGCAAAAATATTGTCATTCCTTCTCTTGTGATCAAAGCAAAGAAAAGATGGCTGGCGAGTCGTCTGCATAGGAAAATTGTCACCTCCGACCTGGTCGTCGTCGTCCCGCCCCCCCGCATCCTGTCAGAGGTCAGAGTTCAAGCCGGCGCTCAGGTCAGGGCTGAGGAAAGGCTCCGCCTCCAGCTCCAGAAGCGCCGGCAGGTCGGCGACGCCCTCGCAAGTCTGCACGGGCGTGTACTGCACCAGCTGCTTGCCTGGACCAATCACAGAGCGCCGGCGTTACCTTCGGACGCACCTTGACTTCGCCACTTTATTTGCTCC
The DNA here is from genome assembly GCF_051991245.1 of Festucalex cinctus. Lineage (NCBI taxonomy): Eukaryota > Metazoa > Chordata > Actinopteri > Syngnathiformes > Syngnathidae > Festucalex > Festucalex cinctus. The sequence continues at coordinate 67,644 of NC_135429.1, forward strand.
CAAAGCAACATTTGATTTTGAACATTTGACAGCGCTTCCCGTTTCCAGAACATACAGTTTTGTCTGGCAGTCACCTCTGTTGGGCAATATCGCCCTCTGCTGGCGCATGTTGGTAGCTTTTTCCACTCAAGGGCCTCAAGAGCCAAAGAAAGCAAAAGTGAAAAGCTCATCAGCTCAATAAGCGGAAAAAGTCAAACGTTGCTTGGGGCATTTGGCGTGACGTCACACGTGTCATCCATCACACGCTCACGTTTGCATTGGCCAATCTTTCACGGCTCGTGTCACGGATGTGTGCATGCGTTTTTACCGGCATCGTCGCTTCCCTCGGCTCCTTTGGCCAAGTTGTCACACAGAAGCTGGCAAGAAAAAGCAAACCAAAAAAAAACAGGACAAGACGGCAAATGAGCAATCGCCGTCATCTCAAATGTTGTCATAGTGGCGTCACACGCGTTTCTCACACTCACCGTGTCCAACGCGCTGATGTCGAAATCTCCCGGCGGACACGACGGGTTGAAGAACTGAACACACAGAAGACGTTTGTCACGTTTGCGGGCGTGTTCGACACACGGACACGCACGCACGCACCTCCATGAGCGGCGACGTGTCAAAGGTGAAGGTTTGGCTGTTGAGGATGTTCTGCAGGTTTTCCAGACTGTTGTCAATCGTCTCGACGTGATCCGTCAATTCCGACCTGAAACGCGCACGATGTCAGCAACTCGACGCCATCCGCGCGTCCGTACATACGTCCGTCCGTACGAGCGGCGAGCATACTTGTCAATGCACACGACCGTCTGGCAGGTGGACGCCGGGTCCGGGTTGGTGGCGGTGAACGGACGAGGCCTGGCAGCTGCAGGAAAATAAAACAAAACAAAACAAAAGTTGATTGTCAAGTCAACGAGGAGACGGCGACGTCAACTTGGAAGCGGACTTGCCCGCCGTTGACAGCGTGCCTGCGTCGGACGCGTCGCCGTCTTGCAGGATGGAGTCGATGAAGGTGGTGGGAGAAAGGGGCGTGTCTGGCGAGGCAACCGCCACGTCGGGGGTCGCCGGCTCCTCCTCCTCCGCCGGCCCCTTCCTGCGGAGGGCAAACGCGCTTCAGGCTTCACTCACGCCACATTTTTGCAGGCGTCATTATTTTGTTTTTGTTTTTGGTGCCAGAAAGCAGCCATAAAGAGACCTGCTGGTGACGGAGATGTTTGGAAATTGCCAAACATGTTTGTGACGTGACGACGCTGTCGGACACCTTGAAGGTGCCCGTGTGGCTTTCCAGAAAGCAAATTGGAGAAGACGGACAACAATTTGGGATTGAAAGAAAAGAAATAACAAAAAAGCTCTGGGGCCCCATTTATAAAAATAAATACATAAATAAATAAAAAAGACGCTTACATGCAATCACAATGAGGCAAAAAAAACGGTACGTTGGAACATTTCCGCGCCAAAGCTGCTATTTATAGCAAATAAAGTGAAGGTGAGACTTTCCGCACGACCACATCACGTCTGGACCGAGCGGACGCAATCTGCACATTCTGGAGATGTGCACGGAAAATAGTGACACACACGACTCTCTGCTGCCTCAAACACGTCACGGATGCATTTCCATTCCTCAAACACGTCACGTTTGTCGGATGTTGGCTGACGCAAAGGTTTGTTTTGGCTCCAGACTGGCTCGGATGTCACAAGCGGCTACAATAATTTCACCCGCTCGTCATTGCAGTAGCAAAGACGACATCAAAGTAGGATATTTGCCACCAGACCGTACGGATAAAAATGAGGTGGGAAAATAGCGTCTGGTACAAACGAGTATCTTCGCTATGATATGCTTTTGTCCGGCAAGAAATAAATCAAGGAAAGAAAGGCGTCAATAAAGTCTGTGGCGAGCGTTCACAGTAAGGCTGCACGATATTGGAAAAAAATGACATGTGCGATATAGTTGTTGAATATTGCTAGATCCATATTACTGCAAAATTTAACATACATCTAAAGAAATGACATTTTATTATGAAATGAAAGAATAAGGTGGTAAAATAAGTTCTTGATGAATGAATTGTAATGGCCGTCGATAATGTTCAACTATTGGATGATGATGCACGTGTAAGTTTGTGTCTGATTGGTCAAATTCAGGTCAAAGCAAAAAATTCCATCTGAAAATGATTGCATGCCTTTGCAATATGCATATTGCATGGGCCACTATCGCAATGTCAATATTTTTTGGATATATTGCACAGCTCTAGTTCACAATGCAATCCACACAGCTGTGGTGATGTTGGATGAAAATCCATAAGCAACACATTGGGAATAATAATAAAACTATTAATACGAACAATAATGACAATAATTATACTATTAATCGCCTCATTTTTGCTTCGCAGGGACAAGTCATTTTAACAAGTGTATTAAAGACGACAAAATTGGACAAATTATTTATGTTCACCTTTGTATCAGACCAAATTATTATTATTATTATTATATTTTTCTGTGGGCGGCACAGTGGATGAGCGGTTAGCACGTCGTCCACCTCCCAGTACTGAGGACTCAGGTTCGAGTCCAGGCTCCGGCCTTCCTGGGTGGAGTTTGCATGTTCTCCCCGTGCCCGCGTGGGTCTTCTCCGGGTACTCCCGTCTCCTCCCACATTCCAAAGACAAGTTGATTGAACGATCCCAATTGTCCTTAGGTGTGCTCGTGAGTGTGGATGCTTGTTCATCTCTGCGATTGGCTGGCAACCAGTTCAGGGTGTCCCCCGCCTACTGCATAAAGCCAGCTGAGATAGGCTCCAGCACCCCCTGCGACCCATGTGAGGAATAAGCGGTCAAGAAAATGGATGGATGGATGGATGGATATTTTTCAGTTTCTTTTTTTCAATGTGCGGCCAATCATCACGGCCTTCCGTGACTCCACCTCTCCAACTGTTCTTATTATTGACAGAAAAATTGAACGGACACCACGGTGACATTAGCCTTCTTTCGTGCCTTTTGCTGATCGTCCATCGTTTTCATTTGTTGCTCGCCGACATGTGCCGCTTTCCAATTTTCAAAAGCATAAATAATCATTTCGAAGTGGAAATTGCGTGCGCGTGTCTCCTAATCTCCTTTTTTTTTCTGCGTACATGAGTTTTGGGTTTTGTTTTCTGCGCAGGTTTTCACGGACAGTTGTTAGAAATGACATCACTGGTGAACGCTTGACATTCACAATCACAAAATCAGATCTGGATTTGTTTTGTTTTTTTTTGCGAAAAGTCAAAATCAACAAAAGTTTGGCGTTTCCCTGCCTTGTCCAAACGGAAAGAGAAAATCCTGCCGACGGGTTTTGCCGACGGGCATAGTGTTGCATGCCGATTTTGCGTCATTTTTGACCGACATCAATTTGATTCAGGCAAAGACACGACTGACACGACTGACGCGCACTTCCACGCGCACGTCCTCACCCGACTCGCATCCACTCGCCGAGCGCCTCGGGCGGAGGGGGCGTGGCCAGCTCGGTGACGTCTGAGATGATGGGCCCCCCCGAGCCCGCGGAGGACCCCGGCGGCAAGATGGAGGGCGCGGGCTCCAAGGAAAAGGCGCGGGCGTACTTGGGCAGCGAGTGGGCGGAGCCCGAGTCGTTGAGCATCAGCGGGCTGCGGACGGACAGACGCACGGACAAAAAGTATCAGACATGCGGCAGCGCCGGTGGAAAAAGGCAACGGTGGGTCAACTTGCAGTTTGCGCTTGACTCCCATGATCCTGTTGGACTGCACCAGCGACACCAGGAAGTGGATCAACTGCACACGCGTGCGCATTTGCACACAATCAGCACACTTGCACACCAGACCAAAGCAGACCAGACGCCATCGTTACCTTGTTGACCATTTTCTGCTGCTGAGCGTGCTTCTGTCTCAGACACACCAACTCCCTCCACAAAGCCTCGTTCTCACTGAAACATCACAAAAAAAAACAAAAAACAAAAAAACATCAGCATTGCGCACACGCTGTCCCCGCCGCTGGCCGGCTTCTTACTGTTTCATGGCCATGATTTTGGAGTCCATGCTCTCCTGCTTTCCCTTCATGGCCTGCACGTCGCTCAGGAGCTTGCTGACCTCGTGAGACGACATCTTGCCCTCCTCCTGACGCGCCGCCGCCGCCGCCGCCGACACCTGCGGCGGCAAAGGACAGACGAGATGGAGGCGATGCCGTGGAAGGCGGCAGCTGCGTGTCGCGCGCTCACGTTGGTGACTTTGCGTTTGATCTTCTCCAGCAAGTGCTCCTGGCCTCGCACGAAGAACGGGTGCTGGAACTCCGTGTCGTCTTTCTCGGGCTTCAGCAGGCCGCCCTGCTCCATGTGGACCACCTTGCGGAAGCCGTCTTGGAGAGGGGAAAAAAAAAAAGAAAAAAAAAAAAAAGAAAAAAAAGAGGCACGCTCAGTTTGAGCAAAAGGCCAGCAGCGGCCTTCACGCATCTGTCGGCTACTCACACATGTTGAGCTGCCGAATGAAGCTGGCCATGTTGTTGTGTTTGAAGAATTTGGGCAGGACCTCTTTGGAGAAGCGACCCTGATCGTACACGTGGAAACTGGTTCCGCTCTGGCAACAGGACAAACAAACACACAACAAGTTGTTGGCAGCTCACAGGCCGCTGCCGACGGGCCCGTGAGCAAGCCAAGCAAACAAACGCTCGGTCGGGTGTCAAACGTAACAAGTCGGATATCAAGCTTTTGACCTTTTCCATTCGGACAGCAAAGGTGAATGCAAAGCGAGCAACTGTGCTTATGTGAAGAAAAGGGAATCATTCTTACACTTCAAACGTCTTTTTGTTCTCCCATTGATGAAATGAACGCATGCTCGTTTGGTCTGGCAAAGACTTTTTTTTTCCCACACTTACCTCCAGCAGCTAACAGCAGCTAGCTAGCTAGCCTCCATTCCCCAAGTAGGCTAAGCTAAACCGCGCTGACGACGAAGCGAAAGTTTGGAGTTCGAAATGCAAAAGTCGTACCGGGCTCCAGCAGATGAGCGGGTCGGTGTCGGGGTCTTCCAACAAAGTCCACAGTTTGCTGAGGAAGGCCGGGACGTTACTGGCTGCCAGCAGCGAGCCTTCCAGCGAACCTCTGGCGTACTCCATCGGCGGGAGCGAGCAAAGTCAACGCGCAACTTATTAGTAAGCAGCTTGCTTATTGTACTTGGCCCAGTTCTCGTGTCGGTGCTCCTCAGGAGTTTCGAATCGAAGTCGCAAACGCAAGTCCCAAGATTCTCCAGAGGACTCTGGTGGAAAATTCCAAACAAGTAACTTACTGCGCAGCGCCGACAACGTCGCCTGCTGATGACGTCACTGCCAACTCTCCCGAAAAAAAAAAGAAAAAAAAACCCCAAATACAACTTGTTTTATGCTTTTAATTCCATTTCGATTCTTTTATCACAGCTGTCGAAAACAATTTTGCCGTTGACTTGTAATAAAGATTACGCAACTGTCCTGTGTGTCCCTTCATTCACTTCTTGGACTTGAGTCTTGTAACTTATGATTACGCATTGAAGCAGTTACTTGTTAGCGCTCACCTGGCAGGCAAAGTGGAAACAAATGATTCGTTCGCTGCGACGTGAATTGAATCAAATGACATCACATTTGCCGTCATATTTTGACGCATTTTATTTATGTATTTATTTGAGCGTTTTTTGTGCTTTATCGTACGTCAGACTTGTGTTGTGTGACGCCATCGGTCTGATTTGTTACTGTCCGCCGTTGTGGTGTCAATAAAGTTTTGGCTCTGACGTTGCCTCGTCGGGCAAGTTCACGTGAGAGCGATGGCGGACACGCGGATGAGCGAAAAGGTGGACGGGGACCCCGTCGGCAAAGTTCCACAAAAAAATCCAAAGAAGAAGGAGAAAACCAAGCGGGCCGCCGAGGACGATGAGGTGACACGCCGACGATACATCTCGAATCGGACGCGAAACACAACCGGAACCGGGCTAGCTAGTTAGCTAGCGGCTGCCTGTTAGCATGCGAAGCCGAATAGGCTGCAAATGTTGCTTGATCCAATGTGTACTCCGCGTGGAAGCGTGCCGAGACGAGACCAGACGACGCATACTTGCTCACGTTTCTTCTCAGGAGAACGTGCAGAATGTCAGTTCATGAAAAACGTTCGATCCACTTGTGATCAAGTCAAGGCCCTCCCGAAAAAAAAAATCGCATGAGAATATCCACAAGCAAAAAATTGCCTACTACTGCCTGTTCATATAAAGCTGTAATAGCAGCATTAGATGATTCCGAAGCATTTCAGCTGGGTAGTCTGCACATTCCAACTTGTTGACAAAATGTTTGTTGCTGGGGAATATGTCGTTCTTGTGCCGATTTGCTCGTGCGCGTCTGACGTTGTTGCAGATCTTCAGCATCAAAGTTGACGACGACGAGTCGGCAAGCGAGGAGAGCGTTTTTTCTGGACTGGAAGATTCAGGGAGCGACAGTGAGGATGAGGATGGCTCATGCAAGGATGAGGATGGCTCATGCAAGGATGAGGATGAGGATGAAGTGCTGCAGAAGGACGACGCGTTGAACGGCGAACAGACGGAAGAGTACGAGCAGGACTCGTCAGATGAGGAGGTGAGTTGTTTTCTTGGCGTCTTGTTTGCCTTGAGTGACTTTTTGTCTGTTGCTGTCGCTGGCTCAGGACATCCGCAACACGGTGGGGAACATCCCCATGGAGTGGTACAAAGACTTCCCTCACATCGGCTACAATCTGGACGGAAAGAAGATCTTCAAGCCCATCCGAAGCAAGGACGAGCTGGACCAGTTCTTGGATAAGATGGAGAACCCCGACTACTGGTGAGTGCGTCGCGCTTGCCGGTTGCTGGCGGCGGGCGGACCATGCTAACGTGCTAACGTGCTAACGTGCAGGAGAACGGTGCACGACAAGCAGACGGCGAGCGACGTGGTGCTGTCGGACGAGCAGGTGGCGCTGGTCAAGCGCCTGCAGAGGGGACAGTTTGGAGACGCCAACTTTGACGAGTTCCAGGTGAGGCGCTCTGCTCGCCGCTCCCGCTCGTCATGCTAACGCGCGTCTCTCGATGGCCCGCAGCCCTCGCTGGACTTCTTCAGCCAAGACGTGATGCTTCATCCCGTCAGCAACCGGCCGGCCCACAAGCGCAGCTTCATCCCCTCGCTGGTGGAGAAGGAGAAGGTGAGCGCCGACGTGACGTGACGTGAGGCTGACGTGACGTGACGTGACGTGACGTGACGCGAGGCGGTCCGCTTGCAGGTGTCCAAGCTGGTCCACGCCATCAAGATGGGTTGGATCAAGCCTCGCCGCGCACGGGACGACAGCCGGGGGCGCTACTACGACCTCTGGGGCAAGGAGGACTCGTCTGTGCTGGCCCAACACAGGATGCACCTGCCCGCCCCCAAGACCCCTCTGCCCGGACACCACGAGTCCTACAACCCCCCGCCAGAGTACCTGTTCAGTGAAGAGGAGGTACGTCCGTCTGTCCGCCCGTCCGTCCGTCCGTCCGTCCACCCCGCTTGACCGTCCGATCTGGTCCGCAGCGAGCCGCGTGGGAGCAGCAGGACCCCGAAGAGCGCAAGTTGCCTTTTCTTCCGGTCCAGTTCTCCAGCCTGCGGCAGGTTCCCGCCTTCCCTCGCTTCATCCACGAGAGATTTGAGCGCTGCCTGGACCTTTACCTGTGCCCCCGCCAGAGGAAGATGAGGGTAAGGCCCGCCCCCTGGGCAGCGGCCGGCTGACGCTCTGCCGCTCGCTCTCGCCGCAGGTCAACGTGGATCCCGACGATCTCATTCCCAAGCTTCCCAAACCCAAAGACCTGCAGCCGTTTCCCACCACGCAGTCGCTGGTATGCGCGCGCACGCACACACACGTTGGCGGAAGGTGAGGTCAGGTGTGACCCCGACCCGCGTTTGCGTCTGCCTGTGTTAGGTTTATCGGGGTCACAGCGGTCTGGTTCGCTCCATCAGCATTTCTCCATCGGGACAGTGGCTCGCGTCAGGTAGGTGCAAGGAGGCCCCCTGCTGGTCGGGAGGGACATCTCACGTCCTGGTCCTGCTTTCCAAGACTTTTAAAGGCTTGACAACAACTCTAATTATCTGCACGCAATGGCGACGACATTTTGGAGAGCCGCTGACAAAAGCTAACGTCTTGAGACTTAACCCCATTCGCTGCCCTTCAGAACTTGTGTTGGGAGCGAGCAAAATGGCTTGACGGGATTTTGTTCCGACGTGTCCGTCCGTCCTCTTCCAGGAAGTGACGACGGCTCGGTCCGGTTGTGGGAAGTTTGCTCTTCCCGCTGCGTCAAGGTGCTGCAGGTGGGCGGAGCCGTCAAGAGTGTGAGCTGGAACCCCAACCCGTCCGTGTGTCTCCTGGCCGTGGCCACGTAAGGACACGCCGGCCCCGCCTATCTGGCTCCGGGACCGCCCAACTGACCGATGTGCGTCGGCAGGGACTCGCTGGTGCTGATCGCGTCGCCGGCGCTGGCGGATCGGCAGGTGCTGTCGTCCACGGAGGGTCTGCTGGCGGCGCCGCCGGAGGCCGAGGCGGGGGACGGCGCGGGGTCCGTCAGCTGGAGCGAGGCGGAAGGCGAGGAGCGCGGGCGGGACTTGCGGCTGAAGATCCGACACCCAAAAGTGCGACGTCGCCCGACGACGCTTCTTTCTTTCTTTCTTTCTTTCTTTCTTTCGATCGATCGCGACTTGACACGTGCGCTTGCGCGCAGGCGGTCCAGCAGGTGACGTGGCACGCCAAAGGCGACTACCTGGCCTCGGTGATGCCGGAGCACTCCAGCCACCAGCAGGTGCTGATCCACCAGCTGAGCCGGCGCCGCAGCCAGAACCCGTTCCGGCGCAACAAGGGCCTGGTGCAGTGCGTGCGCTTCCACCCGCTGCGGCCGTACCTGCTGGTGGCCACGCAGCGCAGCGTGCGCATCTACAACCTGCTCAAGCAGGAGATGAGCAAGAAGCTGCACGCCAACTCCAAGTGGATCTCCAGCATGGACGTGCATCCCGGAGGTGGGTCGCCGGTTTGTTGGCTCGTTCAGGCGTGTTGCGAGATTTGACGCGTGCGTCTTTGTCGCAGGCGATCACGTGATCTGCGGCAGCTACGACTGCCGGCTGGCCTGGTTTGACCTGGACCTGTCGGCCAAGCCTTACAAGATGCTGCGGTAGGTGGCGGGCGGCTCCTCCCTCTTCTCCTCTTCCTCTTCTTCTCTCACGGCGGCGGCGCCACTTCCTGTTTGGTCTGCAGGCAGCACAAGAAGGCAGTGCGGGCCGTGGCCTATCACAGATCGTACCCGCTTTTTGCCTCGGCCTCGGACGACGGATCCGTCATCGTCTGCCACGGGACCGTTTACAAGTAAGTGCACGCACGCACGCGCAAGTGGCGTAAATGAAAGGGTGCCGGCGCTTGTGCTTTCAGTGACTTGCTGCAGAACCCGCTGATTGTTCCGGTCAAGGTTCTGAAAGGTCACATGGTGACTCACGAAGTGGGGGTCCTCGATGTGACCTTTCACCCCAGCCAGCCGTGGGTCTTTTCGTCAGGTGCCGACGCCACCATTCGCCTCTTCACCTAGAGGCCCCGCCCCCACCTGCCGCTCAAATGTTGCTTTTCGAATAAATGTTGTTTTTTGAAGCTTGTGACTTATGTTTGGTCTTTCAAATGATATTTGAAGTGGCAAGCCCACCAAACCGTCGTTTGGGTGCAACTTCGTACGAGCAATTTGTTGTCATCTTTTGTGGGGTTTTGTTGTTGGGGGCTCGCACCAAGCAGGAATTCTTTTGGCTACCTAACTTTCCTCGACAATTGGCGAAGATTGATCAACTGACCAAAACATGGTCAACATTTTTCTACTTGCCGTCGACGGGTGATGACATCACCTGTGCTGAGGAAGTAGGTAAGTAGGTAGTAGGTCAATCACGGCTCAGTTTGCTGACCAAGCCCGGATAAACAGGTGAGTCATGATTGGTCGTTACCTACTTCCTCAGCACGGGTGATGATGTCATCACCAGTCGACAGCAAGAGGAAAAAACATTTTTTTAAAGGTATTAATTGTACATTAAAAAAAATAATGAAGTTATCAAATTCATTCTGGACAAAATCTGAACTTTTGACTGCTGAAAATTGTCAATCCATCAATCAATATCATAATGATAGCTCAGTAAATGAAAAAGTATGAAAGTGAACAAAGTCCATTATTGTGGAAATGGCATCATTTCTCAAGAAAATGAGAAGAAGAACAAATTTAGGCAACTTTACCCACGTGGAGCTTTTCTTTGGGAGATTGTGGCAAAATGCGCGACAGCAAAACTGCTCACGTTTCTTCTTCTTTCTCAATCTCTGGACACAAAACAAATGGAGAAATCAAATTTGTATCCTTCTCAGTTTTTAAAGTCAAAATGGAACGATTTCATCATTTCGTCTGATTCCCAAAACGGAAAAAACATCTTGATTAATGTTGTCAATTGGATCTCCAAATGGGGGAGCTGGACGGCGAAAACATCTTGAAACAGACGCAATGTGCCACACTTTCTATTTCAACTGTCGTTCAATTTCAAACGAATAAATGACAAGGGACAAAGGGGCGGTCTGTTCGGACAATAGCACCAGGAACACCACGACCATCCCGACCGCCAATAGCCAGAGGTCAGCCATCTTGCGTTGCCACCCTTGCCGACAACTTGAACGCACTTTTCAGGGCCTGATTTGACTTGAGTCTTTTGCAATCAAGTGAGTCCACGTGGAAACTCTTTGCACACTTTGATTCACCGACGACGACGATGGCCGGTCAGTGGGTGTGTCCGACGTCTGTCCTGACCATTGCTGTCCTCAAAGTCACTCAATGGCGCCTCGTTTGCACTAAAACGTCTTTGAGAGTGCAGGAGAGAGCAATCACAAAAGGTCAGCCCAAAATAGGGCTGCAAAATATATGGAAAAAATATCCATATTTGCATATTGGCTCATGCAATATGCATATCGCAAAGTCATGCACTAAGTTTCATAAGGAATTTGATGCTTTTTTTTTTTTTTTTTTTATATCTGAATTTGACCAGTCAGTCGCTAACTAAAATGTGCACCGCCATCCAATAGTTGAACATTATCGAGAGGTCATTACGATTAATTACGATGATACTGAATTTGCTCAATTTGCTGCATGAAAATATTCAGCAACTATGTGGCATGATTTTCCAATATGGTCCAAAAGGGCCCTGCGATTGGCTGGCAACCAGTCCAGGGTGTCCCCCGCCGACTGCCCAGAGCCAGCTGAGATAGGCGCCAGCACCCCCCGCGACCCTTATGAGGAATAAGCGGTCAAGAAAATGGATGGATGGATGGAAGGATGGTCCAAAACATCCAAAATCTGTTGACGGTGCAAATCCGCTTTGTTCTGCTCCTGGCTTGTTTGCATTTTTGCCTTTGAAGTAGGCCGTCACGAGTGTGACTTGATGATGACCTTTGACCTCTTGGTTGCTTGCTAAGGTCCTGATTGGGATTGAATGCAAGTTGCTTTTTGTCAGCCTTTTGGCGATCCACAACTTGCAAAAGAGATGCAAATTTGCCCCAGTACGTAGCTCCGCCCCTGAGGAAAGCGGAAGGAGGGGCGGATGTGCTGACGGGTGGCGCGGCCTCAATCCTCATTCCAGGATTATTCTGATTTACGCCGTCTGTCTTATTTGCAGCAGAGGATGAAGACGACGAGCGCCCGCGTGCTGCTGCTGCTGCTGCTGCTGCTGGCTGGGGCGTGTTTGCGGAAGGCCGAGTGCAGCCTGCCCGTGGAGGTAGACCACGCCCACAAGACCGTCCCCGGGCCTCACCTTGGAGACAGGCGGTCCGACGCGGACCGACTTCCCGGACTGTGTCGGCGCCTGAGGAGGCGTCGCCTCGGCTACCTGGTAAACAAACCAAACGCCGCCGCCACGTTGTGAGTGACGTTAGCCTGGCACGCTGACGGCTTCCTGTCTCGGCAGTGTCACAAGAAGAACTTCTGCTGGTGGGGGCGGAGCCGGGGGCGGGGACCGAGTGGCCAGACGTGCAGATGCCCGCGAGGTTCCACGTGTGGGCGCGTCTTCATTCCGAGCATCTGATGACGAAAGTTCATTTTACGTCCAAATGTGCTCACTTGTGTTATTTGAATTTCGTGTTGAATTAATTTCTTGTTACTTTGTGAATGTGTCATTTGGGATTTTGGAATATAATCGGACTGCCCACGTACAATTGTATTTAGAAAGCTTCTTATTATTTTTGAAAATTTCATCAATCCAAATGTTTGCGTACGAAAGCAAACTGTGTTGAAAATGATTTTTCGACATGATCATCTAGTTGAAAGAAACAAGAAGCTGTGAAAAGGGATGATGACGGCAAACAGTGTTTAGTTGCTTGAGGTTACATTGCATCTTCTTTTCCATTTCATCTTTATTTATTATTATTTTTGTTATCCTTTGTGAGCTCCCTGCCATGACGTCATTGGTGAATTTGCACACGATATTTTTCGATACAAATGGGTCATTAAATCAAGTTTCTTGCAAAGAAGAAGCGGGACTTGAATTTCTTCTATTGAATGGAACGTAATGTTATAATCAGAACGATAGCAATTCCAATGTATGAGACTCTCGAAGTGTTTGCCCCCCCCCCCCCAAAAAAAAAAAAAAAAAAAAAAAAAAAAACAATGCACAAACTCTCACTGTGAGATTGTCGCCATCTCCTGGCCGGTATGAGAATTGCTCGCGGTGCCTTCAAAAGTCTTGGCCTCGCGGCTATCCAGCGACATATATAGATCAGTGGTAAGTGTTGACGTAGGCGACTGTCAGGCCGCAACTTCCGGTTATGCGCCAATAGGAAAAGCTCATACGCGTCTTTCATAATAAAGAGACACAGTACGAGCCAGTGAATATTTAAGACGGTCTACGAAAGGAATAAAAGATACGACCCATTAAAATCTGATTAGTAATCGTTCAAGGTGTATCATGAAAATTCCCAACTTGTTTGTTCGCCACGCGACGGAGTGTGAGGCGGCGTCAGTGGTGTTATTGTGAAGGCTCACTGGCGGACTTGCTGCTGCGGCATCAATGGAGACTTGAGGCTTCATCGTCATTATCATCATGTTCGTGTTGTCGTCGACGTGATCAGTCCGATCAAGACAAATATTCATTCGCTCGACGTCGTCACCTTCGCTCGTTAGCTGGAGTTGACGCTTGAAAAAAAATTGACCGTTTGATTGGCTGCTAAAATGACGATGACGGTGAGTGTGCTAACACTAGCATCTGTTAGCATTAGCACTTACAATAGCTTCTTCGTGGATGACGTCACATAGTGTCTGGAAGGGATCAACGTAGGGGTTCATTTCATTCTTTCAAACACGAGCGAAATATTCCATACGTCAGCGCGTCCGCCATATTAGATGTGTGACAAAGCTGTCAATGGACAGCACTACGCCAAGTCGCAAAAATGCAAAAACAGACAACTACGGAGCAAGAATTAGTCCGGGAGTTTTACAATAAGTCAAGAAATGTGACGTGGATTCTAACTAACAAGAGAATTCTTACAAATAAGCACGTCAACCTTTCTTTGGTGCTTTTTATGACTTTTTTTTTTTGCAGCTACTAGGGGTGTGAATTGCCTAGCGCCTAACGATTCGATTCGTATCACGATTAATAGGTCACGATTCGATTGGATACCGATTAATCCCGATACAAATGTATAAATCGATTGTTGCGATTTTTTACTCAAATTTAGAAAATACTGTTCAGTAAACTTGTGCATGTACACTGTAAGATTTGTATGAAAAGGTATTATTTATGTATCTGAAACTTCACTCTTATAACTGTGAGCCACTGTATCTAACAAACAGGTTGCAACCTGTTTCATGTTGGAACAGCATTGAAATAAAATATTAAGGCTTAATGTTCCATTAATATAACATTCTTCCATGCTTAAGGTGTGAATCCTAACCCTAAGTAAGACGTTTTGTTGAATATTTTTCCATCAAAAATTGATATTTAAAAATTGATTCGAGAATTGCGAGCTGTAGTATCGCGATATATTGCCCAATCGATTTTTTTTAGTACCCCTAGCAGCTACCATGTATAGATTGTGGCTACTAAACTGATTTCAAGCAGGCCAAAGTTGAAAGGTCATTGTGGAAATGTGACAGCAAGGTGTCAAATGTTTGCTTACTTGTCCAAGCAGCACGAGTGAGATCTTCCTGTCGTCACCACCTGGCACCCTTGCTTGCCACATCCAATATGGACGGCGCATTGCGCGCTTGATCGGGCCAGCGGATGTGGTAGAGACTGACGACGCAGCCTGACGTCCTTTGAGCGGCTTTCAGCATCATCTCGGATGGAGAGCAGCGGCGGGTGTTGGCGGGCGCCGCTGGCGTGCTTCCGCCCTCGCGTGCTGCTCCTGCACGCTCTCTTCTGGGGCCTGGTGGCCCTCAGGTGGGTCCAGCCGCCGCCGCCGCAGTGCACTCGCTCGACTCTCCTTCCTTGACTCATTGGGACGCTTGCCTTCCAGAGTGTTTGGAGCCGCCCTGCTGGCAGAAGACAAACTTGCAGGTAACAGCCATCCACAAGGACAACCAAGTTGATGTCCATTTGATTATCTGTCAACTCGCCACTTCTCCAAACAAGTGTGCTTCCACATACAAGTTTGTTTTGCTTCTATGTTTAGTAATTGCCATCCAAAATGATTGTTTCAACTGCAAGTGCAGTTTTTTTGTTCCACAAATTGCTGCACGATGTTTCGCAATCCGCTAAGTCCTCTTTTAGTTGCGGACTTTCTTTGTCTCGTCTTGTCGCTGTTACCTCATTGACTGGCAGCCATTTTGACATTGAGCAACCCACGTCGCTCCCAACTGTTTTACGGGATTTGGACTGATTTTGCAAGGCCCACACAATATTGTGTTTGATTGCTATAAAAACGTGGAACGTACCAAAACAAAGATTAGAGTCTGTTCTTTCATCAGGGGGGGAAGAAAAAAAAGTCTATTTCTATCTGTTTCCGTTTTGCAGCAATTAGCATGAGAATATCGCTAAGTTTCATTATTATTCACAAATATGTGAGCGATGGATTAATACGTTTTTGGGAGCAAATGACACGTTGCGATAGAAGTCAGCGCCGCTTAGCATCTTGTGGTAGTTAATAATAATAATAATAATGAAGTCAATTTGTAATGCACTTTTCATCAGCAGGATCTCACAGTGCTACAGAAAATAAAATAACAAAAAAAAAAAAAAAGGAAATAGAATAAAATCGAATTCTCAATTAAATATGATAGGCCTTTCTAAATGAAAAGGTTTTCAGGCCTGATTTCAAAGAGTCCAGGCTCTGGGTGGCCCTCAATCGAGTTGGGAGTCGCGGTGCGGCTGCGCAGAAAGCGCTTTCGGAAAGGACTTTGTATGTAGGATTCTTTGAGGTAGGTTGGTGCAGATCCGTGGATTCATTTGTGAGTCAGGAAGAGAATTTTGAAATTGATCCGGGATGCAGCAGGGAGCCAGTGAAGTGATTTGAGAATGCGAGTCATGTCCGTCCGTCCGTCCATCCATTTTCTTGACCGCTTCTTCCTCGAGTTGCGGTGCGTCAGCGTTGTTGTGGTCTGCTGTCATTCACGCAGCCGTCAAGGCCGCCGTGGCCCCCTGCTGGCTGCTGGAGGAGTTTGTGGTGACGGCCGAGTGCTCGCAGTGCGACGCCTTCCAGACGGTACGTTGACGGGCTTTCGGCCGCCGGCTAACAGCGCACTGAGCGACGTCTGCCTTTGTGTTCAGAAGACGCGGGCGGCGTGTGGCCAGACGGGCTACGTGGAGAAGGTCAACTGCACCAAATCCAACCGGGACGAGTACAAGAGGTCAGGCGGGTCCCCGCGTGCGCCTCCGCCATCCCGCACACGTTCTCATCTGGTCTTCTGTGGTCCGTCCTCAGCTGCCGCTCGGCCGTCATGGAGGAGCATCTCTTCTGGAAGTTCGAGGCGGCCATGTTGTCCGTGGCGGCCTTGTCGGCCATCTTGGTGGTCCTGCGTCAGCACCGGCTGGACCGCCTGGCCTCGGAGAAAGTGCGCCGACAGATCGAGTCCATCTAGCGGCGGCGTGGGGGGAGCGGCTCGGGATGCGGAAAACGGCCGCCGCCCAAGTCAGGAAAAGTGGGCGGGGCTCAGTCCTTCCGCAACATTTCCCATCATCCTTCACAAGCAGCCGCCACTACAAAATGCCATTTGTAAGGCTCGTTAAAAAAAAAAAGTGGAGGTGGACATCACAAGGTGTGCGTTTTTGGGTTTTTTTTGGGGGGGGGGGCCGGTCAGCTTTGCAACTTTTCACATCCCAGCGGCCGGGAGGATGACATTGACACATTTGTTTTGATGAATGGTAAAACTAAAATAGGAAGAACATTTCAGTGTTGAATAAAGATCATGTGGTTTTTTTTGTTTTTTGGAGCAAAAATGTCTTCTTACAGCATTTTTTTTTTTTTTTAAAGAGTTCATACATTGAAAAATTCATATAATGAAAATTAAACATTGCTTTTGAATTGTGGTGCAGCAGATTTCATAATTAAAGCACACATGAAAAATGGTGGTCACCTTCATATTTGGCTGCAAATTTTATTTGGTATTTTTTGTGCCCATGTTGCGTCAAGGATGCAGTTGAAGAATTCTGGGCCCTCCTTTGAAAATCTCTGTAGCTCACCTCTCACTATTTACCTTATGTGACGTCATCACCCAGCCGCTGACAAGTTTGAAGACATCTGTGATGCTAATTAGACAACATGGTGAAGCTACTACATTATTGATATAATAATTAAGATTATTTTCTGAGGACCATTATTTTTTTTCATGAGTTGTTTTATTACATTAATTTTTTTTTCACAAAACTGCTGATCCACAACTCAAATCAAAGTCTGATTTCCATTTTCATTTAGGGTTTTATTTGTGACTTTTTTTTAAATTTTATTTTATTATTATTCATGGTTTTTTTTTTCCCTTTCTTTCGAGCGAGGTAGCAACAATTATTTGTGCGTGGGATTTGGCTTGTTGATGGATCATTCCAGAACACGATTGTGTATCGTTTGCAGACGTCGCGCTGTCGCCATCTCCTGGACACTTTGAGAAATGCTGTCGGTGAACGTAAAACTATTCCGTGCTATAGCCTTTTTTTCGTTTAAGGAAAAAAAAAGTAAATATAGTAAAACAAAGTGTTATTGAAATGTTTTACCCAATCCAGACAACAAAGGTGAAAACTTTCAATTGTGGTGTTTCTATTTTAAAAACGAACATCACATAACGAGTCGTTTTTCGATTTCCAAACGTAGCAAAAGTGACATGGAGCTCCCGGGGGGAGATTTCACAATTCATATCAATTCTTTCTGAGCAATTAGGCAAAGCGAATATGCAGCAAACAAACAGGATTGGGAATTGTATAAAGACAAAAATATTGGTTTGAGCCACAGGTGTTTGTAATCAAGTGGCAAGTAAACGAGCTGATAGAAGAGTCAAACTACAAAGTTGACTGATACAAAAAGACAAACTATCGCCTGTTAATCGTGCCAAAAGTCAGTATTATTCCAAGACACTTTGCTTGAAACTAAATTCTCTTGCTTTGAACTAACGTTCGTCAGCTGGTTTGCCGCTAAACTAACATAAGCTGGCTCCAAATATCACGATTTGGGACTTTTGGAAGTGGAGGAAACTTGAAAATGTTCCAGGTTGAAACCAATGTTACTACACAAGACAAACAAACAAACAAACAAACATACATACCTCCATCTTGACGTTTCTCCTCATCCTTTTTTTGTTTTTTTTTCTGCTCGTGACCGACACGTCCGTCCGCGTTCACGACATGACGACTCTGTCCTGTTGCCTGCTATAGCAGTATGGGGAAAGATTTCAATTCTCACGTTTGTCTCAAAATCATTCACACAAATATAGCGACCATTTTGACGCGTTTGTTCATGTTGTGTCGTCACATATTCACCTATCGACAGGCCCGTTCCTCATCCGTCCACATGGCGGCAGTGCTGCTGTATTGATTGAACGGGAACGAACCATCTCCAAAGTTCCTCGTTTAAATTTTGAAACTGAAGAACGGAAAACGAGCCATTATCGGATCCTATTTTATCTATCTATTTATTTAACACAAAACGGGAAACAAAATGCGAGCCGTATTTGTTTCCCGTTTATATTTCTGCTGCCTTGATAGAAAGGCGTTCTGGCTGTAACGTTTTCTTCTTCTACGTCGATGAGCATGATAGAGGATCAGATAGAGCAACGCTGCCTACTTGTGGACGGAGGAGGAACGGGCCTTTAGACACGTGAATATCTGCGGATCTGTGTGCGTGTGTGTAAATATCTTGAAACGACGGAAGAGGATTAGGACCAGCGGGGAACTAAAGGTCACTTTGCCCACTGTGCAGGGTGAACATCAAGCCCCAAACACAAATCGGTCATGTAAACAAGAAGAATCGTTTTATGGCTGTGCTGTCACATGACTTAAGCTTTCCCTTTTCCACACAAGACCAGAAGACGTCACAAAGTATACGCACACTTTTATAAGATGAACAGATTGACGACAGGGTGGCGCTCACCGCATTAAGCCGCAAATATGCTGACTGTGCCTCCATGCCATGTTGCTGAGGTCTTACAAGCGTTTTCACGGCTCTTTGCGGCGTCTTTGAGCGAGGACTTGATGAAGCTCGCGGACTCAAAAGTCAGGATTTCAACCGGCAGGGGTTACAATGGGTCAAGGCCTTGAATTCTGGGGGGGGGGAAATAAAGAAGGGGTCCTCACTCATTGGTGCTCTGTGTGTGTCTGACAGGAGGCGGAGCTTTGTGAGGTTTGGAGAGAGGCGTGTCGCCGCTCTACAGGTTTGCAGAAGACCAATCGGAACGCTGACAGACGCTGACGTCCTGATGCTGAGCAGTGCTTGTGGTTGCCTAGCAACAGAAGCATCCCTTTGAAGTCAACTCAGAACATGGCGACGCTGGACCACCTGAGCCTGCTGACGCCAGGGTCCGGTGAGACCACAACCGGCGCGGTAGGCCTGACTTGCCGGCACTGACGCCCGTTTGCGCTCATAGGTCGGAGGTCGTGCTCCCCTCCGCGGGGTCCTGTCTCTCATAAACAGCTTTGCTGGAGCCCCGCCCACAGGGGGAAATCAACCAATGGCGGTGTCACCCGCAGGCCAGGAAACGCGCTCGCCATCGGTAGCCCCAGCAGCTCGGAGGAGGACCTTCTGACCGCCGTACTTGAGAACAGCGGCGGCGAGACGGACAGTGAGTGGCTACAAACTTGTGTCTACGCGGCACGCTAGTCATGTGAGAGGCAAAACGTCGGAATGTGAGGATGCCCGCCAGGAAGAGGAAATCAAGCATCACGTGACCATTTGCGTCGCCTCGCTGCGATTGGACCACAAGTCAGCGAGCCGATTACAAGCGCTGATCCGGGATCTTTCCTCTCGGGCCGAGGAGAGCGCGCCACGCCGGGCTCACGGTTCCACTGGGCTTTCCGCGACTCGGCTGAGACGGCGGCCAAGAGGAAGAAGAGGCGGAGGCAGAAGCTGCTGACCACCACAGACCGGAAAAGTCCACGGACACTCCGAGAAGTGAAAGCCTGGGAGCCTGCGAGTGCCCCTGATGACAAACGAAGCATCTCACACTCAATTGGATTAAGAGAGGGCGGGAGGGATTAGCCGGCCGGTGAGCCTGCAGATCACCATGGAGACGCCAGAATAGAAACAACATGGCCGCCGACCTGCCGGTCTTCCGCCATTTGCTGCCATTTAATGGAAGGTCCAAGAAAAATTTCAGGGCCGTCGTAACAACTTCGACCCACTCGAGTTTTGCGCTTTGACCAATCCCGTCGCGGAGGAATGAAGGCAAAAGGGCGGAGCCGTGAGTGCCGGTGCGGATGAAGTCAAGTGACATCATCATGTCACCTTTTTGCCACTTTCACACGTTCTCGTCTTCATGTGTTCATCTCTGAGTGAGTGCGGCATTCTTTCCACTTGACACGATTTTGTTTTCCAGCTTCGGCATTCATGCGTTCATCTTTGAGTGAGTGCGGCATGACATGACATCAGTGATGAGTGTGTGACGTCATGACAAAGTGTCTGACCCTTCACCTTTCCCTTGGTCGCTAGGGGACAACATGGAGCGCAGCCATTGGTGGGAAGGCAGCGAACCCGCCGCCGTGCCCTCGGTAAGTCCCGCCCCCGCCACAAGCTGCTGTTGCTTGTGTCCGTTGCGGCTCGGCGGCCGCTAATTCCGTCTCCCTGCTCTGACCCTTCAGCAACGGGTGTCATGGCAACAGTCCACGGACGGCGAGCGTCTGATTGGCCGAATTTTGCTCAACAAGACCGTGAAGGACGGATCCATTCACGCGGACACGGGCGCTCTGCTGGGACTCAAGGCTTGTCCTCCTCTCCTCATCCTTCTGTCTGTTCCTCACGACATCCCTTCATCCGTCCCCAACCGTCCCTCCTCATCCCTCCGTCCGTTCAAGCCGTTTGACTTTTTGGTGAGAGCGACCTCGTTGGACCTTGCAGGTGGTTGGCGGAAAAATGACGGATTCCGGTCACCTGTGCGCCTTCATCACGAAAGTGAAACGAGGGAGTCTGGCAGACGTTGTGGGACACCTGAGAGCAGGTCTGCCAACATAAACATGTGACCTTGCTACGCTAGAAGCCGGTCTTCAAGCTAAACCAGGATAGCTTGCTTGACAGCCGTCTTCAGGCCAAACGAGGTTGGACCTTTTCTGCGACTTCCCGTAACAGGACATGCTGTTGTGCTGTTGCCATGCTTTTAGGTGACCAGGTTGTGGAGTGGAACGGTCACGTTCTCCAAGGAGCCACCTTCAACGACGTTTACAACATCATCCTGGAGTCCAAGTCGGAGCCGCAAGTGGAGCTGTTGGTATCGCGACCAATCAGGTGAGCCGGCGCTCTTTGAAGTGGGAACACGCCGCCGACGACTGACGTCCGTCACCTGACTGTGAGTTGCTTTCCAGGGCTGCAGACTCCTCCCATCGTCAGCTGGTCTCCAGTGAGTTGACGAGCCAGTCAGATGTTTGATCTTGACTAAAGAGCCAGACGCAGTCAAATGTTTCGTTTCAACAGGTTCCGCTTCCTTTGACTCTCCCATAAGCCCAAACACGATGCAAGGACCGCTCTTGGTAAGTTTCCATGACATGCAGCGCCGTCTTCCGATTGGTCAGTCGGCTGAAAGCAGTTTGTCGTTGCTCTTTCAGACGGGCAGCGAGCACGTTTTGCTTCCCAGACTTCAGGTGAGTGAGACATCTGTGGCGTGGCCTTAACTCTGGGTTTTAGGACTATGCTAAGTTGGAGGTCCACCCCTGGTCACCAATTAGCAGAATCTCCCTACGAAACAACATGTCACAATGTTTCCAATGGCGTCTCCCAACATCTCAAACGGTCATCCATTCGATGAGCCGGCCTGTTCGGGGAAAACGGCGTTCTTGCCAACGCTGGCCTTCGGTCGACAACGTGGCAAAAACTTGAGCAGTCGTCTCTTCCTTATTCATTTAATGCAAGTGTTGAAGCGTGATTACGGCACACCGGCGTTTTCCTCAAAGGTGAAGCTGTGGTACGATCAAGTTGGCCATCAGCTGATGGTCACCATCCTCGGAGCTAAAGAACTTCCTGTTCGAGTGGACGGACGGCCCCGAAACCTTTATGTCGAAATCTACTTACTCCCTGACAGAAGGTGAGAAGGTCACCGGAGCAACGGGATGCCCTCAATGCCATGTGCTCGGCGGTTCAACGAGAATACGCTTCTTTCTTCAGCGGGAAGAGTAAGCGGAGGACAAAGACCGTGAAGAAGTTGGCAGAACCTCGGTGGAACCAGACCTTCATGTACTCCCCGGTCCACGAAGGGGAATTCCGGGAGCGCACGTTGGAGTTGACCGTCTGGGATCAGGCGGGAGTTGCCGAGGATGAGAGTCAGTTCCTCGGCGAGGTGAGAACAGGCCACGTATGGACATCATTTGCCATGCTTACCTTCAGAAGGAAAGTCAATGTCATGGCACCAACAAGTGACGTGAAAGCACCGGAGGTGGCGGAGGACGGTAAAGAAGCACGTGTGGGTGTTGCGCTTGTGCAGGTTGTGATCGGGCTGGAGAAGACCACGCTGATGGACGATCAGCCTCACTGGTTCAAACTTCACAGGAACAACTTTGCCTCTCTGCCGCGAGTCAACACCTCACCGTGCCCTCAGAGGAGAGTACTGCAGCACGGAGCCGCTGCCAGGAGGCTACATTGTGAGTACACCCACGCTCGAAGGGCTGTCGCAGTCACAAGAACACCGATCGAGCTACTCATGTCAAATCACTGCCTATCCTGTAAAAATGGATCTCGAATGGCAGCGAATGGGAATTCTGAGAACCTTCTCAGACCCAACGTGTAGACCAGTGCTGCAAGGCCATGAGATGTTGTCCACTTTCCCTTGGCGCGTCTGCAGGTTTTCATAGGTTCAGCGACGGGGACTTTTCCGATTACGACTGCGAGGACGGCCTCGGCGCGATATCAGGTGACCTCCGAATGCCAGCATGCATCGCCTACACACGACTGACTGTGCATCTCGTGGCGACGCCTCCCTTTTTATCGGCAGACTGCCTGCAGGACGGGCCACACCTCTGCAGCTCGGCCCACTCTCTGGGCGAGCGCGGGCCGTCGTCGTGTCCCGGTTCGCGATGTGACCCGATGCCGGGGAGGTGCGATCCGGTCCCAGCAAGGTGCTCGTCACCAAATCCCAGGTAGACCTGATGACTTGTCACTTAAATTTGCCACGGGGTCTGCAGCGCAAACCCACTTTACCCGCTTTACCGCGACGACGCCGTGCGGCTGCTACGAGGCTCCAAGATCACTCGAGCGCATTCTGATGTCGGACGTCATGGCAGCCTGGACAAGTAAGCAAAATGCTGCTTTCACTCGTGCAAAATATGCAACGTCATCTTCTGCCTCTACAACAATGAGGCCTTCTTAACCGTGAAAGAGGAAATGCAGCTGTCGGCCATCTTGAAGTTGCTCATGTGGAGTAACGTGCTCCATGTGTCCAGGAGGTCATTGAGGAGGAGGAGGAGGTCTGGCGCCATCTCCCTTGATTCCCATGACTGGTACTGCAAACATTCCACAAATGCTCTCTAATGCTAATCGTAATGCTAACGCTAAAAAGAAGGTGCTCTTCATCTCTGTGTGTAGTTACTCTGGAAGATCGTGCAACACTTCTTGGCCCAACGGGAGCGTTGAGGACTTCAGGTGAGTCTGGAATTTTTTTTTCCGGTTTGCCCTGAGGTTCAAACATGCTGCTCCTCTTCTGATTTTCAGCCAGAACTTCATCCCGGACTTACCTTTGGAAGGAGAACCCTTCGACGAGGAGCTGCTAAGGTACCAATGTCCGATTGTCTTGCCACCGGCCGTCCTTCTACTAGGTGAAAAATTGGATGGCTTTGGTTTTGAGCCGAATTTCTAAACGAGATCACGTCCATCCTGAGTGCTGTTGTCCAAGTGACGGCGAGACAAATGCGTCCAACAGTCAGTCTGGTGCCGAGTCATTTTTGCTGTTCCATCTCATTGTGTTCCTCCGCTAGGGTCGGCCGGCATGACGGCTCGTTCCACATGAGTCCCATCGGAAGCCCCGAGTGCACTCACCGAGGACGCCAGTTGCCCTCCGTCCCGCCCAAAGGTGCTCCAGACACACGTAAGACAGGCAGGAGACCCGCCACTCCATCCACACGCCGCTTGCTAACCCGCATCGTGCCACATCCTAGCGTGACACGGAAGCGCCACGTCATATTGCTTTCTTCTTTGTTCTGTGCGCCAATCAGCACAGCGTAGTGTGTCTCGTTCTGCCTTTGCAACTTTGGTCTTCTCTCAATCTGCTGTTGATCAGTTTGGGCCACGGCCACTCAAGGACCAGCAACTGGTGCCGGAGCTCCAGCCGCTCGCCTCTCCCCTACCCCGCTGCAGAGACGGGCTCCTCCCACTGGCAACCATCAGTGCCCTCCACTCATTAGAATACAAGCTCCGCCTCCCACAGGAGCCCCATCCTTCCAGCAACCCATTGAGGCGGCCAACCTCCAAGTCTTGTCCTCTCCTCCTGCTCCAAACGCAGCTCCTCCCCCTCCCCAATCTCATCAAGCTCCACCCCCACCCATCGCAACTTCTCCACCCTCCACTTGTCTTCAAGCTCCACCCACTCCCTTGACAACTCCCGATCAGGATTCTGCCCCCGCCCCCTCCGTGTGTCCTCAAGTTCCACCTCCACCTGCAGAACCTCCAGCAAGCTGTTCTCCAGCTCCGCCGCCTCAGACTCCAGGTGCGTGCTCAAGAACTGTTCTGCGGCGTGTTGACATCACTCGTATGTCATCATCGTATCATGTTATGACGTGTCAGAGGCGGAGAGACGTTCGGCCACGCCCGGAGGCAGCAGGAAAGGTGAGCGATTGCGCAACGCCGTCACGTGAGCTGGCCCTGAAGTCCGCCATGCAACTTGCGCTCCGTCTCTTTTGCTATTTGTCATTGTCATGCTGCGGCGCAGAGGTCACGTGGGAGGACCAGCAGGACAAAGCGACAAACGGTACGTCGCCATCTTTAGCGCCCACCGTCGCAAAACAAAAGCAAACGAGCCGAGCCCAATTCATTCAGAGGCGGCTCATCAAATGTGAGCCGATCTTGACGGAAGTCACGACAGTTACGTTGCAAGGTGGAAGTTAGCATGCTAAAGCCCGAGTTAGCCAATTGTGCGACGACGACGACGACGACTCGAGTCAGCCAAGCTGGAATCTGATCGATGCCAACAGATCGGCCGCGTGCTGCCTGATCAAAAATGCACAGAGCACCTTTGGCTTCTCAATTACTCGACAAGGGCTGCCCGATGTGCCTCGTGCAGAAGAGCATCCACATTTAACGCATTCGCTCCCAAAGACGTGTAAATGCGTTCTATTTTGATTAAATATTACCAGTGTACCAAAGACATATTTATACTTTTATTTTATTATTTTTTTATGCTAGGGCATACAGAAGGCTTTGATGCAGGTGAAGCAATGGTAGTTATTACAAAAACGGCCAGCAGGTGGGCAGCAGAGTATAAGAGATCAACCAGGGCCATGTCGCACCAAGCTGTTGTTTTCTCCAGCTTTGAGAATAATGATTTAACTGAGCTATATTCGAATGCTAATTGCTGCAAGACGGAAACAGATCGATAGAAATGTACTTTTTTTTTTTTTTTTCCCCCTTGATGAATCAAATCAAAATCAATCCAAATCCAGCAAAACAGCAGGGAGCGAAGGGGGTTCGCTTCAGTGAAAATGGCTGAGAGTGAATGAGTGAAGCACAAACGGAAGTTCACATACTTTTTTCTGCAAGTGAATGTGAGAGGGTTGACGCCAGGTTGTCTGAGTGTTGACGTCAGAGCAGGTCACATGACGGAGCTTTCCGTATTCTTGGTCCCGGTGTCTGTGCAGGTGTGACCAAGAATCCGGAAAAGGTGAGCACGCATATCACAGGTGACACCACTGGCAGATGACGCGATGGACTAACGGCGGCGGGCGCGCGCAGATGCGGGACAACCTGTCGTCCAAATCGTCCCTGAGCAACTTGAGCGACGTGTCGGCCGAGTCGCTCGTCCTCGACAACCTCCAGAGCGTCAGGTGACCGCGCTAACGTTTGCGAGCGCAGCCGGCGCGTCCCGTCCACCTTCTCATCGTGTTCTCTCGTTGCCGGATGCAGTCAGGCGGAGGGTTCGGAGGCCCTGTCGGAGGACTCGGGGATTGGGTCGGCAGAGAAGGCCACGCTGCAGACGGAAGGAGGAGATGAGGAGGAGGCCAAGTAAGTTGATGGAGCGACGCCCCGCCCCTTCGAAGGACTGCGTCTGCTGATGACGTGTAAGCATCAATGGGCAATTCAAGCCGGAAAAGGAAAAGTGAGGCAAAATTCTTCCAGCGCAGCTTCCGTCAAGTTATTGCTGCAATGGCCTGCGCAAGTCCTCATTTGGCGCAGGGGGGCAAAGACTTTTTGCCAGCTTTGTCACATTCAGCCTTGAATTTTGACGTGCCGTCCTCCCCCGCAGGGGAGCCGCCGCCGCACCGGCCGCCAAGTCCTCCAGCGTGGGCGGCGACATTTGTTCCCTGAGCCGCAACGACGACGACGACGACGACAAGAAGCGGCGATCCAGTTTGGGCGCCCGCGTGATGGGAATGGTGGGACTGGGAAAAAAGGGCCAAAGCGCCTCGCAACTCAACCCCGAGGGTGAGTCCCGTCGTCGGGCTTAGCGACAGCGAGAAATGGAAATCCGGCAGAAGCGGGACGGGGCCTTTGTCATCCTGAAAGACGCCCGAGCACTGTGAGCGGACCGCTCCTCTTTTCTCCCAACTTCAGAGGAAGAGAAGAAGAAGAAGGTGGTGAGGCTTCCCGTCCAGCGGAGTGTGGAAACCGGACTGGCCGTCGAATTTAAGTCTCGCCTCACCCGACAACCGAGCCGCGATCCTGATGCAGAGGACCCCAAGCCCGGCGCGTACGAGTCCTCCATCCCGGTGGGATCGGATCAGGCGGACTCCTCTCATCCCATCCTGTCTTTTTTCCGTCTTTCAGTTTGATCTTTCCGGGAGTCAAGCTGGCCACAGACAAACACTTCACCGGCTTCCTGGAGGGATTAGGCCCCGCCCAGCTGGCTGGGAGGCAGACGCTGGCCACGCCTTCCATGGGTACCGACCAATCGCAAAAGGTCCTGCGTAACGGCCAAGTCGGGTAACGTCCAACGAATGCCGTTGTGCCGCTCAGGCGACATCCAGATCGGAATGGTCTACAGGAAAGAGCGCCTCGACGTGGAGGTGATCCGGGCCAGGGGGCTTGTGGGTAAACAAGGCAACAAGAACACGCCGGGTAAGTCCCTCGCAGCATGTGAAGGTTCTAGACCGCAGGTCTCAAACTCCGGTCCTCGAGGGCTGCAGTCCTGCATGTTCTCGAGCTTTCTCTCCTCATCAGCAAGGAACCTGATGAATGATCCTCATGATGTGCTTCAGCTGCGTTTGACGAGCGAAACCTGCTGCCCTCCAGGACTGGAGTTTGAGACCTGTGATCTAGATGAGCTCGGTCAACGCCCCTATCCAGCCTGTTTTCCATGAGTGCCTGCTTCAACGCAGCTGAATCCAATGATCGGCAAGCTTTGCAGAAGCCTGCTAACGATCCCGATCACGGATCAGATTTGTGAGTGGGGAGAAACGTGGAAAACGGGCCGGATAGGGGGCTGTGCAGGACCGAGCCTGGGCACCGCGCAGAAAGTCGTCGGTGAATTTGTCGAGACGAGAGCGCGTGGAGTTGCGGCTGGAGTTGTGACAAATTGCTGTGTGCGTCCGTCCCAGCTGCGTACGTGAAGGTCTACCTGATGGATAACGGCAAATGTCTGTTGAAGCGGAGAACTCGCCTGGCTCGGAAAACGCTGGACCCTCTTTATCAACAGCAGCTGCAGTTTGAAGAGAACCCGGAAGGCAAAGTTCTGCAGGTAAGCAAGGCGCCAGCCACACGAGCGCTGCGACATTTGCCACTGGCAAATAACCACGGCTCCAATGCTCAGATCATCGTGTGGGGCGATTACGGCAAGATGGACCACAAATCCTTCATGGGCGCCGCTCAGGTTCTACTGGACGACTTGGACCTGTCCATCATGGTGATTGGCTGGTTCAAACTGTTTCCTGCCACGTCCCTGGTGGACCCCGCCTTGGCCCCACTTACCAATAAAGAAACGGAGGGCAGCGGCGCTCCGTAGAGCAAACTAGCAAGCGCCTCCTCGGCCGCGGAGAGGGAAGGCGCGCAATCCGTCACTCCTCCTGCAAGGTTGGGGAATCCAAGTCCACAAAGTCCAAACCTTGACATACGTTTTGTGGCTTTCTACTCAACAGGCGGAGACGATCTGGTTTACCTGCCGGGTGAGTGGAAGCGCCTGTTGCTCATGTTGCTCATGTGGCCAAAACTCTTTCAGGGTTTGGCCTTTGTGGACCTGGATCCCCCAAGCCTGCTCCCAAGGAGTCGCGTGACCTTGTGCCCACAACTAAAGCATGAGGCCAACTTGGAGAAGAGTCCAGCGAGAGGCTTATTAGCGCGCTAGCTAACGGATAGCAAACGAGTCCTGCTGTCAAATCTCCAAATAAAGATGACAAATGTCTGGCGGCTCGTTTTCATTCTGGTTGGCTTGACTTCACAGGTGACAAAAGCCTTCATTAAGCAGGGTCCCGTTTAGGACATTTGGGGCCGCCCCCGGCAAAGGTTGGCATGGGGCCCTTTGGAATGAGAAGACAACACGCAAAAGGCCACAGGTCCTTTCAATCAACAAGAAAGAAATGAATGGGGCGCTACTGCACATGATGTTGCTGCTTGCATATTTCAAATGCTCCCTGCCAACCTTCGATTGTCTCTTCGGCCCCGCTGAGATAGCTTTGTTTCATTTGGCTTTTTCTTTGACTTTGACTTATACTTTTGCGCAGTAAGGTGGACCAATCCAATGTCGTGGGAACTGGAGGGGGGGGGCAAGAAACATACGCTCTGCATGCTTTGAATGCCTCCAGACGTTCGTCTCTCTGATGCATGTCTCGCTTTTATTTGGAGGCTGGAAAATGAAATGGCACAAGAAGAATTGGATGTCGTACTGCCGGTCGCTCAAATATGGGGACAAGGTTTTTTTCAAGGAATTGCTTCATTTTTGCATAGCTTTTTTTTTTTTTTTAAAGTGGCCACTGAATCTGAAATAAAAATCAAATTGAATCAACAGCCCGGAATTCATTCCTTCCTGGTTTCTCCTACGCCTTCTCTGCCTTTGAGCTCAACCTTTTTTAGCGGCGCTCTTTGAATCTTTTTGCTTTTCACCGCGTCTGACTGGGTCGGCCCATTTGCCGCCACCGCAAGCCACTTTCGCTTTCCTCTTCATCAAGAAATGCAAAGAAGTGAGCCGTTTCAAAGTTTAATGACTGCGTTTGAAATATCAAAGGAGAAAACATCAAACAATCATGCAGCTGAGAGAACACCACAATTCCAACAACGCCAACAATAAATAGGCCAGGTACCAAAAGTGGGAACACTAAATAAAATACTGACGGGTCATTAGCAGAACGTCAAGGATCCGTTTTCATTCGCTTCACGGTTCAAATTGTGGGAGTTGCACACAAACGCATCCAGCATCAAAAGTGTCCCAGGAGAACAACACCATTGGTCCCGCTTCCAGAGGGGGAGGAGCCATCAACACGAGGAAGCGGGTCCCGTTCGCCGCTAGCGACGTTAGCGTGCTTAGCGACGGCCCGACTGCAGTCCCCAACATTAGCACTTTAGCCCGTTAGCATAGTTGAAGCAGCTCGTCGTCGCTGCTCTCCGTCTTGCCCGCCACCTCCAGACACGTGTCGGGAACGTGAGCCGTGTGAACCTTGCCGCAGTGTTCGCAAGGTCCGCCCCTGCCCGCCCTCGCGCCCTGACGCCGCGGCGGGTCCGGGAGCGGCCGGCCGACGTCGCCGAGCGACGAGGACGAGGACGACTCCGGGTCCGGGATCAAAAGCTCAACGTCTTCGTCTTGGTCCGCGCTACCTCGCCGCTCGCTGGACTCGGCCCCGCCCCTTCCCGGATCAAGCTGGCGGAGGGGACTGTGACGGGTCCAAGTCTGGTTCTGCTGGATGCCACCGCTTGGCAGAAGGTTCCTGGCCAGGCGCTGCAGATTGTGGCTCAGACGGTGCAGGGCAGAGGCGCGCGGGGCTCGGAGCTGGGACGGCTCGCCGGGACGTCCCCCGTCCGGATTGGCCGTTGCCACGGTGACCAAGCCGGCCACGGCCTCGTTTCGGGGCCGGCCGAGTCCGGGCGGCGGGTTTGCGGCGGCGGCGGCGGAGGCCGTCGACGACACGGCGGCCTCCACCGAAGTGGCGGGCGGAGTCTTTTGGGGCAGGCCGCCCACCGCCCCGACGCCGCGCTCCCTCCCCCTCTCGCTTTCCGTATCCGTGTCGTCCGAGTCCGGGGACAGCGGGTCCGACGCGGAACCGGCGCTGCCGCCGCTGTCCTCCAAGTCGGAGGAGACCAGCGGCAAAGAGCCCGACTGGCGAGAATGCGAGAAGCTGAAGAGGCTGCGCCACAGGTTGCCGCGGCGACCGGTGGAAGGGAGGCGGAGCGAGGTGAAGCCCAGTTGAGAACGCACCGCCAAACGCAGGTTCTCCAGAACCGATGCCTGAGGGCGGAAAGCCACAACAAGTCATCGTCACGTCACGACAGGACAGGACAGGACACGTCATCGTCACAACACGACACGACACGACTGGACAAGTCACCATCACGACACGACACGACACGACACGTCACGACACGACACGGCACGACACGGCACGTCACGACACGTCACGACACGACACGGCACGTCACGACACGACACGACACGACACGACACGACACGACAGGACACGACAGGACAGGACACGTCACGTCATTGTCACGTCACGTCACGACACGACAGGACACGTCATCGTCACGTCACGCCACGCCACGACACGACACGCCACGCCACGACACGCCACGCCACGACACGACACGACACGACACGACACGACACGACACGACACGGCACATTTGAGCCAAAACACGTGAGCGAGCGGGTATCACGCCTGGTGATCAACCCCCCCCGAGTCCAAGCCCTCGGGCGGGTGCACGCACGCACGCACGCACGCACGCCGGTCATTCATCCTTACCTGGCTGCCGGAGCATACGGGGAAATCCTCCACGGGCGGAATCAAACCCTGAGCAATCAGCTGGCCGTAGGAGGGCGGGGCTTCCCTCCTCAGTAGCTCCGCCTCCACCCTGGACAAGTGCGTCTCGAAGGACCTGCGGCAAGCGGAGGCCGGGAGTGAGCGCCCAGCGCCCAGCGGCCGGCACGTGCCGGCGTTTGCTCACCTGCGTTCAAACATGCGCAGCGAGTAGAGCTTGCAGGTGCAGCCCAGCGCGATGACCAGCAGCAGTCCGCACACCAGGCTGCCGATGACGGCCGCCGTGATCACCCGGGTGGGAACCACCACCGGGCAGCTCTCCTCGTCGCTGCCGTCGCCGCAGTCGTCCTGGGCGTCGCACACCCACGACTCAAACACGCAGCGGTTGTTCTGCGCACACAAGCGGACGCCGGCCACGTTGGCGCAAGTCGTGCCAAGGAGTCGCGCCAAACTCAGTTTTCATGGCAACGTCAAACGGAGCCCGTCTCGGGACGGATGAATGTCTTCCGCAAGTCAAAGAGCGCCGACGAGTCTTCTTCTTCGCCCGAAGACTCGCCTCCATTTCCCCACCACGCTTATGAGGCGCTCCCCCTAGTGGCCCGCCAAGTCATTGCTCGAGAAGCCATCAAGGGCGGAGCCTCGGTTCTCGTGGCTACAAATGTCGCGTAGGCCCAAGTAAAGTACGGCGAGATGGATCTACGGCGGCTGACCTTGCAGTGGAAGTTGCCGGGCTGACAGAACAAGCAGTTCTTCTCGTCGGATCCGTTGGGGCAGCGGTTCTGGTAGTTGCAGCGGTCCGAGCGCGGGTAGCAGGCGCCGTTGCGGGAGCACGGGAACTCGTCGGCCTGGCACGCCGAGCAGTTGGACTCGTCGCGGCCGTTGGCGCAGTGCCAGTAGCCGTCGCAGCGCTGCTGCTCCGCGTAGCAGCCCCAGCCGGCCCCGCACGGGAGCTCCCACGGCAGGCAGAAGCCCTCCACCTGAGGACCGCGGCAAACGGGCGCCATCAACGCGATCGGCGGGCGGGGCGGCCGCTCTACCAACCTGGTAGGTGACGTTGAAGCCTCTGGCGGCGTTGATCTTGTCGGCGTAGAAATGGACGCGCAGGCGACCGGACGACGACAGCACGGCCAGCGGCGCCCGCGAGTCGAAGGCCGTCAGGACCCGCAGGAGGCGGCCGGGGTTCTCCTCCAGACCGTCGTACACCTTCACGTAGTCGCCGTAGCCCGTTCCGTCCAGCTTGAAGTCGGCGAAGCGCAGGATGACCTGCGGCGCAAGCGACGGCCGTTGGAGCCGGACGGATGCCAGCCAGGTGCGGGAGCCGGACGGATGCCAGCCAGGTGCGGTCGGTCGGTACCTTCCTGTGGTCTCCGGTGTCGATGAGCCAGGTGCAGTTGCTCCCCGGAGGGTAAAAGTCCGGATAGTTTGGAGAGCTGAAGGAGCCGTAGAAGTTGCGCAAGCGTTCGCCGCAGGTCGGGACTTCGCAGTCGATCTCGTCGCCCAGATCCTGAAACCGGCGGGAGGTCAAGGGTCAAGGGTCAAGCTTAACTTATTGGCTGGCAGCCATTTTGACAGAAGCAATCCCCTTCACTCCCGGATTTTTGGGGTTTGTTTGTTTGTTTTTTACTGGATTTGGACTGACTTTGCAAGGCCCACAGAATATTGTGTTCTTTTGATATTAAAAACATATAAAAATACCTACCAAAAGATGAAAGTCTCTTCTTTCATCAGAAAAAAAAAAAAAAAAAGTATATTTCTATCTGATTGAGTTTTGTAGTAATTAGCATGAGAATAAAGCTAAGTTTCACCAAATCGAATTAGAATTGTGAGTAGTTTTTTCAACATGGCCCTGGTTGATCTCTTCAACTCTGCTGCCATCTGTTGGCCATTTGTGTAATAGCGACCATTGCTGTCAGCGTTCTCTTCAGTTGAGAGGCTGCATCAAAGCGCTAGCATAAAAAAAAATACTAATAAAACGTGTAACTACGTCTTTGGGACACCTGAAACATTTCAAATGGAACGCATTGATACGTTTTTGGGAGCACACGAGTCGACTGAAGTGGAAATTGGGCTTCCCTTGCTAGCCGAGGATCCGAACTCTGGAGACGGAAGGTAGCCAAATCTGACCTGGCAGTCGATGGATCCGTCGCAGCGCAGGCTGTGCGGCAAGCAGGTGTAGACGCGCGTGTAGCGCGACAAGCACGGGAACTGGTCCAGGCCGCAGGGCCGGAAGGAGAAAGGCGAGTCGGCGGCGCAGCGGCGCTCGTCCGAGTCGTCGCCGCACTCGTCCATGGCGTTGCAGCGCCACCAGTCCGGGATGCACTTGCCGTTGGAGCAGTGGAACTGGTCGGCGTCGCAGCTGGACGCGTCCGGCTTGCCTGGCGACGCACGCGCGGCAAACGTCAAACGTCAAACGGAGCGACGGGCCCGTCGCCGACCGCACCTGGCAAAACATCTGGATGCTCCGATTCTGCTCTTTGCATTAATTGAGGACCAACTTGCGCTCATCATCAAACACTGACAACAAATTGTCAACATTGCCAATTCAAACACAAAAGTGCCACAAAAACATCATCTGGATCCAAACGGAGGCTTTTTTTTGCGACTATAAATAGTATCATTTGACTGTAACATTGCTGCAAGCCAATGACCTGTATATATGCCTGGATATCTGTCCAAGTCACAGGGCGGCCATCTTGCACCAGCAGACTACTGTCTCAACTCGATGGCACTTAGTACAAGTGGCAGAGGCCTGTGCCGGTGCGCTTAGTATTCCAAGTAAAAATGGCGGGTAGGCGGCGCTTTTTCTCGAAGCTCACCTGTGACGTAGGACAGGCGGAATCCTTTTGCCGTGAGCGCGTCGTCCGAGCGGAAGCGGATCCAGACGCGCTCCTGCGACGAGACGTAGGGAGCCGGCAGCGAGGAGCCGCACACTCGCAGGCCGTCCAGGTTCTTGTAGCTGCTGATGGACAGCCAGTCGGACGAGCAGCGATGCGACCCCTGCAGCTCAAAGTCCTGAAAGCTGCACGCCAGCCAGCCGTGAAAACGTTGGCGCCAGCCAGCGTCATGGGCGACGTACCTGATGGTGACCCTGTCTCCGGGTCGGCCTCGGATGTTCCAGCTGCAGTTGAGGCGGGCCGGGTACCGGAGGGGCCAACCGGGACTGGCGACGACCCCGCTGGACGCCCGCAGGAGCTCCGACGAGTCGCCGCACGCTGAAAAGTGACACCGGGTGAGGACGGCTTCCGGTAAGCGCGTTTGGCGCTGAGCGCAACGCTCACCGTTGGAAAGCCCGGACACCACAACGTTTTGGTTCCTCTGAGAAGCCGCCACGCATCCTGCACAAACAAATGCGAGCAGCTGAGATGCCAAATGTGCTCATTTGCCAAGTTGCCACGAAGGTCAACGTTGCTCCCATAGGATGCCAAGTGTTTTCTACTATTGTCAAAAACAATGAAATACATAAAATGGCGCAAGCGTTGGCTTGACGTGAACTCACCTGCTAGGAGAAGCAAGAAGACACCTGGGAAGGTCATGTCCATGACGACGTTTCCAAGGTCAAAAAATAAAATGAGCACAATGAGCTCAGCAGCAGTCGATGGTGATGCTCGCGAAGCTAAGCTAAGCTAGGCTAGGCTAGGCTAGGCTAAAATAAGCTAAGCTAAGCTAAGCTAAGGTGGAAACAAAGGGGCTCGACTTGGCTCGCTCACTTTTGCTAGCCCGACTTAGCTGGACGCGCCATCATTTCTGTCGTTCGACAGTTTGGTCTACAAACGGGACATTATTGTGCTGTCCGGCCTACGGCGAGTGACGAGCCACCTTCCCGTGCTAACGTTGCCTGCCTGGCTGGCTGGCTGCCGGCGACGACGCTTGTTCACAAAAGCTTACCGAGGCCGATTAGCATCGCATGCTAACGCGGCTAAGCATTCGCTCGTCCACGACAACGTTGACGCTGCTGCCCAACATGACGGGCGCACTTTTCTGTTCGGAACACGACGAGCGTCCTTTGTGACCACGACATCCGCTCGCAGACGCGCTTTTTGTTGCCGGCAACCGCTGTTTGTTTGACCACAAACGAGACACGCCTCCCCTGTGACGTCACAGTACGAATACGGACGCGACAGGAAAACACGAAAAACTAAAACAAAATAAAAAATAAAATATAAAACAAAGTATCTTTATTGAATCCTCCTATTTTTTTATTCGACATAATCGATCTCAAATACAAACAAAATAAGCACCACATCATGTTACACACAAGTCAATGACAGAAAGCTTCAAGAAATATACCCTTCATAAAAACATACACAAATGAACAAACAAAGCACAAGGGGTGTTGTTACAAATTTCCAAAAAACAAAAGGATCCCATCAATTTGTAAAGAAATAAAATGACTTTTAAAAAATGACTTGATTTGGGAAAAACAAAACAAGCTAAAACTACAAAACCGCCACCATTTTTGTAGGCACAAGCCATACACGCGACACCTACGGCGATCGACAGCGCCCCCTGCTGTCGCTGGTGGCTTGATAAACTCATTCGTTCCATTGGCGCCAGTCTTCGCCTGGATGGACGCAAAGAGCAAACATGTCTGACGACAGGCAAGAAGGTAAAGGTCGCATTATCTTTTATGAGCCATTCAAATTCGTTGGCTGGGGTTATTTCACAAAAAGACAGTTGAAAGAATGCATCATTAAGTCAACAGTCCAATGTGGAATAAAACCAAAAACAGAAGATTTTTTTTTTGAAGACTGCTTTTCCAAAGGTATAGCGAAAGAAAGTATTTTTACAACATGATGTTTTTTTTGTGAGAAATTTCAGATCCAGTGTATGAAGAAAAAAATACAAGCAAATTGTTAAAGCTATACATCATCTCAACAAGATATGTATTACTCAAAATAAAGCCCTCATTTGAAAAGATTCTGGATCGGAGGCAGAAATGCCAGGATGTTGGCAATTATCCATAACAAAAAAAGAAAGGGAGAATTGATTCTTTTAGCTGGTTTTAACAAAATAAAAGAAATCCTATTTTGAATTGACGTGACTTCATCTTCTCGATGACACATTTTATTTTGGAAAATGTCATATCAAGCGTATGAAAGCACATTGAGCAAGACACACAAACATGCTACGTCGGCGGTGGTGCTGGCAACTGTTGCGCGTAGCGCCGCAGGAATCGCTCCAAAGTAAAAACCTGTCCCCATCCGCGGGTGGGCTCCATGCAGATGAAGTCATCCAGGTTCATGTGGGAATCTGCGGAAAGGAGAAGGTGACGTCAATCAGAGGTCACGGAGAGGTCGCCGGCTCGACAAGTCAACTTTGACCTGCGGTGGAGATTGGAGGGTAGGGCGGCGGGGGCATCTTCCAGGACCCGTCGCCATTCTTCATGTGTGTGCGGTCCGAGGCGAAGTTCCACAGGAAGCAGTCGGCGGGCACCACGCGCAACTTCCTGTGTGATGTTGACAGTGTTGTCAAGCCAAAAGTCCAAAGCGGGACTTTCCACTGCTGCAACTTTTGACACTACCAATTTGCTCTTTGGAATATTCCAAAATTGGGAGTTCGGGCATGTGGGCAAGGAGAGCCGCCCATGCAGTGGCCCGTGCGGTTTCAGTCATTGACAAAGCACACAAAAGCAACATGAAAACGTGGAAAGACACGAAGCAGTGTCGCACGCTAACCGAACCGCGGCAACAAAGTGCCACTGGTGACGTCACTCGCTCGGCCACGCCCCTCAACTGCGGCTTCATTCTGCTTTCAAAGCGCTTCGAGTCCAAAGGGGACGTTCGAAACAGGAAGAGATGCAAGTCAAGTGTGGGCGTGGCTACCTGTGGTAGGCGGGCTGGAGGCCGCGCTCGCTGCGCAGGGCGCGGGCGGCGTAAAGCTGCAGGCCGCAGGGGAACGGCAGCAGCGAGTCCAGGTCGTAGATGGCGGCCTCGCGACCCGGCCGCGCGTGAAGCAGGAGCACGTGATAATCCTGCACGGGCAACGCGCCGGTTACACGTCGCGCCGTGTCATCGCCAAGCGACGAAGGACGCCAAGCGGCCGCCCACCTACCCAAATGACGGGCTGCTCGCCGCGCGCCGACTTCTGCTTCCACAAAGGCACCTGAAGCGCATTTCCAACGGCCACGTGAGACAATCGTCGTCGTTATCATCATCTCACTCACCGTTCTGTTGTCGTTGGAGATGAACACCACCAAGAGTTCTTGGAGAGGCGCGCGCTGCTCTCTGCGGACCAACTCGCAAAGTTGCCACACATTTTCTTCACTGCAAACACACCACAGAAGAAGAAGAAGAAGAAGCAGCAATTTGTTGACATTTGTTTCCAGGCAACATCATGTCGAGCCTCGTCATTTTGCTGTACTGCAGTCGTCGCACGTCTCAATCAAATGCTATGAAAACATAAATCTCACACTGAGCCGTCATATCATACAACAAATATGTGTCACAAATGGCGAAGAACATTCAAACAAGCCATTGCGTTGGTTGTCGTTGTTTACCAGTAACAGCTGCTGTAAGCGCATTCTTCCCGCCGTGGCGTGATTCTGCCCTCCGCCGTCATTTTACAACGCCAACACAAGTGAGCGTCTGTTCTGTGTGCTCAGTTTGATTTGGATGTTTGCTGATTTTGGAAATAATAAAGGCATTAAAGAAAAACAAGTGAGTGACTTCCTCTTCCGCCACATGAATGTCACTTCCTCGCTGCGAGGTGAAAAGTGAAGCCGCCGGCGGCCATCTTACGTTGTCACTCACTCGGCCTGCCTAACTTGAATCGCCACATTGATTTCTCGACGGAGTTTTCACCTTTTTTTCTGCCGCTGCGGCGAAAATGCCAAACATGTATGAAATATGCTTGTAGCGATACGTCTGCTGGAAGTGCTACATGTAGGCGACATTTCATCGCGAAGTAAACGACTTTTAATTTTCTCTTATAGGGAATTATCTCCGGGAGCGACTCACTGTCCCTAAAAAGCAAAAAGGTGTTTTCAGTGGCTTCTTAAGATGGCTGCCTTCTGGCTTCAGCTGCGAGGATCCTGTTACTGTTATTTCCGCGTCTAAATCGCACCCGACCAGCTTTCAACTTAAAAGTACTCACCCATGCCACAAATGCACGTCTGTATTACTCTAAATGTGGATAACATTTCAAGTGTAATTATGAATAAGAAGACCTTTTCTCTCGAGGAAGTACAAGCGGCGATAAAGCTTTTAATTTGAAGAGTTACCTGGCGGAAATACCTTTTTTAAACAATTCTTTAACAATCTGTGAATGTGAACGGCATACGTATACATTGTGTACACGGGCCGTGTACCGAAAGTCCGTTTGACTTTCTAAAACGAAAATAAGAAATAGCATGAGACACAAATCGATAGAATTTGTTTTGCGTTCCCGAAAATTTGAACGGCAGCATTTCTCAAACTGTCCAGGAGATGGCGACAGAGTTGCGTCTGACGATGAGTAGTGTTCTGTCATGATACGAGAACGTCCTAAATTCCCCAAAAATCAAGTGGAAAAAAAATAAAAAAAAATAAAAATAAAAAGTGTTGGTACCCCTCCCTTAGAGAAAGTCTACTTTAAAAGTAGGAATAGATAAACCTAATGAAAATTAATTAATGAAAATCCGACATTGCTTTTGAGTTGTGGTGTCAATCACAATTATCAATCTGGCTTGTGAGGCGACTGAGATACGGTTATTTATTTATTTATTTATTTAATTTATGTATTTATTTAATTTATTTCACGTCGTCTCGGGGTACTTACCAAGAACGGAAAAAAATGGTTTCAGCCAATTTTGGCTATTTCACCAAAGCACATTCGCCACTTTGAGAGTCGACACAAGCCCGTGCTCGCTGTGGAAGTCACAGGGCGGCCATCTTGTTACCTCGCCAGCAGACTAAAGCGGTCGACGTGAAGATGAGACAGCTCGCTACAATATATGGACTTAAGGCAAGTTGTAAAATGTCGGAAGTCCTCTTGTTTAATACATTTAAATCAGCATAAATCATGCTGTTTCGACGAAATCAAACGTTTCGGATTGTATGGCAAGATGCGTTTCTTGGGAGAAGCAATATGGCGGCCTCGCGACTTCCAAAGTGGATATCCAGTCTTAACATATTCAGATCAGCGATACCGGGAAACGAGCTCGTTTTTCGACTTGTCTCGTGCTTTATATATCTATCTATCTTATTTTGGATATTATCTTTTCAAACATATTAAAAATAGAAAATGCACTGTCAAGAAGTTGTCTCAAACCGAAAGAATCAAAAGAAGCAAGCGAGTCTCTTGTTAATGAAAGATTGACTTCTTCTTATTTAGTAGCTCGGCCGGTTCGCAACATTTATGTCTTCTCATCTTCTTCCATTTTGAGATCTTGCTCATTCCAAGTATTTGATTTCAGATTTGACTCCAAAGGAGGAAATGGATGTGACAGAGGTTGTTTTGAGTCGACATTTTGTTCACAATTAGCAGATGATCCGGATGCTTGCAAAAGCTTTTTATTCACCATCTTTCAAAAATACGGAACCATCTGCTCATGTCTGGAGAACTTTTTCACAATCGGACAAAAATCCCCCCCCCCAAAAAAAATAATAAAAATAAATAAATAAATAAATAAATTCATGTTGGATGGTATTAAAGCCTGGAAAAAAATCAGCATGCGTGTACAAAACGTGAACGGATTGATTTGTCTCGATGAACTTGCGAGTCACACAAAATAAAACCATCTTGAGTAATAAACAGAAAAAAATGTTTATTTTTTTATTTTTTTTAAATTGATATTCCCATCGCCAGCATTATTGTTATTGATCATAAAAAATATGAACCATTGAGCTTATAAATCATCGGAACGCTACATGTCGGATGCTGCCCTGGCCACTGGGGGCGCCGCGACTGCTTCAAACAACAAGCTGAGGTCAGAGGTCACATCCAGCTTCCTGCTTCCGCTTTGGAAGTGAGTCAAACGTTGGAGACAAAACGACATCCGATTTGTTTTGATTTTCATGGTTGTCACGTGAAAAAAAACAAAAAAAAACGTTTTGATTTTGTAAATGTTTGCATGATTATTTGTGTCAGTCAACTTTGCATTGTGATATGTGCCCTCCCCCTTCAGATTTCACTTACCAATATGGTAGAAAAGTGGGCGGGGCTAGCGCCTTGACGTTGACGTTAGCGTAGCTTCTGCTGCCGGCGGCCGCCAGCCATTTGCCCTCAGCACCCAAACTGGCCCTGCGGCGCCGACACGTCGGGCGCGAACAAATGTTTGGGTTTGGGCGGCACTTTGGGCTTGAGCGAGACGGCGCGGCGCACGCCAACGCCGGCGTTGGCGCGCCGCACGCGCGCGCCTTCGCTGTAACTGTGCTGGCGCGTCAGGCAGGTCCCGGACGCCGACGGCGGCGGCGCCCGCTGGCGGCGCGCCGGTTGCCCGGCGCCGTCGTTGCTGTTCATTCTGGCCAGGAAATGCGAGCGCGGCGGCGCCCCCCGCTGGTTGAAGCTGTGGTGGCGCGGCAGGCCGCCAGCCATTGTGATGAGGGCGGGGCCCCGGGGCCAAACGGCCGCCTCCGGGATGGCGGCCGGTCGCGAGATAGCGCCATTAGCATTTAGCGCCAGCGCGTGGTTGCCGTGGTGATGGCCGTTGGCC
Source organism: Festucalex cinctus (assembly GCF_051991245.1). Lineage (NCBI taxonomy): Eukaryota > Metazoa > Chordata > Actinopteri > Syngnathiformes > Syngnathidae > Festucalex > Festucalex cinctus. The sequence continues at coordinate 107,952 of NC_135429.1, forward strand.
CGCATCTTGCCACTCTGATGATGATGATGATGATGATGATGATGACGGTCGGCGGGGGCAGTCGTCAGGACCCTGATGCCGCCGTCGCCGTGGGCGCTGACCTGCTGGATGTGCCGCAGGAGCTCGTCCAACGCCGACACGTCGCCGCCGGGATGAGGGGGCGGAGTCGAGCGCTCGGCCGCCAAGGGGGCGGGGGCGGGCCCGCCCGCCGGACGGCGCTCCGAGCTTTGCTCGCCGTCGGGGAGTTCCGGGCTGGCGGTCGGCGGCTCGCGAGCTGCCTGCCGGCAAAATAAAAAAGTCGGAGCTTCTGATTATTCTTTTGCAATGGGGTCAAAAGGTCAAACGGGAGAAAGACTGACTTGGGGCTCAACCGCAGGAAGCGGTCGGGACGCGGTCACCGCCGTCACGGCCGCCGCCGGCGGTCCGCCGGGGATGAAGGACGCGTACGTCTTGGGGCACGGCCAATCGGCGCTTCGCTCCTCCTGGGTAGGCAAAAGGTCAGCGGGTCGCGCGTTCCCGACGGGCCGGCGTCTCACCTTGGGGGCGGGGTCCGGGAGTCCGCCCGGCCCGGCGGGGGCGTGCGGGGTCAAGGCGCGCGGCAGCGAGGCCTCCGCCTCTTTGGCGAAGGCGCCCTGCCGCCGCGCGTCTCGCCCGCCGCAACGCGACACCGCCAGGCCCGACAAGGCGGCGCCCAGCGAGAAGGCCAGCAGCGTGCACGCCAGCAGCAGAGTGTAGTGGACGCCCGACGGCGGGTCGGCATCGGCGCCATCGGCGGCGGCGTCGGCAACACGCACGCCTGAAACACGGACGACAACAACACGCCGTCAAGCGCCCGTGTGTGGCGGAGGCCACGACTTGTGAGGCGGCCATCTTGCTCCTCCCAACAAGCGTTTCACCGCAGAGCATCCGACACATTTACAGGGTCCAAATTGGGCAACATTTCAGATCGCACTTGTGCTGCATTCCAGGATGGTTGAGTGCCAACCAGGAAGTGCGTCCGGGAACGCCCCCTTGAACCCGGCGAAGTGGCAAAAACCACGGACACCGACTACAACGTGGCGTCGCTCTGAAAGGCAAAACACGATTGACTCGAGAATACAACTCGATCGCTTTGCTCATTCAAAACTATTCAGCATAAGTTGACGTACGTGACAGTGTTGTCGTTCGATCTCTGCGTGAAATTCTACGCTCAACCACTTCACTGTGTGGAATGCTTATGAAATGAGATGCAAAAAGGTCCGTTTGCCGGAGGTCCAAAAAAAAAAAAAAGATTTCCGACTTGCGACCATCCTGGAATGCAGCATGAACATTTTCAGGTCAGTGGCAAACATCAACAAGTCACACGCTCATGCTAACGTGCTAATGGTTAGCATCCGTGCGCCTTTCGGGAAGGTTGCGAGCGTGTGTCGAAAGGGCGGCCATCTTGCTCCTCCCACCTCGCCAACAGGCTTCTGTGTAAACACGTCCACCATCTTTCTGCGGCAGGTGAACAAGTCGTCCGAGGTCGTCGTCATCGCCGGCGTGCACTTTTTGTCTAATGATCAGTTCTGACCTCTTGAGTGGCGTTGGTGTGACGTGCGCAGCGGCGGGAGGCGGGGCTTACCGTAAGCCGAGTCCGCGGGGGGCACGTCGCGGTCACGAGAGGTCGCCGGCACGTCGGCTGCAAAGCAAAACACAGCAACAAAGGAGACGCGAACGCTAACGCTAACACGTCACCGTCAGGCAGTCTCACCGTGACAGGCGGCCATGTTGGAGAGGTCTCCCTCCACGTCTTGCTCAAAGCCCGCCCTGCCCGCAACGACACGCAGGCAAACGTCAGCCTTCTTTCATCGAGCTCACCCAGGTACGTGTCAGGTGCGTCGGGGGCCCACGTACTTGAATCCGGGCGCGGCGTCGGCGCACGTCCCCGTGCGCAGCCAGATGCAGTAGGGGTCGCCAGAGGCCAGGCACGACCTACGAGCGAGACCAGACCAGATGAGACGTGACGGGCGGTCGGTCGGTCGGTCGGTCGGTCGGTCGGTCGGTCGGGGCTGACCTCTTGCAGGCGCCGTGTCGTCGGCAGCGGCTGAGCGGCACGCGCAGCAGGCAGCCGCGGAAGGCCACAAACAGGGCGTGGTGCTCCTTGTCCAGCTGAAGGGACAGAACGCGGCGGTCCGGCCGGCCGACGCCCACGTCGCACCTGGCCAACGCACACGTCAGGTCAACTCGTCTCGTCACTTGGTCGCCAAAAGCACGTTTACAATCGCCGATTACAATGTTGCCGATTCCTTCGGCCGGATGCGTCGAAGCGGCGAAAGCAAACGAGGCAAACAAATTCAAGCGCAATTTGTTGTGACGGCCGTCGGACCCGATCCAGGCAAAACCTTTGAGGCATTTTTGCCGCGCTGTGCTCAAATATCTTCTCAAGCAAACGAGCTGCTGCATTTCCACCTGCATATCATTGTTCACTCTCTTTTATCATATTCATTTGAGTTTGTATTATTATGTATTGATTTATTGACATCATTTTTATTTCATTAGGAAAATTTATTTTCCATTTGTATGACTTATTATTGATTGATATTTATTTTATTATTTTATGTATTATTATTATTTTGATCATCTGTTTTTTCGATTTGTATGATTGATTTTTTATGATTCATTTTATCTGTATTTATGATTCTGATTTCAATGTATGTTTTTCCGGTTCGCTTTCTGGTAGACGACGGTGACGTGATGGATATATTGATAACGGCGGTCCGGGCATAGCGGCCGTTTGCGCCGCTCTGTTGCACCTGTTGGGGTCGTACACGTGGATGTCCTCCAGCAGTTTGGAGCCGGCGGCGCGGTCGGCCAGAACTTTGGCCACTCGCCCGTCCTCCGAGCCCAAGAAGAGCACCGTGCGATCCTTGGAAGGCCCCGCCCACACGTCGGCCGCCATCTGCGTCAGCCTGGACCTGCGCGGAAAACAAAAGAAAAACCACGTTGGGCCGGCGGGCTCCCATCGGGGAGGGGCCGGCTTGAAAACCAGGAAGCGGAATCCTATGGAGCGTCCGTCTACCTGCCGGCGGTCCGGGTGTAAAAGGGGCGTCGGTTGGCGGCGGGCACGGCGCCGTCCATCAGCGGGAAGGATTTGACGAACGCCAGCGTCTCGTCGGGGAAGTCCAGCGACGATTTCAAGGCCGACGCCGTCCCCTCGCCCGCGCACGCGCCGGGCCTGAAAGAAAAAGGTCACATGGCCATTTTACCCACCCGGATTGTCCTTTTTTTCCTGAAGCAAAAGGAGCGCGCGCGCGCCGCATGTCGGCGCTTGGCCTCGCCGTCACGTTTCTCACTTGTGCTCAACGGAACGGAAGGAACGGCGGCGCCGACGGAACGGGCGAGCGACTCTTGAAAGGCGGAAGCCAGGCGGGATCGTCACGGCAAAATAGCAAAACAGGCGACCCGAGCAAAGCGAGGCGGCGAGGTTGGCGACGCACCTGGGCGTGGGCACGGCGCGCTCGGGCACGGGCGTCCACGCCGAGTCGCCGGCGCGCTGCTCCTTGAACTTGCCGCCAAACACGTCGTCCACCTCGTCCATGTAGAAGGCGCACACCGCCGAGCCGGGAATGCTGACGCGGCACAGACGTTGACTTCCTGTCGGGGGCGGGCAAACACACCTGCACCCACCTGTTGGCCTGCGTGGTGAAGACGGCGAGCACGGCGGGGCGTCGGTTGATCTGCACGACGCCGCTCAGCGATTGGAGGACGTCAAAGTAGAAGAGCGAATCTCCCGGCAGCGAACAGTTGAGACGAGCCTGCGGCGCAAACATGACAACTTCCTGCTCCTTCTTTTTGGATTCTTACAAAAATGACGAGCAACAAAACGCAGGCTGGCTGCAATTGTGGGCCGGGAAAAAAAAAAAAAAAAGTATACTTTGGAGTTGTAATATGAGTGAGCGCCACTAGATGGCCAACGCGAGATGTTGGTCTGACTTGTTTTTTTGTGTTCAGCTGCACTGAAAAAAACACGTTTTCAGGGTGCTTTTGTTCGTTTATATTAGTTGTATTTAATAAATGCTTAGTTTGACTTCGTTTCAGTGAATTGAAATTGGAATTGTTTTTGTCCTTGGGCGCAATATTTCAAAAAACAGCATGGGGGCGACGTCACCTGAAGGTGCTTTCCTCTCGGCTGCTGCCAGATGACGTCACACTTTCCAACTTCTTCCATATTGCGCTTCATGTCAGAATAAATGTGCTTCCACTTCAAATGACTATTTATGATATATTAGTATCATAATCGACTTGGACTTGACTTTATCGATCCCTTTGGGAAATTGACATTTCCAGCAGCAATAAGAAAAAAGCATTCAATCAATCAACACATAAGGTTAGAAATAGTATACTTACTTATTATTATTAATAAGTAATACGTACATTCATTTTTATGAATAATTAATACATGATTTTTTTTATATTCTATATATTATTAGTAGTAATTCTAGTAATTCATTGCAAAAGACTAAAACAAACATTTTTGCTATAATGATAGTTTTCTAAACATAAAATGTCGTTTGAGTTTGTTGTCGTTTTTGAAAAGTATTTTTGTTTTTTTTGGGTTCACGAAAAGAACCTTGTTGACACATATCAGGATGACAACATGCTCACGATGCCCCTCCCCCCCATGACATCATCACGTTTCCCGGCCGGCGCTCTGACCTTGAGGAAGGAGGTCCAATGCTTGTGGAGAAGTCGCGGGGGGCCGCCGTCGTCGTTCTTGCAGACTCGCGCCACCCGAGAGAAGACCACCTGCGCACGCACACACGGACGTGACGCGAGCGGCGTGCCGGCGTGCCGGCGTGCCGGCGAGACGACGCACCTTGCCCAAGGCGGTGTACTCGGACGCGATCTCGCTCAGGAAAAAGTACACGTAGCTGCCGTAGTCGACGGCGTGCAGGAAGCGCGGCTCTGCGGGACGCGCGCGTGATGAGGCGTGATGGCGAGGGGGCGTGTCCCGCTGGCGTTACCTCGCAGCCACTTGGAGTCGTACTTGACGGTCCTGAGGACGGCCGGCCCGTCTCCGAGGCCGCTGCGGTAGATGACGGCGTCGCTGGCCAGGAAGTCCGTCACGGTGGCCGAGTAGAAGGCGCCGCCTGCCCGCAGAAGGTCACAGGTCACGGGTCACGGGTCACGTGCAGGGCGGGAAGGCGCGGCACGTTACCGGCGAAGGTTCCCGCGCTGGACTGTCCCGAGCGGAAGGGACAGCGCGCCTGACCCGGCAGGTCCGAGCCCACCTGCTCCAACGTGCTGGTCTGACACGCCAAAGCAAAAAGGTCAAAGGTCACGGCGGCCGCGGCCGGCCGGCCGGCGGGCGCTACCTTGTAGATGCGGCACGCGGGGTTGAAGGCGTTGGTGCCGCACACCAACAAGGTCTCGTCGTCGCGAGGCGCCAAAACTTTGATGTAGTTGTAACACTCGTCCTGGCCAGAAAACCAAAAACGAACCAGCAAACGTTAGCGCGCGGCTAACGCTAACGCTAAATAGCTTTCGACGGCGGGGAAGCGCCAGGACTCACGCCGTCCATCCCTCGCACGGCGCACTTGCTCACGTCCGACGGACGCCACGTCAGCGTCTGGAACGGGAACCGCGCCCGCGTCACTTCCTGTTGCGTCACGGCCGCCCGACGCAAACTCACCATCTGCGGGACGAAGGCCTCCGCCGCCGTGCTCAGGTTGACGGCAAACACGTGATCCCTGGCGGTGACGAAGAGCACGCGGTTGACGCGCGTCATCGTCTGGAAGCGGAGATCCGGCGGCGCCGTTCGGTCGATGGTCAACGCCGGGAAGTCGCCGGGATCTGACGGATGACGCGCACACGCACGGTGAGCCTGGGAAAAAAGCGCAAGGTGGCCACCGCCCAGCGGGGGGCGCCCTCCGCTCACCGTCCAGCACGCTGATGGCTTGCAGGTCTTGCGGGAACGAGCGCGCGCGCAGGAAGCAGGAAGTCAGCAGGAGCAGCAGCACCGGCCGCCCATCGGTCATGGTGGGCGTCGGCTGAGATGGAAGGAGAAACGGCTTGGGCGCATTCACCTGCATATATGAGCGGATAAATGAGTGCGAGCCGTTGAAGTCGCACGGCAGCCATCTTGCTACTCCCACCGGTGTCCAGTTCCTGCCCCGGCCGCCGCTGATCTCCGGGAAGCTCATCCGCGCCGTGAGTGGCGCAAGCTAGCGTGAGCCGAGCCGTCCGCCGCCGCTCACTCGGGGGACTTGATGCGCCCGCTGACCTCTGACCTCTGACCTGCTTTTTCAAGCGCGGCCGGCGGCAGGAATTAGTGGCAAAGGCGGAGCGGGGATGAGATGGCCGGCTGCCCGCCTAAACCTCAACAAGCCCGACACGATCCGATTAGCCAAAAGATGTGACGGCACAGCGGGACGAGACGGGACGAGACGGGACGAGACGGACCCCCACCACGCATGCTAATCCCCGTCTGGCTTGCGGTCAAATGCGACAATGTTTCACCCAAGTGGGGGAAAAAAACTAAACAAAACAAAAAAGGTTTGATGAAACATCCGTCCTGCTGGCGACATGCAGTCAGGATTTGGTTTTCAACACATTCTCATGCTGGTGGCGTTGATGACATCATCACGTTCGAGCGCAAATAAACGTGACTTGACGAGAAACGGACTCGGTGCAAACTAAGTCACATGACAGCCCCCTAGCAACCAGCATAGCAACCTGGCCGGGAAGACAACAAAGATGTGGAGGACAGCAAAAATATTTTCACACACGCTTGATTGGTTGAAAAGGCGCCAGATGGTTTGCCAGACAGAAATCTTCCACCACGTGTTGCGCTGGCGTTACCCACAATGCATCACACACACACACACACACACCACAGCAAATACTGGCCAAAGGTAAGCTCCGCCCCCCCACGGGCCAAAAGCCGCAAGTGTCAATCATGAGGCCACATATGGAGAAGATTGCGCAAGGATGCGGGATTAGCAAGCTAGCGAGCTAGCGAGCGAGCAGGAACGCAAGACAAAGAAAAAGAAAGGCGACAGGAGGCACTTAAGCTAATTAATGGCTCAGCGTGTGCAGATCATTTCAGGGGCTTCAATCTTAGACGCACGCACACACAATCGCTAAGAACTGCAGACATGCCAGAAACAACACAAACAAAAACAAAAAAAGGACGCAAGGATGCAAAGTCGGAAGGATGGAAGGAAAAAAAAAAAAAAGTCAAGAAGGAAGGAGAGCAAAGAGGACGCAATAAATTGCAAATGGGGGAGGGGCCTCCCAATGGAGGGGATTAGATCCAAAGGCATACGAGGCAGCATTAGGAGGGTGCGGCTCCTCGGACAGACTCCGCCCACCCCCGACCGCCATGTGGTGAAATGCTTGGCGCCCCCAAATGCAACGGCGCAATTTGGAAGGCGTTCCTGCGATGATGCCCTGGCATGCGGGAAAGGAAAAGCACACGTTTGCTTTTCTTCGACTTTTGACTTTGACCTCTGACCCCCACCAATGTCACTTCCTGTCAAACACGGGCGGCCTTTCCTTTCCAGACGCAAGCGCCGCTGCTTGCGCTGGTTGCTAGGCAACAGGCAGCCCGCCATCTGATTGGTCATCGCCAGCTCGAACTAAGATGGCGGCAGCCTGTTGTCATGACAACCACCCCAAGCTTTGAGTTGCACATCCACGCTGATGCTTCCTCTGCCTGCCAATCAACCATCATCATCCTCACACACGCACACATCCACATGAATGGGACTCACCAAGCACTTTGGCGGCGGGGGCCAATCAGGGAAGAGCAGTCGGCGCGCTCGTCAAATCTGGACAAAAACAAGAGAGTAAAGTTAACTGTGACGTCATCACATGACACGGACGAAGCCCCGCCCCCTTCCTGCACGGCTCCGAAACATCATCATGAGCACACACGTGCGCGTGCGCGCCGTTCCCACCTTCCTGCCGTTTATTTGTTGGCGCGCATGCGTGTTGACGAGCAGCACTTCCGGCTCGCATCAAATCATCACAACTTAGCCGATCACACAACTTTTTGGATGACATCATTTCTGTCACGTGACACGCCTTGGCGTTGTCCCGCCTCTCCTCAAGGGCGTTGCGGCCAGTCAACCTTTGACCTCATCAGCATTTGCCGACCATTTCCCGGAGCCCCGTTTGGGCTAAAATGCCGGGCGGCGATGACGTCATCCGCCACTCACGGCGTTGCGGGGTGAGGGGGCGGGGTCGCCCCGCGTGATTGACAGCTTCCCAAGCGTGCGCGTCGGAACGACTCACCTCTGCGCGTGCACGTCCCCCGCAGAAAAGCATCCGGCAGCTTGCAAGGCGCTCGCTGGTCCACGAGAACGAGCGCGCGCGGACAGACAGACGGACGGACGTGGCGGCAAGAAAACGGAAAGAAAAAAAGCCGGCAAAAAATGTGCAGCGAGCGTCGGAAACAAAAGGCTGCTCGCGAGCTGCTAATCGCTTCACACGGCCACCCGGCCGAGGCCACGCCCCCCGACACGCACGGCCAATCAGAGGTGGCGACGATGCCAGCCTGACTCCACCCCTTCTCTGAGCCTTTTTCCGGAACAAGATGGTTTGGTTTGCTTTTCAAAATCAATGAAATTGACACACACACACAAAATATCACATTCCAACTACTTGTGTCTTTTATTTCATCCGTACCACAACTTTTTGACTGATAACGTGCGTTTTATTTGCGTTTTATTCGGTGACGTTGCCGGATGGAAACAAACAGGAAGTGGTCATCACGCCACTTGACCTTTTTGCTCGGCATCCCTCGTCGCTATGGCAACCAGCAGCTGGAGGGAAAAAAAAAAAAAGGAAAAAAAAAAAAAAAAAAAAAGGGGGTCACTCCGCTTCCTCATCTTCATCTTGTCACACATTTGTGGGGGGAAATAAAAAAAGTGGTGTTATGGAAAAAAACAAGTATTTGCCAGCTGCTTCCTGCTTGGTGACATCAGATGGAAGCCCCGCCCACTCCAGAGCCGAGGAGCCTTCCGAGACATCCGTCTGGGGCTGTCACTCAAAGTTTTGCTCTTGTGACACGTTTTCCCATGTTGTCTTCTGGCGACCGCTCATCTGTTACCACGGCAACATCTTGACACCTGTCACGTCAATCGCGGCCTCATCTGTAAAAGGAGGCCCGTGAAAAGTCCCGCTGAGACGTTTTAGGAAATCTGCCCGGCAACAAGTACGGACGGGCATGTGTCCTCCTGGAAACCAACAACCAATTTTCTTTCTTTTGTGTTTTTTTTTTTTTTTTTGGAATTAAAAAGTTGAAAAGAGGTTGAAATCTGCCCAGCAACACCAAATGCGAGGCGCCATCCACTTCCTGTGCGGCAGGCGCTCGGCTGTTCCCAATTTCAGTCTTCCAATTCAGTGGCGAGGTCCCGTTGCATTGTGGGAAACTTGCAAGTTGACGACTTGTGCCACTTTGCCGGCAAAAGCAAAAGCAAACAATCGGCGTTTGTCTGCCACCCGAGCGGGAATGCTGAATTCCTGCCTCGCTCGTGTGCATTTGATACCGATTTGTCCTCAATTATTGAGATTTGTTTTGAACTCAATTTGTATGATTATGTATTTACCTCAAAGGTCAACACTCGAGGTGTCAAAATGAAGCGACAAGTAATTGATTATCAAATGAATCAATAACGGAGTAATTATTTCCCTAAATCGTCTGATTTGAGCATATCAACAAGAATTGACTGATTTTTGAAGAGCGATTATCCGCTTTTGACTTTGGAGCCTTTTTTTTTTTTGGCTCCAATTATCGCTGGCTTGAAAAATGGTCAACGTGATGGAAAAGCGGACTCGCCTGCAGCTCCTCCTCCCCCCTCAGGCGTGACGGCGGCCAGCGATTGGCCGAGGTCCCGACGGAGCTTAGCGTCGGACGGCGCCCTCCGCCGGCCATCTGCCGACACCTGCGGATGACGCGACCCTTCAACTTCGTTCAAGTGACGCGGCAGGTGCGCACGTACCTGCGCCAGCGCGAGCGCGAGCGCGTCTCTCTCCACGGCCAGTTTGCGGTCGCGTCGCCCGAGTCGGACTTTCTTGCGCTCCAGTTGGATCTCCAGGTGAGCCACGCGACTGAGCAGCAGCAGTCTGGCTCCGCCCCCCCGCCGACACCACGCCTCCCCGACGGCCGGCAGCTCCGCCTCCTCCTCCTCGCCCTGAAAAGGGGCCGCGCGTCATTTGCAGCTCAACTTTTTTGTTGACGCTTAATATGACTTTTTTTCCGTATGTTCAGCCTGCTCGCAATATCACAAGAATGAAGGTGACTTTTTCTTTTCAAGTTGTCAAAAATGACATTTGGATTTTTAAAGCATTGGAACAAAAGATTTTGAAATGTTACCCGAGTGGGCGTTTGTCCGCGCCTCCTCGGCTCCTCGTCCCGGCCGCTCTTGCGACTCCCTTCCTGGCTCTCCTCCTCCTCCTCCTCCTCCTCCTCCTCCTGCCGCCGTCGGTCGAGGGCGCTCCTCGGATCCTCCCGGCGGCTCTCCTGGCCCGCACGGAGGGACGGAGGAGGCGTCAGGTTGGAGTCAGGGAGCAAACGGTCGTCAAGCGATCGGCCGCACGTCCTACCGGCACGAGTCTGTGTCGCGTCTCCTCCCTGGCCTTCATGTGCTTGTTGCTCACCTGAACATCATCAAAAATGATTTATCATCAGATTGAAAAACTCAATGTTTCAATTAGAACTTTTTTTTTTTTTTTCAGATGATTTTTTGCCACGTTGCATTCATTTACAACTTTTTCATTTTTTTATTGCAATTCTATCGTCTCGTGTTTTTTGCAATTTCTATGTGAATGTTTTGTTTGTATTTGAATATTTGCTGTTTTTTGGATGCCTTCAAAATCTGAAAATGTGCCTGTTCCTGCAGGGCGGCGACGTGGAGCGCCATCTGCTGGAGCAGGCGCCGCGCTCCTCTCAGCTCCTCTTGCACGTCCACTCGCCTCCTCTCTTCCCTGGTCAGAGCCTCCCTGAGAGCCGGCAGCTCCTCCTCTTCGCTCCTCACCAGTTTGCGGTCATCCTGCGCGTCCACTCGGAGGAGTCGCGCCTCCTCGCGCTCTCCTTTGCGGACTTTCTCCTCTTCTGTCCCTCTCGGGTCCTCCTCCGCACTGATCTGGGCGGCCGTTGGGAGCTGCAGCTCCTCCGCTCGGGCCTCCTTTTGCCCCAGCTCCCCTTTGGCGTCCCGAAGCTGGGCCAAGCTCAGGCGTTGCGCAACTTGCCGCAGTTGCTCCTCCGCTTCCTGCTTCTCCTTTTCCGGCTGCGCGGCGCGGGAGCGCAGCTCCTGCTTTCCCTTGGTGACCTCCACCGGAGCTCTCTGCTCATTGGACGCCTCCTCCTCCTCCTCCTCCTCCTCCTCCTCCTCCTCCTCCTCCTCCTCCTCCTCCTCCTGTAGCGCATCAAGGCGCCTCCTCAGCTTCTCCGCCTCCTCCCTCTTTGCTCCTAACTCCCGGGCGAGTTGCTGCACGTGCTCCTCAAGGCGCCGGCTCAGGGTCGCCACCTCCGCCTCTTTTGCCCGCAAGTCCTTCCCAAGCCGCTCCTCCTCCGTCCGGCGCCGCTCCTGGCGGGAGGCGACGGCGCGCAGCTCCTGCGGCACGCATGCGAGCCGGCCTGGCGGGCGGAGCAAGATGGCGAGTGAGCGGGCGGGGGAGGCTTGAGAAGGAAAGGCGAGAAAAGCGGCGAGGCTCACCGGCGAGCGCCTCCTGCGGGGAGCGCACGCGGGCGTCCGGGCGCGACATCTGCTCCGGCAGGGACGCCGAGCGACTCCTGATGACGACACACATTTGGGGGGAGGCGGTGGGAGGCCGGACGTCCGCTTTGCGACCACCGTTACCTGAGCTCCGGCGCCTCCCGAAGGCCGCCGCCGCCGCCGCGCTCTCGGCGCTGCTCCTCCCGCACGCGCCGGATCCGGGCCGACTCCTCGGTCGCCAGTCGCAGCTCCTCCCGCGCCTCCTTCAGCTCCTGCAGCGCCGCCGCGTGCTGGGAGGAGCGCTAAAAAGAGTTTTGCAAAGTGGGCCAATTGATCAGAGAGGAGCAAGACTCCATCTGGGGTGTCCCATTAGCATGATAACTTAGCATGATAACTCAGCAATAGCGTTAGCATGCGATCATTAGCATACTAGCATTAACATTGGCGTTAGCATACTAGCACTAGCGTGATAGCTCCATAATCACACCTTCTGTGTATTTTTGTTGGCCAACGTGTATGTGAAAGAATGCAAAATGGACGTCATCATGTTTTGACACGCTCGTGTCCATTCGGACGTCCACGCGTCCTTCATGACTGCATAAAAACAATTCCCGGGGGGGCGGAGCATGTGAGGCTGCGAGCATCCGGTTGCGTCACGTATTATTGGACCTTGAGTAACTCGCCATCTCGTCGAGCGCCGCGACTTTGCGATGCTAAGCGGCCGCTAAGCTAACGCAAACCTTTTGTGACTGACGGAGCGGTCGCAGACGTTCCGATTTGTGGGCGGAATATCGAGCGGTGGCTTACCTTGAGGAGGGCGTCTCTGACGCCCGCCGCTTCTCCTTCCGCTCGGGCCCTGGCCAGCTCCTCTTTCTGCAGCGCCTCCTGCGGGACAACGCGGGTCTCGTCTCAGTGAAGAAAGGAGGCGGCGGAGGGAGGCGAGGAGGTCACCTTGACGTCTCGGACGGCGGCCTCCCGTTGCAGCAGCTCCGCCTCCAAACTGCAACAAAAGTCGCAAAAGTCGCTCACTCGCACCAACAACACCGTCGTCGCCGCTCCTGCACCTCCTCATACCTCTTCTGCACTTCCTCCTCTCTCTTCACCAGCTCACGCCGTTTCTTCTGCGCCTCCTCTTCTCTCTTCTGCAGCTCCTGCTGCCTCTTGTGCACCTCCTTCTCTCCACTCTGCACCTCCTCTTCTCTGTTCTCCACCTCCTTTACTCTGGTCTGCACCTCCTTTACTCTGGTCTGCACCTCCTCTTCTCTCTTGTGCAGCTGCTGCTGACTCTTGTGCACCTCCTCCTCTCTGCTCTGCACCTCCTCTTCTCTCTTCTGCAGCTCCTGCCACCTCTTGTGCACGTCCTTCTCTCCGGTCTGCACCTCCTCTTCTCTCTCCTGTACCTCCTGCTGCCTCTTGTGCACGTCATTCTCTTCGGTCTGCACCTCCTCTTCTCTCTTGTGCAGCTGCTGCTGACTCTTGTGCACCTCCTCCTCTCTGCTCTGCACCTCCTCTTCTCGCTTCTGCAGCTCCTGCTGCCTCTTGTGCACCTCCTTCTCTCTGCTCTGCACCTCCTCTTCTCGCTTCTGCAGCTCCTGCTGCCTCTTGTGCACCTCCTTCTCTCCGCTCTGCACCTCCTCTTCTCTGTTCTGCACCTCCTTTACTCTGGTCTGCACCTCCTCTTCTCTCTTGTGCAGCTGCTGCTGACTCTTGTGCACCTCCTCCTCTCTGCTCTGCACCTCCTCTTCTCTCTTCTGCAGCTCCTGCCACCTCTTGTGCACATCCTTCTCTCCGGTCTGCACCTCCTCTTCTCTCTCCTGTACCTCCTGCTGCCTCTTGTGCACGTCATTCTCTTCGGTCTGCACCTCCTCTTCTCTCTTGTGCAGCTGCTGCTGACTCTTGTGCACCTCCTCCTCTCTGCTCTGCACCTCCTCTTCTCGCTTCTGCAGCTCCTGCTGCCTCTTGTGCACCTTCTCTCCGCTCTGCACCTCCTCTTCTCTGTTCTGCACCTCCTTTACTCTGGTCTGCACCTCCTCTTCTCTCTTGTGCAGCTCCTGCTGACTCTTGTGCACCTCCTCCTCTCTGCTCTGCACCTCCTCTTCTCTCTTCTGCAGCTCCTGCTGCCTCTTGTGCACCTCCTTCTCTCCGCTCTGCACCTCCTCTTCTCTGTTCTGCACCTCCTTTACTCTGGTCTGCACCTCCTCTTCTCTCTTGTGCAGCTGCTGCTGACTCTTGTGCACCTCCTCCTCTCTGCTCTGCACCTCCTCTTCTCTCTCCTGTACCTCCTGCCGCCTCTTGTGCACCTCCTTCTCCCCGCTCTGCACCTCCTCGTCTCTCTTCTGCAGCTTCTGCCGACTCTTGTGCACCTCCTCTTCTCTCTCCTGTAGCTCCTGCTTCCTCTTGAGCACCTCCTCTTCTCTCTTCTGCACCTCCTTTTCTCTGGTCTGCAACTCCTCTTCTCTCTTGTGCACCTCCTTCTCCCGCTTCTGCAGGTCCTGTAGTTGATGGTGCCTCTTCTGCACCTCCTCCTGTTTCTCCTGCTCCCTTTTTAGCACCTCTTTTTCCTTCATGCGTCGCACTTCCTCTCCTTTATGCACCTCCTCCTCTCTCTTCTGTAGCACCTGCTGTGCATTATACACCTCCTGTTTTGCCCTGTGCAGAATCTGCTCACCTCGGTGGAGCGCCTCCTCCTTCCTGTGCACCTCCCCCTCTCTCTCGTGTAGCCCGGCCTCCTTGCTCCGCACCTCCTCTTCCTTGCTCCGCAGCGCCGCCATTGCCGTGCGTAGCTCCTCTTCCCTGGCGCGAAGCTCCGCCTCCAGCTGCTGCGGCGGAGGCGCGGCCTCCTGCTGTCTGCGCCAATCAAACAGTATTCAAAAAGTTGCCGGCAATCGGAAGCTCGTACACAAAAAAAAAAAAAAAAAAAAAAAAAAAAAAAAAAAAAAAATGCTTTTCTCAGTATTCCTTGCAAAAACCAAAATGAAGAAAATGGGAAAAGCGGACAACGAACGTTTCATCCAGTTTGGATATTTGCACTTGACGCAAGTTGTGTGACCTGGAAACCATTTTTTTGTTTTTTTTAATTTTTGGGTCATTCAAGAGCACATCATCAGCCATCTTTGCAATTCCTCGTGCACACTCACTGACCTGTGCATGTGCAAGCCGTTGAAGCCACAAGGCGGCCATCTTACCACTCCCATCGCGCGAGCAGACGTGTATACGCGTACGCGCTTTTCATTTCAGCGCTTCAACGCTCACCTGTCGTCCGACAGCTCGCCCAGCGACAACGTCCCCAGGCCGGACCGGTCCGACGAGGAGTCGGGGGGCGGGGTCAGCGGCCGGGACATTCCGATGAGGCGCAAGGAGGCGGAGTCGCAGCTGGACTGAAGTGACAACGACAGGCGGGACAGCTCCGTCCTCATCTCCAACAGGTCCCTACAAACACACGCGTGCACGTGTGGACGCTCGTCCGGACAGGTGAAGGCCAACGTACCTGTCGGCGGCGCTCCTGAGTGCGCGGCAGTGTTGCCTGAGCGACATGACGCCGCGCCACACGCGCCACAGCCGATCCTGATGTCGGGCCGTCTCGCTCGACGCGCACTGCACACGCACGTTTCCATGATGCGGAGGCGAGGGCGCGGCCGGCTCACCCGCCGGTCGCCGCACCTCTCGCTCCGTCTGCCATCGCGCCGCCCGACGCTCCGCCTCCTCCAGGGCGCCGGTCAGACGGGCCGTCAGCTGGCGGACGCGCTGGGCCAGCTCGCGCTTGTCCTCTTCCGATTGGCCGAGCTGCAGTCGCAGGACGGAGGCGGTCCGGCTCAGGTCCGCCGCCCTGAAAAATTCAAACACGTGGAAGCCGAGTGATCACATGACACACACACGCACGCAAGCACGCACCTTTGCTGTTCCTCCTCCAGGCTGATGAGGGCGCTCTCCAGCGACTCGGAATTCCTCTACGAAAAGGCCAATTCCGAATTGGCAACATTTTGAGGCAATCAAGTCATCTCGATGGATGTACCTGCGTGCTGATCAGCCGACTGTGTCCCGCCTTCACCTGCGCCTCCAAACGTTGACATCGCTCCCTGTACTCCATCACCTGCGCGACAGGTGGCGGCGTTAGCAGTCGCGCACGTGTTGTTGTCGGCGCACGTGGTTGACCTTGTTCTGCAGCCGGTGCACGAGCAGCGCCTGGCGGGCCTCCCGCTCCCTGGCCTCCCTGTCGCGCCTCCTCCTCTCTCTCTGCTCCTCCTCCTCCTCCTCCTGATGGCCACGGGAGAGCGAGGGAGACGCCGACTCCTGCAGCTGTGGGGACAGACAGACAGACAGACAGACAGACAGTGAGAAAGACAAAGGAAGAAGAAGAAGCGAGCAAATGAAATGAAATGTCACCCTCTCATGGAGCGCCCTGCCCCTGGACGCGAGCTCCTCCCGCTCGGCCCGACTCTTGGCCAGGTCCTCCTGCAGCAGGCGCACTTCCTGCTGAAGCTCCACCCTCTCCCGCTGCCAGCCAATCGCCGGCTGCGTGTCCATGGCGGCCGTCTGCTGAAACACGTTAACGCTCGTCGTTTTTCCAACCTGAGGTACCGCTTTCATCTAAGACGACAGCACACTCATGTCGCAAAACGTTTGCATGTCAAATCAACTTTCCAACAATTCGTTCGACCCCAAAATGGCCCGCCGCACATCACAGACGACACAAACACATTTAGCAGTTTCAAACAGGACAATTATTATTTTTTGAGTAACCACATTGGAACAGAAAATTCATCATGTTATCACATTTTTTCAAATTGACCACAGAAATGAAACTGATCACGTTGAAATGAAAAGAATCGTCTTGAAAGCACACGTGACGTCATGAAAAAGTGACGACACCAAATGCTATTTGTTGCTAGCCCGTCTAATCGATGGCATTTAAGCAGACATGAAGGAAAAGCTAAGTGATTATTTCATACAACACAATTCACTTTTGTTTTACAGGAAAATTCAGCTCGTGGTGGCAATAAACAGCTTCACATCTACGTTTATTTTCTTTTTCTTAAATGAACAATTGTTCACTAGTATTTACCTAAGTGTTGCTTGTTTCCAAGCGAGTCGAGTTCACCGTCACAATCCGTCTTCATTTGGCTTTGCTCGTATATTGTGTTTTGCTCGCTTTGTTTGGTCTTGCAAGCTGGTCGCCATTGCGAGAAACGATGTGAGAATGTGCTCAATAAATGTGGCGACGGAATGGACGCGCCTGCCTTCCTTCCTTCCTTCCTTCCTTCCTTCTCACCAGCCTTCCAAAAGTTAAACTAAGTTGTGAGACTGAACAGGATAAACGCGCTGGATGAAACAAAAGAATCTCGGCGCTGGAAGAAGTTTGCGGCAGCGGGCTAACGGCGTCGTAGCATCATGCTAACCGGAAGTGGCGCGGCGAATAAAATGTTTGTTCAACAAGTCTTTACCCGACGAAGGCGCCACTAAACTCGAGCCCGACAACAAGTTGTCGCTCATGCTTTGTTTTCCCTTTCTTCTTTTTGCTTTTGTGTTAACTTATTCGAAAAAGGCGGGTAACGTGACCTTTCAACCCAGTTGACGGAACGACGCTGAATGATGACGTCATCCAAAAACTGAACAGACAACAGGCAACAAAATTTTCGACAGCTCCTGCTATCGATTTGTGCCAACTGTTGTACACAGCTAAATTTAGACAAAAAGGCCACGTCGGCTTTAAGCCACACCTTCACAGTGACGTCATCAATTGTTTGTCTTTTTTTTTTTTTTTTGAGCGGCCAAAATCTAAAATGGACATTTTGACTCACCGTGTTGCTTTTGTTGGAATGCAGAGGAAACAATGCACCATTCACCTTTGTTTGGACAATTTCATAGTCATCAATGAAGTCATTGCACAATAAATAACCCGAAGAAATGAACAACTTCAAACTTTTAAAATAGTCAACGGATTTAACAGTTGTCTATAATTGATCACGTGCTGATGTTCTACTTTTTAATCAATTGTAGTTCACAGTAACGTTTGATAAGATCGCACAACCAAAACATTCCTTTGTCATCAAACGAATGAATTTAATATGTAGTTTGAGTTTTCATTCTGTTTGTAGGTCATCACGTGCTGCTGTTCAAACTGTAAAGTCTTTTCTTTTTTTCTTTCACAGCTTTGACACAAAAGAAGCTAACGACTAACAGAACATTTGCATTATTGGCTTATCGTACAACAAACAAAGTCACTTGACGTCACGATGGGAGTGGGCAAATTCAACTTTTCAACTGCCAATGAGCAGTCGCGAGTGGCGGGCTCAAGACGTGACATCACTTCCTGGAGGCGGGGCTTACAAGCTGCTCCCGTTCACGCGGCCGCGCGGCCGGTCGTCATCACGGTGACCAGTCAGTCCGTGCCGCTGCGTAAATTCACTCACTCACTCACACGGCGCCAGGTGATGACGTCATCACTAAAGGCCCAGGGACTTGCGCACAATCTTCTGAGCCAGTTTGTAAAAGTGATCTCTGTCCTCGCGCCACATCTTGGAGGCGTCCACATTGGCGCCGCTTTCATCGTTGGGCTCTGAAACAGAGACAGGATCCGTTTCCATGGTGACGCATCTTTGTCAACGTTTCATGGCTGTTTACACTTTGGAAGCGCTTACTTTTTAGGTTATGTTGAGCATGAGCACCCTCTTGTGGTAAAATATGTAACCAACATCCAATGGAAGAATTCCGTTGTCAACGTGTGGGAGCCAAATGACAGTTTGAGCCATAGTATGAATGCAACGTGTTGAATGAGCAACGTTGGGAACTTGCTTCGACTCCAACTCCACTTTTACTAACGGCTCAATGGCCGAAAAGCAAAAAAAAAAAAGTTTGGACTGAGGGCAAAATGAGGCACACGTGTGTACAGTAAGAGTGCGACGATATATTAATATCACGATAAATCGTGATACTTTGTCTCCTGATAGATTATCGATACGTCTACGCAAGTATCGCCATATTACGGCTCAATTTTTCACAACTTATTAAGCAATTACTTGGCGGGCCACTAGGGGGAGCACCTCATAAGACTGGTGGAGAAATGCGAACATGACTCATCAGCTTACTTTTATGATGATGATGATGATGATTAATTCTTCATTTATTATTTGTTGTATTTATATTTTATTATATATTATGTATTTATTATATTTTTTGATATGAATTCTATTTTTGTATTTGTTATTATTTATTGATATTAGTATAGTATTAGTATATTAGTTTTATTGATATTAATTTATTCTATATTTTGTATTTCATTTATTGCTATAGCTGATTCTGGCAAGAAGGTTAGCGACAAGAAATAAGTCCAAGAGGAGCCAGCAGTCATTGACGCACACGCACCAACCAACGCGAGGGGAAGTTGTGTCACGTCAACTCGCTTTCCAAAGGATGCAAATTGGGATTGGTCTCAGTTACGCAGTTAAAGTTGAAGGAATCGACAGCTTTGTCGCCTTTTCTACACTCGGCGAGTGAGTCGTCGGCTTTTTTCAGTTCCGCAGCCGATTTTTTGGACATAAAATCGTCCAATTGAAGCGTGGGAAAAGCGAGGTTTGACCGTACGTACAGCGCGGCGGCGGCGGCTACCTGCTAGCATGCTAACGACGGAGAGCAGGATCTTCTCCACGCTCTGGACGGGACTCCACCTCTCGGCGCTGCTCTCGTAGCCCATGGGGTCGTCGCCGGGCGCGTGCAGGATGGAGATGCACACGCGACCGTCCGGGTAGACTGCAAACGCGGCAACAATCACGGGGCCGTCGCTCGATGCCGACGGACGGACGGACATACGTACTGTTGGGGTGAAACATGTCGCAGGTGAACCTCATCTTGGGGGGGCTGAGCGGGTAATCGGAAGGGAAGGTGAGCACGGCCGGAAAGACGCCGCCTTCGAAACACGTGTCCTGCGGACCCCTGAAAAACCAGCACAAAGTGTGGGTGTGCTGCACGTCTTCCACGTTTCCCTCCTCCAACACACCTGATTCAGTGATCGCGATAAGGCTCACAAACATGCACCACCGCACTTTGACACGCGTGCGTTCACTGAAAATATGTTTGATTGTCAATTGGACGTCCATTTCAATGATCAACACTGACGCTAGCATGGAGCTAGCGGGCATCGTCGGTCGGCTCGTGCCGCAACCGTACGTCGCAACGTCATCATCACCCGGACTCAAAATGGAGATCTTGTGGAATGGTGGGCGGAGCCAACTCACATGATGAGCGCCTCCCACTCAAAAAAGTTCTCTTCATTGGCGGGACCTGCAAAATAGGGGAGAATCCATCACTCATCCCAAACGGTTTTCCACAGCAACTTGACGCGACGCACCTGCTACGATTCCTTCCGGCGGGTTGAGTGTCAGCTCTGGAAGAAAACACACGTTATATCTGCACGTCAAAAACAAGACCGGACGACACTTTTTTGCAAACTTTGGAGTTGACAAGAAGTACAATTGCCAAGGCAGCGCATTTAATGTCAATATCCGAATGCAAAAAAAAAAAAAAAAAGCCATCAAAAGCTGCAAATTTTAGTTCATTTCATTTCTATTGGTCACGCCATCAGGTTTTTTTTTTGTTTGTTCTGGTGAACTATGCTTGTTATTTGTTGACGAGCTTTGTTTGGTGAATGCAGATTTGCCACCACGCCATGACGGCAGCGAACGTAGACCAGGTCGCGGCATCCTTCACGGCACAATAGCGTTCGTACGGCAAAATAGAGCCACTGCCACAACTTACGTCAATTTATTAGGACACATTGTGATGACGTTAAACCCGCAATCTATCTTTTCTTTCCTGCTGGTACGGCAGCCACGATTCCGCTGTTGAATAAACGTTGAAGAGGGATGAGAAAGGCACTTTACGTTCCCGTGTGCGCTCGGCTGGCAAGCTAACAAACTAACAAGCTATCCGCCGGGACAACAGCGGCATCGTAAGTCGGAGCGGAAGTCACGCTAGCACTTAGCTCCCAACAACAACAACAACAACAACAACCGCATCAGCAAGGCTTGCTGTTGTTGTTGTTGTCATGTTGCTCGTCATTTGTCTCGAGCGAGGCGACATCACTCAAAGTGACGCCAAACGAAACCCGCAACAAATCTCCAGCGTGTCCGCGCTCAACTTGTGTTTTTCCGACTGCGTGGAAGCTTCTGGAAGCGACGGAGGCTGCGCGCGTGCGCACTTGGAGGCGCGCCGAGAACAAAACGTCGCCGTGACGTGACGTGACGGTGAGGAGTCTTTGAAGGACGTCAGCGCGGTTGTCCTCACGTTTGTATTCGGCCATGAGTCTCTTCAACGCGGTGCCCGCCATCTTCGTCGTCCTCGTCGGCGACACGACACGACGCCAACCGAGCCGCGATGACGTCACAGGCCAGCCCGCCCTCCTCGTCGCGCGTGCGCACATCCAGGCCGGCCTGGCCGTTTTGTTTTGTTTTGTTTTTATCATCCAAACAAAATGGCTACTATTCCATTCCAATCATTTTCGAAATGCACATGAATTAAGAGTTTCATCAAACAAACATTTCAATTTCAATTTCAAATAAAAAACAAAAAGGGCTCATGAAAAAAAATCCCAAGGAAGCTTTTTCAATGAATGACGTCATCTTGCTGCTATTAATAATGAACAGCAAAATATAAGATTTCAATTCCTTTTTCCAACGAGCAATATTTGGTTTTGTTCTAAAGAAACAACATTTGTGTTTACCTCGTAAAATATTGTTTCGACAAAAGTCAACATTTCCAAAAATATATTTCATATCTGATGGTAATATTAGCAATTTAGAACAAATCCAATGTTTCACATAAAAGGAAAAGATGATCCAAATCTTTATTTTATTACACTTTCACAAAAACATCTTCAATTTCTTTTGTCGGCGAAATATCAATCATTTGAAAACATTTTGTTTGCTGGCAAATTTCAAATATCTTCCAATTGAAAGTCTCTTTTTTTTTTGAAATGTGATTTTTCTGCAAGCAGTTGAGGGGCCCCGCCTGCTGCCCACTGCCAGCTGAGATAGGCTCCAGCACCCCCCGCCACCCTTGTGAGGAACAAGCGGTTCCGAAAATGGTTGCATGGATGAATGGCCTTTTTTTTTTCAAATCAACTTGATTTCATCACATTTTACATCAAATGACAAACAGCAGAAAGGCCACCAAAAAAAAGTTTCAAAATGAAACAGTGAATGAAAAGAAAGCAACACTTGGGGACTTTTTCAACCTTGACCAAATGTTTGCTGAACTCTCCTGAAGAAAGATGGCGTCGCTTTTGTGCACGTGCCATTGTGGCGCAAAAAACACAAACAACGGCAAAGTTTTGTCTGAGGAGAGAAAATCGAAATTGTCCTGCCGGGCAATTCCGCTTCTGTCCAGATGGTGGCGCCAATTCTTGCAATAATGGCGCCATTTCACCCTGAAAAGTCCGGACGGGACGTCGACGTCACGCAATGGCCACTGACGGCATCCGATCGGGAGACGCTTGCTTTTGGCCAATGGCGCGGCGGACGTCGAGGCCCCGCCCCCTCCGGCGGGACGGACGGGAAGAAGAAGAAGAAGCGAGGAGAAGACGACGCGTCCGAGTTGCGCCGCTCTTCGCTTCATCTGGCAGGTAAGCGTCACGTGACAGCTGCCACATACGTGACGTGACGCCTCGTTTGTTGTGGCACCGACACGCCACGCGCCACGTGACAGCTGCCACATACGTGACGCGACGCCTCGTTTGTTGTGGCACCGACACGCCGCGCGTCACGTGACAGCTGCCACATACGTGACGCGACGCGACGCCTCGTTTGTTGTGGCACCGACGCCACGCGACAGCTGCCACATACGTGACGCGACGCCTCGTTTGTTGTGGCACCGACACGCCGCGCGTCACGTGACACGTTGCGCGTCGCTGCTGAGCGCTAATTTTAGCGCGTTTATTTCGGTCCGGGAGGCTGGCGTGCGCCTTTGATGGTCGTCGACGTTTTCTTTTTGCAGTCCCGTCCGTGCGTCCGTCCTCGCCATCCACCATGACGGAGCAGACCTACGGCAGCGGCGCGCCGCCGCCCCCCTCGGAGGCGGAGCCCGGGTCCTCGTCCTGGCTGAGCCCGGAGCAGCGCGCCGGCGCCGTCCTGGTGGCGGGTCTGCTGCTCTTCCTGGCCGCGCTGCTGGTGCGCTGCTGCCGCATCCTGGTGGATCCGTACCGGAGCATGCCCGCATCCAACTGGACCCGACACGGACACAAGGACGCCTTGGAGCGCCGCGTGGCCTCCTGATTTCGCTCTTCCTCCTTCCTCCGGGACGCGCACTCGGAGCGACGACGAGGCGCTCTACGGCGAAATCCCCGCCCGCTCTCTTTTCTCGACGGACGAAGACCAGCCGAGCGGCTGCGTGTGGTGGCAAGTTTGGCGTTGACGTCGGCTGCTCGCAACTTGCGGAATCAACGCGCGCCACCTGCTGGACCGGCCACTTCACGCCACCATTTTTCTCTGGCAATATTGATGGTTACGAGCAGCAAACTGCCACCAATCGCTTCCCGTGATTTGACGGACGTTCTTTCATATTTGATCTGCTTTGATTTTCCGATTTGATGCGCAGCACTTTGGGAAATGTGCCATGCAAATAAAGTTGATGGATCGATGGAGAGTGGGTCCAGCAGCCCGAAGCCACAAAACAAGTCGCGGCTATTCTGCCTTTCACACACTCACGGCTGACAACGAGGCACTCGATCTGCATTTTGGGGGAGACGAGCGCCCCCAAACACGAAAGTGACTTGGATGGCAAAGGAGCGAGCGACGGAAGCTCTTGAGCAAGGCGCGCCAAACTGGGCCGCCGACCGACCTTTGACCCCGGCCGGGGCCAACATCTCGTTGGGTTTTGCATCCAAGGTTTGCTCAATCAATGCAGGCTCCTGATTGGTTGGCGTGACTCCGCCTCCCCCGCATGACATTTGGACCCGATTGTGAATCTCAAGAGTTGAAAATGTTTTCACAACTTTCGCTCATTGAGATGCAAAGAATCCAACTTTTCTTTTCCCCCTTCAATGCGACGCGATTTTTCACGCGCATCTCAAAGCGATTTTCATCAATCGAGTTCAAATTCCCCTTCAATGCAATCAGGAAGTGAAGCCGTCGCCTTTTCCAGCATTTTGAACCAAAACTTGTGACCGTCAAGAAATGAATCACGTAAGAATACAAAAGTAGAGACGAGTCAATAATCGAAACAGGAAAGCACACAAAGTCCACAATCGTCAAGACTCACAAAGGTCAGCAAACAAGGAGCAAAAAACACCTTTGATGACAAACACGACTTCAACGTCACTCAATGGGACAAAAATATTTGGAAATGTTGCCAAACATCACGACGCATGATTCTTGCATGTCACCAAATATTCACGCTCGCAAATGTCGACAAATGGAAGCAATGAATAAAAGTGATGAAACATTTTCAGCATTTCTTCCAAATATGACCAAACGTCCACTCAGGTGTTTTCAGGGTCGCCAAATGTTTGCCAGGTCCAGGTCCAGCCGGGTCGAAGGTCACGTGACCTCGCGTCAACAAAAGCACGCGTGGCCGCCAATGCTAAAGTCCGCGAGGCGGCCGTATAAAAGTGGCGCTCGCTGGTTGGTTGGTTGGTTGTTTTTGTGGCCGATTTGTCCTCATCATGAAAGCGGCGTGCCTCCACTTCCTGTTTGCGCTGGCGTGCGCCGGCGCCGCGCCGACGGCCGACGAATGCGCGCCGCTGCTCGCCCCGCTGCCGCTGGACGACCGACAACAGGTGAGCGTCGCCACACCTGCTAGCGTAGCATGTTAGCATCTCGCCAGACTGAAGGCAATCGATTCACATTCTTCAAAAAAAAAAAAGTGGATTCTCATTGAGCACAATTCAGAATCGATTTGAAATGTCCTCAAATCAATTGTATTGAAGTGATGACTTGTTTGTGTACTGGGGACACTGTTGACGTTGTACCCGATTTGGCCACTTGGGGCAGTGTGGTTCCACATGTTCCAACAATATGCAGTGAAGTTGTTGCCACGTTAGAGAGGAAAAGGAAAAAGTCA
This sequence comes from Festucalex cinctus, assembly GCF_051991245.1. NCBI lineage: Eukaryota > Metazoa > Chordata > Actinopteri > Syngnathiformes > Syngnathidae > Festucalex > Festucalex cinctus. Next base: position 132,686 of record NC_135429.1, read on the forward strand.
GCATCAAGTTTTGCCGATAAAAGTTGATGTTTTTTGCAACCCAAGAAGATGAGTTATGTTAAGATGCTTCTCTGGAAACATTTTTTGTTTGAATGGTCATTTTTTTTGGAGGGAAAAGAGTAGCGTGCTAATGAGCAAGTCAGACTGGAGTCGACGATGACGATTATTTGCTCATCTCGAAACTGGAGTGAGAAATTCTTGTTGACGTGTTGGCAGCTGTCGGGCTGGCGAACGTTCATCTCGGCCTACACGGACAACGAGGCGTTCAAGGCCATCCTGCGCATCACCGACAGCACCCGCCTCCAAGTCAGCGCCGCCGCCCACAACGACAAGGACCTCCTCCTCTACGAGGAGATGATGATGTCAGATGATGTTGCGACTCGTCGACGTTTCTCATTTGCCGATTTCAAACTCGCCCGCTGATTTTTGTGTGTTGTTGTTGCCATTTGCAGGAACGGCAACTGCTACGGCACCAAACTCAACATCTCCGTCGACGGCAAGGTGGCGTCGGCCACAAGTGCGCTCGCCCGCCCGCCCGCCCGCCCTCTTTTGCGGTTGGCCGCCATTGTGGTCTGACGCGTGCGCTTCTGTCGTCCGCCAGTGCAAAACATCTCGTCCGTGTACCGCCTGCTGCCGACGTGCGCCGGCTGCCAGGTGATGAGCATCAACAGCACGGCCCACCACCTGAAGGACTTCCTGGAGGCGTTCGGCATCCGCGTGGACGGGCTCGGCAACGAGGAGATCAGCGCTCGATCGCTCTACCTGTTTGGTGAGGCCCCGCCCACCCCCATTTCACCATTGAACCGGCAAGTCCGACATTTCCATCGGGTTTGTTTTGAACTGGCGCTGGAGGCTAGCGCTAGCATGCTAGCTGAGGCGGCGGATGGCGCCGTCTTGTCATTTGGAAGGTGCGTTTGTTTGCGTTTGCGCAGCTGCGGGGAAGGAGGCCAGCGACTCGGACCTGGAAGGCTTCAAGAAGCAGGCCGCCTGCTTGGGATTCTCCGGAGAACCGAACTTTATCATGGAGCCCCAAAAAGGTTTGCCGTCCCGCCGCGTCCGTCGCCAGCGCCCATGGTGCCGCCGCTCACGTCTTTTTTCTTTGTCCCTCCCGCAGACTTGTGCGACGGCCACAACGTGCTCATGATCAACTGAAGCGCTTCCTATTAAAAACGCATCCAACGGCAACAAAACCAGTTTGGGTCTTTTTGCCTCACCGCCGTCAGCGCGAGCAAAAGTCTGTCAAATGCACAAAACGCTGTTGAAGTCACAGGCAGGACGCTGGCTAGCTAGCTAGCTTTAGCCGCACTTTAGCATGATCAAACTCAATCAAGAAATGTTGCACACACACAATACAAAGAAACACAAATGGGATGCAAAAGTTGAACCCCAAAAAAGTGGAGACCAACGTAAACATTTGTTGTGCCAGTAGAGGGCGCCGGCGTTGCAATGGCATCGGCATGAGCTCAACATCACACATTCCCACATGAAGAAAAACAAAACAAAACAAAACGCGACGGCGTTCCGGAACGTTCCCCGTTTGCGTTTTGTTTTGGTCAAACTTTTGTTTTGGGCTCCATTTGTGGCCCTTTTCAAACAGTTTCACTCAACTGGTCAGCCCAAGACGACTTTGGCACTTTTGGACAAACAAAAGAGGTCGACAGCACTGAGCACGCTCACACAGACACACACACACGTGTGGGCGGGGCTTGGATGGGGGCGGGGTCACCTGCTTTAAAAGGCTTCCAACACGCGACGCCGCAGTCCAGAACAACGGCGAGGATGACGACGACGACGATGACGATGATGATGAAGATGCTGACCGTGAGCATGACGTTGTGGGCGGCGCGAGGGCACACCTGCGACCGGCATTACCAGCCCCTCCCCGCCAAGCACCTGGATCAGGTAAGCTTCATTTGGTGTGGATTTGGGCTTCTTTGGCTGACGGAGGGCGGGGCCGGGGCCGGGGGGGCGCGGCCTATCCGCAGGTGTTCGGGGAATGGCGTCTGGTTTGGGGCGCCGCCGACGTGCTGAAGATCTCCGACGTGCTCGCTTCGGTCGTCAGTTTGCACCCCAAAGGTGACGTCATTCACTTCCTGGAGAACAACAAGTACAGGTGAGGTGACGTGAGGTCGCGCGCGTGTGCGCGTGTGCGTGTGACGTTTGTGCGTTCCAGCGACCATTCGTGCGTGACGTACTCGAACGCGACGGCGCCCGTCAACAAAAGCGGCGAGGACCCCCTCGTCTCGCACGCCGTCATCGACAGTGAGACTCGCTCGCGCGCGTGCGCGCGCACACGTCCGTCCATCTCATTTGCATATGTGTGTGCGCGCGTGTCAGAGGTGGTGAGCGACGGTTCGCTGCTGGACGTCAACATTTCCTTCACGTTGCATTTCTACGAGCGGTCGCCCGACGCCATGCTGATGTTTGTGGAGGCCGAGCAGATGGGTCGCTTCCTGCTCAGCTACGGTAAGCGCGCGCGCGCGCACGCACGCACCCGCCTCGCGCGCGATGACCTGTGTGTGTGCGCGTGTGTCAGCGAGGGCGTCGGCGGACCCGGATCGCCTGAAAGCGGAACACGACAAGCTTGAGAAGATGGCGGCGTGTTTGTCCTTCACGCCCACGCCACGTTTCGTCGACGATGGCGCCGCAGGTCAGAGGTCACCCAGAATCAATGGCTGCGCACGTGTGACGTCATCGGGCGGTTTGCACGCACGAACGCACCAGTCACTTGCTTACACGTTGCGGTTGAAAATGTCCTCATCAAATCCAATTGGCCTCCATTTTGTGGACCTTTTTCCCAAAATGGAGGCATCAAGTGGATTCGTTTGGAAAAGCTTTTGACAATCGTTTGTTCTCAGCTCAAGCATAAACAAAACATGACGTCAACAAAAAGCCGCCATGTTGACTTTCTCACCATTTGACTTCATGTGGCAAATCAAGTCAAAAAACGATTCAAATGAGAAAAAAAACAAAAAAGTTGACCAATTTTTCCAACATTCGAAAAAGGAAGAAGCTCACGTTTGTTGAAGTTCACGTGTAAAATGACGTCACGTGAGCTGAGCGTGACTTTTCGTTTCATGAACAATTTCTTACCTGTTTCCTCTTTCCGTTGCTTTCCTGACCTCATTTTGCTTCTTGTCGCCGTCTAAAAGGTGCCACGGAACTAAGAAAAGCAAGCACAAGCTGGCCAAAAACTTTTGGGATCAAAAGTTGTGAATCTGAAATCAACCGGAGATAAACGAGCTTGCCAGCCAAACGGAGAACAAGAAGAAGAAGAAGAAGAAGAAGAAGCGCGCCCTTGTGTACTCTCTCACGGTGCAGTGCGCCCCCTTCAGTACGGAGGCCGCAAGCACATTGAAAACAAAGGAGGCTTGTGGAAAGCCGCCCCTCGCGCTTCATCTTCATTTGTACAAAACAAAAGTCAACAAAACAAAACAAAAGTCAACAAATAGTGCGTGACCATGGAAATGAAATGTTTGAAAAGGAGCGAGCAGAATGACGTCGCCTTCCCCTCGTCTTGTAGTGCACTACCTTGACCAGCAGATGGCGCCGTTGCCATTTAGGAAAAATGAAAGGCACTGCTGACTTCCAAACTTTTCCATCTCATCAGCCTGCAATTCAACAGCAAATATGCGAAGTTTGCCATCATTAATTTGAAAGAAAAAAAACGCTTATTTGCGACTGTTTGGTCCTGTTGATTTAAAAAATATATAAAAATTGTGAAGTGCCTCAATTGCTGTTAGCGTCCCAAAATGCGCAAAATTGTCCAATCAAACGCATCCGATAACATCAATTTCGATTGATTTGTCCTCAGAATTTTGCCAGATGACGTCAACGACGCCCGCCGAGCAGCAAGCCGACGAAGCGGCCTGACCTGATCGCAATGGAACGGAACCGTTGAGGAGAAACAACCAATAAAAAATGGGTTTGTCATCTCACCATTGCGGTCTCTCTCATTGGCGTTCGCGCATGCGTGAAAAAGACGTGCGCCATTTTGGTTGAAAACACGCCAGCAACATCACTTGAAGCCAGCAAATGTCCAAAAAGTGGCATTTCGGTGCAGCTCGGTTTACCTTTTTGCAAGTTGCGCCGCTGAAAATGAGCCCGACTGTGACGTCACAAAGACAATCGATGCGCCCCCTGTAGATCATTTCTTGTATTACGTCGACAAACAATACAATTGGACTTTTAAAGTCTGATTTACTGATCAAATCAAAACATAAATAATGAACAAGTGTCAAATATTCCATCGGGCGGGCGAGCAAGACGAAACGCCGGCGCCTCGTCCGCAACAAACCAAACAACTCAAAACATAGAAATAGGAAAATAGGCAACGTGGCTCGCGTGTGGACCCGTAAACGTTTCAAACAGTATGCGGACACTTCACAGTTTTTCAGACATAACGTGTACATATCTTTCATATACAGCCAACATATTTGAAACGCACGTCACGTTGTAAACTTTTTGTACAAAAAGAAAAAAGAAAAAATCTCATGTGACGTGTGCAACATGCAGTAAGAGTAACAAACGTACGTGTACACGTAACATATTGGAAACATGTCACCTTTCTGACACGTGAGTGACGTCAAAATCATACAACATATTTTTCAAAACGCGTTTACCATGTGTCAAGCATCTGGAAGCATATTATGGGCGTGGGAGGAACGTCCAGTGTCAAAGCGAGCGCGTCATTTGTCACTTCCTCAAAAAAAAAGTCACTTCCTGTCATGTGACATAGCACAGACGCCCCCTGCTGGCCAGGCCAGGAGGAGGCTGCCTCCCTTTCTTGCTTCCTTGGTTCGCTTCCACGCGCTCCAATCCAAACACGCGTTCGGCCATGACACCAACTGGCGACCAATCGCTCCTTCATCGACATTCTTGGCTCATGTGCTTCCGGTGGGACGACAGATTGGTCGCCAGTCAACATCCGAGAGGCGACCGTTCCGTTGCCCGTCGCAACTCGAGGACAAAGTGGCGCCAACGTGGCGGCCTTCATCGCCCCCTGCGAGGACAGGTGGGCGCCTTACGCAGGCGACGGAGGATCCGTTTGGAGAAGCCGCAGAAGACGGCCAAGCGGCGGGACGTCTCGGCCGAGTAGCGCACCGCCTCGAAGGCCGTCCGGACGGTCGGAAACGACGGCGAAGGCGGCGACGGCGGAAGATAGAGCGCCTCCATCTGAAAGAAAAAAAGAGAAGAAAAATGTGAAGGCGGCGTCCCATCATCATTCGCTCGCGGCCGGCGCTCGCTCACCTGGACGAGCGCCGTCCTGAGGAGGTCGACCAGCCGCAGCAGGTGAACGTGAGCGCCCCCCGCCGCCTCGGAGGGCACGCCCACCTTCTCGGCGCTCGCCTTGAGCCAGTGCGCGTGCGCGCCGAAGGCCAGCGCGTTGGCGTGCAATCTCCGCAGCGACTCGTCCGCCTGCCGCGACAAATGCGCGCCCAAAAAGACGTCATCGCGCGGCAAATTCCGAAGCCGCTTCCAACACACGCCGGCTCCCTCTAGTGGCTGGCCAAACAATGGCACCAATAAATCCATCAAACGTTTCTTTCCTTTTTTTTGTTTTGTTTTTCTTTCTCAAAGTGCGACGTGACACGTCTCATGCAAAAAAAATCCAAAATCAAATAAAAAAGAGCAAAGTTGACCTTCCACGTGCGCAACTGAGCGGCGCTGGTCGCCAGGATGGGAAGACTTTCAAGCGGCGCCTCCAACAGGTCGTCGTCGTCGTCGTCATCCTGAAAAAATCGTGGACATTTGCTGCAATTTGAGGATCTTTTTGTGACCTCTCAGGCCCCGAGTACTTTTTTCGCTTTATCATTCTTTTTCTGTTTTCTGTCTTTATTTCTATTTGTTGTTTTGAGCGATTGTTTCAATGATTATGTTGAAGTTGTACTTTGTGTTTGCAATAAAAATTAAAACATTTAATAAAATAAATAAATAAACAAACACGGCGACGGCCATTTGCACCCTCGCGGTCACGTGAGCAAGCAAGAAAAACTGCAAGAGGATGATGATGATGATGATGATGAGCGGCGGCGGCACGCACGCGTCGCAGGCGTTGCGCCGTCTTCCGGATGACGTCCAGTTGGCTGGCGGCCAACTTGAGCGCGTCGCAGAAGGCGGCGGGCTTGCGGTGGGCGGGGCCGCAGCGCGAAGGCCGCAGCAGCTCCACCAATAGCAGCAGGCGCAGCAGACGGGAGGCGGAGTCACGGAGCACTGCCCGGGGAGAGAAAGCTATCATCATCATCATCATCATCATCATCATCGCCGCTTGCACACGTCACTCAATCACAACAAAACAAAAACAATGACAAGAAGGACAACATGGAGGAAAATGACAACCAGGCCACGTCGGCAACAAAAAAAGTCGACCAAAAGTGCCGAACAAGCAGCGTGACCCACACGCAACCTCACTTGTGGCTTCAGCAGGTCACAAGCACGCGCATGCGCACGAGCACGCACACACACACACACGCAAGCCCGCATGTGTTTGCTGAGTCAGACGCAGCACATCAACTTTGGACTTTCCACATTTTTTTGGCCCAAAGGGCCTCCAGGGAGACGAAAGTGGCCCCAGAAAGAGGCAGGAAGTGGCTCCTGGGCGGGGTCGGCTGACCCTCACCACCTTCAAGCAGTGACCTCCATGACCTTGTCAGCATCCTTTGACAACAAGGAAGATGTGATGACATCATTTGTGTTGACAACTAGCTTTAGCACAATGCTAGCACCGGATGCTAGCTTAACACTATTTACTTTAGCTTGGCTTTATCACAATGCTAGCTACAGTTAGCTTTAGCTTCACTTTGACTTGAGCTTCTTTGGGATCGGCTTTAGCAACTTTTAGCTTGTTGACGACACAAATTTGGCGACTCCTGTTGATGTGGCCATGAAGCAAACGCACTTGCCTTGTGACAATACGTGACCTCAGGATGACCTTGAATGACATCACATTGCTTCTTTTGTCTAGACGTAGGGAAATGTTGACACACTTTGTGACCTCCTCACGAATTCATGACACGGCGCATTAATGCGCATGATGACATCACTGTCTGCACGCACACGCCCACACTTAACACACACACACACGCAAAGTGTATGCATGTGCACACATAAATATATCTCACACTCTCTCACTCCCACTCTCACGCACACACAAAGCATTGTCGCGAGCGGGCTGGCAGTGCGGCGCAGCGCCAGGAAGAAAAGGTGACGGGCCAAAAGCGTGAATCATTTGCGACGTCCCGACACGACACACCCACACTTTGGGGGTTTTACCTTTTAACTTCTTTTTTTGTGTGTCGTTTCACACAATTTTTTTTTTTTTTGGTACCATCGCGGACACGCCGGTCCATCGCAACACCTCCGATGATGAGCGTCGTCCAATAGAATGCTGCCAGCTGAGTCACGTGATCATTTGAAGACGCAAACGGTGCTCGCTAGCCAAGGTGTTATTAGCATGTTTGTAAACAAAAGGCTATTGAAGCATCCAAAACAAAACGTGGCGCCATTTTGTGACCCGGACTGAGCGTGAGGAAGAAATTACTTTCTTGAAAGAGATATTTTTTTTTCTCTTCAAGGTTTTTTTTTTTTTTTTTTTTTTTTTCTTGTGTCGGTAACAATCCGTAGTATGGCACCGCGCCACATGGTGGCGCCACTTTGTTTTTGTTGTGCTGATGCAGCACTTGTTCGTTTTGCTTTCAGTGTATTTTATGCCACGGACCTTGTACACTTATTTGTCAACAAAGTTTTTTTTTGTAATAAAGTTACTTTTGGCTTCTTGTCGTTCTTCCTTTTTTCTTTTTTTTTTTCATGTGGCCCCTTTTCATCCCAGCGACAAGCGCGGGCGCTAGCCACGCCCTCAACATGTGTCCATTCCGCAATGAAACGGCAAGAAGGAGGAAAAATAATGAATTGCCTTCTGAAAGGTGAAAAGCTTTCAGGCACACGAACTTCTCACACGCACGTCACTTCAAAGAGGTAAGAAAAGAGCAAACTTACGTCTCATATTGTTTCCGCGCGTAATCAATAAATCCAGCATGTGTGTACAGTACGCGTTGTGTTTGTGGACATGTGAAAAGTTCCCCTTTATAGCGTGCGAGTATGACACATCACCTGAGTCATCAGACGGCCGCGCGGCCATTCAAGCATCAACGCCCACCATGACACCCCCCCACACACACACACACACACAGAATCCTCCCCAACCCACACACGCACGTCTGTCTGACACGGATAAAAAAAAAAAAAAAAAATTAAGTAATTTTGTAAGTGAATAAAGTGCATCAGAAAAAAGAGACATGGCCCCGCCCCGCGGAGATGATGTCATCACACGCTGGCTGTGACGTCATCGCTAACAAACACGACAAACGATTGGCAGGGTAAAATTTGTCAAGGATGGAGAAAGGAAAGGTCGCGTGGTCCTTTTTTGGGACGTGACAAACGCTGACCTGCTCTGATTGGACGCCGTCACACCTCAAACAGAATGACAGACGACCTTTCCTTTCCCACAAGGTGTGTCCTGACGACAGGTCGCCGATGAGCTGGACTCGATCCTGGCTGACGTCTGGGGACCGGTCGCCATCCACTCGACGGACAATGGACAAACAACGAGACAACAAACAATGGACTGGTCGCTGACCAATGACGTCATCAGGGGGATGACGTCATGCTTTTCAGGAGAAGGCTGGGCTTTCCTTTCTTGCTTCTGCTGAAGCTCCGCCCACTGCGGGGACTGCAGGCAAGGTCTGACTTTTTTGCGACTGCACTTGAGCAACAAAAAAAAAAAAGAAAAAGTTTGTCTTTGACATTCCAGGCAATGGGAGAGTCAAAGCACTACTTTTATCTTAGCGAAACACCTCACCTCACTTCAAGATAGTTCCTTGACAGCAAAATGCTGCAAGACGGCATCAAAGTGCAACTTCTGTCCGACGCTTCAATTCATTAAAAAAATAAATAAAATGCACAACTTTTGTCTGAAAGATTGTTATCACAATTTGGCACCAAAGCACTACTTTTTGACTTCCTCCACTTTTGACTGCGCGATGAAACGGGATGCACTATTACGGAAAGCACTACTTTTTTGTCATCTTATTTTCATTTGTTCATTTTCGGTAACATTGTATTTATTTACTACTTTCTGTCAAAATGTGTACTTAGCGTTCGTGGAATTTTTGGATGTGGATGGATCGTTCCAAAACACGCAAATCGTTTTTTGGACGCCACTTAGTCGCCATCTCCTGGCCAGGATGAGAAATGCTCGCGGTGATGATAGTAATCATATCTAGGGCCCGTTCCACCTCTGCTCACGAGGGGGCAGTGTTGCTGTCTCCATGTAACCGTTTAAAATTAGGAATTGAAAATCGGGAAATGAACCTTGACCTTCCATTATGTGTTCGTTTTTATGTGATCTTAGTTTGTTGCCTCTAGCTCGCTTTGCCTTCACCCAGTGCTTCAACCGGAAGACACTCTTCTTCTATTGCTACGTCTTTGACCGCTGATCCTTTAGTGGCGTAAAAGAAGAAAGTTTGACAGTAGAAGAAAGTCTTGTAGATATGCTGGAGGGAAAAATCTCGTTGTGTTCAATAAATGAACATATAATTGCATATAAGATTAAGGCTCCTTTTCAGTGACGCAATTTGAAATGTTCGTTAGAGACAGTAACACTGCCACCTCGTGGACAAAGGAAGAACGGGGGAAGCAGTCTTACTTACCGGCGATATACTGTACCTTATAAGAGACGGATGAATTCTTTTTCTTTGCAATGAAATGTACTGGTAGCGCTTCTCTCAGATTGACTACGTCATCCACGGCGTCATGTTGTTTGCTGTTGAGGCAGAAAATAACGTGAAAAGGCAGCAGAGAATTCATTCAATGTATTCTTGAGCAACCCAAATGGCAACCCAAGATGGCCGCCAGGGACTTCACCGGTCCCGACGGTGAGTTGACAGTCCATTCATGTGAATTTTTTATTTTGCTTCACTGAACAAACTGCACATTCAACGTTAAATATTACAAAAATTATCAAAATAGTGCAAAAATACAGTTTGCGGATCTGAAAAACAGGTGGAAATCACGGCTGTATTGTCAAAAACAGGTTTCATTATCATTCAATTTGTCAACTAAAACCATCTATATGACAAAATTATGGCTACAATTAAATGACATTAAATTTGACATATTTGCAGCTAGATCGATGTTTATTACTCAATTAGAACTAAAAGACGCCGTTCTCTGACGTCATCGCTCTCGTCTTCATTATCAATACATCGTCGTCAGTCCGATGACATTTCCGCTTTGATGTTGACCTTCAAAACAAAGCTTGCCAATTCGATATTTGCTCGCGAACCGTTTTGAAAACAAAAGCACATTTGACACATTTGGGTAAAGCTGAAATAATCTTGTATACATAAATAGAAAACGCGTTCTAATATAACAAAGCGACGTGTCCGTTTGCAAAAGCTTTTACTTGGAAAAGGTGAAAACGGACATGAGCGATTGCCGTTGCTGCCATTCAAAATGTGTATTCGCACATTGGCTTCGCCACCGAAAACGGGCTTTTGTTTTTTCTTCCCTACCAACTGTCGCCGTTGCCAACTCGACGAAAACATAAGATGAGAGTCGGCATCCGGTTCGGTCGGTCAGGACTCGTCGACGTCGTCGGGCTTGAGGCGGAAGGGTGAGAAGAGCCAGCGAGTGACGCCCAAGCGCGGATGCTCCACGGCTAGCTAGCCGAGGCCGCTAGCTACCAGTTGCTTGCTTGACGCACGCACGCAGCTGCTAATTAAGCGGGCAGCATCGAGCTCGCTCCAGGTAAACATCATCAAGGAAACTCGTGATCCCAAATTTGAGCACGAGTGGAAGTGAATTTGTCTTGGCTCGACTCGTTGCGATGGTCGCCACTCAACTTCCGGTTGATCGAGACCAACTTGATCCATGAAGCTTTGAGTTGTTTTTTTTGTTTTTTTTAAATCGTGCGATGAAATCGTGACAGTCAAGTTAAAGTCCGACCCCCCCGCAACGGATGTAAAGATGTCGCACCAGCGAGGCGCCCGCAACTGAAGCAGCTTTGCGCCCAAAAAGTTGTCATGGCGAGCCGCAGGAAGTCCAGCACGCCGTGTATGCTTCCGCCGCACTCGGACGTGGACGTGGACGCCGATGCGGATCGGTCCGAGGACGACAGCTTCTCCGAGCCCTCGTCGGGAGGCTACGAGTGCAAGTCCTGCAGCTTCAGGACCAAAAGGCTCCAGTTGTTGACGGCGCACGTCGACTCGGAGCATCCGGACGCGGGCACGAGCACGTCGTACCACACAGGGAGGTACGCCCCGCCCACATGTGGCAAAAGTACGCGCAACAAAAAGAGCTGAACAAGTTTGAGACATAGAAAAGGTCAAAACAAAAGCAAATCTTTTCACTTTGGCCGCAAATCAGCATCAGTTCCAAATTTCGGTCTCGGGCCTCCTTGGCTACGAAGAATTGTGACTCGTCATCTCGTTATTATTTTGTTGACCAAATAGTTTTTGTTGCCGAAATGCCGACTAGTTCCCAGCTTTCCATCTGTTGCCAAGCTCTCACTCGCTCACTCTCTCTCTCGACGGCAGCTCCGACACCGTTGTGCCACACAACTGGCGCCATCACCCGGACCAGGACGAGTCGACGGGCGCCGAGGCACGACTCGGCGAGCGGACGGACCCCCGGCACGAGCGAGCGGAGGACGAGCGGCGGCGCGAAGACGGCGCGTGCCGGAAAGGCATCGCCCTCAGCAAGACGCCCATCATGAGGAGCCGAGCGGAACCCAAGAAGTTCGGCGCCGCCTCTCACAAGATGGCGGCGGAAGAGGCGCTCAAGGTGGAGAGCGAGGACGAGACGGACGAGTACGAGGAAGCGGCCGCCGTCGCCCCTCCGCCGCTCCCCGTCCCGGCGCCGCTGCAGATCCCGACGGGGCCGCAGCCCGCGTTGCTGCTCAACGGCGCCAACGTGCTGCACGTCAAAGGCGGCGGGGGCGTCGGCGCCCTCCCGGCCGAAACCCTGGCCCAGGTCCTGGCCGCGCTGCAGAAGCAGAACCAGAACCAGCTCCTCATCCCCGTCAGCAGCATCCCGGCCTACAACGCCGCCATGGACAACAATGTCCTCCTGCTGGGCGCCTACGCAAGGTAAGTGGGGTCGGGCGGTCCCAGTTCCGGCGTTGTGACCCGTTGACCCCCGCACGCAGGTTTCCCTACCCGTCGCCGGCGGAGATCGCGGCGCTGGCGTCGCAGACCCAGTTCAGCGAGGAGAACGTCAAAGTGTGGTTCTCCGCCCAGAGGCTCAAACACGGCATCAGCTGGACCCCGGACGAGGTCGGTACCGGCCTCCTCGCAGAACCCGTCCCATCGGGCTCGGTGGCAGGAAGCCATGTTGGAAAGAGAATTCATACGTTCAATGAGCAAAGTCAAATGTATGCACATTATTTGCTCCCAAAAACAGAGAAATAGGTTCTATTTGAAATGTATCAAGTGTCCCAAAGACGTATTTATACGTTTTGGTTTTTTATGCTCGAGCATATAGAAAGAAGGCTTTGGTGCAACCTTTCAACTGCAGTGAACGGGTGGAAAAAAATGGTGATAATTACAAAAAGGGCCAGCAGGTGGCAGCAGAGTACACGAGATCAACCAGGGCCATGTTGCAAAAAACTCTTCTTCCACCCCCCCCGTTTTCACCAGGAATGTGAAAAATGATGAAACTTAGATATATTCTCATGCTAATTGCTGCAGAAAACAAACCGATAGAAATCTACTTTTTTTTTTTCGTGATGAATGAAGAGACTAATCTTTCTTTTGTTAGGTTCCATGTTTTGAAATATTTAGTGGGCCTTGCAAAATCAGTCCACATCCAGTCAAATAAATATCCGGGGTTGCTTCGGTCAAAATGGCTGTTCATCACAAAAGACGGTTGAAATCAAAACAAGTGCAAGGAGCGCACAAGTTATCAATAATGATTTGCGCGCGACGCGGATGTGACGACGTGCTTGTCGCGGCAGGTGCAGGAGGCTCGCAAGAGGAAGTCCAACGGCAGCGTCCAGACGCTCCCCCAGACCATCGCCGTCATCCCCGCCAACATGGCCGCCAACGGCCTGCAGTCCATCTTCCAGACGTGTCAGATCGTGGGCCAGCCGGGGCTGGTCCTGGCGCAGGTGGGCGGCGGCCCCGCGGCGGCCCCCGTCGCGCTCGCCGTCAGCGGCGCCCGAACTTCAGAGCCCCGCCCCGAGAAGGCCTCCTCGTCCGGCGCCGCCCTCGACTCCGCCTCCAAACCTAAAAAGTCCAAAGAGCAGCTGGCCGAGCTGAAGGCCAGCTACGGCCGGCGCCAGTTTGCCACCGACGCGGAGATTTCCCGCCTCATGCAGGTGACGGGCTTGTCCAAGCGCGCCATCAAGAAGTGGTTCAGCGACACGCGCTACAACCAGAGGAACTCCAGGGACCTGCACCACGACGGCGGCCAGGTCGGCGGGAACGACGGCAAAGAGGACGACGACGACGGCGGCAAAGACGCCAACTCCGCCTCCGCCATCGTCATCGACTCCAGCGACGACGCGGGCGACTCGTCGCCGACGGCCGGCCGGGGCTGGCGGCGCAGCAAGACGCGCCACGCCTTCCCGGACTTCACGCCGCAGAAGTTCAAGGAGAAGACGTCGGGCCAGCTGCTGATCCTGGAGTCCAGCTTCCGCAAGTGCGACACGCCATCCGACGAGGAGCTGACGCGCTTGCGGGCGCAAACCAAGCTGACGCGGCGCGAGGTGGACGCCTGGTTCAGCGAGCGGCGCAAGGGGGGCGGCGCGCCCAAGGCGGGGAGCGGCGGCGAGGCGGCGGCGGCGGGGGCCGGCCGCAGGATCCTGAAGAAAACGCCGGCGCAGCTGGACATCCTGAAGAAGGCCTTTGTGCGCTCGCGCTGGCCCACGGCGCAAGAGTACGACAAGATGGCGCGCGACTGCGGCCTGCCTCGCAACTACGTGGTCAACTGGTTCGGCGACACGCGCTACGCCGCCAAGAACAGCAGCCTCAAGTGGTTTGACCTCTACCACGCCGGCAAGGTCGGGAGACGCGCAAAGCGGCAGCGCGTATACGTGCCGGTCCCAGCCTGTTTGTTTGTTTGTTTTTTGTGCAGGCGGACGAGGCCTCGCCCGACGCGGCCGCCAGAACGCCCAAGAAGTCCAGGAAGCGTTTCCGGGGTTGGTCCAGGAGGACGCGGCGGCCCTACGCCGGAAAGCAGGACGCGCCCGCGCACGCGCCCGCCGAGGTGGGTCTGTCGTGGCCACAAATGTCTCACAAGAGTGCCCCTAGTGGAGGGATCGCCAATGACAATTGCTCGCTCACCAGGCCAAGTCTTTCCTCTGTAAATTCCCATTAAAAGCGTCGTTTTTGGGTGGCGCTATGCTGGCAGACAAAAGAGTTAAGTTCAAACGGTTAGAAGGAAAAAAACGTCCATCACAACAAGCGCTTTTTGCTAACCTTGGAGCAGCCGCATCCTCGCTTTGGTTCGTCGGTCATGCAGACACACCTACTGGCCTCTTTGGGGAATCAAATGCTTGTCGTCGCCATCCTAATTGAAGCAAAAGAGTCAAAGTTGAGTGCGAGTCGATTCCAGCAAAAGCAACGTGTTGATGGAGTGAACGTAAACTTGCCATTTCAACTCCATCCGTTTTTTGTGTCTTTGGGCCAGTCCGGGATGCTTGTTGGCCACAAGAAGATGGCAAAACACATCAGCACTTGCCATTTGGTCCAAGTTGAAGACGATTGTTTGTTGGTTGGTTTGTTTGTGTGGCGCGTGCAGGCCAAGAGCGGGAAGGCCTTCCTCCGGGCCTACTTCCTCCAGCAGCCGGTCGTGAGCGAGGAGCACCTGGACGAGCTGGCGGCCAAGTCGGACATGAGCGCGCAACAAATCCGCGAGTGGTTCTCCCGGGCGGGATGCCGGCTGGCCGAGGGCAAGGAGCCCTTCAGCGACCACGACGAGCAGGAAGCGCAGGCGGCCAGTGAAGACCAGCAAAAGCAGGACACCATCCAGGAAGCGTCTCCCGGCGCCCACCAACCCGACCGTCAAACGTGAGACGGCTGCTTTGCCCGCTTTCAGAATAAGAGGCGGGACTCTCCAGCATGGCTGACGTGCGCATCGTTTGGTTTGGGGAAAAGAACATTCCGGACAACTTCCGGTGGCGGGATTGTCCCCCGATTGGCCTTTTCCAATATTAGCAAATATTTGGTTCTGTTTGTGGGCGGGGCTTTTATTGTGAAAGGAAGGCCACTTGGTGCCACACGTATGCAACAAGTTGCACTTCACGTCATCAAGATGGACAAAAGTTTGCCATGGCAACCATGACAGAAAACTTTATTGACAAGGTGGGGAAACGGACTTCCTTTCCCACTTTGCTTCGTTTATTCAAATGAGCCTTTTGAAAGATTTTCTATGATGTCACATTTGTGCATCGAAGAGCATGACAATATCACACCCCAAAAACAAACATAAAAAAATCCAAATAAATAAACATGAGAAGAATGTGACGACGGTGCACTCAACACTTTCCCGGTGGAACAAAAAAAAAAAAAAAAAAAAAAAAAGCACTTGAGACGCCAGCTTTTCTTTTTCTGCACGCACTTCCTGTTTCCCGAAGCCATTTTTAGCACGGATCTATTTATTCTCCTTCTTGGCTTTGACCGTTTCCTTGCAGGAAATAAAAGAAATGGGAAATAACGTATCGTCGTCATTGTTGTTCTGATTGGCCGATGTGTTCATTTTGTCTGCCATTTTGAAACCGACTCTCAATTTTAGTCACACGTTAGTTTTTATCACATAGTCAACTTCATCACATTTTTATTTAGTCGACTCTAAATGGAGCATTTTCTTGAATTTCGGCCAAGAAAACATCATTTTATTCATCTCGTTTTAGTCAACAAAAACTGTCAACGTTTTAGTCAGGTCAACCATATGACTCCTGCATATATATAAATATATATATATTTTTTTTTTGTCAGCAGATGATATTTTAACTTTTTCAGATCTAAAATATTTCACATCAAATGTTCTCATCTTTTTGATGAAAAGCAACTTGACACACAATGACAGCAGCTATTATCACTAAGTTAGCAGTCACATTAACATTTTTGTTGGAACGTTATTACCGCTGGATTCATGTTCAGTTTATATATATATATATATATATATATATATATATATATATATATATATATATATATTATTTTTTTTTTTTTTACCTTTCACCGTTAATTCAAAAAAAAAATATTCTAATTAAGATTTGGCAAAAATCATATTTGTCTCATTTTTGTTAATGAACTAAAATGTAGAGATTTTAGTCCAGTTTTTGTGAGAGTTCTTGACTCATTGAACAGTTTTCAGCAGTGAAAAAGTTCATATTTTGTCCACAATGAATTTGATAACTTCATTATTTTTCAAGTACAATCAATATCTATGAAAAGTCATTTTTCTACTTGCTGTCGATTGATGATGACATCATCTGTGTTGAGGAAGTATGTAACAGCCAATCACAGCTCAGTTTACTGACCAAATCCAGAAAACAGGTGCCGACTTCCTCAGCACGGGTCATGATGTCATCATCAGTCAACAGCAAGTAGAAAAATGCCTTTTTATAGTTATTGATTGGATATGAAAAATCATGAAGTTATCAAATTCATTGTGGACAAAATATGAACTTTTCACTGTTGGAAATTGTTCAACGAGTCAAGTATCCCTTTTAAGTGAAGGACATTTTTGTCTCATCTTCATTAGGTGACGAAAATCCATACTGATTAGCAGAGACAACATTGGATCAAATCATAATTTTCCTCTCATCCAATGTCAAAAGATTTGAGTCCAGTTTTTATAAGACATTTTTGTCTCGTCGTCCATGAGACGGCGAAAACGCGTACGCATTTAGTCGCAGTTATCAGTTTTAGTTGGGTGAAAAATGTGTGTTGACGAAATCATTTTATCCTGCTGACGTTCCACATTTGGACGGCAGCAGGTGAACCACGTCGGCGAGCTTGGCTGTGCAGAGGCCTCAACGGAAGGCCAACCTGGAGACCGTCAAACACGAGTTTGTCAGAACAGGTGTCGCGGCGGCTACAGGTTCCAAGACGGCGACAAAAGCGTGGCGAGCGCCGACTATACGGCGCCAACGTGTTGCGGCTGTCACGTCGCCGTTTGATGTATAGCGTCGGCATTAACCTGCATTCAAGTCAGCCGCCGTCTGCCGCTCTTCAAAGCGCCGTTTGCGTCTGTCGCTTCCCACTAAGCGTTTCGCCGCTCGCCGACGCTCCCCCGGCGCACCGCCAACTCCCGGAGGAGCCGCGTTGTCGCGCGCGCCGTTACCCGGCGGGATGACCCGGAGCCGACGCGCGCCCTCACCTCTGATCCCATGAAGACGGCGACGCGCGCGTGCCGGAGGACGCCATTTCGGAACGGAGAAAAGGCGCTTTCGCCGGCTCGTTTTGCCGCGACGTCTTTCGACAGCGGGTTGAAACGGCGGCTGATGAAAGCGCCGCCATCCTGACAGCGAGCGTGATCACAAGCGGCGGGGTGAGCGCGACTCGCACTTGAAAAGCTGACAAATCATCAAAAGCGCTCGCGTGACAAACTCGTCAGCGTGAAACTCGTCTACCGGGAACCAAAGTCACCGTCGACTTTTCTCGCCTTTGATCGCCACTCCAACATTTCGTCTTTCCGTTCTCTCCTTTTGTTCCCAACACGCTCGCCGCCTTTTCGGAAAAGGACAACGCGAGACGCCAACGTGCTCGCGGCTGCTCGTGTGATCAATACATAAGCTCAACAATCAATCAAAGAGGACGTGACGCCGATTCAGATTCTTGGAGGCCAGTGCACATTTACAAATTTGGCAGGAACATTTTACAATCAGCAATTCAAGAAAAAACATATCACACACACACACACAGCGATTCCTCGAGTTACGTCGTCGTTCCATTCCTACGCTAGCGATGTAACCCGAATTTCAACATTAAAGTCAACATTAGACATCAAAACAATTTGCATAAAAAGTCTAAAATACAATAAACACAAATAAAATAAGATGCTGTGCGACTGTCCTACTGATGCTAATGTTTGTCGGTTGCTTTCTCTCCTTTCTGTGATGTCTAGCTTGGTTTCCGCGGTAACTGCTTTCCTTTTGGCTGGACCAACATTGATAGAAGACGTTGCTTTCATCTTCTTTGAGGCCACAAAGTGGAAACATGTGGGCGAAAAAGACAAACACGTCCCGACACGTGAACGAGCACTTGCTACGGGCTAACGAGTCGACGAGGGGAGAACACTGCGACTGCGGGCGAGGAGCCAAAATGGCGGACCGGGCGTCAAAACGTCTTCGGTCCAGTGCGCCGGAACTCGAAGACTCCCTGTAGCTGATAAAATAGCTCGTTTTGCTTTTTGTTTTGTCCCTATGCATTCAGGCCGAACGTTTGACTTTTTTTTCCCAGTGAATATTTGAGAAAATGTCGGACATACTGGCCTCCAGCTCCACTTGCTGCCGTTGACGAGAACAGAACAACAAGGCGGCAATTCTTCTTCGTCGTCGTCATGGTGGTGGCAGAATGCATCAGCGGCTCAGCAACCACGCGCCCTCTAGTGGACAAACGTTGCATGCACATCACTCTGTGGGGAAACTCGACAGCATTTATTGTTTCATTTGGAAGAGATCAGCATTTTTGTTTGTTTTTTCATATCGTCCAGTAAAATGAGCCTAAAAAGATAGCAAGCACAAGATGGCGGTGTAAAAAGCGTTTTATTGGAGGACGACACAAACGTAAGCCAAAAGTGACGCCTGAGATGAGACGACGACGACGACGACAAAAAAGAAAAAAGAAAAAGAAAAACAAAATGGGTGGGGGGCTCATAGAAACAGCAGCGTGTATGCGTGTGTGTGAGGAAGAGCGTGTCCTGGTCCAAATGCTAACTGATAGCAATCAGGTGCTAATGAACTAGCATGTGTGCGTTAGCTTAGCATCAACATTCCTGCTGCGCCATCACGAGTCATGACGACGACACGCGACTGGATGGCAGCCAGCCAGTCGCGCTTCCACATTCATCAAGTCAAAGGACACAAAAGTAGTGACGGGACGGACGCAGCCATTTTGAATCTCGCCATGGAGAACGTCAACTCCATTTCTCCTGACGGCCGACATTTTTGTTGGCACCGATCCCGGGTGGCTTTTGGGCGAGAGGCCGGGTTCGCCCCGACTGGTCGCCGGCCAATCACAGGGCACAAACAGACAAACGCGTTTTTGCGCGTTTGCGTCACTGAGCTCAACAGATTTTGCCGTCTGTTGGTCCAATGGGGTAAATGGCACGGAAGAGGCGGGACCGTTTTTGCACAAATGGGTTTTGGTTCCGGTTCGGTTTGCGACGTGTGGGCTGCGTCAAAAAACGCGCTCCCCACTTTGTGCCCCTCGGTTGCGCGTTCGCAACCCGACCGGAACCAAACTGATGTGCAAAATCACGTCCCGCCTCTTCCGTGGCATATTGACCCCACTGACCTTCGTCAGCAAGCACGCCCCGCCCACTAAATGCGACAAGCCACACCCTCCACATGAGCTCAAGTGCATTCACAGGAATGACAAAAGTTGTCAAATCTTCCCTGCATTGTCAGCAAAGTCAATAAAGAAGAATGTCAATTCATATTATTCAAGGATACTTGACTCAGAGAACAATTTTCAGCAGTGAAAAAGTCATATTTTGTTCACAATGAATTTGATAATTTCATTATTTTTCATGGACAATGAATACCTTTCAAAAGTCATTTTTCTACTTGCTGTCGACTGATGATGACGAACGACATCACCTGTGCCGAGGAAGTAGGTAACGACCAATCAGGGCTCACCTGTTTTCTGGGTTTGCTCAATGAATACAGGTGATGTCATCATCAGTCGACAGCAAGTAGAAAAAATACTTTTGAACTCAAAGGCAAAAAGGTGTAAACATGGTTTTTAATACTTTGTCCTTCACTCCCAAAAACGTATTTATACATTTTGTGTGTGTGTGTTTTTATTGTATTTTTATTTTTATTTTTTAATGCCAGAGCATACAGAAGGCTTAAAGCAAAGGTAGTTATTAAATAAAAGGGCCAGCAGGTGGCAGCAGAGTATAAAAGATCAACCAGGGCCATGTTGCAACAAGCTCTTTTTGACAGTTTTCACCAGGAATGTGAATACTGATGACACTTAGCTAAATTTTAATGCTAATTGCTCCAAAACAGGAACAGATAAAACAGACTTCTTTGTTTCCTGATGAAAGAAGCGACACTAATCTTTCTTTTGGTAGCTTCCATGTTTTGATAGCAATCCAAGACAATAATCTGTGGGCCAGTCAAACAGTGAAAATGGCTGCAAGTGAATGAGGTCAAGGTACTAATTGGACATAAAAGTGACATTACAAAATATCAACTTTTTTTACTGCTGAAAATGAACAATATTCATGGATCGATATGACCTCATGGTTTCAATGTTTTGTTGCCATTTGTAGTCAATAGCAAATCAACAAACGTTAGCGTGGACGGTTTTCTATCGTTAGCCGTTGGCTAAAAACAACAACATGACGTCGTCGTTTCGGCTCATTTTGGAGGGATTGCGCTGCTCCGATGACATTTGTTGTCGTGCTTTCAGGCTTGAGGGAGGGAAGAAAACGGACACAATCGCTTCCGGCAAGGCAGAATCGGAGACGTTATCGGTGCATCCCGAAAAACAAAACTATGCACACTGCGTGTGCGTGTTGGAAGTTTGTCGGTGCGTTTTGGTCCGCTCGTGTGACATGACAAACGCGCGCGAGTGTTCGCAAAGAAAACAAGTTTCGATGGCGTGTTGCGCGCAGGACCACTTCCAAAAAATACATTTCTTCTTTTTTTTTTTGTCTGATTGAACGCGATGATCCCAACCCCCAACCGGCTTCTCTTTCTCAGCAGGGGATTGGTGGGCTCGAGTCCAGCAACCGCTCACATCGCATCAACAACTCACTCGAGTATTGCCAAGCGCTCGCACGCACGCACGCACGCACGCACGCACGCACGTTCTTTTGTGTTCAAGCGGTGGAAGCAAGCCATTTGAAAACAAAAGAATCTCTCTCACGCACGCACGCACGCACGCACAAGCTAAGAACAAAAGTTCCAAACTGCTCTTTTGTCTGACATTTTTTGCAACATCTGCACGGGACTATGAAGAGCCAAAAATCTGCAAAAACTCCAGTTGGGCAGTGAGAGTGGGTGTGGCTAAAGCTACTTACAGCAAGGAGGAAGGGGGCAGTGCCAAAAGTGTGTTGCAGTTCAGTCCTCATGGCAACCCGCCCCCCCCCCCAAAAAAAAAAAAAAAAGTCGCAAAGTCAACATGAGCGCATTGGGGAACAAAAATGGCTGCCAGCTCCGCCCCGCCCACGCTGACATGAAATGGAGACCCAACCTGAGCGGTCACGTTAGCCGCGGCAGCTAACTGTAGCAATGGTTTCGGGGGACACGCCTCCTGGCCATCGGAGACGGGTGGCGGCAGCCAATCGCAACGTGGCAGCCGGCGGGAGATGAAAAGATGATTGGTTGGGGTTATTCGCACCTGGAAAACAAACAAAAACAGATTGTCACAACGTACACCTGGATAGTTCCTCCAGCAAAAGATGCCATCATTTTCAATCGTTTGTCAGCGTGACGCTTTCGTGGCTCGGGCGCCACAGGGGGGCGCCGACAAGACCCGCTGCCACCGCCGCTATTTTGGGCACAAACGCGGATCCGCTTTGTTTGAGAGTGCAGCAAAAGCAGCCAAATATTGCACACACCTGCCAACTCATCGTTCAAACGACACAAACACAAAATGGCAAACTTCAAAAGGACAAAAAAATGCAGCAGTCGTGCCAGGATGTCGACTGCACGTGCGAAACAAAAAGATGGTGGACTGATTGATGGCAAAAGTTGTGCGGATGTTTGCCAGCGAGCAGCAGCACCGACGTCGGACAATCAACAACCGAGCGCTAAACAAAAAAGGGATCTGAATATTTGTACTTGTTAAAAAAGAAAATGGCCGCGTGTTCAAAAACGGTGACCAGCCCACCTCCGGCCTTCTGCCAACTGCCTCCGAGTTGGAAATGTTGTCGCGTTGACACGGCAGGAGAAAAGCGGCGTCGAGTGTACGCTGGTGTGCGGTATACGCTACCTGCCAGCCAGGCGGTCTTGGAGCTCGCCATGTTGCGGCGCGCCAAGGCCGTTAGCTGGCTGTTCCGCCAGCCAGCCCAGCTCCGCCTCCAGAACCTTGGCCCCTACTTCCTGGCAGCCGGACGGAGCCCTTTTGTCCGGGAGCCCCGCAACTCCACCGTTGTTGAAAAAGTCGGCGCGCAGCGTTGAACGGCCGTCGCAGAACCAGCGCGCCAGGTCCACGCGGGCCAGTCCGGGCCAAACCTCCGACGGGCTCGTCCCTTCGCTTTGAGCAAAATGGTCCTTGGGCAGCGCCGCCGCCGCCGCCGGCCAGCGGCAATTTGGAAGGGAGCGCGCCGAGCCACTTTTGCGATCCTCCGCACCGAAGCTTAGCTTGTGAATCCCGTTGAGGGGCGGAGTCGCGTCTCTGTCCAGCTCCGTCCTCTTGGTGCCCATCGAGTTGAGGAGGGCCAGTTCCAGGTTGTCCCGGAGCGCCCGGCGCTCAGCAAACCAGCCGTCGATTTCCCGGTGGGACAGACCGGTGGCGAGCGCCAGAAGATCCACGTCGCCGTGAGAGAGGAAGCTGTTCCTCAGGAATTGCTCCTCCAGAATCTTCAGCTGCGCCGCCGTCTTGCCCTTCATTCTTTCCAGCAGCGGGAACTGAGTCGGCACCGAGGACTTGTGCTGGGAATCGCCGAGCGGAAGCTTGCCGCCCTCCGTTTGCGCCAGCCCGTTGTTGTGCGCGGGTGTCGGCGCGTCGCCGGGACACTTGGAGGAGGTCCCGGACGTCCCGTCGCCAAAAGCCGTCGCGGCTCCGCGCAAACCGCCGTCCTCGTCCGCACTCGGCGGTTCTGGTCTTGGAACGCCGGCGGGGACTTTAGCCGGAGTGTGCGCGGACTGGATGATGGGGGGCCTCCTTAACTGAGGGGTGACGAGTGAAGGTGAATTTGGGAACGTCACATTCGCGGCCGGCAGAGTGTCCGGAAGCTCGTCTTTGGGAAGGCGGGGCAGGAGTAATGGGCTTTTAAATGGCGGGGCAAAGATGGGCGGCGGCGCAATCGTTGGCCTCGTTAAGGACTCGGGAAAGACGATGGATGGCAGTGACACCACTGGTTTGGTTTTGGGGTTTCCTGACAAAGGGAGAAGCTTCCCCTTGGTGCACGGAGATGATGATGATGATGATGATGAAGATGAGGTCATCAAAGGCACAACAGCGGGCGACTTCTTCATGTCGGTTGTGAAGGGCGTCACTCCTGCCGGCGGAGCCATGGGACGGTTCTCTTTTTGAGAGGGCAGCAGAAAGCCCTTTTCTTTGGGCTCCCCTTGACTCGGGGCGACTGCCATGACGGGTCTCTTAGACTCGGGACCACAGTGAGCCATCAGAGCGCATCGTTTCGGCGCATGACCGGAGCCGACGGCGACTCCGGCGGGAACGTCGGCAGCGAACGGGAGCGTGCCGGAACTTGAGGCGGCCGTTTGCAAAGGACGCGCCGCGGGGGCAGACGTTGGAGAGGCGAGACTCGTGGACGGGGCTGTGAAGGTGTGATGGGCCGCCGGGATGGAACCGTTGAACATCTTCTTGCGGGCCTCCTCCACCTCTTCCGGGGACCAAGTGATTCCTTGCTTGAGCCGCTGGGTGGTGAACCAAACTTTGATTTGCTCCTCCGGGTGCTTGGAGGCGGCCGTCAGCCAGGACAGCTCGGAGTGCGTCGGGTAGGGGAACTTGTTAAAGGAGGTGATCAGGGTCAGGTTGTGGTCCAAGGTCGGGTTGTATTTGCTGCTGTGGAGGGGAACGGCGATTTTTGGTTGGCAGTTGTAGTTGGGCGGGCGCTGGAGCACGGGGGCGACGTGGGACAGGTCTCGGAGGACGGCGGGCTCGGGAATGATGACGGTGCCGTTGATATTGAGTGCCGCGATGGGATCCTTCTGGACGGAGACTCGCCCGCCACCGTGGAGACCCTCCGAGGCGTCTGGCGATTGGACGGTGGTGGATAAGCAAGGCGGGAAGACGGAAGCGTCACTTCCAGATTGCTCTTCGGGATCGGGACGGCCCTCAAACTGGACGGCCTGTTCCAAGATGGTCTGATTGTTCTTCTTGATTCTCCTGAACTTGAAGTTGTTCTCGTCGGGATGGAGGCTCTTGTTGTGCTCTGTGAGAAGCTCAAACTTTTTGGTGTTGAAGTCGCAGACGGCGCAGTGATACATGGGATTAAGAATCACGTCGGGGTGGCTGGAGTCCACGTGGGCTTTAAAGTCTTGAAGGTTGGGACACCAGAAGGGGCAACATTTGCACTCGTAGTCTTTGGACTTTCTCTCCTGAGCCTGGAGGTCAGATTGAGACGACGATTCCCTTTCCTGCTTGTCTTCTTCACCGGACTGCTTCTCTTCTAACGTGTCAGGGTGGAACTTTGCCTGGTCCGGACCTTCCGCCTTCTGATGGCTTGCCTCACAGGGCTCAGACTCGTCCATCGGATTGTCACTGGACATTTCCATATCCAGAACGTCCACATCCAGCGCCTCCTCGGGGTCACTCGCTCCGAGGACCTGCACCATGCAGGGGTTGGAGGACTTTCTGCGACTGGGCATAACGACGACCTTCAGGGTGACGACGACGACGGGCTGACGTCAGTCGGCTTCGAGCGCTTCTCGTGGACTGCGACGGCCGGCCGGGCCGAGTGCGAGAAAGGAGGAGAGTGTGTCGGGGTGCCGACCCGGGCTCCGCTTGGCATTGGCACCGGCGCTGGAATGTCAGCTGACCAGGACTTTGTGGGGGCTCATTCCAGACCTGCACGAGAGAAAGAGAAACAAGTCAGTGCAGAGGAAGCCAATGTGCAGAGACCAAACGGCAACAAGACCAAGCTCGTTGTTGGAACGGGCCGCTTGGGTGACCAGCTGAATTTTGGTTCAGCTTGAGCCGTTTTGTTCACGCCAGCATCTGCGCCAAACCTGGCCAGGTGCCACCCGCCGGCCACACCTGGCCCGGCGGCAGTCTCAGACCGACACTCGCGGTCCTCACGCAAAAAACCCCCGCAAAACTGGCGCAGAGTTTCACTTTCTCTTTCTGCAACTTTGGACCCTGCCCTGCTCGCATGCTCTCTTTTTTTTCTTCCTTTTCAAACATCTCAACTCGGGCTGCAGGATATTGAAAAACAGGCCATAGCCGATATAGTGATTTTCCGAAAGAAATGCTATTTTTATGATCTCGTGAAAGAACGACATTTTTCCATGCGGCAAAAGAAGCAAACTCAATACATTGGTAATGAATTGGAATGACCTCTGGATAATGTTCAACTCTTTTGGTGTTCCGACGACGTCTGTTTTGCGTTTGCATGGAACCAAATAAAAAGCCAAATAAAAAGAGAGGCTGAAGAGGGGATTTTTTTTCCTGTCGTGAATCGTAGCGGTCGCTTCGTCTCCTCGCCAGCTTTCAACTGAGCGTCTTCTCGCCTTTTTTCTCACGTTGAATAAATGTCAACTCGGTGGACTGAAGGGACTTTTTCGTCCCGCATTTGCTCACAAATCAAATCTTCGAACCGGCGTTGACCTCCACAAACGCGACCTGAAGTGAAGCGAGCCGATCAAGCATCATGACATCATCACGTGATTGACAGTCAGTCGCAAGGGGGGGGGGGTGCTTGAAGTGGGCGGCGGCCTGTCAGCTGTGAGGAAGATTTGAAGAGGAGGAAGATGAGAAGAGGAAGATGATGACTCTTCTACCCCCACCGCCCTCCCCTCTCCAAAAAAAAACATCCTTTGATCATTTGGGTTCTATGACAAAACTTGATGAGGTTTCATTTGCATGACTTGACATGATGAAGAACATGTCTGTGCGTGTGGGGGGCTGTTGATGTTACCATAGCAACAGCAGCCGAAGAGACACAATGTGCCCTTGTGGCATCACACAACACGCGCACAAGAAGTGATTGGCCCTCAGCAAACAGGAAGTGATGACCGACAAACGTATTGGAGCTCAGGCAGCAGAAAGATTCTGTTGCTGGCAGGAAAAAAAAATCAATTTAACGATGAAACGAGGACCATTAAATTCATTAAACGCACGCACGCACGCACGCACGCACGCACGCACGCAGACGCTCGCGCGCCTTCTCCCGGTAGTGCAGTTGGGGTTGTTTCCATGGCAACGGGCCCAGTCTCATGGCGACGGCGGCGTGACGGGAAACCAAAAGATTGAGCCGAGTAACGTGACTTTCAAACAAGACCGCCGTCTCCACTTTCGGATAAGTGCAGCGCGTCTTGTCCAAGGAAGAAGAAGAAATATTTGGCGCCTCCCCTTCAATCTCCACCGTGACATCATTCGTCCAGAACGTTGTTGAAAGTAGACAACATGGACAACGAGAGCACCACTGCCACCTACTGTAGTGGATGCGGAACTACAATTTATACTTCTACATAAAATACTTCAGAAATGGCCAAATAATTGAAATGTGTAACAGTCTGATTGACGGATTGTTTTTAGTATGTTCAATCAGTTCAACAAAAAAACTAAATAAAACATTTGAGAGTGTGCCAGCAGGGGGCGCATTTGGCCCAGTTCAAATCCTGCAGCAGACCAATTGCCAGTCAGCGCCGTCCGCTTAGCAACTCCTGGAAGGGGGAGGAGCCGGACGCCAGTGGGCGCAGCCTGTCTGTCGTTGCACACGTCTTTCACAAGTCAGTTCATTTCATTTCCATTCTTTGGCCTGCGCTTGCTTTTCGTTCTTACAAGAGCAGAAGCAAAACGAGCCACTTCAGTCAACAAGGAAAAAGTGCACATCAACTTAAGACATGAATGATTTGATTCAGCTTTCAATTCATGTTTGACTCATCAATGAATCCGATAAAAACACAAAATAAAGTTTGCTTGATAACATTCAGTCGACATGTTCACCGCAAAAGCAGATATTTGCAAATGTCTTATTTTGCAAAAGCACATAATCAGTCTGTTTTCAGGGCTGACTACAAAAACCCGAGATTTCGTAGGATTCATGGATCAATGATCATGAATTTGATCTGATGGCTGAATCGACTAATTGTCGCGCGTCGCCTCGCCGCCACGTTGACGCGTTCTGTTGCGAAGGGTCGCAAGGTGACATCCGCAACATGTGAAGCCGCCGCAACTTTTGCTTCCGCTCCGTGCTCATCTCCATGGCAACCCGCCTTAGCAACAGGCGATCGATCACGTGCAAGCAAGCCAGTAAAAAGGCGCACACGCATGCGCGTGTGTGCAAAGGCGCGTGGCAGCCGGCGGCCATCTTGTGAGATGCCGGGGCAGATTGTTGCTTATTTTTAGTTCCGTGGCTCCCTTTGGGCGCTTTTGGTGAAACGAGTTTATCCGGAAACGGCGCCAACAGTTGGATGTTTGTGCTCAGCAAGCCGGGTCACATGATGTTTTGTTTGGTTAGAGGGGGGCGTGGCCAAGGCAGCTGCTGCGGTCCGATTCATTTCACAAGGCAACTTGCCCGTCTTTCAACTCTTTTAGGGCCTTTGAAGACCCACCAACAAACAAACAAACAAACAAAAAAATCGTTTTCTCTCACAAATCCACCAAAAATCTATTCAACAGACAAAAGCAATGTTTTGTTTCAAGCTTCTTCAGTCATCAGCAGAACACGAGCTAAAAAAAAAAAAAAGAAGCCATTTCTGATCAAAAAGCCAAGCAGAAGAGTGATTTTGAGGCACTTTTGTGTCACCTCCAACTACAAAACAAGAAAAATAGGGCGGCAAAGTCATCCTTCAACATTCACTCCACAAACTAATTTGCTCACAATCGATTTTCCAAATCAAGCTGGAAGCAAAAGCAACAGCATACCTTGGCAATTTCGTACGAAACGTTGCATTTGTGCCGCTCGTCCACTAGACGGCGCTCTAAACGTGTTCAATCCGATCCGGTTCTTGCGTTGGATTCGGCTCAGCGCGTCTGATCGGAATCAGCGTGAAAAGAAAGCACGTCAGTGGGACAACATCTGAGCCCGCCCCCAAATTCAACTTGATCCGAGCACGTCACAAGATGGCTGACGTGACACCAAATTGGAACAAGTTGCCATGTCCTGGCGGTGGCAAGGAAAAGTTTGTTTGGCGCACGCCTCAAGCATGTGTGAGACACAAAACAACAAAAGTTGGGGCCAAACGAAAGCCGCCTCCATTCAAGTCCCCATTCGATTTGTTCCGCAAAATCGCCACAAACATTCTCACGCCATGACAAATTATTCAGAAAAATAAATAAATAAATAAATAGCAAAGCGTCCAACGTTGGCGAGCCACGCCTTTTTCTCCGCGCTTCCCGACATGGACCCCGTGACGTCACTCCGACCAACGCTCGAGTCCCGCTGCCCACATTTGACACCTGCGCCACCACAACAAACTCAAAAGTGACATCACGACACAACTTATTCACACTGCTGGACTCGCCCGTGGCCGCCATAAGATCAAATGTCACGCACATGCGCAGAAACAGGCACACGCGAATACACAAACAAGAACACACGAACTACACGAATGTATACGCAACCATGAAAACAGACACAAACAGTCCAACACACGACGTCACACATATACACAAAAACGCCACAAACACGTGTCAAAGCACAGAAAAGAGACACGCGTACACACTGGCAGTGTGAGTTTACCTCGGATGACCCCCGTCTGATGTTAGCTTAGCATCGTCACACGCTGGCGTCCAGCAGGAGCAGCGGGAGGAGGAGGAGGAGGAGGAGGAGGAAAAAAAAAAAAAAAGCACTGGAGCGAGCCCGCAAGCTCGGCCGAGACGAACAGAACCGGAGCGACTCGTCAAGAACCGCTCAAGCTAAACAAGTTAGCCTGCTCGCCATGTAGAAGCTTGGCGGCTAACGGCTAACATTCGGGATGCACTTTCACCGGGGGGGGGGCGAGGGGTCACCAAGGGGGCGGGGGTGTCCACCAAAGTCCCCCCCCCCGCCCCCGAGGAAAAACGACGGCGGCGTGACGTGACGACACAACAGCAACTCTCGTTGTTCACGCTCCCGACACTTCGGCTCCGATGTCGACAGCGGGCAGAACCGAGCCGGCAGACGAGCGGCAAGAACGGCGCGCTGCCCGCTGCACGGCCGCTCGTCAAACTTTGACTTTTGCTCCCACCACTTGTTCGACATGTGGCCGAGCGGAAGCGCGACAAGTTGCCCGAGTGTTCTTGCTTCTTACCTGGCGGTGTCGCGTGCGTCAAGCTCGTCCCGTCTCGAGCGTCGCAGCGAAGGATCCAAGCAAGCAGCGATTGGGAGCGCGCGCGCGCGCGCACACACGCACCAAAACTCGCGCTGCACGACATGTCACGTGATCTGCAACGTCATCACTCGTTTGTATTTGTGCAAAGTTGACGGCCCCGCCCCCCTCCCAGAACGCGGAGGTCGTGACGATGACTGAAGGTCTCAGGCCTGACGTCACATCTCGCCTCGTGACGTCAGCGGCCTTTTGCGTCAACGTATGACCGACGACGTACAAGTGTGGCAGAGGCGACACCTGCACGTCGCCGACAGAACTACGCGTGCTGTGCATTGCGCGACCTCTGACCCCGGGACGGACGTGATGACGACATCAACGAACGTCCAACATTTTGGACACATTGCAAAAGATCAACTTTCAAGTTTTACTACCGTAAAAGGTTGTTTTTTTTAACTGTGGCGCGCGTGCCCTCGTGCGCGTGTTCGGGTGGGTGGGCGTGGTCTCTGGAGGACGGGGGTCAGATGAGGTTGCCAGGCAGCGAGCAGCAGCCAATAGGAGGAGAGCTTGGCCAACGCTGCTTAGCAACCGAGGCAAACGCGTGCAGCGGCTGAATGGAGGCACCGGGGTGAACACATGAAGCGCAGGGGTGGGGCTATCGGGGCCATCTCTTCAAGTACACAGGAAAAGATGAAGCAATGAAAACAAAGAGGTGAGCGCA
Source organism: Festucalex cinctus (assembly GCF_051991245.1). Classification (NCBI taxonomy): domain Eukaryota; kingdom Metazoa; phylum Chordata; class Actinopteri; order Syngnathiformes; family Syngnathidae; genus Festucalex; species Festucalex cinctus. The sequence goes on from NC_135429.1 coordinate 162,748, forward strand.
TGAAAACAAGTGGGGACAATATGAAGAGGTGAGCAGAGCTGGAGATGAAAAGATGGTGACGACATGAAGAGGCGGAGATCTGAAGTGGCAAAAGGGATGGAAACATGAATGACCAAGACTTGAAGAAATGCTGAATTAGGTGAAGACATGAAGGGGTGATTCCATGAAAACGTGACGGTTGTTAGTGAAAAGATGAGATCATGACATGAAGAGGTGAAAATATGAAGCCATGAAATGATGTCAAACATATGAAGAGACAAAGACATGAAATGAGGTGAATACATGAATATGAATACATGAAAAGGTCGTGAAGAAATGAAGAGGTGAATAGATGAAGCTACAAAAATGTGAAAAGAGAAAAACAGCTGACTTGAACAGAAATGAAAACATTCAAGTGTGAAGACATGAAAAGATGGTGACGACATGAAGGAGTAGATAAGTTCTTGTACTCTTCCGAGAACTTCCTGTTAGGATGCATCAGACTTGGACTGTTATGTCATTCTTTTATTATTGTGTGGACAAACTGGACAGGAAGTTGTCCAAATAAATTACTTTGACTGCCACAAGCTCATTCAAAGACTTCCTGGATGTCAAGCGCCATCATTTCCGAGTGACCAACATTTATGGACGGCGGCCAATTAGACGACGGAGGTGTGGCCTCATCTGCGGCCCTCCCGGAAGTGCTGTTGAACGACAAGCAGCATGTACAGAGATTACATGTGTTAGCGACGTTCCCTCGTCCGGACCTCCTCACACTGACGTCACTTCCTGACGCCACCTCTTCTCAGCCTCCTCTCGGGCCCCGCCCCCTCATCCTGGGGGCTCAGCTCCACTTCTGAGCGCTCCGTGTCCAGCTCCGGGTCCCGGACGGGCCGCGGCGGCGGGTAGTCGGGCTGGTAGTAGCGGTAGGGGTCGTCCTCCTCCGCCTCGCCGTAGTTGGGGAAGATGTTGGACGGCAGCTGGACTGCAGGAACAGCGGACGCCGTCACTCAACTCGGTCCATCAGTCAGCGCAGCCGCACTTCCGCGTTAGCGTAAGCCCCAAAGCAAGACGTTACCAAGACACTCAAAGAGGTTTTGATTGGGTTAGTGGGACAGGAAGAGGAGGAGCATTGGATGAGCGAGGAACGCGGCCGACTCCAGACACAAAGCGTCACGGCCCGGGTGGGTGGCCTTCGCCGTCGTACCTCCAACGTTGTAGCCCATGCAGGAGTTCTGGTCACAGTAACCGGGAGGCCCGGCAGTGCCCACTGGGCCGGGAACCCCGGGACGTCCCGGTGCTCCTGGATTTCCAGGTCTTCCCGACGAGCCCTGGCTGCCGGGTCTGCCCTGGCCCGGAGGACCTGCGGCGGGTTGGCGGGTCGGATGTGAGGAGGACGCCACTTCTTAGTGTGGAGGACAAACGATCGGAACGGGATTGATTACCAGGAGGTCCTGGCGGTCCTCTGGGGCCTTGAACTCCCACACCAGCAGAACCCTTTTCACCCCTCTCGCCTGGGGGACCTGCGCACACGCATGCACACTTGTCAATGTCCCCGTCGGGAGTTGTCCGCTCAAGGCGCCGCACCTCGTTCTCCAGGTTGGCCGTTCTGGCCGTTTTGTCCGGGGAAACCGGGCCTTCCAGAGGGGCCCTGTTCCCCCTGGGGCCCTGGGGATCCATTTCGACCAGGCTCTCCGGGAGGTCCCGGGACGGTGCGGACTGTCACAGACGAGCTGGGCGCGTGGTTCAGGATGGCGTTAAACTGAGCCATGTGACCTGCAAGCGGCAATGCACCCGTCAGGTGGGTTGAAATAGGGCCCCGCGGCGAGCTTGCGATGCTAATACACTCACTCTGGATCAGCTGCTCGCACACCTCCCTTGCGATGGTCTGGACCGTGGCCGTGGACTGCAGGTCACCCTGGCAACGCAAAACCTCAAAGTCAAGTCAGCGGAGGATAGCAAAAACAGCAGCAGATTGGAGAGAGGGATGGCGTACCCGTTCACCTTTGTCGCCCTTGGATCCTTGCGGGCCCTGCACCGAGAAGGAAAACGTTGACAGCACAAACTTGTCAAGACCTGCCCTGATTGATCAACCACTAGCAATGCCCTGCACTTCCTGGTTGATGTTTCATGCTTGGACTCACCGGCGGTCCCAGTTCTCCCTGTTTTCCCGGAGGTCCCGTGTTACCGGGGGCCCCGGGGACTCCGGGGCCTCCCTGCGTTTGAGAAGAAAGTGCACCAGCGTCATTTATACCGCGACATACAATAAGACTTTGCATCGTTCCAAACCGCTTACGATGGTTCCGGGGGGGCCCGGTCGCCCGGGGGGGCCATCTTTGCCCGACAGCCCCTGCGGACGTAAAAAGAACGCGTGTGAGACTCAACAAAGCAACGCTGATGACAGCGCGACTCACCCGGGGGCCAGGAAGTCCTTCTCTGCCGGGAACGCCCACTCGGCCGGCCACACCCTGAAACGCAGAGGTCACTCCGGGTCACCCACTGGCCAGCCAGGTTTGGAAATCGCACGACGTCGGCAGCATTTACCTGCAGACCCTGCTGACCCGACTCTCCTTTCTGTCCTTGCTCCCCCGGAGCACCCTGCACGTACGTACACATGTCGTGACACGCGTGAAGACGCACACGTGCTTGCACGCTTTTGAAATGCATAAGCTTCAGCATGCGTGACGTGCTAGCATCCCGGGGGTCTTACTGGGGAGCCTCTGATGGAGCGTCCGCTGGGCCCCAGTGGTCCTGGGGCCCCCTGGGGTCCTGGTACTCCGGGCTCACCTACTGCTCCAGCAGGCCCCTGGAGGAAGGGGTTTAATCAAGAAGTGGATCTGAAATCCCGGTCGACATTTGGATCCAAACTCACCACTGGACCGGGCACTCCACGGTCACCTCGGGCTCCTCGGATTCCGGGCCCGCCCTAATTGAAAACAGGCAGGATGACGTGCTGAATTCAGCATGTCGAAATGCAAACAGTGCGTGTGTGCGTGTGGCTCACGGGTGGTCCAGCAGGCCCCGGGGGACCTTTGCTGTCCTGCGTGCAGGTGCAGGCCTTGGGCATGGCAGGGCACTGGGCCTCGTTGCGCTGGGTGGCGTTGGCATACGAAGAGGGCGGGCGGGATGGCCGTTAGTTGATAGCGCGTGGCCGCGCAAGCATGCGGAGGACTCACCAAAGCAGGAAGTTCGCAGCACTGATCCCTGGAGGCCCACGAGGTGCTGCACATGATGTCGAACGTCTGGAGCTCAAACTGCAATGCAGCGACTGTCAGTGGCGGCACCAACCCCAACCCTGGACCCGGACCCGGACCCGGACCCGGACCCGTCCCATTTGCTCTTACCGGTGCCGAGTTGTCCTTGCTCCCTCTGGAGCGGACCATCCTGCCCAGAACTTCCATCCCCGCCGTGCTGATGTTGCCCGCCGCCTCAATGGCCTTGGTGGACACGGCCTGGCAGTCCACAAGTACGCTGGCGCTGGTCTTGCTGATTACCACATGAAGCTGCAGAGAGGACACTGTTTGGTCGACTCGTCTTCTTCACTTGAGGACAAGCGGTCGCAAAAGCCAAAGCCAGCAGCGGCACCTGACCTTGTGAAAGCTTCCGTGGAACAGTTTCTTGACGTGCGGACCCTCGAAGGTGACGGTCTGAAAGTGTCCTCGGTAGTCGTTGTTGAAGAAGGTCAAGGTCTTCCCTCCATCTGCAACGTCAGTCCGCACAAGTCAAGCGGAGCAACGACATTGGACAGTCATTATGCACCAAAGACTCACTGTCCAGGATGACGCCCACCAGTGGCTGGTGGTCCTGGTCCAGGACCTCCCAGAGTGCAAAAGGCTCCTGGGGGGTTTCAGGTAGCAGGCGGAACAGCAGCGTAATGGTGTAGTCTGAAGGAAGACCTTCGGGGTGGAGGAACCTGAGGGAGGCGGAGCATCCTGAACGAAGGTCACAACTTGCCGGCAGATTCCTTGCACCTGAGACGAAGGACAACCTGGTCGGCTGCGCCAGCAGCGCGTCGCCGTGCAGGCGGAAGCACGGGAATGCGTTGAAGGTTCCGGGCAGCATGGACACGCCGGCCAGGCTGCTGTAGCGATCCTCCAGCAGCCCAAACAGCCCCATCATGCGGAATCCTGCCAAGCACCGGAGGACAACCTCAAAGGTGACGGCCGTCTCACAGCGAGATGCTTCAAGTCTTACCAGGAGTGCTGGCGCCGTCCATGGCCACCAGAGGACATGCTGAAGACAGAGAGAAATGCTCTTGAAGTAAAAAGTCCCGATGAAGGCGCCGGACTGGTGGGCGAGCGCTCACTCACTGGCCGTGGCAGCTTCGCACACAAAGGTCACCAGCTTCTCTTCGATCTTCTTGACCCCATCCAGGTCGTCCACAAAAAAGACGTGCCTGTCGCTGGGCTTGCTGGCGATACTCACCAACTCGCCGTAGTCGGCGTCAGCGAAGCCGATGGCGAAGACGACCGAGCCTGTGGGCGACGGGGACGGGTTACAGCTCGGCCCTCACCTGCCGGGACAGGACGCGGCGAGGACCTGGGCGGACCTTCCAGCTGCATCTCCTTGGAGACCTTGTTGACATCATCCTGCGATCGGCCGTCGGTGAGGACCACCAGGACCTTGGGGACTCCCCTCCTGACTCCGCCTTCTGCCGTGAAGATGTTGTCCTTCACGTGCTGGATCGCGCGACCTAAGCAGACAGACGGACGCCATCGCTCCAGAAGGACAAGCCGAGCGCGGGGGGGCGGGTCACGTGATCACGGGTCTTGCCTGTCTTGGTGTTCCCTCCCTTGTAGGAGATTTTGTTGATGGCGTCCAGGAGGCGCTCCTTGTCGCGGTACGCGTTCAATGCAAACTCGGTGCGCGTGTCGTCGCTGAACTGAGCGATGGCGACCTGCGGCGCATCGGACTTGCTGGGGTTAACGTGTTGGTCACGTGACATGAGTGGTGTGGAAAGCGCCCAGGCTAGCCGCAGCATTTTGAGGGAGTCCAACCTGTGTGCCATCAGGTCCAATCTGGTCCAGCGCCCCAGCGGTACTGAACAAGAAGCTGATGATCTTCAGGAAGTTGTCGTCACCGATGCTCCAGGACCCGTCCACCAAGAACGCCAGGTCGGCCTTGGCTGCCTTGCAGACTGCACACGTTGCCGGAATGTCGACACGTGACGTCAGCCATGTCATCTTTCCAGCTGTTCTTCCCGCTTACTCTGCTGCCCCCTGTTGGCTTGCTAAGGTCGCTTACCTTCCTTGGCAGGGGGAATTGTGGGTAGTGGGGTGGTGCTTGGCGGCGTGGTGGGCGCTGGGGTGGGGACAGCGTCTGTACAAACAGTCGTGTCACATTCCCGCGCCACCAGAGCGAGCGTCGTCAGTCGGCGGCTACTCACGAGTCCGCTCGCTGGTAGACACGGCCGGGCCTTCGCTTCCGTCCTGCAGTTGGGCGTAAACGCTGACCTCGTACGGCGTGTCGGGCCTCAGGTTGCCGAAACAGTGCCGGCTGGATCCCGCGCTCAGCTTGGCTTCCTCCACGTCACCGCCTGACATTCGCAGGCTAAATCGGTTTTCCACGTCTTCCAGCACACGCTTCAAGGAGCCTCAGGACTCAAACCAGCAGGTTCAACAACAACTTTTTCCTGACCTCGGCCCCAACTCACCAGCGCCCCCTGGACTCAATCAACTGCACTGTCCCTGGATTAACAGCATTCGTTTTTCACTTAGCAGATAGATATACAGGTTGGGGTCTATCCATCATCTACAGCTTATCCGGGGCTGGGTCGTGGGGGGCAGAAGCATTAGGAGGGAAACTCAAGACTTCCCTCTCCCCAGCCACTTCAACCAGCTCCTCCGGCGGGATCCCAAAGGCGTCCCCAGGCCAGCCGAGAGACAGACGTCGCTCCGGCGTGTCCTGGGTCGACCCGGGGGCCTCCCGCCGGTGGGACATGCCCGGAACACCTCGACAAGGAGGCGTCCCAACCTGATGGCCGAGCCACCTCAGGTTGGGGTTAAAAAAAAAAAAAACTCAGTGAATTGAACCTATTTTCCTTCTTATAGCCTGATAGTGATTTCTAAAACCATAAATCGATCCTTTGAACACGTCCAAAAAGAGAATTTGACTTCAGTGCCTAAATGTTTCTTTTTTGTATCTTGACATTTTCTTGGAATTGACCCGGCCCATGAAATACGACATACATGACAATTCTGTTCTCGTCTTCTGCTCGAACGTGATCTCATCTCAAAGGAGTGTTTGTTCTGGTCTGTTGCCAGCAGGTGGCGTGTGACTTACTGCCGGCGGACTGGACGACAAGCCTGTAGGCGGCGGCGTGTCTGAGCGGCTGCCACTGAACGCACATGCCAGTCGTCCTCTGCTGGTAGACGCTCAGGTCGCTCACGGCCATACGCACTGCCGGGGCAACGGCCGCGCGTCAGTCGGCTTCAAACCGCCACCGCGCTTCCAAGGGCGGCGCACGCCCAGACACTCACGCGTCCTGGCCCGGCCCGACAGCGCCTCGCTGGACCCGCTGCCGTAGGACGCCAGGACCTTGACGCCGTACTCGGTGCCGCTCAGGAGGTTGACGATCATCATGGTGCTCACGTCCGCGCCCACGAAGGTCTCCAGGGCGGGTCCGGCGGCTGCAGCGGGCGGGGACGGCAACGACGGTTGGAGGGCCGCTTAACGAGCGCGAGCGACGAGCGGACACACTGACCCGACAGCGGCTGGTACACCACGCGGAAGCCCGTCGTGGGAGAACCGGGCGGGAGGTCCCAGCTGATCCGGAAGCGGTTGTACCACTCCTCCGACACGCGCAGATTCCTGGGAGGCAACTGCGGAACTGACGGACGGGATGGAAAAAAGGAGATGGATTAGCGGCAAAGGCGACATTTTTGCACCCGGCCCGTCACCACGCTAACAAACGTACGCGTGCGTCCGCTGGCCGTGGCCGCGGCTCCGTCTCCATCCAGATAAACGGCCGTGACGGACACTTTGTACTGCGTGTCGGCCGACAGGGGTTGTAAAACCAAACTGGTCTGCGTGGACGGAAGCATCCTCTGACAGCACAAAAAACAAACGAGACGTCAAATTTCAAAGCTGGTCTGGCGCGCACCGCGCCGCGGCCCTTTTGGGAACGGCGAGACAAACGTCGCAGATATCACGGCGAGTCATTGCGAGGCGGACGCCACCTTGGAGTTCCGTTGCAAAATGGCTACTGGTTGTCCGGTCTTGACGAAGCCATCGCCGATTGGCTTGGCGGAGCTCCGCACACCAAATTGTTGTCGGCCTGCTCCGGAAGCTTTTGGAGATCTGGATCAAGAACTCCAGCTGAACGCTGGCGTTTCTCCACATGACCACCGCGGGGGTAACGGGACCGTATGCCCAGTGCAGCAGTGGGGGGACGCTGATATCGAGCAAATTCCAAGCACAAAGTTGCTCCTGGCTTGCTGGCCACTCGGCGATGGTTCCGTCACCAGCATGTGCGGGTTTTTTCCCGGCTCTCCCTTTGGGAAGGCGACTCTTGCTTTGCCCGGTTTTTCCTTCCTCCCGCTCCTGGCGTCATCCCCAATCTCGTCGGGTCATCGTTTCGCGTGATCGGATCTCGTCTTGCTTTGCTCAAGTCGACCTTGACGAGGTCTCGGTGTCCCTCCATTGCTGCTCACTAATCTTTCAATTTGATTCAATTCGATCCCAATTTTTCATTCAGAACGGATTTGCCATTGAAAATGATTTGATTGACAATCAATGTGTCGTCATCGGCTCCGGTCAGTCTGACTCGTTCATGCTAATTAGCTTGCTACTCGCAGTACTTTAATCACTCAGAAGAACGTCTTTCCAACTCCCGTTGTCTTTGACAGATGACATCATCTTACCGTCTCTTGGTCGCCGTCCGCGCTGCCGTAGCTGAGGCGGTAATGGCGGACGTGGTGGGCGTCGGCCTGTTGCCATGACACTCGCAGGCTGAAGGCGCTTCGGTCATCGACGGTCAGGCCCCGCACGCCGGAACGAGGGGCTGCGAGCGCAAGCACGAGCCGCCGCCGCGTCAAAGCGCTGCGACTGGGCGGGGCTTAACAAAACGGGACGCTCACCTGCGATGCTGGCGGTCGCCGTGGCAACGGTGGTGCTTCGCTCCGCTACAAAGAACAAAAAAGCAACTCAATCTCCTCACGTGCCTGAGAGTCGGCGTGCGCGTGCGCGTGCGGGCCGCACCCGTGTATTCGAGGAGCGAGACGCGCTCGCTCTCCACCTCGTCGGCGTAGACGGCGCTCACGACGACCTCGTACTCGGTGGAGGGGCGGAGTCCGCTCACCGTGTAGCTGTTTGCGTCCACCAGCACCTGACAACACACACGGACAGCTTGAAGCTCCGCCCACCCCGACCGACAGGCCAAAAGCCAAGCGCGCCCACCTCTCCGCTGTCGCTGGCCTCACCCGGGCCAGCGTCCGCGGGCGCCCACCCGAGGCGGTAGAGAGCCACGTCGGCGGCGGGCGTCCGCCACGACACCCGGAAGCCGCCGGCGGTGGCGTCGTGGCTCCTCACGTCCGCCGGCTCCGGAACGTTGCCTGCGCGCGCGGAAGCCACCCGAGTGCGTGAGCGTGCGTGCGTGACGTCGCCGCGGCGACGGGCCCAACCTGTGGTGAAGCTCCGCGTGGCCGGCTCCGCTCGTCCCTCGTCGTACGTGGCCACCACGCCCACCGTGTACTCGGTCAGGGGGCTCAGGTTGCTTAGCAACCAGCTGGTGTCGCGGCCCACCTCCACCTGCGCGCGTCGTCATCATCGTCATCGTCATCGTCGTCATCGTCATCGAGTCGTTTTGCGCACCTGGTTGCTTTCCACGCCGTCGCTGCGGGCGTAAACGAGGCTGTAGCCCGTGGCCTTCCTGGAGGCGGAGTCCCAGCGGAGGTGGGCGGAGCTGTGGCCCACGTCCGTCACTCGCAGGTCGCTGGCCGGGAGCAGCGCCACTGAGCACACGTCAAAAACGGCGACTTTTTTGGTTTTGGAACTTTCGTGAAAGACGACATCACACGAAAGAAGCATATGGACGACCAAAACTGATGATGACATAAATAAATGTCAACACAAAAATGATCTATTATATATATATCGACAGAAATAAATACATTTGTATTTCATTTTCAAATTGGATTTTTTTATTTCTGTTTTTATTTTATAAAAGTGAAAAAAAAATGTATTTATTTATGACTTTTTTTTACATTTTTTTCAAATCTTATTTGTTTTTATGTACACTTTTTATGTCCGTTTTGGTCCTTCCGACGCCGCCAACGCCTCAAAACCAAAACAACCCAAAAACCGCCGGCATGCCGAGCGGCCATTTTGAGGACTCACGCGTGCTGATCTGCCCGGTGACGGGGTCGCTGGCCTCCTCGCCGTACATGGCGTACACCGTCACCGTGTACTCCGTCGACGGCGTCAGGCCCTCCAGCTCCGCCTCCTCCACGTCCGCCGCCACCTTCACCTGCCGCGGTCGGCGTGCGATGACGTCATCGTCCTGGAATGACCGCATGGTCTTCTTTGGCTCTCACCTCCTTCTCGTCGTCGGGCTCGCCCTGGCTGAGCGCCGCGTAGAGGATCATGTAGCCGGAGGCGGCGGGGGCGGGGCTCCAGCGGACGCCGATGGTGTTGTGGCTGGGGTCCAACAGGTCCAGGCGCTCCACGGTGGGCAGGGCCACTGCGGCGGGAGGGGCGAGGGCGGTCAACACGGGATTTTGGGCCTCGGCGTCGGCGTGCCGGCGACGTACGCGTGGCGGCGCTCCCCCTCAGCGCCTCGCTGGCGGCGCTCCGGAACACGGCGAACACGGCCACCTGGTACTCGCTGACGGAACTCAGGTGCTCCAGCAGAACGCTGCGCTCCCGGCCCGGGACCACCTGAAAAGCGCCACGGCGTCAGCGAGCGGCCATCTTGCCGTATTGGGGGGGGGGGGCCAAAAGCAAAAAGCGTCCACCTTCTCTTCGGGTCTGCCGCCGCTGGCCGGGTAGTAGACCACGCGGTAGCGCTCCACCTCGCCGGCCGGCGGCGTCCACGACACGCGGAAGCTGCGGGCCGTGATGTCGGAGGTCACCAGGTCACGGGGCGGAGCCACGACTTCCGGCGGGGGGCCGGCTCCGCCTTCCACTGCAAAACAAACCTGCTGAATGCAGCGTGTCGGCCATATTGGATGTGTCAGAGCGCTCACCTCGCTTGAGATGAATTTTACAGCTGCACAACGAATGTAAAAATGTTTGAACATGAAATTAAGTGCTTGCGTGTCAATTTTCCACTCTGCGTCCTTTTCATTTTTGTTTTAGTCAATTTGGAGAGAACAAATAGAATTGACAAATATTTTTTGCTCTTGATATTCATTTTTTGCCGATCTCATTTTCCAAGCACGAAACCAGCCGCCACATCCAAGATGGCGTGGCGTCAAGGTACCCGCCAGCTCCTCCAGCGTGCGGCAGACGCTCCTGGTGAGAACGCCCACGATGTCGCTCATGGCGTCAAAGTCGGCCACGTTGTAGACGTGCGTGCGTGCGGGCGGCGACGCGATGGCCTCCAGCTCGTCCTCGTCCGCGTTCTTCACGCCTGCCGAGGGAGGGAGCGAGATGAGCGAGCGCGAGCGCCGCCAGCCTACCGTCGCTGCGCGCGCCCGCGTCGACTCGCACCGATGGCGAAGACGCGGATGCCGGCGTCCCTCAGGGTCTGCGCGGGCGGCGCCACGTCGTCCTGGGACTTGCCGTCCGTGACCAGGATGGCCACCTTGGGAACGCGCGCTCGCGAGCCCGACTCCGCCTTGAAGCTGTTCTCCAGGACGAAGGTGAGCGCCAGACCTGCGCGCAGGTTTCAAAGCGCTAGCGAGCTGGCTACGGCGGGAGGCGACGTGGCGTACCGGTCAGCGTGTTTCCGCCTTTGTACGGCAGGTTCCTGACGGCGTCCACCACGGCGCCTTTGCTGGCGTGACTGTTGAGGTGCCACTCCACCCTCGGCTCGCCGCTGAACTGCACCAAGCCTGCCGACGCGCCGCAGGCGTCACGCGCGCGCCGCTCGCTGGCTCGCTGGCCGCGGCGCCGTCCGTCCCGGCCGCTCACCCACGCGCGTGTGCTCGCCGTCCACCGTGAAGGCCTGCACCAGCTTCTCCAGGAAGCTTCGGACCAGGCGGAAGTTGCTGCGGCCGATGCTCCACGAGCCGTCCACCAGCATCACCACGTCGGCGGCGCCCGGCGTGCCGCACGTGAAAGCGTCCGAGCCTGGGCGCAAATCGGCAAGCCTTCAAAATCAAACCTTTGGCCATCAAAATCAAAACAAGACAAAATACGCCTCATTTTGGACTTCAATTTAAAAAAAAAAAAAAATCTGTATATATTTGGACTTAATATTAAAACAATGCAAAATCTGGAACTCATTTTGGAGGTTTCAAAAAAAGAAGAGAAATCTGATTTTGGACTTTTAAAAAAAAAAAAAAAAAGAGAAATGTGGGTAATTTTGGACTTGAAATGAAAAATAAAAGTGAAAACAAACAAACAAACTTTTGTTTTCTGCGAGCAAGTGACAAATGTTAGCAAACGTGGCAAACGGTTGTCGACGTGGCGCGTCGGGCGAGCCCCAACGTGTCCCGGACATCTTGAGGCCACTTTTTGTTGTTGCTGTTTTTCGTGCAAACGCAAATTTAGGAGCCCTTCAGAACGCCCGACGACGGCCGTGGGGCGTTCAGGTGCAACGTTGCGCACGTTGCGCGCCCGCCGGGTCAAAGTTGAGCTTCTGCCGATCGTTGAAGCGTTCCGGGAGCTCGTCCGGTCTCGTCTGGTCTCGTCTCGGCTTGTCGGATTGCCGAGCCGTGACATCATCCAATTTCGCAAGGCTGCGGAATGTTTGGCTTTCGGCCATCTTGTGCTCACGTGACCAACGTTTGATTGGCACTTTGGCGCCAACAAAATCACAAATGTTTTTCAAATGATTTTTTGGGTTTCATTTTTTGACGGGTTTTGCCCAGAATTTTGGAGCGGCGCCGACGTGCGGGGACAGAACGCCGCATGATTGACAGGTCGCCGGCGCAGGCGGGAGCCGCGCCCGCCGCCTCAGCCATCCGACAAGTGCTGACAAGATGGCGCCGGGTTGCTCCGCCTTGACATACGAGTGAGTTCCTCGCCGCTTTGGGAGTCGCAAGCCTTTTTTATTTTGGCCAAAATGGTCGTTCCCAGCCGGGACAAACTCAAGTGGGAAGTCGACTCATTTCCTGCCGTGGCAGCAAAAAGTGACGTCACTTCCTGGCCGTCTCACCTTCCGCGATGGCGTTGACGTGCGCGGCGGGGCCGCCATCTTGTGGACTTTGGGACTGAAAGGGTTCTCGTCCGGCCCGCTCAGCTGAAGCAAACAAAAGACACGTCAAGCGCCAACGCGCCGACGACCTCGGCCAATTGGACGCCTTCACCTTGGTGCTTGGCCAGCAGCGGTTTGCTCCTCAGCGCCCCCCTCAGGGCAAACACCTTGAAGACGTAATCTGTGCTGGCGTCGAAGCTGTCGATCAACAGCTCGGCGTCCTCTTTGGCCACGCCCACCTCCGTCTCCTCGCCGCCTGTTGGCAAGCGCGCGTCCGTCACCATTTTTGGGTGCCTTTTTTTTTTTTTTTGGCGTGCGTGCGTGCGTGCGCCTCACCGGGCCGCGTGCTGTAGGCCAGCACGTATCCGTCCAGCGGACCTTTGGGCTCCTTCCAGGACACCAAAAGCTCGGTGGGACTCAGCACTTTGCTCCGGAACCTTCTCGGGGAAGACACTGAACCAACGGCAGCGAGGACACACGTGACCGACATGGCCGACACGCACCTCAATCAAGATGGACGCACGTCTTGATATGATATGACCGGATTAAGACTTGTGAGGTCGTGAGGCGGCCATATTGCTCCTCCCAAGAAAAGGTTCTTTCTTGCCATACGTTTACAGGATCCAAAATTGGAGAACATTTGAGACAGAAACGGTGATGACTGATGCGGTTTTAAACGTATTCAACATCAACAAAAAGACGGCAGACATTTGACGAGTTGCCTTAACGCACGTCGAAATGCTTCATGATGTTTAGCACATCTCGGATCAGTTTTGTTTCGTCTGCTGGCGAGGTGGGAGGAACAAGATGGCCGCCTGGTGACTTCAACAGCTTGCATTGGCGCGTGCAGGCAGCAAATTGCTTCATCCAATTCATTGACAAAAAAACTCGTGTACATATTAAAACGGAAACAACAGCCAACTATCGGCAAAGAAGGATGGAAATTAAAAAAAAAAAGTGTGCACAGCCAAAAGGACGCGCTTTTCCCGCTCATAGTTGACGTTTACTTGCAATCAACTGAAAAGATGTTTGCGGTCAAAATAAACATCACATTTGGAGCTTGAAATGTGGACGGGAAACAAGTAAACGCGCCAGCGAATGTGGATGATCACGTGAGGGTGATGAGCGCGTGAATGATGATGATGATGATGATGATGAAAACTCACCTTGTGCTCGCGCAACGTGGGCGCGCATCAACACCAGCAAGCCCAAAGTGACGATCCAGTGGCGTGACGTCATGGCGAAGCCGCACTTGCCTGAAACGACGCGAACGAAAAGAAAAGAAAAGAAAAGTTGGCGGCAAACGCAAACGTTAAACCTTCGCCCAACAATTGGCGCGCGTTTACCTGACGGGCGATTGGGTGTGCTCAAGAAGCTTCCGGTCGCTCGGCAGAACCCCCAACTGACGTCCGGTCCGCTCCGCGCGTCCCGCTGCTCTGAATCTGAACCTGAACCTGAACCCGGCGCACCCGCAGCCGGAAGTGCTTTCTTTCAAAATACCACCGTGACGTCACCTGCTGTTGCTCCTCTGCCTTTCAACGGGTGTCCCGCGCGGGTCAGGTGCAAACAACGACGTTGACGTCATTGGGCGTTCGGCACCTGCGGCTTCATCCCCTTCTGCCACTTTTGCACCTTTCCACGTGTTTTACTTTGCAGGTAAGTCGGCGCCACTTCCTGTATGCGCGTGCGCGTGCTCCTCTCTCGAGTCGGTTGGGACTTGTTCGACACTTTGCTTGTTTTTTTTGGGGTCTTTTCTTTCTCGCCGTCATCGCCCCGAAGGCACTCATTCCGAAGGTTAGGCCCCTCCCCCCCCACGTCCCGGACACGCCCCCACGTCGCTCGTCACCGCGGAATTTAGTTTGGTCTCAACAAGATGTCTTCAAAAAAAAAAAAAAAAGATGTCTTCAAACAAACCTGGTATTAAAAATAAAATAATTTCCTTTTCTATTTAATTTAGCATTTTTCATTCCTTTTGCATTTTGTGGTTTCCATTTTGACACTTGCTCTTGTTTTATTTCTACGTGACCGAAAGAGGGCGCCAAAATCACGTTAATGGCAGAGGACTTTCTGAAACGCGATATTTTTTTTTTTAAAACATTAGCTATATTTATTTTCCTTCATTTTGTCCATTAAATCTTTTACGTTTGCATTTTTGTCTTTTCCCCTTTTATTTTGCATTTTGTTGTTTCCATTTAATTTTGATACTTTCTATTGTGTCTATTTAAAAGTTTAGACATACAAAACAAACATATTGACTACAAACATGGCATTGTGTTAGCATCTAAGCTAACGATGCTACTGACCACTTTGGCCTGCTCAATCAACGGCAGTCTTCTTACACAAGTGACCATCACAGTCATGAATGCTTTAACAGCTTCTGAAATCAATTGGATCCATTTGCTCAACTTTTCCAACAAAGAATGATGAGAAAACGCAAGCAGCCTCGAAAGAAAGGAAAAGACGTGTCAGCCAACGCTTGTGGGCGTGTCAAGTCACGGAAACGCTGTACGCCCGCAACTTCCGGTTTAACATGTTAAAATAAAAGCATCATACTGAAAAAGGAAATAAAGATGGCAGCATTTACACAAACTAGATTCTCAATTATTTGATGATTTATCCAAGGACCGGCAAGAAGGATGAGCGCCCTCTGCTGATCCAAATAAAACGTAAATCAACTGGCGAGGAAACTAGCAAGTCTTGTTTAGATTTGTATTTCTTTATTTACAGCCAGACAAGCCAACTTGATTCGACAAACAATAAGTTGAACAAACAACCCTCACAGTTCAATTCCCAAGTAGAAAGCGATCAGGTGTGTCAATGACAACAATTAAAAAAATACAAATAAAATGCTGACCATGACCAGCATAAACAAACAAAAAGCGTCTGAAAGGATGTCAAGCGTGCTCAAGGGCGCGAATCTGAACCGCTGTCGTGTCCGTCGCGTGTGCAAATCCTAAAAGAAGCAAAATGTCATGTGACGAAGAGGAACAAACGACAAACATTTGCTCACCGAGCTGACGCAAGGCCGCCATCTTGCCGTACCTGTCCCCTGCGGGTCTGACGTCACTCCAGCAGTCCGCTACCGCTTTTTGCATACTAGCGCCGCCCGCTGGCCTGTCATCAGGACTGCAAAATGGTTGCTTTTCACGCCACAAAAGTCAGTGATATGAAGAAAAGTTATTTTGTCTTTTTTGACATTATTTGTCTTTCATGAACAGGATTGTTCCCAACAATTCCATACGCGTGTGGAGTTCGCGATTGTGGAGTTTGGTCTGGAAGTGGATGATTCCGGATCAGCTTCAGGCGCCAAAGTGCCGCCATCTCCTGGCCAGTTTGGGAAATGCTGTCGGTGACGACCACTGATCTATATATATATATGCTGGATAGCCGATAGCCAAGACTCTTTTGCGGTTGCGAGGCCGCCATATTGCTCCTCCCAAGAAACGTTTCTCGGCGTACGATGCTATCCATTTATAGTATGCAAATTGGAGAATATTTGAGACAGTACTTCACAGAAATATCATTTAAGACGTTTTAAATGTATTAAACACAGACAAGAGGACGTCAGACATTTTGCAACAGAAAATTCAACGGCTTGCACTGGCGTGTATGGGCCAGCGGTTATCAAGTCATATATACAGGTCAGTGGCATCGATGTTGACTACATTTCAGAGTGCATTGTGGGTAATTTTCGCTCCCAGCCACGACGAAGTGTTTTTCGAATGAAAGCAAAACAAGCTCAAGGGAAACAAACTAAGGTCACATTTTGTATCCCGACTTGTGTAAAATAAACACATAGCAGAGGATCAGACAACGGCTCGTTTTCCGTCCTTCAATTTCCAATTTTAAGCGACAAACGGCTCAATCCCCTCAAATGCAGACAGCAACACTGCCTCCCCGTGGACTGGGGAGGAACTGGCCTTTAGACGCATCTCGAAACAGCGGGGTTTGTCTCACAAATAAATGCGCGTGCGCGGCGATAACCACCGCCATTTTTTTCCCCAAGTTAAAAGCAAAAAAATAAGTCATTTTTCTGCCAGCTTATCATTCCATCCTTTTCACAAATTTCATTCTGGAGTTTGGGATCAAGTCCAGCTGACGTGACACATTCACGATACGCACAAAAAAAAAAAAATCCAACCCACAATCATACTGTAACTTCTTTTTTTGTTTGTTTTTTATTCAGTCAGTGTGCGTTATAATAAAATAGATGATCACATCACATGAGCGGGCGCCCACTTTTACTTCCTCTTCACGACAAACAAAAAAACGAAGACAAACGCCAAGAAAACATTTCACTCGGTTATCTTGTTTAGCTTTTTTTTTCCTCTTTTCTTTTTGACAGTTGGGTCGACTTTCCACGACGAGAACAAAGAACAAGTATAAAGTGCAAACGAGAAACAACACAAACACGGGAAAAGCATGCGGGACGTGTTGTCATAGCAACACACAAACAAAAGTCCGTTCTCGCATTCGCCGGCAGTCAAAAAGTTGATGCCAATCGCACTTCCTGCCTCCTCCTCCTACTTCCTGTGTCAAAGTGCACGATGGTGCGCGTGCGCCGCACGTTACCCGATTACCGATCTTGGATTTCTCCACCAACTTGTCCTCCTTCCAAACACTTCCTGCCACGCCTCCCTGCCGTTGCCATGGAAACTGCCAAGATGACGATCTCGTCGTCACATTTCCCCAAAAACACGTCGTCGTCCATGCGGCTTTAGTGCAAACAAACGTGTGAGCTAAGCTAACACGCTAACAACAACAACAACATTTACTGCATGAGAACATTTTGCCCAACATTGTGATCGTCGTTCTGGATGATGACGTCATCGCAGCAGCCATCAATCCATTGGAGGTCAGCGGGTCATGTGATCAGTCTTGGGGGGAGGGGTTATGAAAATACACACGCACATGTCAATAAATAAACTCGCACACACAAAGTGAAAGCGTGAAGGTGGGCGCAAAGAAAGAACCCAGAGCGGGTTCTGACCCGTCGCTGGCCCCTCCCTCCCAAATCAAACTTCCTGTTTGGGCTGGGGAGGGGGCGTGTCCTACAATTGGATGGACGGAGGAGGAGTCGCTCGGCTTCATTCATCCCATGCTGGATTTCCGCCGGTGAGAAGGATGAGGGGGCGGGGCTTTAGGGGCTGCCCGCCGCCTGGTCTTCCCGCGTGACCGCCGAGGAAGAGGACGACGGCAGGTTGCCGTCGACGGGCGTGAGGGTGATTTCCACTTTGGTGGGCGGAGTCTTGTTGTTGTTGTTGTTGTTGCTGTTGGGGCGGGGCGCCTTCTGGATGACCTCCACCATGGGCGGGCGAGCCGACGGCGGCGCCAGCTCCCAGCCGGCGTTGCCTGCGTTCTGGAAGAGCAGCAACGGGCGGGCGCGGCGGTCCGGCTCGGGAGTGGCGGCGGCGGGCGTGGCGGCGGGCAGCGCGCTGAGAAGCAAACCCGGCGGCTCTCGGATCACCAACTCCAGCACCGACGACGACGACGCCGCCGCCGCCGCCGCCTTCTGGATGACGCCGCCCGTCATGGAGGTGATGACGGGCCCGTGAGGGGGCGGCGGTTGAGGCGGCGCAGAGGTGGGCGGAGCCAGCGCGTCCTCCGGCCGCGGTTTCCTCGGTCTCCCGCGTTTGCGTTTGACGGGAGGGGCCGGCGCGGCCTCCGGGGGGCGCTTGGCGGCGCCGGACGCGGGCGGCGGGGGCAAGGGCGGCGCTTTCTCGCGCTCGTACGACAAACAGCTCTGCGGGACGATCACGAGGGGCAGCGGGCCGCCCTGCTGCTGGGACAGCGTCGCCATGGCGATCACCTTGACGCCGCCGCTCGCCGGGCCGCCCGCCGACCCGGCGCCCGAAGCGTCTTTGGGCGCCAGGGAGGGCGGCGACGAGCGCAGCGGCGGCTTGTCCGGGCTGCGGGGGAGGATTCGGGGAAGCTGCTTCATGTACGCCTCCACCTGCCACACACGCGCACACATCAGCGACAGCGACGATTTCGTGATAAATGGAGATTTCTATATTTGTCGGCCAAAAGATGAAGTGTTGGAACTCGGCAAGCGTGGCCATATTTCGAGTTGCTTTCCAGCCACTGGAACTGCTGCATTGTTGATGGCTTATTGAGCAGTTACTTGGCGGGCCACTAGGGGGTGCACCTCAAAGGTTGTGGGGAAATGGACGCAAGTCTTCGGGCAAAGAACAAGACTGACTTGTGGCCGACATTTATCTGTCCTCACTTTTGCATGTTTCCTTGGAAAAAATCTTCGATTTTAACTATTTCTATATGTTTGGATTTTCGAAGGACAATATCTGAGGAATGTTAATATTGAAGTCAATGTATTGATTGACTTTTGCAAAGTTCCAATTTTCGTCTTATGGTAGATGATGGTGGATTTATGACCTGAGCGATCGTCCTATTGTGACGTAATAGTTGTCGTGTATTGCATCATGATCGTGATCATACGGAGAGGAGATTGCCACCCGTACGAGAAACGTTTGATGTTTGCGTGACTGTAGCGCCCCCATGTGGCCACACAGCAGACGGTGCAGACGAAAACTGAACGCGGCGACGAAATGAAGATGAAAAAATGTTCTGACCTGCTTAAAATCCAAAACACGCGTGTCGGCGACCTACCGCGGGCCGCAGAGAAGAGACGGCGGGAGAGGGCGGAGCCTCAGGCGGCAGCGGTTTGGCCGAGGGCGCCGCCTTGTCGGCGGCCGGCGGCTTGGACGGCGACGAGGAGGCGGAGTCTCCGCAGTCCCTCTGAGGAAACAGGAAGCGGTGAGCGGCGACAGCGGACGCCAAACCGCCGGGGCCGTGGGGGTCACCTTGAGGTCGGCCAGCGGCGTCTTCTTGATGACCTTGTGCGGCCTGGCGGGCCCGCCGGCCAGCGCGGCCGCCGCCACCAGCTCGGCCTGGCTGCAGCGCGGGTTGACGATGTGCTCCTGGATGAGGTGTCGCGCGATCTCCACCACCGTGTCGAAGGAGCGCTTGAGGATCTTCTGCGCCCAGTCGCAGATCAGCTCGCACGCCGCCTCCGTCACTTCCTGCTTGTACGTCTGCACCAGCTCCGTCAACTCCGCCTGAGCGTCGGCGGCATGAAAAAAGGTCACAAAAATCCATCAATCAAAAAATGATCTCATCCTCATAACCGTTTATTAGGGATGGAACAACATCGATATCACCATATGACAAGATCGGGCTGCTCGCTTATGGGGAAAATAATTATCAGCATTATTTTGGCAATAACTGGAATCGCAATTATTTATGTTTTGGTACAAAACACCAAAATGTTTACACTTTTAAAAATATTAAGACCAATCAAAAATTACAAAGACTATAATTATGTAAGTTCCTTTTGGACAAAACACAATTGATAATAGTAGATATTTATAATAATATATATTTATTCATGTTGGAGTGCAGAATGTGCACTGTGCAGTATTTATTTTCCAATACAAAGCAAGAAAATGTTTAAAGGTACAATATATATATATATATTTAATTTATTTGAAACGCTATAATTACACAAGTTGATTTTAAAATTAATACAATTAAAGTTTAAAATGAATTATTGTTTATTTATTATTATTATTAATCAAATAAAATGTATTAAAAAAAAGGTGCAATTGTATAAATTTAAACAACTAAAAAATTTGTATTAAAAATCTTTTTTTTTTTTAATGATGATGCTGATTTTGTAATTGTGGAGTGTAATAATTGAAATTGTCATTAAATTTACACAGCCCTTGGTCACGATATGATAATTATTATGATATTTTGAGGAGGATGGCAATACACAAAAAAAAAAGCCATAATATTGTAAAAAAAAAAAAAAAACAATACTAAAAAAAAACAATATTGTGCATTGCGCTTTTGTATATTACAGCAAATCAAAAATATGCTAAAAATGTTAATAAAAACTCTATAAATATGTGTGCACTGAAACACAGGAGGGCCAAAACATGTCTTATGAAAATGAAACTGCATGAAAACAAACAACTGCCCAAATGGAAAAATTTTGGATATCGTGACATGCCGCCGGCGAAATATGGCGGCAGTTTGAATCCGGCGTGAATGCGTGTGCGCGCGTACCGGGTCACTCTTGAGGTCGAGGTTGGGCAGCAGCGGCATGTTGAGGACGCTCTTCCTCCTGATGCCGCTGTAACAGTACGTGTCGCCGCAGCAGTTAGGGAAAGCACACGTTGGCAAAAAGGAGGCGGGGCGGGGCGGGGCGGGGCGCGGCGCGGCGCGGCACGCCCGCTCTCCACGGCAACAAGGCTGAAGGATATTTGGACTGTCCTCGTCCGCCGAGCCGTCGGGCTTTAATGTTGGGGAAAATGTCTCGGATGATTTTGCCAAAGTTGGCGGCGCTCAGCGGCCGATGCTGCAGGTTGTCGCAGTAGCGCCTGCAAAAGGGCACGGGATGCTCAGACGGCGCGGCCGGCGGGTCGTCGCCCTGACGTGCGCTCACCTGTACGTTTCGTAGACGTCCTGCTTGGGCAGACACGTGTCCGAGTGCTCCTCCAGGTGGCTGCGGATCCAATTGCACGTGTGAACTTGTTCCGCCGCCGTCAGCAAACTGTCGCCGCCGCCGCCACCGCCGCCGCTACGCACGCACGCACACAAGATTGGTTTGGAGGGGCGGGGCAGGAAGCGGAGCGGTGGTTATTAGAGTTCGCCAATTTTCATTTGACTCAGCGTAGTTTTCATTTGGTTTGGAGGATTGTTTTTTCAATTGACTTTGTTTTCACGCCGCTTGTGTTACTTTTGATTAGTTGGAGATATTTCATCAATGCTTCGTTTTAGTTTGTTTCAGTATTAGTTTTAGTTTTTAAAAAGTTCCAAAAACTACCCGCAATAATGGAAATTGCCGTTCATTTCAAAATAAAAAAATTCCCATGAATTATACATATTTTTTGTTTATTATGTTCTTTCGTTTTGGTATTATTTTTACTTTATTATAAATGTTTCTTTTTTAATTTACATTCATTTTTCCATTAAAATGTTTTTTTTTTTATTTACTTATTACAGTATACAGCACAGTATATATATTTTTTCATTTATTTATTTATTTTTTTTTGTTTTGGTATAACTTTTAGTTTATTATGAATTCTTTTTCAATTATCATGTTTTTTTTCCCACTTACAATAATTTTTTCCCCATTAAAAGTATGTTTTACTTGTTACTTGTTAAAAAAAAAGTACGTTGTAAAAAAATTCTGCAAAACAGCAAGGCTGCGAAAGATAAACGTGCGATAAAGGAGGAAACACTGCATACGTGCGATATTTAAAAGAGCGGCGTCATCTTTTGGTACTTTTCCATTGGCTGCTGCTAGCTAGATGATGTCACTTGTGCGCGACACGCTTTCAAGCGTATTCCATATTGGGATCAACATGAAACGAAATGCAGACCTCTTGTCGCCGGCGCCGAGGCCCGACGGCAGCTGCAGGTACAAGTAGAGCTTGTCGTTGTCCGAGAAGCGCTGAACGTCTTGCTGTCAAAACAACAAGACACGATGATGTCATCAGCATGCGCCAAACACCACCACCACGGCGGCAAGGACGCGCTTCTCACCAGGATCTGCTCCACTTTCAGCTGAACGCTCTTCCTGCAAGGCAAGACAAACAAAGAGAAGGTGAGACGCCCCGACGGGCGTTTGCGCGTGACGTTGTCCGTCCGCCGTCCGGCGTGTCGTACGAGATGTTGGTCTTGAGCTTCTGCAGCAGCATGCTGGGCTCCGTGTCGCCGTCGGGCGCTTCCGCCTCGCCCTCCTTGCCGCCGCCAGGGTGGCGCCGGTGCTGCTGCTCCTCCTCCAACATGCGGACCGCCCACTACGCGGCGCTCGCGCGCGCCATCTGAATCTGAACGCATGCAGATCTTCATTCGTGCATTCCAACAAGACGCAAAAATTGCCACTTTGGCCCGTCGACTTTGGAAATCGCAATTCATACACTTAGAAAGGTCCACTTCAAGCCGTCCAGCATTTCAAAGAGCCTTCTAGTGGGACGTCACGTTTAAGTGCGCCCCCTTGCGGTGGAGGGCAGGGCGTGAATGCGAGTGAATTACAAAACAATCCGTTCAGTTCAAAATTCTCGAGCCGTTCCTGCGTGACTCACATTTCAAACAGTGTCAACAAAAACGAATCATTCCATCAACATTTCATTGAATAGCGTCACAGTGGGCACACATTTGGATGAAGCCCACCAATACACAAGTAGTTAACGCTAATTGGTAATGCAAAGAGAATGAGTTGCTACTTCCGCCGCCCGACACCGGTTCGACCCCGGGTGGAGGAGGCAAGTGACGCGAGGCTGCCTGCCTGCCTGCCTGTCGCCATGTGTCGGCTTCGTTAGCACCGAGCTAAGCGGCTAAGCTAGCCGCCAAACTAGCGGACCGCCGCGGACACGACGTGAGCACTATTCGAGTGGTCGTCGTCGAAAATGTCACGTCGCGAGCACACGCACAAAATGGCCAACACGACGACATCACAAGACAAACGACGCGAACGTTTTTCTCAGGCTAGCTAGCTAGCTACCGCGGCTAGTTGCTAGCAAATAGCATCGGCTAGCATGCGACGAAGCGCGCCCTTGACTCTTCCCCGGCTCCATTCGACTTGGAAATCATTCCCAAACGCCGGCAATGATTCGCCTTGTTAAATGGCGGCATCACAAATGACGAGCGTCACGGTTAGGACTTTTAAACAAGAAAAGGAAAGTACCTGAGCCAAGATACAGCAAAAAATAGCCCTTAAGATTATTTTGTGATTGGACGACTCTGTTATGTCTGCCTGACTACAAAGCGCACGTCCATTCCCATTGGTGGGGGTGCGCTAACCTGCCCGGATACCCAAATCTGGCCGCGTTCCATTCGTCGAGGCCAAACATTTTTCTGACGGAGATTATTCGGATTGGACAGGCGTCGTCTGGTCTGCCCAGTTACGAGACGGATGATTTTGATCTCGGCTATTCTGCATGGCAACATCACAGCAAAAATAATCGTGTGTCTGGCAGAAAATATGGAACGCAAATCAACTTCTCATTTGATACATCTATATTCACACGTGTATACTTAGAAAAGGAAAAACTGGACAATGTTTGGTTGAACACATTTATTGGAACAATACAAAAGTAACAAACACAAAAAAAAAACATTTGCGTAAGAGCAAAGAAACTGGAAGTGTGGCTCCCTCTGGTGTTCATTCAAAGCCACTGCAGGCAGACAGACAAAAGACCATACACAAACGTGTACTTCTTATTGCACCAAAAATGAATATGGACTTTTGTGGGGACTTTTGCCACCTTAGTTTGCTGCGGATGACCCAGACGAGACCTTTGACCCTTACCTGACCAGGTGAGCAATATCCCAGTTGGTTTCGCAAGACAGCGGGCCCACAATCTCCACGCCCTCCTCGGTTACCATGGCAATCTCGTACTGAAAGGACAACAAAAATGGCCGTGATGCACTTCAATCAGGAAGTGGCGTTGCCGCGCGTCGGTCGTGGAACGCACCCTGTTGTAGGAGCGAGCGTCTCGGTAGTAGAGAACCTTGAGGCAGCGCTCCACCAGCTCGCGCGCTTCCTGTTTGCTCACCTCCACCTTGTTCCCCAGCGCCTCCCGCATCAGAGGCTGCACGCACGCACATGCACACGGGTGGTCAAATAGGCGGCCACCGAGCGTATTCTGAGGGACGCCAGGACGACTGACCTGAGCCAGGTAGGCGCCAAAACCGGTGGCCACTGTGGGGGCCTCGTAGGCCACGCCCAGCTTGTCCACGTAACCCAGGAAACTGCGGACAAAAAACACGTCGCTCGTTATTCACACGTCTGTTGCCGAGGGAACTCAAACGTCACAATGAAGCCAAAACAAATGCAATGTTCGCATTTTGCCACTGGAGGGCGCTGTCGCGCCATTCGTGGCACTCACCAAGTTAGCTTGAAGAAACAAATAACACAAAAAAGCGGTCACAGGCAAGTCATTATTCATAAGCTAGTTTCAGTATTTGTTTGTTTGTTTTGTTTTAACAAAATGTGTATTACTTGTGCACAATATTCAAAAGGCAGCATGGGAGTGACGTCATCTGAAGGTGCTTTTCCATTGGCTGCTGCGAGATGACATCACTTCTGTGTGACACTTTCAAACGTCCGGTTCATATCCAAATCAATCGACTTCAAATCACATTTGAAGGGATACTTCACTGATTTAGGGCCCATTATAGCAATAAAAAGTTCACATTTTGTCTATAATTAATTGATACTTTCATTATTTTTCACATACAATTAGTATACCTTTAAAAAGACATTTTGCAACTTGCGGTCGACTGAAAATGACATCACAAGGGCCCAGGTAACCAATCACAGCTCACCCGTTTTCTCGGTTTGGTCATGTGACATTCACAAGCTGCGCTGTGATTGGTTACCTGAGCCCTTGTGATGTCATTGTCAGTCGACAGCAAGTTGCAAAATGTGTTTTTAAATTGTACATGAAAAATAATGAAAATATCACATTTATTAAAGGCAAAATATTAATGTTTGACTGCCAAAAATGGCTAAATAAGTCAAGTATCCCTTTAAATAATCCCCAAAGGCACACGCATTCTATTAATTGCCAAAAACGAAAACAAAGGACATTTTTTTTTGCGATCCTTAGTTTTAGTTTTGTAAACATAAAATGTAGTTCCAGTTCGCTTTCGTTTTTATTACGTTTTTTTTAAAGTTACAACTTACAAGACATTTTGAGCCCTCTCTTTCACAAGTATAATCACCCCAACCCCCCCATTAAAACCCTGACGTATACGATCTGACACATATGTTGCACAGATAATCCATTAGAGGGCAGTTTCACCCATCTGATGGCTTTTCCAGTGACCTTGCAAGATTACCCTAATTGATAAAGGAGAGACAATTAATAGTGGGAAATGTTTTTATCTGATTTTTGTAAACATTAATATGTTTAACATGTCTGTTTATTATTATATTTTTGTCACAGTTATGAATGTACTAATTTAAAGCATTGTGACCGGATGTATCAAATTTGACACAAAAGAAAAATCATATGTGGAAGTTGAATTTTTTTGAATGTTTTTTTTTTGTTTGTTTGTTGAAAAGGACTAATAAATAAATACTGTATTTGCAAATGTTCTCTCATCTATTTCATGGTACAGGCTTTGGTGCCAACCGACCTGCGTCCGCCGTAGAATCCGCCGATGACCACGGTGTTCCACAGTGGGTTCATCTTGCAGCGCCGGTTGTACATGACCCTGGTGAGCCACGAGTGCATGGCCTTGGGGCTGTAGCTGTGGCCGTCGCCCAGCAGCTCCTCGTCAATGCTGGCGGTTAGAGGGGGGAAAGCTGACGTCAGATTACGCGCAATTTTTGTCTTCACGCTCAAACAGAGTTGACACGTACACCATCTGCTCCATGACCTGCTTCAGGTACTGGTAGTCGGCGTAGTCGCCCGACGCGCCCAGGATAGTGCTGTTGTTCACCTGGCCAAAAACAAACACACATTACCAAACAAACATTCTCAGAGATATATAGACTTAATAACAGTCAAACTAAGTTGGCACGTAACGGTCCTTGTGCAAATTTCGGGTCATCTTGACATGTCAACTTTCTGGAAGTTGTGCACGGACGTCAACAAGCGTCACACCTTCATGAGTCGGGAGATGTTGCGGAAGCGGGCCAGGGAGCCGTACGAGCCCAACATGTCGGCCGCCATCACCACGCCGCCCGTGAACTTGACCGCCAGCACCGACGTTCCCGTCACCATGGGGGTCCTGCGCATTATTCACATTTCAACACAATTCAAACTTACGTATTCCTTCTTGTTGTGTGCAATATTCTGCCATCAACTACGCAGACCAGAAGAAAAAAAAAAAAAAAAAAAAAAAAAAGTTACTCATCATGATCTTGATTTTATTTTGAACTTAACATTTGTGTCTATGTGATGAGAATTTGTGGCCATGAAATCAGTATAACATGCGCACGAAATAGTATTTTCTGGGTTTAATATCATTCTTTTGACCAATTCTCACATCCGGGTAGGCAAATGGAGGAAACCTTCATTTGTGACCAATTCAATACGTCATGTGCTCTCTATATATATTTTTTTTAGAAGGTGGCCTCCATTTGTTTGCTTATCGCACAATTGGGTCCAAGTGTTGTGGCAGAAGGAGCCTAATCAGTTAGCTTAGCATCAGTTAGCT
Source organism: Festucalex cinctus (assembly GCF_051991245.1). Taxonomy (NCBI): domain Eukaryota; kingdom Metazoa; phylum Chordata; class Actinopteri; order Syngnathiformes; family Syngnathidae; genus Festucalex; species Festucalex cinctus. The sequence continues at coordinate 189,227 of NC_135429.1, forward strand.
CGACGATGATACAGCAGCTGGAGGCGCTCAAAGCGAAAGTTAAACAGCTTCACGTTAAAAACAAACATAACGACGAAAACTTGGCTGCTCACAGCGTGTGCCGAACCGGACCGCCAGCCGAAGTCTGCCCGACGTCGCCGCCGCCGCCCCGGAGCGAGAAAAAGGCGCCCGGTTTCGGTCCATTCTCCCACAAGTTGACGTTCAAGCCGCTCGCCGCCATGTTGGGGAAAATCTTTGCCGGAAGTGACGTACCGGATGACGAGGCTTGTTGGCGAAAGTTTTATTTTTTTTTGTGTTTTCCTTTGAGGTGAATTGTTTGATTTTCTAATATTGTGAATGTTAAGAAGAAAAGATGGAAACTTTGAACTGGTGTTTATGTTCTAATACTGTAATTGTTAAAAGAAGCGGTTGAAAAAAAAATGGAATCGTGAAACCGGAAGCCAAGCCTTTTATCTTGAAAGCTTTCACCGGAAGTGGGCTTCACCCGGTGAGACTTGACTTTTCAGAGCGCTTCAGAACTTGAACAAGAGACGCAAGCGCATTCCGAAAGTCGCTCGTTGGCTGCTTTTCTTTTCAGACGGAGGTTAAGAGCAAACTTTTTTTCATTCATTTCGGTGCCGCGCGCTCGCCATGCTGCGCTTGGCGGCGCTTCGCTCTGCTGCGGTTCGACCGCGGAGGCTCCCGCCGCCGCCGCCGCCGCCGCCGTCTGCGCCGTGGCGGTTGCTCGGAACTCACGGGCGCAAAGAGGCCAGGGAGCCGCTGAACTCGCCCAGGCGGGCCAAGGAGTTCATCTACCGCCTGCAGCCCCGCGAGAGGGCCTGCTTGCTCAAGGAGCTGCAGGACTTTGAGTCCATCGCCATCGCTCAAGGTGCGTCCCTTTTTATACGCCTCACTTCCGGCTTTGAGACTCACCTGGGGGCCTTCGAAACAATGGGCGTGGCCTACACCCCAGCGCCGGCCGTGATTGGTCGCGCGAGTTTTAATTGGACATCCGGGAACTCTTTGGGAGTTCGTCAGCCCAAAGACATGTTTGTCTCCACTGGAAACATCAAATCATCCTCAAAAGATGACTTTGTTCATGTGACTCACCATATTTTTAGTCCTAGATTTTTTTTTCTGACCACCTATGTAGAAGTACCTTCTAGAAGTCCAAATTTGATAGGTTTTTTTTTTTTTTTCTCCCCCCCCCTCCACAGAATCGTTGGAACCTTCACCGCCAACCGCGGCTCAGATCCGATATGGTGAGTTTCATCAAAACTAAATTAGGACTAAAAGGACGCAAACTCACCTGGCGCCGGTTTGCTGGTTTCAGTTTTATTCCACAATACGCTTCCCTTCATCGGCTTTGGTTTCCTGGACAACGCCATCATGATCTCAGCCGTGAGTTTTTCTTGCGTTGACGTCAGCTACCGGGCATGGAAATGATGTACTGCATTGACTTTCGTCTTCCTGCAGGGAACGCAGATTGAGCTTTCCATCGGAATCACGCTGGGAATCTCCACCATGGCCGGTAACATGCTATCATTTCAAAGAAATCGTTCCCAAAAAGTTGGGAGTTGAGTTTAGCGCGGCCACCTTCCATCGCAGTGTTCCCACTAGCGCCCCCGGCTGGCCCGGAGGATCATCAGCACGACCGTTGCGAACGTTTGCAAATGTTTTTTTTTTTTTCTCTCTTTCTTTTGTGCCCGCGCAGCCGCCGCCCTGGGGAATCTGGTTTCCGACCTGGCGGGTCTCGGGTAAGAACTTTCGCCGCTTGCCTCCAACAAGTCTTGAATGGCAATTTTGGAGATGTTATCGGATTGTGATATTTGTTGCGAGCAGGCCGAGGTTATTTTAGTTCACGAAAACGAAGGAAAAGCTCAAATTCAAAAAACGAAAATGCTCTCAGAAAAACAAAAACTAACAAACTACATTTTATGTTTACAAAACTAAAAAAAAAAAAAAGTTAAATAAAATAAAAACGAAAATGCCTTCTAAACAATGAAAACTGAAACTACATTTTCCGAATTAAAACTACCTACATTAAAAAAAACAACAACTCAAGAACTAAAATAAAATGAAAACTATAATAATAATAATAATAATAATACCATCTGGCAGCAGCCAATCGAAAAGCACCAAAAGATGTTGCCTGCCCACGGTCCACAATTTGTTTCAAAAACTCAAACTCCTTCGGTACCTGCAATCTGTGCCGTCCATCTCATTTTGCTTTCTTTTTTTTTCTCTCCAGCTTGGCAGGTTACGTGGAGGCGCTGGCGTCCAAGCTGGGCATGCAGGTGCCGGACTTGACGCCCAAGCAGGCCGACATGTGGCAGACCCGGCTCAGCTCGCACACGGTCAGGCCGACGCCCGAACCCCGCCCGCTTCGCCGCCATTAATCACGTCCGTCCGTCCGTCCGTCCCGCAGGGGAAGGCCATCGGCGTCATCATCGGCTGCGTCTTGGGAATGTTCCCGCTCTTGTTTGTCAGCGACGACGACGACAAGAAGAAGAAAGCCAAAGCGGCGACGTCGTCCTGATGTCTCGTCAAGAAGCACCTGCGCAATTTCCTCACAACATTTCCACCGCAATTGTGGAATTACGGCTCCATAACATTCATTCACACGCCAAATGGCAAAATGATTGACACGCTTTCCATCATTGGCAGGAGAAAAATATTGTCTTGTGGTTGCAATCGTTTTCATGGCTTCAGTCCACTTGTGACATTCGGGAAAGTTCTCCTCTCCGATGCCACCGACGGGAAAAATGGAATGTTATTTTGCTGCGTCTCGCACCAAACACGACTTTTTTTTTTATTTTTTTTTATTGCTGGATATATTTTATGGCAAAATAAAAAATAATTTCATTAACAACATAAAATAAAAGCAAAATGCTTTTTTAAAAACACTAACTGAAAATACATGTGATGTTTACAAAAAAAAGTAAAATAAATAAAATCAAAACAAAAATGCCTTTCAAAAAATGAAAACGACCAAACTTGATTTTGTTTACAAAACTTAAAAAAAAACACTAAAACTTAAATAAAATAAAAAAATTGTTAAATAATAAAATAAATAAAACCGAAAATGCCTTTTAAACAATAAAAACTACATTTTATGTTTACAAAACTAACAAAAAAATAAAAGTAGAATAAAATGTTAAATAAAATGAAAATGCCTTTTAAAAGACAAACTACATTTTGTTTGCAATACTAACATAAAACTAAAATAAAAAAAGTTAAATTAAAAATGAAAATGCCTTTAAAAACTAACAAACTACATTTTGTGTTAATAAAATGAAAGAAATGCACAAAATAATCAATAAAAGTAATAAAACGTTTTGTTTGGCAATATATTTACATCTGGATGATTTTGTTGCCCTAAAAAAATAATAATAAAAAGAAAATAGCCAAAAATGAAAAGCCCGATCATTTTTCTCCTGAAAATGACGCGATTGATCAGGACTTGGTTTGCCATCACGTGACCGCCAGGTAAAAAATCATTTTGTACGTCAGCACAAATGCAGTCTGTCATAAAACGCATGTTAAAAGTTTACATGGCAACAATGCAACTAAGTTTGGGTTTTTTTATTGCTGGAAATATTGCAGTAATATTTTGTGGCTTGTGTTGCAGAAATTCCTGGAAAGTTTTGATGGAAATATGTCACAAATGCATTGAAATAAAAGAAAAATAGAGTTTGTTTGTGTGTGGATCGCATTTCTTACGCACGCACATTTTGGAGAGCGCAACATTTGTCACTCGAGAGTCGATGGAAAACAAAAACAAACCAAAAAAAAAGTCGTGTGCTAGCCACGGTTATTTTACTCAACAAAAACAAATTCAAAAAATAATTTCATTAACAAAATAAAAAGGAAAATGCCTTTTTAAAAAAAACTAACTGAAAATACATTTTATGTTTACAAAACTAAAATAAAAATGTAAAATAGGTCAAATAAATAAAATAACGAAATTGCGTTTTCAAAAATGAAAACTAACAAACTACATTTTTTTGTATAAAACTAACAAAATAAAATAAGATAAAGTCAAATAAAAAGGAAAATGCCTTTTAAAAAATGAAAATGAAGTGAAAGTACATTTTACGTTTGCAAAATGAACTATTATTCGAGCAGAAATTGAATGTGACTGGAAGTGGTTTCATTGGGATACGAACCGGAATTGGGTACATGCCACGGAAGAGGCGGGCGGGACTTGCGTGATTTTGCACACGAGCTTCGATTCCGGTCCGGGTTGCGAACGCGTATTGAGTATTTTTGAGGCAAAGTGATGCGGCCGCCTCTTCCGTGGCATCGAGCCCAGAATGAGGAGCTTTGAAAGTGGGTCACACACGAGTGACGTCATCTGGCAGCAGCCAATAGAAAAGCGCCAACAGATGACGTCACTCCTCTGCTCTTTTTGATACACTGCACACAAGTAATACACATTTTTTTCAACAACTAATACTAATACTGAAACTACGCATTTATTAAATCACTAAAACTAACCAAAACCACAAAAACAATCTATGGACGGAAACATCAGATTCAAAGGGACAATTTTTCCAAAATCTTTTCACTCAAATTTCCATGTGGCCTTCCAAACAAACAAAAAAAGTGACGAGTAAGATGACATTTCAAAATGGCGACTCACGTTTGTCGCGGCATTGGCAGCAAAAGTTCTTCGAGTCACCTTCAGTCGCGCTTGCTGCAAACAAAACAAACATCACAATTTCAACTATTTCCTTTTATTTTGTCAACAAACATTGCAAGCACACTTCCTGTTTGCACTTGTCTACTTCCTGTCTTGCTGGGACCGCAAGGCCAACACGCACGCACGCACACACGTGACGAGACAAAAAGCGGGAAGGAATGTCGAGGTTGCGTTCCAAGTGCCTTCAGTGTCTGTTGCCACGGCGACCGACGCCCTGCGGCCGCTCGCCGCCACAGGTCGATGACATCACTTCCTCCAAGAAACTGAGAAGGCAAAAAAAAAAAAAAGGGAAGGTGCGCATCAGTCACTGATCTGAATAAGTGCCTGGATAGCCAAGACTGGACGCCATATTGCTACTCCCAGCAAAAACATTCTGTTAACATGACTGTCATGTGAAAAATACAGAAATGATGAATTCATAATAAACTAAAAATCATAGCAAAACGAAAAAACAGATAAAAAAAATGCAAAAAATACATATTGTGATATATACTGTACTGTAACATTCAAATATGGGAAAAATGAATGAATGAAAAGCATTTCTAATAAAGCAAACGTGAATGAAAAAGGTGTATAACGAAGAGATTTTGACAGGTGCGTGCGTGCGTGCGTGCGACCTGCTGGTGTTGAGCACGGTGCTCCCGCCCAGGACGACGCGCACGCCGGGCGTGTTGCGGTTCAAGTTGTAAACGCAGAGCGCCTCCTCGTACGTGGCTCCTCCGATCACAAACGCCAGCACGTCCTGAGGCCTGCACGCACGCACGCACGCACGCACGTGGCGACAGTCAGCTCGGCTCGGCTGGCGCCGGGCGAGCCGTCGTCACGGTTACCTGTCCCTCAGGCTGCTGGAGCCCAAATAGGGAAACTGGCTGTCCTTCAGGCGACCTTTCAGCAGCTGGTCCAGCGTGTCGTGAAGAAGCGGCTGATGTTGCGCGTACACGTTCTCCACGCCCTGCGCACGCACGCACGCAGTCACATGACGCATGACGCAGTCACCTCCCAGAGGGCGAGCGCTCGCGCACCTTGAGGCCTTTGAAGAACTGCTTGGTGATGGCCACGGCGTCCGTCGGGGTCATCAGGTCGCTTCCTCGGACACGCTTGCCGCCGTACTCCACCACGCACTCCACCATCTCACACGCACACACAAATGGGACACGTTTGCGGCCAAGGACACGGACGGACGTGATCGGGGATCCCCGACTCGTTGAACAATTTTCACAACTTTTTCATGTACAGTGAAGAGCTTTCTCCTTGCTGTCGACTGATGATGTCATCACCTGTGCTGAGGTCACGGCCAATCATGACTCGCCGGCACATACCATCCACTTAGTTGATTTTTTTTTTACTTGATAAAAAATAGTGAGCACCCCAGCACAACCCCCGCCACCCCGCCGAATATTATATTATTATATTAGATTTATTATTATGATCTTTCTGATTATTATTGTTCTAATAATAATGAGCGGCACGACGGCGTGGCCTGCCGGCGAGGCGGGAGTAGCAAGATGCTTGCACGGACGCGTTGGGGCTGTCCGGTCGTGGCCACAGGCGAGCGCAAGGGGAGCAAGAACGTGGGCGTACCTTGCGGCGGCGCTCGGACACGCCCCTCCTGGCCAGCTGGTCCATGAGGGCGGGCAGCACGCCGGCGCTGTGGCGCTCGTAGCGCAGCGCGTAGAGCGCCACCAGCCGCACGGCGTCCAGCTCCGTCACGCGCGGGTTCTGCAGCAGCCGCCGCACGTTCTGCGCACACGACGGCAGGTTGAGGTCGAGCGCGCGGCGCGACATGGGCGCCGCCGCGGCGGTACCTGCTGCGCGCTGCTGTGGTCGTTCTGGCAGGCCAGCTCCTGCTCCACCTCCGACACCTCCATCAGGCGGCGCTCGGCCACCAGGCGCGACAGCTCGCCCACCACCGTCACGTGCTTGGACACGGCGCCCGACATCTTCTTGAACTGCGGGTAGTTGTCCACGAAGGCCTGCCGGGGCCGACTCGGCTCAGTGGGCGGGGCAAAACGCACGCGGACGGCGGCGGCCGCACCTTCATGTCGGAGATGGACTCCAGCTTCTGTTGGCCTTTGGGTCGCTTCTTCTGGAAGTCCTCCATCAGGTTCTTGATGTTGCTGCCGATCTCGCCAAAGTTCAAGTACAAGTTCTGAAACAAAAACAATTCCTGTCACGAATGTGACACGAGGGAAGGAAAACAAACGGAAACAATCCAGCGCTTTTCATTTTGATGGTGCTGGAGCTCATCGAGTGACACACAATTGAGGGCCCTTTCGGGCTCTTCTTCTTCTTCTCTGCAAACGATGCCATTTTCGGGGACCCAAACATTGACAAAAACTCACCAAACTTGTGATATTATGAACTTGTCATAACCACGTGACTCTATCGCGCACCCTCGCATAGGAAAACCAAAAGCAATCGCAGCTGGGGAAATTGGCAGGCACGTGCAGCGCCATTTCGCAACAGGCCACGAGGTGGCGAGGCGGCCATATTGCTCCTCCCAACCATCCAATCTATTTACAATATCCAAATGGAAGAACAGACTTTGTCGAAATAGCATCATTTATGCTGTTTTGCCTGAATGAATGATATGCTTCATGATGCTTCGTACCGTGTCGATTTTTGTTCATGAAAGAATTCCAACTGTAATTCTTCTGCCAAATCTGATATTGGGCTCAAAAGAAAAAGGTGGTGGTGAAAGCAGCACAAGCCACTTGCTACATTTTCGACTTGTTCCAAAACAGTGACCACCCCAGCACAAACCCCGCCCCCCGGCCTTCCTCTATAGTAGTGGGAGGAGCAAGACGGCCGCACTGTGACTTCAGCGTGTTTCCAGTCCGAAAAATGGCAAATCCTGTTGCAAAGGAAGAGAAACGAATTGCCAGGCCCGAATCCAACACGGTGACTCTCTTATTTTGCGGCTGCTTCCAATCGGGAGCGGAAGGCGGACGGATGTGTGATGTGTCAGCTTGGGCAAACTCACGTTGGCGTAGAAGTCGTCGCTGTCGGCGGAGAGGACCACCTCGCGCAGGTCCTTGCTGATGCCGGGAACGCCCGACAAGTCGATGCGGTTGTTGTTGAGGCCCAGCAGCTCGTGCACCATCGCCTGGTACGTCCACTGGCAGGCACGCGGGCCAACAGGGAAAGGGAAGGAAAAATAAAAACTCAACTCAAGACTAAACGAGGGGGCGGAGCGTCACCTGGTTGAGCAGCGGCGTGATGGCGTCGTCGCTGCGGTCCAGGATGAGCAGCAGCGGCGGCACTTCCGTCTTGCGGAAGTCAAACAGCTCGTACTCCTTGGTGATGATTTGCTGCGCGGCAGAGAGGTCAGAGGTCAGGTGGCCCCGGCGCCGCTCGCCACCGCGCTCGCGCCCACCTTGACGCTCTGGGCCAGCCGCTTGGCCATGTCGGAGGACAGCTGGTAGCGGATCATGGGGCACTTCTTGAGCGCCAGCAGGAGCGAGGTCAGGCCCTGCGTGCAGCGCCACAGCGCCGTCGGGTCCCAGACGCCGCCCTGTCGCCGACACGCGCGCACGTGAGCCCGCCGCCAACCGCCGGCAAAATCCCGCCTTTCCTACCTTGGCCACGGCCGGCAGGTTGAGGGAGAACACGTGAGGATTGACGGCGATGAAATCGCCGTAAAACTCCTGCGCAAGCACACACGCGCGCGCTCCATTAGCACCGGGGGAAAAATAACCATGTCAGCCATCTTTGCTTTGCTTTGCGTTAGGTGATCGCTCATTTCCAGAACCATCAAATGGCTTCTTCACCAACTTTCACATTTGTCGACTTGCCAAATTAGAAATTTGCACTTTTCACAAATTACGAGTGTGACGATAAAGATCGATATCACCATCAATTGTGATACTTGGTCTCCCAATAGATTATCGATGTCGCTGACTTATTGAGCAATTACTTGGCAGGCCACTAGGGGGAGTGCCTCATAACATGGGCGGGAAAATGGACACAAGTCTTCAGAAGAAGAAGACTCATTAGTTTACTTGTTTTTTTATTATTATGATTAATATATATATATATATATCTAATATAAATAATAATAAATAGATTTATTATTTTTTATTATTGTATTATGAATTATTCTTTATTTTCTTTTTATGTATTTTTTACTTTATTATTTATTGATATTATTATCATCATCATCATTATTATTATTATTTTGTAGTGATTAGAACATAATTCACCCACGGAAGGTTGGGACGAAGGGGGAGTTTGTTGGGATGAAAGGATGAAAGGATAAAAGAACAAAATGTTGGTAGGTCTGTGAGCCTCGCGCAGAGTGAGTTGTTGTTGCTGTTAAACGATGAGAAGCTGATATCAATAAACCGCCGGTCTTTGGCTCCGGACTTCAACACTCTGCCTCCGACTCCCGTCACTGCTCGCTACAATTTTCTGATTACTTTTATCCTTCGTAGATGATTGTGGATTTATGACCTGAGCAATATATCGATAATTGCGGTATTGTGACATCGTGAGATAATCGTTGCATGGCATATCGTATTGTATTGCGAGGTACCAATAAATCCATTTTTATTGTCATAACTTGATCGTGACGTTTTCCTTCTTCTACTCTCTAATGTAGCGACAACTTAAGTGTGTATCAGAACGTGTGGAACCACACTGCCCCTACGTGGCCAAATTGGGTACAACATGAAGAGCATCCCAATAAAGATGCACACAAACAAGGGGCAAGTCAGTCTCAAATGATTGAAGTCAAATCCATTTGGGGACATTTCAAATCAAACAATATTGTACGAAATTAGCGACGCACGCGAGCGAGCGTCGCTTTCGGCTCACCTGCACTTCGGCGACCACTTCCTGTTCGTCAGCCTCGGCCAACGCTTTGATTTCGCTTTTGCTGATCACGTTGCTGAAGTCTGACATATGCACGCAAACACATACAAATATGAGTGGCGCGCGTATGTATGTGTTCCAAGATGGCGGCCGCCGACTGCGCGTTCTCACAGATGAAGTAGACGCTGTACTTTGGTCGTCTCAGCTCCTGGATCAGATGCTCCACGTTGTCCTGCGTGCGACACAGAACAAAAAGAAAAGAAAAGAAAAAACCCGTCACCTGCTGCTCTGCATCGCCTCATGACGATGACGAGGACGAGGACGAGGACGAGGACCTTGGTGGGTCTGAGGAAGCAGACGGCCTTCAGGTGTTTCATGCTCTCCCTGCCGTGAGAGTCGATGCGCTCAAACAGGTACACCTCCTTCTGCAGGATCTCCGACTGCGTGTACACCACGCTCACCACGCTCGTCTGCGCACGCACAAGCAAAGACATTGGATGGAAATATGGATCTCAACAGCTTTTCTTTCCACGCCATTGGAAGTGACGCATTCGGGGTGGGAACCTCGGCCTGCATGGATGCGGTCGCTGCTCGGGCCCTAATAATACAAAAACTAAGCTCATGAGTCTCGTTCGCCTGAAGACTTGCATCCATTTCCCCGCCACTCTTATGAGCCGCTCCCCCTAGTGGCCCGCCAAGTCATTGCTCAATCAGTCATGAACAACGGAGCTCGTGGCTGTATATTAACTGCCTACAAATATCGCAATACTTGCGTAGTCTCGCTCTCGTGACTCCATACGTGGAAAACACGCACTGACCAGACCACAAACAAACAAACAAACGAACAAAAACTATAGGCTGTCAGTAACGGTGGCAACGTAAGATGGCTGCCCACTGGCTTCAGGGTCCTTATTAGTCCGTGCTGTCCACCTGTCAAGTGGCTGTTGCGCGCAAATGCGCATGCGCAAGTCTAGACGCCGTCGCATTATGGGGAAAAGGCTCATGTTTTTAGCCTACGACGTTCCAACGACTTTATCAATACGTTGGAAAGACACTTTGCAGTCCAAACTGACAGTGTGGACTCACTCACTCCCTCACTCACTCACTCACCGTCTCCTTATCCATGAGCAGCACCTTCATCCCGGTCCCGCTGCTCTCGATCATCTTGGAGATGTACTGCTTCACCGCCAGCGTCACGTTCATGGCGGCCGTCAACAACAACAACAACAACAACAAGGACAATAACAAGAGCCGCCAAAAGACAAGCGGGCGTCCAGGTGAGCCTGGAAAGGAAAAAAAAAACCTCGAAGCGCACTCAACTACGTCCGCTGATCCTCCGCCAGCTGCTCAACACAACACAAACTGCTGAGGAACCGTCCGCGGTGCGCATGCGCGACACGTCGGCCATTTTTGAGGAAGTGTCTTTGACGACCAACCACAACATTCAAAATAAACCTCGGCATCAGAGAAAAACAACAAAGAAAGATTATCAGCCAGCGTGAAAAATAATCAAAGTATAATGCGCAGAACACTGTTTGTTTGTGGACCCTTCAAAGCAATAAAAGTTTCTCTTCACAAATATATACCTGTATTTGGTTTTACTTTGACGAGTGACCGAACGCGACCTTAATTCAACGAAATAAGACTTGTCAAATATGAAAGAGGTGCATTATCAATACGTTTCCTTTTCCACTTCTGTACTTGAAAGCAAAATGATTGTCTTTTTGGAGTTATCGCAACACAAAATGTTTGTTGAATAAAAAAAATATTCAATGACTCTTTAGTTCCACGATAATAAAAAATAAAGGTGTACTGATGTCACAATAAAGATGATAAACATCACATATTAGTTTTCATGTGCTTTATTGTTGCTATGACGTCATCCATGTTCTGTGACCTTGCTGATCTCTGACGTCATCACGACTCCCATTCGACAGAACGAGACTGGATTTGTTTGGGCGTATTGAACAATTTTTTCAGGTCAAAATGATTACATTAAACAATTAAATTCCATAACATTTGGACATGAGTGTTTTTCCACAATTTATGCTCACGTTTGACATTTGGACGGCTTGACAGAATCCTAATAAAACATAAAGGCCACACACAGAAAGTAACCCTTCAAATTCCAGCTTGTTTTGTCTGCATGCTTGTAAACAAAGTTGGAACACAAACTACAAGGAACACATTTGCGTCAACAAACTCAAATGAGAAGGAAACCGTTTGCTTTCTTCAAAGGGGAGCGCACACCTGCGCATGCGTGACTTTGCCGTTTGCTAAAGGCCACGTTGCCTTTTCATGTTGTACTTGCTGCTTGGAGATCAACTTCATCATGCGCGCGCATGTGCCCGCGATGAAAGGCGGCTATCAGCGCACGAAATGCCAAACCAAAAGAAAAGAAGCTTGAAAGCGTCACGGTGACGTCACCTCGCTCGTCTCCGATTGGACGACCCCATCATCAGCGAGTCCAACAAACGCATCAGAAACATTTCTCAAAATTGTCGCGTGTCGATCTGGTGATGAGAGAATCCAAACTCTCCGTTCATCCTTCCAACCCGATTGTGCAAAAATCCACAAAAAGTTGATGACAGAGCAATTAAGGAACTGCGCGTTACGTGCACGTTTTTATTTTTTATCACGAGTGTAAACTTGACAGCGTTTACACTGTAAACAAGATCTTTGTGACTTCGTGTCTGTGAAAAGCGCTGCACAAATAAAGCTTGCTGACCGACTTTCTTACGTACTTACGTGACGGCGTGCAAACAGGAAGTCGTGACATGGGCAGGTTTTTTTTTTTAACTTTATTGCGATGTACAAAACAAACAAAACAACATAGGGAGATTGCCAGAAGGAACATCGTGCATACATTAAGACAAAAAATAATACAATTACAAAAGCGTCAATAATAAGGAATTACACAAGTGTGAAAGCAAAAAAAAGGTGAAAATCAAACACAAGGGAGGCAAAAAGACATTTAGATCTTTGACGATTGATTTTCTGTTTCTTGAAGAAAATGGATGTGACAAGGTGATACTTGACAGGGACAAGGACAAGGACAAGGACAGCGAGCGAGCGAGCGAGCGATCGGCGCCGCAGGTGTGGGACGCGACACGTGTCACATTTGTTTTATTATCCGCTTTTCTTTTGTGTCTGCTTGCTCGTTGACAGCAACTTCAACACTCGCTGGCGGCCATCTTACGACAAACTGCGGTTACGTCTCAAGGAGACTGCCACCTAGTGGCACTCGTGCATCATTCAACTTGTTTCCAATTGAGTGCCTTGAAAAAAAATCAATTTTTGGAAGAGAATGACTTAGCCGTTAGCATGCTAGCTGGACGACACAAGACTTTGATGCAAAATGGAGTCAAACGCGTTGGTGCGCTGGCGTCCTCGCGGTCGCTCGCTCGCTCGCTCGCTCGCTCGCTCGATCGATCGATCGATCGATCGGTCGCTCGGTAGGTTCAGTAGCAGCGCAGGAAGAATGTGTTGCAGGCGGCTCCTCGCAGGCAGTCGCACAGTCTTCCGATTCGCGGTCCGTGCTTCATGGCGCAGCGCTCGCCCACGTCGCACTGGCCACGCCCACGCACGCACAAAACACAAAACGCAAAACACTTTTGGATCACGTGTTCTTTGTGTGGCGAAACAACATCAAATGTGTCCGTTCTCACCCGCGGGATGAAGCTGGCCTTCTTCTCCAGCGGCAGGCCGGCCACGCCTCCTGACACGCCCCCCGCCACGCCTTCCGCCTCATCCAGGAAGCCGCGCAGCACCTCCGCCTTCACGCACACACGCGCCAGCCTTATCAGTACGCATGAAGAATGTGTGTGCGTGGGTGGGTGTGGTCAAATGCAGCTTGCTGATTTAGTTGGAATTTTTTTTTTTTATGTGTGCAGTATTTAAAAAAAGACACAAAAAAACAAAACACGCATGGGAGCGACGTCATGTGAAGGTGCTTTTCTATTGGCTGCTGCGAGATGATGTCACCAGTGTGTGAACATTTTCAAACGTCCTCATTCCGGCGGTTAATAAATAAATTCAATAAATTGCACTTCAAATCATATTTCAAATCATCCCCAAAGACGCGTGCATTCAATTCATTACTAAAGAGGAAAACAAAGCACATTTTTGCTGTAATTATAGTTCAAATATGAATAAATCAATGAATAAAATAAAAAGGAAAACTAACTCAAACTCCAATTTTATGTTTACAAAACTAACTCTAATTTTATTTTTTATTTTTTTATTTTTAGTTTGAGTTTTTTTGTTAGTTTTGCAAACATAAAACGGAAAGTTTCAGTTAGTTTTCTTTGAAAAACAAAAACAAAATAGTTTTTTGAATTGTATATTTTCCGTTGCCTAAAATAAGATTTGGTGACGCGTTACGGGCCAAACTTTGAGTGGCTCCGAAACAGGAAGTGTGCACGCAGTCACACAAATGCAATCGTGACGCACCAGGTCGTCGTTTTGGAGTGGCGAGAGTCGTTCTGGATCGGGCGCGGGCGGAGCCTGCGCCTGGGCGGATAACCTTTGACCCCAGCAGGCCAGCGTCAACAGGGACAGGCACACGTACGGGAAGAGGAACGCTCGCGTGCAGATCTCCATCGCACCTGCAGCAGCAACAACAACATGGTTGACATTTTGGAATTTGAGAAAAGACAAGTTTGAAATTGAAATTGTTACCTGTTTGTCACTTTCCAATTGCAATTCTGGTCCTTGTGGTGGTTGTGATGTTTGCGCGCGTCGGCGTTGCGCCGCCTTTTATGCCGTCCTCTGCCCCTCCCACCCGCTCGCTCGCTCGCTCGCTCGTTCGTCACACGCTCACCTCAAAAGTGCGTGCGTGCGTGCGTGCGTGCGTTTGGCGTGATGGATGAAGACGGCGTCCGCTCCATATTCAACAGGTCGCCGCAAGGTGAGCGAGCGGTCGCCAACAAAAAGCCCCTCGGACCCGACGGATGTCAGGCGACGGCTGCTCTGCGTCCGCTCGACATTCTGTCAGCTTTGACGCGAAACAGCGGCTGAGGTCGGAGGTCGCGTCAATCGCGTCGCCTCCTTCAGGTTGAGCGGCGACCTGTCAAAGACAAACGCAAATTTCATCTAGTGTGTAAATAACCATCATTATATTCATTGGAAATGGAAATTGTTCACTGTCGCTTCCGCTTTCAGCACTCGCACTTTGATTTTTGAAGAGTCACTTCCGGTTTTGTGCTTTCTGCACTTCAGCAAGCTCGAAAAGTTTGTTGCGCAAAAGCAAATTTCATCCCGTGTGTACCTTGTGTGTGTCAAGTACCGTCACTTCCGGTTTTAGCACTCGCACTTTGATTTTTGAAGTCACTTCCGGTTTACTACTTTCTGTACTTCAGAGAAAACGTTTGTTGCGCAAAAGCAATTTCATCAGTGTGTACTTAACACGTGTAAAAATAATCATCATATTTTCTGACCAAAGTATTGATTGTATTTTATTTTTGAAATCTAAATTGTAAACGGCCACTTCCGGTTTTGGTGCTACCACCTTTATTTTTGAAGAGCCACTTCCGGTTTAGTACTTCCTGTACTTGTGGTCACTTAACAGCGTAAACAGCATTTTGTTTCAGATTTAGTTTTTTAGTATTTATGTGTTGGCATTGGTCGCCCTCTTGTGGACGTTTTTTTTTTGTTTTATTTTTTTCCCACCAGGAAGTAAAAATGAGACGAATGTGAAACGTCCGCTCGCTTTGTGCAATTGGAAGGAAAAAACAGGCCGTTCTTGAAAATGATTGGTTGCTTTTTTTTTTTTTTTCGCTATTAGTGGTATCGGACTTGGTATCAACTCAACTCAACTCAATTCAACTTAAAAAAAAAAAAAAGAGGAAGACGATTTCCGTTTCTGATTATTGATTTGTACTTGATTGATCCTTTTTCAGAAAGGAAACAACAAAAGAAAGTGTTGAGCAATCTTTATTTTAAAAACATACCCAAAAACTTTCAATTGATTGTCTTCTTGAAATGCAAATTGTTGCGTGCGTGTCACACTTCAGGTCACGTGTGTGTTTCCATGACGACCATCGTCATCATCATCATCATCATCATCATCATGGTCACGCCCTGCACAGAAAGTCAACAAACATCAGCACAAAACATTTGCATGTTCACGCAGGTGTGACGTCATCATCGTCATCATCATCGTCATCATCATCGTCATCCTCACCGAGCAGCAGGCGAAGGTCGACGATGACGCGTTGCCGGCCGTCGTGACTCCGCCCCTCCCTGCGCGCTCCCGCTGGGTTGCTGTGGTAACGACGCCCGCCTCATCTTCATCCCAGTCCTGGTCCCGGTCCCGGTCCCGGTCCTGGTCCTCCTGCGAGTCCAGCAGTGGGTTCCCGTCCTTCAGGAAGCGGTCCAGGTCCTCGCTGCTGGTGTTACCTGCGCACGCACACTTTCACAATTGGAGTTTGTGTGTGTCGAGTCCGCGTGTTTGTGTGTCGTCTCACTGAAGAAACTGTAGTGCAGTGTGACGTTGTCGACGTAGTCGTAGTCTGGCGATGACGTCATCAGATCGTCATCGTAACCTACGCACGTGAACGAACGCAACGTTCCAGAAGAGAAGAACAAAAGTGGGAACGTGAACACAACAGCGACACAAACTAGTGATTGTTTAGATAAAGGGCGTGTCCTCATGTCATCCAGCTGTCAATCAAGGCCGCTTCCCGCCACACTTGATGTGAAAGATGGCATGATCGACAGCTGACACGAAACAGAGAAGGAAAAGAAAGTGGAGCTCACAGACGCAGGCGCGCATGCGCGAATGATGACTCACCTGCTGCGGTGACGATGACGAGGACGAGCGCGAGCGCGAGCGCGGACACACGCCAGGACGACATGTTGCACTTGTTGTGTGCTTGCGTGATTGTGTGAGTGAGTGAGTTTTTTTCCCCCAACTAGAAGGAAGAGGAGTGGGCGGGGCCTCACTGTTGCGGTTTCTTTCCCTGCCAAAGTTGATTTGGGGGCTCGCCAAAAGATGAACAACAACTTTGACTCGCGTCCACTTTTTCAACACCAACTTCTGGATACGTGTGCGCGTGCGCCACAAAACGCTCTTTGTTTCACTCGAGCACAGCTGGACGCTCAACAATGGACTCAAAACACACACGAGTCACTTCCTGCGTCTCCCTCTTTTTTTTGTCTTTTTATGATTGGAGCAGTTCCTGCGCGTCCTTCGTCCATTTTCCGTTCTCAGGCCCAAAAAAAGGAATTGGTGCTGATGACGTCATCGCAGGTGAAAGGTCAGGGTAGGCGGATTCTGCCACCAGGTCCCCCGAAAAAGAGGAAGATCGATTTTGAGGCTCCTCCCAGGAAACGTTTGTCGCCATCCCATCCCAGACATTTACAGTATCCAAATTGAACATTTGACACAGTACTAAGTAGAAACAGCATCATTTGTCACCTTTTAAGTGTATGAAACAAACAAGAGGACTAAAGACATTTTACAACTTTAAAACGGAAAGCGTCTAGTTGGCAGTCGTCTGCTCGTGAGGTGGGCGGAACAAAATGGCCGCCTTGTAACTTTCAACGGCTTGCACTGGCGTGTACGGGCTATCGGCTATCCAGGTACAGATACAGATCAGTGAGACCAAATGAGAATGGCAAAGGTCAAAGTTCACGCCAGAAAGGATGGACGGACGGCGACGTGACATCGCTCCAATCTGTTGTTCGCGGCTTTCCTTGTCCAGAAGAAGAACAAAAGTCCTTGTCCGGCGGGTCACGTGATCTGGCCGAAGGGCATCGTGGGAAAGACGACGAAGAAGAATGTGATAAGTGATGACAGGACATGGTCGGTCTCACACAGCCCAGGGGGAGGTGGGCGGGGCGGGGTGTCACTCACCCAGTGGGGTGCGCGCGCATCCTGTCAACACTCATGCGAGAATTCAACGCGTGCGCGCTCAAAAAGGTGCGGCGAGTGGGGCGCGCACAAAAGTAAAGAAGAATTTAAAACAAATAAAATAAAATAAAAGTCAGCGAGTGGTGACACGCGTGACAACAATGGCGCACAGGGGGGGTCAAAGTGCGCGGATGCGCTTCCCTTCGCGCAGCTGGCCGGCCGGCCGGCCGGCTGGCGTCCTCCTGAGAACGACGGCGCGCCCCAGGGCATGCTGGGAAAGTGCCGGCTTCTCACGACGCTAAATTTAAACCACCGCCGCAGCGGGAGCACGTCACCGACACTGTCAAATGTTCCGACGCGCAGCGAACGCATCGCGGCCGGCAGACGAGCGCACGCAGTTTTTGTTTTGGTTATGTAGACTTAAAATGTATTTCATCATTCACACAAATAAATTGGTCATTTTCACGTTTCGTAGCCACAAATGTATCACCGATTTTCACCTCATTTCAGGGATGAATTGCTGATATCAAGTTGTTTTGTTTTGCTTGAAGATGGCCCGTTCCTCCTCCGTCCACGAGGCGGCAGTGTTGCCGTCTCCGTTGAAGCAGACGTTTCTTGTTTCAAATTGGACACTGAAAAACAGAAATCGAGTCCTTATCTGACTTTTCATTTTGTGTTGATTTCGCACAAGTCTGGAAACAAAGCGAGACTTTAGTTTGTTTCCTTTGAGCTTGTTTTGCCTTCACTCGAAAGATACATTCTTCTTCTGCTGTTACATTTTCTTCTTCTACGCCACTAAATGAAACAATCTGTCAATCAAAATACGCTCGAGGGAAACAAATGAAGATCGCATTTCATTTCCCGACTTGTGTGAACTTAACACATAATAGAGGATCAATATTACGGCTCGATTCCCGTTTTTCAATTTCCAATTTGAAAAAAGGAACAGCTCGTTCGACTTTGGCCACGGCTCTGATCTGTATATATTATTGGCTAGCCGATAGGCCGCCATATTACTCCTCCAAAGAAACTTTTAATACAATTAATGACAACTAATTCAACAAAAGATGCAGCCGCCAAATCTAATATTGAGGTCTTAGGAACTGAGCGATAAAAGAAAAAGGGGGTCTTCAAAGCAGCGCACAAAAAAAAAGTCCCCAGCAACCACAGATATAGTGACATCAGTGGGCCGCTGCTGCTTTAGTGGTGTAGAAGAATGTTGTGTTTTTCGTGAGCTTGTTGCGACTTCACTTCTTCTGCTGTTAATTTTTCTTTCTTCTAGTGAAGTTGCAACAAGCTCACGAAAAACAAAACAAAAAAACAGGGTTGTGTAGCGTTTAGTTTCCCGACTCGTGTTAATAAACACAAAATGAAGCTCGGATAAAAGGCTCGTTTTCCATTTTTCAATGTCCAATTTTAAACGAATAGCGGAAGACGGCTCGTTTCCGTTCAATCGAGACAGCAACATTGCCGCCTTGTGGACAAAGGAGGAACTGACCTGAGGACGTGCGCGCCGGTATTTAAATATAACGAACAACTTGTTGAACAAATGAAAATATACTTAAAACAATTTGAGGAGTATATAAGCATTTTAGATCAAATAATTTGGAATAATCAACTCATAAAAAATAGCTATACTATTTTATTTAAAAGCTAACTTTGACTTGATGGAAATGACAAAATTTGTTTAATGAATATTATAAACTGGTAAATGCCTTGAATTCTAATCAAATAACTCAAGATTTTCAAATACGCAACAAAGCGTTTACAAGGTTTCTGTCGACTAGAGCCTCAGCGCGCCCTCCTGTGGTTGCTAAGTTCATTGTTTTGTTGACCTCTCCAACGTGGCAGCACGTTCATTTCTACGCGGATGGTTTTGGATCCTATTTTTGTTGCTGCTTTTGGACAAGAAAAAAAAACAAACAAAACAAAACCATTTGTTTTGTCATTTTATTTCCTGCTTTTACGATGACCTAAAGAGGGTCACGGTCAGAGGCCATTACCGTATTCAAATTAACAGCCCAAAAAAGGAAAAGCAAGTCTGCTTCTTTGGAACGTCCTTTTAAATCGAGAAGCTTCCGAGTAAGGACGCCATAGAAATCCATTTATTTGAATGAACCACATTTGATTTTAGGCGGACAAAATGGTTATTAATGGAACAATTTACATAACAAATGTGACTAAACAGAAAACAAAACTACACACAAGTGGATGTAAAATTCCTTTTGTAATTGTCACAAACGGTGCAATTCACAAAAAAAAAAAAAAAAAAAAAAAAAAAAAAGGGAAAAAAAAAGACCACCAGGTGTCGCCAAAGTCACATGCACCCTCTCCTAAAAAACGTGTATTCGAATTTGCCAAAGTGGAGATTGAAGGGCAACCTTTTGATTTTGGGCTTTCCCATCAAATACAAGTGACGGTGAAAAAGACTTTTTTTTTTTTTTTTTTTTTTTTATGTCAGGAACGAGCAAACGATTCCCGACTCGCCGCCAACGACTTCACGACGTCATCGTCCGCTCGCCGTCCGCCGGGCCCGGGTCGGCTTTCTGCTGCCGGTCCCGGCGCAGCACCAACACCAGCTGAACTTTCCTGGTGGCGGGACTGGGATCAGCGGGATCGGGATCGGCGGCACCGGGATCGGGATCGGGATCGGGACCGGGACCAGGAGGAGGTTTGGGGACATCCAGGGGCATGTTGAGCTTGGCGGTCAGCAATTGGATCAACTGCTCGGCGTCCGTCTGCTCCTTCTGCAGGTGGCACACCGACGCAAAGGACCTGCGGTTGCCACGGCGACATGGTCAAAAAAATAAATAAAAGGACAGGACGCACGCCAAGGAAAGCTTTCGTGTGCAAGAGGTCACGCCAGGTCAACTGCACCCAACGACAGATTTTGGATTTCAACACACCTTGCCTTGGCTCTGTTAGGTTTAGTTTTACTTTCTAAATAAAAAAAATGTTTTCGTTGGTTTCAGTACTAGTTTTTTTTGGTGTATTACTTGTGTGCAATATTTAATAAAGGCTAACCCTAACCCGTTTCAGTGAGTTTCTCTTTTTATTTCATGAGCAAAATGTTTATTTGAATGAACTCAAATAACCTCAGGTGCCACCTCAAGGAAACTTGTTTGGATGGAGGTGGGTGGAGCTTATTTGCCACTTGACGCCATCGGGTTGCAAAATGCTCTGTGGCAATAAAGGCGGCGGGGGGGAAAAAAAAAAAAAAAAAAAAAGCATCATGGGAGTTTTTTTTGACACAGTCGTCGACTTTTGCCAGCCTCAAAAAAACAAAGAAAAAAAGAAAGAAATGGCGTCTACCTTCTCAAGATGTGCGAGTCGGCGGCGAGCGTGGACGCCAGCTCGCTGAGCCAGCACGCCAACATGAGCGCCAGCTGCTCCAGACCGAGGCCGTCCAGACCGCCGCGCGCCGCCAGCTGCTTCCAGCGCGCCTGCCGCAGAGACGCCAACGTCAGATTTCCATTCGAGCGCCATTCGAGACGATGACGCGACGGACGCACCTGCAGGAAGGTGACGAGGACGGGCTTGACGCAGACGTCCAGCGGCTGCAGGCGGCAGCTGCAGCCGGCGGGGATGAGGACGGCGTCGGTGGCGGCGCCCAGCAGCGCCAAAAACTCCCTGCTGGCGTGCCCTCGGTGGACGTCGGCCAGCAGGAGCGACTTGCCGCGCGACGGCCACACGTGACTGCGCCACACCTGTCGCAAAAACAAACAAACAAACAAACAAAAACGCTCGTCAACAGTTCGCGCTCGCTCATTTGAGTTTGATTCATCAGCAACAGGGCCCGACCAATTAATTAGCCGATTAGTGGCCTTCAAACATCGGCCGATTATTTCCCTGTTAAACCGCCATTAAAGAAAAGCATGTTGTCAAAGTACCCTGAATGCACCATTTTGCATGCGTAGCATTAGCAGCTAGCAAGTATGGCGCATGTTCTTCTGTTGTCCCTTTAAGTTGTTGAATGGCACCGCAGTTGGAGTTAACTGGAAAACTAAATACACAAGGTTAAAAATCACATCCACCGTATATTTAAATCCAAAACATGCTAGCCTAGCGCTAACGGCAAGTTATCAAATGCTAACAGGAAGTTAGCATCGACTCCGGAAGTCTTTTTCCTTCAAATAACGAATACACACATACACAATTGCGGGAACACATACATACAGATGAGATAACTTAGCATTAGAGTGCCAAACTAACAGCATTAGCATTAGCATGCTAAGTTAGCAATAACATGCCGTTTCTTTTTTTCAGTTTATTCTCTTCTTATTTCACTTACTGTTTTAATTTGGTGATTTGTCCTTTCAAGTTATATTATAAAGTTGATATTTCAATGATTCAAAGACAAAATTCAAGGATGCATACATCTAAGGATTTTTTTTGTTGTGTCTTAACTAGCATTTCCAAATAACACAAGATCAAAATATATAAGAAAAGTTGAATGCTTTAAAGCAGTTTGGTTTTATTATTGACACATAAGTCTATACAATAAGCATTGAATTTTTTGGATATGCAGAGAATATTAATAGCAAAGTGGCACCCATTGAATGGTTGATTTTATGCATTATACAATGTAAAATAATCAGCAGATTCATTGGTCATTGGTATTTTTTTCTGCCAATAATCTGTCCCGGCATCAGCCTAAAAAAAGAAGAAGAAAAAAAAAAAAATGCATATCTTCATCAACAACAAAACAATTGTCAAACAAAATGAAAAATGGTTCACTAATTTCAACAGATGATTTGCAGTTGCAGACCCAAATGTTTGAACAAAACAAAAAGACGGATTGGGTTGAAAGCTCGTCATTTGTTTTTTGCCGCGCGTGTTTACCTTGCGCGTCCACAGGTGCAGCCTCTGGGCGTCGCTGAAGCCGTGGGGGCGGGCCTCCAGCAGCACGTTGTCGGGGAAGCCGTCGGGGAGGGCGGGCGGCGCCCCGCGGAAGAAGAGCACGGGCGGCAGGAAGGTCCCGTCCGACAGCGCCGACAGCACCACGTCAAAGGCGGGCGCCTGCGCCAGGCCGCGCTGCAGCTGGAAGGCCCGCCCGCTGCGCCGGGCCAGCAGCTCGGCGTCCACAAACACCGACAGCTCGTCCATGAAGCCCACGTCGCACGGACGCACGCGCGCGCTACGGATCTGGAACGCCCACAAAAGCAACATTCCATTCATTTGGACAAGACATGCGAAGTTAGCATGCTAACATACGCTAACACCATGTTAGCTTACCATGCTAACATAACATTAGCATGCTAACATGGCATTAGCATGCTAAGCTAACACCATTGTTTATTTATTCCACAAAAAAAAAAAAAAAAATCACACAAACAATGAATACAATTACGAATCCGTGTGTTCAACAAGTCTTCTTACGTCGGAATATGTATTTTTAGTTACCGGTAAATTGTGGAAAGGGACACTCCAGGAAGCTAAAAGGTTATTAAATGGGGCTCAAAGCCACCACCCTGAGCAGGAAATTGATTTACAAAGTGGAGTGTATTAACTAATGAGTAATTTATGTCATCATTAGGAAAAAAACAAAAAATAAAAAAAATAAAAAATTGGTCATTCTATTGATATATTTACAAAATACAAAACAGCTGATGCTAATGCTATGTTAGCATGCTAACATAGCATTAGCATGTTAACATTAGCATGCTAATGCTGTTAGCATTAACATGCTAATGTTAACTAAGCTTTAACTTAATCATTTTTGTTCATGTGACATTTGAATGTCGTTTTAGTTATAGGCTTGACTAAAATTAATTTGCTTTCATCCAATTTTAGTCGACTAAATTGACAGTTTAGTCTATTTCAACTTTTACACAGAATTATTTATTTTTTCTCCAACCTGGTTCCTTCTGATTGGATTGTGTCAATTTTCCTCACTGTGTTGTTTTAGCCACTGACTAGTTATCGTTTTTGTCCCATTGAATGGCTTCTATTTTATTTTTTTGTTTCATTTTCGTCTGGAAAAAAACCTTGACGAAAATGATGACAAATGTTTTGTCATTCTTATAATAATAAAAGCTAACAGAAGCAGCATGAAAACAAAACTCATGAAATGAAAACAAACTCAAATGAAAACTTTGGCGGCGGAGTCACCTGCGAGCAGAGCGAGAGGACGAAGGTGGCGCTCTTGTCCCTGATGGCGTCCAGGATTTTGTCGGACAGGCGTCGGCCCCCGCCGGGGCCGTTGGGCCCCAGCAGGCGGCGGCACAGGCGGAGGAGCGCGCCACGCCGGCGCTCCGCCTCCTCGCCGCTCTGGGACGGCGGCACGCGGGAGCCCAAGCGCAGGAGGACGTCCTCGCTGATCGCCAGCTGCTGCTCGTGGCGGAGCAGCGCCCACATGGTCATGCGCCACTCCCACTCCGCCAGCAGGTGGCCCTCTTGTGGCATCGGCGGAGGAGGGGGAGGGGGAGGAGCCGGCTGGGATGGAAAGAGCGCAGTCCGTCACATGACATTTCAAGCAGCCGTCGCCAAGGTGATTTGAGTCAACTAAAACTAACAACAAAAACTATTTTGTTAACAAAGTCAAATAATGAAAATGCTTTCTAAAAAGCAAAAATGAACTGAATCTCCATTTTATGCTTACTAAACTCAATGAAAGTGATACTGATAGCACCAATGTCCTCGTTTTCGTCTTTGGTCATTCATTTCATGCATGAGCCTTTGGGGATGATTTTAAAATGCATTTATGTGGATATGAACACAAGTGACATCACCTCGCAGCAGCCAATAGAAAAGCTCCTTCAGATGACGTCGCTCCTATGCCGGTTTTTTAAATATTGGAGGGTGACGATATATCCATAATGCGATACATTTTGACACTTTGTCTCCCGACAGGTTACCGATATTTGTTGTTAATATTCAACCACTATAATGGCTCCATTGTTCATGACTTATTGAGCAATTACTTGGAGAGCCACTAGGGGGAGCGCCTCATAAGAGTGGTGCGGAAATGGACACTATATATAATTTCTTTGTATTATTTTTTAAATATTTTATATGTATTTATGTATTATGTACTTATGTATTTTTTATTATTTATTTTTATTAATTATTTATTTATATCATTACTTTAAGATTAGTTTTATTGTAGATAATTGTGGATTTATGACCTGAGCAATATATGGATAATTGTGGTATGATCATATGGCGAGAATCGTTAACGTGAGCCTTGTATGTCATATGGAATGCTATTGTCAGGTATCCACAGGTTCCCAAACTTCCTGCCCCTACAAGTAATACATGTTTCTTTTAAAAACTCAAACTAAGCATTTATGAAAGAAGTCAAACTAATCCGAATGAACCGAACCAGAACCACTAATTAAAAACAACTTCATTTCAAAAGCAAAACCAAGTCAAATGAAAATTCCAAGACTATAATAACCCTGGCGGTCGGTCGGTCGCTTCATGTCGAGCTTCGCCACTTTCTAAACTAATAATTATCAGTCAGAATTAATCAACCAATCACATTCATTTATTGCTCGGCAGGCATCAATATGAAAATGTGACATTTCCTCATCATCTGGACAACATTCCCAGGAAATCACAATTGACCATCACTGTTGCGCTATTTGCACATCCGACCGCTTTCAACGCGCAACGAGGCAGAGAAAGACAAAAAAACAAAAGTTGGAAAGTGAGAGCAAAAAAAAAGAAAAAAGAAATGGACAAAGAGTGAGGGATGAAAAAAGAAGAGTTGGAGAGAGGTTGCGCAAGCAAAAGAAAAGAAAAGAAAGAAAGAAGATTTGAAATGGGAGCAAACTGACCTCTGCAGCTGGAGGTGGGTGTGGCCTGAGGAACTTGATGGTCATGGCGGCGGGCGAGGACGCGCCATAGGGGGAGGCCAGCGCTTTGACTGACAGCCGGCGGGACGGCGCCAGGCCGATGGGCACGAAGGCTCCTCCTCCTCCTCCTCCTCCTCCTCCCAATGAGCTCGCACGCCTGACGCACACAAAAAACAAAAAGAAAACTCCCATTTGAGCGGCGTTTCCCCTCATAGCTCAATGCAAAGTCAACCGCCACCATGACAACGTGACATTTATGTCGTGTGACTTCATTGGCTGACGTTGCTTGGAGGGGACCAAGAAGAGGAAGATTATTTTGCACATTTGAAGGGGTACTTGTTGAGATTTTGTCCAGAATCAATGTGGCAACTTCATGATTATGGAGTTCCAATCATGCTGGTGCCAAAACCCCGTCAACACAAAAAAACTCATCTACGTACACAAACAAGTAGAGTATATCGTCAATTACAAAAACAAAAACCTTTCAAGTACATCAAAAAATGTTTTGTGTACGTAAAAAACAATTCCACAACTACAGGTAAAAGTCAGGTGACTTTTGGCAGCGATATTCTGCCGAGCAGTTCGACGCGCCAAAAAGCCGACATCCACACAGTGAAAAGCCAGTCAACTTTACAGCAGGGGGCGCTGTTGAGTTTGGCCAACTTGTTGAAGACCTACTACGCTGTGATTGGTCAACTGCTGGTCACGTGACAGATGGATGTCTTGTCGTTGCCAAGTCGAAAAATGACTTTCCAAAGGTATTCAAAGGGGGGTCACCAATGATACAGTAGCAGCCGGTTTGGGGCGTCAAGCTACGTACATGTTTAAAAAATGCTTTTCCCTCTGCGATTCTTTCGGCACTGAGTGGTTATTTTTGCGGCAGCCGGCAGCAACCCTCCTCCTCGCCGTGAATGGCTCGGATGGGTCGATCAGAAGAGGGAGAAAATGCCGCGTTTCCTTGTAGACATGACTAGCGGCTATGAATAAGACAAATGTGCACTTTTAGGGCGCTGCGCCATACAAACGTGCACGCCTTCTCGTCGAGTCGAGCGGTCGATTAGCATCACAAACTCGCGTGAATTATCGGTCACGGTAAAATAAACACCGCGGATTGTTGATCTTGGCCAAACAATACGCGACCGCTTCAGTATTAACCAACCACCGTCTGTTTTTTTTTGGTTTTTCATAAGGAGTGCATCGAATCAACTTTTGTTCACCCCCAACCACACGAGCTGTTGACAGCAACAGTTTTCCTGCACGATTTGCAAGCGATTGTTTATTGGTGACAGCCTCCACACGACGAAGCTCACTCGCACTTTGTCGAAGACGCGACAGAAGTGGCGCCCGCGCTCCTACATTGGTTTTTGAGCAGCGGCGAATGACGTACAAGGTGACGTCATCACGTCAATTTTTATCACCTCAAAAAATACACCGGTAATATCGCAGACGATTTTTTTGGGAACATCTCAAGCATCGCTCAGCTCGACTCAACGGCAGCAAACAGACAGCAAATTCTCGGCTGAAGGAAAATGTGCACAAAATCTTCCAATTGGCACAAGAAAAATGATCTTATTATATTAACAGATCAAGATATGAAGAGACGTGACTTGACGGACGCGTTCACTTCAAATTGGCACCACCAGATCGGACAGAATAAAAAACAAACGTTGAGAAAGCGAGTAAGAATTGAAGGATTACATGGCTGCCGTGCAGACGACGAGCGTTCGACAGGAAGTGGCACGGGAGGAGGGAGGGGGCGGGGCTACCTGTCAGAACGGCAGGCGGGTCGGCCGTGGGCTCCTTCCGTCTCCCAAGCACCTGAAAAAGGTCACAACATTATCAGGTAAGCGAGCGAGCGACGTCGCAAACTTTTTTGGATCGCCTCTCAAAACGTGCGCACTGCAAGCCGGATAGTGTGGAGGACCAAAGCTGACAACGTTCCAAATTAAGACAGAAATAAATAAACACATGACTACAAGTGAAAATAAACACACACGCACGCACACAAATACATTTAGATTTAATTTTTGAATTATATTTTTGTTATCAATTTTTTTTTTTTTTACTTCTAGTCATTTATTTATTAATTGAGTCATTTACTGCCAAGTGGAAATGTTCATTCAAATGAGGGGGCGGTCCTAAGCACATTTTGGGTTGGACTCCGCCCTGTTGCAACAGACTTGTTGCCTAGCAACTTGCCAATGGACCACTATCTTGTCCCAACATTTTGACTTACGGCAGTACGGCTCAGAACTGAGAAATGACCAAATCAATAAATACATGAAAAAGTGAAAATAAAAATGAATATAAAAAAATAGAATTTGAAAATTATATCCAAAAAAATTCATACAAATGGTAAGAAAAGGAGAAAATAAATACATTTGTATTTATTTTTCGAACTATATTTTTTATATACATTTTTATTTTCACTTGTAGTCATTTATTTATTTGGAATTTTGGCACTTTTTGAGGTTATTTGTGGAGAAAAGGTCCAACTTGTCTAATCTCAGCCGTCCATTATTTGTAGATCAGGGGTCTTCCAAGTTGGGTCCTGGAGATCCCCTCGCCATCCAGCCCGTTTGCCATGTTCCTCTCCACTAACACACCTGATTCATGATCGGGATGGTTATCGTGCCGATTGGCTGATCACTAGATTCAGCTGAAGGACGGAGACATGGAAAACAGGCTCTCCAGGACCCAACTTGGAGACCCCTGCTGTAGATTGATCCTGCCGACCGACAGTGGGTCAATTATCAACTTTTTATGACTATGATGGGCTAAAGCAGTGAAACAGCTGCAAATATTTGTTGTCGAAGGCTACACAAGGTCACCTTTGATTTGACGCGGGTACGCCATCATTGAGAAAAATCAACAAGTCAAGCAAGCAAGCGTCGCCGCCACGCGTTACCTGCCGTCACGCACACGTGATCGAGCTCCTGTGCCAGGTGAGCGGCCATCTCGTCTCCGACGCGGGTCGCGAATGAACACAAGGCGCATATCAGATGCTCCTGCAAACTGCGCATGCAAACACACATCAACAATTCAGCGGAATTCAATTACACTCCATAATTAATAAATCAGCATCATCGTCAAAAAAATTATTCATACTGTACTCAGTTTTGAGTGGTTTCAATTGATACATTTGCACCTTTATTTTTAAAGTAACTAATTGAATAAATGTTAATTATATTGTTTCAAAGAATTTTAGTTGTCTTCATATTTTGTGTTTGTTTTTTTTACTTTTAAACATTTTGTTTTGTACCAAAAAAAAAAGAAAAGAAAAAGATCATCCTACTGCACAGTCAACATGTTGCAACTCCAAGTTTTTGCAAACATAAATAAGTAAATAAATATTATTGTTATAAATTCAGTTTGTTCTAACAGGAACTTATATAATGATAGTGTGTTTTTTTTTCATTGGTATTTTTAAATGTGTCAATATTTTGTTGTTTTGTTGCAAAAAAAAAATCATTGAATAATCGGGATTTCAATTACTGCCAAAATAATCGTGATTATTTTTTCCCTAATTGAGCAAACCTACATCAACACGCAAACGCCACAAGGCAAATTTTGCAGCAATCGAATGTAGGCGTGGCAACCTCAAGATAACGATGATCTCACGATATATGATCGATATATTGCTCAAGTCATAAATCCACGATAAAATGACTCAAGACATAAACAGATGTTTTTTCAAAGCCATCACTGAACGACAATATTCAAACTCGTGTCTTCGTCACACTGACTACTTTAGTGTATTTTGTTTTTGAAACAAATACAAACGTCTTCTAACAACTCATTTGTGTCTTTCTTAAACACTATTGTCATGCAACATGTCAATTGTTTCATTTTATAAAGTGGGACACCAATTTTTTGTGTAGCATTGGAAAAGCAAATAAATAAAATGACTTCAATATTAAAATTTCGCAAAAATTGTGTGCTTCAAAAATACGGAAACATAACATTTGTTTTAAATTGTTAAAAGTGAAGATATAATACAGATGATTTTTCCTAGAAACGTATGCAAAATGGAGTCCGCTAAAAGTCAACGTGCTTCTGCATGATGATGAGAAACTATTTTTTTTTGGTTGGCCGTGTGATTGGGAGCAGGCGTGTGCGTGAAGTTTGATGCTCACCGCGCAGGCGCCTGGAACATGCGGCTGTAGCGCCGCCTGTTGCCGACGGAGGTGTGGTCACTGTGGGCGGGGACACGAGGACGGCAGTCGAGTGAGCGTCAAGACGGACGGGACGACACGACGCGATGCGACGCGATGCGGAGGTCGCGTGTTGCGGCCACTTACTTGATCATGTGGTTGGCGTAGGCGGCGGAGCAGCAGGTGGCGAAGGCGCAGAGCGAGCAGCGCACGCGCGACGGGAAGTGAGCGCTCAGCGTGCGCACGAGCTTCAGGCACTCCACGCAGCGGCGGCGACCGGCGGCGTCCTCGCTGGCCAATTCAAAAAAAAAGAAAAAGTCAACAGACAAATAGCGTGCGTGCGTGCACGTGCGTATGTATACCTGCTCAAGTTGGTCAACAGGTGCGCTAAACTCTCCCTGGTTTTCATTTGGGGAACTCTGGGCAAGGGCAGCGCCGCCTCAACATTGACCACCTGTCGGCCATGAACAACAACTGTCAACGCAACACTTGACCAGCGTGCAATTCATTCAAAACAAAAAAACAAAAACAAAAAAAAACTGTAAAAAAAAATAAATAATCTATATATTTCCATCTATTTTTTTTTTCACCTCTGACCTCCAAGTGACTTGTTGCAGACCTGCATGAATGACTGGATCACAACTCACCTTACACGCCGTCACAGGCGGACGCACCATCGCCATCGCCATCGGCGTCGCCGCCGCCTCGCGTTTGGCTCCTGCCACCACCGAGTACGTCCTGACGGTCACCTGCAAAGGTGCGCGCGTGTGACGGGCTGACTGACTGACCGACCGACTCGGTCGTCGTACCTTGGTGCCCGGCTTGAGGCCGGTGAGCTGCGTGGGCGTGACGTGCGTGCGGTGGTGCAGGTGGGAATGCTGCTGGCGCTCTTTCACGTACAGGAAGTGGAGACGGCACTTCTTGCAGCTCAACACAAACTTTCTCTGAACAAACACATACACACATTTGTTGACATATATAATAATAATAATAATAATAATGACAAAAACAGCCACGAGCTAGCAAGTTTAGCTAGCATGGGTTAGCGGTCAGATGAGCACTGTTTGAACGTTAGCCTGTTAGCACTCTGTGGCAGCCGCTAGCCGTAGACTTGAAGGGTGCGTGTAGGGCGCCCCCTAGTGCTTTGGGGGGGGGGCAAGCGACGGCGTCGTCACCTGATGCTTGGCAAAATGCTGCATGTAGCAGAAGCCGCTGCGGAGGACCTTGAGGCAGTACGGACACATCAGGTTGTTGGTGTTGCCGTGGAACTCCTCAAAGTGGCTCCACACGTCCGAGTAGAACGACGACCTGAAGTCGCACACCTGACACACACAATCACCAATCAAGTTTGGCTTTACAATATGGAGCAATCTCAGCAAAGCAAATCCTATTGAACAACTTACAAATATTGATTTATTATTATTATTACTACATTTCATTAAAATAAATTAAATCATTTCATACAAATGTATTAAAATTAAACAAAAAAATACTGATTGACTATTTTTTATTAAATTAAATTACATTAAACAAATTAAATACAAATAAATTAATTCATTTTAATTATTTGATAAAAAAATATTAAAATTCAAAAATACTGATGGGATCATCCATTTAAAAAATTCATTTGGGTGTGTCAACAAAAAAAATAAAATTCAAAAAAATTTCGCTCACAAAATAAAATAAAAACGGAAACTTTTTTTAAACTAACTGAAACTACATTTTACGTTTACAAAACTATATAGCATTATATATATATATATATATATATATATATATATATATATATATATATACACATACATACATATATATATATATATATATATACACATACATACATATATATATATATATATACACACATATATACACAAAAGTTCTTCTTCCCAACATTTATTTCCCATAAGAAACCATTAAAATGAGAATAATCCATTCCCAGGTCCCTATAAAACATAATTTTCTACTAAATAAGCCTTAAAACTACACAAAAATAGACCTTATTTTATGTATAATAAATGTGCTATTGTATTGTAATTAAAGAAATAAATTCTACTGTATAATAAAGTGGTTTTATTTTACTTTGTGATGGTAGTTCTTAAGGATAGTAGCAATGGTAGACTTACTTCATTCGCGAGCGTTTCACCGCGTGGAGTGTTTATGGAACGGTTGTCGCTCATTCGCACTTTTTACGTTTAGCGAGTCAACAAAAAGTGAGCACCGCCAACTACTTTCACCTCTTTCCTGGGACTAAACAGCCGTGGCCCGATTTTCTCCTTTTTTGAGGTACGTGATGGCACTTTCGCTTTTTTTAGTGGCGCCAACTCCATCGACGACAATGCAAACGCGCCGCCGAATGGCCGTCCCTCGCTGGTAAGCATTCGGCTTAACACGAGCCTGTGGTGGGGTCTTTTTCGCTCCCATCATAGCAAAAGTACACTCAAAATGTCTCTCAAACACAAACCGCGTCCGCACTAAAAGAAAGTGGGTGACGAACCGGGACGCCGTGAGCGTGCGTCAGCTTCTCGTGGCCGCCACCGTGGTGCTGTTCGACCGCGCGGTTTGGTTCGTCCGCCGAAAACTAGTTCGTCTCGCAAATTGAATGTTCGTGAGGCGAAAAGTTCGTGAGCTGAAGCGTTCGTCAGCCGAGGTATCACTGTATATATACATATACACATATATATATATACATACATACATATACACACATATATACACACACACACACTACTACTACTACAATTAATAATAATAATAAGAAAAATAAAAACTAAGCTGATGAGTCGTCTTCTTCGCCTTAGACTTGCGTCCATCATGAGGAGTAATTGCTCAATAAGTCATGAACAATGGGAGCCGTTATAGTGTCTGGTTATTAACTACAAATATTGCGATACTTGCGTAGATGTTATTAATAACCTATCGGGAGATAAAGTGTGGCGATATCGAAGTATCGTCGCGCTGTCCTCGTGAAAAGGAAAAGAAAAGCGTCCGCTCACCTGGCAGACGTACGGCATCTCTCCGGCCTTGTGCGTGTACTTCATGTGTTGCAGGAAGGACGGCTCCGTGCCCAAATAGACTTCGCAGATCTCACACTTGGCTGGCACGCAAACAAAAAAGGCGTTTGACACACGCCGGCCGACGCCGTTGACCGCGCGCGCGTTACTGACCGCTGGACACGCGCTGCGTGTGCACCTCCTCCACGTGTTGCTCAAGTCGGAAGGGAGAGCCGAAGCGGCGGAAGCAGTGAGGGCAAACGCACGTCGACGACACGTGGCCGTCCTCTTCCAACATGGCGGCCGCGTGCGTCTTCAGGTGACGCATCAGCCTGCGCGACGACAACAACCGCTTGACAATTACAAACTTGATCCGCATATCCACACGTGACAATTCCACATATTGACAATATTTACTCATTCAAAGCCAAAAACGCATAAATACGTTTTTTAATACTTTGCCCTTCACTCCCAAAAAACATATTTATACCTTTTTAAGCTAGCGCATACAGAAGGCTTTGAAACGCAAACACGAATCTTAATCTTTCCTTTGGTAGATTCTAGGGGTGTTAAAAAAAATCGATTCGGCGATATATCGCGATACTACATCGCGCGATTCTCGAATCGATTCAATAATCGGCAGAATCGATTTTTTTTTTTTTTTTTTTTTTTTTAGGATTCACACCTTGAGCATGGAAGAATGTTATATGAACGGCACATTAATCCTTAATATTTTTATTTTAATGCTGTTCAAATGTGAAACAGATTGCAAACTGTTTGTGTACAGTGGCTCACGGTTATAAGCCTCAAGTTTTAGATAAATATATTCATACAAATCTTACAGTGTACATGTACAAATTTACTGATAGTATTTTCTAAATTTGAATGGAAAAAAATCGCAACAATCGACTTATAAATTCGTATCGGGATTAATCGGTATCGAATCGTGACCATTCGTATCGGGATTAATCGGTATCGAATCGAATCGTGACCTGTGAATCGTGATACGAATCGAATCGTCAGGTACTAGGCAATTCACACCCCTAGTAGATTCCATGTTTTGATATTGTTATTATATATTCTGTGGGCCTTGCAAAAATGTGTCAAAATCCAGTAAAACAGCCAGCGGGAGCGAAGGGGGTTGCTTCTGTCAAAATGGTGGCGAGTGAATGAGTTAATATTCCTCACAAATTGTGCTTCAAAAAGTCAAAACATAAAATGCGTTTTAAAAAGGTTAAAACCGAAGATATAATCGACATTTTTCATCGAAACGTATGCAAATGTGAGTCAGGTAAATGTCTTCCACAAGTCAAACAGCGCTCAAGAGTCTTCTTCGTTTTGTTGAACATTTTTCCATCAAAAATGGATGTTTAAAAATTGAATCGATTCGAGAATCACGCGCTGTAATATTGCCGAGTCTTTTTTTTTTTTTTTTTTAAAAACACCCCTAATTTGTGTAGATTGCAAACATGAAATGATCAGCGCAGAAAACGCCATTCGGTCTCTGGTTTGGTCCTCAACAGCCGACAGAAAATCAGTCAACATTATTTTGAAAAGTAAAAGCGGATGCTGATGAAAGTCGAATTTTGATCCAGCATAAATATAATCACATCAACTCTCATGGGAGGTTGGCAGAAATCGGAGAAAATTTGGAACGATTTCGACTCGGGTTGCACGATATTGGAAAAATCATGCAATATAATTCCTGAATATAGTAATAGATATTGTGATGTTTAACATTGGACCTAAAGGAAAGACATTTTTATTACCCAATGAGGGAAGAACATTTTTTATGCAGCAAAATAATCAAACTCAATATATTCTTTGTGAATTGTAATGACCTCTCGATAATGTTCAACTATTGGATGGCGGTGCACATTTTAGTTCAGTACACTTATTGCATGCAATATGCGATATGCATCTTGCATGATATGCATCTTGCATGGGCCAATACGGCGTTGTGGATGTTTTGGGCTATATGGTGGATCCCGAAAGAGGCGATTGTGTGTGGTTTCTTACTGTATGTTGTTTTGGAGGGTGTTGGTGCAGTAGAGGCAGTGGAAGGGTCCGGCGTGCCTGCCGTGGTTGTCCACGCGCTCGCTGACGGCGCCGCGTCCGGGGTCGCAGCCGTAGTAGAAGTCGTCCGCCATGATGACCAGCTTGCCGCGCTCGGGCTCGGCCCGGGCGAGCTGCGGGGAGGAGCCCAGGAGGCGAGCGGGCGCCGGCGGGCGTCCTGGAGGCGGGGCGACGGCGGGCGGAGGCGGGGAAGAGGCGGAGTTGACCTTGAGAAACTAAAAGAGAAATGAGGTCGCGCGGATGGCGGCGGCCATGCCGGGTGTTGGCACGGATGGACGGGCGGGTGGGCGGGACTCACGCCGGGCGGCGGCGACTCTTTGGCGGACGACGAGCGGTTGCCCAGCGCCAGCTGGTTGCCGACCGCCAACTCGCCTCTGACTGGCGCTGACAACTCTTTTCCCGCCGCCGCCTCTTTGATGAGCATCTTGGCTTTGATTTTCAGCCGCTTCTTGACGTTCTTCTTCTTCCGGATCGTCTTCAGCTTGTTGACGCTCTCGGCCACCACGGGACTGCACAGCTGGCGGGGAGGAAGTCACGACGACATGGTCACGTTTCAGGTTGAGGTCGCCGTCTGCGTGGCATGGCGCCAGGCGGGCGGGCCTCTTGCAGGCACGGGCCAATGAGCAGTTTGCTGCTTGACGACGATTGGCTGCTTGCACAATTGAGTCAATTACCGGACTATAAGCTGCCACTTTTTTCCTCACGCTTTCAACCCTGCGGCATTTACATTGATGCGGCCAATATATGAATTTTTCATCCTGAACCGTAACAAGCGTTTGTCGCCATAAAATTCATGACATTAACACTGGAAGCGAGAGAATATTTGATCTTTATCTCTTTCTGTGTGGGAGGATGATTGATTACTTTTCACATTGCTATCTTTGGGGATGTATTTTGTACTGTGAATGAGGTCATTGGTGGAAGGATCCATGAAAAGAAGGGGGGAGCTTCTGCTATGAAGTTCAAGCGTGCATGTTCAGTGAGCATGTGTCCTCTTTTTTTCTTTTTTGCTGGTTCTAGAGCTTGACGAGCCACTTACAGTTAATTGTTTGCTTGCCACTAATATGCGAGGATGACGCGAGCGTGGGGGGAGGGAGAGAGGGGGGCCGCGTGTCCGTGAGCTTCAACGAGGAAGAAAAAGTGGGAACACTTTCAACACAGCCGACTCCTATTTAAGCTCATCAGCAAGCTCTGCAGGAGCCTGATCATTAAATGGGGTGCGTTGGAGTATAGAGACACCTCGAAAAGCTGCAGCACTGCGGCCCACGAGGAATGCAGTTTGACACCTCCCGTTTATACAGTAGTCTGTGGCGAGATAGGAGTAGCAAGATGGCCGCCCCGTGACTTGAATGGCTTGCACGGGCGGGCGTGGTCTATCAGCTATCCAGTGGACGCTTTTTTTTTTTTGCTACGTAGGCCACGGGCCTGTTCTCGGAACAGCTCAGCAGTGAACGGGACATTGCGATTTCCTCAGCGCAGAGTTACAGAAATGGAAAGGCATCCCTTTCCTACCTTTGTTGAAATTTCTGAAGACAAAATTAACGTTGGATTGAGGCCGATTGGAAACAAAAACAGGTGGAAAGGCGTTGCTGTGGGTGCTTCCAACTTACGCAAATGAATCCTCGCAGCTCCGTGACCAGTTTGTACTGCGACGAGCAGAGCGCGCACTTGAAAGGCCGAGCCGGACCTGAACACACCGCGAGCGAGTGTCAGTCCCGTGTGTGCTTTTCCTGTTGGGAGACCGTTTGCAAACCTTTGGGAATATATCGCTTGGTGGCAACTTCCGGCCTGGCGGCGTCCTTGGGCGTTGCCGGATGCAGCTGCTGAGGCTTGTGGGTATTAACGCTGCTCTCCTGGTGCGCCTGGAAAACTTGGCGGGCGGCCCGACCCGAGACCACGCCCGTGATGATGGGGGCGGGGTCGGAGGGGGGCGGCGCCGGCACCGCGCGGACGCTGACGAAGCCGCTGGACGAGCCGGCGGGGTGGAAGTGCAGCTTCAGCTCGGTAGCGCCCCCTGCGGGGAGGTGGAGCAGGACGTTGGAACGTTGCCACGGCAACCCCAGCGACGAGCCGCTCGATCCCCCCCACCCGCTCGGAACGTCTTCCGATTTCATGTCGGCTCTCAATCGGAATATAGTTCGTGCTTTCGTTTTCAATTGGCAAGCCAAAATTAAATCAGTACAAACTTTTTGTATTCAAACATAAGGTGCGTTTCCATGGCAGTTTTTCACAATTTCAACTTGTCGGTGCTCCACAGGGAATGCGCAAAAAAAGCATTTCCGTGACACTGAACCTGAGTTTCCAACACGTAAAGCAGACTTTTCGTGAGGCTGAAAGCAAAATGGTTGCCAAGAGGCAAGCGCGGCGACGCGCGCGCTGACCTGCGGGCGGCAGACGGACGCGGCGACCGTTCACCGCGAAGCCGAGACGATCGCCTGATGACTGGACACGGAAGACGGCAGGGTGGCCGACGCTCGCCGGCGGGCCTGCTTCCTCTTCCTCATCGGCATCCTCGTCTTCCATCCCAAGCAAACATGAAAACACGCATTACATATTGCTGACTTGATGACGACGCCAAATGTCGGCAAAGTTCACCTTCGTCGTGCGGCGGCGACTCCTCTTCAAACTCCATCGGCACGTGGAAAGTGGCGGCCATCGGCACG
Organism: Festucalex cinctus; assembly: GCF_051991245.1. Classification (NCBI taxonomy): domain Eukaryota; kingdom Metazoa; phylum Chordata; class Actinopteri; order Syngnathiformes; family Syngnathidae; genus Festucalex; species Festucalex cinctus. The sequence continues at coordinate 226,263 of NC_135429.1, forward strand.
AGACCTTCGCCAACGACAGGGACAAGTGGAAAGTCGGATACAGCCAATCACGTCGCATTTTCTAGCTTTTGGTCATGTGACATTTGCAAGCTGAGCCGCGATTGGCTGTTAACCCGAGCCTTGGACGCCATTTTCAGTCAACAAGTGGCAAAAATAAACTTTTTTTTTTTTCAGTGCCGATACCGATGCTGATTATTAGTCGTCAAGGACGCCCAATAACTGATATTTGGAGCAGATATTTTTTTTCACTAAAAAAGGGAAAATATTGGTATTAAAATTTTGGGAAAATACAAACTCCAACTTTAATTTTTTTTTTTTGGGGGGGGGGGGGGGGGGGGGGGTTAAAGCATATGTTTATTGATTGATTATTTTTTAATCTTAGTCAATAAACAAGTTTCCGGGATCTCCCAGGAGCAGTCGCATGTTTTCAAAAGTTCAATAAAAACAATTGTTTTCCACACTAAAATAAAGTATTTCAAAAATTTTAAATATCTCAAGTATTATTATTATTATTTTACTTATCTTAGTTTTATTTTCTTAATGGATCAATTATCGGCCATATGATTCTTCAAAATGGCCGATGCCGATATTCATCAAAATGCTTAATATCGGTGCTGATAATTGGGCTATCCCCAATATTGACAAAATATTCACTTTTTTACTGCTGAAAATGGCTAATTAAATAAAGCATGCCTTTGTTTGTTTGTTTGTTTTAACCTGCAAATTCTGTTTGTCTGGTGAACATTATTTTTCCACAACTACTTTAAAGCCATTGTTATTCAATGTCGTCTGGTTCTGTGTTGAAAAATTTGCTAAAAATAAATAAATAAAAATACTCCAGAAATGGGTGCATCAATTTTGCTTTACCAGTTGGAAAGATTCGTCGCTTTCCGAATGTTTGTCACGGTGAAAAATTAAGTTAAGTTCACTTGAACGGTCTTGAAAGATGTCTGACAACACTTTACATCAACTCATCTTGGAAATTTGACACATGTACTGTAGCTAAATGAACTTTCAATTGAATGTGGGACTTGCTATTTCTGACATGCCAGTAATATGAAGATAAGTCACGGTTGGAATTCAAACTGAAGGCTAATTAGTCTCCGTTGGTGACGTCACCAGCCTGAGCTGTGAAATGACACAAAAAGTTGCAAGCACAAGGCTTTTCTTTCAACATTATCCGTTACATTTCTTGTTGACTCATGCCCGTTGTGCTACTTTCCGAATGATTGTGTCCAAAGTGTTCGGTGGTGGGACTCTCCCAGGCCGCCCGCTCCCCCTCCTCCTTCTCAATCCACAGATGCTAACATGCTATCGAGCTAGCCCGGCATCTCGAATCCACCAATGCTGCCGATAACTCCGCAAAAGCGGCGTTTCAAAAAAAGTTACTCACAAATTCTCTTACCTTTTGTGTGCCTTTACAGTCTTCGAAAAACACTTCGCGGACTAAAAGTGTAACCGTAAAGTGTCGTCTTCCTCAAGAAACCAGCAAGAAACAGCTTTGACTATCTGCTAGCCGAGAGAGACACGATGTGTGCGTTTTCAGTCGTGTGATGCGGCTACTGCCTCTCGTGTATCCTTCCACCCCTCAAGTCATGCTGTATACTGCACGTTCGAGCACGCTGTCCTGGCGGAGGGATATTGTTAGCTTTGCAAGCTATGCTAACAGTTAGTCACCAGTCAACTCTTCATTTATCCCCCTGATGAAAACAAATGTTTATCCTCAACCGATAAAACAATGACTTTATATATATAGCTAATATTGCCACCTACTCAAGTGGTGAAAAGTGTATTTAGCCTCGTATTTTTGGAAGAGTTTAGTACAATCCACGTGGTTAGCGGAGGCGTAAATCACATGGGTAACTATAAGTGCGAGGGTAAAGCTTATTGTTATGATCTGTTATTCACGAACTAAACCTAGTAAGTGATCAAAGCGTGATCATGCACAAATATACGTGTATACTCTCAGTTGCTTTCATTTCATACGCGTTATTATTACGAATGCTGTGTGTGTGTGTATCCTTCCGCCCCTCCTGTATTTATGCCGGGCGGATGGATATTATTAGCATCGGAAGCTCGGCGAACACAAGTCTACTCTGAAATGATCGTCCCGATGAGAACGAACGTTATCTTCAACCGATCCTACCGATTAAAACAAATTGCCTAACTTATAAATGCGTGTACAAGTGGCTAAAAAAGTGCGCTTGTGTACAACGTCACTTTGGAATACTGTAAACAAGTCCCGAATGACGTCATTAGCATGTTGACTTGAATGGCGTTTGTCATTTCCAAGTCGTATTAAAATGTTCAGTCACTGTTAGACGAACCAGTTCTTCGATGATGATAATAATAATAATAATAATAAATCATAAAGTGCAAAAACAGAAACCTCATAGTCCCACGGCTGATGGAACCTTTTCAGCAGGAGTAAAACAATGTGCAACTAAGTTAGCAAATGCTAACCGTCCTTAGCTATCATTTTTAATGTTTTCCTATGAACGTTGTATTAATGAAAAGAATCACAAAGTCAAAAAGATTTCTTGTGTTTTTTGTATTCAATTGTGGAGTAACAATTATTTCCATCATTGTCATATGTATTAAAAAAAAGAAAAGAAAAGAAAAGTTGAACCCAGATTAGATTTAGAAAATACCACAATGTGACTTGTGAGTAAATGATATATTCAAAAGATTAAACACATTAATACACAATATGTATGCATAAAATGAGAATTTACTGGTTTCAAGTAAGGGTTGCTTTGTTTTTCATTTTGCCAAACCAAACCAATTTAGGAGATGTGCTGAGCACTATAGGAAAGAATGTCAACACTTGGTGGGGGAATGAAAAAGAAGAAGAATATATCAATTCAAATTCATGTCGATTGTATTTTTCAACATCTTCGGTGGAGTTGTGCATTCCCTTTGCTTGCGAGCCAGTTAGTCAGTTGAGCTAGCACTTCCATCGGTTTGTGGACGGAGTTAGCAAATATCGCCAGGTGCCACCAGGTCAAGAAAACGTGTGAAAAATGCGGATACGAAAATGTGCAGTCACCAAATCATGTACTGAGAAATACGTGCGAGAATGTCTTTGGTACGAGATCCACGTTCACTTCAAGCTAGCGGCTCAGGGGTCACATGATACGTCCTGACGTCAAGCCTTGCATCGTCACCAATGCCGATAATATTTGCTATATTGGAATCTGATAAGAATGTCTATACACAGTTTTAGTTGATAAATCTTATGATTGTTCTAGCCAAGTTTTACATTCATAAGTCTAAATGTAATGGATTTTTTTTTTGTATCCATGAGAAATGTTTTTTTTTGTCATTGTCTGGTTGTTTGTGTCCGAAAACTGTCAAAACCTATTGCAAACTTTATCATCTATTTATATGATTTTGTGTTATCCTTTTCTCTTTTCTTTCAATGATACTATTGATTCTATTTTGTTTAGCTTTGAGATGTTTTCACTTCTCTGGCGTGTTCATACCTTTACAAGCAGGCAGATGGCATCTGTCACGGAAAAGACAGTCATGCCTACCATGATCAAATAATGGGGCAGCTTGGTGTGCCATGGTGTGATTGTTTTGTGAAATGTGAAGAAGACTACCACCTAGAAAGAATACAAAAAAAAAATGGGAACAAACTTGATGCGTTTTTCTTCGACTACTATATTACATGCATTTGAAATAAATAGGCACATTTGTTCTACAGCTAGCATTTCTTTGCACGTCTTCATTTATGACGAGAATGATTGTATGGAGAAAGTTACATCCCCTGTCTTAAACATCTCTGAAAAAAATGTGCATCGCTCACCACTGTCAACCAGATACTGTTCAGTCTCTGCTACATGATCAGTGCTGGAGGTTTCAGCATCCGCAGCTGAAACGGACCTGGAGACGTCCTGCACATGGAGTCTGCATCTGTACACATTTTTTGCAAATGAATATCATGCATCATGCAATCAAAAATTGTCAATTGATCTGCTACTCTCGTGTCTAACAAGCTGTTAACATGTATTTGAATATTATTTGACTTGCATTTCAACTCAAATACTGGCAAGATAAGATTCTCGTGTGAAGTGTACCGTTTTTCGGGTGGCTTTGGACCGCCTCCGAGCTGCTCCCTTGTCTGGTTCGACACTTGTACAGCGAGCACAGGGTTGGGATACTCCGGAGACGGCTGTCCGTTCACAAAATGCTGCATGGAAATGGAAAACAACATAAGCTCCAGGTGCTTATTAAAATTGACAAAGCAATGTGTGAATTTGAGCTCCCAACAACATTCATACAAATGCAAAAGTGAACAGAAGACATGAAGTCAACTAACATTCAAACTTAACTTGGATAGCAAAGGCATTCTAGTAATATATATTAGTCGTCAATAGTAACTAACTACAATAACTTGAATATCCCGTTTTGTGACAGCAGATATCAAAGTACACTCCAGCTTAGCAGTTAGCATCGTCTTACCTTTGAACACACGTACGTATGCTTGTTTATTTTCGAGACATGGAGCTGGGACGGAGGTCTTCCGCATTGTTGAATCCATTGTAGGCACTGGTCCAATTTGGTTTTGGGCTTTGGAAAGGGAAAGAACTGGACTCCCCCAGACAAACTCTTTGGGTACCTCGTGTCGGACCGACATCCGCCATAGGAACACCGCTTCACCATTTTGGCGGTCCGCAGCTTGTTGAAAGTTGTTCCTCTTCTTCCGTCAAGTTTTATGCTGGTGAGCAGGCTCGGTATCCACCAAGTAAAATCAATCAGACGACGACAGCTGAGTACGGCTTGACGAACTTGACGTGCATAGCAACCGTTGCTAGAATGTATGATTGGTCAATGCCCGTTTGGGGGGCGGAGTTAAATAGCCATTAAACTAAACATCTCCTCGAACACACATTAAAATTATTCATCTTCTCATAGAGTCAAAAAAATTCGTATATATATATACAAATATTTTCTTATAATTATTATTAATGCCCAATATTATATCATTGAATTAATATCTTCATTCATTATTTTATTAATAATTTCAAATTCTTGATGCTTTCTCCAAAAGCAACAGAAAAGTGATGATTCAGTTTTGATTTGGTTTCCTTTCATGTGATCATTTCACGTTTAGGCAGTCTTTCACCTCAAACATAAAAATGGAAATGTTGTTTTGAAAATAAGCACAGGAACAGCGATAAATTAAAAAAAAAAATAAAGAAATTAAAAAAGGACAAAAAGGTGGAAAATTCCTTTTCTTTGAAACTGTCCACTTGGGCTCCCTCTAGTGGTCATCAACTGTTCCGACGACGGAGCATCACGTTCAATTTTGGATTTCGACTCCAGCACTGAATTAAGTTGATTTGCATTCTTTACGAATGGTTTCTTTCAAAGCTTTATTGAAATGGATTTTTATTTTTTCAAGCTAACTGTTGGAGGTGCTTATAGTTTGTGTTGCTTTGTCTCCCTCTACAGGCGTTTTTGAGTCATTGTTTTTTCTGTTGACTCCAGCCGTGCTCCGTCACGTGATCACTCCATGATCGATCCAGTTCGGAATAGCGAACATTATTTGTTCTTTTCAAATATTTGTTGACAGCATTTAATTGGTAGCTTTTTTTTGTGCAATAAATACTGACTATTGCAGTATAATATTTCAAAGTGCCTTCTAGTAATATGAAATGATATCAATCATTTGGTCTCGGGTATGTAAATGAATGAAGATGATCAACGGATGCAATTCATCAGTTTCCGAAAGGCTGCGAACTGCAAATTCATCCAGATCAGCACGCCGGTGACACCTAGCGGCCAACTTGGCGACCTACACCATGTCGCAAAAGTGAGGTCAAAGTTGACGACTTGTCTTGTGTTGTGTTCGTCAGCGCGCAACAATTTGTCAATGAGTCACTGGCGCGAGGCCCCGCCTCCTCCTCCTCCTCCTCTGCGGAGTGCGCAGGCGCGACCTCACCTGGCTTGCCTGCCTGCCTGCCTGCCTGGGTGTGTCCTGTACCTGCCTCTGCATTTTTCCCTTCTCAGCTCCAAGACGACGACCATGACGGCGACCACCTGCACCTGCGCCTGCGCCTGCGCCGTCCTCGCGCTCCTGCTCGCCTTGTCGGCTAAGCGCTCGCTCGCCTCAGGTGACGTCCTGTCGCCGGGCCCCGTGGACGCCGTGGTGGGCAAGAACGTGACCCTGGCGACCCTGCTGAAGGCCCCCGACTACGTGTTCGTCATCTGGGCCTTCCATGACGGCCGCCAGCAGACGCACGTCGCCACGCTGAGCCGCGACGGGCCGATGCGGGTCAACGAGCCCTACCGGGGGCGCGCGTCCGTGGACGCCGACAGCGGCGCGCTGCGGCTGAGCGCGCTCACGACGGCCGACAGCGGAGACTTCAGCGTCACCGTCGTCAGCGGGAACGGCGAGACCGCGACCGGCGAGGTGCGCGTGCGCGTGCTCGGTGAGTGGGGCGCGGGGGACACTTCCGGGGGCGCGCGAGGGCGGACGACGGGGACGTCGGCTTGGTGGACTTCCGTCAAAAAAAAAAATGCTTTTCCTGGATCCAAGACGTGCGTGCCACAGAGAAATCGTATTTTTAGAGGGCATTTTTTTTCTTGCAAATAAAGTCACAAATTTACAAGTTTGCTTGCAATTTTGCCACCTTCGAAAGTCTGAAAATTGGCTACTTTCTAAACTAATATGCTGTCAGGTTACGTGAATGGGATCAATTTCACGCTGCCAAAAGGCAAAAATTGTTTTTGCCGTCATGTCTTTTGGCTTTTTTTGCAAAAAAACGAAGCAAGTGCAAAATGGTTTGGAGTTGATGATCGTTTGCAAACTGTCCAAGCGACATGTGACATGTCAACGTGATGATTTAGTCATTTTTGGCTTCCGTTGGGCGGGATTCTCCGGCCGCCTGCCGAGGGTGCGGCGGCCCCAAGGGGGCGTGTCCTCTCATTTATTTGGGTTCGGCTGTCGGCGGCTTGTTTTGTTGTTGTCCCGGTGACATGTCGGCCGACCCGGTTTCAGAGCCGGTGTCGAGCGTGACGGTGAGCGCCAACATGGCGGAGGCGCTGGAGCACAACAGCACGCTGGTCCTGACCTGCGCCGCCAAAGGTTCCTTCCTCAAGTTCGTCTGGCTCAACGGCAGCCAGCCGGTGGTCCCCGGCGGCCGTCTGTCCATCGCCGAGGTCAGAGGCCGCCGCCCGCTCAGCGCCGCTCCGTGGCACCGCGCCATGCCGCCGCCGCCTGTCAACCCCCGCTGGTGTTCTCCCGCCAGGGCGAGGCGAGCAGCCGGCTGACCATCGCCGGCGTCCTGCGCAGCGACCTGACGCGACCCGTCTTCTGCAGCGTCGCCAACGAGCTGGAGACGGAAAAGAGCGCCCCCTTCGGCCTGCCCGTTCACTGTGAGTAGCGCCGGGCCGGCACGTGACCCGGCGACGTCTCCGATCCCGTGTGACGGCGCTCCCGCCTCCCCTTGTGGTCCAGACGGTCCGGACGAGGCCAGCGTGGCGCCGTCGGCGCCGCCGGCGTTCGTGCGCGCCGGCTCCGACTTCAACCTGACGTGCGCGGCGCGCTCCAGCCCGCCCGCCGCCTTCAGCTGGTACCAGAACGGGAGCCTGCTGGACGCCAGCGGGCCGGTGCTGGCGCTGCAGGCCGTGCAGCGGCGCCCCCTGTGGCGGCACGCCAGCCAGTACGCGTGCAGGGCCGCCAACGCCAAGACGCGGCGGGCGGCGACCTCGCGCGCCGTCTCCTTCGCCGTCATGGGTGAGTCAAATGCACCGCGCGCATCTTGACACAGTCGGCGCGCGCTTGTCGAGTGCGCCGTGGCCCCGCCCTCCTCGTCTTGACTGCTTGGGAAACCTGCTCAACAGGTGTTCCCGGTGGGGGTCTTCAATTGTGCCCTGAAGAGTTTCACTCTTTTCTTTGTGCGTGTCAATAAGCGCACACACATTACACGGCAATGTTACGTTCTCACTACCGTGCTGAAAAAAATGATTGACTTTAAAAAATGTCAAATACTTTGAAATGTAATTTAATAATAGTAAATAATAGTTTTTGTTTATTTTATTTCAATTTTTTACTTTATTTATGGTCACTATCCATTTTTTAAGTCAATAAAATTAATAATAGACATCCACGTCCATGTCAAAATTTGATCAGTAATAAATGTCATAATAATGCAGAGATCTAACATTTTGTAATCATTCATTACCATTAAAAATTTGAATGGCCCTTTCTTATATATATATTCATGATACTATTTCTTCTATTGTATCTTCCATTATTAATAAACAGCAAGAAAATGAACCGATGCTAAAGAGTTAGCAATCACGATTAGCATGCTAGCAATGACCGTATCGAGGTAAACAAACACCTAACTGACATTTATGATATGATATCCCTGTTCTGCATGTTATGGTGTCAAATGATGATTTGTTATTGTCAGATTTTAGAATTTGGATTCATCACAATTAATGAGACCGTTTGTGGTTGCGTGGCGTGTCCACCAGAGGCGCTGTCGGACGTGCAGATGAGCACGCCGCCCGAGGGCGCCGTCCTGCTGGCCGGCAACAGCTCGGCCAACCTGAGCTGCCGGGCGGCGGCGGGCGAGGTCAGCGTGCGGGCGTGGCTGAAGGACGGCCGGCCCGTGGCGGCCGACGGCGGGCGCGTGACGGCGGCGCCGGACGGCTCCTGGCTCCGCCTGGCGCCGCTGCAAAAGGACGACAACGGCCGCTACGAGTGCCGCCTCGCCAACGCCGTCAGCGAACGGACGGCCGCCTACAACATGCTCGTTAACTGTGAGTGCGCCGACCGACCGACCGACCGACCGACCGACGACCGTCCGGACTTCGCTGTCTCCAACTTTTGACGGCGTGTCGAGCGCGTTTAAATGGCGTTTGGATCGTGCTTGTGGAGGACCAAAACTGACAACATTCTCAATAAATATAAACATCAGTGACTCAAGGTGAAAATAAAAATGGATAGATAGAAAAATACATATCATAAATACATTTGTATTTCATTTTTGAATGATATTTTTTTATTTTCACTTTTAGTCATTTATTTATTGAGTCATGTATTTTATTTAGAATGCTGTCAGGTTTGGTCCTCCGATACCCGTCAAATCCCGTCAAATCCCGTCAAATCGTTGCATTTGTATTTTTTGTGCTCCTTTTTCAGTCGGCCCCGAGTCGGTGACGGTGACGGGCGAGAGCGCGGTGGAGGTGGGCGACGGCGTCACCCTCCGCTGCTCGGCCGCCTCGGTGCCGCCGGCCGACTTCACGTGGAAGTTCAACGGCACGCTGCAGAGCGACGTCAAGACGGACACGTACGCCATCGCCGAGGCCGTCTACAAGAACACGGGCGCCTACACCTGCCAGGCGCGCAACGCCGTCACCGGCGCCAACGCCGCCTACACGCATAACCTGGCCGTCAAAGGTGAGCGCTCGAGCGCCCGAATGGGCCGAATGGGCCGAATGGGCGGTTGCTGACGGCGTGTCGCTTGCGCAGAGGAGGGCGCGCTGGACCAAGGCCTGTCGGACGGCGCCATCGCCGGCATCGTCATCGGCATCCTGGCCGCTTTGGGCGTGGCCATCGGCCTGGTCATGTACTGCAGGCAGAAAGTGCCGTAAGTAGCGCGTTACAATCCAAGCCGCCGGACGGCATTCCTGGCACGCACGCACGCACTCTTCGTACACACCCGTCGGCTCGTTGCTCAACTTTAGCGTTTGTGTGCTTAGGGTGGAGTCGCCGTACTAGCGAGCGTCGTGCGCACGGCTGGTAAGTCCTTCGCACGCACTGCACGCACGTCCCTTGATTTGGTTCCCATTCAAATGGATGCCGATCCGACGCTTCCGAGTAGGTTTGACTCATGTGAGCTCGCATCCGCTAATCTCCATCTATGACTGGATAGCCAAGACTTTTTCATGTTGCTCCTCCCAAGAAACGTCCATTTGCGCTTTGGAACATTTGAGACAATACTGAGTCGAAACAGCAGCATTTGTTCAACGTAAGCCAAAAGACTTGAGACGTCTGGATTTATTTCTAACAGAATAAATGAATATAATATAACAGACGGCACCTCTCATTTCGCGTTTCCTTGATACAGTGGGAGGAGCAAGATGTGGCTTGCATCGGCTATCCGGTCAGATTAGCGGTTGCGGGTGCCGGTGAGAGCGCCCCGCGGTGGGCAAAGCTCGCAACGCCACTCGTTGCTCCTCACCCAACTCGGGCGCAATCGAATGCATGCGATGATGTGTGTGCGTGCGTGCAGGAGATTCCGGACCTCGCCGCTTTTCCCGTGACGTCTCCACGCGGGACGCGACGTCGGCTGACGGCGCTCGCCGCAAGTCGGACGCTTTTTGCGTTTGGCTTGGGCCGGCCCGCAATCTCCTCCCATCCATCCTCCTTTTGTCGCCACTCGTGTCTTTGTCGCCTTCAACACGTCCCGCCTGACCGCCTTGTCAACGGCCCCGCCCACCCCAACCACGACTCCACCGGCAGCGACTCCCGCACGCGCAATATGGCCGCAGCTCCGTTCACAACACGCCGTCGATATTTGCGATTCCTCCCGTCGCCAAGGAAACGGCGCCGCGCGGACGGACGACATCGTTTTGCGCGTTCCAAAATCACATTTTCCCTCATTTACGGCGGACGTTCCGATTGGATCGCCGACAGCCCGTCGGTGCAAGCCGCTGAAGTCACGCGGCAGCCATCTTGCTGCTCGCCAGCAGGCTACCGTATCGACGATACGTCCTAATGGGACATCGACAGCTCGGAGGCAGTTAGCAGAAGGCTGGAGGTGGGGTGGGCGGAGTCACTATTTTTCAACAAGTTTCAAAAAATAATAAGTGGATGCAACGTGCCGCTTTGAAGACCCCCTTTTTCGTTTATTGCTCAATTCCTTAGACCCCCACTAGTGGATTTGGCAGAGGCATCTTTTGTTGAATTACTGTTGTCATTATTTCATTTCAAAAATATCTGAAGTTTATGTATAAACTGCCGTTTCTACCAAATACTGCCTCAAATGTTTGACACTGCAAATGTATCCGATCGTACGGCGAGAAACGTTTCTCGGGTGGAGCAATATGGCCGCCTCAAAAGTCTTGGCCCATCCGCCTATCCAGGCATGTATATAGATCAGTGATAGATGCGCACACTGATGAGAGAAAAGACCTCCAATGGATTCAAGTTAGGCCTGCTTAGCAAGCGGGCAACGTAAGATGGCCGCCGCCACTCATACGGAAGAGCACGTTCGGCTTGTTTAGCATTTGGATGACAAATTTGCCTTCTGACTGCATGAAAATGGAGTCGAAACGCGCGCGCGCATACACTGGAATGTGAGGACAAGTCTGGACCGGGCCAAGGTGGGCGGGGCCCAACTGTGACTTTTAGGCGGTAAAAAAAAAAAAAAAAGAGCTTTTATGGTGTTTGTTTTTTGTCTTGTTAAAATGTCTGAAATGACTTCAGGTGTGTGCACTGAAGTATTTATTCTGTGAAAAGTGGAGCTGAAGGTCATCGCAGGTCACCTCGTTAGAGCTCGTTAGCGTGACGTGTGTTGTGGCGAGCTCAACAAATGTTGCCTTTTTTTGTTTTTAACAGCTTTGAACACGCAAAATGTCGTTTGTGTTTTTCTTTTGTCTACTTGTGTGGGGGGGAAATCTAATCAAATCAAATAAAAAGAATAAAATCCGAGTGCGTTTGAGTGCTTGAAGCAGCCCATCAAAAAAACAGAAAGAAAAAAGTGTGCCAGCCAACACCTGCATGCGTTCCTCGTTTGTCGACGTTTGACGTTTGTGTCCCAACATGCTGCACAATCACCATGGAATGTGTGTGCGCGCACTATTAGTCTACCCTGTAATCATGCACGCACACACAAATTCCTGCGTGGCGTGTCAGCACGCGTCTTTTTACAGGTAAACAGCTTCCACTTCCCCACTCGATTCAAAACGATTCCCTCGCAGTCTTCTGCGCGTGTGCGTGAAGCTGCGCGATTATACTTTGGCAATTTTTCCATTGAGTTTTGTTTTGAAATGTGTGCAATATTTCCAAAACGGCACGAGAGCGATGTCATCTTTTGGTGCTTTTCTATTGGCTGCTGCTTGATGACGTCATTTGTATGCGACACACTTTCAAACGTGAATCCACTTGGCATCCCAAAGGACATTTTTGCCGTCATGAGTTAGTTCGTTTAGTTTTTTACGTCAGCAAGGTGACAATGATGGACAGCTGCTCATCGCGTCTTCCCGTTCGCGACAGTCCGACGAAATCACAAGCAAACTCTCTCGTTTTGGCGCGGCGGAAAAAGCAAAGTGAAGATGACAAGCGGTCAAAGGAGAACTTGTTGGTGACGGACAGTTGGAGCTGAAAGTCCATTTGAGCAACTTTGTTCATTTGTTTTGCTCGCCAACTCGCGAGCCTCGCCCATTTCTTTGCAGATGTTAACTTTCTCTTGGCCAGCCATATAATTCAGTCACAACTTTCTAATTGGTGACAAGCACGATACATCACAATTTGAAATATTCAAAACAATGAATATTCTGTATTACTGCAATATTACTGTAATTAAAAAACAAAAACAAAACCTAAGGAGGTTTGTCTCTCGATGAGCACTTAATCATGCTAATGAGCCAGCGGGATCTTGTGAACTTCCTGACAAGGACGCCACACGACCATCATCACATCCTTCATCAGGACCTGCGTCCGTCCGTCCGTCCGAGCAGGAAGCGTCAGGACCACCTCCTGACCACTACACAGTATTCGATGTTATTCTGATTCCATTCAAGTTAGTTTTCGAGTTTGTTTTGTTGTGCTTTATTTCAATTAAACACTCAAGAGCTGTTTTATTTCTTGACGTAACGAGGACTGTCAACTTAAGAGGTTTCATTTGATTCATTCGCCACACTGTCGCCATCTCCTGGCCAGTATCAGAAATGCACTTCCGGGAATGTTTTTTTTTTTTTGCTGTACTCGAATAAATTGCAATTGAGTTTTTTTTTTGTTTTTTATATCTAAGTGAGCTTAATGTATTCGGATTTGGGGGCCGCACAATGTAACATGTAAACAAACTTCCACTTACCCACACATGGAGCATCAGAACATATTTTTGCAGTGGGCGTGGTCACTTGATGTCATCACAACAATCTTTCCTTCTCGTCCATCTTGCGCCCCCTGCTGGCAAGCTAAAAAATAAAGACACGCAGATTAAGGTACAGTACTTGTGTTGACCAAAAGGGTGCAGCAGTGTGCTGAAATTCCTCAACTTCCGCTTTTTGGAAGCCTCCGAAATAAAATTAAATGTCCTCATTTGAGTCAACATGACTTTTTCTTTGCATTAACGCCGGTTAGCAATGTGGAGATTGCAACACCATGTTGGTGTGTGTGCCCAAGTGTGGAAGCGCGGTGGGGCAAATATTAACTGTCCAAAGTACACCAAAGGAACGTCAAACACACTTTGTGTTTGTGTGCAGTGCAACTCAGTTGAAGTCACAAGCCGACTTTGGTGCCATCTCGTATTTCGATTTCCAGGAAGGCGAAGGCGGCCGTCGGAAAACGTCTTGCAAGCCTCCAAAAAATTCTTTGCTTTCCATCCAGTCCAACATACAAATCATCCACAAAACACACGTCGAGCGGCCGTTCCAACTCCCATGCACCCTCCAGGATCCTGCCGAGGGTTTGGAGCCGCCCCTCACGGATGAGCAAACTTCTCACCCCATCCTTCGAGAAGCTCGGAAGCAGTTGAGGCGGCTCGGGCATCTGCTTCGGATGCGTCCCTGGACAGGCGTTGCGGTCGCGAGGCCCGGGACGAGCTGCAAAGACGTCCGTCTGGCGGCTGGCCTGGGAACCAACGCCGTGGGACCCCCGCCCGAGGAGCTGCTTCAAGTGAAGTGGCTGGGGAGAGGGAAGTCTGGGCTTCCCTCCAAAAGCTGCTGCCCCCAGATAAGCGGTCGGAAAGGGACGGGCCACAAATCATTCATCCTAACATGATGTTCAATCATTTCACGCACTTTGGAAGAAATGCAATATGCATGTTGGCCTGTCTTGATTATCATCTCTCAATGCTTTTGTGTCAACAACAACAACAGCAACATGGCTGACACAAAAGCGTCTTGGTTGGGGAGCGTCTGCTGCTGTCTCGCAGTCGTGCTAACGACACGCTTTGATTCCAATTTGTCATGCAAAGTGTCAGTCAAATTCTTTCATGAACTCATCAAAGCCGCTGGTACAAAATGGCCGACTCAGCAAATTGGCCACCAGTGTGCGGCGATTCCCAGCACCGTCCAAATATTTGGACAAGCTGCAGTTAGCATGTTAGCGGCTAACTGTTTAGCATTATTAGCCACCGGGAAGCTGGCAGCATTATGCTAAAGGCTGCTAAATAATAATAATAATAATAATAATAATACCGCTTATTCCTCACGAGGGTCGCTGGAGCCTATCCCAGCTGGCTTTGGGTAGTAGGCGGGGGACACCCCGAACTGGTGGCCAGCCAATTGCAGGTATTTTCATGGACTGAATTTGACATAAGGGCCAGCAGGCGGGCGGGAGGCCAACGAGGGCCGGCCCACGCGGGGGCTTCTCGCCGACAGGGCCAGGTGCGCCTCCGTCTCCGACTTCCTTCCTGCCGGGATCACGGCACTAAGCTAGGCCTCAGGTGAGGCCCGCCGCCCGGGCCAATCGCAGCGTCTGCTGCTTTAAGAAGATAATCCGGCCCCCCCCCGGGCGGGCGGATGTAAGACGAGGAGAATGTTGAAGGAGCTGAGAGTAAAGAAACGCAACCTTCCGGAAGAATGTCACTCATGTCTTGTCAACTTCTACGCACACACGCACAGCATCTGATGACGTTTAGTCTCCGCCTCCAACACCAACGCTGACAGGCATATGAGAAAGAGGTCAGAGGTCATGTGTCAGGTGGATCTTGCACATCAGAGAAGTGTTGAACTCCCCTCGCCCTCCCTTCACATACAAATATACACAGAACCCCCCCAGTCCCCCCTCCGTGCTCATTGGCTGGACAAAACAAACAATGAGACAGTTGAGGGGGGAACGGGGGCGCGTAGCGGGGGCAGGAGGACGAGAGAGCCCGACAGACAGAGAGAGAGAGAGAGAGAGAAGCAGCCAACGAGCGAGCGAGCGAGCCAGCGAGCGAGCGAGCCAGCGGTCACTCATCGATCTGCACAGGCGCAGCGAGTTCTCCCGGCGGACGTTGGACACTTTTCACTTTTTGACGTCTGCTTGACCAACATGCTCGTCAACTATTTGGTAAGAGTCGCTCTTCGTCTTCTCCTCCTCCTCCTTGTGCGAGTCATCCACACGATGGCGCCGGTGGAAGACAAGGAGGCGCTTCAGCTTGTCAACAAAAGTACCGTCGGATGACGCGACGGCGACTTGTTGTTGTCTGTGTGCAGCTGCTGCTGCTGGCGTTGAGCGGCTGGCGCTGTGACATCATCGCGGCGTACGTCTTTCAGGCCAGCCGACCGGCCGAGGGCGGGGACGCCCCGCTGGCGCACACCAAAGGTGAGAACAAGCACGGGTGAATGGGTCCCCTTGAGTCAGTCCCCGGTTCGGGTCCACTTGCGTAACCTGCGTCTGGTTCTCGGTGTCACTCTCGTGTCCTTTGTGGTCCTGGTTTGCTGCGCCTCACCGTTGTCTCCCGTGTCCCCCGCAGTGGTGTCGGAGTGGGTGAGCTCATCGGGCTCCTGCAAGGGTCGCTGCTTCGAGCTGGAGGAAGCCGAGCCTCCGGGATGTCGTTGTGACAACTTGTGTAAAACCTACTACAGCTGCTGCTCCGACTTTGACCACCACTGCCTGAAAACGGGTCAGTTCCGACACCGACTGACTCACGCTCGCCGAGGCCGTTTTGAACCCGCGTGCGTGTGGTCCGTGTCCCTAGCGGGACGCTTCGAGTGCCGTCCGGACCGTTGCGGGGAGGAGAGGAAGGACGAGCACGCGTGCCACTGCACGGATGACTGCCTGGAGCAAGGGGACTGCTGCTCCAACTACAAGGCGGTCTGCAAAGGTAGCACTCAACTTCCTGCTCTACTCGGCTTCATTTCCTGCCTACTGCGTTGCTGTCATTGTGCAGGCGAGGCATCATGGCTGCAAGGAGACTGCGAGGAAATAGTCAACCCTGAATGTCCTGCCGGGTGAGTCGGCCACTCTCACACCAGCAGGTGGCGCTAAAGTGCGGTGAAGGACGAAAAAAAGGAAGCGCAAATATTTGTGCTGTTTTTGCGTCCTGCAGTTTTGTCCGTCCGCCGCTCATCATGCTGTCTGTGGACGGATTCCGAGCATCCTACCTGAAGAAAGGCGTGGCCGTCATGCCCAACATCCAGAAACTCAGTAGGTCGGCCCCGCCCACCGCACCAGGCCTTGCTAATGGTAACGGCTTCTCCCACCAGGATCATGCGGGACGACTGCTCCATACATGCGGCCTGTCTACCCGACCAAGACCTTCCCAAACTTGTACACGTTGGCCACGGTGAGTCATGTGACCTGTTAATGTGTACTGAGTCAACACCGGCGCCCACCAGGGGCCACAAGTGCCTAGAGGTTTTGAAACACTGGCGGCTAGTCAGATCCTTGGCAGCACGCTAGGGTCGGCCAGCGACTGCTCCGATGACAAGGGCGGGTGTCAGGACTGTGCTAGGATCTGCCAGTCAGCTTGGGGCCATACGCCCAAGGTCCTGACGAGATTGGGGGCGGCGTGTAGGGACCCCGGGAGCGTGCCAGAGAGAGTGTGCCAACGTACCGGCACCTGCCGTGTTGGGCCACCTGACGGCCCCGCAACTCAGGGTGGGTAGCGACATGTCCAGACCTCAGGAGCATGCCGGGGGACACCAGTGGCCGTGCACGACAGGTCCCGAAACGGTGGCGGCTTCTCAGATCACCAGAGATCCTGACAAGGGGGGGTGTCAGAACTGTGCTACGATCTGCCAGAGTCAGCTTGCAGCCATGCGGCCAAGGTCCTGACGAAGTTGGAGGTGGCCTGTAGGGGCGTGCCAGAGAGTGCGCCAACATACCGGCACCTGCCGTGTTGGGCCACCTGACGGCCCCGCTGTGACATCCCCGCAACTCATGGTGGGTGGCGGCGACATGTCAGGACCTCATGAGCACGCCGGGGGTACCAGGGCTTAGCGGCAGTGGCCAAGCTTGCAGTACCTGCATGTGACATCCCATTGCGTCACCTGGGCAGGGCCTCTACCCGGAATCCCACGGGATCGTGGGGAACACCATGCACGACCCGGTTTTCAACGCCACCTTCAACCTGCGGTCCCGAGAGAAGCTGAACCATCGCTGGTGGGGCGGGCAGCCGGTGAGTGCCGAGGGTGCCGGGTAACCCTAACCCGAACCGCCAACATCACTTCCTCTTTTTAACGTCACGCGCTGGTCTTGTCCACAGATCTGGATCACGGCCAAGGAACAAGGTGTCAAAGCCGGAACCTTCTTCTGGCCCTGGTACTTGGATAGGCCTACTGATGCACTCGGTACTGGTTGCTGCCATTGCCCGGGAGACGGCTCAGCTGATGAGGTCATCAATTTTGTTTCAGGGTCATCGAACTGGAGAGACGCATCCTCACCATCCTGCAGTGGCTGAAGCTACCCGACCAGCAAAGGTCCAAAAACACAAGCGCACTTGAGCCGGGCTTCGCGCGCACTCTAACGTTGGTTTGTGGTGTTCGTTGTTGGCGTGTGCACAGGCCGTACGTGTACGCCGTGCACTCGGAGCAGCCTGACACCTTCGGACATCGCTGGGGACCGCTGAGCAGCGAGGTGGGCCAGGGGGCGGAGCATTATCGAAAACAGATGAAATGACCAAAATGAGGTTCCCAAAAAACATTTTCATGACATGAAATTGAAAAACGGCAACATGGCGGCTTAGCCGGTTCGGACAACTCTACAGTCCACAATCTAAAAAATCTCTTTGTGGTGATTAGCGAGTCGGAATGACTCGTTCTCAACTCCACATAGGCTGTGTTCATTCTACTGGTTAATTGGGTGACATGTATCAGATTTTTTCTCACGGTTCAATTCAGAGTTCTTCCAATCCGATTTCCTATGCGGATATAAATCGGTCATGTATCCGATACAACTGCAGGCTCAGGTCCCACTCATCCCAAGGCGACAAAGGTCACGAGTGGGCGCTAACTGTCAGTGGGCAAAAGAAGATCAGGTGAAATTCTTTGGCTTGCTTTGCACAAAAGCCTTGAAATTGTTTCAGGATTGAGACCAGACGAGCGAGGGGCCACATTTGCTCCCGTGAACACACAGCACCAATGATCCGGATTCAGGAATCATTCAGTCCTTCTTTACTCCCTAAAGTCTACAGAAGGATTATTTTGGAATTATGCAGGTCCACTATTGAGAAACGCCCACATAGTGATTACACAGTCGGGGGTTGCCATGGAAGCAAACAAAAGCCACAAGTAAAAGGTAAAGTCTTCTAACCTGGCGTTTGCGTGCGTGTCAGCGCAGCTGGACAACACGTTGCGCCAGCTCGACGGCGTGATCGGTCAGCTGATGAATGGCCTGAAGCAGATGAACCTCCATCGCTGCGTCAACGTCATCATTGTGGGCGACCACGGTGAGGCCGCGCCCGCCACTCTGAGGACGACAGGTGAGGACAATGATGACCGTTGAAGGTGTGACCCCCCCTTGCAGGCATGGAGGAGGCGCACTGTGACCACACAGAGTTCCTCAGCAGCTACCCGCTCAACATCGACGACATCACGCTCATCCCGGGCTCGCTGGGCAGGATACGGCCTCGGGACGCCAAGTCCACCACGTGTGAGTCCCACCGGCCCGCTTCAAAAGTCCACTTCCTGTTCCTCGATGCTTGTACCTCCTCATGTGGATCTACTTCCTGTTGTACTCGGCTTGTATTTCCTGCGATGCATCTACGACCTGCTAGAGCAGGGTTCACTGATTCCGGTCCTCAAAGTCCGGAAAATACTGCAGGCTTTCGATGTTTCCGCCTAACAACACTAACATTGTTATCAGGCATGCTGGTTCGCCGATTATATGAATCAGGTGTGCTAGTGGGCGGAAACACCTAAAACGTGCAGGACTCTGGACCTTGAGGACCAGACTTGGTGAGCCCAGGGAGTAAAAACCCTGCCACAGATTGGCTTTAGCCACCCGGTGCTTCCACTCAACCGGCAGCCTTGTTTATCTGCGGGCAGGGTTTTTACTTTCTTGGCATCCACTTGGCGCTCCGCCTGTTTCGTACGTTCTGCTTGGCGCTAACTTCCTGCTTGCTTAGCTTCTACTTGCTGAACCATTTACCTCCTACTTCCCGAAGACCCCCGCCCCGTTCTCAGCGCCCGCATGTGTTGCCCCACAGATGACCCTAAGCAGGTGGTGGCTAACCTGACGGTGAGTAAAGAGCGCCCCCCCGTGAGCGGCTGTGGGTGGTGTCCGTGGCGTTACCCTTACGTTGGTTGCAGTGCAAGATGGCGACGCAGCACTTCACGCCGTACCTCAAGCAACACCTGCCCAAGAGACTCCATTATGCCAACAACCGTCGCATTGAGGACGTGCACCTGCTGATGGAGAGGAAGTGGCACGTTGCCAGGTAATGCCAACGTCACCTGTCATTGGCTAACCTTGGAAACACCAATGGCAATTGCGGCGGCAGGAAAATGCCAGAAAAGATGCGGACGCGCTGCGGTTTCTGCGGCGACCACGGCTTCGACAACAAGATCACCAGCATGAGGGTGCGTTGACTCGATGTGTGGTGGCACTTTTCCCTGCGGGTCCTGACCAGGTTGCTGCTCCGCCTGTAGACCATCTTCATGGGACACGGGCCCAGCTTTCGCTTCCGCACTCAAGTGCCGGAGTTCGACAACATTGAGCTGTACAACGTCATGTGCGGTACGTCACGCGCGCACTAAAAGCGCGCACACAAATGTGACTCCGCCCCCTTCTTCCGTCACAGACCTTCTCGGCCTGAAGCCGGCGCCAAACAACGGGACGCACGGGAGCCTGAACGCCATGTTGAAGTCGCCGCCCTTCCAGCCCGGCATGCCGGATGAAGTGACGCCGCCGGCACAGGACGAGGATGCGCCAGACGCGGCGGCTGTCACCTTCGACCTCGGCTGCAGCTGTGACGACGAGGTCAGCCTGGGATGTGATGACATCCGCCGAGGGAGGAGGGAGCGCCGCCCTCCACCCAAAAACGCCTTTTTACGTCTTTGTGATTGATTGCAGAACAAGGTGGAGAAGAATGTGGAGGCCTTCAGCCCCGTCCAAGACGGTTTCTATGACTACAGTACGTTGTAAAGTTCGGTGGGAACTTTCACCGTTTCTTTTTTCGTGAATGCTCGCTATACTAATAACAACCAGGAGACTGCATCTTCTCAGTTGAACTATTTAGTGGATGCCAGAAAGATGGAGTACACAGCTGTGGAGCCTTATCTGCTGAATGCGGAAAAAGATCTGACCCACTCAAAATGGTCGCTCGTCTCATACTACCTTGGTCACCCACCCTCACGGGGGCCGACGCTGCCTATGCCCGTTTAAGAATGTGTGATCTAATGGTCTTAAGTGGTTTCAACTGGATAAATGTGCGCCAGAGTGCAGATAGATCGGAAGACGCCAAGCCAGGACGGGTCACAGCGACACAACGGCCTAGCTAAAGTCATCTACCTAATCATTAAGACCCCTGATCTAACAACGTCCCTGATGACATCACCGGCTTACGCTGCCATCATTGGTGGCAAATCCGGGTCCAGAAAGACAAACAAACCCTGCCACAGTTTCACTGTAGCCACTTTGAGTCAACCAGATCCCGGGGAACTCGTTTACCTGCCGGTTGAGTCGAAGCCCCTGCGGCAAAAAGCAAACTGTGTCAGCGAGGGCTTTGACTTTTGGGGTCTGGATTTGCCACCTCTGCTTTTCTCTTGACTGTGCCACTTCCGCCACTTGCATCATTCGTAACCCCTGACGTCAGTTGTAACGTCAGCCCTCCAATCAAGCCAAACATCTGCCCACACCTCACCTGAACTATCGGAGCTAACGTCGCCCCGAATGTTGCCTCCAGTCCAGTGTCATTCCTGACTTCACCTTGACATTGCGGCTTGAGCGATGCCAACCCCCCTAACGTCACCCCTTGATAAAACCATTTACCTCTCACCTGACCTCCCGTCTAGCGCCCGCCCCCCCAATAACATCAGCTCTAACATGTGCTATGTCCCGCAGATGTGACACAGTTGCCGTTCGGCCGCCCCGCCGTTATGTTTGACGCTCGCTACGCTTTGCTGCATCACTCCGACTTCATCAGCGCGTACAGCCGCCAGCTGGCTATGCCGCTGTGGACGTCCTTCACACTGACGCCGCAGGTATGCTGCGTCGTCACCTTGGCTACAGGTAAACTGGCAAAGAGGACGAGCGGCTGTGTGGCCTGCGCCACCTTGCTAACTCTCATACAACCTTAGATGGATGGGGCAGGAAGGAGGTGAAAAGTGGGTGTGGCCTCGAGCAAACGCGACCAGGCTGTTTTTTGTTTTGTTTTTTTTCCCCAGGACGACGCGACTCCTCTTCCGGATGGTTCCGCCGGCAGCCCGTGCCTGCGGGCGGACCCGCGAGTGTCGGCCGCCCACAGCGCCAGCTGTGGTGCCTACGAGCAGAACCGCCTCCTCGGCTACGGCTTCCTGTTCCCGCCTGGTAATCACGTGCGTCGAGGGCGGCGGCCATTTTGTGGTGGGACTCGTGTGCTGAGTCAGCTTGTTTTGCAGAGTTGGCTTCATCGCCCGAGTCCAAATACGAAGCGTCGCTCATCACCAACACCGCGCCCATGTTTCCCGCCTTCACCCGTAAGTCACACAAGACCTTTGTCCCGCACGCGCCGCTTTGGGGAGAGATTTGTATCACGCAAATATATCAGAGATTTAAAAAAAACAACAACAAAAAACAAACAGAGAAAACGTTTGTGTGAACAATTTCCCCGCAAATCTAAGCGCAGGGGTGGTGAAGGGTTCCGCCGCGACGTCTCTGCGAGCCAGACAAAAGGAGGCACTGTCCTCCTCCTCGTCAAACTGCGTCTTTGTTTGATGGTGTGACTCAGCACTTTTGGTCATGTGACGTGCGCCCGTCTGCATGCACCCACAGGAGCGTGGCATTACCTGCAGGGGGTGCTGCTGAGGCGTTACGCGCAAGAGAACAGCGGCATCAACGTCCTGGCAGGACCCGTCTTTGACTACAACTTCGACGGCCGCCGAGACACCCTGGAAGAGATTGGCGAGTGAGTGATACAACTTTTGTGAGCGCCGACTTCCTGTGAGGGACGGGAAGCAGGCACCTAACGGCTGTGGCATGCAGGTGGTCCGCCAGCACCCCGCCGGTGCCCACCCACTACTTCACCGTGGTGACGAGCTGCCGCCGAGCCAACCGAACGCTGGACGAGTGCGACGGCGACCTGAGCGTCTTCTCCTTCCTGATTCCTCACCGAGACGACAACAGCGAGAGCTGCAACGTGAGTTGCGCCGTCCGCCGGAAGGCTACCGCGTGCGCGCTGACGCGCTTCCTGCGTTGTAGAGCAAAGACGAGGAGCGGCTTTGGGCGGAGCAGCTGTTGCAGCTTCACACGGCCCGGGTCCGAGACGTGGAGATCCTCACCGGGCTCGACCTCTACCGGGCCAGCAACCAGAGCTACAGTGGCGTCCTCGGCCTCAAGACATACCTGCGCACCTTTGAAACGGACGACTGACACCCGAGCGGCTAGCACCCGACCCAGAAACGCAGGACCCGGCTGACACTAGAGGTGGGAATCTTGGGGCACCTCACGATTCGATTGCGATTACGATTCAGAGGCGACGATTCGATTATAAAACGATTATTGATTTCCCCCCCAGGCAGCAGAAAAAAAACAATGTATTTTTGTGCTTTTAATGTTTCGTACATTAGTTACAAAAATAGTACAAAAGTCCTCTCAGGCCTACATAAACTACTATTTCAGTATCAAGTTAACAGTTCAAAACAGTAAATAAAATACTCAAGTCCTCATTCTGTAACAACAGCTTTTAAGTATATTCAGTCTTCAACAGAATAAAACATAGCATTGAGCAAAAATATATTATTTTTATCCACTCAAAAGTGCACTGAGGTATAAATGAAAGACAATGTGAACTACTACTTCAATACAAATGCCTAAAAAAAAAAAAAAGTGCTTTCCTGCTTTTTAAGTTGTGTAAAGATGAACATGTAAACATTAAAGTTTCTCAGAGGTACAAAAAAAAAAAACCCTCAAGTGCTTTTCTGCTTTTTAACTTGTGTAAACATGAACGTGTAAACATTAATGGGATCGTTCGGCTTTTTTAACATGAATCTCAATTTGATCCAAACCTCCCGTGTGTGCGATCAGCACTGACTTCTTTCTGACAGCGTTCGGTGACACGCGTTCTGGTTCGACGTTGGACGAGAAGAAAATAAAAAAGAAAATAGTCCAGCAAGCTGGCTGGGGTCTCGGAAATAAAGCCTTTTTCTTCTAAAAACTATTTGTTTTCAAAAGCGTGATACATTTCCACCACAATACTCTTTTTCTGAATAAAGTCAGACGCCATTACCGCCAGCCTACTTTTCTGTTCGTTCGTTCGTATCACTGCGCGGCGCCCTGTAGAACGCTAACCGACGCACTGCAGCCAGCTAGCTGATACTTCCGCCTCAAGTTGTTTGCCTTTTCGGAGCAGGTCTGATCTGACGAAGAGGTGGGTTGGTCAGCTCAGCCATGCTTGTTGTTGTTTTGAATGTCGAGGCGTGAGTTGTGGATGTGTACTCTCGGTCCGTCCCAAAAAGCGTCCCGAAGACCGCGCGCGCTACTGCGTTTCAGTTCCGCGTACTTTTCGCTCGTTTCGCTTCCCTTGGCATATTTATATAATCGGAATTTGGACGTTTGTGAATCGTTCTCGATTGTTCCACGGCCGAATCGTGAATAATCTAAGAATCGGAAATTTTGCACACCTCTAGCTGACACCAAACCTACTGGCACCCCAACAGCTCAAGACCCAAGACAGAACCAAGCAGCAGACACCTGATGGAGAGATGCCCGACTGTGGTGTCACCTGACCCACTAACACATGAGCAGCTGACACCGGAGCCAGTGACACCCAAGCTACCGGCACCCAACCGGCTGACAGCTGAACAAAAGAGTCACCAGACCAATTGACATCCATACTACTCGCTGCCAACCAAAAGATGCCTAACCAAGTGACACCCGACCAACTGACATCCAACCACCCGGCACGACTGATTGGCAAGCTGCAGACACCTGATTTGCCGGCAACTGACCAAGAAACCAAGCTTAGTTCAACCTTGAAATAGTTTTTTTTTTTTTTATATATATAGAACAGGAGCATAGTAGAAGAAATCTCAACCATTTCTGACTGAAGACCCAGTGGGTGTGGCTAAATAGAAAGTGGACACGCCCACATCACTTTGCTTTCACTCGTGAACTGTTTGCTTGGCCCCGCCTTGAGCGCCTCCCAAGTTTTAGGCTCAGCTAACACGGTCTGGCTCCCACGTCTTATTTAACACACTCAGGCAAATAACCAGTAAAGGACTTTGTTATGAACTGTTTTCTTGTTTCCAATTTGTCGGGGCTCGCCTCGCACAACAACACAAACAAATATCTCTTCTTTCCTCTGTTTTTAGTTGGAATGAATCTAAACGAAATCAGTTGGCTTGAATTTTCATTCTGAAATGAGTTGAGATGACGTTTGTGACATCATCCAAGTCTAAATTCGTTTGATCTTCAAGCAAACCCAAACAAATTTCAGTCCAATGAATCCTCAAAAGCTCATCTATGATATTCGCTGACGGTTTGTTTTATAAAATGTTACTTTTGTTTCTATTTTATCTTGCTCACCGAAAGGTTTTTTTCATTCAGTTGTCATCATTTCTTAACTAAGATCACCTTGGTATGGACCAGTGTTTGTCAATTGCGGTCCTCAGGCCCCCTCGCCAGCCTGTTTTCCAATTGCAACGCAGGTGAGGCTCGTTATCAGGCTTCTCCAGAGCTGTGATTGCAATCAGCTGCATTGGGAATTGGTTGACATGGAAACAGGCTGGCTAAGGGGGGCCGCAATTGACAAACGGTGGTATCGAAGCAGCTGCTGATCATGTTTGACTTGAAAAACCTGGACAATGACAATTGTCCCCCACGCTCCTCTGTTGCTCTGCCTGACGGGTTCTCTTGTGGGAGGGGCTTACACAAGAGCGAGGATGGAGGGGGTTGCAAACAACCCAATGAGAGTCAAAAACCAGCAGGAAGCTGAAAACACAAAAAATGCAGCGTACCTGGTTGCCTGCATGGTCCTGCTGGTCCCCAATGTCTTGATGGCCCGGTTGGTCCAGCTGGTCGTGCCAGTCCCGCACAGCTGTGCCCAATGAGGCGATCAGGCCTTAAGTAGCAGCGCGGCAGGCGCTCAAGCAGGTCGGACGCTTGGAGTGATCGCGCTGCAGAATGTGTTCAAGTTCACCTTTGGGGTAACTCGATGCTCACCTCGCTTCCGTTTGCTGGCCTGATTTTGACTCTTGTACTTGCTGTGGTCAGGGTTGTGGCGCTCCAGCTGCTGTCGCTGCTGCCGCTGCTGCTCTTTGGACAACATGTGTCTGGTGAGTTGTTGACGGTCTGATATGTGGCACGAGACAAAAACAGACAAACTTGCTGTCTTGGCTTCTCAACGTTTGGCCTTTGGAAGGTGGCAGATCAAACACAAATGATTATTTTCATAAAAATGTTGATGTGACGAATCATTTTGTGCTCCAACTTGGAGCCTGAACTCACTTGGGAGCCAAGTCTCCAGTTTGGCTCATTTTTAAACACGAGAAACTGGGCCATCCCAAACAAGTTGGAACTTTGGCAGAATAGAGGGAAAGAGAAGGAAAAAAAAAGAAGCTTGTTACCTTGCTTGTTCTGTAAAGTGAGCGATATCAACTAACTTTCCTTTCTTCTTTTCTTGGAGCTTCTGGGCCTTACTTTGCTCCACCGAGTTTCCCGCGAAGCCTGAAGGATCATCAGCCCCCTGCTGGCCAGCAAGCATCAGCGCTGTCTCACCTTGGACCCAAGTACCCCGGAAGCGCCTCGCAGCAGAACCGGATGCCTGCCGGAGGTCGTTTCCTTCCTTCCTCCGGTGGGCGGGTATATCAGGGGCCAGCGGGAAGCGCTCCCATTTACAGGCTCGATTCGGAGCAGCACCAGCAACGCCGAAACCCTCCAAACCAGCAGGGAGGTACGATCGTTTCCAGTCGGGGGATCCAGATGGTGGCCGCTGCCATGCCGCCCAAGTTGCACCGTTATGAAGCGAAATCTTCACCGGTTCGGAGCCCACTGAAGTATGAAAAACCACCACAAGCTCTCCTGAGGTACGGCCTCAAACCAGCGCAGAGCTATGAAGGCCTGCCACAGGATTTGAGGGGACCAAAATATGAAGAAGCAGCCATTTTGCCAAGGTATGACCATCAACTGCGACAGAGGTACTGGAATCCAGCACAGGTGCTACCGATGCACCAAGCCAACCCTGCAGAGGTTGTGGCGTCACAGTGGTACAAGGCCGAACCACCGCAGACGTATGAAAAACCAGCAAGGTCCCCAAAAGTGCCACAAGCTCTACCAAGGCACAACCACCCGGAACGGCTGCAGGTGTACCAACAACCGCTACCGAGCTATGAAGCCACACTGCCGCAGAAGCTGATGTGGCCAAGTTATGAAGCCAAACTGCATCCCGGTCTCAAGACAAAAGTGAGTCCCAGAGGCTTCCAAGCCAACGTGCGAGCGTCGCCGTTTGGCCGTCCTTCCTGGCAGTAGCTGCCAGTTTTGGGGCAAGAAATGACTTTCTGACAACTGCTTCAAATGGTCTCTGATGTTGAATAAACCGTCAACACTTGAACTCGTTTGCATCTTTTTCTTTTTATTTGACATGCACACAACACCCAAATGGGCAAAAATGAAAAAGAAAGATGATTGAGCTTTCGCTTCAAGGCTTTTGATTGGCGGCTGTGGGGCGGGTCTTGAGCTGCAGCAGCTCAGGGAGCGGTCGCTGACTGTCCTGGTAAAAGTCCAGTCCCGTGATCCACTCCACGTCTCGCACTCGCGCTTGGTGGAACCAAATGTGATCTTCCACCCAAGAAGCTTCATCCTCGGCGCTCTGTTGGAGCAAAGCCGTTTTGTGTCAACATTCCGTACGAGCCAGCGTGAGCAAAGTCGGGCAGGAAGCGAAGGCGCTACCTTGCAGTTTTCCGAGTTGTCGGGTCTGTGAGGCAGCAGGAAGGCCACGGCGCGCAGCGGCCCGTCACATTCCCCGAGCGCCTGGCCGGCGTCGCGGCAGCTGCTCAGCACGGCAAAGTAATGCGTGGGCACGGACACGTTGGTCGGGCTCGCCCACCTGGAGCAAAGCGCTCACCTCAAGCACCCTCATGTGGATTCGGCAAACGCGGACAAGAGGCCCGCTGCATTGTTTTTAGACTTTTGGACTTGATTCACATTCAATTTTTGATTTTGGTCGGGATGAACACGAACTGTCAGTCGGCAAGAGCGGGCGTCGTGGCTGGGAAATCGCCACCTTTCTTCTGCTTTTTCTTCTCGGTCAGACGCTCGTGTGTGTGTGTCGGGTTCACGGGACCGTTCAAATAAACGTTCCAAGGGTTAGGTTTAGGTTTAGCCCCAGGTGCGAGCTAGCTAGCTAGCTCCTATGGTGCTCGTTTACATGCTAATGAGCTAGCTATGTAGCATCAATGGTTAAAGCCAAAGTGTGGCAGGGTTTGGACTTTCTGGACCTGGATTTGCCATCTCTGGCTCCAAGTACCGTAAGCCTGTTTTCGTTTGCTTGACTCCCTTTTGCTAACTTGTCGAATTAGCATCAGCACTACGCCACCGACATAATTAGCATCTCGACGCAATCCGCTCACCTTTCAAAATAAAATACTTTTGTGCCTCAGCTAATCAATGATGCGGAAGTACATTTGTATTTTTTTTATTCTTTCAACTTGCGTTTTGTTCAAAGTGTTGCCATGGCGGCTTTCTGCGCCCTCTTATGACATCCTGCTTATTGTTTGAACACAAATGACGAAAAGTGAGCGAAAGCCAAATAGTAAACCTCAATCGTCCAGGAATGCGCCATCTGCTGGGCACAAGTAGTACTGCACCCCTCCTTTTCCATGTGGAGGAGACCAATCGGAATTTACGACTGGACGGCCTCATTCGCGCCCATGCAAGCCGTTGATGCGACAGGGGCGGCCATCTTGCCCGCAGACTATCATACCATTAACTATTCGGTGGCAGGACCGTCACTATGTTTTTTCAACAAGTTAAAAAAAATAAATAAATACATTTACATATTAATTAAATATATTATTTTTTTTATATTCATTTCAATGAAATGGACTTTATATTATATTAATTCAATTCAGTAAGATATTTGGACATGATAATCCATAAATATTTCTTATATTCAAAAAAAACAGTTGAAAGCATTTTGTCAGAATCGTTGTGGGCGGAGTCAAATGTTGTAAAAATGAGCGCGTGTCCTGGTGGGCAGCGGCCCTTACCGCCTGATGAGTTGGGGCGGGTCCGGACGTCCGTCCAGGTCGTAGTCGAAGGCGGGTCCCGTCAGCACGTTGACGCCGTTGTAGGCGGCCGCGTACCTCTTGAGCAGCGTGCCGTGCAAGTAGGCCCAGATTCCTGACGGGGACGGAAAAAACGCACGGCCCCTCACAAACGGGATGTTCAAGAACACACGGCTCAAAACAGACAGACGGACGGACAGACTTTATCATTGTCAGTGTTTGGTGTGCGTTATTCCACAAACTGGTGGTGGTGAAGGTCGGCATGGAAAACAGGAGCAAAATGCAAATCGCGCCAACTCCAACATTAGCATTAGCATTAGCATTAGCCAGCGTGGTTGACAGTCGGGATGTAACGATGAGGGCAATATCGTGAGATTAAAACTGCCACAATATCGTCATGTTCAAAGGTTGATTTGCATTTGTGCAGTTCTAGCACCCTCTGGTGGCTAGTTTTTTTTTTAGTGCAATTTCATTTTCACAAGGGACGTTTTGGCCCTTCTATGTTTAGAATCGATGCTAATCGTCGTACGATGTGCTTGTGAAGAGATTCAATATGTGGACAAACTCGATGTGTGCGTGCATTCGCAAGTAAGTGCCTCAATATTAAATATTATGACATATTGTAGGTTGTTTATATGCATTGCTATTATGTACAAAAGCACATTTTTGTGCTTTTTTTCGTGAACTTTTTTTTTTTTTTTTAAATATTGCCAACCTCCCCACACAATATCATAATATAATAATTATGGTATCATATGGTGATGTTTGGATCTTGTTACTCCAATCTCCAGTTGACACTCGGGATGCAAGCATTATCCAAACATGAAACGATATCACGATATTATAGCTAGCTAGCTATAAAAGGTCACAATATTGTTTACATTAAAAAAATAAAAAAAATAAATCACAATATTGTGATTTTGATATATACATTTCTAATATCGAGGCACTTGCTAATGCACGCACATATTGAGTTGCTCCACATATTCACAAGCATATGACTTATGATTCATCGGACCATTAACGTGGTTTTGAAACATAGAAGGGCCAAAACATCCCTAATGAAAATTAAACTGCACTAAAAAAAAAACTAACCACCAGAGGGTGCTAGATCTGCACAAATGGAAATCAAGCTGACTTTTTTTGTTTGTTTTTTTTTTAACAGATGTGCTGTTTTTAATTCATATCGCGATGACGACATTTTAATATGGTGACGTAACGACGTTGCCCAGTTGTTCAGATTCGGGCCCGACCGATTGTAATCAAAGCGTTTTCATGACGTCCTTGGTGGCTCGCCGGCCTGCAGATGTCACGAGCGGGCGGCCATCTTGCTCCTCCCACCTCGTCTCAACTACACGCGATACGTGCAGATGCGACGGCGACCGCTCGGAGGCACGAAACGGACGGCGAGAAACGTTTCTTGGGAGGAGCAAAATGGCCGCCTCGCGACCTGGTTTGCCGGAAGCGTGCGGCTGCGTACTGTGAAAATGCGGGTACATGGGCACCACGTGGCTGCTCAGCAGGGCGTCGTGCCGCTCCGCCTCCGCCGGGCTCAGGCCTGCAACGGCACCACAGCAAAGGTCACGGGGAGGTCAGGCGGCGAGTCGAGGCGAGGCGCGGCACGGCGAGGCGGCCGCCCGACGCCTACCGGGCGGGTAGAGGAAGGCGCGGCGGAAGGCGCTGTAGCCGTCGCAACGCCGGCTGTCGGACGGCGGGATTCGGACGTCGGCCCGCAGGCACTCGGGGCCCACCGGCGCCAGCGGCGCCTCAGGGTTTCGCTGGCAAAACAAACAAAAACGCCAACAAGGACATTTAGCGACACGCTTGCGTACTTTCAGCTCATTTCTTCCAAAAAATAATCATTGTTTTGACACGGCACGATAATATCGCCGCACGACAATTATCGGCAATTTGAACAGATGCAAACTCAGAACGCGTCGGCGCTCGTCTTTGAAGCAGAGATTTCAATTCAATTCATTTCATGGTGTTTGTACATGTCAAGTTCCTTTTGCAAGCAATTATCGGCATCGGTTGAAAACGGCAGAATCGTGCACGGAAGCAGCAGCGAAGGCAAAGCGGCCTACCGGCGCGTCCATGCTGAAGGAGCTCCACAGCGCCATCTTCAGGTCCAGGCTGTAGCCGCTGACGAAGGCCTCCTGGTGGAGGACGCAGTAACGCTGGGCGGGCCCCAGCGAGCGAGGGCGGCCGAACGGCAGGTGATTCCGCCGCGAGGACGCCTCTGCGGGAAGCGCCACACCGCAAAAGTTGACGAGGGACCGGACGGACGCCGGCCGGACGCCGGACGGACGCCGGACGGACGCCGGCCGGCCGGACGCCGGCTCACCTTCAGCAGACGTCATGTTGAGGCGGCGGTTGGCGGCCGTCTCCGCGTCTTCGCTCTGAGGACGACACAAATGGCGACACCAGACGGCTCACCAACAGGACCGCTAACGCTCAACAAAAAAAAGGACACTCGTGCCGACAGGAACGAGACCACGCGGTTCCAGAACAACATGCCAACACG
This sequence comes from Festucalex cinctus, assembly GCF_051991245.1. Taxonomy (NCBI): domain Eukaryota; kingdom Metazoa; phylum Chordata; class Actinopteri; order Syngnathiformes; family Syngnathidae; genus Festucalex; species Festucalex cinctus. The sequence continues at coordinate 257,326 of NC_135429.1, forward strand.
CAGTCCCGGCACAAGACTTGCCGGGAACAGGAGCGAGCCAGCGTGCCGGAAAAGCGCGAGCCGCGACGCACCATGCCAGGACAGGAACAGTTGAGGCGGTCCTGCGGCCGCAGACCGCCGAGGCGGCACTCGGCCGGCGCGTTCTGCTCCTGCGGCCGGCGCGGCCGGTGGAAGGGCTGTCGCAGCATGTGGTTGAGGCTGCCGTGCGTCCCGTTGTTGGCGGCCGGCGAGATCTGCAGCGCGTCTGCGGGTCGCGAGGGAGGCGTCACAAAGGGGTCAAGCGAGCGAGGGTCGCCGGCGGCGGGAAGCAACTGACCGCACATGAGGTTGTAGAGCTCGATGTTGGCGAAGGGTTCCACTTGCGCGCCGGAGGTGAACTTTGGCCCGTGCGCGACAAACATGGCCTGGCGGGAAGTTCCAAAACGTGAGCGTTCATGTTGCCGTTAGCGTTAGCGTTAGCGTGGGCTCACGTGCATGCTCGCCACGTCGTTGTCGTAGCCGTGCTGGCCGCCCGAGCAGAAGCGCAGCGAGCCCGGAGACCTGAAAAGGAAAAATGACAGCTGCAGACGCCGGCCGGCGGGGGCGGGGCCGGTCGTGCCGCCGCCTACCTCTCCAGCAGCCATTTGGGCTCCACCAGCACGTTGACGTCTTCGATGCGCCGGCTGTTGGCGAAGTGAAGCCGTTTGGGCAGGTGGCGCTTCAGGTACGGGCGCAGCTTCTGCGTCGCGCGCCGGCACTGGAAAACGCCGTCGGCGACGTGACTCGCTCGCATGCTCGTTCCGTACGTGGACGACGCGCCGATTCTTACCGTCAGGTTGGCAACGAGTTGAGCTGGGAGCACTGAAAAACAAAGATGGCGCTGATCGACTCGTCGCTTGTGTTACTGATCGGGCCGCACGATATCGGAAAATCGGGCCGTGTCCTTGCTGAATTGGAGTGTGACGATACATCGATTCGTCTGCGCAAGTATGGCAACATTTGGACTTCCATTACGACGGCTCCATTGTTGAGCAATGACTTGGTGGGCCACCAGGGGCAGCGCCTCAAAAGGACGCAAGTCTCCAGAAGAAGAAGAAGAAGAAGAAGAAGTCTCATCAGCTGACTTTGACTTGTGGAAGATTTTTATCTGGCCAGCAACTGACTCACTTTTGCATGCGTTTCTATGAAAACTGTGTCTTATTATTGTGATTGTTTTTACAAATGGAATATGAGGCTTGCTAAAGCCCTTCCGACAACATGTCAAGTGATCGTTATTGACGATTATGATCCAATTTTTGTCCAAAGTACAATTAGTAACCCGTTCCAGTTGATTGACTGGCAGCCATTTTGCTTCCCGGCCGTTTTGCTGGATTTGCAAGGGCCACACAATATATCGTCTTCCATTGCTAGCATTTGAATATAGCCTGATACTCTGCTGCCACCTGTTGGCCATTTTTGTCATTACCACCGGGGTTTTTTTTTTGCCTTCTGTGTGCTCTTGCATTCAAAACGTCTAAACACGTCTTTGGGATCCATTTCAAAGATGACGTGTTTAGACGTATTTGTGAGCTAAAAACGATCAAGAACCGTCAGCAAGGGGATTTTTGGGTGCTCGGCTTGGCCAATCTTTTCTTTCCATACTCACAGTGGGCGTCCTTGTTGGTGGGCCGGATGCGTCCGAAGGGGCCCTCGGTGACCATGTAGTCGCTGGTGTCCCCCAGAAAGTCCTGCAGGTTTTCCTTGCGCTCGCAGCTGCTCTCCTCCATGCCTGCCCAAACAAGACGGAATGAAACAAAAACAAAACGTGCGCTGGATGGTCGCCGCGGTTACCGTGATCGGCCACCACCAGCAGGTTGACGCATCGGTGAAGTCCCGCCTGCTTGAGTCCGTTCATCAGCTGACCCATCATCTTGTCCACGCCTTTGATGGACTGCGCCACCTGCAGGACGTTACTCCAATCAACAATATATTGTGGGATTATTTTGCCGCATCAAGACAAAAACAGAATTCTTTCGTTAGATCATAAAAAAAAAAGCTCATTTCTTTCGGTACAAAGTGCACAAATCAAAACGGCTTTTTGAACCGAAGTGCTGCTTTTTCATCTCGCGATATTGCCGTGATCGTCGCGTCCCTAATAAGCGCGAAACGCCCCACCGGGAGCCGATTTTGCCGTCTCGCGTTCCGATTGGTTTAGTGGGCGGCGTGGGCGTGGCTTCCGCTACGTACCCCGCCGCTGACGGGGCCGAAGCGGTGTCCCGATTTGTCGGGTTCCTCCAGGTAGAGCGTGTAGAAGTCCGGCCTGGACGCAGGAGAAGTTCGAGCGAGCGACGCGACGCGGCGCTTCGGCGAGCGGCGAGCGACTCACCGTTGCCGCTCCGGCAGCTGGAGCCACTTCAACAGCGTCAGCACTCGCTCCTCGAAGGGGATTTTCCTGCCCGGACGGAAACGAAACGAAACGCAGCGGGTGAGTTTGCCATCCGGTTACGCAGGAAGACGCTCGTACCCGTCGTACGGCCGGTGGATGTCCGGGTAGCTGCCGTTTATTTTCACGTCCGATCCGGGCCAGAAGAAAGTTCCCGCCTTCAGGCCCTGGTACTTGGCCGTGTGCCAAATCTGCAGAGGACAACGCAAAGCGGCTAACGGCGCTCAAGCGCCCGTCGCCCGTCCACTCACCGGCTGTCCCAGGTACCAGTCCGGGTTCTCCTTCTCCGGACCCGACAAGGTGAAAACGGCGTCCATCACCGGATCGTACATCACGTTGTCGATCAAACCGTTGGACTCGGGGTACAAACCCTGAGGGGAGGGGGCGGGGCTTAGCGGAACCTTGCCCGCGTGCGTGATTGCGTGTGCGCGTTACCGTGACGATGGTGTAGTGGTTGGGGAAGGTCTTGGTGGGAAAAGCTGACTGCATGTACGGCGTTGACGTCCCACATTTGCCTGAAAAAGTGAAAAAAAACTTTTGTGCGCTTGCTCGAGATTTCCGCCTCGGATGAAATCGGTGCTGAAACGTTCACAAAAAGAAAAGGAAAGAAAAGGAAAAGCGACCCTCCACCTTAAGCGGATACTTGACAGTCTCGCCAGAGTGACATTGGGAAGGTCAGGAGAGCAGAGGAAAGATCAAAGGAAAGCAAGCCCCGGCAAGACGGATCTGGCTGAGCGGCTTCTGTCCATTTGGTGTGCGGCGCTCACGCAGTTTGTCCAGAACGGGGACGAGCGCGCTCCACAGCCGCAGGTAGTCGGCTCGCAGGCCGTCCAGGGACACCAGAAGCAGCGGCTGGCGCCCGACGCTAGCCGCAAGCGCAGCAAAAACACACAGAAAAGGCAGTTGGCTTTCGCCCAAATCCGCTTCAGGGGAGGAGAAGACACGACTCCAAATCTTCCAAATCAAAAAGCGACATGACGGAAAGACGGATTTTCATTTTTACATTCATCATATATGCAGTACGTTTGCTTTTTTTATTGTATTATCAATGCTTTTCATTCACAGTCATTACAAGTATTTTTTTATTTACTTATTAGAGGTTTTTTTTTTTCCATTTTGATATGATTTTTCATTCGTGTCTTTTTTTGTTTCCATTTAAAGGATGTGGGTTTTTATTGATTTATTTGTTACATGATACAGCACAGTATCGGTATACATTTTTCATTTGCTATGTATGTTTTTATGATTGTTAATCTGCGAAAAGATGAAGTGGCGCTAAACGAGGGAAGACAAATGTGTGTGTGCGTGCGTGCGGTACCCCGGTGGACAGGATGGGCGTGACATGTCGTCGCACTCGTCTTCCACCCACTGGCTTTGTCCTGCCAAGGCCCAAAGTCAGATGAGGTCGCGCTATTGCGTCACGGCGACGTCACGGCGGCGTCACGGCGGCCTCACCGTGGCAGACGTGTCGGTAGTTGCTGCAGCAGTCCAGGTTGGCGGCGCAGTCGTCCGAACAGTGACACCTGCTGGCGGGAAGCCTGCTCTCGCCGCAGCGCAGGCGCGTGCACTCCCACAGTTCACCTGCCGCCAAACGCGCGTCAGACGCTGGCGTGGGCGTGGCCGTGGGCGGAGTCGGCGCTTCGCTTACCGGGGGCTTTGCAGAGGTCGTGGTAGTCATGGCAACAGGTGGCGCTGTCCTGGCAGGCGGCGTCGCACCTGCAGCCGGGCACGTCGCCGTCGTACGGCTGGTAGCAGCGGTTCCTGCACGACGTGTGCGGCGCCACTAGGGGGCGACAACGCCAAAAACATCGCCGACGGCAAAATGAATACGATTCAAATCCGAGACCATTGCGGATTTATTAGCCGAGCAATTTAGCCATAATTGCGGTACCGACATATGGCGAGATCGGCGTCATGGTGAGCGTCGCGCGAGCGTTAGCGTTAGCCAGGAGGAACGAGTGTCAAAACAAAGCCACAAACGACGCAACTGCATCGACACCGCAAGCTCGCTGGACGCCATCGTCGTCGACAACAAGCGCTTTCCATCGCGGACGGGAGGAAAAGCGTTTTAGCGACCAAATGCAAACAAAACATAATCAAGCTAAAGCGAGTTAGCCGCCGTCTCCATGAGCTGACTTTCACGCGACTCAATGTGGAAGGAACGATACCCAAACATGACGGTACGATAATTATCTGCATATTGCGGGGAGGTTGACGATCCAAACAAACTAAAGAAAAGATGGTGGCTTTAAGCGAATATTTCCTCAAATGCTTGCTGGTGCTGGCGGGAACATTTGGTCAAGTGCAGTCGCCAGCAAGTCCATCTGTCAATTGGCTCGAGAAGCATCCAAATGTGAACATTTCTCCAGAAATGTGCTTCAAAACACGCCAGCCGGCTGCCAGGATGACTCGGCATTTATTGGCCAAAATAAAAGAATAAAGATCCTCATCTGCTGATTCGGCGGGAAGGAGCGAATAATTGCAATCATTCGCTCGTTAAAATCCGTTTGGAGTCGACCTTTGACTTGTCAATGATTGACAACGGGAACCAAACAAAACAAAACACTTGAAGCACTTTGTCGCTTTAGTGGATTCGCTCGTCTCGCGTCACCGTGACGACAAAACAACCCGCGAGGTGAGCGTGCGTTTGCGTTTGGAGGTCACCTCGGTCACGACACGTCCGCAGTTCCAGACCCAGTCCCAGGCCCAGTCCTAGGATCAGCGTCAGCAGACACACCGACAACACCGCCACCTGACACAAAAATCTCAATCACTGCTCAAATTTCAACTCGCTTCAAAAATGGATTAATTGCAGGCTTACACATTACTGACACTATTTATTTGCACAATCCAACATTTAATATCAACTTTTACACATTCATTTTCAAAGTGACACTTTCCACGCCCACTATATATATAGATATAGATATATCAATATAGATATATATATCGATAGATAGATATATAAACAACTAAAAAAATAAAATAAAAAAAACAACATGGCCCTGAAAATGCTTGGTTGGGTTAACAAAACAAAAAACAAAAAAAAAATTTAAAAAAGGCCCAGAGGCATGCAGTACCACATGTCCCCAGCAGAGGAAGCATGGCATGAAAAAGTGTGAAAATGATAAGCCAGCGCATCGTTCAGGAAATGGTTTGACAACAACCAAAAAATGCTTTCTGGTGGTGAACCCCCATATGGGCGGAGTCAAACGTTTCGCTCCAGCCCACGTTGAGCCCCGCCTCCAAGTAGACTCCCTCCACAATTCAAATCCCTTCCAAGCCTCGCACGAGCCTGCTAAGCCATGAAAACAAACAAATAAACAAAAAACTGCTGTTGACACGACAATCTTTTGTTGTTTATTCAAGTTTGACGCAAATATTATTTTAGAGACTTTTTTTTTCTTTTTTTCTCAAGGACAAACAAGCATGTGTGAAAACACGTTCAAGTGCATTATTGCCCAAAATCGGCACCGACCGACGCGATACTTACAAGCTGCGACGCCATCGCGAACGTGACAAACTTTTCTGCAAGTGGACAGTTAGCAAACATTTGTTTTCTAAAAAAAGAAAAGAAAAAAAAAGCCTCCTAGAACAGCTGGACCTGATTTGCTACTAACGAGAGGCCTGTTAAATGGAGGCAGGTGCGTCGGACTTCGCAATCAACCTACGCTCGAATGCGATTGGCTGACCACAAGCGGGGCCACGCCCCTTTCAAAGAGGTCAAGTACATTTACTCCATTACATTCACACAAGTTACTTTTCATGCCACTTGTACTTGAGTACTTTTTGGTTGAAAAGTAATTACATTCCGCGACCTTTGACCCCATTAGATTTGGTCTTCAATTGAGTTGTACAGGTCAAAGGTCACGCCAAAGACTTTAAACGACTTTTTCTAGCCACCGTTGATCTTTTTGTCGACTGACCTTTGCCAACGATTTGTTTAATTCCTGCCGTCACCGTAGCAACGGCGTGTTGACTTTGTTTGACGCGGAAAAGAAAGCGAGCGACTCACCAGGACCATCTGCTTCTTCTTCTTCTGTGGTGCCTTCATGGCGGCCAGACAAACAAACAAAACCGGCGACGACGAGCGGCGGCAGGGTTAACGATGCAAACGCTGACCAAGTCGGCGTGCGTGTGCGTTCGACCTCCGGACTGCGCAGGCATTAGTCACCGATTAGCAAGCACTCGCAGATAAAGCTGCCGCATTGATAACGCGGCCGTGATGTCACTTCCTGCTCGCCCTCCTGCACGTGTTGTGCCTTTCAGTCAACAATGATGTCATCAACATGGCTATCCTGAAGAACAAAATGAATCGAGACGCATCAAGTGCAGTCAAAACATGACGTGGTCAACAAGACGAATTTTTGTCTTCGTCAGGTCACACGGACAAACTTGATGGAAAAGTCAAGTCAAGTCAAGTCATCTTTATTTAGAAATGTGCATGTCGGGAATATTTGATGACTTCTGTTTGTTTGTGCAAAGCACCTTGTGACAGCTAAGGCTGTTGGAAAGCGCAATATCAAGAAAGATGACTTGACTTGACTTGACTTGAAAAGTCCGGAGGTTCCGAACGCAATGTTCGTAATTCTTTCGTCATCATCGCAGGATTTTTAAGTCCATTTAGTGGGGTTGATGTTTGTTATCAATCTTTCAATATTTGATTTGTAATTTGGGGAAGTGAAAAAAGTTCCAAATGATTTGATTTGAAAATGATCTCTGCTGCAGAATCGTCACAATCGACTCCAGTCTGGTTTGCAAGACAATTGAACCATTTTCAGCAGTGAAAAGTTCATATTTTGTCCACAATGAATACCTTACCGACTTGATGTCGACTGATGACATTATTGGTGACGTCAGCGGCCAGGTGCGTTGTTTGGTAACGACCACAAGAGGGCGCAATGAGGCGTTAAAGTGGATCCAATCGAAGAAACGTCGCTCGTGAAGGATTCATGCGAGTTCCGGTTTTAAAAGCAAAAGACAAGAAATGTGTGTAAATTACACCGCGTGGACTTTCATTTCATACATATAATTTTTTTTCCCCTTGGACTCAACCACCGACAGCTGAGTTGAATTTGTAAGAACCGAACTAAAGAAGTCACTTGGAAAAACGATTCCCTTAAAAACTAAACCTTTTTTGTTTTTGTTTTTTTACAAACGAAACCCACCAGTTCCAGATCGATAAACGGGAAGAAAGAAAACATGGTCCGTGTACTTTTCGGCCATTGGTTTTTCCTTCTTGAAGCAAGGACACGGAAAACAGGAAACAAACCGATTTCCGTTTTTTGTTTTGATGTATATGAACAAATGCCGGGAAACGAGTTGAGTTGTCTCCCGTTTTTGTTGAAATAAAAACCAAAACCGGGAAACGAGCGTTATCCGATGTTCTATTATGTGTTTATTTAGCACAAATCGGGAAACGAAATGTGGCCGCAAACGGTTTTTCGCAAGCTGGTTTCTCCTTGACCCGGAAGCCGTTCATCTTTTGCGGCGCGTCACTGCTGCTGCTGCAGGAGCAGCTTGCTGCCCCCTAGTGTCTATTTCGAGGCCTCTTTTGGCGCCTATTTTTCGGGACTTCCAAACAAGGCTTTAGATGGCTATCACAACTTGATAGTGGAAATGAAAAATAACGGCATGACTAGTGAAATCGCTACACATCCGTGTAGCCAATTTGGCCCTATAAGAGGACTTTCGGAGAGAAATGTCCGAAGGTGGCTCTCAAATCATTGTCTGACAGAGGCCTCGAAATAGACACTAGGGGGCAGCAAGCTCCACTGCAGCAGCAGCTTGTGACGTGCCACAAAAGATGAACGGCTTCCGGTCAAGGAGAAACCAGCTTGCGATAAACGGTTTATGATTTGTGCACATAATAGAACATCGGATAAGGCTCGTTTCCCGTTTTTCATTTTCATTTTTATTTCAACAAAAACGTGAGACGATTCGCCTCCCGTTATTTGTTCATATATATATATATATATATATATATATATATATATATATATATATAAACGGAAATCGGTTTGTTTACCGTTTTCCGTGTCCTTGCTTCAGAAGGAAAAATGAATGGCCGAAAAGTACACGGACCAAACATCCGTCCGTATTCTGAACCGCTTGCTCCTCCAATAAAATTGCTCACGGAAATATTAGTAGACAAACTGGGAGTGGAACAACCCAACATCATCACGTGCCGTCAATTTAAAACAAAGAAATGTCATTAAGTACTTACAGGCCGTCCAGGTAAAGATGGATTTCACACGTGACGTCATCGCTCCGTTCAAATCACTTCCGGAATTGTCGGCTCACTAGAGTCCGAAACACATTTCTCAAAAACTACAATTCCCAGGACATTGTTCAAACGTTTTTATTAGAAACAGGAAGTTAAAAGTGATTGACAAAAAAAAAAAAAAAAAAAAGTGACATCATTGCTGCTCTGCCCTCACGTCTCTTTGGCATCCCATCACACGCGTCGGCCGTTTGGGGTCGCGGTGAAACAGGGATTCTCGGCGCCGCGTGCACGGGCTCCGCGCCAGAACCGCCCGGAAGCCATACGGGGTCGTGACCTTGTCCACGTGCCGCAGGGACAAGGCCGCGCGCGTACTAGCGTCGCCGTCGCGCTGCGTGTCCGTCTGAAGCGGCGGCGGGCGGGGTGAGGAGGAGGAGCCTCCCGGCCGATCCGGACCGCCGACGTTGACGTCACGCGACCTGTCCGCTGACGTCGGCGACAGGAGCAGCCGTGGACTGCGCGGCGGGATGACGAACTCCGGGACACGCTCCGGAGTCAGCAGCAGAGTCCGTAGAGACAATGACGACGACGTCGTCTTGGCGGCGGACATGACGGCGACTAAAATGGCCGCTCAGACGCTTTCTGCCAGAAGATCTTGCGGGCGGCAGTCAAGCACAACACTAAATAATAAAAAAAAAAAAAATCATTCCACCCAAGCTGATGTCCATCACAAGAAACGATGTGGGCGGGGCCACTAAACAGGAAGTGTTGAAAATCAGAGTAAAAGCGTTGGGCTTCGTACAAATGCTTTGACTGCAGCGGGTTGAACCAAAGAGTGGCTAAAAACAAGAGGAAGTAGAAAAAAAGTTCAAAGTTCACTTGGCGCCAATCAGTCGCTATCGGAGGCCACGGCCGACGAGCACTTCCTCTTCCTCTTGGGCGCTTTGGGCTTGGAGTCTTCCTCCTCCTGAGACACAAACAGGAAGTGAGGTGAGGCGGGTTGCCGCGGCGACGGCGGGCGATTACGTACCGAGGCGCTGCTGGAGGCGCTCTCCTCCTCCATGTTGTTGTTGCTGTTGCTGCTGCTGCTGGTGGCGGCGGCGGGCGGCGCGGCGCCCTTGCGCGACCTCGGCGAGGTGGCGGCCGCCTTGCGGCGAGACTTGACGGGTTTGGCCTGCGAGTCCTCGTACTCCTCGGCCAAGGCGAACAGGTCGCTGAACCTGCGCGACGCAAAAACGCATCGCTGACCTTTGGCAAGTCACCTGCATTTGACGCTCTTGGTTGACAAATCAATTGTCATTTGGATTTGCCCTTTCTGAAGTTCAAACAGGAAGTGGCCTGTCAGCGGCGTCCTCCGCTGACCTGTATATATGAGCGGATAGCCGATAGCTCATACGCGCCAGCTCAATATGAGATTTGGCAGAGGCATCTTTTGTTGAATGACACTGATAATTCTTTCAGAAATATATTGAATAAATGTCATATCAATAAATCTACAGTGTTCCCTGGTTTCTGGCGGGTGTTAGGTTCCAAAAATCATGGAAATCGACGCTTGCTGTTACGTTGTGGGTCAAAGCGAACCATTTGAAAGTCTTGAACGGGACCGATAGTGATGGAATTATGATTGATATTAAACACAATGTACCTCATCTTGTGTCCTTCGTCGCAACTGGCCTGAACGTGCTGCAGCGCCTGCAGGATGGGCGTCTGACTGAAGACTGCAAACGGCAACACATCAATCATTGAGCGACCGACCGACGTGCGTGCGTGCGTGCGTGCGTGTGCAAACTGACAGCTGTTCTTGGTGTTGTTGAGACTCAAGCGGAGGTTGTCCAGATGTTCCAGGATCTGCTCCAGGGTCAGCTGGGCCAGTTTGCTGCTGGAGCTGCGCAGACTGCAAACGTGCACACAAACACGCGCGCACGTTTGCACAAAGGATGTGAGAATGTTGTCGTCGTCGTCGTCACGGAAACGAGCCCGAGTCAACTGGCAAGTCACGTGAGCTTCAACACGTTATCATCATTGCTTTTTTTTGTGCTCATGAATTCACCTGAAAGCTAATAAAAAGGCCTTCGCCTTAAGTCTCTGGTCGGGAGACCAGAGGAAGGATCCCAGGAAAGAAAGATGAAGCAAAGTGAAATCCACAAAAGCACAATCTTTCACCTCACTAAGCCCGGAAATTTCCAACGTACGCGGAAAAGCTCAAGAGACCAGAGGAAAGACTAAAGGAAGGAGTCACGCGGCATCCTGAGCGAGCCCGGACAGGTGAGCACCTTTGCCTCTTGCGGGGCTGGTTGTTGTTCTTGATGAGTTGCGCTTTGATGTGCTCGGCGAGCGCGTCGTCGTGCTTGGCGGCCCAATGTCGCAGCAGGCTGGTGGCAAACTGGTCCTCGCTGTGGCACGGTCTGCTCAGGACCATCTTCACCATCTCCTCGCTGGGCCTGACGCACGCACGCAGGTGAGAGGCGGGCGGGTGCGCGGCAGGTGCGCTCGTCATGCTTGTGTGTCATTTACTTTTCTCGTCGCAGTTGCAGCAGCAGGCAGGACAAGGCTTCGGGATGCTCTGCAAAAAACAAAAAGCTCACACCAAAAAATGACACTTTTGCTGCAGTTGAGGAAGGTGACATGAAATTGTAATCGGAATTTTCACCAAAAATGGTGTCATTTTGCTGAAATACTGACAAGGTTTTGTGGAACGCAGCGAGCGTCAAAACGTTGACAGGATTCCGTCACGCGTCCCGTGAAGGAAGACGACGATGTTACCTTTGTACTTGAGGTGCTGCAGGATGGGGATGATGGTCTCCAGCGGGATGCTGTGCGCCAGGAACAGCTGCCACGTGCTGTACTGCTCAAACGTCTCCCAGTCCAAAGACTGGACTGCACAACAACAAGAAGAAGAAGAAGAAAGCCTGTCAGACGGCGCCACCTGCTGTCAACATGCATGCAAACAAACTCACTCAGGATGTTGAGAACCGAGTCCTTGCGGAACATGACCAGGTTGCCCATCATCACGTGGCACATCAGCTCCTGCAACTGAGGTGGCGCCGCGTTAGCGCACGCTAAGCTAAGCTAAGCTAAGCTAAGCGTCGCGCACCTGCGTGGAATCGATGACGGCCACGATCATGTTGAGCAGCTCGCCGCTCCTCAGCGTCTCGTCTGGAAACTGAAAGCCAAAAGTTGCTCGGGCGTGTGCGTGCGTGCGCGCGCGCGCGCGTACCTCCGAGTAGATGGACGGCGTCAGGTAGCAGAGCAAGCGCACGTCGTCCTCCTGACACGCCTTCATGTCCATCATCAGACACGTGTGGAGGTCTCCCAGCGCCGTGGCCTGCGCAAACGACTCGTACAGCATCATCTTGCCGTTCGCCGCTTTGCTGCCAGCGCACGCACGCACACGCACACGCACACACACACGCAGGTATTAGCGCAAGACAAAAAACTAAACAAAACAAAACACTTTGAAGCAGAAACTTGTTTTTGATGCCAACGGTGCAAAGTACAGCCGTCACTACCAAATATTCCTACAATCAATTCATCTAGTGATTATACGACAGATGTAATTCATTTTAATTAGTTTTCACCAAAAAAAAAAAAAGTGGATCAAGAATAAATCACAAATAAATGATCGATTATTCAACAATGACAATGAAAAACCATTTCCATCAAAATGAGCAATATTTCTTGATGCTTCGAAGCTGAGCTGCATTGTGTTTGTTGACGATGTCACTCGCATGCGGCGTCGGCTTGCATTTGTCTCACCTGGCTTTCAGGTAGTAGAGCAGGTGGTAGCCGATCTTGGGCTGCTTCTGGTAAAGCTCGGCCAGCATGTCGAGAAGGACGGAGAAGCCGCTGTTGTCCTCCTGCATGGTGACCAGGTTGCGGAAGACCAGGCACACCGCCTTGCACACCGACTCCTCCAGCGACCTGGCGCGCACACGCCAAATAGCCGCTGTTGTCAAATGCAGCTTTTTCACCTTCCACAGCTGGCCAAGGTGAAAGAAAAAGTCTCATTCACGCCTTTGCTACATCTGCAGCGTCTCCCGCTTGTCCAAAATGCTGCTGCTCGTCTCCTTACTGGTGCCCGTAAGAGGGAGCACATCGTCCCTATCCTGGCCTGGCCTGGCCTGGCCTCTCTTCACTGGCTGCCTGCGCAATTCAGAGCTCTTGGCTTTGTTTTGAGAGCTCTCAATGGTCTGTCTGGCCCGGCGCCTCAGGTCAGCAGACCGGACTCGACTGGAGGTCCCGAGGGCAAAGCGGAGGCTTCGAGGAGATGTTGCCGCTCCCTTCCGCTAAATATTCGCCATTCATCCTCTTTGAAAACTTCGTCAATCAGACTTAACATTGCGTTTGGGGTTTTGTGGTGGATGTTTGATGCTTCATCGACTTATTTATGTATGAATTGACGGCTGTAAGATGCACTTGCAAATGTCTGCTTTCTTCTTGTTCTGCGAGCTTATTCTTGATTGCACTTTGTACTTTGTACTAGACTGGCTGCTCTGCAAGCGCTTTCGAAATCAAGTCGAGTGGAGTCCGAGCAGCGTCCGCGCGCTCTTACTCGTCAGTGATGTCTTCCGGGAGGACGTCCCCTCGGAAGTGCTCCTTAAAGATTTCCGCCAGACACGACGCCAACGCCGACATCTGCTCCGTGTCAAAGTCGTCCTGCAAAACACACACGTGCCTTGCGGTTCACACCTGCGCACGCACGCACGCACGCACGCACGTCTCACCTCCAGGATGAGGTCGACGATGTCCTGCATGACTTCGCACTGCGTCTCGGTGTCACTGGGGGAACAACAAAATCAATCAAATAAATGTCACCGTCAACCGATTTGCTTGTCAAGGACGCCGCTGTCGACCTCTGACCTGGACTTCTGCAGCTGGACCACCTTGTCCTTCATGGTGTCCTCCAATTGGTCGAGCCAGGGCGTGATGTCGGCGGGCTCCTCCACGACGGCCTCTCGGATGGGATGGAAGCGGAACTCGCGCTTCTTGCCTGCGCAACGTTATCAATATTATCAATACGGAATCCGTCGTCGCAACTGGGAGGAAGATGACGACGACGACCTTTGTTGTTGACCTCCTCCTCATCGTCACTGAAGGCTGCATCCGTGTTGTCATAGCAACCTTCCTCCTTGTCCATCATGTGCTCCATCTCCATGGACGTCATCTCCTCCATTTTCACTGCGCGCGCACAAACACGACATTCAAATATGGAGGGTCAAAACTGCCGTCATTCAAAATAAATAAATGACTAAAAGTCTAAATTAAAACCAATATAAAAATATATATAATTACAAAATTAAAGACACTTTTTGGTTCTTTTTATTTCCATTTATATTTATTTTTAAATATATATATACACACACACATATTCTTTTTATTTCCTTTTGTATTTGTTTTTATTTATTTTATTTATTATTGGTCCTCCATACAAAACTGCCAAAATTCAAAATGAATTAATAAATAAATGTGAGTCAATAAATCCATAAATAAATGACTAAATAAATAAATAACTAAAAGTGAAAATAAAAATGGATATAAAAAAATATAATTCAAAAATTAAATACAATTGTACTTATTGATGTATATATATACTTTTTTGTTCTTTTTATTTCCATTTGTATTTATTATTTTTTTTAATCTAATTTTCATTTTATATCCGTTTTTATTTTCACTTTTAATCATTTCTTTCTTTTGAACGTTGGCAGTTTTGTTCCTCCATATTCCGGTGTGTGCGTGCGTGCGTGCGTGCGTGCGTGCGTGCGTGCGTGCGTGTACCTTCCATCGGTGGCGAGGGTGCGCTGCAGAACTCTGGAAATCTTTCTCGGAGTATGGAGCGAAGTTCTCTGTCCAACTTTGGATTGTCAAAGAGCGGCGCCAAGTGGCTACAAGGTCACATGACCGTCAAATCTCACGTTAGTATGACGCAGGCGTGTGCGGCAACAAGTGCAAATGGCAACAAATGCTTACGATTCCCTAACAACAGGCTGAAGGCCATCAAGGATCCAAATGAAAATTCATGTCAATTCAAATCACGGCAAAAAAAAAGAAAATTCTAATTAAATTAAACAAATTTTTAATTGAAAAAAAAAAAAAAAATGCCTGTTACCATCTTTTTGTTTTGTATTTCAATGTGTGCATGTCAATTCAAATCACGTCAAAAATAAATAAATAAATGAATACAAATTCAACAAAACAATGAATATGGCCGCCTTTTGATGGACTTGCACCTGTCGTCAAGGGAGGAGGAGTTAAAATTGCGTGCGTCTTACGCCAGCACTCGCTTCTCCATGATGAACGTGAGCGAGTTGAAGACGCCCTGACGAACTTGAACTTCCAGCGGCGGGAAGAAGTGCGGGATGATCTGAGGGAGGGAGACGGCGTCAATGTTGGCGGCGCCCGCGGAGAAGGGAGGCGGAGTCTCACCCGACACATGAAGTCCAGCAGCGTGGCGGTGATGGCGGGGTGGGGCTTCATGGAATGATGCATGACCAAGATGGCCGGCTCTAAGTCACGTCACACCAACCGTTACAAACACTCAAACATATATTTTGAAGAGCGGAAAGCCGATAGGCCAAGACTTTGAAGGTCGCGAGGCGGCCATATTGCTCCTCCCAAGAAATTGTCAATGATGTAAATGAAGGAGTAAAAACAAAACATTTATATTCCTGGGGCAGATTTGATACTAAGGTTCTCGTGGTTCATAAATCAATATATACAAATTGATCTGTGTTCATGTAGCTGCTGAGTATAGCGATATCGATATTATTGTGATACTTAACATGTACCTAAAGAAATGACATTTTCTTTTCGAATTAAAGATTTTTTATTTATTTTTCATGCAGCAAAATAAGCAAACTCAATCTATTCTTAGTTCATTAATTGTAATGACCTCTCGATAATGTTCAACTCTTGGATGCTGGTGCACGTTTCAGTTAGCGGCTGACTGCTCAAATTCAGATAAAAGCAGCAAATTCCAGATGAAATTTATTGCATATTGCATGGGCTAATATCAAGATATCGATATTTTTGGGGATATATTGTGCAGCCCTATAAGAGACACAGCCAAAGTACATCATTATGCATCTACATTTTGTGTTTTGATGTCCAATTCTGACCTTAATTCTTTCGGTGGGCTTTTGGTGAATTCATTTACCATATTAAGCCGTATTAAAAGTAGCGATTCATGGTTTCATGAATGGATACTGGGCCTCTGAAAAGGAATATTAATTTGATATTGGATATTTTAGACCCAGCCTTAGTTTATACAGTAGCCTGCTGGCGAGGTGGGAGTAGCAAGATGGCTGCCCTGTGACTTCAACGGCTTGCACTGGCGCGTAACGGGCTTATTGTCTATCCAGTCATATATACAGATCGGTGATTAGATGTGACCAAGTGACTGGTGCGTGCGTGCGTGCGTGCTCACCTATGTTCATGATGCTGTCCTTGTCGGGGTTGAAGAAGAGCCAATCGTAGAAGAGCGCCAGCTTGGCGTTGGAGGCGGCCACGTTGGACTGCACACACGTTCCGGGTCAAAGGTGAAAGGTGAGAGGCGCGCGCGCGCACGCACGCGCGCGCGCACGCTCGCACGCACGCTTGTCTTACCGTGCAGGTGGTGAGCAGCCAGCCGATGATGGCCCAGCGCGGCAGGATGTCGGAGCTGAGCACCTCGTTGGACGGGTGCACCACGCCGCAGATGTAGCGGATCAGGTCGCAGCGCAGCGACTGGCTCTCGGCCATGGACAGGTACTGGCGCTGGAACCAGTCCTGGTAGCGCTTCTGCTGCCCGAAGCGGACCTGCGCCCGGACAGGAGAGGACGGGCGGGTTTTTGCCGGCTTTCGACCAACGGCGGCAGGAGGTCAAGTCGGCCACGCGTTTACCCGGGAAGTCATGAACAGGAGTTTGGTCTCCATGTCCGGGGTCAGGCGACACGCCAGGAACTTTCGGGAAGTCCGGGCTGTGAGCAGCTGCAGGATGCCTGGCAACGCACATCAGGGTTATTATCGTTTTGGAATTTTCGCTTTATTTCATTTTGAAGCTTTTTTGGTTTTTCCCCAGTTAGCTTTAATTCCTTTTCAGGGAGGTTTTTAGTAGTTTTAGTTATTTAATTCATGCTTCGTTTTAGTTAGTATTAGAAAAAGTGTATTACTTGTGCGCAATATTTAAAAACACAGCATGTGAGTGACATCGTGTCAGGTGCTTTTCTATTGGCTGCTGCGAGATGACGTCACTTCTGTGCGACACACTTTCAAATGTATTACATATTCCAGCGGTTAACCTCAAAATAAATCGACTTCAAATCACATTCAAAATCATCCCCAAAGGCTCACGCATTCAATTAATTATCATAGACTAAAGCCAAGGACATTTTTGCGATCATTATAGTTGAGGTACAATCAAATGAATTAATTGAACGTATGAACCTTTTGGAATGACTGGAAATGTGATTTTTAAGTGGATTTATTTGGATATGAACCAGAATCAAGACGTTTGAAAGTGTGTCCCACACAAGTGATGTCATCATGCAGCAGCCAATAGAAAAGCAGACGACGTTTTCCATTTAACTGAAATGCAACACTAGGTAAGAAATGTATTACTTTTTTCATTTGAACATTTGGATTTTGAAATATTGCGCACATGTAAAACACATTTTTTTTTTTTTTTAAAGAAAAACTAATACTGAAACTAACTCTAGGTAATAACGAAAACGAACAAACAAATTCAAACTTACTCAATGTCAAAATCAAATCTAACTCAAATGAAGACTCCAAAAGTAGAATGCACATTCGGGAGCGTCGCCACGGAGACGGAGGGGCGGCGCCGGACTCGCCGGCCGGTCTTACCGGTGAACTGCGGACTGAGGACTTGCGGGTTGTGGAGCAGGTCCCGCCACAGCAGATCCATCTCGGGGATGCGAGCCACGTTCTGCAGCAGGCGCACCAAATCGCGCCCGATGATCACGCACTCCAAGAACTGCAAAGACACATCAATCAATCGCAGGCAGGTCGGTAGGCGGAGAGCCGCCGGCCCCGCCCTCACCTTCTCGCGCAGCATCCCGATGCAGAAGTCCACCTCCTTCTGGCGCAGCGGCAGCAGGTTGGGGGCGCCGTGGTCCACGATCAGGCGCAGGTACGTGTACACCGACATGGCGACCAGCATGCCGCTCTTCAAAAGCCACTCCCTGCGCACACACGCACAGGTGACGAGATGCTTTGGAATGAGGCGCGTGTGCGTCATACTTCTGCTCCAGCAGGATGTCGAGGACGCTCTCGGCCAGCCACAAGTTCTTGGCGGACACGTCTCCACCTGTGGGCACGCACACGTCACCACGGGTTCTGCGTGCGCCCACGCGTGCACTTCTGACCTGCAATCTGTTTGAGCAACGTCATGACGACGCCGTCGGCCGCCATCACGCCGCTCTTCACCAGCTCTCGGACCAGCCACACCAGCTGCACAGACGCGCCTTTCAACACCACACCAACCATCAAGACACGTGCACGCGCACGCCGATCGCTCACCTGCTTGCGTGGGGCGTCCTGTAGCTTGAGGAACTTCTCCATCAGGATCTGGTTGACCTTCACCAGGACCACGTTCATTCCGTCTCTGTTCACCAGCGTCAGGTCCCTGTAACACTTTTCACACGCGCACGCATGTCATCGTCATGGCGATGTCAAAGATGGCGGCGGCGGCCTTCTTACCCTCTGGGCCTGAGCCGGCTCAGTGAGAAGCAGAGCGAAGAGCCCGAGGCAAACCTCCTCATGCTGCTGCGGGCCTTTGCACACCTGGTTGCCATGGCAACAACAAATACATTAATGTTTACATATTGCCTAATTTCCATCGTTAACTTGTGATTAATCTCTTAAAAACAAAAAAAAACAAAACACAAAATAGCAAGGAAACCCCGTCATATTATGAATTTTGGACCCAAATACAAATACAACACTTGAGCGACGTCAATGGCGTGACGTCATCTTTACACGCCGTCATCGGACAAACTCGTCATGTGTCCAATCCTCGCTCTTGTTGTTGTTGTTGTTGGTGGGAGGAGCTAACGCGGAAAACGAGCGGCACATGTTGTTGATGACGTCATGAACTTACGCTGGCGGTCAAAGCGTCGTTAGCTTCTCTCTCTGAAAGGCCATTAGTCAACGAGTGCACCACTCCGACACAACGCTCCAGTTTCTACACACACACACAAACACAACGTGAAGCGAGCAGGCAGCGCATGCGCACTTCTGCTGGAACGTGTGCATTTGTTTTCATGAACAAGGTAGAGGCTAGCGGGCTAAGCTAACGAGCGTAGCCGCCGGCTAGCCATGCTAGCAGCCGTAACGTGTCGCTTTCTGTGTCTCCTCCTGCCGCGGTCTGACGGCGGTCGGGCTTACCTCCTCCAGCTCATCTTTGGCGTCCAGCTGCGTGGACACCAGCAGGCGGCCCTGCGGCTTGCTCTTGGCCGGCGCAGCTTCCATCTGGAGCGGCCGCTTCGCTTCTCCTTCCCGGCCGAAGCGAAGGCGGTGTCAGGGCGGCGCGTGTAAGTAGCCAAAAAATAACTAACTAAAACGTGTGAGGAAGGAAAATGAAACTCGGGGAGGGAGTTGTTTGTTTGTTTGTCACGGTTGTACTCGGGGAGCTTCCCCCCACCCCCTCCGTGCTACTCTTCCAGTTCAGGAAGTGAATGGACATTACTTCCGGCCTGGCCACCAATCACGATCGGACGTACCGGATGTGACGCAAGGACCGCCCAATATTATATTGTTTTTGTTTGTTCTTAAGGTGTTTGTATTATTTGTCTTTGTGTAGAACCACACCTGTACTACCTTTTGTTTTGAACTCAAATACATTTCTTGGTTTTATTGACTATCCACTTGTGTCAGAAAAATCTAAATCTATACTTTGTAGTGATTAGAACATAATTCACCCACGGAAGGTTGGGACGAAGGGGGAGTTTGTTGGGATGAAAGGATAAAAGAACAAAATGTTGGTAGGTCTGTGAGCCTCGCGCAGAGTGAGTTGTTGTTGCTGTTAAACGATGAGAAGCTGATGTCAATAAACCGCCGGTCTTTGGCTCCGGACTTCAACACTCTGCCTCCGACTCCCGTCACTGCTCGCTACACTTCATTATATTGTATTGAGTGTGAAACTCGAGCATGCAGAACGATCAAGTATCAAGAAAGTCAAATTTACACGAAATAAAATCAC
This sequence comes from Festucalex cinctus, assembly GCF_051991245.1. NCBI lineage: Eukaryota > Metazoa > Chordata > Actinopteri > Syngnathiformes > Syngnathidae > Festucalex > Festucalex cinctus. Next base: position 277,147 of record NC_135429.1, read on the forward strand.
ATTTTATGAAGCTAAAAGTACTTGATGAATTGTCGAGGATCGCACAGCCCCACCGAAGTGAGTGAGCAGTCGCTGCTTGTCACGCTGCATTCAACTTGATGACGAGCCACGACGACGCGCAGCCGGAAGTCGCTTTTCTTTTCATTCAATGACACAGGAAGTCGGTTCATGCGTTTAATGGTGGAATATCGAGACATAATGATCCGATTCCGTTGAGGCGGCGTCAGGGTCCACCACGCCCTCGTCGCCGGGGGTTCCTGCCGAAGCGGAAGCCAAAGCCGCCTTTCTCTCGGCTGACGCTCTGGAGGCCGCCCAGGATGGAGGTGAGGGCCTCGGCCGCCACACCGCCTGCGTCCTGTCCGCCGTCCGCTCTCGCTCGCTTCTGGAGCTCCGCCCCTTCGCCGGGCCACGCCCCCTCCGAGGGGGAGGAGGAGGAGCGCAAGCGCAAGCGCAGCCGCAGGAGCCCCACGGAGAGCGGTTCAGGTCTGGGGTGCGGCGTGACCGGCAGCAGGAGAGTCATGGACAGGAGGACCAGCTGGGAGCCGCCGCCGGGACGAACCACGCGAGCCTTCATCTGAAACGCGCCAGTGAAAGAAATTCTCAGCTCAAGAAACAAGTCAACGACAGGTGCACGCCAACGAGTGCTCATTTTATCCGCCATTTTGAAATGTCGTCATGTTTCCATCACGCCTTGTTAGTTTTATTACAATGAGTCAACCTCATTCTGTTTTTCTTTCGTCCATTTTTAGTCAACTATGAAGCTAACATTTTAGTCCAAGAAAACCTAATTGTATTCATCTAGTTTTAGTCAACAAAAAGTGTCAATGTTTTCGTCAGGCCAGTCATTTATACATTTTTCCATTTGGTCAGCAGATAATGTTGAACACTTTCACGTAAAACGTGATGAAAAACAATTTGATGCACAATGACAGTATATCGACAAGTGGCTAATATGGCTCCATGCAGTTAGCGGTTGGATTATCGTTATTGTTGGAACGTGAAAGATGTTGGATTAATGTTACCTGATAACTAGAATTGACTTTTTTTTTTTTTTTTTTTACCGAGCTGCTGATTTGCAAGCGGGCGTGTCACATGACAGCATCACAGTTACAAATTAGCGGAGACAAGCTTTGACAAAAAAAATTTGTTTATGAAATAAAACGTCCATAGATTTGACATTAGAAAGTAATAGAAATAAAAAGAATAATATACACATTTTTATTTTTAGTCATTCATTTACTTATTATTATGTATTTTTAAGAATATTTTGGCAGTTTTTGTATGCAGGACCAAAAACTGCCAAAATTCAAACTAAATAAATAACTAAATAAATACAAAAAGGAATAAAAGTGAAAATCTTTTTTTTTACTTTTAGTCATTCATTTATTTATTTTTTAAAATATTTTTGGTAGTTTTGCATGCAGAACCCAAACTGCCAAAATTCAAAATAAATAAATGACTAAAAGTGAAAATAAATCTAATTTAAAAATGATATTATATATAAAATGGATGGATGGATAAACATATCGTGTTTTTGTCCAGTGAAAACTGTGCGTTGATGAAATTATTTTTGTTGACGAACTTAACGCAAACGTACGAACAAACAAAAGCAAGATCGCCACATTTGGAGGCTCGGTCAATTTTTTTTTTTTTTGTGAGCTGCAAGCCACAAATCGTTTCCATCAACAAAAGTAAACGGCTTGAAATATTTGCGTTTGTTCAGATGTGGCAATTCAATTCAATTGGGGTTTCATTTGATTGAAAAGTTAAATCCTCTTCATCTTGCCAAAACAAGGACCAAGCGATGATGATGATGATGATGATGAGACGCTTCTTACCTTGACGACCTTTGCCCGGCAGAGTGTCCGGCGTGGGCGCGGCGGCGACCTTTTTAAAGGCGCTTCCCCCACTTCAGGTCAGCGGTGGGCGTGGCCCCGTTGGCCCGCTGACGCACGCCGGCCGGTTCCGATCCGTTTTGCTGACCTCCCAATTAACGAGCACTTGGAAGGGCTAATTAGCAGCTTGATTAGCGCCGGCAAGCAGACGGCGGCTAATTAGCGTGCTCGCCAGCGCTAAAACCGTCTCCAAGACGGCGACCGAGCTGTTTTGAAGAACACGTCCTCGTTTGTCAATCCACAAAACAAAACAAATATATATATATATATATAATAAATATTAGATATAAAAAGTATATTGAGGCACTCAGTTGCTAACGCGCGCACACACATTGAGTTCCTCCACAAGCATATTGCTTATTATTTATTTGAAACATAGAAGGGCCAAAACATGCCTTGTGGAAATTCAACTGCACTAAAAAAAAACAAACAAACAAAAAAACTATCCACCAGAGGGTGCTACAACTGCACAAATGCAAATCAACCTGACTTCAATCAACAGATGTTTTGCTTTGAGCACGACGATATATTGTGGCACTTTTAATATCACGATATCGGCGGTATCGTTACATCCCTCGTGATAATTGGTAGGTAGGGCTGTGCAATTAATGAAATTGAATGACAATTTCAATTATTACACAATCGGCATAATCGTAAAAAAAATACAAAGTACCCATTTTTGAGTTGTTCAAATGTAGACATTTGCACTTTTTTGAAATTGTAAAATAACTCATCGAATCAATTTTGTTTCATCCAAAAGGAGTTTGCATCGTGGATAGTGTTTCAAATTATTTTGTCTTAATAGTTTTCATTTTCTTGTTTTGGTGCCCCCCAAAAAAAATAAAAATAAAAAATAATCATACTACTGCACTCAGACTTCAAGTTTTTCCCAACCTAAATTGTATTATTATCAATTGTGTTTGGTCCAAAAAGAACTTACATAATTATGGTGTTTAATTTATTGTATTTTTTAAATTGGGCTTAATATTTTTCAGTGCCGAAACATTTTCTTGTTTTAGGCCAAAAAATAAATAAATAAACAATCGTTTGTAATTTCAATTATTGACAAAATAATCCCGATTCCGGCCATCGTCTACAATTGGTGAGAACCTTGAGATACGATTCCATATATGTGAGACACCATAACGATTATCTCACCATATGACATCAATATATTGCTCAGGTCAGAAATCCACGATCATCTACGATAAAACTAACAATATAATAATAATAATAAAATATCAAATAATACAAATCTAATTCATATAATAATCAGATATATAAAAATATCCATTTTCTGAAGCGCTTACTCCACACAAGGGTTGTGGGGATATATAAATCTATATAATATCAATCAAACTAAAAGTAAGCTGATGAGTCTTGTTCGCCTGAAGACTTGCGTCCATTTCCCCGCCAGTCTGATGAGGAGCTCCCCCTAGTGGGGCCGTTGGAGTGTCCGGACCTTCTCATGATACCCGCGCAGGCGTAACGCGAATGTAAAGTATCGCAATTGATGGCGATATCGCTCAATCGTGACCCTCGGACGTTTCCCAGGCTTGGAATCCATTTTGCGGACGAGAAGCGAGCGAAGGTGACCCTTCAGGCAGGTTGCTGATTGGGCAAACGCGCAATCATCCGTCCACTTGAAACGGAAACAAACACTCGAGAAGGAAAAGTCGGCCCATCGACTGCGACGTTACTCGGAAGACGGCAAGATTCAATCGACATTAAAAGCAGCACATCTGTTCCAAAACAATGCTGGCTACTTTTTGAAGCTGCATTCTCACAAGGCATGTTTTGGCCCTTCGACGTTTCCAGTCCAATCGACAGACAAAGAATATGCTTGTGTCAAGATGATTAGATTGATATCTTTTCAGATTTTTACAATAAGGTTTGGATATCGGTACATCCCTACTAATCCGCCATTTTGGTGGTTTACAACATTATTAGCGTTTTCTTTGTGTTTTAATTAGTTTTCAGGGTGGTTTTGTTCATTTTTATTTGTTTGACTTATTTCATAAATGCTTAGTTTGAGTTTGTTTTTTTAAATGTCTTTTACTTGCGCAATATTAAAAACAAAAAAAGAAGTCATCTTTTGGTGATTTCCTATTGGCTGCTGCGAGATGACATCACTTTTGTGAGACACTTTCAAACGTCATTCATATCGGTTAATATCAACATCAATTTAAAATGATGAATTAAATAACATTTTAATGACTTCAAAGGCTCGTCGCGCATGAAATGAATGACCAAAGACTAAAATGAAGGACATTTTTTGCCAGAATTCTTACTTTCAGTTTTCATTTTGTGATCAAAACTGTTTGCTGTACAATACTTGGAGCTGATTGGACGATGCGGCATCTTTTATTTTGACCAATCAAGGCAACGGATGAAAAATGCCGTCTTGGAGAATCGTTACCGCCAACGTCTTTACCAGATTCAAAATACGTCTCGCAAATAGCGCCAGAATTCATCTTGAAGGCAAGGTTACAAAATGTGGGCGGGGCCAAGGGAGGAGCCACTTTGCTCGTCATCGCCTAACTTTATTTATCAAACACACACACAAAACAAAACATGGCGGCTATATAAACAAGTTGTATGTACACAGGATTCGTGGGGGGGTCGAGGAAAGGTGCTTGCGTCATCACCTGGAGCGACGGCCATCTTGCTGGCTCACATGTCGTCGGGGCCGCGCAGGCGTCGGGCCAGCTGGAGGTCGCGGGGGAACAGCGTGACCCGCTTGGCGTGGATGGCGCACAGGTTGGCGTCCGAGAACAGGCACACCAGGAAGGCCTCGGCCGCCTGCAAAACCAAACCGAAAGAAAGAAATACTGAGTGTTCCTGTTCGTTTTGGCCTCTTGGGGGCAGTGTGGTGCCGTGCAGCCATCGGTGTACACACCAAGTCAGTACAGAAGAAAGTTGCCATTGAATTCGATCGGTTTTCTCGCATTGGGAACAATTTGGGTCTTTGTGTCCTGTTAGCGTATGCTAACTTCCTGTTTGCGCAAGGCTAGCAATGTTTCAAAACAAATGACAAAGCACGTTTTGGATTGAAATACAGGTGGATGTCATTCGGAATGATGTGTATTTAGTTTGACAGTGAATTCTCCAAGCGCGGTGTCATTAAACAACTTCAAGAACACTTATTCGGACAACACAATTACATACGCTAACGCAAGCAAAATGGTGCATTCAGGATACTTTGACAGCGTCGGAAACTTCGCTTTCTTCAATGACCTTTTAAGGGGGAAAATAATCGGTCATTTGACCCAATTGGCTGATTGTTTTGGCCGATGTTTGAAGGCCAATTATAAATCGGTGGCCGATTAATCGGTCGGGGCCATAAACAAGAGCAAAGCAGAGACATGGTTTTAACGAGTCAAATAATACTTTGTCAAAAATAATCGATTATCAAATGAATCGACAACTATTTTAATAATCAACTAATTGTTTGGAGCCATTTTTTTGGATGAAAAATTGTCCAAATGCTCTGACTTCAGCTTATCAACAGTAATTGCTGATTGATTTCTGTAGTCCTTACTGATTATATTCGGTTTATTTTGGAAAAAAAATGAACGAAGCGGGAACATCACCCCCCCCCCCCCTTTTTTTTTTTTACAATCACTATACAAATACAAAGTACAAAATTACCAGCAATCACTGGCTAATAAGCAGTAATTAGGGAAAATGAATTTGTAATGGACTTTAAGACAAAATTCAAATGAATCTGATGAATGGATTGTAAAAATATTCGATGGTTGACAGCACTAACGTCCCAATTTGTAAAAAAAGTTTGTGGCAGTCGTGAAGACAGAAATGAAGGAGACTTTCACAAATACCGAACGCGACCTTTCGACCCCGGCGAGGCGGCCTTACCTCTTGAAGCGCCATCAGAGCCAGGACCTCCCACCTGTAGGCGCCTCTGCCCAAAAACTGGCACTCCTCGCGGACCTGCGTGCGTGGGGGCGTGTTACGGCGGCACGCTAACAAGCTAACATGCTAACACGCTAACGGGCTCACCAGTCGAGAGAAGGGCGCCTTCCTGAGGAGGAGCTCGGTGCTCTTCTGGAACTTGCGGATCTCCATCAGCGCTTTGGTCCCCGGGCGGTACCGGCGCCTCCTGGGGGGCGTGGCGGCGGGCGGCCGCCCTGGAGAAGAGACCCAAAAATAAATCAAGCCTTCAGAGAAAAGACAAGGGGACGGCGCCGGCGCGTCGCACTCACCGATCCCGGACGGGCCCGCTTGGGGCGAGGCCGGCGGCGGGCGGCGGGGGGTTCCGGTGGGGGGCGGGGCCGGCAGCGGTGGGCGGCGGCGCGGGTTGCTGACCTTCCGCCGGCTGGACGAGGAGTTGCGGGGCATGATGCGTGCGGGACACAAACCTTAGCACCCAAAAAAAACAAATACATGAAATCATAACATCACATCGCGGTCATGTGACACGCCCGTGACATCATCAACAGGTATCAAACATTTTGTTTCGTTTGCAGCAAAGGCTATTTATGCCATGTGCTACTAGTACACACTATTCGACCCTCGCAAAGCACGACAAACAAATCAGTGCACTAGTAGAGCAACTGATGAGGCAAAAGTGATCACTAGTTGACAATTACGTACTACTAGTGACATGATCAAATTGCACTAGCTAACGTCCTGGTACTAGTGTCACGTTGTCAACGAGCAGTTTTTGCAGCAGTTAAATCGACGAGTGAACTGAAATGTCTTATTAGTCAAGACAAAAGAAGGAACTAGTAGCCAGATCTTTGGACCACACCAGTCTGCCGGCGGCCATCTTACGTTGCCACTCATGCTGCATTGGAGGATGTTCGGAAGTTAGATATGTCAGAGTTGGGTTTTTTCCCCAGTTCCGACCTGAAAGCGTTCCAAAATGACCAAAATGGCGGATAGTGGTCCATTTGTTGTTTTTTATTTTGGTTCTTAAAACTCATTTTTTGACCTCCAGCAAACTTAACTGCTCGTAATTTTGCTTCATTTATTGTTCTTGATCTTATGTCACAAGCATTCCATACAGTTCAGATAGAAACTAAGTTTGCTGGAGGTCAAAACTAAGTTTTAAGAACCAAAAAAAACAACAACAATTGACCACTATCCGCCATTTTGGTTGTTTATTTTCGCCTCGACCGCTTTCAGGTCGGAACTGGGGAAACGAACAACTCGGATATTTCCAACTTCCGACTATCCGCATCGTCAATTCCAATGGAGCAGTCCCATATTGACAATTGTGGACTGATTCACATAATCAATGGAATGTGTCTCTTGCCGGATCGTCGCTTCATTTACTCACCTTCCTTGATGTAACTGACAAACAACACGCAGATTCTTTGATGTCGCAGACAGGCTAGCACGTTAGCTTCGTGTTTTCAACTCGCCTTTTTTTTCCCTCGTCTTGGCGTTCTCTCAGCTCGTAGTCGTTTGCGGTGGATCTTCAACGTCGTATGGTCGTAAAGTACCAAACAAAGTTAGCAAAAAGAAACTTCCACAAGCAAGACAAGCGCTAAAGGGGAAGCCGGTCCAAATTCAAACGTGCTTCGCTCGGCCTTCGACCAATCGGCGGGCAGTGACGCCGCGCTCCAACCACTGAACAACGGCTCCAACAGCCAATCAGCAGGCACCGCCACCGGAAGTGACGCCGCCACCGGAAGTGACGCCGCGCTCCAAACACCGACAGCGGCTCTAACAGCCAACCACAAAAACAATAAATCCAACTTCCAAATCAAATATTCCAACAGCTAATACCAGAAACACGTATTCATGTGATAACCACAGAAACAATTACAATTGACATACATTTTTAATTCAGTGCGAACGCTTCGTCGTGGTCAAAATGTGACACTTAAACATCCAATGTTTTGTTGACTGCTGCCACCTAATGTTGGTGACGTCGCAATGCAGGACACTTTTGATTGCGTCTGTATGGCGACTGAAGACTTTTGAGGCCGCCATATTGCTCCTCCCAACAAACGTCTCTTTTTTTTTTTTTCCCCTCTCTCTTTTCTCTTCCTGGTCCAATAAGACGCAAGGTCGCCAGCAGGGGGCGCTCAACCTTTAATGAAACTAATGAACAAACAGGAAGTGATCAACACGGTCATCCATAGCTAAACACAAAAACAACACAGACACTTTTCTTTCAAAAGTCAAAATGCAAAGAGGCTAAAAAACAAAACAAACAACAAAAAAGGAATATTTACATGTCACTGTACAAACATGAAATAAAAGTAGAAACCCCGCCCCCATCCGGCGTCCGTCACACGCCCTCCTCCATCTGGCTGAGGAGATATTGTGCACGGGCGCGGGGGCGCGCGGACGGCGGGTGATGCTGGTGGCGCCCTCGCAGGGCCGTGTGGTTGGCGGCGTGCGGCGGTGACGGCGACGGCGACGTCGGGGGCGGGTCCCGCAGGGACGGGGGGACGGCGGACGACTTGATGGGGACGGTGCGCGTGTTCATCACCTCGCAGTCCACCTGCATCATCAGCTCGTAGCCGTGCGACGCGTTGTACACGCTCTCTGCAAACATTTGACATTTCTTCAGAACGCATCGCAGTCACAAACAACGCATTGATTGGAAATTATTTTCAAGGACAAGGAATTGGTTTGTCAAAAAAAATTCTAAACTAAAATAAAGACGCACATTTGGGAGACAAAAGGTCAACTTTTAGCCATATATAATGTGCCGACATGGCGGCCATGTTGGGAGGGGCAACTTTCCCGTCAAAAGGCTTTTTTTTTTCTTTTTTTTTTACTTGCCCATTTCCAAACCAATTTTCCTCACGTTGGCCAACACGTGTCTTAATATGTATTTTGAATAATATTTATTGATTGAGCACACCATGTGAACTGTGCAGTAGGACGATCATCGATATATAATATATATTTATTTGATTTATTATGTATTTATGAAAAGCATTTTTTTTTTTTTTTTTGGATGCTGCTGCTTTTGTCCTAATTGAAATTTGGATGCAATGGCACATTGAGCGGCCGGGCTTACCGTTGACCGACATGGCGGGCATGACGAGCGACATCTTGGGCCGGCGCGTCTTGTTGTGGCTGATGGCGGGCAGCAGCAGGTGGTCCTGCGGGGGCCAACGCCAGTAAAGGTGAGAAAGCGGGCGAGCGGGCGAGCGAGCGCCGTCTTCAACGCACCCGTCTGAAGGACACCACGTAGAAGGTGTCCTCGCGCCGGTCGATGGCGTCCAGGAAGTCGCCGTAGGTGAGCTCGGGCCCGGGAAGCACCTGCAGCTGACTGCACAAGAGTCAGACGAGCGTGACGGACGAGCGAGACGACGGGCGCGCTCGCCGTCTCCTCACCTTTCGATGGATCGGTGCGTCTGGATGGGGAGGTAGCGCGACACGTTGCTCTTCCTCAGCTGGGCCCGCTGCTGCCGCGCACGCACGTTAGCGTCGGAATGTGACGCGTCGGGCAAAACAGGAAGTGACACCCACCTGCGCCATCTTGGCCTTCTTGGCCATCTTGGCTCTCCCGCCGGGCTTCTTGTGGTTGATGTGATGGCGCTGAGCCCAACCGCGAAGTTCTGCCGCCAGTCTGGGAAACGACAGTCCTGTTCATTTGGTCGGCCATTTTCAATCCCACTTGTTACTTTTTATTTAGTCCATTTTCAGTCAACTAGAAATTGAGCAAGTTTAGTCTTTATTTTACTTTTAATAAACAAAAACTGTCAATAGTCGGATTCATGTTAAGTTAGAACTGTCCTTTACTTGTAAATTAAAAACAAATGATGAATGAAAAGGCATTCATAATAAGCTCAAATATATCTAATGCGCTGTACTAATAAGTCAATAAAAAAATAGAGACTTTTAATGGGAAAAAATGAAGAAAGAACATATCATGAATGAAATCGCATTTCTAATAAAGTCAAAATCACATCAAAAGGAAAAAACATCATCAACAAAAAATGTATCGATATTAACAGGAATTTTGTATTTCTTTCTTTTTTGAATGAATGTGGATTTTGAATTGACGTAAACAAGATGGCCGACCTGAGCGACTCGGAGCGGTTGAACTGCGGGCAGTGGGCGTGGCTAAAGTATCGTTCCAGGCGCTGCAGCAAGTCGCTCTCCTCCTTGGCCGCGCTCAACGCCGAGCTGGCGTTCCTGCGCCAAAGGTCAAAATCGGACCGGTGTAGCGGCGGGTCAAAGGTCGAGCGTGCGCGTGCGTGAGCATCAGCACCTGAAGGCCAATTCTGCCGCAAAGGTTTCCGTCCGGCCGTGGTCGCGGGCGGTCGTCACGGCCACTTCCTGGCCACGCGGCGGCGGCGGCGCCGTTTGCATCTCCAGCAGGCGGCGACTCGTAAACGGCCTGGCCAAACGGTCGCCGAAGCCCGACGGCCACTTCCTGTCCAAGATGCTGCCGGCAGGCACCGTCAATTTACACAACTCAAACCAACAACAGCAAAAAACCCTCAAATTCAAAACAACTATTTCGTTAACATCATCAAATAAAAACAAAAATGCTTTTCAAACTCAAACTACATTTGATGTTTCCAAAACTAACGAGAGCACAAATGTCCTTAATATATAAATGACATATAAAAAATGAGGATATTAAAAATATTATTTGAAAATGATATCCAAAAAAATAAATACAAAAGGAAATAAAAAGCAATAAAAGTAAGTAATAAAAAATATATATTTTTTTTTTAATAAAATAATGAAGTATCAATACATTTCATTATAAATAATATCATAAAATATATATTATTAATTATACAAATGTATTACATCTAAAAAGATATCATATCATTTATAATATAAATGCATTTATTACTCATACATTAATAATAACCAAAAGATGAGTTTTTTTTTTTATATTGTGCAGAAGTAATAATAAACATAAAAAAAAAAAAACTCAAACTAAGCAACTAGCAGAAAAAGGAATGAAATGAAAGTCGTCGCGAAAAGCAAAAGTGGCCTTCGGACTTTTGCGTTTACCTGACGGGTCCGAAGGTGACGGTGACGAAGAGCAGGACGGCCATGACGCAGACGGCGCGCTTGCTGCCGGCAGACTCGCCGCCCTGCGCCGCAGACGAGGGGAAGCCACGTGGCTTTCAGGCGAAAGGTGAGAAGGGGCGATGACGTCACGGGGGCGGGGTTACCTGCAAGCGCGGCGCCGCCTCCTCCTCCAGCCGGCGTCGCAGCTGCTGGTTCTCGCGGCGCAGGCGCAGGATCTCCCGCTGGGCCTCCCGCACTTGCGTCTCCAGGCTGTGCACGTACTCCTTCTTCTTCTTGCGCGACTGGCACGCCGACTCGCGGTTCTTGATCATCCGCTGCTGGCGCTTCAGCACTTTCAGCTGACATGGAAAACCAAAGAAAAAATGGCCATCGCATCATTCTTCTTGCTTTCTCATCACCTTTTCTTTGGACGGAAACTGCAGGCAAGCCACGTCGACCATCCGCGGTGGGCCACCAAACCCATATCGATACTTGTCGAAAATGTCAGATCATAACAAACAATAACAAGACGGTAGCTGCATCATTGAATTGCTTTTGGGGTTTTTTCATTGAGAAATAGAAAATGTTTGATCCATTTTTTACCCCCGAGGAACATTTGTTTTATTCATTTTATTTCATTTACTAATTCATTATAAAATTACAATTGTATAAAATTAACATTTGATCAATTATTATTATTATAAAATTTAAACGGATTAAATTTAAACAAATACGTTATCATTATTATTATAAAAATCAAACTGTTATTGAATTATATATAAAACTAAAATTCTATAAATTATTCTTATTCTTATTTATTGTTATAATAATTTTACAATTGAATTTAATGAATTGAATATCAATTAATGTAAAGAAATACTTGATGAGATACGTTTATTATTTCATGAACTATTGTTTTACGCCATCGTAAAACATGACCGTTTTCATCCACTAGAGTGTGCTCACGCACCTTGCTAAATATGGAGCAACGCTGTGGCTCAACATTTCATTTTATTTCTGGATTTCGCGACGTTTGTTTTTGTTTGAAGGTCTTGGAAATGTTTCGAAACGATGTCGGTTGTATTCAACGAAGATATTGCCAAGGTGATAAAACGGAATCAGTGAAGGCAAACAAATCTGACTTGAGCGACGGGCAAACGCATCCGGAAAACTCACGTCGACGTGGTTGCAGCCGTTGCCGGGTAAGGTGGCGGTTGCCGGGACGATGGGCTTGGCGGCGGGCGAGACCGGCTCCATCTTGACCACGGCGGGGGCCGACGTCAGGCACACCACTGGGGGGAGACAAAAACAACTCAACTTTGGACTCTTCGCGTTCAAGGTTAGTTGAGTCCAAAAAAATTCTCAATCAATTTTCATTGACGAAATCAAATAAAAACAAAAATGCTTTTGAAAAAACTACATTTGATGTTTACAACACTAGCAAAAAAAAAACACAAAAAAATGTTCAATAAATAAAATAATTATATAAACTAACATGAAATCAAACTGAAACTATATTTTATGTTTACAAAACTAACCAAAAAATGTAAACTAAAATAAAAAAATGGTTAAATAAATAAAATAAATATATATATATTTTTTTATATATATACATTTTTTTTTTTCAATAAAATAATGAAATAAAAGAAAAAGGAACATGCCTTTTCAAAACTGTAACTGAAAGTACATGGGGTGAGGGGTGTGATGACTTTTGCAGGAAACGGCTTGTCATCATCATCTTGTTTTTTCTCACCGGGTCTCGCCGGCTCGGCGGCGGGAAGTCCTCGCAGGAGGAGGGGCTTGGCGGGCGTCCGGGCGACGGGCATGGCGGCCAGGCACAGGGGGCGGGGCTGCAGCGCCGGCTTGGCGGCCAGGATGGCCGTCGTGGTCGTCTTCGCCGTCGCTGCGTCAACAAACAACATTCCTCATTCGTTCACCAGCCACGACGACGTCACGTCTGGGGATGACGTCATCGACGGCACCTGTCGGCCGCGCTTGGACGGGCGCCGCCACCGTTCGCGTCAGCGTCGGCGCCTCCAGCGGCGGGGACATCACGTCGCCGCACGCGCACGGAGGCGTGGGCGGGTTCTCGCCTTTCGCCGCAAGCTGAAAAGAGCGCGAGTGAGACCGACCGACCGACCGACCGACGGACGGCAAAAGGTCGCCGCACCCACCTGAGACTGCTCCGCCTCGCCTGACGACACGGGAGACGCCGGCTCGGCTTTCACCTGGAACACTATGCGCGTGTTGTCATGGCAACGCGGGATGTGCACACAAAACAAAAATAAATAGATTCTCTTAAGAATCACAATTCTCATTCAGTACAACTCAGAATTGATTATTGATGTCCTAAAATCGATTTTATTTCAACGTCTTGCCCTTGTTTATGTACTGGGAACATTGTTCATGTTGTACCCGATTTGGCCACTGAGGGGCAGTGTGCTTCCGTTCCTTCTGATACACATTTGAGTTAGAGTAGAAGGAAAACATCACATCAGATTATGCCAATTATAGTTGATTTTTTTTTTTCAAATCTTTTTAAATATGCTGTACTTCTTTGTATACATTCCTCAAACATTTTTGTATGAATAGTCAATTCTTTTGAGGGATAAAATAAGGGCTAAAAGTGCATGAGCAAGTCAGGCTGGAGTCGATCATGACAATTATTTGCTCATCTAGAAAATGAAGCACAAATCATCATCAATCAAATCCTTTGGAATGGAAAATCGAATCGGAATCCAATCGCAGACGTGTTGCCATGACAATCGCGACCCAATCCGGAAGAACTTACGCGACTCCATTGGCTCGGCCGCATCGCTTTGGACGTTCCCGTGCGCGACGGCGCCACCTGCCACCAAACAACACATTTGGTTTGCTTTGGTTTTGTCAACACGGCGCACACGCGACAAACGAAGCGAACTCACCCGCGAGCAGGTCGTCGTGCACGTGTCGCCACGGAGACAAGGAGGCGTCGCCGTCGAGCGTCAGCGCCAGCTCGTCGCCCAACTGGCAGACGGGACAGGTCAAAACAGGAAGTCACTTGTGGGCGTGTGCCGAAAAACCCGAGGACGGACGTACCAACGTGTCGTACTTGGACGCCAGGCCCACGTGCTGGTCGCCGTCCGACGCGCCGTCCGACGCGCCGTCGCAGCGGTACAAGCACGCATCTGAAACGCACGCACGCACGTTTGTGCACAATATTTCAAAAAGCACCACGAGAGCGACGTCATCTGAAGGTGCTTTTCTATTGGCTGCTGCCAGATGACGTCACTTCTTGCGTCCCGCGACAGGAAATGGCGTCAAACATTGGAAAGAAAATATTCAAGCTGTCATTGATGTAACAAAATGACTGAAATTGCAAAAACGTAGATAAAGCTAAGAATATGAACACAAAATGTATTGAATAAATCATACAATAGATTGACTAAATGATCAATAGTATACACAAAATAATTGTCTCAGATGTGGCAAATATTGTCACTTTTGATAGTTAAAGTGTTCCTATTATCATTAAGACTGGTTTTTGTTATTGCGATTGATTTGCAAGCGCAAAGGCGCAATCAATTATTTTTTCGACTCTTAAAGTATCATGCTTTTATATTTTGAGGTTTATTGACGTTTTTACAATTTTAGCCCATAAAATGTGTTATTTTGAACAATTGTAAACGGACAGTCCTGTAGCGTGACGTCATCTGCGGGCGACCCCAGATACAATCTGGCAGCCCGATCACATCTTACACCGACACCGGTTCATATCCAAATAAACCGACTTCAAATCGCATTTAAAATCATCCCGAATGCTCATGCATTCAATTCATTACCAAACACTAAAACGAAAGACATTTTTGCTTAGTTTTAGTTAATTTTGTAAACATAAAATGTACTTTCAGTTAGTTGTCGTTTTTACTGTATTTCGTTCACGAAGTTGTTTGTTGAATTTGAGTTTTTTCGTTAGTTTTAGTCCTCTGGGAACATTTGGAAACGTCAAGTGTACCTAATCAAGTGGCCATATCCGGGTTGAGGGCATGAGGAAGCACGAGACCAGGTGCAACACATCCGTGACGTCACAATAAAGGTATCGCGGGTCAACAACGACTGATAATGTCTTATTTTATTAATTTTTTTAAATACACTTATACAAACACACGTCTGATAATGTCAGTGACGATGAAAAACGCACATTTTTGACGTCACCGGAGTGGGAGAGGGGCGGGGTCGGACGGGTGGTTCAAATAACACAAATGTGATGTGGTCGAGTGTCGACTCACCCCAATCTTCGCTTGTGAGCAGATTATCGGCAAAGAATCGGCCGACGTCCGAATCGCACAACACGTCCAGACTCATCGCCACCGGCAGCTCTTCGCCTTATAATGATTTAAACGCGAGTTTGTTGCGGGCGCGCCACCTCTCTTTCATCTCAGCTCGTCGTCTCACAATTTCACCAACTTTCCATTTTCGACGCACGCCGAAGCTTCCTTGCAAATTTTCTGGCGTTTTCTTCGCCGCTCGTTTCGATGCTCGCCTGCGTGAAAGCAACGAGGAAATGTCCGCCACGGGAAGCTCCGCCCACTCGGCGCTTATGGGCCGAAGGTTACGGATGACGTCGCAGCCAATAGGAATGTATCGCTTTTGATTGACAGCAACGACTCACCAATGACGTTCGAGCTTCCGGCTCCTTGTAAACTGACACTTTTGACAGCCAATGGCGTCCGACCAAAGGACCGTCACGTTTTCCTAACGTGCTCTTCCCGTCCAAACATCCAGAAAGTAGTTTTTGAATCAAATAACAAAAATAAAAGCGTACAAATTGCGTGACCGTGAAAATGGAGACTCCAGAATGTGATTATTTGGTTTTACCATTGCACTGGTCTATATATTCTGGATAGCCAATCGGCGAAGCCTTTTGAGGTGGCGAGGGCGCCATATTGCTCCTCCCAAGAAACCTTTCTCGCCATACCGTCCTATACATTTACAGGATCCAAAATGGACAACATTTCAGACAGTACTTCATAGAGTCAGTATGATTTATGGTGTTTTAAATTTAGTAAACATAAACAAGAGTATATTTATATTTTCAAGAAAGAATTCTAAGTGTAATTCAACAAAAGATGGCTCTGCCAAACCTAATATTGGTGTCTAAGGAAGTGAGCGATAAAAGAAAAAGGGGGTCTTCAAAACGGTCCACTTGTTTGTTTTGTTGTGTTAACTTGTTAAAAAATAGTGAAACAAACCCACAACCCTGCCCAGGAGCTGTCTGTCTGTCTGTCTGTCTGTCTGCATACCATAGTGAGGTGGAGTAACAAGATGGCCGCCCCGTGACTTTGACGGCTTGCACTGGCGTGTATGAGTTAGTCAAGTCATATAAACAGGTCAGCGGGTTGAACATTTCAACTTGAACTCGGCAAAATAAAACGCGGTAGTCGGGTGCTCGTTATGTAATAACGACGACAATAATGATAATAATAAAGTCATTAAGCAAAATAGCAGTTTAGCGACTAGTCAACGTTTCATCCCAAAAATAAAATAAAATAAATAAAAGCCTAGTTGAAGCCGTTTCTTGTTGGAGTTGAGTCAAAAAGTAAGCATCAAACATTGTTTATTTCAAAATAAGCAAACTATGTTGCTAAGAGAACTGAAAATGTGATTGAAATGCCAACGCTGGCATCGAAGTCTGCGATATTCGGAGCGTTTCAAGTCAAGAAATGAATCATTCTTCTTTTATCCTTTCCATCAAATGTCAGTGACAATGACAAATGTCCACCTGGCCGCTGAGAGGGCGTTTCGGGAGCCCGCGGTGCCGTCACAGCTGCAGCACGCCGGCGTCGGCGCCGGCGCCGGCGTGCACCTTGGCGTGCGCGTCCAGCGATCGCTTCTCCTGGTAGCGCTTGTGGCACAGGCGGCACGCGTGCGGCTTCTCGCCCGAGTGCGTCAGCATGTGTCGCTTGAGGTCCGACTTCTGCACGAAGCGCTTGCGGCACTGCGCGCAGGCGAAGGCGGCGTCCCGGCGGTGGAAGCGCTCGTGCGTCTCCAGCGTGACCTTCTGGCGGAAGCGCTTGCCGCACAGGCTGCACACGAAGGCCTTCTCGCCCGTGTGGATCTTGGCGTGCGTGTCCAGGTTGCCCGCCTGCTGGAAGCGCTTGCCGCACAGGCGGCAGGCGAAGGGCCGCTCGCCCGTGTGCACCCGCATGTGCACGCGCAGGTACTGGCCGGCGGGGAAGGTCTTGCCGCAGCGCTCGCAGGCGTGCCGGCGCGGCCGCCCGCCGCCCGTGTGCCGGCGCTTCAGGTGCTGCTTCAGCGCCGCCTCGCCCCGGAAGGTCTTGCCGCAGAACTCGCAGATCGACGACTCCTCGGCAAAGTCCCGGACCGGCGGCGACGCGCTCTCGTGGCGGAATTGGCGCTCGGGAACGCCGGCGTCCTCTTCCAGGGTGACCGCCACTTCCACGCCGTCTCCAGTGAGGACGCGCTCTTGAAGGCGGTCCGGACCGGCATCTCCGAGGCGCGTTGGTGCTTTGCTGCGGTGGAGAAGGCGTCGCTTCGGTCCCGTCGGGGTCGTGGGCGCGTGCTGGTCGCCGCCAGCGGTGGTCTGGGCGGGGGGGGGCACAGGTGCGAGTGTTCATTTGGTCAACGCAGGGTTAGTAGAATTTGGCAATCGTTCATTTGAATTGGTTTTGAGTTTTGCTTTTGAAACGAGTTTTCAGGGTGCTTCTGCTTGTTTCCATTGACTTATTTCATCAATGATTACTTTCTGTTGTTTTTTAAAATGTAGTTTTCTTTTTTTTCATTTTCATTTTATTTCGGTCATGAAATTGTTTTTGGATTTTAGTTGTAGCTTCTTTTTTTTCCGTTACTTTGAGTTCACTAAAATGAACTTGGTCAACCCACATTTTTCTCACCGGACTAAAACTAGACTAGACTGAAAGCCTCATTAATAAACAATAATTGGGATTCAATTTCGGTCGACTCATGAAGACGAGACGAAAACGTCCTTCACTTCATAAAAACTGGACATTTTAGTTCAAATCTGATGATTTCAAATCTGTCATGGTACACGCCCCCTTTCAAATTTGCAGCTTGCGAGTCAGGATTGCGGGACAGACAGGAAGTGGATTCACAGTCACAGGAAAAAAAAAAAGAAAAAAAGTCAAGTACAGTTGTGACGTAACATGAATGCAATCACGGCGATAACGTTCCAACAACAAGAATGCTAATCTGACGGCTAACTAACGCTGGCGAGCTCGCTAGCGTATCGCACGGAGCCATCGCGCGTCCCACCTGCGTGTCAGGGTCGCGGTGCATCCTGACGTGCGTGGCCATGGCGTCCGTGCGTGCCAACGATTTGTGGCACAGCGCAAAGGGCTTCTTGGCGCCCGCCGCGTGCGTCCGCCGGTGCGTCTCCCGCGCTTGCGCGGACGAGAAGGTCTTGCCGCAGGCGTCGCAGGTCCTGCTGCTGCGACGGTGCGTCTGCAGGTGGCGCCGCAGGACCTCGCCGGAAGCCCAGCGCTGGCCGCAGAGGCCGCAGACGGGCTCCGCCTCCTTGGCGTGTTTGTGCACGTGCCGCATCAGGAAGCCGTTGCCGGCAAACGACTTGCCGCACACTCGGCAGCGGTGCGACGACTCGACGGGCGGGCGGTCGGGCGGCGGCGGCGGCGCGGGCTCGCCATCTGCCTCTGGAAGCAAAGCGTGATGAGCAACGTGACAAGTGGCCGCCATCTTGGTGGAATTTTTACTAAACACAAGCAGAAAAGAAAAGGAAGTGCTGCGACGGTGCATGTCAGCTAGGAGGCGTGGCCTATATACAGTGATACCTCGGCTGACGAACGCTTCAGCTCACGAACTTTTCGCCTCACGAACATTCAATTTGCGAGACGAACTAGTTTTCGGCGGACGAACCAAACCGCGCGGTCGGACGGCACCACGGTGGCGGCCACGAGAAGCTGACGCACGCTCACGGCGTCCCGGTTCGTCACCCCCTTTCTTTGAGTGCGGACGCGGTTTGTGTTGGATAGACATTTTGAGTGTACTTTTGCTATGATGGGAGCGAAAAAGACCCCACCACAGGCTCGTGTTAAGCCGAATGCTTACCAGCGAGGGACGGCCATTCGGCGGCGCGTTTGCATTGTCGTCGATGGAGTTGGCGCCACTAAAAAAAGCGAAAGTGCCATCACGTACCTCAAAAAAGGAGAAAATCGGGCCACGGCTGTTTAGTCCCAGGAAAGAGGTGAAAGTAGTTGGCGGTGCTCACTTTTTGTTGACTCGCTAAACGTAAAAAGTGCGACTGAGCGACAACCGTTCCATAAACACTCCACGCGGTGAAACGCTCGCGAATGAAGTAAGTCTACCATTGCTACTATCCTTAAGAACTACCATCACAAAGTAAAATAAAACCACTTTATTATACAGTAGAATTTATTTCTTTAATTACAATACAATAGCACATTTATTATACATAAAATAAGGTCTATTTTTGTGTAGTTTTAAGGCTTATTTAGTAGAAAATTATGTTTTATAGGGACCTGGGAACGGATTATTCTCATTTTAATGGTTTCTTATGGGAAATAAATGTTGGGAAGAAGAACTTTTCGGTTTACACACACTCTGGGACCCAATTAAGTTCGTAAACCGAGGTATCACTGTAGTAGGGATGTAATGATAATGGCAATATGGGAATATCACGATATTAAAACTGCCACAAGATATCGTCGTCGTTATGTCACAATATTAAAAGCAGACAATCTGTTCAAAAAAAAGGTGACACCCCTTTTTGATGGAAAAATATTCAACACGTCTTACTTAGTGCACTTTAATCATGGAAGAATGTTATATTAATGGTACATTAAGCTTTAATATAATACAGTGGCTCACAGTTCTAAAGCCTAAAGTGTCAGATAAATAAATACATGTTCATACAAATCTTACAGTGTACACATACACATTTACTGATTAGTCATTTCTAAACTTGAGTAAAAAAAAACAAAAAACAATTTGCAATAATCGACATTGTGACGTAGTATCGAATCGTGACCTATAAATCCTGATACGCATCGAATCGCCAGGTAGATTACAGTTGCAGGTTTTGTGATCAGCAATTAAAGGCATTGATTGACATACTTTCCCCCAAAATATCAACATGAATTATATTGTCCTTTAAAAAAAAATAATAATAATGTTGATTAAAACCTTTGCGTGAAGTCCCTGGAGTGAACCTGCCACAAAATTCTCCTCAAATGAAGTGAAATGATTTAGTTGAAGCAAGAAAATGACGATCATGTTTACACGTCAACTTTGGAGAACCCCTTGGATGGAGTTTGAGTCCCCTGAGAAGTTTATTGAGCGGGGGGGAAAAAATGAAGTTAAGGTTCGCCAAATTTTCCCGACATTTTGTAGTTGACAGCTTGTCATCAATTGTGTGACTGTAGTGCAAAAGAAGGAAAAGCGACGTTAACTAACCTTCTGCTGCCGCCTGATACTCGCTGAAGATTCGCTCGACGGCGGCGGCGACAGCGTCCATGACCACCCGCCTGAGCTGATGTCCGCCGCCGCCGCCGCCGCCGCCGCGGTTCGGCCGCTCCTCAAGCAGCCGCACGACGCGCTCGGCCGCCGCCGAAAGTTGACGCTCGACGGCCGCCCTCAAACTCTTCTCTTGGTCCCGGACGCTTGACCGCGACCGCCGGCGGACGGGAGCTTCCTTCGCCTTCGCCTTCGCCTTCGCCTTCGCCTTCGCCTTCTCCTTCGCCGCCATTTGCACAACGAACACACAAAGCGCGGGCGGACGCCGGAAGGTAAACACGCTAACTTCCGGGTTGCTTCGTCACGTGCTTAAAAATAAATAAATACATACATATATAATGTCATGAATGTCAGATTACGTCTATGAATCGTCACCAAAATTCTACGCACATCTCGAATTTGAAAATTCCGAGTTGTCGTCATAATGCGTCATAAGTCAAAATGGCGGTCTAATGCTGCATTCGAGGACAAGAAGAAGGTGGGAACTTTAAAAAAAATGTGTACGGGAACGCTTTACTCAAAAAGCATTGCACTTTGGCTCGTTGTCATTTGAATTGTGACAATTACTTGGATATCAAAATATGATAAATGTTGTTTGACGACTAGGCTACAACAATATTCCTGGTTTGTATGCTAGTCACTGCTTTGTGTAAGGTGGGGAAATGTAAAAAAAAAAAAAAAAATGCCCAGATTAAAGTGTCAACAATATTTCACACTGTAAAAAAAAAAAAAAAAAACTTTAATAAAAAGGAATTTGACTTACATTTTAGTTTTTTCTGTTTTAAAAATATCATTTAATTTACAAAAATGAAAGTTTTGATTTTACATGTCAAATGTAAAAAAAACAAATAACATGAAAGCACTGCAACTATAAAAACACAATATTTCTGTTCTTTTCAAAAATATATATATACTCCATTAGAAATACATATATTGTTAAAATATGTTCACAAATGTATCCTAATTTCACAAATATTTGTCTGTTATTTAATGGAATAAAATGTAAAATTCAACTTTAAAACCTTGTAAAAACACATTTACTGAGAAATTAACAGTAAAATTCCATAATTTGACCACAATTTCTTTGTGAATTGACAATTTTTTTCTGCATTTTTTCAGTGAAAATAACAACAATGTCTGTCATGTCCTATAAGTGGTAGCATTCATTGTATTAATATTTATTTTGAAAGGACATCTGTAAAAAAATAAAAATAAAAATAAATAAAAATTGCAATTTTCCAGCACCTGTAGTGCCAGAAAAAATATTTTGAAATAACAGGAAATTACTTTATTGTTTAAAAAAAAAAAAAAAAAAACAGTAATTTTCCAGCAGCTGGGGCACCAGAAAATTATTTTCTCGTCCAAAAAAATGGTAATTTTTCCGTCAGCTGGGGCGCAAGAAAAATATTGTGAAATAACGGAAAATGACTTTCCCGTAAAAACTGTTGATTTCCCATAATTAATGTACATTTTGCCAAGTTTGTATGTAATATAAGAGTACAATATAACAGGGGAAATCATTTGCAAAGCAAACAATTGGACTTACAGATGTTTTTTTTGTTTTTTTTAACAGTGCATTTAATGATCCACATGTACATGTCACAATGATGTTAAGGAATGTTAGCGAGCGCACTCGTGTCGACAGAAATTGTCGAGCGTCATCGCGTTTCCTCATCAGATCCCTCCTCGTCCTCCTCCTCGTCCTCCTCCTCCTCCTCCTCCTCTTCCTCCTCCTCCTCTTCCTCCTCCTCCTCCTCGTCTTTGTCTTCAGCCTGCCGTTCCGAGGCTCTCTGCTAGCAAAAACAGGTCAGAGCAGGTGGGAGGGGAAGGGGGCGGAGATGTGATTGTTTACGTCCTACCTGGAAGGCGGGCGTGGACGTGAGGAAGGTGGAGGAGGCGGTCCCGTCCAGAGAGTTGTCGCGCACGGCGTCCAAGCGCTCCGAGTAGTCGGGCGGGTGCAGCGAGCTCCGGAACAACTAATCACACGAACGCAACCACTGCTAATGTCCAATATTCTTCAGAATCCAAAAAGTTATTTGCTCTTCAAAAAGACGAGACCGCCCCGAAAAGTCGAGTCCATTTTTTTCAAGCAAGTTTTGCGGAACAAGGACTCAATATGCTAATGCTAAGTTAGCATGATAATGCTAATATGCTAATGCTAGCATGCTAATACTAATGGTAAGTTAGCATGCTAATGGTAACGCTAATGCTACGTTAGCATGCTAATGCTAATACTACGTTAGCATGTTCAAGATGCTGCTAGGTTAGCATGCTAATGCTAAGTTAGCATTTTAATGCTAATGCGTTGATGCTAAGTTCGCATGTTAATTCTAATATGCTAATGTTAAGTTAGCATGCTAATGCTATCGCTCAGACCCCAATATTAGATTTGGCAGAGGCATCTTTTCTTGAATTACAGTTCAAATTCTTTCATTTAAAATATATACAAGATTCTTCTAAACATCATTAAAGGGATATTTGACTTATTTAGCCAATTTTGGCTGTCAAACGTTCATATTTTGTTGATGACAAATGTGATATTTTCAATATTTTTCATGTACAATTTCAAAACACATTTTGCAACTTGCAGTCAACTGAAAATGACGTCACAATGTGCTCAGGTAACCAATCAAAGCTCAGCTTGTGAATGTCACATGACCAAAGCTAGAAAACAGGTGAGCTCCCTGAGAACATATGACCCCATTTTTTCAGTCGACAACCAGTGGCAAAATTGTTTTTTTAAAAGTATTAATTGTATGTGAAGAATAATGTGAATCAAATTAATTATAGACAAAATATGAACTTTTTTTATCACTAATAATGGGCTAAATAAGTGAAATATCTTTTTGACATATCTTGTTTCTGTGTAATAAATAGAAAAGGTGATAAATGATGCCGTTTCGACTAAGTACTGTCTCAAATGTCGGATCGTACTGTAAACGTATCGGATGGGATGGCGAGAAACGTTTGTTGGGAGGAGCAATAACCACCGAAAAAAAAAGTCTTGTCCCATGGGCTATCCAGTCATATTCACGTGTTGGACGTACCTCCAGGTGGTTGTCCTCGTCCACGGCGCCGACACTCTGGTAGGCCAGCGTGAAGAGTTCCAAGGCTTTGGCGTGGAAGCACATCTCCACGCTGGCAAAGTCGCACAGGATCCTCTGGCGGCGGCAGGAAATTGAAAAAAAAAAAAACACCAAAATGTGGCGAGTAGGCGTCGGCAACGTGCCGTCCCACCTTGATGTCCCGAATCTTCTGCTTCTCAAAGTTGTCGATGGTCTCCTCCAGCTGCCGCGCCGTGCGAGTCGCTTCCACGCTCGCTCGCTGGTGCTCGCTCTCCGCCTGACGAGCATCATCGACATCATCAGCTCACATGCTAGCCGATGAGCGGCCATCGGGGGAACCCACCTGAGACTGGAGGCGGAGTCAAGGAAAGACGGAGGAACCATCCTTTTCAAGATACCACTTTGACCTTTTAGCCCCACCCCCAACCAACATGCCACTCACAGACGTTGCTCGCTACACTTTTTGCTTCGTTTCTGGTTTTTGTTTTTTTTCCGAACTTTGGATTACACTTGAATTGAACGTAAAGAACAACTTACTTACAACAACAACAACATAATAATAATCATTATAAATGTGAAATAATATATATATATGATCATAAAAATAATAAAATATATAGAATAATATATACAATTCTATAATAATAATAATAATAATGAATGTGAAGAGCAACTTACTTACTTCCAATAGCACTAGCCAACGTTTTAGCACTAGCGATCCGTTTTTGTTTTTTTTGTTTTTTGATTGAACGCGAAGGATACGATGACTTGTCGGTCGGACGGGTTCCGTTGCCGCGTGCGCTCCAGTAGCTGCTTCTGCTTGGACTCGCGCGACCAGGCGCTCTGGGCCGCCTTCACGTCCTCCTGAAGGAGACGCACGGCACTTCGACCCTTCGCCATGCACGCTAACGCTATACGCCGCAGGAACGCGCGTGCTGCACTCACCCGTTTGCGGCGCACCACCGCGCCGTAGCCTTTCAGCGGCTCGATCACTTTGGCCTCCAGTCGCTCCACCTGAAACAAACGCAGTTGCATAATCACCCATCCATCCATCCATCCATCCATCAATCCATTGGAACCCGCAGACCTGTGCTTGTCGGTAGTCCTGAATGCTGGCCAGGTGCTCGGCGAAGCGCTTGACGCCTTTCTTGAGGCCGGGCGTCTCGGTGTCGGCGTAGTCGGCCACCTCTCGCACCAGGACGTCGGCCTTGTCGCGCAGCCTGGCGCACTTGCGGCCGTAGGCGGCGAACATTTGGCACATCTCGTCAAAGTGCTTCTCCACGTTGCTGATGTTCTCCTGGATCCGCTTGGCCTGCTGCTCCCTGAACGCAACAAGATCACAAACGGTCACGCGTGCGCGTCGCATCCAAACGACACGTTTGGCCTTCTATCGAGGCTAGCGACATGTAGTGACAGGCAGGGTCATGAAATGCTCTTCCATGAGTTGCACAGAGGTTGTTGTTGTTGTGTATTGTGGTTGACATTCATTGAAGTGCGCAGCGCCCCCTGGTTTTCCTGTGTGTACTGACGGGGGATGTTTCGAATGCAGGCATAAGTAGAAAAAGCTCTCCCCGTGTTCAGCGTCATTTTCCCTCAATATTGTGCTCCTATAACAGTTGTGAATTGACATTTAAACAACAAAATACAACGTGGTTATTTTGCTGTGACCAACAACTCACCACTCAGCGTTATACATATGCTACATAGATATTAGCAACACGCGGCTAACTGGCTGTGCTAACAGCCGTCCCGAGAAAACGGCAGGCATAACGTTGAAACATAAAACAGTGACGTGAAAATGTTTACCTCGCTCGTGAATCGGGAGTTCGACTCATCTCTGCTGGAAAAAAAAAATCACCAAAAAACAAACAATAAAATGGCCAACCGGAGCGTCACACAAGAAGTGCAGCTAGCTGGCTAGCAAAGAAGCTATCAGGCGTTGCCATGGATGCTGGCGCGTTCTCGTGTCAATGTAAAGATGGGATTTTACGGCTCTAATGGAGGCGCGCGAGAGCGAGAACTTTTGTTTCATTAACCTTTTATTGAACAAGTTATTAATACAGAGAAAACAAAAACAAACGAAAGCCAGGGAGGAAATTAAACAAAAACGTTAAAAAGAGCATAAGTCAGACTTTCCACGTCGTTATTATCATTTTAATATTGTAATTTGGGGTTCCATTTCAAAAACTAAACATAACGGTTTTGAATGACTCCGTTTGGATTTTGTGTGTATGTAATTTCGCCGGATTACTTTTACGAGAGATTTATTTATTTATTTTTTAAATGTAAGTTTGTTCACTATTGATTATGTTCAGGTGGCAATTTTAACTTGACCGTGCTCATGATCTCAAGTTACGACTGTATTGGGCTAAAAAAAAAAAAAAAAAAAAAAAAAAGCTGCTCATATTTTTAAACGAGAGGCTTTGGAATGAAAGCAATGTGTGGAAAACCCACAAACGAGGAAGTAGACGCAGCTCTACATATTTCCGAGCTGCATCGAACGCACCACATAAAAGAAAGACGGACGAGAGAATCGCACCTGAAGACGAACCGAGTCTTCATTTCAAGTTGGACTTTTGCTTTCTTGACGACGTTTCGGACAAGATGAAGACGTTCGTCGTCTTCGTCTTGTGTGTCCTGATTGGCAAGCCGCCGGTCGCACGAGCAGGTAAAAGTTGTTTTATTCGAAGCGACGCCATCTCAAGAATCAAAGTGAAAGTCAAGATCAAGTTTGAATTTGCGCAAACGGCCGCAGATGAAGTGAGAAAACATCGGACGGAAATGGGAGTAGCGTAAACAGCCACAATGATATTGATATTGTTGATATTGATTGTATTTAATTTGATTTTGTTTTGTTTTGTTTTGAGTGCGCACTTGAGGTCGTTTCGACAAATATTTGGAATTATTATGGGCAGTAAAAATGAAGACGAGCGATGAAAAGAAACGACAAAATGATCATGTCGGGAGCGCAAGAAAGAATGACGAGCAAACGTGCGTGTTTGTCAAGTGCGTCACTTGACTGGAAGACGTGTCAAGGTGGCGCACATGCAGACAGACAGACAGGTGTGTTGTGTTGTGTTGTGTTGTGTGTTGTGTGTCCCCGAGCAGAGCTCCACACCTTGACGTACATCTACACGGGAGTGTCCGGCGACGCGTCGCTCCTGCCGGCGGCCTCGCGCGACTTCACGGCCATGGGCGTGCTGGACGGCCACGTGATCGACTACTACGACAGCGACGCCATGACCAAGGTCCCCAAGCAGCCGTGGATGGCCGCCGAGTTGAGCGCCACCTACTGGGAGCACGGCAGCCTGTCCAGGCGGAGCAAGCAGCAGTGGTTCAAGGTCAACATGGACATCCTCCTCAACCGCATGGGACACAACGACTCGGGTAGGAGACTCAAGACAAGCCTGCAACAACTTGGATTGATTGATTGATTTTTTTTGCTTAACTATAAAACTAACGGAAAAAATCCAATTCCAAAAACAATTGGGTGAACCAAATCAAATCAAAAGGAAAAAACAAACTGACTGAAACTACACTTAACTGACTATAATTATCACAAAAATTTTGTTTTCGTCTTTGGTCATTAATTGAATGCATGAGCTTATGGGGATGATTTTTTATATATTAACCGGAATAAGGATTATTATTATTTTTTTTTCCTTTTTTTTTTTTGGAAAATGTGTCACACAGAAGTGACGTCATCAAGAGGCAGCCAATAAAAATAAATCACCTTCAGATGACGTCGCTCACGTGCTGTTTTTTTTTTTTTTTTTTTTTGAAATATTGCGCACAATTAATAAAAATTTTCTTACAACTAAAACTCATACTAAAACAAACAAACTAAATATTTATTAAATAACTAAAAATAATACAAAATAATAGGGGTGTGAATTGCCTAGTACCTGACGATTCGATTCGTATCACGATTCACAGGTCACGATTCGATTCGATTAATCCCGATACGAATTTCTAAGTCGATTGTTGCGATTTCTTTTCATTCAAATTTAGAAAATACTAATCAGTAAGCTTGTAGAGTGTAAGATTTATATGAAAATGTATGATTTATTTATCTGAAATTTCAGTCTTATAGAGGTTGTAATCTGTTTCATGTTTGAACAGCATTAAAATAAAATATTAAGGCTTAATGTTCCGTTCATATAACATTCTTCCATGCTCAAGGTGTGAATCCGAACCCGAAGTCAGACGTTTTGTTGAATATGTTTCCATTAAAAATGGACGTTTAAAAATCGATTCACACACACACACACACACAAAAAAGGCAATGATGATAAGACGTTGAATCGGTAAGACTACCGAATGAACAATTCTGAGCTCTTAAAAAAAGAAAAAATCGATTTTTTTTTATTGAATCGATTCGAGAATCGCGCGATGTAGTATCGCGATATATCGCCGAATCGATTTTCTTTTTAACACCCCTACAAAATAAATAAATAACAGAACCACCCTGAAAACGAATTAAAACTAAAAAAAAAAAACAATTCCCAAACTATAATAACCATGGCCTGCAGCTAGCTAAGGTGTGGGCGGAGCTATTGGCTCAGTCCAGTCCATTTGTTTAGTTTGAACACTGACTCGCCCATATACACGCCGTGCAAGCCATTGAAGTCACAGGGCGGCCATCTTGCTACTCCCATCTCACGGGAAGACGACTGCATGCGATCCCATACAGATGAGACGTACACAGCTTGGAGGTACTTAGTGTTATGTTGTGGCAATTTGGTCACTATTTTTAACAAGTTAAAATAATAATAATGATGTCGGTTTCATACTTTGAAAAGACCACCAATCATGCTATTTCTACGAAGTCCTGTCTGAATTGCTCGATTCGAAGCGTTTGTTGGGAGGAGCAATATGGCCGCCTCGCCCCCTCACAAGTCTCGGCCTATCGGCTCATCATCCAATCATGTGAGTTTGCCCTCAGACTTGCACGTCCTGCAGTGGCTGCACGGCTGCCGCGGGCGCCTGCACCCCAACGGCACGTTGGCGTTCGCCGGCGGCGTGGACACATACAGCTACGACGGCCGGGACTTCCTGTCCTTCGACTACGGGCGCGCCGAGTGGGTGGCGACGGCCCCCGCCGCGCTGGAGACCAAACGGAAGTGGGACGTGGTGCAGCTCCTCAAGGACTACACGCGGGCCTACCTGGACAAGGAGTGCATCACCTGGATGCGCAACTTCCTGGAGTACCGGCGCCTGCGAGCCCAGCGCAAGCGTACGTATACGCCGGCCGCGCCCGCGCCCGCGCCCGCTCATCGCTTACGGACCGTCTCGCCTGCGTCGGCAGCGCCGCTGTCGCTGGACGCGTTCGCCAGGAAGGCGCGCGCCGACAACACGCTGCTGCTGAGCTGCCTCGCCAGCGGCTTCGCCCGCAAGGACGCCGTCCTGGAGATCCGCCGCAACGGCCGCACGCTCACCAAGGAGGACGGCGTGACGTCGTCGGGCGTGCGGCCCAACGAAGACGACACCTTCCAGAGGCGCGAGAGCGTGGAGATCCTGCCGAGCGACGCCGGCAAATTCTCCTGCGTCCTTCGCCATGGCGAGTCCGGACTGCACGCGGAAACGCGTTGGGGTGAGCAGGGCGGGTCACCGGCAGGTCGCAAGCACCTTTACCTGCCGTTAGGAGTGTGATGATAAATCGCAATACTTTGCCTCCCGATACATGATCGTATACCTACGCAAGTATCGCAATATTTGTAGTCAATATGCAGCCATGAAAACGGCTCCATTGTTCAGCAATTATTGAGCAATGACTTGGCGGGCCACTAGGGGGAGCGGCGGGGAAATGGACGCGAGTCTTCAGGCGAAGAAGAAGACTCGTCAGCGCTCTTTGACTTGCGGAAGACATTTAGCGGACTCAGGTTTGCGTTTGACGTTTCTATGAAAAATGTGGAGTAGATCTTCAATTTCAACATTTTCAAACATATTTTATATTTCGACTTTGTGAAGCACAACATTTCTCAGGAATATTCATATTGATTGAAAGGGATAGTTGACTCATTTTCAGCAGTGAAATGTTCATATGTTGTCCAGAATAAATTTGCGAACTTCATTATTTTCATGTACAATTAATACCGTAACAAAAAAAATAGTCATTTTTCATCGATGATGACATCATCACCTGTGCTGAGGAAGTAGGTCAATGGCCAATCATGGCTCACCTGTTTTCTGGGTTTGGTCGTAAACTCAGCCCTGATTGGTTGTTAGCACAGGTGATGTCATCATCAGTCGACAGCAAGTAGAAAAATGACTTTTGAAAGGTAATACTTGTACATGAAAAATAATGACGTTACCGCATTAATTATAGACAAAACTTTTTACTGCTGAAAATGGCTCAATGAGTCAAGTATCCCTTGAATTGGATTGACGTCATTTTATTTATGAATCATCTTTTGCAATGTTATACTTAAAATTACGTCACAGTGTGAAGAAGACACCCGTTTGAATATTGCGTTTCAGTGACGCTACAAAAAGAAACCGAACATCCGTTTATATCTTGAGTCGTTTTATCGTGGATTTATGACCTGAGCACGATATGGACAATGGCGAGATCATCGTTTATCGTGAGCCTTGTATCGCATATCGTGTACGTTGCGGTCTCACCAAACTGGAGCGACCTTTGGACTTTCTGGGCCTGAATTTTTCCACCGCTAAAGACCAACTACTTGAAATTGACGGCGGCTGATTTGAAACGGTTGACGTGAGCGGTACGCAAAAGAAAATTGTTTTCCTTTCCAGACGGCGAGATCTCGAAGACCCCCGCGGTGGACGTGACGATGGTGGTCTACGGGGTGCTGGTGCCCCTCGGCATGTTGGCCCTCGCCGTGCTGGGTTACTTCTTGTACAGGAAGTTGAAATGCGGTAGGTTGCCACGGAAACGCCCGCGTATTCAACGTTTTTTCTAACGTCTCAATTAACGTTGGCCGTCCGCAGGTGCCGCTCGCAAGGCCGCGTCCGCCGATGAAGGTAATTTTTGCATCACGTTGACCAAAGTGGGCCGATGACATCATCGTTAGTCTTAACCGCTCGCCGTGTCACGTGTTCCCCCGCCAGACGCCGACCTGCCTTTGGGCGCCGACTCCTCCAGCAGCGATTCAGGTCGAGAGACATTTTTTTCCAGTCCGTCAGCGGCTCCATTTGACCGCCATCTTTTCTGCTTGCAGGCAACAACTCCAGGGACTCGCTGTGCGACAATCCAGGTGGGATCCTCGCGTGACGCTAAATTGTGACCACCGCAGTCCATTGTTGACCGTTGCCATGTGTTTGTGCGCCCCCTGCAGACGAGCAGAGCGCAACGCCGCTGACCTCCGGCGGGTGACGTCATGGAGCTCCACTTGGTTTTGGAAGCGGCGATGCCCGCCAGCGACAAATCCGACAACTTGTTCTGCTTCCATTTTGAGTCCATTTGATATTCGAGCGTTCAACAAAACGGGACACGATTGATTGATATCAACTTCTTTTCACTGATTGCCTATTTCAATGGCAAAATAAAAAACAAACAATTTGAATCAGGATGTTTTTTTGTACTCACTTTTTTTGCCTCTTCCACGTGACGTCATCCCCCCCCCCCCAATTTGGTCGCAACCATTGCGTACTCGCTGAAAAGTGGGCGTTGATAACGACGGGAAGCAACGTTTTTTTTAGACTAAAGGAACGAGCTCAAGGGGAATTGCACATGTCATGTTAGCTTGCTTGCCTTGCTTGGTGCTTTTGTTGAGTTTTTCTTCCTTTCCCCGTGACGTGTTTTCATCTCGGTGCGACTTCCTGAAGACGTTTCAAAAGGAAGCGACGTGGTGACAGGGGTTGCTGTGGCCAAATGGTAGCCGTTAGCCATTATTGTGAAATGTAAGCGGAAATGCTTCTGTGGTCGTATCGTGGCTTGCTTCAGCTTCACTTCGCTGCCATTGGAAACAAGATGCGTTGACGCTCAGCCTTCTGTTGCCGGTTGCTTGCCGTCCTTTTCTTGTCAAAATGTTTCTCGTCAGCCAAGTTGAAAGGACGTACACTTGAAATGAAATGTTGCCAATTACGGTGGCGAAGGACGGAAGTTTTTTTGGGATTTTTTTAATAAATGAACTTGACTGAGGACTCGGGCCTTCCTGGGTGGAGTTTGCATGTTCTCCCCGTGCCCGCGTGGGTCTTCTCCGGGTACTCCCGTCTCCTCCCACATTCCAAAGACATGCATGGCAGGTTGATTGGGCGCTCCGATTTGTCCCTTCGGTGTGAGTGTGGATGGTTGTTGGTCTCTGTGTGCCCTGCGATTGGCTGGCAACCAGTCCAAGGTGTCCCCCGCCTACTGCCCAGAGCCAGCTGAGATAGGCTCCAGCACCCGCCGCGACCCTTGTGAGGAATAAGCGGTCAAGAAAATGGATGGATGGATGGATGAACTTGACTGTAGTTTACAAAATAAACATGGCAACAATTGTCCTTTGCATGTGGAAAAAACAAACAAACAAAGATTGCCAGAAGGAACCTCACATTATAAGTCCATCAATACAAATATGATTGAACAGCACAGAAGTATAAAGATCAATTAATAACAAAAAGTGTCGATAATAAATAAAAAGTAAGAAAAACTGTGAAATTAATATTATGCACAGGATGAAAACAATTCAATCTTTTCGTCATTACACAATTCAGTCGGGACTTGTTTGATATCGTCATCTGTTTTTAGGTACCCTTGACTAATTTCAGAGGTTTCAAGTATAAATTGAATAAACTTACAAAAAGAATATATTTGGGAGATTGGGAAGTTCTGTTCTTCTCACTGACAAATGATACGAAATCCGATAAGGAAATACTGAAGTTTATCGCCCAAAAAAAAAAGAAAAAAAAGGAAGGAGGCACTTTGAGGATGTTGGTCACTAGAGGGCGCCCAAGCAGCTGCTTGTAATCTGCATGCCTCATTTTTCATCCCTGAATTGCACAAGGCGACGACTAGAATACCGCACAATTATAAAAAGCAAAGCAAATCTGCAATAAACACAGACCATATGTACCTCCAAAAACAAAACTTGAAATGATGTCCCCAATTTGTCTTTGTATCATTGGCATAATGCCTCAATCATCCAAATTGATTGGCTACCCCCATTCCTTACCCTAACCTCAACCAAAACACAAATCAAACCTAAAGTCTAAAACCAAGTCTTGACCCTCAGAAAGAGGTCTGAACTTAACTGGTAGTTCAACCTGGAAAAAGAGGCGTGTATGGGCCCCACAATGTAGCAAAGACAAAGGCACACACACACACACACGCTTGAAAAAACATTTGAAGCGCTTCAATGGACGGACTGCTTCTTATGTCGCGCTCTAACGACACCAACACGGTAAGAGCGCTTCACTCAAGCGAGTTCTTCGCAATATCCGTCTGGTACCTCTCCACAGTAATGTGCTCGGAAAAGGCGGGACATTAACATCAACAATAATTGGAGCTGATTGGACGATGTGACATTCTGCACGTTTGTTTGAACCAATCACGGCCACGGGTGAACATTTCGTCTTCCTTCTTGTCGAAGGCGGGAAAAGCACGAACATCTTACTGGCTAGAAATGGTCGAAGCGCCTCTCGCTGTTCAACATTCAACAAGGAAACGGTGAGTCATTCTGCAAGAACACAATTCATTGTAGCGTCCATTCGTCCACTTTAGCCCCGGCGTCGACTTCCTGGTTTCGTCACAGTTACATATCCCGCCCCCAAACACAATGTGGCTCTGTGATTGGTCCAAACGATCAGCGGAAATCAACGGGAGCGGGACAAGTTGTATTCTCCAGAGTTTGTCAACTCACAAATGGCGCCAGAATTCATCTTGCCAGAGCACGGTCACAACGACATCATATGGTGCCCAAAGCGCTTTGCAATTGAAGCCTCACATTCAAACTCACGTCATCCTCTAAACAACATTCTTACACTCTTGCCGGTTTATCTCTCCATAAAAGAGGCAGACAACACTTGAAGTATTATTTGTGGCTCCCTGTTGAAGTTTGCGTCGGCATTTGGCCTCCCCTCCTAAGGTTTTTTTTATTTTATTTTTTATCCTACTGTAACTGGCAGAATTTCAATCCAATTACAAGCGGTGTGCCCCAGGGATGACTTTTAGACCCCTTCATGAACTGGTATAGGCAGCCCTTGGCGGTGTTTCTGATCGGACATTTTCACGTTTTCAGAGGACGCCGCGCAGTCCAACGACATCCGACATTCGATCTTGGATGGCATAGAACGTCCCCCAGCGTAAGCGGGACAAAAGTGAAGGTGTGCTTTTCAGGCCCACAGAGAGAGAAACTTCTCGCTTCATTACCAGCACTTACCCTGACATCAGACATCTCAAGTGAAAAAAAACAAACATTTTAGACTCTGTCCTCACTTTAAAACTACAACACAAAAGAGTCTTTTTTCTTTTTTTTTCTCGTGTAAGTCCGCCCAACTCTCTCAACACTCGCTAACGCATGCTATCATTGCCAGATGGATGGATGAATGTCATTCTCCACATTCTACTCGCCTACAAACGAGTTTTTCCGGTTTACAATGACAGACTTGAGCAGCCCGTGCTCAGACCATTTGCACCAATCCGACAATCGGCGCGCTGCCTTCTCGTCCGTGTGAACGATCAGTTTGAAAGTTCTTTTGCAGGTTTCCAAAAGCATCGTAAGGGTCTGGGCCCTTTTTTTCTTGGAGACCCTTTTACCTTCGGCACCCACACTGGCCCCGAGATCCTCCAGATCCGGCCTCTGAGACATTCCTAAAGTGGAAGCGTCCTTACGGTTTTAGGGCCCCGGCCTGTGGCGCATCTCAGGGATGCGGAGAAGGTTCACGTTTTTCAAGAGCTTGAGCTTTTCAAAATCATTCGTGGCTGCGATGAACTTTGTTTCATTTTATTTTCATTTGATGCAGTCTTATTTCAAGTCTGTTATGTTGGAACACTTTTCTTGTTGTTGTGTTTTTAGGATGAATTCATCATCTGCAATCTGCATTTGCGAGTTTGTGCGCGTGTGTATGATGAAAAGCGCTTTTACAATTCAAGTCAACCCGCAACTGCATAGTACCTGCGAGCCAGTTTAATGAAGTCATTTTGGGGTTAGGTCCTGGCCCGCATCAAAGAGCGACTCAGGAAATCACGTGTTTGAAGTGGAATCGTCAAAGACATTTCATTCTTGGTCCCGCTCCGCTAACAATGCAGACGCTATGCGCCCTTTCTTTGCTACTTGCTAGT
Source organism: Festucalex cinctus (assembly GCF_051991245.1). Lineage (NCBI taxonomy): Eukaryota > Metazoa > Chordata > Actinopteri > Syngnathiformes > Syngnathidae > Festucalex > Festucalex cinctus. Next base: position 311,805 of record NC_135429.1, read on the forward strand.
CAGGTTTGCATGCAGACTGTTTTTCTCGGTCCGACCCAAGATGTCAGCCGTCAACCGTTTTATCATGTGATGTGGTATCACATGAGCCACAACCGATCACGCGTGCCGATCCATGCCAAACGAGCATTTGGATGAAGAGGACAGACTGCGAAACATCAACACCTGGCGTCATCACATCCGTCAACAGGCACCAGCGAACAGTTACGCTTCTGCTGGAACCGATTTATAATCAACCATATGAGGGCTATCGTTCGAGGTGCACCAATTAATTGGGCCACGTTGACGCTCTCCATCCGTACAGTTCCACGCGCACTGTTCGGAAGCCACCATATTGTCATGCCGCTAAACGATGACATCCCTGCGCATTTCCGTCCAGAATTTCCATTTGCGTTGTGCTTCTAACCCGATTGGGATGGAAATCAGTGAAATCGCGATGGAGACCTGGCTTACTGGCGAGCAGCTACAAGACTTGCGTTTCCTTTCTTTTAGCATCCCTGCAAGACGATCCAAAAGTACTTGAAGGAAATGTTGTTGATAGACGCCTGAACGTGAACATAGAGTTACTCCCGGCCAACCTTTACAAGAGAGAAAGGAGATATTTGTAAAAAGACAGCAGCAAAGCTTTTCACACCCTCCTGAGAAGAAGGGACTCTAGACTCAAATCGGACGGGATCATCGGTATTCAAGTGACAACGAGTCCTGCAGCAAAACACAACAGCATCACAAAGAACGCGACATGATATGTGTCAAAAAAAAAGGCGGACAAGTTTGGAATGCTCACTGTCCAAACATTTTATGGACGCTCGTGACTCATTGTGAGGCTGCTAACACGTATCGGAAATAGAGCGCGCGTACAAGCTCCGTTTATCAACAATGTTGGAGACCATTCATGTTTACTGAAGTGTTATGCAGATGATGACTAACGCCCGTTGCTAAAATCAGGATGAATCTATTCTGAGCAAGTGTTGCCATTCCGTATGTGGGAGTGTTTGCGTATGTTCTTGTTTCGGTACAGCAGCAATTAGCTCCACGCCTTACAATTACGATGCTCGAGTGTGGATAATTAAGGCGCTAATTATCATAGCTTTGTCGTCATGCGCCGTCACCTGACAGCATTCTGCACATAACACAGTTAAGCCCGGTGACGACACCTCTCTCATGTTAGTTCATTAACACAAGTGCACAAATGCACACATTCACAACCTACTCTCACGGGCACTAGGACAGGAAACTACCTGGTCAATCACTGCCTCAGAAATGAAAAAGAAAACCTCGATTATGTACAGTCAGTCAAAAACCAGGAACAGAAACCATTTGTCAGTTCGTCAGACAGGAAGGAACCTTGAAGTGGTTGGTCCATTTTTTCTGATGGGAGAAGAAACCTTGGACAAAACCAGTTTGTCCGATCTTCATACAGGAAGAAACAACAAACAGAACCAGTTTGTCAGTTCCTCAGAGAGGAAAAAAAATCTTGTTCAAGTCTGTCTCCTTGAACAGAACCAGCATCTCACTTTGTCGGATAAGAAGTTTCGTGAATTAGAGCCAATCAGTCAGTTTCTCAGATGGGAAGTAACCTCAAACAGACAAAGTCCATGTCTACGTCAATTTATGCCTCAGGTGCTAGTTCCTCAAAAGCCTTCAACCTAACCTACAAGCGAATCTACTAGTCAGTCCCCAAGACAGGAATACTGTACACCAAAAACAGACCCAGTCTGCTAGTTCCTCAGACAGGGAAAAAACATTCAACAGAAGGAGTCATTTAGTTTATTAGATGGCAAGTAACCTTGACCACTTGCGCTCATTTCGTTCCTCAGACTGGAAGCAAACCTTGAAGTCATCCAGTATGTTCAAGGTTTGCTTGAAGTACCCTTGATCAGAACCGGTCCGTCAGTCAGTTCCTCAGAAGCCTTGAAGGTTGGAGGAGGACCCACTTCTCTTTTTGCAGTTCTTCAATTCATTACATAGACTCTGTATAGCGGTATAGATTGTGTAAATTGTTGCCCGCCCTGCCCTGCATCCATCGCAGCCTGCTCATCCTGGAAGGGGGATTCCCACTTTTGCGGACCCTTGGCAAGGTTTCTTATTGTACCCTTGATGGCTTGTTTGCTTTGCTTCAGTTTTTCCTTGCCCTCTTGGGGTTAGGATCAGGGGATGTCATTAATATCTGTGTGAAGCCCTTTGAGACTGTTGCGATTCAGGCCGATAGAAATCGATTTGACTTGACTGGAAGGGAAGCATCCGGTCATCATTGCATGGAGAAGGAAGCCATTGAATCATTTGGTCAGGGTGACTCAGTAACGTGGAGTCACGGTCATAGAAGTGACGACACAAGGCGTGATGCTGCAGCTGAAGGAAGCGGGGGCGACGGACACTCAAGACAGCCCGATGTTACCCAACATTCCCTCCAACCCCAAAGTTGACGCATGAGAAGATCGGTCAACGCCGCCGTGTCACAAAGTTTTCCAAGGGAAACTTGTGATCATTCCAAGCAGAAGCAAAAACAATCAGATGGTAATTTCCAAATTGTCACCTACTCGGTTTGTGAAACAGCCAACATGACGTCAATTATCTAATTGATTAATTGCAGGCTGCAAACAAAAATGTAGCTTGACAAGATTCACTTGTTGACGCACTAAGCAAGAAGAAGAAGGGATAATTGAGGCCTCACCTTAATGAGGGCGGGGACAAGAGTTGAGTTCCGATCTTTATTAGTCAAACGCGTACCGTTGGAAGACGACATTACAAGGTGGGAGCAAACCGACACACGACAACACACCAGTTGAGTCGAGCGAGTATCGAAAAATTCACTTGATTGAGCGTGGTGAGTAGTTTTTCTCCATCTTGCAACTTGAAAGAATAACAAACGATAATAATAATACACTTTATTTCTAAGGTGCTTTTCAATCCAATCCAGGTCACTGTACAGGATTCAACATATTTTTCTCATTTTTGCCTGTGATGTATAAAGATAGAAATGAATTGGAAGTTTTATTCCACAATTCTCTATTTCCACCCATGCTGCAATATCAACTGAATGAAAATAAAATATGGCTGTTTGTAGCTGGGCTTCCCAATAATATGATTTCATATCAAGCAATTTTCGCTCACCTCCATCGTAAGTTAAGACAACATCTCGGATGTTTATGGATCCAAATCAAACGAGAAATATGTTTCCCAAGTGTAAGAAAAAAAAAAAAAAAAAGGATGCCGGTAGAGGAAGTGGAAATGACTGAAATAAAGATGATAAAAAATGAGGTAAGATTTGACATTTTAAATATATGAATACGACCAACCGTAGAAACAGATAACTCCAATGATTCTGTCACATTTGCCAGTAATGAATCATAATTATCTGATGAAGATTAGATCAGATGAAGATTAGAAAGAGAATGATAAGATTCTTATGACAAACTGGCTCGACCTTGAGAGCATATTGTTTCAAAAACATCTCCTGACGCTCTGAAATGCTTGTTAGCCGAACACAAACACATTTTGCTCTTTATTGATTAAATAGGGGATGTTTTTTTTGGCCGCAGCCTTACATAGAACTTTAGTGTTACATGACATTAACTCATTCGCTCCCAAAGACGTATTTATACGTTTTGTTTTGTTTATGTTTTTTTATGCTAGAGCATACAGAAGGCTTTGATGCAGCCTCTGAACTGAAGAAAATGCTTGAAGCAATGGTAGTTATTACAAAAATGTCCAGCAGGTGGCAGCAGAGTATAAGAGATCAACCAGGGCCATGTTGCAAAAAACGTTTTCCCACTGTTTTAAACAGATTTGTGATGAAATTTAGCGATATTCTAATGCTAATTGCTACAAAACAGAAACAGATAGAAATATACTTTTTTTCCCTGATGTAAGAAGAGATGCTAATCTTTCTATGTTTATATAGCAATAGAACACAATATTGTGTGGACCTTGCAAAAGCAGTCCAAATCCAGTAAAGCAGCCAGCAGTGAAGGGGGTTGCTTCAACAAAAATGGCTGCCAGTCAATGAGTTAAGGAAATTGGACGATATGATGTTCTATCTGTGGGGGATTCACCTTGTTTCAGTCAAAGGTGAACTGCTTCCAAAGGATTCCAGAAATATATGATGATGATCTTGTATAGTTCTATAGGCTGGCCATTTGGTGCTACTGAACTTTGCCATTGTGGGGCGGTATGGCTCAGTGGTAGAGTGGTCATCTCCCATCCGTGAGGTTGTGGGTTCGATCCTCATCCCCGGTGACCATGTCCAAGTGTCCTTGAGCAAGACACCGATCCCTGATTTGCTCCCAGTGGCCCTGGCCACGCCTTGCATGGCAGCAGTCGACCACATGGTGTGTGAATGCGTGAATACGATGTTTCAGTTTGGGCACCGTATGGTGTCGTTAAAAGCGCTCTATAAAAAGCAGTCCATTTACCATTACTATGAGCTTTCAAAGCCCCTATTGATTCATCAACACTTTATTTATTGCTCAAGATGAACTTTTGCATCTTCAATCAAAGTTGGAAATTGAAGTTTGTTAAGAAAGTAAGTTAGTCTTTGGATCAGGATATTCAGATTGATATGATTCTTCATAAGACTGTAAAAGCTGTATTTCGACTGGGTCAACAAAATTTGCTCCATCTTCATGAAATTCATCATCAAAGCTGCACACCCATCACCATGAGAGGCCAAAGGAGGCAACTGCTACTAGTGCCACCAGGTCGTCGGCAAAGGCTTGTACATAGATATTTTCTTTCTGGAGTTCCAAAAGTACGGAATTCACAACACAATTCCAGTGGAAGGGGCGACAGAATTGCACTTTGAGAACATCCTTTTCACAGTTTTTCCATCAAGCTCACTTAATACTCAATCCAAGCGACTAGCGCCAGAAGCATCTGTTGCGACTGCGGAGATACGCTCAAACTGTTGAAAGTCATTCTGTCAAAAGCTCCCGCAAAATTTCCAAAGACACAACGGCTAAGCGTGTTTTTGGCCATATTTCTCTCAACCCGCGACAAAAGTCAAGTAGAGCAGTTTTTATGGACATACCTGCCTTGAAGCCATACTACATTGGAGAGGGTCTTGCCTGCAAGTCCTGATCCTCATTCCATTTTTAGAGGATCCTTCACTCCAGCCACGTCTGTTGAAAGGACGTCTTAGCTTGGAGGTAGTTATTTAGTTATTCTTTCCCGCTTTTGGAAGTAAAACACCTCGGCCACTTCTCCAGGCCTACTGGGACGCAACTGGACCTTAGACATGTCTGGAATAAGGTACCAGAGTAGCATTTTTGAATGTCTAGCCCACCCTTCCGCGTCAAAATTCCATCTATATTCCATCCTGTCCCGGAGCATTGAAAGGCTGGAATTTGTCCATCCCCTTGATCATAACATGACTGCTTTAACCATTCATTTTTATTTCCATATTGCTCAACTCGCTTCATTTTATTCATTTCTATTTTTGTATTGTATTTTATTGTATTTTTTGTATTATTGTATGGATTTTTTTCCGCCATCTCGTTTCAAGTTACTTATGGCGTATATGCCACGGAAGAGGCGGGACTTGCGTCATTTTGCACATCAGTTTGGTTCCAGTCCGGGTTGCGAACGCGCAACCGAGGGGCACAAAGTCGGAAGCACAAGTAATTTTGACGCAGCCCACACGTCGCAAACCGAACCGGAACCAAACTGATGTGCAAAAACAGTCCCGCCTCTTCCGTGCCATATACCCCATTGGCCTTCTTTGTTCGATGTGTTTCTTGGATAATATAACAGCTTTTGATAAAAAGAGGGATTATTTTTGGAAATAAACTGAAAGTCACCTTCAAATGTTTTTGTTTCTTGTCATTTTTACAGGACGTAATCAAATTCAGCTGGGGACATCAGAGGGCATCACAATGATCATCAAAACATTCATCTTCCTACTTCTACTTTTTGGTAAGCAATCCGTATGACACGGGCAATTCCGATCCTCGAGGTCCAGAGTCCTTGCAGGTCTTTGTGGTTTTCCTCCTCCAACACAGCTGATTCCAATGAACAGGATCGTTATCAGGCTTATGCAGAGCTTGCTGATGAGCTGATCAAATGAATCAGGTGTGTTGGAGAAGGGGAACATCCAAAACATGCAGAACTCCAGCCCTCGAAGACAGAGATTGACCACCCCCGCTGTATGAAATATAATAAGTTTGGAATCATCAAAAGAGATATTTGACAAAACATGTCAATGGAAACAGGAACCAACGCTCATCCAAATACGAGATATCCTCGACACAGCACAGGAAGGCAACTCCTTCAGATTACCACTGATGAAAATGACACACCCACAAGTCTGCCAACCGACGCCCCAGCAGGATCCGACGCCCCGGCAGCATCAACCGGCGCCCCGACCGACGCCCCAGCAGGATCCGACGCCCCGGCAGCATCAACCGGCGCCCCGACCGACGCCCCAGCAGGATCCGACGCCCCGGCAGCATCAACCGGCGCCCCGACCGACGCCCCAGCAGGATCCGACGCCCCGGCAGCATCAACCGGCGCCCCGACCGACGCCCCGGCAGCATCAACCGGCGCCCCGACCGACGCCCCAGCAGGATCCGACGCCCCGGCAGCATCAACCGGCGCCCCGACCGACGCCCCAGCAGGATCCGACGCCCCGGCAGCATCAACCGGCGCCCCGACCGACGCCCCAGCAGGATCCGACGCCCCGGCAGCATCAACCGGCGCCCCGACCGACGCCCCAGCAGGATCCGACGCCCCGGCAGCATCAACCGGCGCCCCGACCGACGCCCCAGCAGGATCCGACGCCCCGGCAGCATCAACCGGCGCCCCGACCGACGCCCCAGCAGGATCCGACGCCCCGGCAGCATCAACCGGCGCACCGACCGACGCCCCAGCAGGATCCGACGCCCCGGCAGCATCAACCGGCGCACCGACCGACGCCCCAGCAGGATCCGACGCCCCGGCAGCATCAACCGGCGCACCGACCGACGCCCCAGCAGGATCCGACGCCCCGGCAGCATCAACCGGCGCACCGACCGACGCCCCAGCAGGATCCGACGCCCCGGCAGCATCAACCGACGCCCCGACAGACGCCCCAGCAGGATCCGACGCCCCGGCAGCATCAACCGATGCACCGACCGACGCCCCAGTAGGATCCGACGCCCCGGCAGCATCAACCGATGCACCGACCGACGCCCCAGCAGGATCCGACGCCCCGGCAGCATCAACCGGTGCCCCGACCGACGCCCCAGCAGGATCCGACGCCCCGGCAGCATCAACCGACGCCCCGACAGATGCCCCAGCAGGATCCGACGCCCCGGCAGCATCAACCGGCGCCCCGACCGACGCCCCAGCAGGATCCGACGCCCCGGCAGCATCAACCGACGCCCCGACAGACGCCCCAGCAGGATCAGGTGCCCCGGCAGCATCAACCGATGCACCGACCGACGCCCCAGCAGGATCCGACGCCCCGGCAGCATCAACCGACGCCCCGACAGACGCTCCAGCAGGATCCGACGCCCCGGCAGCATCAACCGATGCACCGACCGACGCCCCAGCAGGATCCGACGCCCCGGCAGCATCAACCGGTGCCCCGACCGACGCCCCAGCAGGATCCGACGCCCCGGCAGCATCAACCGACGCCCCGACAGATGCCCCAGCAGGATCCGACGCCCCGGCAGCATCAACCGGCGCCCCGACCGACGCCCCAGCAGGATCCGACGCCCCGGCAGCATCAACCGACGCCCCGACAGACGCCCCAGCAGGATCCGACGCCCCGGCAGCATCAACCGGCGCCCCGACAGACGCCCCAGCAGGATCCGACGCCCCGGCAGCATCAACCGGCGCCCCGACCGACGCCCCAGCAGGATCCGACGCCCCGGCAGCATCAACCGGCGCCCCGACAGACGCCCCAGCAGGATCTGACGCCCCGGCAGCATCAACCGGCGCCCCGACAGACGCCCCAGCAGGATCCGACGCCCCGTCAGCATCAACCGACGCCCCGACAGACGCCCCAGCAGGATCCGACGCCCCGGCAGCATCAACCGATGCATCGACCGACGCCCCAGCAGGATCCGACGCCCCGGCAGCATCAACCGGCGCCCCGACAGACGCCCCAGCAGAATCCGACGCCCCGGCAGGATCAACCGACGCCCCGACAGACGCCCCAGCAGGATCCGTCGCCCCGGCAGCATCCACCGACGCACCGACCGACGCCCCAGCAGGATCCGACGCCCCGGCAGCATCAACCGGCGCCCCGACTGACGCCCCAGCAGGCTCCGACGCCCCGGCAGCATCAACCGACGCCCCGACCGACGCCCCAGCAGGATCCGACGCCCCGGCAGCATCAACCGGCGCCCCGACCGACGCACCAGCAGGATCCGACTCCCCGGCAGCATCAACCGGCGCCCCGACCGACGCCCCAGCAGGATCCGACGCCCCGGCAGCATCAACCGGTGCCCCGACAGACGCCCCAGCAGGATCCGACGCCCCGGCAGCATCAACCGACGCCCCGACAGACGCCCCAGCAGGATCCGACGCCCCGGCAGCATCAACCGACGCCCCGACAGATGCCCCAGCAGGATCCGACGCCCCGGCAGCATCAACCGGCGCCCCGACCGACGCACCAGCAGGATCCGACTCCCCGGCAGCATCAACCGGCGCCCCGACCGACGCCCCAGCAGGATCCGACGCCCCGGCAGCATCAACCGGTGCCCCGACAGACGCCCCAGCAGGATCCGACGCCCCGGCAGCATCAACCGACGCCCCGACAGACGCCCCAGCAGGATCCGACGCCCCGGCAGCATCAACCGACGCCCCGACAGATGCCCCAGCAGGATCCGACGCCACGGCAGCATCAACGGGCTCCCCGACCGACGCCCCAGCAGGATCCGACGCCCCGGCAGCATCAACCGACGCCCCGACAGACGCCCCAGCAGGATCCGACGCCCCGGCAGCATCAACCGATGCACCGACCGACGCCCCAGCAGGATCCGACGCCCCGGCAGCATCAACCGACGCCCCGACAGACGCCCCAGAAGGATCCGACGCCCCGGCAGCATCAACCGATGCACCGACCGACGCCCCAGCAGGATCCGACGCCCCGGCAGCATCAACCGGCGCCCCGACAGACGCCCCAGCAGGATCCGACGCCCCGGCAGCATCAACCGGCGCCCCGACAGACGCCCCAGCAGGATCCGACGCCCCTGCAGCATCAACCGACGCCCCAACAGACGCCCCAGCAGGATCCGACGCCCCGGCAGCATCAACCGGCGCCCCGACAGACGCCCCAGCAGGATCCGATGCCCCGGCAGCATCAACCGGCGCCCCGACCGACGCCCCAGCAGGATCCGACGCCCCGGCAGCATCAACCGACGCCCCGACAGATGCCCCAGCAGGATCCGACGCCACGGCAGCATCAACCGACGCACCGACCGACGCACCGACCGACGCCCCAGCAGGATCCGATGCCCCGGCAGCATCAACCGGCGCCCCGACAGATGCCCCAGCAGGATCCGACGCCCCGGCAGCATCAACCGACGCACCGACCGACGCCCCAGCAGGATCCGATGCCCCGGCAGCATCAACCGGCGCCCCGACAGATGCCCCAGCAGGATCCGACGCCCCGGCAGCATCAACCGACGCACCGACCGACGCCCCAGCAGGATCCGACGCCCCGGCAGCATCAACCGACGGCCCAACAGACGCCCCAGCAGGATCCGACGCCCCCGCAGCATCAACCGACGCACCGACCGACGCCCCAGCAGGATCCGACGCCCCGGCAGCATCAACCGACGCCCCGACCGACGCTCCAGCAGGATCCGAGGCCCCGGCAGCATCAACCGACCCCCCGACCGATGCCCCAGCAGTATCCGACGCGCCAGCAGCATCGACCGACGCCCCAGCATCAACCGACGCCCCAGCAACAGGCAGCGCATCAACCGACGGCCCAGCAACAGGCAGCGCATCAACCGACGCCCCAGCAACAGACAGCTCAGGCAATACCGATGATGTGCCCACTGACAGTATATCCACAGACGACACAGCCACTACCGTCAGCACAGGCACCACAGACGAAGTCACAGTGACTGAAACAATTGCTGAAGTGGCAGTCCGAAGATCAGCAGAAACAGCCTTGGCAGCATCCACAACTGCTGCTTCAGCAGCGGCATCACTGGCCAGCTCAGCTGCGGCAGCAACAGCCGCAGCTTCAGGGGGTTCCCCACAAATAGAAGAAGCTGCAGAAGATGCTTCATCTGCTGCGGAAGAGGCAGCCACTGCTGCATCTTCATTTTCACAAGGCATGATAAATGCGCCTGCAGTCGTAGCAGCAGCAGATAATGCAGCAGACGCATCTGAAACTGCTGCAAGAAGAGCCCAAGAAGCTGCAGCGGGAGCGAGCGGGGACTTGGCCCAGTTTGCAGTAGAACTCGCGCAAGCAGCACAAAATGCAGCAACCATAGCAAGGTCAGCAGCAAATACATCTGATTTAGCAGCAAATATAATGGATTCTGAAGTCACCGCAGAAAATGCAGCATCTATCATAGAACAGGCAAGAAATGCAACCCAAGCGGTTGAGATGGCAGCGCAAGAGCTACAAGTTCTCCTCAATTCAACAGACCTACCGCCAGATGTCGAGGCCAGCGTAAGACAAGCCATAGAGTCGGCCGAAAGTTCAGCTGCATTGGCAGAACAAACATCATCGCAGGCTCAAGTTGCACTCGCCACAGCAGAGCGAGCTAGGGCACAAAATGGAGGAGATGTGGAAGCTGAGTTAGCTAGTGAACTCGCTCTCCTACAAATACAAACTGCAGCACAGAGCGCAGGTGCAGCGGCAGTCGCTGTGGAAGGACCGCCAATGGCAATGCAAAGATCAGCAGAAACAGCCTTGGCAGCATCCACAACTGCTGCCTCAGCAGCGGCATCACTGGCCAGCTCAGCTGCGGCAGCAACAGCCGCAGCTTCAGGGGGTTCCCCACAAATAGAAGAAGCTGCAGAAGATGCTTCATCTGCTGCGGAAGAGGCAGCCACTGCTGCATCTTCATTTTCACAAGGCATGATAAATGCGCCTGCAGTCGCAGCAGCAGCAGATAAAGCAGCAGACGCATCTGAAACTGCTGCAAGAAGAGCCCAAGAAGCTGCAGCGGGAGCGAGCGGGGAATTGGCCCCGTTTGCAGAAGAACTCGCGCAAGCAGCACAAAATGCAGCAACCATAGCAAGGTCAGCAGCAAATACATCCGATTTAGCAGCCAATATGATGGCTTCTGAGGTCACCGCAGAAAATGCAACATCTATCATAGAACAGGCAAGAAATACAAACCAAGAGGTTGAGATGGCAGCGCAAGAGCTCCGAGTTTTCCTAAATTCAACAGACCTACCACCAGATGTCGAGGCCAGCGTAAGACAAGCCATAGAAGCAGCCGAAAGTTCAGCTGCATTGGCAGAACAAACAGCAGCTCAGGCTCAAGTTGCACTTGACACAGCAGAGCGAGCTGCGGCATCAACTGGAGGAGCTAGGGAAGCTGAGTTAGCTGGTGAATTAGCTATCCTACAAATACAAACTGCAGCACAAAGCGGAGGTGCAGCGGCAGTCGCTGCGGAAGGACCTGCAATGGCAATGCAAAGATCAGCAGAGACAGCTGTTGCAGCGTCCATAACTGCCACTTCAGCAGCAGCATCATTAGCCAGCTCAGCTGCGGCAGCTACAGCCGCAGCTTCAGGGGGATCCTCACAAGCAGAAGAAGCTGCAGAAGATGCCTCAACTGCTGCGGAAGAGGCAGCCACTGCTGCGTTGGAGTTTGCACAAGGCACAATAGATCCAGAAGCAGCGGCAGAAGCAGCAGATAATGCAGCAGACGCATCTGAAACTGCTGCAAGAAGAGCCCAAGAAGCTGCGGCGGGAGCGAGCGGGGACTTGGCCCCGTTTGCAGAAGAACTCGCGCAAGCAGCACAAAATGCAGCAACCATAGCAAGGTCAGCCGCAGATACATCAGACAGAGCAGCGGTAGTTCTGGCTTCTGGAATCAACGCAGAAAATGCAGCGTCTATCATAGAAGATGCAAGAAATGCAAACCAAGAGGCCAAGATGGCAGCGCAAGAGCTCCGAGTTTTCCTCAATTCAGCAGACCTACCACCAGATGTCGAGGCCAGCGTAAGACAAGCCATAGAGGCAGCCGAAAGTTCAGCTGCATTGGCAGAACAAACAGCAGCTCAGGCTCAAGTTGCACTTGACACAGCAGAGCGAGCTGCGGCATCAACTGGAGGAGCTAGGGAAGCTGAGTTAGCTGGTGAATTAGCTCTCCTACAAATACAAACTGCAGCACAAAGCGGAGGTGCAGCGGCAGTGGCTGCGGAAGGACCTGCAATGGCAATGCAAAGATCAGCAGAGACAGCTGTTGCAGCATCCATAACTGCCGCTTCAGCAGCAGCATCACTGGCCAGCTCAGCTGCGGCAGCAACAGCCGCAGCTTCAGGGGGATCCTCACAAGCAGAAGAAGCTGCAGAAGATGCCTCAACTGCTGCGGAAGAGGCAGCCACTGCTGCGTTGGAGTTTGCACAAGGCACAATAGATCCAGAAGCAGCGGCAGAAGCAGCAGATAATGCAGCAGACGCATCTGAAACTGCTGCAAGAAGAGCCCAAGAAGCTGCGGCGGGAGCGAGTGGGGACTTGGCCTTGTTTGCAGTAGAACTCGCGCAAGCAGCACAAAATGCAGCAACCATAGCGAGGTCAGCCGCAGATACATCAGACAGAGCAGCAGAAGTTCTAGCTTCTGGAGTCACCGCAGAAAATGCAGCATCTATCATAGAAGATGCAAGAAATGCAAACCAAGAGGCTGAGATGGTAGCACAAGACCTCCGACTTTTAATCAATTCAGTAGAACTAGCAGAAGATGTAGAGGACAGTGTAAGACAAGCCATAGAGGCGGCCGAAAGCTCGGCTGCATTGGCAGAACAAACAGCAGCTGAGGCTCAAGTTGCACTCGACACAGCAGAACAAGCTGCATCATCAACTGCAGGAGATCCAGATGCTGAGTTAGCTGCTGAATTAGCTCTCCTACAAATACAAACAGCAGCTCAAAGCGCAGGTAAAGCGGCAGAAGCTGCGCCAATACCAACAGCTGTCCAAGCTTCAAGACAAGCCTCACTGGCAGCAGCAGCGACATCCCTCGCAGCCTCAGCGGCGGCAGTTACGGCGGCTGGTACTGGAGCAGATCTAGAAGGCCTCATCAACACCGCCTTGGCAAGGGCAGAGGCAGCAAATCTTGCAGCTATATCTGTTGCCAATGGAGACGCGGACCCACAGGAGGCTACAGCTGCCGCAGCAAGAGCGGCAGATGCGGCAGAAGCCGTAGCTCAAGCAGCTGATGAAGCAGGAACAGAAGGAAGGATTAATGATGAAGCGGCACAGGTGTCGCTCGACGCGGCGGCAGTGGCCAGACGAGTGGTGGAAGAAGGACCAGATGAATTTTCCAACACTGTGGCACAATTTGAGATGACATCCAGAAATGCTGTCGAACTATTTTCAAGTCAGCTTCCATCCATGCTGACACCTGAAACGTCTGAAGCAATTCAGCTAGCAAGAGAAGTTGCGTTGCTGGCAGAAGCTACAGCAATCGTAGGAGGAACCGCAGAGAATTTTGAGGGTGCAAGAGCCTTAGCAAGATCTGCAAGCACAATAACACAAACAGCGATTCAAATGATGCGAGACCTTCCAGAAGGAACGGCATTTAGCTTGGCGCAAGAGTCATTAGGGGTCGGTTTGACAGCCTCAGCTGCAGCAATAACTGCAACATGCTCGGCGGCCGCCGCTGCCGCCGGGCCAGGAGCAGAATCAGCCGCCAGAGCCGCTTTAACCGCCGCAGAGGAAGCAGCGAGCGCTGCCACCTCACTGAGTAACGGCGAAGGTACCCTGGAGTCGACAGTGAATGCCGGGCTTGCAGCGTCCGTCCAAGCCAGTAACGCAGCCAACGCAGCCATGGCAGCATCTCAAAACGGATCGGCCCTCGACATGGCATTGGCAAACGTGGCGACGGAGGCAGCTGAAATAGCATCGAGGGCAACAGAGACTGCGCAAAGCGTCGCCTCTGCCGGCGCAACGACGCAAACCATAATGGATGCTCGCCAAGTGGCCAGAGAAGTTGACGACGACTGGAGTGAGTTGACTGCGAGGGTGCAAGGCATGTTGGAAGATGCTTCGCAGGAAGGCTTCAGGGAGCTTGTGGACCTGCTGGCCATCCTGAGCGTGGCGTCCACAGGGCAGGTGTGCACCGACTTTACCAGGCAGACGGCAGAGTTGGCTGTGACGACAACCATGGCGGACCAACGCCTCAACCCTGAGACGGACAGGATGCGAGCTCTGTCGTCGGCGACGGCCTCATCCGCAAATGTCGCGGTGAGAACGGCAAACGCAGCGTTAGCCACGGCGACGCAAACAAACGGCGCAAACGTCCAGATGCTGTCACTCACCACCATGCTCGCCACCGTCATGCTCGCCTTGATATTGTGAAGCATGTTTTAAATCAAGGACTTGAATTTAGTGAAGAAAGCCGCCTATTTATGCTTGTGATATAATAATATATTTTTCATATGTGCACCTCATCATTTGTTCCGTAGTGCTGGCTCACGATAAGTGTGTTTATCTGTTAGGACACCATCATGAACGTCAGGACAAAGAAAAGTATCGAGTGCGTGAATCGTGCTTGTACTTCTGCTGTGACACACCACAAATAGTGTTTTGCAATTGTGTAAGATGAAAGAAAATGTGACTACATAAGGGATAGAAATCAGAGATAAGGTGGACTCTCTCCCCCCAGGTGAGCGGGAAGCCCAAGGGCCCCGCCCACCGATGGCACTTTTCAAATGATTATGTGCGCTTGTCAGCACAAAATTGGTTGAGTGAGATAGCTGCTCTGTTTCCTTCCTTTCTTGACCCCACACAATTAAAAAACAAAACAACAACAACTGGACTGATGGTTTCCCCTCTGCCATCACCACAGCCACACGACCATATTTCCAGGTACACTTTTGAAAGTTGACAATGTATGACACACATTTCCTCAAATCACCGATGTTGGAAAATGTGTACACATATAACCTGTATTTAATCATGAGTATTTTACCTCTTCAAAATAGTGTAGTCAGAAGGGACTTGACTGTTTTCTTTATATCGTTTAAAAAGGAGAATTCTGCGTGCAATGGGACGTGTTCTGGTGGGGAGGAGTGGGTCACTTGTTCGCAGGTCAAGTTCTTGTATGAGCTTGTAAAACAGAACTGTGAATTTTTCAATCTCGTACCACAGGTTTTGTTGATTTATTGAACAATTATTTATCCAAGTAAGGTAGACCAGGCTAACCTGGCAGAGTAAAAAAAATAAAAAATAAAGCAAGGTTAAGTACAGTTCAGTTTTCAACTTT
Organism: Festucalex cinctus; assembly: GCF_051991245.1. NCBI lineage: Eukaryota > Metazoa > Chordata > Actinopteri > Syngnathiformes > Syngnathidae > Festucalex > Festucalex cinctus. Next base: position 327,182 of record NC_135429.1, read on the forward strand.
TTTCCCCACATTTGATTGACGTCAAAATATATATGGACATACATCAGTCCAATTGTTTATCTTTTTTTTCTATCAAGACAAAACACTCAAGAAAAATAAAGATATACAAGGACCAAAGAAATACATTCAAAAGCAGTTACGAAGGGCCCTCACAGCCTGGGCCACATTGGGGACTTGCACATTGGAATACGAGTTTTTACAAAATAGTACAATAACATTTACACATGGATTTTTGTTGTTGTATTTTTTGCCAGGCCTAATTTCATGAGCTTTCTGTTTAGTCCAGCATAATTTTTCATGGCAAACGGCATCATCCCAGCAACATTGAAGGATGGTGTGCTTCGGTGGTAGAGTGATTGTCTCGCAATGCTGAGGTTGTGGGCTAGATTGCAGGCCATTGTGACCATGTGGAAGTATTCGTGAGTATAATACTGAACCCCCAGTTAATAATAACAACAATGCATCAATTTATAAAGCGTTTTTCTGGACACTCAGACGCTTTACAGTGGATACAGCATTCATGCACTCACACATTTCTATTTTCAGTGATCGTGGTGACGGTGGGTTCGTTTTCAGTGATCGTGACGATGGTTGGGTTCGTTTTCAGTGATCGTGGCGACGGTGGGTTTGTTTTCAGTGATCGTGGTGACGGTGGGTTCGTTTTCAGTGATCGTGACGATGGTTGGGTTCGTTTTCAGTGACCCTGGCGACGGTGGGTTCGTTTTCAGTGATCGTGCTGACCGTGGGTTCGTTTTCAGTGACCGTGGTGACCGTGGGTTCGTTTTCAGTGATTGTGGCGACGGTGGGTTCGTTTTCAGTGATCGTGCTGACCGTGGGTTCGTTTTCAGTGACCCTGGCAACGGTGGGTTCGTTTTCAGTGACCCTGGCGACGGTGGGTTCGTTTTCAGTGATCGTGCTGACCGTGGGTTCGTTTTCAGTGACCGTGGTGACCGTGGGTTCGTTTTCAGTGATCGTCCTGACCGTGGGTTCGTTTTCAGTGACCCTGGCGACGGTGGGTTCGTTTTCAGTGACCCTGGCGACGGTGGGTTCGTTTTCAGTGACCCTGGCGACGGTGGGTTCGTTTTCAGTGATCATGCTGACCGTGGGTTCGTTTTCAGTGACCGTGGTGACCGTGGGTTCGTTTTCAGTGATCGTCCTGACCGTGGGTTCGTTTTCAGTGACCGTGGTGACCGTGGGTTCGTTTTCAGTGATTGTGGCGACGGTGGGTTCGTTTTCAGTGATCGTGCTGACCGTGGGTTCGTTTTCAGTGACCCTGGCGACGGTGGGTTCGTTTTCAGTGACCCTGGCGACGGTGGGTTCGTTTTCAGTGATCGTGCTGACCGTGGGTTCGTTTTCAGTGACCGTGGTGACCGTGGGTTCGTTTTCAGTGATCGTCCTGACCGTGGGTTCGTTTTCAGTGACCCTGGCGACGGTGGGTTCGTTTTCAGTGACCCTGGCGACGGTGGGTTCGTTTTCAGTGATCATGCTGACCGTGGGTTCGTTTTCAGTGACCGTGGTGACCGTGGGTTCGTTTTCAGTGATCGTGCTGACCGTGGGTTCGTTTTCAGTGACCCTGGCGACGGTGGGTTCGTTTTCAGTGACCCTGGCGACGGTGGGTTCGTTTTCAGTGACCCTGGCGACGGTGGGTTCGTTTTCAGTGATCGTGCTGACCGTGGGTTTGTTTTCAGTGACCGTGGTGACCGTGGGTTCGTTTTCAGTGATCGTGCTGACCGTGGGTTCGTTTTCAGTGATCGTGCTGACCGTGGGTTCGTTTTCAGTGACCCTGGCGACGGTGGGTTCGTTTTCAGTGACCCTGGCGACGGTGGGTTCGTTTTCAGTGACGCTGGCGACGGTGGGTTCGTTTTCAGTGACTGTGGTGACCGTGGGTTCGTTTTCAGTGATTGTGGCGACGGTGGGTTCGTTTTCAGTGATCGTGCTGACCGTGGGTTCGTTTTCAGTGACCCTGGCGACGGTGGGTTCGTTTTCAGTGATCGTGCTGACCGTGGGTTCGTTTTCAGTGACCCTGGCGACGGTGGGTTCGTTTTCAGTGACCCTGGCGACAGTGGGTTCGTTTTCAGTGACTGTGGTGACCGTGGGTTCGTTTTCAGTGATCGTGCTGACTGTGGGTTCGTTTTCAGTGACCCTGGCGACGGTGGGTTCGTTTTCAGTGACTGTGGTGACCGTGGGTTCGTTTTCAGTGATCGTGCTGACCGTGGGTTCGTTTTCAGTGACCCTGGCGACGGTGGGTTCGTTTTCAGTGACGCTGGCGACGGTGGGTTCGTTTTCAGTGACTGTGGTGACCGTGGGTTCGTTTTCAGTGATTGTGGCGACGGTGGGTTCGTTTTCAGTGATCGTGCTGACCGTGGGTTCGTTTTCAGTGACCCTGGCGACGGTGGGTTCGTTTTCAGTGACTGTGGTGACCGTGGGTTCGTTTTCAGTGATCGTGCTGACCGTGGGTTCGTTTTCAGTGACCCTGGCGACGGTGGGTTCGTTTTCAGTGACCCTGGCGACGGTGGGTTCGTTTTCAGTGACGCTGGCGACGGTGGGTTCGTTTTCAGTGACTGTGGTGACCGTGGGTTCGTTTTCAGTGATTGTGGCGACGGTGGGTTCGTTTTCAGTGATCGTGCTGACCGTGGGTTCGTTTTCAGTGACCCTGGCGACGGTGGGTTCGTTTTCAGTGACCCTGGCGACAGTGGGTTCGTTTTCAGTGACCCTGGCGACGGTGGGTTCATTTTCAGTGACTGTCGAGACGGTTGGTTCGTTTTCAGTGATCGTGGTGATCGTGGGTTCATTTTCAGTGACCCTCGCGACGGTGGGTTCATTTTCAGTGACTGCAGAGACGGTTGGTCTGCTTTTGGTGACTGTGCCAGAGAAGGGTTCTTCCTCAGTGGTCTGGAGAAGTCGTCTACCTTGACTTCTCCCAACAAGCAATCCTTTATCCATGAAAGAGTTTGGTCAGATGCCTTATTGAGGCATATATGGCAATATGACATGAAGCTCCATATTGTATCTATATATGTATTTTACTTGTGATTACTTACCAAGAAGTAGAAATACAAAAATGAAGGTTTTGATCATCATTGTGATGCTTTTCCGTCCTCTGTTGTGCCAAAGCAAATGTGCTTATTTTCTGTAAAAATGATGAAAATGAGAAAAAATGAAAAACATTCTAACGTGAGATTGAGTTTGTTTCCCCAAAATATGTTGTTGCCTCAAGTTACTTGGATGTTCTGATGTGATGAGAAGTGCTCCAAGTCGGAATGGTTTCGACAAACCGTGGCTAGCATTTTTGTTTCATACTTGCTATTCTGTCTATTCAACCAGTCTTTGACGGCAGATTAACACAAATGGTCCCACAACCATTGCACTGCTTCTCTGCATGATAAGCACACAGCCACTGATTATGCAGTTGACACTGCCATCCACACAAACCTCACACCTGAAGGGAAGGGAGAAAGCTCTGCAAAATTCTTTCTTGCCTTTAATTCTGATGTCCCTCTTTTGTTCTTCTTTGAATCATTTTATATTTTAACTTGTATTTTCGCCTTTTCCCGTTGTTTCAAAGGGAAACATGCAAATAAAAAAAGTAAATGTCATCAATGTCAACCTTTCCTACATTTAAGAAGCTGATCCACACCAGACATTCTTTTTGTACGTCCTCGCTTCAATTTGAAGTGCCAACACTCTAAAATTGCATTGGCCAAACATCCCAAAGTGCAAGAAACAAATTCAGACTGAACTTAGTGAAATCAACCCCTCTCATGCGATTCTACAAATTGCGACACTAATACGTCCAACTTGGATCTTCTCTCAATGAAAAGACTTTGAGATGGAGGAAAGTACTCACCGCACTCAATCGAGTCCGCTGTCAGTACGCTGAGTGGAGTTCAACTTGATCTGTACGTTGATGTTGGTCCTCCTCGAGCCTCTTATGTTGCCTCCCAGCTGCGCCGCGTTTCTTTATACGGCGCCCTCTTCCTTGTCAAGTTTTCTGTCACCCTCGTCTTTTGAAGCCAAGTCATTGTTTGCGACTGGGAATCTTGTCAAGTGATAGTGTTGTCGAGAAATGAAACAGTTATTGTAAGTGACTCATGTCTGACTAAATGTGTCACAAAAAGGAGGTGACAATGGAGAAATTCACGTGCTGGTGTTTACAATGAGTGAGCTGGTCCTCGTCCTCACAGCAATGAACAACAAAAACGAAGTGCAAAGATCTCATTTGCATCTAGAAGAATACATGAAGTAGTCACTGGCTATAATGTGAGCTCTTCCCATGTTGAGTATTACGGTAAAAACATGCAGTTCGTACAAAACCCCTGCAGCAAGACTTAACAAGGACAAAGAAGTTTGACCTCATTGATCTGATACTGGCACACTCGATATGCAATTTCAAGGACTGCTTCCTCAACTCTCAACTCAACTTTTTTTCTAAAGCACTTCAAAACAAGCCTTGCTGTATACAAAGTGCTGTACGTGAAACAGAAATCGGTCATGCAGTCAAGAATAAGATGAGAAAAACAAGAACAAAGCAAACATTTTAAGTTGAGTATCCTTTTTTTAGTATACAAGTAAATAAAGTGTAAATCAGTAAATTAATAAGAAGTAGGTGAGTGAAAAAAATAAATAGACAGATAAATAAATAGAATCAACATTAGGTTCACAAGACAAAATACAGCACACACCACAAAACACCAAAAACAATGTTTAGTCTCATGGTGCGCCAAAAGCCAAAGAATACAGATGTGTTTTAACACGTGTATTAAAAGTAGATTTAAGCGGGGGATTGCCTAATATTTAGCGGAAGGTCGTTCCAAAGAGAGCGGCAACAGCAAAGGCTCCATCTCCTCGAAGGCTCCACTTTGCCCTCGGTACCTCCAATTGAGTCTGGTCTGCTGACCTGAGGCACCGGGCAGGGGTGCAAGAGCTCGGCCAGATAAGGTGGGCAAGACCATTGAGAGATTTGAAAACAAATAGAAGAATCTTAAAGTGGACTCTAAATTTCACAGGCAGCCAGTGAAGTGAGGCCAGGAAAGGGGTTATGTGTTCCCTCTTATGGGCACCAGTAAGGAGACGAGCAGCAGCATTTTGGACAAGCTGGAGACTCTGCAGGGAGGACTGGCAGATTCCAAAGTAAAGTGCATTACAGTAAGCAAGCCCAGATGTAACAAAGGCATGGATTACAGTTTCTAAGTGCTCACAAAGGTCGCGGGGCGCCGGAGCCTATCGCAGCCGGCTTTGGGCAGTAGGCGGGGTACACCCTGAACTGGTTGCCAGCCAATTGCAGGGCACACAGAGACAAACAACCACTCACACTCACAAGCACACCTTGAGACAATTCAGTGCACCCAATTAACCTGCCATGCATGTCTTTGAAATGTGGGAGCAGACCCATACAGCCACGGGGAGAACATGCAAACTCCACCCAGGAAGGCCGAAGCTTGGACTCCATCTTGCGTCCTCAGTACTGGGAGACGGACGTGCTAACCAGTCATCGGTGCCGCCCTTAGGGTAAACATGTTTACCTTTAAATTTGAATCAGCAAGAGCAATCTTTTTCTTCCTGTCAACAACCTGATCAGAACTGCCAAAAATCCAAATGTAAAAATCAACAAAATAGAAGTCACGAGCGAGTGCAGGAGTGAGTACAGATACGTCCTTCCTCAACAAATGCGTCCTTGACTTTTTTGTACGGCCATTGTTATGAGCTTGGCTTCAAGAATTCAAGAGGACAAGACAAACCGTAGGTAAGGTTACTGAAGGTGTTATGATCTGGGTTTTGGTTTGAGTCTTTTGGTCATGCTTTCCTTGCGTCTCCTTTTTGTCAATGTCTCGTCAAGTTTTATTATGTCCCACCCGTGCTCGTTATGCCCTTGTGTTACCCAATCAGCTCGCCAAGCCGCTTGTGTCTTATCCAGGTGTCTCTCGTTGTCTCGTTACTATGTGTATTTGGTTCCCTGCTTTCGGTCAGTCCTTGTTGAGTCATTGTATTTGTCACGTTTCCTGCACCTCTGAGTCTGACCTCTTCTAGTTTGCAGCTAGTAAGTTCATTCGCTGCTTTGGTTTGTATCTTGTACTTTTTTTTTATTTAATGTTTAAATTAAAGTATGTTTAAGAGCACACCCGCCTCGCCTCGCCTCCATCCACTTGGGTCCACAATCCTCGCACAACCTTGCCAGAATGAATACTCTATTTGAGGAAATAAATGAAATGAAATAAAAGACCACATTCTCTAGGGATCTATGTAACACAGCAGTTTTAAAAACCAAAAACCAAAACTGCGACGTGTTTATCCTATAACTCAACAATGTTTCTATTAATAGTGAGCTATTCCCAGAAAAATGCTTTGGTGAAATGTATTTTTAAAACCAGCAATACAGAAAAGATAAGGAACTACAGAGCAATTAGTCTTCTTCCAGTCATGTCAAAAGTACCCAGAACAAGTTTTTGATCATTTCCTACACTAGAGACAAATTACTACTTACTGTCAATCGTCTTCAGTAGACACAAATTCTCAACACAGTCAACTACCAGCTTATTATTGGAAAACTTCTAACGGTAATCCTCGTCCTAACCCTTGGAAATGTATACTAAGTGATTGTTCCTGGATTTAAAGAAGGCCTTTGACACTATGAACCATTTTGTTTTCTCAAATGCCCTTGTCAAATTTTTCTGAAAGGTCTCTTTCATGGTTCTACATATTTTTAAAAGGTTGTCAACAACCTGTTTTTTTCCCCCCCTCCCATACTGAAACACGAATAATAGCAGTTGATGCACTTTACATGCCTGAAACACTGGAACAAGGCGGCAGGTTAACAAACCACTTGCTTGTATTATACACAAAAACTTGCTCCAAAATGGAAAAGTCCGTCTACCATGTCAAAATGAAGACACACAGTGCCATCAAAACATAGTGACAAAAAAAGTATGTGTCCCCTTCGAGAAGTGTCCCCAGCAAAAATTCTTTTTTTTTTTTTTTTGCAGTTCCCCCACTTGAATGTGAAAGATCAAACAAATGTAAAGACCCCGAAAAAGCTAACCCAAGTCAACAAAAAAATTCATTTTATTTAAATGCTACTGACAACAGGTGAAGTACTTGCCCCTTTTGTTAAATCATGAATTTATCGCGGCTAATCACATTTTTTTCACCAAAGCCTAATTACCTTCGGACCTGTTCAATCAGGAAATCCTCAAAATCAATTACACAACAGCAACGCTCACATGACAATGGAAGAACGCCATCTGGTGGCGTGGGGGGAAGGGGGAGGGGGCGGAATAACACTGCCAAAACTCTGTGAATCCTCGTAACTTCGTTTTTGAAAGTTGAAGCCACACGGTGATGGTGTGGTTGGGAGGAGGAAGCGGAAGTGAACTTCAGTCCAATCATCTTTTCTGTTGGATGAACAGGGTGGGTCTAACACTTTGTGGCCAGCCCCACCCCCACCAGGCAGTTCTTCAATTGTCCTGTGAGTGTCGCTGTTGTGTACATGATTGGGACTATGAATTGCAGTTTCAAAATAACATTGGAAAACATTTTAGAAAATGATTTTAGTGTACTTCCAATACATCTTTCTACATCTAGTAGAACTACACTAAAATCCTTTTTGATCTCCTGTACTGGTGTGAAACTATGGAACTTATTAGATTGGGGAGTAACTAATACAGCGACACTGGCCGGCTTTAAGAAAAAATATAAACAACTTGTATTATTATATTCAAGAAGAGATGAGAAATAAAGTCCGACATCTATCAGTGGGGAAGGTTTTCTACTAAGTGCAGGCGTTTGTTACTGGACACAACAAGATTGCAACCAACACCAGAAATATTATTCGTGCCAGCTCCCCCTGGTGGTCAGAACTACACACAAGTCTCTATACATGCATTTTCTAATTGCCACACACATTTGTGACTCATGCACAGTGAAGAAATACACTCCTCAATGTCAGTTAGCATTTCATGACAGTGATGAAGGAGGTACAAACATATGATGGCTATAAACTCACACAGAACAGATAAACAACATTAAGAATATCCACCTAATTAATAATAATATTAATAACATGTCGACTTACATGAATAACGTCAGCAGCTTGATATAATTTAGAGGAGTACTGTGACAACATATCCTGTCGGCAGCAGAACAAAATGGAGAATTGCTGCTCCAAGGCAGTGCAACAAACTTAATCCCCCAGTGACCCCTAGTGGCCGGAGGAAACCTTTACACACAGCAGGACTGTGACAAAAGTCACATATAAAAATATACAGCCAATCAAGCCGCCATAGTTCACAGGTCATATATATATATATATATATATATATATATATATATATATATATATATATATATATATATATATATATGTGTGTATATATAGTTCAGTCACACATTTGGAGATTCTCGTTACACATTTGTGACTTTATGGATACAATTTTTTTTTTTTTACATATTTGTGGATAAAAAAAAATTCACATTTTTAAATAGTGTTGGTACTTTGATACTAATAATAATGGCCCCATATCCAGGCTTGCAACAAATCCGTGCCAGTCAACACCAGAAGCTGGAAAACTTTCTATTCTTTTTGGGACACATTTAGTATGACATTAGTCACAATCGAAGTGTACTGATAACCCAAAACCACTTTAACATCCATCCATCCATCCATTTCCCGGACCGCTTGCTCCTCAAAAGGGTCGCGGGGGGTGCTGGAGCCTATCCCAGCTGGCTATGGGCAGTAGGCGGGGTACACCCTGAACTGGTTGCCATCCCAGGACACACAGACGGGCAAGCATCCACACACACAAGCACACCTAATAATTCCCAATGAACCTGCCATGAATGTCTTTGGAATGTGGGAGGAGACCGGAGTACGCGGAGAAGACCCACGCAGGCACGGGGAGAACATGCAAACTCCACCCAGGAAGGCCGGAGCCTGGACTCGAACCCAAGTCCTCAGAACTGGGAGGCGAAAATGCTAACCACTCAAACACCGTGCCGCCCACCACTTTAAATAACATACAGAAGAAAAAAAGTGATTATCACTTAGCAAGATTCTCCATCTAATTATACACTAGGCACGAGCAACCAACTTCACAAGACGAGGCCGTGGCAGTAAAATAAAGGTGTCAAGTCAACGAGGCTTGGATGAAAGGGAAACTCACACTCATAAACTGCATAAACAAACACAAGACAGCCTGGAAGCAACATGCAGTAAAAGCCTGAGGGCATTTATGAAACATTGAGCTGCACCTGCTGCTATGGAATCGTAGCTGGTTGTGAATCCGTCCCTGTCCCACTGACTACATCCTGTACGTACAAGACTACCTGCGTCACAAACGCATGTTCTGCCAATATTTCCTCTTCCTATTATCAGTGAATGGAGTGCGGTTGCTGAAAGGTGGCCCCTTTCCTTGGCTTGTACTCAGTTCCCTCGGTCCGGGGCCCTCTTCAGCTTAACCCTGCGGCGATGAATAATGGCCAATGACATACAAGCTCAGTTGACAACATTCAAGTCAATTGAGTCACAATGCTGTCTTGCAACAGCAACTATGCTTTATTAGCTTGGGACTGTTGTTTCTTTTCTTCTTCAATCGTCTTACTTTTTTTTTTGGCACCAAAAGGATGCACTCTCATCGACATGATGTTGTGCAGCTTGCATCGTGCATGACACGCTAGTTTGAGCACCAATCATTGCAAAGTCGGGTCCAACGATACTCTTCGGGTTGCCAGATTTTTCGCACGTGTGCTACATACAACACCACCGACAGCATTCTGTATTAAATAGGGTTGCCAGATTAGGGGCTCTCGAGTGGCTACGGGGCCCTAAGCAGCTACTTAGTTTGAATATCGGCCCTGGATAAACATAAGGTAAAAAAATAATAATAAACAGGAACAAAAAGACGGACAGCTGAATAAGAACAAGTAAGACAATATTTATCTTTATTTTTGTATAGGGTGTATGTGTCCCTTGCCTTCAAGAAGGGAGGATCGTGCTAACTGCATAATAAGTGGATTGGTCCTGATGGGGTGCAAACAGAGCAACGGGACGTTTGTGGTTGAAACGGCTCACTGGGCTTTCGTCAAGTCAAAAAGAAAGTTAAAAATAATCCGCTAATATGGTTCACAGTAGGGATGTCCCGATCACACTTTATTGGACCCGAGTCCAAGTCACCTCATTTTGAGATCGGCCGATTCCGCGTCACGATCCATTCTATTGAGAACCTTTATTTATTTATTGATATATTTTACGAAACTACCACAACATCTTTTTTATATATATATAGTGAGTGGTTAAATTAAATAAACGATTTCAACCCCTTTTTTGGCGCATCTATGAGTTACTCAAAAGGCTATTATTAAACCTGTTTGGCTGCCTATCAATGAGGTGCAGCGGTTAGCAACACATTGCACACAGCGCTAGTTGCACCGCCTCCACTTTCCACATTAAAGATGACAACTTAGTATCTTGCCTTCCAAATAGCTCAGTACCATTTCCTTGTTGAGCCCCGCCGTTCGATGGCATTAATAGTGTCACTGTAGTTGAGTGGAAAAACGAGGTGCCGCTCTGTGGCACCGTCCAACTCCAGATTTAATTCAAAAAGTTGTATAGAAAATAAATAAAATAAAAATAATAATAATAACCTCATATATTTACCCGAGCCCTGATTGGGAGACAATGTCCGATACCGATAGGGTCAGCAAAGCGTAATCGAGGCCAGTTTCCGATCACGTGATCAGATCGGGACATCCCTAGTTCACAGTGTTGAAGCCCTTCCTTAAATCCAGCAACAGCGCCACCTACTGCATTTCCTTCATCCTGTTTCCTGATTTCCAATCACAAGCAGGTAGCTGAGTCTGTTGCGAGCAAATGTCTAAAACCAAAATGAAGACAATTGATGTAGTGATTTGTCTCTAGTGGAAAAAACGTCTTCTCCAGGACTTTTGACACAACTTCAAGAAGACAAATTTCTCTGTACTTCCTTATCTTTTCTGCATTCCCGGATTTTGAATTGTGTTTGACCAAAGCATTTTTTTTTCACCAATTGCCAAAAAGCCCAGTCAGTATTTCTAGATGCACCAATAGGGGAGTTGCAGGCTGTAACCAAATACTACGCTAAAAACTTTCTTGTCCTCGCCTTGCTGCAGGGTTTGGTACTAACTGCAGGCTTTAGATACTCAACATGGGAAAAGCAGGAAGTAGCTCGTTACCACGAGGTGAGATCGACACCAACGACTTCATGTCTGCTTGCGGATGTATAACTACACATGCAAGTGAAATATTTGTACTTCAGTTTTCTTTTGTTGTTCCTTCAATTGAGGACCAGACCTGCACTATAGAATATGACAATTCTTTTCAGACCTGCACTGTTTGGTCCGCTTTAAACGGACCAGAGTTGGTTTCCCACGCTGATCCGACCTTTTGTGCAGGTCTGAATACACACAAACGAATCCTGGTGCGGACCAAACAAGCGGACCGAGACCCACTTTTTGAGGTGGTCTTGGTCCGCTTGCAAACGCACTCAGTGCGTTTGACAGTCTGAATACAAACCACGGCTGATCGGCTCCAACTGCAGGACAGGACATATGCGCCTTTTGGGCCTTGAACAAGTCACCGTAGCCAAACATCGTGTGGAGGAAAAATTGCCCGATAGTTAATATTGTGCTAAATTCATTCATAATCATGCATTTTGTTTAGCCATGCTGCTGTCATTATGTTGTGGTGGGGGCGGGGAACACGAAGCGCGACGGCTCCTCTTATGCGTTCCAAAATTAGAAACAGCATCGTGGAACCTCCGTAGAATGAAATGCTCTTGACGCTTGCAAATATCTTACATCGAATAACGTCACAAATATGCCGAGCAGTAATGAAGCACGTCGGAATGTCATGTTTTCTTCTAATTCCAGGTTTTGTTATGCGTTCACTTTTTTGTCCAATGGGAGCACAGATTGTCACGCAGTTCGACGTGATTACGCAATCTAGTCCACTTTCAAAAAGCACAGTGTGAATACGAATCGCACCAAACGAAAAAAAAGGAAGTCCGCTTTTGGTCCGGACCAAACAAGCGGACTCAAGGACTTTTCTGGTCTGAATACACCTTTGACACATTTGGGATGACGTGAGCAGGGTTATTATAGCTTTGGAATTTTTCATACGAGTTCGTTTTGATTTTGTTTTGTTTCTGATATTTGGTTAGTTTTAATTTGTTTTCAGGGTGGCTCTATTAGTTTTTATTAGTTTCAGTTCCTAGTATTTTATTTATTTTTTTAAATGTGTATTGTGCGCTATATTCAAAAACCGGCATGGGAGCGACATCATGTAAAGATACTTTTCTATTGGCTGCTGTTAGATGACGTCACTTCTGTGTGACACACTTTCAAATGTCCTTATTCCGATTAATATCCAAATAAATCTACTAAAAATCACATTTAAAATCATCCCCAAAGGCTCATGCATTCAATTGATTGCCAAAGACTAAAATGAAGGACATTTTTGCTGTAATTATACTTAGTTTTGTAAACCTCAAATGTAATTTCAGTTAGTTTTCATTTTTTTAAAAGCATTTTCGTTTTTATTGTATTTTGCTAACGAAATTGTTTTTTGGATTTTAGTTTTAGTTTTTTTTTCTCGTTAGTTTTAGTTCACTAAAATAACCTTGGATGCGACTCTCTTAGCATAATTGTTTAAATTAGACAGCTATGTCACTTGACAAGATTCCCCACTTAATGACAGACAACGCACGGGCAACTAATGACTTCAAAAGACAAGGCAGTAAAATAGCAAAGGCTTCACGTCAACGAGGGTTGGGTGAAAGATAAAATTATACTCTAAATACAGCACAGCCGGGAGGCAGCATTAAAGTTCCGATGAGCTCCACTCAAGGTACCAACAGTGGACTTGATTAAGCCCGGTGAGTACTTTCTCCATCTTGAAGTATTTTCATTTAGAGAAGTTCCAAGTTGGACGTTTAGGATTTAGTGATACACTTGGCAGAATCTCATGAAAGGGGCTGATTTGGACTCAAAGGTTCAAGGGGACTTTGCATCTTTTACTCTGAGATATTTCCCCGATGCGATTTGTAGAGTGCTGACATTTAAGACTTGAAGTGTCTGAGATATTTCTCCGATGCGATTACAGAGTGTTGACACCTGAGACTTGAAATGAGAACGTACAAAAACAAGTTTATGGTCTCGATTAGCTGTTAACTGGATACGTTTACTGAATGCAGGAAAGGTTGAGACTGGCGACAGTTCAACATTTCAAGACATTGATTGTTATGAGTTAACTTTGCTCTCGCAAGATAAATTCTGGCAGTATTTGTGAGTTGACAAACTCCGGAGAATACATCTTGTATGCTCCTGCTGATAACCGCCGTTCTGAACCACCGATTGTTCGGACCAATCACAGAGCAACATTGTGTTTGGAGGCGGGATATATGCAACTGTGAAGAAACCAGGAGGCCGGCGCCGGAGCTAACAAACAAACCCAACATGGACGAATGGACGCTGCAATTAATTGTGTTCTTGCAGAATGACTCACCGTTTCCTTGTTGAATGTTGAACAGCAAGAGGCGCTTTTGCATTTCTAGCTGACAAAATGTTCGTGCTTTCCCCCCCTTCGGCAAGAACGAAGACGAAATGTTCACCCTTGGCCGTGATTGGTTAAAACAAATGTGTAGAATACCGCATGGTCCAATCAGCTGAAATTATTGTACAGAATGTCCCGCCTTTTCCCGACCAAATGACTGTGGAGAAATACCAGATGGATATTGCGGAGAACTCCCTTGAGTGAAGTGCAATATCCATCTGACTATTGCCAGGTTAGTTATGAGTCACGTAAGCAAACATTCAGCGATAATTTAATTTGCATGCTTTCTTTTGCAAGTACGGAATAAATAATTTATTTAAGATATAAGATTTAAGATTTATAAGATATTTTTTTGCAGCGTGGCAAGTGTCAGTTCCTTTAAAGTGTGTGAGGATTGTTAACTGCATTTAAGTTGGGGTCTTCCATTTTCACTCAGGAAAATGCACAATATAAATACAGGATTTTCAACACCTTTGAACTCCTCAATCTACACCTCTGGACTTCTCTTCTGTTAACGAGTGGTGGTGATATTTTCCTCAACCCCCACCCCGCCAGCCTGTATTTTGCCACTTTGTGTTTGTTTTGTCAACAGCGGGACATTTCTGTGGACAGACAGTTGTTTACCCCCACAGCCAATCGCACAGCGGGGGGTGGTAGGGGCGTCTCACTCACTGTCAGCAGACGGGGCCGGGCGAATTTGTTGGCTGCATGACGTCACTCAAGAAGCTTATGAGAGTGAGTGAGTGAGTGAGTGAGTGAGTGAATGAGTGAGTGAGTGAAAAACAAAACAAAACATCTGTGCATGCTGTCAAGTTGCAGCGGAAGTGACTTGTTTTCTGATTTTGTACACAAATGGAAAATGTGGAAAACGGACGGAATGAATATTGAGAAAACTTTTTTTCTTGTTTTTGTACTTCCTGTTTTGTTTGGAAAAACGACTAAACGAATGATACACACGGATTCTAATGGTTTGCATACTGAGCGGGAGTTTTTGAAACAGCTCACTGGGCTTCTCTTTGGTCGTGGACTTAAAACAGATTAGGACAAACGCCTGCATCAATAAGTTGAAGAGGCAGACAGACTGACCCACCGATGTCCAGATGTTCCTCAAGAATGTACCTGAGCCATGTGTAGGAAAACTTTATTCTTAAGAAATAATATGACGATGACTATCAACTATACCGTACGCTCACAGAAGGTGCAATATCAATAATGTGAATGAACTGATGGAAGCGCATACTGCAAGTAAGAAACAAACCTGCCAGCCACAGTTTGAACATCGTCTTCATGGAAACCATTCCTGGACTACAGTACAGTACTTCCAAAAATGTGCCACTTTTCAGCACATTGGAAAAAACAAGTAACGGACAAAAAAAAAAGGAAATATTTTGGGAGATAAACTGAATTTCACCTTTCAATGTTTTTCTTTTTGCTCTTTTCATACAGAAAATAACCACTTGGCATGCTTGGCAACACAGAGGACGGAAAAGCATCACAATGACAATCAAGACTTTCCTTTTTCTACTTCTACTTCTTGGTAAGTAATCTCAAGAAAAGATTAAAATATGGAGCTTATATGTACGGTGTCTGACCAAACTCTTCCACGGATTAAGCAGCACACGAAGAGGGAAGTCAAGGTAGACAACTCCTCCAGACTGCTGAGGAACCATCCTTGTTAGGCGCCTCCACCGAAAGTGAAACCACCGCTGTTACCACCACAGAAAGCGAAACCACCGCCACAGAAAGCGAACCCACCACCGCCACCAAAAGCGAAACCCCCGCTGCCACTGAGAGTGAATCTACCGCTGCCACCGCCACCGAGAGCAAAGCCACTGCCGCCACGGAAAGCGAACCCAGCACCGCCACGGAAAACATATCCACCGCCTCCACGGAGAGTGAACCCACCTCCGCCACTGAAAGCGAACCCACCGCCACCACGGAAAGCGAATCCACCGCTGCCAGCCCCACAAAAAGCGAAACGACCACTTCCACCGCCACCGAAAGCAAAGCCGCCACCGCCACGGAGAACGAACCCAACGCCATCACCGAAAGCGAAACCGCTGCTGCCACCGCCACGGAGAGCGAACCCACCGTTGCCACCGAAAGCGAAACATACACTGCCACCGTCACCGAGAGTGAACCCACCGCTGCCACGGAAAGCGAACCCACCACCGCCATCGCCACGGAGAACGAACCCAAAGCCGTCACCGAAAGCGAAACTGCTGCTGCCACCGCCACGGACAGCGAACCCACCGTTACCACCGAAAGCGAAAACACCACTGCCACCGCCACGGACAGCGAACCCACCGTTACCACCGAAAGCGAAACCACCACTGCCACCGCCACCGAGAGTGAACCCAACGTCGTCACCGCCACCGAGAGCGAACCCACTGCCACCACGGAAAGCAAATTCACAGCTGTCACCCCTACAGAAAGAGAAGCCGCCACCGCCACGGACAGCGAGCCCAACGCAGTCACCGAAAGCGAATACGCTGCTGCCACCAGAACCGAGAGTGAACCCAACGCCGCCACTGAAAGTGAACCCATAGCCACCGAAAGCGAATCCACCGCTGCCACCGCCACCGAGAGTGAACCCACCGCTGCCACGGAAAGCGAACCCACCGCCGCCATCGCCACGGAGAGCAAACCCATAGCCGTCACCGAAAGCAAAACTGCTGCTGCCACCGCCACAGACAGCGAACCCACCGTTACCACCGAAAGCGAAACCACCACTGCCACCGCCACCCAGAGTGAACCCAACGTCGTCACCGCCACAGAAAGCGAACCCACTGGCGCCACCAAAACCAAAAGCACAGCTGCCACCGCCACCACGGAAAGTGACCACACCGCTGCCACCTCGACAGAGAGCGAAACCAACGCCGCCACCGAAAGTGAAACCGTTGCTGCCACCGCCACGGACAGCGAACCCAACGCCGTCACCGCCACAGAAAGCGAACCCACCGGCGCCACCGAAAGCGAAAGCACTGCTGCCACCGCCACCGAAAGTGAACCCAACGTTGTCTCCGCCAAAGAAAGCGAAACCACCGGCACCACCAAAAGCGAAACCACCGCTGCCACGGAAAGTGACCCCACCGCTGCCACATCCACAGAGAGCGAACCCAACGCCGCCACCGAAAGTGAACCCACTGCCGCCACTGCCACGGAAAGCGAACCCACCGGTGCCACCGAAAGTGAAAGCACTGCTGCCACCGCCACCGAGAGCGAAACCACCGCCACCACGAAAACTGTATCCACCACTGCCAACGAAAGCGAAACCACCACTGATACCGACGCCCCAGTAGCATCAACCAATGCCCCAATTGCAGAAGTGGCAGTCCGAAGATCAGCAGAAACAGCCTTGGCAGCATCCACAACTGCTGCATCAGCAGCAGCATCACTGGCCAGCTCAGCTGCGGCAGCAACAGCCACAACTTCAGGGGGTTTCTCACAAGCAGAGGAAGCTGCAGTAGCTGCTTCATCTGCTGCGGAAGAGGCAGCCACTGCTGCATCTTTATATTCACAAGGCATGATAAACGCATTGTCAGCAGTAGCAGCAGCAGAGAATGCAGCAGACGCATCTGAAACTGCTGCAACAAGAGCCCAAGAAGCTGCAGCGGGAGCGAGTGAGGACTTAGCTCCGTTTGCACTACAACTCTCCCAAGCAGCACAAGTTGCAGCAATCATAGCGAGGTCAGCCGCAGATACATCAGAGAGAGCAGCAGAAGTTCTGGCTTCTGGAGTCACCGCAGAAAATGCAGCATCTATCATAGAAGATGCAAGAAATGCAAACCAAGAGGCTGAGATGGCAGCACAAGACCTCAAACTTTTACTCAATTCAAAAGATCTACCACCAGATGTAGAGGCCAGGGTAAGACAAGCCATAGAGGCGGGCAAAAGCTCAGCTGCGTTGGCAGAACAAACAGCAGCTCAGGCTCAAGTTGCACTCGATAGAGCAGAGCGAGCTAGGGCACCAACTGGAGGAGATACGGAAGCTGAGTTAGCTGGTGAACTTGCTCTCCTACAAATACAAACTGCAGCACAAAGCGCAGGTGCAGCGGCATTCGCTGCGGAAGGACCCTCAATGGCAATGCAAAAATCAGCAGAGACAGCTGTTGCAGCATCCATAATTGCCGCATCAACAGCAGCATCACTGGCTAGCTCAGCTGTGGCGGCAACAGCTGCAGCTTCAGGGGGATCCTCACAAGCAAAAGAAGCTGCAGAAGAGGCTTCATCTGCTGCAGACGAGGCAGCCACTGCTGCGTTGGCGTTTGCACAAGGCACAATAGATGCAGAAGCAGCGGCAGCAGCGGCAGACAGTGCAGCAGCCGCATCCCAAAATGCTGCAACAAGAGCCCAAGAAGCTGCGGTGGGAGCAAGCGGGGACTTGGCCCCGTTTACAGTAGAACTCGCGCAAGCAGCACAAGATGCAGCAACCTTAGCAAGGTCAGCCGCAGATACATCAGACAGAGCAGCAGAAGTTCTGGCTTCTGGAGTCACCGCAGAAAATGCAGCGTCTATCAGAGAAGATGCAAGAAATGCAAACCAAGAGGGAGAGAAGGCAGCGCAAGACCTCAGACTTTTACTCAATTCAGCAGACCTATCACCAGATATAGAGGCCAACGTAAGACAAGCCATAGAGGCGGGCAAAAGCTCAGCTGCGTTGGCAGAACAAGCAGGAGCTGAAGCTCAAGTTGCACTCGACACAGCAGAGCTAGCTGCAGCATCAACTGGAGGAGATAGGGAAGCTGAGTTAGCTGGTGAATTAGCTTTCCTACAAATACAAATTGCAGCACAAAGCGCAGGTGCAGCGGCATTCGCTGCGGAAGGACCCTCAATGGCTATGCAAAGATCAGCAGACACAGCTGTTGTAGCATCCATAATTTCTGCATCAACAGCAGCATCATTAGCCAGCTCAGCTGCGGCGGCAACAGCTGCAGCTTCAGGGGGGTCCTCACAAGCAGAAGAAGCAGCAGAAGATGCCTCATCTGCTGCAAAAGAGGCAGCCACTGCTGCGTTGGCGTTTTCACAAGGCACAATAGATGCATCAGCAGCTGCAGCGGCAGCAGACAATGCAGCAGACGCATCCCAAACTGCTGCAACAAGAGCCCAAGAAGCTGCGGCGGGAGCAAGCGGGGACTTGGCTCCGTTTGCAGTAGAACTCGCGCAAGCAGCACAGAATGCAGCAACCATAGCAAGGTCAGCCGCAGATACATCAGACAGAGCAGCAGAAGTTCTGGCTTCTGGAGTCACCGCAGAAAATGCAGCATCCATCATAGAAGATGCAAGAAATGCAAACCAAGAGGCTGAGATGGCAGCGCAGGAGCTCCGAGTTTTCCTCAATTCAGTAGACCAACTTCCAGATGTAGAAGCCAGTGTAAGACAAGCCATAGAGGCATTCGAAAGTTCAACTGTGTTGGCAGAACAAACAGCAGCTAAGGCTCAAGTTGCACTTGACACAGCAGAGCAAGCTGCAGCATCAACTGGAGGAGCTAGGGAAGGTGAGTTAGCTGGTGAATTAGCTCTCCTACAAATACAAACTGCAGCACAAAGCGCAGGTGCAGACGAAAGTGAAACCACCGCTGCCACAGCCACAGAAAGCGAACCCACCGCCGCCACCGCAAGTGAACCCACTGCCGCCACTGCCACAGAAAGTGAACCCACCGCCGCCACTGCCACAGAAAGTGAACCCACCTCCGCCACTGCCACCGATAGCGAACCCACTGCCACCACCGATAGCGAAACTACTGCTGCCACCGCAACCGCGAGTGAACCCACCACCGCAACTAAAAGTGAAACTACCGCTGCCACAGCCACAGAAAGCAAATTCACCGCCGCCACCAACACCGAAAGTAAACCCACGGCTGCCACTGTCACCGAGAGCGAAACCACAGCTGTCACCAACACCGAGAGCGAACCCACTGCCACCACTGAAAATGAAACCACCGCTACCACCGCCACCGAAAGTGAACCAACTGTCACCACCGAAAGCGAAACCACTGCTGCCACCACAACCGAGAGTGAATCCACCGCCGCCACTAAAAGGGAAACCACAGCTGCCACCTCCACAGAAAGAGAACCCACCGCCGCCACCAAAAGCGAAACCCCCACCGGTACCGAAAGTGAACCAACCGCCGCCACTGAAAGCAAAACCACAGCTGCCACCAACACCGAGAGCGAACCCACCGCCGCCACTGAGAGTGAAACCACCGCTGCCACCACCACAGAAAGCGAACCCACCGCCGCCCCGGAAAGCGAAACCACCGCCGCTTTGGAGAGCGAACCTACCACCGCCACCGAAAGTGAAACCACGGCCCTCACTGTCACTGAAAGCGAAACCACAGCTGCCACCGCCACAGAAAGCGAACCCACCGCCGTCAACGAAAGCGAAACCCCCACCGGCACGGAGAGCGACCCTTCCACCGCCGCCACAGAGAGCGAACCTACCACCGCCACCAAAAGTGAAACCACGGCCGCCACTGTCACCGAAAGCGAAACCACAGCTGCCACAGCTGCCACCAACACCGAGAGTGAAACCACCACCGCCACTGAAAGTGAAACCACCGCTGCGACAGCCACAGTAGGCGAACCCACCACCGCCACCGGAACTACCGCTGCCACTGCCCCTGAAAGTGAATCCACCGCCGCCACCGCCAACGAAAGTGAACCATCAACATTATCAGCATCAACTGACGCGCCAGCAGCATCAACCGACGCCCCGGCAGCAACAACCGACACCCTGGAAGCATCAAGCGACGTGCCAACAGCATCAACCGCCGCCCCAACTGACACCCCAGCAGCATCAACTAACACCCCAGAAACAACAAACGACGCCGCAGCAGTAACGACCGACACGCCAACCGACGATCCAGCAGCATCAACGGATGCCCCAACCGACGCCCCAGCAGCAGCATCTGACGCCCCAGCAGCACCAACCGAAGCCCCAGCAGCATCAACCGATGCACCAGCAGCATCAACCGACACCCCAATTGATGCCCCAACAGCATCAACCAATGCTCCAATTGCAGAAGTGGCAGTCCGAAGATCAGCAGAAACAGCCTTGGCAGCATCCATAACTGCCGCATCAGCAGCAGCATCACTGGCAAGCTCAGCGGCGGCAGCAACAGCCGCAGCTTCACGGGGGTCCTCACAAGCAGAAGAAGCTGCAGAAGGTGCCTCATCTGCTCCAGACGAGGCAGCCACTGCTGCGTTGGAGTTTGCACAAGGCACAAAAGATCCAGAAGCAGCGGCAGCCGCGGCAGACAGTGCAGCAGCCGCATCCCAAACTGCTGCAACAAGAGCCCAAGTAGCTGCGGCGGGAGCAAGCGGGGGCTTGGCCCTGTTTGCAGAAGAACTCGTGCAAGCAGGACAAAATGCAGCAACCATAGCAAGGTCAGCCGCAGATACATCAGACAGAGCAGTGGAAGTTCTGGCTTCTGGAGTCACCGCAGAAAATGCAGCGTCCATCATAGAAGATGCAAGAAATGCAAACCAAGAGGTTGAAATGGCAGCACAAGACCTCAAACTTTTACTCAATTCAGCAGACCTACTGCCAGATGTAGAGGCCAGCTTCAGACAAGCCAGAGAGGCAGCCAAAAGCTCAGCTGTACTGGTAGAACAAACAGCAGCTCAGGCTCAAGTTGCACTCGACACAGCAGAGCAAGCTAGGGCACCAACTGGAGGAGATAGGGAAGCTGAGTTAGCTGGTGAATTAGCTCTCCTACAAATACAAACTGCAGCACAAAGCGCAGGTGCAGCGGCAGTCGCTGTGCAAGGACCCTCAATGGCAATGCAAAGATCAGCAGACACAGCTGTTGCAGCATCCATAATTGCCGCATCAACAGCAGCATCACTGGCCAGTTCAGTTGCAGCAGCAACAGCCGCAGCTTCAGGGGGGTCCTCACAAGCAGAAGCAGCAGCAAAAGATGCCTCATCTGCTGCAACAGAGGCAGCCACTGCTGCGTTGGAGTTGGCACAAGGCACAATAGATGCATCAGCAGCTGCAGCGGCAGCAGACAATGCAGCAGACGCATCCCAAACTGCTGCAACAAGAGCCCAAGAAGCTGCGGCGGGAGTGAGCGGGGACTTGGCCCCGTTTGCAGTCGAACTCGCGCAAGCAGCACAAGTTGCAGCAATCATAGCGAGGTCAGCCGCAGATACATCAGACAGAGCAGCAGAAGTTCTGGCTTCCGGAGTCACCGCAGAAAATGCAGCATCCATCATAGAACAGGCAAGAAATGCAATCCAAGAGGCTGAGATGGCAGCGCAAGAGCTCCAAGTTTTCCTCAATTCAGCAGGGCTACCAACAGATGTAGAGGCCAGCGTAAGACAAGCCAGAGAGGGGGCCAAAAGCTCGGCTGCATTGGCAGAAGAAACAGCAGCTCAGGCTCAAGTTGCACTTGACACAGCAGAGCAAGCTGCAGCATCAACTGGAGGAACTAGGGAAGCTGAGTTAGCTGGTGAATTAGCTCTCCTACAAATACAAACTGCAGCACAAAGCGCAGGTGCAGACGAAAGTGAAACCACCGCTGCCACCGCCACAGAAAGCGAACCCACCGCCGCCACCACCACCGAAAGCGAACCCACCGCCTCCACTGCCACAGAAAGTGAACTCACCACCGCCACAGAAAGCGAAACCACCGCTGCCACCCCCACAGAAAGCGAACCCACCACCGCCCCGGAAAGCAAAACCACTGCCGCCACCGAAAGCGAACCCACCACTGCCACCAACACCGACAGTGAACCCACCACCGCGACCGCAAGCGAAACCTCCGCTGCCACGGAGAGCGAACCTACCACCGCTACCGAAAGTGAAACCACGGCCCTCACTGTCACTGAAAGCGAAACCACAGGTGCCAACAACACCGAGAGCGAACCCACCTCCGCCACTGAAAGTGAAACCACCGGTGCCACGGAAAACGAACCCACCGCTACAGAAAGCGAACCACCCACCGCCACCGAAAGCGTACCTACCTCCGCCACTGAAAGTGAAACCACGGTCGCCACTGTCACCGAAAGCGAAACCACAGCTGCCACCAACACCGAGAGTGAACTCACCACCGCCACTGAAAGTGAAACCACCACTGCCACAGCCATAGAAAGCGAACCCACCGCTGCCACCGATAGCGAAACCACAGCTGCCACCAACACTGAGAGCGAACCCACCCCCGCCACTGAGAGTGAAACCACCGCTGAAGCTGCCCCGGAAAGCGAAACCACCGCCGGCACGGAGAGCGAACCTACCACCGCCACCGAAAGTGAAACCACGGCCCTCACTGTCACTGAAAGCGAAACCACAGCTGCCACCAACACCGAGAGCGAACCCAGCTCCGCCACTCAAAGTGAAACCACCGGTGCTACGGAAAACGAAACCACCGCTGCCACCGCTACAGAAAACGAACCAACCGCCGCCACCGAAAGCGTACCTACCCCCGCCACTGAAAGTGAAACCACGGCCGCCACTGTCACCGAAAGCGAAACCACAGCTGCTACCAACACCGAGAGTGAACCCACCACCGCCACTGAAAGTGAAACCACCGCTGCCGCCGCCCCGGAAAGCGAAACCTCCGCTGCCACGGAAAGCGAACCTACCACCGCCACCGAAAGTGAAACCACGGCCCTCACTGTCACTGAAAGCGAAGCCACAGCTGCCACCAACACCGAGAGCGAACCCAGCGCCGCCACTGAAAGTGAAACCACCGGTGCCACGGAAAACGAAACCACCGCTGCCACCGCTACAGAAAGCGAACCGACCGCCGCCACCGAAAGCGTACCTACCACCGCCACTGAAAGTGAAACCACGGCCGCCACTGTCACCGAAAGCGAAACCACAGCTGCTACCAACACCGAGAGTGAACCCACCACCGCCACTGAAAGTGAAACCACCGCTGCCGCCGCCCCGGAAAGCGAAACCTCCGCTGCCACGGAGAGCGAACCTACCACCGCCACCGAAAGTGAAGCCACGGCCCTCACTGTCACTGAAAGCGTAACCACAGCTGCCACCAACACCGAGACAGAACCCACCACCGCCACCGAAAGCAAAACCACAGCTGCCACCGCCACAGAAAGCGAAACCACCACCGGTACCGAAAGGGAACCTACTGCCGCCACCGAAAGCGAAACCACAGCTGCCACCGACACCGAGACCGAACCCACCGCCGCCACTAAAAGTGAAACCACCGGTGCCACAGAAAGCGAACCCACCGCCGCCACCGAAAGCGAACCTACGAAGGCCACCGAAAGTGAAACCACGTCTGCCACCAACACCGAGAGTGAACCCACCACCACAACTGAAAGTGAAACCACCGCTGCCACCGCCACAGAAATTGAACCTACCGCCGCCACCGAAAGCGAAACCACCACCGGTACCGAAAGTGAACCTACCGCCGCCACCAAAAGCGAAACTACAGCTGCCACCAACACCGAGAGCGAACCCAGCGCCGCCACTCAAAGTGAAACCACCGGTGCTACGGAAAACGAAACCACCGCTGCCACCGCTACAGAAAGCGAACCAACCGCCGCCACCGAAAGCGTACCTACCCCCGCCACTGAAAGTGAAACCACGGCCGCCACTGTCACCGAAAGCGAAACCACAGCTGCTACCAACACCGAGAGTGAACCCACCACCGCCACTGAAAGTGAAACCAACGCTGCCACCGCCACAGAAAGCGAACCCACCACCGCCACCGATAGCGAAACCACAGCTGCCACCAACACCGAGAGCGAACCCACCCCCGCCACTGGGAGTGAAACCACCGCTGCCGCCGCCCCGGAAAGCAAAAACACAGCCGGCACGGAGAGCGAACCTACCACCGCCACTGAAAGTGAAACCACGGCCCTCACTGTCACTGAAAGCGAAACCACTGCTGCCACCGCCACAGAAAGCGAACCCACCGCCGCCACCGAAAGCAAGCCTACCACCGCCACCGAAAGTGAAACCACGGCCGCCACTGTCACCGAAAGCGAAACCACAGCTGCCACCAACACCGACAGTGAACCCACCACCGCGACCGCAAGCGAAACCTCCGCTGCCACGGAGAGCGAACCTACCACCGCTACCGAAAGTGAAATCACGGCCCTCACTGTCACTGAAAGCGAAACCACAGCTGCCAACAACACCGAGAGCGAACCCACCTCCGCCACTGAAAGTGAAACCACCGGTGCCACGGAAAACGAACCCACCGCTACAGAAAGCACACCAACCACCGCCACCGAAAGCGTACCTACCTCCGCCACTGAAAGTGAAACCACGGTCGCCACTGTCACCGAAAGCGAAACCACAGCTGCCACCAACACCGAGAGTGAACTCACTACCGCCACTGAAAGTGAAACCACCACTGCCACAGCCATAGAAAGCGAACCCACCGCTGCCACCGATAGCGAAACCACCGCTGCCACCAACACCGAGAGCGAACCCACTCCCGCCACTGAGAGTGAAACCACCGCTGAAGCTGCCCCGGAAAGCGAAACCACCGCCGGCACGGAGAGCGAACCTACCACCGCCACCGAAAGTGAAACCACGGCCCTCACTGTCACTGAAAGCGAAGCCACAGCTGCCACCAACACCGAGACAGAACCCACCACCGCCACCGAAAGCAAAACCACAGCTGCCACCGCCACAGAAAGCGAAACCACCACCGGTACCGAAAGTGAACCTACTGCCGCCACCGAAAGCGAACCCAGCGCCGCCACTGAAAGTGAAACCACCGGTGCCACGGAAAACGAAACCACCGCTTCCACCGCTACAGAAAGCGAACCGACCGCCGCCACCGAAAGCGTACCTCCCACCGCCACTGAAAGTGAAACCACGGCCGCCACTGTCACCGAAAGCGAAACCACAGCTGCTACCAACACCGAGAGTGAACCCACCACCGCCACCGAAAGTGAAGCCACGGCCCTCACTGTCACTGAAAGCGTAACCACAGCTGCCACCAACACCGAGACAGAACCCACCACCGCCACCGAAAGCAAAACCACAGCTGCCACCGCCACAGAAAGCGAAACCACCACCGGTACCGAAAGTGAACCTACTGCCGCCACCGAAAGCGAAACCACAGCTGCCACCGACACCGAGACCGAACCCACCGCCGCCACTATAAGTGAAACCACCGGTGCCACAGAAAGCGAACCCACCGCCGCCACCGAAAGCGAACCTACGACCGCCACCGAAAGTGAAACCACGTCTGCCACCAACACCGAGAGTGAACCCACCACCACAACTGAAAGTGAAACCACCGCCACAGAAAGTGAACCTACCGCCGGCACCGAAAGTGAACCCACCGCCGCGACCGAAAGCGAACCCACCGCCACCAACACCGAAAGCGAACCCACGGCCACCAATGTCACCGAAAGCGAAACTACAGCTGCCACCAACACCGAGAGCGAACCCACCGCCGCCACTGAAAGTGAAACCACCGGTGCCACGGAAAACGAAACCACCGCTGCCACCTCCACAGAAAGCGAACCCACCACCGCCACCGAAAGCGAACCCACCGCTGCGACCGAAAGCGAAACCTCCGCTGCCACCGCCACCGAAAGCGAACCATCAACATCATCAGCATCAACTGACGCGCCAGCAGCATCAACCGACGCCCCAGCAGCATCAACCGACACACCAACCGACGCCCCGGAAGCATCAACCGACGCACCAATAGCATCAACCGATGCCCCAAGTGCAGAAGTGGCAGTTCGAAGATCAGCAGAAACAGCCTTGGTAGCATCCATCACTGCCGCATCAGCAGCAGCATCACTGGCCAGCTCAGCTGCGGCAGCAACAGCCGCAGCTTCAGGGGGGTCCTCACAAGTAGAAGAAGCTGCAGAAGATGCTTCATCTGCTGCAGAGGAGGCAGCCATTGCTGCGCTGGAGTTTGCACAAGGAACAATAAATGCGTCAGCAGCTGCAGCAGCAGCAGACAATGCAGCAGACGCATCCCAAACTGCTGCAACAAGTGCCCAAGTAGCTGCGGCGGTAGCAAGTGGGGACTTGGCCCTGTTTGCAGTAGAACTCGCGCAAGCAGCACAAAATGCAGCAAACATAGCAAGGTCAGCCGCAGATACATCAGACAGAGCAGCAGAAGTTCTGGCTTCTGGAGTCACCGCAGAAAATGCAACATCTATCGTAGAAGATGCAAGAAAAGCAAACCAGGAGGCTGAGTTGGCAGCGCAAGAGCTCCAAATTATCCTCAATTCAGCAGGGCTACCAGCAGATGTAGAGGCCAGCGTAAGACAAGCCAGAGAAGCGGCCGAAAGCTCAGCTGTGTTGGCAGAACAAACAGCAGCTCAGGCTCAAGTTGCACTCGACACAGCAGAGCGAGCTGCGGTATCAACTGGAGGAGATAGGGAAGCTGAGTTAGCTGGTGAATTAGCTCTCCTACAAATACAAACTGCAGCACAAAGTGCAGGTGCAGCGGCATTCGCTGCGGAAGGACCTGCAATGGCAATACAAAGATCAGCAGAGACAGCTGTTGCAGCATCCATAACTGCCGCATCAGCAGCAGCATCATTAGCCAGCTCAGCTGCGGCAGCAACAGCCGCAGCTTCAGGGGGGTCCTCACAAGCAGAAGAAGCTGCAGAAGATGCCTCAACTGCTGCAGACGAGGCAGCCACTGCTGCGTTGGAGTTTGCACAAGGCAAAATGGATCCAGAAGCAGCGGCAGCAGCAGCAGACAGTGCAGCAGACGCATCTCAAACTGCTGCAACAAGAGCCCAAGAAGCTGCGGCGGGAGCAAGTGGGGACTTGGCCCCGTTTGCACTACAACTCGCGCAAGCAGCACAAGATGCAGCAACCATAGCAAGGTCAGCCGCAGATACATCAGACAGAGCAGCGGTAGTTCTGGCTTCTGGAATCAACGCAGAAAATGCAGCGTCTATCATAGAAGATGCAAGAAATGCAAACCAAGAGGCCAAGATGGCAGCGCAAGAGCTACAAGTTCTCCTGAATTCAACAGACCTACCGCCAGATGTAGAGGCCAGCGTAAGACAATCCATAGAGTCGGCCAAAAGTTCAGCTGCATTGGCAGAACAAACAGCAGCTCAGGCTCAAGTTGCACTCGACACAGCAGAGCGAGCTGCGGTATCAACTGGAGGAGATAGGGAAGCTGAGTTAGCTGGTGAATTAGCTCTCCTACAAATACAAACTGCAGCACAAAGTGCAGGTGCAGCGGCATTCGCTGCGGAAGGACCTGCAATGGCAATGCAAAGATCAGCGGAGACAGCTGTTGCAGCATCCATAACTGCCGCATCAGCAGCAGCATCATTAGCCAGCTCAGCTGCGGCAGCAACAGCCGCAGCTTCAGGGGGGTCCTCACAAGCAGAAGAAGCTGCAGAAGATGCCTCAACTGCTGCAGAAGAGGCAGCCACTGCTGCGTTGGAGTTTGCACAAGGCAAAATAGATCCAGAAGCAGCGGCAGCAGCAGCAGACAGTGCAGCAGACGCATCTCAAACTGCTGCAACAAGAGCCCAAGAAGCTGCGGCGGGAGCAAGTGGGGACTTGGCCCCGTTTGCACTACAACTCGCGCAAGCAGCACAAGATGCAGCAACCATAGCAAGGTCAGCCGCAGATACATCAGACAGAGCAGCGGTAGTTCTGGCTTCTGGAATCAACGCAGAAAATGCAGCGTCTATCATAGAAGATGCAAGAAATGCAAACCAAGAGGCCAAGATGGCAGCGCAAGAGCTACAAGTTCTCCTGAATTCAACAGACCTACCGCCAGATGTAGAGGCCAGCGTAAGACAAGCCATAGAGTCGGCCAAAAGTTCAGCTGCATTGGCAGAACAAACAGCAGCTCAGGCTCAAGTTGCACTCGACACAGCAGAGCGAGCTGCGGCATCAACTGGAGGAGATAGGGAAGCTGAGTTAGCTGGTGAATTAGCTCTCCTACAACTACAAACTGCAGCACAAAGTGCAGGTGCAGCGGCATTCGCTGCGGAAGGACCTGCAATGGCAATGCAAAGATCAGCGGAGACAGCTGTTGCAGCATCCATAACTGCTGCATCAGCAGCAGCATCATTGGCCAGCTCAGCTGCGGCAGCAACAGCCGCAGCTTCAGAGGGGTCCTCACAAGCAGAAGAAGCTGCAGAAGATGCTTCATCTGCTGCGGAAGAGGCAGCCACTGCTGCGTTGGAGTTTGCACAAGGCACAATAGATGCAGACGCAGCGGCAGCAGCAGCAGATAATGCAGCAGATGCATCTGAAACTGCTGCAAGAAGAGCCCAAGAAGCTGCAACAGCAGCGAGTGGGGACTTGGCCACGTTTGCAATAGAACTCGCGCAAGCAGCACAAGATGCAGCAATCATAGCGAGGTTAGCCGCAGATACATCAGACAGAGCAGCAGAAGTTCTAGCTTCTGGAGTCACCTCAGAAAATGCAGCATCTATCATAGAAGATGCAAGAAATGCAAACCAAGAGGCTGAGATGGTAGCACAAGACCTCCAACTTTTAATCAATTCAGTAGAACTAGCAGAAGATGTAGAGGACAGTGTAAGACAAGCCATAGAGGCGGCCGAAAGCTCGGCTGCATTGGCAGAACAAACAGCAGCTGAGGCTCAAGTTGCACTCGACACAGCAGAACAAGCTGCATCATCAACTGCAGGAGATCCAGATGCTGAGTTAGCTGCTGAATTAGCTCTCTTACAAATACAAACAGCAGCTCAAAGCGCAGGTAAAGCGGCAGAAGCTGCGCCAATACCAACAGCTGTCCAAGCTTCAAGACAAGCCTCACTGGCAGCAGCAGCGACATCCCTCGCAGCCTCAGCGGCGGCAGTTACGGCGGCTGGTACTGGAGCAGATCTAGAAGGCCTCATCAACACCGCCTTGGCAAGGGCAGAGGCAGCAAATCTTGCAGCTATATCTGTTGCCAATGGAGACGCGGACCCACAGGAGGCTACAGCTGCCGCAGCAAGAGCGGCAGATGCGGCAGAAGCCGTAGCTCAAGCAGCTGATGAAGCAGGAACAGAAGGAAGGATTAATGATGAAGCGGCACAGGTGTCGCTCGATGCGGCGGCAGTGGCCAGACGAGTGGTGGAAGAAGGACCAGATGAATTTTCCAACACTGTGGCACAATTTGAGATGACATCCAGAAATGCTGTCGAACTATTTTCAAGTCAGCTTCCATCCATGCTGACACCTGAAACGTCTGAAGCAATTCAGCTAGCAAGAGAAGTTGCGTTGCTGGCAGAAGCTACAGCAATCGTAGGAGGAACCGCAGAGAATTTTGAGGGTGCAAGAGCCTTAGCAAGATCTGCAAGCACAATAACACAAACAGCGATTCAAATGATGCGAGACCTTCCAGAAGGAACGGCACTTAGCTTGGCGCAAGAGTCATTAGGGGTCGGTTTGACAGCCTCAGCTGC
Organism: Festucalex cinctus; assembly: GCF_051991245.1. Taxonomy (NCBI): domain Eukaryota; kingdom Metazoa; phylum Chordata; class Actinopteri; order Syngnathiformes; family Syngnathidae; genus Festucalex; species Festucalex cinctus. Next base: position 357,108 of record NC_135429.1, read on the forward strand.
AGCAATAACTGCAACATGCTCGGCGGCCGCCGCTGCCGCCGGGCCAGGAGCAGAATCAGCCGCCAGAGCCGCTTTAACCGCCGCAGAGGAAGCAGCGAGCGCTGCCACCTCACTGAGTAACGGCGAAGGTACCCTGGAGTCGACAGTGAATGCCGGGCTTGCAGCGTCCGTCCAAGCCAGTAACGCAGCCAACGCAGCCATGGCAGCATCTCAAAACGGATCGGCCCTCGACATGGCATTGGCAAACGTGGCGACGGAGGCAGCTGAAATAGCATCGAGGGCAACAGAGACTGCGCAAAGCGTCGCCTCTGCCGGCGCAACGACGCAAACCATAATGGATGCTCGCCAAGTGGCCAGAGAAGTTGACGACGACTGGAGTGAGTTGACTGCGAGGGTGCAAGGCATGCTGGAAGATGCTTCGCAGGAAGGCTTCAGGGAGCTTGTGGACCTGCTGGCCATCCTGAGCGTGGCGTCCACAGGGCAGGTGTGCACCGACTTTACCAGGCAGACGGCAGAGTTGGCTGTGACGACAACCATGGCGGACCAACGCCTCAACCCTGAGACGGACAGGATGCGAGCTCTGTCGTCGGCGACGGCCTCATCCGCAAATGTCGCGGTGAGAACGGCAAACGCAGCGTTAGCCACGGCGATGCAAACAAACGGCGCAAACGTCCAGATGCTGTCACTCACCACCATGCTCGCCACCGTCATGCTCGCCTTGATATTGTGAAGCATGTTTTAAATCAAGGACTTGAATTTAGTGAAGAAAGCCGCCTATTTATGCTTGTGATATAATAATATATTTTTCATATGTGCACCTCATCATTTGTTCCGTAGTGCTGGCTCACGATAAGTGTGTTTATCTGTTAGGACACCATCATGAACGTCAGGACAAAGAAAAGTATCGAGTGCGTGAATCGTGCTTGTACTTCTGCTGTGACACACCACAAATAGTGTTTTGCAATTGTGTAAGATGAAAGAAAATGTGACTACATAAGGGATAGAAATCAGAGATAAGGTGGACTCTCTCCCCCCAGGTGAGCGGGAAGCCCAAGGGCCCCGCCCACCGATGGCGCTTTTCCAATGATTATGTGCGTTTGACAGCACAAGATTGGATGAGCGAGATTGCTCATCCATGATGTTCTTGTGTTTCAAGTACATGGGCTAGACATGGCCGTCAAAGAGGCCGGGGGCGGGGTCTGGCACCGTGTAGTTCCTTGAGCACCTCCTCTTTTTGCATTCTAACCCTCACCTCTGTGTTTTGGGAATCGCTGTTGCTTTGTGGTGACTGCTGTATTTTGTGTTATGAATTTGATGATTATTATTCACTCATTCATTCATTCACTTACTTCTTGTTCTTAAATTATTGATTTAAATTTTATTCACTTGTATACTTACAATCTTTTGTTCTTATTTTACTTACCTTACTCTTTACTGCATGACCAATTTCTGTTTCATGTACAGTACTTTGTATACAGTAATGCTTGTTTTAAAGTGCTTTATAAATAAAGTTGAGTTGACCTTCCTGTTTTGATGCCACACAATAGAAAAAAAAGGACTGATGGTTTCCCTTCTGCATCTGCAGCCACACTACCGTATTTCCAGGCACACTTTTGAAAGTTGAGCTCTTCCTTGACAGCTGATGAATGCCATGTTTGACACGCTTCTGAAATGAAATATTTCCTCAAATCAGCTTTAATGGAAAATGCATTTTCATTATCTCATTTCAACACATACAGTATAACCTGTATTCAATAGGAGGGTTGCAATTACGTGATTCCAGCGGCGTGCGAAATTTAACTGGGGGTCAGGAAGTAGAGAACACCCATTGAAAATTATGGAAAGCGACGATGCAAAAGCATTGGGTGAGCCTGGACGTAGCCGATAGGCTCTAAAAAAAAAGTAGTAAAATATGTCTGATATGATACTTAAACTCTGAGGAAAAGAGATTTTTCCCAATACGTGTCGGAGAAGTCAATCAGAGATAAGTTGGACTCTACACTGTAATTGCATGGCTGGGTACGACATACTAAATTAACACCAAATCAACATGTAAACGAGTGTTGTTCCGATACCGATACTGGTATCGGCAGAGGTGCCGATACTGCATTCAAACAGTGGTATCAGTATCGGTGAGTACTCACAAGTAACATGACGATACCATTAATTCCAACACTAATATAGGATTTTGGATGCAGCATCTTGTGTCTTGCTTATGTATGACATTCACTGATATGTGACATGTTCACTGCATGCCAATCTAAGATATCCTATTGGCCATTGAATGCTCTAAACCAATGGCAGGACAGCTTTTTCATGTTGAGGAAAAAAAAAACGTAAGTATCGGTATGGTATCGGTATCGGCCGATACTGCAAAGCTGGGTATCGGTATCGGGAGCCAAAAAACGGTATCGGAACAACACTAATGTAAACATCGCGATTCATCGTCTTAGTCTCGTAGTCTACGCTATAAATACAGTATATATTTCCATCAGTATGTTGTGGCCTTCCTGGAAGAATAACCTCAATTTAAGAACCACTCGTTAACCACGGTTAACATAGCTAGCATTGCTACAAACAAACAAACAAAAAAACAAATAAACAAACAAACCGCTACCTAGCATGGACACGCGAGCTGTAGAACAAACTCTGCATAGTAATATCACGGTTAGCTGTGTTTCCAGTAATATCACACTGGCCTGTTGAGAGTTTTATTCAGCTATGTAAGTAGTTTCATTACTGTAGCCTTACCTTTCACAAAGTAATCACTGCATATACGAGCGTTGTCCGACTCCGCTCCTCCGGATTTTAGACGAAGGTTTTTAATCCAGGTCTGCCGTCTTCTTTCGGTACGTTTGCCTTTATTGGTTACTACTTTCGGGCCGTGAAAGTAGCTTTTATTGTTTTTTCCTCGATTAGACCGGTTGGCCCAGCCATAAACAGCACAAAACATTTTCTCAGCTTATTCTTCTGGGGAAATTACTTCCCGTCCCCCATCTGAGGTTGGGCGCTTGTCGTGACGTCACATGAATCCCACCTACAATGAGTATTTTACCTCTTCAAAATAATGTAGTCAGAAGCGACTTGAACGTTTGTGCCAAGATCTCATTTGCATCCTTTGTAAATCTGTAAGAAGACATGAAGTAGTCACTGACAATTGGAACGAGCGGATTTCTGCTCTTCCCATGTTGAATATTAAAAACTAGCAGTTTGGACAAAAACCCTGCAGCAAGACTGTCACGCCGCCACCAGGCGTGGCGGCTCATGCTTTTATTTTTGTGTCTCTGTTTCCCGTTTTACTCTGAAATCCTAACTCTCCTCTCACCCCAGGTCACTTGCCCTTCCTGCCGCTCACTCATTACCGGTCCCCGCCCATGATTATCACCACCTGCCACCAATCAACCCACACAATAAAAGCCACCTGCATTCTCCCCTCCGTTGCCGAAGTGTCACCGTCAGTGCATGGAAGCGTCCACAGTCCTTATGTCCTCGTTCATGTTGCCTAGCGTTGTTGCCTTGTTTTTGTGCCTTTTCCTCCCTTTTGGAGCGCCTTTAGTTACCCCTTTTGCCTTGTGCCCTTTTTCCTCCCTAGCGGAGCGCTTTCTGTTGTCCCCAGTACCTTTTGCCTGTTTTTTCCTCCCTAGTGGAGCGCTTTTTGTTCTCCACTTTTTCCCCTCCCTGTTCTCCTCTCAGTTTGAGAGGAGACCACTGTTGGCCGGAAATAAACCTGCTGCCTTGGTGGCCTACCTTACGCCCGCGTCTGAGTCCTACTTGACCCCGCCTTGTCAGTACACTTCGGCCAGCATGGACCCAGCAGGCATGGTCGAGGCCGCACTGCAGAGCCAGGAGGCCCGGCTCAACAACCAGTACCGGACCCAACAGACCATGCTGTCCCGGATGGAGGAATTGACCAGCCAGGTCCACGAGCTGGTAGGCCTTTCACGGCGTCGAGCGCCAGCTCCCACTGGACAGATTCCTCACCCTGAGTTCTCTGTACCGACCACGCCATTCACCGGGGTAGGATTGAGACTGGCCTCCCCAGAACGATACTCCGGTGAACCCGGACGCTGTCAGACTTTCCTCACAGAATGTGACATTCATTTTGAACAGTTACCACAGGCATTTCCCACAGCCCGATCCCGAGTGGCCTTCATGTTGTCTCACCTGACGGGACGGGCCAAAACCTGGGCGACCGCGGAATGGGCCAGGGGTTCCTCGGTCTGCCAAAGCGTACAGGACTTTCGAATCGCTTTGCGCCAAGTCTTTGATCCAGAAAATAATGACCGAGAGAAGGCACGAGCACTGAGCCGACTTCAGCAAGGCAACGAATCTGTCAGCGACTATGCAGTTCGCTTTCGAACGTTGGCAACGAGCAGTGGCTGGAACGCCATCGCACTTCACGACCATTTTCTGAAAGGACTCTCACCCGCCATTCAAGAGCTTCTGGTTCCCGTAGATCTCCCCGCGGACTTGGACGCCTTGATTTCCCTCACCATCCGCACCGATCATCGTCGCCGGGAACTGGCTAAGATCGGCGGACTCCGAAGGAGGGAGGAACCCACCCCCTGGTCACGACCACCGGGGCCCGGAAGGCCGCAACCCATCCTTCCTTCCCGACCTGAACCAGGAGAGGTGGACTTCGCCAGAGAGGAACCCATGCAACTGGGAAGGGCCCGGCTAACGCCCGAGGAGCGACAGCGCCGCCGCCGAGAGGGCCGATGCTTCTATTGTGGTGGTCTTGGCCACCTAGTGGGATCGTGCACCACGAAGAGCGGGTCACCGGTGAGTCCTCCGTCACCCCGACCCGCCAAGAACCACAGGCTCACGCAAATGCAGATAAACCACCACAATGTCACCACAAATCTGTCAGCCCTCATCGATTCCGGTTCCGACGAGAGCCTCATGGACTGGGAGCTCGTGAGGCAACTACGAGTCTCCACCGAGCCACTTCTGTCAACCATCCAGGCTCGAGCGCTGAACGGCAAGGAACTTTTCAGAATCACTCACATCACTGAACCTCTGGAAGTGCACATCGGACAGCACCTCGAGACCCTTCGCTTCCATGTGTTCCATTCTGCTTCCCCCACTTTGGTTCTGGGTCACCCTTGGCTGCGTCTACATAATCCCAGAATCGACTGGAACTCTGGAGTCATTCTGGAGTGGGGAAAGGACTGCATGACTCACAGATTGGAACAACCCGCACCCCGGAACACCACAGCCCAGGTTCACCAGGTGTCCCTCGCCTCGTCCGCTCAAGAGGAATACCCGAACCTGCACACCGTTCCCTCCTGCTACCACCACCTGCGGGAGGTTTTCAGCAAAACCAAGGCCATGACTCTTCCTCCCCATCGACCGTATGACTGCCCGATTGACCTGATCCCCGGATCAACCATCCCCAAGGGGAGACTGTACTCGGTCTCAGGACCCGAACGCCAAGCCATGAACAATTATATTGACGACTCCTTGAAGGCCGGCCTCATCCGACCGTCTTCCTCACCTGCAGGCGCAGGTTTTTTCTTCGTGAGATGGATCCCTACGCCCATGCATTGATTACAGTCCCCTGAATGACATCACTGTTAAGAACCGGTACCCCTTGCCATTGATGTCCTCTGTGTTTGACCAGCTGCAACAAGCTAGAATCTTCACGAAGCTCGATCTCCGCAACGCCTATCACCTCATCCGGATCCGCGAGGGAGATGAATGGAAGACTGGTTTTAACACTCCCCGGGGACATTACGAGTACCTGGTCATGCCTTTCGGCCTCACGAACGCTCCCGCAGTCTTCCAGGCCATGATTAACGAAGTACTCAAAGATTTCATCGACCACTTTGTGTATGTCTACCTGGATGATATCCTAATCTACTCTCCTGACCAAGCAAGCCATCGAAGCCACGTGGACCGAGTCTTGCAACGCCTGCTGGATCACCAGCTTTACGTGAAGGCAGAAAAGAGCCTGTTCCACGTCAACTCCATCTCCTTCTTGGGATTCGTCGTGTCACCCGGAAAAGTGGAGATGGAAGCGGACAAGGTCAGCGCCGTGCGGGATTGGCCCACGCCGGACTCACGAAAGAAGGTACAACAATTCCTCGGATTCGCCAACTTCTACCGGCGATTTATCAGAAACTTCAGCACGATTGCTGCCCCCCTGCACGCCTTGACCTCCCCGCAAGTTCGATTTAGGTGGAACACGGAAGCTGAAGGGGCATTCAAGGACTTAAAAGCTCGCTTCACTAATGCCCCTATCCTCAGAGTCCCTGACCCCAAGCGCCAGTTCGTGGTGGAGGTGGACGCCTCGAGTATTGGTATTGGGGCAGTCCTGTCCCAGCGTTGTCAAGAGGACGGCAAGACACATCCCTGCGCTTTCCTCTCACGAAAATTATCAAAAGCGGAACGCAACTACTCGGTCGGTGATCGGGAGCTCCTAGCTGTGAAGGTGGCTCTCGAAGAATGGAGACACTGGCTGGAAGGCGCCGAACTCCCCTTCGTGATCTGGACCGACCACCGAAATCTGGAATACCTACGCCAGGCCAAAAGACTCAACCCTCGACAGGCCAGATGGTCTTTGTTTTTTAACCGCTTCGTTTTCTCTCTGACCTACAGACCCGGCAGTAAGAACATCAAGGCTGACGCTTTATCAAGAATTCACGAGTCCGAACCACTGGAAGCCGAGCCTGAGACCATTCTGCCCCGGGACTGCATAGTCGGGGCCATGAGGTGGCAAATTGAGGACGACGTCAAAGAGGCACTACGGAACGTCACTCCCCCCACGTCATGCCCACCACGCCGACTCTTTGTGCCTGAGGAACTGAGGGCCCAGGTAATACACTGGGCCCATACTTCACGATTATTTTGCCACCCTGGAGTTCGCAGGACCGTGTATGCTGTCGCCCGGAGATTCTGGTGGCCGGCAATGGAGACCACAATCAAGGACTACGTAGCTGCTTGTCCTACCTGTGCCCGCAACAAGACGTCAAACCAGTCCCGGATGGGTCTACTCCAGCCACTACCAATTCCATCCAGACCATGGGCGGAAATTTCAGTGGATTTTGTGACCGGACTACCACCATCCCATGGTAAAACCACAATCCTCACAGTCGTCGACAGATTCTCTAAGATGGTTCGTTTCATCCCATTAACCAAGCTCCCATCCGCCAAGACCACAGCCGACATCATGATCCACCACATATTCAGGTTTTATGGTTTCCCCTTACACATCGTTTCCGACCGTGGACCACAGTTCGTCTCCCGATTTTGGACTCAATTTTGCAAAGCCCTAGGTGCCAAAGCCAACCTGACTTCTGGGTACCATCCTGAGGCCAATGGGCAGGCAGAACGGCTGAACCAGCAGCTCGAAACCGGTCTCCGATGCCTCGTCTCCCAGAACCCGACAACCTGAAGCAAGTATCTAGTATGGGTCGAGCTCGCGCACAACTCTTTGCCCACATCTGCCACAGGTCTCACCCCGTTCAAGTGTGTCCATGGCTACGATCCCCCATTCTTCGCCGAACTGGAAGAGGAGGTAACGGTCCCCTCGGTCAAAGCCATGATCCGTCGGTGCCACAAGGTCTGGTCGGCGGCCCGGACGGCGCTTCAACGCCAGGGAGACCGGGTAAAGAGGGCCGCCGACCGGAAGAGGAGACCGGCTCCAGAATACCGTCCAGGCCAGCGAGTTTGGCTATCAGCCAAACACCTCAGGCTCAAGGTACCATGTCCAAAGTTGGCCCCGCGATTTGTGGGGCCTTTTCCAGTAACCAAGTCCATAGGACCTGCCGCCGTTCGACTCCGTCTGCCACGATCCCTCAGAGTTCATCCTACATTCCACGTCAGCCAAGTCAAGCCTGTTCATGAAAGCACACTGGTGCCCTCCGAACCCGACCCACCCCCCCCGGAGATGATTGAAGGCGGCCCCGTTTACAAGGTTAGAAAACTTTTGGATGTTCGTAATCGGGGCCGCGGAAGACAATACCTGGTGGACTGGGAGGGATACGGCCCGGAGGAAAGGCAATGGGTCCCCTCCCGGTTCATCGTGGATCCCTCGTTAATTGATGAATTTTATGAAGATCACCCTGACATTCCTGGGCCGTCAAGAGCCGGCCGTTGAGGGGGGGGTACTGTCACGCCGCCACCAGGCGTGGCGGCTCATGCTTTTATTTTTGTGTCTCTGTTTCCCGTTTTACTCTGAAATCCTAACTCTCCTCTCACCCCAGGTCACTTGCCCTTCCTGCCGCTCACTCATTACCGGTCCCCGCCCATGATTATCACCACCTGCCACCAATCAACCCACACAATAAAAGCCACCTGCATTCTCCCCTCCGTTGCCGAAGTGTCACCGTCAGTGCATGGAAGCGTCCACAGTCCTTATGTCCTCGTTCATGTTGCCTAGCGTTGTTGCCTTGTTTTTGTGCCTTTTCCTCCCTTTTGGAGCGCCTTTAGTTACCCCTTTTGCCTTGTGCCCTTTTTCCTCCCTAGCGGAGCGCTTTCTGTTGTCCCCAGTACCTTTTGCCTGTTTTTTCCTCCCTAGTGGAGCGCTTTTTGTTCTCCACTTTTTCCCCTCCCTGTTCTCCTCTCAGTTTGAGAGGAGACCACTGTTGGCCGGAAATAAACCTGCTGCCTTGGTGGCCTACCTTACGCCTGCGTCTGAGTCCTACTTGACCCCGCCTTGTCAAAGACTTAACAAGGACAAGGAAGTTTGACCTAATTAATCTAGCTTCCGGCACACTTTTAAGGATTGGTAATATGAGTTTGGTAATATGATTGTAATATGAGCATGCGCATTTCTCACTTGCCGACTTGATGGTATTGTATGTTCTATCAACATTCTGGTCTTTTGGTGACTCCAACAACTAAAGACAGGTGCTAATGTAGAACATTCTTTCTTTGGACTCCAGAATGTCCTACCAGCTTAAACGAGAGCAGTTGCCTGTGTTGAAATGTTGAAATCTCTACTGCACAACGATTGTTATGCGTTTGCAATCGATTCAAACTACATGTGGGCCGATTTGACTGCCCTTTCTCCTCCGTCCCTCCTCTCCAGCTTTGGAAGGGGCGAGGTGGAGCGCACCGTATCTGAGGCTGCTGCTGGATAGATTCTGCAGTGACCGGCTGGGCCAGAGCTGGACCCCTTCCCATGTGGTGTTTATCGGCAATACTTCACTCAATAATTGGACTTTGATGTCGTTTTAAGTTAATGTTGAATTGCACCACATTGCGTGATAAATGGCGCCATCCATCGCACTCTGGGGATCCCTCCATCTGTGGTCCCTGCTCAAAGGTTTCTTATTGCTGCCCAAACAGGTTCTGAGTTTTTCTGAGATGTGATTTTGTTTGTTTTGTTTTATTAGTTTTTTTCCTTTCGGACACATTATTACAGGTTACATCGATCGCATCGCATCACATCACATCACATGCAACGTTGACATCCGAAAGAAGGGCTGACGGGTAGAAACCATGGCTTATGAGTAACCTGTCCTCATCGATTCTTACTAAACGCATCAGTCATATACATTGATTATGATAGACATTGATTCATATCGTTATCCATCAATCCCAGACTTGTGTCTGCGCACTCGCTCAGTTCATCTTACATGTCCTTGTGTAAGTTGCGGCTGGTCCCAGTCATTTGGAATTGGTAAATCGGTTCCCTGACGCCACCAACAGGCCCACCATAGAAAAAAAAAATCATTATCACTTGACAAGATTCTCCATCTAATTATACTCACACATGCATACACACAGACAAACAAGTACACTGTGTTCCAACAATGCCTTGCATTTGAGTTTTGAGGGTTGCAACACCCATGGAACTAGGGGCAGGGAAACCAAATAAAAAGAGGGCGAGGAGGGAGGAGAGTGCAGTAGTGAATTGCATCAATTAGTTCCTCTCCTCTCTCCTCGCGAGCCTTGAACTGAGTGTCTTCTCTCCTTTTTCTTTGTTTTAGTTTCGTTAGTTTCAGTATTAGTTCTTTTTTTTTTTTTTTTTTTTTTAAATATGTGCATTGTGTGCAATATTCAAAAACGAGCATGGGAGCGAGGTCATCTAAAGATACTTTTCTATTGGCTGCTGCTAGATGACGTCACTTCTGTGTGACATTTTCAAACGTCCTTATTCCGGTTAATATAAAAATAAATGGTAACACTTTATAATAACTATCCGTTATAAGTAGTTCATAGATCATTAGTTGATTGTTAATTAATGAGTTGTTAATGACTTATTAAATGTTTGTTAACTGTTTGTTAAGGATTTATACTTATGACTATAAACAGTTAATATGTCATTATTAAACTGTTAGTTATTGAGTTATAAATGACTTGTTAACTGTATATTAATCATTTGTAACTATATATTATAAATTAGTAAGACTAAGTTAACAAACTATTAGTAAATTACTTAATAATGACTTGTTAAGTATCAGTTAATAGTTTATATCTGTTATTAGGACGTTATTCTAAAGTGGTAGCTATTCCTCATTTATTAACTGTTATTAAATGAGGAACAGTTGCAACTTTACGATAATATCCCAATAGTATAAATTAGCTACTTACTAGGGGTGTGAATTGCCTAGTACCTGACGATTCGATTCGTATCACGATTCACAGGTCACGATTCGATTCGATACCGATTAATCCCGATACGAATTTATAAGTCGATTGTTGCGATTTTTTTTCATTCAAATTTAGAAAATACTAATCAGTAAGCTTGTAGAGTGTAAGATTTATATGAAAATGTATTATTTATTTATCTGAAATTTCAGTCTTATAGAGGTTGTAATCTGTTTCATGTTTGAACAGCATTAAAATAAAATATTAAGGCTTAATGTTCCGTTCATATAACATTCTTCCATGCTCAAGGTGTGAATCCTAAAAAAAAATAAAATAAAATAAAAAAAAAAAAATCGATTCTGCCGATTATTGAATCGATTCGAGAATCGCGCGATGTAGTATCGCGATATATCGCCGAATCGATTTTTTTTTTTAAAACACCCCTACTACTTACTAATATTTAACTTATATATTAGCTAATTCTTTACATAGTAGATGTTAACCATCTACTAATAACTATGAAACTTTGTCAAACAACAAACAGGTGGAACAAGTTGAAAGTACAGAATTTGAAGGTGAAATTTAAAATATAAAATTACTATGCCTTACCATGCCTAAATATCAATTTTCCGTACCATTGAACTTTTTCCACTCATGTGCTCCTCTACAAAGTTTCACTGGTATAGTATTAGTAGATGGTTAACAAACTATTAACAACTGCTGTAAAGAAGTGAGTTAATCTACAACTTAAATATTAGTTATTACTCTATTTATGTTATTGGGACGTTATTCTAAAGTTGCAACTGCTCCACATTTACTAACACGTAATAAATGAGGAATAGTGGCAACTTTATAATAACGTCCCAATAACCTATACAAACTATGAAGTAATACTTATCAAGTCATTAGTAAGTAATTTTCTAATAGCTTGTTAACGATGTATTACTAATTTATAAAATATAGTTATGAATAATTACTATACAGTTAACAAGTCATTTAGAGCTCAATAACTAACAGTTTAAAAATAAATTTTTTACTATTTATAGACATCATTTTAAAACCTTAACAAACAGTTAACAAACATTTAATAAGTCATTAATAACTCATTAATTAACAGTTTACTAATGGTCTATTAACTAGATATAACGGGTAGTTATTATAAAGTGTTACCAAATAAATCAACATTTAAAATCATCCCCAAAGGCTCATGCATTCAATTAATTGCCAAAAAAAGACTAAAACGAAGGACATTTTTGCTATAATTGTAGTTAATTTAAAAAAAAAAAATTTTTAAAAGCATTTTCGTTTTTATTTTATTTCGTTAACGAAATAGTTTTTTGAATTTTAGTTTTAGTTTTATGGATGTTAGTCCATCCATCCATCCATCCATCCATCCATCCATCTTAACCGCTTGCTCCTTACAAGGGTCGCGGGGTGCTGGAGCCTATCCCAGCTGGCTTCGGGCAGTAGGCGGAGTACACACTGAACTGGTTGCCAGCCAATCGCAGTGGATGTTAGTCGCTTACCATAATTGTTTAAATTAGTCAGCAAAAGCAATGTCACTTGACAAGATTCAAAGACAAAGCATGGCAAATAATTACATCAAAAGACAAGGCAGCAAAATACAAAAGGTTTCGCGTCAGCAAGGGTTGGGTGAATGGGAACATTCAACTCTAAACACAGCACAGTTGCGAGGCAGCATTAAAGTTCGGAGGAGTTCTACTCAGGGTACCAACAGTGGACTTGATTAAGCCTGGTGAGTACTTTCTCCATCTTGAAGTATCTTCATTGAGAGAAGTTCCAAGTTGGACCTTTAGTATTTAGTGATGCACTTGGCAGAATCTCATGAAAGGGGCCGATTTGGACTCAAAGGTTCAACGGGACTTTGCGTCTTGTACTCTGAGATATTTCTCCGATGCGATTATAGAGTGCTGACACTTGAGAATTGAAGTGAGAACGCACAAATACAAGATCATGTCTAGATCAGTTGTTAATTGGATGCAGGAAAGGTTGACACTGGCGACAGTTCAACATTTCAACTAGGGGTGTTAAAAAAAATCGATTCGGCGATATATCGCGATACTACATCGCGCGATTCTCGAATCGAATCAATAATCGGCAGAATCGATTTTTTTTTTTTTTTTTTTTTTTTTTTTTTTTTTTTTTTTTTTTTTTTTAGGATTCACACCTTGAGCATGGAAGAATGTTATATGAATGGAACATTAAGCCTTAATATTTTATTTTAATGCTGTTCAAACATGAAACAGATTACAACCTCTATAAGACTGAAATTTCAGATAAATAAATAATACATTTTCATATAAATCTTACACTCTACAAGCTTACTGATTAGTATTTTCTAAATTTGAATGAAAAAAAAATCGCAACAATCGACTTATAAATTCGTATCGGGATTAATCGAATCGAATCGTGACCTGTGAATCGTGATACGAATCGAATCGTCAGGTACTAGGCAATTCACACCCCTAATTTCAACACTGTGAATGTGAGTGAAGTAAGCAAAACATTATGTGATCATTTTCCTTGCATGCTTCCCTTTGCAAGTACGGAATAGATAATCATATGGTTACAAAAGAGAGACAAAATAAAAACAAGACAGAAGATATATTTTTGCAGCATGGCAAGTGTCAATTCGCTTCAAGTGTGTGACTGAGGATTATGATAACTGCATAATAAGTGGACCAATCATTCCTTCAGTCATTTTTCCCAAAAAAAAAAAAAAAAAAAAAAGACTTTGGTTTCTCAATATTTGTTCCAAAAACCAAAATGGAGAAAAAAAAAAAAAAAAAAAAAAAAAAAAAAAAATCGGAGCAAGACTCGTTTTCCGATTTTGTGCACAAATGGAAAATGGGGAAAACGGGCATTTCTTCCAGTTTGGATATTTTCACTTGATGCAAGTTGTGTGACCCGGAAGCCATTTTTTTTGGTGGTTGTTTTATCTGACTTGTGGCTCCACTTTGACGGTGGTCATGTCTTCTGGCCTCAGGGTTACCCTCTTACATCCGCTGAAGAGCACATAATCAGCCATGTTTGCAATTCCTAGTACACACACACTGATCTGTATATATGATTGGATAGCTGGATAGCTATATTGGATTTTTGTTGTTGAAGATATGCTTCTTTGTGTACGTAGATCACATTTTTTGCGTTTATGGGGTTTTGGCATGATTCTAACTCCATATTTAGACTCGACTTGACAAAATGTTAAAAGACTCGCAACTTCACTTGGACTTGAACAACTATGACTTGTGGCTTAACTTATACTTGAGCCCTTTGACTTGAAAAGACTTGCTTCTTCGACCTAAACAAAGAGATACAAATGTATGTAAACGTTAAGTTCCGTCTCGGCGTGTGTGCGTCACTGCGTGTGTGTGCACGTGTGCGACCTGGGCTGGCTGACGTGACAGCGCAGTCATTCAGACATGTCAGGGAAGCCGCAAACACGGCACCGACGCTAAGGAAAACTTCAAACTAAAGCTGACCAAATAATACATTGACACCAATGCAACAGCCTTGGTGAATTTTACCTGCCTGCATGGAGGCATGAACGCAAAGCTTGACTACTTTCCTTTGACATTTTGGCTTGCATTATTGACATTTTTATTGAAATGACATATTTTCTACCACCATTATCATAATGCCACCCCGAAAGTAAATTAAATTGCTAAGTTAGGATGCGAAGAAACTGCAAGTTAATTTCGCCGTCATTGTATGATACAGTACAAGTCAACGGTGTTTGTGGCTAGTAGCTAGCTTTTAGCGTTAGCCTGGCCGGCAACAGTCGTGACAGATGTTCCTTGGCTCGCTTGCTTTTCGTATTGATTTCAATATTGTGGACCTAGGTTACTTTGTAATCCACTCTCCCTGTTTAAACGATGGAAATGTGCCTTAAATTGCACTTAGATGTATTTTTCATTCTTAAAAATAAATAAATAGAACTTTGCCTTCATTTATAATTTAATGAAACTATAAATTAACCCTAACCTATAGCTTTAAAAAATCAAAATAACAACAACAACAAAAACACATTCAGTATGTCCAATATGGCCATTTGTATTTTAGAAACCAAAACTTCAAGTGCATTAAAAGTGCAATACAACGTAAGGCAGGATGCCTCGTTATTTTATACATGGACCATGTCTAAAATAATGATATACAGTATCGTGTCTTATATTGCACTTAAAGCTGTATTCCTAAATCCTAACGGACATGTGAGACATTTTGAGTTTATATATTGAGTTTTCCGTGTTGGCCGTCGGCAGCCGGATCCGCCGTGACCAAGGCTGCCGGAACTACTCGGGGAACAAAAATCGCTTCCGGGTCACGTAACTTGCTTCAAGTGCAAATATCCAAACTGGATGAAACGTCCCAAATCGCCCGTTGTCCATTTTCCCCATTTTCCATTTGTGTACAAAAACGGAAAACGGGTCCTTCTCCATTTTCTCCACTTTCATTTTTGGAACGAATATTGAGAAAACAAGTAGTTTTTTTCTGTTTTTGTACTTCCTGTTCTGTTTGGAAAAACAACTGAATGAATGATACACGGATTTTGACGGCTTGTCGTTGTGCGCTGTCAATAAAGACTCGGTTCCCATCGTTCACATTCAAATGACTCGATTCGTTCATCATTAATCAACTCAACGCAGCTGAAAAGGCGGACAAACCAGCGTCCGGTTTAGGGTTGCGCATGATGGCTAACACTGCTGTTAGTCTCTGTTAGCTAGCAGTCGCGGCTAAACACTGGCAACGGGAGCCGAACAATAAAACGTCAGCATAATTATGTCTTAGCCCAGGGGTGGCAAACTGCGGTCCTTGAGGGCTGGTGTCCTGCAGGTTCTGCAGATTTCCCTACTCGAAGTGCAGCTGATTCCAATTAACAGGCTCGTTATCAGGTTTCTGCAGAGCTTGCTGATGAGCTGATCATGAATCAGCTGTGTTGAAGAAGGGAAATATCCAAAACCAGCAGGACTGCGGCCCTCGAGGACCGGATCTCGCCACCCCTGTCTTAGCCTCTTACCTGGGGCTTGAACGGAACTTCAGGAGTAAGTTGTGTTACTGACGTCTGGCCCAACAGTTTGGTTCATTTACATTGCCATTGTTCACAAACTCCAAAAAGAGGCGCACATCTTAAGCCTCGATGACACGCTTCCGGTAACAACTTCAAAATAAAAGTGCTACAATGCATTGATCAACATATACTACAGTGGAACCTCTACTTACGAACGTCTCTTCATACGAAATTTTCGAGTTACGAAACACCTGAACGGGAAAATATTGCCTCTTGTTACGAAATAAATTTCTAGATACGAAAGGTAAAAATACATTACCGAAAGCAACATACTTTTGGCTATGGCTATTTCCTACCATAGGTACCTATGAGCGTAAATACTAGATTGGTGTTTGTGCAAGTTTCTGGCATCCCATTGGCTAAGAGGAACCTCTACCATAGGTATGAGCGTATACTAGATCGGTGTCTATACAGCGTCCTCATCATTCATCCCGCGGCCCATGAGGTGTTCCGATAGTTTTTCGTAAATGTATGAACTAACAGCCAACGAATTTGTGCAAACATTCAAACAATTGGTGATTGATGAAGGCACAGTAAGTTTTTAATTGCGACGAGACGGGCCTTTTTTTTTTTTTTTTAAAAAGATGCCTCGCCATACCGGAAGTTTCCATGAAGTTTCAGAATTTGTTTAATAAAAGAATCGCCCAGAAAAAGTGTTCACCAGTCGGGCGTTTGCTCACTATGATGATGTTTGCATTGGACATTAACGAAGGATTGTTTTAAAAAAAAAAAAAAAAAAAAAAAAACACTTCTGAGGGAGGAGAACATGAACCAGAGGGCAAAAAAATGATGAGGATAGTAGTTAAAAAGGTAAATGACCATCATTTTTATTCTTTACTCTATTCTTTGTTATTTACATTATGCACAACTCTCATTTATTGTGCAATAATCTAATTGTAACATGGATTTGTTACATGTTTTGATGCATTTTTAAGCTTTATAAAACATTTTTGTCTGAAATTTGGGAGGCTTGTTACGGATTAGGGCATTTACATAGAAAATGCGTCTCTACTTACAAATTTTTCTACTTAAGAACTTTCTTCCAGAACCAATTAATTTTGTACCACTGTACTTGGTTAAGTAAGGTTTATTTTGAAATTTGGTTTCTCACAGCCCCGTGTACTGTCATGCATACTGCCGTTAGCTTGACTACGACTATCTCAGCGGCTAGCTGAGGCAGAAATGTCATTTCAGCCTTCGTATTAATAATCGTTTTTGTACGATTATGCCTATTTTGTAATCGTGGAGGGTAATAATCAAAATCATAATTGAATTTCGATTAATTGCACAGCCCTGCTGAGCGGGCAGTTGTTGAAACAGCTCACTGGGCTTCTCTTTGGTCATGGACTTAAAACAGATTAGGACAAACGCCTGCATCAAGAAGTTGAGGAGGCAGACAGACTGACCAACCAATGTCCAGATGTTCCTCATGAATGTACCTGAGCCATGTGTAGGAGTACTTTATTCTTAAGAAATAATATGATGATGACTATCAAATACACAGTAAGCACAGAGAAGGTGCAAGATCAATAAGATGAATGCATTGATGGAAGCGCATACTGCAAGTATGAAACAAACATGCCAGCCAGAGTTTGAACAGCCTCTTCATGGAAACCATTCCGAGTGTACAGTACTTCCAAAAATGTGCCACTTTTCAGCACATCGGAAAATACAAGTAACAGACGAAAAAGAAATATTTTGGCAGATGAACTGAATTTCACCTTTTTTCTGTTTTCATAATATTTACAGAAAATAACCACAAATGCTTGGCAAAACAGAAGACGGAAAAGCATCACAATGACAATTAAGACATTCGTTTTCGTACTTCTACTTCTTGGTAAGTAATCTGAAGAAAAGGTTAAAATATGGAGCTTCATGTAAGGTGTCTGACCAAATTCTTCCACGGATTATGTAGCACATGAAGAGGGAAGTCAAGGTAGACCATGCCCCCAGACTGCTGAGAAACCATCCTTTTCAGGCAAAGCCACTGAAAGTGAACCCACCTCCGCCACAACCACCGAAAGCGAACCCACTCACGCAAGCGGAAACGCAACCACCGCCACCACCGAAGGTGAAACCACCACAGCCACCGACACAGAAAGCAAACCCACTGTCTCCGCCGAAAGTGAAAGCACCTCTGCTACCGCCACAGAAAGCGAAACCACGGACGCGACTGCGACAATCAGCGCATCAACCGACGCCCCAGCAACAGACAGCACATTAACCAACGCCCCTGAAACAAACAGAGACTCAACCGATGCCCCAACAACAGATCGCTTAGCCAATACTGCTGACGGGCGCACTGACGGTAAAACCATAGACGACGCAGCCACTACTATCAGCACAGTCACCACAGACGAATTCACAGAGATTGAAACAATTGCCCAAGTGGCAGTCCGAAAATCAGCAGAAACAGCCTTGGCAGCATTCACAACTGCTGCGTCAGCAGCGGCAACACTGGTCAGCTCAGCTGCGGCAGCAACAGCCGCAGCTTTAGGGGGGTCCTCACAAGCAGAAGAAGCTGCAGAAGATGCTTCATCTGCTGCGGAACAGGCCGCCACTGCTGCATCTTCATTTTCACAAGGCATGATAAATGCATTAGCAATAGCAGCAGCAGCAGACAATGCAGCAGACGCATCCCAAACTGCTGCAACAAGAGCCCAAGAAGCTGCAGTGGGAGCGAGCGGGGACTTGGCCCTGTTTGTAGTAGAACTTGTGCAAGCAGCACAAAATGCAGCAACCATAGCAAGGTCAGCTGCAAATACATCAAACAGAGCAGCGGAAGTTGTGGCTTCTGTAGTCACCTCAGAAAATGCAGCATCAATCATAGAGCAGGCGAGAAATGCAAACCAAGAAGCTGAGATAGCAGCGCAAGAGCTCCAAATTTTCCTCAATTCAACAGACCTACCGCCAGATGTCGAGGCCAGCGTAACACAAGCCATCGATGCGGGCAAAAGCTCAGCTGCGTTGGCAGAACAAACAGCAGCTCAGGCTCAAGTTGCACTCGACACAGCAGAGCGAGCGAGGGCACCAACTGGAGGAGATGCGGAAGCTGAGTTAGCTGGTGAATTAGCTCTCTTACAAATACAAACTGCAGCACAAAGCGCAGGTGCAGCTGCAGTCGCTGCGGAAGGAACCACATTGGCAATCCAAAGATCAGCAGAGACAGCTGTTGCAGCATTCATAACTGCCGCATCAGCAGCAGCATCATTGGCCAGCTCAGCTGCGGCAGCAACAGCCGCAGCTTCAGGGAGATCCTCACAAGCAGAAGAAGCTGCAGAATATGCTTCATCTGCTGCAGACGAGGCAGCCGCTGCTGCGTTGGAGTTTGCACAAGGCACAATAGATGCATCAACAGCTGCATCAGCAGCAGAGAGTGCAGCAGAGGCATCCCAAACTGCTGCAACAAGAGCTCAAGAAGCTGCAGGAGGAGCGAGCGGGGACTTGGCCCTGTTTGCAGTAGAACTCGCGAGAGCAGCACAAAAAGCAGCAACCATAGCAAGGTCAGCAGCAAATACATCCGATTTAGCAGCAAATCTGATTGCTTCTGAAGTCACCGCAGAAAATGCAGCATCCATCATAGAACAAGCAAAAAATGCAAACGAAGAAGCTGAAATAGCAGCGCAAGAACTCCAAGTTTTCCTCAATTCAACAGATCTACCACCAGATGTAGAGGACAGTGTAAGACAAGCCATAAAAGCGGGAAAAAGCTCATCTGCGTTGGCAGAACAAGCAGCAGCTCAAGCTCAAGTTGCACTCGACACAGCAGAGCGAGCTGTGGCATCAACTGGAGGAGATAGGGAAGCTGAGTTAGCTGGTGAATTAGCTATCCTACAAATACAAACTGCAGCCCAAAGCGCAGGTGCAGCGGCAATCGCTGCGGAAGGACCGCCAATGGCAATGCAAAGATCAGCAGAGACAGCTGTTGCAGCGTCTATAACTGCTGCATCAGCAGCAGGATCACTGGCCAGCTCAGCTGCGGCAGCAACAGCCGCAGCTTCAGGGGGGTCCTCACAAGCAGAAGAAGCTGCAGAAGATGCTTCATCTGCTGCGGAAGAGGCAGCCACTGCTGCGTTGGAGTTTGCACAAGGCACAATAGATCCAGAAGCAGCGGCAGCAGCAGCAGACAGTGCAGCAGACGCATCTCAAACTGCTGCAAGAAGAGCCCAAGAAGCTGCGGCAGGAGCGAGTGGGGACTTGGCCCCGTTTGCAGTAGAACTCGCGCAAGCAGCACAAAATGCAGCAATCATAGCGAGGTCAGCCGCAGATACATCATACAGAGCAGCGGAAGTTCTGGCTTCTGGAATCAACGCAGAAAATGCAGCATCTATCATAGAAGATGCAAGAAATGCAAACCAAGAGGCTGAGATGGCAGCGCGAGAGCTCCAAGTTTTCCTCAATTCAGCAGACCTACCGCCAGATGTAAAGGCCAGCATAAGACAAGCCAGAGAGGCGGCCAAAAGTTCAGCTGCATTGGCAGAACAAACAGCAGCTCAGGCTCAAGTTGCACTCGACACAGCAGAGCGAGCTACCGCATCAACTGGAGGAGATAGGGAAGCTGAGTTAGCTGGTGAATTAGCTCTCCTACAAATACAAACCGCAGCACAAAGCGCAGGTGAAGCGGCAGTCGCTGCGGAAGGACCTTCAATGGCAGAGAGCACATCAACCAATGCTCCAGCAACAGACAGCGCATCAACAGGCGGCGCAGCAACAGACAGCGCATCAACCGACGCCGCAGCAACAGACAGCGCATCAACCGAACCCCCAGCAGCATCAACCATTGCCCCAGCAACAGAGAGTGCATCAACCGACGCCCCAGCAACAGATGGCAAATCAACCGACGTCCCAGCAACAGACAGCACATCAACCGACGCCCCAGCAGCATCAACCGATGCCCCAGCAACAGACAGCACAACAACCAACGCCCCAGCAGCATCAACCGATGCCACAGCAACAGAGAGTGCATCAACCGACGCCCCAGCAACAGACAGCACATCAAACGAAGCCACATCAACCGACGCCCCAGCAACAGAGAGTGCATCAACTGACGCCCCAGCAACAGACAGCACATCAACCGAAGCCTCAGTATCAACAGACGCCCCAGCAGCATCAACCGATGCTCCAGCAACAGAAAGTGCATCAACCGAAGCCCCAGCATCAACCGACGCCCCAGCATCAACCGATGCCCAAGCAATAGGCAGCGCATCAACCGATGCCCAAGCATCAACCGATGCCCCAGCATCAACTGACCCCCCAGCAACAGAAAGTGCATCAACCGACGCCACTGCAACAGACAGCCCATCAACCGACGCCCCAGCAACAGACAGCACATCAACCGACGCCCCAGCATCAACCGACGCCCCAGCAGAATCAACCGATGCTCCAGCAACAGAGAGTGCATCAACCCACGAACCAGCAACAGACAGCACATCAACCGACGGCCCAGCAGCATCAACCGATGCCCCAGCAACAGACAGCAAATCAACCGACGCCCCAGCAACAGACAGCACATCAACCGAACCCCCAGTATCAACCGACGCCCCAGCAGCATCAACCGATGCTCCAGCAACAGAGAGTGCATCAACCCAAGCCCCGGCATCAACCGATGCCGCAGCAACCGACGCCCCAACAACAGAGAGTGCATCAACCGACGCCCAAGCAACAGACAGCCCATCAACAGAAGCCCCAGTATCAACCGACGCCCCAGCAGCATCAACCGATGCTCCAGCAACAGAAAGCGCATCAACCGACGCCGCAGCAGCATCAGAGAGTGCATCAACCGACGCCCCAGCAGCATCAACCGATGCCCCAGCAACCGACACCCCTGCAACCAACACCGCATCAACCGAAACCCCAGCATCATCAACCAATAACCCAGCAGCATCAACCGACGCCCCAGCATCAACCGACGCCCCAGCAACAGAAAGCGCATCAACTGATGCCCCAGCCGCATCAACTGATGCCCCAGCAGCATCAACCGATGCCCCAGCAACAGGCAGTGCATCAACAAACACCCCAGCAACATCAACCGAAGCCCCAGCATCAACCGATGCCCCAGCATCAACCGCCCCAATTGCATCAACCAATGCCCCAATTGCAGAAGTGGCAGTCCGAAGATCAGCAGAAACAGCCTTGGCAGCATCTACAACTGCTGCGTCAGCAGCAGCATCACTGGCCAGCTCAGCTGCGGCAGCAACAGCCGCAGCTTCAGGGGGTTTCTCACAAGCAGAGGAAGCTGCAGAAGCTGCTTCATCTGCTGCGGAAGAGGCAGCCACTGCTGCGTTGGAGTTTGCACAAGGCACAATAGATGCATCAGCAGCTGCAGCAGCAGCTCAGAGTGCAGCAGACGCATCCCAAACTGCTGCAACAAGAGCTCAAGAAGCTGCAACAGGAGCGAGTGGGGACTTCGCCACGTTTGCAATAGAACTCGCACAAGAAGCACAAGTAGCAGCAATCATAGCGAGGTCAGCCGCAGATACATCAGACAGAGCAGCGGAAGTTATGGCTTCTGTAGTCACCTCAGAAAATGCAGCATCTATCATAGCAGATGCAAGAAATGCAAATCAAGAGGCTGAGATGGCAACGCGAGAGCTCCAGGTTTTCCTCAATTCAGCAGAGCTACCAGCAGATGTAGAGGCCAGCATAAGACCAGCCATAGAGTCGGCCAAAAGTTCAGCTGCATTGGCAGAACAAACAGCAGGTCAGGCTGAAGTTGCACTCGACACAGCAGAGCGAGCTAGAGCACCAACTGGAGGAGATGCGGAAGCTGAGTTAGCTGGTGAATTAGCTATCCAACAAATACAAACTGCAGCACAAACCGCAGGTGCAGCAGCAGTCGCTGCGGCAGGACCTTCAATGACAGACAGCACATCAACCAACGCCCCAGGAACAGGCAGCACATCAACCGACGGCCCAGCATCAACCAACACCCCAGCAACAGACAGCACATCAACCGACGCCCCAGCAACAGAGAGTGAATCAACCGACGCCCCAGGAACAGACAGCGCATCAACCGACGTCCCAGCAACAGACAGCGCATCAACCGCCGCCGCAGCAACAGACAATGCATCAACCGACACCCCAGCAACAGACAATGTATCAACCGACGCCCCAGCAACAGACAGCACATCAACCGACGCCACAGCAGCATCAACCGAGGCACCAGCAACCAACAGTGCATCAACCGACGCCCCAGCATCAACCAACGCCCCTGCAACAGACAGCTCATCAACCGAAGCCCCAGCAACAGACAGCACATCAACCGACGCCTCAACAGCATCAACCGAGGCACCAGCAACCAACAGTGCATCAACCGACGCCCCAGCGTCAACCGACGCCCCTGCAACAGACAGCTCATCAACTGAAGCCCCAGCAACAGACAATGCATCAACCGACACCCCAGGAACAGACAGCGCATCAACCGACGTCCCAGCAACAGACAGCGCATCAACCGACGCCGCAGCAACAGACAATGCATCAACCGACACCCCAGCAACAGACAATGCATCAACCGACGCCCCAGCAACAGACAGCACATCAACCGACGCCACAGCAGCATCAACCGAGGCACCAGCAACCAACAGTGCATCAACCGACGCCCCAGCATCAACCAACGCCCCTGCAACAGACAGCTCATCAACCGAAGCCCCAGCAACAGACAGCACATCAACCGACGCCTCAACAGCATCAACCGAGGCACCAGCAACCAACAGTGCATCAACCGACGCCCCAGCGTCAACCGACGCCCCTGCAACAGACAGCTCATCAACTGAAGCCCCAGCAACAGACAATGCATCAACCGACACCCCAGCAACAGACAATGCATCAACCGACGCCCCAGCAACAGACAGCACATCAACGGACGGCACAGCAGCATCAACCGACTCCCCAGCAGCATCAACCGATGCCTCAGCAACTGACGCCCCTGCAACAGGGAGTGCATCAACCGATGCCCCAGCATCAACAACCGATGCCCCAGCAACAGAGAGTGCATCAACCAATGTCCCAGCATCTACCGAGGCCCCAGCAACCAACAGCGCATCAACCGAAACCCCAGCAGCATCAACCAATAACCCAGCAGCATCAACCGACGCCCCAGCATCAACCGGCGCCCCAGCAACAGAAAGCGCATCAACTGATGCCCCAGCCGCATCAACTGATGCCCCAGCAGCATCAACAGATGGCCCAGCAGCATCAACTGATGCCCCAGCAACAGGCAGTGCATCAACAAACACCCCAGCAACATCAACCGACGCACCAGCATCAACCGCCCCAATTGCATCAACCAATGCCCCAATTGCAGAAGTGGCAATCCGAAGATCAGCAGAAACAGCCTTGGCAGCATCTACAACTGCTGCGTCAGCAGCAGCATCACTGGCCAGCTCAGCTGCGGCAGCAACAGCCGCAGCTTCAGGGGGTTTCTCACAAGCAGAGGAAGCTGCAGAAGCTGCTTCATCTGCTGCGGAAGAGGCAGCCACTGCTGCGTTGGAGTTTGCACAAGGCACAATAGATGCATCAGCAGCTGCAGCAGCAGCTCAGAGTGCAGCAGACGCATCCCAAACTGCTGCAACAAGAGCTCAAGAAGCTGCAACAGGAGCGAGTGGGGACTTCGCCACGTTTGCAATAGAACTCGCACAAGCAGCACAAGTAGCAGCAATCATAGCGAGCTCAGCCGCAGATACATCAGACAGAGCAGCGGAAGTTATGGCTTCTGTAGTCACCTCAGAAAATGCAGCATCTATCATAGCAGATGCAAGAAATGTAAATCAAGAGGCTGAGATGGCAACGCGAGAGCTCCAGGTTTTCCTCAATTCAGCAGAGCTACCAGCAGATGTAGAGGCCAGCATAAGACCAGCCATAGAGTCGGCCAAAAGTTCAGCTGCATTGGCAGAACAAACAGCAGCTCAGGCTGAAGTTGCACTCGACACAGCAGAGCGAGCTAGAGCACCAACTGGAGGAGATGCGGAAGCTGAGTTAGCTGGTGAATTAGCTATCCAACAAATACAAACTGCAGCACAAAGCGCAGGTGCAGCAGCAGTCGCTGCGGCAGGACCTTCAATGACAGACAGCACATCAACCAACGCCCCAGGAACAGGCAGCACATCAACCGACGGCCCAGCATCAACCAACACCCCAGCAACAGACAGCACATCAACCGACGCCCCAGCAACAGAGAGTGCATCAACCGACGCCCCAGGAACAGACAGCGCATCAACCGACGTCCCAGCAACAGACAGCGCATCAACCGCCGCCGCAGCAACAGACAATGCATCAACCGACACCCCAGCAACAGACAATGCATCAACCGACGCCCCAGCAACAGACAGCACATCAACCGACGCCACAGCAACAGAGAGTGCATCAACCGACGCCCCAGGAACAGACAGCACATCAACCGACGCCACAGCAGCATCAACCGAGGCACCAGCAACCAACAGTGCATCAACCGACGCCCCAGCATCAACCAACGCCCCTGCAACAGACAGCTCATCAACCGAAGCCCCAGCAACAGACAGCACATCAACCGACACCCCAGCAGCATCAACCGATGCCCCAGCAACAGGGAGTGCATCAACCGATGCCCCAGCATCAGACAGCACATCAACGGACGGCACAGCAGCATCAACCGATGCCCCAGCAGCATCAACCGATGCCTCAGCAACTGACGCCCCTGCAACAGGGAGTGCAACAACCGATGCCCCAGCATCAACAACCGATGCCCCAGCAACAGAGAGTGCATCAACCAATGTCCCAGCATCTACCGAGGCCCCAGCAACCAACAGTGCATCAACCGACGCTCCAGCTTCAACCGATACCCCAGCAACAGGGAGTGCATCAAGCGAAGCCCCAGCATCAACCGACGCCCCAGCAACAGACAATGGATCAACCGACACCCCAGCAACAGACAATGCATCAACCGACGCCCCAGCAACAGACAGCACATCAACCGACACCCCAGCAGCATCAACCGATGCCCCAGCAACAGGGAGTGCATCAACCGATGCCCCAGCATCAACAACTGATGCCCCAGCAACAGAGAGTGCATCAACCGATGCCCCAGCAACTACCGAGGCCCCAGCAACCAAAAGTGCATCAACCGACTCTCCAGCTTCAACCGACGCCCCAGCATCAACCGACGCCCCAGCAACAGGCAGCACATCAACCGACGGCCCTGCAACAGACAGCGCATCAACTGATGCCCCAGCCGCATCAACCGATACCCCATCATCAACCGACGTCCAAGCAACAGGCAGCACATCAACCGACACCCCAGCAACAGACGGCGCATCAACCGACACCCCAGGAGCATCAACCGAGGCACCAGCAACCAACAGTGCATCAACCGACGCCCCAGCATCAACCAACGCCCCTGCAACAGACAGCTCAGCAACCGAAGCCCCAGCAACAGACAGCACATCAACCGACACCCCAGCAACAGACAATGCATCAACCGACGCCCCAGCAACAGACAGCACATCAACGGACGGCACAGCAGCATCAACCGACGCCCCAGCAGCATCAACCGATGCCTCAGCAACTGACGCCCCTGCAACAGGGAGTGCAACAACTGATGCCCCAGCATCAACAACCGATGCCCCAGCAACAGAGAGTGCATCAACCAATGTCCCAGCATCTACCGAGGCCCCAGCAACCAACAGTGCATCAACCGACGCTCCAGCTTCAACCGATACCCCAGCAACAGGGAGTGCATCAAGCGAAGCCCCAGCATCAACCGACGCCCCAGCAACAGACAATGGATCAACCGACACCCCAGCAACAGACAATGCATCGACCGACGCCCCAGCAACAGACAGCACATCAACCGACACCCCAGCAGCATCAACCGATGCCCCAGCAACAGGGAGTGCATCAACCGATGCCCCAGCATCAACAACTGATGCCCCAGCAACAGAGAGTGCATCAACCGATGCCCCAGCAACTACCGAGGCCCCAGCAACCAAAAGTGTATCAACCGACTCTCCAGCTTCAACCGACGCCCCAGCATCAACCGACGCCCCAGCAACAGGCAGCACATCAACCGACGGCCCTGCAACAGACAGCGCATCAACTGATGCCCCAGCCGCATCAACCGATACCCCATCATCAACCGACGCCCAAGCAACAGGCAGCACATCAACCGACACCCCAGCAACAGACAGCGTATCAACCGACACCCCAGGAGCATCAACCGATGCCCCAGCATCAACCGACGCCCCAGCAACAGGCAGCGCATCAACCGACGCCCCAGCAGCATCAACCGATGCCCAAGCAACAGAGAGTGCATCAACCGACGCCCCAGCATCAACCGACGCTCCAGCAACTAACAGCGCATCAACCGATGCCCCAGCAGCATCAACCGACGCCCCAGCAACCAACACCCCTGCAACCGACACCCCTGCAACCAACAGCGCATCAACCGAAGCCCCAGCAGCATCAACCGACGCCCCAGCAACCAACACCCTTTCAACCAACAGCGCATCAACCGACGCCCCAGCAGCATCAACCGATGCCCCAGCAACCGACGCACCAGCAACAGACAGCACATCCACCGACGCCCCAGCAGCATCAACTGATGCCCCAGCAACAGAGAGTGCATCAACCGACGCCCCAGGAACAGACAGCACGTCAACCGAAGCCCCAGCATCAACCGACGCCCCAGAAGCATCAACCGATGCTCCAGCAACAGAAAGCGCATCAACCGACGCCGCAGCAGCATCAACCGATGCCCCAGCAACAGAGAGTGCATCAACCGACGCCCCAGCAGCATCAACCGATGCCCCAGCAACCGACACCCCTGCAACCGACACCCCTGCAACCAACAGCGCATCAACCGAAACCCCAGCAGCATCAACCAACAACCCAGCAGCATCAACCGACGCCCCAGCATCAACCGGCGCCCCAGCAACAGAAAGCGCATCAACTGATGCCCCAGCCGCATCAACTGATGCCCCAGCAGCATCAACAGATGTCCCAGCAGCATCAACTGATGCCCCAGCAACAGGCAGTGCATCAACAAACACCCCAGCAACATCAACCGACGCACCAGCATCAACCGCCCCAATTGCATCAACCAATGCCCCAATTGCAGAAGTGGCAGTCCGAAGATCAGCAGAAACAGCCTTGGCAGCATCTACAACTGCTGCGTCAGCAGCAGCATCACTGGCCAGCTCAGCTGCGGCAGCAACAGCCGCAGCTTCAGGGGGTTTCTCACAAGCAGAGGAAGCTGCAGAAGCTGCTTCATCTGCTGCGGAAGAGGCAGCCACTGCTGCGTTGGAGTTTGCACAAGGCACAATAGATGCATCAGCAGCTGCAGCAGCAGCTCAGAGTGCAGCAGACGCATCCCAAACTGCTGCAACAAGAGCTCAAGAAGCTGCAACAGGAGCGAGTGGGGACTTCGCCACGTTTGCAATAGAACTCGCACAAGCAGCACAAGTAGCAGCAATCATAGCGAGGTCAGCCGCAGATACATCAGACAGAGCAGCGGAAGTTATGGCTTCTGTAGTCACCTCAGAAAATGCAGCATCTATCATAGCAGATGCAAGAAATGCAAATCAAGAGGCTGAGATGGCAACGCGAGAGCTCCAGGTTTTCCTCAATTCAGCAGAGCTACCAGCAGATGTAGAGGCCAGCATAAGACCAGCCATAGAGTCGGCCAAAAGTTCAGCTGCATTGGCAGAACAAACAGCAGCTCAGGCTGAAGTTGCACTCGACACAGCAGAGCGAGCTAGAGCACCAACTGGAGGAGATGCGGAAGCTGAGTTAGCTGGTGAATTAGCTATCCAACAAATACAAACTGCAGCACAAACCGCAGGTGCAGCAGCAGTCGCTGCGGCAGGACCTTCAATGACAGACAGCACATCAACCAACGCCCCAGGAACAGGCAGCACATCAACCGACGGCCCAGCATCAACCAACACCCCAGCAACAGACAGCACATCAACCGACCCCCAAGCAACAGAGAGTGCATCAACCGACACCCCAGGAACAGACAGCGCATCAACCGACGTCCCAGCAACAGACAGCGCATCAACCGACGCCGCAGCAACAGACAATGCATCAACCGACACCCCAGCAACAGACAATGCATCAACCGACGCCCCAGCAACAGACAGCACATCAACCGACGCCACAGCAGCATCAACCGAGGCACCAGCAACCAACAGTGCATCAACCGACGCCCCAGCATCAACCAACGCCCCTGCAACAGACAGCTCATCAACCGAAGCCCCAGCAACAGACAGCACATCAACCGACGCCTCAACAGCATCAACCGAGGCACCAGCAACCAACAGTGCATCAACCGACGCCCCAGCGTCAACCGACGCCCCTGCAACAGACAGCTCATCAACTGAAGCCCCAGCAACAGACAATGCATCAACCGACACCCCAGCAACAGACAATGCATCAACCGACGCCCCAGCAACAGACAGCACATCAACGGACGGCACAGCAGCATCAACCGACGCCCCAGCAGCATCAACCGATGCCTCAGCAACTGACGCCCCTGCAACAGGGAGTGCATCAACCGATGCCCCAGCATCAACAACCGATGCCCCAGCAACAGAGAGTGCATCAACCAATGTCCCAGCATCTACCGAGGCCCCAGCAACCAACAGCGCATCAACCGAAACCCCAGCAGCATCAACCAATAACCCAGCAGCATCAACCGACGCCCCAGCATCAACCGGCCCAATTGCATCAACCAATGCCCCAATTGCAGAAGTGGCAATCCGAAGATCAGCAGAAACAGCCTTGGCAGCATCTACAACTGCTGCGTCAGCAGCAGCATCACTGGCCAGCTCAGCTGCGGCAGCAACAGCCGCAGCTTCAGGGGGTTTCTCACAAGCAGAGGAAGCTGCAGAAGCTGCTTCATCTGCTGCGGAAGAGGCAGCCACTGCTGCGTTGGAGTTTGCACAAGGCACAATAGATGCATCAGCAGCTGCAGCAGCAGCTCAGAGTGCAGCAGACGCATCCCAAACTGCTGCAACAAGAGCTCAAGAAGCTGCAACAGGAGCGAGTGGGGACTTCGCCACGTTTGCAATAGAACTCGCACAAGCAGCACAAGTAGCAGCAATCATAGCGAGCTCAGCCGCAGATACATCAGACAGAGCAGCGGAAGTTATGGCTTCTGTAGTCACCTCAGAAAATGCAGCATCTATCATAGCAGATGCAAGAAATGTAAATCAAGAGGCTGAGATGGCAACGCGAGAGCTCCAGGTTTTCCTCAATTCAGCAGAGCTACCAGCAGATGTAGAGGCCAGCATAAGACCAGCCATAGAGTCGGCCAAAAGTTCAGCTGCATTGGCAGAACAAACAGCAGCTCAGGCTGAAGTTGCACTCGACACAGCAGAGCGAGCTAGAGCACCAACTGGAGGAGATGCGGAAGCTGAGTTAGCTGGTGAATTAGCTATCCAACAAATACAAACTGCAGCACAAAGCGCAGGTGCAGCAGCAGTCGCTGCGGCAGGACCTTCAATGACAGACAGCACATCAACCAACGCCCCAGGAACAGGCAGCACATCAACCGACGGCCCAGCATCAACCAACACCCCAGCAACAGACAGCACATCAACCGACGCCCCAGCAACAGAGAGTGCATCAACCGACGCCCCAGGAACAGACAGCGCATCAACCGACGTCCCAGCAACAGACAGCGCATCAACCGCCGCCGCAGCAACAGACAATGCATCAACCGACACCCCAGCAACAGACAATGCATCAACCGACGCCCCAGCAACAGACAGCACATCAACCGACGCCACAGCAACAGAGAGTGCATCAACCGACGCCCCAGGAACAGACAGCACATCAACCGACGCCACAGCAGCATCAACCGAGGCACCAGCAACCAACAGTGCATCAACCGACGCCCCAGCATCAACCAACGCCCCTGCAACAGACAGCTCATCAACCGAAGCCCCAGCAACAGACAGCACATCAACCGACACCCCAGCAGCATCAACCGATGCCCCAGCAACAGGGAGTGCATCAACCGATGCCCCAGCATCAGACAGCACATCAACGGACGGCACAGCAGCATCAACCGATGCCCCAGCAGCATCAACCGATGCCTCAGCAACTGACGCCCCTGCAACAGGGAGTGCAACAACCGATGCCCCAGCATCAACAACCGATGCCCCAGCAACAGAGAGTGCATCAACCAATGTCCCAGCATCTACCGAGGCCCCAGCAACCAACAGTGCATCAACCGACGCTCCAGCTTCAACCGATACCCCAGCAACAGGGAGTGCATCAAGCGAAGCCCCAGCATCAACCGACGCCCCAGCAACAGACAATGGATCAACCGACACCCCAGCAACAGACAATGCATCAACCGACGCCCCAGCAACAGACAGCACATCAACCGACACCCCAGCAGCATCAACCGATGCCCCAGCAACAGGGAGTGCATCAACCGATGCCCCAGCATCAACAACTGATGCCCCAGCAACAGAGAGTGCATCAACCGATGCCCCAGCAACTACCGAGGCCCCAGCAACCAAAAGTGCATCAACCGACTCTCCAGCTTCAACCGACGCCCCAGCATCAACCGACGCCCCAGCAACAGGCAGCACATCAACCGACGGCCCTGCAACAGACAGCGCATCAACTGATGCCCCAGCCGCATCAACCGATACCCCATCATCAACCGACGTCCAAGCAACAGGCAGCACATCAACCGACACCCCAGCAACAGACGGCGCATCAACCGACACCCCAGGAGCATCAACCGAGGCACCAGCAACCAACAGTGCATCAACCGACGCCCCAGCATCAACCAACGCCCCTGCAACAGACAGCTCAGCAACCGAAGCCCCAGCAACAGACAGCACATCAACCGACACCCCAGCAACAGACAATGCATCAACCGACGCCCCAGCAACAGACAGCACATCAACGGACGGCACAGCAGCATCAACCGACGCCCCAGCAGCATCAACCGATGCCTCAGCAACTGACGCCCCTGCAACAGGGAGTGCAACAACTGATGCCCCAGCATCAACAACCGATGCCCCAGCAACAGAGAGTGCATCAACCAATGTCCCAGCATCTACCGAGGCCCCAGCAACCAACAGTGCATCAACCGACGCTCCAGCTTCAACCGATACCCCAGCAACAGGGAGTGCATCAAGCGAAGCCCCAGCATCAACCGACGCCCCAGCAACAGACAATGGATCAACCGACACCCCAGCAACAGACAATGCATCGACCGACGCCCCAGCAACAGACAGCACATCAACCGACACCCCAGCAGCATCAACCGATGCCCCAGCAACAGGGAGTGCATCAACCGATGCCCCAGCATCAACAACTGATGCCCCAGCAACAGAGAGTGCATCAACCGATGCCCCAGCAACTACCGAGGCCCCAGCAACCAAAAGTGTATCAACCGACTCTCCAGCTTCAACCGACGCCCCAGCATCAACCGACGCCCCAGCAACAGGCAGCACATCAACCGACGGCCCTGCAACAGACAGCGCATCAACTGATGCCCCAGCCGCATCAACCGATACCCCATCATCAACCGACGCCCAAGCAACAGGCAGCACATCAACCGACACCCCAGCAACAGACAGCGTATCAACCGACACCCCAGGAGCATCAACCGATGCCCCAGCATCAACCGACGCCCCAGCAACAGGCAGCGCATCAACCGACGCCCCAGCAGCATCAACCGATGCCCAAGCAACAGAGAGTGCATCAACCGACGCCCCAGCATCAACCGACGCTCCAGCAACTAACAGCGCATCAACCGATGCCCCAGCAGCATCAACCGACGCCCCAGCAACCAACACCCCTGCAACCGACACCCCTGCAACCAACAGCGCATCAACCGAAGCCCCAGCAGCATCAACCGACACCCCAGCAACCAACACCCTTTCAACCAACAGCGCATCAACCGACGCCCCAGCAGCATCAACCGATGCCCCAGCAACCGACGCACCAGCAACAGACAGCACATCCACCGACGCCCCAGCAGCATCAACTGATGCCCCAGCAACAGAGAGTGCATCAACCGACGCCCCAGGAACAGACAGCACGTCAACCGAAGCCCCAGCATCAACCGACGCCCCAGAAGCATCAACCGATGCTCCAGCAACAGAAAGCGCATCAACCGACGCCGCAGCAGCATCAACCGATGCCCCAGCAACAGAGAGTGCATCAACCGACGCCCCAGCAGCATCAACCGATGCCCCAGCAACCGACACCCCTGCAACCGACACCCCTGCAACCAACAGCGCATCAACCGAAACCCCAGCAGCATCAACCAACAACCCAGCAGCATCAACCGACGCCCCAGCATCAACCGGCGCCCCAGCAACAGAAAGCGCATCAACTGATGCCCCAGCCGCATCAACTGATGCCCCAGCAGCATCAACAGATGTCCCAGCAGCATCAACTGATGCCCCAGCAACAGGCAGTGCATCAACAAACACCCCAGCAACATCAACCGACGCACCAGCATCAACCGCCCCAATTGCATCAACCAATGCCCCAATTGCAGAAGTGGCAGTCCGAAGATCAGCAGAAACAGCCTTGGCAGCATCTACAACTGCTGCGTCAGCAGCAGCATCACTGGCCAGCTCAGCTGCGGCAGCAACAGCCGCAGCTTCAGGGGGTTTCTCACAAGCAGAGGAAGCTGCAGAAGCTGCTTCATCTGCTGCGGAAGAGGCAGCCACTGCTGCGTTGGAGTTTGCACAAGGCACAATAGATGCATCAGCAGCTGCAGCAGCAGCTCAGAGTGCAGCAGACGCATCCCAAACTGCTGCAACAAGAGCTCAAGAAGCTGCAACAGGAGCGAGTGGGGACTTCGCCACGTTTGCAATAGAACTCGCACAAGCAGCACAAGTAGCAGCAATCATAGCGAGGTCAGCCGCAGATACATCAGACAGAGCAGCGGAAGTTATGGCTTCTGTAGTCACCTCAGAAAATGCAGCATCTATCATAGCAGATGCAAGAAATGCAAATCAAGAGGCTGAGATGGCAACGCGAGAGCTCCAGGTTTTCCTCAATTCAGCAGAGCTACCAGCAGATGTAGAGGCCAGCATAAGACCAGCCATAGAGTCGGCCAAAAGTTCAGCTGCATTGGCAGAACAAACAGCAGCTCAGGCTGAAGTTGCACTCGACACAGCAGAGCGAGCTAGAGCACCAACTGGAGGAGATGCGGAAGCTGAGTTAGCTGGTGAATTAGCTATCCAACAAATACAAACTGCAGCACAAACCGCAGGTGCAGCAGCAGTCGCTGCGGCAGGACCTTCAATGACAGACAGCACATCAACCAACGCCCCAGGAACAGGCAGCACATCAACCGACGGCCCAGCATCAACCAACACCCCAGCAACAGACAGCACATCAACCGACCCCCAAGCAACAGAGAGTGCATCAACCGACACCCCAGGAACAGACAGCGCATCAACCGACGTCCCAGCAACAGACAGCGCATCAACCGACGCCGCAGCAACAGACAATGCATCAACCGACACCCCAGCAACAGACAATGCATCAACCGACGCCCCAGCAACAGACAGCACATCAACCGACGCCACAGCAGCATCAACCGAGGCACCAGCAACCAACAGTGCATCAACCGACGCCCCAGCATCAACCAACGCCCCTGCAACAGACAGCTCATCAACCGAAGCCCCAGCAACAGACAGCACATCAACCGACGCCTCAACAGCATCAACCGAGGCACCAGCAACCAACAGTGCATCAACCGACGCCCCAGCGTCAACCGACGCCCCTGCAACAGACAGCTCATCAACTGAAGCCCCAGCAACAGACAATGCATCAACCGACACCCCAGCAACAGACAATGCATCAACCGACGCCCCAGCAACAGACAGCACATCAACGGACGGCACAGCAGCATCAACCGACGCCCCAGCAGCATCAACCGATGCCTCAGCAACTGACGCCCCTGCAACAGGGAGTGCATCAACCGATGCCCCAGCATCAACAACCGATGCCCCAGCAACAGAGAGTGCATCAACCAATGTCCCAGCATCTACCGAGGCCCCAGCAACCAACAGCGCATCAACCGAAACCCCAGCAGCATCAACCAATAACCCAGCAGCATCAACCGACGCCCCAGCATCAACCGGCCCAATTGCATCAACCAATGCCCCAATTGCAGAAGTGGCAATCCGAAGATCAGCAGAAACAGCCTTGGCAGCATCTACAACTGCTGCGTCAGCAGCAGCATCACTGGCCAGCTCAGCTGCGGCAGCAACAGCCGCAGCTTCAGGGGGTTTCTCACAAGCAGAGGAAGCTGCAGAAGCTGCTTCATCTGCTGCGGAAGAGGCAGCCACTGCTGCGTTGGAGTTTGCACAAGGCACAATAGATGCATCAGCAGCTGCAGCAGCAGCTCAGAGTGCAGCAGACGCATCCCAAACTGCTGCAACAAGAGCTCAAGAAGCTGCAACAGGAGCGAGTGGGGACTTCGCCACGTTTGCAATAGAACTCGCACAAGCAGCACAAGTAGCAGCAATCATAGCGAGCTCAGCCGCAGATACATCAGACAGAGCAGCGGAAGTTATGGCTTCTGTAGTCACCTCAGAAAATGCAGCATCTATCATAGCAGATGCAAGAAATGTAAATCAAGAGGCTGAGATGGCAACGCGAGAGCTCCAGGTTTTCCTCAATTCAGCAGAGCTACCAGCAGATGTAGAGGCCAGCATAAGACCAGCCATAGAGTCGGCCAAAAGTTCAGCTGCATTGGCAGAACAAACAGCAGCTCAGGCTGAAGTTGCACTCGACACAGCAGAGCGAGCTAGAGCACCAACTGGAGGAGATGCGGAAGCTGAGTTAGCTGGTGAATTAGCTATCCAACAAATACAAACTGCAGCACAAAGCGCAGGTGCAGCAGCAGTCGCTGCGGCAGGACCTTCAATGACAGACAGCACATCAACCAACGCCCCAGGAACAGGCAGCACATCAACCGACGGCCCAGCATCAACCAACACCCCAGCAACAGACAGCACATCAACCGACGCCCCAGCAACAGAGAGTGCATCAACCGACGCCCCAGGAACAGACAGCGCATCAACCGACGTCCCAGCAACAGACAGCGCATCAACCGCCGCCGCAGCAACAGACAATGCATCAACCGACACCCCAGCAACAGACAATGCATCAACCGACGCCCCAGCAACAGACAGCACATCAACCGACGCCACAGCAACAGAGAGTGCATCAACCGACGCCCCAGGAACAGACAGCACATCAACCGACGCCACAGCAGCATCAACCGAGGCACCAGCAACCAACAGTGCATCAACCGACGCCCCAGCATCAACCAACGCCCCTGCAACAGACAGCTCATCAACCGAAGCCCCAGCAACAGACAGCACATCAACCGACACCCCAGCAGCATCAACCGATGCCCCAGCAACAGGGAGTGCATCAACCGATGCCCCAGCATCAGACAGCACATCAACGGACGGCACAGCAGCATCAACCGATGCCCCAGCAGCATCAACCGATGCCTCAGCAACTGACGCCCCTGCAACAGGGAGTGCAACAACCGATGCCCCAGCATCAACAACCGATGCCCCAGCAACAGAGAGTGCATCAACCAATGTCCCAGCATCTACCGAGGCCCCAGCAACCAACAGTGCATCAACCGACGCTCCAGCTTCAACCGATACCCCAGCAACAGGGAGTGCATCAAGCGAAGCCCCAGCATCAACCGACGCCCCAGCAACAGACAATGGATCAACCGACACCCCAGCAACAGACAATGCATCAACCGACGCCCCAGCAACAGACAGCACATCAACCGACACCCCAGCAGCATCAACCGATGCCCCAGCAACAGGGAGTGCATCAACCGATGCCCCAGCATCAACAACTGATGCCCCAGCAACAGAGAGTGCATCAACCGATGCCCCAGCAACTACCGAGGCCCCAGCAACCAAAAGTGCATCAACCGACTCTCCAGCTTCAACCGACGCCCCAGCATCAACCGACGCCCCAGCAACAGGCAGCACATCAACCGACGGCCCTGCAACAGACAGCGCATCAACTGATGCCCCAGCCGCATCAACCGATACCCCATCATCAACCGACGTCCAAGCAACAGGCAGCACATCAACCGACACCCCAGCAACAGACGGCGCATCAACCGACACCCCAGGAGCATCAACCGAGGCACCAGCAACCAACAGTGCATCAACCGACGCCCCAGCATCAACCAACGCCCCTGCAACAGACAGCTCATCAACCGAAGCCCCAGCAACAGACAGCACATCAACCGACACCCCAGCAACAGACAATGCATCAACCGACGCCCCAGCAACAGACAGCACATCAACGGACGCCCCAGCAACAGACAATGCATCAACCGACACCCCAGCAACAGACAATGCATCAACCGACGCCCCAGCAACAGGGAGTGCATCAACCGATGCCCCAGCAACAGAAAGTGCATCAACCGATATCCCAGCATCTACCGAGGCCCCAGCAACCAACAGTGCATCAACCGACGCTCCAGCTTCAACCGACGCCCCAGCAACAGGGAGTGCATCAAGCGAATCCCCAGCATCAACAGATGCCCCAGCAACAGACAATGCATCAACCGACACCCCAGCAACAGACAATGCATCAACCGATGCCCCAGCATCTACCGAGGCCCCAGCAACCAACAGTGCATCAACCGACTCTCCAGCTTCAACCGACGCCTCAGCATCAACCAACGCCGCAGCAACAGGCAGCAGATCAACCGACACCCCAGCAGCATCAACCGACGCCTCAGCAACAGCCGACGCCCCAGCAACAGAAAGCGCATCAACCGACGCCACAACAACAGACAGCGCTTCAACCGACGCCTCAGCAACAGACAGCGCATCAACCGACACCCCAGCAGCATCAACCGATGCCGCAGCAACAGAAAGCGCATCAACCGAAGCCCCAGCATCAACCGACGCCACGGCAACAGACAGCGCAACTACCAATGCCCCAGCAACAGGCAGCACATCAACCGACGGCCCAGCATCAACAGTTGCCCCAGCAACCGACAGTGCATCAACCGACGCCCCAGCAACAACCGACGCCCTAGCAACAGACAGCACATCAACCAACGCCCCAGCAGCATCAACCGATGCCCCAGCAACAGAGAGCGCATCAACCGACACCCCAGCAACCAACAGTGCATCAACCGACGCCCCAGCATCAACTGACGCCCCAACCGATGCCCCAGCAGCATCAACAAATGCCCCAGGACCATCAACTGATGCCCCAGCACCATCAACCGATGCCGCAGTAACAGGCAGCGCATCAACCGACGCCCCAGCAACAGACAGCGCATCAACCGATGTCCCAGCAGCATCAACCGACGCCCCAGCATCAACAAACGCCCCAGCACCATCAACTGATGCCCCAGCACCATCAACCGATGCCGCAGTAACAGGCAGCACATCAACCGACGCCCCAGCAGCATCAACCGATGCCCCAGCAACCGACACACCTGCAACCGATGCCCCAGCAACCAACAGTGCATCAACCGAAGCCCCAGCATCAACCGATGCCCCAGCATCAACCGACACCCCAGCAACCGACAGTGCATCAACCGACGCCCCAGCAACAGACAGTGCATCAACCGATGCCCCAGCAGCATCAACCGACGCCCCAGCATCAACCGACACCCCAGCAGCATCAACCGACGCCTCAGCATCAACCAACGCCGCAGCAACAAGCAGCAGATCAACCGACACCCCAGCAGCATCAACCGACGCCTCAGCAACAGCCGACGCCCCAGCAACAGAAAGCGCATCAACCAACGCCACAACAACAGACAGCGCTTCAACCGACGCCTCAGCAACAGACAGCGCATCAACCGATGTCCCAGCAGCATCAACCGACGCCCCAGCATCAACAAACGCCCCAGCACCATCAACCGATGCCGCAGTAACAGGCAGCGCATCAACCGACGCCCCAGCAGCATCAACCGATGCCCCAGCAACCGACACACCTGCAACAGATGCCCCAGCAACCAACAGTGCATCAACCGAAGCCCCAGCATCAACCGATGCCCCAGCATCAACCGACACCCCAGCAACCGACAGTGCATCAACCGACGCCCCAGCAACAGACAGCGCATCAACCGATGCCCCAGCAGCATCAACCGACGCCCCAGCATCAACAAACGCTCCAGCACCATCAACTGATACCCCAGCACCATCAACCGATGCCGCAGTAACAGGCAGCGCATCAACCGACGCCCCAGCAGCATCAACCGATGCCCCAGCAACCGACACAACTGCAACCGATGCCCCAGCAACCAACAGTGCATCAACCGAAGCCCCAGCATCATCCGATGCCCCAGCCGCATCATCTGATGCCCCAGTCGCATCAACCGATGCCCCAGCAGCATCAACCGATGCCCCAGCATCAACCGACACCCCGGCAACCGACAGCGCATCAACCGACGCCCCAGCAGCATCAAACGACGCCCCAACCGATGCCCCAGCAGCATCAACCAACGCCCCAGCACCATCAACTGATGCCCCAGCCGCATCATCTGATGCCCCAGCCGCATCATCTGATGCCCCAGTCGCATCAACCGACACCCCGGCAACCAACAGCGCATCATCCCAAGCCCCAGCAGCATCAACCGATGCCCCAGCAACCGACACCCCTGCAACCAACAGCGCATCAACCGACGCCCCAGCAGCATCAACCGATGCCCCAGCAACCGACGCCCCAGCAACAGACAGCACATCAACCGACGCCCCAGCAGCATCAACCGACGCCCCAGCAGCATCAACTGATGCCCCAGCAGCATCAACTGATTCCCCATCAACAGAGAGTACATCAACCGACGCCCCAGCAACAGACAGCACGTCAACCGAAGCCCCAGCATCAACCGACGCCCCAGCAGCATCAACCGATGCCCCAGCAACAGAGAGTGCATCAACCGACGCCCCAGCAGCATCAACTGATGCCCCAGCAACAGAGAGTGCATCAACCGACGCCCCAGCAGCATCAACCGATGCCCCAGCAACCGACACCCCTGCAACCGACACCCCTGCAACCAACAGCGCATCAACCGAAGCCCCAGCAGCATCAACCAATAACCCAGCAGCATCAACCGATGCTCCAGCCTCAACCGACGCCCCAGCAACAACCGACGCCCCAGCAACAGACAGCGCATCAACTGATGCCCCAGCCGCATCAACCGAAGCCCCAGCAGCATCAACCGATGCGCCAGCCTCAACCGACGCCCCAGCATCAACCGACGCCCCAGCAACAGGCAGCGCATCAACCGACGGCCCAGCAACAGGCAGCGCATCAACCGACGCCCCAGCAACAGACAGCTCAGGCAATACCGATGATGTGCCCACTGACAGTATATCCACAGACGACACAGCCACTACCGTCAGCACAGGCACCACAGACGAAGTCACAGTGACTGAAACAATTGCTGAAGTGGCAGTCCGAAGATCAGCAGAAACAGCCTTGGCAGCATCCACAACTGCTGCTTCAGCAGCGGCATCACTGGCCAGCTCAGCTGCGGCAGCAACAGCCGCAGCTTCAGGGGGTTCCCCACAAATAGAAGAAGCTGCAGAAGATGCTTCATCTGCTGCGGAAGAGGCAGCCACTGCTGCATCTTCATTTTCACAAGGCATGATAAATGCGCCTGCAGTCGCAGCAGCAGCAGATAAAGCAGCAGACGCATCTGAAACTGCTGCAAGAAGAGCCCAAGAAGCTGCAGCGGGAGCGAGCGGGGACTTGGCCTTGTATGCAGTAGAACTCGCGCAAACAGCACAAAATGCAGCAACCATAGCAAGGTCAGCCGCAAATACATCTGATTTAGCAGCAAATATAATGGATTCTGAAGTCACAGCAGAAAATGCAGCATCTATCATAGAACAGGCAAGAAATGCAACCCAAGCGGTTGAGATGGCAGCGCAAGAGCTCAGAGTTTTCCTCAATTCAGCAGACCTACCACCAGATGTCGAGGCCAGCGTAAGACAAGCCATAGAGGCAGCCGAAAGTTCAGCTGCATTGGCAGAACAAACATCATCTCAGGCTCAAGTTGCACTCGCCACAGCAGAGCGAGCTAGGGCACAAAATGGAGGAGATGTGGAAGCTGAGTTAGCTAGTGAACTCGCTCTCCTACAAATACAAACTGCAGCACAGAGCGCAGGTGCAGCGGCAGTCGCTGTGGAAGGACCGCCAATGGCAATGCAAAGATCAGCAGAGACAGCTGTTGCAGCGTCCATAACTGCCGCATCAGCAGCAGCATCATTAGCCAGCTCAGCTGCGGCAGCTACAGCCGCAGCTTCAGGGGGGTCCTCACAAGCAGAAGAAGCTGCAGAAGATGCTTCATCTGCTGCAGACGAGGCAGCCACTGCTGCGTTGGAGTTTGCACAAGGAACAATAGATGCATCAACAGCTGCAGCAGCAGCGGAGAGTGCAGCAGACGCATCTGAAATTGCTGCAACAAGAGCCCAAGAAGCTGCGGCGGGAGCAAGTGGGGACTTGGCCCTGTTTGCAGAAGAACTCGCGCAAGCAGCACAAAATGCAGCAACCATAGCAAGGTCAGCAGCAAATACATCCGATTTAGCAGCCAATATGATGGCTTCTGAGGTCACCGCAGAAAATGCAACATCTATCATAGAACAGGCAAGAAATACAAACCAAGAGGTTGAGATGGCAGCGCAAGAGCTCCGAGTTTTCCTCAATTCAACAGACCTACCACCAGATGTCGAGGCCAGCGTAAGACAAGCCATAGAAGCAGCCGAAAGTTCAGCTGCATTGGCAGAACAAACAGCAGCTCAGGCTCAAGTTGCACTTGACACAGCAGAGCGAGCTGCGGCATCAACTGGAGGAGCGAGGGAAGCTGAGTTAGCTGGTGAATTAGCTATCCTACAAATACAAACTGCAGCACAAAGCGGAGGTGCAGCGGCAGTCGCTGCGGAAGGACCTGCAATGGCAATGCAAAGATCAGCAGAGACAGCTGTTGCAGCGTCCATAACTGCCGCTTCAGCAGCAGCATCATTAGCCAGCTCAGCTGCGGCAGCAACAGCCGCAGCTTCAGGGGGGTCCTCACAAGCAGAAGAAGCTGCAGAAGATGCCTCAACTGCTGCAGACGAGGCAGCCACTGCTGCGTTGGAGTTTGCACAAGGCAAAATAGATCCAGAAGCAGCGGCAGCAGCAGCAGATAATGCAGCAGACGCATCTGAAACTGCTGCAAGAAGAGCCCAAGAAGCTGCGGCGGGAGCGAGCGGGGACTTGGCCCCGTTTGCAGAAGAACTCGCGCAAGCAGCACAAAATGCAGCAACCATAGCAAGGTCAGCCGCAGATACATCAGACAGAGCAGCGGTAGTTCTGGCTTCTGGAATCAACGCAGAAAATGCAGCGTCTATCATAGAAGATGCAAGAAATGCAAACCAAGAGGCCAAGATGGCAGCGCAAGAGCTCAGAGTTTTCCTCAATTCAGCAGACCTACCACCAGATGTCGAGGCCAGCGTAAGACAAGCCATAGAGGCAGCCGAAAGTTCAGCTGCATTGGCAGAACAAACAGCAGCTCAGGCTCAAGTTGCACTTGACACAGCAGAGCGAGCTGCGGCATCAACTGGAGGAGCTAGGGAAGCTGAGTTAGCTGGTGAATTAGCTCTCCTACAAATACAAACTGCAGCACAAAGCGGAGGTGCAGCGGCAGTGGCTGCGGAAGGACCTGCAATGGCAATGCAAAGATCAGCAGAGACAGCTGTTGCAGCATCCATAACTGCCGCTTCAGCAGCAGCATCACTGGCCAGCTCAGCTGCGGCAGCAACAGCCGCAGCTTCAGGGGGATCCTCACAAGCAGAAGAAGCTGCAGAAGATGCCTCAACTGCTGCGGAAGAGGCAGCCACTGCTGCGTTGGAGTTTGCACAAGGCACAATAGATCCAGAAGCAGCGGCAGCAGCAGCAGATAATGCAGCAGATGCATCTGAAACTGCTGCAAGAAGAGCCCAAGAAGCTGCAACAGCAGCGAGTGGGGACTTGGCCACGTTTGCAATAGAACTCGCGCAAGCAGCACAAGATGCAGCAATCATAGCGAGGTTAGCCGCAGATACATCAGACAGAGCAGCAGAAGTTCTAGCTTCTGGAGTCACCTCAGAAAATGCAGCATCTATCATAGAAGATGCAAGAAATGCAAACCAAGAGGCTGAGATGGTAGCACAAGACCTCCAACTTTTAATCAATTCAGTAGAACTAGCAGAAGATGTAGAGGACAGTGTAAGACAAGCCATAGAGGCGGCCGAAAGCTCGGCTGCATTGGCAGAACAAACAGCAGCTGAGGCTCAAGTTGCACTCGACACAGCAGAACAAGCTGCATCATCAACTGCTGGAGATCCAGATGCTGAGTTAGCTGCTGAATTAGCTCTCTTACAAATACAAACAGCAGCTCAAAGCGCAGGTAAAGCGGCAGAAGCTGCGCCAATACCAACAGCTGTCCAAGCTTCAAGACAAGCCTCACTGGCAGCAGCAGCGACATCCCTCGCAGCCTCAGCGGCGGCAGTTACGGCGGCTGGTACTGGAGCAGATCTAGAAGGCCTCATCAACACCGCCTTGGCAAGGGCAGAGGCAGCAAATCTTGCAGCTATATCTGTTGCCAATGGAGACGCGGACCCACAGGAGGCTACAGCTGCCGCAGCAAGAGCGGCAGATGCGGCAGAAGCCGTAGCTCAAGCAGTTGATGAAGCAGCAACAGAAGGAAGGATTAATGATGAAGCGGCACAGGTGTCGCTCGACGCGGCGGCAGTGGCCAGACGAGTGGTGGAAGAAGGACCAGATGAATTTTCCAACACTGTGGCACAATTTGAGATGACATCCAGAAATGCTGTCGAACTATTTTCAAGTCAGCTTCCATCCATGCTGACACCTGAAACGTCTGAAGCAATTCAGCTAGCAAGAGAAGTTGCGTTCCTGGCAGAAGCTACAGCAATCGTAGGAGGAACCGCAGAGAATTTTGAGGGTGCAAGAGCCTTAGCAAGATCTGCTAGCACAATAACACAAACAGCGATTCAAATGATGCGAGACCTTCCAGAAGGAACGGCACTTAGATTGGCGCAAGAGTCATTAGGGGTCGGTTTGACAGCCTCAGCTGCAGCAATAACTGCAACATGCTCGGCGGCCGCTGCCGCCGCCGGGCCAGGAGCAGAATCAGCCGCCAGAGCCGCTTTAACCGCTGCGGAGGAAGCGGCAAGCGCTGCCACCTCACTGAGTAACGGCGAAGGTACCCTGGAGTCGACAGTGAATGCCGGGCTTGCAGCGTCCGTCCAAGCCAGTAACGCAGCCAACGCAGCCATGGCAGCATCTCAAAACGGATCGGCCCTCGACATGGCATTGGCAAACGTGGCGACGGAGGCAGCTGAAATAGCATCGAGGGCAACAGAGACTGCGCAAAGCGTCGCCTCTGCCGGCGCAACGACGCAAACCATAATGGATGCTCGCCAAGTGGCCAGAGAAGTTGACGACGACTGGAGTGAGTTGACTGCGAGGGTGCAAGGCATGTTGGAAGATGCTTCGCAGGAAGGCTTCAGGGAGCTTGTGGACCTGCTGGCCATCCTGAGCGTGGCGTCCACAGGGCAGGTGTGCACCGACTTTACCAGGCAGACGGCAGAGTTGGCTGTGACGACAACCATGGCGGACCAACGCCTCAACCCTGAGACGGACAGGATGCGAGCTCTGTCGTCGGCGACGGCCTCATCCGCAAATGTCGCGGTGAGAACGGCAAACGCAGCGTTAGCCACGGCGACGCAAACAAACGGCGCAAACGTCCAGATGCTGTCACTCACCACCATGCTCGCCACCGTCATGCTCGCCTTGATATTGTG
Source organism: Festucalex cinctus (assembly GCF_051991245.1). Lineage (NCBI taxonomy): Eukaryota > Metazoa > Chordata > Actinopteri > Syngnathiformes > Syngnathidae > Festucalex > Festucalex cinctus. Next base: position 401,565 of record NC_135429.1, read on the forward strand.
AAGCATGTTTTAAATCAAGGACTTGAATTTAGTGAAGAAAGCCGCCTATTTATGCTTGTGATATAATAATATATTTTTCATATGTGCACCTCATCATTTGTTCCGTAGTGCTGGCTCACGATAAGTGTGTTTATCTGTTAGGACACCATCATGAACGTCAGGACAAAGAAAAGTATCGAGTGCGTGAATCGTGCTTGTACTTCTGCTGTGACACACCACAAATAGTGTTTTGCAATTGTGTAAGATGAAAGAAAATGTGACTACATAAGGGATAGAAATCAGAGATAAGGTGGACTCTCTCCCCCCAGGTGAGCGGGAAGCCCAAGGGCCCCGCCCACCGATGGCGCTTTTCCAATGATTATGTGCGTTTGACAGCACAAGATTGGATGAGTGAGATCGCTGCTCTGTTTCCTTCCTTTCTTGACCCCACACAATTAAAAAACAAAACAACAACTGGACTGATGGTTTCCCCTCTGCCTCTGCATCCACACCATCACCACAGCCACACGACCATATTTCCAGGTACACTTTTGAAAGTTGACAATGTATGACACACATTTCCTCAAATCACCGATGTTGGAAAATGTGTACACATATAACCTGTATTTAATCATGAGTATTTTACCTCTTCAAAATAGTGTAGTCAGAAGGGACTTGACTGTTTTCTTTATATCGTTTAAAAAGGAGAATTCTGCGTGCAATGGGACGTGTTCTGGTGGGGAGGAGTGGGTCACTTGTTCGCAGGTCAAGTTCTTGTATGAGCTTGTAAAACACAACTGTGAATTTTTCAATCTCGTACCACAGGTTTTGTTGATTTATTGAACAATTATTTATCCAAGTAAGGTAGACCAGGCTAACCTGGCAGAGTAAAAAAAATAAAAAATAAAGCAAGGTTAAGTACAGTTCAGTTTTCAACTTTTTTCCCCACATTTGATTGACGTCAAAATATATATGGACATACATCAGTCCAATTGTTTATCTTTTTTTTCTATCAAGACAAAACACTCAAGAAAAATAAAGATATACAAGGACCAAAGAAATACATTCAAAAGCAGTTACGAAGGGCCCTCACAGCCTGGGCCACATTGGGGACTTGCACATTGGAATATGAGTTTTTACAAAATAGTACAATAACATTTACACATGGATTTTTGTTGTTGTATTTTTTGCCAGGCCTAATTTCATGAGCTTTCTGTTTAGTCCAGCATAATTTTTCATGGCAAACGGCATCATCCCAGCAACATTGAAGGATGGTGTGCTTCGGTGGTAGAGTGATTGTCTCGCAATGCTGAGGTTGTGGGCTAGATTGCAGGCCATTGTGACCATGTGGAAGTATTCGTGAGTATAATACTGAACCCCCAGTTAATAATAATAACAATCCATCAATTATTTAAAGCGTTTTTCTGGACACTCAGACGCTTTACAGTGGATACAGCATTCATGCACTCACACATTTCTATTTTCAGTGATCGTGGTGATGGTGGGTTCGTTTCGAGTGATCGTGGTGACGGTGGGTTCGTTTTGAGTGATCGTGGTGACGGTGGGTTTGTTTTGAGTGATCGTGGTGACGGTGGGTTTGTTTTGAGTGATCGTGGTGACGGTGGGTTCGTTTTCATTGATCGTTGCGACGGTGGGTTCGTTTTCAGTGATCGTGGTGACGGTGGGTTCGTTTTCAGTGATCGTGGCGACGATGGGTTCGTTTTCAGTGATTGTGGTGACGGTGCGTTCGTTTTCAGTGATCGTGGCGACGGTGGGTTCGTTTTCAGTGATCGTGGCGACGGTGGGTTCGTTTTCAGTGATCGTGGCAACGGTGGGTTTGTTTTCAGTGATCGTGGCGACGATGGGTTCGTTTTCAGTAATTGTGGTGACGGTGGGTTTGTTTTCAGTGATCGTGGCGACGATGGGTTCGTTTTCAGTGATTGTGGTGACGGTGCGTTCGTTTTCAGTGATCGTGGTGACGGTGGGTCCGCTTTCGGTGACTGTGCCAGAGAAGGGTTCTTGCTCAGTGGTCTGGAGAAGTCGTCTCCCTTGACTTGGAAAAACAATCCGCCAATATGTTTCACAGTGTCAAAGCCCTTCCTTAAATCCAGCAACAGCGCCACCTACTACATTTCCTTCCTCCTGTTTCCTGATTTCCAATCACAAGCAGGTAACTGAGTCTGTTGAGAGCAAATGTCAAAAACCAAAGTGAAGCAAATTGATGTAGTGATTTGTCTCTAATGTAGAACTGATCAGCAAGGTTTTCTCCAGGACTTTTGACACAACTGGAAGAAGACAACTTGCTCTGTAGTTCCTTATCTTTCCTGCATTCCCGGATTTTCAATTCTTTGACCAAAGCATTTTTTTTTCAACCATTGGGCTGATTTGGACTCAAAGGTTCAAGGGGAGTGTCGACATTTGACACTTGAAGTGTTTGAGATATTTCTCCGATGCGATTATAGAGTGTTGACACGTGTGACTTGAAGTGAGAACGTACAAAAACAAGTTAATGGTCTGGAACAGCTGTTAACTGGATACGTTTAAGGAATGCAGGAAAGGTCTTAATAAATATTATGAAAATGATTATTTATCCAACATACTGTACACTCACAGAAGGTGCAATATCAATAATATGAATGCATTGATGGAAGCGCATACTGCAAATATGAAACAAACATGCCAGCCATAGTTTGAACATCCTCTTCCTGGACTACAGTACAGTACTTCCAAAAATGTGCCACTTTTCAGCACATTGGAAAATACAAGTAACAGACAAAAAAAAAAGGAAATATTTTGGGAGATAAACTGAATTTCACCTTGGAATGTTTAGCTTTTTTTTCTGTTTTCATAATATTTACAGAAAATAACCACATATGCTCTGCAAAACAGAGGATGGAAAAGCATCACAATGACAATCAAGACTTTCGTTTTTGTACTTTTACTTCTTGGTAAGTAATCGGAAGAAAAGATTCAAATATGGAGCTTCATGTAAGGCGTCTGACAAAAATCTTCCACGGGTTAAGCAGCACACAAAGAGGGAAGTCAAGGTAGACAAGGAACGACTCCAGACTGCTGAGGAAACATCCTTGTCAGGTACAGCCACTGAAAGCAAACCCACCGCCGCCACCACCCCGGAACGTGAACCCACCGCCGCCATGGAAAGCAAACCCACTGCCACTACGGAAAGTAAACCCACCGCCACGGAAAGCGAACCCACTGCTGCCACGGAAAGCGAACCCACTGCTGCCACGAAAAGCAAACCCACCGCTGCCGCCGCCACGGAAAGCAAACCCACTGAAAGCACCACCAACACAAATGATGTCACAGTGACTCAATCAATTGATGAACTTGTGGATCAATTGAGACACTTTCGAGAAGTTAGAAACATTCAGCTATGTAAATGTTTAAAAACAAATGTTTAAAAATGATGACATGGAAATGTATTGGAACTGTCCCTTGATGATTGTGCCCTTTTTTTGGGGCGGGCTTAAAGACTTCTCTTAAGTACTCTGGAAGCAGGGTTGGATGCTCTTAAAGTATCAGACATCGAAGCTTCACTGTTGTGAAAGACGACTTTTTGGCTTCTTCCCAACATTCCTCCGCCCATTGCGGGTGTTGCACTCAATAATAACCGGTTTGGTTCGTTTGATTAGCGCAATTTGCAAACGATACAAGGAAGGAACAAAGCTGGGAGGGCTTGTACAAAATTCCAATCATTTCATTAAGTTACATTAAATGTCAATTGACTAGGTAGACAGAACATAGGGGTCAGAAATAGTTAGAAACAAGACAGAAATAAAGTGAAACAACATTTAAGAACACAACAATCCAATAATAAACTCTAAATAAGTATCTACTGTTAGCTGCATTGAAATTCAGAATCAAACAAATCTTTTTTTTCAAATAAAAGATTTAATTTGAGAAAAGTCAACATATTATCCATCTATTCCAGGTGTCTCAGCTCTTATGTTCAGCACGCTTCTCACCTCCACCAGAGGTCGACCTCCTCTATATACCGGTATATGACACAGGCAAGGTAGTGGGGCCAGCCTCTTTGCTTTTGGTCTAGCAGTGACACTCAGTTCTGTTTTTAATACCAGGCAAGTGTCACATTTCTTCTGTGACAGACTAAAAACATGCCACCTTGATGCATGCATTTCCAATCATGAAAAAAAAAAAAAAAAAAAAAAAAAAAAAAAAAAAAAAAGAGGTGTTTTGCTTTCAAGTAGATCCTAAATTATGTTGAAAATGTTTCATCTTTATTTGCCATTATTTGCTCCTAAACCCAGAGGTGTAGCTTTCCATTAGGCAAACCAGGCAATTGCTTGGGGTCCCCCTAGTCAGAGGGGCCCCCAGAGGGCCAACAGATATCACACAAACAGCATATCGAATTCTTTCACATCAGGAGTGCCAAGGTGGATAACAATTGAACGTCTCAAATTCCCTACAGGGGCCCACGAGCCAAACTCGCCCCTCCCCCACTTCTTGCTCCTCAGAGTCACAGCGTGCATGTGCTAGTGTAAACAAATAATAGGGTGACAGGATGATTATCCTATTACTGTTTGTATGTTGTTTCAACAAGTCATCTGAATGAAGCACAATTAACGTTGGCTTGTTAACTCATTCACTGCCATTGACGGATATACACGTCAATGGGAACGGAATTGACTTAACTCATTCACTGCCATTGACGGATATACACATCAATGGCAGTGAATGAGTTAAGATGCAGACGTGCAATTTTAAAATTTAACAACATGCATGATCTGATGAACGGTTGTCTGTCGTGCCCTGTCGAAGATTTTGCCTCGAGAGCTTTGACCTTTTAGCTCCTTTGGTTGCTAGTTAGTGTTATGGCTTTAGCCTAGCCCATTATAGCTACTTTACACGCCCTTACCTTGAAGCAAAGGTAGGAATGCTCGTCATCTTGGAGACATTTAGCTGTAAGTGAGGCCATCCACACCGTTGAATCCATTGAAGAGACTGCTCCAGCTGTGTTTTTGGCTTTGGTAATGAAAGAATAGAGCTCCAAATGACAAACTCTTGAGATAACTTGTGTCCAGTTTACATAATCCATGGGCACGTCGAGTGACTATTACTGCTTGTTGGGGGGTCCACAGGTTGTTGGAACTTTTTTTTTGGTAAGGCTTTATGTCATCTGAGAATAGTTTTCTGGGTCGACATCACAGCGGAAGTCAATGGGCTGGATGGCACCTTGACGGACCTTGACTGGGAGCGTGGTTTGCTTAAGGTCATTTGGATAATAAAAAACTTTAGAAAGTGCACACATCTTTATCCATTTAACGTGTACATAGTTACATCCATAAATATCACAGACAAGCTGAAATTTGTTTTCACCTGGCCTGGTATAGGAGTGTATTCCCCATCAGTGTGCTCCCTATCAGTGAGACAGCTCAAGTCAGTGACTGTAGGAGGAGCCCTGTTGAGAGATCCTTTATATGGACGGATGCTGTGTTCAGTTTCAGTTCAGCAAAACAATCAACAGAAATTACATTTATTATTCAACGTATTCTTTCTGTAATGCTTCCAAATACTCACTAGAGTGGGTTTCTAAATAAAACGCGAGTATTGAAAGCTTTCTAAATACACCTGCTCACTTTGTACAGGACGCTGTTTTCATTTTTAGTTCGACAGAAAAATAAGCAACAGAAATGACTTCTCACACAAAATGGTATTTCAGTAATGTTTCCAGATACTAACCAGAGCGGCAGTTTCTAAATAAAATGCATTTAAACGTTGAACAACGTTGTGATACAGCATCGTATTTACGACCAGAAATAAGCATTGTGTGTAAACATTGTGGCCACATTGTGTAGAAAATTAGCATCAAACCAAGTTGCCCACTCTAACCTCCTTGGGTTATTAACAATATAATGAAAACAACAAGACGCTACATATTACATCTTGAGTATTAATGATGAGTGGGAAAAATTTGGGCTTCTGTATTATGTATATTATGATGGGGTAGGCGACTATAAGCTTAGCTTTTGCTTCAGCCTACTCCTTTTGGGCATTAACACAGTATACTGTTTGTTTGATTTGTCTTGTTTTTTTCTATATATATATATATATATATATATATATATATATATATATATATATATATATATATATATTATACTCAAATAAACTAAACTAAACTATTTTTTATTTGAGCACCACTTACCTCAGAACGAAGAGATGATCCAAAAATGGCAGCATCACACATTTCCAGCTTAGCAGTCCAAATTGTAATGGCAATGTATCAACCGGCAGTGGAGGAAAACAGATGCAGTCATTATTGGACGTGAACAAATTGACGGTCTTCTGGATGGTGTGGACGAGCGGTCAACACTCAAGACTCAGGTGGCCAGTGAACTCTTGCGACACTACGCAAATGGTTAACAACGTGGAGATGTTGACGTATCGTCTTGGAAAATTGATTGGCAAATTTATTGCCCTTTGAGCAGCTTACCCATATTGTCAAAAATATCGTCACGCAAATTTCTTTGCAATATCCTGATATAATTTTGAAGTTCACGCCCACCCCTAGTGTGGACATGATTTCATTTTTTGCCGCCAATGAAATATCATCAGCTAATGTGAACTGAGGACTTGTGAGGATCATTCCAACACGTTGCATGTGACATTTTATTTTTGCTGGCACTGCAAGTGAGGGGACACTTTTTTTTTTTTTTTTTTTTTTTTTTTAAAGTTTGTCGGGTCATATCGCACCCCAGAAACATCAGGCCTGCAATAAAACCTGAACTGAACGCCGAGAACCCAAAAACTTATCTCATTTATTATTTGTTGTGTTGAATATTTTTCTTTCTTTCAAAATCATGCCGTCTACATTTGGATTTAATGTGTTTGTGTTTTCTTTTTAAGTGGTATATTGACCTAAAGATTATAAGATGCATTCATCATTCTTAGTGAGATAAAACAGGTCATTTAATTATAATTGTCCTGACTAAGTGGAAGCACCGTCAATCCTAATTTACTTCAAAGGTCTGCCATTATTTTTTATTATATTACCTGTTAGTTTACCAGGTTGATTTACAAAGTACTCCCACTACATTAACGAGAGTCTTAATAGCCCCGAGCTACATGAGACAGGTGTTGCAGACTGCAGGTAGATTGTGTAGCACATGAAGGCTGTGGACACCAGGGGGCGGATAAAACTTGCGATTTGGTGCTGTATTATTTCTCCTGTCTCGTCTAAAGCATGATGACGCACAATCGATTAATTAGGGTGTGTCATACTTGTGTGCTTGTGATCAACGAAGGCAGGTGATTCAGCTTTCATCTTTGTCCCACCCCAGCTCAGTCAGACATTTGAACATTTATTTCGAAACTGTGTAGCGCTCTTGCCTTTGTCAAAGTGTGATTTTGAGTAGCAACAGACAATAACGTGTCACATTTTCTTTGTAGTCACTCTCAGTTAAGTTTGTAGTTGAGGTATAAACACAGTTCATCACCACGCTTGGCATGAAAGGCTTTCAATGTTGACTTCTCGTATGTTTGGCCAGGTTCTGCAGCGGGCGCGAGTGAAAGAGAATCGTGCGTCAGCATACCGCGCGCAAAGGCAGGGTTTGCTGGAAGCTTTCCAGGAGACGCTCAAGGGCGGCAACTGGGAAACGCGGCTGCCCTGGTGTATGCTTGAAGCAGGTTTTGCACTTTTCGACATTGTGTGCAAGGCCTGTGTTGCATAATGGTTTAGCTGAGAGCTGCCCACCTGAGAAATTGGAACATTCCGTAAACTGTGTGGGGCTGTGACAAGTGACAAGAAAACAAATCTGAAAGGTTCGACGGTCAGTTTAGTCCAGGTGAGCAGGCCATGGCTCTTGCGCCCATTCAGGTGTCTCCTTTCTTGGAAAAGCATAGCAGAACGGTGCTAAAGAAGACCTGAAAAATTTATTTCGACACCAATTGTTTCATGTCAAACTTTGAAGCCATTTTATGCAATTAGGGGAGGCGGTATTTCTGCTCCGTTAACGGTTCATTCGGTGCTTCCAGATCCGAGAAGATGCTAAAGCACCAAGTGATCCTGATATCTGTGTTAGCCAGATAAAAATTCTGTGCATCTGCATAACTTAGTTGGATCGTTTGCCCACAATGCGATTGTTTTTGCACATTCCTAACCAAGGATGTCCAAGTCAGAATATTTGATGAGATTATCTTTAGGCATGAGGTGTGTTCAGGGTGTCCTGATAATTGGGTCCAAAATGGATCGGTGGCGAAAATGTTAGATAAGAAATTAGTAATTCCATCCACAAATCTTCATTTGCAAGTAGAGAAATGTTGTCAAACCAAGAAGCGCCCTGACAAAGAACAAGGAAACAGGAAGAAATAAAATGGATAATAAGGATAATGACACCAGCCATTAGCTTCATACGAGTGTTGCGTTCTTGTATTCCCCACGTAGCTATAAGGAAGTGTTCCTTAAGTTATGAGAGATCGCTAGTTATGCTGGACTAGAATTGCTTACTTGGCATTCCAAATCATGCAGGTAGGACGTGGACTCCCATCACTCAACTCAACATTTATAGAGCACTTGAAAACAACCACTGCTGCTTTCTTAAGATGGATCCTAGAGGCCCCAGAAATGAACCCTGTGGAACACCATACGTTCCGATATACATGAGAATTCATTTTGCACATATTCATCTGACCACTTTTTTTTTTTTGCTTGACTTAGCATGAAGGGATTACGATAATAAAGAAATCACATGACTTATACATCACAACAGCCACAAGATGACTCAAATTCAAGCACCAGGTCAAGCACCTGGTGTCATGGTGTGCTAACCATAACTTGGCCCTTAACATAAAAAAGACCAAGGAAATAATTATGGATTTTCACAAATCACGATGTTCCATCCCCTCTCCACCCCTCATCGGGAATGAGGCAGTGTAGAGGGTGAGTAATTTCAAGCACCTGGGTTTGACAGTGTCAGAGAACTTGACCTGGAACAAGAACACCAATTCAGTTGTGGGAAAGGCCCAACAACACCTCTGCTACCTGAGGAAACTTAAGTCTAACATTTCTCAGCAGCTCATGATCAACTTCTACCAGTGTGCAATCTGCAGCATATTGACATACGTTTTTTTTTTTTTTTTATGGTTTTCTAGCTGTACTAAAGCTGAGCAGCAGGCCCTCCAGAGGTTGGTGAAAACAGGAGGGAGACTCATCGGAGATCAACACCATCTACACCAGCCGCTGTCTGAGGCGAGTACATAACATCCTGCGTGATGGGCACCACTCTGCACATCACCATTTCTGCCTGCTACCCTCTGGAAGGAGATATAGGTGCCATCCGTGCCAGGACCACCAGACTGGCCCATAGTCTCTCCCCTCAGCCAGTGAGGCTGCTAAATGAACAAGCCCCTCCCTCTCTAGGTCTTGCTTTGCTGCAGCTCCAACACAACTTTCCACTCTCTTCTGTATATTTCCACATCCTCCTTGCCATAGACTCGCCTATTACACTCCAGTTCTCTTGTTCTTTGGTTTGAGGGTCCACCCTTTGCCTATTAACACCAAAAAGTTTTTTTTTGTTGTTGTTTTTTTTTACCTAACAGCAGGGGTCAAGCGCACTTCCTCACTAAGAGAATAATTTCTGTCCATTGTTGGCTCAGAGTTGTTGGAGAACGTTCTGGAATCAGTCTTAAACTCCTTTGCTAGGAATTTTCATCTTAAGTTAAAAGCTCTCTGAGAGGATTCTTTGAATCTTGAGGAATATGTGTTGTGATCTTTTCGGAGGTCCAAGTGGGTATAAGCAACGACGACCACATAGTTGTCGCAATTGACTCCACTTCTGCTGTCACACCAAGAGATGGCGGCGTATTGATTTTGGCGATGGACAGCAGCATTCCAAAGATGATTTACCGATTGCTCCTAAACAGATTGGTATTATTGAAAATGACTGCCAGTCAAAAATATGGCTACTGGTAAAAATGTGTCTTCACGTGAAGCTGGTCTGTGGTGCAAAAAATGGTTGGGGGCCACCAATTCAAGACATGTTTCAAGCGCATTGACTCTTGACTTTTTTAACCTTCTTCTCTTCCAGCACTCCACCTGTTTGCTCCTTGTCGTGATGAAATTGTTTCAGTCAGTGCATACTGACTCAACTGAATATTCCGATACATATGGGTATTACCGTACCTCAGTTAAAATCCGATTTTGGCTTAATTGTGTTTAATTTCATTTCCTGCATTTCCTGACCAAGAAAGTATTCTTTGAGTAACCTTATCCACGGTGTGTCTCCCTTCTTCTTCTGTCTTTTGAGCAGAAGTGGTGACAAGTGTCTAATGCAACACACCACAGACACAACTACGTGTCTGGATGCAAATGAAATATTTTGACTTAATTTTTCACCGAAGAACCACACCCGCAACAAATCAGCGCTCTCATCACCAGTCAACAGCATCAGATGTGAATTCCTCACTTGTAACTTGTTCTGTTTGGAACTCATTTAGTCTGACGTTAGTTCCTTAATTGGCCAATTACAAACAGAAAAAAACAATGTGGCTCGACAAGATTCATGTCATGATTACGCACTAAGCGTGAACAATTACGTTTCTTCAAAAGATGAAGGCGTGGCAGTCAAGTAATTAAGGCCTCACCTCAACAAGGGTAGGACGCAAGGTAAGGTGACACGATTTATTAACGATCATAAGCCAGCTGTGATGCAGCATAAAACATTCGAGCGGGATCAACACCAACGCATAGATCCATTCGAGCGCCACTCAGCGGACCTGATTGAGCGTGGTGAGTACTTTTCTCCATCTTGAAGTCGTTTCATTGAGAGGAGATCCATATTGGACGTGTTAGTGTCGCAATTTGTAGAATCACATGAAAGGGGCTGATCTGGACTCAAAGATCCAAGCGGACTTTGCTTCCTGCACTTTGGCATATTTGGCCAATGGGGTCGTTGAGTGTGGACACTAAAAGACTTATAGTCACAATGTACAAAAAAAAAAGTTACTTGTCCAGTGTGGATCAGCTTATTGAATGCAGGTAAGGTTGACATTGGCGACAGTTTAATATTTCAGGACGTTGATTGCCATGAGCACAGCAAATGAACAGACATTTAAAAAAAAGCACAATAATAATAATAATAATAATAATAATAATAATAATAATAATAATAATAATTAAAGAGACAAAAAGGGGATATATCGGAATCAAAACAAGAAACAGCGCTGTGTGTGTCCCTTCATGTGTGTGAAGATTGTAGAACTGTTCTGATGGTTTGAAAGAGGAAAAGGTCTAGGGTGGCAGCGATTGGCATTTTAACGTGTGCCATGCCGATCACCTCAAAGCACTTGATTCCGAAGGGCGTGAGCACTGTGGGAGAGTAGTCGCTGAAACAACTCACCGAGGTTTTCTTTGGGAGGGACTCGATGGGTGTGGACTTAAGGCAGATGGGAACAAAGACAGCTTGACTATATGGGTGGAGACCTCGGCCAATGAGAAGGGTGTCAGGGCGCACCCCCGGGAAGGGTTCTGGTCCGGCTACCTTTTGGGATTTGTTCTTGTGCCACTGGCCTAACTCTGCTGCTGTTCCGAGGACCACAAAACAGACGTAGTGTGTCCCCTGGCTGATTGTGACTCCTCTTGGTAGCCAGTGATGTGCTTCAGTCCTTTTCACACGCGCAGGGAGTCTGAGTTTTTAAAGCAATCCTCTCGTATTGGTCTGGCACGTTTGAAGATTTTACGCCAGTCGTATTTTGCCTTTTTGTCATCTGCAACATCCTCAAAGCAAGTGCAGCAAACTGGTTATGTTGCATATACCTCACCTACCAGTCCATTATCTATTAGTTGGAGATACACTGCAGTGGCAATAATGTTTCCAGTGCAAGTGCTTATGTTCTAACCTGACACAGAAGAAGCAAAACCATCTAGATCCACCGAGGACTCTTTTCTCAGAGCAGCAGTTTTGACCATCTGCCAGTTGGTACTCAAAGCAGTCGTGTAAAAGCTGCACTGACTGGCTAGGGTGTGGCACTGTTCTGTAGGCATCCTTCACATTACTGCTGACCAGATCTAGAGTACTGCACACCCTCCTTGGAAAGTCCACATATTGGTGGGATTTGTGGAGTGGTAAATCATCAGCTGCTACAATGAAAACAAAACCAGAGTGGGCAACTTGGCGTCTTCCTCGGTAATCAATTTGTCCATCATCTACAGTTCAATATCAGTTGAATAGTGTGTTTCAAAATCCTGAACATCCTCACAAATCTGCTGCTCACATACATGCTCTTCCCCAAAGCTGATGTATGATCCATATGTGAGTGAGCTGCAAAGCTGAGTCATTGTCCGAGAGCCAGATTGGAGCTCAATATTCCCTGATTTGACACTGACCAGTCAGTCTGACTCTCAGGTAGTCCGTTTTATTAGCAAAGGTGTGGACGTTAGCGTGAGAGCGGTGGTCTTTTGGCCCTATGGCCTTCAGCCTAGCACGTCTCGCTCCACATCCGTGTGTTGCTTTTGCGTGGGTCATGTGAAGCCAAGCCGGTGCTGCTGTTACTTGCCACCTGCTGCTAGCTTGATTCAGTCGTTAAAAGGAACCCCGGCTGTCATGACTAGTTTGCTCTGTATTATTTATTTGGTTGTTACTAACATAACTATGAGATTCATTTTTCAAAAATCATTTCCAGTTTAATACATTTTGTGATTTAGACGTACGCCGCCATTGTTATTTACGTCGCAACGCATTCTGTGCGTAGTGACGTAGAATTGCTGGCGGTGGTTCTCTGCCGAGCAATGTGAAACGCTGAAAAAAAGAAAGCAAGGTAAGCGTCTGTTTCGTTCCTAAACGGACGATCAAAACCCTTGAATGCGTCAGTTGAATGACAAGAGCACCGCGCGGGGGACCGTGACTCTCCCGCTCGCACGTTGTTTCTTTTGGAACTCTACAAGGTTTATCTTGCTTTCTTTTTCAGCGTTTCAAATTACTCAGCAGAGAACCACCGGCATTCTACGTATATTAATAATTATAATATGCAGACAGAAACAAGTAAGCCAAGCTGCTGTTGACAAAAGTGGAAATATTTTGGAAATTAAGTGAATTACACCTTCTTCTTGTTCTTCTTTTCCTCTTCATCCTTTTTACAGGAACTAACCACATTTGCTTTGGTACATCCGAGGACGGAAAAGTGTCACGATGAATATCAAAACTTTTGTTTGTGTACTTCTTCTAGTTGGTAAGTAATCTGAACTGAATATTACAATATATAGCTTCATGCCATCACTTCAATACTTGACAAAACTGCTTAATTGAAACAGGAACTAATGTTGAGGGGCTTCAACAACACAGCGGTAGTGGCAGAGTGCTCCTCCAGGCCAGAACACCAGACGAAAACGCACCCGTCAGTACAACCACCAGCGGCACAACCACTGTAGGCACCACCACTAGCAGTGCCACCACTACCGTCAGCACAGGCACCACAGACGAAGTCACAGTGACTGAAACAATTACCGAAGTGGCACTCCGAAAATCAGCAGAAACAACCTTGGCAGCATCCACAACTGCTGCGTCAGCAGCAGCATCACTGGCCAGCTCAGCTGCAGCAGCAGCAGCCGCAGCATTAGGGGGGTCCTCAATAGTTGAAGACGCTGCACAAGATGCTTCAACTGCTGCGGGAGACGCAGCCACTGCTGCATCTTCATTTTCACAAGGCATGATAAATGCAGGAGCAGCAGTAGCAGCAGCAGGCAATGCAGCAGATGAGTCTGAAACTGTTGCAAGAACAGCCCAAGAAGCTGCGGCGGGAGCGAGCGGGGAATTAGCCCAAATTGCAGTAGATCTCGCCCAAGCAGCACAAGATGCAGCAATCATAGCAAGGTCAGCCGCAGATACATCAGACAGAGCAGCTCAAGTTATGGCTTCTGGAGTCACCGCAGAAAATGCAGCATCCATCATAGAAGATGCAAGAAATGCAAACCAAATGGCTGAGATGGCAGCGCAAGACCTGCAAGTTTTACTCAACTCAGCAACCCTACCGCCAAATGTAGAGGTCAGCGTAATACAAGCCATAGCGGCGGCCGAAAGTTCAGCTGCGTTGGCACAACAAACAGCAGCTCAGGCTCAAGTTGCACTCAACACGGCAGAGCAGGCTGCGGCACCAACTGGAGGAGATGCGGAAGCTGAGCTAGCTGGTGAATTAGCTATCCTACAAGTACAAACCGCTGCACAAAGCGCAGGTGCGGCGGCAGTTGCTGCGGGAGAACCGATCACAGCAAACCAAAGATCATTCCGGACAGCTGTAGCAGCATCCACAACTGCCGCATCAGCAGCGGCATCATTGGCCAGCTCAGCTGCGGCAGCAACAGCCGCAGCTTCAGGGGGGTCCTCACAAGCAGAAGAAGCCGCAGAAGCTGCTTCATCTGCTGCAGACGAGGCAGCCGCTGCTGCGTTAGAGTTTACACAAGGCACAATAGATGCAGAAGCAGTAGCAGAAGCAGCAGGCAGTGCAGCAGCCGCATCCGAAACTGCTGCATCAAGAGCCCAAGTAGCTGCGGCGGGAGCAAGCGGGGAATTGGCCCCGTTTGCACTACAACTCGCGCAAGCAGCACAAGATGCAGCAACCATAGCAAGGTCAGCCGCAGATACATCAGCCAGAGCAGAGGTAGTTATGGCTTCTGGAGTCACCGCAGAAAATGCAGCATCCATCATAGTAGATGCGAGAAATGCAAACCAAATGGCTGAGATGGCAGCACAAAACCTCAGACTTTTACTCAATTCAGACATACCGCCAGATGTAGAGGCCAGCGTAATGCAAGCCATAGCGACGGCCGAAAGTACAGCTGCGTTGGCAGAACAAACAGCAGCTCAGGCTCAAGTTGCACTCGACACAGCACAGCAAGCTGTGGGACCAACTGTCGGAGGTGCGGAAGCTGAGCTAGCTGGTGAATTAGCAATCCAACAAATACAAACTGCAGTACAAAGCGCAGGTGCAGCGGCAGCCGCCGCAGGAGGACCGACAATGGCAATGCAAAGATCAATCGAGACAGCTGCTGCAGCATCCGCAAGTGCTGCGTCTGCAGCGGCATCACTGGCCAGCTCAGCTGCAGCAGCTACAGCCGCAGCTTCAGGGGGGTCCTCACAAGCAGTAGAAGCTGCAGAAGATGCTTCATCTGCTGCAGACGAGGCAGCCGCTGCTGCGTTAGAGTTTACACAAGGCACAATAGATGCAGAAGCAGTAGCAACAGCAGCAGACAGTGCAGCAGCCGCATCCGAAACTGCTGCAACAAGAGCGCAAGAAGCTGCGGCGGTAGCGAGCGGGAATTTAGCCCAAATTGCAGGAGATCTTGCCCTAGCAGCACAAGAAGCAGCAAACATAGCGAGGTTAGCTGCAGATACATCAGAAAGAGCAGCAGTAGTTCTGGCTTCTGGAGTCACCGCAGAAAATGCAGCATCCATCATAGAAGATGCGAGAAATGCAAACCAAATGGCTGAGATGGCAGCACAAAACCTCAGACTTTTACTCAATTCAGACATACCGCCAGATGTAGAGGCCAGCGTAATGCAAGCCATAGCGACGGCCGAAAGTACAGCTGCGTTGGCAGAACAAACAGCAGCTCAGGCTCAAGTTGCACTCGACACAGCAGAGCGAGCTACCGCATCAATTGGAGGAGATAGGGAAGCTGAGTTAGCTGGTGAATTAGCTATCCGACAAGTACAAACCGCTGCACAAAGTGCAGGTGCAGCAGCAGCCGCTGCAGGAGGACCGAAAATGGCAATACAAAGATCAATCCAGACAGCTGCTGCAGCATCCGCAACTGCTGCGTCCGCAGCGGCATCACTGGCCAGCTCAGCTGCGGCAGCTACAGCCGCAGCTTCGGGGGGGTCCTCAGAAGCAGAAGAAGCTGCAGAAGATGCTTCATCTGCTGCAGATGAGGCAGCCACTGCTGCGTTGGAGTTTGCACAAGGAACAATAGATGCAGAAGCAGTAGCAGCAGCAGCAGACAGTGCAGCAACCGCATCCCAAACTGCTGCAACAAGAGCCCAAGAAGCTGCGGCGGAAGAAAGCGGGGACTTAGCCCAAATTGCAGGAGATCTCGCCCAAGCAGCACAAGATGCAGCAAACATAGCGATGTTAGCTGCAGATACATCAGAAAGAGCAGCAGTAGTTCTGGCTTCTGGAGTCACCGCAGAAAATGCAGCATCCATCATAGAAGACGCAAGAAATGCAAACCAAATGGCTGAGATGGCAGCGCAAGAGCTCCAAGTTTTCCTCATCTCAGCAACCCTACCGCCAGATGTAGAGGCCAGCGTAATGCAAGCCATAGCGACGGCCGAAAGTTCAGCTGCGTTGGCAGAACAAACGGCAGCTCAGGCTCAAGTTGCACTCAACACGGCAGACCAGGCTGCGGCACCAACTGGAGGAGATGCGGAAGCTGAGCTAGCTGGTGAATTAGCTATCCGACAAGTACAAACCGCTGCACAAAGCGCAGGTGCAGCGGCAGCCGCTGCAGGAGGACCGAAAATGGCAATACAAAGATCAATCCAGACAGCTGCTGCAGCATCCGCAACTGCCGCATCTGCAGCCGCATCATTGGCCAGCTCAGCTGCAGCAGCTACAGCCGCAGCTTCGGGGGGGTCCTCAGAAGCAGAAGAAGCTGCAGAAGATGCTTCATCTGCTGCAGACGAGGCAGCCACTGCTGCGTTGGAGTTTGCACAAGGAACAATAGATGCAGAAGCAGCGGCAGCAGCAGCAGACAATGCAGCAGAGGCATCCCAAACTGCTGCAACAAGAGCTCAACAAGCTGCGGCAGGAGCAAGCGGGGACTTGGCCACGTACGCAGTAGAACTCGCGCAAGCAGCACAAAACGCAGCAACCTTAGCAAGGTCAGCTGCAGTTACATCAGAAAGATCAGCAGAAGCCCTGGCTTCCGGAGTCACCGTACAAAATGCAGCATTGATCATAGAAGATGCAAGAAATGCAAACCAACAGGCTGCAATGGCAGCGCAAAACCTCCAACTTTTACTTAATTCAGCAGATCTACCAACAGATGTAGATCCCAGTGTAAGACAAGCCATAGAGGCGGGTGAAAGCTCAGCTGCGTTGGCAGAACAAGCAACAACTCAGACTCAAGTTGCACTCGACACAGCAAAACAAGCTATAGCATCAACTGCGGGAGATACGGAAGCTGAGTTAGCTGGTGAATTAGCTCTTCGCCAAATGCAAACTGCAGCACAAAGCGCACGTGCAGCGGCAGAAGCTGTGGGAGCACCCGCAACAGCAGTCCAAGCTTCAAGACAAGCATCGCTGGCGGCAGCAGCGACGTCCCTCGCTGCCGCAGCGGCAGCAGTTACTGCGACTGGTGCTGGAGCAGATCTAGAAGGCCTCATCAACACCGCCTTGGCAAGCGCAGAGGCAGCAAGTCTTGCAGCTATATCTGTTGCCAATGGAGAGGCTGAGCCACAGGAGGCTACAGCTGCCGCAGCAAGAGCGGCAGATGCGGCAGAAGCCGTAGCTGAAGCAGCTGCTGAAACAGCAACAGAAGAAGGAAGAATTGATGAAGAAGCGGCACAGGTGTCGCTAGACGCGGCGGCGGTGGCCAGACGAGTGGTGGAGGAAGGACCAGATGGATTTTTTAACACTGTGGGATTATTTGGGACGGTATCAAGGAATGCTAGACAGCTATTTTCAAGAGAGCAATCACCCATGTCTGCAGCAATTCAGGCAGCAGAAGAGGTTGCATCGCTGGCAGAAGCTGCAACAATCGTAGCAGAATCTGCGGTCGATTCCAGAGGCGCACAAAGTTTAGGAATTGTTGCAAATGCAACAACACGAAGATCGGTCGAATTGCTGCGAAACCTTCCAGAAGGAACGGCACTTAGCTTGGCACAAGACTCATTGGGGGTCGGCTTGACAGCCTCAGCCGCAGCAATAACTGCAACATGCTCGGCGGCCGCCGCCGCCGCTGGGCCAGCAGCAGAATCAGCCGCCAGAGCCGCGTTAACCGCCGCGGAGGAAGCGGCGAGCGCCGCCAACTCACTGAGTAACGGTGAAGGTAACCTGGAGTCGACAGTAAATGCGGGGCTTGCAGCGTCGGTCCAAGCCAGTAATGCAGCCAACGCAGCCATGGCAGCATCGCAGGACGGATCGGCCCTGGACATGGCGTTGGCAAGCGTGGCGATGGAGGCAGCTGGAATAGCGTCCCGGGCAACGGCCGCTGCACAAGATGTCGCTGCTGCCGGAGCAACGACGCAAACCATAGTGGATGCCCGCCAAGTGGCCAGAGAAGTCGA
Organism: Festucalex cinctus; assembly: GCF_051991245.1. NCBI lineage: Eukaryota > Metazoa > Chordata > Actinopteri > Syngnathiformes > Syngnathidae > Festucalex > Festucalex cinctus. Next base: position 419,804 of record NC_135429.1, read on the forward strand.
AGACGACTGGAGACAGTTGATTGGGAGAGTGCAAGGCTTGCTGGACGACGCTGCACAGGAAGGATTCGGGGAGCTCGTGAACCAGTTGGCGATCCTCAGTGTGGCGTCAGCCACACAGGGGTCCGTCGAACCCACAAGGCAGGCAGCAGAGTTGGCTGTGTCGACAACCATGGCGAACGTCCCCATCGAAAGTGAGACGGCCATGATGCAAGCTCTGGCATCCGTGGCAGCCAGGACCTCCAACTTTGCAGTGAGAGCGGCAAACACGGCGTTGACCACGTCCACAAGCGGCGCCAGCATCCAGATGCTCTCCCTCACCGCCTCCATCGCCGCCGCACTGCTTGCCCTGATATTGTGAAGCGTGGTTTAAATCTTGTACATTTGTACATTTATCGAAAAAATATATATCTATTCATCTGTGTCTCAAACGATATGTTTCATATGTGCTCATCATTTTGAATTACGCTGTTGTGCTTCAACTTCAAGTAAAGCTTGTCAATTGGGCTTGTGAAGCCCTTCTGTGATGAAGGGCTATATAAATGCATTTAACTTGACTTGGCTTCTTTTGTGACACCCGACAAATAGGAATTGTGTGTAAGATGAAAATCAGATGAATTAAGTGCCAAATAAGTGACATGCTGGACTCTCCTCACACATGATCGTGAAGCCAAGCTGAGCTCCTCACAAGACGAAATGATTGTGCGTGGCCGCCAATATTCCACATGACATTCCAAAGACAAGAAATGAACACAAATGAGAGTGTCAGGATTTTTAGAATCGCCACACCTTTGTTCCTTTCTTCGCTCGACACAATAAAAAAAAAAGAAATGGACTGAATGCTTCTTTTCTGCCTCAAAATCCAGACACAACAGCTACACGAGCATACACGCCAGTTCCAGTCATACAACAAACCACGTAAAAATAGAATACAAATGAATTGACTGCCACTGGAACACGTACAGCAAAATAGAGGGCGTTCCGAAATTCCGTAAAGAAGCATAAATTAGAAAAAAAACAAAAAAAAAAACTACATTTGGCATGCTGAAAAAGATATGTGTCGCAATTTCACATAAACTCACGTGGTTTGCGATATTCCCAGTGAGTTGACGTCATATTAGTGTAGGGGTGTGTAAACTCGGTTTCCCTTCTCCAACACAGCTGATATTAGGGGTGGGAACCTCTGGCTACCTCACCATACGATACGCGATACAAGGCTCGCGATAACGTTTTCTCTCACGATATGACGATACTGCGATTATCGATATATTGCTCGGGTAATCAAGCCACGATGATCTACGATAAAACTAATCATAAAATAAGAAAATAAATAAATAATGAATTAAAATAAAATGAATACATATGAATAAACAATAATAAATAATAATAATAATAATAATAATATTAAAAATAAACAAAATAAAATAAACAATTATTCATATTATAATAAAAGTATAATAAAATACACAATATATATTTTATATAAAAATATAAACAAAATAATAATAATAATAAGAAATGAAAACTAAAAGAAATACATATGAATAAATAATTAAATAATATAAAAAATAATAATAAAACAACAATTCATATTATAGTAAAAATATAATATGAATACATAATATAATATATATATTTATATAAAAATATGAATAAAATAATAAATCAATAATAATAATAAGAAGAAGAACAATAATTCATATTATATTAAAAATATAAATCTAAATACATAATATAATAAATATATATTTTATATAAAATTATAAATAACATAAGATATATATAATAATAATAAAAATAATAATAAATGAAAATTAATAATAATAATGATAATGATAATAATAACAATAATAATAATAATAATAACTAAGCTGCCGAGTCTTTTTCACCTGAAGACTTACGCCCATTTCCCTGCCACTCTTATGAGGCGCTCCCCCTAGTGGCCCACCAAGTAATTGCTCAATAAGTCATGACCAATTGAGCTGTTATAGTGGCTGTATATTCACTACAAATATCGCAATACTTGCGAAGACGTATCGACGATCTATCAGGAGACAAAGTATCACAATTTATCGTGATATCGATACATCATCACACTTAGCTGATATGTGATCAGCTCGTCAGCAAGCTCTGCACAAGCCTGATGATGATACCGTTGATAGGAATCCGCTGCGTTGGAGCAGGGAAACATCAAAAACCTGCAGGACTCTGGTCCTCGTGGATCGAGTTTGCCCACCGCTGCATTTTCGGGATAAAGGCTTGATGCAAAAAACATTTGGAAAGAATGACTTTTAACGCTAGCAGGAAATTGAGCCTCTTTTCAAATTGGAGCTGGCTTTGATTGATACCAACCGCTAGAGGTATTAAAAATTGGATTCAATTGTTTCCCAGTTGAGGAAAACCTGACACAAATCTGTTGGGGAGTGTGGTGTTCAATCAGTCCCTCTAGGAGTTTGCTGGCATTTTTTTTTTTAATGATTGTCGTGGAATAAAACACTTGATTTTGTGGCCAATTTTCCAAATTTTTATTTTTTATTTTTTTTTTTGCTCAAAACCTCACTTGTTTCTAATTAAACTTTTTTGAAAACTGAACTGAAAACATTTTGAAATCTATCGCCTGCAAAAATGCTAGGTTGAATTGTTTTTAAATCATTGTAGCGGGGATGGGAACTTAGCGCCCCCTTGTGGAGCAAGGATGTGTTGCTGCGAATGATCCGGTTGGCTTTGCAGTGCAAAAAGGCTCTTATAACTTGTATACTATTATAAAATACTACTAAGGAACTATAAAAACACACATTCACCAATTATAAAATGAATAGGAATAAAAACCTACCTTTCTTTACTCCCACTCAGTTTGACTGACCTTTCTGTGAAGAGTGAGCATGCTCGCAGTTGTTTTTTATTGAAGCGCAGATGAACGTTGCACTTTGCACATTTGTACACCATCCTTACAAGTGGACAAAAATGTAGGAAAAAGAAGTCACTTGAGAAAGAGCAGACATCTTAATCCATTCAACGTGTAAACACTGCAAACTTATTTTCACCTGGCCTGCAGTGTATTCCTCATCGGTGTCCCCACCATCGCTGAGACATCTCACAGGAGCAGCCCTGGTTCATTTTCACTTCTACAACAAAAATGACATTTATTACTCAATATAAATTATTCACCGCTCATTTATTAGAAACGGAAATGCTGCAATCAGCTGTCCATCGCCAACCAAAAAGCCTGCAACAAATGGCAGAGGAAAAAAAACAAATTCTTCCTTGTCGCAAGACAAAACAGCAATTTCCTTCAACATTGAATTGAAATCTCAAAATCTCTTTTGATGGATGAATCTCAATCCAAATTTTAAAATGTACTTCCTTTCTCTTGGGGGAGAGGGAATTGGAAATGAGCGATATCTACTACTCGACCTAATTTGTTTGATCTCACCTACTTCAAATTTTCTCAAAATTAATTCCTTCTAATTTGGACAGGAAAAAAAATCGCAGTTTTAATGGTTCTAATCATATTATTAGTAAATTTATCATCCCAAAACATGGACACCCTGTATGCAGAGCTGACCACCAGTGTGTGTGTATGTGTGTGTGTGTGCGTGGGGGGGGCTCAGATCTTGGAACGAAAAAAAATTGTCTCCAACCATTGCTGTCAAGGCAGTAGAATGACATTTATCTTTTTTTTTATATATATTGTTTGACTCAAAAATCCTTATACTGTTACAGATTCCCATTACCATCGATCCTCTTAGCTGAATTTAGTTGCATGAAATGTTACGTGGCGTCAAAATTACGTTTGAAAATGAACTCTGTCGCATCCTCAGTTGACAACTTTCAATGTCCTTGTGTGAACACACCATGACAAGTACAATACAATTACACAAAAAAAACGCCATTAATAACTGAAAAGGATATGTTTTGTATAGCCTTGTATTATTTAAACCATATACCAAAAGTAAACCACCTTAAATGATTACGTTTTATAGCCTTGACAATCTCTTCTTTGAGTACACTTTGACAGTTTATATTAAACATTTTGACTTGTCCTTTGCCTTTGTAAATCCAGTAAAACAAAAATAAGCCACACCAAAATTCCAGAATCTTGAGCTAAAGCGTTGCTAAATATTTACCAATGTGCGTTAGCATACTCGAGCGGATGAAAACTGAACCGTTTCACGACAGCAAATCACACAAACACCGCGAAAAAATGGCGACATTCGTTGAACAATGAAACATTACTCTAACACGAACCTCGTCCCCTTTTCAAACAAGTACTGAAGAATCGTTCAAGCTTTTACTTGTAAACTTCACTTTTCTCTGTTTTTACTGTGGCACGCACCAAACATTTTTCTCCGCACTCGGAAGATGGCGCCACTTCTGGCGGTAAGGCGGTTAGCTACGTAACTTCCTATCGATTCACGAGAACCTTCCTGCGTCCTTCAAAAGAAAAGCGCGACTATCGTAATAGCACAAGTGAGATTTTAAAATATATTTTAATAGTACAGTATTTTAATTGAATTAATTGCTTGAAAGGATAGCCCCTTGAGATACATCATCTCATTTTCGAGGGGTCTTTCCATTACATACACCTTACAGTAATATACAAAATGAATTAAATATTGGTCCACAAAACAACATGAAACAAATATACTAACACTACGTAAACACGTTCACTCACCCACTGCCCCCTAAACATATAGCTTTCCATTATTCCAGTATTGTCCTGACTCCTTAGCAATAATAATAGTGAATAGTACCAAAGCATTTAACATCATGCGTAATTGTAATCCCATGAATTGACTGTAGAGGGCAGTCATGCAATGTCAATAACTTTCATTTCAGCCTAGAAGACTTTTGTGACTTTTCATCCATCCATCCATCCATTTTCTTAACCGCGAGACCGAGGCTAGTTGTATCACTTTGTATATATTTCTGTGGAATCAATACATCTTATATAAACACAACGTATACCAGATGAAAGACCAAATCCTTAGGTATATATTTTTTTTATATATTGATGTCATTTTCATATTTTGTGTCAGTGCAGAGTTATAAGCCATCAAATAGAGGAAGTGAACATGTGATGGGTAAGTTGTCACACTATATGGGGTAAGATGTCACGTTGGATTTTGCAACTAATGAAACAAGGACTTTCGTTTGAGCCTATTGTATGATCCTTGTTATCCTGTTTTGTTTTGTTTGTTTGTTTTTATAGTCAGATCAATTGTTTCTCATTGATCTTGACAATTTACTATAGTCATTTAGCAAACTTTAACGTGAAACAAATGAAAGTCCATAGGAAGTGCTGGCATGTAGGTCATAGCTCTCAGCCTCAAACATCCGTTCTGCTTCCCTTAGACTCGAAATTTAAGAGTCAATTGAATTGTTGAAAAATTCAAGTATTTCGGTTTATAGATGGATGCTTCATTATGAAACTTAAACCAGCCCTAACGTGAGCATACTGTCGTATTATAACAACTGGAAAATCCATTTTGGTAAACAATGAAACCAAACCTAGCAAACTAAATTCCTCACTCTTCATACTCATCCCCTGAAGAGCAATTCTGGCACACGTAAACACAGTTGCCAGAGGTGCATTTTTCATTCTTTGCATATGTGACAACATGACTGAGATGAGGCCACCAAACTACCATATTAACTCAAACTTGCTCCAGTTCAAAGTTAGCTTAAAACAGAGCAGTCACTGAGGCATGACAAGATGCCTGAATCTCTCCTCTAACGAGTACACATGATTCGCTGCTAGAATTTGTCTATTTATGACGACTGTTTAAAAAAAATATATATATATATATATATATATATATATATATATATATATATATATATATATATATATATATATATATATATATATATATATATATATATGAAAGTGAACATTTTGACTTTGGGTTGTGCAAAGCAGATAACTGGCACTCGTCTCAGTTCACGATGTGCTATTCTCTTCTCTGACAGCACACAACCCCTGAGCATTTATATCAAGAAAACGAGTATTCCACTTTTTCGCTGCGCACACTGGTGGAGGAGAAAATTGCAATGTGACAACTTACCCGTGAGGCAACTAACCCCGGTCTCCTACTCCTCACAAGGGTCCCGGAGGGGTTGTGCCATCCGACAAATGTAGTATCTTTTTTTTTTCTTCTATGCAACACATCCATTAGGGCCATTCTTGATGAACAATATTTCAGCTACCATAATGAACAGCATTTTGCATTTGGCCATTTTGTGCTGTCAATCAAGTTGCAACGTACTCGTGAGAACTCCTTCCCTTTTCCTGCACTTTCTCATTCTCACTTTCGAGAATCGCGGTTTATTCACGTACAGCGCAAATGACAAATGCAAGCTGCGATGCGAACGCGCTGATTTTGAGCCTAATTGTGCGAGGCAGTTTAGCACTTTGCGTTCCAAGATTTCTCATTTGCGCTTCATTCCTTTAACAATGACTCACAAGAGTGAGAATCCAACACGGCGGCGAAAACGTAGCGACGCGTTCAATCGTGTGTGTATTTTTTGGAAGCGAACCCCGGCAGAAAAGGAGGGAACGCTGTTTTTGCAAACTCACAATATCAATCTGAATATTTCCAGGCTAGGAGGAGAAGGGGGTGAGAATCTTTTAAGGACCTTTGGACTTGGTCCTTCTTGTATCGTGTTGAGCAAGGTGTCCATTTTGAGTTCAAGAAACGCTGACTGAGAACAAAATTTGGACTTGTCACTTCCACAGTTGTGCTTATCACTCATCAATCACTCTGGAAGTCATTGATCCAAGGATGGTAGGCTGCGGGATCGCGAGCTTGTTGAATGATCAGGAATGAAGAAACGGGTTGAGTATGAAAAGGCGCCTTGCCAAACTCTTCTCTCCGGGTTGTGTGTGTAACGCTTCAGCCAAACGAACCGTCAGCTGAGCTTGGTGGAGCTCAAATGACGGCAACGGTCCCTGGGTTCTGGCTCTTCTGGCCAGCTTCTCAAAAAACATGATAAATACTGAAGTGAGGGCTTCTTGTCAAAAAGTCAGCTAAGGTCCTGGTGGGAGACCTTTTTGGGACAGGGACGATGTCTAAATCCTTCGGCCAAAGTGGAACGGAGGCCTGTTCCAAGTCGAATGTTTTGGTCAAAGCTCAGCGAGTTGGTCCGTACCAGGGGTGGCAAACTGCGGTCCTCGAGGGCCGGTGTCCTGCAGGTTTTGCAGATTTCCCTACTCGAAGTGCAGCTGATTCCAATTAACAGGCTCGTTATCAGGTTTCTGCAGAGCTTGCTGATGAGCTGATCATGAATCAGCTGTATTGAAGAAGGGAAATATCCAAAACCAGCAGGACTGCGGCCCTCGAGGACCGGATCTCGCCACCCCTGGACTGTTTTTGGTACATGTCATCAAGTCAAAGCCAGCCTTCTTTGCCAGCTCAAAGCAGGCAAAGACGCGACTCGGCTGATTTTTGATGTCATGTTTTGCTTCTGTGGGTTTGGGATTTTGTTTTCTTTTGGGGTTTTTTGGGTGTGTTTGTCCGCGGTTGGTGTTTTTGTCATGTGTTCCTGGTTTCTTCCCTTGTCTCGTTATGTCTAACCACGTCCGCTTGAATGTGTCTTCCCTTCCCAGTGGGTGACCCATCAGTGCCATCAGCCAGTCCAGTTCCGTCAAGTCTAGTAGTCTTGGTTTTCCTGCTCACTTGTCAATAAATCACCCTATGTTACTCATTTCCTCTGTCTGATCAGTCTCCTCACATTTTGGCTCCACTTCCAAACCGTAACATTTGAACCCCGATGCACGCCTCGCTGGCGTTTTTATCGTGGAGGCGGTCCTCGGTTTTGCTGGAACGATCCAACTTTTAAGGTTCACCAGTGTATACAGTGCTGTCATTCAAGTTCCCTGACACGAGTCCCGAAGCAGAGTGATGACTCATCCCGGGTGTTTCCACGAACCCTGACCCCTGCAATTTGTCAGTGCCGACAGCGTCCATGCACTGCTTCATGGAGGCAAAGACAAATGAAGCGTAATCCTCGCCATCCATTCAAACACAGAAGAACAGAACAGTCAACGCTACCATACTCTTTGACCTCTTTTGTTCCAAAAGGCTTCATCATTGTGCGTTGGGTACACACGCAAAGCTTGTGAATGAGTAATAAGGGTCCCTGAAAAGGTGGAACCACGCCTTGCCGTCATGAAGCTGGGAACACGGCCAAAGTGATCATTCGGGTCTGGTCATGCAGTGGTTGACTGGCCTGGAAAATCCGGCTGATCCTTCAAACACATTTTTTTAATCGACACTTTCTTCTGGACCCGCGTTAGACCTGGAAAATGTTGGACGTGGAAAATGTCACTTGCTGACGTCTTTGGCTTATCCGGTCCTCTGCAATTGCCGACAATTATGTGAGTGGCAAAAGATAACAAAAACAACAACAACAAAGGATTCATTAAAGGCCTCACCTTAATGACTGCCTCGCCTTTGCAAGGGTGGGCGGAACACAATTTCTTCATCACACTCCTTATTAGCGATCACGACGTGAACGGTAGACAACACAAACACTGCAACCGGACCGACATCAAGGCAGAGCGAGTCCAGACCAGCTTCAGGAAACGGATCCCACGACGGACGCGGCGTGCGCGGTGAGTTCTTTCTCCGACTTCCCATCGACATCATCAGGCTCGTGTCGGGGAGGCCTTTTCGTCGCCTTCTCCATCCATGGACACTTGCTTGCATGATATTGAATCATAGTAAGAGATATTGTGGAAAGCCAACCAATTTGTCTTACTATCATACATATTACCAGAAACAATGGAGTCATCGCAGCCCTCCAAAGAACGCACCTGCTGGGCTACATTATTCGTCGTTGACATTTCACTTGTTCCATATTCAGAAAAAGATATCGAGGAATGGCTTTTGCTGGAACTAAATTCCTAACTAAGGAAGTTGTGAAGCTTGACCATTTGCCAATATCTTGTAACTCTTGTCCGGACCAAAATAAGCTCGAGTTGTGTTTCGACAAATTCCCCATCAACTTTCATTTGGAGGTCTGTGACTTTGACTTCAAACGGGAACGTGGAAAAATCCTCACCAGCGTGTCATCCATTGCAGGCTGCTTTTGGTGGCGCTCCAAACAAGGACAAAGCCCGTCTAGGGCGGAGACGAGAGGATCGTCAGGACCCCGCTGCACACCCTTCGGGCCTGCAAGAATTTCTCTTGGACTCCGCCCATCACACGCACAAGCTGCCTTGTCGGGTAGGCGCCGTAAAACAACGTGCACCAAAACCAGCAGAAAAATCACGTCTTTTCCTCTTGCCACTGACTTCCTGAAAATTTCAAAGTGACAATTCGTATCCAATTAGACCAGTTATGCTCCTTTCTGCAGCGTCATGAGTTCTGCTCTCATCATGGTGACTTTGTCACATCGCATCTTTTGCAAATTGCGTTTTTATCTCGATATGGGGGGTCCAATCGTTTTGCAAAGACGGCCAGATTTGGTGAAGTGCAAATGTCTTTTGGTTTTGCTACATTGTGGGCCCAAGCGCGTGTGCTTTTCCAAGTTGAACCATCGTTGTGGGGACCAACTTGAAAATGGTGGGGACATTTTGGTGGTCCCCACAACTTCAGACCTCTTTCTGGGGGTCAAGACTTGCTTGACTTGAGTTTAGCTTTCAATTGGGTTCTGGTTGAGGTTAGGGTAAGAAATGGGGGTGGCCAATCATTTTTCATGGTTGAGGTTAGGGAAAGGCATGACTGTGTCAATGAGAAGTCGTCACGATGATACAAAGACAAGTGTGTGTGTGTTGGAGGGAGGGGGTCCTCACCGTTCAGCATGCAGTTGTTGGTTTCCAGTCACCTTGTCATCGTTTGCATGTATCGTCTGCGTGAATTCCTTGAAAACAGCCACAGTCTCTTGGCAAATTAGCCAGACAATTGAAGAAAAAAACAAACAAACGCTTTGTCAGCTTTCCTTCTGTGCGCTGCAGCGTCCATGTAAAGGTGCCGCAAGGGGCCACACAACAACTGACTGCAGGTGCGTTTGGAAATTCACTCTTGACGCTTAACACAACTGTGAGTGGTCTGTTTGAAATGCACCAGCGAGTGCGGCCAAAGATTTGCTGCCATATTCTGGTGAACTATAAATGGGCTTTTTCTTTCTTTTTTTTCGGTGCATGACCCCATTCTCCGGTGGTCAACAGTGCTGACGGCTCACATGATTCATTTGATGCCTGAGGCTGCGGGCTGGCGTAAATTTCAACTCCAGCCAAGTTTCTTCTTTTCTTGTGGTTTGAGTGTTGAAATATTTCATAATTGCAGCATATTAGAAGATGGCTGTCTGCCTGGAATGACGTCTGCTTCTAATATTTGATGAATGTTTGATCATGACGGCGTTCAAGTCTTACTGGGCGAAATGGGAGCAGCCGTGAGCAAGTTCTGCTAAGGTCACCCTTTGCAAAATGCTCTTGTGCTGTGTTTCAAAGGTCAACGGCAAGGCGTGTGTACCGGCAGTCGGTAGTACGGCAATCATTTGCAACAATTACGCAAATGTCAGAGAGCTACAAAGATGATTCATTTTTCATTTTCATTTTATGAAATAGTGCCGCAGGTGTCAAAGTCCGGTCCTCGGGGGCCGGAGTCCTGCATGGTTTCGAGGTTTCCCCACTCCAGCACACCTGATTCAATGTTGAGGGTCATGATCCTTGGAATCAGCTGCGTTGGATGAGAGAACCCTCGGAAAACAAGCCGGACTCCAGAAACTGCGGAAGGGTCAATCCAATTTGCTGACCGCAGCAGTTCCCCTACCAAACCTTCTTAACATGAGCGTATTCACTTGAATGGAAGAAAGTCTCCAGTCAAGATGCCATTTTCTGATGTTTTCTATTGATGTTTTATATGGTGTTGTCTGTTCTTGTTTTTTTTGTTTTTGTCTGTGTGATTTGTTTGGTTTTGTTGTCCCTGTGTCCTTCCCTTGTCTCGTCAAGCTTCATGTGTTTGCCTGCCTTTCCTCATGTGTCAGCCAATCAGTGCCCTCAGCCACTTGTGTCTTGTCTCGTCATGTCACTTAGTGTTGGTGTATATAATCCTTGTTTTGTGTTGGTCCATTGTGTGTGCGAGTGTCGTGTTTTGTCAACGTCCCACGTCCTGATGTCACCTTGTCTAGTGTTTGCATTCGCTCACCGGTTTTTGATGATGGACTTGTTTTCCTGCCAGTTCCTTGTCTAGCTTCCCATTTTTGTTTAATGAAAGAACAAGCCCTTGTTTGAGCCTCACTTGTGTCTCCTCGCCCTGTTTCCCTCCATTTGTGTCCTCAGCCACACCCCTCCCTGACATTTTGATTTTGGCCATCTGATGAATTGGTCCTTGGTCAAACGATTGCCATAGTTTGTCTCTCATCACTCGATCGACGCCAGTTTAATTCGATGCAGGTCTCTCTTCAACCATAGTGATGAATTCATCTTCTGTTCTTATAATTACGTCCAAATGCAAAGAATGATGCATTTGCAAAATGAGTGAAATGGTCCAGGCTTTCCATCGCGACTGTTTATCCACGTTCGTCACTTCCTGTTCTTGCCCCGTGTGCTGATTCGCTAGCTAACAGCCAATCAGAGTGATAAAATGCCCCGATGCACAACGCCGATTCTGCATTGTTGAATATTTATTGTGAAACGATGGAGCAATCTGCTGTAACACACGTTTCTTTTCTGTCTTACAGGACATCGTCTGCCACAATGATCACTTTCAAAATGCTCACCGTTCTCCTTCTGTTTGTCAGTAAGTCAGCAAATTCACAACGAAACATGTAACAAACAGGAAGTCAAAGGTCGTCATGTAACATGCTTGTCAACACATTGATTGACACAGGAAGCATCGGCCTGCCAACCAAGAAAAAATGGTCAAGCATGACTGAGGAGAATTTAGGACCAGAAGACTACCGGTGGAGACGAGGACATCCTGACACCCAAGCAAAAGCAGATGACCGAGATGCTCCATTTGTTTTACATGACCCAAGACAACGGATTAACTTTCCGTCAGAGAGCCCGCCCAACTATGATACCGAAAACAGAAGGGAGATCCATTACACGCCAGACAGTGACATCACCCATGACAAACAAACCCCTTTCCCACACAACCGTGACTCAACCCACAAAGAGCTAACCCTTGACCGGCATACCCCGGACTTGACCCATGAAGAAAGAAGACCTTACCCACACACCAAAGGCTTCACCCATGAAGAACTAACACCTTACCAGCTTAAACGTGACTCCAACCAAGATGAAAAAACCCTTTGCAACCACATCCATGATTCCAAGCGTGAAGAACGAGCACCTTGCCAGCATACCCGTGACTCCACCCATGAAGAACCAGCACCCTGTTGGCATACCAGTGACTCCATCCATGAAGAACAAAACCCTTACCGGGATATCCATGACTCCATCCATGAAGGACAAACCCCTTGCCAGCAAATCCATGACTCCACTGATGAAGACCATGATTCTGTGTTTTCTGAAATGAAACCTTGCCTGGATAAAAAGTCCACCACACAAACCCCATATACTAATCAGCAAGTGACCACTGACATCACATACAACAAATTGACGAGTGACACCATGGGCAGCATACTTTCAAGCGACAGCACCTTTTCCAGTGATACCACACTTTCCAGAGACACTAAACGAACCGGTAGTAGCACCTTTTCCAGTGACAGTCCGCCTTCCAGCGAGACCATAAGAACCGGTAGTAGCACCTTTTCCAGTGACAGTCCGCCTTCCAGTGAGACCATAAGAACCAGTAGTAGCACCTTCACCAGTGACAGCCCACTTACCAGCGAGACCATAAGAAATATCAGTAGCATCTTCTCCAGTGAAACTACACAAACCAGTAGCAGCACTTTTTCCGGTGACAGCAAGCCTTCCAGTGAAACTACGCGAATCAGTAGTAGCACCTCCAGTGACAGCCCGCCTTCCAGCGAGACCATAAGAACCATTTGTAACACCTTCACCCTGCCTTCCAGCGAAACCACACTAACCAATAGTAGCACATTCTCCAGTGACAGCCCACCGACCAGCGAAACCATAAGAACCAGTAGTGGCGTCTTCACCAGTGACAGTCCGCCTTCCAGCGAGACCATAAGAACCATTAGTAACACCTTCACCAGTGACATCCCGCCTTGTGGCGAAACCACACAAACCAGCACTCGCACCTTCACCAGTGACAGCCTGCCTTCCAGTGAAACCATAAGAACCAGTAGTAGCACATCCAGTGACAGCCCACCGACCAGTGAAACCACAAGAACCAGTAGTAGCATCTTCTCCAGTGAAACTACACAAGCCAGTAGCAGCACTTTTTCCAGTGACAGCCCACCGACCAGCGAAACCATAAGAACCATTAGTAACACCTTCACCAGTGACAGCCCGCTTACCAGCGAGACCATAAGAACCAGTAGTGGCGACTTCACCAGTGACAGCCCACCTTGGGGCAAAACCACAAGAACCAGTAGTAGCGCCTTCACCAGTGATGGCCCGCCTTCCAGCGAGACCAAAAGAACCATTAGTAACACCTTCACCAGTGACATCCCGCCTTGTGGCGAAACCACACAAACCAGCACTCGCACCTTCACCAGTGACAGCCTGCCTTCCAGTGAAACCATAAGAACCAGTAGTAGCACATCCAGTGACAGCCCACCGACCAGTGAAACCATAAGAACTAGTAGTGGCGTCTTCACCAGTGACAGCCCACCTTGGGGCGAAACCACAAGAGCCAGTAGCAGCATCTTCTCCAGTGAAACTACACAAACCAGTAGCAGCACTTTTTCCAGTGACAGCCCACCGACCAGCGAAACCATAAGAACCATTAGTAACACCTTCACCAGTGACAGTCCGCCTACCAGCGAGACCATAAGAACCAGTAGTGGCATCTTCACCAGTGACAACCCACCGACCAGCAAAACCATAAGAACCAGTAGTGGCATTTTCACCAGTGACAGCCCGAATACCAGCGAGACCATAAGAACCATTAGTAACACCTTCTCCAGTGACAGCCCACCGACCAGCGAAATCATAAGAACCAGTAGTGGCGTCTTCACCAGTGACAGTCCGCCTTCCAGCGAAACCACAAGAACCAGTAGTAGCACCTTCACCAGTGACAGCCTGCTTACCAGCGAGACCATAAGAACCAGTAGTGGCGTCTTCACCAGTGACAGTCCGCCTTCCAGCGAAACCACAAGAACCAGTACTAGCATCTTCACCAGTGACAGTACACAAAGTAGTAGCAGCACTTTCACCAGTGACAGCCCGCCTACCAGCGAGACCATAAGAACCAGTAGTGACGTCTTCACCAGTGACAGCCCGCTTACCAGCGAAACCACAAGAACCAGTAGTAGCACCTTCACCAGTGACAGTCCGCCTACCAGCGAGACCATAAGAACCAGTAGTGGCGTCTTCACCAGTGACAGTCCGCCTTCCAGCGAAACCACAAGAACCAGTAGTAGCATCTTCACCAGTGACAGTCCGCCTACCAGCGAGACCATAAGAACCATTAGTAACACCTTCTCCAGTGACAGCCCACCGACCAGCGCAACCATAAGAACCAGTAGTGGCGTCTTCACCAGTGACAGTCCGCCTACCAGCGAGACCATAAGAACCAGTAGTGACGTCTTCACCAGTGACAGCCCGCCTACCAGCGAGACCATAAGAACCAGTAGTGGCGTCTTCACCAGTGACAGTCCGCCTTCCAGCGAAACCACAAGAACCAGTAGTAGCACCTTCACCAGTGACAGCCCGCTTACCAGCGAGACCATAAGAACCATTAGTAACACCTTCTCCAGTGACAGCCCACCGACCAGCGAAACCATAAGAACCAGTAGTAACACCTTCACCAGTGACAGCCCGCCGACCAGCGAAACCATAAGAACCAGTAGTAACACCTTCACCAGTGACAGTACACAAAGTAGTAGCAGCACCTTCACCAGTGACAGCCCGCCTACCAGCGAGACCATAAGAACCAGTAGTGGCGTCTTCACCAGTGACAGCCCGCTTACCAGCGAAACCACAAGAACCAGTAGTAGCACCTTCACCAGTGACAGCCCGCTTACCAGCGAAACCACAAGAACCAGTAGTAGCACCTTCACCAGTGACAGCCCGCCTACCAGCGAGACCATAAGAACCAGTAGTGGCGTCTTCACCAGTGACAGCCCGCTTACCAGCGAAACCACAAGAACCAGTAGTAGCACCTTCACCAGTGACAGCCCGCCTACCAGCGAGACCATAAGAACCAGTAGTGGCGTCTTCACCAGTGACAGTCCGCCTTCCAGCGAAACCACAAGAACCAGTAGTAGCACCTTCACCAGTGACAGCCCGCTTACCAGCGAGACCATAAGAACCATTAGTAACACCTTCTCCAGTGACAGCCCACCGACCAGCGAAACCATAAGAACCAGTAGTAACACCTTCACCAGTGACAGCCCGCCGACCAGCGAAACCATAAGAACCAGTAGTAACACCTTCACCAGTGACAGTACACAAAGTAGTAGCAGCACCTTCACCAGTGACAGCCCGCCTACCAGCGAGACCATAAGAACCAGTAGTGGCGTCTTCACCAGTGACAGCCCGCCTACCAGCGAGACCATAAGAACCAGTAGTGGCGTCTTCACCAGTGACAGCCCGCTTACCAGCGAAACCACAAGAACCAGTAGTAGCACCTTCACCAGTGACAGCCCGCCTACCAGCGAGACCATAAGAACCAGTAGTGGCGTCTTCACCAGTGACAGCCCGCTTACCAGCGAAACCACAAGAACCAGTAGTAACACCTTCTCCAGTGACAGCCCACCGACCAGCGAAACCATAAGAACCAGTAGTGGCGTCTTCACCAGTGACAGCCCGCCTACCAGCGAAATCACACTAACCACTAGTAGCACCTTCTCAAGTGACAGTACACAAAGTAGTAGCGGCACCTTCACCAGTGACAGTCCACCTTCCAGCCAAACCATGGAAACCAGTGGCAGCACGCTCATGACTGATACCACGGTTTTCAGAGATGCTCCACTTAATGACTCGTCAGATAGCCCATTTAGCACAGTTACTCGTGACTCCACAGATAGCACGCTTATCCCCGATAGCACGCTTGTTCCAGACAGCGCGCTTACCACCGGCTTTAGCTCTGCCGGAGAGCTCCTTTTTCCAAGCTTGTCTGCATTCTTCTGCATTTTCATCTCATTGTCTTTGAACTGGTCGGAATCGATCTAGAAGGTGAATTAAATGCTCAGCTGACCAGTTTGTTGGCGGAATCACACCATGGCCATCCAAATGAGCGTTGATCATCAATCTCGACGTGAGCATTGTTTGGTGACACCGTCCGACACGCGCGTCTTGCTTTTTTTCTTTTTCTTGTCTTGATGCCATGTACCCGCAGAAAACTGAAATTGATGGCCAAACGTCTCCCCGGAAAGGCGGGTCTCTGTCCCGGCTGCTCATTTCAATCTGTCGGCCTCAACATTTTGGCTCAGGCAGCACAAAGCCAAGCACCTGGCACAGCTGGAAGCCACATTGCAGCTGCCCTCATCTGGCTTGACTGTACTCGACACTCGCTCTGGAGTGAGCGCCAGTGCAACACTACCGTAGCTCTCGCGATGCCCCAGGTGTGGCAGAAAAATTCCAGGATTGGTCTACCCCGAAACCTGATCTAATGCTATCCCTGAACCTAACCCCAGACATCAAATTCCACTACCTTGAGCAAGGCAATCCAAGGCCAAAGTCAAAATCGGACGGGCAAAATCAGCTTTGAGGTGTTGCCAGGCGCCAGACAATCAACGCGGCACGTCCGCAAAGAGATCCTGCGCCATTTGCTTGCTCGAGTGCACGAGAAGACGTGAGCGTTGTGAAGAAGACTTGTGACTGGTTCACCATGACAACGGATCTGCTCACAATGCCCCGAGCGGCCGACATTTTCCAGAGCTGAGAAGATCATCGGCATCGTGGAGCAACCTCCATACTTGCCTCGCCAAGGTCCTTGTCATTTTGCCCTCTTTCCCAAACTTCAGGGGATCGCCACCGACATCAAGATGGCCGTGATGGCGGGTAAACACGTTTCGGCAATTGGGCTGGTTTTGCCTCTACCTGAACAAGGTCGTCAAACGCTCGACTAGCTTCTGTCTTCGATTGTCCCACAAGATGCTGTCCTGATAACTGCGCCCGACGTAGATCGAGGCGACAATCTAAATATTAGGCGTGTTCAATATTCACGAGCAAAAATCATCATGCGTGTGGGGAAAGCTGATGACACTTGAGTCACGAACCTGCAAACTGTGACGCGCGTGGACCGTAGCCACTCGAAAGAAGCGCCCTGACTGCCCAACGAGGAAGAAAATATGTCTCGAAGGGCTCGTGCAGCGATCGGGGTGAAAGAGGAACTTAATGTTTGCGATGCTCTGCGTTATGATTGTCGGACACAGCGCGAGCAAAATTGTTCAAGAGCACATTTGTTTCCTCAACATATGTGAGGTCTGGAACACTGAAACAATCTTTTCAGATTTAAGAAAAACTCTGAAGTGTCTACCAGGCCTTGGACTCCAGGTTGGTGAAAACTTGGATACGAAATCTTTGATGACACACCTCATATACTGTATGAACAGCACGCAGCGTGACGTTGTAAGTAAGACATTCTCGTCACCTTCGACTGGGACGAGCGCAGCAGAGGGACCGTCCCGACCATCTTGGCTTCAGGGCTGGAAAGCGTGACAAGGCGGCGACGACGGCTGGAGCTTCCCTTCCTGCCACTGAGGACTTTGGCAGGAGCGTCTTCTCGCTGCTGCCCACCAGGTGGCGCCACCAGATTGCATAACAGCTCGCAGACACTCAAGCAGCCCTGAACAACAAAACCAACAAACGCAGCCCAGACTGAAGCGACGCTACTTACCTCAACGTGCTGCATCGCAGGCTGACGTACGCGATATTTGCGCACTTTTTCATTCATACCAAGAAAGCGTATGTACGTGCATCAGTCCATTGCTGCACGAGACCTTCTTGATCCTCCACATATATCGATAGTGTGAAATCGGAGTCCTCTTCACGCATTCTCGTCAACTTCCAATGCAGCAGTATCGAGACCTGCTTTCGGGGCCGGAAAGCATTGCAGGTGGTGAAAATAGTTTTGCACTACTTTTCATTCATTCCGACAGATTCATCTGTGTAGATGTGAAAATCATCCCATTGCACGACTACTGAACGCGTAGAATCTGGATCATCGGCCCTTGTTTATTTATTTATTTATTTATTTATGGATTATTATTTTTCAGAACATTTGACTATAGTAGTGGCTTGCAATACACGCAACACCACTGGAAAGTCAAATAAACAAATCACCCAAAAGTCGGCCATGCAAATAAACTATTGAGAGTTAAAAGATTCTTGATTGAAGCCCAGTCAAGATCTCCTTTGCGGAGATGATGATTGCAGTCCGGTCCCTGTTTTGATGACTTGGGAACTGACAGAAAGCAAAAGTTGGCCGGAGACACGCGAGACTCGATTGTCGTTTCGCTGGATTTGTTCGGTCCAAGGATCGAATACCAAACTTGGATTTCACAAACTCTCTGGACTGTTGTACAAGCGCAGTGTTTGTTCCGTCTCTACTTGGCGGTTGCGCTGTCGCCGATTTTCCTTTGCCGCCATTTGTAACCCGCTTTGTCGCTAAGGTAAGCTAAGTTGAAGGTCATTTTTAAGACGACCGTTGGCCGTCATCGTCATGCTCACATTCTTTTATTAACATGGCCCAAAATCTGAGGCTGACTTTTTATTCGACAAGTTACATTTGTTCAGCGTCACACTTGTTTGGAAGGCTGGGAGCCGTGCAGGCGCTTCGTCAGGGCTGAACTGAGTCATAAATGTTGAGAACAAAAACAACAACAAAACAAACACATCAATCTCTACTTGGCGGGATTTGAACCTATTGCAGAAGGTTTGGAACGTATCAACCAGCAAACACTGGCACTGTATTTGATTTGTCGGATGGTTGTTTTGAAAATGTCTTTAATTGGTGAATTTTTATGACAATGTTTTTCAAAAAAAATGCACACAAGAAACACACATTTAAAAAAAAAAACATTCATAAAAACTAAACTAAAACAAAGATTTTCTTTAGAACTAACACTAGTAAACCTGCTCTGAAAACTCATGACAAAAGTCCAAACAAAATAAAAACTCACCCTGCAGTGAAAATTCCCAAAGTGATGTGCCACTAGGTGGCGCCCCAAAGCCGCGCACACGCACACGCACACGCACGCGTTTGTCTTTGTATCATCGTGGAGACAAGACAACTTCTTGGCTTCATGCCTTGAACCTCAAGCATGAAAAACGATTGCCTCGCCCCGTTCCTTACGCTCAGCTAAACTCCCAAAGCAAGTCTTGAGCCTCAAAAAGAGGTCTTAGCTCGTCCCCCCAATTTCAAGTCGCTCCTTGTCAACGATCACATTCAAACACGAGCGCGGAAAGGAAATCCATTTTTTTTTCTGTCTATCGTGACCTCATTTCCACCACTGGCAATCGATCGGCAGGTACGGAAAGATACGGAAGAGCCACCCGGTCTTCAGATCTTCTTTTAGCAAAACTGAACCGTCGCAGTCCCGCACGTCCTCCACGACTGACCTTTGACCGAATCCTCCAATCCAACACTCAAATCCACGCTCAATTTGATGGCACAGTCAAGATGCACTTTTTTCATTTAGCTTTGAATTCATTAAGATTTGTTTATTTTCTATGTGCTATTTGCTTGTATTTTATTGTCATTTATGATATATAACATTTCATTTTTTGCCTTGTATACTTTATTTTACTCTATTCTATTTTGCTTGCTGTTATTTATTGATGATAGTGTATATTTTTAGTTTTTATTTGGCTTACTTGGATGCACGTTTTAGTATTTGCTTTTATTCTATTCTGACTGCTGTGAATGTTTTTTTTCGCCGTCTTTCCTCGCTAGATGGCGCTTCTTCAGTTTGCTCTGTGCTCAGTCTTGCTTTTTCACCAACAATGACGATGTTTTGGATTGCCATGTTTGCCTCTATATTGTACATTCTTTTTTTCCTTTTCTTTTTTAAATGTGAAGCACCTTGTGTTGCTTTTAAATTATGAAAGGTGTCATAGAAATAAAGATTTGATTGATTGAAATGCTTTGAGACCCATTTAATCAAAAATTGCACATTTCAAAGTCTGGTTTTTTTTTGTTGACATTTTATCATTTAAAGTGATGAATCAGCACCCAGGGCAAATTGTTTGACATACAAAGTAGACAAAGTTTGGACATATGTTTCCATTCGGCCGTCATCAGTTTGAAGTCTATTTTTCGTGGTGCTTGCGCGTGTTTGCGGGATTTGTTGGCCCCGGGCACCAATGGAGCGTTTGCGTGATTGTTGGCCCCGGGCGCCAATGGAGCGTTTGCGAGATTGTTGGCCCCGGGCGCCAATGGAGCGTTTGCGGGGTTGTTGGCCCCGGGCGCCAATCGAGCGTTTGCGGGATTGTTGGCCCAGGGCGCCAATCGAGCGTTTGCGGGATTGTTGGCCCAGGGCGCCAATCGAGCGTTTGCGGAATTGTTGGCCCCGGGCGCCAATGGAGCGTTTGCGTGATTGTTGGCCCCGGGCGCCAATCGAGTGTTTGAGGGGTTGTTGGCCCCGGGCGCCAATCGAGCGTTTGCGGGATTGTTGGCCCAGGGCGCCAATCGAGCGTTTGCGTGATTTTGGCCCAGGGCGCCAATGGAGCGTTTGCGGGATTGTTGGCCCCGGGCGCCAATCGAGCGTTTGCGGGATTGTTGGCCCCGGGCGCCAATGGAGCGTTTGCGTGATTTTGGCCCAGGGCGGCAATCGAGCGTTTGCGGGATTGTTGGCCCAGGGCGCCAATGGAGCGTTTGCGTGATTGTTGGCCCCGGGCGCCAATCGAGTGTTTGAGGGGTTGTTGGCCCCGGGCGCCAATGGAGCGTTTGCGAGATTGTTGGCCCAGGGCGCCAATGGAGCGTTTGCGGGATTGTTGGCCCCGGGCGCCAATGGAGCGTTTGCGAGATTGTTGGCCCAGGGCGCCAATGGAGCGTTTGCGGGATTGTTGGCCCAGGGCGCCAATCGAGCGTTTGCGGGATTGTTGGCCCAGGGCGCCAATCGAGCGTTTGCGGGATTTGTTGGCCCAGGGCGCCAATGGAGCGTTTGCGTGATTGTTGGCCCCGGGCGCCAATCGAGTGTTTGAGGGGTTGTTGGCCCCGGGCGCCAATGGAGCGTTTGCGGGATTGTTGGCCCCGTGCGCCAATGGAGCGTTTGCGGGATTGTTGGCCCCGGGCGCCAATCGAGCGTTTGCGGGATTGTTGGCCCAGGGCGCCAATCGAGCGTTTGCGTGATTGTTGGCCCCGGGCGCCAATCGAGTGTTTGAGGGGTTGTTGGCCCCGGGCGCCAATGGAGCGTTTGCGGGATTGTTGGCCCCGTGCGCCAATGGAGCGGTTGCGGGATTGTTGGCCCCGGGCGCCAATCGAGTGTTTGAGGGGTTGTTGGCCCCGGGCGCCAATGGAGCGTTTGCGGGATTGTTGGCCCCGTGCGCCAATGGAGCGGTTGCGGGATTGTTGGCCCCGGGCGCCAATCGAGCGTTTGCGGGATTGTTGGCCCAGGGCGCCAATCGAGCGTTTGCGTGATTGTTGGCCCCGGGCGCCAATCGAGTGTTTGAGGGGTTGTTGGCCCCGGCCGCCAATGGAGCGTTTGCAGGATTGTTGGCCCCGGGCGCCAATGTAGCGTTTGCGGGATTGTTGGCCCCGGGCGCCAATGGAGCGTTTGCGGGATTGTTGGCCCCGGGCGCCAATGGAGCGTTTGCGGGATTGTTGGCCCCGGGCGCCAATGGAGCGTTTGCGGGATTGTTGGCCCCGGGCGCCAATGGAGCGTTTGCGGGATTGTTGGCCCCGGGCGCCAATGGAGCGTTTGCGGGATTGTTGGCCCCGGGCGCCAATGGAGCCAGGACCGCCTCCGCGCATCCAAAACGTGCGGCTTGAGCGCCGTGTCTGCTGTCGGCAAATTCGAGCGAAAGATCCCAAACGCGAGAGCGTCAAAAACAAGCGCGAGCGTCTGAAGGAGACGAAACCGGTGTGCCGGCTTCTGGTGGCGTTCGGCGGCGTCCGCATGTTCTGTTCTCTCCGCTTCAAAGTGACTCATGTAATTGATTAATTGCAGCAAGAAAATGTGGCTCGACAAGACCCGCCTAAAAGATAGCAACCGCTTGCGTGAGAACAAAAGGCAAATTAATTGTAAGCCTCGCCTAAAAGCAAACGAGCCCTTTGTTTGCAGCGTATAAAAGCGGCGCTGCGGGATCCACACGCATCAACGCAGGGGCAGACTTGATTCCGAGTTGGTGAGTACGCTCTTGCGCTCGCCGTCCTTTCAGTCAACACTGCGTCTCTGCGGGCCATTTTTCCAATAGCGTTGTGGCTGATTGCTCGAAGCCGACGTGTCTTTTTGCGCTTTTGAGATGTTGCTTCGATGTGGAAAAAGTTGAGAGCGGGGAAAGGTTACCTCGGGCAACAGCTGGAAGGTCGCCGAGCGACGCCGACGTCCTTTCGCGTCATTTCTCCCGATGCGCATTCAGCGTTGCTTTTCGCTGTCTTACAGGGCCACGAGTGACAAAATGGGGACTTTGAAGGTGTTGGCTCTCGTCCTGGCACTGGCTGGTAAGTCAATTAAGTCATCAACGCGTCGACTCTCACGGTCACGGCGCCTCGTCGTTACGCGTAACGTCAGCTAACCCGCACGCAATGTAACCGACAGCATGCATCAGCCTGCCCACGACTCGGGCCCAGGCCACGCCAGATGAAAACTCGCAGCCGCCCGACACCGTGCCGCCCGACTCCATGCCGCCCGACACCATGCCGCCAGATTTAGACCCTCATCAACTACCGGTCTTGGATGAAAATTTATGTGTTGGTTATCAGCTTTCTGACACTGTCGGCCTCTCTTTGCATATTTTCCAAGGCAAAATTTGGATTCAGGGGAACACTTTCCCTGATGGACATCCAAAGCCAACTTCACCCCCAGGTTCACCCCCAGATTCACCCCCACCTCCACCCCCACCCCCACCCCCACCCTCAGGTTCCACCCCAAACGAAAATGATTAATAGGATTGGAGCTGCAGCTGTACTGCTGCTGTTGTTCCTTTTAAATGTAAGATGCCATCAAGACTGTTCTGCTGCTTATAATCTTCTTCTTGAATCACTTCTTCATATTCATGTAGTCATTACGGTGTGACATGAAAACACTTGATTGGTTTCCATGATGTTTGCACGCTCACTTTTCTTTTGCTTCAATAAAAAAAGTCATGAGCTCATTCTGTCTGGCGCTTTTCTTTTTTCAATCCACATACTTTGTTCTTTCCGTTTGCAATTTCAAAAACGAAAAACAAAAAAAAACCTGACTTATTTTGCCATTTGCTTTGAAATCTCAAAAAACAAACAAGTGCCTGAGTCGATGTTTGAAAGTCAGATGCCAAAGTTGCCGTATTTGTACTTGAATGGTTCAGATCATCAAACAAATGGAAATATAACCCAAATAAACATCAAGCCATCTTCAAAAACTAGAAATGTAAACAAAAGAAACCCTCTTCATTTGTCCTGTGTGAAAAAGTATTGGGCCTCCTTGTTCAACTGCGGCGAATCCCAATTTTTTTTTTTGCAAAGATGATTTGCTTTCAATCGAGCGCACGCAAGGCCGATGAGCTCCACCAAGAAATCACTTTTGGGAAGCGATCATCTTGGACAATATGCGCAAAATAGTCGGAATTTCTAAAGTGGGCAAATGACCGAGCCACGATCGGTCTCGAGACCACTTTTTAAGGGTCTTGCTCTGGTCTCGGGATGTGAGACATTTTGACTCACCTCGGACAAGACGGACTGTGGATTTTGGATGGAGAGCAGGCCAAATAATATTGGCATGATTGAGAATGCACAAGCTGCGCCGCCTTCCCAATGTTGCCACGCCCACTCACTCCAGTTCAGATTTGTCACATTCAGATTTCATGAATCGTCGTGCTCATCCCCGCAGATATTCGTGATGGAAACTAAAAAAGCAACCAAACAAAAAGGACAGCAAAGAACAAGAAAACGGAAATTAAGAAAATGCACGGACTCGTATGAGCTTTTGCAGTTACGCTTTGGGCCACAGGTTGCAATTTAAAGTAAAAAAAAAAAAAAAAAAAAAAAAAAAAAAAAAAAAAAAAAAAAAAGTGTCATTTATTTTGGCAGTTCACCGCCCCTCAACCTCTGAGCCTAAAATCGGCCCACCCACCATTCCTATTTTTGAGAATCCCCTTTTATGTTCCAGACCACCCGTTGGGTGTGCCTTGTCGTGGCAGTAAGCAAAGTAAGTGAGCGTGTCGTAGCTCATTTCATTTCATACGAGCACTTGAATTGGTTTTGGCTCACTATTTTGGACAGAAGACTCCGCAAGTTCGAAGAAATGAAAGCCATGAAAGCCAATGATAAGCCCATCCCCGTTTCTTCCGTTTCAGTACCTGGTCCACCTTGAAACTGAATCGGCTGAAGAAGAAGAAAACGACAGCTGCCCTCCTCATGCTTGATGCGATTCAGCTTGCGTGCATTTCCGGTGCGAGCTGCCGCCGCCGCCGACTGTGTGGTGACGTCACGCTCCATTCGCGAGCCGCAGCCCGGAACACACTTTCGCCGCACTCGTTGACGTTTCCTGCAACCGCCACGTACAAATGATGGCAGATCCAATTCCACTTGGGTTTATTGGGGGGTGGGGAAACGTACTTGCAACTTGGTCCCAACGACTTGGCTTGTCAACGCACTTCAAGTCCCGCCACAGGCACGAGCAGACAGGCGAGCACCTGTCCGAATCCCAAGCGGTCAACGTGCACGTCGTGATTGATGCATCCGCTTCCGCGCTGGACTTGCTGCATTTCAATTTGTGGCTTGTGCACTTTTCACGATTGGGATTCACAGCCAAACTGATAACTCGACCAAAAGCAAACATTTTCCCAACAAAACTCATGAAGACTAACAAACTCCCCCGAGAAAGTCCTTGCAACCGATCCGTGTTGATTTGGACGAGAAATTTGTATTTAGTTTTAGTTATTGTCATTTGACTAAAACGAAAGATTTAGTCATACTTTAGTCATCTGATTGGATTTTAGTTTAGTTTGAATCCAATTTTAGCTGATGAAAAAAGGAGCAATTTGAGTCCACTAAATTGACAGTTGAGTCGTTATTTCCCTTCAGCATACATTTCAACTTTTATACAGAAAATTACAACAAACTTATTTGTAAGTGTAGTTGAACGCGCAAAACATTTAATACAACGGTCTTTATTGTCTCCATGAAACATGTTGAACTGAAAATATAACTTTGTTTGCACCCAAATAAAAAAAAAAATCTTACATCTATCTGCACAATGAATGTAAACCAAAAAAAAAAAAAAAAAAGTTGGAAATGTAAATAAAGTGCAGTGAAAAGTTCTTTTCGCTCACCTGCATTTCATTGGATTGTGTCAATTTTAGTTAGCGTTGAATGGCTTCTATTTTAGTTTTTCGTTTCATTGTCTGGGGAAAAAAAAAAAAAAAACAATGAAAATGTTTTATCTCCAAAATTGAACTAGTGCAAACTCTTCGAAGCCTGCTGCGTGTTCATTCTGACGCGATGCAGCTAAGCTAAGTCAAGCTAGGCTAAACACTTGACATAACTTGGGCGACTTCCAATGGGCCAATGAAGAGAGCAGAGCACAACATTTCTTTGGCGTACGTGTGGTTTATTCGACGCAAAGGACGCGCTGACTTTTACTTCTTCTTGGAGACTCCCACAGTGCGACCGCGGCGGCCGGTGGTCTTGGTGTGCTGGCCGCGCACGCGCAAGCTGCAAAGGGAAGGAGGGGACAGCGAGTTACGAGGAGACTCCCCCGGGGGTTCAAAGTTCACACGGGCTCGCGAAGCCTCACCCCCAAAAGTGGCGGAGGCCGCGATGGGCTCGGATCTTCTTCAGCCTCTCCAGGTCTTCTCTCAGCTTGTTGTCCAGACCGTTGGCCAACACCTGAAAGCAGGCAACTCAACGTTGTTCTTCTGTTGCGTCTTCTCGTGTCGGCTTTTGCGAGGATTGTGACCGCGTTGGGGGGGGCAATTGACCCGCTGCGACTAATCCATCATCAAATTCATCGAAATTCGCTATTTTGAGCACCATTTTGTGCCATTCTTCAACTTAAAATGACCCAAAACAATTATCAAAACTTTTTATTCATTTTCATCAATCAAGTTTATTTATTAGGGCTGTCAAAGTTAAAGCGTTAATAGATTAATTCATCACAGAAAATTGTCGCATTAATCACGTATTAACGCAGATTAATCGCACTGACGACGACACGGCTATCTGCCATTGTTGTCGACAGCCTGGCGATTGGTGCGCAGTCACGGGAGAATTACAAGACCACCGGAGGAGGAGCTAACCTGCATATGGCGTCCACATTTGGAAATCTTTCCACTCTGGAGCCCGGTTTCAAAAGTGATCCGTTTCGATCCGTTTCAAGCTCCGAATCGCCCAAACGATAAGAAACTTGTGCGGATCCATTGAAACGGCCGTTTGTGTGTTTAAGGAGGATTAGGAGCAATCGGAAAGTAGCATTTTATGCATTGATGTTTTTCATTGTGGTTTCGACATCGTGGCTTTTCAGCCATCACGGGAGGGTCTGGAACATAATAAGAAGGTGCCGTTTTCTTCTACCTACCTGACTGAATTTTCCATCCTTGACATCCTTTTGCCTGTTGAGGAACCAGTCTGGGATTTTGTACTGGCGAGGATTCTGCATGATGGTCACCACCCGCTCCACCTGCACATTTACAAGGTGCTCGCTCACTCAGTCACGGCCGGAGCTTCAACTCCCAACAAGACGGCGGGCGCCGCTCCTTGCTCACCTCCTCATCCGTCAGCTCGCCCGCCCTCTTGTTGAGGTCGATGTCCGCCTTCCTCAGGACCACGTGGGCGTAGCGTCTGCCCACGCCCTGACAAAGTACATCGTTGGATGGATGCGCACCAAAAAAATCAATAAATAAAACAAATGATGGACAACAGGAAGGACAGAGCAGCACCAGCAGCCTCCCGGCTTTCTTCCTTTACCTTGATGGCAGTGATGGCGAAGGCGATCTTCCTCCTCCCGTCGATGTTTGTGTTCAAAACACGAAGAATGTGCTGGAACTTCTCGGGGATAACCAAAGCCTACAGAAACAACACAAGCAGCCGTCACTACAAGGTGACCATAAAGAAACCTTCTTCATTGAAGACAAACATCTGTTGTTTCCCTACAATTATTAAAAAAAATTACAACAGCAAGTTGCTGCAATCACATACAAACTCATTTAGCATCTAAATGTAAAACAGGCAACAAACATCTTAAAACAATTGTCAAGTCATATTTTGACCCCCCCCAAAAAAAGGTACGTTTTGGCCTTTATACATCTCCTCGGGATAGTGACCAACTCTACTCAAATCTGCTCCATCTTTAGTTCAACACCAACATTCAATTCGACTCCTGAAATCAAACCACTGGTCAATATAATCCCTAGTTGGTACAGTTTCTCATGTTTCTGATAGGACGGGGTGGGCGACGATATGCATTCAATGGAGTTTACGAATGAACATTTGAAGCAAAAAAAAAAAAAAAAAATGAGGCTTCTTCGCCCATTTCACAAACGTGACAAACATAACCCGAATAGTTAACCACAACGTTAAACTAAGGGCGTCATATTATTGACTTCCTACTAAGATGCTTTGAGCAAACAGCAGTGTACAAAAAAGTGCGAGTTAGTGTGAATGAGAATTTTAACGCTCAACCGACGCGGACATTGTTATCGTTATTCGCAGCATCTCTCCAGCGGCGCCGACTGGAAAAAAAAAAAAGGCTTTTAAAGTCCTTGTTCGCCCTCAGTCGCCACCAATTCAACACGTTATCTGATCACACACACTACACGCGCCCCTTAAAGACACTGATGCCGCAAATGAACATGTATTTGCACTGGATGGCGGCAGATTTTGGATCGTTGAGCAGAATTCTCACCATCTTGAAAGCTGGTTCCGCGCAAAGAGGAAGTGACGCATTTTTCGCGACAGTTTGATCCCTCTACGGGCGGAAGTCGGTCCTACACTTTCAATTGTCCGACAACTTTATCAACATACTCTGTTCTTTAACTTTCTTTTTTGTCTGTATTAGTTTTGTAATATTTGTTGTATTTATTTAGCTATTTTTCCTAAATGTGACGAATGATGTATTAAGGTCGTATTTAGTTTTCCATTCATTTATCTAATTAAATAATAGGGTAATTTATTGGAAACAACAAAATTCCAAATATAAGTAATATAATGAATGATAAATATACTGTGCGTTTTTTAAACAATTAGTAACTTAATCATTGTATAATGTAATTAGTTGAAAATGCAATTAAAATGAAAACGAATCAGCACGTTTAGAATTTAAGAAAAGGTGTCAAAAATAATGTCGAAATATGAAAGCTTATCCTCAACATGTAAAATTTTGCTGGAACGTGAGCGAAACACGACTGTATTTTTTCGTTGTTTTGCTTTTATTTGGTGGCGTTTTGGTTCCCCCCCGTACCACTCTCCACGTGACGTCACAGCACAATGGCGGAGGCTTCCGCGGATATGAACACCGCGGAGAGGAGGACACAAGCGGCCATGGCCTTCTTTCATGACGAGGTGACTTTTAATGGTGTCGGTGCCAAGTGTGTTTCAAGCAAGGTGTCGTCCTTTGGTCATTCCAGCTCGTTCAAGCACGCCTTCCCCGTTTTCTTCCCCGGAAGTCATTAGCATCCATTCATTAGCTTTAGCAAAACAAGATGACGTCGTACGGTTTTTCGGTTTGCTTCTGCACTCTTCGTAGTCACACAAAACTGTACTTTGTTTTTGTTTTTTTGTTTTTTGGTCAGGTCTCCATTGTAGTATTGTTGTGATGGCTTTTAGACAAACGCAAAAAAGCAAGTATTGTTTTTGGCGTTCTGGTGAGTGCCAAAAACGGTCTTAATCGCTACAAGCACAGCAGAACATGACAACACGGACGTACATGAACTAAGTGCTTTGCTTGTATTTGTTCTGTAAAAACAAATACAATGCGTCTGATTGTAATTATGTGACAGCGTAAAAAAAAAAAAAAAGACAACAACGTTTTTTTAGTTGGACTTGAGGAGTCAATGGCTATCTAAAAATGGAGTGATGAGGAATGACTGCACTCTTTGCCTAATCACTGCAAATTGCTATTCGGGAACGAGTTTGCAAACAGATTGCTCGCCTTTCCCCAGATGAGTGACGGGGAAATGGTCCAGCTGCAGCTGGGAGAACTGGACCTGACCACCGATGACTTGATCTTGGACGAAGTGGACCGTAAGGCCCCACACGCAAGTGAAGCCACTTCAATTGATATTTGAAAAACAAACGTAGAGCCCAGCACACTAGCCCATTGCCTACATACTGTACATGTTTATGTATTATATATATATACCACATTTTGAAGTTGAAGTAAGTCTGGTATCGATAGCGGCAGAACCCCGCACAGCGCGCGATGATTGATTTGGCGTTTGTCTTGCTGACTTGTTGACGCGGGGTCTTGTTCCCGCAGTTCACATCCAGGCCAATTTGGAGGATGAGCTTGTCAAGGAAGCGCTTCAGACGGTGAACATTTTCATTTGGTCCTTCCACCAAGCTCGTACGATGGCACCCGCTGACCGGCTTCTTTCCGCAGGGTGTGGACCTTCGCCAGTACTCCAAACAGGTGGAGGCGGAGCTTGAACGCATTGAGCAGGCCTCCATCAAGGACTGTATCCTCTTTTGTTGTTGTTGTTGTTGTTTTTTTGGCCAACTAACCAAGATTCACTTGGATCAATTTCAACAAAAAAAGAGCGAGCTAGAAAAGCACCTTCAGATGACATCGCTCCCATGGTGGTTTTTGAAGATTGTGCACAAGTAATACCCGTTTTTAAAAAACTAAAACTATAATGCTGATACTAATTAATATTGCTGATACTAAACGTAAACTAAATTAAGCATTTATCAAATCACTAAAACTAATAAAAACTAACAGAACCACCCTGAAAACTAATTAAATTGAAGAAAAAAAAACCTCAAAATGAAATAAAAACTAACTAAAATGAAAAATTCCACAACTATAATAACCCTGGTCGCAAGTTGTTGTTGTTTTTCCTGAGCAGCGTCGTCAGACATCAAGGAGAGCCAGAACATCGCTCTGCTGCACCAGCAGATCAGCGCCTGCGACGCCATTTTGGAGGTGGGTGCGCGCAATACGGGATTTGCGGCGCTCCGGCCGGCACTGAGCCAGCCTCGCCTTCCCCTTTCCTCGTCTCTGCCTCGCAGCGCATGGAGGAGATGCTGAGCGGCTTCCAGGGCGACCTGTCGTCCATCAGCAGCGAGATCCACACGCTGCAGCAGCAGTCGCTCAGCATGAACGTCCGTCTGAAGAACCGCCAGGCGGTCCGCAGCCACCTCAGCCAGCTGGTGGACGAGCTGCTGGTGCCCGGTGCCATGATCTCGTAAGACAGAGACCACACCCGAGACTTTGAGCTCCGCGTGGGCGCACATTTCAGGAGCAGCCTCACTTTACCGTCTCTGGAAAGTCATAAAGCTAGACTAGACTAGACTAATAATAATAAACAATAAGAGGGACTAAATCAGTATGCATTTTCGTCGACGAATGAAAACGAGATGAAAATGTTAATATTAACTAATTAATTCATTCTAGATAATTATTAATGAATAACTAACATGAATCCAACGACTGTAACGTTCCAACAATAATGTTAATGTGACCGCTAACTAATGCTGGCTAACTTGCTAGCGCATAGCATGGAGCCACCGTAACCTCCGTAAATGAGTGTCAAGTTGTTTTTCATCAAAAAAGATGAGAACATTTGATGCGAGATATTTTAGATCTGAAATGTTCAACAATTAGCTGACAAAAAAAAAATACAGGGATAAAATGACTGTCCTGACTAAAACTGATGAATAAAATTGTTTTCTTGGCCTAAAATAAAGACTAAAATGCTCAATTTATAGTTGACCATAAATGGACTAAATAAAAACGGGATGAGGTTGACTAACTATGATGAAAACTAAGAAGCGGGATTGAAACTGGACTAAAATTGAGACTAAATCTAAAAGTGGTGAATAAAATGAACACTCGTCAAAAGAAAATTGTCTAGTGAGATGTGACTGTCATTTTCCAAAAAATAGAGAATTTCAAAGAAAAAGTGGTCCGCTATGTGTAAAAGGAAAAATATGTATATGATTCAGCCAATGGATTGTTCAAGTATTGCGGCTTGTAGTGCGATTGCACAGACTCAACACTGGAATGCTCAAATTTCAAGGTCTGGGAAGGGGAAGACAAGTCCCAACATCACAGTTATTCAACCTCATCCCATTTTTATTTAGTCCATGTTTCATCGACTGTAAATCGAGCATTTTAATCTTTATTTTAGTCCAAGAAAACTACATTTTATTTGTCCAGTTTTAGTCAACAAAAAGTTTCAACGTCTTAGTCTACTTTTAATCAGGACAACCATTTTACCCCTGGATATTTTTTTTTTGTCAGCAGATTATGTTCAACATTTCCTAGAAAATGGCGTTCATAGTTTTTCTTTATTTACCGGAATTTCTCAGTCAAAATGCGTCCCGAACCGTTGAACGTACCGGCACAAACGAGGTATCAAAATATACGGCTCGATCTGACTTGGCGGGAAATTATTTTTTTTGGAATGCCGAGTTACCATGGCGATGCAATGAATGGAGAAGGGGGGGGATATCCACAAATCAAGCACCTAGGGATTTCAACAGGAAGTGACTTGATTTCAATAGGAAGTGACCCGGAAGTGGCCTAAAATCAACAGGAAGTGACCTGATTTCAACAGGAAGTGACCCAGAACTGACTTGATTTCAACAGGAAGTGACTTGATTTCAATAGGAAGTGACCCGGAAGTGGCCTAAAATCAACAGGAAGTGACCTGATTTCAACAGGAAGTGACCCAGAACTGACTTCATTTCAACAGGAAGTGACTTGATTTCAACAGGATTTGTCAAACTGTTCAGTGCATGCGGCTTTCCACCCTGCAAGAGTCAGCAGTCACATCCAGGGTTTAGTCTTGTCTAGTCTAGTTTTAGTCGGGTGAAAAATGTGTGTTGACAAAATGATTTTCGATTTGTTTTTGTTGACGAAATGAACACTTATCAGGCGGCCATTTTCATCCGGTGAAGGTGGCGAGTCTAGAGTGCAAACGCTGCATCTTCCACTTGCTGACCGACCATCGCTAGTTGCGCATTTTGGCCACATCCTGAAATTTGGCTTACCAACTTTTTGGTAGTGTTTTATAAAATATATATATATATAAAAAGAAAAAAACAGGCCCTTTTGTCCACCCAGAACCATCCTGGACAGCCCGGTGACGGAGCAGGACTTTGTGGAGCAGCTGCACGAGCTCAACAACAAGATCAACCTGGCCAAGGAGCTCAGCTTCCGAGAGACGCTGGCCTGCTCCGACATCCAGGACATCGTGGACCGCCTCAAGATCAAGGTCGGCCAGTTTTGCGCTCGTCGTCGTCGCTTTCACGCCGTTTTGGCCTTTTGTGACAACTTTCAACTTTTATTTTGCACTCAGATCCACTTTGAAAACAAAATAAGAATGTGCAGCCCAAACTTGGGTGGACCTTGCGAATCCGCGTATCATTCGTTCAGTTGTTTTTCCAAACAAAACGGGCAGTACTAAAACAAAACAAAAAAAAGACTTGTTTTCTCAAAATTTGTTCCAAAAACGGAGGTAACGACTCGTTTTCCGATTTGTGGCCAAATGAATTTTTTATTTTTTATTTGTAGTTGTTTTACCTGACTCATGGCTCGACTTTGACGGCGGTCATGTTTTCTGGCCTCACAGTTACCCTCTTACCCCCGCTGAAGAGCACATCTTCAGCCATCTTTGCAATTCCTAGTGCACACTAACTGATCTGTATATTTTACTGTATAACTGATAGCCCATACACGCCCATGCAAGCCGTTGAAGCCACGGGGCGGCCATCTTACCGCCCCCATCGCGTGAGCAGATATGTATACGTACAGATGAGGCATATACAGCTTGTACACTCTTATGCTGCATTGGAGGATGGTCAGAGTTGTTTTTTCCCAGTTCTGACCTGGAAGCGTTTGAGGTGAAAGTAAGCAACCAAAATGGCGGATAGTGGTAAATTGTTTTTAATTTTGGTTCTTAAAACTCATTTTTGACCTTCAGCAAACCTCCCTTCTCGTAATTTTGCTGAGTTTGTTTGTATCTTATTTCATAAGCATTCCATACAATGAAATAGTATAATTTCATTCTGGGAGATGGCGGCATCCAGTCACGTACGTTGCATTACATCAAGTTATGTTGAATATTTATGAATGAAGAAAGCTACCTGGTTTGATACTCGAATAATTGTGTTTTGCCATTGTAGAGTCACCTCACTCGTAGTCCGTCGGTGAAGTCGGGCTCCTTTTTTTTTTCCGACTTTGCAAGTGGAATTTCCGAGTTCAAGGGGGCGTTCCCGTACACACTTCCTGGTTTGAACTCGAAAAAGTCTGATTTCCGACCATCCTCGAATGCAGCAATAGTATATAGGGCTGGGGGGCGGCCATGGGATTGCTGGTTGGCTGGGTGGTCGTTATTTTTCTTAACAAGTATATATATATATATATATATATATATATATATATATATATATATATATACAGATCATGAATCAGATTTGAAAAATAAATGGCTCCCGGGTCACGCAACTTGCATCAAGTGCAAATATCCAAACTGGATGAAACGTCCCAAATCGCCCGTTGCCCGTGTTTCCCATTTTCCAACAAAATCGCAAATCAGAAAAACGAGTCGTTCCCCGTTTTCTTCATTTTGGTTTTTGGAACGAATATTGAGAAAACAAGTCGTTGTTTTTTTTGTTTTGTTTGTTTTTGTGCCTCGCGTTTTGTTTGGAAAAAATGACTGAACGAATGATAGACAGATTGTTGTGCCGCTGTTGTATAAATGGCTCCACCCACGTATGTTCTGTATTTGTTTTGACACAATTGAAGAAGGTGGCAGGTGTCTTGATAACAGGCCCGACTTGTCGACCCGGCCCTGGAAAACGGCCCTGCCGATGATAAAGAAGCTTTTTTTTTTTTCCTCTTCTTTTTGTTACCTTGACGACCAGAAGCACAACTCGAGCTTGGCATCTTGATTGCGCCCTCCAGAGTGGAGGGTGTGCGTGTGAAGGGAGTGGAGCAAGCCAATATTTTTCCATTTGTTGATTGATGCATTGAAGAGGGGCAATACACATGAACGAACGAACGAACGAACGAACGAACGAACGTCGCTGTTGACGCATCAGCGTTTGGCCAAAAGCCATGTGATCATCTGCACTCCCTAAACTGATGCTTCAGAGCTCTCAAGCTGAAGTGATGGAAATTCCAAAAAGTCTCAAAGGGCTTCAAAAGCCCACGGTTGGCACAAAATCAGCTACAAACCGGGCAAGCCAAACAACAAACAAACCCCGTTTGGGACCACACATGGGGAGAATCATACTTAAAATTGAAATGAATTAAAAATTAAAATAATAAAATTAAATAGAAATAAAAAAATATATTAAATAAATAAATATAATTAGAATAATTATTACGAAAATTATTATAAATAATGATAATAGTTATAAATTATTTCTATTATATTTATATATTAAATATAATTAAATAATATAGAAATAAAAAAAATTAAATTAGAAATTTAAATTCAATTAAAATGAACTTAATGTAATTTAAATATAAATTAATTGAAATTAATTAAAGCTGAAATAAATACATATTTATAAATAGAAATAATAATTATAAATGATTTCAAAATATTAAATACAATTAAATAATAAATAAATATATACATAAATAGAAATGAAATAAAATTACAAATGAATTAAATAAATTCATTATATTTAATTCATTTATTAAAATTAAAAAAAATAAATTAATTGAAATTAATTTAGGGTGAAATTAGTGCAAAAATAAGTTTGTTTTTGAACAGACGATGCACATTAAGTTTAAAAAGCATCTTTTTTTTTTTTTTTTTTTTTTTCCCCTTCTGGATTCCAGGCAGTATCGAAGATTCGAGAGTTCATCCTTCAGAAGATTTACTCCTTCAGGAAGCCCATGACCAACTATCAGATCCCGCAGAACACTCTGCTCAAGTACAGGTGCGTGCGAACGCGCACACAGGCGTGCGTGCGTGCGTGCGTGCGTACGTGCGTGCGAGCGACATCCACATTGGCGTGCGTGTGTGTGTGTGTGTGTGTGCACGCAGATTCTTCTACCAATTCCTCCTGGCTAACGAGAGGACGGTGGCCAAGGAGGTGCGCGACGATTACGTGGACACCATGAGTAAAATCTACTTCAGCTACTTCAAATCTTACAGCGGACGACTGCTCAAAGTGCAGGTGAGCCAGCCGGCCGCTATCAAGCGTCTGAATGCAACGCTCGCACACACCCTGCAATTACACGGCAGGTGGCTAATTATCTTTAATTGAATTGAGGTTGTACGTTGAATGTCTTCCAGAAGTTATAAAAAGAAAGAGTTGCGTATAAAGGTCACGTCAACATGTGACAAGCTGCATCCGGAATGTTCTTTTTTTGTTTTGTTTTTTTGCTTTTGTTTTTTCCACTGGAGGTGGGAGGTTCATACAGAGCCCGGTAGGGGACATCATGAAAATATTTCAGATTGCAATCCTATTATTGCAGTACTATTGCATTATAACCAAGTTATTTTAGTTAACTAAATCGAACGAAAAAACTCAAATTTTGTTCACAAAATAAAATAACAAAAATGCTTTCTAAAAAACAAAAACTAACTGAAACAGCATTTTATGTTTACAAAACTAAAATGATAATTATTTAATGTAAAAATGTCTTTCTTTTTAGTCTTTGGTAATGAATTGAATGATGTTATCACTACCATGCTGTTTAGAAGTATTGTGCACAAGTAATACACATTAAAAAAAAACTAAAACTAATACTGAAACTAACTAAACGAAGCATTCATTAAATAACTACAACGAATCAAAAGTAACAGAACCACCCAGAAAACGAATTCAAACTAAGTCCATTTCAAAAACAAAACTCAAAACAAACTCGAATGCAAAATTCTTAAACTACAACAACCCGGGTTATAATGCGAATAATTTGCAATATAACACAAAACTATTGCGTTCTAACACAGTAACTTTTTTGCAAAATATATTGTGATGTGGAATCTCTAGTTCTCTCGCAAACAATTTGCGTCATTTCTCAATGGGGATATACCGATTATCGGCCGGGCCGATTTTTGGTATTCTGGCAAATGTCGGCATCGGCCATTTTTTGAATCTGAAGGCCAATAAAGCTGGTATCTCGCTGAGCAGTGAATACTTGGGAAAGTAGTGAATTTGGGGTTTTCGTCAGGAATTGTAAGATGTTCACAGACTCGACTCAACTCAACTTTTTTTATAAAAAAAAAGTTGTTGTTTTTTTCTCTCAATTTTACCGCAAATGAATATTGGTTTGAAATATCGGTTATCGGCCTCCTTGACTGCTAATAATTGGTATCGGTATCGGCCTTGAAGAAAACCTCATCGATCTATCACTATTTCGCAATATGTTTTGCAAAGGGATTAGTTTTGCGTTATATTGCAAATGACTGCATTATAGCGCAAAAGTTATTGCAATATAACGCAACGGGATTGCATTACATTGTATTGCAATCTTCAATATTTTCGTGACATCCCCTGCCGGGCTCCGTAGCTTCAAGTGTGGCTGAGCACGCAATCACTTTTGGCTTGTCGAGGGCCTCGCCTGCAGGCCAACTTCGACGAGCCAACATTCAGCTTGCATTCTGTTCACTTGTTGTGTTTGAACAAGACCTCACCCTCAAAAAACATTTGGAAAATGGCCCATATACCAAAATTCACCAAAATGTTTGCTGATCATCGGCCCGGCCAATCATCGTTCTGTCCTTTCTTTGCTTTCCTTTTGAGTGATTTGGGAGTTGAAGAAACTTGCAGCGGTTCATCGTTCCTCGAATTCCAAGATTGTTGCAAAATGTGTGCTGAAGAAAGGCAGCAAGATTTTTGACAATGATATGACGGCTTCCCACAGAAAGGGTTGGCCTTTTTTTTTGTGTGCAAGTCGATGACTTGCCAACTTATTTTCCCTCCCTGCTACTCGAGGAAACCCTGCTCTAATTTGCTGACAAGTTTCCGTTTGAAACTTCCAGGTGGAAATGAAAAAAGAAATGATAACAAGTCTGATTTCATCCTTTTCAAGGACTTATTACATGTTTTGTTTTGTTTGGAAAATTGCCCAAATCCGATCACATGACATGCATCGGTGAAACAAAAGCAAAGATTTGTTTCATTTGCAAAATAAGTCGCCACGCGTGCTTGCTTCATTTGGATACAAAAGACAAAATCACTGTAAAGCAGCTGTCACTATACAATCAATGGGATCATTAGCAGACAAAAGGCTGGGGAATATCCATGTGACTCATCTTCATCATCATCATCATCATTGTAGAGGAGCTAATCAGTGCCTTGTGTGTGCAGTACGAGGAAGTTGCTGACAAAGACGACCTGATGGGTGTTGAGGACACTGCCAAAAAGGGTAATCATCATATCTGTGTGTGCGTGTGTCGATAATAATAGCTTTTCAATTTGAAGGAATAAAAGGACACGCCTGCGAGATGGTGCGTGTGCGCCTCATTTTTAATTAAGGGTGTGAAGAGAACAAAAGAAATGTCTGGAGTGTCTTGAATGTGTGGGTGTGTCCGCCCAAAAAAGTGCTTGATCACTATCCTAAAAGGTGCAGCAGTGCAAGTGCATCAAAACTCTTTTCCATTTTTTTCCATTAAAAGTATGTTGTTGTTGTTTTTTATTGGAGTATACAGCACATTATGTATATAATTTTCATTTATTATATGTTTTTTCATTTTGGTGTGATTTTTTTAGTTTATTATGAATGCTTTTTCATTCATCTTTTGTTTTTTGTAGTTTATCAATCTTTTTTTTTCCCATTAAAAGTATATTGTTTTATACAGCACTATAAAAAAGATGCTGATATGTGGACGGTTGTCATCATCTTTGCAGGTTTCTTCTCCAAACCGTCTCTGAAGAGCCGCAACACCATCTTCACTCTGGGCCATAGGGGCGCCATACTCAGCCCTCCCGAGCTGGAGGGGCCAATTCTGGTTCCGCACACGGCGCAGAGAGGCGACAGCAGGGTGAGTCACTCGCTAATTCCTAAAGAAATGACAAAAGTTGACTTCCTGCTGATGCCACGTTAACCAGCAAGAAAGCTGCTCGATGAGGTGATCGTTTGAAGACAGTCTTGCAAAAAATACATAAAAGTCTTAATGGTTGGTGTTGGTTGGAAAACAAATGGGAAATGCATGTACAGTGTTCCCTCGTTTGTTGCATTCCATAACACAATAAGTGAAACCCATCGGGTTTATTTATTTGTTTATTTATTTATTTTAAAAGCATGTCTTTTCCATTTGTGGCACGTTTTTTTTTTCTTCTGGTTGTTTTTCCGTTCTTGTTTTTTTTTTTCATTTATTGTACATTTCTTTGATTTATACTACAGTATATATATATTTTTTTCCATAAATACTATATATTTTTCATTTATTATTCATTTTTTCCTTTTATATATATATATATATATATATATATATATATATATATATATATATATATATATATATATATATATATTATTTTTTTTTCCATTGATGATTCATTATTGAGAGTCAATTTCCAAATGGCAGACAAAATGAGTGCAAGATGAAGATGAGGCGGCGGCGGAAGCGCAGAGCGCGTGTGAAAGAAAAAAACGAGTTATCTGAGGACAATGTGATGGTTTGAAGGGGAATGCGAAGAATGGAAGCGGGCGGGCGAGCGAGCGTCGTAACTAAAAGGGAGCCTGGTGCGCCCGCAGTTCCCGTATGAGACGCTGTTCCGCAGCCAACACTACGCCCTGTTGGACAACGGCTGCAGGGAGTTCCTCTTCCTGTGCGACTTCTTCATGGTGGCCGGGAACTCCGCCCTGGACCTCTTCAACAGCATCATGGGAAAAACGCTCGGCATGTTTCTGGTGAGCGAACGCCGCCTCGCCTCGTGTCGCGTCGCATCGAGTCACGTCGCGTCGTCTCAACAAAATCCCGTTTGGCGCTTTTGC
Organism: Festucalex cinctus; assembly: GCF_051991245.1. Lineage (NCBI taxonomy): Eukaryota > Metazoa > Chordata > Actinopteri > Syngnathiformes > Syngnathidae > Festucalex > Festucalex cinctus. The sequence continues at coordinate 459,056 of NC_135429.1, forward strand.
TGCTCCTCAAGGTGTTCTTCGCAACATTGCGTCATCACAACAAAAATGAAAGGAAAACTAAAATAGAAGCCATTCATTGAGACGATGACTACAACTAAAATAGCGTTAACCAGATAATCATCAATAACATCTTTCAAAACAACACCAAAGGATATATCTTCTTGAGAAAATTCTCTTAACTAATTTGTTCCCAAAAACGTATAAATACGTTCTATTGTAAATTTATGAAGTGTCCCAAAGACGTATTTATGTTGTTTTTTTTGTTTTTGTTTTTTTAACGGGTGAAAAATTGTAATAATTACAAAAACGGCCAGCAGGTGGCAGCAGAGTATAAGAGATCAACCAGGGCCATGTTGCAACAAGCTCTTCTCGACACTTTTTTTCACCGGGAATGTGAATCTTGATGACACTTAGCTATATTCTAATGCTAATTGTTGCAAAATGGAAACAGAGGGAAATCTACTTTTTTTCCTGATGAAAGAAGTGACTTTGATCTTTCTTTTGGTAGGTATTGTTATATGTTTTTAATAGCAATAGAGCACAATATTCTGCGGGCCTTGCAAAATCAGTCCAAATCCAGTAAAACAGCCGGGAGTGAAGGGAATCGCTTCAGTCAAAATGGCCGCCAGTCAATGAGTTAGACATGACAACAAGGAGAGAAGACACTCAGTTGAAAGCTCGTGAGGAGAGAGGAGGGGAACTGACTTTTATAATTCACTACTGCGCTCTCTGGGGGGGAAAAAAAAAATAAAATAAAAAAAAAAAAAATCCCCTCCTCAGCCTCTCTTTTTATTTGGTTTCTACGCCCCTAGTTCCGACTCTAATAATGCAAATGCAAAACATAGTTGGAACACAGTGTACTGTAACGGAAATGTCCACTGCCATCCAATAGTTGAACATTCTGGAGAGGTCATTTGAATGAAGGAAGTCAAATGTGGTCCAATTAGTGCAAAGGATCGTCGTCGTGGCTGTTGACCTGACGTTGAAGCGTTTTTGTGCGCGCAGAAGAGCATGTCGACGTACGTGTCGGACTGCTACGACGGCATCGCCGTCTTCCTGTGCATCCACATCATCCTGCGCTTCCGGGCCATCGCCGCCAAGAGGAACATTCCGGCGCTGGACAAGTGAGTGAGCGAGCGCCTGCGCGACGGCCGGCAGCCTCCTGAAAAGCGCTGCGTGTCGCTGTGCGCCTCAGGTACTGGGAGGCCGTGCTGGAGCTGCTGTGGCCGCGCTTTGAGCTCATCCTGGAGATGAACATCCACAGCATCAGGAACACCGACCCGCAGAAGTTGGGGCTGCTCGACACGCGGCCGCACTACGTACGTCGCACGGCGGCAAACCTGCCACGTCAGATGACACCTTTGGCACGATTCTCACTTTCTTCTCACAATTGTGACATGAAAGTCACTTTTCTGATTTTGTTATTCTCACTTTAACGTCAGAATAACAGTCGCACGAATAAAGTCACAATTCGGACTTCCAAGTGAGAATTCTGAGATTAAAGTCAGAATTCTCAGGTGAGAGTTGTAAGGTGGGAATTGTGCAAATAAAGTTGAGTTGTCTGCTCGGCCTTAAAGAACGTCTCGACCCGTGTCATATTTCCGCGTGCGTCATTTCAGATCACGCGGCGTTACGCCGAGTTCTCGTCGGCCGTGGTCAGCATCAACCAGACGTTCCCCAACGAGAGGACCAACGCTCTACTGGCTCAGCTGCAGGTAACCTACGGGGAGGTTGGGGGGGTACGAGCAGGCCCGCCATGATGTCACGCGTGACCTTTCAGGCGGAGGTGGAGAACTTTGTGCTGAAGATGGCGGCCGAGTTCCCGTCCAGGAGGGAGCAACTCATCTTCCTCATCAACAACTACGACATGATGCTCGGCGTGCTCATGGTAAGTCCGCGCCGGCGACGTTATTCAACGCCCGCTAACACTTAAACACAGGCAAAAAAAACAACCATGAAAAGGAATGAGAGCAAAAGTCAGCAAAGGGCAGGAATTTACATGTCGTTGCATGTTTTGTCCAGGAGAGGGCAGCAGACGACAGCAAGGAAGTGGAAGGCTTCCAGCAGCTGCTGCTGGCCAGGACGCAGGCGAGCGCTCTTTTGCTTGAGCTTTTTATTGTGAAAGGTGTGTGTGCATTGATGATGCTGACACGCTGCCGCTAGGAGTTTATTGAGGAGCTCCTGTCGGCGCCGTTCGGGGGGATGATCGCCTTCGTCAAGGAGGCCGAGGCGCTGATGGAGAAAGGGCAGCTGGAGCGCCTGAAGAACGACGAAGGTGAACGCCTTCTTCAAAAAAATATGTCCGTTTTTTTCAGGAAACACAAAAATTGAAGCATTTGCATCATGAGGAGATGATTTAGGCTCAAAAAAATGCAAGAAAAATGACTTGAGCAGTTATTTTAAGAGGGTGACGATACGAAACTTATCGCATGTCTTTGCGATATGCATATTGCATGGAGCAGTATTGCGATATTGATATTTTTTCAATATATTGTGCAGCCGTAATTCGAGTACAAGTACTCCAATCCCGGCGACAGCAATACGCAAAAATGTTTTTTGGGCCTGATTTTGTCTTTCACAAAAAAAAAGAAAAAAAGACTCACATGCAAGGTGCAACGATGAATCGGCTCATCACTGATAATCAAATTGATGGACAAGATCAATGCCTGATCTGTTTGGAGACATTGATGAGCTCACAATTGTCTAGTTTTAGTCAGGACAGTCATTGATCCCTATATATATATATATATATATATGTATATATATATATATATATATATATATATATATATTAGTAGATTATGTTGAATATCTAAAATCAAAACGTCTAAAATGTTTTCTCTCATCTTTTTTTTGATGAAAAACAAGTTAGCTAGCATTAGTTAGCGGTCACATTAACATTGTTAGAACTTATAGTTGTTGCATTATAACTGTAATTAATGAATGAGAGTTAATATTATATTATTGACTAGACTAAGTGCAATTACTGTATAAATAGCTTGGGAATGCTGAAAACCTGGAAGGTGTGAATTTTTGAAGCAAGTTGAAATTTGAATGGTGTACATTTTTGTCTCGTCTTCATTAGTGGACAAAAATGCATACTGATTTAGTCCCTGTTATTGTTCATGAATGAGGGTTTTAGTCATGTTTAATTTTCGTTGACGAAATGAACACGACTTGAGTCACACCTTGTATGTGAAGTACTCGACTAGCCAGTCGTGCCCGCCTATGTGCTCACCCGTGTGCTCACCCGTGCGCTGGCCCCCGCGCACGCGCTCAGCTCGCATCTGCCAGCTGGTGCGCGGCTTCTCGGCCTCGTGGAAGCAGTCGGTGGAGGCCATGAGCCAGGACGTGATGAGGTCCTTCACCAACTTCAAGAACGGAACGGGCATCATCCAGGTGAGGGCGAGGAGGGGGCGGGGCTTGATTGACGCTCGCTTTGACCTTTGACCCCTTTGTCGGTCCGGCCGTCGCAGGGCGCCCTCACCCAGCTGATCCAGTACTACCACAGCTTCCACAAGATCCTCAGCCAGCCCGCTTTCCGCAGCCTGCCGGCCCGCTCCGACCTCATCAACCTGCATCACCTCATGGTGGAGGTGAAGAAGCACAAGCCCAACTTCTGATCCCGTCGTGGGGACGAAATGACGACTCGCCGGCGCAACCTGACGTAACGTTCACCCTTTACCACTCCCCGACTATTTCATCCATTTAGTTCCGCTGCGAAAATGAGCTGAGTTGGAAATGATCTTCAATCAACATATTTCATTCAAATGGATTTTTTTTCCTTTACTGCTGTTAATAAAAGTTTGACAAGTGGCAGGTTGTCCTAAGGTCATTTTGCTAAATTGGGGGCTTCCCTGCCTGCCTGTGTACGACTGCATCACTTCCTGCAATCCACCCAAATTGCCATGTGATGTTCCTACATGACCGCCAGATGGCGCTCTGCTACTTTACAGCCCAGATCCGTATACAGTGTTCCCTCGTTTATCGCTTAACACCCAAAATCTACCCGCAATAATGGAAATCCGCATTAATTAAAAAAACAAAAAAACAAAAAACATTAAATTTTTTCCATTAAAAGTATGTTTTGTTTTGTTTATTTTTTAAATTTATAGTTTTTTCTTTGTTTTTTTTTTCGTTTTAGTATGATTTTTCAGTTCATTGAATGCTTTTTCATTCATCATTTTTTTTCCATTACTTGTTATACAGCACAGTGTATATTATATTTTTTTTTAATCTGCAAAAGTATTTAATTAAGGTGTATTTATCAACAAACTTTGTCCTAATTTTTTCATTTGTTTCAAAAGGACAAACACTGAAAATTGATTGTGATGAAGTAATTCCATGATACAGCTACCTTAAATTTCAAATACCATCATTTTTGAAAAATGATCTCTTGGTATCGGCGATACCGGGCCTGTATTGACCCGGTATCGGCTTGATACCAAAATGTGAAGTATGTCAGACCACTACAAGCTGGGGGCGGCACTCTCGTGATTGGGATTGTTTTGATGTGCGTGCGCGTGTGCACGCGTTGTCGACTTGCTGGTGCTTGTGTTTGGGAGTTTCCGCGCTCGCAGAAGAAGGTGATCTGGAAACGTGCAAGAGGACCAGGACCACCAGGACGGGACTGAGGACCAAAATGGAGCCGTCAGACTTCTCAAAGGAATTGCTCGGTGAGAACAAGTCAAGTCATTTTGATTTTTTTTTTTTTTTATATAGCGATTTCAAACGAGCTGCTTTCTGGGGTCGAGTGGGGTGGGGAGATATTTTTGGAAAAGTTTGCTCAATTCATTTAAAAAAATAGTAACACATTGTGACACATTTAACCAGGGCTGGACTGGCCATCTGGTAATGTGTATAAAAAAAATGCATTCATTTTTCTTTGGGTATATAAATAAAGATGACTTGATTTGACTTGACTTTTGTTGGTGATGCAGAAAGCGTGCAGGAGGCGGCGGGGCGGAGCCTCAAGTTGTCCCTCAGGTGCCAGGTCCAGCTGGAGGTCAAAGGTGAAAAGGTGGACAACAAAGTGCTGGTGAGTGACCTTTGACCACCTCTGTCCTTGCTTCTCGCGTGAGGCATGATGACGTCGTCACGGCGACGGAGCGTTGACTTTGATGGACGCTAAATATCGAGACGGTCAGACAACAAAAATTCCATTTCAATCATTTCATTCAAAACAAGTTTTGCCTTTTCTCATCCCAAAACAAGTTTGGAGCTGTTTTTTTTTTTCCCCCAGCAGAAATTGCATCAAAATAATTCAATTTTTTTTTAGGATGGATAAATGTAGGAAAGAATTTTTCAAAGCATCCTTTTCAATAACGCTGCCGCCTTCACATACGAGTTGCAACCCCCCGCTTGACAGCGCTCGTATCGCAAATCATCTTTTCCTATTAACCCTCGGTGACTGCATGTTAGCTGATGTGTTTGCATCCTGGTTGCGCGAGTACAACTCGATTGTTTCGCACTCTTGGTCTTCCTCGACATTCCACAGCAAGACCGCACTCGCCATGCGCGACGGCATGTGCGGACGTGACGGAAAACGCACGCTCGCATACCACAGGTATGTAAGGTACGTTCCGACGTGCGCTCGCTCAGGTGTGTGCGGGCCTCCTGATCATGTGGTCGTGTGGGCGTGTCTTCAAAAGTTTCATCAGAGAAAAAAAGCATGTAAACGCAAGTTGCTCTTTGTTTAGGCGTTGTCATCCCATCGAGGCTTCCTGCTGTCAGCGCGCATCCCCGCCAAGGTCAGTGTCTGTTTGTGCGTGCGTGCGTGCGTGCATGAATGATGGATGGATGAAGACAAACTTGAGGTGTTGGTGTGTGCACGTGCAGGTGGAGCACTCCTTCAGCTACCTGGATATCCAGCATCTCCGTAGCAACAAGCCCACCCAGGTGAGACTGCGCAAGTAGCGGGAAGTTTCTGTTAGCAACATGCTAGCTGTTAGCGGCTTGCTTTCGACATCATCATGATCGCAAGAGTTTTGATGTTGAGTCGCTGACCTGACCTGACTGGACAGCCGATAGCCCATTGTCAGGTTTACCTGTTTGACATGTATTAAACGCAACAAAAAGGAGAGAAGACATTCAGTTGAAAGCTCGCAAGGAGACAGGAGAGGAACTGACTGATACGATTCACTTAGGCACACTCTGAAAAAAAATGGCCTCCTCACCCTCTCTTTTTATTTGTTTTTTACAGCCCGAGTCCCATAGGTGATCCAACCCAAATAATGCAAATGCAAAACACAGTTGGAACACAGCGTACTTGTTTTATTCCTCACAAGGGTCGCAGGGGGTGCTGGAGCTTATCCCAGCTGGCTTTGGGCAGTAGGCGGGGGAAAACACCGTGGACCGGTTGCCAGCCAATCGCAGGGCACACAGAGACCAAGAACCGTCCACATGCACAAACACACCTTGGGACAATTGGGAGCGCCCAATCAACCTGCCACGCATGTCTTTGGAATGTGGGAGGAGACCGGAGTACCCGGAGAAGACCCACGCGGGCATGGGGAGAACATTCAAACTCCACCCAGGAAGGCCGGAGCCTGGACTCGAACCGGAGTCCTCAGAACTGGGAGGCGGACGTGCTAACCACTCTGCACCGTGCCGCCCTCCTCTTGTTTATGTTTAACAAATTTTAAAAAAGCATCAATCATGCTGTTTCTACTAAGTACTATCTCAAATGTCCTCCAATGTATTGGACTGGATGGTGAGAAACATTTCTTGGGAGGAGCAATATGGCCGCCTTGCCACCTCAAAAGTCTTGACCGAGCGGCTATCCAGTTCTATTTTGGCAGTCCTCAAGTGAAGGCGCACTCGACCTAAGGCGTTTCGACTTTTACGCCCGGTCCGCCATTTTGGCTCCTCGTCCGCCATTTTAGCTGCAGTGTTTTCCCCTCGTCCGCTATTTAGCGCTTGTGCACTTGTTTGAGTATCTCCGCTTCTTTTTCATTGGGCTTCCATGGCTAACTGGAGGACTCCCTGTATATCAATGAGTGCATCCTCACGGTGGCTCGTCACAAGGTCACACGTTGCCCATGCGTGCGTCCAACAGATGCTGGTGGAGTGCCAGCGTGGCCCGTGCACGCTGTGGTTTAGTTCCCAGAAGGACAGCGACCAGGTGATCGGCCACATCGGCTCCTGCCTCACAAGGATCTGCTCGGACATGTTCGTTAAGCAAGCAGCACGTCTCAAAAGCTTGGACTCGGGCTTCACAAGGTGTTGTTTCGTGCAGGAATCCGACGAAGAAGTTTGAGGTGACGCCTTCGGAGCGATGGCTCGCCCTGCGGGCCGTCTGGGAGCAGCGGGACGCGGCGGACGCGGGGCCTTGCGGTACGCTTTTGTTCACCAGCAGGGGGCGCTGGCGGATCGTCGTACTGACTCCTCCGTCCTGTTCCAGGAGGCTTCTCGGATCAGTACCGGGCCGTCTGTGACAACCTAAACCTGGTCTACAGGGAGGAGGTCCAGTGGGTCAGTGTCACGTACTTCTCTTTGGCGCCCCCTACATTCCACTACTTGCGCTTGATTTTTTTTTTTTTTTTTTTTTTTTTTTTAGGTTTAGGGTTAAGGTTAGTCACTGTGTTGTTTTCATTTTCATTTTAGTTATCGTCTCAATGAATGGCTTCCATTTTACTTTTCATTTCATTTTTATCTGAAAAAAAAATTGTGCCGAACAATATGACGAGAATTTTTTGTCGACGAAATGATCAATGTCGTCGTCCGTCAGGACGTGGACACCATCTACCTGAGCCAGGACACCACAGAACTCAACCTGCACGACTTCAGTCACCTGGACAGCAGGTGCGTTGTGACGCGTCGCCGGGTAACGAGTTGCGTGGTCACATGTTGCCTCGCGCAGGGACCTGGTGGCCATCGTTGGCGCGCTGGAGCACAACAGGTGGTTCACCAAGCTGCTGGCGAAAGACTGCAAACTGGTGAGGTTGGCTTTTTTTTTTTTTTCACCGGGGTGGGCGGGGCCGGGCACACTCAACCTTGACCTTTTGGCGCGCGTGCAAGTCGGCGGACGTGTGCGAGCAGATCCTGCGCGTCGTCTCTCGATCGACTTGTCTGGAGGAGCTGGTCTTGGACAACGTCGGACTCCGCAGGTGCGAGCGGACGCAAACGTCGACGTCTTCGTCATCGTCGTCATCGTCGCCTTCTTTTTTTCAGTGACTTTGCTCACAAGCTGGCGTTGGCGCTGAGTCACAACCCCGCCTCCTCGCTGCACACCCTCAACCTCAGCAACAACTCTCTGGAAGACAAAGGTGCGACGCGCGCGCACGCGCACTCAAAATCGGCACCTGGCTGACGATGCGCGCGCGTGTGTCAGGCATGTGCGCTCTGGGCGCTCAGCTGGGCAAGCTGGCGATGGGCCTGAAGGACGTCAACCTCAGCAGGACCTCGTTGTCGCCCAAAGGTGAGCCATCTGCGGCCAGGGTTAGGTTTAGCCACCCCGCTCATGGTGCGTGCGGACGTCAGGGGTCAACTTCCTGTGCCAGGCGCTGTGCGCCAATCCCAGCATGGCCGCCACCCTCACGCACCTCCAGCTGGCGGGAAACTCGCTCAAAGGGGACGAGCTGCAGGTGACGCCGCCCGCCATCCCGCTAGGCTAGCATGCTATCATGTTAGCAACATGTTGTCTTGTCTCTCGACAGAACCTCCACAATTTCCTCAGTCGCGACAACTGCTTGCAAGTTTTGGATTTGTCCTGCACCGACTGCTCTTTGGAACAGGTGAACGCGCGCACACCGATGTTGCTCTTTTATCATGCTGGGGACTTCTCATTGACATCACGCCACTCAACCATCCAAAATGGCTGCCCACCCCCATAATTGAAACCTAAACTCTAAAACCTGAAAGTCTCAACCCTGAAAAAGAGGTCTGACATTGTGGCCTTCCCACAATTTCAAGTCAGTGGTCGTTCAAGCTGGAAAAACGCGTGTATGAATGTAGCAAAGGTAAAGGCACTGTTTTGCGTGTGTGTCAGACATCAGCGTGCCTGCTCAAAGGGTGTTTGCAGCACCTGCGTGTCCTCAACATGTCGAAGAGCGTCTACTCTCACAGGTGAGCGTCCACACACGTGAACGCTCGCGTGACGAGCAGAAGAAGACGACCTTTCCCTTTGATTTTGTTGCGCGGCGGCCATCAGGAAGTGTCGTGAGGTTCCGGCGTCCTTCAAGCAGTTCTTCAGCCTGTGCCGGGCTCTGATCTCCGTCAACGTGTCCGGATGCAGACTTCCTCCCGAGGCTCTCAAGTACGTACGAGCGAGCGAGCGAGCGATGCTTTTCCGGCGCTGTTGCTGACGCCGACGTCCGACGCGTTTGTCAGGGCGCTGCTGCTGGGTCTGGGCTGCAACCCCAACCTGAGCGACGTGTCTCTGGACCTGAGCGGCTGCGAGGTAACGAGGTCCCTCGTTTGCCTTCACCCCCACCCTCCCGGACGCTGACGCCATCACGCGCGTCTCCCTTTTGACTTTCAGCTGCGCTCGGCGGGCTCTCAGATCCTGGAGGGCTGCGTGGCCGAGATCCCCAACATCTCCAGTCTGGACATCTCCGACAACGGTGCCATTGCGCCTCGCGACTTCAAAGTCTTGGCCTAGCGACTATCCGGTCACGTGATGCCGTCTGAGCCGGTCCTGAAGTCTTGGTGTCTGCCGGCAGGTCTGGACGGGGACCTGAGCACCCTGTTGGTGTGGCTGGCCAAGAACCGCTCGGTCCGCCACCTCTCATTGGGCAGAAACTTCCACAACATCAAGTCCAAGTGAGTCAGCGAGCGAGTAACTTTTGACTGGCGCCACCTTGTGGTATTGGTTTCGTCAACGAAAACTAAACAAAAACAATTTCGTCAACACACATTTTTCACCGGATGAAAAGTAGACTCGACTAAAGCCCTCATTAACTCATTCGCTCCCAAAAACGTATACATTCTATTTGAAATGATGTCAGTGTCCCAAAGACATATTTATATTCTACATTTTTAATGTTTTTTTTTAATTTATTCTAGAGCATACAGAAGGCATTGATGTAGCTTCTCAACTGCAAAGAAGAGTTGAAGAAATACTAGTTTTTCCAAAAAGGGCCATCAGGTGGCAGCAGAGTACAAGAGATCAAGCAGGGCCATGTTGCAACAAGCTCTTTTCGCCACTGTTTTCACCAGCAATGTGAATATTGATGAAACTTAGCTATATTCTCATGCTAATTGCTGCAAAATGGAAACAGATGGAAATCTACTTGTTTTTCCGGATGAAAGAAGAGATTTTAATCTTTCTTTTGGTAGTTTCCATGTTTTTATAGCAATGGGACACAAGATTCTGTGGGTGGGCCTTGCAAAATAAGTCCAAAATCAAGTCAAACAGCTGAGAGCAAAGCGGATTGCTTCTGGGAAAATGGCTGCCAGTCAATGAGTTAAATAAACGATAACAGGGACTAAACCAGTTTGCATTTTCGAGACGAAAATGTCTTTCACTTCAAAACATCTGGACTCAAATCGATGGACGTTTTAGTTCATGAACAAAAACCAGACGAAAATATGTTTTGGTCAAATCTTGTCTCTGCTAACCTGTCACGTCTGTGACACTGTCATGTGACACACAGAGACACGCCCCCTTTCAAATCTGCAGCGAGCGAGTGCATCATGCACAAACAAAAAAGGAAATGATAGTTATTAATTGTGGGAAGGCTGAAAACACACGTTGTTCCTAACCTTTATATTATGATAGCATTTTATCCTCCTCACTTTTTTAGCATCAAACAACTCCCACATAATACTTCCCATTTACACCGTTCATATTTCATTGTTTTCAGCATTCCGACACAGTTTCTCCACTTAGTCTACTGAATAATTTAATATTAACTATAATTACTTGATTGTAGTTGTAATGCAAGGGCTTTAATTTGCAACAATAATGTTTATCCCACCACTAACTAATGCTAGGCTAAATTACCAGCTCGTTGCATGGAGCCATGTTAGACACTTGTTGATATACTGTCAAGTTGTTTTTCATCAAAAAGGTGATACATTTTTTATGTGAAATAGTTTTAGATCCCACATTTGCAACATGATATGCTGACAAAACAAATCTACATGGTTGGACTAAAACGTTGACTGTTTTCGTTGACTGAAAGTAGACGAAAATAGTTTTGTTGGACTAAAATAAAGGCCTGATTTATCGCGACTCAATAAGAATGGCTGAGGTTGACTGACGACGGCGTATAAAATGAAGACTCCCGCCTGGTTCCTGGCAGGAACGTGGCGGGCGTCCTGCACCAGCTGGTCCGTATGCTGCAGGAGGAGGAGTCGGTGAGTGAGTGGGCGGCGCCGGTGGAATCGAGTGGCCGTCTTACGTTTGTTTTGCGGCGTGGCCCAGCCGCTGACCTCGCTGTCGCTGGCCGACTCCAAGCTGAAGGGCGACTTGGCGCTGGTGCTCAACGCGCTGGGGGGCAACGCCTCGCTCACCGCGCTGGACATCAGCGGCAACGCCATGGGCGACATGGGCGCCAAGATGCTGGCCAAGGCCCTGCAGATCAACACCAAGCTCAGGTGAGCGCTCGCTTACCTGCCGCCGCCGCGCCGGCTGATCGTGTGCGGCTGCTGCAGGACGCTGGCCTGGGACAGGAACAACGTCAGCCCTCGCGGTCTGCAGGAGGTGGCGTCCGCCTTGGAGAAGTGAGTCCCCGTCGCGCTCTCGGCCTCTTCCCGCACACGTCAACACTTAGCACGAGGGATGTGAAAGCGCTACTCTTCCAATTCCCGGTACCTGGCAAGCGATGCCGCTACTCAACAGTACTCTCGTTTCTGGTACTTTTAGACCTGGACGTACAATGTTGTGTTCAAGTGCGCTGTGGAAAATGGTCAACAGAAACAAGTCATCGTTTGATTTGACGTGAATCGGTGCCGGGACGTACCGACCGTAGTTACCAACCGGTTTCCAACGTGTTGGCGACTCATCAGGAAGATTGTGAATAATTGCAGCGGACGTTTCAGCAAATGAGCGAAAGCGGCACTTGGCAGAGGCCGAGCTGGCCGAAAAATGGCGCCTTTTTCTTCTGCTCAGGAACTTCACCATCCGCTTCATGCCCGTCCCCATCATGGACGCCGCGCAGGCGCTCAAGACCAACCCGGAGAAGACGGAAGAGGCTCTGCTCAAGGTGGCCTTCTTCCAACTTGGGCTGGGATCCGCCCGGGACCTTCATTTGACACGCTGCGGCCTCGGATCTTGCAGATGGAGCGCTTCCTGCTGAGGAACCACGAGAGCCGCAAGTACCTGCAGGAGCAGGCGTACCGGCTGCAGCAGGGCATCGTGGCCAGCACCACGCAGCAGGTTGGCGGACTCCGCCCCCGGCCGACCACCACGCCCGCTCGGAGCCGGCTGACCCGCCCTTCTTGCGTGCAGATGATGGACAGCGTGTGCGTGAAGGTTCAGGACCACCTCAACTCGCTGGCGTTCTGCCATGACCGCTCGGTCCGGGACGACGTCAGAGCGGCGGAAAACATGATGGCGGACGCCAGGAACTCCAAGACCGTAAGACAAAAGAGCCGCGTTCTTTTTCAGAGCACAATATCCCATCAGAAAACCAGCAGTCCAGACTTTTAATATGGCTTCCCACCCCCCTGGTAAATTAATGTGCCAAATGCCCCCCTCCAAAGAAGAAAAAATCCCAAAATTTGCTAGAGCATACTGAAGCAATGGTAGTTGTTGTAAAAAAAAAAAAAAAAAACGGCCAGCAGGTGGCAGCAGAGTATAAGAGACCAACCAGGGCCATGTTGCAACAAGCTCTTTTTGCCAGTATTTTCACCAGGAATGTGAATATTGATGACACTTAGCTATCGTCTCATGCTAATTGCTGCAAAACAGAAACAGATAGAAATCGACTTTTTTTCTCTCTTTCTCTTTTGCACCGCCCAGCTGCTGCCCCGCCTCTACCACCTGGGGGGCGGCGGCCTCCGCGGCGCCGTTCAGGACAAGCTGGAGTCGGTGGCGGCGGAGGTGGCGGCCGTGATGGATGAGCAGCTGCAGGTCGGTCGGTCGGTCAGAATCACGCCACGGCGCCGTTTGTCAGCTTTCCTCGTTTTGGCCGCAGGCGACGCTGGCGGCCATGTTGGAAGCGGCCTCGGCGCTGTGTCCTCACGTGATGACGTCGACCGGCGCTCTGGCTCCGGATCTGCTGCGGGCGGGCGCGGGGAAGATGAGCGTCCCTCGCGCGTTCATCGCCAAGACGCTGCTGGAGCAGACGGGCGTGGACATCCTCAACAAGATCAGGTCCCAGCCGACACGCCAATTGCTCCGCCTTCCGATTAGCTTGACTTTTTTTTTTTTTTTTTTTTGTCTTCATCGACAGCGAGCTGAAACTGGGCGCGGCGTCCTTGATCTCCGATCGCATCGTCGACCGGATCCTGGACTCCTTGTCCACCTGGCGACACACCTTGGTCGGTTGTTCATTTTATTGATATATTCGGGGTGGGAACATATCGAACGTACCTCATGATAAGATACGATATAAGGCTCACGATAACCATTATCGCACGTTATGACAATACGGCCATTTTCGATATATTGGTCAGGCCATAAATCTACGATAAAACTACTCAAGACATAAACTGATGTTTTTTCAACGAGAAAATCGTTTCTTCTTGTACCATCACTGAAACACGATCTTCAAACTGGTGTCTTCTTCACACTGAGTACTTTAGTGCGTTTTTTTAAAAACAAATCCAAAACGTTTTCTTACCTTCTGTCAACAAATTGATGTCTTTGTGTCAGTCGATTACATAGTCAGTTGTTTCATTTCATAAACTGAAAACATTGCAACATTGTGTAACATTGCAAAAGTAAATCAAGGCGAGGAAGGAATTGATACGAGACGTAAAAAGGAAGGGAAGGCGTCACGGGCCGACAATAAAAAGCGTTTGTCGTCGGATGGGCCCGGCCGGAGGGCAAGAACGGATCCATCGACTTCCCCCAAGCGAGCGTTTTCCGCCTGCAGGCCGCGCACGTGAGCAGGCAGGGCCAACCTGCGCTCCGTCCCGAGTCTCCGGAAGAGACGCAAGTTGTGGATGAGACGCCCCTTCATCGCCACGCCCACCAAGCGCAAGCCGACCCTCGAGCGGTACGAGCTCCGCCTCCGCCTCGTCGGCGGGACAAAAGTTTCAAACCTCTCTTTTTTTTTTTTTTTTTTTTTTTTCCTTCCAGATGAGCAAAAGGAGGAGCATTCTGGTGCGGATGCAGCGGCCCGTCTCGCTGGCCTTCGGTAAGAGGCCGCATCCGCCCGCTTTTTTCCTTTCGCTGGCAAAACGTGTCACCTTTGACCTCAGAGATGGACTTTGACCTGGACAAGGCCCTGCAGGAGGTGCCCGTCCACGCGGCCGATGCGCCACCTTCGCCCTCGCCGTCCTCGCCGGCGCCGGACCTCGGGCCAGCTTTCCCGCCTCTGGGCTCGCCGCCGCCGCTGCTGCGGCATCACACCAAAGCGCGACCCAAAGCCAGGAGGCGGACCAAACCCAGCAGAGTCGCCGTAAGGTCAACGGCGAGACCGAAAGGGCCGCTTCACTCGTCTTCATTTCATCCGACGGTTTCAATTTCAATCACGCTTGTTCCTTCTCATCAGTGACATCACAAACTCGTTTGCATTTGCTCCCACAAAAATACAACTAAAATTCAATCATCAAATTCATTAACAAAATACAATAAAAACCAAAATGCTTTTTAAAAAACAAAAACTGACTGAAACTACATTTTTTTAAATTGTTAAATAAATAAAATCAAAACGAAAATACCTTTTAAAAACTACATTTGATATTTACAAAACTGACCAAAAAAAACTAAAATGAAAAAAAATTGGTAAAGAAATAAAATGTAAAAAAAAATAAAAATGAACTAAAACGACATTTTATATTTACAAAACTAACTAAAACTAACTCGACTGTAATGATAGCAAAATGTCCTTTGTGTTCGTCTTTGGTCATTAATTTGATGCATGAGCCTTTGGGGATGATTGTAAATCTGATTTGTAATCAATTGATTTGGATATGAACCGCCAGAAAAGGAACGTTTGAAAGTGTGTGACAAAGAAGTGACGTCATCGTGCAGCAGCCAATAGAAAAGCACCAAAAGATGACGTCACTCACACTGACCTTTTACGAAAGATTGCGCACAAGTAATACACATTTCAAAAAAGAAATAAAACTAACTCAACTAAAAGGAAACATTTGTGAAATAACAACTACAATTCCAAAAGTATTGTTGACCATCATTTTTGTTATTTGTCTGTGGATGAAATGAACACGAGCACTTGCGTCTGTCCTCCCGGCGCCAGCCACCGCAGGGGGCGGAGCATCAGGGCATGATGGGAAATCTGGACGAGGGCGTGGACGACTTCTTCTCCAAGAAAGTCCTGAAAGTCAGCTCGAAGTGAGAGAAAACCTTCCCGCCAACCTGCCGCTTTCCCACTCACACACGTCCGCCAATCACGCGCCTTCCATCCTTCTCCTGCACGCAGACGCCTCTCGGCGCAAGCCACGCCCTCAAACCAGCCGCCCGACAAGAAGCGGGAATCCCGGCGGAGCGGTTTCTTCAACCTCATCAGAGGTCGGGCGTCGTCGTCGTCGCGCTCGGAGAAAAACCTGCCCGCGTCGCCGCCCGCCCCGGCGTCGACTCCGCCTCCCGGCGCGGACGAGTCGCCGCCCTCGTTGAGCCGGGAGTCCCTCAGAGCGCCGTCCCGGGCCATCGAGCGCTCCGAGACGGACGCGTCGGCGTCGCCTCCCGCCGAGGAGGAGAAGGACGGCCCCCCGCCGGCGCGCCGCCGAGGCGTTCCCATCATGGCCGCCGACCTTTTGGCCGAGATAAAGGCGCGGCAGGAGAAAATGGCCGCCGTCAAGGTAAGTCACGATGGGATTCTCTGACCTTCAAGTGACATTTATTTTCATTTGTTATTTTTGGTCTAGTTGGAGTCACCAAAGGAAGATGATCGCATCCTTGTAGGTAAGTCCGAGCTAAGTGTCCTTGCGGTCCATCAAGAAGTCCATCCCAACGTGGGCGCAGACTCGGACCGGTCCCGACCCGAGTCTGCCCCAAGGTCCAAAGGCCCCGCCATCAGTCCTACGTCGCCGCCCCCTGCGTCCGTCAGCGAATCCTCCGGTCTTCACCTGGGCTCCATTAGGCCAGGTAAGCCAAGGCAAAAACATGTCGATTACGATGGAACAGGAAGTGAAGGTGGTCATAACACATTAGCATGCTACGCTAGTAATGCTAAGACTACATATTAATGCCTGACAATCCTAATCTAATGTGTACTGATACTAAGATAACACAGTATGATGCTAAGCTAAGACGCGACAATGCTAAATGCTCAAATGTGAGACAAAACTAACCTAAGGTGATGCTCGCATCACACGTACGACGCTAACGTCATGAGGCTTTGCTAAAACGTCATAATGCTAACATGTGACAGTCCGAAGAGCTAACTTAGTGTTGATGCTAAGCTAACGTGTGACACACTTCAAAATGCTCAGTGAGGCGAGCAATGATGCTGTCATGACAATGTTGAAACGAACACAGATGATTCGACTCAAATATGGAACAACGTGAACTGGCGTCGCTAACAGGCGAAAATGTTAAGCTAGCAGCTGACAACGCTAAGCTAGCGCTGGAGGATTCCAAGCCAACAACGTGCCGTTTCTTGTCAGATGCGTCCACGTCGGAGGCGGGCCAAGTTCCACTTCCTGCTCCTCGCCTGAGGAGGGCGCCGTCGGGTCACGAGCTCGAGCGCAGCGATGGACGCCGATTGAGCAATGCGACTGGTCAGTCACGCCGCTAATCTGTGAAAACGGTGACGTACGACTACTGCATTAATCGAGTGACGCCACCGATTCATTCATGTGTTACGATACTGCGGCCACTTGCATGACTTGAGCACTTCCCGCAGTTCCCGCTGTGCCATCGCCACGGCGACGACGCAGCTCCTCCCTCCAGACGTCGCCGCGCCGCCGTCCGGATGTTCGTCGACGAGCCAAGTCCCTGCCGTCGGCGCCGTAACGTAACGTAACGTAACGTCGCACGTCAACAACGCCGTTGGAAGAGGCCGATGACGTCGGAGTGCCTTCGGGGGCGGGGTCATATGCCTGTTAGGACTGACTATTGACTCATCTTCACACAATCGTGCCTGACTTTACACAATCCATTTGGAAAGGTCAAGTCATGGAACATCCACTTTCCAATTTTATTCTCTTGTGGCGTATTGGATGACGAATGTGAATATTTGTGAACAGTAATAAATGTGGGCAAAAATTTGTGAATGGCTGTTTTCATTTCCGCATGTACGAGATGAAAGTGGATCCATTTACAGGATGTACTTTCAAAAGAAAGCGTCATTGTTGAACTACAGTTTACCTTTACGAAACGTAACTACTGTATATTCACACCAAAAATGTCCTTTGTTATCCGCTTTGCTAATTTATTCCATACATGAGCATTACTATATCAAAGTGATCTATTTGTTGACGATGTATTTTTGAAGAAAGCAACTTGTTGGGACAATTCTTGAACTGAAATATTTGCTTTCGCTCGTGTTCATCATGGTGAAATTATTTGTTATTTGACTTTTATTTTATCACTCTTGTTTGTGTGCGCTTTTATTGGGAGCGCTTTTCATGTTGTGCCCGATTTGGCCACTTAGGGGCAGTGTGGTTCGGCGTTCGAGAGAAGACGACCAAAGTCACAATCAAGTTATGCCAATATTTTATTTTATTTTATTTTTATTTTGTAGCGTAGGAAGAGCATATGCCGGTGAGTAATTTTTTTTCATGCTTGTCTGTATACATTCCTGAAGCATTTTGTCTGAATAGCCCTTCTTTTGAGTGATAAAAGCGCCGCAAGTAGCGCGCTAATTAGCGTTAGCGTTAGCTCAATGGCGGTTTCCGTTGTGTGTTAGCCTGGAGCTAGCTACTTTCGGAAAACAAACTCAACAAAGTGCGTACTGTGTGTTCAATTTTCAAAGTTTGGTGTGTTTAGGTTTACACTTAACCTCAACCGGAGTGTAATAAACGTCTTAACAATAGTATTGTTAGTTTGTTAGTTAGTTAATCTGCTAAACTGTCTGCTCAGGGAGGCCAAAATGTGTAATAAGACGAAATAATTCCAATTAATGTGACGATATTGGCCGTGACGAGTTGGGGGCGGCGCGAACACAAGTGCAATGCAAGAACTTAATTTAGTTGGACACGCTTGCAGCGTCGATGGCGGGCCAGCGGGTGGCGCTAGCGTGCAACAAGCAGCAGAATTTGATCAGTGGACTGACGTCACGTCCGCCGGACGCTCGTTTGGAGACAGGTGTGTGCGAGTTCATTTCTTTTATTTGTTTTTGTAATACTAGTCATCAATCGTTTATTGTAATGATTGAGCCCAGAGATATAAAATTTGGTTTCGAAAATGAAAATGTTTCCCATGAGGTAAATCTTATCTTGCTTTTGGGTAAATTTTAGTTATTTTTTTCCCACGTCTCGTTGTTTTGATCGAGCTAAAATCATATCTTCTAGTGATGGCAAAATGAAGCCCCGTAAAGCAGTGAAGCCCTGCAGTGAAATGCTTCACACACACGTAGGGGCTTCAAGATGATTCATTTCCTCGACTACGCCATCATTTGGACAGAGAATGTATAACATGCTTGGTGCATGCAATAAAATGGTGGGGTGTAAATCATGCTCTAAATACAAAAGAATATATATTTGAAGAGTGTTTTAACATGAATTGTTCTGTGTTACTTTGTCTATGTTTGTGCTTATGCAACAAGTGAAAATGTGAAATAAGGAGGTAAAATAAAGTGCTTATTCATTTTTATTTCAAAACTATTTTTTTCCGAAGTTTTTGGACTCAGGCGGTTTCTTTTTTTTGCAGAGAATTTCACCTGCTTTGGAAAAAAAACTCTTTCACATGGTACTGATGAAGCAGGGGTGCATCGATATGAGATAGCAAGTTTGTATAGAATTGGACGCGTATATTTCTGTGATTCCCAGTACTGAAGGGGACTTTCAACTGTGAACAGAAAAATGTGAATTTTATGTGTTGTCACATTTTATTTTATTTTATTATTGGAATCTGTTAAAATAGTACCGTAATTGCAGTGCATTACCTTCTGAGGTGAGATCTGCTCAAAGTGCTCCTAAACAAGGGAAAATCTCTTTCTTGCTGGTTCCATCGCAAAAAGAGGCTCGTCAAATCGAATGCCAAAAGCAAAAAAAGCAGCGCAATAAGGGACCCGAAAACAGAAAAAGTGAAGGGGAATCCATAGCGTTTCTTTGCCGCTTTTATTTCGAACTACACTCAAACCTAGCGAATCATTTCCTGAATCAGTCACGTGGTACACCTGCTTCGTGGGGCTTCAAACGTCACCACGTACGTCATCAACACACGCATTGACACGCCGTTCATGAACCACTCATCTGCATTACTCGGCACACGCTTCAGGGATTCGACCCGAGAAGCACATCACTAATATCTTCATGTGGTGTCTGTTGTTTAAAAAATAAGAAATGTGAGCGTACGTTGTTGTATTTGAGTGCAACTTTTCATTATGTGACCCCCGATACTTGAAGGTTTGTTTGAATGCTGAGTTGACTGCAAGTTTTTGTGGCATTTTGTTTGTTTTGATTGTTGCAATTAAAGAAAAAACAGACAGGTGCGGCCAGTTGGCGATAGACATTGAAGTTAGTGTTTAATTGTTGACATCCTCTCCTTTTGTTGTCGTTGCAGGCTGGAGAAGGACGAGCAGTCGTGACAGAAACCGACTTGGACAGTCACAACAGTTGCCGAAAGGTAAGACAAAGTGAGATATTACGTCATCGCATTGCAACTTGTTTATGTTTTAGTTAGCTTTGTATTAGGGGCGTGTCCATCAGTCATTCATTCACTTTGTTGCTGGTTGGTTGGAGACCACTATTAAGAAATAATAAAGACAAAAATAATGCAAATTCATTTGAATTTGAAAGACTAATATTTGGAGTGTAGTTGAGGACATGATGAAATTTCTTCTTCCTGGTGCCAAAAGTCAACAACATACATCAAATATTTACAAAAAATATGTTGATTTGTTTTTAACTTGAGCTTGAAATCATTTCAATAGTTCCAGTGAAAAATTTTCATCATAATATTCGTCACAATTTTTTTTATTTTTTTTTACCCAGACGAAAATAAAACTAAAACTAAAATAAAAGCCATTCATTGAGACAAAAACTCAAATGGACAATTCCGTCAAAGACTAAAATGAAAATGATACTGTACTGAAAATTCACACAATGTATGAAATGTGTCTTATGTGTTAAACTAGTTATAATTAAATAGGTGTTATCATTTTCTGTACCAAAGTTCAAATGTATACTGAAGGAAAATATTGACTGAACTGTCAATTTAGTTTTTTGTTTTTGTTTTTTAGCGACTAGAATACAATCAGATGACTTATAAAACAAAATTTATCAAAATTGAACACTGAATAGTACACACACGGACTGTGAGATTCCACGCATGTACTAGAAGTAAAAAACCAAACAAGTATTCTTGCATGTTTTTGAGAATTTGGTTCTGAAGCGAAAGAAGGAAGCCGTCAAGTGGACCATCCGAAAGACGTTTCAAACTTTTTTTTATTTACAACGCCGACGATTATTTCAGCATATCGGCATCAAACGATTGATTTCATTCAATGTGAATGAGAATTGAAAGGATGTGATGACATCACGGGTCCGTGTCGGCGAGCTCGGGTCGGGACTGGGAGGTCGCGGCCACGTGGAAAAGGTCGAGGAGGTCGTGGAATCGGAGGCTCACCTGGAAAGAAGCGGCGTTACGTTAGGTGGGCACCCGGCCGGCCGACGCATGCCCCGCCCCGCCCCTCCCCTCACCTGCCGGGCGCTCTTGCTTCCCAGCTGGGCGGAGACTCGTCGGAACGTCTTCCAATTGGCTCCTTGCTGCTGGCAGGCGGTCAGGAGGAGGCGGTCGGCTTCTCTGAGGTCACACAGGAACGTGGGACGAGATGAAACGGGCGCTTGGCTGTGATGTGGCGGAGGGAGGGGGCGGGGCCTCACCGTGTCCACACCACCATCTTTTCACCGTTGACGCCCATGGAGATGTTGTTTGCCGAAACGGCCGGCGGCGCTTCCCGTTGGTGGGCGTGTGCGTCGCTTCCTGTTCTCTTGGCCACTGGAGAGCGGGCGTGCGATGATCCCCGCGGTGGGCGGGGCTCAGCTTCCTGGAGGGCGTGCGTGACACCAAAATCACCGTGACAACGTTTGGCTTCACGCCACGTCATTCAAGTTGAAAGCCATCATGGCGAGGTGTAATTTTTATTTTTTAAATTATTTTTATTTTTTTGTATTATTATTATTATTATTATTATTATTTTATTTAATATTTTAGATGAGCGTATATACCTGAGACCCATGACAGGAAGTGGCGCCATATTCTGTCACCTTGGCCACGCCCACATCCACACCTGAGCCAGACGATTGCGACAAAGCGGGAAGCACCGCCTCCGCTTCCCCCGAGGGGGCCGGGCCGGGCGGGGCCGAGGGGGCGTGCCAGGCGAAGCCCTTGCGGCGAAAGTGCAGGTTGGGCGGGAGACGGGGCGGGTAGTGCGTGGCGGGGGCGGAGCCTCGTCCAGCGGCGGCGGCTTGAGCGGGGTCGTCGCAGGGGGAGGCGGGGCTAACGGCCTTTGAGATGGCGGGGAGGCTTTGCTGGAGGGGGGCGGGGACGCACGCACAATATTGAAGTGTGTGTGTGCGCGCGCGTGCGTGCGAGCGCGTGTCGAGGCGTCTCACCAGCAGCCACAGAGGCATGAGATGCACATCTCTCTGCACCGGGGGGCGCCGCTCCCACGCAGCAACACGATCGCACGCCAACGGCATGTGAGGAAGCACGCGCTCGTAGCGGAATGCCTGCACGCACGCACGCACGCATCTTCAAGCGCACGTCGTGCGCGTGCGTGCGTGCGTGCGTCCAGCGTTACCTTGACGATATTGGGCGGCGTTCCCGGCCTGCAGCACTGCAAGATCCTGCGTCGCACCTGAGCCACACTTTTGGCCAGCAGCAGGTCGCACAGCAGTCGGGCGGGGTCACTCGAACCCGAAAAGTTCTGAAGGCCCAACACCAGCAGACTGCGCGCACGTCATCCGTTTGGTACGTTGCGAAATATAAAATAAGAAATAAATAAAAACAAAATATAAATATATCCCTAAATAAATACAAGTAAAAACTAAATAAAAAAAGAATCTATATTTATTGGAATGTACCAGTTTTCTGCTGCAGTGAAGGTGGTTGTCCGGCGGGGGCAGTAGAGATCCGGGTCCAGGCTGACGGTCGGCAGAAGTTGCGGGTAGAGAAAGGCGGGACGCGTGGCGAAGAGCCACGCCAGCTCGGCGGGCATCAGGGGAAAGCGTCGCACTGTTGGCGCACGCACGCACGCACGCACACGTCACGCGCGTGTCACAGCGAAAACGGCGAAGGCGACCCACCTTGCCCGCGTGCGTCCGGCGTGTGCTTGAGGTGCACGTGGGTCACGGGTCGCTCCCGCAGCTCGTCCAGCAGATTGAGCGCCCCCTGCAGGTTGGAGGCTCGGAAAGCGCTGCGACACTCGCGCGACGCCATCGCCGCGCCTCCTCGCATCGACATCGTCAGCTCGCCTCGCTGCGCCAACAGCTGCAGCTCAAACTGACACGCGCGGGCGGGAAGGAAGCAACGTCAACGTCAAGTCAACATGGAGGAGCAAAACGGACACATTTCAAAAGAAAAACAATGAAATAGAGAAAAAGAAATGGAAATAAAAACAACAAAATATCAAGAAATAAAATAGCTAAAAAAAAAAATCAAAAATTAAATATAGAAGAATAAATGGAAATAAAAATACAAATAAATAAAATAGCTAAAAAATATTTTAAAAAATTAAATACAGAAAAGTAAATGGAATTGAAAATAAAATATAAATAAAAAAATAAAATGGCTAAGAAATATTCAAAAATTAAATACAGAAAAATAAATGGAAATGAAAAAAATAAATAAATAAGGGTAAAAAATAAACAAAAATAAATATGTATTTTTTTTGTATTTGTATTATTTTTGGAATTGTATATATTCTTTTTATTTTCACTTTTATTCCTTAATTTTTTTGAATGTTGTCAGTTGTGGTCCTCCATCCGACACGTCGTCGTCACATCTGCCCGTATTTTCAGACGCATTTCCCAACGGGGAGGGAGCGCCAACCGGTTGGGGAATGGCTCCCTGGCAAGCAGCGGCCATGTTGGCTTTGTTACGTACCAGTAAGAGTCTGGTGATCTCCGCCTCAGCGCCAAGTTCTTCCACGGCTGACGTGAGAAGGTGAATCTGAAGCAGCAGCTGCACATGCTGCACACGCGCACACGTAGCCGTCGATTAGTTTTACAATTCATCAAGTCAAACTGCATCAATCCATGGATGGATTCATCGGCCGTTATGTTGGTGCGTGTACCTGCTGCACTTGCTGCGCGAGCGTGCTGCGGTGTTGCGCGTTGAGCCTGAGCACGTGCGCGCCGTCTCGTCGTCGTTGCGCGTTCCTCATTTTGTCCAGGTGCTGCTTGACCGTACGCAGCCCTCTCATTGGCTGCTCGTTGGCCGGCTCGCCGCCGCCGCCGCTGCACGCCTCGTCGACCGGCAGATACGCTTGTGACGCGCCAACGTGCCCGTCGCGAGCGCGCGCCTCCTCCTGCCACTCCTCCTCGTCGTCGTCGTGGCCTTCGTCGTCCGCTTCCGGGCCCGTCGGGTCCTCTTTCAACTAAATAGAAACGATAATAACCCCCGCTGATATCGATGCAGTATGTGTGTGCGTATCTCACCGTTTCAAAAAGCTCCTCCATCAGCTCGTTGACTTCCTTTTCTGTCAAACAACAACACCATGTTCACACTGCGCTGTATGTGCGTGCGTACGTGTTTTTGGTGCGCGTGTACTGACTGGTGATGCGCACAGCCTTGTCGTCACGGTAATCTTCCTGGTCCGGTTCGTCGACGTCAGCCAGGAAATTGTACTCGGGATCATCTTCATCATCGCACTCTTCTGCGCACGCACGCACACACACACAGCCACAAGTCAAGTTGCAAATGTGTGTGCGTGAATATCGGTCGTCGTCCGGTTAGCAACTCGTCACCCTCGTTGTCCACGTCGGACGTCATGAGGCCCCTCAACCAATCGGTCCAGTCGCTGTCCTCGTGGGCGGGGCCGCAGTCGTCGTACATGTCGGGCGTGATGTCGGGAGCCCGGAGCTCCGCCTCCAGCTGCCCCAGCGGGACGTCGCGCAGCGGACGCTTTGAGCGCGTGCGGTACGCCATCAGGCCCCTCTCATCGGCGCCCTCCAGAGGCTACCCCACGCGTTAACATCGCGTTAGCGCGTCGACCATAGCTAGCGCTTTGCTAATGTTGAGCTCGCACCTGGTACGGTTCCATGCATACGGCCAGCTCCGCCTCCACCGCGTGCAGCTTCTCCAGGAAGTTGTCCGTTGGCGCGCAGGGGGGCGGGGCTTTGGGAGGAGGGGGCGGACCCATTGAGGCAGACTCCGCCCTGGAGGTCTGCGGGGTGACAAGGAAGTGCAGCGTGCGCACGCAAACGTTGTTGCCTGGTGTTTACCTTGGCGGCGTGGCGGTTGGCGTCCGCGTACACTCCGCATCCTCCGGGGGGCGACGCCGCGCACTCAAAATCGCTCTCCTGCAACGTCTGGCGCAGCAGAGTGGGGCCGTTAAGCGACGTCGTCGGCGCGTCACCTGCTCGGACGGACGACGGGGGCCTCTCACTCACGTCTTCGGCCGTCTCGTCCTCGTCGTCGTCGTTGTCGGGACGATACTCTTCGTCGTCGTCAGAGTCTTCCTCGGCAAGGGGGATGTCCACAAACTGACGCACCTGAACGCACAAACTTTTTTTTTTTTTTCACCCGTACCCGAACCAACAAGCGGCGACTTTTTTTTTTTTTTTTTTTTTTGCGCTTTCGACCTTGTTGACGTCGCGCTTCTTCTTGATGGGAGAGATGTTCCACGCTGGGATCACCTGACAGGAAGTGATGTCATTAGCAAGAGCACACTGACCTGTATAGCTGATAGCCTGTACGCGCCAGTGCAAGCTGTTGAAGTCACAGGGCGGCCATCTTGTTATTCCCACCTCGCCAGCAGACTACTGCATAAACTATACGAATGATGAGGAAGGAAAAGAGTGACAACGTCTCACCACGCCTTTCTCCACAACTTCCTTCAGCTTGGATCGGGTCATCTTGAGCTCCTGTGCAACCAATCAATCCAATCAATCAATCAATCAATGCCGTCATCCATCGCGGACCCATCCGACGTGACGGCAACTCACAAACGGCGGCACGGCTTCCGTCTCGTTGATGGCGGCTTTCATCATGGCCACCACGTGCTCGTTGGTGATCACTTCCTGCGGGGGCAAAGGTCAGCGTCGAGGGGCGAGGTCAGCGCACAACACGCCGTCACGCACGAACGCACTCACGTGGATGATGTTGCGCACGTTGACGCCGGTCAGCTTGTGCTGCTTGGACTTGCTCTCCAGCGATTGGTCGAGCTGCGTGTCAATCTGCAGGCCTTCTCCCGCCCGCTCGTCTTCGTCACATTTCTCCTCCTCATCCTCGTCGTCGTCGTCCATCTGCCTCTTCCGCCGCCTCTTCAACGTTCTCCTCCCACCGTGCTCGTCGTCTGACACGCAGAGGCAGGCCAATCAGCTGCCGTCGCCATGGCGACGGAGTTAATACGCCTTACCCGTGGTGATGATGAGCTTGGCGTCCGCGTCGTCGTCATCGTGGCCTTCTCGGGAGCCCGCAGGCGAGGGAAGGTCGCACGATTCCGCCTTCAGACGTTTGCAGACGGACTTCATCACGGATCGACGATGACCTCTGAACTCTGGGGGGACTCCACAAGCCCATTCATTCTGTGCAAACGTTCAAAGCTCCATGTTACACGTGAAATGCGCCAGTTTGTTTTCAGGTCGAATCTTAAGCATAGCAATCACTATTTGCTCTATTTCAATGTTTAGCCAAATTGTAGAACAAGACCCACATCAAGGTTTTACTTTAAACATTTATGCTGCATTCGAGGAAGGTGGGACCTTTGCCGACCCTATACCAGGAAGTGTGCACGGGAACGCCCCTTTTGAACTCGTACATCCGAGCTGCCAATTTGGAGGGGGGAAAATGACCCCAGTGTCGGCTTCAATCTGACAATTGACGATGGCGACCCCCATGGAGAGACAGAAAGTAAATGGCAAAATATATTTTTACAAGACTTAAACAGACTTATTTATCACTATTTATTGCTATTTTAATGTAGCTATCGGTTCACGTTAACGTAAACGTGGTTTGGAATGACTGCGCTAACCAGAACAAACAAATTATTTATCGGAATCAAAATGTTTACCTTTACCTCGACCTCTTTTTTTTTTTCCGACATTTGTTTACGCTTTGATGTTATAATTTCGACTTCCCAGTTTCCACGAATGCAGCATTGACGTGACAATTTAGCTTTCTGTTTAACTTCTTCTGGCATTTAAAACGGGGAGCTAATGTGCTAAGAGAGTCACGACGTCCGCGGTGGATAAAAAAAAAAAAAAAGACAAACCCAAACATCAGAAAGTCATCTTCAATTTCATCTTCTTCAACTTGGTGTCGTTCGTTCCAAAGCAACCGTTTTGCGCCCCCTTCTTCTTCGATATGTTTTGAACAAAGCTGCTTCTTCTCCTCGTCCTTCGATTACAGTACTGCCACCCAGTGGAATTCCGGCACACGACGTCCTGTGGTTATCTTGGTCGTTAAAAACGCGTAAAAACAAAACTCAAATTAAATTGAATCGTGGAAGCATCAACTTGGCGAAAAACACCAAACGTCACACTTGTGTACCATTAATAAGATATTAGCAATGATAGTCGGGAAGTGGTTTCGCCATTTTCAGACTTCAAAATAAAAGTAAAAGACGAGAAGGTAATCCCGAATATTTCTCCGATGTAGTAATTGTTTTATTGTATACCACTATTGCATTTGTGTGCCTAAATAAATATGTAATTGTGACGTTATTTTACAGTGAAGTCGTCACCTACTTTTAATGAATCGCTTTTATTATGAATGTGGTTTCCAGAAACACACGTGAATGTTCGAGCTTCTTTGACGGCGTCTCATGCACCTGACAGTGAACGTTGCTTGCAATCCGCCAATAGAAAACAAGGAAGGAAGAAAAGAAGGGCGCTTCTCTAGCTGGTAGAGGACCGTCGCCGGTTTTTTTTTCTTTATTTGGCGTTGGTCATGGCGGCTGCACGTGCACGCGCCGTCGCGTTGTTGCTCTTCTGCAGTTTTCCGGCGTCGCGGTCGTCGCGCAGTGACGTGCTCGTGCTCGGAGACGCCGACTTCGACTACCTGGCAACCGAGCACGACACCATGCTCGTCAAATTCTACGCGCCATGGTAACGCCAAGAGTGGACTGGACTTCCTTCCTTCCTTCCTTCCTTCCATCCATCATCCCTTCCTGTCACCCGTCCATCACACTTTCCATCCTGTCTTCATTCCTCCTCTCTGTCCTTCCTCCCACACTGACTTGCCTCCTGCTTTCCTCCCTCCCTCCTCCCTTCCCTTTTCCTCCCTTCATCTTTCCCACTTACCTTCCTTATTGCCATCCTCAACTCCTTCCTACCTCCATTCCTTCCTTTCTTACTTCCTCGTTTGTGACCTCACTTCATTATTTTTTTTTTTTAAACAACCTTCCTTCCTTCAGGTGCGGCCACTGTAAGAAGTTAGCTCCCGAGTTTGAGAAGGCCGCCGGCAAACTGAAGGGAACGGTGCAGCTAGCAAAGGTAGCAATTGTGCGTGCGTGCGTGGCAGCCATGATATGACGTGATGTGTGTGTGTGTGTGTGCGCGCGCTCATCAGGTGGACTGCACAGCTCAGGTGGACACGTGCAGTCGCTTCGGCGTGACAGGATATCCGGCGCTGAAGATCTTCCGGAACGGGAGAGATTCCGCTTCCTACGACGGCCCTCGCTCTGCCGGTAAAACATTGTGACGCACGCGTGCACGCAGAATGAGGTGCTGATGTTGCGTGTGTGCGTCAGACGGCATCTTTGAGTACATGATGAAGCAGACGGGTCCGGACTCTGCCAGGTTGCTGACGGAAGAAGACCTGCAGGCGTTCGTCCACCACTACGACGCTTCCGTCGTCGGTACGAATGCGTCACAACGGAACCCCCTCCCCCCCGACGACTGACCTTTGACCTCCTCACTTTGCCGCGCCAGGTGTGTTTTCAGACGAGGAAAGTCCCGGCCTGGCCGACTTTGCGAAAGCGGCGGGACTCCTGCGAGATCAGTTCCGGTTCGCTCACACCACGCAAATGACGCTCGGCGCCCCCTACGGACTCCAAACAGAGTCAGTCGGACGGCAAATCTTCCGCCGCCACCACGACATCGTCGTCACGAGTCAACTTCCGCTCTTTTGTGTGCGTTTGCGTTTCAGAGGCGTCCTGTTGTTCCGGCCTCCCCGGTTGGCCAATCGGTTTGAGGACGGCGTGGTGGTCTTCCGAGATTTGGTGACCATCCCGTCGCTGAGACGCTTCATCCGAGACCACATGCAAGTGTTTTTTATTTTATTTTATTTTTTTACATTTATTATTTTTTTGCTTGCGATTCAGAAAATTGATTGTTTATGTGAAAATAGCCACTTTTTTTAAATTTAAAATAACATTTATATTTTTTGTTCCTTTTATTTCCATTTCTATATTTTTAAATAATTTTTTTTATATCAGTTTTTATTTTCACTTTGTCATTTATTTATTTGTTTCGTCATTTATTTTATAAAATAGTAATATATTTTTTATTCTTTTTGATTTCCATTTATGTTTATTTTTTGGGATACAATTTCCAAATATTTTTTATATCCGTTTGTATTTTCACTTTTAGTCATTTATTTATTGAGTCATTTATTTTTAATTTAAAATAAAATTTCATATATTTTTTGTTCTTTTTATTTCCATTTATTTATTTTTTGGATATAATTTTCAAATCATAAATTTTTTATATCCGTTTTTTTGACTTTCGCATGTAGTCATTTATTTATTTTTAATTTAAAATAAAATGTAATTTTTTGTTCATTTTATTTCCATTAATATTTATTTTTCTTTTTATGTAATTTTCAAATTCTATTTTTGTAATATCAGTTCTTATTTTCACTTTTAGTCATTTATTTGTTTGTTTGTTTGTTCATGATGTGTGTGCGTCTAGATTTGGACTTTGCCCTCACATGACGTTGGAGAGCAAAGAGCGCCTGAGAGTTCGTGACCTCTTGACTGCATTTTACAACCTGGACTACAAACGCGACGCCCGAGGATCCAACTACTGGAGGAACAGGTGACGCGCACGCACGCACAGAGGCGCCGGACGGTCGTCATGACAACCTTCCCGTCCATGCGTCGCGGCCAGGGTGATGAAGGTGGCGTCCAAGTATGCGGGGCGGGGCCTCTTCTTCTCCGTAGCCAATCAGAAGGACTTCCGTGGCGAGCTGGAGGAGGAGTTTGGCGTGGGGACGTCGGACGGCGGGGACGTCCCGCTGGTGACCATCCGCACCAAAGCGGGTCACAAGTACGCCATGAGGGAGGAGTTCACGTAGGTAGCGCGCTAACATGCTAACGAGGGGCGGAGTCACGTGATGACACGCTCGCGCGTCTTCCAGGAGGGACGGCGCCTCGCTGGAGAGGTTTCTGGACCAGTATTTTGCCGGCCGGCTCAAGCGCTACATCAAGTCCGAGCCCATCCCGCCGGACGGGAACGCCGGCGCTGTTCAGGTGCGTGGGCGCAGGTGAGCGGGCGGTCGGCGGCTAGCGGCAGTGGCAGGAAGTGACGTGCGCCACACGCAGGTGGTGGTGGCCGAGTCATTCGACGCTGTGGTCAACCGGCCCGACAAAGACGTCCTGATCCAGTTCTACTCGCCGACCTGTCCGCACTGCAAGAAGCTGGAACCGGTTTACGCCGCCTTGGCTGAGACGGTACCCTTTTCGTCTTCGTCTTCATCACTTCGCGCTCGCCCACTCAAGCGCATGCGCCGAACGCCCACAATGGGTGAAAGTCACAAAAATTGAAACGCGGTTTTGTTCCAATACATCGGTACCTGGGAATCGATACTGGTACCAATTTGAGCGTCTTGGGATCCCTATCGGTGATGTCGCGATGCTAATCATCTGTTAGCCTGTTAGCTTCCATTCCATTTGTTTCGCTTTGTTAGCAACGAGTCGTCTTCCCCGTCAGCTATCCGCAGACGCAAACGTGGTCGTCGCCAAAATGAACGCCGTGGATAACGACGTGCCGCCCGGCTACGACGTGCAAGGGTGAGGTCACGCCATCGCAACACGATCGATCAATCGATCGAACGATTGATTGATTGATTGACGCTTTGTGTCCTCAGCTACCCGACCATCTACTTTGCGCCCGCCGGCAGGAAGGACGAGCCCGTTCGATACCAGGTGAGCTTTTTTGATTTATTTATTTTTTATTTTTGTCCTCGGGAAGCGTGTGCGTGACCTCCACCTGTCCACCTGTCCACCTGTCATCCGTGGCAGGGTGGGCGAGAACTTGGAGACTTCCTGCGCTTCCTGCGACGCCAGGCCGGCCAGCGTCACGACAAACAGGAACTCTGACGGGCTGACGGAGGATTTATTGATTTGTTTGCTTGCTTGCTTCTTTATTGATACCCGTCGGAAGGCCACTGATTGATTGGTCACCTTTGAAAAGGCTTGATTTTTATATATACATTGATTGATTGGTCTGTTGATTGTATTTATTTGTATGATTGATTGTATGTGTTTTTTGTGGGGGGTTTTTTTGGTGTTTTTTTTTTTTTTTTTTTTTTTTTTTTTTTTTTAAAGAAATCCAATTTGGCATTGTGGTCATGTTTCTTCCCTCCTTTTTTAAAAAAACAACAAAAAACACACCACGTTATAACGTGAACAATTTCTAATGTGATTAGTTTCACCTATTTTACAATAATAGGCTCTAGATAACGTGACAATATCAGAAAATCATGCAATATGCGATATGGTTGCTGAATATAACAATATCGCTATTATTATGATATTTAACAGGTATCTAAAGAAATGACATTCTTATCTCATGAATTAATGTTTTTTTTTCCAATACAAGTACCGATTTTCGGTACTTTTGTAATGGCGCTTTTTTATTTAATTTTGTTTATTTTATAAGTTTTATTAACTGATTAATTTATTTATTTGGTGGTACACATTTTAGTTAGCAGCTGACTGGCCAAATTCAGATAAAAGCATAAAAATCCATATGAAACATTAGATTTCTTTTGTGATATGCATAGTGCATGGCCCAATATATCTTTTTGATAAATTGTGAAACCTTATTTATAGAGCTAGTGACTTTTACTTGTAAGATGGAAAAATGATTTGTTTTGCCAATGCAAGAGTCAAATATAGCATTTTTACGTCAGGCAAACCTCATGAAAATCAGTTGCAAAATGGGAAAGTTGCGACTTTCAATCTCCACTTGTCCCTCCCAACATGGCCGCCGCATGGCTCAAAATGCATGGTCATGAGGCGGCAGAGTGGGGGTGACGTGATGGTCTCCCGTTGATTCGATTGGTGGAGATGTCCGTCGCTTACACTTGTCCCGCCCGCCCCTTTCTACAAGTCCCTCCCACTCCTGGAAGCTTCGATTCGCGTGGAGCGGTTGCCGGTCGACTCTGCGCTTTTGTCACTTTTTTTCTTCCGGCCTTCCTCTTCTTTCAAGATGTTCGGCCAACAGGTTCTCGTGCTCAGTGAGTAGACGCCTCATGGCGCCGCTTCTTCTTGTCTTAAAATCTCGTTCAAGGCGTCCGCTAACACCGAGTGGCCCGCCGCTCGGCTGGTCACACAAAAGCGCCCTGGCACGTGCCAAAGCAAGGCGACCGAGTGAGCGAGCTAACTGCTAGCATGCTAACTGTTAGCATGCGTCGATGCTAACCAGAGGCGGCGATAAATGTTCAGCGGGTCGGCCTGGCACTTGCGTCCATTTTAGGTTGACGACGTTGAGCCGCTTCTTGCCCGTACAAGTGAAACGGTCAAGCCACACCCTCGGCTCGCAGTCATCCCAACGTGTTAGCTTCTGCTAGCATTAGCATGTTCGGCTGCTCGTCTACGTCATTTAGCGCACATTGGCTCAAATTCCACACTTTAGTGAACTTTGGTCGAGCTGTTGAAATGTGTAGTGAGTATAATTTATCACAACGCGCCTTGAAAAAAAGTAGTGAAGAACAATAGTCATTTCACTGAGCGAGCAAATGAAGCAACATTAAAATCACGTGATCGGTATTGTTTGGCCGCCATGTTGGAGGTCGGCATCAGAGGGTAAGAGACTTGAAACGGGAAGTCAAGTCGTGTTCGCCTTCCTCTGGGTAGTTGACGGCTCACGTTTGTGTTACTTATGAGCACTTTCTGAACCACACCAAATGTAACAAGCGTTTTCTCATGCTGCTCAGCGTTCAAGCTTATTTTCAACAGAGAAGAAACAAACGTGGATGGATATTTTTTGTCTCCTTCTGGTTCCATTTTGGGCCTGGGAAACGGTTAAATCAGTCTTTCAATCAAACACTCAATAAGCACCTGAACATGTCCGCCAACATGGCGGATGTCTCGAGATGCCAGGGAAGGATAAAAGAGCGTGAATGTAGATCACAAGTGATGGGACAAAATTTTGGGGAATGCTGCATAAGTCATCATTTGAGCATGAGGGATAGACCGATTATTGGCGCTGATATTCAGCATTCTGACAAATATCGGCATCAGCCATTTTGAAGAATTATTTGGTTATATAAATAATAGCGACCCTTGTGAGGAATAAGTGGTCAAGATAATGGATGAAAAAAAAAAAGTGTTAAAAAAGGGGGGGGGGGGTCGGGAACTAATTATTTAAATTTTCATAGATGCTTCTGACCCTGGGAACTTCTGACCTTGAAATTAAAACTAAGATAGGTAAAATGAATACTTCAGATATTTTTTTTCTTTTTATTGTAGCAAACAATAGGGAGCTATTTACTTCACATTTTATTTCATTTTTCACTACTGCCACTGAAAGATTGTTCAACTTATTGCTTGGTCTTTAAAACAAAGATCTCTATTGATTTTTTTTTTTTTTTAATGAACCCTAAATTGTTCAATAAACATACACTTTAAAAAAATAAAATAAGAGCTGGAGTTTGATTGCACCCCCCCCAATATTTTCCCTTTTCAAGAAAATGAATATCGGCTCCAAATATCGGTTATCGGCGTCCTTGACTACTAATTGGTCTCGGTATTGGCCCTGAGAAAAAAACATATTGTGTATATTATGTATCTCTATTGAACATAGAAACACTTTATGAAACTGGAGTGTTGTATTTTGAAATTTGTTTTGCTAATTATTGTGAGAAATAAACACGATCAGTGTTGTCACATAAATTAATAGCCTTTGTTCTTGATGTAATATTTGATGAAAGGTATTTTGATAGCTTTCTTTCACAAGCGTGTATCAAGTGCAGCTTCTCAACCTTTGCACTAATCGGTAGCCACGAAGTAGCTGTCAGTTTTTTTCCAAAAGGTTGCTCTCCGTTGCATGTGTAAAGATCTGACTTGACTTGTCCTCAGATCAGAACGTGAAGAGAGAATCGGGGCGTAAAGTCCAGACAGGAAACATCAACGCAGCCAAGGTGAGTTTTTGTTTGTTTGCTTTGAATTTGTTTTGTTTTTTTTCGCGTCTGAGCTTTGACATGCTACTTGTTGAACGTCATTGCAGACCATCGCTGATGTCATCAGAACGTGTCTGGGCCCGCGGGCCATGATGAAGGTGAGCCGTCTGCTGACCGATTGGCCGTCGATGCTAATGCGAGTGGCGCTAACGTCGGCGGCGTGCATTTGTTTGTTTGCAGATGCTGCTGGACCCCACCGGCGGAATCGTCATGACCAACGACGGAAACGCCATCCTGCGCGAGGTGAGCCCCGCCTACAGGTGGACGCGTGTCGTGCGGTGCGTCTGTTGACCGTGTCTCCATGGCAACAGATCCAGGTGCAGCATCCCGCCGCGAAGTCCATGATTGAGATCAGTCGCACGCAGGACGAAGAAGTGGGAGATGGAACCACGTCTGTCATCATCTTGGGTGAGGATCTGCTGACGTGTTTGAGGCCTTCAAACCATTTGATTGATCAATCTGATGACGACTTGATGGCGCTGCAAGTTGGTTATTTGCCAACAGCGTCTTTTGCCATCAACAACATGGAGCAAGCAATGACGCTCGTTGGACGCAGCAAACGACCAGCATTGCCTCATTTTGGTTGGTTGGTTGTTTGGGCCTGATGTCGGTTGTATTTGGCAGGAAAAAAATCCAAGAACTGTCTCATCAGCTGATGAATTAAAAAAAAAAAAAATGCCAAAATTAAATTTAAAAAAAAGCCTAAATAAATGACTAAAAGTGGAAAAAAATGTAATAAAAAAAAAAAGTAATAAAAAAAAAAAACAGAAAAAAAATATATCTATGTCTCCACATACACACAAGATTAAATTAGTGCGTTAATTTCAAGTTCCTTTAACGCCACTAATTTTATTAATAGATGATTAATTACTGCCTCTTACTTGGAAAGTCTGTCGTGGGGGGATTCCAATCTCCACGCAGCAGACAGATCCATGTCAAAATTTAGCAGTAATAAATGTAATAATAATGCATATATTTGTGGAGACTGGACTCTAGTTGTATTTTACAATTTTAAAAATGTGCCGAATTTCATTTCAAAAGGTTAAAGATTATAATCTTCAACATATTAGAGCACTGAGCTGTCACCGTCTTACATATTATTATCATTATTTTTAGGAATTATACTTTTATTATTCATATTTTATTTTTTATTAATTATTTATGATTATTGTTTTTATATTATATCTATTTTTCTACTTTGATGTTTACAAGAGCGTGAAAACTTCGAAAAAAATATTTTATTGTACATTTAAAAGAGATATATTCTTTGTTTCTCTGCTTTTTGTTTGTATGTTTATATGTTCAATATATATATTTGTTCTTTTTTTCCGGACAATGCACATTAGTCGACCTAGCAAAAAAGTCATCCGCGTAAGTATTGCTCATATTGGAATCGCTTTGGTCTTACTTCCTCACCGTCCTCTCCGGGTGGAACTCCTCACCCCTCCCCTCTCTGCTCAGCTGAGCAGGCCACTTCCAAATTTCAAAAGGTGTCTCGTTTTGGCGACTGCGAGCGGCCAATCATATTGCAGTAAACAAAAACCAGGCCGAAGCGCGAATCGGCCCATGCCGACAACCAACCGAAAGCAAACTCGGGCGCCATCTTGACACACTCGCTGGCATGTGTGTGCGTGTGGCAGCTGGCGAGATGCTGTCGGTGGCGGAGCAGTTCCTGGAGCAGCAGATGCATCCCACCGTCGTCATCGGCGCCTACAGGAAAGCCCTGGACGACATGCTGGAAACCTTGAAGGAGATCAGGTAAGACGCACGCACGCACGCACGCACCGGACCTCCGGTTGACCTCTGCCCCCTCCCGTCGGTCAGCGTGCCCGTGGACACGTCGGACCGCGCCTCCATGCTGAAGATCGTCCACTCGGCCATCAACACCAAAGCGCTGAGCCGCTGGTCGGAGCTGGCGTGCGGCATGGCGCTGGACGCCGTGGTTACCGTGGAGACGGACGACAACGGACGCAAGGAGATCGACATCAAGAAGTACGCCAAAGTGGAGAAGGTACAAGTTCATTTCCTCAACAAAAATATTCTTGTCGACACGCATGTTTCACCGGATGAAAATTATGCTACACTAAAACTCTAACAATAACTGGGACTAAATCACGATGCATTTTTGTCGACTACATTTTTAAAATTAGTCTTAGTTTTAGTTATTTAATAAATGCTTTGTTTTAGTTAAAGTATTAGTTTTAGTTTAAAAAAAAAGTTTTACATGTGCACACTATTTAAATAAACAGCGTGGGAATGATGTCATCAGAAGGTGTATTTCTATTGGCTGTTGCGAGATGACATCACTTCCTTGTGACACACTTTCAAACGTCAAGGCTCATGCATTCAATTAATTACCAAAGACTAAAACGGGGGACATTTTTGCCAGTTAGTTTTTTATTTTAACTCATTTCCTGTCATAAACATATAAATGCGTTCTATTTTAAATATTACCATGCTCCCAGAGACGTATTTATACGTTATGTTTATTTTATTTTATTTTTTTATGCTAGAGCATACAGAAGACTTTGATGCAGCCTCTGAACTGAAGAGAATGATTGATGCAATGGTAGTTATTACAAAAACGGCAAGCAGGTGGCAGCAGTATAAGAGATCAACCATGTTGCAACAAGCTCTGTTTGACACTGTTTTCACCAGGAATGTAAATAATGATGAATCTTAGCTATATTCTAATGCTAATTGCCGCAAAACGGATACAGATAGAAATATACATTTTTTTCCCTGATGAAACAAGAGACTCTAATCTTTCTTTTGGTAGGTTCCACGTTTTGAAAGCAATAGAACACAGCCTTGTGCCAAAATGAGTCCCAATCCAGTAAAACAGCTGGGAGCCAAAGGGGGTTGCTTCAGTCAAAATGGCTGCCAGTCAATCAGTTTAATTTTATTTTGTTAACTACTTTTTTTTTTTTTTTTTTTTTTTAAGTTAACTCAAATAACCTTTGTCCTGACTAAAACGAGTAGATGAATAAAATGTTTTTTTTTCTTGGACTAAAATAAAGACTAAAATGCTCGATTTTATAGTGGAGTCAATAAAAATGTGCCGAGGTTGACGAACTGTGATTAAAAACTAACAAGTGACTGAAAGTGAGACGAAATGTAAAAAAATGTCAAGAGAAAATGAAGAGTGACGTGTGCAGTTACCGTGTCTTGCTGCAGGTTCCGGGCGGCATCATCGAGGACTCGTGCGTGCTGAGGGGCGTGATGGTCAACAAGGACGTGACGCACCCGCGCATGCGCCGCCTCATCAAGGAGCCGCGCATCGTCCTGCTCGACTGCTCGCTCGAGTACAAGAAGGGCGAGAGCCAGGTGAGACGAAACGAGACGTCCGCCCCCATCCCAACACCATATGCAAATCGGACACCCGTTCTTGATTTGGCAGTAAAATGGAGTTGCGTGTGAAAAAAAACAAAAAGAAAAGTTGAAGCAGCAAAAGCACGTGATTTAAGGACAAACAATAGTCGTCGAGTTCCGCTCTTACGCTAGCGATGGAACCCCAATTTCCCATTCAAGTCCAAATAATTTGCATTAAAAAAAATCAGCTCAGGACTCGTCAAAATCAAGGGAGTTGGAATCGGTTGCTGCTACTGGGGAAAAAAAAAAAAAGTTTATATGTGAGGGCCATTTTCAGCAGTCAAAAATTCATTTTCATGTACAATAAATCCGCCCCCCCCCCCCCTCCTACGTGCAGTCAACTGAAAGTGACATCACCTGTGCTGAGGAAGTAGGTAACGACCAATAGGTCGCTTGCACATCGTAATGCATCATGGGAGTTTTTCCTTCGGGCGCCATATTGGGTGTCCGCCGGTTCACAAGGTACACTCGCGAGTTACACGGTAGAGCTTATCAACCTGATGTAATTTTCGCAGTATTTTCACGATTTACCGAAAGATCAAAAACAACGATACAGGCAGAAGGTGTCTCTGTGTGGCGGGATTGATCCTAATTACGTCCTGACCAAGGGTGATTTTTTTTTTGACGGAGAAAGCTTGCTGGCCAAATGTGACATCTCTGGACATCTTTCCCTACCTCGTGTTGACAACATGCTCCATAACACGCCAACAAATCCCTGGAGGCTTACAATTATTTTGTAAGCGGGTGGATACAGAGTGTAAACTTTAACATCGCATCAGAAGAAACGGTTGCTGTTGCACGTAAGTAAACCACATGGTGTTGGTAATTCTGCACACAAAAATGTTGATTTGTTCTCAGGCTTCCTGTTATCATTGTGTTTACATGCACAGCTAGGTTTACCTGATGTGGTTTTTCTAACAATTTTATAACAGGCAAATATGGCAGAGCGTATAAGAATAAAAAGTAACCATGCACAGCCTCCCCGTGGCTTAATTAAATTTAATGCTACCCTTTCACTAGTTACATGTTACTTAATCAACTTATTCTAAATGGTTAAGGTTAACCACTCTCAGAGGACGTATTTTTAGGTTCAGTTTCCAGTACAATAAAACGTGTTCATGGTAACTACTGATCATACTGACAGCTTTTCTTATGATCTCACGGTTAAGGAGGCTGTCACAACACCCAATTTCTGTCTGGTGCCAGATGGCAACAATTCCCATCACTTGTCACGACAACACCAATAGTATTACCAGGTATGTATGGCTTTACTTTTTGTAGTTTCTTATTTAATTCTATGTTTCATATTTTCATTACAATGTTTGTAATATTTTCAGATTCAGGCACAGATGAGTTTAACTGGACGGACTTCTGCGACTTTGTGGTGTGGACAAAGTGTGATTGAGCGAGTCCACCCAGATCGCTCGTTTTGGCCAGTTGGAAAAGCCAGAGGTTTTTTTTCCCAAAATCCCCTCCTTACCTGAACTGCTCGGGAGAGCATTTACTAGATCAGCAGTGGACTTCCAGTGTTCCTGCTCAGCCGCTGTCACCTACCACTTGCTCATGTACTTCAAAGATGTGGAATAAAGTAGTTTTTTGTGCTGCAGCAGATTGTAAAATCAAATGATATCACTTGAAGTGTGCCAATCTAGACTGCCAAAAGGACAGTAGTTTTGTGACAAGTGTGAAACAAGGATTATTGGGAAAACTGAAACACAGTACTGGTACTTGTCTTACATTAAACAAATTTAAAAGAGAGCAACTTTTTCCTCTGTAGATAGTATAATGAAAGTCATTGCGTACCCCATCAACATTACATCATACCGTCATCTCAGGATGGTAGGCACCTGTGCTAAAATAAATACATTAATTAACAGTTCAATTTTTAACCCTGAAATTACTACATCTAATCATTATTCACTTCATTTTTTGTGCTTTTAGAAATAATAGAGATTTATGCCATTACTTTAAGAGGGACCATATTGCACATTGAGTCAAATCCTGTCATTTGTATTATGTATAGCTTTGTAAACAAACCCAACAATAGAATTTGTATAATCGCTGCCTTTATTAGCGCCAAACAAACAGTCGCATGTTGTCCTCCTCCAATGCTTTGATGCTCGCCTTCGTTTCCATCATGTCATTGGCAATCAAGTCGGTGTGGCATGAGATCCCTAAAGAAAAAAATAAAGAAAAAATCACAAACAAATACGGTACCAGTAATAGGTTTAATATAGTAAAGTAGTATAGTTTTTTTGTCAGTGTAAAAGAAATGTACACATTTTGTTGCATTTTTTAATGTATGAACATTGCTACAGGCAAATACTTATTTCTATAAACACTTCCAAATGTCTCTAAAATATAAGGTGCGTGTACACACACAAACAAACACATACATTCACTCATGCATACAATATATCATGTAATGAATTCTGAGTGGCATACCAGAGTCAATGATGTCAGCAATACTTGAGGGTACAGGTTACTGGAGCCATCTGGCTGCATAACTGCAACAATCTCTGCCACTTCGAGTCGTCTTTTCTTTGCTTGTCTCTCCTGTGCACGTTCATATCTTGGCACCGACTGGGCTGAGACATAGATGTTGTAACTTGGGACCCAACTTTAATGTTGGAGCCCAGTCGGGATGATTGGACAGAAAAACGGGCGCAGGGCGACCTGTTAAAATAAACAAATATATAAACAAATAAAATATGGAAAGACTGGTTATTTTACCGCAGTAGGGTGGCCGTGAATAAGTTCTTTAGCATGATGTGTAGGCTACCGGGGGTCTGTTTTCTTGCATCACCCCCGGGGGTCTGTTTTCTTGCATCAGCCCCTTCTGTCTCTTTTTTTTTTCCCAAGTTTACATTTTGCCACCAAAAAACATGTTATCGGCATTAAAAGCCCAAGACTAATCAATCCAATTTCAGCAGTAAACGCTTTGCACTGGCACTACTTGGGTGAAAATGTTCGATGTTAGCTTTCGGCTAACGTCCGCTAGCCAGCTTGTACTACCGAACTTGCTTGCTCATGAATCCAAAACATAAGCAACTTGCCCATATATGGGCGGTCGAAACGTTATTAATCCTCATGCATTAAATAAAGGTAAACAAGCTTACCGCTCACAAAGTGATGGCTGCACACACGAGCCCAAAGTAACGACTTCCCTCCGGAGTCCGCACTCCTCTGTCTCCAGGCCCTGGTTCCTAATTATTTTCGGAATTCGGAAAAAAGACCGACCATTTTCCCCCTTGGCTTTGTTCGAACAGCCAACGATGCAGCAACAATGTACCATTTTAAACGCAGAAAACAAACGTGATAGATACGTGTTAGACCGAATCGCTACGTAAATGGAGGCCACCCAGCATGGCGACTACGAGAAATCCGAGGCGGAAGTGACGACACGTGCAAGCGACCTATCGCAGCTCACCTGTTTCCTGTGTTTGGTCAGCAAACCAAGTCGTGATTCGTTACCTGCTTCCTCAGCGCAGGTGATGTCATCTTCAGTCGACTGCAAGTGGCAAAAAGTGACTTTTGAAAAGGGACAAATCGTTGTGGGTAAAATGGTTCCTGCTGCAAATGTCGGAATGAGTCGCTTCCGTTTTGCGCAGACGGACATCGAGATCAGCAAGGAGGAGGACTTTGCGCGGATCCTGCAGATGGAGGAGGAGCACGTCCAGCAGATGTGCGAGGACATCATCCGACTCAAACCCGACCTGGTTTTCACCGAGAAGGGGATCTCAGGTGGGTGAGCGAGCGCATTCCTCTTACGGGGGTCGTGACCTTGTGGCTCCGCCCCCTCCTCAGACCTGGCTCAGCACTACCTGGTGAAGGCCAACATTAGCGCCATTCGCCGCGTCAGGAAGACGGACAACAACCGCATCGCCAGGTAACAACTCTTTTTCAAACTTTGTCTTCCTTTTAGTCCACTTTTAATCACGCTCGTCAATCTCATTTAGGAAGCTTTTAGTTGACTACAAAGCCAGCGTTTTAGTCGTTATTTTAGTCCAAGAAAACTTTTTTTTTTTTTAACCGTGAATCCACCTCCTGTCTGTCTCGTGTGTTTGTGCATGTTGCACTTGCTAGCTGCAGATTTGAAAGGGGGCGTGTCACATGACAAATTCCGGGGTTTTTCCTGTGTGCAAAACCTCCACCTAATTTGCTCGCCACCTTCAGCCTGAGCAACCGAAATCGCTCGACACAGTCCTCCAGCCATGTTGTTTGAGCTCGTTTTTGAACTGCAGTTGCAGTGTTGCACCATTATGGAGGCGCTATATCAACAGCTGTGCACCACAAAGACCCGAAGAAAATGCCCCCCCCCCCCCCCCCTTTTTATTTTTATTTTGTTGTACCAAAGAAGAAACTGATCACAAGAGAAACCGTTGCACACGCCCACTTCCTTGTTGCAACAACAGCTACTGATAGCAAAATGCCAATACCACTTTTCAACAAAATTGATTATAAAGAAAGACTGACATATCCCAAATATATAATTTTTCCTTAAAATTGTCTGAAATTAATGGCAACTTTTTAGTTCCTGATGGTACAATGGCTACAGGAGGGTGGCCGATGATGGTATCTGTTGCCGCATCGAGTACCGATGCCTGATATCGGCGGTCACCCATCATAGTCAGGATAATAGCACCGCTGCCTGGAGTTGAGCCAGGAAAACGACTGGATGTGCAGACAGAATTTTACAAAATGGTATCATATTCCTCTCGTCTTTGTTCATGAACTAAAATGTCCGTACATTTGAGTCCAGTTTTTATTCATTTTTATTTATTCTAATGTTATCATTTTCGTCTTGTCTTCATTAGTCGATGAAAATCCAGACTGATTTAGTCCCA
This sequence comes from Festucalex cinctus, assembly GCF_051991245.1. NCBI lineage: Eukaryota > Metazoa > Chordata > Actinopteri > Syngnathiformes > Syngnathidae > Festucalex > Festucalex cinctus. The sequence goes on from NC_135429.1 coordinate 501,032, forward strand.
ATTATTATTTCTTAATGAGGATTTTAGTCCGGTCTAGTTTTCATCCGGTGAGAAATGTTGATGAAATTGTTTTGTAGTTTTTGTTGACAAAATTAGCGATAGCGTCAGTCAGTCAGTCAGCGTTGGGTCGTGTCCGTCAGGGCGTGCGGCGCGCGCATCGTCAGCCGCACGGACGAGCTGCGCGAGGACGACGTGGGCACGGGGGCGGGTCTCTTCGAGGTGAAGAAGATCGGCGACGAGTACTTCGCCTTCATCACCGAGTGCAAGGAACCCAAAGCCTGCACCGTCCTGCTCCGAGGAGCCAGCAAGGAGATTCTGGCGGTGAGCTCCGCCCCTTCGCCGTCGTCCGCAAAACGAGTCTTTATTTATTTATTTCCCCCGCCTGTGCGCAGGAGGTGGAGCGCAATCTTCAGGACGCCATGCAGGTGTGTCGCAACGTGATGCTGGAGCCTTCGCTGCTGCCGGGGGGCGGGGCCGTGGAGATGGCCGTCTCCAAGCGTCTGATGGAGCGCTCGCGCGCGCTGGTGGGCGTGGAGCAGTGGCCGTATCGCGCCGTGGCCCAGGCCCTGGAGGTCATCCCGCGCACGCTCATCCAGAACTGCGGCGCCTCCGCCATCCGGGTGCTCACCTCGCTCAGGGTACGCACGCACGCACGCACGCACGCCTTCGGGTCTGTGTGGAGGATCAAAACTACCAAAATTCAAGATAAATAAAGGACTAAAAGTGAAAGATATAGAAATATAGTAATCAAAAATGTATGCAAAAAAAATAGATATATATACATCCCTAAATAAATACAAAAACGAGATTAAAAAAAATAAATGATTAAAAGATAAAAATATCTAATTAAAAAAATTATGCAAAAAAGGAAACAGCAAAAAAACAAGAGAATAAAATACTCCAAAAATAAATACACAAATAAAAAAGAAAGATTCAAAACAGATATAAAAATATATAATTCAAAAATGAATGCAAAAAAAAATATATCCCTAAATAAATAAAAAAACAAGATTCAAAAAGTAAAAATAAATGCAAACATAAATGTATAAATAGAATTAAATATCAATCAAATAAAAACGCTGTGCTCTCAATTATTAATTTATTTATTTATTTTTGTGCTGCAGATGCTCTGCCAGGTGAAAATGTTTTTCAAATGAGGGGGCGGTCCTAAGCGTGTCTTGGGTTGGGCTCTGCCCTTGCATATTTAATTCTATTTATTCATTTATTTCTGTATTTATTTTGGCATTTATTTTTATTTTTTGAATCTTGTTTTTAATTTTTGTATTTTTTACATTTATTTAGGATATATATATATATATATATATATATATATTTTATTTCCCTTTATCTTTAATTTTTTTAGTTATTTTTTTTTGGTATCGTTTTTGTTTTCACTTTTAGTCATCTCTTTCGTTATTGTTTTTGAATGTTGTCAGTTGTGGTCTTCCATATAAGTCGGCCCGAGGCAATCGAACACTGCAAGACAATCGACCATGAAGCCAAACGAAACCAAATTGGATTGATGTCGCACGTTGACAACAGCCGCTCCAAGTTAGCAAGAAGCCATCAATATTTTCTGACTGACTGACTGACTGATTTTCTTTCCATTTGTGTATTTGCCACCTCAGGCCAAGCACACGGCGCAGGACGGCATCTCGTGGGGCGTGGACGGCGAGACGGGTTGCCTGTGCGACATGGCCGCCGCCGGCATCTGCGAGCCGCTGGCCGTCAAGGCGCAGACGTACAAGACGGCCGTGGAGGTGAGAGCCGACTCGTCCGCCCGCCGTTTGCCTGCCGCCCGCCGTTCTCACCCGCTTTTCTCTCCTCCGCAGACGGCCATCTTGTTGCTGCGCATCGACGACATCGTGTCGGGTCACAAGAAGAAAGACAAGGAGCAGGCTGTGGGAGGGCCGGGCGCCGAGTAAATACAAGCGCAACCCCTCAATAAAGTTACAAATCCAAGACTGGCTTTCTTTCTTTCCATGTTGTGTTGCTCGGCAAACAATTCCAGTATTTGGAGTTTGCCAGCAATACGTTCCGAATTTCAGCTCATTTCAAAGGTGAAATGTTTCCCAACTTTGCTTTGGATTGTCTACTGTAAGGAGATTTTTTATTTTTTTTTAAGTGAAATAGCTCAACATAAAAAAAATCGCCATTCCTATGTTTAATTTAAAAAAAAAAAAAAAAAAAAGCATGCGAGGGGGAATAAGTTTACCACAAAAAAAAAAAACCGAAATATTTCCATATATTGCTGGTCTTGATATCCTTATGGTTACAATTCTTACAGTTATAATTCTTATAATAAAATATACAGGTTTCCTCCTGGACTACACCATGTATTTAAGGCAAATTGTAAAATGTCTGAAGTCCTCTTGTTTATGTTTAATAAATTTAAAACAGCATAAATCATGTTGTTTCTACTAAGTACTGTCTGAAATGTTCTCCAATTTGGATACTGTAAAAATGTATCGGATCGTCTGCCGAGAAACGTTTCGTGGGAGGAGCAATATGGCGGCTTCGCGACCTCAAAAGTCTGCCTAGCGGCTATCCAGTCATATTATAGATCAGTGACAGACTCTTACGTCACGTGACGGGCGAGAGTTCTTATAGAGGCGTGGCTTGTTAGGTCAGCTGATCGCTTCTCCTAAACTCACGTGATTAAACCACACACAACAAACATGGCGGCCGCGAGGCTCCAGTGGGACGCTTGGCTCCTGTTGGTCTTTTCGACAGTTTGTTCGCTGGCTGCCGCTTCGTTCACCAGAAATGTAAGAAACGCTTTTGTCTCGAGCGACTCGAAAAACATTTACGTACTCACACCGCGTCAACATTTTGTCTCGAGCGACTCGGATGAAACGTTTCTACTTGAATCACGTGACGTCAACAGTTTGTCGCGTGTTTACACGATTGAGTTATTTTTTGTATGACGTGGAGAAGTCCGTCATTTGATTGGTGAATGCTTGTCACGTGTGTGACGAGATTGCGTGACGATTTTTTGGGGATAAATGATGACGTCATATTTTGTCTGGAGTTCATGACGAAGGCCACTCACGGCGACATGCAGCCATCTTACGTTGCCACTGTGGCTGCCGCTATATCTTACTATTTACTCTATGACTTGGTGAATGTTTGCTCCTCACCAGCTGTCCGTGGAGTTGAACCCGGGCTCGCCGGCCCCGCCCCCCGGCGGCGACCTCCTTCACGTGAGAGCGCTTGGGGACGCAGACACGCTGCACTTCCTCTTCTGCAGCCAGGGGGCGCCCGCGCTGCTCCTGGTCCGCACGAACGTCACCTCGTCCCGCGTCTGGGTCGACTGGCCGCGCTTCTTGAGCGGCAACTCCAGCGGCAGCCTGCGGGTGGAGCCAGCGAGCAGCGTTGTGTCCAGCACTGCGCTCATCTTTAGCCGAGTAAGTCACAAATGTCTTTCTCGAGAGGCTGAAATTGCAACATTTGGGACAATTTCACGCTTAAAAAATGGCTCCAAACAATTACTCGATGTATGAAATAGGTGATTGATAATGATTAGTTGTCGATGAATATTTTGAAACCGCTCATAATATGCACTTGTAATGTCAGCTGTTGGAGTACGATGACGTGAACAACACAGCAGAAATGCCCTTTGACCTTTTCCCACCTTACCGGCTGCGCGACGACGTCAGGTGGTCGGCGATGGAGCTGTCGGGGGCGTCGGCCCGGCTGTGCGGGGGCGTGGCCGGAGGTTCCGTTTGTCTGCACGTACGTACGCGCGCACGCCGAGACCGCCGTCGGTTGCACTTGCCGGTGTGACGTCATCGGTTTGTTTTCGGATGGGCAGCTGTCGGTGTTTGGGCGGGAGGGGCGGGACGAGACGTGGCCCCGCCTCCTGCACACGGCCAACTCCTCGCAGGTGTCGGTGCGGCTGGACGGCCTGCGGCCCAGGTCGGCCCGGTCGCGCTTTGTTCTGGAGCTGCGGGCGGCCGTGGGCGGAGCCTACCCGCTGGACGCCGTTCGGGTCCGGCGCTCCATCGATGACGAGTTCACGCCGTCCATCTTCAAGGTCGGAAAAAGTTTTACCTACCTTGAAGGAGTAGGTTTTTTTTCTGATTGATCTCGGCTGAAAGTGTCGACCTTTGCCCTGTCAGGTGTCGGAGTGGACGTCGGCAGTCGGCGACGGCGGCGGCGGCGGCTTCGTCCAGTGGAAGCAGGTGGCGTACCGACGTCCGGCGCCGACGTTGGAGGACGCGTCGCCGTGCCGCCACTCGGACCCGCGCCGGCCCGCCGGACGGGCCTTGGCGGAGGCCGGCGGGCTGGCGTTGGCCTTCTTGGGCGGCGGCGGCGACGCTGGCGAGGACGGCGTCCTGGCAATCAACGTCAGCTTCGGCGTGGCGGGGGAAGCCTTCTACAACCACACCCGCTTCCTCACATGGTTGGTTCCCAGACGGACAATTTTTAATTTTTTTTAGTTTCTCGTTTTCAGAACGTCATCAAATGTGGAAAGAAAACAAAATTGATCCTGAACGGAATACTTTGATCGAGGCCGCTTTCCGGCCTGTCTTAGCTGTTTCCCTCCTCCAACACAGCTGATTCGAATGATCAAGCTTGCGGATGAGCCGATCATTCCAATCAGCTGTGTTGGAGGAGGGAAACGCCTCAAGCAGGCCGGACTGAGGAACAGAGTTTGCGTGCTCGCAAATTGTCAAACTAAGTCGTTTTGTTGTTGTTTTTGGTCAGGACGACGCTGGTGGGCGTCGGCATCCCCCCCGCCGACGCCTTCTCCCCGCTGGTGGCGGCCATCATGGCGGCGGGCCTGGGCGCTCCGCTCGCCATCCTGCTGATGGGCGGAGTCTACGTGTGCCTGCGCAAGAGACGGGCGGCGGCCTCGGCAGGCAACTACCAGCCCATCAACTGACCAATCACAACGCACAAACTTATCTTTTGGCCTCTTTTAATCTTCTTAATGTTTCAACTTTAGATTATTTTTTTTTAAATTTATTTAATACAAATAAAATGATCGTGTTGATCCAGCCAAACTGTTTGGTCGAATGGAAAAGCAACACTCTTGCAGTGCTGACGACAGGCCAGCGGGCGGCGCTAGCGCACAACAAGGGGAAGAATTTGATTGGTGGATTGACGTCAAGCCTTCAGCGACAGGTACGGCAAGATGGCGGCCGACCGCACGTCAGCGAGGTGAGCACACCAGCCAATGTTTGGCTCATTCATGTAATCATGAGTTTATTCTTTTACGGCTTATTTTTTTACAATCAAACAATAAAAATGGTGGAAATGGAAGATTTCGTTTACGTTTTATTTGGATCACCAGATGGCGCTCATAAGCTAAAATTTTCTCTGTTGGCTCATTTGGAGGACAAAAAAAAAATACATTGAAATAACACAATCGAAAGTATCAAAATAAAAATAAAAAATACACATCATGAAAATGCAAAATAAAGACACAAATACAAACCTGTAAAAGAATAAATGAACAAAATTAAAAAAGTAAATCGCTAATATATATTTTTTTTAAAAACGAGTTTCAAAAGGTCATCTGCGATTAATGTAGTTTTGGCGCCCTCTTGTGGTCACGTAGAAATAGTATCAAAATGGGAACAACAACATGCAAGAAATGGCCCAAAATGCCAAATTAAATAGAAAAAAAAGGGAAAAGACGAAAAAATACTAACCCGTAAAAGAATATGTGGACAAAATGAAGAAAAAAAAAAGTATATCGATAATTAAAAAAAAAAAAAAAAAGGCGAGTTTCAACAGCGTCTTTGCGATTCATGTAGTGTTGGCGCCCTCTTGTGGTCACGTAGAAATAAAATGTATCAAAATGGAAACGACAACATGCAAGAAATGGCACAAAATGCCAAATTAAATAGAAAAAAAAGGGAAAAGATGAAAAAATACTAACCCATAAAAGAATATGTGGACCAAATGAAGGAGAAGAAAGTATATCGATAATTTAAAAAAAAAAAAAAAAAAGGCGAGTTTCAACAGCGTCTTTGCGATTCATGTAGTGTTGGCGCCCTCTTGTGGTCACGTAGAAATAAAATGTATCAAAATGGAAACAACAACATGCAAGAAATGGCACAAAATGCCAAATTAAATAGAAAAAAAGGGAAAAGAGGAAATACTAACCCGTAAAAGAATATGTGGACAAATTGAAGAAAAAAAAAAGTATATCGATAATTAAAAAAAAAAAAAAAAAGGCGAGTTTCAACAGCGTCTTTGCGATTCATGTAATGTTGGCGCCCTCTTGTGGTCACGTAGAAATAAAATGTATCAAAATGGAAACAACAACATGCAAGAAATGGCACAAAATGCCAAATTAAATAGAAAAAAAAGGGAAAAGATGAAAAAATACTAACCCATAAAAGAATATGTGGACCAAATGAAGGAGAAGAAAGTATATCGATAATTTAAAAAAAAAAAAAAAAAGGCGAGTTTCAACAGCGTCTTTGCGATTCATGTAGTGTTGGCGCCCTCTTGTGGTCACGTAGAAATAAAATGTATCAAAATGGAAACAACAACATGCAAGAAATGGCACAAAATGCCAAATTAAATAGGAAAAAAAAGGGAAAAAATGAAAAAATACTAACCCATAAAAGAATATGTGGACAAAATGAAGAAAAAATAAGTATATCGCTAATTTAAAAAAAAAAGAAAAAAAAAGCGAGTTTCAACAGCGTCTTTGCGATTCATGTAGTGTTGGCGCCCTCTTGTGGTCACGTAGAAATAAAATGTATCAAAATGGAAACAACAACATGCAAGAAATGGCACAAAATGCCAAATTAAATAGAAAAAAAGGGAAAAGATGAAAAAATACTAACCCGTAAAAGAATATGTGTACAAATTGAAGAAAAAAAAAAGTATATCGATAATTAAAAAAAAAAAAAAAAAAGGCGAGTTTCAACAGCGTCTTTGCGATTCATGTAGTGTTGGCGCCCTCTTGTGGTCACGTAGAAATAAAATGTATGAAAATGGAAACAACATGCAAGAAATGGCACAAAATGCCAAATTAAATAGAAAAAAAGGGAAAAGATGAAAAAATACTAACCCATAAAAGAATATGTGGACCAAATGAAGGAGAAGAAAGTATATCGATAATTTAAAAAAAAAAAAAAAAAGGCGAGTTTCAACAGCGTCTTTGCGATTCATGTAGTGTTGGCGCCCTCTTGTGGTCACGTAGAAATAAAATGTATCAAAATGGAAACAACAACATGCAAGAAATGGCACAAAATGCCAAATTAAATAGAAAAAAAAGGGAAAAAATGAAAAAAATACTAACCCATAAAAGAATATGTGGACAAAATGAAGAAAAAATAAGTATATCGCTAATTTAAAAAAAAAAAAAAAAAGCGAGTTTCAACAGCGTCTTTGCGATTCATGTAATGTTGGCGCCCTCTTGTGGTCACGTAGAAATAAAATGTATCAAAATGGAAACAACATGCAAGAAATGGCACAAAATGCCAAATTAAATAGGAAAAAAAAGGGAAAAGACGAAAAAATACTAACCCATAGAAGAATATGTGGACAAAATGAAGGAAAAAAAAGTATATCGATAATTTAAAAAAAAAAAAAAAAAGGCGAGTTTCAACAGCGTCTTTGCGATTCATGTAGTGTTGGCGCCCTCTTGTGGTCACGTAGAAATAAAATGTATCAAAATGGAAACAACAACATGCAAGAAATGGCACAAAATGCCAAATTAAATAGAAAAAAATGGAAAAGACGAAAAAATACTAACCCATAAAAGAATATGTGGACAAAATGAAGAAAAAAAAAGTATATCGCTAATTTAAAAAAAAAAAAAAAAAAAAGCGAGTTTCAACAGCGTCTTTGCGATTCATGTAGTGTTGGCGCCCTCTTGTGGTCACGTAGAAATAAAATGTATCAAAATGGAAACAACAAAATGCAAGAAATGGCACAAAATGCCAAATTAAATAGAAAAAAATGGAAAAGACGAAAAAATACTAACCCATAAAAGAATATGTGGACAAAATGAAGAAAAAAAAAGTATATCGCTAATTTAAAAAAAAAAAAAAAAAAAAGCGAGTTTCAACAGCGTCTTTGCGATTCATGTAGTGTTGGCGCCCTCTTGTGGTCACGTAGAAATAAAACTAAACTCAACTCAAGTTTCTTGATTTAGCGCTTTCAAACAGAACAATACAAAGTATCAAATTGAAAACAACAAAAGCAAAGAAATTGCATGAAAAATGCAAAATTAAATGGAAAAGGGAAAAGACAAAAAAAAATTCAAGCCTGTAAAAGAATATGTGGATAAAATGAAGAGAAAAAAAGTAGATCGCTAATGTTAAAAAAAATATATATCGAGTTTCAAAAGGGCCTTTGCGATTAATGTAATGTTGGCGCCCTCTTGTGGTCACGTACGTCAACGGGCCAACTTGAAGTCCTTTGAAAACTGCACGCTCAATTTGAGGGGAAGAAAATCGAAACTTTCGAACATTCCCAACAGTGAAAACGTAAAGCAACGTCACTGCGCGTTCCAAGCTACTTTTTGAATAATGAATTGAATCGTGTGGTCCTTATATAAAATGAGTACTTTTATCGAAAAACAAAATGTGTGTTTGTGTGAGGAAAATCACATAAAAGATCACACAAAATTAGCAGTTGCTTCGTTCAAAATAAATATATCGAGTTATATTTTATTAGTGTGTATAAAATGCCCCCATCACACAAATCAACTGCATTATATTTTCTCAACATGTTATTTGATTGAGTGTGCATTTGTCCCTAATGTAGTGTCCCCCTGCAGAGAACGTGGTACTTCCGGGTTGTCCGCTGTGAGACCACCACATGACGACAAGGCAGCCAGCGACCCCGCCCACAAGTGTCCCCACATTTGGTCCCGGGGTTCACTTCGACTTTCTGGAGGGAAATAAAAGTACAATATCGTGAATTGAGCTTTGTTTCTCCTAATAAAGCACAAGTAACAAACTCCACTGCCTCTTTCCTTCAATTCATAAAGACGAGCCCCCTGTGGCTTGACAATGAAAAGCATGACAAATATGCTCACATCAAGTCATGGCAAAGTTTACAATTGAAATATTGGCCTGTACTATTTGTATGGAAGACATAGCAGTGTCCAGCTGAGATAGGCGCCAGCACCCCCCGCGACATAAGCGGTCAAGAAAATGGGTGGATGGACATAGCAGTGCTAATGTGGAAGCTATTTTTTTTTTTCAGTGAATGGGCAATAAAATGTTTCAAATGGATAAGGCAGGACAAGTTTAGTCATGGAGGTGAACTTTACATTTTGACTTTGCTAAATATTCACTTTGATGGCGACAGGAGACACAAGCACGGAGTCGAAGTCATGTGGAATGTTAAATATGAGCGTCACTTTATCACTTGAAATACCAAAGGAAAAGTCGCCGCGACTCGGACAAAGTGGCCGAGCGGTAAAAACCTTGCCTGGTGTGTAGACGACCACGGTTCGATCCCCGGTACCGACAATTTACAATTCAAAAGTGGGCAAGAGCAAGAATCGAACCCGAGCTTGCTGATGCACTGGCAAAGTCATTTACCACTCGGCCATCGAGAAGTGAAAATATTCGCTCGTTTGGTCGTATTTAAGTGTTGATTGGCACATTTACCGCTACGTCACTCTACTGCTTGATGAATATAACCTCCCAAAAAATTTGTTCGTCAGAACTGTTGGCCGAGTGGTTAACGATGATGTCTCCGGACCAGGCGACCCGGGTACGAAATCCCGACGCGTCTTTTATAAATCACTTTGAACGAATCCCTCTCGCTTTCTCAACGCAACATAGCTCACTTTCTGCGTGTTTATATGTTAAATAAAAGTCTTATTTTGTTTTTTGACTTATTTTTTCCTCGTGACGTCACCACCGGAAACCTATTTAAGGCGGAAGAAACGCGCCAGTCGTTCTTTCTCACCTCAGACAGCATCGCGTCGTCTTCGTCCTCCTGCTGCTCCGCACGAATTTCCACAAGATCGTCCAACACTTTGACCAGGTGAGTGTTCGCTATTTTAACTTTTTCAAATTCACTGCTTTTGCTCCCTTTTAACGCGATGCAGCACTTTTGGCGTGCTTGCATCTTGCTAACACGTTTGCGCCAGCGTTGCTACTTAAAATGCTAAACATGTTAAACTGCACTAAAACGCCCTCGTTTTTGTCTCTCACCTTTTTTCAGTTTCACGACGAAGGCAAGGGCCGTTTTCCGGAAGGTAAGTAGACACAAATGTAACATTTACACGGACTGAATCGAGCAGATTAACATGCATGCATGATAATTGTCTAATTGTTTGTCTACAGGTGGGAATCTTCAAATGGAGCCTAAAATGGCCGACTTGCTGTGCGTTTCAACTTTGATTCACAAGCAAACCAGTTTGTATCACGTGTTTCTAATTTGTCTCATTTCTGTCCACAGGTTTGTATCTTCAACACAACGGCCAGATTGACTGCAAAAAGGTGGAATTTGTGCGTTTTTAAACTAAATCAAATATCAGGTTGTTTGATTCTTACTTGTCTACAGGCTCCAAAATGGCTGCCTTGCTTTCGTTTGAGGTGTGGCTTCATGAGATGTTTGCAGTTCTCCTCCTGCTAAACATTTGAGGTAAGATGAACTATCTTATAAGGTTGTTTAAAATGCTTACACCAACGTTGTCGTTTCTTTCAGGCCAGCAGCTGCAAGTCGTTGTGGAAGAGTCGTCACTGGTGAAATAAACACGTTCACAAGAGTGCAGAATTTGTTTGACACCTTTATTTCAGCATATGATTGAACCTTGACCCTCTTGCGTCACTCCAGGCACAACGACCTTGGCCCAAAAAATCTGGACGAAATGACAGAGCTGTGGAACAAGACTGGTAAGAAGTCGGCAAAACCTGCAAGAACTCGGCCTCAAGGACCAGGATTGTGGAAGTCTGCTCAACAAGCTACTTTACCTTCTGGCGTGTTCTTGTGGTGCTGAAGAGCCTGATTGACGCAGCAGGGCTCCACCTGTGCAAATCAAACTTGTCTTTGTCAAAAGGTTTGGACCTGTTGCAAACATTTCACTTGATCAATCCAGTTTTTTTTTACTTTCAAATTCTAGATGGCGCTGGTGCAGTCGATGGGGAAAAACACTACCAACTTGTGTCCAACATGAATACCAACGGATGATGTAAGCTCTAAAGAAATTTGCCAATTAACCTTTGAAAGTGCACTCACCTGCGCCTTTTTTTTTCTTTGCATCAGCATGGCACCTGTCAGAGCATCTGCAATCAAGACAACTGGTTGCAGATGGTGCTCAAAACTGCCTCCATTTTCAATGTTTGTTTAAAATAAAAGAAAATAAATAATTTTGTTGACTGGTCCCTTGCTTGTGTTGTGCACGTTTGTCAGTCCTCTTCACAGGTGTGCCAACATGCTTGACGAGCTGCTGCAACACAAGGTTAATTATGTAAAAAAAAAAAAAGTGATTGTGTGCTTGCCATGGTGTCCACTTGCTTACATGTTGGTTGTTTCAGATTTCGCTGCCGGAATTCTCCAAGGTGAAAGCAGACTGATTGATTGGAAGTCGTCCTCAGCTGGTAAGAGAAGACAAGTTTCATTTCAGCTTTCAATTGTCTCACTTTAAATTTTTGTGTCCAGTGTGGAGGACGACTGACGGTTTACCTGTTCACATCCAAAGTTGGACAAGCATGCCCACAAGTTCAGATTTTCTGATTTCGCATCCACAAGGTAAATGTTGACACGCTTCATTGCACAATCATGGCAACTTGAACTCCTCCCCTTTTTTTCCTGTAGGCAGCAAGGAAGGTGATGAGCTTCCTGAAAATGCAGCAGTGTGGAAACAAAGTTGCAGAAAACAACTTGTCTTGGTAAGTTTCATGACCCAATTTTTTTTTTTTCTGCACTACAAGGTGACTTAACTTTGTGACTCACTTTGTTTTCTTTCTTAGGTCCACCTTCTTGTTCCTGGCTGACTTGTTGACCACAAGTAGAACGTCATCCGACTTGTCGCTTTTGTTTGCTTTGTCATTTCATGTTTACTCTGCAACAAAATAAAGCTTGATTACAAAAGAACACTTCAACTCTTTGTCATTTTCAAACATCACAGAAACAACTTTAAAAAAATAAATTAAACTTAGACAAAAAAAAAAAACTTAAAAAAAAAAACTTAAAAAAATTCAGGAATTAAAAAAAAAAAAAAAAAAAAATTCCTGATTTTTTTTTTTTTTTTTTTCCGGATTTTTTTCCCCCTGGTTTTTTTTTTTTTTCTCCCCAGGATTTTTTTTTGTCAGATTGGGTGGGACAAGGCGGGAATACTGCTTGCTGATTGGCTGATAGCTCTGGAAGTGGGTGGAGCAATGAGGCTAAAGGGCTGTGATTGGTTAAAAAAGTGGGCGTGGCTCTGCAAAAAGAAGCGCTGTGATTGGTCAGTATAAATGGGCGTGGCTATAGAATTTTGAAGCGATGTGATTGGTCAGAATTGCAAAAGTTTGCAAAATCCTGCGTTGTGATTGGTCGGTTTGAGGTGGGCGTGGTTATGCAAATTTGAGCCGCTTGCTGATTGGTGGAGCCAAAATTGGGGCGGAGTTAGAGCTTTTGGAAGCCATTTTGAGTGTTGAGCTGAGAGTTGCACATCAGTCACGACAATGGACAAAACACTTTTTGTCTTTATGGTGATGAAAAGTGATGAAAATGTCACCATTTGGACAGCAAGTGACATCAATTTGACCATTTGGAGAGCAAAAGGGCCGAGTAAGATGAGATGACACATTTGTTTGGTGACTGCTGGCAAACTCTCACCTCAAGAACCTTTCACATGGCTTGTTCTGACGAACCAAAGCAGTTGAGGGCACATTGACGGATAAAATACAAAAGACGTCTGTTCAAGTTAACAAGTCATTTATTTTTAACAAAACCTTGACAACATTTCAGATGCTTTTTGCATGTGTGGAATCAACTCAGCTGAAGGAGCTCACCTGTCACCTGACTTCCTTCCACTGACACACGGACACCACATCCGACATCTGGCACGTGCTGGGATCAAAAGTAAGTGACAAGTTTGTGACATCGTCACACACCTTTTCAAATCACAAGTTCATTCAAAAACACAAAGAAAGGGGGAAAAAGACGGAGCTAACAGGTGGGCAAAAAATAAATCAATAAATAAATAAAAATAAAAAGTTGCTGAAAAGTGGCGGAGAAGCTTTTGGCAGACTGTCAGAGGAGTTTATTGTCCAAGCAAAAACTGGTCGTCAGGGCTAACGAGGCATGTCAAGTGAAAAGCAGTCATGTGACAGCACAAATGTCAACCTGACCAAAAATAGGCATGACATGTCAACGCTTCTCAAATGACACTTGAAAAGAAGGACAAACGAGCAGCCATGCCAAAAAAAAACATTTTTATTTTTATTTTTTTTTAATGAAGTGACTGATTTCTTTTTGAGAAAAGGTGTGAACTATGGGCAAGAAACAAAGAATAACACTTTGATCTATTTGAAAAGTGTGGTGTAAAACGGGCGATAAACTTTTTTTATTTTGTGGAAATAAGAGCAGGTTCAAATCAGTGTTTTTTTTTTTTTTTTTAATTGGAGGCAACGAGGAGTGCGATGCAAAATTGCTAAACACTGCCATCTTCAGGCCAGACAATGCAATTGCAGCTTTTGGAGTTGTCCATCGTTTGTAGAATATATCATGAACTCATCCTCACATCAAAAGTTTCTCCCGGCAGACGAAGCTAAACTGAATCCTGGATACATCTAACAATCACCTTGTGCTTCTTCTTTGATTCACTTTATGAACAATTTTAGCTCAGACAGCTATTTCTGAAGCAGGATCCTTTCCAACATGACGTCATGATACTACCAAGTCCATATATTCGCCGATATTATCAATTGTTTTGGAAATGTCAACATGTCATTTTTTTCTGTTTTCTTTTAGAAGAACTTACTTTAACAAAGATTTGGTTTTATTTGGGAAGAATGTTAGTTTTGGTTTTGTTGAAAGAAAGTGGAAAAAAAGCTAAGCAAATGCGTTTTTGGTTCATTTATTTATCATTTTTGGCAAAATTTCACATACATAAAGTGTACATTTCTGGAAATTAGGCCTTCCTTTACGAACTCAGGCTTTTATTTTCTGTCAATTAGATATTGTAAGCAATACAAAAAAAATGAAGACTGTTTCTGCTTTCATTAAATGTAACATATTTATTTCATTTCACATCTATTTTTAATTACCCCCGAGCGAAAGTATTGAATAAAGTATCATTTTTTATTTTATTTTTTTTTAAGGCTATATTATTAAATTTAAATCTCAATTGCATTTTCTGGCCAGAAGATGGCAATGTTTTCACAGTTTTGCTTTTCTTGTTGCCTACAGTTTCAAAAAAATAAATCAATACTGATTTGAACCTGCTGTCATTTGCACCAAATGAAAATGTCATGGAGTTTATCGCCTGTTTCACACTCCAAAACTACCACACTTTTCAAATACATCAAACTTTGATCTTGGTTTCTTATTGGCATGCTCAAGAGTACAGATTGAAGTCAACTGTGGCTACAGATGAAGAAAACTGGACGCTTCCATCTCGTCAAGCACACAACACTGCGTATGTACTCACAATCATCATGTGTCCAAATGCAGGTTGCCGTCTGTCTGTCTGTCCGCCCGTCTGTCTGTCTGTGGGCTGCTGAAAGCTCCCCCAGGCGGTCAATCATGCAGACAAAAACAAAAGAAAAGCAGTGAGTAAGATTCTCCTCCCTTTTCACATCCTGATAACAATCGGATGTCAACATGGCAAAATATGACAAACGCGTTCAAATTGGATGTCAACAGGCAACAAAGTGCTCCTCCATCATTCCTTCACCTTCACGACTGATTCCACAAATAAGAGTCTTAAAAATGGAAAATGATCTTGGAAAGATATTTTCCATCTCAAAACTATGAAACCTTTTTCCAAAAACAGTTTGACCTTGACAATATATGTCTTACAATATTTCAGACATACAAACTTGAATATCACATTCTTCAAATCTCTTATTTTAAATGATTTAATAATTGTGGTACACTTAACTTTTCTTCTCAGAATCAAGTGTTATATTTATCTTCATATATATATATTTTTTTAAATATATTCGATATGTTGAGTTTTATCCACTAACTGATCAGTCATCAGTCTTTTCAGCGTGCTGGACATATTTTATTTATTTATTATTATTTTTTATTTGTGTGTATGTGTGTCTTCCCTTCCACAAGGAATGGCTTCAACAAGATTTCAAGCTAAAAAAATGTCAAAGTGAAATATTCAGATTTTATATTGCAAGAGAAAAAAATTGACATGCTAAATATAAAACTCTTAATGATGGTTGCAACTAAGGGTAATAATCGATTAGTCGGTCCATTATTTTGGCAATTAATTGGATTAAATAAAAACTTTACATCCCTTTATTCCAAAGCAGGACTTTATTTGAATGCACAATAAATGGCTTATGATTACTGTAAAATCTTTTTTTTTTTTTTTATTGTTTAAAAAAAAAAAAAAAAAACACTGCCACAGCGGTGTCAAAATAGTCAAAATGTCAAAATAGTTTTGCTGGATTATTAATATTATTTTTATTATTATTATTATTATTTTTTTTACAACTGTGACAGTACAAATTTATAGGTCTGTAATTTGAAAATAAATGTTGATCTCCACTCTTATAAATCAGATGGGAAAAATAGCAGTTTTTAAAAAATGGTTACATAAGGAGGTTGCACTTTACATTTTACAATACCTGATATTAAAGCCATATCAATATTTAAACAGTTTGTATGTGGACTTTAAGGAAATTAAGAAGCGTTAAACAATTCATCACTTATGATGGTGGCGATGATGATGATGATGATGATGATGGTTCCTATTTAGTGAGACACGTTCAACGACTGGTCGCCTGTTGTCCGGGACGGTTCACGACCATCACGACGAAAGTCTAGCTTGTTAGAATTTTTGCTCGTCTTGACGCATAATGTGACATACCGACATCGTCGTCCGTTTGCTTCCATAGCAAATTGACCAATAGCGAAGGGAGCGAAACGTCAATCACACACTGAACAGAACTTTATAGCTCTTTTTATTTATGGATACATTTGTTTATTTATTCGTTTATGTATTTATTTATCCCCTGGATATTTCATGGGATGGGGCCAGACAGGTGCATCTAAAGCAGCGGTGTCAAACATAAGGCCCGCGGGCCGGATCAGGCCCGCAAAGGGGTTTAATCCGGCCCGCGAGATGATTTTGTAAAGTAAAAAAATAAAAAATAAAAAATTGTAATGCCCGACTAATAAATCAGCCGGCCACAATCCAAACATAAATTCGTAATCTCGCAAGCATTCCTCAGATGAGCAATGCAACTTGTACAAGGAAGAGTCATTATTTTACACACAACCTAAAGTTACGGTTTGTTTAAATTTTTCTGAAAAAAATAAAATAAAATCATAGACCGATAAACGTATAAATACGACACAAATTCAATTACTGGTAACACAAATACAAATTAGAAGAATTAACGTCCTTATATCTTCATTAACTGCGCCAGACATTGCATTCTGTGAACAATATATATGCAAAACAGGTCGATTTAACACATCCGGAACTCATACTGGCAAAGTGTTGCCGTGTTCCATTGGCATTCCTGTTACTTTTTTGGAACAATAGATTACAGCTGAGCTCCATAATTTAGGGCTGGTCCACAAATATCGAAAATCTGCGTAGAATTGATGGCAATTGTTTTTATGTTATATACCATTATTTTACTGATTCGGCCCACTTGGTCATATATTTTCCTCCATGTGGCCCCTGAGCTAATATGAGTTTGACACCCCTGATCTAAAGGGTGGGTGGGTGGGTGGGGGGGGGGGGGGGGGGGGGGGGGGGGGGGGGGTTCTGCGGCTGCATGGAGCGCGCACGCATCCGTGCAACCCGTCAGGCAACGGCGACGTGAATAGAGGAGCAAAATATATTGCGACTGTTGTTCTAATAATTTCAGAGATTTGGTTTGGGCATATGAGTAGGGATGGCCACATATTTAGTGAGGATCGATCACATTTTCATATAGTCGGGCCAGGCCTCGCCGCCTTAACTGTCACCCGCTCTCACTTGAAAGTTATTTTTCCCCCCCCCCTCGGACAACACACTACGTTTGAACGCGACAAGACACCAGCCGATCATCGCGTGTTGTCTTGCCAAGAGAGACGCGTCGGCCACTGTTTGTCGGGGAGGTTGGACCAAAAAAAAAAAAAAAAGCAAGGACAGGGAGTGTTTGCATGAATTGAGCACGCATGGGACAAGTGTGATGTGAGCTCCATTAATTTATTTAGGCCTATATCCGCCGGGGTAATTATAGCTGATTTTGTTCATTAATTTGCGGGATGACATCTTGTTTTATTATTTTATCAAACACAGAAATATTATATTGAGTATTTTTTTACTGCTTCATTTGATTTGTTTTAGTACGGTGCATTGGATAGTACGCTACTCACTCCGAGGGGGGGGGGAAAAAAACTTTCAAGTGAGAGCGGATGACAGTTAAGGCGGCGAGGCCTGGCCCGACGATATGAAAATGTGATCGATCCTCACTAAATATGTGGCCAAATCTCTGAAATTATTAGAACAACAGTCACAATATGTTTTGGTCCTCTATTCACGTCGCCGTTGCCTGACGGGTTGCACGGATGCGTGATCTTTTTTTTTCACATTTGAAGAAGTATATGGACAGAGAATGTGAGGATCTGGACTCTTTAAAATTATAACGAAAAAAAAAAAAGTTCAATATTTTTCCTTCCGGTTTTGTGTGCTTTTTGTGACAATGATGTTTTACTGTTTTGGTTTGTTTTTTTTCTTCAAGCCATTGGCCATTCAATTAAGTTGAGAAATGACTTGTGTTTGAACAGAGTGGCGCTTTGAGCAATTTGTATTGATGTTCTCCTTAAAATAATCCCATCAGGTGTTATTAAAACTATGTTGACATTTACTTTTATTATTATTGTACTACCTTAATGTTTTTGTCCAGGCCTGTTTTTTGTTTTTGTTTTTTTTAAACCTAAAACGCCTATAAAAAAAAAAAAAAAAAAAAAAAAAAGAAGATACACCCAAAGTAAATTTGAAGCTGTTTTGGGGTATCAGCAAAATTTGGATCTCTTTTTGAAGATAACACATGATAAAGTGCAACTGGCACTAGAGTAATGGAAGTTTGAATTAAAAAAAATAAAATAAAATTATGTTTATTTTATTTATTTCATTATTTTCCACAAAGTCTGCCTTGGAAATGAATGCAGCATGGTGCTGTGGACTGGAAAACGCAAAAGGATCACAGTGTGAAGTCTTCCCTCCTTCCACTTCAAATTTGACAATAATACGAAAGAAAATGAGCATTTTATACGTTTTTCCAAATCACAATTTAAAACCAATGTCTGATTTTCCTTGTTGTTATTGTTATTATCATTATTATCATTATTATTATTATTGTCACCATCATCATCTCCACGTGTTTAGTTACCGTTTGTGGAATTTTGACTGGAGTCATACAGAATCAATATCGTTTTTAGATGACAGTGTCGCCATCTCTTGGCCAGTATGAGAAATGCTCGCGGTGACAACTTCCGGAATGGAAAACAAAAATACGAGCCTTTTTTATATATATATATATATATATATATATATATATATATATATATATATATATATATATATATATATATATATATATATATATATATATATATATATATATATATATTTGTGCGTCGTGCTGTATCCTATTTACGTTTTTAAAATAAAATTGATAAACTATGATTAGGCTTTTCCTAATAGATATCAGAATCGCTACTTCCCCACTGCTGTGAGACTCCTGAACACTGTCTCCTGATCATAATTGCACTACTATAAATAAATATCTGTTAATACTGTAGAGATAGTCATATACAATTATATTATATATAATTAGAAATATTTTGTTTATCAATGCTGAATACATATTAATAGCCTGCAATAATGTGTATATACTGTTTGTCTTATTTTTAAAATATATTATTCATTTTTGCTAAAACACTTCTGGATGGATGCAAACTATTTCGTTGTTCTGAACTTGTGACAGTGCATTGAAAATAAAGTTGAATTCTATTCTATTCAATTCTATTCCTTGCTCGTTCCAAACAACCAAACGAGAAAATCGAGCTGAATGTAAATTTTGGTGTTTCTATTTTAAAACAAAAATGACATTAGAAATTCGTTTTTCTATTTTTAATATCTGTTTTCAAACATATATCCAATGACCAAAAGAGACACTGACCTATTTCAATAAATATATATTTTTTTCAATATTTAAACAATTGCACTCTTTTTTTAGGACAAGTGGTCTAATAGATACATATTTTTAAACCAATACTCAGAAATTATTAGTAGTATTTTTATCTGCAGTTTGCGCACGTGTACCTAATGTTTTGATCCACTCGCCACCAGCTACATCGAACAAAAAAGAAGCAAAATAGGCATGTGTTACCTTTTGTAGAAGATGTTGATAACGAGATGTCCAGGATGTAGCAATTTGTAGCGTGTGAAGCCATCACTCGCTTTCATTTTGGCCATCAAAGCTTCTGTTTGGAGAAGAATACACCAAACATTCAAGTCACGCGTTTTCCTTGATTGACTTTTGATTGGCAGCTGAGTGCTATTTGTGGGCGTGCTAGCTAGCGAGCTAGCTGCCGAGCCACGAGGCATTGTTGACATATTAGCAAGCGAGCTTCCAGTGACCTCGCGAGTAACAATAAACAAACTCAAGGGTTATCAACATCCTTCTAGGTCGTGTATTAGCCATACACATATTAAACGGCAGTTTAAATATGTTTAAAATACTCACTCAAACGACAGGACTACAATTGCGAACTTGCTGAACCGGATGCCTACGGGAAGCGAGAAGGTTCAAATCACTTTAAGGCAAAAGTGTGTTGATGACAGGTTGTCTTGACAACGCAACAAAAATAAATACACAATAGAACAAAAAGATGTGTTTGTTTATTTGTACAATTTTCGGGAAATCCGCTGGAGCTAGTTAAACACTTCCAAACAATCTTTCAAAACAAATAATTTTTGTAACGAAAATGAAAGTGGCGAATGTGCTTTGGTGAAATAGCCTGCTCGGTTGTCAACGCCAAAATTGAGTCAAAACAGCTTTTTTCATTCTTGGTAAGTCCTCCTTACACCAGACACCGTGCAATAAATACATAAATAAATATACACGTGAATGAACGTGTTTTTTTTTTTGTTTTGTTTTTTGTGGCGTTAAAGCAGCAAAGCTGACGGGCCACCGGGTGGCGCAAGTGTGCAAAGCGCCGTCCAACAAGCACAAGAAAGCGCCGTTCAATTAAGCAGAAGAAGACTTTGATAGGTGATATTGGAGACAGGTGTGCACGACGGGATTACAGGTCAGGCAAGATGGCGCCGACACGTGTGGCCTTTTCTCAGGTAAGTTAGCACGCGAGCAAATGTTTGGCCGGCGTTTGTTCCCGTTTCTTACAGTGACACGTATATTTGCTTCTTGCAGGACTGTCTTGAAGTGAAAAGTCCAAACCAACCGGTGACGTTTACCTTCATCTGTCAAATGCAGGTAAGCTGCTGGCTGCATGAACTGTGAAGCTAACATTAGCTTAGCTTCACAGGGACACAACAAACATTTGAGGTTTGATCACATCACGTCACAATTCAGTTCACTTTGCTTTATTTTGCAATTAATTTGGGTACTTTTGCCACCATTTCAAATGTATTTGCTTTGTTTGGTTTTAATGCTGGCCAGCTTTTTTTTTTTTTTTTTTTTTTCTCTCTCTTCTTCCATTGTTGTAAATGACACACTTGAAAGCTTTGTACTGAACTGTAAGGTCTTTTGTTGTTTAACTAATTGTTGATTGGGTCTATTGAATATCGTTTTATTTCTGGTGGTGTGTAACTTTTGTTTTTGTCTTTTTTTTTTTTCTCCCATCATTAGTCATTTCCTTGTCTGGGCTTGTGAATTTTGCTGTCGTGGTCAAATGTTTTTGTTTTTCCCCCTTCAACTCTGAGTTATTGAATTTGTAAGAATTGTACCCAGCCACCCACCATCTCCATCTTACAATTCATCTAATCTATCTAATATTGTCATTTATTTTCCTTGATTGTTTTTTGTTTTGCAAACTTGTGAATGTGATATTGTCTTATGCACTGTTTTTGAATTTTTGTTTTTCTATGTGTAATTTTCTGCTAAACTTGGCAGTCTGGGTCATTTTATTTTGTTTCAACATGGATTGTATGAGGGTGAAATATACAAACACACATGAAATAAAGTTCCCTCCAGCACACAATTAATGGCATGTTTGTCTTTTGCAGGTTAGATGATGAGCCAGATGGCACGAGGAGGCAAAGGAACAAGTCAAGAATCAAGCGCACACATAAAACTTGACTTGTTATATGAATTGTATGATGTGTGGGGAGTTCCAGGCGCGCTTTGGTTGACTTTGGTTCTGGGTGACAATTTTGTGCTGGACTGGAAAGGTTGCTTTGAAATGAGGACAAGTTGGTCAGAGCTGACGGTTGGAGTTGTCTTGCGTCAGGTGGTCTGCACTTGTGCCTTGTCTGGATCCAGACGTTGTTGTTGTTGTTGTTGTTGTTGTTGTTGTTGTTGTTGATGACAGTTGAAGGCCAGTGTAGGATTTGAGGAAGCACGCAATCATGTTAATAAGCACAAATTGAAATCAATGATGAAATTGTCCCACTCTGTGTTTCAGGCTTGTGGAGGCACCAGCTTTCGTGAGGGGAACCAAGAGGAAGTGGACCAATATAGTTAGTACACGAGTGTTTTTTTTTTTTTTTTGGGGGGGGGGGGGTCAAGAAAAAGCCAGGTGAGCACAATAAAATCAAAGGTGTCGGGCCTTTGTGTCAACATTGTCTAACACTTGTCATCCGTTGCAGCCGATTGGTCCAGCCGTCTCCGCTCTCGTCTCCAGGTTGCTCAAATGTTTGTTTTTTTTTCGCTTCTCCTTGGATGCTTAAGGTCAGCGGACGTCGCCAACCTTTGATAAGCTGTTGAGACTCATTTCTAATGTTTTGCACAAATGTTCTTGCAGGTTGTGGGAGGGGCCATCACATCCAACCCCAGCAGTTGCACAAAAAGGGCCGAGTTTGTGTGCTTGTTTTGAGCAGCCTCATGAAACACATCAGGCAAGTCAAGAAATAAGCAATATGAAGTTAGCGCATAACTCGTGACATTTCTTTTCTTTCCCCAGCAATTTAGGAACCAAGTGGCTGGCACCAGAAAGATGACTTGACACAAGATGTTTGTTGCTATCAAAACTGACTTGCGACCAGGAGGGGGCAGAATATGGAGCTTTGTGGCATGCCTTCGTTGTTTGGGTGTGCAAAGTGTGGGGAGAGTGGTTAGTGTTTGCAAGATCTTGCTCTGTCATTGTTTTTGGCTTGTCTGGGTTCAGTTTTGTTCCATTGATGGCTACTTGAAAGTGGCTTTGCACAATGTCGGTTGCATTTCAGGCACAAGTCCGTCATATTGAGCCATTTTTTTGTCCATTTTTAGGCTTGTCTCTGCACCCGCTCGTACAAGAGGACCTCAACCAAGTACACGACTCATTTTGACAGTTTTCTTCTTGCACAAGAATTTGTTTTTAGCTAATGCAGAGCAGTCTTTTTGGGGTTGGTCCATCCATCGCTGGTCCACTTGTTGAGATTTTTTTTCCTTTCAGATGGCGTTTAGGTCGGGAGATGCCACCACAAACCTTTTAATTTCGCCAGCTGTGGGCTCAAGAAGCCCTTTTGAGATGCTATTTGTGATTAACTGGCTCGACAAATGCACTTGAATTCATCTTGCAGGAAGGAGGCGGAGTCCGTCAAGTGGCAGCATCAAAAGTCAACAGTGACCATGTGCATTTGTCTGCTTGTTTTGCAGGTTGAGAAGATGAGTGACAAGTTGGTGAAGTTGTTTGGGGGCTGAGCAGCTTTTTGGTTTGTGCAGTGCAGGCTTTGCATCATGATTGAGCAACATTAATCAAACCTTTTTTTCTTCTGTTACAGGCTGAAGAAGAATAAATGTACACAAAGGAGCTCCAAATGAACGTCTTCATTACTATTGAGGCAAGTGTGCAGTTGATTGTGTGTCAACACAGATGACACGTTCACAAGAGTCTGTTTTCTGTTCCCCACAAAGGTGCTTGTGGATGCTGCAAGTGTTAAAGAGCAGAGCCAGCAACCTTCCAGGGAGGGAGAATGTCTTGTGTGAGACTCGCGATGTTCATTTCCACTCTGTCACCAACTCACTGGGTGTGCACCAACTCACACTGACTGCATGCTTGTCTACCCCACCCCCACACACTAAAAATGTAGCCGGTTTCTATGTCTATGAAATGGTTTTTTGTTTGTTTTTTTGCTTTTTTTTTTTAATTATGGATACAACTGAAGCTTGTTTTACTTGTCTGTTCCAAATATGCTTTTCTGCTTGAATAAAAAAAAAAAGTAACATTTGCAAGCTGTCAGTTTTAGACTTTGGAGAGGGAGAACATGCACGATGCATTTAATAATTACAAATATGTATAATGTTGCACTACATTTTGCCAAGCATGCTGTCTAATAAAGCATGGTGTATGAACATGTATGGCATTTTTCACAAATGTGTACTGCTGTTGTGAATAAAGTGATGGTTTTGTTGTCGTCCGAGTTGTTCTTCCTGCAGAGGACGGGCAAGCTCCTGCTGGCTCTTCTGCTGCGGTCAGTGTGCGCTTCAGGTCCCCGTGTCTGCATTCACGTGGCCCTCAACATCTCAAGCTGAGGTACGCCGCCTTCCTTTCGGTCCCCTCAGCTTGCGATCACCTGAAACAATTCAACTTTGAAGGCCCAGGGGACCAATTGTAGGCTAAAAGCTACTACTGATTCATGTGAAGAGGGACCAGTTTGACATGAATACCTTGAATGTTTGTGTAAAGATGTTAACATTGCTAATACATCACTTTTTAGGATAAATTACTTGAATATTGTCTAATCTGTGGTGGGATGTTGGGTGCTACCTGTCTGGATGTCGAGACCAGGGTGAGCAGATTTTCAAACTTCCAAAATATTTAGAGCTGTCAAATGATTTTTTTTTTAAAATCAGATTAATCACATTTTAGGATTTTGATTAATCGCTTAATTAAAAAGGCTTTTTATCATTTTTTTTTTCCAGTCAAATTTAACGTGCACCTGTTAAATGTTAATTCTTTTGCCATTTAATGTTGATGTCAACAGATTTTGGTCCCCTGCACATACTGATGCTCTTTTTTTTTTTTCTTTTTTTTTTTTCTAATTACTTGCATACAAATATTCTGAATATCAACATTAAATGCTTTACTTCAATGCATACTGTTGTGTTTATTTCTCAAACAACCTGTGCTACCTTTAACGTAACCATCTGTCAGCTAAAGCTGCTGTCAAAATATTCTGCATTAATACATAATACTATATATATATGTATATATATATATGTATATATATTGATTGATTAATGCTTTAACAGCACTATTAAATACACAAATTTCACCAAATTTAATGGCTCGTCAGTCTACCCGCATGCTATTGGCATGCTACTGGGTAGCTAGCTTTCTACTAGCTTTCTGCTAGCATTCTATTAGCATGCTACTAGAATACTACTAATAGAATACCCACTAGCTTTCTACTAGCATTCTACTAGCACGCTACTAGTAGAATGCTAGTACAGTACAGTACAGTACAGTGAAGCCCCGCCCACTACCCAATAGCTTCCTACTAGCATTCTACTAGCATGCTACTGGAATGCTACTAGTAGAATGCTAGTGGGTAGTGGGCGGGGCGAATCCCACTAGAATGCTACTCGTGGAATGCTTCTACGAGTGGGCGGGGTTAGTGGGTGGTGGCAGAAGAAGGCAGGATTGTGTTTCAGCTTTTTTTTTTTTTTTTTTTTAATTGAATAACAAAACTGCACTTTGATTGCAACTCCAACATGCCCAATTGCAGTTCTGTATGTATCAGTATAGTGAAGGGTAGCAAGCCGCTGCTGGATTTGAACCCGGGACCTGCGACGTCTCAAGCAGAAGCGCTAACCTCCAGACCACGGTGGCAACGCAGTCGGCCGGTCTCTGCGCAGTTTTGTCTTTTGCTTGCCGACAGACGCGCCCCCTGGCGCTGAAAATCCTATTCTTTCATATATATGGACACAGAGCGGCGGTCACCCTCAGTCGTACCGCTAGTCGAGCGGTTAGGTACGCGGTTTGCGAACCCTGAGGTCCAGGGTTCAAATCTCACAACGTCGTATGCGAAATGTCTGTGTAATGTGTGCTACTAACCCTAACCATGTTTCATTTCCTACCTTGTGTATCAATAACTGCTGTCAACACTACATAACAATGAACGTGTTTCACAAGAGGCGATAAAGCATTGATCTCGATATGAAAGCAAATATCAAGCTTACTGTCTGTGCAATTAACACACTAAAGTTTCTCTCCGTTACATAAAAGTTGTTTTTCTGTTTTGTTTTATTTTTAAAAACTTAGTTTATTCGCTGTGAAGAGGTCCTGAAGCACGTTCTGTCATATGCAAATCCTGCAAAGCGAGCCATCGCCATTGACGGGAACTAGAAATACTTCCTTCTTTTGCAGCTAGTAATTATGGGAAATGTAGTCCTACTATTCACTGGCGGTCGCAAGGTCAAGTTTTTCAACCGTCTATTTCTACTACTGTATTGCAACGCGTGGCCAGCGCGAGCAAAACGGCACCGCCAGCTTCCGATTACGTCATGAGTCACAATGGCGGCCACCTCCGTGAAAATGACGCTCCCCGCCCACTGAAAAGCATTGGACTTTGAATCCTCGTCACAATTACTAATTTGATTTGTTGGGATTATTTCGATTTCAAAACGTGATGAAATGTCGTTGGACTGCTGCAGAAATGTGCCTGTATGGAAGCCCAAAAGTGTCAAAATTCAATAAATAAAAAGGCCTTTTTGAAATAACTATTCTTTTGAGAAATAACAGGCTATTATGTAATATGGCCATTAATTTTTTAAATGAGGTGATAGTATTATTATGAAAAGTGTAATGCTATTCTTTAATATGTGACAAATATTTTATTTTGATTAAATATTTCATATTGATTATTTTAACAAGGTCGTACTTTTTAAAAATAATGACATTTAATTTATTTTCAAGGTTTTATAAGATAATAAAACGTTGTTTTACAAAGTCAGTTTTTATTTCATAATGTCCTTTTCCACAATGGTCGTCTTTTACATAATGGCGTTTTACAGCCGAATGTCTTGGTCTGTCAATCAAATGACATGAGGCGGAGCCAGTTACGTGATTGGCTGAGTCCCTTATACAGACATGAACAGCAGCACTTGCAGTATCGATTCACGCGTGGAGAGTTTAGCGCCTGATGAGGAGCCACGGCGGTCACAGGCTTGCTCAAGAAGTAGCAAATCGTTTAGAATCGGATCATAACGTAAACGTCTTGTTAAATTTCTGCGTCAGGCTACGGGGTAGGCGTCACGGCGATCTTGGCTCACACAGGTGCTCCCACCCAATGACTTTGATTGACAGGCCAAGACATTCGGCTGTGACGTTGTTAAAATAATCATGAAGAAATATTTAATCAAAATAAAATATTTGTTACATATTAAAGAATAGCATAAAACTTTTCATAATAATACTAACACCTCATCTTAATATTTAATGGCCATATTAGATAATTGCCTGTTATTTATCATAGAATAGTTATTTCAAAAAGGCCTTTTTATTTATTGAATTTTGACACTTTTGGGCTTCCATAAGCTTGTGCTCACTTTTATTTTCTCATCACACACACTTGGGCCCGGTCGCCGTGACGTCACAACCCTGCGACCATAAACAATGGCTGAAGCCATACACCACACCTAGTTTGCATGATAGTCACAGAAGACAAAAACAATACAATCCATTTGTTAACGCCGTTTAAGGAAGCGTTTGCACTGTGTTGATGCCCAGATGTTCGCAATTGTCAATCGCTGTCGTTACAGAGCAAAAAGGTTGGATAATGGCGACTGTATGGACTTGTTTAGTGCTGCTGAACTGTCAATCAAGGTAGTATTTGGCATCTTTGACAGCGAAGACTGACGAGCTATTAAATTTGGTGAAATTTGTGTATTTAATAGTGCTGTTAAAGCATTAATCTATATCTATCTATCTATCTATATATATATATATATCGTATTATGTATTAATGCAGAATATTTTGACAGCAGAAGACCCTTTAGCTGACAGCAGATGGTTACGTTCAAGGTAGCACAGGTTGTTTGAGAAATAAACACAACAGCATGCATTAAAGTAAAGCATTTAATAAATGTTGATATTCAGAATATTTGTATGCAAGTAATGATTAGAAAAAGAGCATGAGCATGTGCAGGGGATCAAAAACTGTTGACATCATTAAATGTCAAAAGAATTAACACACAAAAGGTGCACTTTAAATTTGACAGGCAAAAAAAAAAAAGTTGATAAAAAGCCTTAATTAAGCAATTAATCAAAATTATAGTGATTAATCTGATTTAAAAAAAAATCATTTGACAGCTCTAAATATTGAATCATCCCATTTTGGAAGTTTGAAAATCTGCTCACCCTGGTCTCGACATCCAGACAGGTAGCACCCAACATCCCACCACAGATTAGACAATATTCAAGTAATTTATCCTAAAAAGTGATGTATTAGCAATGTTAACATCTTTACACAAACATTCAAGGTATTCATGTCAAACTGGTCCCTCTTCACATGAATCAGTAGTAGCTTTTAGCCTACAATTGGTCCCCTGGGCCTTCAAAGTTGAATTGTTTCAGGTGATCGCAAGCTGAGGGGACCGAAAGGGAGGCGGCGTACCTCAGCTTGAGATGTTGAGGGTCACGTGAATGCAGACACGGCGACCTAAAGCGCACACTGACCGCAGCAGAAGAGCCAGCTGGAGCTTGCCCGTCGTCTGCAGGAAGAACAACTCGGACAACAACAAAACCAGCACTTTATTCACAACAGCAGTACACATTTGTGAAAAATGCCATACATGTTCATTCCACATGCTTTATTAGACAGTATGCTTGGCAAAATGTAGTGCAACATTATACATATTTGTAATTATTAAATGCATCGTGCATGTTCTCCCTCTCCAAAGTCTCAAACTGACAGCTTGCAATTATGTTACTTTGTTTTTTTTATTCAAGCAGAAAAGCATTTGGAACAGACAGAAGTAAAACAAGCTTCAGTTGTATCCATAATTTAAAAAAGCAAAAACAAAAAAACTAAACAAAAAAAACATTTCATAGATATACAAACTGGCAACATTTTTAGTGGGGTGGGGGGGGGGGGGGGGGGGTGAAGAGATAAGCATGCAGTCAGTGTGAGTTGGTGCACACCCAGTGAGTTGGTGACAGAGTGGAAATGAACATCGCTAGTCTCACACAAGACATTCTCCCTCCCTGGAAGGTTGCTGGCTCTGCTCTTCAACACTTGCAGCATCCACAAGCACCTTTG
The DNA here is from genome assembly GCF_051991245.1 of Festucalex cinctus. Classification (NCBI taxonomy): domain Eukaryota; kingdom Metazoa; phylum Chordata; class Actinopteri; order Syngnathiformes; family Syngnathidae; genus Festucalex; species Festucalex cinctus. The sequence continues at coordinate 529,557 of NC_135429.1, forward strand.
TGGGGAACAGAAAACACACTCATGTGTATGTGTCATCTGTGTTGACAATCAACTGCACACTTGCCTCAATAGCAATGAAGACGTTCATTTGGAGCTCCTTTGTGTACATTTATTCTTCTTCAGCCTGTAACAGAAGAAAAAAAGGTTTGATTAATGTTGCTCAATCATGATGCAAAGCCTGCACTGCACAAACCAAAAAGCTGCTCAGCCCCCAAACAACTTCACCAACTTGTCACTCATCTTCTCAACCTGCAAAACAAGCAGACAAATGCACATGGTCACTGTTGACTTTTGATGCTGCCACTTGACGGACTCCGCCTCCTTCCTGCAAGATGAATTCAAGTGCATTTGTCGAGCCAGTTAATCACAAATAGCATCTCAAAAGGGCTTTCTGAGCCCACAGCTGGCTAAATTAAAAGGTTTGTGGTGGCATCTCCCGACCTAAACGCAATCTGAAAGGGAAAAAAAATAAATAAATCTCAACAAGTGGACCAATGATGGTTGGACCAAAACCAAAAAGACTGCTCTGCATTAGCTAAAAACAAATTCTTGTGCAAGAAGAAAACTGTCAAAATGAGTCGTGCACTTGGTTCAGGTCCTCTTGTACGAGCGGGTGCAGAGACAAGCCTAAAAATGGACAAAAAATGGCTCAATATGACGGACTTGTGCCTGAAATGCAACCGACATTGTGCAAAGCCACTTTCAAGTAGCCATCAATGGAACAAAACTGAACCCAGACAAGCCAAAAACAATGACAGAGCAAGATCTTGCAAACACTAACCACTCTCCCCACACTTTGCACACAAACAACGAAGGCATGCCACAAAGCTCCATATTCTGCCCCCTCCTGGTCGCAAGTCAGACAGCTTTGATAGCAACAAACATCTTGTGTCAAGTCATCTTTCTGGTGCCAGCCACTTGGTTCCTAAATTGCTGGGGAAAGAAAAGAAATGTCACGAGTTTTGTGCTAACTTCATATTGCTTATTTCTTGACTTGCCTGATGTGTTTCATGAGGCTGCTCAACACAAGCACACAAACGCGGCCCTTTTTGTGCAACTGCTGCGGTTGGATGTGATGGCCCCTCCCACAACCTGCAAGAACATTTGTGCAAAACATTAGAAATGAGTCTCAACAGCTTATCAAAGGTTGGCGACGTCCGCTGACCTTAAGCATCCAAGGAGAAGCGAAAAAAAAACATTTGAGCAACTTGGAGACGAGAGCGGAGACGGCTGGACCAATCGGCTGCAACGGATGACAAGTGTTAGACAATGTTGACACAAAGGCCCGACACCTTTGATTTTATTGTGCTCACCTGGCTTTTTCTTGCCCCCCCCCCAAAACACTTGTGTACTAACTATATTGGTCCACTTCCTCTTGGTTCCCCTCACGAAAGCTGGTGCCTCCACAAGCCTGAAACACAGAGTGGGACAATTTCATCATTGATTTCAATTTGTGCTTATTAACATATCGTGCTTCCTCAAATCCTACACTGGCCTTCAACTGTCATCAACAACAACAACAACAACAACAACGTCTGGATCCAGACAAGGCACAAGTGCAGACCACCTGACGCAAGACAACTCCAACCGTCAGCTCTGACCAACTTGTCCTCATTTCAAAGCAACCTTTCCAGTCCAGCACAAAATTGTCACCCAGAACCAAAGTCAACCAAAGCGCGCCTGGAACTCCCCACACATCATACAATTCATATAACAAGTCAAGTTTTATGTGTGCGCTTGATTCTTGACTTGTTCCTTTGCCTCCTCGTGCCATCTGGCTCATCATCTAACCTGCAAAAGACAAACATGCCATTAATTGTGTGCTGGAGGGAACTTTATTTCATGTGTGTTTGTATATTTCACCCTCATACAATCCATGTTGAAACAAAATAAAATGACCCAGACTGCCAAGTTTAGCAGAAAATTACACATAGAAAAACAAAAATTCAAAAACAGTGCATAAGACAATATCACATTCACAAGTTTGCAAAACAAAAAACAATCAAGGAAAATAAATGACAATATTAGATAGATTAGATGAATTGTAAGATGGAGATGGTGGGTGGCTGGGTACAATTCTTACAAATTCAATAACTCAGAGTTGAAGGGGGAAAAACAAAAACATTTGACCACGACAGCAAAATTCACAAGCCCAGACAAGGAAATGACTAATGATGGGAGAAAAAAAAAAAAGACAAAAACAAAAGTTACACACCACCAGAAATAAAACGATATTCAATAGACCCAATCAACAATTAGTTAAACAACAAAAGACCTTACAGTTCAGTACAAAGCTTTCAAGTGTGTCATTTACAACAATGGAAGAAGAGAGAGAAAAAAAAAAAAAAAAAAAAAAGCTGGCCAGCATTAAAACCAAACAAAGCAAATACATTTGAAATGGTGGCAAAAGTACCCAAATTAATTGCAAAATAAAGCAAAGTGAACTGAATTGTGACGTGATGTGATCAAACCTCAAATGTTTGTTGTGTCCCTGTGAAGCTAAGCTAATGTTAGCTTCACAGTTCATGCAGCCAGCAGCTTACCTGCATTTGACAGATGAAGGTAAACGTCACCGGTTGGTTTGGACTTTTCACTTCAAGACAGTCCTGCAAGAAGCAAATATACGTGTCACTGTAAGAAACGGGAACAAACGCCGGCCAAACATTTGCTCGCGTGCTAACTTACCTGAGAAAAGGCCACACGTGTCGGCGCCATCTTGCCTGACCTGTAATCCCGTCGTGCACACCTGTCTCCAATATCACCTATCAAAGTCTTCTTCTGCTTAATTGAACGGCGCTTTCTTGTGCTTGTTGGACGGCGCTTTGCACACTTGCGCCCCCCGGTGGCCCGTCAGCATTACTGCTTTGTTTTACCATGGAATTTGCTGCTTTCACGCCACAAAAAAATGCATTCATCACGTATATATTTATTTATGTATTTATTGCACGCTGTCTGGTGTAAAGAGGACTTACCAAGAATGAAAAAAGCTGTTTTGAATCAATTTTGGCGTTGACAACCGAGCAGGCTATTTCACCAAAGCACATTCGCCACTTTCATTTTCGTTACAAAAATTATTTGTTTTGAAAGATTGTTTGGAAGTGTTTATCTAGCGCCAACGGGTTGCCCGAAAAGGGTACAAATAACAAACAAACATTTTTTTTGTTATTTATTGTAATTTTTTTTGCGTTGTCAAGACAACCTGTCAACCGCACAGTTTTGCCTTAAAGTGATTTGAACCTTTTCCCTTCCCGTAGGCATCCGGTTCAGCAAGTTGTTCGCAATCGCAGTCCTGTCGTTTGAGTGAGTATATTAAACAAATTTAAACTGCCGTTCCATGTGTGTATGGCTAATACACGACCTAGAAGGATGTTGATAACACTTGACTTTGTTTATTGTTACTCGCGAGTTCATTGGAAGCTCGCTTGCTAATATGTCAACAAAGCCTCGTGGCTCGGCAGCTAGCTCGCTAGCTAGTACGCCCACAAATAGCACTCAGCTGCCAATCAAAAGTCAATCAAGGAAAACGCGTGACTTGAATATTGTTTGGTGTATTCTTCTCCAAACAGAAGCTGATGGCCACAATGAAAGAGAGTGATGGCTTCACCTGCTACATCCTGGACATCTCATCACCAACATCTTCTACAAAAGGTAACACATGCCTATTTGCTTCGGTTTTCTTCTGTGTAGCTGGTGGCGAGTGGATCAAATAATTAGGTACACCTGCACAAGCTCCACATAATACGAATACTGCTCATATTTTCTGAATATTGGTTTTAAAAATAACATGTTAAAAAGACCTGTAAAAAAAAAGAGAAACTGTTTAAATATTGAACAAATTATTTATTGAAATAGGTCCCTGTCTCTTTTGGTCATTTGATATTTTTTTAACAACATATATCAAAAATAAAACGAATTTCTAATTTCAATGTTTTAAAAATTGAAATACAGCTCGATTTTCTCGTTTGGTTGTTTGGAACGAGCAAGGAAAAGCCTCGTAACAGTTTAATTATTAATTTATATTTCAAAAACGTAAATAAGATAAAGCACGAAGCAAAAACAAAAAAACTCGTAACCGTGAGCATTTCTCATACTGGCCAGGAGATGGCGATCTGGCGTCTAAAAAAAACGATACCCATTCTGTATGACCATCTCCAGTCAAAATTCCATAAACGGTAACTAAACACGTGGAGATAATTGCTGGTTAATGCAAGTATAATAATAAAAATAATAAAACAAGGAAAAGCAAACATTGCTTTTAAGTTGTGGTTTGGAAAAACATGTATAAAATGCTAATTTTCTTTCGTATTATTTTAAAATTTGAAGTGGAACGAGGGAAGACTTCATGCTGTGATCCTTTTGCGTTTCCCAGTTCACAGCACCATGCTACACTCATTTCCATGGCAGACTTTGTGAAAAATAATAATAATGGGAAAAAAAATAGACGTACATAAAATGTCTTTTTTTTTTTTTTTTTTTTTCCCCTTAATTCAAACTTGCATTACTCCGTGCCCAGTAGCACTTTAACATATTCTAACTGTTGGGGAGAAAAATCAAAGTGTCATCTTCAAAAAGATCAAAATTTTGCTGATACCCCAAAAACAGCTTCTTACTTTACTCTGGGTGCATCTTTTATTTATTTATTTATTTATTTTTAGGCGTTTTAGAAGAAGAAAAAAAAAAGACAGACACAAATCAGGCCTGGACAAAAACATTAAGGTAGTACAATAATACTAACAGTAAATGGCAACAAAGTTTTCAATAACACCTGATGGAATTATTTTAAGGAGAACATCAATTCAAAATGCTCAAAGTGTCACGTTGTTCAAACACAAGTCTCATTTCTCAACTTAATTGAATGCCCAATGGCGAGGAAAAACAAACCAAACAAAACAGTAAAACATCATTGTTGCTACAAACCACACAAAACCAGAAGGAATTTATTTTTATTTTTTTTGCCCATGTGTTTTGACATGGAGTGAAACCCTGAGAATGCAGTCATGAGCAAACTTGAAGTGATAGTGGAGAATATGTCTGAAAATGTTGCCCAAATGAAACAAATTCCCACTTTACAAGTTTGAAAATGTCTGTCATGCTCATCCACAACCTTCAACGTGTCCCGAAAGTCAAATTATTTTCAGTCTTAGGGCATCATCATCATCATCATTTAAAAATAAATAAATAAATAATTGTCCAGGCATGTTTGGTGATTCAAAAAAACAAAAACAAAAAAAACACAGGCATAAATAAATCTGTTTTTTTTTAAACATTTTTAAATGTTAGTTTTCTTTCTTCTTTTCTTAATCATGCTACCTGGATAGTTTGTGGGGGTTGGGGGGGTGAAAGAAGCCACCCTTTTTAGCACTTTTGCTGAATGGCACCAAACCTCAATTGCAGTAATGGGACTTGGGCAACAAATTGATATCAGTGTAAAATAAAAAATAAAAAATAAATAAATCCTGTTGGGCTTTTTTTTAATAGACTTAATGAAGGTTTTTGATACTGTAGATCACAATATATTAATGAAGAAGAAAATATATATATATGACGTGAGAGTCCTGACACATAAATGACCTAAAAGTTATGTAGATGACAGAAATGACGTCAGTTATGTGCTGCTTAATCATTTCAAATCAAATGATGACTCACGAGGTCCCACAAGGGTCTGTGCTCACGCTTCAACTAGTCATAAAAAAATAAAAATTTAATTGAATATATAAAAAAATAAAAAATAAAAAAAAATCACCCTTGAAGGCAGTTATTTTTCTTGGTACTTGTGTAACACGATCCCCCGATGTATCCTTTATTGTCAGAGTGGCTAAGATGAAAAACATTCCAATAATGTGTCAATCAGATTTCAAAACTATGTTCTCTTATCCTCATACCTGTGATTAAGGTCTTCCAACATATTTTTCAAATTCTTTTTTTTTTTTTTTCTTCCCTCCTTCTTCAACCCATAGGTACTGGTAAACGCCTAAACAATGTTCCTTTCTTTTGGGGATTTTTTTTATTTTTTTTTTGACCACCGCAAAAAATAATTTTCTTAGTTTATTGTACACAATCAACTTTCAAATAATGTTCCTGTATTTGAATAAAGGGATATAATTATTATTTTTTAATCCAATTAATTGCCCGCCAAAATAATCGACTGGTTAATCAATTATTGCAGTTAGTTGCAGCCATAATTAAGATTTTTATATTTAGCATGCAATTGTTTTCTATTACAATTTAAAATCTGAATATTTCAATTTGACATTTTCTGAGTTTGAAATTTTGTTGAAGCCATTCCTTGTGGAAGGGAAGACTTTACCTGTGGCACAAAAAAAAAAAAAATCAAAATAAAATAAAATAAAATAAAAGTGTCCAGCATGCTCAAAAGACTGATGACTGATCAGTTAATGGACAAAACTCAAAATATTAAATCAAAAACATTTGGAAATAAATATAAAAATTGATTCTGAGAATAAAAACGTCAAGTGTACCATCATTATTAACTAACTAATTTAAAAATAATAAATAGATGAATAAATAAAAATATTAAATCCATCCATTTACTCCAGTAGTCGTGTGGTGGGGACAGCAGCTTGAGGAGGGAAGAAGCCCAGGCTTGCCTCTCCCCAGCCACTTCAAGCAGCTCATCCGACGTTAGTTCCCAGGCCAGCCGAGAGACACGCGTCTCTCCAAGCCTCGTCCCCGGGGGCCCCAAACACTCGTTAACAAGACCCCAACCAACAAGAGTTTGCCTCCCTCGTCTGGGGTCTTTTTTTTTTTTTTTTTTTTTTTTGGCCGCCACCCACCTCGCTTTGGCCCCTCCTCCAGGTGGTGATCCCATAGGAAGGCGGGCCCACATTGCCTTTTTGGGCGATGTCAAAATATGTAATCAATAATATAGATTGACATTCAAGTTTTGTACGTTTTTGAAAAATGTTTCCTATTTTTGAGAATCATATTTCTGGAATCAAGTATTGTTTTCCCACGGGAATGTGTTGAGGAGCAGTTTGTTGCCTGTTGACCTCCAATTTGAACTCGTTTACATTTTGACATGTCAACAATTATTTAGAATATTACTCACTGCTTTTTTTTTTTTTTTTGTTTGTCTGCATGATTGACAGCCTGGGGGAGATTTCAGCAGCCGACACGCTTGACGGACAGACGGACGGCAACCTGCCTTTGGACACATGATAATTGTGAGTACGTACGCAGTGTTGTGTGTTTAAGGAGCTGGCCCCGGCCAATTCCCAAAGATTCTCACAAGCCTCTCAAAGCACTGAGAATCTTGCACGGAGAATCTTTGACAATCGGGCCCCTCATGTGTGATGTTACATCGGCCCACAAGAGGGCCTCGCTCTCGCACATCCTCAAACACTTCTGGACAAGGTCGTTTTTTTTATTATTTTTTATTGTATTCATTTATTTTTTTATTATTTTTTTGACCAGTTAGGATCGGTTTTATTTTATTTTTTTTTCTTTTGGCATGTGCAGTGATTGTCAACCTTTACCCCCTGCAAAATATTTTATCAGCCAGGTAGCCCCTAACCAGGCCAAAGCAAAGACAGGTTGCTTTGATATCGCTTTCTGCTTTATTCAACTTTAAAAAAAAATAAAATAAAAAATAAAAAATAGTGAAATAGTAAACTTAATTGTAAAGTACATTTTTGTGTTCATAAAAATAGTGTCCCACTTTGTGCCCATAATACAGACCTTTTCTGAAAAAGAAATAATTCACTTAATTATTAAATCAATTTAAAAAACTAAATTTTAAAATATATATTTAATAATGACAAACATGAGCAACAGTCAACACTGAATATTGCATTGTTGCACTGAAGTGACTTTTAGTGAGCAACTTGTGCTTTTGTCATTTTTGGTGGCAGGGAGGCAACTGCTGTCAATCAAGCTATTCTATGTGTTTGTTATTTTTTTGCATGGCTGCTGCTTTGTCAATCTTTTCAAATGTCATTTGAGAAGTGCTGATACGTCATGCCTATTTTTGGTCAGGTTGACATTTCTGCTGTCACATGACTGCTTTTCACTTGACATGTTGACACACCTGCAATGCCTCGTTAGCCCTGACGAAGAGTTTTTACCTTGACAATAAACTCATCTGGCAGTCAACCAAAGGCTTCTCCGCCACTTTTTGCCCCCGTTAGGTCAAAGTTTTTTTTTTTACTTTCTTTGTGTTTTATTTATTTCTTTATTTATTTGAAAACCTGTCCAGAAGCGTGTGAGGATTTTGGAAAGTACTTGTCACTTACTTTTCATCCCGGTCCGTACGAGATGTCGGATGTGCTCACGTGGTGTCCGTGTGTCATTGGAAGGAAGTCAGGTGACAGGTGAGCTCCTTCAGCCGAGTTGGTCCCACATGCATGCAAAAAGCGCCTGAAATGCTTTCAAAACTTTTGTTAACAATAAATGCTTCAACTTGAACGGACGCCTTTTGTCTTTTTATCCGTCAATGTGCCCTCAACTGCTGTGGTTTGTCGTGGCAAACTATGTGAAAGTTTGAGGTGAGCGTTTGCCAGCAGTCACCAAACCAGTGTGTCATCTCGTGTTACTCATCCTGTTTGCTCTCCAAATGGTGAAATTGATGTCACTTGCTATCCAAATGTTGACATTTTCATTACTTTGTCTGTGGTGAAGACAAAAAGTGAATTGTCCATTGTCGTGACTGATGTGCAACTCTCACCTCAACACTCAAAATGGCTTCCCAAAGCTCTAACTCCGCCCCAATTTTGGCTCCACCAATCAGGAAGCGGCATAAATTTGCATAACCACGCCCACTCCAAACCGACCAATCACAGCGCACGGTTTTGCAAACTTTTGCAATTCTGACCAATCACGGCTCTTCAAAATTCTGTAACCACGCCCATTTATACTGACCAATCACAGCGCTTCTTTTCGCAGAGCCACGCCCACTTTTTTAACCAATCACAGCCCTTTATCCTCATTGCTCCGCCCACTTCCAGAGCTATCAGCCAATCAGGAAGCAGTATTCCAGCCTTGTCCCACCCAATTTCACAAAAAAAAAATTCTTGGGGAGAAAAAAAATCCAGGGGGAAAAAAAAAAAATCCAGGAAAAAAAAATAAATTAAAAAAAGTTTTTTTTTTTTTTTTTTTTTTTTTTTTAATTCCTGATATTTAATTCCTGAATTTTTTTTAAAGTTCTTTTTAAGTTTAATTTATTTTTTTTTAAGTTTTTGTGATGTTTGAAAATGACAAGAGTTGAAGTGTTCTTTTTTAATCGAGCTTTATTTTTTTTGCAGAGTAGATATGAAATGACAAAGCAAACAAAAGTTACAAGTTGGATGACATTCTGCTTGTGGTCAAGAAGTCAGCCAGGAACAAGAAGATGGACCTAAGACAACAAAAGACAAAAAAGTGAGTCAGTCAACTTGTAGTGCACAAAGATGTTTTTGGCATGAAACTTACTAAGACAAGTTGTCTTCTGGAACGGTTTCCACACTGCTGCATTTTCAGGAAGCTCGTCGTGTTTCTTGCTGCCTGTAAAGAAAAGTACCAATAAATGTGAGGAGTTGATCAAAGTTGGCATGATTGTGCAATGAAGAGTGTCAACATGTACCTTGTGGATGCAAAATCAGCGAGAAAATCTGAAGCTGTGCGCACGCTTGTCCAACTTTGACTGTGAGTAGGTAAACCGTCCGTCGTCTTCCACTTGACAAAAATTCAAATGAGAATTGAAAGCTGAAATGAAACCTTCTCTTGCCAGCTGAGGACGACGACTCCAATCAATCAGACTGCTTTCTTTCACCTTGGAGCATCCAGCAGCTTCATCTGCAACACAACATGCAAGGTGGACACCATGGCAAGCAGTTTTTTTAGCAGACTTTTTTTAAATTAGCCTTCTGTTGAAGCAGCGCGTCGAGCATGTTGGCACACTCTTTAAGAGAACAGACAAACCTGCACAACACAAGCAAGGAACCAGTCAACATGCTCTTTTATTTTCTTTATTTTAAACTAAAACGTTGAAAATGGAGGCAGCTTGGAGCACCACCTGCAAGGAGTCGTCTTGATTGCAGAAACTCCGACTGGCCCCACTTGGACTGGAAGGTGCACTGCATGCAGGGTCAAAGAGAACGCAGGTGAGTGCCCTTTGAAATGTTTAATTGGCAAATTTGTTTGGAGCTTACGTTGGCATTCATGTTGGACACAAGTTGATCATGTCTGATGGACTGCACCATCTAGAATTTTAAGAAAAAAAAATGGGTTAATCACGTTAAATGTTTGCAACAGGTCCAAACCTTGATGAAGACAATTTTGACCTGCACAGGTGGAGCCATGCTGCGTCAATCAGGCTCTTCACCACCACCTGGTGGACAGCAGGAAGAACATGTGAGGGTAAAGTACCTTGAGCAGGCTTCCCCAATCCTGGTCCTTCTGGGCCTGAGTCCTGTAGGATTTACATTTTTCTGTACATCACACCCGACTCTTAAAGATCAGAATCAGCTGTTGTGCAGAAAAAAGTAAAACCTGCACGACTCTGGCCCTGAAGGACCAGAATTGGAGGAGGGTCCTGACTGCAGTTTCTCATTGCCGCTTTGGTGAAACATTAAAAGAAAAAAGAAAATATGCTCACTTCTTACCAGTCTTGCTCCACAGCTCTTTGAAGCGCCGTCCATCTCATCCAGATCTCCTGTGCCGAGCTCGTTATGCCTGAAGTGATACAAGAGGTTCAATCACATGCTGAAATAAACGTGTCAAACATTTGGGCTCTTGTGAACGTGTGTTTCACCAGTGAAGGGCAGCACTGGACGCCACTTCCACGACGACGTGCAGCTGCTGGCCTGAAAGATACGACAACGTTTGTGTAAGCATTTTAAATTTTACAACAGTCGGCCTTACAAGCTAGTTTAGCTTAGTTGAAAGTCTCATGAAGCCACGCCTCAAACGACAGCAAGTCTGCCATTTTAGAGCCTGTGGACAGAAATAAGAATCAACAACCTGAAACTTTATTTTGTCTGTTTAATAGATATATTTAATACAAACTTGCATTCTGCCATTTTTGCAGTCAATCTGGCCGTTGTGTTGAAGATGCGAGCCTGTGGACAGATAGGAGACATTTAGAAACACTTGATACAAACTGGTTTGTTTGTGAGTCCACGTTGAAACGCACAGCAAGTCGGCCATTTTAGGCTCAATTTGAAGATTTCCACCTGTAGACAAACAATTGGACAATTAACACGCATGTATTTAAATCTGCTTGATTCAGTCCGTGTAATTGTTAAATTTTGGTCTACTTACCTTCCGGAGAACGTCGCTTGGTTTTCGTCGCAATTCTGGAAAAAAAAATGTGACAATAAAGGCGTTTTGGTGCAGTTTAACCTCGTGGAACCATTTTTGTAGTTGCAACGCTGGCACAAACGTGTTTGCAAGATGCAAGCACGCCAAAAGTGCTACATTGCGTTAAAAGTGAACAAAAGTAGCGAATTTAAAGTTATTAAAAGCGCAAATACTCACCTGGTCAAAGTGTTGTAAGATCTTGTGGAAATTCGTGCGGGGCAGCAGGAAGACGAGGACGACGAGATGCTGTCTGAGGTGAGAAAGAATGAACGTCGCGTTTCTTCCGGCTTAAATAGGTTTCCGGTGATGACGTCACTATTAAAAAAAAAGCCAAAAAATAAAAAAGTTCGCTATTTAACATAGAAACAAACACAAATCGCAGTTTACTGCGTTGAATAAGCAAGAGGGTAACATTCAAAGTGCTTCATAGAAAGACGCGTCAACCGCGTCGGGGGTTTGAACCCGGTTCGTCTGCTCCGGAGACATGATCCTTCACCACTCGGCCAGTAGTTCTCATGCCGGTGTCGTTTTTTAGAACGTATTCATCAAGTGTCACAGTGACGCAGCAAATCGCAAATGCCTCAGACAACATTTAAATACGACCAAACGACTGAAGTTTTTCACTTCGAAATAGTCGAGTGGTAAATGAGTTTACCTGTGCATCAGCACGCTCGGGTTCGATCCTTACTCTTTCTTGCTTTTGAATTGTAAATTGGGGTCACCGGGGATCGAACCGTGGTCGTCTGCACACCAGGCAAAGTTTTTACCGCTCGGCCACTTTGTCCCAGTCGCGGCGATTTATGTTTTAGTATTCCAAGTGCCAAATGCACATTGATCCTTACCGTAATATGGACGTTGGCTTTGGCAGGACTGCTTGTGTTTCATTTCGCCATCAAAGTGAACGTTTACCAAAGTCAAAATGTCAAGTTCACCTCCATCACTAAACCTGTCCTGCCCGATATCCACTTGAAACATTTGACTGACCATTCACTTTTTAAATATCAGCTTGCACGTTAGCATTGCTCAGTCTTTCATACAAATAGCAGTATAGAGTATTTCAATTGTAAACTTTGTCATGACTCGATTTGAGCACATTTGTCATGGTGTGGTCTGCTTTCATTGTCAAGCCGCAGGGGGCTCGTCTTGGAATTGCTAAGTCACTTTATGACTGTAAGCGTCAAAAGGAAGGTCGTGGAATGATGACGGAAGAGCGAGGCGACGAGGGGAGGAGAAAAAGAGTTTTGGAGGGAGTTGTGAAATAAACGGGGAGTCCGGAGTTGCTCCCCAAACGCAGTACAAGTTCTTGTGTATTTTTCCTTACGGAGAGTGTTCCGAAACGCGACACACGACACGCTACATTGGTGGCAGCGGTGGGATTGTGTGTGTTTCCTGCAAGATTTTTTTTTTGTGTGGAACCGTTCCTCTCCGGGAATCTACCGAACTTTCTACTCGGCTAGCCGGCTAGCAGTACTGCGTTGGAGCGGCATGTTGGGAGGAGTGAAACGCGGAAGTTTCGACGGGGACACGGAGGAAGATTTTTACGGGAGTGCCACCCCGTGGACTGGTGGCGTGACTGGAGTGAGAGTCGAGCTCCCGGCGCCGTTTCGCGGGGACGGCGAGAAGCCGTTTGCTACCTGGGTAAAGCAGTTTGAGGCTGCCGTCCGCGCGCACGCCAGGAGCGGGAGTTACGCCGCTACGTTGGTGAGTCTCCTCCCTACGAGGCTGGACGGCGCGGCTTTTCTGCTGTGGGACAGTTTGGCGCCGGAGGTCCAGTGTGACTATGAGCGAGTTAAGGAGAAGTTGAAAGAGGCTTTTGGACAGAAGCAGTTCCTGCTATATTTTCAGACATGCATCAATGCCCGGCCCCGTCAGCCTAATGAGAGTCTGGATGTGTATGCCGCTGACGTTTCCAGACTCGTGGCCGAAGCGTTTCCGGATTATGACAGAGCCGCCAGGAATGGCGAAATTTTCAGGCGTTTTCTTGCTGGCCTTGACCCTGCCCTTCAGGCTAAGTGCCACGAGCAAGGGGCCACGGATGTGGATGAGGCCTTGATCGTCGCGGGACGTTGTGAGCGGGCCAGGCAAACTCTGAGGGTAGGCGCAACCCCGTCGACCTACTCCATCCCGCAGCCTACAGTCGTGGCGTCCCTGAATTCATCTGCTCGGAGTGTTGTGGATTGCAATGCGAAGGCAACGGAGAAACTTGTCCATGCCTTGGAGCGACTTACTTCGAGGATGGACGACCTACAGACAGAAGTGAGAGATTTAAGATCCCGTGCCCGCGAGGATGAGTGTGGTGGGCGTCGCGCCTCTTTTCCTGGGACTCGCCAGCTGAGTCCAGGGGAGCATAGTGGACGACGTGCTTGTCACTGCGAGTGTGGCGGAGTTGGCTGCAGGTCCCGCTCCCAGGACTTCCGGAGGAGCGACAACGAAAGAGGTCGGTCTCCGCAGCGTGGACGCCAGGGAGGATTCAGCGACGAGGAGTGGTCTCCCCACAAGCGGGGGACCCGCGAGTCCACTGCTACAACCTTCTCGCCACCCCGACATCGTAGCGAGAGGCCGAGAGGACAGCCCTACACTGAAGATCGGCAGGCGAGACGTGGAGTGAGGTTTTTGTCTCCGTCCCGGCGTTCTCCCTCACCCCACGGACTGGGCCAGGGAAACGACCAGTAACTGGCATCGAGACCCAGATGCCAGTGTTGCCGCCACCGGGTCACAATGATGACTTAGCAGTGCCCTCCTCACCCCCATTGGTGGACTCCTGTTTGGTGGGTGAGTCAGAACCTACTGCCTACATTCGGGGGACAGTTGGAAGTGTTGATGTGAACGTGTTAATGGATTCTGGTTCTAATGTTTCACTTATCTCGGAGGAGTTCAAAATGTCCATCCCAACTTTGCGTAAACGTGTTTTGAATACACAGTACATGTTTGCACGTGCAGTGAATGGACAACTGTTGGACACTCTAGGTACTGTGACACTTCCTATACTGCTGGGGGGAAAATCCTATGAACAAACTGTGCATGTTGTGCGGGGGGCTACGCAAGCCATTTTGCTGGGTTTTGACTTTATGCGTCAAACTAAGGCCGTTATGGATGTGGGCCGCAAGTTACTCATTATCGGCGATGTCAACATTCCTCTCCTCCAGGAAACCGACTTTATTCCAACATGTTGCAATGTTTCCATGCATGTTGACATTACGGTTCCTCCTTTCAGCGAAATGATTGTTCCGGTTCAGGTTGAGCCTACCCGAACTATTGGGCCGCCCCTTGGCACCTACCTAGGTTATGTAGAACCCGAGGTACGTGAAAGTATGGGACTGGTGGTGGCGCGCTCGGTAGCGCCGGTGAAGAATGGGTGCACTGTTGCGCGGCTACTTAACCCAAATGGCCAAGCACTGAAATTACACTCTGGCTCTCATTTGGGGGTCTTCCACCATGTTAATGAATGTGATATAATCACCCCCGCAGAGTGTTTTGGTTCTGAAGGGGGGAATGCTCCCTTGCCAGATGTAGCTGATGGGCCGTTGTCCGATGATCAGAGGCTGCAGCTGCAGGTCCTGCTGGAGAAGCATCGGGGCGTGTTCAGCCAGGCTCGGGGTGGGGTGAGCAACCCTAATTTGATTAAACATCACATCAACACTGGTAGCCACACCCCAATAAAACAACGGGCGTACCGTACCTCCCCAGACAAGCGTAAAGAAATCAATAGACAGGTGCAGCGCTTATTGGAGGAGGGTGTCATTGAGGAGAGCTGCAGCCCATGGTCATCCCCTGTAGTTCTTGTTAAGAAAAAGAACAACACGTGGCGATTTTGCGTGGATTATAGGGGTCTTAATGCAGTAACTATTAAAGACTCCCATCCATTGCCCAGGGTCGATGATTCACTGGATGCCTTGGCTGGTGCTCTCTGGTTCAGTACCTTGGATTTTTCTGATGGTTACTGGCAGATAGAGGTGGCCCAGGAGGACCGTGAAAAAACAGCCTTCACCACTGGGCAGGGTCTTTACCAGTTCAGGTCTATGCCCATGGGACTCACCAATGCGCCGGCAACATTTCAGCGGGTTATGGAGCTTGTGTTAAAGGGGCTCCCATGGCATATCTGCATGGTCTATCTTGACGACATACTAATATTCAGTAAGTCGTTCGAGGAGCACCTGTCGGCGCTTGAAGAGGTCTTCTCCCGGGTGGGGGCCGCTGGACTGCGTCTGAATGCGGAGAAGTGTCACCTTGCCCGGGACCATGTTGTTTTCCTTGGTCATGTTGTGTCTGCTGAGGGACTGCGTCCAGACCCCAAGAACACAGACAAAGTGAAGTCTTGGCCTGTGCCACGGTCGGCCACTGAGGTGCGCGCCTTCCTGGGTCTTTGCTCTTATTACAGAAGGTTTGTGAGGGGTTTTGCCCTGCGCGCTGCCCCCCTCTGTCAGCTCACAGGGAAGGATGTTCCGTTCTTATGGACATCCGAGTGCCAGGTGGCTTTTGACTTCCTTCGTGATGCTCTTTGTTCTGAACCTATCATGAGGCATCCAGACTTCTCCCACCGTTTCATTCTTCATACCGATGCTTCACAGGGGGCGGTCGGGGCAGTGCTTGCGCAAGATGCCGATGGTCAGGAGAGAGTGGTTGCATATGCGAGCCGCTCTCTTACAGCAGTCGAACGCCGGTGGTCTACATACGATAGGGAGTTGTGGGCGATAGTTTGGGCAGTTCGTCATTTCAGACACTACCTGGGCCTTCGCCCCTTCACCATTGTTACGGATCACCGGCCATTGGTCGGTCTCCGACGTCTCCCGATTGACAATGACAGAACGGGGCGTCGGAGCCGGTGGGCCCTTGAACTGGACCCGTACGACTGGGTAATCGTGCACAAAACTGGGGTGCAACATACTAACGCCGATGCTTTATCTCGGAGGCCGATTCTCAGTGGTGAGTTGGTCGATGGGGATGACCATGATATAGCGGGTGGTCCCGTGCATACGGGTACCCAGACGAGGCCAGCCGATGCCCTCGGTTCCATATGTACTGTGGAGTCGTCCCCCGCCGCCCCTGTAGTGGGTTCGTTTCCGAGCCCCCAAGTTAAGTCAGACCAGAATTTGATTTACACGCTGTCTCACAATGGGTCTCATGTCCGGGAACTCCAGCAGCAGGACTCTGACATTGCTCAAGTGTTGGGCTGGCTGAAGGAGGGCCGCAGACCCCCTAGATGGCGGTTGAAGATGGCGAGTCGGAGTTTGAGGAGATTTTGGCGTGAGTTTCACCGGCTCGCTTTCATTGATGACCTACTGTGCAGGATTGTTTGGCTGACTGACATGGGGCGGACGACTCAGGTGGTGGTCCCAGCTGCGTTGGTCCCAGAGGTTCTCTCTCAGCTGCATGGCACACCGCTGACAGCTCACCTGGCATACGAGCGTGTTGTATCACGTGCTAGGAGTGTGTGTTATTGGCCCACTATGGACAATGATATCAGGGCCTGGTGTGATCAGTGCTATGCATGCCAGAGGAGGAAATCCCCAGTTCCACAATATCAGGCTCCCATGAGGACCTCGCATATGGTGAGGCCTTTCCAGCGTGTCGCCGCCGACATACTGGAGTTGCCACTCACCTCCAAAGGCAACCGTTACGTCCTGGTTGTTGAGGACTATTTCACTAAGTTTGTCAACTTGTATGCCATCCCTGATCAGAAGGCCACCACGGTCGCTGATTGTCTCTTCCAGAACTATGTCTTGGAACACGGGGTGATGGAGACCCTGCACACAGATATGGGAAGACAATTTGAATCCGATGTGGTGAAACAGTTGTGCCAACGGTTGGGCGTGAAGAAAACTCGCACCACTCCTTATAACCCCAAATCTGATGGGATGGTCGAGAGGTTCAATAGGACGCTGATTGATCAGCTGGCCAAAACCCTTTTGTCCTGTGAGGGGGAATGGGACTCTTTCCTGCTGCATGTTGCATTTGCCTACAATACGAGTGTACACTCAAGTACTGGATTTACGCCGTATTTCCTCACTCACGGCAGGGAGGCCCGGACGCCGGTTGAGGTGGTCTTGGGACCGATGTTGCAGGGCAGCCCGGAGGGGGTGCCTCCAGGGGACTATGCTAGTTCTCTCCTCAGACGTTTGGGGTCGGCTTTCGGTCAGGCAAAGGACAACAACATTGCAGCGAGCAAGAAACAAAAAGCCCACTATGATGCTAAATTGAGGCATGATCCTTATGAGGTCGGAGACCTTGTATGGCTGAATGATCCGACCGAGGGCCGCCGTAAGTTGGCCCCACATTGGAAAGGGCCTTATGTAGTGAGGCGGCGCATGGATAGGGATGATGAGGTAGGGGTTACTTACCAGATTGGCAGCCCGTTTGAGGACTCTCCTTTTCAGACCGTCCACTATGACAGGTTGCGGCGTTACAATCTGCCTGTGGTTTTCCCCAGGGACGGTTCCAGTGAAGGATCTCCCTCCCCTCCCTCTCCGGCCCTGCTCATGGCATCGCCGGATGATGTTTCATCTGACGGCCTTGCTGGTGGGTCTCTTGCGGATGGGGATGGAGATGGTGCTTCTGCACAGGGGTTGAATGAGTCACCTGCTCCAGGAATTGAGGCTTCTAGGTTTTCACGTTTCGGTAGGCCCTCACGGCCTCCTGCCTGGCTGGGGGGATACTTATGGGGGTGATAATTTTGTTTGAGTGTGTTTAAAAGGGAAAAAAAAAAAGGGGAAAAAAAAAAGTCCTAACAGAAATACCCTGTTGATTTCAAATGTCTTGTATTTTGTGTTGGGTTCACAATATTGGGGAAAAGTTGTTGTTTTTTTAAGTGTGCGGTGTATTTTGTTTTGTTGTTGTTTTTTTTACTGTTTTGGAAGGTAATGTTGGAAGTGTGCTTCTACCTTTGGATGTTTTGGGTTGTTTTTTTTCTCCTTCCTTCGTTTAATCTCGCTTATGTAAATGAGGACATTTCTTCTAGTTAGGGGGGACGCATGTAAGCGTCAAAAGGAAGGTCGTGGAATGATGACGGAAGAGCGAGGCGACGAGGGGAGGAGAAAAAGAGTTTTGGAGGGAGTTGTGAAATAAACGGGGAGTCCGGAGTTGCTCCCCAAACGCAGTACAAGTTCTTGTGTATTTTTCCTTACGGAGAGTGTTCCGAAACGCGACACACGACACGCTACATGACTGAAGTAAAGAGGCAGTGGAGTTTGTTACTTGTGCTTTATTACGAGAAACAAAGATGAATTCACAATATTACACGGGAACAAATGTGGGGACACTTTTGCCGACTCGTCATCTGGTGGTCTCACAGCGGCCAGGCAGTTTGGAAGAGGACCCAGAGCACCACATGTTCTCTGCAGAGGGGTGACATATGGGGACATTACATTAGGTACAAACGCACAATCAAATACAACATCTCGAGAAAATATGATGCAGTTGTTTTACTTGACCCTTTTGCAGTAGAACTGTGTGATATGGGCATTTTATATACACCAATAATATCACTACCGATATATTTATTAAGGTTTAAAACTGAACGAAGCAACTGTTAAATTTCTGTGATCTTTTATTTGATTTTCCTCACACAAAAGTACAAATTTTATATAGACCACACAATTCAATTCAGTATTCTATAGGCCGCCATATTGCTCCTCCCAATAAATGTTTATCGGCATACGATTCTATATATTTACAGTATCCAAATTGGAGAAAATATTTGAGACAGTAATTAGTAGAAATAGCATGATTTATGATGTTTTTCTTTTTAATTTATTAATAAACAGAACTTAAGGCATTTTACAACTGCCTTTAATATATATAAATTATATGCATCTAATACACTCGTATTAGAAAACTGTGACCAAGAAAATAGGTCAAACCGGCATAAATCGGCGAGCAATGATACATGGTGACCTTGTGCACGCTGTCTGTTATAAGGACTTCCCAAGAATGAAAAAAATAAATGTTTTGACCAAATTTGGCGTCTACAACTGAGCAGGTTATTTCAACAAAGCACATTCGCCATTTTCATTTCCTTACAAAAACTAAATTTACTAATAGTTTTGAAAGATTGTGTTTCCCTAACGCCAACAGATTGCTGGCCAGCAGTAAAAAATAAAGTTTGAAACGGTGGTAAAAGAGCGAGCCGTTCTCAATGAAGCAAAGAAACGCATTGTGACGTAATGTGCTCGAACCTCAAACGCTCTTTTCCCTCAAATGTGCGAATCCTACAAGAAGCAAAACGTCATGTGAGAAAGGGCAACAAACGCCAAAAAGTTGCTCGTGTGCTCACCTACCGAGCTGACAGAAGACCACGCATATGGTCGCAGAAAAATAAACAAACCTGTATCACGCGAGCTGCAGTCGGACGTGACGTCAGTCCACCATTCAAGTTTTTCCGCTTGTTGCACACGAGCGCCGCCCGCTGGCCTGTCATCAGGACTGCAAAAGTGTCGCACCTTTATAACAACATATCTATGTTGTTGGTTTTTCACTTTTGTTTTTGAGATCGCCCAGATGTACATGTCTATGTTTTTGTAAGCCTATAAGCTTCATTTGTTGATAAATAAATGCTTAAACAAACAAACAAACCCACGAGCACGCGGGTCGCCAGAGACCCTTCCAGTGTGACGTCCCGTTAAAGTGCGCCCCCTTGCGGTGAAGGGAGAGCGTCAATGCGAGTGTATGATACATGGTGAACTTGTGCACGCTGTCTGTTGTAAGGAGGACTTACTAAGAATGAAAAAAAAAGATGTTTTGACCAAAACTGAGCAGGTTATTTCAACAAATCACATCCACATTGGTGCAAAATGGCCTTTCCTTACACCCAACCACAACCCCCCCACCACCACAAGTATTAATCGACATAAACCAAGAGCAGCCCGATATATGCCTCGCAGCACATTCAAGTTCAAAGTTACAACAAATATATATTTTCATATTAATTAAATAGCAGAATAGGAAGAGGGACCCACTTTTTTTGACTTTCCATCAGCGTGCAGTGTCCGTCTCTTTCGTCCTTGTTTTGCTCCTGCACGAACATCTTTGTTTTGTATTTTTTTGTTTTTGTTTTTACTTTGCCGTTCCCCCTTTCAGGCACGACTGCAACATCGTGGCTTCACTTGTTGATCTCTTGTTATTTTTCGGCATCTTGCAACTTCTTCAGCTCGTGCTGCCCGTGGTTTGTGCAAAAAACAACACAAAAAAACCCCAAAACAAAACAAAACAAAAAACGTTCAATGTCCACACTTGAGAAATAAATGTTTGTTCACTCCGTCTTTCAATGCAACCGCAAATGCTAAAGGCGTGCAACTGATCTTGCGGCTCTCTCGACTTGCTGAAAGAATGAAAACATTTGACTGAAAGACGAAAGCATGAATGTTTTCTTCTTCTTTGAGCAACCGTGGCGTCTCAGTGCTGACGCCAGCACAGACAGCACCACCTGGTGGATGAAAAGATGCTGTGGAGACAGAGAATGTCTCAGATTTCATGTAAATAAAGTGCTGTACACACGCTTGGAATGGAGATTTTACACTGCTTGTAAACAAACGATACTTAAAATGCTTTATTTGCGTCAAAACAACCAAAACTCAGCCAAGAATATCACGATTATCTTTGTGTTTGTCGTGTACCAACCTTCAGATTCTGTGCTTGGACAATGCTTGACCAAAAAGTACAAACACAAAAATAAAAAACTCGATAAAAAATAAAAATAAATGTGTAAATAAATACAAAAATAAATAATCAAATTCATTTATTCATTTACTTCACGCAGGTTATTTCACCAAAGCACATTCGCCACTTTCATTTTCGTTACAAAAATGTATTTTTACGATATGTTTTGAAAGATATTTTGAAGTGTTTCTCTAACTCAATCGGATTACCCGAAGATGTACAAACAAACAAATATGTACACATTATGAACCTCAACGTAATTTTTATTTTTTGTTCAGACAACCTGACAACCACGCACTTTGCCTTCATGTGAATTGAACGTTCTCGCTTACCGTACGTATAGGAAGCATTAGCAAGCCTTCACTCAATCGCAGTCCTGTCGTTCGAGTGACTATTTTAAACTGCCCTTTATATGTGTATGACTAATACACGACCTAGAAGGCTCTTGATAACATTTGAGCTTGTTTATTGTTACTCGCAAGGTCATTGGAAGCTCGTTTGCTAATATGTCAACAAAGCCGGGTGGCTAGGCAGCTAGCACGCCTACAAGTAGCACTCAGCTGTCAATCAAAAGTCAATCAAGAAAACGCTTGACTTGAATCTTGTTTTCTTCTCCAAACAGAAGCTGACGGCCACAATGAAAATAGAGTAATGGCTTCACATGCTACAAATTGCTACATCTCGTCTCCAACATCTTCTACAAAAGGTAACACATGCCTATTTTGCTCCTGTTTTGTTCTTGTGCCGCTGGTGGAGAGTCAATCAAAATATTCTCACTCTTTGGGTCATTTGATATTCGTTTGAAAACAGATAATAGAAATAGAAAAACGAGTCATATTATTAAATTTTCGTTTTAAAATAGAAACACCAAATTTGAAATACAGCTCGTTATTCTCGTTTGGTTGTCTGGAACGAGAAAGGAAAGCCTAGTAACAGTTTAATTATCAATTTTTATTTCAACAACGTAAAAAGGAGACAGCACGAGGCACAAATCGAAAAAAAAACGACTTGTATTTTTGTTTATGGATCGAGAAGTTGTCACCCCGAGCATTTCTCATACTGGCCAGGAGATGGCGACATTGACATTTAAAAAACAACAACAACCCCAATATCGATTCTATGTGACCATCTCCAGACAAAATTAGACAAACTACACATGTAGACAATTACCGGTACCCGTCTTTTAATGCAATAATAATAATAATAATAATATTATTATTATTATTATTATTATTATTATTATTATTATTATTATTATTATTATTATTATTAATAATAATAATAACGACAGACATACATCAGACATCTCATATTTTTAAATGTCATTTTATTCCAAATATTTTTAAATGTCTATTTTTTAAAAATATTTTTAAATGTCTTTTTTAAAATATTTTTAAATGTGTATTTTTAAAAATGTTTAAATGTCTCATATTTTATGAAATTATTTTTACATGTCTCATTTTATAAACATACTTTTAAATGTCTTGTATTTTTTTAATATTTTTAAATATCTTGTATTTTTTTATATATTTTTAAATGTCTTGTATTTTTTTTATATTTTTAAATGTCATATTTTTTTAAAATATTTTAAATGTCTCTTGTCATTATTTTTTTTTAAATGTATCTCTTATATTTTTACAAATATTTTTAAATGTCTTATATATTTTTAAAGTATTTTTAAATCTCTCTCACTCACTCACTAAAACAGTAATGAGACTTCTCCTGACCTGTTCCAGACAGCCAAACGAGAAAATCAAGTTGTATTTCAATCTATTTTAAAATGAAAATCAAATCACGACTCACTCTTATTTTTAATATTCGTTTTTAAAGAAATATCCACAGACCAA
Organism: Festucalex cinctus; assembly: GCF_051991245.1. Lineage (NCBI taxonomy): Eukaryota > Metazoa > Chordata > Actinopteri > Syngnathiformes > Syngnathidae > Festucalex > Festucalex cinctus. The sequence goes on from NC_135429.1 coordinate 552,350, forward strand.
AACACACTAACTTTACACTTGCACAAGCTCCTCATAATATGAATACTGCTAATAATTTCTGAACATTTGTTTAAAAAAAATGTTTTTTTTTTTTGTTTGTTTGTTTTTTAAAGACGACCTGTCAAAGAATGAGAAAAACTGTTTAAAGATTGAAAAAATATATATATTCATTGAAATAGTTCGACTAAGCCCAACATTGGAGTATGGCGTGTCGCCATATGAAAGGTGTCTCTCATTTTGGGTTATCAATTTGGATGTAGCTTTTATTTTGCTGCTGTATGGAGACTCATACTTTGGAATTTTCAAAGGCCATTCCGAGCACAATTTCAAACCATCGTCGTCAATGATGAATTGTTTGTCTTTTTTTTTTTTTTTTTTTTTCTTAAAGTCCACTGACTGTTTAAATATTGATACGGCTTTAATATCAAGTATTGTCAAATTTATAGTGCAACCTCTCAAAACGAAAACAGCAAAAGTTATTCTGATTTATAAGAGTGGAGATCAACATTGATTTACTCATTACAAACCTATATATTGTTACTGTCACAGTTCTTAAAAAAAAAAAAAAAAAAAAAAAAATCCATGAAACTATTTTCACATAAACCTTATTGAGAAAGGCAGTAATGGGACTTGTGGAACAAATTTCTAACAGTGTAGATTGAGAAAAAAAAAATACTGTTGTGATTTTCATAGACTTAATGAAGGTTTTTGAAAGGTTTTTAAAAATCTTGTTTTTGCACTTTATGCTTATTAAAATAAGTTTCAATTGAAATGTGCTAAAAAGCAGTTGTTTTTTTGTTGTTGTTTTGTTTTTGTTTTTTTTTCTTCAACCCGTAGGTACTGCCTAAACAATGTTACTTTCTTTTGGGGATATTATTATATTATATATATATATATTTTTTTTTCAAAAAATAGTTTTACAGTAATCATAATCCGTTTATTGTGCATGGTAAACTTTCAACTAATATTGAAATAATGAAATGTAAAGTTTTTTTTTCCCCTATCCAATTAATTGCCCTGCAGAATAATCGACAGATTAATCAATTATTGCAGTTAGTTGCAGCCATAATTAAGCTTTTTATATTTAGCATGTATTTTTTTCTCTATTGCAATATAAAATCTGAATATGTAAAGTTCACATTTTCTGAGCTTGAAATTTTGTTGAAGCGATTACTTGTGTTATTATGTGATATTCAAGTTGGTATATATATTTTTAAATACTCTTAAGACGCAAACTGTATTGTCAAGGTAAAACTGTTTTTAAAAACAGTTTCATATTTTTGAGATGGAAAATATCTTTTCAAGATCATTTTCCATTTTTGAGAGTCCTATTGCCCGAATCAAGCCATCTTTTTCCACGGGAAGGTGAAGGACTGATGGAGGATCCGTTTGTTGCCTGTTTGACTTCTAATTTGAACTCATTTTGGCATATTGACGACATCTGATTCTGATCATTATGTGGCCATTGTGAAAAGTGTTGACAATGTGACTCACTGCTTTGTTTTTTTGTCTGGATGATTGACAGCCTCGGGGGACCTTTCAGCAGCCGACAGACTGGACGGACAGACGGACGGACGGCAACCTGCATTTGGACACATGATGATTGTGAGTAAGTACGCAGTGTTGTGATTTTGTAATGGACAAAGGACACAAAAAAAAAAAAAAAAAAAAAAAACACTTAACAAAGGAGCAACTTTATCAATCTTTTAAAAATTTTTGTAATGGACAAAAAAAAAAAAAAGAAAAAAAAAAAGGATAGACTTAACAAAGAAGCACCTTTATCAATCTTTTCAAATTTTTGTAATGGACAAAAAAAATAAATAAATTAAAAAAAAAAAAAAGGACAGACTTAAAGGAGCACCTTTATCAATCTTTTCTAATTTTTGTAATGGACAAAGGACAAAAAATAAAAATAAATAAAGGATAGACTTAACAAAGGAGCACCTTTATCAATCTTCTAATGTTTGTAATGAAAAAAAAAAGAAAAAAGGATAGACTTCACAAAGGAGCACCTTTATCAATCTTTTCTAATTTTTGTAATGGATAAAAAAAAGAAAAAAAAAAGGATAGACTTATCAAAGGAGCACCTTTATCAATCTTCTAATTTTTGTAATGAGAAAAAAAGAAAATAAAAAAAAAGGATAGACTTAACAAAGGAGCACCTTTATCAATCTTTTCTAATTTTTGTAATGGACAAAAGACGGGAAAAAAAAACAAAAAAACACTTAAAGGAGCACCTTTATCAATCTTTTCTAATTTTTGCAATGGACAAAAAAAAAAAAAAAAAAAGGATAGACTTAAAGGAGCACCTTTCTCAATCTTTTCTAATTTTTGTAATAGACAAAGGACAAAAAAAAAAAAAAAAGCACTTTAAGGGGCACCTTTATCAATCTTTTCTAATTTTTGTAATGGACAAAAAAAAAAAATAAAATAAAAAAAAAAAAGGATAGACTTAAAGGAGCACCTTTCTCAATCTTTTCTAATTTTTGTATTGGACAAAAAAAAAAAGAAAAAAAAAAAGGATAACTTAACAAAGGAGCACCTTTATCAATCTTCTAATTTTTGTAATGAAAAAAAAAAAGAAAAAAGGATAGACTTCACAAAGGAGCACCTTTATCAATCTTCTAATTTTTGTAATGAGAAGAAAAAGAAAAAGAAAAAAAAAGGATAGACTTAACAAAGGAGCACCTTTATCAATCTTTTCTAATTTTTGTAATGGACAAAAAAAAAAAAAAAAAATTAAAAAAAAAAGGATAGACTTAAAGGAGCACCTTTCTCAATCTTTTCTAATTTTTGTAATGGACAAAAAAAAAAAAAAAAATTAAAAAAAAAAGGATAGACTTAAAGGAGCACCTTTCTCAATCTTTTCTAATTTTTGTAATGGATAAAAAAAAAAAAAAAAAAATGATAGACTTAACAAAGGAGCACCTTTATCAATCTTTTCTAATTTTTGTATTGGACAAAAAAAAAAAAAAAAGGATAGACTTAAAGGAGCACCTTTATCAATCTTCTAATTTTTGTAATGAGAAGAAAAAGAAAAAGAAAAAAAAAAGGATAGACTTAACAAAGGAGCACCTTTATCAATCTTTTCTAATTTTTGTAATGGACAAAAAAAAAAAAAAAATTTAAAAAAAAATGGATAGACTTAAAGGAGCACCTTTATCAATCTTCTAATTTTTGTAATGAGAAGAAAAAGAAAAAGAAAAAAAAAAGGATAGACTTAACAAAGGAGCACCTTTCTCAATCTTTTCTAATTTTTGTAATGGATAAAAAAAAAAAAAAAAAAAATGATAGACTTAACAAAGGAGCACCTTTATCAATCTTTTCTAATTTTTGTAATGGACAAAAAAAAAAAAAAAATTAAAAAAAAAAAGGATAGACTTAAAGGAGCACCTTTCTCAATCTTTTCTAATTTTTGTAATGGACAAAGGACAAAAAAAAAAAAAAAAAAAGCACTTTAAGGAGCACCTTTATCAATCTTTTCTAATTTTTGTAATGGATAAAAAAAAAAAAAAAAAAATGATAGACTTAACAAAGGAGCACCTTTATCAATCTTTTCTAATTTTTGTATTGGACAAAAAAAAAAAAAAAAAAAAAAAAGGATAACTTAACAAAGGAACACCTTTATCAATCTTTTCTAATTTTTGTAATGGACAAAAAAAAAAAAAAAAAAAAAAAAAAAAGGATAGACTTCACAAAGGAGCACCTTTATCAATCTTCTAATTTTTGTAATGAGAAGAAAAAGAAAAAGAAAAAAAAAAGGATAGACTTAACAAAGGAGCACCTTTCTCAATCTTTTCTAATTTTTGTAATGGACAAAGGACAAAAAAAAAAAAAAAAAAAAAAAGCACTTTAAGGAGCACCTTTATCAATCTTTTCTAATTTTTGTAATGGATAAAAAAAAAATAAAAAAAAATGAGAGACTTAACAAAGGAGCACCTTTATCAATCTTTTCTAATTTTTGTAATGGACAAAAAAAATAAATACATAAAAAAAAAAAAAAAAGGATAGACTTAACAAAGGAGCACCTTTATCAATCTTTTCTAATTTTTGTAATGGACAAAAAAAAAAAAAAAAAAAAAAAAAAAAGGATAGACTTAAAGGAGCACCTTTATCAATCTTCTAATTTTTGTAATGAGAAGAAAAAGAAAAAGAAAAAAAAAAGGATAGACTTAACAAAGGAGCACCTTTCTCAATCTTTTCTAATTTTTGTAATGGACAAAGGACAAAAAAAAAAAAAAAAAAAAAAAAGCACTTTAAGGAGCACCTTTATCAATCTTTTCTAATTTTTGTAATGGATAAAAAAAAAATAAAAAAAAATGAGAGACTTAACAAAGGAGCACCTTTATCAATCTTTTCTAATTTTTGTAATGGACAAAAAAAATAAATACATAAAAAAAAAAAAAAAAGGATAGACTTAACAAAGGAGCACCTTTATCAATCTTTTAAATTGTTTGTAATGGACAAAAATAAAATAAATAAATAAAAAAGGATAGATTTAACAAAGGAGCACCTTTCTCAATCTTTTTAATTTTTGTAATGGACAAAAATAAAATAAATAAATAAATAAATAAATAAATAAAGGATAGACTGAACAAAGGAGCACCTTTATCAATCTTTTCTAATTTTTGTAATGGACAAAAATAAAATAAATAAGTAAAAAAGGATAGATTTAACAAAGGAGCACCTTTATCAATCTTTTCTAATTTTTGTAATGGACAAAAAAAAAAAAAAAAAAAAAAAAAAGGATAGACTTAACAAAGGAGCACCTTTATCAATCGTTTTAATTTTTGTAATGGACAAAAATAAAATAAATAAATAAATAAATAAAGGATAGACTGAACAAAGGAGCACCTTTATCAATCTTTTCTAATTTTTGTAATGGACAAAAATAAAATAAATAAGTAAAAAAGGATAGATTTAACAAAGGAGCACCTTTATCAATCTTCTAATTTTTGTAATGAGAAGAAAAAGAAAAAGAAAAAAAAATGATAGACTTAACAAAGGAGCACCTTTATCAATCTTTTCTAATTTTTGTAATGGACAAAAAAAAAAAAAAAATTTAAAAAAAAAAGGATAGACTTAAAGGAGCACCTTTCTCAATCTTTTCTAATTTTTGTAATGGATAAAAAAAAAAAAAAAAAAAAATGATAGACTTAACAAAGGAGCACCTTTATCAATCTTTTCTAATTTTTGTATTGGACAAAAAAAAAAAAAAAAAGGATAGACTTAAAGGAGCACCTTTATCAATCTTCTAATTTTTGTAATGAGAAGAAAAAGAAAAAGAAAAAAAAATGATAGACTTAACAAAGGAGCACCTTTATCAATCTTTTCTAATTTTTGTAATGGACAAAAAAAAAAAAAAAATTTAAAAAAAAAAGGATAGACTTAAAGGAGCACCTTTCTCAATCTTTTCTAATTTTTGTAATGGACAAAGGACAAAAAAAAAAAAAAAAAAGCACTTTAAGGAGCACCTTTATCAATCTTTTCTAATTTTTGTAATGGATAAAAAAAAATAAAAAAAAAATGATAGACTTAACAAAGGAGCACCTTTATCAATCTTTTCTAATTTTTGTATTGGACAAAAAAAAAAAAAAAAAAAAAAAGGATAACTTAACAAAGGAACACCTTTATCAATCTTTTCTAATTTTTGTAATGGACAAAAAAAAAAAAAAAAAAAAAAAAAAAAAGGATAGACTTCACAAAGGAGCACCTTTATCAATCTTCTAATTTTTGTAATGAGAAGAAAAAGAAAAAAAAAAAAAAAAGGATAGACTTAACAAAGGAGCACCTTTCTCAATCTTTTCTAATTTTTGTAATGGACAAAGGACAAAAAAAAAAAAAAAAAAAAAAAAGCACTTTAAGGAGCACCTTTATCAATCTTTTCTAATTTTTGTAATGGATAAAAAAAAAATAAAAAAAAATGAGAGACTTAACAAAGGAGCACCTTTATCAATCTTTTCTAATTTTTGTAATGGATAAAAAAAAAAATAAAAAAAAATGAGAGACTTAACAAAGGAGCACCTTTATCAATCTTTTCTAATTTTTGTAATGGACAAAAAAAATAAATACATAAAAAAAAAAAAAAGGATAGACTTAACAAAGGAGCACCTTTATCAATCTTTTAAATTGTTTGTAATGGACAAAAATAAAATAAATAAATAAAAAAGGATAGATTTAACAAAGGAGCACCTTTCTCAATCTTTTTAATTTTTGTAATGGACAAAAATAAAATAAATAAATAAATAAATAAAGGATAGACTGAACAAAGGAGCACCTTTATCAATCTTTTCTAATTTTTGTAATGGACAAAAATAAAATAAATAAGTAAAAAAGGATAGATTTAACAAAGGAGCACCTTTATCAATCTTTTCTAATTTTTGTAATGGACAAAAAAAATAAATACATAAAAAAGGATAGATTTAACAAAGGAGCACCTTTCTCAATCTTTTTAATTTTTGTAATGGACAAAAATAAAATAAATAAATAAATAAATAAATAAATAAAGGATAGACTGAACAAAGGAGCACCTTTATCAATCTTTTCTAATTTTTGTAATGGACAAAAATAAAATAAATAAGTAAAAAAGGATAGATTTAACAAAGGAGCACCTTTATCAATCTTTTTAATTTTTGTAATGGACAAAAATAAAATAAATAAATAAATAAATAAAGGATAGACTGAACAAAGGAGCACCTTTATCAATCTTTTCTAATTTTTGTAATGGACAAAAATAAAATAAATAAGTAAAAAAGGATAGATTTAACAAAGGAGCACCTTTATCAATCTTTTCTAATTTTTGTAATGGACAAAAAAAATAAATACATAAAAAAGGATAGATTTAACAAAGGAGCACCTTTCTCAATCTTTTTAATTTTTGTAATGGACAAAAATAAAATAAATAAATAAATAAATAAATAAATAAAGGATAGACTGAACAAAGGAGCACCTTTATCAATCTTTTCTAATTTTTGTAATGGACAAAAATAAAATAAATAAGTAAAAAAGGATAGATTTAACAAAGGAGCACCTTTATCAATCTTTTCTAATTTTTGTAATGGACAAAAAAAATAAATAATAAAAAAAAGTATAACTTAACAAAGGAGCACCTTTATCAATCTTTTCAAATTTTTGTAATGGGGAAAAAAAAAAAAAAAAAAAAAAAAGTTTAGACTTAACAAAGAGCACCTTTATAAATCTTTTAAAATGTTTGTAATGGACAAAAATAAAATAAATAAGTAAAAAAGGATAGATTTAACAAAGGAGCACCTTTCTCTATCTTTTCTAAGTTTTGTAATGGACAAAAAAAAAAAAAAAAAAAAAGGATATACTTAAAGGAGCACCTTTATCAATCTTTTCTATTTTTTGTCATGGATAAAAAAAAAAAAAAAAAAAAAAAACATGTTGACACACCTGCGATGCCTCGTTAGCCCCTACGAAGAGTTTTTGCTTTGACAACAAACTCTTCTGTCAGTCTGCCAAAGGCTTCTCCATGACTTTTTGAGCACCTGTTAGCTCCGCCATTTTCTACCTTGTTTTTTTTGTTTTAAATGAACTTGTGATTTGAAAACCTGTCCAGAGGTATGTGAGGATGTTGCAAAGTACACGGCACTTACGTTTGATTGCCAGTGCGAGATGTCGGTTGGTGTGCTCACGTGGTGTCCGTGTGGCATTGGAAGGAAGTGACGTCACATGTGAGCTCCTTCAGCTGAGTCGGTCCCACACAAAAGCGCCTCAAAGGCTTTCAAATTGTCATGTCAAGCTTTTGTGTTCAATAAATGCTTCAACTTGAACGGGCGTCTTTGTGTTTTATCAGTCAAATGTGCCCTCGGCGCATTGGAAGCCTTTGCTGTGTAGTGGCAGACAAACGATTCTGAGTCTGACAGCAGTTTACCACTCTGTCATCTCATCTTACTCCTCCTGTTGCTCTCCAAATTGTCAAATTTGAGCCGCTTTGGCTGACGTGAACACAAAAAGTCTCGTGTTCATTGGAGTAACTGATGTGAAACTCTTACCTCAACACTTCAAAATGGCTTCCAGAAGCTCTCTGCTGCTTTGACTGCCTCTAACTCCGCCCAGTTTTGGCTCCACCAATCACGAAGCAGCTCAAATTTGCATAACCACGCCCACCCCAAACCGACCAATCACAGTGTTCGATTTTGCAAAAACGGGCTTACTTTTGCAATTCTGACCAATCACGTCGCTTCAAAATTTTATAACCACGCCCACTTACACCAACCAATCACAGTGCTTCGAGTTTGCAGAGCCACGCCCACTTTTCAACCAATCATAGCCTTTTTTCCTCATTACTCCACCCACTTCCAGAACTATTAGCCAATCACAAAGCAGTATTCCGGCCTCATCCTGCCCAATTTGAGAAAAATAAAAAAAAAAAATAAAATAAAAATTAAAAAAAAAAAAACCCTAAAAAAAAAAATCCCTAAAAAGAATTTAAAAGTTTTTTTTTTAAGTTTATATTTTTTTTATGTTGTGTTTTTTTAAGTTGATTTTTTTATGTTATGTTTTTGTGATGTTTTGAGAAACAAATCAAGAATTAAAGTGTTCTTTTGTAATCAAGCTTTATTTTTTCTTTTGCAGAGTCGACATTAAATCACAAAGCAAACAAAAGTTACAAGTTGGATGACATTCTTCTTGTGGTCAACAGGTCAGCCAGGAAGAAGCGCATGGACCTAAAAAAAAAAAAAATAGTCTGCTGTTCACTGCATGTGGTCAAGTGGCTGGCCAGGAAGAAGAACGTGGACCTAAGACAACAAAAAAAAAAAAAAAGTGAGTCACAAAGTTAAGTCAACTTCCAGTGCAGGGAAAAAATAAATAAAAATTCTTTAGCATGAAAAACCTACCAAGATGAGTTTTCTGTAACTTTGTTTCCACACCACTGCATTTTCAGGAAGCTCATCACCTTCCTTGCGGCCTAAAGAGGGAAAAAAAAAAAAGGCAAGTTGATCAAGGTTGGCCTGATTGTGCAATCAAGAGTGTCAACATCTGCCATGTACCTTGTGGATGCAAAATCAGCAAGAAAAGTGAAAGTTGTTGGCTCGTCGTTGAACTTTGGCTGTCAGAAGGTACCCCGTCGTCCTCCACACTGGACACAAACTCAAATGAGACAATTGAAAGCTGAAATCAAACTTTCTCTCTTACCAGCTGAGGACAACGACACCAATCAGTCTGATTTCTTTCACCTTGGAGCATCCAGCAACTTCACCTGCAACACAAGGAACATTCAAGATGGACACCATGGCAAGAAATTACTCATTTTTAGCACTTTTATAATTAACCTTCTGTTGAAGCAGCACACCTGTGAAGAGGACAGACAAACCTGCACAACACAAGCGTGGGACCAGTCAACATGCTCATTTATTTTCTTTATTTTAAACTAAAACGTCGAAAATGGAGGCAGCTTGGAGCACCACCTGCAAGGAGTCGTCTTGATTGCAGAAACTCCGACTGGCCCCACTTGGACTGGAAGGTGCACTGCATGCAGTCAAAGAGAACGCAGGTGAGTGCCCTTTGAAATGTTTAATTGGCTAATTTGTTTGGAGCTTACGGTGGCACTCATGTTGGACACAAGTTGATCATGTCTGATGGACTGCACCATCTAGAATTTTAAGAAAAAAAAAAAGTTAAAAGTTAAATGTTTGCAACAGGTCCAAACCTTGATGAAGATGATTTTGACCTGCACAGGAGGAGCCATGTTGTCAATCAGGCTCTTCACCACCACCTGGTGGACAACAGCAAGAAGAACATGTGAGGGTAAAGTACCTTGTTGAGCAGGCTTCCCCAATCCTGGTCCTTGAGGGCCCAAATCCTGCAGGTTTTGCATTTTTCTGTACATCACACCTGACTCTTAAAGATCAGAATCAGCTGTTGTGCAGAAAAAAAGTAAAACCTGCACGACTCAGGCCCTGAAGGACCAGAATTGGACGAGAGTCCTGACTGCAGTTTCTCATTGCTGCTTTGGTGAAACATTAAAAAGAAAATATGTTCACTTGTTGCCAGTCTTGTTCCACAGCTCTTTGAAGCGCCGTCCATCTCATCCAGATCTCCTGTGCCGAGCTCGTTATGCCTGAAGTGATACAAGAGGTTCAATCACATGCTGAAATAAACGTGTCAAACATTTGGGCTCTTGTGAACGTGTGTTTCACCAGTGAAGGGCAGCACTGGACGCCTCTTCCACGACGACGTGCAGCTGCTGGCCTGAAAGATACGACAACGTTTGTGTAAGCATTTTAACTTTTACAACAGTCGGCCTTACAAGCTAGTTTAGCTTAGTTGAAAGTCTCATGAAGCCACGCCTCAAACGACAGCAAGTCGGCCATTTTAGAGCCTGTGGACAGAAATAAGAATCAACAACCTGAAACTTTATTTTGTCTGTTTAATAGATATATTTAATACAAAATTGCATTCTGCCATTTTTGCAGTCAATCTGGCCGTTGTGTTGAAGTTGCAAGCCTGTGGACAGATAGGAGACATTTAGAAACACTTGATACAAACTGGTTTGTTTGTGAGTCCACGTTGAAACGCACAGCAAGTCGGCCATTTTAGGCTCAATTTGAAGATTTCCACCTGTAGACAAACAATTGGACAATTAACACGCATGTATTTAAATCTGCTTGATTCAGTCCGTGTAATTGTTAAATTTTGGTCTACTTACCTTCCGGAGAACGTCGCTTGGTTTTCGTCGCAATTCTGGAAAAAAAAAAGTGACAATAAAGGCGTTTTGGTGCAGTTTAACCTCGTGGAACCATTTTTGTAGTTGCAACGCTGGCACAAACGTGTTTGCAAGATGCAAGCACGCCAAAAGTGCTACATTGCGTTAAAAGTGAACAAAAGTAGCGAATTTAAAGTTATTAAAAGCGCAAACACTCACCTGGTCAAAGTGTTGTAAGATCTTGTGGAAATTCGTGCGGGGCAGCAGTTGGACGAGGACGACGCGATGCTGTCTGAGGTGAGAAAGAATGAACGTCGCGTTTCTTCCGGCTTAAATAGGTTTCCGGTGATGACGTCACTATTAAAAAAAAGCCAAAAAATAAAAAAGTTCGCTATTTAACATAGAAACAAACACAAATCGAACTTTACTGCATTGAATAAGCAAGAGAGAAACATTGAAAGTGCTTCATAGTAAGACTCGTCAACCGCGTCGGGGGTTTGAACCCGGTTCGTCTGCTCCGGAGACATGATCCTTAACCACTCGGCCAGTGGTTCTCATGCCCGTTTCGTTTTTTAGAACGTATTCATCAAGTGTTATATGACGCAACAAACCGCAAATGCGTCAAACAACATTTAAATACGACCAAACGACTGAAGTTTTTCACTTGGAGATAGTCGAGTGGGAAATGACTTTGACTGTGCATCAGCACGCTCGGGTTCGATCCTTACTCTTTCTTGCTTTTGAATTGTAAATTGGGGTCACCGGGGATCGAACCGTAGTCGTCTGCACACCAGGCAAAGTTTTTACCGCTCGGCCACTTTGTCCGAGTCGCGGCGATTTATGTTTTAGTATTCCAAGTGCCAAATGCACATTGATCCTTACCGTAATATGGACGTTGGCTTTGGCAGGACTGCTTGTGTTTCATTTCGCCATCAAAGTGAACGTTTACCAAAGTCAAAATGTCAAGTTCTCCTCCATCACTAAACCTGTCCTGCCCGATATCCACTTGAAACATTTGACTGACCATTCACTTTTTAAATATCAGCTTGCACGTTAGCATTGCTCAGTCTTTCATACAAATAGCAGTATAGAGTATTTCAATTGTAAACTTTGTCATGACTTGATTTAAGCATATTTGTCATGGTGTGGTCTGCTTTCATTGTCAAGCCGCAGGGGGCTCGTCTTGGAATTGCTAAGTCACTTTATGACTGAATTAAAGAGGCAGTGGAGTTTGTTACTTGTGCTTTATTACGAGAAACAAAGATGAATTCACAATATTACACGGGAACAAATGTGGGGACACTTTTGCCGACTCGTCATCTGGTGGTCTCACAGCGGCCAGGCAGTTTGGAAGAGGACCCAGAGCACCACATGTTCTCTGCAGGGGGGTGACATATGGGGACATTACATTAGGTACAAACGCACAATCAAATACAACATCTCGAGAAAATATGATGCAGTTGTTTTACTTGACCCTTTTGCAGTAGAACTGTGTGATATGGGCATTTTATATACACCAATAATATCACTCCCGATATATTTATTTTGGTTTAAAACTGAATGAAGCAACTGGTAAATTTCTGTGATCTTTTATTTGATTTTCCTCACACAAAAGTACTAATTTTATATAGACCACACAATTCAATTCAATATTCTAATAAGTAGCATGTAACGTGCGATGGACACGCTCTCAATAACCAAATGCGAGGCCGCCATATTGCTCCTCCCAATAAATGTTTATCGGCATACGATTCTATATATTTACAGTATCCAAATTGGAGAAAATATTTGAGACAGTAATTAGTAGAACTAGCATGATTTATGGTGTTTTTTGTTTTTGTTTTAATTTATTAAACAGAACTTCGGACATTTTACAACTTTCCTTCAATATGTGTATAAAATTATATGCTTCATGATGTTTAGTAGCTACAGGAGGAAACTTGTAAATTTTTATTTTATTAAAGAATTATAACTAATTCAACAAAAGATGTCTCTGCCAAACCCAATATTGGGGTCTCAGGAACTGAGCGATAAAAGGATAAAAGGGGGTCTTCCAGGCTATGGAGCACATACCATCTACTTATTTATTTTTTTTACTTGTTAATAGTTATCAAGCGCCCCACCCCACTTCCGGCTTTATACTACCTGCCTACGAGCTGTATATGTCTCATCTGTACTTCTGCTCGCGAGGTGGGAGTAACAAGATGGCCGCCCAGTGCACTGGCATGGATGGGCTATCGGCTATCCAGTCATATATACAGGTCAGTCGTGCAAGTCCACGGCAAAACGAAAAAGTGCTGTATAGGCATACCAAAAACAAGGAGGCGCCACCTTGTGGCGCGGTGCCATACTGCGGATTGTTACAAACATTTCAAATATCTATTGTTTCACGAGGAGAGTTATTCACAATTTGTGCCAAACTTATCGTGACCAGTCCACAGGTAGGTAAATGTGAGATAAAAAAATAAAAAAGTATAAAGGATAAAAGGAACCCAATCAGAATGATCACAGCTTCAAAACCAAACAATGACGAAGAAGGAGAGTGTTGTGACCGGTCTTTTCGAACTTTTCGGCTGGCCGATGCCAGCAAAACATGAAGGTTTATCCACCGACTGCCTCAGGACGTCGCACCCGGATCCAGTCCGCCCTCGTCTGCAACTCCTCGTGTGTTTGGTCTTCTCTCTCGCCCCAATTTCCTCTCTTGGGTGGGTCTGTTGATGTACGAGACCACAAGAGGGCGCCAAAGTTAAATTAATCGCAGATGACCATATGAAACGCGATTTTTTTTCCGTCCTTTCTCTTTTGCATTTTTTTCTGCAGTTTGTTTCCTTTTTAGTTTGCTAATTTCTATTGTGTTGTTTTGTATACTTTTGTCCTCAAAATTAGCCAACAACAGAGAACATTTTTCTTTCAATTGGCCTATATTGTATTCTTTTTATTCTATTTTTTTATGTTTTATCAAAGGACTGGCAAGAAGGATGAGCGCCCTCTGGTGATTAAAATAAAACGTAAACGAAATCTTACATTTCACCCATTTTTATTCTTTGATTCTAAAAAAATAAGACCTAAAGAGTACAATAATGAATAGATAAATTTTACAAATCATCTCTCCACTGGTGACAAAAAAAGTACAAACATGCAGATGAGGGAAAATAAGTGGAATATTTAATCCATAAATCAGGATAAATAATTGCCACGGCTGCTGTCGACACGCGTGTTGAGCAGATGCTGAAGAGCCTTGGGGGAGGCCGCAAGACTTTCGCCGGCTGCTTTGCTCTCATTTAGCTCCTCCGAGCTGTTGAAGAATGAAATAAATGTTTGCTCAAATTTTGAAACATTTTCCAATTAAAAAAAAAAACTAAACTATTATTGTGGCATTCTGTCTGTGCTTTAGGATATGTTGTAGTTTTATTTAGTTGTACATTTCAAGTAACATATTTTAACTACTGCCTACAAATAAAATGTTTGTCCTACAAGTCATTCTGAAACTGATCAATGTGTTCATGGGCTACTTTTTTTTTTTTTGCCCTTTGATTAGGCAATTACATGTCATAAATGCAACATCACTATAGAAGATTGAAATTACCAAGTAGGCTTTTCACATGTTTTTAATTGACAGGGGATTAACATAAGTGCGTATAAATTACGTATAAATTTAGTCTAGGCGTCTCAAACTTTCATTTTTAGACTTTTTTTTTAATTTTTTTTATAGCCGAGACGTCTAAGGACCATTTCGACATCTGTGGCATCAATGATCACGCATAAATGCACATGGTCACTGTTGACTTTTGATGCTGCCACTTGACGGACTCCGCCTCCTTCCTGCAAGATGAATTCAAGTGCATTTGTCGAGCCAGTTAATCACAAATAGCATCTCAAAAGGGCTTCTTGAGCCCACAGCTGGCGAAATTAAAAGGTTTGTGGTGGCATCTCCCGACCTAAACGCCATCTGAAAGGAAAACATAAAAAATCTCAACAAGTGGACCAGTGAACCCCAAAAAGACTGCTCTGCATTAGCTAAAAACAAATTCTTGTGCAAGAAGAAAACTGTCAAAATGAGTCGTGCACTTGGTTCAGGTCCTCTTGTACGAGCGGGTGCAGAGACAAGCCTAAAAATGGACAAAAAAATGGCTCAATATGACGGACTTGTGCCTGAAATGCAACCGACATTGTGCAAAGCCACTTTCAAGTAGCCATCAATGGAACAAAACTGAACCCAGACAAGCCAAAAACAATGACAGAGCAAGATCTTGCAAACACTAACCACTCTCCCCACACTTTGCACACAAACAACGAAGGCATGCCACAAAGCTCCATATTCTGCCCCCTCCTGGTCGCAAGTCAGACAGCTTTGATAGCAACAAACATCTTGTGTCAAGTCATCTTTCTGGTGCCAGCCACTTGGTTCCTAAATTGCTGGGGAAAGAAAAGAAATGTCATGAGTTATGTGCTAACTTCATATTGCTTATTTCTTGACTTGCCTGATGTGTTTCATGAGGCTGCTCAAAACAAGCACACAAACGCGGCCCTTTTTGTGCAACTGCTGCGGTTGGATGTGATGGCCCCTCCCACAACCTGCAAGAACATTTTTGCAAAACATTAGAAATGAGTCTCAACAGCTTATCAAAGGTTGGCGACGTCCGCTGACCTTAAGCATCCAAGGAGAAAAAAACATTTGAGCAACCTGGAGACGAGAGCGGAGACGGCTGGACCAATCGGCTGCAACGGATGACAAGTGTTAGACAATGTTGACACAAAGGCCCGACACCTTTGATTTTATTGTGCTCACCTGGCTTTTTCTTGCCCCCCCCCAAAACACTTGTGTACTAACTACATTGGTCCACTTCCTCTTGGTTCCCCTCACGAAAGCTGGTGCCTCCACAAGCCTGAAACACAGAGTGGGACAATTTCATCATTGATTTCAATTTGTGCTTATTAACATGATTGCGTGCTTCCTCAAATCCTACACTGGCCTTCAACTGTCATCAACAACAACAACAACAACAACGTCTGGATCCAGACAAGGCACAAGTGCAGACCACCTGACGCAAGACAACTCCAACCGTCAGCTCTCGGAGCCCTGACCAACTTGTCCTCATTTCAAAGCAACCTTTCCAGTCCAGCACAAAATTGTCACCCAGAACCAAAGTCAACCAAAGGGTGCCTGCAGCTCAACATTGCCCCCTTGTGTTCACATGCTCTCACCACACATCATACAGTCCATATAATACGTATATAAGTTTTGCATGTGCTTGATTCTTGACTTGTTCCTTTGCCTCCTCGTCCCATCTGGCTCATCATCCAACCTGCAAAAGACAAACATGCCATTAATTGTGCACTGTCAACTTCATTTTATTTGTGTTTGGATATTTTGCACTCATACAATCCATGTTTAAACTAAATAAAATGACCCAGACTGCCAAGTTCAGCAGAAAATTACACATACAAAAAATTGTACAGTGGACAATATCACATTCCCTGCCAAGTTCGTAAGAAAATTACAGAGAGAAAAACAAAAACATCACATTCACAAGTTTGCAAAACAAAAAAAAACATTCAAGGAAAATAAATGACAATATTAAATAACCCTTCACATGAATTGTAAGATGGTAGGTGAGCACAATTTTGACAATTTGCAATAACCCAGGCTTGAAAGGGAAAAACAAGAAAAAGTTTGACCATGACAGCAAACATAAGCCCAGAAAAGTCAATGACTGAAATGATAAAAAAATAATAATACAGAAAAAAAACTTACACACCACCAAAAATAAACATTCCATAGAACCAATACACACAATTAGTTAAACAGCAAAAAACAACAAAAAAAAACCTTACAGTACAGGACAAAGCTTTCAGGTGTGTCATTTACAACAATATAAAAAAAACAACACACACAAAAGAGCTGGCCAGCATTAAAACCAAACAAAGCAAATACATTTGAAATGGTGGCAAAAGAACCCAAATGAATTGCGAAATGAAGCAAAGCGAATTGAATTGTGACGTGATGTGCTCAAACGTTGTTCGTCGTGTCCCTGTGAAGCTAAGCTAATGTTAGCGTCACGTGTCAAGCTAAGCTAATGTTAGCTTCACAGTTCATGCAGCCGGCAGCCTACCTGCATTTGACAGACGAATGTAAACGTCACCGCTTGATTTGGATTTTTCATTTTCACTTCAAGTCCTGCAAGAAGCAAATACGTGTCATTGTGAGAAACGGGAACAAAGTACACCGGGCAAACATTTGCTCGTGTTCACCTGAGAAAAGGCCACACGTGTCGGCGCCATCTTGCCTGACCTGGAATCCCGTCGTGCACACCTGCCTCCAATATCACCTATCAAAGTCTTCTTCTGCTTGTTGAACGGCGCTTTGCACACTTGCGCCACCCGATGGCCCGTCAGCATTACTGCTTTGTTTTACCGTGTCAATTCCTGCTTTCACGCCACAAAAATAAAAATAAATAAAAATAAAAATGCGTTCATTCACGTATATATTTATGTATTTATTGCACGGTGTCTGGTGTAAGGAGGACTTAACAAGAATGAAAAAAGCTGCTTTCACTCAATTTTGGCGTTGACAACCGAGCAGGCTATTTCACCAAAGCACTTTCGCCACTTTCATTTTCGTTACAAAAATTATTTGTTTTGAAAAATTGTTTGGAAGTGTTTTACTAGCTCCGATGGATTTCCCGAAAATGGTACAAATAAACAAACACATTTTATTTGTTCTATTATTAAGTTATTTTTGTTGCGTTGTCAAGACAACCTGTCAACCACACACATTTGCCTTAAAGTGATTTGAACCGTCTCGCTTCCCGTAGGCATCCGGTTCAGCAAGTACGCAATTGTAGTCCTGTCGTTTGAGTATTTTAAAAATATTTAAACTACCGTTTAATATGTGTATGGCTAATACACGACCTAGAAGGATGTTGATAACCCTTGAGTTTGTTTATTGTTACTCGTGAGGTCATTGGAAGCTCGCTTGCTAAATTGTCAAAAAAGCCGGGTGGCTTGGCAGCTAGCTAGCTAGCGAGCACGCCCACAAATATCACTCAGCTGCCAATCAAAAGTAGCTATTCTGATATCGAGTGGGATTCTGATATCTAGCTATTCTGATATCTTTTTTATTGGTTTTATTTCTACGTGACCACAAGAGGGCGCCAACATTACATGAATCGCAGAGGCCTATTTGACAAGCAATAATTTTTTCAAAATTACCTATATATTTTTCATTTTTTTCCATGTATTCTTTCCATTTTTTGTATTTTTTTCGTCTTTTCCCCTTTCCCTTTCTATTTTATTTTGCATTTTTGTGATATTTTTTGCAATTTGTTATTTACATTTAGGATACTTTCTATTATTTCTACATGGCCACAAGAGGGCGTCAAAAGTACATTAATGGCAGAGGCCCTTTTGAAACTCGCTGTTTTTTTTTGTTTTTTTTTGTAACAGTGATATACATTTGTTCTTCATTTTATCCATATATTATTTTACATGTTTGTATTTTTTAGTATTTTCCCTTTCCATTTCTATTTAATTTGGCATTTTTCGTGCCATTTCTTGCATGTTGTTGTTTCCATTTTGATACATTTTATTTCTACGTGACCACAAGAGGGCGCCAACACTACATGAATCGCAAAGACGCTGTTGAAACTCGCCTTTTTTTCTTTTTTTTTAATTATCGATATACTTTTTTTTCTTCATTTTGTCCACATATTCTTTTATGGGTTAGTATTTTTTCATCTTTTCCCTTTTTTTCTATTTAATTTGGCATTTTGTGCCATTTCTTGCATGTTGTTTCCATTTTGATACATTTTATTTCTACGTGACCACAAGAGGGCGCCAACACTACATGAATCGCAAAGACGCTGTTGAAACTCGCCTTTTCTTTTTTTTTAATTATCGATATACTTTTTTTTTTCTTCATTTTGTCCACATATTCTTTTATGGATTAGTATTTTTTCATCTTTTCCCTTTTTTTTCTATTTAATTTGGCATTTTGTGTCATTTCTTGCATGTTGTTGTTTCCATTTTGATACATGTTATTTCTACGTGACCACAAGAGGGCGCCAACACTACATGAATCGCAAAGACGCTGTTGAAACTCGCCTTTTTTCTTTTTTTTTAAATTAGCGATATACTTTTTTTTTTCTTCATTTTGTCCACATATTCTTTTATGGGTTAGTATTTTTTCATCTTTTCCCTTTTTTTTCTATTTAATTTGGCATTTTGTGCCATTTCTTGCATGTTGTTTCCATTTTTATATTTTATTTCTACGTGACCACAAGAGGGCGCCAACACTACATGAATCGCAAAGACGCTGTTGAAACTCGCCTTTTTTATTTTTTAAAATTATCGATATACTTTTTTTTTTCTTCATTTTGTCCACATATTCTTTTATGGGTTAGTATTTTTTCATCTTTTCCCTTTTTTTCTATTTAATTTGGCATTTTGTGCCATTTCTTGCATGTTGTTTCCATTTTGATACATTTTATTTCTACGTGACCACAAGAGGGCGCCAACACTACATGAATCGCAAAGACGCTGTTGAAACTCGCCTTTTTTATTTTTTTAAATTATCGATATACTTTTTTTTTTCTTCATTTTGTCCACATATTCTTTTATGGGTTAGTATTTTTTCATCTTTTCCCTTTTTTTCTATTTAATTTGGCATTTTGTGCCATTTCTTGCATGTTGTTTCCATTTTGATACATTTTATTTCCACGTGACCACAAGAGGGCGCCAACACTACATGAATCGCAAAGACGCTGTTGAAACTCGCCTTTTTTATTTTTTAAATTATCGATATACTTTTTTTTTCCTTCATTTTGTCCACATATTCTTTTATGGGTTAGTATTTTTTCGTCTTTTCCCTTTTTTTTCTATTTAATTTGGCATTTTGTGCCATTTCTTGCATGTTGTTGTTTCCATTTTGATACATTTTATTTCTACGTGACCACAAGAGGGCGCCAACATTACATGAATCGCAAAGACGCTGTTGAAACTCGCTTTTTTTTTTTTTTTTAAATTAGCGATATACTTTCTTCTCCTTCATTTGGTCCACATATTCTTTTATGGGTTAGTATTTTTTCGTCTTTTCCCTTTTTTTTCTATTTAATTTGGCATTTTGTGCCATTTCTTGCATGTTGTTTCCATTTTGATACATTTTATTTCTACGTGACCACAAGAGGGCGCCAACATTACATGAATCGCAAAGACGCTGTTGAAACTCGCCTTTTTTTTTTTTTTTTAATTATCGATATACTTTTTTTTTTCCTTCATTTGGTCCACATATTCTTTTATGGGTTAGTATTTTTTCGTCTTTTCCCTTTTTTTTCCTATTTAATTTGGCATTTTGTGCCATTTCTTGCATGTTGTTTCCATTTTGATACATTTTATTTCTACGTGACCACAAGAGGGCGCCAACATTACATGAATCGCAAAGACGCTGTTGAAACTCGCTTTTTTTTTTTTTTTTAAATTAGCGATATACTTTCTTCTCCTTCATTTGGTCCACATATTCTTTTATGGGTTAGTATTTTTTCATCTTTTCCCTTTTTTTCTATTTAATTTGGCATTTTGTGCCATTTCTTGCATGTTGTTGTTTCCATTTTCATACATTTTATTTCTACGTGACCACAAGAGGGCGCCAACACTACATGAATCGCAAAGACGCTGTTGAAACTCGCCTTCTTTTTTTTTTAAATTATCGATATACTTTTTTTTTCTTCATTTTGTCCACATATTCTTTTACGAGTTAGTATTTTTTCCTCTTTTCCCTTTTTATTATTTAATTTGGCATTTTGTGCCATTTCTTGCATGTTGTTTCCATTTTGATACATTTTATTTCTACGTGACCACAAGAGGGCGCCAACATTACATGAATCGCAAAGACGCTGTTGAAACTCGCCTTTTTTTTTTTTTTTAATTATCGATATACTTTTTTTTTCTTCATTTTGTCCACATATTCTTTTACGGGTTAGTATTTTTTCATCTTTTCCCTTTTTTTCTATTTAATTTGGCATTTTGTGCCATTTCTTGCATGTTGTTTCCATTTTAATACATTTTATTTCTACTGTACCAATGTAAACCCTGTAAATGTTTTATGGTTGTACGCCGAGAAACTTTCCTTGGGAGGAGCAATATTGCCGCCCCGTGACCTCAAAAGTCTCCGCCTATCGGCTCTCCAAGTCATATATACAGATCGGTGCGGTTTGTTTTGGTGTAAATGTGGCTACAAAATAAATAAATAAATAATAATCTCTGGTTAAATGTTGACGATTTCCAGGTCAGTGGAGACTTTCAATTTGAATAACAACAAATTGGAACGTTTGGTGAGGTTGGAAGAAAGCGAGTGTCCACGAACGCACCACAATGACAACACAATATCCTCAGGTGAGTTTTTAATTCACTCTTTGCATCGGAATAACAACATACACCGACTGACACCATCCATATTTACAGTACACAACTCACTCAAATCATCTTCAGATCTTCCGTAGGGATTATGATTATTATTAGTAGTAGTATTATTATTAGCACACGCACGCACGCGCTCACGGAATCAAAGTCTCAACTTTTCCAACACGTTTTGATTTTTTATGGCTCAGGTTGAAAGACCGGGACCCCACAAAAAGGGCAACGTGCAAGCTCAAGAAAAAGCAAAATGACAAAAAAAAAAAAAAAAAAAAAAAAAAAAAGTATGGTCCGTTTCTGATTTGTACACTCGTCATCACATTTTCCTCCAGATGATGAAAAAGCTCAAGAAAAAGGCAAAAGAACGGCAGGTGTTTCCATTGGACGGTCGTCACCGTGATGTCGTTGGGAATCCAAATCATACCACAACATGTGGACCTGAGCGCAGATGTTGTGCTCATCAGAACGGACGTAAAAATAAACCAAAGTAGTTGGAATGTTGCAGTTTTTTAAGGCAGACGTCGTGCGGCAGTCGGAGAACGAAGCAAACAGCTTTCAAACCTGGGGGGTCCCACCTTGGTGGTCCGGCGTCAGCACCGGTGGGGGCGCCCTCTTCCTCCTCCTCCTCCTCATGGTCCGCCGGGCCCCTCCCTCCTCTCGTTCGTCCTCCTCTTCCTCGCCGCCGTCGTCTTCCTCGCCGTCGCGGGCCGCCGCCAGTTTTTGACGCAGCTCGGCCTGAGTGGGAACCGCCAGGCTGATCTCGGCGCTCAAGGACTCGGCGGGACCTGCAACCACAATTCCGCTCAACTTTCAAATGATGATGATCTATGTACGATGGAGGTTTTCATTAGTCAGCACTTTGAGTTACAATTTCAGGTATGAAAGGTATAAATAAAGTTGGATTTGATTTGCAAGTGCATGATAGCAATTTGTTTGACTTGAAATTTGTGATTCGAGCCTTAAAATATCAGCCAATTATTTCCCCCTTAAAACGTTACCGAAGAAAACAGTAGTTTCCGATGCTATGAACTTACCCCTGAATGCACCATTTCGCTTGCGTAGCATTAGCAGCTAGCAAGTGTGTAGCGTATGTTATTCTGTTGTCCTTAATAAGCGTCCTTTAAGCTGTTTCATGACACCGCAGTTGGAGTTAACTGTCAAACTAAACACACAACGCTAAGAATGACATCCGCTGTATATTTAAATACAAAACATGCTTCGTTTTTAAAACATCGCTAGCGTAGTGCTAACAGCTAGTACGCAAACGCTAACAGGAAGTTAGCATCGATTTCGGGAGTGTTTTTCCTTCAAATAACGAATATCTGCACACAAATGTTGTGGGAACACATACCCACAGATAAGATAACACTACGCAAAGGTACAAATTCTTCCAAATATGTGGGGGAAAAAAAGTTATTTTAATCGAATTCAATCGCAACTTTCTACTGTACTCACTCACTCACTCACTCACTCACTCACTCACTTTAAGTGTGTAGCGCAATGGATGCGTGGAAACCACACTGCCCCCAAGAGGCCAAAACGCACAAGAACAGGCAGTATTTGGTCTGTTTTTTTCCACTTGTGAATATTTTAGTTTATTCTATTTTTATTTCACTTTCTTATTGTGTCATTTTCCTTTCAAGTACTGTACCATTATATTATAAAGTTGATATTTCAAGGATTCAGACTTTCTTTTCTAAAAATTCGAGGATGCAAACATGCAGGGATTTTTTTTTTTCCCCCGTCTCACTAACACACATTTCTCCGTAACATGTCAGGAAATACAATCTGAGAGGTCGCAGATTAGCCCAGTAAGTCACAAGACTTGTGAAAATAACACAAGATGAAAACATATGCAAGAAAAGGTTCATGCTTTACTGCAGTTGTAAACGAGTTGACATAAATCTATACAATAACCTTGCATACTTCATGAAATGGTTTTACGTGAATTTGTCATTCAAAGAATCTTAATAGTGAAAGTTTATGAAAAAGTTGGCATTTTTTTCTGCCAATAATCGGTTAAAAATGCATACGAGTCGGGCCCTAGTTGTGACGTTTGAAAGTTTTTGACGTTTTTTTTTTGTTTTTTTCTTTCTTTTTGGAGGGAGGCCCACCTGCGACGGGCGAGGCGGCGCTGTTGTCCTCCCCGCCCGAGTGCAGGAAGACGTCGAGCGCCTCGTGGTCCGACATGTCCATCAGGTCCATCTGCTCCAGCATGTCCACGTTGACCTCCATGGACGACATGCTGCCTGTTGGCCCTGCCCACAAACACCCGCGTCAGCCGACAACAACAGGAAGAAGAAGAAGAAGAAGGAGGCAGGAAGCGGAATTGTCATTGCAGTTTAGTCCAGCAGGGGGCAGCAAAGCAAAGCTGGATGAGCTTTTTGGCAACATTAGCGCAACAATTGAATGCAAAAAAAAGAAAAGCAATTTTGCAAATGACCTTCACATAAAAATGCATTCAATATGCAAAAATAATAATCATAAAAATAATACTAATGTTTTTCTCGATGTATTCAATATATTTACAGCTCTCCCTAGTTTGAAAGTAGGCTTTTAAATTCAACTCGAGTTTGGAAAATGAGGGTTTAAAATGACAGATTTGAACTCAAACTCGGGTTAGGATGTCACCACGCGCACACATGCACACAAGCAGAGGAGACGTGATTGGCTGCTGTACCTCGAGGAAGCCAGGAGGGCGGCGCAGAGGGCCAGCACCACAACAACAACAAACAAGAAGAAGAAGAAGAAGAAGAAGAAGAAGAGCATTGGGGCGTGATCATGATGACACTCACAATGTTTGCTGACCTTTTTTTGTTTTGTTTTGTTTTCATGCTCGTACAAGTGAACGGACGTTTTTGATCTGATTTCATGAAATGTTGACAGATTGGACGACAAAAATAATGGAAATTTGTTTTCTTTCCCACCACCTACATGTTACTCAATGAGGGCACTACACTGACCTGTATATATGACTGGATTGCCGATAAGCTGTTGAAGTCACAGGGCGGCCATCTTGTTACTCCCACCTCGAAAGCAGACCGGAGAAGACCAGAGTACCCGGAGAAGAGCCACTCGGGCACGGGAAGAACACGCAAACTCCACCCAGGAAGGCCGGAGCCTGGACTCGAACCCGAGTCCTCAGAACTGCCAGGCGGACGTGCTAACCACTCTGCTACGTGCCACCCCATATATTGAATCAATTATTGAAATGGAGCGCAACAAAGGGCTGGGCGATATGACTGAAAAATGTATCAGTTTCAAAACAAGTCGAGCACGGCGCAGAAATCTTGCTGTTGTTCTGAAAACCATAAAGCTTCGTACGCAAACGATTCACAGCCACGCGATATCCGATCCACAACTTTACAAGCGATGCATCGAAGGACTCAAGACGGATTTTGTATCGATTGACGAGTCTGCGACCGATACGCTCGTTTAGCTCCCCTTGACGAACGATGATCCGGTCGAATCGTTTTTTAGTCCCACCCCCAGTAAATATGCAATATGGTCGCCTCAATAGTCTTGGCCTCGCGGCTATCCAGTCACAGATTCAGATCAGTGGGACAGTCTCAAATATGTCCAACATGTCACAAGTTGCCGTTAAAAAGTATGAAGAAGACGAAAGAAAAGTGTTTGAAAAATGGAGTCAGCCCCCCTCCAGGTGTGGTCGCGCGTGAAACGCCAACGCGGCCCGCCGGCCTCACCTCTCCTCTCGGCGATCTGGAGGTATCCGCTGGACAGGTACTGCTCCACGTCCTGCTGGAAGCTTTCCTCCAGCAGCTTGTGTCTGTCCTTCAGCTTCAGCGGCCCCACGACGCCGACCGACGACGACGACGACGACGACGACGATTCGCCACCTGACGCCTTCGCCGCCTGATCGCAATCCACCACTGAAAACAAAACGACAAAACGTTTACAGACGCGAGCTGGGAAAAGAAAACGCGAGCTGCCGACTGCCGTTGGTGGAGGACAAAGCCACAATTGGCCGCAGTCTTATTTTGAATATAACGGAAGATTTTGTTTGACTAATTAGTGGCAGCTGAACGGCTGCGCCGATTGCGCGCACCTGCACCTGAAAAGGTCGTCCTCGCAACAAAAAAAGACGGCAGCGTGCCTCCAATCTGTCACTTCCTGCATGTTTGCCCTCGCACGCACACACAAACAAACATCCCATCTGTTATTTGTCGCCATGGAGACCATGAGAGGAAGCCGACTGCAGTCCCACTTCCATCTTGTTATTGCGCAACATTCAGGGCGGGGCCTTGCATAACATCGATACCAACTTGACGGGAGATGGATAACAAATATTTGGAGCGATTGAGAGTGAGAGCGAACGTCGGTTTGCAAGAAGCGACAGCGGACGACGACAATGCGGACCAATCGAAAACGCAAGAGTCACATTATATGAACGACAGAAAGACGATTTTGTCTGTAGTGGCTTTCAAATAGCGACGATTGGCCACCATGGATGCGCGTTGCCAATTTGTCGTCCTCGCTGGCGAGGGAGGAGGCCGCCATTGCGAGTCGTCACAGAGATGCTTCTGATGTTTTGACGTGGGAAAATCCAGCCCAGATTCAACCGAAATCGTCTGGTTTTGCGGCGGGCTCGTATTTCATCCCCTCGACAGCCGAGCGCGGCCTTGACGTGGCGGACGTCGTTTCCTCCCGTTAAGCCTCTCCGGGGTCTGCTTGGCTATTTTTAGCCGCCGGCTTGGAAGTGCTGAGGTGCCAGGAACAAAACGCACCATCGCTCGTTTTTTTGGTCTCCGACACGAGACGACATGCAAAAGAGAGCGACAAGTCGTTCACTCCCTTTTTCCTAAAAACAAGACCGCAACTACATCAACAAAAAAGACTTCTTCCCCCCCCCTCAATATTTGTTCCCCAAAAAAGTCAATGAAGAAAACGACTAATTTTTTCCGATTTTGTGCAAAAAAAATGGAAAATGGGGGGAAAAAAAGGGACAATTTGTGACGTTTCATCCAGTTTGGATATCATCATCACTCATTCACACGGATACGACACACCCCCTTTGAGTGAGCTGCGTGCCTATTGGGCTACTTGAACAACCGACCAATCAGAAGCCAGTAATTTGAGTGCCATGAACAAATCGAGCAACTGTTGCAGTTGATGTCGATTTGTTGACAGAAAATCCGGCCGATTCTACGAGTACGAAATGATCAAAAGAGTTCAGACGGTTTTTGTTTTCTTTTGACTTTTTTTTTTCGGTTGTTCTTTTCTTCATCATGTTGACTTGATGAAAATGAAAGTCGGATGATGAAAACGGTGCAAAAGTTTTGCGCTATTGAAGCGCGATTATGTCGCAATCTCGCCATGCGACTGGCGAGTGCGTTTGCTGTGCAAATGTCGCGTTCGCATCCAAAGATGCGTTCAGTGACCCCGCGACAAACAAGAGGCGCCTCTGGGGGCTTATTTTGCCCTCTGCATGCTCGCTCTTATGCAAGGAGGCTTTCAGAGATGTACTACAGACACATGGATGGCAAAGGAGATGTGCGCGGGGGAGGCGATTCAATTCCCGGCAGCTACAAAAGCAAACGGATGGATGGACGTGGGACGGATGCACAGAAGGACGAATAGAAAATGGCCGACTGGTTAAGAGACGGATGGGAAAATGTCAGGAGTCGATTCATCGAGTTTGGGTTTGGTGCGAAGACGTTTTGAAGGATGGCAAACAAAAAACAATTGATGAAAATAAGACACCAATTGTAGATGGGTGCTTAGCATGCTAATGCTAATGCAAGCTTAGCATGCTAATGCTAGCTAAACATACTATGCAAATGCTAACTTAGCAATCTAAGGTTAAGTTATCATGCTAATACTAATGCTAAGTTAGCATGCTAATGCTAAATTAGCTTAGCATGCTAATGCTAAGTTAGCATGCTAACATATTCAAACGCTAATTAAGCATAAAATAAAGTTCAGCTGTCGCCTTTTCCTGCCATGGATGTTAAATTGGTCAAATGGAAGTAGAGCTGTCAAAATTAAACAATTAACCGACAAAATCAAACATATTGGCGTCAAAAGTCCCTCTCTTGTGCTCGACATCATTCTTGAGCCACAAAGCTCATTTTGTCCACTTTTTGATCATGGTTTTTTTTTGCCGAAAACTTTCCAAAGTTGACAAATGTCAAACGATATCTGGTGGGATTTGAAAAGGACGGATGAGCGAGAAGATGCGCAGATGAACGGATGAATGAAATCCATCTGAAACAATCGAGGTCGTACGTCATCATCATCATCATCATCATCATCATCATCATCATCATCATCATCATCACTGCTGCCAAACTTGAAGTGGGTCAAAAGCAGTCGTTTCATTTCATTTCATTTCATGTCTTATCGTTAACGAGCTCGCCGACGCGTGCGATCGTTTTATCCGAGCGTCATTTCACACCTTTTTGTGAAGAGCGGCGTCTCGTATGAAAGCCAAAACAAGAGTGTGATGATGATGATGATGATGATGATGACGCTCGCAAAGGCGGCAGCCGAGCAGGATCCAAAAATAGATTCGCCTTTGATCAATTTCCACTTCATTTAAAGCATCATTAGCGCTCGCAACCATCAAGAACATAAAGCCACGTTAGCAACGTGCTAATTAGCGCCTGGTTAAAGGAGGTCACGTTCCATTCGAATTCATCTTTTATGATGACATTTTTTATTCTAAGTGCTGCAAGTATTGGGTTCGAGTTTCAACCAGTTGGTGGACAATTTTCCATCTTTGGAGGTCACACGAGCCAGTCTGAAAAAAATGCAAAAAAAAAAAAGCACTCTATAATGTACTAAAAACAACAACAAAAAACATACACTACATCTTTTTTGGACACATTCTTGGCATCATACGGACATTGTGCTGCTCCTTCTGAAGTGCACAATTTGGCCACCAGGGGAAGTATCATTCCGATATAAGCGAGTGAAACGGTCACATCAGCAATAATAGTCGATCTTCACAGAGGATAAAGAATCTGTCAAAACACAGCGCTCGCAAAACAATCACACAAACTCGTATCTCAAGACACAACCACACTACACTGAGAACGGAACCCCTCTCGTCGGTTTAGCATGTTAGCTGTTAGCATCTTTTTTGAAAGCTTCAAAACAAATGACAATTAGGGACGGGAACGATACGATACGATACAATATGCGATACAGGGCTCACGATAACGATTATCTCACAATAGGACGATACCGGTGATGATCGATATATTGCTCAGGTATAATAAATCCACGATAAAACTAATCCTAAAATAATAATATTAATAATAATAAATAAAAATTAACTCATTCACTGCCTTTGACAAGTATACTTGTCAATTGTATTTTTTAGAGCGGTGCTAAATGGGGGCGAATCTGAGCATGCTCCACTGTAAATATCAAACTTGGAAACAACTTTACTGATGCCCAACCACCGGTAGATGACATCATAGCCCCATTTTATAGGAAATAAACACAGTTTCAGAGTCCATGGGAGAAATGGCTGTATTTTGGCAAACCTACATTTTTCTGCTGTCAATTATAAAAGAACGGGACGGGACAAAAAGTAGGGAGTCTATTCTGTTATTTGGTAGATTTGGTTTATATATAATTATTGAATGGAATATGACGTGAGTATTGGAAATGTAAACATTTTCTATAATGACTGGCAGTGAATGAGTTAAATAAATCTCTCTCTCTCTCTCTCTCTCTCTCTCTATATATATATATATATATATATATATATACAAACAAATAAAAAACTAATAATAATAGAAAATAAATAATATATATAAGAATCATAAAACAAATCTGGTGAGTCTTCTTTGCTTGCGTCCGTTTCCCCGCCACTCTTATGAGGCCCTCGTGTCATCAACAATGGAGCCTTATATGGTGGCTGTATATGAACTACAAATATGGCCATACTTTCGTAAGACGTATTGATAACCTATTGGCAACAAAGTATCACGATTGATGGTGATAATCGATATATGGTCACACTCTGAATGTCAATTTTTGCATGTGGTCAGCGTGGCTTTTGTCGCTTCGCAACTGCCGGCAAGCCTTCCTTCCTGTTGACGTGATTCCGTTTACGAGGCGACTCGATGAACTCGCCAACTGCCGACGAACGGAACGTTTACGATCCGGATGACGGATCGATGTTTTTAGCGTGCCGGCAACTGCGTTCGATTGTTGGAAATCAACAAGAAGACGACAGCAGAGGGAGGAGGGAAAGGGAAAGCGGGATGAACGCCTGGAGGAGGAGGAGGGGGAGGGGGGGACTTAATGGAAGGCGTAAAAGGGCCGTTCCATCAAGCTTCCAACCTCCCTCCGCTATCATCTTGTGGCGTGCGTGTTGTATGATGAGGCAAAATCAGTCACATCGTGTTATCAATCACACACAATTTTCACCACGCAACTTTGTGTGTTGCTGAAGGCCTCACACACACGCACGCACACGCACACGCAAGAGCTGTTACACTTTTTACAGTAAACACAAATTGGGACACTCGTCATCACGCATGCACGACTATCGAGGACCAAAACTGACAACATTCAAAATCAATAAATGACTGCAAGGGAAAATGTTTTTACAAAAAATAAATATAAATGGAAATAAAAACAGCAAACAAATAACAAGTACATATATACACACATTTGTATTTAATTTTGAAATATCTGTTCATTTATTTCTTGATTTTGAATTTTGGCACTTTTGGTTCTCCATACACGAACGACATGGGCTGATAATTCATGTGATTGGTGAGCTATTTTTAGAACACACCCGTGGGCTACCTATGTTATCCTTGGGGCTAACTAGTACCCGCTTGACACTTTTTTTCTTCTTTTTTTTCAATGAGAAAATCGTTTCTTTTTGTACCATCACATAATATCCAAACTGGTGTCTTCTTCGCACTTTTTGTGCTTTTGGTGTATTTAAAAAATGTCAAATGACAAATGTCTTCACTTTCTGTCAACACATTTGTGTCTTTCGTAAACACGATTGTCATGCAACATGTCAGTCAGTCACATCGTCAATTGCTTCCTTTTATAAATGGTGAAAAAGTAAATAGATGAAATGACTTCAATATTACATGAAAATGAATCGTCCATTTCAATTGAAGATATAAATCACATTTGTCATATGCAAAACGGAGTCAGATAAACGTCTTCCACAAGTAAGCTGATGAGTCTTCTTCGCCTGAAGACTTGCGGCTGTTTCCCAAACACTTTTATGAGGCGCTCCCCCTAGTGGCCCGCCAATGAATTGCTCAATAAGTCATCAACAATGGAGTCGTTCTTAAGTGGCTGTATGTGAACTACAAATCTTGTCATACTTGCGTAGGCGTATCGATAATGTGTCAGGAGACAAAAGTATGCCGATTGATCGCGCTAATCGATATTTATGTGGTCACACGCGTACACGGCGAGCCGCATCCCGTTTTTGAGCAAACCTAACCAAATGAAAAGCGTCAAGTGAGCTTACAAGAGTTCCTCTGGCTGCCGTCGGCCGCAGCGGGCGAGCTGGACGACATCCTGGAAGACGATTTGCGCTTTTCCCCGGAGACAAAAAAAAGAAAAAGAAAAAAAGAGGCTACACCAGCCCGCCTGGCGTCCTCACGCTCGCTCCGTCGTTAGCGCGTGGCATTTTCCCGCTTTTCTCATCGACGATGCGATCGTGTCCAGGCGAGGCGAGACGTGCACCACCAAGGAAAAAGAGAGAGAGCGAGAGGATGCGAGGAGGAGGCGGCGCAGATGTCGATATGTGCGCGCGTCACCTGCCAACGGCTGGCAAAGCTCCGAGGAGGTGAAAAGGTGCGAGGTGGCGTGCAAAATACAAACTGGGCGTGTAACAATCCAGCACATCAAGCACCACCATGGAGGAGAACATCACGCACACACCCTTCACTTGAAAAGCTCCTCCTCCTCCTCCCCGACTGACTTTCAAGCAAGGTTGTTTTAGGAACAAAAAAAAAATCGAATTAAAATAACAATTTCGTTAAAAAAATAAAATAAAAACAAAAATGTTTTGTTTTTTTTCTAAAACCCCCCCCCAAAAATAACTGAAACTACATTTGATGTTGACAAAAATAACTAAAATGATAGCAAAAAATGTCCTTCCTTTTAGTATTTGAAATTTGATTTGAAGTACATTTATTTTGAAAAAGGACGTTTGAAAATGTGTCGCACAGAAGTGACGTCAACAAGCAGCAGCCAATAGAAAAGCACCAAAAGATGATGTCACTCCCGTGATGCACATTTTTTTTAAACTCAAATATGTTCTATTTTAAATATTACCAAAGACGAGAGAGAGTGTGAGTCTTCTTCTTCGCCTGAAGACCTGAAGAGTCCATTTTCCCACCATTCTTATGAGGCAATCCCCCTAGTGGCCCGCCAAGTCATTGCTCGATAAGTCATCAACAATATCGCAATACTTGCGCAGGCGTATCGATAATCGATCGGGAGACAAAGTATCACGATTTAGCGCCATATCGTTGCATTCCGACGATAAATTTGTCGATAAAATTGGCACAGAAAAGATTTGAAGTGCACCAATTTGCTTTGAAATGTGGAAAACAAATTCACACACTCCTGTACTGCCACCTACTGTAGTGGATGTGCAATTACACTTTCATCTCATATGGCACGGGGAGGGCTGGCCCACTATTTGAGAAGGAATATTAGTCAGTGAATATTATTATTTTTTTATGATGAACAGCAGCCAGACGTTTGGATTATTGCGCAACACTTGCACCCCGCCCCTTGTTTTCATCACCCCCCCGAAAGTGGCGACAGGCGAGCTGTCAGATGAGAGCCGCGTTGCACGAAAAGACAAAACGGTTGCCTAGGCGACGGGCAGCATGCGGGAGGAGGGATTTTTACGTAATCGTTTGCGTGGAAGCGAAAAGAAAAAAAACAACAAAAAAAAGCTGCGGGCCAAAGCGCAAACTTTTCAACTCTTTTGTGTGAGACGACGACAACGACGACGACGACGACGACGACGACGACGACGACAACGAGGCCTTCCTCACTGACTCGCAACGTTCCTCTTCAAACGTGCACCTGCGCACGTACGCACACGCACGAGCGTTTGCTCATAAGCACACAATAATGTGAATATTATTTGCTGTGAGGCGAGGATCGTCTCCATGTTGACAAACGACAACTCAGCTCAAATTGGATTGTTTTCATTTCATTTTGACAGTCTAGTATGGTTGAACATTTGAGTTCATTAGTCACTATATTATTATAAATATATAAATAAATACTGTATACACTGTATATGGATGGCTCCATTGTTGAAGACTTATTGAGCAATTCCTTGGCGGGCCACTAGGGGGAGCTCCTCATAAGACTGGTGGGGAAATGGACGCAAGTCGTCAGGCGAACAAGACTCATCACCTTAGTTTTTATTATTATTATTATTATTATTATTAGAGCTGCACAATATATGGAAAAATATGGCTATGACAATATTGGCCCATGCAATATGCATATCGCAAAGACATTTGATGCTTTTGATCGGAATTTGAGCAGTTGAGACGTCAACGAAAATGTGCACCGCCATCCAATCGTTGAATATTATCGAGAGGTTATTACAGTTCATTAAGAATACATTGAGTTTGATTATTTTGCTGCATGAAAAAAAAATGTAATTCTTTCATTAGATCATAAAAATATCATTTCTTTAAGGACATGTGAAATATTGCATTAATATCGATATCGCTCTATTCAGTAACTATATCGCATATCGTATGTTTTCGCAATATCGTACAGACCTAATTGTTATTATTATCACGATTATTATCATTTCTTTTTATTTTTGAATATTTTTATATTTTCATCTACATTTATATATTATATTATGTATTTATATGTATATAATTTATATTTCTTAATATTTATATTTGGATTGTTGATTTTTTTTAAATATCTCATTTTGAATCTTGATGCAAACGGTCCATGGAAGTGGCTCACTTTTGTTTCCTTTCCACGATGTTGACTCGTGTCGGTTGTTCTCCACGTTGGCCCAAAACTTGTTGCCAGGCAACGCGGCAAGACATCCAACACGCTGACGCCGCCTGTCGGTCAACATTCAAATGAGTCTGTGTCATTGTTAAGCATTCATGCCAATATCATTGAAAATGTGAATTTAACATGAATTTTCTCAATTGTCAATATTTGCATTTTAAACACATACTTTAAAATGCACTGTCATTTAAGTGGATGTGTTTTTAGACACACTTTCATCTTCACATTTTTTTAATGCAATCAATAATAACTGTTATTTATTTTATAATGTATGTAATTAATTTTACACTATTTTTTTCCAAAACGAATTTGATTTTGTTTTTTAAACAAAATCCTTTTATGCAATATTGAAGATGACGGCGGGATTGAAATAGATCTATGTCGCCATCTAGTGGCTGAAGGGTGCATTGCAAGTTCATTGGACCTCATTCAATGCCATTTTAACTCGATTGGTTTGTTGTATCAAGTTTGAGTGTGATTTAATTCATCTTAAAACAAATTACAAGCCAATGAAGCAAACAGCATGCAAATGTAACAAATTGCGTTGTTTACCCAAAATGTCGGCTAAAAATAGACTTCATTTCCCATTCCTCATACTAGAAATCAAACATTTTGTGCATGAAGAAAAGATACTCGGGGAAACGAGGACAAGATAAATGGAGTGCGCAACGTTTCAATGGGTCCCACTTTCAACCACTTTGACAAGTAGCAGGCCTGGAATCGGATGCTTTGCTGCTTCAAACCAAAATGGCCGCCTTCCCGTTAAGATTTGAGACGTGGCTCGTTATTCAGACTTTTTCTTTTTGGTGCATCCTGTTATGATTGCCAAGTCCACCGCAAATTACGTGCCATTCAGCAAAAGTGCCGACAGGAAGACGAAAGAAAGAAAGAAAGAAAGAAAGAAAGAAAGAAAGAAAGAAAGAAAGAAAGAAAGAAGAAAGGGTTGCCTGTTTTGTGTCAGGCCACGCCCTCCCTCCCTCCCATCTGAATTGCGCATGTGCATTTCCTGCTCCATTTCTCCCGAATGCTGAAGCAGTCATGAACGTGGCTGCCTTGTATGGAGGCAGGAAGAAAAAAACCAAACAAGCAACCTCCATTTGAATGCATGTGCGGATACTGGATGTCCCCCTTCATCGCCATCTTATGATTCGGGGTCCATTTCAGCGGAGTCAAAAGCGAACCAGCAAAGTATTATTGTAGCTATGTTGGAAAAAAAAAAAAAAAAAAAAAGTGATGGAGGTGAGAAAATGTACCCATGAGTCTTTGCACCTCAGCCAATGTGTCGTTAGCTGGAAACGTGTCACTGCTTACGACGACGACGCTTTTTCAGCTCTCCTGACATGATTACCTTGGAATTGCAATCTGTCTGAAAATGAACACACACACACAAAATATGAAATGCAATTAGCATCAAGTTTCAAGCCAAAATAAAGCGCTCACTTTTGTCCAGGAAATCGGACAACATCTGTCGGTCGTCGCATGACAGCAAAATTGCCACGTTAATGTTACACAAACACAGATTATTCAGATTTTTTATAGAACAATTAAGTCATCATTTTGGAAGAAAAAAAAGTTGCCATGACATATTTATATTGCTACATTTCTCATACATTTACATAATTTCCCACCCCAAATTCTCGTATTTTGTCTCCTGATAGATTAGCGATACGTCTACACAAGTATGTCAATATTTCTAGTGACACTATCATGGATTTATTGTTCATGACTTATTGAGCAATTACTTGGCGCCCCACTAGGGGGAGCCCCTCGTGAGAGTGGCGGGGAAATGGACGCAAGCCTTCAGGCAAAGAAGAATACTCATCAGCGCACTTTGACTTGCATTTATCCGTCCAGCAGCGGACTCACTTTTGCAGACGTTTCCATGAAAAATGTGGATTATATCTTCCATTTGAAAGCGTCTTTTATGTTTCGAATTTTTGAAGCACACAATTTCCGAGATTATTCATTTCATTGGATTTAATATTTAAGTCATTTTCTTTATTTACGTTTGCAATGTCACACACAA
Source organism: Festucalex cinctus (assembly GCF_051991245.1). Classification (NCBI taxonomy): domain Eukaryota; kingdom Metazoa; phylum Chordata; class Actinopteri; order Syngnathiformes; family Syngnathidae; genus Festucalex; species Festucalex cinctus. The sequence goes on from NC_135429.1 coordinate 587,479, forward strand.
AAAAAAGTGTCTGACATTGTTGCATGTTTCCATACTATTTTGAAAAAAGATTTCTAAGAAGAAATATGCTGTCGTCATAATGTCACCAGAAATTTGGCATAAAGTTACAGGATAAAGCAAAATGTCGTGTTTTCCCTTCCTTAAGCGCTTCTGCGGGCCGTGAAAGAAGTCAGGCCTCATCTGCCCAAGACGTTTAGCCCCGCCTCCACGGCCCCTCCGGCCGGCCCTCCCCCAATCGTGTCACTTGACTCGCGCCGTCCTCATCACGCACGCACTATTTGCGCTGATGATTCTGGTGTCCTAAAAAATGATTTGCATTGTTCCATATTAAAAGCGAGCATGCGGATGACTGCCAACACATGCCAGGATGAGCGGGAAACAACCCCCCCCCCCCCCCCCTTTATAGCCGCCATTGCGATTATATTCTAATTGTCCATTGCTTTTTGTGGCCTAAGGCCAGCTAGCTTTCCGCTACATGAGTGGATTAGCATCGCTAACCGGAAGGGTGTCCAGTTACACAATATGATTAGATAAGAAGGCAGAAATTCGTCTGCAGCGAACCGAGTAAACACACCATGGAAAGCACATTTTTGATGATTCTTCACCTCAGAAGTCCAACAAAAAGTCAGCAAATGACAGACTGACGATGTTTACATGCATTCAATAACCGAATATTGACAATATTCACGTAAACGCAAGCAAAAACCCAAATTGAGGCCAGAATATTTCCTCATATAAACGTGATCTGTGAACGCAACATTGGTTCTGAACGTGCTCTATTGGCAGCGGCCATCTTGCGTTGCCATGCGTTAAGCACGCCTAACTTGAGTACATTCGATTTCTCCTACCGCATTTTGATGTTATTTTCTGTCTCAGCAGAAGTGAACAAACCACAATTATTACGAATTGATAGATTATGCATCGTTAAAATGTTATGAGTGATTTTAGCATCATTTCGCTTCATGATGGAGCAGTTCAAATTTCTCCAAACCTTTTATTCGGAGCGTTCAAATGTACGAGTAATGAAGATGATATAATGGCAACTGCTTGAGGGCCTGCAAAGGCTCCTTCTAAATAAAGCTTCAAAGAATGATGCTATTGTACACAGACACACGCACACACACGAATGTTGTCCACCATCGCAAGTGGCCTGCAGCAATCATCCATCGTGTTACGCTTCGTCCTTCAAACACGTCAACAGCAACAAACAAAATATCACAAGTGGGAGCACGACGAGCGTTGTAGAGGTCCAGTTCTTTATACTGCAACTCGTTGCATTTGTGACGGTCAGACAAATAATACCAACATTACAAGCACAATTAAACGCTTTTATTGAATAAATGCGCGTTGACGCCTCTCTCACACCGTGTAGAAAATTTTGCCTGAGAGAGGGACAAAAATGCGCAAAAATGAAACATGAATTGTGCTCTGAGACCTTTCCGGAAAGAGCGGCTCATAAAAGCACGTTTGGGGGCTCGTCTGGCAGATGATTAGCGGACGTCAGCACTATGTTGACATCTTAAAGGGCTCACGTAAGCCATCAAACGTGGCAGACAAACAAGTCACAGTTGTCCGGTTCCCAGAGATTCAAACGTCCTCCGCCAGCTGCTTGGGCAGCTTCCACTTGGCCTCCCCTTCCTTGCTGCTATCTAGCAGCACAGATGCTAAAGCTAACGCTAAATCTTTAGACCTCTTGGAGGTTGGTTGATTTCCCCCCCAAAATTGTCCAGTTTTTCAGGTCTTTCTCCCCCCAGAGTCTTTTGCCCTCTTCCACTTCCAGTTGTGCGAGTCGTCTCCTCCTTTGCCAGCATCTCAATATGAATGACAGTTTTTCCTCGCCAAAAGCACGGATACTTTAAGGATGACTTGGGATTGGCCCTACGTCTGGCGCTTGTCAATTTTTCCAGTGACAGACATGTAGGACACAAGGATTTGTCGAAATACACCTGATCTTAAAAGACTGGTTGGCCTCCCAACCAGGAAAGTGTCAGGAAGAGCTCTCACACTTCCACTTCCAAGATATTCAAACACCCTTAGTGGGTTCAGAATCCTTCCACTCAGCCCAGCAGCACAAATCGGGGACTAAAGTTAGTACTGTAGTTGATTGGTCGACAAAGACGAGGAGGCAATCAGAAAGCTTTCAGAACATGGTGAGCCAGAACTCCAGAGGCTGGAATACGCTCCTTATTGAAAGGTGCGTGTTCCTCGACAATTTGTCCATCTTCTGAAGTTCTGTTTCTTCAAGACGGTCTGAACAGGTTTATTTGAGGTTCTCTAGTTGGAGAGAGCCAAATGCTCAGTCTTAAAGGTTGGTTGTTCTCCTTGCCCCAAAAGTTCTTTCTTCTCCAGTTGTGTGTCTGTTCAGGAGTTCTTTGCACACTCTTCTGCATCTTCACCTTTTGAGTGAAGCTGAAGAACCCTTCTTCCATATGAGAGCATCTTCAAGACCAGACCGGTTGAGATGTTGTCAAAAAGCCTGTCAATCCACAGTTCTCCGCTTTCGAGAGAACCAAACGCCCTCCGCCAAGTCCTTGGTGGTCTCGGAAAGTTTCCACTCGGCCCGGTAACGCGAGTCTTCCCCTTCTTCACTGGCATCTACCAGCTCGATGCGCAAGGAGGTGTCTTTCTCCAGCAGCACGGATGCCAATTCCGACGCCAGCCTGGCGCTCGGCAACCTCGGCGAGGAGCGGGAGGTCCCTCGGGACGGGGCGGGGCCGCTTTTTGCCCCCTTGCTCGGGAGGTCCTCGCTATCCCGTCTGGCGTTTCTGTCGCGTGAGGTCAATGACCTCGAGGGGCTCTCGTTGGCTGAAGGCTGCTTGCCCGCCGATTGGGCCTCCGAGTTCTCGCCCGGCCTGTTGAGTGACAGACAAGGGGGCCAGCGGAAAGCCAGACACTGGGACATGGCAAGCCACAGGTCCTGAGGCCGGAGAAGACCCCATCTTGGAGGTTGGGCGCCCCCCAAAAAAGCATCCGGCTTCTCCAGGTCGGCAGACTCTTCCTCCTCCGTGTCTTCATCACTAGACAGAAGTTGGGGGTCCTCCTCAAGGCTGAAGGAGGTGCTGAACCCCCGACTCCTCTTCATCACACTCGCCGCCGCCGCATCCGACGAGGATTCATCCGACCCGAGAGCCGACAAACGTTCTTCGGACTGGCTGTCCTTGGGCCGCGGATGCGAGGTCGCAGCCCTGGGGGCTTTCCTCATGCCCTCGCCGCTGCGCGTTCACTTCCGGACGGACGGACGGACGCAAGCCAAGAGTTGACGACAACGCCATCAAAATAACAACGGGAGCGGCGGCGGCGGCGGCAGAGGCGACCGCTCGGCTCGCGTGACACTTTCTGACATAATCCGCGCTCGCAGCGAGCGGCCAGCGATGACGGCGTGATGTCATGCGGCGGCCACACACAAAAACAAACACGCACACACTCCCAAAGCGCACGCATGTGTCGAACGACGCTGGAGCGCCCGCGAGGGAAGTGATGATGCCACATGGCATGATGTCACACGCGGCCGAGCAGCAGCCGGCCGGAACGAAAACAGTCGCATGAATTTCGGCGACCTACATGTGCAGGAGGCGGAGTCCGGCTGGATAAACATCTCATGAAGGTTCCAAGGCTTGCAGTCATTTCCAGGTTACGGATGTTTACAGTGCATTTGTTTCCTCTGCAGCTGCATAAGAATTAAAGCAGCATCTCCTTGCATATGGAATCTTTGGTCTTTACTGTATCTATTCTGTCCCGTTGTGTGCTTGGCATAAGAGTGGAAGTCGTCTTTTGTCTACCCGAGCTTAAACAAAGTTGTCGACTCTTAGTAAGAATTAAAGCAGCATCTTCTCAAGCTGTTTGGTCTCCTAAACATGAGAATGAATTAAAAAGGCGCCTTTTTGGGTATGTCGCTTCAGCATAAGAATTAAAGCATTGTCTTCTGTTGTCTCTTATGTGCAGTTTTTGCTTGTTAGCATGCGCATGCTAATTTAACATGCTAATGCTAAGGTAGCATGCTAATGCTAATACTATTTTAGCTTAGCATGCTAAAGCTAATTTAATATACGTTCTAATTGGCATGAAAATACAAGTCTCATTTATGGACAGTGACTTAAAAATGCTATCCTAAAAAAAAAAAAAAAAAAAAAAAAAAAAAACATAACATAACCAAATAAGAGTAATTTTTATACCATCAGAGGTCAATATGAATAAATGATTTATTTGTTTGATCATTTCTTACACCGCATTTTAAACTATGAAAGTCGCAGAAGTTCCCCGTAGGAAGCCTGCCTTTCATAACGTTGCGTGCATCAACACATAAAATTGGAAAAATTTGGCGGCTTTTATTTTGCCCCCCACAATCCAATTTTACAAGCCAGCGTATTATCTTTTGGTTTCAGTCCATCTGTGCTTGTTAGCACGCCGGCTCGCTACAAAGCTAATCTGGTTATATAACACGGGTGCAAGGCCATGATTTGACTCAATCCTGCATTTTGAGGGCGTATTTGTGACAGTCCAACGTCCATCTCGGTATACGCGAGTATGCACAGCACCATCCTCCTTGCGCTTCCATTTATGGACACGGCAGCTGCGTTTGGCTCGATTGCTCGCCTTCTTGCGTCAGCGCGGGGCAAAATCAAACACACGAAGAAGCCGTCGCTGATTAACAAAAAACTTGGCCGCGATGCTGCGGTTAGCTTAATGGTTAGCTTCATGTCAACTACCTGGTCAATCTGGTCCGGTGGGCAGCTAAAGTTGACATTTCAGACAATAATAATAAACGTGGAGATCGTAGGAAATAATCAACCGACCTGACCTGTTTTTCTCGTTGGCATAACAATTAAAGCAAGTGTTGTGTCTCCTTGCCCCGGAAAAATGAAACATGCCACATATTGACATACCTCGGCTTAAGAATTGAAGTTGCACTTTCCATCTCCTCTGCAAAGTTATATCAAGCGGTTAGTTGCCTGTTCAGCATAAGAATTAAAGCTGCCCCTCCTCACATTTGTTGTCTCTTCCGCATAAGAAATAAAGCAATGTCTTCTTGCATTTGTTGCCTCTTCAACATCAACAAAGCCATTTTCTCCTTGGCATGAGAATTAAGCATTTTTTTCCCTTACAGCAGAAGAATTAAAGCAGTGCTTCCTTGTATATGTTGCTTCATATAAGGCCTATCTCGCCTGCTTAACCAGAATGAAGGCAACGTTTTCTCGTTTTTCTGCTGTCTCCTCCACAAGTGGAAATTTTGTTGGTATTTGCACTTTCTTAACAGTGTAGTATTTGTTTACATTTCTTTTCCTATGATCACTTTGTGCACTTAAGAACGTTAAAAAAATGGATGAACACTGATAAAGAATTTTCTGTTTATCAATTAACTTTGTCCTAATTTTGTCCTTTAAAAAAAAAGAAAGACAAAAAGGTTGAAATGATACACGCTAGATTATTTTTTTTTAAATTTTTATTATTATTATTTTATATTTATTATTTATAATACATATTATTTTTTTCATTATATACTGTTTTCTTTAAATTATACAATAATTTTCACAAAGTATCTAACGATATCGGTATCGGTGATACTGGCCTGCATTTACTTGGTATCGATCCGATATCGATACCAAGTAAATGAAGTATCGCAAACAACTACAAGTGACTTGAATAGGAGCAGGTTGAGTTGATGGAAGCGAAAATGCCAGAAGAGGGCGCCATCAACGCTTCACCGTGGCGCCCCGACGCAACGACACTTCTGATTGGCCCAAATGGCCGGTAGGCTACTACAACGAAAGCATGCACGCCATTGGTCGGTCGGCGAGCGGGGGTGGGGCTTATGGCCGGCACTCGCGGATATAATCGCGTGTCAGCTCGAAGGAGAGAGAGAGAGAAAGCAAAAAGAAAGTGACGAGAGGGACTCGATGTCGGGTGGTTCGAGAACGCCGGAGGATTGTTTGAGTTGTTGCTTTGTGGCTGTTTGAGTGGAAAAGCAAAAAATAAAAATAAAAAATGCTTTGCCACGTGACCCGTCCGGACTCGGTGGTGATGGAAGTGGAAGTTGACGCCAAGGCCAACGGTGAAGACTGCTTGAATAAGGTGAGCTTCGTTCGAGACAAAAAAAAAAACGCCGTTTCTCTTCATCGGATCCTTTTTTCCACCAAACTCGACTTGTATCACAGTCCGAACGCGTGCTTGTGACGTTAATTGGCGTCTGGGTATTTACAAAAGTTCATTTCGCTCGTTTTTTATGTCCCTCCCTAATTGGACTCCTTCACGAAAAACAACAAGCACGAGTCGGAAGTTTTCGACATTCCGGGTGCGATAAACGTAACAAAAGTGAAGCCGCTTACCTCAAAGGTTACTCGAGTTCATTCTCGACGCCGAGCGCTGGACGTGACGTCACGAGCCTGTCCGCAAACTCGCAAGTTTTCGTGCACGAACGCTCACATTTATTTGATTGAAGTGCACTTTTCCATCCAATTCTTCTGTTCACTTTTTTGTGTGTTTCCTGTCGTGCATACGCCGTGCAAGTAGTTTGAACAACAAGTTTATGTAATTTGGAGCCCACCGGCTACGACTGCTGCTGCTGCTGGGAGGGGGGCGTGGCGTGGGCTCAGGGGCGGAACGTCGGAGGGAAACCCCCAAGGGATGAACACCCCGTGCAAAAAAAACCAAAAAGCCAAAATTACAAATCTACTATTATGCTTACACGTTATGAGACACGAGTGGCTGCACGACAAGAGTCAACAAGCAATATTTTTTCGAGAAATGATCATTATAGTGCAAGAAGGTCTACTATTATTTCAGAAATAAGTTGGAAGAAAGTGATGATTGAGGCTGGGATTTTTTATTTTATTTTGGTGGTGCACATAAAGTATAAACAAAATATACCCACATACAACAACAATAATAATAATTATTATTTATTTTATTTACTGGTGTTTTAGTGCAAAAGGGCTGCTATTATTCAAGAATGAAATTTTAAAGTGTGCACATCAAAGTATAAACAAACAAAAAATACCCACACAAATTCGAAATAATAATAATACATATAAATATTATTTCATTTTATTTACCTGTATTCTAGTGCCAAGGGGCTACTATTTTTCAAGAATTACATTTGAAAGGGTCTGCACAAATCAATAATAATAATAATAATAATGTTTAATTCTATTTACCGATATTATAGTGCAAAGGGGCTGTTATTATTCAATAATGAAATTTTAAAGGGGCAATTGAGCCTGAGGATTTGATTTTTTTTTTTACGGTGGTGCACATATCAAAGTATGAACGACAAACAAAGAAAAAATACTCACACAGACTTTTCCACAATAGACCAACAGCACGCTCCGTTTACATTTGCTGAAAAAAAAGAAGACTTTTCAGATTACAACTGTAAAAAAATAAATAAATAATACAATTATGAGTGTATACTTTTGCCTTAATCTACTTGAACTACAATATAATTTTTTTTTATATGCTGTAATTGTTTTTTGAAAAAAAAAAGTATATTAAATAATTTCATATACTTTTTAATTTAAATGTAATTGTCAGCTATAGGATTTGATATATTTTCCAATATTGCATTGACTTCGAGTGTGCGCGAAAACGTGTCGTTTGTCTTGTCGGCGTCTGACGCATTTTCTGCGATGTTGTTTTTGCGTGCTGGTTGTGTCAGGTGTGCAGGAAGTTGGGCATCATCGAGGTGGACTACTTCGGCTTGCAGTTGACGGGCAGCAAAGGCGAGAACCTGTGGCTGAACCTGCGCAATCGCATCGGCCAGCAGGTGGACAACGTGGCGCCGTGCCGACTGCGGCTGCGCGTCAAGTTCTTCGTGGAGCCTCATCTCGTCCTGCAGGAACAAACCAGGTACATGCGCACCTTTTCCACTTATTTCCTCCATTTTGATCATTGGCAAAGTGGCATCTTGCCAAATGATTGTCCTCCATTGCTCATCGAAAATGTCTTTCAATGCATCTGGTACGCAAACGTGGAACCAAAAGTTTCACGTTGATGTTAGCCTGTTACTGAGGCTAGCATGCTAGCGAATACTTTTGATCGGCCTACTTTTCGGTGAAGGGGAGCAACATTTGATTTTTGAAGACATCCGTGATGTGATCTTGAGGCAAGCCAACTTTATTGATATTTATTTGATTGACAATGCAGTTATCGGCCATCCTCGTTTGCTCCAACGCCACGAAACGCCCTCCAGTAACCCGCAACGTGCGCTCTTCCGGGGTTACTGCAGGTCAGTGTGGTGCTGCAGCTCTTTGGATGGCAGCCCACGCTCCCGCCCACTTTCTGCAACCTCTATCACTAAGCCCCTCCCCCAATTCAGGCTTTGTGACTTTGACATTTTTGGGGCGGCCACTCGGGGAGACGTCGCAACAGAAGCCAGCAGGACGTTTGTTGTGGTGGGAGTTGATGTCGCTGTGCACATTTTTTGCTCGGGCAAATACAAAGAAGCCTTCTTCAGGACCAAAATAAACATGCAGGTGTTTTGGTTTGGCTATGCCTCAATTTTTATTCATTTAGTTAAATATTTTCTTCAATGAAATGGTGCAAATTTTTTCAGCTTTTTTTTTTTTTTAGATCAAAATTGGGTTTTGAATTTAAAAAAAACAAACTTTAAAGCTATGCATATTCTTTCACTTTTAAACTTTTTAAATTGACATTAAAATATATTTGTACATTTTTAAAAATGGAATCCTGAAGTTTTGTTTTAAGTGTATTTTTTAAAAGTTATTTGAATTGGCATTTAAATATTTTTTGTACATTTTTACAAATAGAATACTGAAGTTGTATTATGTTTATATTTTTAAATTATTTGAATTGATTTAAATATTTTTGTACATTTTAAAAAATAGAATATTGAAGTTTTATTTTAAGTTTAATATATATTTTTCAAAGTTATTTGAATTGATTTAAATATTTTTGTACATTTTTAAAAATAGCGATCCTCCTTTTTGCCTTTCATTTTCAGCCTGAAAAGGTTTCCAAATGAAACTAACAAAACCACCTTGAAAACTCATGAAATTCAAAAAACAAACAAACCTCAAAACGAATGAAAAAGTAACTAAAATGAAAAATTCCCAAACTATGATGATGATAATAATAATAATAATAATACACACAAAGCCTACTAAAACTTAGTTTGCCAATTGTTTCTCATTTTAGTCAATATTTTTTTTCTTTTTATGCTAGTTTGATTGTGACTGCAAAAGATGCTTCCAAAGAATTATTATTATTTTCTTTTAACTAAACTCGATAAGACATCACTTGTAGCAAAAAATGCAAAGCAGCCCTGCGTGAGGCTGATCTCGTTCACTTGGATGATCAGGAAAAACTATCGATGAAGCTGATGTGGCAAAACATGATGAACCGGTGTGATAAAAAAAAAAAAAAGTTTTTACATTTATCCAATTTATGAGTTCTGTTTTATAAATTTCGTCATTTTAGTTTGTAAAATTGTTCATCCATTCTCTCCGATTATTCCCAGCGAGCAATCTTTAGCTCCAGCTTCTGTTTGATTCTTTTTTTTTTTTTTTTCACCACAAAAACAATCCATGCAGTGCAAAGTGCTCCGTCCAAATCCCGTTTCTATTTATAGCCGCATGCAAGTGGGACTCGCAAGCACTGAGTCAGGAATTGTGCTTGTCAAGGCGCATTAGTTTTTGAGGGTCTTGCGTGTTTCTTCCCAATCTTCCACTCACTATCTGTTATTGGACATGAAATATTCACAATATTCGCAGACGCCTTTTGGAACCCATCATTTGTTTGAAGTCTGATTCCTTTTCAAATGTGACTTTGCACAAGGAGTCTTGCTTTTCAAGCCGTCACCCTTGACCTACTTCATGCACGATGGCCTCATCATCACAAATCTGGTATGCAAAAGGCGCCCGGGATGAATCCATGCGTGCACACGTAGGGAATGTTCAACGGCTGTTTTGCAAACATTAACGAACAAAATGAGGAAAAACGGGGCCGTGCATGCGCGTTCACGTGGCATTGTTTACAAGCGGGTAACATGTTGGTGCGGAGCTCAGCAGTTTTGCAACGACACCAACCAAAACAAGAAAAAGAAAAAAAAAAGAAGGTGACAAGTTCCAGACTCGTTCTGCCTTCGTCATCCTCATCCTTCTTTATAGGCCGTATTTGCGTTACGTAACCTGCTGCACTCACGCAACGGATTATGTAAGGCGACGTTGAGCTACGTCACGTACGGCTGACGGGCTCGCCTCCAACACGCCCGTTGACGTTGTGGGGAACATATGCCAGCATGCATATGGCACCTTTTTATTATTATTATTATTATTATTATTAATAGTAGTAGTCTGGAGATAGACCAATTTTATGTTTTCCCCAGGGCCGATACCGATGCCGATTATTAGTAGTCAAGGAGGCTGATATTTGAAACCGATTTTTCGTTTTTACTAAAAGGGAAAAAAATACAAACTCCAGCTCTTATTTTATTTTTCAAAATGTAGACTTTTTTTTTTTTAATCTTAAACAACAGACTTCATTTTAAATTTCGAAAAAAAACATATATATATATTTTCAGAGAGGTCCCAAAGTTATCAGTAAGTATTAAAAAAAAAAAAAAGTTAAATGGAAACGTAAACAAGTAAATACCAGAGATCTCTAGTTTTCTACCAGAAATATTTTTCCCAAAATTTAAAAATACTTGAAATAAATACCTGAGGGGGAAACAAAACACAAGAAAAGCAGAGGTTTCCCAGGGTCAGCAGTATCTGTTATGAAGTTAACTGTAAATTTAAATAAATGGTTGTCTGGGATTTAAATGGCTTTAAATTGACCTTTTTATTGTCGTGTCCATCAGATTTTGAGAAAAAGGTTGATACCAATATTCGCCAAAATGCCCAATAGTCTAATAATAACTATCATTTATTCAACAATTCTTTGCAGTTGACAGGCTGCATCAAATGCTCTAGCATAAAAAAAACATCTAAATACGTCTTTGGGACAATATTTAAAGATGGAACGAGCAAATGCGTTAAAAAGCATCTTGCGTTGTTTTTAGCACTCCTTCATTAGCCAGACTTTAGTTTATCATGCTTCAGCAGCCATCTTTTTTTTTTTTTTTTTTTCTTAAAGAGCCCAGCTCCCTAAACGCATGAAATGGGCTTTCAACTTCAAGGGTCTGTTGAAGAAGTGAAGTGAGGACATGGAAACCTTCCAGTGGTGAAGTTCTAAAAAAAAAAACCAAATGCTGTTGTTGTTGTAGTTAAGCATCTTATTTGCGTTTAATCTGCTTTTCTGTGGTGTGGACCAACAAACAGACTTGTGTCATTAAACTTCAGCTGCTGGGGGCTGTTTATTTATTTATTCCTCCCTTTCCTCAGTCATATTTGATTTAGTTAGCACCGGGTGCAACAGCAGGGCATGGGCACACGCTTCAATTTTTTATTTTATTTTTTTAAATAAGTATTTAATGTGTTAACCTTTCTATGTTTGTTTAAGTTTTCTTGTTGTTTAGCCACGAGCTAAAGTTTAACTATGGAGAAATCTTGAGCCATTTTTTATTTTTTTTGGTAACGAACCACAGGGCAGCCGGTTGAAACATGCATTTGTATATTAAATATTATAAAAATAACAAATATAAATAATTAGAATCCATTTTCTTAACCGCATAACATATAAATAAAAAACAAAACAATAATAAATATATAATAGTAATAGAGAGCTGATGAATCTTCTTCGCCTGAGGACTTGCGTCCATTTCCCTGCCACTCTTATGAGGTGCTCCCCCTAGTGGCCCACCAAGGAATTGCTCAATAAGTCATGAACAATGGGAGCCGTTATAGTGGCTGTATATTCACTCCAAATATTGCAATACTTGCGTGGGCGTATCGAGAAGCCATCGGGAGACAAAGTATCACCATTTATCGCGATATCAATATATCATCACACTCCTATTTAAGATCAATAATTTTCATGATTGATATTTTAAAAAAAGAAACTTGTTTGCCATCTGTGCACAAAGCGGCAAGAGCCATGCGTTGAGAACGTCCGTCCGTCCGTTTGTTCAGTGCAGGCTGCCAAGCGAGTTTACTGGAGTTCATTGACTGCTAGTAACCCCCGGCCGGCATTTGGAAAGCAGCACAAGCCGCATTGTTGGGACGGAAACGCTTGCGGCTGATTGGCTGCGAGCGAGTGCTGCGGTGTTGGGTTTCACTTTTGTGTGGGGACGTTTTGTTCTCGCCATCCCACTCGGGCTGGAAGACCCCAAAGTGGCACAATGTGCTTATAGAGCGAGACACACTGGGAAGACTTTGTTTCCTTTCCTTTCCTTTAGTTTGGTCGTCCCCTCCTAAGAATTTGTACAAACATTTTGCTTTTCTTCTTTTTAACACATGGATGACTTTTTTTAAATCCCTATTGATTATTCAATCGACTAATTGGATTAATTTGAATGTTGTATTCATGTGTATTACAAAAGTGTACCCCCCCCCCCATTACTATTTATTAACTGGTGATTTGTGTTTATTTCATACTTCGCATCTGTATAGTGATTAAAAAAAACAAACAGAAGATTTGGAGACATTTTAATAAAAAAAAAAAAAGATGACAAACAATTAATCGATTATTAAAATACTTGCCGATTAAGTCGATAATCGATTACTTGTCGATTTAATTTTGACGGCTCTAATCTTAAGAAAAGTTTAAAAAAACAAAACCACTGATCAAGCGATGTTATGTTACTCGTATGATGACGAGCGAAGATACATTTAATTAAAAAAATTTTGGACTAATTAAGTCATTCAAACCCAAAAACGTGTAAACATGTTTTTTAATACTTTGTTCGTCACTCCCAAAAACGTATTTACATGTTTTTATGTTTTTTCTTTATGCAAGAGCATACAGAAGGCTTTGATGCAACTTCTGACATGAAGAGGTGGCTTAAAGCAATAGTAGTTATTACAAAAACGGCCTGCAGGTGGAAGCAGAGTATAAGAGATCAGCCAAGGGCCATATTGCAACAAGCTCTTTTTGTCTTTTTGTTTTCACCAGGAAGGTGAATATTGATGAAACTTAGCTATATTCTGATGCTAATTGTTGTAAAACGGAATTTGGTAGGTTCCATGTTTTAATAGCAATAGAACACAATAATCTGTGGGTCTTGCAAAATCAGTCAAAATTCCGTAAAACAGCTGGGAGCGAAGGGGGTTGCTTCAATTAAAATGGCTGCCAGTGAATGAGTTAAATGGCCTGCCGAAAACCGTTGGAAAACAGATGTCATGCTAGCTGCACAGTTGTTGTTTTTCCCGCCGAGATATGTTGGTAGCTCGCACAAGAAAGAACCGCCGGGTGCCGCGAGATGTTTTTAGCTGCACACTGTCCTGCCTTTCACCAGCGGCGCCCTGCAGGAGTTTCACGCCGTCACCCGGAAACTTTGCCGACCAAACTCTCTAACGGGTTTTATTTACAGCACGGATCGTTTTGATTTATTTCTCCTGCCAGCGTGAGAGGCAGTTTTTGTTTTTGTTGTGTTTTGTGGCGCTTCTGTGGGAGAGTTCATAGTTTGCCCCGCATTCCGCCCCAGAGACGTCAGACTGGATGAGCTGTCAGCTTCCTTGCTGATTCTTTTTTTGTTTTGTTTTCAAAAATAATGTTTGTCCTGAGCCAAACAGCAGCACCTGCTGAGAGACGGGCGGGTACCACGCAACGACTGTGTACCGGCCTCGCTGCGGGTTACTTTTATTTTTATGACCGCCGGCAGGATGTTCGGTCACCGGTCGAGCGCCCGGCCGGTTTCCTTAATTTTGGAAGCTCGGTGATCGGCCAATTCCTTAAAAATAAAGCGATCTTTTCCACCGATCTCATCTCCCTCCTCAGAGGTCTGAAAAAGTCCTCTGCTGCCGAGATGACTCATAGGATTTTCATTTTATTTAAGAGAACGACTTCATGTGCAATTAAAACAACCCATTTGTACTATTTTGCCGATATTGTTCATTGTTTTCCAATAAAACAACATTGGAAGACTGAAGGTGTATGCTGCCCGTAATGAAAAAAATAAATAATAATCGGTATAAAGATCGGCGAATGGGCCGGAAAATTGTGATTGGCGCACCTCTTCTAGATTTGTTTTGTAAGATTACAGAAGCAACAGAACATCGCACAGTAGTAAAATGTGGTAGAAACTTTTCGATGAAGGTTTGACTATTTTGAACTTGATCCAAATTTGGGTCCTTTTGACCTTGGCGGAGGTCTGCACCAAGTACCTGTTGAGTACGTTTAAACAGGTGTTGGGAGGGCTCAATAACCATAAACGGACGCAAAGTAAATGTGATTTTGAGTTGATGGAGAAAATAATCCCTGTCAAAAAAGAAGCGAGGTTCCGTTGATGCTCGGTGACCGACGGTAACCTGGCTCCGCCTAAACTGTAGTAACCCCGGCAGGTGGCTTGTCCTCTAGTAACCCGAGGTTGGAACCCTGCTGCTCTCCAGTCTATTGTTTGCATCAGGTAGGTCGCTGCTGCGTCACATGACTCCTGCTGCGCCTGACACAATGGAGCAGTGTTTGCTGTGCGTGTGTGCGGAGGTTAGCCGGGCGGTCTACGAATGGGATGTTGGACACCATATCAAAGCAGAGTTTGCTACAACGCGCAGGTCGGCGGGCTACGCCGACAGCTGGTTATGCTCTGGCTTTATCGGGAGCAGCACTTGTAGCCGAAGTGTATTTGCCACCCCCCGGATGTTTACATCAGTCCCTGAAGACGGGATAAGGAAGCGCTGCTGACTTACTGTAGTCCCCCACGGACCACCTCCTCGGAAGAGACCGTAAAGAGACTCGAGCTATGTTTATGTCAAACTATTTAGTTGGGTTTGTCACGGTCAAACTTGATCTTGGAAACATTTTGCGCTGTTTCCGTCCTGTCTCAGATACTACCTCCAAAAGCTGAGACATTGCTGGATCGTATTCATTGCCCAGCGCTGCGCATTGATGGGGCGAGTTGCCTTCAAGTAGCACCATTCCGTACCATACCCCAATCAAAAGACACTTTTTTTTTTTTTCCAGCTTGCTGTCCTTTGTGAGGTTCCGATGCGGCATGAGAGAGTCGATATCAGGAATTTGCACGTTTCTGACTCTTTATCAGAGTTGTGGCACCCAAGATCCCATTGTGAAGTTTTACCCTGGAGGAGACTCGCTACCCGCACCCCAGAAATAATCGCTGATGGGTGGGTCACTTGGTCCTGTCTGGAAAGGACTGTCAGATCAACTTACAGCTCGCAAATGGTCCATACAACTTAGTGGCGGATACAAAACTGAAAAAGTGTCCCAATGTGAGTCACTGGTAGGCCTGCCCAACCTGATTGACAGTTCCAACCTTCTTAAGGTTACTGTGCCGTAGGTCAACTGCAGGAGGAGTTGCCGGCCAGGGTTACTTCAGTTCAGAGAGTGAGTGATGATGTCAGGACTATCAGTCAGGGTGTTCTGGTCTCCTGCTGCTTGAAGAATTCCTTACATCTCTGTGGACAAAACAATGGTCCGCCCCCTTCCCCGAGCCAACGTGTATTTTTCAGAGTAGTTGCTGTTTTCTTTGGCCGGGCCAGAACTCCGTGTTCTCGCCACGTTGGTTGTTCACGCCAAACAAACACAGCTTCTCCTCGTAACGCCGCCGCGTTTTCATCGAGATGAGTGGGCTGATATATTCCCTCCCGCAGGGCACTGTTCGTCTTCTGACAAAAAGTACGAATCGCTGGCCAAAACATTGTTGCCGGCAACTGCAGCGAGACTTACTGCCACTCTCTCAGCAGTCCCTTTTTTACGGGAACTTGTGATTGTCCCTCTTGCTGAGGCATTGAAAACAGAAAGTGAGTCATTGTCGATCCCGCCAGTTCCGCCTCATTATGTCCCAGTTTTCCCAGTGACTTCGCCGGTGACATTTGAAAATAGCGAACACAAAGACTTGTAGTATACGGAATGTCAAGTTTCTAGCGGTAACCAGTTCCCGTTTCCTCCACCAGACACATTTTCTTTACGCATGTGAAAGAGGACCTCCACAACGGCCACCTGCGCATGGGCTCGGAGCAGGCTGAGGAACTGAGCGCCCTGCTGGCCCAGGCAGAGTTCGGCGACTACAACCAAAACACGGCCCGCTACTGGTACTTGGAGCTCTGCGGCGAGGAGCCGTGTCCTGCCACCGTCAACAGGTAAAGGCGAATATAACACATATGTAACAAGTCCAAATAGGTCAATTGAGCTGAGCGTAAACCAATCAAGACGCAAGACGTCATGTCTGTGACGGCACATGCGTTTTGCTGCAATCCAGCTCCCTAAACCCTCAACCAACTATGACAAATGTCATCAAACTTTCTGGGAGAGCACATACACAACCAGTCGAATCCCTCCAAAACGACCAGAAACTACGTCTGCACTAAGGTCATGTTCTCCATTGTATAAATAACGGCCGACCTTTCATCGCAGCATCGTGTCCAGACACAAGGCCCTGGAGGGCTTGAGCCAGGCCTCGGTGGAGTACCAAGCCCTGCAGCTGGTCTCCTCGCTGGAGCACTACGGCGTGGAGTGGCACTGGGCCCGCGACGCCAGCGGCCAGCGCCTGGCCATCGGCGTCGGACCCGAAGGTATCGCCGTCTGTAAGGACGACTTCAGCCTCATCAACAGGTGCGTCCCAACCCCAAGGCCTGTTCCAACAACTGACCCTCGTTCAAACCAGAAGTCCGCTTTGAGTTTGACACCCCCGTGCGCGTGGTTCATTCCTCTGCGCAGGGTCAGCTACCCCGTTATCCAGATTGCCACTCAGTCGGGGAAGACCGTGTACCTGACCGTCACCAAGGACAACAACGACAGCGTGGTGCTCATGTTCAAGCTGATCAGCAACCGCGCCGCCAGTGGCCTGTACCGAGCCATCACAGAGACCCACGCCTTCTACCGGTAAGCGGCTCTTTTCGCAACAAATGTAGCAACTTTTGTCAACAAGACACCTAACGCCCAATTCACACTGACTGCGGAACGGACGTCGCAAGAATAGACCGCATTTGAGTCTGCGTGTCACTTCACACCGTCTGTGGTGCGGAACAGATGCGGCAGGTTTCTGCAAGCGTTTTATTTTTTCCCCGAACGGCATGCGGATTTTCATGAAGCTGACGAAATTACATGAGCCGGACAGGAAGTCGGGCGTCTCGCTTCAAGGTCAATCCGGTATATTTCAAAATAAAACTTTTTTTTTTTTGCAGCAGCAGCAGCATAGGAAGCGCATATGGTGAGTAATGTTAAGATGCTTCACTGTATACATTGCTGTAGCGTTTTGTATGAATAGCCGTTCTTTTGAGGGATAAAAGTGCAGAGAGTAACGCGCTAATTAGCATTAGCAAGTTCGACTGGAGTAGATCATGACAATTATTTGCTCATCTATAAAATGAAGCAGAAATCATCCATCCATTTTCTTGACCGCTTATTCCTCAGGGTCGCGGGGGGGTGCTGGAGCCTAGCTCAGCTGGCTTTGGGCAGTAGGCGGGGGACACCCTGGACTGGTTGCCAGCCAATCGCAGGCAGAAATTGTCAATCAAATCATTTTGAATCATAAATTGATTCTGAATTGAATCGCAGACTCTAAAATCGTAATCGACTCGTGAGACAGTCAAAGATTCCCACCCCTAATATACACGGTTGTTATCGTGTGAACTCAATTCTCCAGCGTGAACCCCCGGATGTCGTACGGAAAATGCACCGCGTCCGTTCCGCAGTCGGTGTGAATTGGGTGCAATGGCAGCCCAAGACATAAAAAGTGAATTTTCAGCATTTTGTGTTTTTTTTTTCGCATCTGCTTAAGGTGCGACACGGTGACCAACGCAGTGATGATGCAGTACAGCCGCGACTTCAAAGGCCACCTGGCATCACTCTTCCTCAACGAGAACATCAACATGGGCAAGAAGTACGTCTTCGACATCCGCCGCACCTCCAAGGAAGTCTACGACCACGCCCGCCGCGCCCTCTACAACGCCGGCGCGGTGGATTTGACGTCGCGCTCCGGGGGCGAGCGCTCGCCGCCGTCGCGCTCGCCCAGTCGCCAGGACGGCTCGGACGACGACGACGATTGCGGCAGCTGCCAGCAGAGTCGGGCGCTGCAGGAGAGGCTGCACAAACTGCAGGAGGCGCTGTTGTGCATGCTGTGCTGCGAGGAGCAGATCAACGCCGCCTTCTGCCCCTGCGGGCATCTGGTGTGCTGCCGGACGTGCGCCAACCAGCTGCAGGTGAGGCTCGAGGGCGCTCCGTAACAACATGATTCACGACCAAAGAAAGCGGTGCTTATCCAACGACGCCAGTGTTCATTTTGACAAGAAATTTGAATTTAGTTTTCGTTCTTGTCTTTTGACTACAAGTAATTAAAGTTTTAGTCAGAATGCTGAAAACATCCCACAAATGTTATTCAAATTTTTATTCTCCTCGCTTTTTTTTTTTTTTTGCCAAGAAACAACTCGCACATAATACTTCAGATTGACACCGTTCAAATTTCAACTTGCTTCAAATATTCACGCCTTCCGGGCTATATATCGTCTGATTCCACACAACTTACAGTACTCGCACAATTTAACGTTAAATATCAACTTTTCCCCATTCATTTTCAATGGGACTGACATTGAACTTTGTCTAAGTCCCACTTCCATACATACAGCTGCTCAACATTACCAGCTCGCTCCATTAAAAAAAAAAAAAAGACCATATTTGGACATTTATGTTTGTCAGAAAGCGCTGCATGAAAATGTAATCAATAAGATTAATTTGCCCCCAAAAACCCCCAAAGTGACCATATTTGGACATTTTCTTTTTGCCGTTTCCTGGCAGTTGTGTCCGGTGTGTCGCTCGGAGGTGGAGCACGTGCAGCACGTCTACCTGCCCACCTGCACCAGCCTGCTCAACCTGGCCATGGCCGACCAGCGGGCCAACCGAGTGGTGGGCGGCGGCGGGATCCCCGTGTCTATCTGTCGTGACGACTGCGGCGGGGACAACTACGACAAAATCTTCACGCACACGTGAGGGTTACCTCAGCACGACTTTTTTTTTTTTTTTTTTGGGTCCGTGTTCCGTTTCCTGGACTGTTGATGGACAAGCCACTCCCCCTCACTTAAGCGTGCGTATTTGTGCGTGAACTGCCAAATGTTTTTAGCCCTTGAATTTCGACGATCAGTTGAGCTGATACGTCACACGTCCCACCCCCACTTCTTTTTCGTTTTAGCTTGATTTCATTTGTTTTACTTTTCGAAAGCTTCCCAAACATTTTTAAACGAACTGGACATTTGTTTCACAGTGTTTTTGTTTGGTCTTGAGTTCATGTTTCCATGCTAACGAGGAGGCTTGGATAACACGTGCATCCAGACACTCCGCATTTTAGCACACCTTTTTATGTCGACGATTCTCCATGCCAAAGGACAGCGCAAACAAGACTACCTGCAGTTAAAACAAAAGCAAGGGTGGGCAAGCTGAGACCTGCGCGGAAAAACTCCCAATTCTTCACAATGGAGCATTTCAAAGTCAAAGTTTACGTTGAAATGATGAAAGCTCAAAACGGCAGGCAAATCTGCATCATCCCCCGAAAATGGATCCCTAAAAAATCAAGATGGTGGCCCGCCCCTGCTTTCAAAGCCTCCTTTGGCGACGTAGAACATTTCGAGTGACTCTTTTGGAAAGGGTACGAAGATGTGTGCAATACCTGCCTGCTTGTTGATTTCTTTTATTATTGTTATTATTTAAATGTCAACTATTTAAAAATGTACATTGTCACTTTAGCAAGGAAGCTGCATCATCACTGTTTTTAGTTTTGGCCTTAATGTAGCAGCACCACCGTCATCGTCTCCAACACATTTTTTTTTCTTTCTTTCTTTTTTCTTTCTGTTAAGAAGAAGAAAGTTAGTCGCCGCAAGGGACTTTAATTTTTCACAAGTAGCGATTTGTTTCTGTTTTCTGAAGCATTCGATGCTCTCCGTAGGATTATGATGCTTTTGACAAAGTATTAATAAAGTTGTTTTTTTATGAATACAAACTTGGCTTTGTTGCATTGAACACGTTATGGGTGTCATGAATTCAAAGAAAACAATGACATCATTTGCCAGCACGAGGAAAGCAGATGAAATATTTCAAAGCGGCTCGACAGGTTTTGAAGAACAAGCTTACTACGTGTCAAGTCAACAAAATACTCTTGAGTGCAGTATGGGGCCCCTGCAGGCTACTTTTTTTTTTTTTTTTTAATGGCGGAGGGGCCCCTTGCCAACTTTCAACTGCCCTTAAAAGGGATACTTGACTCATTGAGCTATTTTCAGAAGTAAAAAGTTGATATTTTGTCTGAAATTAATGTGGTGACTTCATTATTTTCCGTGTACAATTAATACCTTTTTAAAAAGTCATTTTTCTACCTTTCGACTGATGACATCACCTGTGCTGCGGAAGTAGGTCACGACCAATCATGACTCACTTTACTGACCAGCAGAATCTCAGCAAATGAATTTAATGTGAATTAATTAAAGTTCGATACATGTTAATAGCGTAACATGATATATAGATAACATATGAAATGTTACAGGCTATTTTTCAGAACATTTTTTTTCTTTGACATCACCTGCGCCGAGGAAGCCGGTAACGACCAATCGTGGCTCAGTTTACTGACCAAACCCAGAAAACAGGTGAGTCATAATTGGCCGTTACCTACTTCCTCAGCACAGGTGATGTCATCATCAGGTGAAAACATTTGTTTTTAAAGGTATTAACTGTACATGAAAAATAAGGAAGTTATCAAATTCATTGTGGACAAAATATAAACTTTTCAACTGCAGAAAATTGTTCAATGAGTCGAGTATCCCTTTAAGAAGTAAAAAACAAAAAACAAAACTTAAGATATGGTCATGTGGAGGTCCTCAGGGGTCAATCCTGGGTCCCATACATTTATTTACTTTGGATACAGATGCAAGATATTAAAAAGTTCCGACAAATATTTGACTTTTCCAGTATTTTGATCAATTAATATTAAACTGCTAGTATAAATAAATAAATAAATAAAATGATCTGCATACACAAATCAATTGAGCTCAACAAACAATTCAAAACCGTAATTTCCTCGGCTTTTACTTTTTTCCCCATAAGGAAAAAAATATATATTTCCACGATCAAAATTGCAATTTTTGCAACACATTGCTATATAGTATGACAAGTTCCATTTCTTGTTTTGTGGTTATCGTGACACTTACTCCTTCCTCTTTATAGTGTAGTTTGCACTGGATTCAAAGCATAAGATTTTGTTTGTGTATTTAAGATGCAAAAGGGCCATAAAAAAGGTTAAAAGTTAACTCTTCTATCAACAAGATGACTGATTTGCTGTTTTAAATCCCAGACACACATTTCCATGCGTGTCCGGTTTCAACTGGTTACCTGTTAATCATGCAGGGGGCTATTTTTCTTTTTTAATAAATGAAATATTGACAAGGCAAGAGGATGTGAAATTCATGTTTATTATTGACATTATATTTGAAGAATATCCATTGAATGCTGCCACCTGCTGGTGGCTTTAGGGGTTACACCTGTATTGGCACCTGACAGTTGTCCTGAACGGAAGAATGCGTTTGTGAAAGCGAGGCGTTTGATTTTTTCTAGGGCAATGAGGTGAATTCCCGGCGAGGATTTGCATCCAGTACGACCGCCGGCAAAGGCCAAAATCCAAATTCAAAGCAAAATGCTACACGGCGTACGTTCGACCGACTTTCCAACGACAGGTGAAATTCGCTGACAATTCGGACTAACTGGTGCCGGATGCAAATATTTTCCAAACACTTGGAAGTCATCTTGTGTTTGCTCAAACTTTGCTGCCAAGCTCCGCCCACAAACGCAAAGGGATAACTTTTCATTCTTGACAGTTTATTCGTCATCCATCTTCTTGTAAAATCTCATTTGAACTTGACTTGACCATCAGGTCAAGATTTACATCCGGTACGAAATGGGCCAAATGCCCGGGAAGACGCGGGAGACCACTCGGGGATGTAACGCCAACGGCAATATGATGATATTGCGTTATTAAAACTGCCACGATATTGTCATCATCATGTCACAATATAAAAAGCAGCACATCTGTGAAAAAAAAAGGTTGATTTAAATTTGTACAGTTCTAGCTCTCTGGTGGCTATTTTTTTTTTTAGTGCAGTTTACTTTTCACAAGGCATATTTTGGCCCTTCTCTGTTTTAAATCCATGCCAATCGACAGACAAAGGGGAACATAATGTATGTAGTTGTTTTTATTATTATTAGTTTAGTTTGTTAGTTTCAGTATTAGTTTTAGTTGTTTTTTTTAAATGTGTATTACTTGTGCGCAATATTTCTAAAAATGTCATGGGAGCGACGCCATCTTTTGGTGCTTTTCTATTGGCTGCTGCTCGATGATGTCACTTCTGTGTGACACACTTTCAAACGTCCTTTTTCCGGTTAATCTCAAAATAAATCGACTTCAAATCACATTGAAAATCACCCCCAAAGGCTCATGCAGTAAATTGAAATGACCAAAAATGAAGGACATTTTTGCAACAATTAGAGTTGGTTTGAGTTAGTTTTGTAAACATAAAATGTAGTTTCAGTTCATTTCCGTTTTTTAAAAAATATTTTCATTTTTATTTTATTTTTGACCGAAATTGTTTTTGAATTTTAGTTGTTTCGAACATCCAGGCTGGATTTTGTGCCAATCACGAAGCACTGGTGCCGGACAAAAAACACATTTTCGGACTCATTTTCGATGCCAACTGACATCTTCAAAACCAAAATGGCTGACTGGCCGTGCATTTCACAGCATAGCGTCTTTTTTTTTTTTCCCTCCCAATTTCCATGCGAACGAACGCCGTGCCGGATTTCGTGCAAATCCAACCCACCGGTGCCGGCCGGATGCAACCAAGTTGTCCCTCTTGCGGTTTGCTCGCAATGCTCCGAGCGGACACCGGGTGTGCTCTTTAGCACTGCAGCACACGCCACTGCAGCAAGTGTGTGTCACTGGAGGAAGAGGAGATGCAAGAGGGTGGAGGAGGAGGAGGAGGAGGAGTAGGGCGTGAAGGCCCAAATAAAGCCATGTGGGCCGGGGCAGGGCTGGGCCCCCCTTTGCTATAAATACACTGGCAGCCCGGAGGCTCGGATTTGGCGGTTTGGACTTTGGACACGGGACCGCCGCCGCCGTCACAGCTGCAGCAGTTGCCTTCCTCAAAGGAATTACATCACCATCATCGTCATCGTCGTCATCATCATCATCATCATCATCATCATCCGGGATGCCTCGCGTGGACGCGGACCTCAAGCTGGACTTCAAGGATGTCCTGTTCCGGCCCAAAAGGAGCAGCCTGAAGAGTCGCTCCGAGGTAACGTCCAGGAAGTCAACACGCCTCACCAAAAGTCACTTTTTGTTTGGATTCTGCATCACGTTGTGTACATCTTCGGCTATCGTGTTGTTGTTCCGTCATGAGAGCGCTTAATGGCCGCCCCAAAGATCGACGTGACCTTCTCCAAAGGCGAAAACCACTTGTCACTGATTGCATTCTTATTTATGGAAGCTTTTTTTGGTTCATTAGCCGCAACAAAGTCCTGCTTGCCAAATAGTCAACCCAACCCAAAAGACACGAAGCCTCCAAACAAGTGCTTCTCACTCGCCATCTCACACCATCAAAAATGTTTTCAATCGTACACATCATATTTTATATCAGTGATTTTTTGTTTTTTTTTGCTGCATTGCGGTGTTTTGTGACGGCCATTTTTCAAGAGTCAGGGCAAAAGAGTGCACAAAGGGCAGAGAAAAACCAAGTAAATAAAAGTACAAGCAACAAAGCACACCTGGCCAACAAGGCGTGTGACGATATATCAATATCGCGATAAATCGTGATACTGTGTCTCCCGATAGATTATCCATACGCGTACGCAAGTATCGCGATATTTGTACTTAATATACAGCCATGAAAACGGCTCCACTGGTCATGACTTATTGAGCAATAATTTCGACTTGGACTTGACTTTATTGATCCCTTTGGGATGGCTCCCTCTGGGAAATGTACATTTCCAGCAGCAATAAGGTCAAAATATTCATAGGATATATCGTATATGGAAGCAAGCACACAATCGCTTCACAAAAAGAGAACAAAGAAAATAAAAGGAAAAGACGTTAAATAAGTTAAAAGAGCTAAAAAAACGGAAGAGCTACTGGAGATGCAGCCGTCTACACAGCGCCTTTGAAGAAAAAAAAAATTAAATAAAAATCATAAAAGTGGCGGGGAAATGGACGCAAGTCTTCAGGCGAAGAAGACTCATCATTTAGAAAAAATTATTATTCTTTATTATTATTCTTGTAAAATCCAATACAAAAATACAACTATTCATGTAAAAAAAAAAAAGTTTCTCTACAAAAAATACAAGCAATTTTTTTTTTTTTAATTATGGCTCCCCCCTCCAAGTTATTACGCTTTTTTTTTTTTTTTTTTTTTTTACTGCTCTTGCAACAAAACTTTTTTCATCTCAAATTTTTTTCCCCCTTAGACTATATCACTAGTTTATTTGAAAAAATATCCTCATTAAAACGCCTAAAAATATTTTACTAAAATATGTATTGAGACTATATCATTTTTTTTAATTAAAAAAAAATTCTCATTGACATAACGCCCAAAAATACTTTACTAAAATGTGCAAAGTCTCATATCATCATAAATATTTTTCATCTTAAAAAAAAAAAAAAAAAAAAAAAAAAGAGAGACATTTTCACGACAACTCACGGGAACCCAAATCTCAAAGTTTGTAGCACATTTCCAAAGCTTTCGCTCTTGCGAATCTTTGCGTGGCGACAGAATACGACAGCGTGCCGCTTGAAATTGTGGGACTGGCAAGTGCTGCCGGGAGGGACAAACCGCCGCAACACAAGTCCGGCTGGACTTGTGCAAAAAAAAAAAAAAGGTGTTTAAAAATAGAGGCGTGCGCATTCCAGACGTGGCAGCAACGCGACACGTGCACGTTGTGAGCACAATCCGGCAAATAGAACGTCAAGAGGTGTGAATAAGTCACATACAGCGGATACAAAAGTCTACACACCCCAGGTGCAAATGCCAGGTTTCAGTTATGTACTTCAACATTTGATTTGGTGTTCATCAGAAGCTCTTTAAAGTGGCAAATGGCAAATAGTTGAATGTGATTGGCTCATTCAGAACGCACACACATGCCTCGATAGAAGTGGGTGTGCACGCTTGTAACCGTGTGCTAATGCTACTTGTACACTAGGTGGACCTGCAGAGGACGTTCACATTCCGCAACTCAAAGCAGACGTACTCGGGAATCCCCATCATCGCCGCCAACATGGACACCACCGGAACCTTCGAGATGGCCCAAGTACTCAGCAAAGTACACACATTTTTTTGGGGGTATATTTTAAATTAACACATACACAAATTAGGACTAAGAAACCGACAACAAGGAAATTCTGTTTGTTTTGTTTTTTTTCTTTTCTGGTTCTACTTTCAATTAAACATTTGGGTAAATACAGCATTTAAACAAAATAGATAAATGTAACAACAATTTTTTTTTTTTTTTACGTACTCTTCGTATTTATATAAAGTAAGTAATAATGTACTACAGACATTTGCAATGCTTGTAAATGTTGATTTCATGTCCAGAGATTATATACTGTATACAGTAACTTTATGCCTTAACTAATTTACAAGGTAGTTTAATTTTACAGTAGATAACATATTCATGTTTGCCTCATAATAAAATACATTTTACGTTACAAGCTGGTCCTAATTAATTCATGATAATTTTGCTATTGTGCGTAATGACAAAAGACGGCTTTTTCTTACATGCATCCTTTTTTAAAACTGGGCGTTTTTCAGGAAGCAAAAAAAAAAAAAAACTCAATAAATTAATTAGTAAAGTAGAATTAAGCCAAACTTTACTAAACCACACAAGTTGCAATTAGTGTTGGATTGCTACTCACGAATGTTCAGTTGGATGGAGAGATGATGGCGACAATTGGGTGCGACCACGTCCGTCAGCTTGATGGATTTCAATCACATTTGCTACGAGAAACAATCAAAACACAAGCGTTAGCGTTAGCGTTAGCGTTAGCATGCTAGGTCGCTAATCGGGATTAGCATTTTTGCTTTTCCACACCAAACATTCCGTCGGAGAACAACAAAATACATAAATAAATATAATGAGTACTCACTCTGCATCGCCTTACAAAGAATCCAAAAACGAACCTGAAGACTCTTTTGGCGAACATTTTCATCAAAACTTGTTCAGGTTTTGCGTCTGTTACTAGTAATCGCAAGTGACCCAACCAAACTTCCTGGTATAACCACGCCCACCACTACCTAATTGGACATTACAGCAGCCAATGAAATTAAAGGACCGCAAAAATTGATGTGCATTGGAAATAAAAATAAATAAAAATAAAAAATAAATTAAAATTAAAAAATAAAAATAAATACATAAATTAAAATAAATAAATAAATAAATAAATAAATACATAAATAAAACTTTGATCACATGAATCGCAAGACTTAAAAAAAAACAAGTTAAGGAACCTCTAACTATTGTAAAAAATTAATAATGATATAAAATACTTTTTGTTTGTTCCTGTTTCAGCACACGCTCTTCACAGCCATTCACAAGCACTACACGGTGGACGAATGGAAGAACTTTGCTGATAATCACCCACAGTGCTTGGAGGTAAAGCCTTTTTATAATAATAATGATAATAATAATAACAACAATAATAATAATAATAATAAACTTGGTCTTTGAGGTGAGTTTTTTATGAGAAAAATAATTCAGTATTCCATTTTTGTAACAATATCCAAACATCACCATACGATATTATCACGATATGAAGCTCCCGATACGATAATGATCACGATATTCTGGGGAGGTTGACGATATTTATAAAAGGTCACACACAATATTGTAAAAAAAAAAAAAAAAAAAAAAAAAAAGGAGCTCATAGTAAAAAACAACAACAACACAATATTGTACAAAACAGCAATGCAAACCACCATAAAAAGGGCCAAAACATCCCTAATGAAAATTAATTGCACTAAAAAGTAGCCACCAGAGGGTGCTCAAATGGAAAGCGAAGTTGTTTTTTCTTACCAGATGTGTTGCTTTTAAATATCTGTGAACGTGGCGACGATGACAATATTGTGGCAGTTTTAATATCACGATGTTGCCCCTTATCGTTATCGTTATGACATCCCTATTAGCATGTCGCCGCTAGCTCGGGCAGCGGCAGCGGCGACCTGGACAAGTTGTGCGCCATCGCCCGGGCCGTGCCCGCCCTCAAGTACATCTGCCTGGATGTCGCCAACGGATACTCGGAACACTTTGTCGACTTTGTCAAGACGGTGCGAGGGAAGTTCCCCGCGCACACCATTATGGTAAACACACACACACACGCACAAAAAGCATATTTTTTCAAAAATATTCCAAAAGTATAAATGAGTGGATTTTCATGCCGTTTTTGTTTCCCTTTGCGCATGCGTGCAGGCCGGTAACGTGGTGACGGGGGAGATGGTGGAGGAGCTCATCCTCTCCGGGGCTGACATCATCAAAGTGGGCATCGGACCAGGTGGGCAAAAATCTCACGTGACTTGTTGCTATGGGCACAGTTCAGAGGACGCCATTTTAATCAACAGCTGAAATCAGGTTCGCTGTTGAAATCGCTGCACTGTATCCACCAACACGTTACAACAGCACCATCTGGTGGTGGGAGTGCACCGGTTCAGAACATCTCGTACAGAGAGTTGCTTTTTGCAAATAATTGAATTATTATTCATACTTTAGACTCAGTTCGTGCTCGTTTGTGTGTATTTTAGGGTCAGTGTGCACGACGAGGATCAAGACGGGCGTCGGTTACCCTCAACTGAGCGCCGTCATCGAGTGCGCCGACTCGGCCCACGGACTCAAAGGACACATCATCTCTGTGCGTATTATTGCGTATCACAACGTCAAATTATAACTTAAGTGTCGCTGCTATCACACGATGATAATCACATTCGACTTGGACAAGTTGCAAGTAATGCTCGGCAGTGGCCAATAGAGGGAGCCCTCATCAAAAACCTGTGCAGCGGCTTGACTGATGTGAACGGTTTTTGTTTGTTTGTTTTTCCTCAGGATGGCGGTTGCAGTTGCCCCGGAGATGTCGCCAAAGCCTTCGGTGAGTCCGTTCGAGGGCTCGTAGCCGGGTTCACATGGAAACTTTTTCGCCATTCCGACTGAAATGATTCCGAATGACGATCTCTCGTCATCTGTTTACATGCGGATGCGGCACGATCCATTCCGATCTGCCGCCGCCCGCAAAAACAAACAAACGACCTAGCTCTTGAAATTGATGACTTAAATTGTGAACCTGATAATATCATTTGAACGTTTTTGGACTGTTCAAGGCGCGGGCGCCGACTTTGTGATGATGGGCGGCATGCTGGCGGGACACGACCAGTGCTCGGGCGACTTGATCGAGAGGGACGGCAAAAAGTTCAAACTCTTCTACGGGATGAGCTCTGACACGGCCATGAAGAAATATGTCGGGGGCGTGGCCGAGTACAGGTAACTAACGCTTGATTCCCCGTAAATACAATCATGAACATTCAATTCATTGAGAAAAATACAATAAAATATAAAATAAAAAGATGAACTTTCAGTTGAATGCTAGTCCACATCAAAGTTTAATTCCAATTTTAACCTGTAGGGGGCAGTCAGTACTTTTTTTGCAGCTTCTCACTACAATTAACTGTTGTTGCTGATTTTGTCCACCGGAGGGCGCACTGATCCAAGGATTTCTTTTGGACATTTTTGAAATTTGGCTGTTCAGATTTGAGGCATGGATTTTTTACCTGTTTTTTTTTGCTACGCTGCAATTAGATAATATAAATGGGAATATTTTCAGAATGTTGCATTTGGGCCATAAAAACAGTAAATATTTAGATTTGACAAATGTTTGAACTTAGACAACTAACCTTGTTGATTAATCTAATAATCAAATCAACCATGTACTACATATTATATTATGTATGCAAATTAGAGGTGGAACCTGTGGGTACCTCAATATACAATATCGAAATGCGATACAAGGCTCACGATAACGATCATCCCATGATATGACGATACCATGATTACCGATATATTGCTCAGGTTATAAAGCCACGATAAACTATGACAAAACTGATCAAAAAATAAAATTAAATAATCATAATAATAAGAAATAAATAAACACAAAAAATAAATATCAATAAATATAATAATCATAAATAAAAAAAAAAAAATCATGCGGAAATCTTTTGGTGCCACGCAGGGCGTCGGAGGGCCGCACGGTGGAGGTTCCGTACCGGGGCGACGTGGAGGCCACCGTCCGCGACGTCCTGGGAGGCGTGCGCTCCACCTGCACGTACGTGGGCGCCGCCAAGCTGAAGGAGCTGAGCCGCCGGACCACCTTCATCCGCGTCACGCAGCAATCCAGCCAAATGTTCGCATAGCGCCCCCCGGTGGGCCGGAGGCTTCGGGGGGCATCTCGGGATTCTCTGCCGTCGACGCACGACCGATTATTGGTCACGAGCTATGAAATGTATTTAAGAGCGGTGCCTTGACTTACAAGCTGAATTGGTTCCGCAAGCACGTTTGCGACTCAAAACATTGACATGCTGAAATGTAATAAATGAAGACGACGGTCACAAGAGCTCATTAAGATGCAGTAACAGTCATCACCGCTCAATGTGACACCCAAAGACGACTATAAGACACCAAAGGCTCGTCGTTTTTTTCTTTTTCTGCTGCTCGATTGAGGGGGCAAGAAAATGCAAAAAAAAAAAAAAAAAACAAGATGTCACTTTCTGGTTCAATGCAATAAAAGACGTCTGCTTCTTCACTCGCGCTCGTCATTGTGTGGATGCAGGAATCTTTTTTTTTTTTTTTTCCTGATGGACCTTCAATTTCAGACAAAATTGTACTTTTTCATAAAAAAAAAAAAGGCATATTTTACATTTTTGTGATAAAGCTGCATATTTTCAAGAAAAAAAAAGTGATATTTTTGAGGAAAAAAGGGATTTCATTGCAACTAAAAACACACATTTTTAATTTTTTTGGGGGGCAATTTGTAATGAAAAATGTTTTTGAGAAAAAGCTTGATCTTTTCCAAAAACATAACTTTAGAAGAAAATGTGCACTTTCAATTAAAAAGTTGTACATTTTTAAATGTTATGAAAAAAAGATTTATTAGAATGGAAAAGAAAAAGTGTTGCATATGCTTTTGATTCAGAAAATAGTTTTATGTTTTTGGTCAATTTTGGGTGGAAAAAAATATTTTTGGGGGGTGGCGCAGGCTAGCTATTTTGGGGAATTTATTTTTTTTTAGAAAATCATATATAATTAATTTTTATTTTTAACATTTTTTTTAAGTGTATTTCCAATTAAAGTTGCAGATTGTTTGATTATTTTTATTTTTTTTTAAACGCATTTACTTTTGAATGTGGATTTTTTGTTGAAGGTGGCAGTGTTTCCTAAACGTTCTCTTACGGTCTTTGGTGTCCAATAATATGAAATTTAGCATGTTTGGGTAAATTCTGCAACCTTGAACGAACGCTGACGTGAAATGAACGTTTGCTAGCAAACGTTCATCCCTCGGCGGAATGTTTGTTTTTTGGATCTGTTGCATGCTTTTTCCCATCACTCATTTTTCATCTGCGTAAAAGATAAATGCGTGTCGAGCGTGTGACAGACACAGGTGGGTCAAAACACACCCCCCCCCCCCCCCCCAAAAAAAAAAAAAAAAAAACACACAAAGTGCCCGTTTATTCCCGATATGTCAAGATTTCATTTTTTTCTGAAGAGGTGCATTTGTACACAGACGTCAAATATTCATACAGACGCCAGCTAGCTTGTCGGCATGGCTAGCGAACGCAGGAACAAGAAGAAGAAGAGGCGGGGCAAAAGGAGGAGGAAGAGGAAGATGACGGTGAGTACAATAGAGTACAAATTGCGCCCCCTGCAGGCCTCATTGTCCTTTGCGAGCCACCTGTCAAAGTCCAGTACCTCGGACGGTGCAGAAGGGGGCGGGGACGACAATCCTGGACATCATCACCATCATCATCATCGTCAACATTGTTAATTAATCGTGTTAAAATATTTCTCGTCGTATACAAGCCAAAAACAGCCCAACTTCCAAATTGAGTCAAAACATTAAAGTGGGTCGATACATGTTTTTTTGTTTTTTCTGCCTGAGTTGGTTATCATCCAGCACTATGGACAAACAAAACAAAATACAAAAACTGATTAAATATTATTACACACACACAAAAAAAAAAAAGAAGTGCCCACAAACTGTATTTTCCTTTTGTGTCATTTTTCTTTTCAATCGTCATCCAAAAAAAAAAAAAAAAAAAAAAAACCTCAAAATCTTAGTTTTTTTGTTGTTTTGTTTTTAAATCAAGTTGTGCAAGAAAAATAACTGAGTGGGAAAAAAAAGTGACCCTCCATGGTGAGGATGCTTGTCAGAAAACAAAATCAAAATGTGGACATTCTGGTCCTTTCCGAGCGGACAACGTGACAAATGCACAAAAAAAAAAAACAATCGTTAGGACGACGACGTCATCGGATTACGTGCAACAACAAAAAACAACAAAACAAACAACGCTCCAATTTTATCATTGGTAAGTTAGCAGTCCAAGATGGCGGATGCTACACTAGACAACGCAGAAGAAAACAAAAATAATTTATCGTTATTTGAATCAACACTTTCTGCCTCTTTCACAACCTTCCAAATCGACATCAACCAAATTATTTTGTTTTTTTTGTTGGACTTTTCTGCCATTTTCTGAACCCCCTCCATTTTGTCGCATTCGGGTGGGACAAAAAAGATCCAAGATGGCGGTTGCAATGCTAAATAATGTGCAAAACGAAACAAAAAATAATATTAGTCTTTTTTTTTTTTTTTTTTTAAAGGAGTTTTGTTTGCTTTTTGTTGTTGTTGCTGTTTTTTGTCTCATCCACTTGTCATTCATGCGATAGCAAGAAAGCAGTCTAAAATGGCGGTTGCTACGCGGGCCAATATACAAAAATCATTTGGGGGGAGATTTCTTTGTTTACACATACATCTGACTGTTTTTGTATTTTTTTTCCCTCTTCCTCCATCCTACGACCAATCAAATGTCATAATTTCATCGTGTCATAAAAAAAAAAAAAAATGTCATTTGTGGCAGAGAAGGTCACTACGGAAGCGTATTGCATTCACTTGGAAAAAAAAAAGGTTTTCTGACTATTTTTTTGGGGAGCTTTGTTTATTTTTGAGTATTTTTTTCTGTTTTTCTGAATATTTTTTTTCTGTTTTACTGAATATTTTCTTCTGGGAAAAATTTATTCAGAAAAACATGAGGAAAAAAAACACTCAGAAAAACAGGGGGGGCATTATTTAAAAAAAAACAAACAGAAAAAACAATTTCCAAGAAACAGAAAAAAATATTCCAAAAAACAGCAAAAAAAAAAAAAAAAAAGATAAAAAAAAAAAACGAAAAAAAAATATTCCAAAAAAACTGAGCAACAACTTCTGTTTTCCAGAGCATTTATTTATTTTTTTTAATCTCTGAACTCCAAGTGACTTGTTGCAGACCACTGACCTGGATATATGAGTGGATAGCCGATAGCCCATACATGTCGTGCAATTGTTACTCCCACCTCAGTTGGTTCTCTGTTTTTTGGAATATTTTTTTTCTGTTTTTTGGAATTTTTTGGAATATTTTTTCCCAGGTTTTTAAAAAGAAAAACTTTTTATGATAGAAAAAAAATATTCAGTAAAACAGGAAAAATAATAAAAAATAAAAAAACAGAAAAAAATACTCAAACAAAAACAAAGCTCCCTACAAAATATCTCAGAAAAAGTTTTTTTCTGTTTTTTTTTTTACGCTCGACCATGTGCAAAACCACAACATCAACCTAGAAAAAAAATAAATAAATCGGACATTTATTGTAGCTTTTATGCTAAAATTGTTTTGTTCTTCCTTCTCTCTGACAGATTTTGACTTTGATGATTTTTTTTTCATAATTCTCTTGAGAGAAAGTAGCGGTCCAAAGATGGTACGTGTGTCATAAACACACTAAAAAACAATAAGGGAAAAAAATAAAAAATAAAATTCTTCCTTTCCCGACTTTTTTGTCATTAGTTGGACAACACTATCCGTCCAAGATTGTCATATGCTACGTTAATGTGCAAATGCAAAAAAATAAAAAATAAAATAAAATAAAATTAAATATTGGGGTTTTAAATTGTCCTTTTTTGTCATTTTTTTTGGAGAGAAGATTGAGGTGGTTTACGCTAACGGGCAAAAATGAAAACAAAGTTTACATTCTGTCATTTTCTTTCGGTTTTTACTCTCTATTTCCCCCCCCCCCCCCAATCGCTCGCGGCCAAAATGGCGGCCGCCACACTCGCTCGGATTCCAAAGTGCTGAAACGTCGTCAAGTCTTGAAAAGCCTCCACTCACATGTGCATCATCTGCTGCTTTTATCACTTTTAAATATATATATATATATATGTATATCATAAAAAAATGTGGTCCCCACTGTTAATGAGGTTTGTCTTTCCGAACCTTAAGTAAGGTTTGTCCATTCACGCACGCGTACACGGGGAAAGGGTTCGGGGGGCGGGGTTGTAGCACAAGCAAGCTAACGGTTAGCACGATGCTACGTCGACTTGGCACAACGTGGGCGGGGGGACGTGAGGTGGGATCATATTGCACATGACAGAACAAGTGATACTGGGGTGGGGGGGCGTGAAAACCCCAAAGATCCCTTCTCGCTTCAGGAATTCAAATGAAGGAAATGAGGCAAGGCGGTGGCGTAGCGAGGGTTGCCCCGGTCGTCTCCCAAAGACCGCCCCTCACTCACTGTTTTTAAAGGGGCATACGTCAAAACCTAAATGGGCTGCTGGTTGACCTCAAGATTAAAAAAACTGAAACTAAAATTAAAAACAAAAATTCATTAACCAAATAAAATAAAAATGAAAGTGCGTTTAAAAAAAAAAAAAAAACGAAAACTAAGTGAAACTATATTTTATGTTTCCAAAACTAACTTTCGTCTTTGATAATTGAATGCATGAGTCTTTGGGGATGATTTTTTAAATGTGATATGAAGTCAATTTATTTTTTATATGAACCGAAATAACGACGTTTGAAAGCGTGTCACACAGAAGTGACATCATCTAGCAGCAGCCAATAGAAAAGCACCAAAAGATGACATCATGACATCTCTCCATGTAGCTTCTAGTTTGGCCCAGGAGGTACACGAGAAAGCCCCTAGGTCGTCCCCCATTACCCAGCGACGCCCCTAGGTCACTTCCCAGTGACCACCACCGCCACCCCAAAAGCAGTTCCTAAGTTACCCACAAATGGCTCACTGTCTCGGTAGTTCTCAAGTTGTCCCCCGAGGTTGCATCCCACTCCCGCAAATTCTGCGTCCGTGGTTGAGAGCTGCCCTTATACCCCCCCACCCCCCCGCTACGCCACTGCAGCAAAAGGTAGCTAACGGTTATTGAGGGTTTGAGTTGCGCCCCCTGCAGGGAGAGAGGACGTCTTGCCAGGTAGCGGACTCTGGCGGGAGGTTCGTTGGGGGTTGCGTTGACTTACTGCATATAAACCACGACGGATCCCTGAATACGGCCGTGCCCTCAAAGAGGTTTTTGTTTTGTTGTTGTTTCGGTTGCTGGAGGATCACCAATGAAACGTTTATTGCCAACTACTACAGTGGAATGATTTCCGTGTTGTGTGGGCGTGTACCTCACATACACTCACCCACAAGCAAAAGTGCATGATATTGCTTTCGCCGGTAACCATAGCAACGCAACGACCACTTGGCTTTGGCTCCGTGAGTTACATTGTGTGTTTTTGAACCTGAAGAAGAGTCAAAGTTTGGGGAGGTTTCAAGAGGCTGATTGCTTGGGTTCGATGTTCCAGTGGGGAGGTTTCAAACATACACGCAAGGCATGAAAATGACTTCCACTCGTGGTTGTGAGGATTCACTTGAACACCAAGTGGAACCGACCCTGTTTTTGATCATTACAAAAATAAAGCATCTTCACAATCGCATGCATCTGCACTCCAAATCCAACCAGCACATCATCATCATCATCATCATCATCATCCACTGCCAGATTGTTGACTCAACAAAGCCAAGAGGCCAAAGTGCAGCAAGGGAGGGTGCCAGAAAACACAAGCTAGCGGTGCCCCGTAGGTAGCCGTCAACTCACTTCCAGGTTGTTCCCTAAGCCCGCTTGACCCCAAGATAACAAGTCCAGGTCCAGAAAGTCAAAACCCTGCCACCGTTTGGGTTGATTCTACTCAGCCGTGCTCGTTTTACCTGCCGGTTGAAAGGCCTAAAGTCAAACCGTGGCAGGGTTTTTACTTCCTGGACCTGGATTTGATGACTCCGCCTCTAAGTTGCGTCTCAGGAATTCCTCAGGTTGCCCCTCTTACGGGGCAAAGGCCAAAAATAAGACTCAAAATTAGGAAGGATTAGGAAGGGATCAAATGTGGACATCATGAGTTTGTGCTGTCCAGTTAAAGCTCCAATTCGAGAATTATAAGCTTTAACTGCAGTTAAGGCTTAACTCGACAAGAGTAACTTGAACAAGAGTTAAAGTTAACTGCAGAGTTAATTCAAGAGTTAAAGCTTTAACTTTGACAGCACTAGTCCCCATGTATCTGTTTGAAAGGACCAAGTTGCCCCGACGTACGTAACAAGCAACATCTGTTCCAGGGTGACCCCTACTTGCTCCCCATGTCGCTCCTGGTATCTCGCCCCGACATCACGCACCAAGTGACTTATCAGATTGCTCAAAAGTTGCCCACAGTCACTCAAGTCACATCTCACGTGATCGGCAGCTTGTTTGGTGAACGAGCCTCAAAGCACAAGTCCAAGTACTACAAGTCCAAAGTAGGGGCGAGGCAGGGTTGCACCCAAGGACACATCTTGCAAAAAAACAAACAAACTTGGAAGTCAAGGTACCACAACGCAACGTCGACGTGAAAGATGCAGAAATTTGGGGCTGCTCCAGTGTTTGCGTCTCATCTGAGAAAAAAGGACCCGCCGCCAAAAGAAAACAATCGAAAAAAAACAAAAACAAAATCAGCAAACTCCTTCTGTCCTCCTGATGTGCAAACTGCAAGATTCTTTTAAAAAGATTCCAAAGTGGAAACACTGGACAATGTGGCGCGCTCTCTTTGTCTCTCCATACATGACATACTCGTATTTATGAAGTGAGTGAATTATTTGTCTATACACAGTATACATAAAGTCATACACAAACACGCCACATAGAACTGTGCAACTGTCCTGCTCAACTACGAGTGCGCATGACGTGGAAAAGCAGTCCGTCCGCCCAGGGACAAAAACAAGCGGCTCCAGACACCCGCGCTACAAATACAGTACAGACATCAAACTCGACGGACGGCCTGGATTGGTTTGTGTTGATGTGTGCGCGTGCACGTGTAGACCAGGACTGCCCATTCCTGGTCCTGGAGGGTCGGAGTCCTGCAGGTTTGAGATGTTTCCGTCCTCAAGATCACGATTGTTTGCAGGCTTCTGAAGACATCAATCAGGTGTGTTGGAGGATGGAAACATCTCAAAGCTTGTCAGACTACTGCCCTCCAGGACCAGGATGAGGGAAGCCTGATGTCGGCAGACATTTTGCACACATAGAAACTCAAAACTCGCCCCCACCACGAGCTTTTCGTCATAACAATTCATGGATTCCTCACCACTTTACGTTTCTATCTCCTTTGAGGCACATCGACGGGACCACAAAAAACAAACAAACAAAAAAACAAACAACCCCGGCCCCCTGCTTCGCTCGCCAAAAGTGCTGCTGCTGCTACTACTTGTTACTCCCCCCTGACAAACATACAGTACTGCATTAAAAAGAACTCAACAAAATCAAAAACCTCTCTCCATCGTGTTACAAAAATAGAAAGGAAAACTTTATCACCAAACACGAACGCTCGCCAACCCCAGTGTGTTTGCACTTTGTACAAAGTCTGATATCTAGTTTTATAAAACCAACATTGAGCTGTCACAGTTCCACCGACCACTTTTTTTTTTTTTAAACCCCTGATTCAGATTTGTTGAACAATCATTTCAAACTGCTGAGACACAAGAAGGATAAAAAAAACTGAGCCAAAAGGCTAAAACATGAAGCTAACGAGGTGAACAAGTGTTGTTCCTTCTCTCTCTCAAGATTGCCAACGCTAATGTGCTACGAGCTAACGTACGCCAAACAATGCTTGCACGCTTTTACCAGACCGTGTGAAAACTGTCCAAAAAAACTGCAAAAATTGTTTGTGTCGGACTACGTGACTTCATAATAAAGCGATAACATGTAGAGCGCCTCCATCTCTACTGTACAGTATTCGAGATAAAAACAAAGAACGAAAAACCTTCAAGAAAGTGGGCATTCGTTTTGCAAGAAATCACCATTTTTCTTTCATGAGTCTTCACTTGCCAAGATTCGATCTTCCCTCGATGGTAACTTTCACCTCGTGAGGGATAAAAGTCAGTTTGGTCAAGGTCAAGGGCGGCTCTTCGGGGTTTTCCACTTTGCGACCCTCTGGGGCCGACCATCGGCGCTTCCTGCTGCTGCCGCTTGGCTTCCTGGGGTCCTCTTTCAACAAAGATACTCTTTCCTCGAACCCGAGGTCCCCGTTCTCCACGGCGACGATGCCATTCGCCACCTCCCCATGCCCGGATCCTCCTCCACCGCAGCTCTGGGGGACGGCGGAAACCGTCTTGGTGCTTGCGAGGAGGTACCCGTGGCTGGGAGCTGGGGCCGAGGACGCTTCCAGGGGGCGAGTCTTGGTCAGTGATCCGTTCTTCAGGTTCTTGAGGGTGAGCGAAATACAAACATCGCCAACTGAGAGCTTGGTGCAAGGCAGCTCCAGAAGTTGGCTGGTCCGGTCCGGGCAGCATGACGACCATCCCTGGCCGAAGACGAAGAAAGGATACTCCACCAAGACTTCCACGCTCACCTGCAAGTGGGGCAAAAGATTCCATAACAGTAACGTTTAATAAAAGTTATTTGATCTTCAAAGATATATTCCAAGTATCCTCGAAAACCAGAATGAGCTTTTTTTTTTTAAGCTTTACCTGTGAACGGTGCTCGCCCACGGAGAACTGAACAACGGCAAAGTC
Source organism: Festucalex cinctus (assembly GCF_051991245.1). NCBI lineage: Eukaryota > Metazoa > Chordata > Actinopteri > Syngnathiformes > Syngnathidae > Festucalex > Festucalex cinctus. The sequence continues at coordinate 625,648 of NC_135429.1, forward strand.
GGGCGAGACGCGGCTGCTTTCAATGCGTTCCACCGTGGACGAGTCGATCTTCAGCTCGCTGCTGATCTCGGCGCTCTGGATGAAGTCCTCCGTCTTCAGCTCCTCCACACGCTTCAGGTCGCCATCCGCCAGCTGGATGATAGATCCCTTGACGAAATACGCCGGCAGAGATGGAGGAGACGCCGCACCGCTCGACGGCACCGCGGGCAGATGGAGCTGCGCCTGGACCAGCGCACCCGAGGTGATCTGGTGGCGGGACGCGCCGGGATTGTCTGGAGTTTCTCCTCCGTAGGCCTGAGTGGAGGATGTCAGCACCTGGGACGTGGGGGTCTCCAAGGTGGTTACCCCATTTCCACTGACCGGGATGATGACCGGCTGGGCTCCTGCAATGAGCACATGTTGCTGGAGGCTAGTGTGGTAGCTGATTGGTGCGTGCTGGCTGCTGCTGGCCCCTGCTATATAACCGATCACCGGGGACTGGGGGTAGATACTGCTGGATGTGAGAGGTTCCACTGTGGAGTTGTGAGTGGTCTGTATAACAGTCTGCGGCGATAGGGGCCTGATAGCAGCTTTTAGATTGTCTACGCTTAAGGGGGGCGGAAACGTAATCGAGTGGTTGGAGGCGGAGGAAAGGGTGCGGTTGACCGGCTTCCCCAGGAGGATGCTGCCTTTCTCCGGGCGCATCTTTCCAGGGCTGTCCCGAGATGGTGCCAGCTGGTGGTCCCCGTGGCTGTTTGGCATGAGCATGACGGACGTTCTCAGAGCCACAGGGTCGTGAGCGTAGTCCGCCGGCAGAAGCAGCTGGCAGGCCTCGTAGGCTCGGCGCGATTTGAGCGCTTTCTCCGATGTGGCCCCGCACCTCCGGCTCCGTTCCACTCCGCCGTTGTGAAGCTCCCTGGGGCCCGCGCCCGCCTCCTCTTTTCTGCCGACTTCCGCGTAGGGCGCAGTCTGGCTGTGATGGGGCTGCAGGGTGGAGGTGGGAGGCGGGGGCATGGCGGAGCTGTACCGGACGGATGCTCGCTGTTGATCGTATTTGGAGGCTTGCGAGGAAGCGGCGTGCGTCTCGGGGAGCCTCTGAGAGGAGGACGAGGAGAGGGGTGGCGGAAGAAGTTGAGGGCCGACGTAGCTGGCGTACGGGGCGCCATAAGGCGAGGCGATGAACTGAAGATTGGGTGGCAGTTGGGCGTAGTGGAGCGTCCCGCCCACGTGAGTGTGGGAAACGGGCGACGTGTAGATGGTGGGAAGGGACGACACCAGCCTCATGGGGTCGGACGAGGAGGGGGGGGATTCGGACTGGGTGGCGCTACGAGGGACGTTCGAGCTGCTCCCGCCGGCCACGAGCCAGGCGGCGCTCTCTGGGGGCGGAGCCACTGGAGAACGGCTTTCTGAAGGGAGCGTGCTGGGGGGGATCTCCCTCTTCTTTGGGGGCAGACATTCATTACTCCGTTCATGATTGGACTTCATCCTGATCCCTGCTCAAGTACTTTCTTGGTCTTTTTCCGTGATCTAATCTTCCTCGGGCTTTCCCTTTCACTTTCCACACTCCTACTTGTTTTCTCACCTTAAGGGGGACGGGTAACCGTGGGATCAAGGGACGCTCGGGTTTCCGAGGGTGACTCTAGGGTGAGCTGCAGAGCGTCACGACGTCACACCTGCTGCTGCCGTCGAGGACGACGGGGGGCCGAGCGCGTCGTGCTTCATGCGGAATCATCCCGCCTCGCCGTCCTGAAAGACAAACACGGCGGGAGGAAATCAACTTTTTCCTTCCAGCATTTCAAACTCGCGTTACAGAAGCGGCTAATTGATCAGATCGTTTGCCTGGCAACATCTGGGAAAAACAATTGCTTGCAACAGCAAAAATGGCCTCTGACACAAGCCCATTACTCGAAGCAACATGCAATTTGGTAGAAATCTCAATCATGAGTAGACCTACAAAACATAATGTCTGTTATTTTAGCTCCATCCAACCATTTTTAGAGGAGCGACTACTCAGCAGACTACAAAGCCAGTTCCTCTTAGAAACAAACAGTCCCAAGAATTCTTTCAGGGACCAGGAAGTCCTGGTTTTGATTCCAAGTGGCTTGTTGGGGTCTTTGAAAGATAAACGACTCTGGGACAGTATCAATTGCCTCTGACACAAGCCAGTTTGTTGAAACAACATAAAATTTGGTAGACACGGCCATCACGAGTAGACCTGCGAAAATGACGGCGCAAGTCGGCCATTTTGTTTCGAAGCAACCAAAGGAGGACCACTCAACTTCATGCGTTGAGAAAATGAAGATGTGCGGCAACATCCGGGACAGCAACAATTGCGTTCAACGCAAGCCAGTTCCTCTTCAAAAAAAACAGTCCCAAGAACTCTTTCAGGCACCAGGAAGTCCTGGTTTTGTTTCCAAGTGGCTTGCTAGGATCTTTGAAAGATGAACTACTCTGGGACAGCTTCTGACGCAAGACAGTTTCTCAAAGCGACATCAACATTGGTGGCCTTGTAAAAAGCCAAAGTCTGCCATTTTGGGGGTTTTGTCTGTCAATGCAGAATTTTGGATCCAGCTGCTATCATGTCGAGCTGTACCTATTGTTGTGTCCTGTCGTGTGTGTTCTGCAAATTAGCGTGCGATTGAGTGCGTTTGCACGGTTCTCTCACTTTGGTGTCAATCTCATCATAATGCAAAAACACCCCCCCAAAAAAACGTACGCCGACATCCGAGAACACTCGCATGTGCTGACACGTGTTTTCCAAACCAATCTGTACACAAACACTGCAAGAAACTGCAAAAACGAGGCTGCGTTGAACGCAACACGGGAGGGAGGAAGAAAACAACAATTTGCTGTCGTCAACACTTTTGGGGGGCGAAGGAGGACAACGAGCGCCGTCCGAGAGGAGACTGAGGACAAAGTGCGATCAAGCGGAGACTGCGGCGTTACGACAGACGTGACCTACATCGTGTCGGAGAAAGAGAGAGTATTGCCTCACTGAAACGCGACACCCGCGTTCACTTCAGATGCTCACTCGCCTCCATCTTGCTGACTTGGCACTGTGTGTGCGTGCGTATCAGATAACCCGTAATCCAAGATGACTGTCCTCCGTGTGCTTCACACACACACACACACACACACACACCACCCGCATTCACAAACACAATGATCAGACCCAAGTGTGTCAAGTGCGTGTGTGCGCCGTTGTGGTTGCTACATTGTGGGGCCCAAACGTGCGCACGTTTTTCCAGCTTTAACAACACGACTTGAAATTGAATTGTTGCGACATTTTGGTGGTCCTCACAAGTTCAGACCTCGTTTTGAGGGTCAAGACTTGCTTTTAGGGTTTAGCTTTCAATTGGGTTAGGGTAAGAAATGGTGTCAGGCAAACATTTTGCATGGTTGAGGTTAGGGAACTCAACTCAACTTTATTTTTAAATAAATTTTCTGACTTTTTTGGCAATTCCCCAAAAATATATGTTAGGGTCATTTTCTGCTTTTATTTTATTTTTGGACATTTTAAGTTGCTTTTTGACATTTTCTTTTCTTTTTCTTTTTTTAATTTAATTGTCTGGCAATTTCATGAACATTTTATGGTGAATTTCTGCTTTTTCCTCTTCCTTTTTGGACATTTTATGATCACCTTTTTAACATTTAGGTTCTTTAAAAAAACATTTTTCATTTTTTTTCCTCACAACTTAAAAACATGCGGACTCTTGACAATTTTTAATATAGAATTCTTCTTTTTTTTGTAATCTAAATTAGGGATAGACCGATAATCGGCCGGGGCCGATTATCGGCGCCGATATTTGGCATTTTGACAAATATCGGCATCGGCATGTTTTGAATCTGAAGGCCGATAAAGCTCACTGAGCAGGGGATACTTGCGAACGTAGCGAATTTGGGGTTTTCATCAGGATTTGTAAGATGTTCGCAGTCAGTTTTTATTTGTCGTAAACACATTTGGAACATATTCACACAATTTTTCACCGCAAAAATCTTTTTGAAACGTTTTTACGAACCCTAACAAAAACCCCAAATGAGCTACATTCACATGAATTTGTTACTCAGTGAGAAATTCTATATAGTTTGAAAGAATTCCCCCCCCCTCCCCATTTTACTGCAAATGAATATCGGCTTGAAATATCGGTTATCGGCCAACTTGACTACAAATAATCTGTATCGGTATCGGCCTTGAAAAAACCATATCGGTCTATCACTAATCTAAATCAACTCATTTGAAGAATATTTGATCTAAAAAATACACATTTTTTTGAGAGATCTACAGGGAGCCACAAGAAAGGGATGGAAGAGCCACAGGTTGCAGATCCTTGCTCTAGAATGTTATTTATTTATTTATTTATTTATTTTTAAATTCAGCCCCTGAAACCAGTTTGACTTCATATAAATAGTACCCACAAAAAAAATAAAAAATAAAAAATAAAAAAAGTCTGAAGAATCCATGCGGGAAAAAGACAAGAGGTCGTCCATTTTTGCCTCAAAGCGGCCATGTTGGAGGGGTCATGTGAAGATAGTTATCATTGCTTTCTATTCACACTGGAACAAATGCAATCTTCATTTTTTTCCGACAAACTTTGACGAAGCAGATGGTGACAACCAGAAAACAAAAGTGAGGACGAAAAACACAAGTTGGATGACTTGCACTTTTTTTTGTTTTGTTTTGGAGCCTTCAGATGAGACGAGTGAGAGGCGCATTTGTCAGTCGGCGGAAAGTAGGACACACGTAGTACGTGCGTACGAATCACACGCACAAACATCAAAATGTTGCACGCACCTCATGCATACAAAATCACGCACACACTGGTGTGTACTCACCGCCGGTCACCCTCCTCACTCCATTCCTCTCTCTCTCTTTTTTACTCCTCGCACTTTTTTTTTCTGTCGCTTCCTCTTACACACGCACACGGACGCACACAAGAATGGTCGCACAAACTCGCACACGCCCACCGGGGAGGGAGTCCCGCATGCCGAGCGCCCAAGCCGATTACGCAATGGCTTGAATGAGTGCCCGACACGCACGCACTTGGAAGAACGTCCTTGTAAGAAAAAAAAAAAAAAAGGTGGGATATTTTTTTTCACAACGTCGGAACCTTTGGATTTCTTTGATAACTTTTTAAGGGTGAAATATTTGTCCAATTGGCCGATGTTTGAAGGCCAATAATCGGCCGATTATAATCGGCGGCCCAAGTCTTTGGTATTGGTCTGTAAAAGAATAAAAGATACATACGCACACACAGAAAGCCACACCCACACTCAGGCCATGTGAGGGCGAGACTGTCAAGCGAATGTTGCGTTCGTGGACAGGCGAGGTGGTCGGGAACGAACGCCGCAGGTGTCGGCGTGCCGCACAATAGCGTGTTGTTTGGGCTCGCGCTCGAGTGCACGGACAACACAATCGGGATGAATAAGCGCACAAATTGAGCAATTTCCTCGCCGGCATAACAAAAATAAATAAATAAATAAACAATCATTGCGAAATAGTGACAACATTTCAGGAAGGAAATACATAACATGTTGAATTTTATTGTTAGTCTAGAAGACCTAATATTGATGTATCTTTTTTTCTATGTCATTAAAAATAGTTGATATCGGAATGTATCTTCTTTTTTTTTTTATGGCATTAATGGCACTTGACATCGACTTGTACGTCTTGAGACCAAATATCAATGTGTAACTTTTTGTGCAATTAAGATGTGACATCAACATGCATCATTTTTTTCATGTCATGAAGAAGGCTTGATATCCATTTGTTTATTTATTTATTTATTTTATGATAGCAGCATTAAATATGGATATACGGTCTCCCTAATTTAATACAAAAATGACGATACGAGTTGATAGTGGTCTATAAAATATGATCACGTCTTCTGAGTTCGATACGACATCATGATGAAGTAAAAAATGATACGATACATGCTGATACCGGCCTGCCAATGTACGATCCCCTTCATTAGATTAAAAACAACAACAGAAAATGTTGATTCTAGTCCATTTCATCATCCAAAATTAATTTAAAACAAAATAATCAATTTTGATACCTGGCTGCCAAATTTAGACGAAGAAAAATAATACAGATCAGTCCTTAATACGATACAAACAATGATACATGTTTATCTGGTTTATATTTGACCTATTTAACCAAATTTTGAGGTGAAAAAAAAAAAAAGGAGCATACTGTGCATGATTTCAGGCCTCAAATTAAAACGATACGTGTTAATATCAGTGTCTTGAATTTTAAAAAAATAAATAAAATGACGGATGGTGATACCAATGCGAAATGTTACCACCATCTTGTCTCCATAAGACGTAACGAGAAAATGATACAGGTGAGATACTGGATGTTGGCACTCACCTCGTTCAACACAAGCTCCTCCCACACGCTCCCCCCGCCCCGCCCCTCTTGGTCAGCAGGTGCAGCGGCGGCGGCGGCCCATCGACAAGCACTCCGTCCGCACGCTATCCCACAATGCACTGCGACAAACGAGAAGAAACGCCACAACTTTTCTTTCTGGAATTTTCTAATTTACAAACAAATATTGGCCTATTTTTGCGGGGTTTTTTTTTTTTTTTTTTTTGTGTCGTTGAAAGTGGGAAAGAGATGCAAAAAAAATAATTTGTGGAGGGCGGACAGATGGAAGCGACAGAGTGAAAGACAAAACAGAGAAAGAAAAGAGCCAAACAGATGGTGGCGGAGAAAAGGCAGAGAGGAACGACGGCGAGACGCAGCAGGAGGGCAAAGACAGAGAAAGATGGATGAATACAAAAAAAAAAAAAAAAAAGAACATAAAAGAGCGAGAGAGAGAGAGGGAGGATCCGGGCTGAAGGATTTTGATTCCCAAACTGTGCTGCGAAATGATAACAGATGTCTGCTGTGGAATCCAACGCAGGCGAAGAGGACACGCTGGAGGTCAGCGAACGCAACAGCAACAAAACGATGTGGAAGCTGGGAAATTCCCAAACTCGAACTAGGAAGCATCAGGACATTCAAAAAATACAAAAGATATTGAAGATAATGATGAAAAAGTTCAACAGAAATGGACTTGGCTCTCATGTGGCCTTCATAGAACTGGGAAATTATAAAATGTTCACTTTTGTTTTGGTATTTGTATGGAAATGATGGAAATGCATGAATGTTACAAACCAAAGTAAGAGTCAAGTATCCATCTATCCATCATCCCTCCATCCATCCATTCCTCCATCATCCAACTTATCCATCTATGATACTTCATCCATCATCCATCCATCCGAGGACCAAAAGTGCCAAAATTCAAAATAAATAAATGACGAGATAAATAAAGAAATGACTAAAAGTGAAAATAAAAACATATTTAAAAAATATAATTTGAAAATTATATCAAAAAATAAATATAAATGGAAATAAAAAGAACAAAAAAAATATACATACATTTGTTTTTAATTTTTGAAAGATATTTTTTATATCTGTTTATTTTTACTTGTAGTCATTTATTTATTTTGAATTTTGGCACTTTTGGTCCTCCATACCATCCATCCATGTAATGTATATCTAATCTAATCTATTGTATCTATCCAGTCGGCAAAAGGACCAAAAACAAAAAACGTAAATAAAATGTTACCATCGAAACACAAACTGCACATGACATTCGGTGCACTCACGCTGCATTTATGAAACCTGGGAATTGTCCAACCTCCAACTCAGAGGCTAAAGAAGAGAACTAAATGCATCTCAACTATGGGGAAAAAGGTCCCTGAATGCACCACTAAAACAAATACAGTACATGAGATCATTTGGACTCGTACTGTCTTGATGAAAATTTGAAATATTTATTTTTTGTTATTATTTATTTATTTATTTATTACATTTCTTCAATATTATTACTGTGGAGGGTTATAGGTTAAGAGACAGAAACAAACGATGTCAAGAGGGTCACTAAATGCACCGCCGGGACACATGCTACCTTCATGAAAAGTGGGACATTTCCAAGCTTTCCCTCGGAGCTTATTCATGAACACTGGGAAAATAGTTGACAGAAGAATGGCCGACGTCGGGCCAGGAATGCTTTGCGGTCTGACAGCTGTTTGTTTGGCGCGAGTGCGAGTCTTTGCAACAGACAGGAAATGCCTTCTTCAACCGCAGACGCGCTTTTCCTTGGCTTCCGCATCGCTCACATTCCGCACGGGACAAGTTTTTTCCACGAAGAAAAACACTTGTTAACAAGCCTTTTTTTCCCTTCTTTTTTTAAGAAAAAAAATGTAAAGAATTTTTAAGTTTTGTTAAAGAGAGATAAAAATCACATTTTTACAAGTAAAACTTTTTTATTTTATTTTATGAAAACCACTTGTTTAAAAAATCTTTTTTTCTTGTTTTGAATACGAAAATTGAAAGATTTTTTAAAAGAGAAAAAAAAAATCACATTTTTGCAAGTAAAATTTTTTTTTATGAAAAACACTTCAATCCTTTTTTCTTCTTTTTTTGAAGACAAAGAATTTGTAAAAGTTTTTTAAAGAGAAAAAAAATCAAATCAAATTTTGCAAGTAAAATGTTTTGTTTTGGGGTTTTTTTTAAATGAAAAACACTTGTTAGGATGTCGTTTTTCTTCTTTTTTGAAGAGACAAAATAAAGATTTCTTAAGTTTTTTTTAAAGAGAAAAAACATTTTGCAATTAAAAATATTTTTGGGATGTTTTTTTATAAAAAACAAACAAAACTGAAGTCTTTTTTTTCTTCTTTTTTGGAAGAGAAAAAAAATAAAGAATTCTAAAATGATTTTTTTTAAGAGAAAAAAAAAATCAAATTTTTGCAATTTTCTTTCAATAATTTTCTTTCAACAATTATGGTAAATTTATTTATTTTATTTTTTTCTCCTAATATTTTCTGTCAAAAATCTCTATTTCCAGAAATGTATCCATTATAAGTAAATAAGAACGAGTTCTTTTTTGCATTTGTTTTTGTTTGTTTATAGGAAGCACCACAACGACCTTGAGTAACCCCAGCCAGTGATGTGTGCTGCGGGCCGCCGTGAAGGACTTGGCTCATGCGGTGATTTGCGCGTGCGTGAGAGGGTATGACATCATCACGAGAGCAGGGCGCTGGCTGGCAGAATGTGAGAGCGTGATGATGTCATCTCACACAATTTTTGACAAGGTCAAAAGATGTGCGCGCTCAATTTTTCCCAAATAACATTATGCTAATAAATCATTCATTTATTTGGATTTTTGATGACTTTTCAGGTAATATTTTCTGATGAATTACATTTGGGTTTTTTTTCCAATTTGTAGCTATATTATATTGTAGTAGATCTGCCAATATTTTTTAGATATTACTTAAAATGAAGTTTGGTATGACGTGTTTCATTATTTAATTTTTACATTTATTTATTTAATGAAAATTAAATTAATTACATTTGTGTGTTTTTTTAATCATACTAGTTATAAATAAATGTAGGAATCCGCACGTTTGTTTAAAAATTAGAAAATACGTCAAATATTTTATAAAATATTTCATATGGATGAAATGATTTTTATATGACTGATATTGAGCCATTTTCAGCAGTAAAAAGTGAATATTTTGTCTATAATTAATGTGGTAACGTCACAAGTTTTTTTTCATGTACAATTAATAAAAAAGTAATTTTCCGACTTGCTGTTGACTGATGATGACATCACCTGTGCTGAGAACCAATCATGGCTCAGCCTGCTAACCAAAGCCAGAAAACAGGTGAGCCAGGATTGGCTGTGACCTACTTCCTCAGTCCAGGTGATGACATCATCAGTCGACAGACACAAAGTCGAAAAAAATGACTTTTCATTGTACATGAAAAATAATGAAATTATCAAATTCATTCTGGACGAAATATGAACTTTTTCACTGTTGAAAAGTCTTCAATGAGTCAAGTATGCCTTTAAATTATTACAAATTTTATTTTGGATTTTTTTTTTTTGGTGGGGTGGTTAAGAGATTTTGAGATAATATTTTTCAGTTGACTTTTTATGTTGTGAACTCTATGAATATATTTCATTTATATTATGAAATAGTATTCGTAGTGTATATAAAGAAAGTATTTGAGTGCCCTCCCCTTGTGTGTGTTTTGAGCGCCACCCCGCAACCATTTATAGCCACAAGCACGCGCGCGCACGCACACACAATAAAGCCGAACCGGCTTGACAGGCCGACTTTTCTTGTCAGTGTGTCGTCAACGCAAGCAGAAATGCACGCGTACAGACGACCGCAACGCACGCCGGCCGATTCTGACGCGGATATGTGAAACGGGATCAGATTTGCCGGCTTGTGTTGAAAGCAACGGTGGCGGCGAATCACACCTTTTGCTGCCTTTTTGCATGAAAGCAATGTTACGCTTGCGTACACAAACACGCTGCTGCTCCCTGCCTGTTATACAATACATATTGGATAACAACTGGCAGCGAGTGGGCGGTTCCCACCATCTGGCGAGATGAACCCCCCCCCCCCCTCGCTTGTACATCGCTACACACACTACTATGTCGACATGCGTGTGTTTGTGAGTGTTTACCCGGAAACTCCAAAAAGAAACAGCGTCGCGTACTGTCGGCAGGCTTGCAGAGTTTACAACTGTGGCTCGCTTCCAGTCAAAATGGCTGACGTCATGTGTGTTTTCGGGTATGGCTTCTTCAGACTTTTTTGTGGGTCTACTCACGATAGACATGTCTGCCAAATTTCACGTTGCCAAATCAAACTGGATTCGGGGGCTGAATTTTCAAACATTTCCGGGTGAATAAGTGCCAAATGGTAAAGTGCAAAAATGAATCTAAAATGGCCGTTTCAAACCAAGATGGCAGACTTTGTGCGTCTTTTAGGGCGTGGCTTCTTGAGACTTTTTTGTGGGTCTACTCATGATAGCCAAGTCTGCCAAATTTCACGTTGCCAAATAAAACTGGATTCGGGGGCTGAATTTTCAAACATTTCCGGGGGACTAAGGTTCACCTGGTAAAATGCAAAAATGAACCTAAAATGGCCACTTCAAACCAAGATGGCAGACTTTCTGTGTCTTTTAGCCGTGTTGCTTCTTGAGACTTTTTTGTGGGTCTAATCCTGATGGACTCGTCTACCAAATGTCAAGTGACACAAGCTTTGGAGGCGAGACTTTCAAAAAAGGAGCAATTTGTGTTCTGAAAAGTCCTAAACGAGAATCAAGCAGGTGTTTCTTCCTTCCTCCAACTTAAGAGATGATGCGTCGACACATCCATCATCAATCTAATCGGGAGACGTATCCGGCCGGGTTTCTAGCCCCTGCACGTTTCCATGGCAACAAAGCAAACCAACAAAACGCAACGCGCCGTTCTCGCCGGGAAGAAACGCACCGCTGCAAATACGCTGACGAGCGATTCGGCTCCATCAAGCAGTCGGCTGTTGTTGCCATGGCGAGGAGAAGCTATTTCAAGTTGAGTGGCTCCGCCCCCCTCCCACTTACATACACACGCACACAGACGTGCACACAGCGTTGCCTTGACTGACTCTCGATATTTGATTTGAATGAGATTTCAGTTTGAACAGTGCAGCTGTCACATTTCTAATGCTCGAACGTTGAATCGACTAAACGCACATTTTTTATGCATGCGGGATTTTCGGTCCCGTGAAACGATCATTTGAGGCGTCGCTCTTTAGGGGATTTTTCTGCACCTGTTTTGACATCACTGATATCAATCGCAGGCAGCTCGGATAATTACTTTCCCAGATAAGCCTAATTGCAGGAAATTGCTTTGTACCACGTTAGAAAAGAATTTGATGCATAATGGGGGATGAAGAAAGATCTCTCGGTGGCTGAAACGCGTGAAAATAGTCCGATGAAATCACTGAAACTCAAGAAAACCATGTCAGTGTAAAATGATTTGCCTGTGTTAGTTATTTTTAATCATTATAAATAATTCTCACGTGACATCAACAATACTACATCACCTGAGCATGAGTTGCCCCTCTCCAGCTACTGGAATTTTTTTTTTCCCCCATGCGAGTCGGCGTTGTGACACAAACGCCGACGTGGGCTCCTGACCCACTTCCGACACTATTTGGGGGCGGGGGTGCACCCAAACAAGGCGGTCCGAGATGCCAAATACGAGGAGACAAGTCGGAGTTTTACGTCTCGCTGGCTGACAGCCGCCAGCGTATCGAGCGGCTCGACTGCGGGGATTAATTGGTAATGTGAGACGATTGTCGTCGCCGGCTGCCGCCTCCCGCCCGAGAGCGAGCGCGGGTGTGAGCAATTTGCACTTCAAATAATAAAAGAAACGCCGGCGAAGCCGCTCGCGCAGCACAGTCAGGGAATATGAAAAATCAAAGCAGAATTTGCAAACACGCCCAGAGGAGGACTTTTTTTTTCTTTTTTCTTTTTTCTTTACACAGTAATGTGAGAGAGCTTTAATGAGCGGGTACAAATGGTGTGAATGCAGAAGTGGAGCAACGACAGCGGGCCAGCGGATGGGGAGGAGGAAAAGGACGTACAAGGTGAGACGAGGAAGACATGCGAGGACAAACGATTAGGGAGGGGAGACAGGAAATTAGAAAGAAGAGGAGAAAAGAGATACAAGTGGAAGAGAAGAGAATCCAACAGGGGAGAAGGAGGTGAAATAGAGATGAAAGGAGGAAAGAAACAAGGAGACAAGAAAAGGTGAGAAGAATGGAGAAGAGAATCAAAGAGAAAAATGGAGAAGAGAAGAGAAAACAGAAGAGAATCGGAGAGAATTGAAGAGAAAACGAGAAGGTGTGAGGAGGCCCAAAAGAAGAAATGATGGGAGAGGAGTGACGACGAGACGACGGAAAGTTGCGAGAGCCAGCAGTCATTCCATAAACGCAAACAGAATTCCCCACAAAAACTCTTCCAAAAACAAAATACCTTGAGAGAAGGACACGGCCGTACGTGGAGGAGGAGGCGGAGCCTGTCGTCGTTGTCTTGGCTGATCGAAATCAGCGCCGCCCTACTTTCTTGGTGTGGGCGTGGCCAAACCCGGCGTCCATATGTGTGCCCCTTCACCACCTCGCAACATTCCCTCAAGAAAAAGAAAGAAAAAATAAATGAAACACGATTCCGCGGGGAACACTTGCATAGGGAATCTTCAAAGCCGCACACACGGAGAGCTCTCGACACAAACAAAAGACATCGCGGCTACCCACGCATGCATCGTAATCATCGGCTGCCTTTTGATCCAACGAGTCTCCGCGGTCCTCTCCGATGCACGCGCACGCCTAAAAAATTGTGCGCGATACTAGCATAACGCCGACACAGCGTTCCAAAAGTTGACTGGATGAGATGCCATTTGCTAACCAAAACAGCAGCACCTCACGCGGAGTAGCCAAAGCCGCCATTTTAGGCCCAAATTTGCCCATTTGTGGGGACGTTTTTTTTCTTTTTTTTTAATCTTTTGCAGAAACATTCTTTTATTTCGGAACAACACATTTGTTGATGCGCTCTTGGATGACAATCAACGCTCATCGCCACACAAATATGAGGAAGATGAATCAAAGCAAAAATCTTCAAACGCGTCTTACCGGGACGCTCTCAGGTCAGCCAACAAACACACGCGCACGCACGCTGAAAAGCGTGAAAGTGGGTCAGACGCACACTTGGAGCTGTGTGAAATTGCTGCACGCTCACGCACACGCTGGCGGAGACTTCACATGAGCACAAAAAAAAAAAAAAGAGAAATATGCATTTGCCCCAATGACTATAAAAGTTGCAATATTTCCTCCAATAAGAAGTCACCGTCGATCAATAAATCGATGCCAAAGGAATGAAGGAAGAAAGTTTAACACAGTTATTGTTTCATCTTTCATTATTTGTGAAAATTATTATTATTTTTTTTTTAATATATTTGCAAAAAAAATATTTTCAAAAAGATATTATTTGTGGATAGGGTTCGGGTCATACATTTTTACAAGTGCAATATCAGTTTTGGGGGAAATTATCCTGAAAAATATATCTGTATTTACATGTGGGGAAACTACATTAAAATACTATGCAAATGTTTCTTTTTTAATACTGTATGTGTTATACTATAGGGAACATTTTTTGTAAATATATTTATTATTTGTTAGCTTTTTTTTTAAAAGACTATATTTTTCAAATAAAGCAAAATTTATATGTGCAAATATTTTTTAAATGAGACAATTGACTTTCTTTTTTCCTTGGATATTTATAAAAAAACAAAAAACAGGCTTATTTGTGGGGGATTTTTTTTGATTTTACGAATTGTGGTTTCCTTTGAAAAGTGTCATGATCAGCGTGAAAGGGGCTTTTTTTTTTGTTTTTTTTTGTTTTTGTTTTTCTTGTGACGTTGTGCTTCAGATTTTGTGCATGTGACAGCAGCATGCGGCCAGCAAACATAACACGTGTTTGTTGAAGATGTTTCGCGACGAATGTTCTGTTCGGGAGCGTTTTTGATAAGAGAAAGTCAACAACGTCTTCACGAGTCACCTTTTTTTTCCTGTGTCTGGAGTGAGCGAGCAACAAATGTTTGCTTGTTTCGGCAGCCTGAGGTCATCCTGGGAGAACAGCGCCCCCTCTGTTGAAAGATGAACCCGCGAAGGAACGCTGTCAAATATATTTGAACTTTTTATAACTCGAATAGATGCTAGCAAAGTCACTTTCAAAAATACTCAAAAATGTGATTCATTGGATTCGTTTGGCCCAAGATCAAGGAGAAAAAAAAAAAAAAAAAAAAAAAAAACGATTCATGAGTGCCTTTGAACTGGTAAAAAAAAAAAAAAGAAAAAAAGTTGAAATAAAAATCTGCAAATCTAGCAACTTTTTGGTAGCCTTGTGCAAGCTTTGTGGAGATGACATCATCAGAGGTTTGCACACGGCGGAGTAGATGTGATATTATATCGCATATGGCATGATTTTCCAGTCTCGTGCAGCTCTAATATTTTGCTATCTCGCTAAATATGTAACTATATGTCTACAGCTAATTAGCTAACTATGTATGCAGCTTTTATTTGTCTTTAGCCAACTATTTTTCTCTTTTTTAATCAATTTAGCGAGCTAGCTGTTTAAGTAACTAACTCTCAGCATTTTTTTTGTCTTTTTAATCCATCTATATGCCATATCTAATTATAGCTAGTTAACTGACATATTTTTACTGTAGCTATTTAAAAAAAATATATTTTAAATTTTAAATTAAATTTAATAAAAACTAAATGTAATTAAAAATTTCATGTAATAATAATTTTAACTAACTAATAAATTAATTATATATAATATATGATATATATAATAAACATTTTTTTAAATGTATTTTAAATTTAATTTAATAAAAAAAAATAAAATAAAAAAATAAACACCCGTAACGTGCGTGCAAACGCGCCCCACGATGAGTGTCCCCGTGTCCCCGGAAAGGGCTGGCTCGCTATTCCGCACCATCCTTTCAGCAGTTATTTTGGTGGCAGCTTTGCAAATGCACTCACTCAGCTCTCCATCTCGGGGAGTCGTGCAGGAGGGAGCGCGTGGGGGGTAATTTTGCCAGCAGAGCTAATGGCCATTCATGTCGCGTTAAAGCGAGCCGACTGGGCGCACGACTCAAAACCAGAAGCACTCTGCCGCAATCAAAAAGATGCTCTGCTGGTTGAGTTTTGAGGTTAATGGATGACCGCAGGCCAGAGAAGGAGGAGAGACAGTCTGATCGTTATTATTTGATTGCATTTTTATTCATTTATTCTTTTATTTGATTCTTGGATTTGATTTATATTTTTTTATTCAGTTTTTGACACACTCAACCTTCAGATTAACACCATATAAAGTTCTAATATATTTTATAATTTTATATTATATAATTATGTATTTATTTTATTTGAATTTTATTGTATTTGTTATTTTATAATTTAATATTTTACAATTATTTATTTACTTTATTTGATTGACTTTATTATATTATTATTCATCTGGACATTAACGTGGATTGTAAACATTGAAGGGCCAAAACATGCATAGTGAAAATTAGACTGCACCACAAAAACTAGCCACCAGAGGGTGCTCGAACAGCACAAATGGGAATCAACTTGACAATTTGAACAGATGCTTTTTCTGCTTGAGAAAATGCGGGTCACTCCAAAACGGGCCGTCATCGTAACAGTCAGTGACATCACATCATTGTGCTGTCACGATGTTTTTTTCAACCCCCGCCCCCTTCCCCTCGCCGCTGTCCACGCGCTCCATTTAGGCGTCCCGCAGGGTCCCAAACGCCCGACATGAATTGCCCAGCGTGCGCCAAGAACAACAAGCCGTGTCGGGTAAGGGTGGCTTTGCTATTCCACTCATTGGTGTTTTTTCTTTTTCTTCCACTACCTTTTTTCCTGTTATTGAATTCCTCTCTCAAATGCGTATCTCCCCCCTCTTTCTCCTTCATATGCCGGTGAGTAATGTGAAGATACTTCTCTGTAAATATTCCTGACACGTTTTTTTTTTAATGAATAGTCGTTCTTTTGAGGGATAAAAGTGCTGCGAGTAGCATGCTAATTAGCATTAGCCAGTCAGACTGGGGTATATTCATAACAATTTTTTGCACATCAATAAATTGAAGCTGAAATCATTGTCAATCAAATCATTTTGAATCGAAAATCGTTCTGAATCGAAAATCCCAAAAATCGGAATTGAATTGAATCGTGGGACAGTCAAACGATTCCCCACCCCTAATTATTACGTCCAACCATATGAACACAAGCGGGTGTTTGCCGGATCGGTTAATATCGCACGTGATAAACGACTTCCTCATTGCCACAAATGCGCCCTGATTGCACAAAATCGGTTATACGGCCACGTGAAATGTGGAGAAAGTTTTTGAAAACGTCGGTCTCCTTTTTTTTTTGGTTGCAACACACGAGAAGGTAGCTTGTGAGGAAGGGGGGGGACTTTTTCAAAGCAGTGAAAAGATTCCTGCGATTGATGATCGACGAGCCTTGATTCATATTTGATCAGCTCGGAGCCCGTTTGGCTGTTTGAAGCTTGGCGGGGGATCGAGTTGAACGAGGGGGCAGCACGTGCACGTGCGCACACTCGTGCGCACACTCGATCCTCGCTCGTACTCCCGACAAATTCGACACGTCACAAAAACAAACAGAAAATTATTTCAGATCTCCAGAATTGCTTTATAAATTCGTTTTCATGATTGGAATTGTTATTTTGATACTTGTGATTGCTTCACGTCGCCAATTAATTATTTTCCAGGTGGCATATGAAAAAAAAAAACTGTCCAAAAAAAATAAATAATCATCTACCACTTAAGTGATGTAAACTGTCGTCATTTCATAGTTTAGGTTTTTCATGAAACACATTTAATTTCTAAGTTCATTTGATTTTTTTTTTGGGGGGGGGGCTTTAGTTCACGTCTTTAAATAATTCAATCATATTTTCATTGCGATTTCATCATTTTTCAATGATTGTGGCAGATTGAATTCAAATCCAATTAGGCAAAAAAAAATACTTTTAATATATTCACGAATCTCCTGTGACAAGTATTTATTATTATTATTATTATTATTTAGGTCCTCAAAAATCATTTTGGCCTCCAGCAAACTTATCTTCTCGTAACTTTGCTTCATGTATTGTTTTTATATTATTTCATAAGCATTCCATATTGTAACTCCCTCTCGAGGCAAGACAAACTCAAGTAGCTTTCTTTGACTGGTTTAACGAAGCGTCTCTCCATCTCACCGTGAAAACTGTACAGAAATAATAATACAGTACAATGAACAAAACATATGGCTACACAATAGCTAATAAATTCACATAGTGAAAGGAAAAAAAAATACCTCGTTGGCTGCTGCCACAAAAGAGGGAATTAAAGAGTCTTGAATTCTTGAAGTTTGTATGTCCTTAATACACAACATAAATTGAACGTACTGACCACGCGGGCACGCCAGCTGCATCGTTCCTTTTCGTCTTGATTGACCCGGAAGTACAACCCCGGAAATGAAAGTGCACGTTCCAAAATAACGCGAGACCTTGTATGTATCCAAAAATAAAGCAAATTTACATCTTCAATTATTGATGCTCAAAACAAACATACATTTACGTAAATGAACTTAACATTTTAAACACCAGAATGAATAATAATTAAATCAAACTGTGGATACACTTACACATACAGTTAAGAACTTCACCGTATAATTTCATACAGGCACACTGTCACGATTGTTGCGTTACGCGTAGTTATGTCGAATATTTATGAATGAGGATAGTTAGTAGTAGTAGTAGTAGTAGTAGTAGTATAGTTTTATACTCAAGTAAAATGTGTTTTACCATCAGTGGTCGCCATTGTAGAGTGACGTCACTTGTAGTGAAGTTGGGGCCTTTTTTTCCATCCGGTTTTCAAAATAAAATATCTGTTTTAAAAAATACAATTGAATTCAAACGCAGTTTAAAAAAATAATAAGTGGACTTTACCACTTGGACTCTTCTAATTACAACTGAGTTGTGTTCATGTGCTTTTGTTGTTGTAGCAACAAAATACACACGACAGCTGACGTCGCATTTACGTCGTAAAACCGAACAATTACGGCACATAATGAGATGTATAGGACGGGACGTTGAATCGTGTATGCTGCGTAACTGTGTACTTTCTAAAACAACCTGCTAGCGGACGATAACGCCCTTATAAGTGTGAATATTTTTTGCCTTCGGTGATCTCCGCCATTTTGCAACTTGAAAAGTTAACTCAACTCGTAAACTCGCATCAAAATTAATTCACAGTTCTCCAGTAGAAAATGCGACATGAGGGGGCGATTACGTGCAATTTTCTACTCGACGTGTGCTATTTACCATAATTACGATACTAGAAGGCAGCATTAGGTCGCTGCACAAAAAAAACTTTACACACACGCAATCCTACTCGTAGTAGTAAAAAAAAAAAAAAAAAAAGACACCGTGAGTGATAGGCCACCACTTGGGACTGGGAGTAGTGCAGCAGAAGGAGGGGAGGGGAGAGGGGTGTTATAAACAGAGTAAAAATAGCCTCGCTCGCTCGCTCGCTTCACTCTCACAGGCTTCCCCACAGTCCCGTTATATAATATGGCCCGAGCTGGGATGAATGACATCACGGCTAGTCTCGCAATCCACACAAAGCCACTGTGCCCTTTAATACATACACACGAAAACTGTATCGTAATAGTACGTAGTAGTACATTCGAAGTCGTTTAAAAAAAAAAAAAAAAAAGACACACGTCAAACTGCTGGCTCGCCTCGATGTTGTCAACACACTTCCGCGATGGCGAAAGTGCACGTTTCAAACGCACACCCCAAAAAAAGGGCACAAATGAGCGCAAACAAGGAGTTGCACGACGACCACTTTTTGTTGTCCACAAGCATTTTCGACGTGAGTGCTGAAAAGAAAACTGAGTGGTGGGAAAAAAAAAAGGTGGAAGCGAAAGTGCGAGGAAGGAGTGGCGCAGTTGGAAGCAAGCGAGCAAAAGCGGGCGGAGGACGGACGCCTTTCCTTCGCTCGGCTACGACACGCGACGAGCACCGGCTACTTACGACCCGAGTAACTTTACAACCGGCGAGCCCGAGAGTGGTTTGGGGCTTACTGTGTGCGGCTGCGGTGTCCCGCTCGAGTGCCTCTCTCCTCCCGTGGTCGTCCTCGCCTGGGCTCGTCTCGGATCGGATCGAATCGGAGCGGATCGCGGCGACCGCTTCCCCCTCCTCCTCCTGCGTTCTCGCCGTGCTCCGCGGGGCTGGCGGCCGGAAAGCGTCGCTCCCCGTCCCCGCCTGCTCGAGTCTGCGGCGCCCACCCCCCACCTCCACCACCTCCGTGACCGTCAGGCAGGCGCTTGCGAGTTCACGCGGCGAGCACACGCACGACTCACGCCCCGGCTACTCATGCAAAAGAAGAAGAAGAAAAAAATAATAAGTGGTAGGGACGAGTGTGCGCACGCGCGCGTTCGTGTGTATTTTGAAAGGTTGCTCATATTTTCGTCAAGTCATTTTTACACCAGTGGGAAAAAAAGCAAAAAAAATAAAAACTACATGTGGCTCTTTCGCAATGTGACTGTATTGAAATAGGTAAAAAGAAAATGCTTTTGAAAAAAAAAAAAAAAGACTTATTTGCTATTTTTACTGGATTATTTTTATGGAAACAAATGTTTTTCTCCCTGCACGGTGCAATTTTACAAAGTAAAAAATCCAATTAATGCTTACAATGATTATAAATATAAAGATATATTTTTTTAAATACAAATAATTTGATATTTTACAAATATGTGTATTGTATAATATTCTATTGATATATTTAAAATGTGTAAATACGGAGTTGACTATTTGACAAAAGTTGAAATATAAAATATTTCAATGTAAATTTATTATATGCATCATTTTATATTAGGTTCATTTAGGATTTATATCTATTAAAAATGGTAAGTTTTGACATAATTGGTGAATTTTGTCATTAAAAGCTGAGCAGGTAGAGATAAAAACGGGAAGAAAAAAAAACATTTAAAGTTTTGAAATAGATTTAAATTCATGACATATATGAGAGAAATGTTTGATTCTTTACATTTATTGGTCCTTTTGAACAAACGAAAATGTATTTTTTTTTAAATCAACTTCCACATGTGACTTGTGATTTGTGTCACATTTTTTAGGCATCCGCTCACAATGCTTTAAATGAGTGCATTTATAACTGTCAAAAAATATAATAATAAACAGACATATCTAACATTAAAATCAGAAAGAACTTTTTTTTTTTTCTCCATTGGGGCGAAGGTCGTTGGAAAAAGCCATCAGCTGGGAGATACTGCCCTCTAATGGATTATTTGTGCAATGCATCTGTCAGATCATTACGTCAGCGCTCTATGTAACATGAATTGTTTGTATTCCACTAGTAAGCACATTTTATGTGGATAATCCTAATGTCAAAATGACTGATCAGCATTTTACTTTATGTTCCAAGACAGTATGACATCATTCGCCTGAAGCAATGAAGGTGACATGACACAAATGAAGAATCAAGAGACTTATTTCAGCAATCCTTTATTGCTCTTCCTATCAACAGACAAAAAAACGGCCTCTTAATACGTGGACTTTAGCATTTAACGATACATTTTCACTTCTGTTATTTTCATTGTACACACGCTGAAAGACTTAAACGTTGTTGCGGTATTGACGACGAACTAGTTCACACGTGGGTGGTTGAAAGTCTGAAGTGACGGAATTTCTGGATGGGGAAAGATCATGCAGAATGCACACACGGAAACAAAACACAAGATGTACTGCTGTGGACAAAAATATTTTCAACATAAAAGAAATCCAGAATTCAGCCGCAACAACGTTTGCGTACACAAGACTAAATAGTATATTTGAAAGAGTTTCACCTGAAGAATGTCGAGTGATTTTTCAGTCTGCGGAGTTTTCTTCATTGCAGTTGTATTGCACATGGACAACTTTTCAAGCTTCAAACACGCAATGAAAATGGGGAATTGAATGGAGTCGTTTTTGCCATTTACTCCATTCAACATTCTTCCAATGCTGTTGGAGGGAAATGGTAAACGCATGTTGCATCTTGTAGCATGTTAGTGAGTCGACCTCAACTGTCTATGCCACCATTTATTACCAGTTGAGACAAAAAGCATGATGAGGAAGTGTGACGCAGATCTTCAAATCCTGGCAATGAAAGTGAGATTCACTGTGGCACGTGCCACAGCGAGGACAGGATGAGGGGCAGCAGATTGAGAGCGGGTCTGTTCACCGTCTCCTCCATCCCCAGCGCCACTAAAGCGCTGGCCAGGAGGGACGTGACTCCGGGCAGGGTTGGGGGCTGAGCCGGCATCACCTGCATCAATCAGATCCGCAATCACACTTTTTGTTGCCTCTTTTCACTTCAATCATGCATTGACACCATCTGGGATGGCAAAGCTGGAATCGCAGTGGAACAGAACTCGGATGAACTACAACCACCAATTCATTGTCAAGAATTCACCACACAGACCGGATCAAACAAAATTGAGCACTAGTCACTCATTTAAACTCAAAAACGTGTAAATACGCTTTTTAATACTTTGTCCGTCCCAACCAATAACGCGTTTCTACTTTTTTTTGTTTTTTTTTAATTGCTAGAGCACACAGCATGTTTTAATGAGTCTTTTTTTTTTTTTTTAATTTATGCATATTTTGTTTTTGTTTCAATTATATTATTTTACTTGTATTTATTTTTTTATTTTGCCATTTTTGTTCCTCCATACTACCGTGCTGGTTCTCATACTGAACAAAGGGGGTCTACATATTTATTTTTCGTGCTGCAAAGTCTTAACTCGCCCTCCACACCTGGTTTCTTACCTTTTCAACTTTATGACAGTGGATGAGTCCGTCATGTCCAATGTAGAACGTGGAGAAAGCATCATATGACCTGGAACAGACGCCAGTCCAGAATAAGAAAAGATGGAGGTGAAACATACACCCGCAAATATTTTGGTGTGAAATTGTCGGGGCACCAAAAAAAAAAAAAAAAAAAAAAAAGAGCCATTTATGAGAATGTCACCTGTACAGCTGTGATTTGTCTTTGCGGTAGAAGCGCAGCATCAGCGTCAGGTAGGGAAGGCCCCGGAGCCTCCAGCGAGCCTTCACGCTCCCGTCTTCCGTGTGCTTGGTCAGCTTGAGCACCTCCAGCCGGGTGTCACAGAAATACAAATGACAACAGAGGCGCCACAGCAACAGGGTGACCTGGTAGATGGCGCGACCTCTGCAAGGGGACGCTCCAGTCAAGACAGGAAGTCCAGCGCACAAATACGTCTCCATGATTACCTGCTCTTGGTATTGAGAAGTCCGTTGATGAATTCAACATCATGGGAGTACATGGCGTAGTCATGAGTCTTACGGAAGAAATTTGGCAGCTGCAAAACATTAGGTGGAATCGGACATGTCAAATAAACCGCACAACACAAAGTATGCACCATAAAAGTTCCTTCCCGATTATAAAAGTACTACGTTAGATTACAAGCTACTTTTTTAGTTACATTCAGCAGACGTCAATAAATAACCGTGCTAAACATTAAAATGTAAATGAACGCTTATCTGGATGTCTGATGTCTCAAGCTGTTGTCTAATGCACATCAGAGAGAAAAAAAAAGAAAAAAAAAAAAAAGTAGGCCATCGAACGGACCAATCACGAGCGAGCTACTGTGGACCTTGCAAAATGAGTCCAAATCCAGTAAAACCGCCGGGAGCGAAGGGGGTTGCTTCAGTCAAAATGGCTGCCAGTGAATGAGTTAAGTGACTGAGGCTACGTACACGACCCAAGTCAGATTATTATTTTTTTTTTAATTTTGCTTCATATGCAACCTGTATCTGATTTTTTTTTTATTTTTTAATTCCGATATTTTCAAACCGGACCACTTTCATATGCGTCGTGGCTGCAGACTGGCGATTTTCTATTTGACGAGACAAATGCGCGTACCTCACTCCTTAATCTTTCATACGCCACGGCCAGCTTTTGCTCTCTTTCACCGTCCCGTTGACTGGGCGAGCGCTCGCTTCTCGCGTCACGGCTACACAGAGAGGTGGGACGCAGCAGCGGAAAGTCCTCCATCTTGTTTCCGTCAAGTCCAATATCGTGCTGAGAGTTCAGCCGGTGTGGGGTGATCGCTGCTTCTGTTTCCGGCGAATGGAAACAGTAAAAGTGAGAGCCGTACATGAAGGGGGCGGGGCAACTCTCCGCTTCAAACAGGTTTCCAAAAGAGCCGTGCCGTCTCTTTTCGGGCCTTTCGCTGCTTCCCCTCAAGCTGCTGACGCTGATGTCGTCTTCCCTGCTGCCGTCCACCGTGGTGAGGAGGAAGGAAATCTCCCAGGAGGACTTTGGACTCCCTGGAGCAAGCAACTCCGCCAGTTTCGTCTGAGCAAATAACGGGATCTCCACGACGGTGTGCACGCAACTCCATTCGTTCTGTCGCACCGGCACGCACGCGCTTAGCGACTCCTCCCAGTCCTTGTCGTGGTCAGCGGCGCTCGGCGGCCATCCGGCGTGATGGAAAGGGAGGGGCGGAGTCGCTTGCTTCTCCGTGTGACGTCGCAAGCTGTTGGGGGGCGCCAAGGCCCATGATGCACTGCTGAGTTCACGTGTTGGGTAGATCCACTGCAAGTCAAGGGGCTGAAAGAGACGGACAGAAAGCTGCCATTTGTGTCATTTGCGGTTGTGGGTACAGAGACCACACGGATCCATTATTTATACAACTAAAATATTGTACAAGTTGAATTATTTTGTAATATTGTTACATTGACCGATCGCGACCGCTCACTGTCATTCATTTTTTTGTCTTGATTTTGTTTTGTGTTGATCAGAGGCAGACAAACAAGTTTGCTTTCTTTCTGTCCCCTATCATTTCTTTTACTTTAAAGAGTAAAATAAAACATAGAAAATGAATTGACCTCAATTGAATGATCTTGAAAATGACATCAGCACTTTTAACTAGAGCTATCAACCAATTACATTTTTTAAACTAATTAATTGCACAATTTTCCATTGTTAATTACATTTTCTTCTTCTGCTTCTACTTTTTTCTTCAACCCTAGTAACAGATATGTACTTTTAAAAAATACATCAGAAAGTAAAACCATCTATAGTCCATGTTTCTTCATCTTCCCACAAAGTTTATTTTAGTTAACAAAAACTAACGAAAAAACTAAAACTAAAATTCAAAAATATTTTCGTTAGCGAAAAAATAAATGAAACTGCTTTTTAAAAAAACAAAAAATAACTGAAACTACATTTTTATGTTTAGAAAACTAACTAAAACTATAATTATTGCGAAATGTGCGTTTTCGTCTTTGGTAATGAATAAATTAGCCTTTGGGGGTGATTTAATTTGATTTGAAGTCGATTTCTTTCGATATTAACCGGAATAAGGTCGTTTAAAAGTTACGAAAACAGCGCCGATCCTTCAAAATAACTCTCTTAATCCATTTTCCACATTTCTTCAGACATAAACAGCATTTATGAGACGCGAGCTAATTACCTGACTGAGACTCCTGATGTATTTGGTGATGGGCTGCCTTCTGCCATGGATGCGGACGCAACCCACCCAGAAGGCAACGCTAACTCTGCTCACAGCCATTCACCAGAGGGGCCGAGGCAACCCCAGTCAGTATGTTACCATCACCCGCAACAAGGCTGCAAAGTCACATTGATGTGCCTTCAGATGGTCGCTCTTTTGAAATCTTCACTACACGCCCCCCTTTGGACCTAAAGTCAGACAAAAGAGAGAAAATGAAAGCGTTGAAACAGCAACAATCGTGTTGTATTCACTGCAGGCGGGACAAACACAACCAAGGGCGCAACATATGATGGACGTTGAGAATTCATCCAAGGGTCAACAACCATTTCGAAACCGAAAGATACTTCTTGGGTAGTGATTAACAAATGAGCTCAAATTTCCTTGTTGAATATTAATCATTAACTAGGCTTTCAGCGTTGTGCTCTTCAACATCAATTATTCCTAAGTTTGGAAGGTTGGCAGATATTTTATATCGAAGGTTCTGTCAAGATAGAAAATAATGCACAGATCTTTTTTTGCAACATTTTGTATCCATGACTGCAGTGACATTTCAAAGACTCGACCAGCACATGACTTGCAGCACACCACAAGCTTGTAATAAGAACCCGTAGTGGTAGCTAAAATTGAATTAACCAGCCAAGGACAAACTACAACTGTTTCCCATGGAGCATCTCCTCAAGTAAGGGGGGGAAAGAAAAAAAAACGAGAACATCTCAAAAATACTGTCCGGCCATATATTCAGACAAGCTTCTTTTACGTGATTATTCTGGTGACTTGTGAAGGACATGTCCTACTTTCATGACAAAGCATAACCGAAGTACTTATCAGAGGAAAATGGTTACTTTTAATCTAATCAGATCACATTACAATGACGCAATATAATATTATAACAATTTGACATTATTATGGTTACATGTATTGTTGTGATGACATGGTTAGAGGACCAGCTACAAAATGGCCTGAATATATAATGCATTTCATTCTTTATAACTTCCATGAAAATGTAGTCGAACACAGCATTATTAAAGACAATTGAATCGCCTTCATGAAAAGTTGGTGTCATGATACATTATGCAGTGCAAATGCACACTATTTTCATCAATCATCCCTCACGCCAAAATAGTTTCTTGTGCAACTTTCCTCCAAATAAGGTTTTCTCCAGCATTATCCCACACATTTACATGGCTTTACATTTTGCCGGTTGGCTAGCGCTAGCAGGCTACTGGCTGGGACTGTCAAATGCTATGCTAACTAGCAGCTAGCTAGTACTAGACAGAAACGTCACTGCCATGTTAGCGTCAACTGACGAAATAACGTCATGATACGTCGGCCACAGCTCTACTGACCAAAGGTTGTGCTGCACTCACATGTACGTTTATGCCAAATATAAGATAGTAAGCTGAATTGCAGCTAACTTACACAAGTGTCATCCAGTTGTGTGTCCTTGCCTGGCCAAACACGCCTCTCACAGGAAGGCGTAATGCTACCTTCAAGGACGGTGAGGAATTTGCTAGATTTTACTTGCGCATTCCGCGTGTCGGACGTGTTTGTTTCTAAAACTAAATAAAATCAAGGAATGTGCGAGATGTGTATGGAAGTAAATCTGTCTTTTGAAGAAGTCCGACTGCGATTTTATTAAAATGTCTTTCATGTCTGACGTTAACGGAACGCAGTCTGGGCGGTGGTGTGTTTTAGGGATCTCGTAAATTAAATAACTCCACATTCTGGAAGCGTCTGAATCCACTGCATAACACAACACACAATGTTAATGACAACCGGACACAATCATGCATTATTGAGTTTAAGGAGTAATCCAGATTGTTCACGAATAATAGCCCGAGGCGGTAACATGACTGTTCTACCTTTTTCGAACGATTAGAAAGCAAAATTAACATTTTAACATTAATTTAATTCAACTGATTAATGTGATGTGATTTACTAATTCAATTTAAGAATAAAACTCATGCTACTCCACTGCAGCCGATATAATAACAAGATGCAACAAAGACAAACGGGGGGGAAAAAATGCATGTTTTGCTCCCCCCATTCATTTTCTCGCACAACATACTAGAGGCGGTAATGCACCATTATGCAGGTTTGCGTCCCATCAATAAACCGCCGAAGAAGAAAAACCAGAAGCCGAAGAAGAGATCTCTTCCCTCTGCTGGGCCGCATGACATTTGTGGCTCTCATACCGGTTTGGACTACTACGCTCGATTAAACTGTCAAATTGCGGAACAAAATGCCCAAGAAGGGGAAAGAAGAACCAGAGTGGGTGGGCGATGACGATCCCCCGACAACAGGTCAGATCAAATGATCATTAGGGTGGCTAGGTAGCAAAGCTAGCAGCCGCAGGCGGTATCCTACCTCAAACAAACAAGCAGAAAAAAAAAAAAAGTGAAGTATTAAAAATTGTTGGCGTAAAGTGGACATTCTATAGTTAACAAATATCATTATAATCTGACCTGTTTGAGTCTTTGGGTTTTGCTCAACCTGGTATCATTAGTGAATTGTTAACTTTACCAACTCAAACATAAAGTTTAATCCGCGTTGTAATGGCTGTCATCGACCAAACGCGCATAAATACCTCAGGCAGTCTGAATTCCTAGAACACAAAGTTTTTGGTTTGTATTGAGTCGGACGTAGCATTATTCTGACGTCAGCAGTGACGCGTCTTACTCGAGTCATGAAAATGATGCAATGCTGTCATAAGCATGGACAAAAAATGTAAATGTTTGTTGGACTTCTTTCAGCATTGCTTCAGTTACGTTTAGGACATCTTAAAGAGTAATAAAGTTGCGAAAGACTGTTGAATACGTTATAAAACGTTATTTAAAAAAACAAAAAACAAAAAACGAACACATACATTATAAGTGAAAGTACTTGACTGAAAGCGTCCGACAGCGCTGACCAGCGGTGGCAAATTTAATCACACTTTAAGTAAAAAAAACTATTGGGAAAAAAAGAAAGAAAAATCACTGAAAACAGTTGTGCATAAGGAACACACATTTTTCAAAAGTATTTTCCTATGTGGTGAGTGAATCATGTTTCACTTTTTTTTTTTTTTTAAACTAATCTGCTGAAATAAGTGAACATTTCTCCCATAATCAAATTTATTGAATGTGCCTTAGTTTGTCTGACAGCTAATAATAGCTATTCGGATATTTTTCCAGGTATTGACAGTTTTTTTTAAAATAATTTTTCAACTAACACTGTCGTGATACCTAACCAGTGTTTCACAGGTTTACCACAATATGCTCTTTCACACCACAGAAAAAGCTGTGAAAAAGGGCAAGAAAGATAAAAAGGGCAAAAAAAGTGTGAGTACTTGTCAAATTTTCAATCTACTTATTTTCAGTTTAATCGCTGACCTTCGTCACACTTGGACAGTACTTCATTGAATGAATAAAATATTTGCTGTGTGTTGTTTTCGTCCAGTTTTTTGAAGAACTCCAGACTGAGGACACAACTGAAAAGGAAGCTGAGGTTCCTGTCAAAGATGCAAAACAGGTGAACAAAGCTTCGAGTAGCTTCTGCATCGGATTACTTTACTCAAGAGAACTGGGTCAGATTCGGGCAATCGGAATTAGGCCTGCACAATATATTGAAAAAATACCGCAAAGAAATGAAAAAAGTTTGATATGGCATTTTATACTTTGATCTGAATTTGACCAGTCAGACTGTCAGGTTTACCTGTTGGACGTTTGTTTATTAAACGTGACAAAAAAAGGAGAGAAGACACTCAGTTGAAAGCTCACGAGTTAGTTCTTAGGTTTTTAAAGTACGATTTCTTTTTTGTCTTTAGTTTCCTCATTTTCAGTTTCAGCCACTCAAACTTTCATTTTGGAGCATTTCTAGTATGCACGAGTATTTTATATCCTGTGGCTGAAGTCAGCGTTTTGAAATGTAAGCAGCTAAATTGAGTGCTGTCAATGCCGTCTTTTCAGCCTCATAAAAAGAAGAAGGAGCGTCGAAAAGGAAAAGGTGGAGATGGCGGCAATGACAGCGATGAAGACGTCATGCTGAAGCTCAAAAAGCTTTCGGTGCAAGCTAGCGATGAGGAAGATGAGCCCGGTAGGTGGACTGGCGACCAAGTTGTTCCGTCAGATGTATTCGTCGCGGTCATTCAAGAAAGTTTCTGATATATATATTTATTTTTTTCCCCACAGTCGCCCCTAAGAAAGGAACCAAAAAGAACAAGGTTTGCCACCGTCCGTTACCACCAAAGTTGCCAATTAAGTCTCCACATGCAAAGCGTTTGTGTCGTTCTTTAGGGTGCGAACCTTTTTGCAGCTCTCAGCCAGGGGATGAGTGATGAGGAAGACAACTCAGATTTGGATGAGGAAGATGAACCAGTAAAAAAGGTGCCATGTTGTTCTTCACGTGCTTGAAGTTTTTGTTGATGTACAAATTAGTTAAATAGTCAAATAGATTGGAAGTGGAGCTATTGGGGCAGTTGGGACACTTTTTGTCAATGGACAAAACCCCCAAAACAAAAGTCTACACACCCCTGTTCAAATGCATCATTTATGTGTTGAAGGTGAATGAACACAACACGTGCACTAGAAATAAGAGAAGTGGATGTCAATTGTAAAATGTATGACGGGAGGCATGGGCACATTTAAAATTGGTTTTTGATAATACAGTAGCAGGTACATATAATTGGAAACTGCATTTAAATGTATCTTGTAAATATGTGTCTTATAAATTTCTATTTCATTATAATTTATGGTGTATAACGCTGCAGTTTGTGCATCTTGCATACAGGAGGCTGAGAAGGGCAAGAAAAAAGCTCAAGCTAAAGCTAAACCTAAGGTGAAGGTGGGTGCTCTGCGGGTGCTCTTTTTCGGTGTTTCCTGAGTTCAACTTTTTTCTTCACTCTTAACTTCTATTCTACTATATGTATTGGCTTTCTTCTTTTTTTGTGCATGCCCAACTATCACCTCTCTTGTGTATGGCAGTTGCTTGTATGTTTGTTTGTTTTTGGGTTTTGTTTAGCTAATTTTGCCTGACAAATATATATATATATTTTTTACTTCTTCCTTTATAGTTGCCAGAGAATGACGAGGATGAGAAGCCAAAGGACAAAATGAAAAGAGTTGTATGTCATGTTTTGTCCCCCCCACATGAGTTTTCATCAATTGTCATTCTTTCACTCATTTCAAACGTGACTTATAGAAAAAGCAACCTGTTGAGGTGTCGCGTCATGACGCTGAAGACGAGGCGGACGACAGTGACGGGGGTGACATGATGATGGTTCGTTTCCTCTCGTCGTCATTTTGGCTCTTGGTTTTCTGTGGGTGTGCCTTTGTAAATACTTGTCTGTGCCAACGCAGAGTGCCGAGGACGTCATCGCAGAGCAGGCCAAGCAGCAACAAGACGATGACCCCTTTTCCAACCTTAGCAAGAAGGAGAAAAAGAAGAAGAAGAAAATGGTAAATCGACTTGAAATACGTTTGGACATCCCTTCATCGTCCACTAACGACATGTCGAGGGTGCAATGATATAACTTCAATCCAACAATATTGACTCGTATAAAGATAAATGGATTCTTCTGTTTCTGTTGGATTTCTTTGTTTGGGTTGATGTTGTTAGATTTGAATGTGTGTGCGTGCCCGTCACAGATGGAGTACGAGCGTCAGGTGGCGAGTATCCGCGCCCAGAATGCCTTGGAAGGAGATTTCTCCATTTCTCAAGCTGAAATGTCATCCAGACAGGCCATGCTGGAGAACGCTTCGGATATCAAGGTCACGTTCGGCTTTCGGAATGATGACATCGTCGCCTTTGTGAACAAAGTTTGCCCTAAAATTGTGTTCCCTCACACAAAGTTGTTTTGTGTGTCGTGTAGCTGGAAAGGTTCAGCATTTCTGCGCACGGCAAAGAGCTTTTTGTCAACGCTGACCTCCTTATTGTGGCGGGAAGAAGATATGGTTTAGTTGGACCAAATGGGTACATTCTTTTTTTTTTTCCCATTACTTTCTCAGTCACTGGCAGCCATTTTCCCGGCCGTTTTACTGGATTTGGACTGATTTTGCAAGGCCCACAAAATATTGTGTTCTATTGATATCAAAACATGGAACCTACCAAAAAGAAAGATTAGTCTCTTCTTTCGCCAGGAAAAAAAAAAAAGGTATATTTATCTGTTTCCATTTTGCAGCAATTTGCATTAGAATACAGCTAAGTTTCATCATTGGTCACAAACCTGTTGAAAAGTGGTGAAAAGAACTTGTTGCAACATGGCCCTGGTTGATCTCTTATACTCTGCAGCCACCTGCTGCTAATAACTAGCATTGCTTTAAGCAACCTTTATTTATGTTTTTGGGTTTGAATGAGTTCAAATTTGTGGTCTTCAAATTATGACAGTAAGTGAGACTTGGGCAGTCACAATCACGACTCAATGCCGATTGGCTACTAATGACAGCGACACATCTCGCTATACTATTTTTTGTCCTCACAAACATGCAGCAAAGCGTCTCTTTAAAACTCCTTCAGTTAGTCTCTTCCTCAATTCAACAGGAATTTGAGTCCAAAGTGATCCGTTGTTCCATGTTTGTGCCACCTGAAGTTGCATGACAAGAGTGAAAGTCACCAACGCGCTACTTGGTTGAAAAAGCAAGCCACCAAATTGTGCCTGTTTTGTCCCAGGAAAGGCAAGACCACATTACTGAAGCACATCGCCAACCGAGCTCTGAGCATCCCGCCCAATATCGACGTGCTGCTGTGCGAGCAAGGTGAGAACGTTCTTGGCCGTCGTCTTGGCAACGTCCTCACTTGCATTTGCGCAATCAGAGGTGGTGGCTGACGACACGCCGGCGGTCCAGGCGGTGCTGAAGGCGGATACTCGCCGCCTGAAGCTGCTGCAGGAGGAGAAGCAGCTTCAGGCTCGTTTGGAGAAGGGGGAGGACAGTGTGGCAGACCGACTGGACAAGGTGAGCGATGATGGAACAATTGGAGTGTCTTTGACTAATCTGGTATCTTTTCTTTTCTTTTCTTTTTTCAGGTCTATGAGGAGCTGAGGGTGATTGGAGCTGCAGCAGCTGAGGCCAAAGCAAGAAGAATATTGGCTGGCTTGTCATTTACCCCCGAGATGCAGAACAGACCCACCAAAAGGTTCTCAGGAGGTTGGAGAATGAGGGTCTCCCTTGCCAGGTAGAACTTTCAACTCGCTTGTTTCAAACGGACCCCTCGTTGACTTGTGAGCGTTTTCCTCATTCGTGCCGACCACGCCCACAGAGCTCTGTTCATGGAACCCACCTTACTGATGCTTGATGAACCCACCAACCACCTGGACCTCAATGCTGTCATCTGGCTCAACAAGTATACACAACTGGATGTTTATTTATTTATTTATTTTTGCCTCTCTGTTTTGAAATTATTTGCAGAAAGCGACATGGAATGTTATTGAGGTTAAAAGTTAGGTCTATATCACAGACTTGTACTTCTTGTGACGCGATTTTTTATTCTAACCGCAACAATCACAAGGTTAGACAAGAAGATGCATAAATAAGTCATTATTTGTGTGCTAGCCAAATGTGGTACGTTGAGTAAGAATGCATATTTCGAAAGGTTCAAAAGCAAAGATGCACATTAAGGGAAATTCATCAATTTTCAGAACCATACCTGAAAATTCTAGGGATGTTTGATACCCCATTTTTTCCCAGACAGATGCTAACACGCGTACTCAACTCGAGTCATCGTCAATACAGAGAACAAGAACCAATACCACGAGAACTTTTGATACATAAAGTTTTCCTATAAAAAAAATAACGACAGATATTTTAAAGAAAGACTTATATCCGCCAATATAGAGAATTTCCATTAAAATGGCATTAAATTATTGGGAATTGTCTCTTAAATGGCCACAAGAGGGCGCCACTGTGAGAGCCGAGTCCTGGCAGCGGTACTTGCTCAACCCTACAAAATGACACGTGGATAACCCAAAAATGTTCTTTACAGTGATGTTGTATGCACCCGCACGAATCTAAACATAGCATTCTGATTAATATTGTGTTTGTGGGTTATGAATAACGTAGTCAAATCATCTGTGGGTAGCCATTTTGCCACTTGCGGTCGAGTTGAAATGACATCACAGTTGCTGAGGGCTCAGGAAGCGACCAATCACGGTTCAGCTTCAGAAATCAGGTGAACTGTGATTGGTTGTTAACTGACACACTATCTGCTTGTAGCTATCTTCAAGGCTGGAAGAAGACTCTGCTCATAGTTTCCCACGACCAAAGTTTCCTCGATGACGTGTGTACTGACATTATGCACCTGGACAACCAGAAACTCTACTATTACAGAGGGAACTACCGTACGTACTTCGTCCTAGCTTGAAATGTGCGTTGGATGATCATGTTTACGTCAAATGTTGGATACAGTTGCGGCATTGAAAGCAATTCTGCCTTTATGAAGGAAAAGTAGAGACGATGTTCTTGACTAACCTCAGATATGTTTTTGTAGTGACCTTCAAAAAAATGTACATCCAAAAGCAAAAGGAGCTCCAGAAACAATATGACAAGCAGGAGAAGAAACTGAAGGACTTAAAGGCCGGTGGCAAGTCCACCAAACAGGCTGTGAGTTTCTGTATTCCTCGCATCAGTATTTGCAAAATTGTGCCTCACGCCGTTTTATTTTCATGTTGCTTTCAGGAGAAGCAGACTAAAGAAGCGCTGACGAGGAAACAACAGAAAGGAAAGAAGAAGGGAGGTCAGGAGGAGGAAAGCCATGAGGCCACGGAGCTGCTGAAGAGGCCAAAAGAATACACCGTCAAGTTCACCTTTCCCAACCCTCCTCTGCTTTCGCCACCCATTCTGGGCCTGCACAGTAAGGCGTTCCTCTGTATGCGTTTCACACCAGACGGACGCGCAAATAATCCAGGCGGCAATATGTCGTCGCGGGCCTCATTACAATACGCGGGCATCAGAATCGATATTGCTCGTTAACTTGAAATAGGCTGTACAGCCTTTTTCAAGGTGCTCGGGAGAAGTGGGCAAAAGGAGACACGGGTGTCTTTAATTTGAATACTTTGATATTTGTGCTCATATCGGCTCGTGCCTGTTCATAAAGTTGCGTCATTTCGACCGGGGATGCCGCTTGGTGGTCACCAAGAAGAGCTGCTAACAAAAGCTTTTTTTTGACATCCACATCATAAACCTGTGATAATACAATGCAAGTAAATTCATGTCAAATATCGGGATATGTATCGCCTTGAAGATAATGTAGTGGGATACGTATGTATCGTATCGCGTGGTTGTCGACAATATCCAGCCTTATTTCACACACAAACATTAACATGACACATTTAATTTTCAGCTTTCATATTTAAAATAAGCTGGTTTACTGTATGTAACCTATAGTTTCCAGGTAAATCAAACAGATGGGAAATGGGTCCATTTTTTTTTTTTTATTCAAAATAACAGTTATTGCAAACTACAATAATCCACATTTGCGTGATTTTGTTTTTTTAATTCCAGGTGTTGATTTCTCCTACGAGGGCCAGAAGCCGCTCTTCAAGAATGTCGACTTTGGAATTGACATGGAATCCAGAAGTAAGACTGCAACAGCTTGTTTATAGAGAAGCTGATATTCAAGTTAAAAATGGATCATTTTGAAGCAGTGCATTGTTTCAAAAAAGTCCAGTAGCAGTCTAACTACATAATAATCAGGGATATTTGTAATAGAACTGCTCGTGCCCGTATTTGGAAATGCTGACGTAACAGCAGAACTTTCCGCTGGTTGGACCTCATCTCAAAAAGATGCATCTTTTCTTGTTGCAAAAGAAAGGCCCGACTTTGCTCATTTAAGCAGCTGGAAGAGGAGGACACAAGGAGCAGAGGAAAACTCGGCGGGAATTTGAATCGTTTCGTCATGCCGTTACTTGTGACTCTAATCTGTCTGGCAAAATAACAATTGCTGCTTGTAATCTGAATACAGCTTTCACAATTTGAATTTCTGACTACATTTTTACCTTCCGTCCAGTTTGTATCGTTGGCCCGAATGGTGTTGGGAAGAGTACATTGCTGTTGCTGCTCAATGGCAAACTAAATCCCGTATGTATGTTGATTTGTTGAAGCTTAATTAGGTCATAATTGATGTTGTCCACCATGAGTGACACTGACACTTACTTGTGTTTTACAGACAAAGGGTGAGATGAGGAAGAATCATCGATTGGTCAGTAGTTCTTCAAAGTTCTATGTTCCTTTGCTAATACTTTGGTTGGATACAAAGTAATTGTGTAGGGAATAGCAATAATCGTGATATATCTTGCCACAAATCAACTGAAAGTTGAACTGTAATGAAATTTTGCTTGCAGAAAATTGGCTTCTTCAACCAGCAGTACGCAGATCAGTTGAACATGGAGGAGAACCCCACAGAGTACCTGATGAGGAACTTCAATCTCCCCTACCAGGATGGCAGGAAGTGCCTGGGCCGTTTTGGTTTGGAGAGCCACGCACACACCATTCAGATCTCCAAACTGTCGGGTAACAACGTGCACAATCAACTCAACAGTCTCATTTGTGCTCCGAGTGCGTAGTTGTTATTGGTGGTGCAACGGATCATCGTTGACCCCTGGCCCGTTTGGATTCAAACCATTCAGTCGATACCGTTCTGACATGTCTCGGAAGCTGAAACATACTCAACGTAACACGCTGAGCAAAACTGCAAAATCAACTTTACCAGATGCAGGCATGCATCGACACTTTTGCCCATTAAAAAAAGAAAAACATTCAACTCAAAATGTCAAATGTAGCTTTTTAGATGACAGGAAGACAACTTTAAGCCATGAATGCCCTACTTTACACATGAACCACGTAAAAATAAGAATGTTTCGGCCTCATGTTGCACTAAAGTTGTCCCTAAATTCTAAATGGCTATATTAGAATTTTGAATTTAATGGAAAAAGCGCTTGACCAAATCCCGTAAATGTTTTTTTGCTGATCTGATCCGTGATCCGATGAGAACCGTGACTTTTGTGATCCATTGCACCACTAGTTATGTATACACTCCATTGTGTTCCTTGTAAATTGTATTTTGTAGTTTACCAGTATAGAGAATTGTTTTGATGGTTTGTCGTGTCTGTTGTCTTGCAAATAGGTGGTCAGAAAGCTCGAGTTGTCTTTGCTGAACTTTCCTGCCGCCAGCCGGATGTTCTAATCTTGGTAAGACGGTGCCTTGCAAAAGTATTAGCGGTAGCTTAGCCCCTCTTGAACTTTTTGTAAGAGAACCTCAACATCCTTTCCTTGACGCTTGGGACAATTTCAGCCATGTAACTAGGCCACGTAAAATGTATTGTTGTGCCCCAAACTGAAATGTGTTTGGCCTTCCAGGACGAACCCACTAACAATCTGGATATTGAGTCCATTGATGCTCTGTCAGAGGCCATCAACGAATACAAAGGAGGTATGTGGAATGTGGCCCGTACGTTTGCTGTTTCACTACAAGTTCAGAGGACATATGGAAAACACATTTTTGCAGCTCTCGCTGCTTTGTACAAACTAGGAATTCTTCATTAAGAAGGGCTCAAAAATGCAAATGTTTGCGGCGAAGAATAATAATAATTCCTTCAGAAATATTGCTCGGGCCCTAATTAACAATCTTTAAAGGGATACTTCAGTCATTGAAGCCATTTTACAGGAAGATATTTTGTCTATACTTAATGTGATAACTTGTTTTTCACAAACAATTAATACCTTTTAAAAGCATTTTTTTCCACTTGCTGTCAAGTGAAGATGACATCACAATTTGGTCACCAGAGCACCATTTTGCTCGTCATTGTGGCATCATCGCGTCTTCCTTGTTCTTGCCCAGCTGTGATCATCGTGAGTCACGATGCCCGTCTCATCACCGAGACTCAGTGCCAGCTGTGGGTGGTGGAGGACTGCTCCGTCAACCACATCGACGGCGACTTTGATGACTACAAGCGGGAAGTTCTGGAGTCCCTCGGCGAGACCATGGTCAATAAAGTTAACCCGTGATTGCCCAGAGAACTTGTGGGAGGAACCCCAAAATCCCTCTCGACTGGTTTCTTACCATTTTTTTTTTCTGTGACCAGATAATGGGGTGTAAACGCTGCCATCTAATGCTTATATAGTAGATAAAATACTTCAAATCCTGCTATATTGGTTAAGAAAACAATAAAATGAAACTTTTTGCACCTTTGTCTAATGTTTTATATTCACATCCACGATACAGATGCTGACTTCATAAACAAACGGAGCATGTAGAAATGATGTCATCATACGCCTGGCTTTAAATAAGCCTTATAAGTCTTCCTGACTTTAGCAACTTCCTGCTCATCAGGTATGATGTCACCGTACCATTGATACCATTCGTCGTCAGACGTTAAAGTCGGAGCAGGCGGTGTGACGCCCACAGCGTCGTGGCGATTGGAGTAATCTTCACCTGCAAAATCCACATAGGGAATCTGAAAGGGAAGAAGGCCTGAAACCAGACAAGTTCTTCTGATGAGTTGAGCTGCAATGACTTGAAACAGGACACTTCCTTTCAATATAGTATAATAATGTTGTCAAAATGAATAGTATACATACCATGATCTCGTGCTGTCTTGATTGCTTCAGTCAACTTCTTGTGCTGTTTCATACACACACCTGGCAGGATAAAAGAACAGTGGGCCTATTTTGGATGGGTTTTTTTTTGTTTGTTTTTTCAATACACGGAAGTAATGGCATGCACTCGTGCTTTACCAGTTCGAGTGGGATCATACATCAAATCAGTGAGGGGGCTGATGAACTGCTTCAAGAGCTTCACATTCTGTCAAAAAAAATATAAAGGTATTCGCTTTATCAGCAATGACACAAGCCACTAATCTCTAATACGAACTAACAGAGCATTTAACTTGCTCCTAAAAACCATTTTAAAGCTGCCCAGCTGTTCTAGTAGGCTTTTCCTGGCTTTTTTTCCGCCAGCATAATGCCTCATTGGAACTTGTAAATGCATTTTTCTTGCACTTATAAGTGTTAATTCAACCAAAAGGAATAACGAATCAACCCACTTACCTGATGATGAACAAAGATGTTTGCATCTCGACATATTGGACAGGGGTTTCCGCTTATCTTGCCTCCCCTCTAAACAAATAGATATTTTTTTTAATTATATGTCAGCTGTGTACTGAAAATTAAACATTGTTACAAAAATAAATTTAAAACACTTTACAATGCAGGTCTTGCGAGTCTTCTGTGGGGGAATGCCTCCTTTGTGGTTCCTCCTGTAACCCGTCCACACTGGATTGGTTCCGTACCTCTCAGTGTACTCTGCCAGGGAGATTTGATTCATAGGTAAATAAACACAAGTTTGTGCAAAAAGCTCACCCTCATGTTATGTGCAGGATACCTTCACTCTCCAGATAATCCCATGGCCTGTCTTTGTAGCGAGAGAGTGCCTCGGTTTCCTTGGTCGCACACTCCTGCTGGACTGTCACTGTTTGGCAAAAAGAGCGGCTTGGAGGGGCAAATGGCCAAAGAGATAGACTCGTTCTTCCAGATATCCCCTGTAAACAAAGTGGAATGGAATTGATACATGTTCGTAGACATTATCAAATGGCATAAGGCTAAATGAAAACAAAGGAGGGTGCAAATTTAAAATCAAAGAGATTTTACGCATTGTAATTTTTGGAATTTTATTTTATTTTTTGATGGTGATTACAACGCAATCGCTGCTTTATTTATCGACGTTAGCTAAGTAGAAGGCTACTGATTAGACTCGCTTAACAAATAAAACTTTTATAACACAAAAAAAAAAAACGCCGTCGACATATCAGCAGTAGGAAGAGCATATGTATGGTAAAATATTACCTGACATTGTCGCAGGGTGAATAAAACTGAAGGCGAGATGCGGAACACTGCCCTTACAACGTTTTGGAAGGAGGCAGCCATTTTTTTTTCTCATGCGCGATGGTCAAAGGTCATTCACTTGCTTCCTTCACGACGATTTGCAAATTTTTGATAGTACATTACCGCCACCTATCGACCTGTTTTGATTACTGTATTAACCGAGGGAATTCAAATGACAATTTTATACATTGCTTGTCTCCTCAAAAAACTTATTTCAAATACATTTCTTGTACTTATACTTCTGGGATAGAATTGTGGATCTGAGAAACACGAGAAAATTACGAATATATGTGTGTATTTTTTTTAAATATATATTTCAATCAGCATAAGTTTCAAGAATCATTTAGAGAAGAATTTGAACGTTTTTAAACAAGTGGACACGTAACTATTTATTTATTTATTTTCAAAAACAAAAATGTAGTTTTTGTTAAAATCCACCTTCTAACCTTACAAATTATGCAACTCAACTCTCAACTCAATTTAGAAAAGCTCTACGGTAATATACAACAAATTTCTTAGCTGCAAATGTGAGAAATGGGCCATACTTTGGACACTGGCTTACACGGTGAATGAAGCACAGCAAAAAGGGTGTAAGTCACACCTTTTTTGTTTCATTCCATCTTTATCTATTTGCACCACACTACTATAACGAACATATTATAATGAATACAGTGGGCGTTTTCAACGTGCGTGCAGTCCCAACTCCCAACCGCAGACAGCCGTGACGTCATAATTTGAGGGAAAACTTTACATATGAAAAAGGATTTATTACTACCAGAAACGCTCCTTGTGATTATTGTATTTTTGTTAAAAGTGTATTGGCATGTTTTTAAATAGGCTCACTTCACTGTGACTTTTTGTCAAAACACGCATGCGGCTGTAGCGTGTCAGTTATAAAGCAGTCGCCATTTTGTAGGCATTTATCAACTGTAATTTACGTATTTTATAACGTTTAAGTTTCGGTAAAATGTGAAAGGTCTTACGTGTATATGTGCTTTGAGCAATACTGTACCGACACACATAACTTATCAGGTGTGATTTGTTGGAATTTCGACGCAATTGTCGAAAAACTGTGTGAGTCGCCATTATGACTTTAAGTCACACAACAAGGTCGTTCGTCGGCCATTTTGAAGCGATACCAGAGGTGAAAAAAAACACTGCCGTGACGCAAAAAACGTCACTAGGTATAAAAGCTAAATCCCTCCTCCTCCAGCTCATTCCTGGATTTGGTCAAAGGTAAGTTACGACGTCAGAACATTTGTGCATACATTTGTCGTTTTGCAAGGTGAAATCACCCCAGCGTTTTCACACAAAACAATGCATGTAGTTGATTACGCCGCAGGGGCGAATTTTCGCTTCTGAGTGTCAACTAAAATGTTTTTTTCCTTCTTGTGCACTTTTTCAGGTCTCAATTCGTTTTCCTGAAGACTCAACCGTCGAGGACTTCGACCAACTACTCAAATTGCTATTTTTTCTTCAAGTAATGGACATCTGATTACTATTTTTGCCTCCAGTTTGTTCTTGAAGGAAAAGGCTAGCGTTTAACTACCAAAGCCCCACCCTTTAGAAATTTTGAAGCAGGTATTAAAGCCATCAAAGTTGACGATATGTTTTGTATAAACGAAATAAGTGCCCGAAAAGCACAATGTGTTATGACTAAAACGTTGAGGGCATTTAGTTTGAATATAAATGCATATTGTTGACTTGTTAGTCCAAGTCCAAAATGGTCGCATTAGCTGTCTTGCGGTAGCTGGCTAGCAGCCGCCGCGTTTTAGCCTAGCCTTTTGTTTAGCATGAGCTCACACATGAACGTGGACTGCGACACAAGTCGCCGTTTCTTCGTGTGTGAGACGAGGTGGGCTAATAAAATTTGAAGTCGATAAATAATTTGATCTATAAGCAATCTGATCATAAAGATTGCCGTGTTTGTTTTAGGACGCTAATAACCAATGAAGTCGGACTTATTTTTGCCTGCCGAGGTTTTGTAGGGGCTGCTCCACGGAACTGAAATCCACCGCAATCTATACATAAAGATTGCATTAGGCCGAGGACTGTTGGACATTTGAAGCACAGTGTTGCGTTGACGATAATAGCACAGGGGCTTCCTCAAATCCCGCACCATGCAATCTGTGGATAAAGATTGCGGGATGGCTGAATGGAAGTGGTCTTTCGAAACACAAACAATCGGAGTTGTCAAAATAGTGGATAATTGGTTTGTGTCTCACCATCTGGTGGCTTTTTCTTCGGAACATTTGGGAGTTCTCTCTTTAAAACCGTAAAGCAGCCACAATGGCTGCTGCCGCGTAACAGTCCTTTTCAGGTTGCCAGTTAACCGTTGCTCGTGCTTTTGTGTTCAAACCGAAACGTCATGCGTCATTGGCTTGCGCGATCCTTTGCTAACTGGGCGAGTCTGGCGTCGAGGGGGTTAAAGCTAGGAGGGCTCTCATTGGCGGACGAGTTTATTGCCCCTCCTGCTCCAGTCTTGTTTCACTTGCATTTAGGATTTGGCTGTCTTTACATAACCAAGGGACTTGAAGTACAACAATGTACCCAAGACAAACTTTGTTTACCTGAGTTAGCAAAACTTAACGTGCTATTACTGAACATTTTGGGGCGATTTATTTTGTTTTTATGTACCAGTACTACACCACATAATTATTTGCAATTGTTTCTCAATGGATAATGTAGCTGGGTCTTGTTTGACACTGACATTTTGTGTACATGTGTAACAGCTGTGCCATTTACAGGCTTTGAATTATTTGCAGTGTTGTGGAGTTCTGAGACAATATAAAACTTCTTCTACAACATTTAAACTGGTAAGACCTAACTGATTCCTCACCATGGCATTTCCAATGAACTAATATAGACTGCAGGGCAGGTTTTGTATACACTAAATCTAAATATCAACAAACATGGAGAGTGTGCAACCCAGTCTGACCATACCTTTCAAGTCCAATGTTTAATTGTATAACATATAACACACTTGAATGCAATGCTGATTTAATTATATAACAATACATTTAATGGCCACTTGTCAAGAGAACTGCAGACACCAAAAGTACGGTAATCCAGACAGCCAGTATAAAATGCTATTACTACAAATACTTATTAAACTTTTTTTTAATGTCAATCTGAATGTGCAATTAAGTCATTTGTAGCAGGTAAGACTAGATGAACCACAAGTGCTGATTGTTTGACCTTACCCAATCAGATGAGGTGATTTTTAAATTGTAAAATACATTATAGAAAACAAGCAAGTAATTAGGATGAGTTGAGTTTCCTGTTCAAGCCTCCTTCAGTTGTAGTTTTGAGCAAATGTGATTTCAATATGCATGCTATTATATTAATTTTGAATAACTGGCAGATATCTTTAATCTGATGTAAAAAAAAAAATAAAAAAAATACACAAAAGTATGTTACAAAATGGATATGAAAAATTAGTTTAATTGTATTT
The DNA here is from genome assembly GCF_051991245.1 of Festucalex cinctus. Taxonomy (NCBI): domain Eukaryota; kingdom Metazoa; phylum Chordata; class Actinopteri; order Syngnathiformes; family Syngnathidae; genus Festucalex; species Festucalex cinctus. The sequence continues at coordinate 667,927 of NC_135429.1, forward strand.
TAATTATTGGTGGTGTTCTCAGATGACAGAAATAAAACAAGTGTAAATACATTTAAATGCTACAAATAGGGTTGTTGCACTATTCTATCATTAAATGTACCTTAGTAAATCAGAAAGTAGCATTTCACACGGAAGCACATACAAGTACAAATGCCCTGCAAGGTCCAGAGAAGAGACTTTATGGCACGCTGGGACACTCATCTGTCCTGCTCCTGTCTCTGCAACTCGAGGTCGTGCCGGCAGCGTGCAACAGCTCAAGTATGACGCAGTGCATGTCTTTCTATTGCTGAATTGTTTGCCGAGTCATTTTGTAAGTTCATTTTTTCAAAAATTTTTTGTCCAACGTGATCGCTGTTAATTTGTTTGCGCTGGTGATGTTGAGTGGTGTCTGGTGAAAACACTAAAAAGTGGCAAAGTGAGAGTTGCTTAGAGGTGGTCTTGGATTTTGTGTTTAATAGCAAAAAGTGAGATGTTGGTCTGTAAATAGCAAGGATGGAATTCAGTTCTGTTGAGCAACCCCTCTGTTAGATTAGAAGCAAATAACTACTAGTAAACATAATGCCCCATTATTTAAAAAAAACAACAAACATGCAATACACATTTGCCTTCCTGCTGTATGTGTTAAATGTTTGCGGTTTGCCTTTCAGACATGGAGGGGGTGCCGGTGGACCCCAAAGAGGTTTTGAAGGGAGTGGAGGTTCTACTAGGGAAGGATGGGGGACTCTGCAGCTTGGAGGGAGTCCCAAAGATGTTCAGGTGAGGAATTTAAGCCTGGCAGATTGTGCCTCGTTAAGATTAAAAATGGGTTCATGAATATGTCTGCATGTTTTCTGCATAGCCTCATGAAGGCGTCTGCCAAGATGGTCAGTCGGTGTATGTACTTGAACATCCTACTTCATACAAAGTCACATGATGTTCTCAACAGGTCAGTCTTGACAATATTCCATGCATGCGTTCAAGTCAAATTTTGGGTGGTCTAACTTGCATGCATGCTTTTTTCTTCAACATATTTTCCCCACCTTTGTTTAGGTTCATTCGAGTTGGTGGCTACAGGTTGCTGAACTCATGGCTCACTTACTCCAAAACCACCAACAATTCTCCTCTGCTGCAACTTATTCTGCTCACTCTGCAGAAGTTACCCCTCAAAGTGGATCACCTCAAACAGGTACACGCCAAACTCAACACCTCTATTACTGGTACAGTTAACTTTGTTTAATGTATTTCAAACACGTTTGGTTTTAATTAGATTACTAAGTTTCCTTTTTTTTTTTTTTTTTTTTTTCCTTCCAGAACAACACAGCCAAGTTGGTAAAGCAACTGTGTAAAGGCGCAGAGACTGAAGGTCAGTTTTCTCTTTAGTCATATGTATGTTTTCAACTAGTTTGAACATAATGCATCATCTCATTCACATTTTAGAATTGAGGAAGTTGGCATCTGTGCTTGTCGATGGCTGGATGGCAACAATTCGCTCCCAGAGTGTATCAAGCAATGCAAGCAGTCCTGCTGGTATGGATGGTTGACTTTGTCTGTTTTATCAATGGCTCTTTCTTTTTGATATCAGCTTAAAATGCTCTATATTTGACGTGTAGATAAGAAGAAGAAGAAAGAAGATGGCAAGGTTGTACCCAAAGAGGTGAAGGAGAAGAGTGGCGAGGAGGAGAAGAAGAAAGACAAAGCTAAAGCTCATGCGCCGAGTCATGCAAAAATTCGTTCCATCGGTAAGCAACTGAAATAATGGATTTCATATTGCTGAATTGCTTTTAGATGATTACAATGGTTTTATAGGACTAGAGATGGACACGCCTAACCCCGCCCCCACAAAGAAGAGCCCGCCTGCGCCTCAGCTCGGCGACAAGTACAACATCAAACCGCCGGTCCTCAAGAGGTTAAGGTACTGAAATTTACCAAAATAAATATGAGTACAGCACCATCACAGTTAAATGTGTATTTTGCTCTCTACAGCCATCTTGTGGTCAGTGGCAGTAACTTTATGCTTTCTTTTTTTCCTTTTTCTTTTTTTAAATAAAAAAAATCTGAACAGTTCTGGTCCATATGACAATCCTCCATTGGAGAAGAAATACAAACCTCTAAACACACCATCCAACTCTACCAAAGAAATTAAAGTCAAGATCATTCCAGCGCAACGTAAGTTTGACGTAGTTTATCAATGCAATAGCAATATTACTAGATCTGGTTTTAAATGCATTAAGTGTGACATTAACTGTTGAGTCACACTTTCCTATGTACTTTTGATTTCATGTCTGCAGCCATGGAGTGCACCGGGTTCCTCGATGCGCTCAACTCGGCCCCAGTGCCGGGTATCAAGATCAAGAAAAAGAAGGCTGCAGCTGGCTCACCCTCGAATGCCAAAGCCGTGTCCCCGACCTCAAACAAGGTAAGACATCAAATGGATGGCCAAATCTAACTGTGGAAAAAAAGCAAACATCAAGTTTAGTAAAATATAATTGTTGTCAAGCCACCATGGGTAGGACCATACGTCTGTGTAGTTGGCAAAAAGAAATTAGAATTGCTTCAATATATAGTTTTGTATGCGTTGTATTAACTAGTTCAACAATTATTCAACACCTGTCAACGTGTTCTCTCCTCCTATCTCGCTTCTCCTTTTTTATCTTCAGACAAATCCATTTGACAGTAAGTCATCGACGTATTCCTCATCTTCTGCCAAACCGACATCTCCCGAGACCGTTTCTTCAAATACTATTGATGAAAACCAGGAGCCGGATCGGCCTGGGACCCCCGTGCCCTCTGAAGACCCGGACTCCATGGACACCGGTAAGACTGGCTCTGCTCGAGACCATTAGATAATCATTGGAATAGAAGATAGCAGTATATTTTTCATATTTTGCAGGAGACAAGCCCAATTCTCTGTCAGAACCTCGTGGGGAAGACGACTTGACCAAGAAGGGCAAGAAAAAGAAGACTGTTCATTGGGCTCAGGAAGATGATCTCAAACAGTACTTTTATTTTGATCTCGATGAGACCGAGAGAGGTATGAGACATGCCACAGCGAAATGTGTCCAACTCCCGTAAGAGCAAATGACTAATATTACTCACTCCGCTAGTCAACGTCAACAAGGTCAAGGACTTCGGCGAGGCGGCCAAACGGGAGTTGATGATGGATAGGCAGACATTTGAGATGGCCCGGCGGCTCTCTCACGACACTATGGAGGAGCGGGTCCCCTGGACGCCCCCCAGGCCGCTGACGTTGCCCGGCAGTCTGGTCATTCCTGGCTCCAACAGCACGGAAAAGTTTACCCAGCGGGACCGCGAGATGGGCATCTTACAGGAGATTTTCCTCAGTAAAGAGAGGTAGGTGGTGTAAATGGCACTTAGCACGTTTATTTTGAAAAATGGTTCCATGGATTTCTTTTGTCCTTTTGCAAGTGTGCCTGACAGTCCACATGAACCCGACCCAGAGCCTTTTGAACCTATGCCCCCTCGACTGATTCCCCTAGACGAGGTTAGTATAAAATTCAGACCAAACATGTTTGACTTGTTTTGATAATAATTGACCACCTTATTCAACTTGCGTCCGGTATGTTTGCAGGACTCTTCAATACCAGACGAAAGCTACTCCGAGCCAATGGACACGTCTCAGCAGGCTCCTGCCGCGGCCCAAAACGAGGGCTCCAAGCTGCCGCCCGTTCTCGCCAACCTGATGGGCAACCTCAACAACAATTCGCGTAGCCCCCAGACCACAAACACTGTCAACAATCCCGTCACACCAGCCGTCAACGTACAGGAGCTGCTCACGTCCATCATGGTACATGACTACTGCAGACTGGGAGCTTTTGTCAGCAGCGAAATAAAGCTTTTTCGTCTGTTTGATTTACTCATTTCAAGCGTGCAATATTTGTGAACATGAAATAAAATGGGTTTATATTAAATGTATAATAGAAATGGTTGCATAGATGTGAGGGAGATTAAGTTGTCACTACAGCAATATTCACAAATATAATTCGACTTGATGATTTAGAAATGAATTAAATGCAAGTGCATTAATATTAAAGGAAAAGAAATGCAATTCAACTCCAAGCAATAAAAGCGCATCAAATGAGTACATTCAGCAATTTCCCAATTAATGTGCAAAATTTGAAACAATCTAAAACCTAATTTAGCACGGTGTATATAAATTTATTACCCCACAACATGTTGCAGCTATACCCCAAATTTTTCACTTATATCCTGTTAGTCATTTGTATTTATTTAAATTGGGATTGGACTGTCAACTAATGAACGCTGTATTTTAGGGCGCTTCTGGTAACCAGTCTACTGAAGACCTCATCAAGCAGCCTGACTTCTCGGATAAGATCAAGCAACTTCTTGGTTCCCTGCAACAGACGCAGAACCAGGGACCAACGCCAGGTAAGGCCGCATCATGCCCTCATGTCTCACCGTTATGCTTACATAACTTTCCAAACATTTTTTGTTGAATGGTGTTTTTTGTTTAGTTATTGATTAGGGCTAAACAATTGAATTCAGTTAAGACATTACAGAGTAGTCTTGAAATTGCAAAGACTGCATGTTTATAAATGATTGTTTCATGAAATATCAGAGTGCTAAAACCACAGATTTGTTTGCATTTTTGTTGTAATCTGATTTTTGACTTCCTCGGCCCTATTTTCGTCAACAGGCACCCATGCACTTAACACAAACTGGCACCTCTTCATTTTTGTCCCATTGGAAGTCTAGTTAGGCCTGTTTGTGAATTTGGTGGAAGTGGCTAAAGCGGTTGTGGGCCTTGCACAATCAGTCCAAATCCAATAAAACAGTCAGGAGCAGTGACAAGAGTTGGGTGTGAACGAGTTAATTGAATATTCCTGAAAATGTGTAACTCACTTTTTCTTGTCCATGCAGTCAACCCGAATCTCCTGGGCCACGGCCCCATGAACAACCTGAACAACATGCACATGCCGATGCCCATGAACAGCGGCTTCCCGCCCAACATGCCCCCAGGCGGGCCCCGCTTCAACCACCCGCCGCCCCCCCACAACCACGGGCCGCCTTTCAACGGCGGCGGGGGCCCGCGCATGATGGGACCGCCGCCGGGCCAGGGCCGCGGGGACAACGGCAACTACTGGGGCGACGACTCCATGCGCGGAGGGCCCCACCGAGGCGGCCATTTCCACCGGGGAGGGAGGGGCCGAGGAGGCGAGCAGGGCTTCCGGGGCCGAGGACGAGGGGGTCCAAGGGGAGGACACAATATGAACGGTATGTGGACAACATTTTTGACACACCTACTGTATGATTCATCAAACTAATTTGCATTTTTTTCCCCAACCTCCAACAGACATGTCCATGCGTCCTGTTTGTCGCCACTTCATGATGAAGGGAAACTGCAGATATGAGAGCAACTGCGCTTTTTACCACCCCGGTGTAAATGGACCGCCCTTCCCCCCGAACAACCAGCACGGACACTAAATGGCAGCTTGCTGAAAACACAAATGTGTTCCGGCTCTGCCATATTCTCCACAGCGTGATTCTCCAACTGACAGACTGTTGATGAAAGAATCACTAACTGTTCTTAACAGACTGAAACCTTCAGAGTTGCCACTATGTCTGCCTGTCACTGTAAGCAACTTGCTTGAACTTCCTGTATAATTCCCCTCCAGCGTACTCATGTTGCCTTTCAACTGTTCTTGCGTAATTTGCCTGCACTTTAAAGGAAAAAAAAAAAAAAGGTGTTCATCAAGTTACACCACAAGTGATTGATTGAGCTTGAACAACGGAAGAAGCGAGCGAGTACGTGAGCCGAATGTGCTAAAGATTATGAATTCCTCTTGTGTTACCTTCAACTTTGTGACTGGGCAGCTCATTTTTGAGCAAATAATTGCAAATTATGACGCGTCTACAGCAAATGACCTCTGAACTCTCCATCTTGACCTCAGAAAAGGGGGTTTGAACGTCAGTATTATGATGAAGCATTCTGCGGGTCAGCTATGAAATGTGTTTTCTGTGAAAACAACCTTTATGTCTCTTGTGGGACTTTTTTTTTTTTTCCCCCTCCATGTTTTATTTTGATACCATGTTGAAAACAGGCCCTTTTTTTACGACAGGTTCATTGAATGTTTGTACTGTAAATCAGTGTAGAATACATGTTTATGCGGTCATATTTTTCAGTTCAAGTTATTTTGTACACTGTAATAAATGTTAAAATATAATTGTTTTCTGATTTATTTGAATTTAGGGACAATTTTTCATGGACAAATACATCGTTTGATATGACATTTAATTTATTCGATGCTTTAAAAAAAAATAATCTAAATTTTATGTAATTTTAACATAACTCAAATTGCAATTAAGCATTGTTGCTTACAGCAATAAAATTGCAAAATAAAAAATGGATGTTGATGCCCGTAGAAAGATTCCTGTTTGATTTTAGACCTTCGCTGGCTAGAAAATAATGATATTGAACATGACCATCATATTTTGTATACAAAATAAAAAATGTGAACACCATTATAACTATTTACAATAAAAAATTTTAGATACTTCTCCTCTAAATGTGCAAAACAGGACATAAAATGAAAACTATATACCTGTGTTTTTTACCAAACAGGACCTTTTTTTTTTTTTGCCTGGAGACACAGGCCCACGTTGCATGTCTCACACAAAGTGGGGAAAGATTTCACCTGGCTGTGGGTTTCCCATGGCGAGAGGAGGTTGGACACCTGGGGTACACCTTGGGATGAACCTGGGCTGTCTGGGGACCCCATCATCACACTGCCTCCGTCTTCCATCTTTGCTGATGTGGTGAGCGGCATCTCCTAGCCTCCTTCAGGACATAGGCCACTCGGGGAAGAAGACGTGTACTTATTTTATTATCATTTCATAGCACATACACAGCATAGCTGTTCCTCATCACAACATCAACTGTAGCAGACTAGTAGTAGTCACAAACGTTGTATAGTGTCAACAATGTATGGATTACTGCACATACATGAATATTTTTTTTATATACTTTGAAACAAGATTTGACAATGTTACACTGTTCAAATGTGGTTGCTAAGGTAACGAGGCACGCATCATGTATAGTAGATTGTAAAGTAAAATTACGCACACAAAGTACACATATGATCTACAAGTCAGCACACAATACAAACCCGTTTTATACATAAAGTACCGTGCACAAAGTAAAAATGAGCTTGAGAAAAGTACAGAGAGAGGTTCAACCAGATAAATTCGAGACAGAACTTCAAATAGACAAACGTTACCTTTCTTCACCAAAAGTTGCTCCGCCCGTTGCTCCATTGCTCCAAACTCTTCTCGAAACCTCTGTGGAGGTTTTATTGTCCTGGGTGACCCACTGACCGTCTTGCTGGCACTTTTGAGCAAAAAGGTAGAATAAAAAACACCGCTGCTGGTCGCTGTTTTTTTAATATATTTTTTTATGTGACGTCTTAACGTCCCTTCATTTTCTGTATGTGACGACACAGAGAACAAATGAGCTGATTCGCTGGTGTCAGAGAGTGAGATTACCGTAATGACAGCTGTTTTGCTGTAAAGCTCAGCTTTCAGGAACAGTTGAAAGTTTTTTCGATAGCATAAATCGTTTAGGAGCAGAGGTGGGGTAGAGTAGTTTTTAGCCTAAATCTTTTTTGTTGACATATGCTATCATTGCTACATTGAATAAGAATGGCTTAACGTTGATATGTTTTCTTACCAGGTTCTGGCATTACATAGAGTCAAGTGTTTATCTGTTCCCAAAACTTTACAGTTAATAATTTGTGACCGCCAATTCATGCCCCATATTACATGTATCGTCATCTGTTTCGTTTATGGCAACAGTTAGTGTTTGCAAAAGTGTCTATGTGAAACGGTCCTTTTCAACACTTAAGACAAAATACCTGCCTAAATACAGCAAAAAGGGAATTTAGGTCATTTACCGCGACATGTTAACTCAGGTTCGATGTGGAATTTTTATATGCCAAAATGTCCGTTTGTTTCGGCAGACACATAAGCTAATTAATTATATGAGGCCATGGGTGTTCGGCTTCGTCCTATCCCGCTGCCATGTTCCAAACGCCGCCTGTGGTCATGTGACTGCATTGTTACGTCGGATTGGTAGAATGTTAAGGGAAGGAGTCGTCATGTGATTATTGCTACGTCTGATTGGTGAAACGCAGTCACGTGGCAGAACCGCTGTTGGTGTCTCTGGTAAAGGTAATGAACGATAAAAGGAGAGAGAGAAAAAAACAACGACTTTAATGTAGCCAAATATAGCGGAGTAATGCTTTGGTTCCCCCCTAACCTTGCTCTTGCAAGAAAATCGATAAATAAATACATCTTGTACTGCTCCCGCAGATAACCGCCTTTCCCGAACCACTGGTGGTTCAGACCAACCACAGAGCGACATTGTGTGGAAGCCAGCGCCGACGCAGGGGCTAACAAACAAACCCAACATGGACGAATGGACGCCGCAATTAATTCTGTTCTCGCAGAATTACTCACCGTTTCCTTGTTGAATGTTGAACAGCGAAAGGCGCTTCGTGCATTTCTAGCTGGTAAGATGTTCGTGCTTTCCCCCCTTTTGACATGAACGAACACGAAATTTTCACCCGTGGCGGTGATTGGTTAAAACAAACGTGTAGAATGTCACATCGTCCAATCAGCTCGAATTATTGTACAGAATGTCCCGCCTTTCCCGACCAAATTACTGTGGAGAAATACCAGATGGATACGTATACATTGGCAATAGCCAGGTTAGTTTTATGCCAAACCACTTGTGAACAAATGGCATTTTTTTTTCTTGAAATTACAGTGTGCTTAGTGACTCCCATCTTTGTATTAGGTGACTTCAGATTTCAGTTACGTTTCCGTTTACTCAGGTAGTTGCATCCTATTCAGGCACGCCAACCAACAAGCTGTGTGTGTGTGTGTGTGTGTGTGTGTGTATGTGTGTATGTCGTACTCATATCCGTGTTGTCAGGGCAGGGTTGAGTGCAGCTGGTGAATGCGAAGGGCCGATAGGAGTGGCCTTTAACCCTGCCCTCCACTTCAAATATTGACCCTGTTGCTGTGCCAACACACGATGGAGAGAAAGACATACTGGATGAATGGATGGATGGACAGAAGCTAAATGACACCTCAGCACTAAAGTTCTTTTCAATAAGTGTCCTAACAGTGTTTACAACCCGAATAATCAAACCCAGAAAATAGGCCAAAACAATTATTTGACATTTCCAAGTATATCGATGAGTGTTACAGCAGACAAATATGATTGTCTTACAGAAACCCTGGGGTTCCATCAAACAAGAGAAGAGTTTGAAACAGAAGGCAACAATAGAGAGGGTAGGACAAAAAGAAATGAGACTCAGCAACAGTGACAGCAAATAACAGTAGCTAACATGATTTTTTGACAAAACGGTTGATGGTAGCAAGCGGTACTGTTTACTAGTTTTATGTTTGTTTATGTTTACTGCTTTTATGTTGCAAATACATGATGTATTTAATATATATGGGTCACAGAGATAAGAACCAAATTTCTTATTTATATAAAATGATACGAAAATAATTAGCTTCTAGCTAGTAGCTTTAGCTACTGGATAATTGTTTAGGTTATTTGTGCAATCCTGCTAAATATGTCTATTTATTGTTTTACAAGTTCAAAATGCTGTTTATTACTATTAGTTTTAAGTTTATTTAATTGTTATAGCAAAAACATGGTGTATTTAATACTTTGGGTGCCAGAGAAGGTCCAAAATTCTAACGTATGCTAAAGGATATGAAAATAATTAGCATCTAGCTACTAGCTAATAAGATTAGCTTAGCTGTGTATTCCTGCTAAATGTGTCCAACTAATTACTGTTTTACGATTCCAAAATGCCTGCTATGAAAAAGAATATTAAAACAACAAAGATATTTGCACTGTAAATACTTGCTAATACAATCATCTCTTATCATTTTTAGATAGACATGAGCAGGAAGACATCCTGTCTACTTGTCGTTTAGACTGCGTGCGTGCGTGCGTGCGTGCGTGTGGAGACTGAGTGGGCCGTAAAAAGGGTTGATTGACTCACTCGAGCCGTATCGGCTGTCAAGGGGGCCAAGAGACGGAACAAAGCTGCTATTGATAGAAGCCAGCTTGCACAAACTCATGACAGCGTAATGTTGAGAAGATGGATCAGAACAACCTCATTCGGAGAGACTGACTTGTTCACAAATTTAGGATGAAGTTAGCAGTCGGATAAGAAATCAACATCGAAAAAGGATGGCATGCAGCTGATTCTAAAGTAGTTGTGGGAATGCTGAAAGCATCCCACATATGCTAGTCCGATTTTTATTCTCCTCACCTTTTTTTTTTTTTTTTTTGCCAAAAAACAACTCCACATAATACTTCCAATTTACACCGTTCAAATTTCAACTTGCTTCAAAAATTCACGCATTCCGGGATATAGATCGTCTGATTCCACATTACTTACAGTACTTGCACAATTTGACGCAATTTCTCTAGTTAACTATGTGATTTCTCTTCAATTAAGTAAGTATGAGAAAGTTTTGGTTGTATATGATAAAAAATAAAAATAATAATAATAATGACTTGCATGTATTTGAATGCGTTCCTAATGAATGTTTGAAGTTGATAGCCTTGACCTCAACCCCACAAATGTGTGACTATAACAGAGGCTTAATATTCTCCAGCAGGTGTCCCAATACTTTTGTTGATAGTGTGAATTGATTGTGCGTCATTGGGTTGGAACAGCCAATCACATTGCGCCCAGTCATCATCCCTCATGTATGCCGCCAAATGTTTAGACCTTATTTTGAATGGAACTGCACCGAAATAAACCAACGTTTCTATGATATTCTAATTTAGTGAGATGCACCTGTTGCAAATGTAAATATATTATTGTGAGTGCAGTATTATATTGTTAAAAAGAACAAAAACAAAAAACACGGTTGCTACCAGTTACTATGTCTACACAATATATTGTTTTTTGATGAATTTGTTGTGCACACTGAAAAAATATCATTGTTTGTATTTCTTCCTGCCTTCCTTACATGAATGAAAACAGAATAACATCTACGTCCAGATATTTATTGTTATATTTTAACGTTGGCTGCTTTTTCCTTCCAGAATATTAAAGTGCTCGAGGCACTCCAGAAGATGAGGAGGTGGGTCGAGGGCGGGGTCATGGGCGGACATGTATTTAAATATCCAGCAGGTAAGAGTGAAAAAAAAACAAACAAAAAAAACAGGAGCTCCTGCAACAGCGATCCGGTGCCATTCTCACCTGACCACCCAGGAACAGGTAAGAGAGGTTCGGTCCTTCTAACACATTCTGTTTGTCTCATATTCAGAGCTCTTTTTTAATGTTGTACATTTATTTTGTAATATGTATGTTTTACCACAACTTGTATAACTCAAAGTGTACACAATAGAGTGTGGTGTTATTGTCAAATTGTCATGATGTGCGTTGAATGTTGTTTTTGGTTCCAATATCGGTGTGATTGTGCTGGTCATCCCGGTCCCTTGCGTCTTTCAGGTGTTTGTCATTGTCTTGTTAGTTGCCTCCTTCGTTTTCTTTCACTCGTCTTTCTGCTTGCTCGTTTTGTTGATTTAAGCTTAGTTGGAAGCTTTTGTTTCTTTGAAATGGATTCCTTTTGGACTTTCAGTTTCATGTAGTTACGTTGCACGAAGCCTAATATTATGACTCCTTTTTCTAAACACTTTACAATTAAAAATTAGGGGGAAAAAAGTTGTTGCATACAAAATTTGATATAAATTAGATTAAGTCACTCACAGCAATAAATTTAAACTGTAATTAATGCAGAACAAAATTATTGTCAGAATAAAGTCTAAGTAATATGAGAAAAAAATATGAATGTTGCAATATTTAATGTCTAAACTGAAAAGTCAAAAAGATATATAAGAAATATAACAATAAAGATTACAACCAAAAATTCATAAAGTTCTGTGAAAGCCATGGGAATAAAAACTTTACGGGTCAAACTGACCCATTTGCAAATTCTAAGAGAAAAATGAATTAAACTATTTGCTGGCTTGCATTTTTTATTTTTTGTTGTTGTTTAATATAAAAACATTGCATTGTGTTTTGCTATATATATATTTTTAATGATGAAATATTACATTGACCCATGAGCATTATTAAAGGGATACTTGACTCATTGAGCCATTTTCAGCAGTAAAAAGTTCATATTTTGTCTATAATTAATGTACATGTACAATTAATACCTTTTTTAAAAAGTATATATTTTTTCTACTTGCTGTCGACTGATGATGACATCACCCGTGCTCACGACCAATCATGGCTCAGTTTACTGACCAAACCCAGAAAACTGGTGAGCCATGATTGGTCGTTAGCACGGGTGATGTCATCATCAGTTGACAGCAAGTAGAAAATGTACTTTTTAAAATGTATTAATTGTACATGGAAAAATTATGAAGTTGTCAAATTCATTCTGTTTTTTGAGGTTCATTTAACTCATTCACTGCCAGCATAGGAGAAATTGATATTTAACGTGTTTAGCCGTCAATGGCAGTGAATGAGTGGCAACATCACCGCTGATCCTGTCATGTTGCTATTTCAATAAACATTTCAAATGTCTTCCAGTAAGGTTGCAAAGATGATCAAAACCTCAATGTCACTCCTGTTGGTGCTCGTAGCGGTTTCCTTGACGTTTGGCAAATACACGCCAAAGACGGGCAAGAGGATCCCTCAAACTCTGTCCAGAGGTTGGTGAGAAAGTTCCTCAAAGAAAGGAAGCTATTTTTTTTTCTTTTTTCTTTTTTTTTAAATGACTGTCGATTTGACTCCAGGATGGGGTGACCAGTTGATCTGGTCTCAGACGTATGAGGAAGCGCTCTACTGGGCGAGGTCCAGGTAAGAAAATGATGACATGAATGGGAATGCTGACCCGACTGACTGATTGAGTCTTTCGTTCAGGAACAAGCCCTTGATGGTCCTCTTTCACCTGGAGGACTGTCCACATTCTCTGGGTACGTTTGTTGGTTTGTTTGAGCCATTTGGAAAACGTTTTAGAACCGAATCAGGTTTCAACTGTTTGTTTGTTCTTGCAGCACTGAAGAAAGTGTTTGCAGAGGACAACGAGCTCCAAAAACTCCTGGACGAGGACTTCATTGTACTCAACTTGATGGCAGGTCCCATATTCACATTTTCATTGTTGGCGGAGCTTCTGGTTCTGCATGAAATCTAGTGACATTTTCTTTTCTTTTTTTTTCTCCCCCCCCCCCCCCACACACAGTATGAAACCACAGACAAACATCTATCCCCTGATGGACAGTATGTTCCCAGAATCATTTTTGTTGGTAAGACTTATTTATGGCAATGAGTGGAGCATGTTCATTTCATTTGATGTTAAAGGGACAGTGTGATACACTAGTAAGTTCAATAATATGCCAAAAAAAACCATTCCCAATGTACATTTTCTTAGAGGTAGGTTTGCGAAGTGTGGCCTCTCTGTACTGTAAGCATGTACTTCGAACGGTCATTGCATTTCATTAGCTCACCACGAGAGGGCATTCAACAATACACACTGACCCTTTAAGAATGAGATTTGCAACACTTTCTTTCTTTCTTTTCTCTTTCTGTCTTTGTTTCTATCTTTTTTTCTTTCTTGTTATTCTTTTTTGTTCAATTCTTTCCATTTGTTTCTTTGTCTCTCTCACAGATCCATCGATGACGGTGAGGGCTGACGTCACCGGTCGCTATGCGAACCGCATGTATGCCTACGAACCGAATGACATCAAACTCTGTGAGATGAAAGCCCGCTAGCGAACGTTCAAATTTACGTGAGGAACATTGAATGTAACTGTCCTTCTCCTCTGTTAGTGATAAGCAACGTGAAGAAGGCCAAGAAACTCCTCAAGTCTGAGCTTTGAGCCCGAGGACAACGGAAGCTCCTCTTTCTTACACATGTTCAACCACATTGTCTTTCAAATAAATTTGAAAATGTTTAGGATTTGGTCTTTTTTTATTTTTTTATTAACTGAAGTGTAATCAGTGATACCGTCGGTCCCTGTTTTGAGTCTTAAATCAGTCAATGGGGGATGGCAGGACAAAAATGGAAAGAAACAAAATATATATTCATTGACTAAAAAACTAAATGAAGCAATCGAACACTGTGGCATCAAATAAAGTGGAAGACTCGGTGAAGTGTTATCCGAGCAACAATTTGAGTGTGGGGTGCTGGATGATTATTGCTTCTTTCAACATTACTGGTGGCGTCCCCAACAAAGCGCAATTAATTAACCTGGCAACCCATCTGTTACCTCTCCGCAGTAATTTGGTCGGGAAAGGCGGAACAATCTGAACCATAATTGGAGCTGATTGGACGATGTGACGTTCTACACGTCTGTTTTAACCAATCACGGCCATGGGTGAAAATGTCGTCTTGTCGAAGGCGGGAAAAGCACGAACATCTTATCAGCTAGAAATGCACAAAGCGCCTCTCGCCGTTCGACATTCAACAAGGAAACGGTGAGTCAACCTGTGAGAACACAATTCATTGTAGCGTCCATGTTGGGTTTGTTTGTTTGTTTGTTAGCGCCGGCGTGGGCGCTGGCTTCCTGGTTTCGTCACAGTTGCACATCCCGCCCCCCAAACAGAATGTCGCTCTGTGATTGGTCCAAACCACCAGTGGTTTGGGAACGGCGGTTATCAGCGGGAGCGGTACAAGATGAATTCTCCAGAGTTTGTCAACTCACAAATACCGCCAGAATTCATCTTGCGACGCAGGCCATGAAAATTATTGTCCTATGAGGTAGAATTGTTCAATTTGAGGAAGATGGAAACTGACAAACGGCAAAAATAATCATACAAGATATTTCACTCCTTCAGTGTTTTATTGTGGTTTGACAGTACAAAGTCTCATATGGTTGATTTACAGAATCATCAGTGCAGCTCGGACACACTTGCTTATATTTACAGAAGTCATGCAAAAGGCCAACTAAAAACCGGATGCAGTCAGAAGCATGACAAGCTGGTCGAGTCTCACCACATATTTTCTCACAAACACGCACACACCTTTCACTCCTCACAGAACTCTCAGACAAATAATAATTCACTCAGTTGTATTGTGCAGATTATTGCATTCAGTGGGACACGTCTTAAATTAGCAATTGTACAAAAAAAAAAAAAAGAGAGAGCATCGTCTAGCTCGGTTCATACTTTCTCAATAAACAGCAAAAAGTTCCAAACATAAATTGGTCTTATACGGTAGATTGTTGTGACATAAAAGTTCCGTGTAAGAAACACAAACGGATTCCCCAAAACACATGACAGTTGGTGTGGTGACAAGACACTATAATAATAAAAAATTCAATTAGCATTGCCGCGTATTTACAGGTAAAAGCCAAATGAAGGTCCAGACTAGATGGACGTTTCACAGGAACGCACTGGGATTCGCTCGGGGATCCTTCTGGTTCCTGTAGCGGTATGTGAGCCACACGCCCACAATCTGACAAGGGGACACAAAATAAAACAAAACAAAACATGTTTTGACAACAATATGTTCTATGCAGCGCCACTGGTCTAAATACATATTGTGCTTTTGTACATTACAGCAATACTCATAAACGTCCTCCAATCTCTAATAAGACTTCATATTGAGGCACACATTGAGTTCCTCCACATATTGACTCGGTTTATAGAAGGGCCAAAACATGCCTTTGGAAAATTAAACTGCACCAAAAAACTAGCCACCAGAGGGTGCTAGAACTGCACAAATCAACCCGACTTTTTTTTTTTTTAACAGATGTGCTGCTTTTAATATTGTGACATGACGACGACGATATATTGTGGCAGTTTTAATATCACGATATTGCATGGAAGTGGGCGTGGATACTAAGTTCAATGTCTGTCCCATTGAAAATGAATGGGGAAAATGTTGATATTAAATGTGAAATTGTGCAAATACTGTAAGTAATGTGGAATCAGATGAGGTGTGAATTTTTGAAGCTAGTTGAAATTTGAACAGTGTAAATTGGAAGTATTATGTGGGAGTTGTTAGGTGGCAAAAAAGTGTGGAGACTAAAAATCACAATAACGTGTATATAATGTCAATGATATGATATGTGTCTGGCACAAATGATTTCAAATCCAAGTGGTATTAATGAAACAATTGGTTTTGAATTTCAAGGTTGACTAGAGCGTAATAAGGACAGCCATGTTTGTTCCGAATGTGGGTGAAAGCTGACCTCGGTGAAGCTGAAAAAGAGTCCAGTCCCGCCTACAAAACGCAGGACTTCATCGGCGTGTTCCTGGATCTTACCGGCACACGGCAAACACGAGTGATTGGGGAAACAGGCCTGCAGGAGGACACAAGAACAAACGCTCACAAAACTGACAGCTGACTTGAGTCAACGGCTGTTTCGTATTTCAAAAGTCTTTGATATGATATTGTCCAAACTAGGACGTTCAAGAAGCAGCGATCAAACCTACGGCATCACAAGTGGCGTTGAGGTCAAGCTGTCGGAAGCCGCAGCAGTTGAGGCTCTTTTCCACGTCCCTCTGCGTGCTACGGGAGTTGTTCCAGCCCACCTCCAGCAGATGATCCTGGGTGAGCGTTTCACATGAATCAAATATGTAAGAGAACGTTCAGATTCTTTGTCAAAAGACCATTTATTGGTCTTTTTGAACAAACAAAAACAAAACAAAATCAACTTCCACATATGACTTTTCATTTGTGTCATATTTGATACATCCGGTCACAATGCTTTAAAATCATACATTTATAACTGTCAAAAATATAATCATAATAATAATAATAAACAAGCATATCAAACATTTTAGTATTTCCAAAAATCAGGAAGAACATTTCCCATTATTAACTCTTTACCGCCAAAAACGTTTAATGTCGTATACCAAAGTCATGATGAATGCCGCCATAAACGTTAATTGACGTTTACTACATTTTTTTAAAATCAATTAACAATCAATCAACCCACTAATCTATGGCCAGCAGATGGCAGCATTGTATCTCTTTTCAATGGGCTCACATGTAGCAAATTACAATGAAATATGACCAATATGATGAAATAGAAAATGTTCAACGATAACATGAATGATCAAAGCATTAAATATAATTCACAGAGCGTCACTAAACAAAAAAATATTCATGTCAAAGTCATTGTTATGCAGAAAATGTCTTTTCTCATCTTTTCCCTTTTCGCTCAATGTCACTCAAATGACCTATTTTCAAATGGTGATTACTAAAGAACGGAATAAGGTAGAAACATACTTTTTTTTTTTCTAATAAAAGAATGGAATGCAATCTTCCATGTTTATGTAATCCTAGCACACAGTATTCTGTTTGCCTTGAAAGATGAGTTGAAATGCTCGAAATCGGCTGGCGGATTTACCATGCAATGCATGTGTCAGATCATAAACGTCAAGGTTTTAATGGGGGGAAAAATGATTCTACTCATGAAATAAAGGGCTCAAACTGTCTTGAATGTAATATCATACGTTTGGCTTTAAAGTGGTATTTTGATATAAAAAGGCGGCAGTGAAATGTAGAAGCACATATGGACAAACAAACATTGCTTTAGGAAACCAGATTGCGCCTGCGCTGCTTCCGTGTGAACAGGGCCTAAGACAGATTTGAGAACAATATTTGAAGGAAGTGACCTTGTGTCGATATAGAAAAAGTTTTAGATCTTTGAGTCCAGCTGGCGAAAAATGGCAAAGGCAAAAGTGTTCCGTTTCTATTTTTCTTCAGTATAATTTGACCAAGATTGTCAGTCATGTTTTTCAGCAGGTCCGACCTTGTAAGATCCCGATGAGAACTTTCTTATCTCACAGAACGAGTCTTTGGACTTTCTCATCTCACCTGTTGCTCTTTGTTGATAGCCAGACAGGCACTGGAAACAGAGAACTGCACGATAAACACCATGAACAAGATAATCATGTACTAAGATTCACAGTCAAGGAACAAAACGGTTCAAAAACGGCATCTGTGTTGACTTCAAGAAAGTGATACAGAGCACAGCTCTTAGCACACAATGAAATTTGATCCTGCGCGAGGTCATATTGCACAGCTACAATTAATGGAAACGTTTCCAAAACACTGAAGAAGTACAAAGAGCATCCAGTGTTCGGAAAACATGGTTGGTTAAATACAAAAGGTTTTCAGTGGCAAAAAGAATTTTCTTAAAGCCTGAACTCAAATCCGTTTGGCAGCCAATCACAGATCCTTCATCCATAGTGCCTGCTCATTATGCTAATTACTTGTTGAATGAAGCTCTGTTCTAAATATACATTTGAGGATATTATTTATGATGTCGTGTTCTGTAAAAACTGCAGTTGTTGAGATGACCTGAAGAGCGGCGCCGATGAAGTAAATGAAGCAAAGTACGGTAACAAATTAACAATGCAGTGAAGTGATTTCTTACAAGAGGAGCTTTGTGTGCGGAACGGCATTTTGTGCGCTTGTCATTCCATTCCAACACAGAAGAAACAATTTTGTGTGAACCAATAACAGACGAGGGTGGTGTATCCCAACAAGAGGGTTCCAAAATAAGGCAGTGTTTTCATTCCGCTATTTCGGTACCTAACAACTGAAAAATGTTCAATTCAGAAGTCAGAAGGAACATCGACAATAATTTTTTTTTTTTTTTTTAAAAGGGGCTGGCGGAGTGATTTCAGACAGCGAGAAAAACATCCCTGTACTTCCTGGTTCTTGGTCATTCTAAATATGGGCAAGCTTGTACTTGGGCGCTGTGATGCTTGTTTGCTGAAGGAGAACTGACTCCCATTTTGGAGCAAAGGTGGAGCCAACGACGTGCCGGCTGCCAGCCATGTCAAGGATACGAAGAAGAGAAGGACTTGGTGGTGCTTCATGGCACCAATGAGGCCAGCCAACGCCACGAAGAAGAGGAAGACGCCCACTCCGATGACGCCACCCACCACCTGGAAACTGGACACCAGACCGAACCATTTCCCCCATGCTGCGATTCCGATCATCAGCAGGCTCACCATCTGCAGGATACAGGAACAAGCGCAGTCCGAAAACCTTTGGCAATTGTGAGACAGGAACATGGAAAGTCAAACACCATTAAGGTCATACAATCGGGAATTTCATGAATAATATATTAGCAGCAAAGCTGATTTATTTTCGCCTGCATTCATCAATCAGACTCTCCAACAAAATTATTGCTTTTTTTGGTCATTTTTCAGTAGAAAACAAAACGTATTATCGAAGCAAGGCTCAAAATAAGACTAACATTAACCGTCACTTTATTTTTCTTTTCCATTTCATGATACATTCACTCCTGAGATGCAATAACCCAAATGTCATGTACTTATCGTGTCACAGGTGGTGAAAAGCTTTTGAACGAGAAGCTTTCAGTTCACTTAGCGCTAAAAATAGCATCTGAAGGTAACACAAGCAATTGAAAGTCACTTGAGGTAAACATTATGCAACTCCTAAAGTGTCTTTCTGGATGTCTCAGTCATTGAATTGCAATATTAGAATAACAAAAGAAAACGAGGCAAAATTAGTCAAATGTGTGATAGTGACAATAGAATACGAAAGGAAATGTTGTTTTTGCTCTAGAGGTAACATAGCAACAAAATTGTCCCATATAATGTGGCTAACCTATTTTCTACGACACAATTATTATTTTAGTCCCCCATATTTGTCTATTAAAAAAAAGTAACATTTTTGTTTCTTTACCACCCTGTTCCATATGTTTCCCAAGAGCAATAATAACGTTCCCAAGTGAATTTGACTGTTTATATCCCAATATTAACTTCCTGACATTTGATTGCAAATAGGTGAAAGGAGCCATTTTAATTGTATAAAATCTTGAATTTTAAAACATGTCAGTGTGACCCACAAACAGCTTCTGCTCTATTGCATCCTTGCGTGTGAGGGTTCCAGGCCTGCACCTTCCTCGCTCCTGAGCAGGTGCAAAGTCCACAACAAGAGTTCAGGTGACGTCATAACGGAGCTCCCTTTGAACCCAGCAGCCAAGTGGCACAGCAGATACAAACGTCATGCAGCTGTTTATTAGCTTCCAGATTGCTCAAGTTTTTTCTCTCTCCGTGGCTCAGGCAAGTCACGTGTCATTTGTAACGCGTAACGAGATTCTGATGTGATTTCTAGCAAAAGATCCGACCTGCATTGTATCTTAGGAGCAAATTCTATCGAAAATAAGATTGCAGACGAAGATAATTAGACAGGAAATCCTCTGGAAATTCAGTAAAAAGGGCGACGGGAGGAAATGACGCTGATTCTGCTACTGCACTGTAACAGCAAGCAAGATGCTTTTTTTGTTTGTTTGTTTTTTCTTCTTGAGTCATACTGAGCATCTGACAAGGTTCTGCGGTGAATAATTCATTCATTCATTCAGTTCGTGCGTGGCCTGATCACAAGATGTTTTCCATTCCTACATTTACTCTTTTTCCAAGGGATGAAACGCACATCGTTGGAAACTTCCGCGATTTAGTCATAAGTCAGACATAATAATCCATATGGTGCAGTGTGCAATGTTGGATACTCACAACAAAAAGGATGTTGAGCGCGCACAGGGAGTGTTTGGAGCAGGTGAATCCAGCGCAACCCATTTTGAACAATAGATCAAACTAATCAAGAAATAGGAGGGACAAGTATTTCAAAATATATTCTATATCAACAAAAGGGGAATTTTTCAGCAGCGATGGAAGGCAAACCAGCAGAACATCCAACCGAGAAACGATGCTCAGCCTGACGTTGCCTTGAAATGGGAGTGGATGGGAGAAGGCAAGAAACGGAAGTGGTACGGTTACTTTCCAAAATAAAATATTAAACGTGTTCAAAATCATATTTTTACAAAGCTTTATATAAACAAATATAATGTATGTCACATTGTAAACAAGACAAGATTAAATCACAATTCTTATTTTATTTTTTTGTAAGATTCATTTTATGTATATATTTAATCAATATATTTATTGCGGGTGGCACGGTGTGAGTGGTTAGAACGTCTGCCTCCCAATTCTGAGGACTTGGGTTCGAGTCCAGGCTCCGGCCTTCCTGGGTGGAGTTTGCATGTTCTCCCCAGTCTTCTCCCACATTCCAAAGACATGCATGGCAGGTTAATTGGCTGCTCCCAATTGTTCCGAGGTGTGCTGGTGAGTGTGGATGGTTGTTTGTCTCTGTGTGCCGTGCAATTGGCTGGCGACCAGTTCAGGGTGTACCTCGCCTACTGCCCGAAGCCAGCTGGGAATCTGGGATAGACCCCAGCACCCCCCCGCGACCCTTGTGAGGAATAAGCGGTCAAGAAAATGGACGAATTGATATTTATTGTGCAATTATGTTCGGGGTTTTTTCTCCCGTCAAATTGAGTGCTTTTATTTTTCAGATAGAGCCTATTTCCGGTTTTAATGCGCGTTAACTCGACGCCATGACAGAGTATGACTCGAACAGGGCGGAGCATCCAGTCCGCTTGTACTGGCGACCTGACAGGCCTGTTATTGTTATTTCCTTCAAATATCCATTAAAATAGCAAACGTACATGAGCGAAACATGTCTCCATCACTACGAGTCGCATAGAATCCATCGGGTTCAGATTGGGAGGCAGACAAAGCATGCAGATATTCTTGCTTTAATATATCTTGGATGGATGGATGGGTGACAATTGTGCCTAATTTAAAACATATCTGATAGAGGAAGTAATAAAGTACAAAGACTGTACGTAAGTAGTTTTACTGTTACTCCCAACTCCATAATTTGTTAAAATAAAATAGTTACTTTTTTAAACCTCCATAGATGACAACACCATGTAAAAAAAAAAAAAAAGACATCAACCTTGGGTGAGATCCTGCATGAATAGAATCATTGTTTATGCACAAACTAATTGACGTCAGTCGCCTTGTGACAACAGTGACAATTAAATGTTCTTCCACTAGATGGCAGAAGATACATACTCTCATGGAACTGCGTTTTTATTTTGTCCAATATCTTGTCTCAATCAAGGTTGAGTTGGGAAATACTGTTCCTAATTTGTCCTATTCAGTGAAAGGCGAATTAGAAGCTGTCCAAGCAATAAAAAAACAAAAACAATACAATACTAATAGGATGTACACATGGCAGTCACATCTTCACTGAGCAGGATAATGTGTCAGTAAACACAGGCTTGATGTCTTTTATTTATTTATGAAAGATCTTTTTACATATATAACCATTTCAATTTCAAATCACTTAATAAAGGAGACAATTGACAGAAATTATTCTTTCCATTGCAAGGCAACTTTTACAAGATGAATCTATGTTATAAAACATGTCTGAATGGAAGAGACAACACAAGCAAGTGGTTGGACAGTATGTGACTTCCTTTTATGTTTCATGCATTATCTAACAGTCTTAGTATTTTTTTGCATGGACTGTATACAGATCCAATAAAGTATTTACCATCGTATGCCTCCCCCCTTTTTGTGTTAATGGTATGATCCAGGAATGGCTCATCCTTCTCAAGCACATTTTTTTGGTTTGTTTTTTTTTGCACCATCCCTTTTGAGAAGAGTTCTTACTAGAATTGGAGAAGAGTTTGTCCACATCGACTGAAGAGATCATAAATAATATCGGAGCAGAATTTCAGAATGTCTAACAAGGGTCAACTTGCAGCATCTGAGAGGAAACTTTTGCAACTGATTGAAGCTGGTGAGTAGAACTTTTGCACGTTTTCACGGTACTTCCATTTTTTTTATATTAAACATTTTGTTACTATCATATATATGATATCAATATGATGAGGATGAACATGAACACTAAACATGCATTGCTTCTGCTGGCATCGATTATATGCCAATTTCACTGATTGTAGTATGTAGCAGTGATCTTTTTAATAGAATTCTTTTTGTAGAATACAACAGCAACAACATTTGAAATGTAATTTCCTCCAACTTTAAGCCCCTGAATGGAACAAGCAACACTTGCTATTTCCTCATTATTATCCGTAGCAGTATTCAAATGGAGTCCTTACACATGAGCTAAAAATGTGAAAATAGGGGGAATTCATTGCTTATCACCATCACTAGAACATAATATCTGAACTCAGAGCAGTGCATATGATTCTCTATTCATTATCCGTGCCTTATATATTGATTGTTATTGAATTTTTACGTGGATATCATTTCTTACTCCTGGACTGGCTGGCAACCAGTTCAGCGTGTACCCCGCCTACTTCCCCAAGCCAGCTGGGATAGGCTCCAGCACCCCCACGACCCTAGTGAGGAATAAGATGGATTATGGATGGATGTGGTTGTAGTAGCGGTAGTAATAGTAGTCTCAGCATTGTAAATGATTCATGTTGTACATAGTGTATAAATTCAACGCTTGTTTTTGGTCTGTAGGTGATGTGCAAGAAGCGGCCCAAATACTTACAAGTGAAGATGTTCGAATCAACTGTTTGGACGAGGTACTGAGAGAGAGAGAGAGAGATTGATTTATGGCAGCCATTGTAAAGAAGACATATGGAGTTGACTGATGAGAGCTTTTTGACAATAAATAGAATCCTTCAAGCCACCTGTCTGTCACAGGTGACAGAGGCCTCACGACAACTCCCACATTGACAAAAAAAACATTATGCTAAGATTTTTACTAATCAGAGTGATGCCGAACATAATTGAGTTTCCTTTGTAAAATGTGTGAGGAACTTGGAAATGGTTTTATTGGTTGAAAACGACACGTTTCACCACTCTTGTTTCTGTCCTTTGTTTCAACAAGTGCGGGATGACTCCACTGATGCATGCGGCCTACAAGGGCCAATCCGATTTGTGTTGCCTGCTGCTGCAACACGGGGCCGACGTCAACTGCAAACAACACCAGTACGGATACACGGCTCTCATGTTTGCTGGCTTGTCAGGTAAAATACAAAACAAAAATGGAACTGCTGAATGCTTTAACAGTGTGGAGATAGCTTATGATTATGAAATGTGAAAAAAAAAGATTTTTTTTTCTATTTTATTAATGAAAATTGTTTTTGCATTTTAGTTTTCATCATTTTCATTTTTGTTTGTTAGTAATAATAAGCTTGCTGTGTACACACACACGGGCTTGGACGTATGGACTGTAATATTAAAATATTAGCTTTCGACCAAATACTTGATGGTTTTAACGTTCCTATACCTTATTTTTAAAAAAGGTCAGACGGTAAAAACAAATCTCAAAATCTCTCACATTTTAGTGGCACTTGGATTTACTTTAGGGGTGCTTCAGCACCCCCAAAAATGTCACATTCAACTTTTAATATGGAACATGCCTGTAGACTTGGGAGGGATCATTTGGATGCTGAGGCATCTCAAGTTGCATAATCATCAGCATAGCAATGGTAGTTCAAACTGTATGAGGAAATAATATTACCCAAAGGGAGCATGCAAATACAAAACAACAGGGGGCTAAGGACGGATCCCTGTGGTACACCTGAGATGCTTGCAGAAAATTTAGACAGAATTATTAAATTATAGAGAATTATTCAAACCTGGCTGGATCATGTTACAAATATAAATATTATTATTAATAATAATAATAATAGTAAATGATTATTGTATTAATTTTGTTTGTTTAAACAGGGACAATACCATATTTTGAAATGCTTCCACTTTAAGAGCCATTTTTCAACCGTTTGTGTTTTCTTAAAATAATCAAGACGCACAAACAAACAAATAGAATGAAAATATTTCAATTTCCTGCAACAAAAAAAAAGAAGAAATGCTGCCTTGACCCTGCAGGGAAAACAGACATCACATCTCTGCTGCTGGACGCCGGGGCCGAGACGGATCTCGTGAATTCTGTGGGTCGCACAGCTGCTCAAATGGCAGCGTTTGTAGGTGAGACGAGCAAACCGAAGTCGCAAGTGGCGAAGAGACGTGGAATGCTTCAAGCGTGCGTTGCTATCGGCAGGCCAGCACGACTGCGTGACGCTCATCAACAACTTTTTTTCGCGGGCAAGACTGGAGTACTACACGAGAGCGCAGGGGACGGAGGCGGAGCCCAAGTTGCCTCCGGCGTTAGTGGACCCCCTGCACAAGATCATCATGACGAGCAACCTCAACCCAGTCAAGGTGACGAATGTTATTACAGAACATTTTGCTCTGAAATTCAAGGCAGGGTAACTCACATTTTCATCTCATCGTGCTTGTGTGAGCAGTCATTATTTTTGATGGTCCGATTACTTCAAAATTCTCATTTCATTATTCAAAAAAGTACAAAAAAAAGGGCACATATTGTTATGTTTGGGTTTGGCGGGATTGGGTGTTTGTTGTATTTTGGGTCTTTTGTCTGGTTTGTCTTCTTTGTCTCATGCCAACTGACACATTCCAACGACTGCAAAACTGAGAAAAAGCAAACCAAAACAGGAAATGACATCTCATTTCATGGGGGCGCTGAAATGCGAGCCGCCAGGCTTCCCGTTTTGGACGGGTTGTGACTGGGTGAATCAATAAAACGTCCTGCTTTCAGTTGGATCTGTTTGTTTTTTGTTTTGATTGTATGATTTCCTGACATCTTGGACACACATTACACGTCCAAAAAGTGATGTAACATTCTGATCTGGCAGATAGTCATGCTGGTGAGGGAGAGCCCCGCCCTGGTGGACATCGTGGCCCTGGAGAAATGTTACCGGGTGATGGACCTGCTGTGCGAGGAGTGCGTGAAGCAGCGAGACATGAATGAAGTTCTGGCCATGAAGATGCATTACATCAGCTGCGTGCTGCAGAAATGTGTGAGCTTCCTACACAAACGGGATGACAAGTTGGACGCGTTGGTGAAAAGGTGAGGACGCTCAAAAGTAGAATCATCAATCAATACAAATGTGAAGATGAAATACAGAAATCTGGCGTCATGATGTCTGATTTTTATGAAATTCCATCTCGCTGGACCGCAGCCTCCTCAGGGGCAGAGACGGTGACGGCTTCCCGCAGTACCAGGAGAAATTCATTCGAGACTGCATCAGCAAGTTTCCTTACTGCGAGACGACGCTGCTTCAACAGCTGGTAAGGAACGTTGCGTCGCGTCGCGTCGCGTCGCGTCGCGTCGCGTCGCGTCGCGTCGCGTCGCGTCGCGTCGCGTCGCGTCGCGTCGCGTCGCGTCGCGCCGTGACGGTCCAGATTGAAGTCAAGAGAATAACTTTTAACGTTAAAGGGACACTTGACTCATTGAACAATTTTCTGCAGTGAAAACTTCATTTGGTCCAGAATCAATTTGATAACTTATTATTTGCTTATTTTTCTACTTGCTGTCGACTGATGATGATGTCATCACCTGTGCCGAGGAAGTCGGTAACGGCCAATCATGGCTCACCTGTTTTCTGGATTTGGTCAGTAAACTGAGCCGTGGTTGGTCGTTACCGACTTCCTCGGCACAGGTGATGACATCATCAGTCGACAGCAAGTATTAATTGTACAGGAAAAATAACCACATTAATTGTAGACAAAATATGAACTTTTTACTGCTGAAAATGGTTCAATGAGTCAAGTATGCCTTTAAGCTTTCATTGACAAGAATATGTTATATGTGACCTCACTAGTCTAAACATGTCTGATTAATATTTCATCTGTACAATATGAGTTATGCAGCAAAACTTTTGACCCATCTCACCCTTTGCTGTCGACTGAAGATGACATCACAGTCGCTCAGTGCTCGGGCAATGACCAATCACAGCTCACCTGTTGCCCGAAGCTGAGTCGCGATTGGTTGTTACCTGAGACCTGAGCAACTGTGATGTCATTTTCAAAATGGCCGCCTTCTGATACTGATACAAACCGCTGGATTTTGCTGCTTATCTCATATTCCACTAATGCAATATGAACAAGAATACCATATTTAGACTCGTGGGGCTGCATCGAACGTATTATTGTCAAGATTTTTTCTCTTTTGTTGACTTCCTCTGACAAGTTTTTTTTATTTTTCCGTTCAATGTTATTTGCCTTATTCTCAGGGCAACGACCCAACAGCGTTCTCGGTGTTAACGCAGGCATTGACGGGTCAGATGGCGTTTGTGGATGCGGATTACTGTGCTGCATGTGGAGAGCGGGGAGCTGACAAGCGATGCTCTCTCTGCAAATCTGTAAGTCATGTTACAAATTGCAATCATCCACTCATCCAAATAACACACATTTACGTTTGTCTTCAACTTGGCCCAGCCCAGCTCCAAAACCCAAATCCGTCACAGGCCCCAATCAAAACCTTGTGTCAGAAATCAACCAATTGTGTGACTTGAGCTTATTCTTGAGTTTTGTCTCTGAAGGTGACCTACTGCAGTTTGACATGCCAAAAGCTCCACTGGTTCACCCACAAAAAGATGTGCCGGGCCATGCAGGAGCAGAATGCGGACTTGGAAAGGGCCCCCAGGCTGAAAGAGCTGAAAGGTGCTCACATGTTCGCAGAGATGGCGAAAATACTCACAACATTCTCGACTTGAGCAAAAGTCAAAAAAAAAAAAGTACTCAGTCAAAGTCAAAAGGTACAAGCTCTGAAATGTACTTGACGAATGTTTCCTCCGACCTCAATTTGAAAGATATTAGCTAATGGAGCAAAATAATAATAATAATAATAAAAGCGGTTCCCACGCATTTCCCTCTTAACATAATCTAGCCAATTGCACGTCATGTGATCACCACATCGTGTCGTACAGCCAATCACAAGTTGGGATGTACGATGCAGCTTTTGTAGGTGGGAATAGATACGTCAGGTCCACTGACATATTTCCTTCACCAGCTCTTTTAACTCGACCAAGTGCAATTTGTGGCGTGGGGATGCTGAAAGCTGAATGCTAACATTCGAATGCTTATGACGTCGATTGAGAGATAAAAACTCGTCCACATTGACGTTTGTTATAAAGGAACATTACTTGTTGTCACTGCGAATACAAGTCAACTTTGACACTTTGTTAGAGGATGAAAGCGACCTGGTGGCGGAGACGGCCAACTTCCTTCAGGAGTTGTGCCTGCGTGCTGAGGAAACGGCGGCCGCCGTCGGCAGGTGCCCCGCTGAGCTGCTTGGCTGCCCGGTTGCGTCATCACAGGAAGCGTCCGGCTCACAGGAATGAAGAGGACATACGTCCTCTTTTGTCATCTTTTGTTTTTTTCTGGCATTTCAGCACAATATTTTCAGGTTTGTAATCGTGCAAAGAGAAAAAACAAGCTCCCAAGCTTGACCTCTTGAGGGTGCTAGAGAGCCGAATTTCAAAGACACGAGAGCAGCTCGGAGCACCTGTGGTAGGTAAAAAAAAAAAAAAAAAGTTTCCAACCATTGCGTGACGTAACGCAATGTTAAAAGGTCTGTGATCAGATACAAACTCAGGTTTATTTTTAGAACTACATAAACCGTCTTGTGTGCTTGCAAATAATTCTCTTCTTTGTAGATTGGGCACAAAATTGTAAATATCAACACTGATTTTACAAACGAAAAATATGAAGGCATATATTTCATTTGTAACACACGTGCTACACACATTAAATAAGTACCTCGTTTCACATTTTTCATACAGTAATAAGCTGAAACTGGTGTCAGAATTGTTTTAGCTATTGGTCCAACCATGTTGTAGCGAAGTTGTGGCTTTTCGACTATGTTAGAAAACAAGAACGCCAAATCTTCAAATGCACACGTCTTCATTTCGAATAGTTCCGAGTTTTGTCACAATGCAGACATGATGTAAACTTTGAGAATGATATTAACAGATACTTGCCTACCTAAACTGTCAAAGTGTCATAAACAGCAGCAAGTTTCCATGACGTGAACTCAACAGTGTTCACATTTGGTGACGCGCATTTTCGATTTGTTGGTTGTTGAAATGTGATTGCTGTAGTCGGGTCAACACTTTTCACACGGCCACAAGAATATTCCTGT
Source organism: Festucalex cinctus (assembly GCF_051991245.1). Taxonomy (NCBI): domain Eukaryota; kingdom Metazoa; phylum Chordata; class Actinopteri; order Syngnathiformes; family Syngnathidae; genus Festucalex; species Festucalex cinctus. The sequence continues at coordinate 696,760 of NC_135429.1, forward strand.
AAACAAAAACAAATAAATAAATAAAGGAAAGAAAAGGCCCACAGTGAACAAGACAAACTATGGGATGGGAAATTGACTGCATTTTAGAACAACTGACAACAGTTGTTCTTGTGAAGAAAAAAAAACATTTTGTTTTGAGGTCTTTTGTACTTTTCGGCAACTCTTTTGGCTTTTTCCCTTACAAGGTTGTTTATCATTTTCATGTAAGTGTATTTTTTATGTTAATTTACTACCACGTTGAATTTTTGTTGCACATTGTTGACATGAAACCGTGATTGGGACTTGTGAGTGAACATTTAAAATCTGACACAAAAGAGATAAATATTCTGTTATCATATAAGATAAAGTGATCGAGTACTATACACTTGTGTATTTATTGTGCATTTATTGGTGTATATATAGGGGGGAAAAAGAACCCTCTCAAGACATAAACAGGATGCGAGACTGAAGAGCGACGAAGGTGGTTTTTCAAAATCCAGACGACTTTTCTTTGCGCACAACGAACGTCCTTGGGCAATGCCTTGGATTTCTAAAGAAGCTTGTCCTCCCCACCGCATTGTTCTTCCTCTTCCCCGGCTCATGTGCTCCCACGGGAGCCAGGTGACCCTTGTCGCGAGGGTGTTTCGTACGGCACAGCGGCACAAAAAGAAAGCATGTCGGCTTGTCTGTCAACAGAGTCACAAGTCATCTCACCTGTGAATCACAATTCCTCGCAACTGCTTGGAGCGCCGTAGCTCAAGTTCACATTTCCGGTTTGTGAGATGGAAAAATCAAGAAAAACATTCTGTGGGCTCAAATGACTTCAAAAACCCTCAGGTGCCGCCCCTGTTTTTTTTTTTTTGTGCTATTATCTAAACTTTCTGTGTGATGACGGAATATGACAAACTTTTTCTTTTTTTTTTTTTAAAGTAACTGGAGATCATTTGAAGGGTGAAATTGAAAAACAGTATCGTGATAATGGCGTCAAGCGCACAGATTAAGCGTGGATTGGTTTTCAGTGGTCTCAAAAGGGGAAAAGGGGGAGATGAGGCGCCGTTGCGTGAAGCAAGCGACAGAGAGGCCTGGGAAAGCCTGGTAAGGAGACACCCGGCTTGGTCCTTGGCTAACCTTTGGCCAAGGTTTGGGCAAGATGACATGCTTTGTCTGTCTGCTGCATGATTTGGATAATGGACACGCATACATGATGATGATGATGATGATGATGATGAGCTCATCAGCGCCGCTCGGGCTTACAAACATATGGAAGCGTCTTTGAAGTCTTACCCACGACCATTCACAGCTCACCTGTTTTCTGAAGCTAAGCTGTGATTGGTTGTTGGCTGAGACGGCAGCAATTGTGATGTCTGTCATCATCTTAAGTTGACGGCAAGTGGCAAAATGGCCGCCCCCCAAGATAGATCCAAACTGTTGAATTTTGCTGCTTAACTCATATTCCACTCATGCAATATTAAGCTGTATTCAGACACGTGGGGCTGCATATAACATATTATTGTCCAAAAATATTTTTGGTGATGACTTCCTCTTTAAATGTACTGTAACAAAAAATGTCCAAAATGGCAACTCGCTTCATCTCTTCAGCCCACCTGAATTCAGTCTTCAACCAAATGCTGGTTCAAAATATTCAATCCAACTTTGGGTTCAAGCTTAATAGCTTGAATAGTTGTTTTTTTGTGACAAATGATTTTCTATTTTGCAAAGATTTTCAACTGTGATGCCTTACAGGTTTAGAGTATCTCAAAAGGACCATTCAGGATGAAAATATATCTAAACCCAAATAAACAGATCTCAATGGTGAGTCGTGTGGTCATCATGTTTTGTCTTGTTTTGAACGGTAATTCAAGAAGACTCCAAGTATGAGATCACGGTTAGCAACAAGGCTATCAGATGCACTTGGAGCTTTTCTGTGTGTTGCCACCTAATACCTGATGAGGAACAAACAGCGCTGTTGTGTTTTTTTTTGGTCCAGTGTGCAGGGAACGCGTCTGTATTACAAGAAGTCCGCCTCGTGGAGGGGAAATTCTGCATCCTTCATGTGTGCCGCAATGTTGCAACCTCAGTCTTCCCTTTTGACTTTTGACCGAATTTTCCCGTCACGATCGGTGCTGATGTGACGAATTGCAACACTTCTCACGTACACTTCACATGTACGCAAACACAATTCAAATCTTTTATAAGACGGTGAGCCGACTAAGCTCCCGTATTACACTGTAAATTCAAAATGTTCACATAAATGAAGTACACGATAAGTTTTAAGAACACTATAAGAACGTAGAACGGCCGGTAATCTCCAACTTTGCCTTTTGGGCTCAACTGCTTCGTCACCACGACGGACCGATTGAGAGTCCGCATAATTGCCGCCGCCGCATCGATCCGCCCGGCGACCTCCTGCCCTCGCTCGTGAGCATTCCCGAGGAGGCGGGCCGCCATTTTCCGAGTGAGGACCGCGGTCTGGCATTTGGAGCGTGCTGATTTTCATCCCAACCGCTTTCCACTCTCCAGCGGGAGTTGAAGATGACGGCTTGAAGAAGCCAACAGCGCCGCATCGTCTGCAAAAAAGCTGAGATGCAATTGTGAGGCCGCCAAACCGGACCCGCTCAAAGCCTCGGCTGCTCCTACAATTTCTGTCCGTGAAAGTTCTGAACGGAATCTGTGACAAAGGGCAACCTCGACTGGAAACGAATCTGACCTGCTGCCGGCAATGTGGACCAAACTGACATCGGTTGTTGCAATGATGTCGGCTGACATTTTCTGGGTATTTTCTGATTGTAGCTTCTGTGTAACAGGTGTGTCTGCAGGAGAGAGCTGAAGCACTCCTTGGTGACTATTTGAAGCCATCGACCGCATAACAAAATGGTCCTTTTGTGTGATTTCTATTTTGGCTTCCAGCTTGTTTGAAGAAGACGAATTTGTGTGGCTCATTCATGTGGCTTCCATCTTGTCTTTCATGTGTTGCTTCTACAAAATGGACGACTGAATCATGAAAATGGAAAGGAAAGAAGCCTTTCAAGATGAATTACTTTCACTTGATGTGAAGGTGACAAGTAGGTTCTGTTTCCGTTGTCAGTGAAGCTTCATGATTTGAGAATTTTTTTTTCTCGAATTGTTCCTCCTTAGAAAAGTCTGATCTTGACTGAGAAATTAAATTAATCGCTGCTGCTTCGACACTATCGAATTTGTTGAGTGTGCAAAATGTGGCGTCTGTTCAAATTCATTTGAAGTTGTTTAAGTTCAATTAGACATCTTTTGGCCCTTTTGACTTGAGAGGTTCCATTGCAAAAGTCAAAACATTCCTGAGACTTTTCGAGGCAAGTTTATATTATTCATGTTTTTTACTCTTGTGTCTCGTGTCCTGTACAGACTTGAGCACACGCTGAGGTCAATCACAGTTGGTGACACAAACTGCAAAGAGATCCGATCACAACGCTTTTTTTTTCTTTTTTTTCCCCCTCCGCAGGTAACGCAAACATCCTGTCGCTATCCGGCGCAGGTGATCCCATTCAACCCGCAGCTTTCAGAGTTGGGAAAATGAGAGGCTGCAGCAGACAATGAAGTCTCTTAACATGTTGCCGCAGCTGGAATCGGCCGCTCGGCTCGCCTGAAGGTGAAGAAGGTATTTCGCGTCACAAAGCCAAGAATGACATCTGATGAAAAGAGCGTTTCGGCAGTACACCAACGCCTCTCTTATTCGTTTGTTCCTGTTTGGCGGGGCGGGTCTGCCTGCAGCATTCGAGCACAAACAATACCATGTCTACTTAAGTCTTTATTTCACTCAAACTATTATACTACTCGACATGTTCTTCATGTATACGAAATAAATTACACACAGAAAACGCATACAAAGATGATACGATACAATAAAGTCACAAAACTGCCTGAGGCTCAAACGACATTTGTATTTCAATTGTACTTCTCAGACAACAAGCTTTCATTTATGCTAATTAAGATATAAATAATGACTTGATTTTAGGGTTGAAAAAATACATTCTCATAAACAACATAATGTGGTAGAATGCAAAAAACAAAAAAAAAAGTCATCAATAAAACAGTTCAAGCTCCAGAATCTGCACTGCCTAACTGGACTCATCCTCCATCAACCAAAAAGAAGCTTGCTAACTAACTAATAAACTAACAAACAAACAAACAAACACGCTAATACAATATTTCTCGAATGTTTTTTTCCCCCTATCACCTTTTAGTGAGGTCTACACTTTATCCAGTGACAATGAAAACAACTTCCTCCACAAAACAAAAATCTCATTGAACCAGTCTAGCACATGATCAAAATACACAAAGAGTCATCGACAGGACAACAGAATGTGTTGAGAGATGCAGACTAAAAGAAACATTAAAACCGAACCTCCATCTTAGAAACACACTCGTTTATTAGATACTCGAGAAAGAGTTTGGTCAAAAATAACCCGAATTGGGTAAAAAAAAAAAAAAGGATCGACTCAACTTTTCGAGTTTTTAAATTATGAACCCCAAAACAAACCCAATTTTGGTTGTTTTGTGGGTAATTCATTTTTGGATTTGATTGAATAACCCAATTTAATTGGGTCAAAAATGAACCAACTCACCTTTTGGGTTAAATAATCCAAAAAGTTGGCTCAACTTCAATGAGTAAACCACAAATCAAGCCCATTTTTGGTTGTTTTGTGCGTTATTTATTTGACCCAAAACTTTTTGGGTTGATTGACTTAACCCATTTGAATTGGGTCAAAAATGAACGGACTCAACTTTGTCTTAAAGAACTCAAAAAGTTGGCTGAAATTAAATGAGTAAAGAAACCCAAAAATAAGCCATGAAGCAAACCGTTTTGGTGGTTTAATTTGATCCAACTTGTCGGGTTAACTGAACAACCAAATTGAATTTGAACAACTTTTTGAAGTTACTAAACCCAAAAGGTTTGCTCAAAAATAAATGAGCAACTCTTTTTGGAGTCGTTTGTGGGTAAAAAAAAAAATAAATTGAGTGAAATGAAATGAATAAGCCACAAAGTAACCCAATTTTTTTGGGGTTGTTTTGTGGGTTGTTTCTTTTGACAGGTTTTTGCGTTAATAAGCCAACTTTTGGGTAAATAATTCTAAAGTCGTGTTGGCCCCATTTGGACCCATTTTGTGTTATTTTTGCCGTCACTGTTTGCACACCTGGAGAACAGAGACAGCAGTCGCTTTTGGGCATTTTCTTTTGTTGCTGCATGACTTGTCAGATTTCACTCCTGGTGCAGTTGAGCCCTGGTCAGTTTCGGCTTGTGTTTGCCGCTGTGGGCGGCCGACGAGTCGTTGTGCTGCCTGGAGTAGCGTTTGCACTTGCAGGATGTCACCACGGTGATCTTGTAGGTCCTGGCGCTGCCGTCCCGGCACTGGAGCCAGATGCGCTGCGTCCGGCTTCGGTCGATGACGCAGCGCCATTCCTGGGCCTCCCTGCGACTCCAGAACCTTCCGGCGTAGCCGCCGCCGCCGATCCAGTTGGGCAGCAAGTGGGCCGGCAGGCACTCGCCAGCGCACACCAACTCTTTGACGGGGTTGATGCTGGTGCACTGGCCGTCGGAAATATACTTGGTTGACCTCAACTCTCTGCAGCCCACCTGGCTCTGGTCTGGTCCTGCGGCGTTGGAAATTGAAAATGTGTTTATCATTATGCAGTGATGTCAAATGTTACTGCATTATGGTAATTGCGGCAAACTTATTTAGCTTCATGTGATGAACACTGCTCAGTGTGATGATAGATAGAAAAAGTCTACACACCCCTATTCAAAGCCAGGTTTATCTGATATAATAAAACCTGTATATAATATTTAGTAATTGAACATTATCTTTGTAAGTGACAAATTTTTTGCATTGGGTCTCCATGTTGTGACTTGCAATTGGATAAGTTACTTTTCACTGAAGGATTTTACACTAAAAATGACACTTGGAAGAAAAAAGGCACAATGTTATATGATTGTAATTGAATATATATATATATTTTTTTTTTATGTTCTCATGAAACTTTCAGTGCCCAAAATTTTTCATTCCGGCGCATCCAAATTCTGTTGCTGTCCTGGCAGGATTAATACAAATGGATCAAAAGTTTGATCCACACTTCTGAAATATCAATATCAAGATTAGATCAAACCACAAGACGCAGAAAAACATGAATCATAACTCACCATTATTGACCGCTTCAGACTGCTGTCGACCGCCGCTCCTTGCTTGGTTTGTATCTTCCTCAGGTGGCTCGTCCTGAGTGATGTGGCTCGCGTGTGCAGCGAGCGACTCGGTGGCGTTGTTGGAGAAGGCGCTGCAACTCCTGCTCAGCAGTAGCAGAAGTGCAAGCAGTTGGATTGTGCTGGCCAGCTGGCTCATGACTGCAGCAGACTGACGTGATGGACTCTGTGGAAGCGCCTGGTGCAGTCGCTGCTTTTACAGGTGGATGCCCCTCACTCCACTTGATGAATGAACAAGACACGCCCACCTGCCCTGCAGCCTGCACTTGAATTCTTCTTCTTCTTCTTCTTCTTCTCTTATTTCTTATTCTTCTTTTTCTTTTATTAATTCTTCTTCTTCTTTTTTCTTTTTTTTTTAAGTTAACCTGGGAACCCATGTCTTGTCTCCCATGCTGGGTCAAATCCTCAACCCAGTGTGCTGGTTATAAATCAACCCAGCATTGGCTTGGATCCAGTGCTAGGTTAGCGCTTTCATTTTAGGAGATGATATAGGTCAGTGGTTCTACCCCTATCGAGCCTGTTTTTCCACGTCTCCCACAGCCAACACAGGTGTTTTAAGAAGATGTACGACAAATTTAATGTTTAAGGAACAAAAATACAAGTATAAGATCATAGAAGCACGATAATAAAAATAATTTGCCTGTTTTGTGCCTAAATAATATTAAATACTGAAATGAAATGTTCTCTACATTTTACATTACAAGTGACTGTACACGTGTACCACCCCAAACCAAGCGGTGGCGGTATTGCAGTATTGGTACTTTTCCGACGTGTAAAAATCCAAGAAGAAGAAAGAGGAAGTACCATCATCGCTGGTGATTTGGAGACGCTTATCAATTCTCCTGTATTTGTTTATCTCTTTTCATTGCCAAAACGTCGTACGCAATGAGGTAAGAAAAACTCCACGTTTAGAAACCTTGTATTTATTAATGGATCGAGTGCAATGTACAGGAAATATGTGTATTCTCTTCGTAATCTTTTGTTCTCTTGTTTCCAAAGCAGCGCGGCCGTTCGCCTTGCCGAAAACTAGCTAGATTCTCAGAAGGGATTATTATTATTGTTAATAAGATATATTGTATGTTATAAATCTGATTTAGCTTGAGCGTCTTAGTGTACCGGTTTCTATTTGACTTCATTTAGTCAAATTTCTGTAAATGAAGAACATGCTATTATGTTAGCACATGCGTTCACCCTGCCCTGCTAGCTAGCTAGCTTCTTGAATGAATGAATGAATGAATGAATGATTGAATGAATGAATGAATGATTGAATGATTGAATGAATGGATACCCGTTCAATAGATGACGTCTACAATTATCGTCAGTAACGACAATCCTTTCCGATTTCTTTCTTTGTTTGTGTTCAGAGGGGACCGCGGCAGGGGTCGAGGAGGCCGCTTTGGGTCCCGTGGAGGACTGGTCCAAGGGTGAGTTGAGCTACTTGATTGCGATGCTTGCCACATCTAATGACCTCCATTTCCAACCTACATTATATTGACATTGTATTGATTTATTACCAAACAGTCTAGTGTCTTCATTTTGTAGCAGTCCCCTTGTCCAGCAAGCCCTGGTCAATGTTGTTGTTTTTTTTTTAAACTCTGCCAAACTAATCTATCCAAATCTTTCAGAAAATCTGTCAATTCAGGATTTTCCCCAGAATCTACCCAGGAAAACAACAGTCCTTGATAGAATATGTTGCTTCCCTGTACTTTTACAGTGATAAATGATTGTGGACGTTTCATTGCTGTTTAGGTATCGTCCATTTGTTCCACACATCCCGTTTGATTTTTATGTGGTGAGTAAAAAATAAATAAATTCAATAATACATATTCAATGTCTTTAATTGTGATGCGGTCAATGTTGTAGATAGACTAGAGGTCCAATTATCCAATTCTGATTTATTGCCTGTAGCATATGCATCTCTTTCTGTGTACTTTTCAAGTGATTAATTTGGAAGTTGTTGTTCTGGCCAGTGTGAGATGGCCTTCCCCAGAGTGAAGCCCGCACCCGATGAGAGTGCGTTCAGCGAGTGTCTGCTGAAGAGAAATCAAGACCTGAGTCCGACATCTACAGAGCAGGTCAGTACAGACGCACGAAATCTTCAATTTAATTTAAGGTTGTTCAAACGTTTCGGTTGCGTAAATTTGTCATAATGGGCTGCATCTGTCTTTTCATTGTTCTAGTCTTCCATCTTGTCACTGGTCACAAAAATCAACAATGTCATCGATAACCTGATTGTTGCGCCTGGTAATTTTGAAGTGGTACGTCATATTTCAATCAGTTTTACTATTACGACGATCAAACTTTATATTAGTTTGAAATGTGAATATTGTTTCTCTGCAGCAAATTGAAGAGGTGCGCCAGGTGGGCTCTTACAAGAAAGGTACCATGACAACCGGACACAATGTTGCCGACCTCGTTGTGATCCTCAAGATTCTTCCAACACGTGAGTGTTTGTTTGTTGCCACTGTCCACTTTTTGTCCCGAAAAGATGCTTTGTATAATATCGTTCTGTGTTTTAGTGGAGGCCGTTGCGGCTCTTGGAAACAAAGTAGTGGACACTCTTCGAACCCAGGACCCGAGTGAAGGTACCACGGATTTGAAACATACTTTTTAAACAAGCAAAGCTAAATAACATTTGGTGTAGGGTTATTTCTATTGTTGTTTTAACTACTGCACGTGTGTGTCAGTTCTGTCCATGCTGACCAACGAGACGGGCTTTGAGATCAGCTCGGCGGACGCAACCGTCAAGATCCTCATCACCACCGTCCCTCCCAATCTACGCAAATTGGACCCTGAGCTACACCGTACGAGCCATACTTGCGCTTGTGAAAATGTCAAAGTCCTGCCCATGTTGAGCATTTGTGTGTTTTGTAGTGGACATCAAGGTACTGCAGAGCGCCCTCGCAGCCATCCGCCACGCCCGCTGGTTTGAGGAAAACGCTTCTCAATCCACGTGAGGGAAACTTCCCATTTGCTTCTCACGACACTTGACGTTTTCCAAACACTCACCGAAATGTGTTATCACTTGCTGGTTTTCAGGGTGAAAGTGTTGATCCGCCTCCTGAAGGACCTCAGGTTGCGCTTCCCCGGCTTTGAGCCTCTCACTCCTTGGATTTTGGACCTATTGGTAAGATTGACAAGTGCGGTGAAACTTCCAAAATGAAACACAATTAATTCTTTGAACCAGCGAGTTCGCCGGTTTTTAACATTCGATCGCAGCCATTTTCACATTTCGCAATCCCGTTTGCTCCCGGCTGTTTTACTGGATTTTGACTGATTTTCCAAAGCCCACAGAATACTGTGAATATTGCTATAAAAACATGGAACATAACAAAAGAAATATTAAAGGCTCTTTTTTCATCAGGAAAAAAAAAGTATGTTTCTATCTGTTTCCGTTTTGCAGCAATTAGCATTAGAATATAGCTAACTTCAATCATTATTCACAAATCTCTTTAGAATTGTAATGGAGCTTTTTTTCAACATGGCCCTGGTTGATCTCCTTTGCTCTGCTGCCACCTGCTGTTTTTTTGTGTAATAACTACCATTTCTGCAAGCATTCTTTGCAGTTGAGGAAAATTACCTCAACACAAATCTATGAGTCAGTTTCACACTCCTTTTAACTGTTTAGTATAGCTTTTTAACTTCAAGTAACTTTATAAAATTACTGTCAATTAACTTAAAGATACAACTACATTTGTATTTGGTAACCATATTTGTCTGCTTTTGTTAATTAACAAGTATGAAAAACAAAAAAAAAGTTTTATTGTACATTTAGCACAAATATAAGGTATGATTAATTACGAATTAACTATGGAAATCATGCCATTAATTATGATTCAAAATGTGCGCGTATATGCAGTACCACGTGGGCATTAAATTAGTTTTACATGCCATTAAAAAGTCATTTTAGATTTGCTTAAACCCTGGTGAACATTTACATCACAAAACTTTTGACGTTTCAGGGTCACTCCGCAGTGATGAACAATCCATCCAGACAGCCGCTGTCGCTAAATGTGGCCTACAGGTCAGTTCATGCTCACCTGTCTTGCACATCCATTCCTGCGTTACGTTGTTGTTTAGCTCACCCCGCCCCGCCCCGCCCCTCCATTTTGTTTCTAACATTTTATGTTGAAGGCGCTGCCTGCAGATGTTGGCCGCTGGCCTCTTCCTGCCCGGCTCGGTGGGCATCACTGACCCCTGTGAGAGCGGAAACTTCAGAGTGCACACAGTCATGACTCTGGAGCAGCAGGTAGGTAACTTTTTTTTTTTTTTTTTTGTAATATAAATGTTGTAATAATGAGTGTTTTAATGCACATGTGTGCTATGTGCAGGACATGGTGTGTTTCACAGCCCAAACACTGGTGAGGGTCCTGTCACATGGCGGTTTCAGGAAGATCCTCGGCCTGGACGGAGACGCTAGCTGTAAGATCCCGTCATGATATTGGCAAACATATGAACAATGTGCTATGTCATCATTGCATCAATGATCATTTTTGTAGATCTGGCTACCGAGATGTCCACTTGGGACGGGGTGATAGTGACTCCTTCCGAAAAGGCCTATGAGAAGCCCCCAGAGAGGAAGGAGGAAGAAGATGAGGCTCTGGAGGAGGGAGGGGAGGCAGAGGATGACAACATGGAAACCCAGGATTGATATACACGTTTGAAAATCATTCAAAATCTGTCAGCAGGATTCCACTTTCACAATGCGTTCTACAAAAAGATTGGCTACGGTTGTTGTTTTTTTTTAAATGTTTTTATTTGAAGCTGTTATTCTGAATAAAACTTTTTTTTATTGTCTTTTTAGTCTTATCATGATTAAACAAACCCGAAACCCCAAAAATGGTCCAGACCCAATGGTAAATATTCCAGACGTAATTGCAATGTACTTTTCCTTTTGTAAATATTGATCACAGTAAGTCTGTCAGATGAGAAATAGTTTAACAAATTGAGTCATATAATGTATACACATCAAATGGATGACATAACAGCTAATGTGCAAAAGGGTCATGTTGAAAAGTAACAAAATCTCAGTATATTTCAGTAACGGTGCAATACTGCCTAACCTTGCTCTCGCAAGATGAATTCTCGCGGTATTTGTGAGTTCACAAACTCAAGGGAGAATGTACCGCCCCCGCTGATAACCACCAATCCCGAACCACTTGTGGCTCGGACCAATCACAGAGCGACATTGCGTTTGGGGGCGGGATATACAACTGACGAAACCAGGAAGTCGACGCCGACGCAGGCGCTAACAAACAAACCCAACATGGACGAATGGACGCCGCAATTAATTATGTTCTCGCAGAATGACTCACCGTTTTCCTTGTTGAAAGTTGAACAGTGAGGTGAATTTCTAGCTGGTAAGATGTTCTTGCTTTTCCCCACTTCGACATGAACGAACACGAAATTTTCACCCGTGGCCGTGATTGGTTAAAACAAACGCCTTTTCCCGACCAAATTACTGTAGAGTGGTACCATATTGCCACCAATACTTAATATGCAAAAGTAAAGCATTTCTGGTGCCGAAAACATTTTCAATTCAATTTTAACTGGTAAATGTGCACTGGCTGAAACCCGACTTGCCATTGAAGCTCTGAACCTCCATACCCAAACAAACCAACAAATGGTTGAAGACACAAATATTAACAAGCAAAACACATCTGTAAGGAACTGCATACGAGTATGATGTATTCAAAAATGTTTTTGTCACATTTGATGAATATTCTTAAATGGCTCCAGATTATAACTAAATTCTGATAGTGACCAAAAAAAAAAAGGTCACCAAAACCTGACAACCCGCTCCTCCTCACTGTCCGTAGCTTCATGGCTTAAGTTTAAGCCAAGGGTGGACAATAGTAAGAATTGATAGCAAAGACGAGGCCAGCCCACAGGCACCGACAAAGCCCGTCCCGGTGGGGTAAATGGCCAGTCGGTCCAGCGGGATGAAGATGTCGCACGCATTCTTCAGCAGGTCCAGCAGCAGCGGCGGGTTGTCGTGCAGCACCGTCGCCAACAGGTGCAGCCGCCCGTGCAGCCACGCCGACAGGTAGGGCAGGATGGCCGAAGCGGCGACGGCCGGCGATGACGCCGAGGACAGGTCGGGGGCCATCAAGGTGGGGCTGGGCTCACGTGAGGGGGGAGATTTGGCCGCTCTGTGGCGGGCTTCGCGCTCCATCAGGAGGTGTAGCTCGTACACATCTCGAGTCAGGTTGAGGATCAGAGCAAACAGGTAGTACCTCAAACATACAATCACACACTGTATCAATAAAACACGCACATGTTGGCCAGCAGTCATTGTCGACTCACTTAAAAGATCTCTGGCTCCATTTCTGTTGGTCAAGATTAGATATGAGGCCTGTCTTGCCCACCCAGAGGACGTTGTCGCAGGCGAAGTACATTGCTCTGTTCAGGTGACTGATGGTCAGGCAGAGCCTCAGGATGGCGTCAGACAGATGAATAGCTCTCTTGGCCGCCTCCACGGCCTCAACCGAGTTCCCCAGACGCAACACTGAGACACAAGCACAACATATTCACCATCTTGAATGACTTGGAAAAGTTGCACTTGAAGCTCAAACAAGCCAGGCGTCATTCTGGAAGTGTGGTGGTTAGATGGCTCCCTCTAGTGGTACGTGAAAGAATCGACCAGTAAAGTTTTTTTTTTTTTCTTATCAACTTGAGAGGTTCGACTATATTTTACTTACACTTTCTTGTCAGGCTCATGTGTGCTTCCAGCTGACTAACAGTTCTGCGAAGTTGTGCTCCTGCGCCGCCTTTGTGCAATGTGTAGCCCAGCAGTGTGCAGGCATATTGAGCAGCCCTGTCAAGCACAAAAGAAATCTATGGAATGTTTTTGCAGTTGACAGCCGTGACAGGCGTCGTAAGCACCAGGGACATTTATTTCACGAGAATCGGTGATTCTATTGCAGAATTTCACTTATTATTTATAACAGTGGCGTAAAAATGTCATCTTGTGTTTGCAAATGATTGTTTACCAGTAGTGGAGTTTCCGTAGCATTGCTTAAAAAGTTGCTAACTCGACGTATTCAAAGTCACCTTTTTAAACCTGAGCGTGCAAACAGCACATTGTGGCGTAACGTTACCGTATTAGCCTCTCCTTGGCTTGGCTCTGCGAATTGAACCGAACCCAGGAGTCCATTCTGTCGTATCGAAACAGCTGCCCGGCCCGCTGATCTGTTGCTAGTTTGTCAGTTTTAGCAGCCAAGCGCCACTAATCTGTGTCAGTGGTTTTCAAACTATGCGATAATGTTGAAACAAATAAGCTTACACTTGTAGTACTAGTAAAAATACAAGCAAAGCCCTTTTTAAAGTGCACGAAACACCCAGGCTGTGTCCCAATGTCCAACCTTACAAACCCCGCACTTTAGCATAGATATCAGATAAGAAGACAAGATGTCATCCTAGCTGCTGGCTAATGGAATTGAACGTCCGCACTGGCGGCCATCTTGCTACAGTCACCTCGCTCCGCCTTTCTTTCTTTCATTCATTAATACTGTGTGTGTGTATATATATATATATATATATATATATATATATATATATATATATATATATATATATATATATATATATATATATATGTGTATATATATTGTTTGTTGTTTATCTTTCCAGGGCAATGTGAATGTCAGACAGACTGGCAGGACCACGACGACAATTGTTACCACTTCTCCAAGGACACCAAGACATGGAGGTAGGCTAACGAGCATATTTAAAGGATTGTTTTCCTCGACATCACCCTACTCTGTCTCCGATTGGCTCGTGCGAAAAGTTAGCCAATCGAATCAGTGTTGGCAGCGGGTAAGATGTGATTGGTCTGCCAGATCGTATCAGGGTCGCCTCGTGAACACGTCCTGCTACAGGATTGGCTAGAAATTATCCAGTGACGTCAAACATTGGAAAGAAAATAGAAAAGATGTCATTTAAATGAAAAACAAAATGTACGGACTGAAATTGTAAAAAACATAAATAAACCCTAGAATATAAACGCAAAACATATTGAATAGATAATAAAATAGATTGAGTCCTTAAATTTGGTGCATGGTGAAACGACCAAAACGTTTGTTATTGTTGGAGGACTTGTTGATGACCTTCATTATCATCAAATAAAACTGTATAGCATCCTTCATACATAAAGATATAATTCACACCTGCGTATTCAAATTAAAAACTACAATTGTGTTGGAATATTGGTGTTTTTATTACAGCTTATTTCATACTGATACATAGAGTACCTATTTTATATATAGATAGTGAAGACAGATGCTAGTGTTCAATCAATCAAACCATCACATGGATCAAACATTGTGTGTGCATTGTTGTTTCCAAGTGGGCACATGACATGTTTTGGACCGGAAAGAAAATTCTGGACTGGCTTCATGATTGGAGGAACATTTCGACAGTTTTGGTGGTAGGCATTAGTAAAGTAAGCGTTGATCAAAAATAAATAAAAACCTTAACATGGACATTGTACTGAATCCCTTTAATTGTGGAGAACACATAAAAAATTCTGACACTGAAGGTTGCTATTAGCAGTTGCAAACTGCAACATGACACCAAAATTGTTCCCCAAATCCCAAAATTCAGGAGAATGATGATGTTAATGTTAATTGCTGATGGCAATGGCAAAAGTAAAAAGATAACATTTGCTCACTTGCTGATGAGGAACGTTTATACTTGTCGCTTATATGGAACAATATTTGACACTCACAAAAGACGAAGGCAATAAATTACACTACTCTGATACAATAATCAATCATTTTGATATCTATAAAGCAGTTTGATGATTTGAGATACCTGAGGGAACCACAAGATGTCATCAAAACTGGGTGAAAACCAAATGAGGAATGGTCAAAGAAGAGAAGACAAACAAACCAAAGTGTGTTCCGATCCAGCGCGTGTACTGCTGACAACAAAAGGCACAAATCACAAATATGCATATTATGATCGCGGGCTCATCTTTGAAAAGCAGCTGATTTTCCCAACACACTCCAAACCTCCTTGAATCCATCTGCAAGAACGTTAATCAATTGGTGCCGTCATTTCCATTTGGAACCAAGTGCAAGCAACAACGTAACCACGTGGCACTTTTTCGCTTTGGAATTAGTCTGATAATAAATCGTCTGATAGAAACCACGACGACGTGTTAAGAGACAATCTTGGAGCCGTTCAGTACAACTCTGATGTGTTTCCTTCTTCAAAATGGTGGCCTCATAGTGTTAGTAAAGCTTAAAGTTCAGATTCAAGTGGAACTGGTCGTTTGAAAAAAAATAAAAAATAGAACCATTACTGTACATTTAATATGTTATTCAGGTATTATAATATATAATTTTATGCAGCTTTTGTCATCTAAAATATAAGAATAATATATGTGTAAATTGTACTTTAGTCATAATGATGTCAATATCCAGGTAAGACAATTAACTGATTAATAAATTATTTTACTAAATGCAAAGGTAGATTTTACAGTGAAAAAAAAAAACTTCGTCGTAACTGTACAGTAGAATATTATTTAAACAATTTGTTGTAAAAATCAAAACCTTTTTTGGTCCGATTTTCTGCCTCCAATTAAATTTTGAATTATTATTTCTCATCACGGCGGTGCTCAAAACGCGCCAATCCATAACTGTCAAGGCAGGAGGCGTTATTTTTTTGCTCACATTCACTTGCAAATGATTTAACTCTGGTTAGCAACAGTTCCCAAACGTACAACATCAAACCGATAATATTTATTTTATTTTTTTGCAATACCGTACTCCCCATCATAAACGAGTCATGCTAGCAATGTAGCTGCCTTGGCGTGTTGCCGTGCACGCGAGTATTTCTTGAGGCAGAAATGGGCTACGTTCAAATCTTGCGAACCACTTCAAGACTGTGAAAACTAAATATTATTTACAGTATATCATTGTTTACTCATATACAATAATTATTGACTATATTTCTAATTACAGTTCTGCACCTGTGGATCCGCATATTTGCAATTATTTTTTTCCCGATATGTTTGAATCTTTTGGTGTGCCAACAACCCACCAAACTCTAAAGTGGTTGCGTTTTTTTTTTTTTTAGTTGAGAGCCGTAGATAATGCTAATTTTTATTTTTATTTTTTTATTTTTTTACTTCAACTTCCAGGCAGTCTTGCAATATGAGAACTGTATGTCGGCAGCTCAAATCACATGTAAAGAGACAATATAGCTCAGTCATATATTCCTTATCCTCCACGAAGAGCAACTAATATTAGTGCTGTACTGATGAGCTGAAGATGCAGCGCAACAAAAATAGTTCAAATCTTTTTTTTTTTATATGCTATTTAATGATGTCATTACTGGGTATGAAAACATTCAAACATTGATGTTGTCTGAACCATTTAAGGGAAGGAAACATAGCAGGGTTGTAAAAATCTGTAAAGTTTGAGATGGTGTTGAGCTAGAAAGGCACTGGTGTTACAAGCAAATTTTTTTGGTTAAGACAAGCACTCGGGCTTCCGTCTCTGATGTTGGCGATCACTTGCCAAACGTTATTGATCACATTCGTACTCTTTCCTACGTCTGTGATGCTGCAGTTCAGTCGAAAGGAACACAAAGACATCAACTTCGTACGTATCGTGTTGCAGTGACAACTTTGTTGTTGAATTGAGCCATCCTGAATTTTGAAGTCGGTCAGTGATGAAATGAGCAGTTTTGGTGGCAAACCAACTCGTTATGAAGTGTAGCTATGAGGTATTCCAGCTTTGGTGATCGACACCAAACATTTGGTTAAATACAGGGTAGCACTGCTTCATTACGAAGACCAACAACACCACTTTAAAGCTCTTTGTTTTTGGCTTTTTAGTCTTTTGGTATGAAAACAAACAAAAATCGTTATACTTGAGCAGAGCGTACTAACAAGCTCTAAAACGGTGACGAGCACGTTACAAGCACGGAGGTGACAAAACATTTGCTTCCCTTATCCACATTGACAAGTCACTTCAGTTGTTCGTACGACATCGAGAGAAAAATAACGCTTGTTTGTCTTCAGACGTCCGTTTCAACGATCCTGCATGATTCTATTTATACCGTACGTACTTTCAAACTGCACCAAGACGACCCAAAGAGAGAAAATTCAAAGTGCATAAAAGGGAAATGTGGAGGTTTTTTATTTTTTTTAATTTTTTTAAATGTGGAGACCCAGTTTTTTTCCGTTACTTATGCTAATAAGTCCAATGAAATAAATAACCCACAGAGGAATATTTGTTGTCTGTGGGTTCAATTGAATACTTGGGTTCTTTTTGACCCAACTGTTTTTTTAAGAGTCCTTTTTTGCCGGTCAACACCATGTTGACTCACATTTCAGTGGAGCGTACAAAAATGGAGCGCGACATTTGTTGTCTGATGTCGTACGATGATACGGAATATATCGTTTGTGTGAGTCAGAGTCGAAAGCAGTGTAAATTGATTGTTACAAGCAGTAAATGTTGTTGGTCATTTGAGTTTGCCTTTTTGTATTTTCATTGGAATTCCTTTGAAGAAGCTATTTTGGTACAAAGCAAAAAAATATCGAAAGGATTGGATCTGTGCGCGCACGTTCAAATAATGCAAAAAATTAAATGTCAGCATAACGATTCTCAGTTAGCAGGCCCCGGATCAGCTAACGGCATGGTATGCAACACCTCATCCAGCAGCTGCAAAGCACGGTGAAGGTGGACTTCCACCCAGCACGGCGTGTGTTTGATGCTCTGCCTGGGATAGTCGGGCCCCCAACCTTTGACGAAACTCAGGCGCAAGATGCACAGTCGCCGGAGGTCGTCCACGCCGATCCCTGCTGCTGCGGACAGACCTGGAGGTTAAGAAATCTTCCTTTATTATTTTTCTTCCATTTCAGATCTTGTTTTTTTTTTTCGAAACGGTCCAGTATATTGGGTGCACTGCAATTCCACATTCGACCACTGAATGGCGGTACATTATTTAGTTTGAGACGGCGAACAAAATCACAAGTACTGTATTTCAGCACAGCCTTGTTTTTGTTGAAGATAATCGCTCAGATAATCCTGTCAGATGTAATTATGCTTTTTATGCATAGAGAAAATGCCAGCTATAAGTTTCTTTTATAATGTAAATCTTTGGGCATCATTATTGATGGATATTGTGAGGTGATAGGTTTGTTCTTTTGGGAAAACGAGTTACACTGTTCAATGTTTTTTTTTTTTTTTTTTTTTTTTTACTATTTATCAAAAAAACATTATTATACTATTATATTATATTATTATAATGTAATTAATATTATTATAATATTATATATATATATTATGTTATGTTGTTAATTCATGCACACATTGAGTTCCTCCACATATTGGCTTGCTCCACAGACATATTACGTTCCAACTTCATCTGACAATTATTGTAGATTTGAAACATAGAAGGGCCAAAACATCCATAGTGAAAATTAAATTGCACTAAAAAAACAAAACAAAACTAGATATCACAATATCGCGCTTATCGTTGAATCCCCACTGTACATGTACATGAAGTTGCGAGCTTGTTTATGGAACAAATGAACTCCTAATACAAGGTACACCATCTTAACATATTTTAGATTGAGTAATTGATGTGGACAAAACTACATTTCCCCTTGGATATTATTTCTTCAACATCAAAACAAACATCTTTTATGATTACGGGCAATTGGAATGTGCATATTTAAGGGTTTATCCATTTGAAAATGTAAAATGACCTCCAAATGTATATTGTCGTATCGTATAGCAAACCAAGGTTAGCCAATACTCACTGACTGCCGGTGCGATGCCTCCAACACTGCCTGGCCCGGGTATATTTCCTGCCACTGCCGCGGCCTGTGCAGCAGCGGCAGCCTGAGCGGTCGCGGCCTGCTGCTGCATTTGTCTGTGGCACTGGCGTAGGTCGAACACCTAACAAACACAAGCAGCTATTCATTCAAGGCCACGCACGCTCACTTGGCCAATGTTGGCCCGATTTCCGATCCGAAGATTGTGTTGCAACGTGTTGGGCAAATTATTCAACATGACAGACGACTCTCATGCGAGGTTCATTTGAAGCGAACATGCTAGCCAAGCACTTGCCACAAACTCTATTCAGTCATGAACTCATTTGCTCCCAAAAACCTATAAATACCTTCGATTTTAAATGTTTTAAGTGTCCCAAAGGCGTATTTATACGTTTTTTTTAATGTTTTGTTTTGTTTTTATGCTAGCTAGAGCATACAGAAGGCTTTGATGCAGCCTCTCAACTGCAAAGAACGGTTGAAGAAATGCTAGTTATTACACAAACGGCCTGCAGATGGCAGCAGAGTATAAGAGATCAAGCAGGGCCATGTTGCAAACAAGTTCTTTTCCTCACTGTTTTGAACAGATTTGTGAATGATGATAAAACTTATGAGTAGCTTGACTGTAAATTTAGTAAGAATCTTTTTTTTAAAAAATGTTGTCAACGCACAGGCTTACAATGACAGTAGCAGGCTATCTATGAAGCAGCGTTGTGGGAGCCCGAGTATGTTTTCCAATCCAGATTCACCTTGATGTAGGCTCCAGGGTAGA
The DNA here is from genome assembly GCF_051991245.1 of Festucalex cinctus. Taxonomy (NCBI): domain Eukaryota; kingdom Metazoa; phylum Chordata; class Actinopteri; order Syngnathiformes; family Syngnathidae; genus Festucalex; species Festucalex cinctus. The sequence continues at coordinate 716,530 of NC_135429.1, forward strand.
TCTTGTGCACGGCATCGCCCGGGGCTCGGCCGGCCTCCCTGTCAAGATAGTAGCTCTGCACAAACACAGCGTGGTCACTCATACAGCGCATCCACACGTCGCCTTCGCCACGACACTCCAGCTGCACCCCTTTACCGATGTGCAACCTGGAACAGACAGGAATGAAAGGAAAAAAAATGGTGGGACCAGCTACATCATATAATATAGACACTTCATGGATTTTTAAAATGGCAGTGCACCTTAAACATTTCTTGACAATAATATGTTTTATGCAACCTCACTAGTCTAAACATGACATTCTGTTTAATATTACATTTGTATCCATCTTAGGGGGCGGCCATTTTGCCACTTGCTGTCGACTGAAGATGACATCACAGTTGGTCAGGGCTCAGGCAAACGACCAATCACGGCTCACCTGTTTTCTGAAGCTGAGCTGTGATTGGTTGTTCTCTGAGACCTGCACAACGGTGATGTCATCTTCACTCGACAGCAAGTGGCAAAATGGCAAAACACGGCTGCGTTTAGGCTAGTGGGAGCGCACGGAACAAATCCTCGGACTGACCCAACCGGTCCGCAGCACCTACCGGGCTCTCTCACTGGCGTCTGTGCGATGAACGTTACTCAGCTGGCCGAGACAGAAGCGGTCGCCTCCCGATGGGTCCACATAACCATCCACCGTCACAACAGGGCAGCTGGAGGGCACCTTAAACATCTCGCCCACCTGAACGTCCATTTCAAAATAGGAGATGGAGCACCAAAACTCTGGTCCTGCCCACACAAAATAACATGTTGTCGCCTTCTTAAACTAATGGCCCAGTCATATTAGACACACAAAAAAGTTTTAAAACATGATGCTGGCCACCTACGCTAAAATAGATGATTCCATTTGACCACTTCAATGAAAGTAGTGATAAATATTTTTTAAAAATTAGTATTTCGTTCAGTTTTTCATGTTTTCTGGGGGGGAAAAAAAAGATTTGTCTTGGAACATTATTGACAATATGTAACATGCAATCATGAGTGAACTATTTACATTAAATGTATGGAGGGGGACTGGATGGCACGCATAGAGAGGGCGTACCGAACCAATTACATGCTGTACAATGCAAACAGGGTATTGCGCTTTTTTCTAACCTGGATGATTGGATACAGAAGGAGGGAAAGAGGTTGAACCGTGATGCTGAGACCCTGTAAACAAACAAAAAACAACTTTACAAGCAGGAAACCATGATAAATATGTTTTAAAGCTATGCTGGTGGTATTCGTGCAAAACATTTCCTTTTTTTTTGCAATAAAAGAGAATAGAAACTTTTTTTTCTGCTAATACAGAATAAAATCTTGAGATGTGATTTGTTAATAAACATTTCAGATCATTTGGGTGAAAAGCACCATGGAACTGTTCCACTGTTTATATCGTATCAATGTAAAATATACAGAAAGATGTAGGTTACAATTACAATTTATACATACTTGGTTGAAATAAATGAAAATGAATTTCAATTATTACACTCCACAATTACAAAATCAGCATAATCGTTAACAAAATAAAAGATTATTTATACTAATTTTGAGTTGTTTACATTTATATATTTGCACCTTTTTTTTTATTTTAAAATTAATTTAATAAATCTTGTTTGGTCCAAAAGGAACATGCATAATTATATAGTGTTTCAAAAAAAATTGTCTTAATATTTTTTACATGTTTAAATATTTTTTTTGTTTTGTATCAAAAAAAAAAGAAAAGATTGTCCTAATCATGATTTCAATTATTACCAAATTAATCATGATTAATATTTTCTTCATAATTGAGCGGCCCTACTTACACAACATGTCAAATCTGTGGTCACTTGTTATACATTTCTAATAGTTCAAAGTTGATATTGAGACAAAATATCTACCGTATTTTAGAAATCATCCTTTTTTTTTTTTTTTTTTTTTCTTTTTTTGTGGGGGGGGTCCTCTCATATCACTAAAATACATTTATTAGGTTAACTGAGGCTGCTTAATTACAGTACATATGTGTGAAAGTGAGTGTCTTTGTTTGGATGGATGAATTTCAGGCAAATCTCACAATGTTGGTTTGGATGGTGAAGAGGAGTTGGCTGATGACCACGCCCATTTTGCAGGGGTCCTATTGGAGTGTAGGAGGCCGTGCTGCTGCCTGTCCAGACTGCTGCATTACACGAAAGCAGTAAGTACAAAATTGTTATTGATTAGTCAACTAGTCGCAAAACATGCGCAATCGAATGACAACCGTTTGCAAACGATAATAATTGATTAGGTATATGTTTAATATATATATCGCTAAAACCGCAGATTTCAGCTATTTGGATTTCTTTGATCGACAAAAAATAAAAATAAGAGAGAGCGATAATCCCCTGTGAGTATACTGTAAATCCATTTGCATGATGTCCATAATGCACAACTGACTGTGGAAGGCAGCCTGGCCCTGAGAATGTTTGCCGCCGCCGTATCCGTTCTGTCCGTGCGATTGAGGAGGAGGTAGCGGGGATTGCTGTGGGTGCGGCGCTTGCGGCGCTTGTTGCTGAGATTGAGGCTGATTTGGAGTCGGGGAACGCGGTGCCTGTGTCAGAACTTGAACCTGCGGAGAAGCAGTCTGAGGGCGGCCATCCACATGACTGGCCTGCAGGGGCAGCATGGAGCCAGAGTTTGACACTGCCGAGGAGAATACGCAAAAACACAAGTGTGACTAAGTTTCATACTCGAACACAAAATGTATGACATTCTACATCTTTTTTGAACTACCATAAGAAACAAAAACATTGCATTTCTCAGGTTTGAGTGATTTTTCACTCTGTGGAGCAACAACTGTTAATTGCAAAGTTTTATTTCTCTATTTCCCCCCCCATCCCCACGCGACTATAAATAGTATCATTTGTCTATAAAATTGCTATAATCACACCTCTGCAGTATCCTTATTAACGTATAAGAGAATAAAAAAAGAACAAAGAATAGCATTATTAACTGTAATAGAAAAGATTTAAAGTGCATCTGAAATTCAAAGATCAAATGAAATCCTTAATTAAACTATCAACATTTTTTTGAGTGACCATGTCAAACTATATGGTACGGGAAAAATAAAATTACATAAACTCAATAAATAATAATGCATTCAAACTGATCGCCAACATTAACTCAGGAGCACAATATTAAAAAAAAGCACTTTAACCTGCAAAAGAAAAATAAATAAAATAATTTGTGCAGATTTTTTTTTTTGCTGTGTGCAAATCGTGCATCCTCAGTGCAAACAAAACGCCTACACCACCGAGCGAATGCTCCCTGCGCACACGCTGACAATAATGAGAGCGCCACTGCCCCCTAATGTAGTGGAGGTGCAATTGCACTTTATTCTAGGACAGTAAAAAAAAATCAAAATAAAAAAGCATGTTCCCCGAGGTCAAACACGCCCCCCCCCCCCCATTTGAGAAGCACTGGTCTATGGTGACATAAATTTCCCTCATTTACTTCTTCTGTCAAATCAAGAAAGTATTGAAATGTAGAAGAATATTACTCAGGCTCTGTCAAAATGGGGGCAGTACGCGGCGACGGCTCACCTTTGGGTGAGAGAGGCAGCTGCGTGTATCTGGTGACCGGCGGGGGTCCGTGAGGCTCGGACGACAGATGTGGAGGAGGCAGGGCTTGGCCGTAGTGGTCTGGAGGGGGCATCTTTAACGTTGCCTGGTGGTCGGACAGCGGCATGCCGGGTGGCAGATCCATTTGGATGCAGTCGTGGATGTATTCTTCTTTGATCAGACCCCCAGGTGGCGCTGTAGGTCAGATTTGTATCAGTGCAGGATGGCTACAAAGGTACATTTTTACAGTGTATTATGGTGGCTCATAATGTATTTGCGTAAGCGGGAATGTACCTGTATTGTGAAGACTGAGACCAACTGTCAAAATTGGGAAATCAGAAGAAGATGAAAGATGCGTCAGTCTTTCCCCAAATCAAGTTTGTGTCAAGAACCTACCGATGCCCGGCGAAACCACCCTCTCGTAATGGTAGGGGTTGACGCACACGTTGTCGTACTTCAGGTCGAAGGCGTACTGGCAGAACTTGACGTGCTTGAGTTCGTTCTTGTGGAGGTCGGGCCAACGCCACAGACGCGCGTAAATCACGTGAGGAAAACCTTTCCGACCTGCCACCTGAGAAGTCAACACAAATAATGATGATGCGGAAAATAGTCTGATTCGGCTTACAAAACAAAAGATAGGAGGTTTAAAATTGGAACAATTTATACTGTTACGGTTATTCATTTATAGATTTGATATTTTCCACTTTTCTGCTTTACATTTTGACTACTCATTCAGCTCAGCTGTTTTCTAGGTTTGAGGTTTAGAACTGTGATTGGTTACCTGAGCCCTCGTGATGTCATTTTCAGTCGACAGCAAGTTGCAAAATGTGTTTTTAAAGGAAAAATAATGATAATATCAAATTTATTAGGGATGTTTGATCCCACTTTTTTTCAGACCGATACCAATACCAACTGCCGATACCAGTATTATATTTTGACAAATACAAAAAATCACTAAAGGATATTTTTAAACAAATATATTTCCTTTAATTTTGACACAAAAAAAACCCCAGCACAGTCACTCTTCAATAGTCTCAAAATAAAACACAAAAATGCTCTTTTAGTTTAAGATTGATAATTTTGAAGTATTTCCAAAGCGGTGAAGTTTTGGTGAAAAACTGCTGCAAGCTAGCGCCCCTTACAGGCAAGGAGGACTCTTAACGTCTTCCCCCTCTGCCATCGCTCGCTTGAAAAAAGGCTGGTATCGGCCCGATACCGATACCTGGTATCGGTACTCGCCCACCCCTTGGCAAAATATTCATGTTTGACTGCCAAAAAATGGCTAAATAAGTCAAGTATCTCTTTAGGATTAATTTGTGAACATATTTTAACCACAAAATATATGTATTTGTATTTTTTTTTGTAAAAGAAGAGCAATTTTTCACAGTTAATGTCACAAATAAATGTAGTTGAGGTTTTCCAAAGTAGTCCAAAAATCCAAAGCATGCGCATCAGCTGACGACTTTGTGCCGACCGACCTGCAGTCGCCCATCGAGCGTCCTCTGAATGGTGACGCACTTGCTGGGGTGGACGCCGTTGGTGGTGACGGCGGTGATGAGCGAGTCCAACTCGTCCTTCTTCTCCTTCAGCTTCTTGACCAGGCTCTCGATGGCCCGCTTGGCGAAGCCCTCGTTCTCGCCGCCCTGCCGATGGCACATGAGGCTGTGGACGATGCTGAGGCAGGCGTCGTTGCTACTCGGCGGGTTCGCCGACATGATGCTGCTGCCGAGGCACAAAAACAAAATACGGTCAAAAGTACACGTATGCCTACGGAGAGGAATGGAAGAGACCATAATGTGCGTTAGCTTCGACTCTAATTGGAAAAAAAAACTTCTTCGAAGGCTCTCGGATTGCGTCTATTCATCGAGGAGAGCATTTGTGAGGCCAGATGTTACTACTCATTTTGAATCTGTTCCATTCAATCTCCAAATATGTGAAGCCTTGACAATTCAATGTGCTCCGCAGTGTTCTTTTTTTTCTTTTTTTTGTACACACGGCGCAAACAAATTGCTTGCTAACCTTCAGCTGAAGAAAGAAAAACCCACAATGGTTACTGAAATAACTGACCAGACTGCAATAGGATAAAAATGCATATTGACAAGCCACAAAGCTGCTCACAGAAAGTTACGTTTATGTACAATGTTCATTTTGACAACAAATTTGATTTTTTTTTTTTTTTTTTTTGTAGTCTTGACTAAAATAAAAGTTTTACTCATAATTTAGTCACCTAATTGTATTTTAGTTTTTAGTCAACAAAAATAAAGAGCAAATTTAGTCGACTGAAATGACAATTTACGGAAAATTACGACAACAACACATAATTGTAAACTGTTGTTTAACAATCAAGACACATTTAAGCCAACAGTGTCTTTTGAAAACTTATTTTTAAAACAATAACTTTTAAAACGGTAATATGCCATCTTAAATCTTAGTTTTCACCTAAATAAAAAAAGAGAAGTGCATAATTGTGATTAATTTTACAGCAGGAAAAGCAGGTAAACATGTTTTTGAACATTAAATAAAGTGCAGTGAACAGTCACTGTGTTGTTTTTGTTTTACTCATGAACAAAATCAAATCTGCAGCAAAAAAAGATAAATAATACTTTGTCTTCATTTATTTTGTAAAATGTTTTTCTCCATTAAAAAAATGTCTAATATATCCTTTTAGGATTTAGGAACACGTCTTTAAGTGCAGTATGAGGCAGAAATATTCTCATTATATGCATGGTCCATGTGTAAAATAATAAGGTAAAAATAAAGCGGCTATGATTGACATTTTGAGTTGAATGTATCACTTTATTAATTTGCAAAAGTGTTTTGATAAAATAAAGTTCTATTTATCTTGTTTTTTTTTAAATAATGAAAAGACCTCAAAGTGTAATTTAAGGCACATTCCCTTCCTTTAAAGGGATATTTCAATTATTACCCCATTAGAGTAATAAAAAGTCCATATTTTGTCTGTAATTAATTTGATAGTTTCATTATTTTTCACGTACAATGAATACTTACTTTTGCCACTTGTCGTTGCTCAGTGCTCAGGTAATGACCAATCACAGCTCACCTGTGTGCTCGTTTTGGTCATGTGACATTGACAGGTTAATACAGAGATGCTCTGAAATCTAATGATTTCATTATATCATGTAAATTTGTAAGATTATACATTAAATAACATGTAATTAAAGTACACATTTTTTTTAAATTACAACTGCTGCGAGGTCGCGCTTGGGCACGGGCAAACAAAGTGAAAATGATGAATTTCATATGAACTCCCATGTCAAATAACCCCCCTCCCCTCTTACTCTTGGGTCTGTTTTGTTACTATATTTTAGTGCTGGTCATGAAGATGCTACTTTCACTTTGTGAGTCAAGTCAGAATTTTGCATGTATTTATTTATTTATTTGAGGTGATACTTATTAAAACGACCTGTCTGCTTGATTCACCTCGAACAAACACAGAACAGCGCTTATTGAAATATGACTGTTGACATGCTGCATTTTACATTCAGGCAAGATGCTGACTGATTTCCTGTTGAAGTTCGTCTCGGTTCGACTGCGCCTCTAAAAATGTTGACGTTGGCTTTCACAACAATGAAGTCAACCGTCATTCAACACAAACAAAATCCCGTGAATTCAGGTCAGCTGTCGACACGGCAAATTGAGATCAAATATGTGTGAAATGTCATTTTGGGTTCAGTCGTGTGCGGCAGGCAGCTATTATTGTGCCAGACGGGAACAAACCCAAACAAATGGCAGACTGATAGGAAGGACCCCAAACATATCATCCGCCAACTGCACCTTTAAGACACCTCCGAGCATGCTTGCATCAGAAAAACAAAAAGTTTGCCATGCTGGCAAAAATGATGTCGAAGATTACATTCGCTCCCGGACGATTTGCAATTGCAAATGTATATTCCCTGACAAGATTCCATCACGTGAGTGAGTCACATGAAATCCTCCAAGTAAATGCTGAGCCTTCTTTTCCTTTATCTTGGTGAACATTTCAGTGAGCCGATTCAGGGTTGCACAAGGCCACATAGCCTTCCATAGTTCTATGGCAGGACGCTGTCGGCGCAAAAATCTGCTCTCAATTCAAACCGCAATCAAACATTGGCATACAGATAATAAAACTTCAGTGATGAATGAACAACATAACAAGTGACATGAGTGACAATTTAGAAATAGCAGCGGTGTGTGTGCAACTCCTCCTAGAATCGCAAATCTCATTTATTGACGATTGTTTGTGTGTGCCTTTACTGGGAATGCTGTTGGCATAATCATGATATTAATCGAACCGTTCTGCTGTGAAAGATATCGTTTTTCAATCGAATCGCAACCTGTCTTTCGAGATACATATCGGATCGGTTTCATGTCAGAGATTCCCACCCCAAAACTTCACCAAAACATCACCGGTTGGGAAATGCTTCAAAATTGACAGCCAACTTTACAACAAACTCTGCAGAAGACGGATTATTTTTGTTTAAAAATATCGTTTAGTGTATGAAAAAAAGTGGTATCGAACATCCCTAGTGAAGTTGTTTTTCATCAAAAAGATGAGAGAACATTTGATGTGAAATCGTTTTAGATCCGAATGTTCAACATTACCTGCTGACAAAAAAAAAATAAAAAAAATACAGGGATAAAATGATTGTCCTGACTAAAACGTTGACAGCTTTTGTTGACTAAAACTAGGCGAATAAAATAGTTTTCTTGTCTAAAATAAAGACTAAAATTCTAGATTCATAGTCGACGAAAAAAGGACTGAATAAAAAAAAAGATGAGGTTAACTAACTACTTAAAAACTAACAAGCGTGACTGAAACTGGACTAAAATTGAGGCTAAATTTAAAAATGGCTGATAAAATTAACACTAGTGCATCCCTCCCTCTGGCAGATCCACCGACCTGCACTTGGATGCAAAATTACCAACACTGGGTCTAACGTGCCTCTGCACAGACTTGCACCACACGCTGCACAGGATTTACGTCGGTCATAACATAATTTTCTACCAAATGATGAATTGTAATTTATACAACTCTTCAATTTGTTTATCTTTAGAGGTATATGTTCCTGAAAATGTTGAATTAGGGATTACGTAGCTTCAGGCACATTTAACTCGACATACGTTTAAACACGTTGTTCAATGAAAATGCGACAAAACGCGTCTTGTGGTCTTGCTTACCTGCTATTAAGTTGTTCAGCCAATGAGTGACCAGAAGGTTCACTGGGATCATGATGGCCCAGTTCGGAATCAGTCCCTGTTAACAAGCGGACGGAGAAGCATCGTTAAAAGATGCACGAGAAGAATGCAAATTCTATTGGCACTGCAGATCAACAGAAAGATTATTTGCGTGTTCACATTTTCACATTTCACTTGCACTTTCACAGACCAAAGTCAAAACCATATCTCCAAAAAATCACAACAGAAATGATCTTTTTTTTTTTTTTTTTACCATCAAGTTGGTCGCATTTGCGAGTGAATTGGTCGCAGAGTCGAACTTTGAAAGAGTCACAGGAAGTTCAATTATGTCAATATTTGTATGTAATATCTTCTTAAAACAGAGGAGCCATTAAAACTCGATTACCAAAGATGGATGTGATGTAATGTAATGTGTGTGCTTCCCAAACCATTAGGTACAGAACTTGTACGCCGAGGAGTATGCGAGCACATTGCAGGGGAAACATTTCATAATTTATTCTCAGTCATTTCATAAGCATGTCAATACAATGGCATTAGTGTGCAACAACTTGTTTGTTGAGACAATAAGTCGCATGTCAGCTCAAGTGTCGGATTAATGCTCAGATAACGGACTCAAAGAAGGATAAACTTCTAGAGTGGGTCTGAATATTATTTTCATAAAGCGCTTTGTTGCTGTTCAAGTCGAAATGCCTAAAGGGAACTTATTCAAAAGAACTTCAGTTTTTGTGGTAAATGTATTTGAAATAACAAAGGAAGGTTTCATATTTATTCCGATTTCATTGTTTTATATTACTTATTCAATTTAAGGCAACATGTTTATTTTTATGTTGAATCGGATGAAAGACGAAAATGCATGAAAATGTATGACATGTTCAAATTTAGCAGACACGTAAGAGTGAGTATGAAACTCATGATGTGAAAAAAAAAAGGTTTGCGTTGCGAGGCACTGGTAAGACTTACACAATGACAAGAACTTTGACATCCGTACTGTATACCATAACAATCGTATCATAGCAGTCTATGGAAGCCCACACTTGACAGAGGGAAAAAATATTGTATATATATGTAAGGTGTGCATGAAATACTAATTGGTGGCCCCAAAATACTTCAAATGTGCGATTGAAATAGTACAGTAGTTGTGGCTCCGAACTGGACAACTGAGTCAACAAATCAAGCGTACCTTCTATACGGCTAAAGACGATGGACAGGTGGAATTTATTTTAGGCTGAGGATGAGCTACAAATACATGTTGAAAATCTGCCATTGTAGGCTATCGATAGAATAAGAAAAGTTTTCGGACATTGAGAATGAACATTTCTACTGGCGGTGCAATCCGTCCAAGTTGTTCAAGAAAATTATATTGTTATTTTTTTTGCATGTTACGCCTCTTTTGTGGCAACCAATTCATATATTGTGACCACTGTTCAGTATTTTGTGGACATAAATGATTTCTATCGTGGCATCACCTTTTCATGTCATATCTGAGGCTCCGTCGCAGTCTCGACAGACAGTCGCAGGTATTGTTGCTGCCCCCGCCCCCCCTCCCCATCTCATACACTCTTCTGGATGTTCATCCTACAGGCCCCGAGCTCGACAGCTGGAGGAGCCAGTTGTCCACATGAAAACTTCAACCAATCATTTCCAGTCAACATAAAGTGAGACTGACTGTCACCTATCTGATCCAATCTGTGTAATGTCCGTTTTCTTTTTTTTTTGGACTCCATAACGTCGACATGCGCGCGTCACCAACACGTAACCGGCGTTGACGACATCTATACATCACTGCACTGTACATCCATGAGCGAAAATGTGCAGTCCGTTTCGTAACGTTTCGCGCTATATGCCTCAAGTTTAGCGGATAAAACACACGGCCAATTGGAAGCGTTCAAATGAGACGGTGAGCACATCACCTGGAATGAACCCGGGAAAGGTTGAGACAGCAGCGCGGCGTTTGCTCAACATGCGGATAACAATTATTTATCCAGCTCATATCGCCATCTTCCACTTTCCAAATAGGTTCGATCGATCTGTTCGCAATGTAGGCGCAACAAACGTTCACGTTGAATTGATAATACTTACACATCGGACGGAGAGAAGAGAAGAACTCGAAGGGAAAGAGCGCTGAGCTGTTCAAGTGTACTGAGTGGTGTTGACCAGCTAGTTAGGAATGTTTACTCGCCTCTACATGAGCTGTCGGTCACACCGGCGATACTTGCATCAACTGCTGCATGCTAAATGCTTTCAATGTCTCATGCGCGACACTGCGCTTCGCTTAAGTGTCTCACACTGGCGTTATCATTTTATCAGGCTTGCTGTCTCCTCGTGCATCCTGCCCGTTCCTCACGCGCACGACACAATAACAATAGAGGGGAGACGTCGTGCGCGTCAGTGTCGCGACATGCCTCAGCCAATAGCGGGCCCGCTCTCATACGCGCGGTCGCTCTCGGCCAATGACTACGCGCTTTTCACTGCGACGCTGCCAGCCAGGGTCTGTCTGGTTCGTCGAGATTGACAGGCCCGCGAGACTGTTTTCTTTAAGGTGGCGCCGCTGAGATTAGCGCTCCCCCAACATACGTTCACATGGGCGCGAATTACAGCTGAACTCCACACTTGCGCATGCTTTTAACGACATTCTCGAACTTTTCGGTCAATCGTCATGAATGCGCTGCATCATATATGCGTAGTTGTATACCGTCAAGTGACTTGAGTGACTTGACTTTTATTGGTATGTAGTATTCTATTTGGAAATGTCATTTGCAACCAGGTAGGAGTATTTTGTAATTTTGTATGCCATGGATTGTTCAATTAAGGAACCTCAAAGTCTTCGAACAAACCTGTTATCATGTTGTGAAAGACTCCAAAGAGTTGAGCAAGCAATGTGCTCCCTCTAGTGGCCCTTGTAAGAATCACTGCTCAAGTACAGTTCAGTTGTATTGAACTTGTGTGCATTTAATCGTTTTTTTTTATGTCTATTTAATAATTTATTCAGGTACAACCTCTCTTTATTATTTGAATTGAATAACAAATTTTAATTTCTATATTCAAACACAGTGTCTTTGTTCACGCTGCGTATGTAAAAGTTGCTTTACCTATTATTTTTTTTCATGAACGTTTAGGTCGACGACATTACTATATTCTAACACTGTGATGTGGTATTTGGAGTACAAAATATTTTTTGGGTGGCACTTAGTGTAAAAAGTTGTAGATCCACTGGATTAGAGCATGCATTTTTATTAATATTCATTCAAAAAAAGAAAGAAACTCCGAGTTGCATGATCATTAACGTTTTATTTGAGCTTCGCTAGAGGCGTCCATAACAGTTCCAACTTGCACAACTAATGTAGTTAATTCCAGAAGTATTTCGATAAAGAACTTTTACAATGTTGACAATGTACATTACCACAATGGATTTGAAATATCGTTTTTGATGGGGAAAAACATTTAAAAGTCAAGTAAAACATACTACTAATGCTCATCATGCTTTATAAGTTTTGAAATCAGGTGCAAGACAAGGACTAATATTCAAAGTATTTTCCTTTAAAAAGTATTCAGTTGTTACTTGCAGTAATTCACAGCTTGAATGAAGTGATGACGGTTGAAAGCTTAGTGACTAAAACTAAAAAACAAACAGCCTGAAAAAGAAATGTAACAAACGGATGGTTGTATTGAACTGCCTGAATGCAAATAGTAAATCTCATGAACATGGATATGCATACATGAAACCTCTTGAAATAAAGCAAAGAGTTTTATTTCTCATCCACTTCTGTGGCGTGCAAGGGAAAACCACAAATAACTCTGCCACTGTCAAAGTAGGTTGACATACAAGGGATTAGAATGACCGGAAATCACAAACCAAAATGACACCGATCCAAACTCAGACGCTTTTCAATGCGCGGAGAGCTTCCTTTCACCGAGTTGAGCGCCATTTTGGCGTAAGCTCGTAAATGTCAATAGATTGGGACAACGTGTCGTTGCTGTGCAGAGGGCGTGGATGCTCAGGGCTTCGTGGGAGTGCGTGAGGTGAACACTCCTGAGGCCTCCAACATGGTCTTTCTCCGTGCTGTCTCTTTGGCTACATTGTGGTTTAGTCTTCTTAGACGTTCCTGAAAACAGGACATTATTATTTTTAATGGTTGTTTTACTACTTTTTTTGTATCCATTTTTTTTTTTTTAATCTGTATGTCATTTCTATATTTATTTGTACTATCACAAACAGCACCTGCCAACTACTGCTGGAAAATCCGTAAATACAAAATGGTTTGAGGCACATTTTCAGAAATTGGCAGACAACCAAAGATTTACTTAGTTGTTTAATTTCACATTCAACGGCCACTCCAGAGAACTATTTGTACACAAGCGATTAAATAATCAATTTTGCAGCATACAACACCAACCTGAGCATTCTGCAGTATGTTGTTTACAAGTACAACTCTTCGTCTTGCATTAAGAAGTTTCTTTACATATGGGTCCAGATCCAGCGCCACCTTTTGATGTTCATTTATCCTGCACAATTCTGTGAATAAAACATGTCAAACACAAAGTCAAATATTAGTACAATCATGAATTTATATTACACTCTTCCCTGGTGTACACTGGGACAAGTTACATTATAGTAAAATGCTGTTCTGCTAACTAACTTGTGGGTATGGGAATCGGGGAAGTCTCATTCAGGATTCAGTAATATCAAAATAAAGCTAATTACCTGTAGCAAGATTGTCTATGTGTTCCCTTAGTTCGACTTGGCTCTCTCTGTAGATTAGAACATAAATGCACATTGAAAAAAAAATACATAACAATTGCACAGGTTAACCGTTTCCTAGTGGAGATCCGGACATGGGTCACGAGACAGAAGTTAGCAGCAATGTGATGCAGATGACGATTATTTATCGCCAATTCAAGCTGTTGATTACGATGCACGTTTACCTGACAGAATGTACATGCAGGTCCAATTGTTGGATGGCTGGCTTTAAAAGGTCGAGCATTCCCTCAGCAATCACATCTTTACCAGAGGAACTGTCAACAACTACCGCAGAAGCCATTTTCATTGTCGAACAGAGACACACCGGAAATGACGTCATAAAGCCGCTCCATTTTCTTCTCGGGATATATTCAGCTTCACAGGCAGCACCATTTTAAGAAGTCGCTTCGTCAGCGTAGCTTCGTCACGTTTTCTTGTCGTCGTCGAAAGTATATCAGAAAACGATTAGTACTCGTCATTCTTTAAGCGCAGAAGTGTTTTTCTTCGACCTAAAGGGACAAATAAAAACACCCTCTCGACCTGGTGGTGTTAAAACAAGCTAGCTCTTGACGCTAAGTTTAGCTAGCTAGCGCTTCTCGACCAATGCAACGTTCATTGTAAGTCAAATGTTTAATTATTGTTCAACCAAATGACGTTATGTGACTTGACATATTAATGATGCTTATTTAGGTTGACTTGATACTTTATTTTGCTCAGTGGATATGTTTTTCCTCTCAAATAAATTACGTACTACTAGGCCCATGTGTTTTCGGGCTGTGTAAGACGTCGGCAAACTGTTGAATGACTAATACAGGTGATATGGTGTACTGTACTTCGATAGTCGTTTTTAGCCCCACAAGACGACCCACGCAGATGTACCGGGGGTTCAGTCATGAAATATTGATGTATTGTTGCTTAAATAATCAGTTGATGGCATACTTAACCAAGCTGCAGATCATATGATTATTTCCCATGCAGAATTGGGTTAAGTGACTTTTTGGTGCCCCCAAAAGTTATGAGGTAGCATGGTGGGTTGACATGGTTTTAATATGTTGAACTGTGGGGGCTTGTGAGTTTTGCTGAGATCTTGCAATGTCATCTGTGATTCATTTATATTCGCATAAGTCAGTCACATTGATCCTTTATGATAGTCTCATTATTGCCTTTTTCTATCTGTACAACCACTTGAACGTCTTCTGTTTTTATTGTTTTCAGGAGCCTGCAACAGAATACAATCAATATGAGTGCTGCATCTTCTCAAAAAGTGGTCCTGAAGAGCACCACCAAAGTGTCCCTGAACGAGCGGTGAGGCGCCATGCACCCTGTCGGCAGTTTAACACCAGAATCGAGGGATTTTGCTCTATGAAGAAGGCCACTGTCGGCGACCTGGCCCAAAGTGGATGCGGTTTTGAATTACCCGTGTGTGTGCACTGCTCACTTAGCTTCGTTGGGCCTGTACATATTTTTGGGTGCATAAGCTGAGTTAAGAACATCGCGAGGCACCGCAGGTGCTCGCCCAGTCCGACCGCTATGTGTGAGCAGTGCACAAAGGGGGAAGTGGTAATACTTGCTAGGCCTATGATGGACCAGACCACTGTCCTGAAAATTCCATGGCACTCACACTCCCTGTTATGTACACGGTACAGTATACGTGAAGTATACACAATAGAAGGGAGTGGGGATGTTGCACTTTATAAAAATCCCAAAAGTTTCTTTCACTCTCTCTCAAACCAGCTGAAGTTAAGCACCTTTCCTCTTTCTGCTCTGTTACTCTTTTCTCTTTGTCTACACAAGTTCAGGTACTCGGTCCTAGCTTGGACGTGACGGAGCAGCCTCCCCTGCTGCACGTCATCCTTGTCACGGTCCTTGCTGTAAGAGGCCGAGTAGCCAAACGTAGTCCATGGCCTCTGCTACTGCAGGATGACCCAACGAGCCAGTCAGCTCGAGGCCAGTAAGTGGCAATTGTACTCACTTTCTCTCTTTCTATTCTTAAATTCAAAGCTTTCTCTATTCTCACTCTTGTCAACGGTGCTTATTATGCTTGGTTTGAAAAAAAATATATTTGAGAGAGAAAAGAGTGCCTAGAAATGGAACCTAAATGACATGAGCCACAACAGTAAGTGTGGCCGCATCCATGACTTGAGAAATTGACTTGATGTGGAACCCTGCTTCCTCCTCTTCTGTGTCCCCTGTCCTCGTCTTTTACTTCCTCTTTTCCCTCCCACCTTCCAAAGCTTCACTAACATGCTGAAGAACAAGCAGCCCACAGCGGTTAGCATTCGGGCCACCATGCAACAGCAGCATATGGCCAGTGCTCGCAATCGCCGGCTGGCCCAGCAGATGGAGAATCGTCCCTCGGTGCAAGCTGCTCTGAGTCACAAACAGGTACGCACCTCCAGGATCGTTGGGCTTTCTTATGGCATAGCGTGGTGTTGGAAATGAACAGTGCCTGGTTGGTCAAAATTCGCTTCACAAGTTAGTGGCTAACACTGACTTCATGATGCCTTTTACGTTCGGACATCAAAAATTGTCTAGAAATCTTGCCATATATTGTCAAGTTCAATGTTGGTAGTTAAAAATAGTTGTAGATTGAAAACAAGTGCACGTGGTTTTCCGACATTAAATTTTATCGGTGAATTATCTAAGATATGTGTCTAAATAAAACAATTTCACAGTAATTTGGGTATCTTTACGATCTATACTGCTACTTACAATCTGTTAAAACATGCATAATACGTAATGTGTACGCTGCGGTTCATACCATGACTTGAGTTCCGGCAGCCGGGGTCATCCCCGGTGTGTGCGGCTAGATTTGGCGCAAGTTTTCTTGGCCTTTTAGTTATTTGGAGCCATTTTATTTTATTTTTTTAATTGTCCAAATCCTCTGATTGCAACATATCAACAGTAATTACCGGTATTCACGGACTTCTGTAGTCAGGGTTTTTCCTGTGTACAAAATTTCGAGGAGGCCACCTCCAGCCTGAGACACTGATCTCGCTCAACACAGCTGTGTTGATTGAGCTTGGCAGGGACGCATTTTAACTGAAGTTGCAGTGTTGCGCTATTATGGAGGCGCTATAATCAACAGCAGTGCACCAGAAAGACCTGAAGAAGGAACGGCTTTTTTTCTTCTTTAATGTACTGAAGAAGAAACAGATGGAGCAACCGTTACCCATGCCCATTTCCTGGTTGTGAGGCAGAGGTGGCACGTTCCAGCCCAAGTCAAGTCTTAAGTCATCTTTATTTATATTGAAGCAGTTCTAGATGAAAGAGGACGGAATCAGTCTCAAAAAATGTTTTTTTGTAATATATTTGAATGCAAAATTAAAATGGCTCCAATTTAGTTGCTTGAGTCATTGATTCTAAAATTATTTGATAGTGACAGCACTGGTCTGCATGGTATTGTGTTCCAAATACCACGTCAAAACACTTCCTGGCTGCACATTTCTGAACAATTGTAGACTGAAATGCTTGAAGTATCGGAGAGAGGGTTGGGGAATGTGATCATAGGATATGAAAAGCTAACTTGTAGTGAGGTTGTCTTGAACCTATTCTTCACAATTGTATGTGATTTGTAGGAAAATACTGTAGACCATGATTATGGATCGGTTGGTCCTTGCTTCTTCCCAAAGGTACTCATGTTTCATGCACATCCTGTCTCTTTATTCCTCCCCAAATTATGCTGATATGACACATGCATGCGAACACGGGCAAAAATGTAAGGTTGTCCTCAGAGGTCTCCCAACATTTCCTAGTACTGTACACCATAAGACTAAGTTGGAATATAAAACTAATGGTGGGTGTTGTGTTTTTATGCACTAAACGAGATCTGTCTGTTCAATATAAAGATGTTTCTGCCATCTCCAGGTGCGTGACACAAAAGTCTGGAAAAGAAGCACAACTGTGAACAATGACTGACCTAAGTATCAAGTCTGTCTTGAAATAATTTGTCAGAGCCTGAAGCAACGCCTGGGGAAGAGCAACATCCAAGCCAGGTTGGGTCGGCCAATTGGCATGGGGATGCGCGGAGGCGCCATCGGTGGCAGAGGAGCAATGCGTGGGATGACCAGAGGCCTTCGCGGAAGAGGCAGAGGAGGAATGATGAGAGGTGCTCTTTCCCTCAGAGGTGCCAAATGTGTTTTATACCTATATTCAGATCGGGTGTCTTCCCAATGCATGAAAGTGCCATTTCCCCCACCTTTTTTTTTTTTTTTTTTTTAATGCAGGAAAGCGAATGGCTCCCGGTTTTCCGATGCGAGGCCGTGGCCCTGCTGGCCGTATGGCAATGCGTCGAGGTGGACGGCAGCGTGGGGGAATTCCTGGCCGAGGGGGAGCTATGGGGAGAGGAGCACCCCGTGGAGGAATATCCAGAGGTACTCTTTCTGTTTCTGCATGCGTTGATGAAATTCTCTAAAATGTATTTTCTTCTTTCTTTCTTTCCACTCACTATATTGTTGTTTGTGGACAGGACGCGGTGGTCTCCGCGGGCGTGGCGGTTTTGCTGGCAGACGCGGCCGTGGGAGAGGCATTGGCCGACCATCAGTGACCCGCGAGCAACTAGATAACCAGCTGGATGCTTACATGTCAAAGACCAAAGGTCACCTCGATGCTGAACTGGATGCCTACATGGCCCAGGCAGACCCAAATAGTATGGAGTGACACTGGACTCGAGTTGCTGCAAGAACTGTTCGGCTCCTTGAACACATACTGTGTAGTGTTAACTTGTTCTTAAGAAATGGGATGAATCATTTGGATGAAGCATAAGCAGTCCAGGACTCTTTGGACAAGCAGACAATTAGTAACACTGAATGTGCTTTTCATCCACATGTAATTTGTACAACTCTTCCATTGAAGCCCATTGTAGTTCAACTAAACGGTATGAAAGGACTTTTATAAATCTTGAAGGAGTGTTTGTTTATTTGATGTCTTTTTAAAACCAGTTCAAGGTCTTCATGTGTAATCATTTTTGTAATTATGAGGCATCTTTTGTTTGTTTCTGGCACTGCAAATGCTACGTTTTCTGCACACTCAGAATTTGGTCTTCGGAAGCATTTTCGTTGGCGCTGTTTAATAAGTTATGTCAATAGAATGTGTAAACAAAGCATTTTCTTCAGCCAATGATGATTTTGTGATTTCTGTGTGGAAAGGAAGGTTTTATAGACAGCTTTGCCCCTTCACCATCTCTTACTGACATCTTTTAAGCTAAATTTAAAGATATTAGCTCAACTGTTGGTTAATCTAAACAAAAGCTTAACTAGTCATTATGATTCTGGAAGTGGAGCAGT
Organism: Festucalex cinctus; assembly: GCF_051991245.1. NCBI lineage: Eukaryota > Metazoa > Chordata > Actinopteri > Syngnathiformes > Syngnathidae > Festucalex > Festucalex cinctus. The sequence goes on from NC_135429.1 coordinate 735,342, forward strand.
GGGCTTGTATGCTGGGCGCTATGTGGATGGTATCAAGTGTTTCTTGTCACCTGGCAGAGACCCCCCGCCCTCCTTTTTCCCTCCCGCTAAAGGGGTTTGCAAAAAAAAAAAAAAAAAAAAGTATTATTTTTGAATATCAAATAAAATGCTGGATCGGATACACAGATATTTGACCTGGCAATAATCTCACAACTCAATCCCCAGTGTTAACGCCATCCATGTTGTCTCATGACACTAGTGTTTAAAAAAATATATATAACTAAGAGGCTAATGATTTTTCTGGGTATTCATGATGAACCAGGTATTCGTAGCATGCCATCAGTGCATTGGACCAGTGGAAACATAATTGACATTTCTTTTAGTTTGGTGCATTTGGTTTGGCAAAGATAACCTCACCAGCTGAATTTCGAGATGGCAATCGTGCCAATTGAAAGGCTTGGGCGAATATAATATTGCAAAAACCTCTTTACTGTTCAGTGATGTCTGCTGTGTATGTACCAGCAAGATTCCTCGGGGCGTGTTTGAGTTCAGGCTTGACTAATAAATATCTAACATCTTTAGAGTGTTGAGATAACGCCAAACGTGCATTATCGTAAAGTACTTTGAATTGTCGCAACGCACAGTATAAATCCCTTTGCAGCACCGTCAATCGTTCCTTCTTTGGACTCGAAGCACCCGTGGAGGTTGCGGCAAAGTTCCTTCAAGCTGAGGTACGAAGTTAAAGCACTCAATTAGTATTTTATGAACACGAAAATTTCGCACGGCGGTTTAAGTACTTTTATGTCACGTCAACACGACTTATGCGGTTTTTGTTTTGTTGGTTTGAAATTCCGCGCGTTTTACGACAGTGATGTTAGCTTCCAGCTAGCTACATTCCAATGTGTTGTAAGCGGTTTCTAGAATGGGAGAGATATCGAGTAAATTTACTTTCCGCACCTTGCCCTTACTTTATAAAACATCTAACGTTTGTCACGTTAATGCTACTGAGGTTGTTACTGGTTAGTTATTTGCGCGATTACCGAGGTAGTTGAACGAAAGGCCTTTGGACACGTGTGATTTTCATGCTAACTAAGTGACCAAGATGACTGATAGCGAAGTAAGTTAACATACGGTATTGAATAGCTTAAGTGGGCTCACGTTGTTTTTCAGATTGTTACAGGTCAAATACTTAGAATTAAACAGTACTTGCTTATTGTTTGAACCTTTTAAAATGTCAATATTAAAGTATTCAGTCTATCGCCACTGCCACATGTTTTTCACATTTTTGGGGATGGTCCTATTTAGTGGGTTCTTCCCATGTCAGTTGTGGCCACATTACATCAGGTTTTGCTTTCACCTCTGCACAACTGGTTGCTCATGGTGTCAATGAGGCCTGATACATTATTATTATTCTCTATGGTTACACATGAAGTTTCTGTGTTTGTTGAAGCAAAACATGATTCTGAATTTCCCTTCCAGGATGGGATGACGTTTGTTGCTGGCTGTAGATCCAGACATGTGAGGTTACAGTAGTTTCTCTTTAAGAAAAATGTAAGTCAAAGTTACCGCTCTGCTTTATGTAGTGGCCTTGTTGGCACAGCAAACGCTTTGGTCCTATTTGGTGGGCTGGCAAGCTGCTGCAGTGCGAAGACAAACTAATTCTCTTGCAACCCACTGCAGTCAAGCCTCTGCTGCAGTGTTACTAATGAGAAGTTACACTTTCTAGACATTCTGTCATGTATTGGTCTTTTCATGTCTTTGTATCTAAAAGTAGTTCTTTCCCATTGTGCCATGTACAGACAGAGGTGTGGACGTCTAACCAGTGGGTAAGTTGCCTGCATGTATTTTTGGTCACTAGACAGCTTGTATGATGATTGGCTAAATATGTTCAACTGCTCTGAATTGTGAGTGACAATTGCCTTTCTGAGTAATGTGGTGACTTTTAACTTGTGGAATAACCTGATATCAAAAGTTGACTCATCTTCTGATGCCTCTTACAGGAGGAGTTGACTACTCTAAAGCGAAGCCTCCCTGACTTTCATCTCTGATGCAACACACAAAATAATGTAAATATAGAAAATGCGCTACTGAGCATGCGTACAAATGAAACGGCACTGTGTGGTATCTGCAGCCTGCTGCTCCATCAGCAGGTTTGTTCAAAAGTCAGTGCGAGAGAAAAGTCAGCACGTGGCATCGTTGGTCTCTACACTGCGTGTGTGCTGAGTCCTGGTAGGACTGTTGATACATTATTTTGTCATGGAATACTCTTATGAACACAAGTACAGTTTGTAACTTGTTCAGATGATCTAAATGGCCTTTCAACATTCCTCCTCTAGGTGGCGCTGAAGCCAAGCTGAACCTGCCCTGCAGAGCTTTTCACAGCAAGGTGAATAAAATGCAAGTCTTGAATGGTCCAAACATGAGGTCTATCCCGACCTGGCCTCTTGAACTCGTAGGCCTGCGTTGTTGGAAATGCCTCAAAGAGCAATTGTAGTTCAGCTTTACCCACACTGTTCTTTGCCATGAGCACTGTGGGGTGAAACTGCAGAACAACATTCCTAGAGTCAACCATTTGGAAAAAAAAAAAAAAGAAACTGGATCCTGCGGCTCATTCCACTCATCTTGTTTTAGGACCTCATTGATGAGACGACTCCTGAACTTGCATCAAGTGCCACGGTTTGTGTTTACAGTTATTAGTTTGGCAATAAAGACTTGACATGTGTTTTTAAACCACTTTATGGTTGTCAAAATGACGTGGCATTTTAAAGGCTTGAACATTTCTTGTATCAGCACTGTTTGGTGTCTGCATCCTGCTGCTTCATCAGCAGGCATGTTAAAAAGTATGTGCGAGAGCAAGTCATCGTTGGGCTCCTCACTTATGTGTTTGGGGTCCTGGAATGAATGAAACAAACGGGTCCTCAATCTTAATCCAGTACTGTGCCATAGTACAATCCATAATATGTATATTTTTTCTGACAGGTATTTGCCTGTTTGAGAAGCATAAACAAAAAAGTAAGTCATGACTTTTTCTAACTTAAATTTGTGTATTGGTCATATACCAAGGCTTTCAGGTAGTTCCGTTCCTGACTTGCTGTGGACTTGACCAGAAATAAAAAAAAAAACATCCCAGTGGGCTTCTGCAGCATTATGCTGAGAAGATTTCATTGGGAACATGTTAAAACTTTTGCTCTGTTTTGTATAGTTGTGATTTTCACCCATTTTCTTTATTTGACAGGATCCGTGATGGAAGTGAAGATGCCTGAGAGTTGCCTTTGCATTAGAACATTTGCAAACATTTCCAAGTCATCTCTTGCTTTGTAAACCAGAAATAAAACACTTTGAATACTGTATGTGAACTGGTTTTCTAGTTGAGGTAGTACAGTTTTGTGTCCAGCATGTGGCAGTGCACAACCACGGTGAGTATATGGCAATTTCACTTCTACATATGACCTTGGTTGGCGTCTATTACACTCAAAGTGGTCGACTGTAAAATTCACATGGTCACTAACATATTGCAAATGGAAATTGGGAGTGGTGGAGAAATTACTGTTGTGGGACCATGTCAATTCTTTACAAGCTATTGGGTTTGTGCATAACAAATGCATCCACGCAAAATGGTACCATATATATATATATATATATATATATATATACAATTGCATAAAAGTAGCTTACTCAATTTCTAAACTTTGTGAATCGCATCACAAAAAAAAAAAAAGCTGAACTGCTTGTGCGGTCATTTAAAGTTCAAAGTTGCAGAAATAATTTCCATTTCTCAAGACGGCACTTGTGCTAATGGAAAGTTGCAACATGTCACCGCTCTTCCCCAAATACTGACCAATTGTTCTCCTTAGTATGTTATGTTGCGGATGTGGCTACTGAGCAGGTCATGTTATCACAGAGGTAGATATCCATTTGACAAAATGTTAGTGGTGTAGAACTGCATGTCCAGAGCTCTGTCTAACAAGTTAGCTAATAGCCATTAGCTAATTTGTTAGCAACAGTACCCTGCTGCCGATATTTCCCTCTTATACAATCAGGCTGACATTCTTTTTTTTTTTTTTTTTTTTTTCTCCCTATTATTATTTACACTTGTGCACATTTGTAATCAGAGCCCAAAGTCTGTCAACCACATCTTTCATCGACCCATTTTGAACTGGTGTTTGTTACATCATTGTGCACTTGTAAACAGCGCAACTGTGGCATTGGAAGCCTAAATTTGGGAGTGGGTCTGGCTTCCAATGCTCGTCGTTCTTGGAAAGCTGACACGTGGCCGGGCACAGACTGACTCTCCATTCAGCCACCAAGGTCTATCCTCTATCCCACAACCCTTCACCTCGTTGCTTTTTACACCTGTTGTGCTCTGCACACGAGGTAGTGTTGCGTTTGTAACTGTGTGGTACTCCCAAACAGTTCAAATTTTGGTTTAATCTGTATTTTTTTTGACAATATCTTCTCCCATTCTTGATTACTGTTTGGTTTAACAGATATGCTAGCATGTGCCAGTGAGTTCTGTCGGTCTTCGTTTTTACCTTTTTGAGCATTCTGCTCTTAAACTCATTTTTACAAGATGGTCTCTCCTTTGGAAGAGAAGCAACAGTGCTGAACTGTTTCCATTTATAGACATTTTGTCTACCCGTGGATTCATGAGCATCAAGGCGTTTGCATACTCGTGTAGCCTTTTTCAGCATTATAAAAGTTTATATTTAAAGTCCCGACCTCAACCTGTTTGCGATAACTGTGGCAGAGAGCTATTCACTTGAGTGAGAGAAAGGAATGGTCCAAAATTCGTCGTAATCTTTGTGCACGTCAAATCTTTAGCCAAAGTTCGGTTTCGGATATTGTTGTCAGTGGAGGGTCAACCAGTTAGGTTTCTAAGCTTTCTGTATGTGTTCCTTGAGTACCCCTAATCCAGCCTGTTTTCCATGTCTCCCACAGCCAACACAGCTGAGGATCGTGATCAGGCTTCATGCAGAGCAACTCTGCTCCTGTTGGTTGGTCTTCTGAGAGTGCCAAGCAACTGGACCTCGCTTCCAACCTTACCCTGCCCGAAAGGAAAGACGTGTCACCACCAAGGTAAGACCACATTACGATTCTCCCAGCACACAAGTTATGACGATCACAGCGATCCCCAACAACTGCGCGTGTGAAAGGCTTAAAAGAGGGAGGGACCCCACACTTGGAGACAAAAAGAAGATGTCATAATCCAAAAAGTTCACAAGCTACAAAAAGAGGAAGGAATTGACCGCCACATTTATTTACCCATGTAGAGGTCTTACCTTGCAATAACGGACTAAGAAGTCACATGGAAGGAGCTCCATTCATGTAAGCATCATAAAGTAGCTCACCTACAGCATTTCCGAACATAGAACCACAATTGTAACACTATTTGGTTGGAAATGCCCCACAAAACATCTGCAGTCTGTCTCAGACGCTGGGGTCAGTGGTAACTCCGTTTAACAGTCAACAACAACGATTTCATATTGATTATTCAATTCTTTTTTTTTTATTTTATTTTTTTATCCGTCTCTACTGTTTAGTATTTAAAAGCAGTTGAGCACGAAGCAGTGTAGACGCAGAGGCACTGCCACTTATTTGACGCTTTGAGATAAACAGCTGCCTTATCGCTCACACAGCAAAAATAAACAGACGTCACAAGTGCAGAGAAGTTAACGTGTGAATCCCGAGCAAATGTGATGTTTTGACTTGTTTTAGTCCAGCAACAAAAAATAAACCATGATCTGTAATTGCTGATAAGAAAGGTCAGATTTAAGAATAAAGATAATGTCTATTTTGAAGTGAACACTGAAAATTGCCCATAGGTGTGATTGTGAGTTGGGTTGGGGACTCCAGGTACAGAAAGTAAAAACCGTGAAGCAATTTTTTTTTTAGCCACAGGTGCTTCTACTCAACAGGTGGAGACAAGCTGGTAAAGTCACACACACAATCCATTCTCACCTTCAATATCCTATTGACGCAAACAAAACCAAACTCGCATCACAGAGCGAATCAGCAAACTAACCACAAACTCTGCTGTCTTAATATAGTACAGCATGAACGCTCTGTTATCAGGAAAGCCACCTTGATTACAGAAGGAACCCACTTATCGTCTCCATCTGACATTAGTCTCCTCCCGTCAGGCCGGAGGTACAAAGTCCCAATGGTGCTCAAAAACAATTCTGAAAACGTATTCCTTCAAGGAATTACACTTCAACTTGAGAGGAGTTTTTAAAAGTACTAACCTGTTGATAATCAGCTGCTGCTGGCCCTCAATGTGTGTGTGTGTTTTCAGTTGGTTTACTGCTATTATTTGTCGTCTTTTGTTTTTCATGTTTAATTTCATTTCTAATGTGAACCGTGTTAAAACTATCTAGCTAGCTAGCTATCACTAGCTAGTTAATAGTAAATACAAAATCCTACACGCTAGCGACAGTAAATATAAAATTCTAAACGTAAAACAAAATCCTACTATACGACTATTACGCTGATAAGGCTTATCAGTAAATGTTAGGTCAGGCATCAAATATTTTTTCAATGGGTACACAATGTACTGTTATTTTGCTATATCATATTTACTTGTTGAATATTTGACATGTCTACTTCTGTACTCTATTTGGAAATCCCTTCACCTGTCTGTTGTGTTGCAATGCTTGATAAATAAAACGTGATTCATAGGAAGACATCAGTGCAAAATGGACAGGTAGCTTTCACAATTTATTATCAAAACATAAAAAAATACAAGTATCAAAGATGCATTGCAAACATTTTTCTCTCTTTACAAATCAGTCTTGGTTTTGTGTCCTGAAGTCAGGAAGCTATGAAACAAAAACAGCAAGAATATCAAAGTAAAATATTGTCTTAGACAACAGAAAGTGGCATACAAAACAAGCATTCTTTTTTTCTATGATCCTAATATCCAATGAACAAAATAGTGGAAAATATGGCTTCTCAAAATCATGTTTGGCACTGACAGGTTTAAACAAAGTGCATGTGGGTAGTCTACATTTCCACACGTCGTAATCCACCAAAAAGTCCACACCAGATTCAAATAAAAAGCGCTTTAGGCAGTAGTACAGCAAAATGCATCAAAACAAAAAAAAGTGCAATGACCTTCATGAACAAAACCTGATTGAATATGTTCAAGAAAACAAAAGACATAACAACGAGGTTCTTTCAGCATCCAGGCAGGATTCGTCTACCATCAAGTGTAATCCTTTCCAACGCCCAAACAAATGCTTACAAGCGCAACAGGTAGAAGACGGGTTTGTCTACTCATGACCCTGGAATGACAAAGCACGGTGAGGAAATAAACGCTCCCCATAATCGAACAGCAGGAAGTTGGGGCTGCCACCGTAATGAAGCAACAAAGTGACCGCCAATGCTAAAAGTATTCAGAAGTGGGTTCGCTGCACGCTCGCCATCTCTCGGCACCACAGAGGGAAGACTCGGGCCGCCGAGTGCGGGGAGAACAGAACAGCTCACGCGATTTGGCAAGCACGTTTCTTGTCCGCCGCAGCTCCCAACGCTCGGGACGTTCGTTCTCTTTTCCGCCAGCCTCAGCACAGCTGGACCACGTTAGTCGAAAACACTTGACGCGCTTCAGCACACTGGCAACATGTGAGCGTTCATGTTGAACTCCTCCTCAGTCTGAAAACGAGGGATTCTTCAGTTAGAAAATGACACGTCTTCTCACTCATATGTTTGTTTTGACTGACAGCAACGTACCTCGCTGTAGACGGGAGGCGGCGGGTAACAGAACGCCGGCGGGTTCATGAAGATGGGGCTGTCGTCGCCGTCAAAGTCGTCCAGGAGCGGCGTGAGCGGCTGATCCATGTGGACGTCGCGAGTGACGTCGCGGTAGCTGGGGAGCTCGGGCATGCCGAGCGACACCCAGCTGACGGAACCGTCCTGACTGCTGACGCTGCTGCTGCGGCTGCCCAATCCGGCCGTTCCGATCACCAACGGCAGCTCCAGGATCAGCTTTTCACTCCCGGGTATGTGGACGTAAATCTGTTGGGAGACAAAATTGGTAAGACAAGACTCCAAACTACTTAATTAAAAAAAAAAAAAAAAAAAAAAGTCTTGATTGAATTTTTTTTATTTTTTTTAAATCTCACCATTAGCGCATACTCCATTCGGATTAAGTCGCAGTCCAGCTTTGACGGTTTGATCTTGGGCACGCGGATGGTTTTGCCCTGCCAGGCGTCGCACATCCCGGAGATGATGTGGTTGCCTCGCACCGACGACAGCTTCTGGCGGAAGACCTTGGTGCGGCCGTTGGCCTGGTAGGTGTGCTTGGCGATGATGGCGGCCTTGGGGACCACGATGCGCGAGCACGTGTTCTCGAACTTGGCGTTGATGCAGATGTCCTCGCCCTCGCAGAACCCCCGCCGATCGATTTTGGCGTTGAGCGACACCTGGCCGTCTGGGATGAACATGCAGGTGACTTTCTTCTCTTGCATACCTCCGGTAGGACACTGCGCAGAGACGTTACGGGTTAGAATCAACGTCATGATGTTGTAAACGTTTTGATTTTGTTCAGCGAACCGACCAGCAGGTCCGGCGTGTTGACGTCGAGAGGTTCTTCCACCTCAAAGTGTTTCTTGCACTCAATGGTGGGCTGCTGTGGTCTCTCGAGCTTGGCTTTTACGCAGTAGTGGACATACCCAAACTTGCCTTTGTAAGACGATACCAGCTTCCTGCAACAACATAGATGAACGTTAGAACAATTATTTCATCACAGGGTAAACAATCCAAGTGTTCCCCAACCAAGACTAATAGGTACAATGAAATATATCAATATATATACTTTTTCTTTTTTTTTTTAAGGCATTTTTGAGATTTCAATGCAGGTTGGAGCACACCGGTCAAGTTAATGTCCACATTATAAGTGAAAGCTAACACTAACCCTTGTGCGGGGAGGTCGAACTCAAAGCTGTACTCGTATTTGTTGTTTGGCCTCAAGAGAACCGAACCATCGGCGTCTGAAAAGAAGAAAGTGGACGTGATAAACTAAGCATTGCAGTCAATGTTGTTTTTAGCCGTTTTCAGAGGAAGCGGTAGGACGTGTTGACGTCAAGTTGTTTATACCTGTCGGTTGATCCTGAAGGCGTAAAACTGCTTCATGTCGGAGATATTCGGCTTCCTGTCGGCAGCGCTGCGTGCCTTTGGAGTAGTCCACTTTGGCGCATCCCAAACCGAGTATCTTGACTGCGGACACGCGTGTCACTTCGTTCACTTCCACTTCCACTCGGCCGGACAGTCTGTCCCCGCCGCAGTAAAAACTCTTCGTGTCATTGAAAACGATCTGGAACAATTTTACTCGCCGCATCATCGCCACCATGTTTTCGTGTTCGGATATCCGATGAGAAGTGTTACAAGTGTGTGCTTCTTGTTGGAGTACCGCCGTGAAGCGACAGCGCCGTCTTTTAACTGCGATGTAAACAACGCCGACTGGTTTGTTATCCACTCGCCCCGGCTGTGCATGCGGAGCGAGCGTGAACACGCGTGCTCAGCGCAGCGATTGGTGCATAAATACTGTTTTGGTCCGGGTCAGCCAATCAGCGGCCGGCGTCGACGCGTGAACGCCGCATGCTCAGCGGCAAGCACAAGCGTGCTCAGCTCATGTGCACAGGAAGTCGACCAGGGTTGGCAGATACCGAAAGTACATTCGCACAGTTTGATTGATGACGCATCAGTGACCATTTTGCCAAGTGTAATAAAAGTCGAGGAGGGATTGTTTTGTAGTCGAACCGGGTTTCTGTTCGCCAATTAGCTTCCAGGAAAATCTTTTTTGACAAAATGACTTGCAGTCTGAGATGCAGACTTGACAGAACAAAATGTTCACTTGGCTTGCGCTGATTAGTACGTTTGTTTTCGTTCAGTGCAGACCACCACCATAGTAATAGCTCAGAGTTATTTGCACCAACAAACATTTTCATTCCTGACTGAAGCAGCTGGCAAAACAATTCCAACTCGAGGTCTGCTTCCAGGCATGTTGTGGCTCTTTTTCAACCATAACAGCCTCAGAAGATGAAGTCAGTCGCCTCTTGGAAAACCCAGTGTAGTGGGAATATCCCAGGAAAAGCCGTATATCTGGGAATTTCTATCCAGGGGCTTTCGAAGCTGTTATTTAAGTGGGTCACATAAATGTTTGTTGTTTGTGGAATGGAACGGCAAGCCAAAGCTTCCAAAAGCCAGTATAGTGCATAAACTTGAATGCATCATATCTTGACTCCGTTATTCTCTTGCATCGATCTGTATGGGAAAGAGAAAGCAGCTCCACAGTCGACTGCACTAAACAAACACAGATAATGTCACGTTATCGAGTTTCTCACAGACGCACAGTAGAATTAACAGTTCTGAGTGCAGTCTTTGTTTAGTCACCAATCATTGAGACTTTTGTTGCCTATGGTGTGTGTGTGGAGTGAAAGTATTAAAGGGGAAGTCAATTAACCCCCCAAAAATATGTTCTATGTAACCGCGCATAGTACACTAGAATTGTGTTAATATTATGAATAATGCCACAAAATCCACCCATTTTCATCCATCTCAGCCATTCTACCACTTGATGTCGACTGAAAATAACAGCACAGTTGCTCAGGGCCGAGGTAACCACCAACCACAACTCGGCCTGCGAATGTCACATCATAAAAATGACCATGTTTAGCAAGGATGTTTTTTTTGTTTGTTTTTTTTTTTAAATAAAAATGACCATGTATAGTAGGGCTTTAAAAAAAAAAATAATAATAATACTACTACTACTACTACTAATAATAATAATAATAATAACCATGTATAGTAGGGATTTTTTTAATAAAAATAAAAATGACCATGTAAAGTAAGGCTTTTTTTTTTTTTTTTTTTTTTTTTAATAAAAACGACCATGTAAAGTAAGGCTTTTCCCCCCCCCCCTTTTAATGCTGGAGGGAACAACAATTTCTCATTAGTGTTACATGGAGTCTGCCTTTTTAAATATAGACAAAATACGTGCATACTTGCTCTGAATACATTTCATTTTTCATGAAACATTTCTAAATGTCTTTTGAAGATCCACTATTCAACACCAATGGGTTTGAAGCAAACAACAAAATGAAGCCATCTAGTGGTGAATAGTGATATTACAACTTCAAACTATATCGTGGAAATCTGCTATTCATGGGGACAGCCCGTGAATAGCGAAAATCTGTGTATGATTGATGGCCATTGAAATGCATTTAAAAAAAAAACAAAAAAACATTTGTTCTCTGTCGGTACGCCATTCATTCTTAATGTAAACTTTGACACAGATAAGTCGAGAGATCAAATTGCCACTTCTCAGAAATAACTACTCTTTCCCACTAATGCCCGTCTGCATGATTTCCCTCCTCCCCCTTGAACGAGAATCAACATGCACTCATTTCATGTGGATGATGGCAATGTTTGGAGGCCCAAAATAAAACGCCTCGCATAACCTTTCCCCTACTGCCCTCCCTTTTAAATGCTGCCTTCAGGATCCTTTTCAAGCGCTGCACAATGGCAATTTCTTGACTCATTTCAATCAAAGTATTGGACACCGCAGCTTCTGTTTGTAAAAATCACGTTTGCATGTTCAACTCTTGCTGCATGAATCAAAAATTCCGTAAAAGACTAACGATGACGTCACAGCAGCATGCCGCGCCCGCTCCGGGATTGGTCGAGGCCGCCTGAGCACGCGCTTCCTCTGAGGCCGCCGCCGTTGCTCACGAGGGGTTGCGTTCAAGGACTGCGCGGTTCCGCCGGCGCTCCCGCGGCCAAGCATTTGCTTTCCGGCGCATGACGACTTCCTGCCTCTGTTGCGCTGACTGTGATTCATCTGCAAGCCCGATCTTGAAGCTCACGTTTCAATTCTCAGAACAGAGACAAGTCCGTGCGATGGCTGGAAAATCCAAATGACTCACACGAAGAATCGTTTTCGCTCGTCGGGACAGATTGTTCCTAATAGTCAGGAATTTCGGTCTCGTGCTGGAGATCTCGTCACGTGTTGGAAACTTTGGACAAAAAAAAACAAAAACTCATTCGACCCGTTGAAGGCAGTGAGTTTTGGACTTGGGCCTTCACTGGGGACCTTAAGTGACTTAATACGCCTCTGAACAAATATTTAGCAATAAAAAAAAAACAAACCCTGAAAGACTTTGAAATACGGTACTTTTTGGGACCAGATATTTTGACAAGGAATCAGAACCTTTTGATATTGTCATGCGTGCTCGTCACAGGAATGTGCGAATAACAACACGTGACGTATGTAGGAGTCCACGTCGTCGTGTGACACGCTGTCATCAAGACAGACAGGAAATATCAAAGTGAAAAATAAATAAGGGACGGTCGACCTGACAACTTTCAACCTTGCGTCATTTATGTATTTATTTATTTTGGTGTAGCTGAAACGATTTTTGATTATTTCAAACATTGGTTGAGTAGTTAGCACGTCCGCCTCCCAGTTCTGAGGACTCGGGTTCGAGTCCGGGATCCGGCCTTCCTGGATGAACTTTGCACGTTCTCTCTCCCCTGTGCCACTTGACTGCCGTGCCACCCATGCATTGACGGAAAACAAAATGATGAAAAATATAAATCAATGAATTTTTAAAAAGAAAGACGCGTTGACAAGATGAAACCGTAAAAAATTAGCGTCGTGAGTTAGCACAATTAGCAAAGGCGAAGATGAATTCAAGTCTCTTTTCCTGTTTCTTGAGCCTTAATGTGTTCGTTCTGCGACGTTCCAAAACATGCATGATTGAAATTGTACACGTGAGTGTGAATATGGCGACTACGATTGAAGTCGCCACCCGTACAGCTGCTGCTCACTTGTGAACTTGATGAGAAAACGTGTTGTAGAAAGTGAATCAACGAATTTCATCTCTGATGTAAAAATGTATTTTCTTTATTTTTTAAAGCAATAAAATGACTCATTTTATGTACTAAAAATAAATTGGGCAATTATGCTATTAGACTTAGTTAACTATTTGCAATTACGTGCAATTATTTGTCAGAAGGTCAGAAAGTTTCTCCTCTTCCCTTTTTGGCAAACACAGTTAAAAAAAACAAAAAAAACACAATAGCAGGATTCTACAAACCAGATTGTCTTGCCCTGTAATTGGTTAATTGTCTGTCTATCAATTCATGGCATATGCAAGTGAGTGCAAAAGTTTTACTCAAGCTTAAAATACGACTTAACGACTCCACCATGCATTTCCCTCCAAAACAATTCAACCAGGTGAAAGAGACTGTCTGGACGAGACCAACGCAGTGTTGATGTTGAACGTGTGCGTACGTGCCTGCGACAGAATGTGCGACGTCAGCAAGCGGAGTGCAAAATGTCTCGCTGCACCTTCCGCAAACAGACTGCAAAACAAGTTTGACCTTGCATCAAGAACAACCGCCAGTTGACCTCACAGCTTGCCCCGCCCCCAAACCGCTCTGTTGGTTTGTCGTGCCGCCATGCTGTACATTTGAACAGACAACAACACACTGGAAGGACGATTGTTTATTTTGAAACTATAGCTGGGCATGGATTCTGATTTCCTCAATTGATTTCATTTGGATTTTATGAATGGTAGTAAAATGGACCAACAAGAACTGAACAAAAACAAAAAAAAACGGGACAACACACCAACTAATGACACAACACGGAACACCCGGGGGACACTGATTGGCTGACACAAGAGGGGGAGGAGACAAGCACAGGTGGACAAGATAAATTGCACTTAACGAGACACAAAACAAAATGAACCAAAACGTGACAGTATCACGGAATTTATCACTATAGTGTTACACAAACATTAAGATCAGCAAGGATGACACAAAAATATTGTCATAATTCTAATTCATGAAATGTAAATATAAATGATAACGAGCTGGTAGCCCCTTTGGATAAATGATTCTTTTGTTTTTATTTCAGAGTGAAACTATGATGCTGAATGCCTCTCCAATATTGATGTTCCTAGCAGAGGCCGTCGTCCATTGAAGACGTGTTGCTGGCGTGAACAGAAATAGTTGCTGACAACAGCACAAGTCAGCTTGTGAGTCCCACTTCTCCACCGAATAAGCTGATGTCAGCTCAAAATGGAAGCGTTTAGTTTAGTGCCGCCCTTTCCCGATCTGAGACAACGGTCCGGTTCCCTGCGGTGATTCGAGGAGCACGACTGAGGGCCGAGAAAATCTCAATTTGGATCCACACCAAATTGCTTCGCAGCGCTTCGACATGCTTGTGATGAGCAACAAAACGGTACAAATGAGACGCAAATAAAATATCTCAGCATACCTCAATTCAGCTGTCATGTGAAACAAGACATTCACGTTTGTCTACCGAGTCAAGCATCACCACAAACAAGTCGACGTGTGAAAATAAGATAACAAACTGCAATGACAACAAAGAAAGGCGTCACTTCAGATGGCACAATTTGTTCCAATCATCTCACTTGTTTTGTTAAGCTGCACGAAGGAGACCAAGAGTGACAACAGACTGAAAATTCCACACAGATGATGTGGACGATATTCCTGGAAAGTTGGAACATGTTCTCCTTGCGGGCTCATCAAATGCAAGCAAAAACAAGCCAGGAGAGGAATCGAATTTCAAAATATGGACGGAATGTTTGAATGTATGTTCTGCTAACAACAGCCATCATGTTTTCTTCCATCCCAGGCCATTGTAATATGGACTATTATTAACTTGCTCGAGTTAAAAGATATTACAATTGTACACTCTTGCAGTACTGACGACAGGCCAGCGGGCGGCGCTAGCGCACAACAAGGGGAAGAATTTGATTGGTGGATTGACGTCAAGCCTTCAGCGACAGGTACGGCAAGATGGCGGCCGACCGCACGTCAGCGAGGTGAGCACACCAGCCAATGTTTGGCTCATTCATGTAATCATGAGTTTATTCTTTTACGGCTTATTTTTTTACAATCAAACAATAAAAATGGTGGAAATGGAAGATTTCGTTTACGTTTTATTTGGATCACCAGATGGCGCTCATAAGCTAAAATTTTCTCTGTTGGCTCATTTGGAGGACAAAAAAAAAAATGCATTGAAATAACACAATCGAAAGTATCAAAATAAAAATAAAAAATACACATCATGAAAATGCAAAATAAAGACACAAATACAAACCTGTAAAAGAATAAATGAACAAAATTAAAAAAGTAAATAGCTAATATATATTTTTTAAAAAAAAACGAGTTTCAAAAGGTCATCTGCGATTAATGTAGTTTTGGCGCCCTCTTGTGGTCACGTAGAAATAGTATCAAAATGTGAACAACAAACGCAAAAAAATGGCATGAAAAATGCAAAATAAAATAGACAAAGAAAGGGAAAAGACGAAAAAAAATAGAAACCCGTGCAAGACAAAATGGGAAAAAAAGTATAGAGCTAATGTTAAAAAAGAAAAGAAAATCGAGTTTCAAAAGGGCCTCTGCGATTAATGTAATTTGGCGCCCTCTTGTGGTCGCGTAGAAATAAAACGTATCAAAATGGAAACAACATGCAAGAAATGGCACAAAATGCCAAATTAAATAATAAAAAAGGGAAAAGAGGAAAAAATACTAACTCGTAAAAGAATATGTGGACAAAATGAAGAAAAAAAAAGTATATCGATAATTAAAAAAAAAAAGAAGGCGAGTTTCAACAGCGTCTTTGCGATTCATGTAGTGTTGGCCCCCTCTTGTGGTCACGTAGAAATAAAATGTATCAAAATGGAAACAACATGCAAGAAATGGCACAAAATGCCAAATTAAATAGAAAAAAAGGGAAAAGATGAAAAAATACTAACCCATAAAAGAATATGTGGACCAAATGAAGGAAAATAAAGTATATCGATAATTTAAAAAAAAAAAAAAAAGGCGAGTTTCAACAGCGTCTTTGCGATTCATGTAGTGTTGGCGCCCTCTTGTGGTCACGTAGAAATAAAATGTATCAAAATGGAAACAACAACATGCAAGAAATGGCACAAAATACCAAATTAAATAGAAAAAAAAGGGAAAAGATGAAAAAATACTAACCCGTAAAAGAATATGTGGACAAAATGAAGAAAAAAAAAGTATATCGATAATTAAAAAAAAAAAGAAGGCGAGTTTCAACAGCGTCTTTGCGATTCATGTAGTGTTGGCGCCCTCTTGTGGTCACGTAGAAATAAAATGTATCAAAATGGAAACAACATGCAAGAAATGGCACAAAATGCCAAATTAAATAATAAAAAAGGGAAAAGAGGAAAAAACACTAACTCGTAAAAGAATATGTGGACAAAATTAAGAAAAAAAAAGTATATCGATAATTAACAAAAAAAAAGAAGGCGAGTTTCAACAGCGTCTTTGCGATTCATGTAGTGTTGGCGCCCTCTTGTGGTCACGTAGAAATAAAATGTATCAAAATGGAAACAACAACATGCAAGAAATGGCACAAAATACCAAATTAAATAGAAAAAAAAGGGAAAAGATGAAAAAATACTAACCCATAAAAGAATATGTGGACAAAATGAAGAAAAAAAAAGTATATCGATAATTAACAAAAAAAAAGAAGGCGAGTTTCAACAGCGTCTTTGCGATTCATGTAGTGTTGGCGCCCTCTTGTGGTCACGTAGAAATAAAATGTATCAAAATGGAAACAACAAAATACAAGAAATGGCACAAAATGCCAAATTAAATAGAAAAAAATGGAAAAGACGAAAAAATACTAACCCATAAAAGAATATGTGGACAAAATGAAGAAGAAAAAAAGTATATCGCTAATTTAAAAAAAAAAAGGAAAAAAAGGCGAGTTTCAACAGCGTCTTTGCGATTCATTTAGTGTTGGCGCCCTCTTGTGGTCACGTAGAAATAAAACTCAACTCAACTCAAGTTTCTTGATTTAGCGCTTTCAAACAGAACAATACAAAGTATCAAATTGAAAACAACAAAAGCAAAGAAATTGCATGAAAAATGCAAAATTAAATGGAAAAGGGAAAAGACAAAACAAAATTCAAGCCTGTAAAAGAATATGTGGATAAAATGAAGAGAAAAAAAGTAGATCGCTAATGTTAAAAAAAATATATATCGAGTTTCAAAAGGGCCTTTGCGATTAATGTAATGTTGGCGCCCTCTTGTGGTCACGTACGTCAACGGGCCAACTTGAAGTCATTTGAAAACTGCACGCTCAATTTGAGGGGAAGAAAATCGAAACTTTCGAACATTCCCAACAGTGAAAACGTAAAGCAACGTCACTGCGCGTTCCAAGCTACTTTTTGAATAATGAATTGAATCGTGTGGTCCTTATATAAAATGAGTACTTTTATCGAAAAACAAAATGTGTGTTTGTGTGAAGAAAATCACATACAAGATCACACAAAATTAGCAGTTGCTTCGTTCAAAATAAATATATCGAGTTATATTTTATTAGTGTGTATAAAATGCCCCCATCACACAAATCAACTGCATTATATTTTCTCAACATGTTATTTGATTGAGTGTGCATTTGTCCCTAATGTAGTGTCCCCCTGCAGAGAACGTGGTACTTCCGGGTTGTCCGCTGTGAGACCACCACATGACGACAAGGCAGCCAGCGACCCCGCCCACAAGTGTCCCCACATTTGGTCCCGGGGTTCACTTCGACTTTCTGGAGGGAAATAAAAGTACAATATCGTGAATTGAGCTTTGTTTCTCCTAATAAAGCACAAGTAACAAACTCCACTGCCTCTTTCCTTCAATTCATAAAGACGAGCCCCCTGTGGCTTGACAATGAAAAGCATGACAAATATGCTCACATCAAGTCATGGCAAAGTTTACAATTGAAATATATATATTATTTGTATGGAAGACATAGCAGTGTCCAGCTGAGATAGGCGCCAGCACCCCCCGCGACATAAGCGGTCAAGAAAATGGATGGATGGACATAGTGCTAATGTGGAAGCTATTTTTTTTTTTTCAGGGAATGGGCAATAAAATGTTTCAAATGGATAAGGCAGGACAAGTTTAGTGATGGAGGTGAACTTTACATTTTGACTTTGCTAAATATTCACTTTGATGGCGAAAGGAGAAACAAGCACGAATGGACGAGTCGAAGTCATGTGGAAAGATGGGCTTCTTTATCACTTGAAATACCAAAAGAAAAGTCGCCGTGACTCTGACAAGGTGGTCGAGCGGTAAAAACTT
Organism: Festucalex cinctus; assembly: GCF_051991245.1. Lineage (NCBI taxonomy): Eukaryota > Metazoa > Chordata > Actinopteri > Syngnathiformes > Syngnathidae > Festucalex > Festucalex cinctus. Next base: position 753,459 of record NC_135429.1, read on the forward strand.
TGCCTGGTGTGCAGACGATCACGGTTCGATCCCCAGTGCTCTCAATTTACAATTCAAAAGTGGGCATGAGCAAGAATCGAACCCGAGCCTGCTGATTCACTCGCAAAGTCATTTACCACTCGACCATCGAGAAGTAAAAATATTCGCTCGTTTGGTCGTATTTAAGTTTTGGTTAACACATTTACCCCTACGTCACTCCAATGCTTGATGAATATAACCTCCAAAACAAAATGATCGTCAGAACTGATGGCCGAGTGGTTAACGATGATGTCTCCGGACCAGGCGACCCGGGTACGAAACCCCGACGCGTATTTTATAAATCACTTTGAACGAATCCCTCTCGCTTTCTCAATGCAACATAGCTCACTTTCTCCGTGTTTATTTGTTAAATAAAAGTCTTTTGTTTTTTTTAACTTATTTATTTCCTCGTGACGTCACCACCGGAAACCTATTTAAGGCGGAAGCAACGCGCCAGTCGTTCTTTCTCACCTCAGACAGCATCGCGTCGTCTTCGTCCTCCTGCTGCTCCGCACGAATTTCCACAAGATCGTCCAACACTTTGACCAGGTGAGTGTTCGCTATTTTAACTTTTTCAAATTCACTTCTTTTGCTCCCTTTTAACGCGATGCAGCACTTTTGGCGTGCTTGCATCTTGCTAACACGTTTGCGCCAGCGTTGCTACTTAAAATGCTAAACATGTTAAACTGCACTAAAACGCCCTCGTTTTTGTCTCTCACCTTTTTTCAGTTTCACGACGAAGGCAAGGGCCGTTTTCCGGAAGGTAAGTAGACACAAATGTAACATTTACACGGACTGAATCGAGCAGATTAACATGCATGCATGATAATTGTCTAATTGTTTGTCTACAGGTGGGAATCTTCAAATGGAGCCTAAAATGGCCGACTTGCTGTGCGTTTCAACTTTGATTCACAAGCAAACCAGTTTGTATCACGTGTTTCTAATTTGTCTCATTTCTGTCCACAGGTTTGTATCTTCAACACAACGGCCAGATTGACTGCAAAAAGGTGGAATTTGTGCGTTTTTAAACTAAATCAAATATCAGGTTGTTTGATTCTTACTTGTCTACAGGCTCCAAAATGGCTGCCTTGCTTTCGTTTGAGGTGTGGCTTCATGAGATGTTTGCAGTTCTCCTCCTGCTAAACATTTGAGGTAAGATGAACTATCTTGTAAGGTTGTTTAAAATGCTTACACCAATGTTGTCGTTTCTTTCAGGCCAGCAGCTGTAAGTCGTTGTGGAAGAGTCGTCGTCACTGGTGAAATAAACACGTTCACAAGAGTGCAGAATTTGTTTGACACCTTTATTTCAGCATATGATTGAACCTTGACCCTCTTGCGTCACTCCAGGCACAACGACCTTGGCCCAAAAAATCTGGACGAAATGACAGAGCTGTGGAACAAGACTGGTAAGAAGTCGGCAAAACCTGCAAGAACTCGGCCTCAAGGACCAGGATTGTAGAAGTCTGCTCAACAAGCTACTTTACCTTCCAGCGTGTTCTTGTGGTGCTGAAGAGCCTGATTGACGCAGCAGGGCTCCACCTGTGCAAATCAAACTTGTCTTTGTCAAAAGGTTTGGACCTGTTGCAAACATTTCACTTGATCAATCCAGTTTTTTTTTACTTTCAAATTCTAGATGGCGCTGGTGCAGTCGATGGGGAAAAACACTACCAACTTGTGTCCAACATGAATACCAATGGATGATGTAAGCTCTAAAGAAATTTGACAATTAACCTTTGAAAGTGCACTCACCTGCGCCTTTTTTTTCTTTGCATCAGCATGGCACCTGTCGGAGCATCTGCAATCAAGACAACTGGTTGCAGATGGTGCTCAAAACTGCCTCCATTTTCAATGTTTGTTTAAAATAAAAGAAAATAAATAATTTTGTTGACTGGTCCCTTGTTTGTGTTGTGCAAGTTTGTCAGTCCTCTTCACAGGTGCTGACGAGCTGCTGCAACACAAGGTTAATTATGTAAAAAAAAAAAGTGATTGTGTGCTTGCCATGGTGTCCACTTGTTTGCATGTTGGTTGTTTCAAATTTCGCTGCAGGAATTCTCCAAGGTGAAAGCAGACTGATTGATTGGAAGTCGTCCTCAGCTGGTAAGAGAAGACAAGTTTCATTTCAGCTTTCAATTAGCTCACGTTGAATTTTTGTGTCCAGTGTGGAGGACGACTGACGTTTTACCTGTTCACAGCCGAAGTTGGACAAGAGTGCGCACAAGTTCAGATTTCGCATCCACAAGGTAAATGTTGACACGCTTCATTGCACAATCATGGCAACTTGAACTCCTCCCCTTTTTTTCCTGTAGGCAGCAAGGAAGGTGATGAGCTTCCTGAAAATGCAGCAGTGTGGAAACAAAGTTCCAGAAAACAACTTGTCTTGGTAAGTTTCATGCCCCAATTTTTTTTTTTTCTGCACTACAAGGTGACTTAACTTTGTGACTCACTTTGTTTTCTTTGTCTTAGGTCCACCTTCTTGTTCCTGGCTGACTTGTTGACCACAAGCAGAACGTCATCGGACTTGTCGCTTTTGTTTGCTTTGTCATTTCATGTTTACTCTGCAACAAAAATAAAGCTTGATTACAAAAGAACACTTCAACTCTTTGTCATTTTCAAACATCACAGAAACAACTTTAAAAAAATAAATTAAACTTAGACAAAAAAAAAAAACTTAAAAAAAAAAACTTAAAAAAATTCAGGAATTAAAAAAAAAAAAAAAAAAAAAAATTCCTGTTTTTTTTTTTTTTTTTTTTTTTTTCGGATTTTTTTTTCCCCCTGGTTTTTTTTTTTTTTTTTCTCCCCAGGATTTTTTTTTGTCAGATTGGGTGGGACAAGGCGGGAATACTGCTTGCTGATTGGCTGATAGCTCTGGAAGTGGGTGGAGCAATGAGGCTAAAGGGCTGTGATTGGTTAAAAAGTGGGCGTGGCTCTGCAAAAAGAAGCGCTGTGATTGGTCAGTATAAATGGGCGTGGCTATAGAATTTTGAAGCGATGTGATTGGTCAGAATTGCAAAAGTTTGCAAAATCGTGCGTTGTGATTGGTCGGTTTGAGGTGGGCGTGGTTATGCAAATTTGAGCCGCTTGCTGATTGGTGGAGCCAAAATTGGGGCGGAGTTAGAGCTTTTGGAAGCCATTTTGAGTCTTGAGCTGAGAGGTGCACATCAGTCACGACAATGGACACAAGACTTTTTGTCTTTATGGTTGACAAAGTGATGAAAATGTCAACATTTGGACAGCAAGTGACATCAATTTGACCATTTGGAGAGCAAACGGGCCGAGTAAGATGCGATGACACATTGGTTTGGTGACTGCTGGCAAACTCTCACCTCAAGAACCTTTCACATGGTTTGTTCTGACGAACCAAAGCAGTTGAGGGCACATTGACGGATAAAATACAAAAGACGTCTGTTCAAGTTAACAAGTCATTTATTTTTAACAAAACCTTGACAACATTTCAGATGCTTTTTGCATGTGTGGAATCAACTCAGCTGAAGGAGCTCACCTGTCACCTGACTTCCTTCCACTGACACACGGACACCACATCCGACATCTGGCACGTGCTGGGATCAAAAGTAAGTGACAAGTTTGTGACATCGTCACACACCTTTTCAAATCACAAGTTCATTCAAAAACACAAAGAAAGGGGAAAAAAAGACGGAGCCAACAGGTGGGCAAAAAATAAATCAATAAAAAAATAAAAATAAAAAGTTGCTGAAAAGTGGCGGAGAAGCTTTTGGCAGACTGTCAGAGGAGTTTATTGTCCAAGCAAAAACTGGTCGTCAGGGCTAACGAGGCATGTCAAGTGAAAAGCAGTCATGTGACAGCACAAATGTCAACCTGACCAAAAATAGGCATGACATGTCAACGCTTCTCAAATGACACTTGAAAAGATGGATAAATGAGCAGCCATGCAAAAAAAAAAAACATTATTTATTTATTTTTTAATGAAGTGAATGATTTCTTTTCGAGAAAAGGTGTGAACTATGGGCAAGAAACAAAGAATAACACTTTGATGTATTTGAAAAGTGTGAAGTGTAAAACGGGCGAGAAACTTTTTTTATTTTGTGGAAATAAGAGCAGGTTCAAATCAGTGTTTTTGTTTTGTTTTTTAATTGGAGGCAACGAGGAGAGCGATGCAAAGTTGCAAAACACTGCCATCTTCAGGCCAGACAATGCAATTGCACCTTTTGGAGTTGTCCATCGTTTGTAGAATACATCATGAACTCATCCTCACATCAAAAGTAGCAATTTCTCCCGGCAGACGAAGCTAAACTGAATCCTGGATACATCTAACAATCACCTTGTGCTTCTTCTTTGATTCACTTTATGAACAATTTTAGCTCAGACAGCTATTTCTGAAGCAGGATCCTTTCCAACATGACGTCATGATACGACCAAGTCCATATATTCGCCGATATTATCAATTATTTTGGAAATCTCAACATGTCATTTTTTTCTGTTTTCTTTTAGAAGAACTTACTTTAACAAAGATTTGGTTTTATTTGGGAAGAATGTTAGTTTTGGTTTTGTTGAAAGAAAGTGGAAAAAAAGCAAAGCAAATGTGTTTTTGGTTCATTTATTTATCATTTTTGGCAAAATTTCACATACATAAAGTGTACATTTCTGGGAATTAGGCCTTCCTTTACGAACTCAGGCTTTTATTTTCTGTCAATTAGATATTGTAAGCAATACAAAAAAAATGAAGACTGTTTCTGCTTTCATTAAATGTAACATATTTATTTCATTTCACATCTATTTTTATTACCCCCGAGCGAAAGTATTGAATAAAGTATAATTTTTTATTTTATTTTTTTTTAAGGCTATATTATTAAATTTAAATCTCAATTGCATTTTCTGGCCAGAAGATGGCAATGTTTTCACAGTTTTGCTTTTCTTGTTGCCTACAGTTTAAAAAAAAACATAAATCAATACTGATTTGAACCTGCTGTCATTTGCACCAAATGAAAATGTCACGGAGTTTATCGCCTGTTTCACACTCCAAAACTACCACACTTTTCAAATACATCAAACTTTGATCTTGGTTTCTTATTGGCATGCTCAAGAGTACAGATTGAAGTCAACTGTGGCTACAGATGAAGAAAATTGGACGCTTCCATCTCGTCAAGCACACAACACTGCGCATGTACTCACAATCATCATGTGTCCAAATGCAGGTTGCCGTCTGTCTGTCTGTCCGCCCGTCCAGTCTGTCTGTGGGCTGCTGAAAGCTCCCCCAGGCTGTCAATCATGCAGACAAAAACAAAAACAAAAGCAGTGAGTAAGATTCTCCTCCCTTTTCACATCCTGATAACAATCGGATGTCAACATGGCAAAATATGACAAACGCGTTCAAATTGGATGTCAACAGGCAACAAAGTGCTCCTCCATCATTCCTTCACCTTCACGACTGATTCCACAAATAAGAGTCTTAAACATGGAAAATGATCTTGGAAAGATATTTTCCATCTCAAAACTATGAAACCTTTTTCCAAAAACAGTTTGACCTTGACAATATATATCTTACAATATTTCAGACATACAAACTTGAATATCACATTCTTCAAATCTCTTATTTTAAATGATTTAATAATTGTGGTACACTTAACTTTTCTTCTCAGAATCAAGTGTTATATTTATCTTCATATATATATATATATATATATTTTTTTTTTTTAATTTTTTTTTTATATATTCGATATTTTGAGTTTTGTCCACTAACTGATCAGTCATCAGTCTTTTCAGCGTGCTGGACATATTTTATTTATTTATTATTATTTTTTATTTTTGTGTGTGTGTGTCTTCCCTTCCACAAGGAATGGCTTCAACAAGATTTCAAGCTCAAAAAATGTCAAAGTGAAATATTCAGATTTTATATTGCAAGAGAAAAAAAATGTTCACGCTAAATATAAAACTCTTAATGATGGCTGCAACTAAGGGTAATAATCGATTAGTCGGTCCATTATTTTGGCAATTAATTGGATTAAATAAAAACTTTACATCCCTTTATTCCAAAGCAGGACTTTATTTGAATGCACAATAAATGGCTTATGATTACTGTAAAATCTTTTTTAATTGTTAAAAAAAAAACAAAAAAAAAACAACAAAAAAAAACACTGCCATAGAGTTGGTCTATGTCAAAATAGTTTTGCTGGATTATTATTATTATTATTATTATTATTATTTATTTTTTTTTACAACTGTGACAGTACAAATTTATAGGTCTGTAATTTGAAAATAAATGTTGATCTCCACTCTTATAAATCAGATGGGAAAAATAGCAGTTTTTAAAAAATGGTTACATAAGGAGGTTGCACTTTACATTTTACAATACCTGATATTAAAGCCATATCAATATTTAAACAGTTTGTATGTGGACTTTAAGGAAATTAAGAAGCGTTAAACAATTCATCACTTATGATGGTGGCGATGATGATGATGATGATGATGATGATGATGGTGGTGGTTCCTATTTAGTGAGACACGTTCAACGACTGGTCGCCTGTTGTCCGGGACGGTTCACGACCATCACGACGAAAGTCTAGCTTGTTAGAATTTTTGCTCGTCTTGACGCATAATGTGACATAGCGACATCGTCGTCCGTTTGGTTCCATAGCAAATTGACCAATAGCGAAGGGAGCGAAACGTCAATCACACACTGAACAGAACTTTATAGCTCTTTATATTAGCATTTTTATTTTATTTTATTAGCATTTGTTTATTTATTCGTGTATGTATTTATTTATCCCCTGGATATTTCATGGGCTGGGGCCAGACAGGTGCATCTCGAGGGGAAAAAAAAAAGAAAAAAAAAAGCGCCCCGCTGCAGCGCTGCGGCTGCACGGAGCGCGCACGCATCCGTGCAACCCGTCAGGCAACGGCGACGTGAATAGAGGAGCAAAATATATTGTGACTGTTGTTCTAATAATTTCAGAGATTTGGTTTGGGCATATGAGTAGGGATGGGCACATATTTAGTGAGGATCGATCACATTTTCATATAGTCGGGCCAGGCCTCGCCGCCTTAACTGTCACACGCTCTCACTTGAAAGTTGTTGTTTTTTTTTCCCCCTCGGAGTGAGTGGCGTACTATCCAATGCACCGTAAAACAAGTCAAATATGAATAAATGAAGCAGTAAAAAAAACACTCAAACAATATAATATTGTTTGATAAAATAATAAAACAAGATGTCATCCCGAAAATTAATGAACAAAATCGGCTATATTGCCCCGTCGCATATAGGCCTAAATAGATGAAAATACAATGTTGGCTACTAAATCATATTTTAAACAGTATTGAGGAGCAGGGAGCGCAAGCAATGCGCTCACATCACACTTGTCCCATGCGTGCTCCATTCACCCAAACACTCCCTGTCCTTGCCTCTTTTTTTTGTTTGTTTTTTTGTTTTGGTTTTTTTATTTGGTCCAACCTCCCCGACAAACAGTGGCCGACGCGTCTCTCTTGGCAAGACAACACACTACACGTCTGAACGCAACAAGATACCAGCCGATCATCGCGTGTTGTCTTGCCAAGAGAGACGCGTCGGCCACTGTTTGTCGGGGAGGTTGGACCAAAAAAAACAAAAAAACAAACAAACCAAGGACAGGGAGTGTTTGCGTGAATGGAGCACGCATGGGACAAGTGTGATGTGATCGCATTGCTTGCGCTCCCTGCTCCTCAATAGTGTTTAATGATTTAGCCAACAATGTATTTTAATTTATTTAGGCCTACATGCGCCGGGGCAATATAGCCTATTTTGTTCATTAATTTGCGGGATGACATCTTGTTTTATTATTTTATCAAACACTGAAATATTATATTGTTTGAGTATTTTTTATATTGCTTCATTTATTCATATTTGATTTGTTTTAGTACGGTGCATTGGATAGTACGCCACTCACTCCGAGGGGGAAAAAAAAAACAACTTTCAAGTGAGAGCGTGTGACAGTTAAGGCGGCGAGGCCTGGCCCGACGATATGAAAATGTGATAGATCCTCACTAAATATGTGCCCATCCCTACTCATATGCCCAAACCAAATCTCTGAAATTATTAGAACAACAGTCACAATATATTTTGCTCCTCTATTCACGTCGCCGTTGCCTGACGGGTTGCACGGATGCGTGCGCGCTCCGTGCAGCCGCAGCGCTGCAGCGGGGAGCTTTTTTTTTTCTTTTTTTTTTCCCCTCGAGATGCACCTGTCTGGCCCCAGCCCATGAAATATCCAGGGGATAAATAAATACATACACGAATAAATAAACAAATGCTAATAAAATAAAATAAAAATGCTAATATAAAGAGCTATAAAGTGCTGTTCAGTGTGTGATTGACGTTTCGCTCCCTTCGCTATTGGTCAATTTGCTATGGAACCAAACGGACGACGATGTCGGTATGTCACATTATGCGTCACGACGAGCAAAAATTCTAACAAGCTTTCGTCGTGATGGTCGTGAACCGTCCCGGACAACAGGCGACCAGTCGTTGAACGTGTCACACGGCATTAGTCTAACTATATCAAACATTTTTTTCCCAATATTTAAACATTTATCTTTTTTATGACATACATATTTTTTGAAACCAATATTCAGAATGTATAAGCAGTATTTGTATTATCTGTATCTCGTGCAGGTGAACGGTCCGTGTCTTTTGGTCTTTGGATATTTGTTTGAAAACAGAAATGAAAAATAAGAGAACAACTCGTCATTTGATTTTTATTTGAAAATAGATTGAAATACATCTTGATTTTCTTGTTTGGATGTCTGGAACGGGTAATTGAGTCTAAGTCTAATTACAGTTTTCTTTTCGATTTGTATTTCAGACACGAAAATAGACACACAAATCGTCACCGCAAGCATTTCTCATACTTGGCCAGGAGATGGCGACACTGGCGTCTAAAAAAACAAACAAACGATATTGTCCTGTGTATGACCATCTCCAGCCAAAATTACACAAACACTAAGTACCACTTGGAATAAAATGTTTTTTAAAAGAAAGAAAGAGAGAAAGAGAGAACTTAAAAATAGTTAAAAAAAAAAACTTTAAAAAAAAAACTTAAAAAGCAGAAATAAATAAATGAACTTTTTGTTTTGTTTTTTAAATCATGAAACATGCCTGGACAATTTTATTTTATTTTTTTTAAATGATGGTGCCCCTAAGACTGAAAATAATGTGACTTTCAGGACATGTTGAAGGTTGTGGATGAGCATGACCGATATCTTCAAATTGTAAGCGGTCATTTGGGCAACATTTTCGGACATAGTCTCCACTATCACTTCAAGTTTGCTCATGACTGCATTCTCAGGGTTTCGCTCGCATGTCAGAAAATGCCAGCCAAAAAAATAAATCAATAAAAATGCGCCCTGTTGCTCCAGATTGCTCTATGATCTTTTTTTTTTTTTTTCACATTTGAAGAAGTATATGGACAGAGAATGTGAGGATCTGGACTCTTTAAAATTATAACGAAAAAAAAAAAAAAAAGTTCAATATTTTTCCTTCCGGTTTTGTGTGCTTTGTAGTGACAATGATGTTTTACTGTTTTGGTTTGTTTTTTTTCTTCAAGCCATTGGCCATTCAATTAAGTTGAGAAATGACGTGTTTGAACAGAGTGGTGCTTTGAGCAATTTGTATTGATGTTCTCCTTAAAATAATCCCATCAGGTGTTATTAAAACTATGTTGACATTTACTGTTATTATTATTGTACTACCTTAATGTTTTTGTCCAGGCCTGTTTTTTTTTTTTTTTTAAACCTAAAACGCCTAAAAAAAAAAAAAAAAAAAATATATACCCAAAGTAAATTTGAAGCTGTTTTGGGGGTATCAGCAAAATTTGGATCTCTTTTTGAAGATAACACATGATAAAGTGCAACTGGCACTAGAGTAATGGAAGTTTGAATTAAAAAAAATATATATAAAATTATGTTTATTTTATTTATTTCATTATTTTCCACAAAGTCTGCCTTGGAAATGAATGCAGCATGGTGCTGTGGACTGGAAAACGCAAAAGGATCACAGTGTGAAGTCTTCCCTCGTTCCACTTCAAATTTGACAATAATACGAAAGAAAATGAGCATTTTATACGTTTTTCCAAATCACAATTTAAAACCAATGTCTGATTTTCCTTGTTGTTATTGTTATTATCATTATTATCATTATTATTATTATTATTATTATTATTATTATTGTCACCATCATCATCTCCACGTGTTTAGTTACCGTTTGTGGAATTTTGACTGGAGTCATACAGAATCAATATCGTTTTTAGATGACAGTGTCGCCATCTCCTGGCCAGTATGAGAAATGCTCGCGGTGACAACTTCCGGAATGGAAAACAAAAATACGAGCCTTTTTTTTTTTTTTTTTATATTTGTGCGTCGTGCTGTATCCTATTTACGTTTTTAAAATAAAATTGATAATCAAACTATGATTAGGCTTTTCCTAATAGATATCAGAATCGCTACTTCCCCACTGCTGTTAGACTCCTGAACACTGTCTCCTGATCATAATTGCACTACTATAAATAAATATCTGTTAATACTGTAGAGATAGTCATATACAATTATATTATATATAATTAGAAATATTTTGTTTATCAATGCTGAATACATATTAATAGCCTGCAATAATGTGTATATACTGTTTGTCTTATTTTTAAAATATATTATTCATTTTTGCTAAAACACTTCTGGATGGATGCAAACTGTATTTCGTTGTTCTGAACTTGTGACAGTGCATTGAAAATAAAGTTGAATTCTATTCTATTCAATTCTATTCCTTGCTCGTTCCAAACAACCAAACGAGAAAATCGAGCTGAATGTAAATTTTGGTGTTTCTATTTTAAAACAAAAATGATATTAGAAATTCGTTTTTCTATTTTTAATATCTGTTTTCAAACATATATCCAATGACCAAAAGAGACACTGACTTATTTCAATAAATATGTATTTTTTCAATATTTAAACAATTGCACTCTTTTTTTTTTTTTTTAGGACAAGTGGTCTAATAGATACATATTTTTAAACCAATACTCAGAAATTATTAGTAGTATTTTTATCTGCAGTTTGCGCACGTGTACCTAATGTTTTGATCCACTCGCCACCAGCTACATCGAACAAAAAAGAAGCAAAATAGGCATGTGTTACCTTTTGTAGAAGATGTTGATGACGAGATGTCCAGGATGTAGCAATTTGTAGCGTGTGAAGCCATCACTCGCTTTCATTTTGGCCATCAAAGCTTCTGTTTGGAGAAGAATACACCAAACATTCAAGTCACGCGTTTTCCTTGATTGACTTTTGATTGGCAGCTGAGTGCTATTTGTGGGCGTGCTAGCTAGCGAGCTAGCTGCCGAGCCACAAGGCTTTGTTGACATATTAGCAAGCGAGCTTCCAGTGACCTCGCGAGTAACAATAAACAAACTCAAGGGTTATCAACATCCTTCTAGGTCGTGTATTAGCCATACACATATTAAACGGCAGTTTAAATTTGTTTAAAATACTCACTCAAACGACAGGACTACAATTGCGAACTTGCTGAACCGGATGCCTACGGGAAGCGAGAAGGTTCAAATCACTTTAAGGCAAAAAATGTGCGGTTGACAGGTTGTCTTGACAACGCAACAAAAATAAATAAATAATACAACAAAAAGATGTTTATTTGTACAATTTTCGGGAAATCCGTTGGAGCTAGTTAAACACTTCCAAACAATCTTTAAAAAACAAATAATTTTTGTAACGAAAATGAAAGTGGCGAATGTGCTTTGGTGAAATAGCCTGCTCGGTTGTCAACGCCAAAATTGAGTCAAAACAGCTTTTTTCATTCTTGGTAAGTCCTCCTTACACCAGACACCGTGCAACAAATACATAAATAAATATACACGTGAATGAAGGTTTTTTTTTTGTTTTTTTTTTTTTTTGTTTTTTTTTTTTTGTAGCGTTAAAGCAGCAAAGCTGACGGGCCACCGGGTGGCGCAAGTGTGCAAAGCGCCGTTCAACAAGCAGAAGAGAGCGCCGTTCAATTAAGCAGAAGAAGACTTTGATAGGTGATATTGGAGACAGGTGTGCACGACGGGATTACAGGTTAGGCAAGATGGTGCCGACACGTGTGGCCTTTTCTCAGGTAAGTTAGCACGCGAGCAAATGTTTGGCCGGCGTTTGTTCCCGTTTCTTACAGTGACACGTATATTTGCTTCTTGCAGGACTGTCTTGAAGTGAAAAGTCCAAACCAACCGGTGGCGTTTACCTTCATCTGTCAAATGCAGGTAAGCTGCTGGCTGCATGAACTGTGAAGCTAACATTAGCTTAGCTTCACAGGGACACAACAAACATTTGAGGTTTGATCACATCACGTCACAATTCAGTTCACTTTGCTTTATTTTGCAATTAATTTGGGTACTTTTGCCACCATTTCAAATGTATTTGCTTTGTTTGGTTTTAATGCTGGCCAGCTTTTTTTTTTTTTTTCTTCTTCTTCTTCTTCCATTGTTGTAAATGACACACCTGAAGGCTTTGTACTGAACTGTAAGGTCTTTTGTTGTTTAACTAATTGTTGATTGGGTCTATTGAATATCGTTTTATTTCTGGTGGTGTGTAACTTTTGTTTTTGTTTTTGTCTTTTTTTTTTTTTTTTTTTTTTTTTTTTTCTCCCCCATCATTGGTCATTTCCTTGTCTGGGCTTGTGAATTTTGCTGTCGTGGTCAAATGTTTTTGTTTTTCCCCCTTCAACTCTGAGTTATTGAATTTGTAAGAATTGTACCCAGCCACCCACCATCTCCATCTTACAATTCATGTGAAGGGTTATCTAATATTGTCATTTATTTTCCTTGATTGTTTTTTGTTTTGCAAACTTGTGAATGTGATATTGTCTTATGCACTGTTTTTTATTTTTTGTTTTTCTATGTGTAATTTTCTGCTAAACTTGGCAGTCTGGGTCATTTTATTTTGTTTCAACATGGATTGTATGAGGGTCAAATATACAAACACACATGAAATAAAGTTCCCTCCAGCACACAATTAATGGCATGTTTGTCTTTTGCAGGTTGGATGATGAGCCAGATGGCACGAGGAGGCAAAGGAACAAGTCAAGAATCAAGCGCACACATAAAACTTGACTTGTTATATGAATTGTATGATGTGTGGGGAGTTCCAGGCGCGCTTTGGTTGACTTTGGTTCTGGGTGACAATTTTGTGCTGGACTGGAAAGGTTGCTTTGAAATGAGGACAAGTTGGTCAGGGCTCCGAGAGCTGACGGTTGGAGTTGTCTTGCGTCAGGTGGTCTGCACTTGTGCCTTGTCTGGATCCAGACGTTGTTGTTGTTGACGACAGTTGAAGGCCAGTGTAGGATTTGAGGAAGCACGATATGTTAATAAGCACAAATTGAAATCAATGATGAAATTGTCCCACTCTGTGTTTCAGGCTTGTGGAGGCACCAGCTTTCGTGAGGGGAACCAAGAGGAAGTGGACCAATATAGTTAGTACACAAGTGTTTTTTTTTTTTTTTTTTGGGGGGGGGGGGGTCAAGAAAAAGCCAGGTGAGCACAATAAAATCAAAGGTGTCAGGCCTTTGTGTCAACATTGTCTAACACTTGTCATCCGTTGCAGCCGATTGGTCCAGCCGTCTCCGCTCTCGTCTCCAAGTTGCTCAAATGTTTTTTTTTTCGCTTCTCCTTGGATGCTTAAGGTCAGCGGACGTCGCCAACCTTTGATAAGCTGTTGAGACTCATTTCTGTTTTGCACAAATGTTCTTGCAGGTTGTGGGAGGGGCCATCACATCCAACCGCAGCAGTTGCACAAAAAGGGCCGCGTTTGTGTGCTTGTGTTGAGCAGCCTCATGAAACACATCAGGCAAGTCAAGAAATAAGCAATATGAAGTTAGCGCATAACTCGTGACATTTCTTTTCTTTCCCCAGCAATTTAGGAACCAAGTGGCTGGCACCAGAAAGATGACTTGACACAAGATGTTTGTTGCTATCAAAGCTGTCTGACTTGCGACCAGGAGGGGGCAGAATATGGAGCTTTGTGGCATGCCTTCGTTGTTTGTGTGCAAAGTGTGGGGAGAGTGGTTAGTGTTTGCAAGATCTTGCTCTGTCATTGTTTTTGGCTTGTCTGGGTTCAGTTTTGTTCCATTGATGGCTACTTGAAAGTGGCTTTGCACAATGTCGGTTGCATTTCAGGCACAAGTCCGTCATATTGAGCCCTTTTTTTGTCAATTTTTAGGCTTGTCTCTGCACCCGCTCGTACAAGAGGACCTGAACCAAGTACACGACTCATTTTGACAGTTTTCTTCTTGCACAAGAATTTGTTTTTAGCTAATGCAGAGCAGTCTTTTTGGGGTTCACTGGTCCACTTGTTGAGATTTTTTATGTTTTCCTTTCAGATGGCGTTTAGGTCGGGAGATGCCACCACAAACCTTTTAATTTCGCCAGCTGTGGGCTCAAGAAGCCCTTTTGAGATGCTATTTGTGATTAACTGGCTCGACAAATGCACTTGAATTCATCTTGCAGGAAGGAGGCGGAGTCCGTCAAGTGGCAGCATCAAAAGTCAACAGTGACCATGTGCATTTGTCTGCTTGTTTTGCAGGTTGAGAAGATGAGTGACAAGTTGGTGAAGTTGTTTGGGGGCTGAGCAGCTTTTTGGTTTGTGCAGTGCAGGCTTTGCATCATGATTGAGCAACATTAATCGAACCTTTTTTTCTTCTGTTACAGGCTGAAGAAGAATAAATGTACACAAAGGAGCTCCAAATGAACGTCTTCATTGCTATTGAGGCAAGTGTGCAGTTGATTGTGTGTCAACACAGATGACACGTTCACAAGAGTCTGTTTTCTGTTCCCCACAAAGGTGCTTGTGGATGCTGCAAGTGTTGAAGAGCAGAGCCAGCAACCTTCCAGGGAGGGAGAATGTCTTGTGTGAGACTCGCGATGTTCGTTTCCACTCTGTCACCAACTCACTGGGTGTGCACCAACTCACACTGACTGCATGCTTGTCTACCCCACCCCCACACACTAAAAAGGTAGCCGGTGTCTACGTCTATGAAATGGTTTTTTGTTTGTTTTTTTTGCTTTTTTTTTTTTTAATTATGGATACAACTGAAGCTTGTTTTACTTGTCTGTTCCAAATATGCTTTTCTGCTTGAATAAAAAAAAAAAAAGTAACATTTGCAAGCTGTCAGTTTTAGACTTTGGAGAGGGAGAACATGTACGATGCATTTAATAATTACAAATATGTATAATGTTGCACTACATTTTGCCAAGCATGCTGTCTAATAAAGCATGTCGAATGAACATGTATGGCATTTTTCACAAATGTGTACTGCTGTTGTGAATAAAGTGATGGTTTTGTTGTCGTCCGAGTTGTTCTTCCTGCAGACGACGGGCAAGCTCCTGCTGGCTCTTCTGCTGCGGTCAGTGTGCGCTTCAGGTCGCCGTGTCTGCATTCACGTGGCCCTCAACATCTCAAGCTGAGGTACGCCGCCTCCCTTTCGGTCCCCTCAGCTTGAGATCACCTGAAACAATTCAACTTTGAAGGCCCAGGGGACCAATTGTAGGCTAAAAGCTACTACTGATTCATGTGAAGAGGGACCAGTTTGACATGAATACCTTGAATGTTTGTGTAAAGATGTTAACATTGCTAATACATCACTTTTTAGGATAAATTACTTGAATATTGTCTAATCTGTGGTGGGATGTTGGGTGCTACCTGTCTGGATGTCGAGACCAGGGTGAGCAGATTTTCAAACTTCCAAAATATTTAGAGCTGTCAAATGATTTTTTTTTTTAAATCAGATTAATCACATTTTAGGATTTTGATTGATCGCTTAATTAAAAAGGCTTTTTGTCATTTTTTTTTTCCAGTCAAATTTAAAGTGCACCTGTTAAATGTTAATTCTTTTGACATTTAATGTTGATGTCAACAGATTTTGGTCCCCTGCACATACTGATGCTCTTTTTTTTTTCTTTTTTTTTCTAATCATTACTTGCATACAAATATTCTGAATATCAACATTAAATGCTTTACTTCAATGCATACTGTTGTGTTTATTTCTCAAACAACCTGTGCTACCTTTAACGTAACCATCTGTCAGCTAAAGCTGCTGTCAAAATATTCTGCATTAATACATAATACTATATATATGTATATGTATGTATATATATATATATGTATATATATTGATTGATTAATTTGATTAATGCTTTAACAGCACTATTAAATACACAAATTTCACCAAATTTAATGGCTCGTCAGTCTACCCGCATGCTACTAGCATGCTATTGGCATGCTACTGGGTAGCTAGCTTTCTACTAGCTTTCTGCTAGCATTCTATTAGCATGCTACAAGAATACTACTAATAGAATACCCACTAGCTTTCTACTAGCATTCTACTAGCACGCTACTAGTAGAATGCTCGTACAGTACAGTACAGTACAGCGAAGCCCCGCCCACTACCCAATAGCTTCCTACTAGCATTCTACTAGCATGCTACTGGAATGCTACTAGTAGAATGCTAGTGGGTAGTGGGAGGGGCGAATCCCACTAGAATGCTACTCGTGGAATGCTTCTACGAGTGGGCGGGGTTAGTGGGTGGTGGCAGAAGAAGGCAGGATTGTGTTTCAGCTTTTTTTTTTTTTCTTTTTTTAATTGAATAACAAAACTGCACTTTGATTGCAACTCCAACATGCCCAATTGCAGTTCTGTATGCATCAGTATAGTGAAGGGTAGCAAGCCGCTGCTGGATTTGAACCCGGGACCTGCGACGTCTCAAGCAGAAGCGCTAACCTCCAGACCACGGTGGCAACGCAGTCGGCCGGTCTCTGCGCAGTTTTGTCTTTTGCTTGCCGACAGACGCGCCCCCTGGCGCTGAAAATCCTATTCTTTCATATATATGGACACAGAGCGGCGGTCACCCTCAGTCGTACCGCTAGTCGAGCGGTTAGGTACGCGGTTTGCGAACCCTGAGGTCCAGGGTTCAAATCTCACAACGTCGTATGCGAAATGTCTGTGTAATGTGTGCTACTAACCCTAACCATGTTTCATTTCCTACCTTGTGTATCAATAACTGCTGTCAACACTACATAACAATGAACGTGTTTCACAAGAGGCGATAAAGCAATGATCTCGATATGAAAGCAAATATCAAGCTTACTGTCTGTGCAATTAACACACTAAAGTTTCTCTCCGTTACATAAAAGTTGTTCTTCTGTTTTGTTTTATTTTTAAAAACTTAGTTTATTCGCTGTGAAGAGGTCCTGAAGCACGGTCTGTCATATGCAAATCCTGCAAAGCGAGCCATCGCCATTGACGGGAACTAGAAATACTTCCTTCTTTTGCAGCTAGTAATTATGGGAAATGTAGTCCTACTATTCACTGGCGGTCGCAAGGTCAAGTTTTTCAACCGTCTATTTCTACTACTGTATTGCAACGCGTGGCCAGCGCGAGCAAAACGGCACCGCCAGCTTCCGATTACGTCATGAGTCACAATGGCGGCCACCTCCGTGAAAATGACGCTCCCCGCCCACTGAAAAGCATTGGACTTTGAATCCTCGTCACAATTACTAATTTGATTTGTTGGGATTATTTCGATTTCAAAACGTGATGAAATGTCGTTGGACTGCTGCAGAAATGTGCCTGTATGGAAGCCCAAAAGTGTCAAAATTCAATAAATAAAAAGGCCTTTTTGAAATAACTATTCTTTTGAGAAATAACAGGCTATTATGTAATATGGCCATTAATTTTTAAAATGAGGTGATAGTATTATTATGAAAAGTGTAATGCTATTCTTTAATATGTAACAAATATTTTATTTTGATTAAATATTTCATATTTTAACAACGTCGTACTTTTTAAAAATAATGACATTTAATTTATTTTCAAGGTTTTATAAGATAATAAAACGTTGTTTTACAAAGTCAGTTTTTATTTCATAATGTCCTTTTCAACAATGGTCGTCTTTTACATAATGGCGTTTTACAGCCGAATGTCTTGGTCTGTCAATCAAATGGCATGAGGCGGAGCCAGTTACGTGATTGGCTGAGTCCCTTATACAGACATGAACAGCAGCACTTGCAGTATCGATTCACGCGTGGAGAGTTTAGCGCCTGATGAGGAGCCACGGCGGTCACAGGCTTGCTCAAGAAGTAGCAAATCGTTTAGAATCGGATCATAACGTAAACGTCTTGTTAAATTTCTGCGTCAGGCTACGGGGTAGGCGTCACGGCGATCTTGGCTCACACAGGTGCTCCCACCCAATGACTTTGATTGACAGGCCAAGACATTCGGCTGTGACGTTGTTAAAATAATCATTAAGAAATATTTAATCAAAATAAAATATTTGTTACATATTAAAGAATAGCATAAAACTTTTCATAATAATACTAACACCTCATCTTAATATTTAATGGCCATATTAGATAATTGCCTGTTATTTATCAAAAGAATAGTTATTTCAAAAAGGCCTTTTTATTTATTGAATTTTGACACTTTTGGGCTTCCATAAGCTTGTGCTCACTTTTATTTTCTCATCACACACACTTGGGCCCGGTCGCCGTGACGTCACAACCCTGCGACCATAAACAATGGCTGAAGCCATACACCACACCGAGTTTGCATGATAGTCACAGAAGACAAAAACAATACAATCCATTTGTTAACGCCGTTTAAGGAAGCGTTTGCACTGTGTTGATGCCCAGATGTTCGCAATTGTCAATCGCTGTCGTTACAGAGCAAAAAGGTTGGATAATGGCGACTGTATGGACTTGTTTAGTGCTGCTGAACTGTCAATCAAGGTAGTATTTGGCATCTTTGACAGCGAAGACTGACGAGCTATTAAATTTGGTGAAATTTGTGTATTTAATAGTGCTGTTAAAGCATTAATCTATATATATATATATATATATATATATATATATATATCGTATTATGTATTAATGCAGAATATTTTGACAGCAGAAGACCCTTTAGCTGACAGCAGATGGTTACGTTCAAGGTAGCACAGGTTGTTTGAGAAATAAACACAACAGCATGCATTAAAGTAAAGCATTTAATAAATGTTGATATTCAGAATATTTGTATGCAAGTAATGATTAGAAAAAGAGCATGAGCATGTGCAGGGGATCAAAAACTGTTGACATCATTAAATGTCAAAAGAA
The DNA here is from genome assembly GCF_051991245.1 of Festucalex cinctus. Classification (NCBI taxonomy): domain Eukaryota; kingdom Metazoa; phylum Chordata; class Actinopteri; order Syngnathiformes; family Syngnathidae; genus Festucalex; species Festucalex cinctus. The sequence goes on from NC_135429.1 coordinate 772,601, forward strand.
TTAACACACAAAAGGTGCACTTTAAATTTGACAGGCAAAAAAAAAAAGTTGATAAAAAGCCTTAATTAAGCAATTAATCAAAATTATAGTGATTAATCTGATTAAAAAAAAAAATCATTTGACAGCTCTAAATATTGAATCATCCCATTTTGGAAGTTTGAAAATCTGCTCACCCTGGTCTCGACATCCAGACAGGTAGCACCCAACATCCCACCACAGATTAGACAATATTCAAGTAATTTATCCTAAAAAGTGATGTATTAGCAATGTTAACATCTTTACACAAACATTCAAGGTATTCATGTCAAACTGGTCCCTCTTCACATGAATCAGTAGTAGATTTTAGCCTACAATTGGTCCCCTGGGCCTTCAAAGTTGAATTGTTTCAGGTCATCGCAAGCTGAGGGGACCGAAAGGGAGGCGGCGTACCTCAGCTTGAGATGTTGAGGGTCACGTGAATGCAGACACGGCGACCTGAAGCGCACACTGACCGCAGCAGAAGAGCCAGCAGGAGCTTGCCCGTCGTCTGCAGGAAGAACAACTCGGACGACAACAAAACCATCACTTTATTCACAACAGCAGTACACATTTGTGAAAAATGCCATACATGTTCATACACCATGCTTTATTAGACAGCATGCTTGGCAAAATGTAGTGCAACATTATACATATTTGTAATTATTAAATGCATCGTGCATGTTCTCCCTCTCCAGTCTCAAACTGACAGCTTGCAATTATGTTACTTTTTTTTTTTTTATTCAAGCAGAAAAGCATTTGGAACAGACAGAAGTAAAACAAGCTTCAGTTGTATCCATAATTTAAAAAAGCAAAAACAAAAAAACTAAACAAAAAAAACATTTCATAGATATACAAACTGGCAACATTTTTAGTGGGGTGGGGGGGGGGAGCTAAGCATGCAGTCAGTGTGAGTTGGTGCACACCCAGTGAGTTGGTGACAGAGTGGAAATGAACATCGCTAGTCTCACACAAGACATTCTCCCTCCCTGGAAGGTTGCTGGCTCTGCTCTTCAACACTTGCAGCATCCACAAGCACCTTTGTGGGGAACAGAAAACACACTCATGTGTATGTGTCATCTGTGTTGACAATCAACTGCACACTTGCCTCAATAGCAATGAAGACGTTCATCTGGAGCTCCTTTGTGTACATTTCTTCTTCTTCAGCCTGTAACAGAAGAAAAAAAGGTTTGATATATGTTGCTCAATCATGATGCAAAGCCTGCACTGCACAAACCAAAAAGCTGCTCAGCCCCCAAACAACTTCACCAACTTGTCACTCATCTTCTCAACCTGCAAAACAAGCAGACAAATGCACATGGTCACTGTTGACTTTTGATGCTGCCACTTGACGGACTCCGCCTCCTTCCTGCAAGATGAATTCAAGTGCATTTGTCGAGCCAGTTAATCACAAATAGCATCTCAAAAGGGCTTCTTGAGCCCACAACTGGCGAAATTAAAAGGTTTGTGGTGGCATCTCCCGACCTAAACGCCATCTGAAAGGAAAACATAAAAAATCTCAACAAGTGGACCAGTGAACCCCAAAAAGACTGCTCTGCATTAGCTAAAAACAAATTCTTGTGCAAGAAGAAAACTGTCAAAATGAGTCGTGTACTTGGTTCAGGTCCTCTTGTACGAGCGGGTGCAGAGACAAGCCTAAAAATGGACAAAAAAATGGCTCAATATGACGGACTTGTGCCTGAAATGCAACCGACATTGTGCAAAGCCACTTTCAAGTAGCCATCAATGGAACAAAACTGAACCCAGACAAGCCAAAAACAATGACAGAGCAAGATCTTGCAAACACGAACCACTCTCCCCACACTTTGCACACAAACAACGAAGGCATGCCACAAAGCTCCATATTCTGCCCCCTCCTGGTCGCAAGTCAGACAGCTTTGATAGCAACAAACATCTTGTGTCAAGTCATCTTTCTGGTGCCAGCCACTTGGTTCCTAAATTGCTGGGGAAAGAAAAGAAATGTCACGAGTTATGCGCTAACTTCATATTGCTCATTTCTTGACTTGCCTGATGTGTTTCATGAGGCTGCTCAACACAAGCACACAAACGCGGCCCTTTTTGTGCAACTGCTGCGGTTGGATGTGATGGCCCCTCCCACAACCTGCAAGAACATTTTTGCAAAACATTAGAAATGAGTCTCAACAGCTTATCAAAGGTTGGAGACGTCCGCTGACCTTAAGCATCCAAGGAGAAGCGAAAAAAAAACATTTGAGCAACCTGGAGACGAGAGCGGAGACGGCTGGACCAATCGGCTGCAACGGATGACAAGTGTTAGACAATGTTGACACAAAGGCCCGACACCTTTGATTTTATTGTGCTCACCTGGCTTTTTCTTGCCCCCCCCCCCCAAAAAAAAACACTCGTGTACTAACTACATTGGTCCACTTCCTCTTGGTTCCCCTCACGAAAGCTGGTGCCTCCACAAGCCTGAAACACAGAGTGGGACAATTTCATCATTGATTTCAATTTGTGCTTATTAACATGATTGCGTGCTTCCTCAAATCCTACACTGGCCTTCAACTGTCGTCAACAACAACAACAACAACAACAACAACAACGTCTGGATCCAGACAAGGCACAAGTGCAGACCACCTGACGCAAGACAACTCCAACCGTCAGCTCTCGGAGCCCTGACCAACTTGTCCTCATTTCAAAGCAACCTTTCCAGTCCAGCACAAAATTGTCACCCAGAACCAAAGTCAACCAAAGCGCGCCTGGAACTCCCCACACATCATACAATTCATATAACAAGTCAAGTTTTATGTGTGCGCTTGATTCTTGACTTGTTCCTTTGCCTCCTCGTGCCATCTGGCTCATCATCCAACCTGCAAAAGACAAACATGCCATTAATTGTGTGCTGGAGGGAACTTTATTTCATGTGTGTTTGTATATTTCACCCTCATACAATCCATGTTGAAACAAAATAAAATGACCCAGACTGCCAAGTTTAGCAGAAAATTACACATAGAAAAACAAAAAATAAAAAACAGTGCATAAGACAATATCACATTCACAAGTTTGCAAAACAAAAAACAATCAAGGAAATTAAATGACAATATTAGATAACCCTTCACATGAATTGTAAGATGGAGATGGTGGGTGGCTGGGTACAATTCTTACAAATTCAATAACTCAGAGTTGAAGGGGGAAAAACAAAAACATTTGACCACGACAGCAAAATTCACAAGCCCAGACAAGGAAATGACCAATGATGGGAGAAAAAAAAAAAGAAAAAAAAAAAAAAAAAAAAGACAAAAACAAAAGTTACACACCACCAGAAATAAAACGATATTCAATAGACCCAATCAACAATTAGTTAAACAACAAAAGACCTTACAGTTCAGTACAAAGCTTTCAAGTGTGTCATTTACAACAATGGAAGAAAAAAAGAAAAGAAAAGCTGGCCAGCATTAAAACCAAACAAAGCAAATACATTCGAAATGGTGGCAAAAGTACCCAAATTAATTGCAAAATAAAGTGTATTGAATTGTGACGTGATGTGATCAAACCTCAAATGTTTGTCGTGTCCCTGTGAAGCTAAGCTAATGTTAGCTTCACAGTTCATGCAGCCAGCAACTTGCCTGCATTTGACAGATGAAGGTAAACGCCACCGGTTGGTTTGGACTTTTCACTTCAAGACAGTCCTGCAAGAAGCAAATATACGTGTCACTGTAAGAAACGGGAACAAACGCCGGCCAAACATTTGCTCGCGTGCTAACTTACCTGAGAAAAGGCCACACGTGTCGGCGCCATCTTGCCTGACCTGTAATCCCGTCGTGCACACCTGTCTCCAATATCACCTATCAAAGTCTTCTTCTGCTTAATTGAACGGCGCTTTCTTGTGCTTGTTGGACGGCGCTTTGCACACTTGCGCCCCCCGGTGGCCCGTCAGCATTACTGCTTTGTTTTACCATGGAATTTGCTGCTTTCACGCCACAAAAAAATGCATTCATTCACGTATATATTTATTTATGTATTTATTGCACGCTGTCTGGTGTAAAGAGGACTTACCAAGAATGAAAAAAGCTGTTTTGAATCAATTTTGGCGTTGACAACCGAGCAGGCTATTTCACCAAAGCACATTCGCCACTTTCATTTTCGTTACAAAAATTATTTGTTTTGAAAGATTGTTTGGAAGTGTTTATCTAGCGCCAACGGGTTGCCCGAAAAGGGTACAAATAAACAAACAAACATTTTTTTTGTTATTTATTGTAATTTTTTTTGCGTTGTCAAGACAACCTGTCAACCGCACAGTTTTGCCTTAAAGTGATTTGAACCTTTTCACTTCCCGTAGGCATCCGGTTCAGCAAGTTGTTCGCAATCGCAGTCCTGTCGTTTGAGTGAGTATATTAAACAAATTTAAACTGCCGTTCCATGTGTGTATGGCTAATACACGACCTAGAAGGATGTTGATAACACTTGACTTTGTTTATTGTTACTTGTTACTCGCGAGTTCATTGGAAGCTCGCTTGCTAATATGTCAACAAAGCCTCGTGGCTCGGCAGCTAGCTCGCTAGCTAGTACGCCCACAAATAGCACTCAGCTGCCAATCAAAAGTCAATCAAGGAAAACGCGTGACTTGAATATTGTTTGGTGTATTCTTCTCCAAACAGAAGCTGATGGCCACAATGAAAGAGAGTGATGGCTTCACCTGCTACATCCTGGACATCTCATCACCAACATCTTCTACAAAAGGTAACACATGCCTATTTGCTTCGGTTTTCTTCTGTGTAGCTGGTGGCGAGTGGATCAAATAATTAGGTACACCTGCACAAGCTCCACATAATACGAATACTGCTCATATTTTCTGAATATTGGTTTTAAAAATAACATGTTAAAAACACCTGTAAAAAAAAAAGAGAAACTGTTTAAATATTGAACAAATTATTTATTGAAATAGGTCCCTGTCTCTTTTGGTCATTTGATATTTTTTTAACAACATATATCAAAAATAAAACGAATTTCTAATTTCAATGTTTTAAAAATTGAAATACAGCTCGATTTTCTCGTTTGGTTGTTTGGAACGAGCAAGGAAAAGCCTCGTAACAGTTTAATTATTAATTTATATTTCAAAAACGTAAATAAGATAAAGCACGAAGCAAAAACAAAAAACAAAAAAACTCGTAACCGTGAGCATTTCTCATACTGGCCAGGAGATGGCGATCTGGCGTCTAAAAAAACCGATACCCATTCTGTATGACCATCTCCAGTCAAAATTCCATAAACGGTAACTAAACACGTGGAGATAATTGCTGGTTAATGCAAGTATAATAATAAAACAAGGAAAAGCAAACATTGCTTTTAAGTTGTGGTTTGGAAAAACATGTATAAAATGCTAATTTTCTTTCGTATTATTTTAAAATTTGAAGTGGAACGAGGGAAGACTTCATGCTGTGATCCTTTTGCGTTTCCCAGTTCACAACACCATGCTACACTCATTTCCATGGCAGACTTTGTGAAAAATAATAATAATAATAATGGGAAAAAAAATAGACGTACATAAAATGTCTTTTTTTTTTTTTTTTTTTTTTTTTTTTTTCCCCCCTTAATTCAAACTTGCATTACTCCGTGCCCAGTAGCACTTTAACATATTCTAACTGTTGGGGAGAAAAATCAAAGTGTCATCTTCAAAAAGATCAAAATTTTGCTGATACCCCAAAAACAGCTTCTTACTTTACTCTGGGTGCATCTTTTATTTATTTATTTATTTATTTTTAGGCGTTTTAGAAGAAGAAAAAAAAAAGACAGACACAAATCAGGCCTGGACAAAAACATTAAGGTAGTACAATAATACTAACAGTAAATGGCAACAAAGTTTTCAATAACACCTGATGGAATTATTTTAAGGAGAACATCAATTCAAAATGCTCAAAGTGTCACGTTGTTCAAACACAAGTCTCATTTCTCAACTTAATTGAATGCCCAATGGCGAGGAAAAACAAACCAAACAAAACAGTAAAACATCATTGTTGCTACAAACCACACAAAACCAGAAGGAATTTATTTTTATTTTTTTTGCCCATGTGTTTTGACATGGAGTGAAACCCTGAGAATGCAGTCATGAGCAAACTTGAAGTGATAGTGGAGAATATGTCTGAAAATGTTGCCCAAATGAAACAAATTCCCACTTTACAAGTTTGAAAATGTCTGTCATGCTCATCCACAACCTTCAACGTGTCCCGAAAGTCAAATTATTTTCAGTCTTAGGGCATCATCATCATCATCATTTAAAAATAAATAAATAAATAATTGTCCAGGCATGTTTGGTGATTCAAAAAAACAAAAAACAAAAAAACACAGGCATAAATAAATCTGTTTTTTTTTGAACATTTTTAAATGTTAGTTTTCTTTCTTCTTTTCTTAATCATGCTACCTGGATAGTTTGTGGGGGTTGGGGGGGTGAAAGAAGCCACCCTTTTTAGCACTTTTGCTGAATGGCACCAAACCTCAATTGCAGTAATGGGACTTGGGCAACAAATTGATATCAGTGTAAAATAAAAAAGAAAAAATAAATAAATCCTGTTGGGCTTTTTTTTTAATAGACTTAATGAAGGTTTTTGATACTGTAGATCACAATATATTAATGAAGAAGAAAATATATATATATGACGTGAGAGTCCTGACACATAAATGACCTAAAACTTATGTAGATGACAGAAATGACGTCAGGTATGTGCTGCTTAATCATTTCAAATCAAATGATGACTCACGAGGTCCCACAAGGGTCTGTGCTCACGCTTCAACTAGTCATAAAAAAATAAAAATTAAATTGAATACATAAAAAAAAAATCACCCTTGAAGGCAGTTATTTTTCTTGGTACTTGTGTAACATGATCCCCCGATGTATCCTTTATTGTCAGAGTGGCTAAGATGAAAAACATTCCAATAATGTGTCAATCAGATTTCAAAACTATGTTCTCTTATCCTCCTTATACCTGTGATTAAGGTCTTCCAACATATTTTTCAAATTCTTTTTTTTTTTTTTTTTTTTCCTCCTTCTTCAACCCATAGGTACTGGTAAACGCCTAAACAATGTTCCTTTCTTTTGGGGATTTTTTTTTTTTTTTTTTGACCACCGCAAAAAATAATTTTCTTAGTTTATTGTACACAATCAACTTTCAAATAATGTTCCTGTTTTTGAATAAAGGGATATAATTATTATTTTTTAATCCAATTAATTGCCCGCCAAAATAATCGACTGGTTAATCAATTATTGCAGTTAGTTGCAGCCATAATTAAGATTTTTATATTTAGCATGCAATTGTTTTCTATTACAATTTAAAATCTGAATATTTCAATTTGACATTTTCTGAGTTTGAAATTTTGTTGAAGCCATTCCTTGTGGAAGGGAAGACTTTACCTGTGGCACCAAAAAAAAAAAAATCAAAATAAAATAAAATAAAAGTGTCCAGCATGCTCAAAAGACTGATGACTGATCAGTTAATGGACAAAACTCAAAATATTAAATCAAAAACATTTGGAAATAAATATAAAAATTGATTCTGAGAATAAAAACGTCAAGTGTACCATCATTATTAACTAACTCATTTAAAAATAATAAATAGATGAATAAATAAAAATATTAAATCCATCCATTTACTCCAGTAGTCGTGTGGTGGGGACAGCAGCTTGAGGAGGGAAGAAGCCCAGGCTTGCCTCTCCCCAGCCACTTCAAGCAGCTCATCCGACGTTCGTTCCCAGGCCAGCCGAGAGACACGCGTCTCTCCAAGCCTCGTCCCCGGGGCCCCAAACACTCGTTAACAAGACCCCAACCAACAAGAGTTTGCCTCCCTCGTCGGGGGTCTTTTTTTTTTTTTTTTTTTTTTTTGCCGCCACCCACCTCGCTTTGGCCCCTCCTCCAGGTGGTGATCCCATAGGAAGGCGGGCCCACATTGCCTTTTTGGGCGATGTCAAAATGTGTAATCAATAATATAGATTGACATTCAAGTTTTGTACGTTTTTGGAAAATGTTTCCTATTTTTGAGAATCATATTTCTGGAATCAAGTATTGTTTTCCCACGGGAATGTGTTGAGGAGCAGTTTGTTGCCTGTTGACCTCCAATTTGAACTCGTTTACATTTTGACATGTCAACAATTATTTAGAATATTACTCACTGCTTTGTTTTTGTTTTTTGTTTGTCTGCATGATTGACAGCCTGGGGGAGATTTCAGCAGCCGACACGCTTGACGGACAGACGGACGGCAACCTGCCTTTGGACACATGATAATTGTGAGTACGTACGCAGTGTTGTGTGTTTAAGGAGCTGGCCCCGGCCAATTCCCAAAGATTCTCACAAGCCTCTCAAAGCACTGAGAATCTTGCACGGAGAATCTTTGACAATCGGGCCCCTCATGTGTGATGTTACATCGGCCCACAAGAGGGCCTCGCTCTCGCACATCCTCAAACACTTCTGGACAAGGTCGTTTTTTTTATTATTTTTTATTGTATTCATTTATTTTTTTATTATTTTTTTGACCAGTTAGGATCGGTTTTATTTTCTTTTTTTTTCTTTTGGCATGTGCAGTGATTGTCAACCTTTACCCCCTGCAAAATATTTTATCAGCCAGGTAGCCCCTAACCAGGCCAAAGCAAAGACAGGTTGCTTTGATATCGCTTTCTGCTTTATTCAACTTTAAAAAAAAAAAAAAAAAATACAAAATAGTGAAATAGTAAACTTAATTGTAAAGTACATTTTTGTGTTCATAAAAATAGTGTCCCACTTTGTGCCCATAATACAGACCTTTTCTGAAAAAGAAATAATTCACTTAATTATTAAATCAATTTAAAAAACTAAATTTTAAAATATATATTTAATAATGACAAACATGAGCAACAGTCAACACTGAATATTGCATTGTTGCACTGAAGTGACTTTTAGTGAGCAACTTGTGCTTTTGTCAATTTTGGTGGCAGGGAGGCAACTGCTGTCAATCAAGCTATTCTATGTGTTTGTTATTTTTTTGCATGGCTGCTGCTTTGTCAATCTTTTCAAATGTCATTTGAGAAGTGCTGATACGTCATGCCTATTTTTGGTCAGGTTGACATTTCTGCTGTCACATGACTGCTTTTCACTTGACATGTTGACACACCTGCAATGCCTCGTTAGCCCTGACGAAGAGTTTTTACCTTGACAATAAACTCATCTGGCAGTCAACCAAAGGCTTCTCCGCCACTTTTTGCCCCCGTTAGGTCAAAGTTGTTTTTTTTTACTTTCTTTGTGTTTTATTTATTTCTTTATTTATTTGAAAACCTGTCCAGAAGCGTGTGAGGATTTTGGAAAGTACTTGTCACTTACTTTTCATCCCGGTCCGTACGAGATGTCGGATGTGCTCACGTGGTGTCCGTGTGTCATTGGAAGGAAGTCAGGTGACAGGTGAGCTCCTTCAGCCGAGTTGGTCCCACATGCATGCAAAAAGCGCCTGAAATGCTTTCAAAACTTTTGTTAACAATAAATGCTTCAACTTGAACGGACGCCTTTTGTCTTTTTATCCGTCAATGTGCCCTCAACTGCTGTGGTTTGTCGTGGCAAACTATGTGAAAGTTTGAGGTGAGCGTTTGCCAGCAGTCACCAAACCAGTGTGTCATCTCGTGTTACTCATCCTGTTTGCTCTCCAAATGGTGAAATTGATGTCACTTGCTATCCAAATGTTGACATTTTCATTACTTTGTCTGTGGTGAAGACAAAAAGTGAATTGTCCATTGTCGTGACTGATGTGCAACTCTCACCTCAACACTCAAAATGGCTTCCCAAAGCTCTAACTCCGCCCCAATTTTGGCTCCACCAATCAGGAAGCGGCATAAATTTGCATAACCACGCCCACTCCAAACCGACCAATCACAGCGCACGGTTTTGCAAACTTTTGCAATTCTGACCAATCACGGCTCTTCAAAATTCTGTAACCACGCCCATTTATACTGACCAATCACAGCGCTTCTTTTTGCAGAGCCACGCCCACTTTTTTAACCAATCACAGCCCTTTATCCTCATTGCTCCGCCCACTTCCAGAGCTATCAGCCAATCAGGAAGCAGTATTCCAGCCTTGTCCCACCCAATTTCACAAAAAAAAATTCATGGGGAGAAAAAAAATCCAGGGGAAAAAAAAAAAAAATCCAGGAAAAAAAATAAATTAAAAAAAAACAGAATTTTTTTTTTTTTTTTTTTTTTAATTCCTGATACTTAATTCCTGAATTTTTTTTTAAAGTTCTTTTTAAGTTTAATTTATTTTTTTTAAAGTTTTTGTGATGTTTGAAAATGACAAGAGTTGAAGTGTTCTTTTTTTAATCGAGCTTTATTTTTTTGCAGAGTAGATATGAAATGACAAAGCAAACAAAAGTTACAAGTTGGATGACATTCTGCTTGTGGTCAAGAAGTCAGCCAGGAACAAGAAGATGGACCTAAGACAACAAAAGACAAAAAAGTGAGTCAGTCAACTTGTAGTGCACAAAGATGTTTTTGGCATGAAACTTACTAAGACAAGTTGTCTTCTGGAACGGTTTCCACACTGCTGCATTTTCAGGAAGCTCGTCGTGTTTCTTGCTGCCTGTAAAGAAAAGTACCAATAAATGTGAGGAGTTGATCAAAGTTGGCATGATTGTGCAATGGAGAGTGTCAACATGTACCTTGTGGATGCAAAATCAGCGAGAAAATCTGAAGCTGTGCGCACGCTTGTCCAACTTTGACTGAGTAGGTAAACCGTCCGTCGTCTTCCACTTGACAAAAATTCAAATGAGAATTGAAAGCTGAAATGAAACCTTCTCTTGCCAGCTGAGGACGACGACTCCAATCAATCAGACTGCTTTCTTTCACCTTGGAGCATCCAGCAGCTTCATCTGCAACACAACATGCAAGGTGGACACCATGGCAAGCAGTTTTTTTTAGCAGACTTTTTTTAAATTAGCCTTCTGTTGAAGCAGCGCGTCGAGCATGTTGGCACACTCTTTAAGAGGACAGACAAACCTGCACAACACAAGCAAGGAACCAGTCAACATGCTCTTTTATTTTCTTTATTTTAAACTAAAACGTTGAAAATGGAGGCAGCTTGGAGCACCACCTGCAAGGAGTCGTCTTGATTGCAGAAACTCCGACAGGCCCCACTTGGACTGGAAGGTGCACTGCATGCAGAGTCAAAGAGAAGGCAGGTGAGTGCCCTTTGAAATGTTTAATTGGCAAATTTGTTTGGAGCTTACGTTGGCATTCATGTTGGACACAAGTTGATCATGTCTGATGGACTGCACCATCTCGAATTTTAAGAAAAAAAAAAAGGGTTAATCACGTTAAATGTTTGCAACAGGTCCAAACCTTGATGAAGACAATTTTGACCTGCACAGGTGGAGCCATGCTGCGTCAATCAGGCTCTTCACCACCACCTGGTGGACAGCAGGAAGAACATGTGAGGGTAAAGTACCTTGAGCAGGCTTCCCCAATCCTGGTCCTTCTGGGCCTGAGTCCTGTAGGATTTACATTTTTCTGTACATCACACCCGACTCTTAAAGATCAGAATCAGCTGTTGTGCAGAAAAAAGTAAAACCTGCATGACTCTGGCCCTGAAGGACCAGAATTGGAGGAGGGTCCTGACTGCAGTTTCTCATTGCCGCTTTGGTGAAACAAAAGAAAAAAGAAAATATGCTCACTTCTTACCAGTCTTGCTCCACAGCTCTTTGAAGCGCCGTCCATCTCATCCAGATCTCCTGTGCCGAGCTCGTTATGCCTGAAGTGATACAAGAGGTTCAATCACATGCTGAAATAAACGTGTCAAACATTTGGGCTCTTGTGAACGTGTGTTTCACCAGTGAAGGGCAGCACTGGACGCCTCTTCCACGACGACGTGCAGCTGCTGGCCTGAAAGATACGACAACGTTTGTGTAAGCATTTTAACTTTTACAACAGTCGGCCTTACAAGCTAGTTTAGCTTAGTTGAAAGTCTCATGAAGCCACGCCTCAAACGACAGCAAGTCGGCCATTTTAGAGCCTGTGGACAGAAATAAGAATCAACAACCTGAAACTTTATTTTGTCTGTTTAATAGATATATTTAATACAAACTTTCATTCTGCCATTTTTGCAGTCAATCTGGCCGTTGTGTTGAAGATGCAAGCCTGTGGACAGATGGGAGACATTTAGAAACACTTGATGCAAACTGGTTTGTTAGTCCACGTTGAAACGCACAGCAAGTCGGCCATTTTAGGCTCAATTTGAAGATTTCCACCTGTAGACAAAAAATTGGACAATTAACACGCATGTATTTAAATCTGCTTGATTCAGTCCGTGTAATTGTTAAATTTTGGTCTACTTACCTTCCGGAGAACGTCGCTTGGTTTTCGTCGCAATTCTGGAAAAAAAAATGTGACAATAAAGGCGTTTTGGTGCAGTTTAACCTCGTGGAACCATTTTTGTAGTTGCAACGCTGGCACAAACGTGTTTGCAAGATGCAAGCACGCCAAAAGTGCTACATTGCGTTAAAAGTGAACAAAAGTAGCGAATTTAAAGTTATTAAAAGCGCAAACACTCACCTGGTCAAAGTGTTGTAAGATCTTGTGGAAATTCGTGCGGGGCAGCAGGAAGACGAGGACGACGAGATGCTGTCTGAGGTGAGAAAGAATGAACGTCGCGTTTCTTCCGGCTTAAATAGGTTTCCGGTGATGACGTCACTATTAAAAAAAAGCCAAAAAATAAAAAAGTTCGCTATTTAACATAGAAACAAACACAAATCGCAGTTTACTGCGTTGAATAAGCAAGAGGGTAACATTCAAAGTGCTTCATAGAAAGACGCGTCAACCGCGTCGGGGGTTTGAACCCGGTTCGTCTGCTCCGGAGACATGATCCTTCACCACTCGGCCAGTAGTTCTCATGCCGGTTTCGTTTTTTAGAACGTATTCATCAAGTGTCACAGTGACGCAGCAAATCGCAAATGCCTCAGACAACATTTAAATACGACCAAACGACTGAAGTTTTTCACTTGGAAATAGTCGAGTGGTAAATGAGTTTACCTGTGCATCAGCACGCTCGGGTTCGATCCTTACTCTTTCTTGCTTTTGAATTGTAAATTGGGGTCACCGGGGATCGAACCGTGGTCGTCTGCACACCAGGCAAAGTTTTTACCGCTCGGCCACTTTGTCCGAGTCGCGGCGATTTATGTTTTAGTATTCCAAGTGACAAATGCACATTGATCCTTACCGTAATATGGACGTTGGCTTTGGCAGGACTGCTTGTGTTTCATTTCGCCATCAAAGTGAACGTTTACCAAAGTCAAAATGTCAAGTTCTCCTCCATCACTAAACCTGTCCTGCCCGATATCCACTTGAAACATTTGACTGACCATTCACTTTTTAAATATCAGCTTGCACGTTAGCATTGCTCAGTCTTTCATACAAATAGCAGTATAGAGTATTTCAATTGTAAACTTTGTCATGACTCGATTTGAGCACATTTGTCATGGTGTGGTCTGCTTTCATTGTCAAGCCGCAGGGGGCTCGTCTTGGAATTGCTAAGTCACTTTATGACTGAAGTAAAGAGGCAGTGGAGTTTGTTACTTGTGCTTTATTACGAGAAACAAAGATGAATTCACAATATTACACGGGAACAAATGTGGGGACACTTTTGCCGACTCGTCATCTGGTGGTCTCACAGCGGCCAGGCAGTTTGGAAGAGGACCCAGAGCACCACATGTTCTCTGCAGGGGGGTGACATATGGGGACATTACATTAGGTACAAACGCACAATCAAATACAACATCTCGAGAAAATATGATGGTTGTTTTACTTGACCCTTTTGCAGTAGAACTGTGTGATATGGGCATTTTATATACACCAATAATATCACTACCGATATATTTATTAAGGTTTAAAACTGAACGAAGCAACTGTTAAATTTCTGTGATCTTTTATTTGATTTTCCTCACACAAAAGTACAAATTTTATATAGACCACACAATTCAATTCAGTATTCTATAGGCCGCCATATTGCTCCTCCCAATAAATGTTTATCGGCATACGATTCTATATATTTACAGTATCCAAATTGGAGAAAATATTTGAGACAGTAATTAGTAGAAATAGCATGATTTATGATGTTTTTCTTTTTAATTTATTAATAAACAGAACTTAAGGCATTTTACAACTGCCTTCAATATATATAAATTATATTCATCTAATACACTCGTATTAGAAAACTGTGACCAAGAAAATAGGTCAAACCGGCATAAATCGGCGAGCAATGATACATGGTGAACTTGTGCACGCTGTCTGTTATAAGGACTTCCCAAGAATGAAAAAAATAAATGTTTTGACCAAATTTGGCGTCTACAACTGAGCAGGTTATTTCAACAAAGCACATTCGCCATTTTCATTTCCTTACAAAAACTAAATTTACTAATAGTTTTGAAAGATTGTGTTTCCCTAACGCCAACAGATTGCTGGCCAGCAGTAAAAAATAAAGTTTGAAACGGTGGTAAAAGAGCGAGCCGTTCTCAAGGAAGCAAAGAAACGCATTGTGACGTAATGTGCTCGAACCTCAAACGCTCTTTTCCCTCAAATGTGCGAATCCTACAAGAAGCAAAACGTCATGTGAGAAAGGGCAACAAACGCCAAAAAGTTGCTCGTGTGCTCGCCTACCGAGCTGACAGAAGACCACGCATATGGTCGCAGAAAAACAAACAAACCTGTATCACGCGAGCTGCAGTCGGACGTGACGTCAGTCCACCATTCAAGTTTTTCCGCTTGTTGCACACGAGCGCCGCCCGTTGGCCTGTCATCAGGACTGCAAAAGTGTCGCACCTTTATAACAACATATCTATGTTGTTGGTTTTTCACTTTTGTTTTTGAGATCGCCCAGATGTACATGTCTATGTTTTTGTAAGCCTATAAGCTTCATTTGTTGATAAAAAAATGCTTAAACAAACAAACAAACCCACGAGCACGCGGGTCGCCAGAGACCCTTCCAGTGTGACGTCCCGTTAAAGTGCGCCCCCTTGCGGTGAAGGGAGAGCGTCAATGCGAGTGTATGATACATGGTGAACTTGTGCACGCTGTCTGTTGTAAGGAGGACTTACTAAGAATGAAAAAAAAAGATGTTTTGACCAAAACTGAGCAGGTTATTTCAACAAATCACATCCACATTGGTGCAAAATGGCCTTTCCTTACACCCAACCACAACCCCCCCACCACCACAAGTATTAATCGACATAAACCAAGAGCAGCCCGATATATGCCTCGCAGCACATTCAAGTTCAAAGTTACAACAAATATATATTTTCATATTAATTAAATAGCAGAATAGGAAGAGGGACCCACTTTTTTTTGACTTTCCATCAGCGTGCAGTGTCCGTGTCTTTCGTCCTTGTTTTGCTCCTGCACGAACATCTTTGTTTTGTATTTTTTTGTTTTTGTTTTTACTTTGCCGTTCCCCCTTTCAGGCACGACTGCAACATCGTGGCTTCACTTGTTGATCTCTCGTTATTTTTCGGCATCTTGCAACTTCTTCAGCTCGTGCTGCCCGTGGTTTGTGCAAAAAAAAAAAAAAAAAAAAAAAAAAAAAAAACCCAAAACAAAACAAAACAAAAAACGTTCAATGTCCACACTTGAGAAATAAATGTTTGTTCATTCCGTCTTTCAATGCAACCGCAAATGCTAAAGGCGTGCAACTGATCTTGCGGCTCTCTCGACTTGCTGAAAGAATGAAAACATTTGACTGAAAGACGAAAGCATGAATGTTTTCTTCTTCTTTGAGCAACCGTGGCGTCTCAGTGCTGACGCCAGCACAGACAGCACCACCTGGTGGATGAAAAGATGCTGTGGAGACAGAGAATGTCTCAGATTTCATGTAAATAAAGTGCTGTACACACGCTTGGAATGGAGATTTTACACTGCTTGTAAACAAACGATACTTAAAATGCTTTATTTGCGTCAAAACAACCAAAACTCAGCCAAGAATATCACGATTATCTTTGTGTTTGTCGTGTACCAACCTTCAGATTCTGTGCTTGGACAATGCTTGACCAAAAAGTACAAACACAAAAATAAAAAACTCGATAAAAAATAAAAATAAATGTGTAAATAAATACAAAAATAAATAATCAAATTCATTTATTCATTTACTTCACGCTTTTGGCGTCGACAGCCGAGCAGGTTATTTCACCAAAGCACATTCGCCACTTTCATTTTCGTTACAAAAATGTATTTTTACTATATGTTTTGAAAGATATTTTGAAGTGTTTCCCTACCTCAATCGGATTACCCGAAGATGTACAAACAAACAAACAAATATGTACACATTATGAACCTCAACGTAATTTTTATTTTTTGTTCAGACAACCTGACAACCACGCACTTTGCCTTAATGTGAATTGAACGTTCTCGCTTACCGTACGTATAGGAAGCATTAGCAAGCCTTCACTCAATCGCAGTCCTGTCGTTCGAGTGAGTATTTTAAACTGCCCTTTATATGTGTATGACTAATACACGACCTAGAAGGCTCTTGATAACATTTGAGCTTGTTTATTGTTACTCGCAAGGTCATTGGAAGCTCGTTTGCTAATATGTCAACAAAGCCGGGTGGCTAGGCAGCTAGCACGCCTACAAGTAGCACTCAGCTGTCAATCAAAAGTCAATCAAGAAAACGCTTGACTTGAATCTTGTTTTCTTCTCCAAACAGAAGCTGACGGCCACAATGAAAATAGAGTAATGGCTTCACATGCTACAAATTGCTACATCTCGTCTCCAACATCTTCTACAAAAGGTAACACATGCCTATTTTGCTCCTGTTTTGTTCTTGTGCCGCTGGTGGAGAGTCAATCAAAATATTCTCACTCTTTGGGTCATTTGATATTCGTTTGAAAACAGATAATAGAAATAGAAAAACGAGTCATATTATTAAATTTTCGTTTTAAAATAGAAACACCAAATTTGAAATACAGCTCGTTATTCTCGTTTGGTTGTCTGGAACGAGAAAGGAAAGCCTAGTAACAGTTTAATTATCAATTTTTATTTCAACAACGTAAAAAGGAGACAGCACGAGGCACAAATCGAAAAAAAAAACGACTTGTATTTTTGTTTATGGATCGAGAAGTTGTCACCCCGAGCATTTCTCATACTGGCCAGGAGATGGCGACATTGACATTTAAAAAACAACAACAACCCCAATATCGATTCTATGTGACCATCTCCAGACAAAATTAGACAAACTACACATGTAGACAATTACCGGTACCCGTCTTTTAATGCAATAATAATAATAATAATAATAATAATAATAATAACGACAGACATACATCAGACATCTTATATTTTTAAATGTCATTTTATTCCAAATATTTTTAAATGTCTATTTTTTAAAAATATTTTTAAATGTCTTTTTTAAAATATTTTTAAATGTGTATTTTTAAAAATGTTTAAATGTCTCATATTTTATAAAATTATTTTTACATGTCTCATTTTATAAACATACTTTTAAATGTCTTGTATTTTTTTTTAATATTTTTAAATATCTTGTATTTTTTTTATATATTTTTAAATGTCTTGTATTTTTTTATATTTTTAAATGTCATATTTTTTAAAAATATTTTAAATGTCTCTTGTCATTATTTTTTTTTTAAATGTATCTCTTATATTTTTAAATGTCTTATATATTTTTAAAGTATTTTTAAATCTCTCTCACTCACTCACTAAAACAGTAATGAGACTTCTCCTGACCCGTTCCAGACAGCCAAACGAGAAAATCAAGTTGTATTTCAATCTATTTTAAAATGAAAATCAAATCACGACTCACTCTTATTTTTAATATTTGTTTTTAAAGAAATATCCACAGACCAAAACACACTAACTTTACACTTGCACAAGCTCCTCATAATATGAATACTGCTAATAATTTCTGATTTTTTTTTTTTTTTTTTTTTTTTTTTTTTTAAAAGACGACCTGTCATAAAGAATGAGAAAAACAGTTTAAAGATTGAAAAAATATATATATTGATTGAAATAGTTCGACTAAGCCCAACATTGGAGTATGGAGTGTCGCCATATGAAAGGTGTCTCTCATTTTGGGTTATCAATTTGGATGTAGCTTTTATTTTGCTGCTGTATGGAGACTCCTCCTTTGGAATTTTCAAAGGCCATTCCGAGCACAATTTCAAACCATCGTCATCATTGATGAATTGTTTGTCTTTTTTTTTTTTTTTTTTTTTTTTCTTAAAGTCCACTGACTGTTTAAATATTGATACGGCTTTAATATCAAGTATTGTAAACCTTATTGAGAAAGGCAGTAATGGGACTTGTGGAACAAATTGCTAACAGTGTAGATTGAGAAAAAAAAAATACTGTTGTGATTTTCATAGACTTAATTTTTTTCTCTATTGCAATATAAAATCTGAATATGTAAAGTTCACATTTTCTGAGCTTGAAATTTTGTTGAAGCGATTACTTGTGTTATTATGTGATATTCAAGTTGGTATATATATTTTTAAATACTCTTAAGACGCAAACTGTATTGTCAAGGTAAAACTGTTTTTAAAAACAGTTTCATATTTTTGAGATGGAAAATATCTTTTCAAGATCATTTTCCATTTTTGAGAGTCCTATTGCCCGAATCAAGCCATCTTTTTCCACGGGAAGGTGAAGGACTGATGGAGGATCCGTTTGTTGCCTGTTTGACTTCTAATTTGAACTCATTTTGGCATATTGACGACATCTGATTCTGATCATTATGTGGCCATTGTGAAAAGTGTTGACAATGTGACTCACTGCTTTGTTTTTTTGTCTGGATGATTGACAGCCTCGGGGGACCTTTCAGCAGCCGACAGACTGGACGGACAGACGGATGGACGGCAACCTGCATTTGGACACATGATGATTGTGAGTAAGTACGCAGTGTTGTGATTTTGTAATGGACAAAGGACACAAAAAAAAACAACAACAACAAAAAAAAAACACTTAACAAAGGAGCACCTTTATCAATCTTTTAAAATTTTTTTGTAATGGACAAAAAAAAAAAAGAAAAAAAAAAGGATAGACTTAACAAAGGAGCACCTTTATCAATCTTTTCTAATTTTTGTAATGGACAAAAGACGGAAAAAAAAAACAAAAAAAACACTTAAGGAGCACCTTTATCAATCTTTTCTAATTTTTGTAATGGACAAAAAAAAATAAAATAAAAAAAAAAAAGGATAGACTTAAAGGAGCACCTTTCTCAATCTTTTCTAATTTTTGTAATGGACAAAGGACAAAAAAAAAAAAAAAGCACTTTAAGGGGCACCTTTATCAATCTTTTCTAATTTTTGTAATGGGGGAAAAAAAAAAAAAGGATAGACTTAACAAAGGAGCACCTTTATCAATCTTCTAATTTTTGTAATGAGAAGAAAAAAAAAAGAAAAAAAAAAGGATAGACTTAACAAAGGAGCACCTTTATCAATCTTTTCTAATTTTTGTAATGGACAAAAAAAAAAAAAAAAAAAAAAAAAAAAAAGGATAGACTTAAAGGAGCACCTTTCTCAATCTTTTCTAATTTTTGTATTGGGGGGAAAAAAAAAGGATAGACTTAACAAAGGAGCACCTTTATCAATCTTCTAATTTTTGTAATGAAAAAAAAAAAGAAAAAAGGATAGACTTCACAAAGGAGCACCTTTATCAATCTTCTAATTTTTGTAATGAGAAGGAAAAAAAAAAGAAAAAAAAAAGGATAGACTTAACAAAGGAGCACCTTTATCAATCTTTTCTAATTTTTGTAATGGACAAAAGACGGAAAAAAAAAACAAAAAAAACACTTAAAGGAGCACCTTTATCAATCTTTTCTAATTTTTGTAATGGACAAAAAAAAAAAAATTAAAAAAAAAAAGGATAGACTTAAAGGAGCACCTTTCTCAATCTTTTCTAATTTTTGTATTGGACAAAAAAAAAAAAAAAAAAAAAAAAGGATAACTTAACAAAGGAGCACCTTTATCAATCTTTTCTAATTTTTGTAATGGATAAAAAAAAAAGAAAAAAAAAGGATCGACTTAAAGGAGCACCTTTATCAATCTTTTAAAATGTTTGTAATGGATAAAAATAAAATAAATAAATAAATTTTAAAAAAGGATAGACTTAACAATGGAGTACCTATATCAATCTTTTCTATTTTTATTTTTAATGGACAAAAAAATAAGGATAGAATTAACAAAGGAGCACCTTTCTCTATCTTTTCTAAGTTTTGTAATGGACAAAAAAAATAAAAAAAGGATAGACTTAAAGGAGCACCTTTATCAATCTTTTCAAATTTTTGTTATGGACAAAAAAAATAAATACATAAAAAAAAAAAAAAAAAGGATAGACTTAACAAAGGAGCACCTTTATCAATCTTTTCTAATTTTTGTAATGGACAAAAAAAATAAATACATTTAAAAAAAAAAAAAAGGATAGACTTAACAAAGGAGCACCTTTATCAATCTTTTAAATTGTTTGTAATGGACAAAAATAAAATAAATAAATAAAAAAGGATAGATTTAACAAAGGAGCACCTTTATCAATCTTTTCTAATTTTTGTAATGGACAAAAAAATAAATTAAAAAAAGGATAGACTTAACAAAGGAGCACCTTTATCAATCTTTTTAATTTTTGTAATGGACAAAAATGAAATAAATAAATAAATAAATAAATAAATAAAGGATAGACTGAACAAAGGAGCACCTTTATCAATCTTTTCTAATTTTTGTAATGGACAAAAAAAATAAATTAAAAAAAAAGGATAGACTTAACAAAGGAGCACCTTTATCAATCTTTTCTAATTTTTGTAATGGACAAAAAAAATAAATAATAAAAAAAAAGTATAACTTAACAAAGGAGCACCTTTATCAATCTTTTCTAATTTTTGTAATGGACAAAAAAAATAAATTAAAAAAAAAGGATAGACTTAACAAAGGAGCACCTTTATCAATCTTTTCTAATTTTTGTAATGGACAAAAAAAATAAATAATAAAAAAAAAGTATAACTTAACAAAGGAGCACCTTTATCAATCTTTTCTAATTTTTGTAATGGACAAAAGACAAAAAAAAAAAAAAAAAAAGGATAGACTTAACAAAGGAGCACCTTTCTCTATCTTTTCTAAGTTTTGTAATGGACAAAAAAAAAAAAAAAAAAAGGATAGACTTAAAGGAGCACCTTTATCAATCTTTTCTATTTTTTGTCATGGATAAAAAAAACAAAACAAACAAAAACATGTTGACACACCTGCGATGCCTCGTTAGCCCCTACGAAGAGTTTTTGCTTTGACAACAAACTCTTCTGTCAGTCTGCCAAAGGCTTCTCCATGACTTTTTGAGCACCTGTTAGCTCCGCCATTTTCTACCTTGTTTTTTTTGTTTTAAATGAACTTGTGATTTGAAAACCTGTCCAGAGGTGTGTGAGGATGTTGCAAAGTACACGGCACTTACGTTTGATTGCCAGTGCGAGATGTCGGTTGGTGTGCTCACGTGGTGTCCGTGTGGCATTGGAAGGAAGTGACGTCACATGTGAGCTCCTTCAGCTGAGTCGGTCCCACACAAAAGCGCCTCAAAGGCTTTCAAATTGTCATGTCAAGCTTTTGTGTTCAATAAATGCTTCAACTTGAACGGGCGTCTTTGTGTTTTATCAGTCAAATGTGCCCTCGGCGCATTGGAAGCCTTTGCTGTGTAGTGGCAGACAAACGATTCTGAGTCTGACAGCAGTTTACCACTCTGTCGTCTCATCTTACTCCTCCTGTTGCTCTCCAAATTGTCAAATTTGAGCTGCTTTGGCTGACGTGAACACAAAAAGTCTCGTGTTCATTGGAGTAACTGATGTGAAACTCTTACCTCAACACTTCAAAATGGCTTCCGGAAGCTCTCTGCTGCTTTGACTGCCTCTAACTCCGCCTAGTTTTGGCTCCACCAATCACGAAGCAGCTCAAATTTGCATAACCACGCCCACCCCAAACCGACCAATCACAGTGTTCGATTTTGCAAAAACGGGCTTACTTTTGCAATTCTGACCAATCACGTCGCTTCAAAATTTTATAACCACGCCCACTTACACCAACCAATCACAGTGCTTCGAGTTTGCAGAGCCACGCCCACTTTTCAACCAATCAGCCTTTTTTCCTCATTACTCCACCCACTTCCAGAACTATTAGCCAATCACAAAGCAGTATTCCGGCCTCATCCTGCCCAATTTGAGAAAAAAAAAAAAAAAATCAAAAAAAAAAAAATTAAAAAAAAAAAACCCTAAAAAAAAAAATCCCAAAAAAGAATTTAAAAGTTTTTTTTTTTAAGTTTATATTTTTTTTTATGTTGTGTTTTTTTAAGTTGATTTTTTTATGTTATGTTTTTGTGATGTTTTGAGAAACAAATCAAGAATTAAAGTGTTCTTTTGTAATCAAGCTTTATTTTTTCTTTTGCAGAGTCGACATTAAATCACAAAGCAAACAAAAGTTACAAGTTGGATGACATTCTTCTTGTGGTCAACAGGTCAGCCAGGAAGAAGCGCATGGACCTAAAAAAATAAAATAAAGTCTGCTGCTCCCTGCATGTGGTCAAGTGGCTGGCCAGGAAGAAGAACGTGGACCTAAGACAACAACAACAAAAAAAAAAAAGTGAGTCACAAAGTTAAGTCAACTTCCAGTGCAGGGAAAAAATAAATAAATAAAAATTCTTTAGCATGAAAAACCTACCAAGATGAGTTTTCTGTAACTTTGTTTCCACACCACTGCATTTTCAGGAAGCTCATCACCTTCCTTGCTGCCTAAAGAGAAAAAAAGGCGAGTTGATCAAGGTTGGCCTGATTGTGCAATCAAGAGTGTCAACATCTGCCATGTACCTTGTGGATGCAAAATCAGCAAGAAAAGCTAAAGTGGTTGGCTCGTCGTTGAACTTTGGCTGTCAGAAGGTACCCCGTCGTCCTCCACACTGGACACAAATTCAAATGAGACAATTGAAAGCTGAAATCAAACTTTCTCTCTTACCAGCTGAGGACAACGACACCAATCAGTCTGATTTCTTTCACCTTGGAGCATCCAGCAACTTCACCTGCAACACAAGGAACATTCAAGATGGACACCATGGCAAGAAATTACTCATTTTTAGCACTTTTATAATTAACCTTCTGTTGAAGCAGCACACCTGTGAAGAGGACAGACAAACCTGCACAACACAAGCGTGGGACCAGTCAACATGCTCATTTATTTTCTTTATTTTAAACTAAAACGTCGAAAATGGAGGCAGCTTGGAGCACCACCTGCAAGGAGTCGTCTTGATTGCAGAAACTCCGACCGGCCCCACTTGGACTGGAAGGTGCACTGCATGCAGAGTCAAAGAGAACGCAGGTGAGTGCACTTTAAAACGTTTAATTGGCTAATTTGTTTGGAGTTTACGTTGGCACTCATGTTGGACACAAGTTGATCATGTCTGATGGACTGCACCATCTAGAATTTTAAGAAAAAAAAAAAAAAAGTTAATCAAGTTAAATGTTTGCAACAGGTCCAAACCTTAATGAAGATGATTTTGACCTGCACAGGAGGAGCCATGTTGTCAATCAGGCTCTTCACCACCACCTGGTGGACAACAGCAAGAAGAACATGTGAGGGTAAAGTACCTTGTTGAGCAGGCTTCCCCAATCCTGGTCCTTGAGGGCCCAAATCCTGCAGGTTTAGCATTTTTCTGTACATCACACCTGACTCTTAAAGATCAAAATCAGGTGTTGTGCAGAAAAAAAGTAAAACCTGCACGACTCTGGCCCTGAAGGACCAGAATTGGACGAGAGTCCTGACTGCAGTTTCTCATTGCTGCTTTGGTGAAACATTAAAAAGAAAATATGTTCACTTGTTACCAGTCTTGTTCCACAGCTCTTTGAAGCGCCGTCCATCTCATCCAGATCTCCTGTGCCGAGCTCGTTATGCCTGAAGTGATACAAGAGGTTCAATCACATGCTGAAATAAACGTGTCAAACATTTGGGCTCTTGTGAACGTGTGTGTTTCACCAGTGAAGGGCAGCACTGGACGCCTCTTCCACGACGACGTGCAGCTGCTGGCCTGAAAGATACGACAACGTTTGTGTAAGCATTTTAACTTTTACAACAGTCGGCCTTACAAGCTAGTTTAGCTTAGTTGAAAGTCTCATGAAGCCACGCCTCAAACGACAGCAAGTCGGCCATTTTAGAGCCTGTGGACAGAAAGAAGAATCAACAAACTGATGCTTTATTTTGTCTGTTTAATAGATATATATAATTAAAACTTGCATTCTGCCATTTTTGCAGTCAATCTGGCCGTTGTGTTGAAGATGCGAGCCTGTGGACAGATAGGAGACATTTAGAAACACTTGATACAAACTGGTTTGTTTGTGAGTCCACGTTGAAACGCACAGCAAGTCGGCCATTTTAGGCTCAATTTGAAGATTTCCACCTGTAGACAAACAATTAGACAATTAACACGCATGCATATAAATCTGCTTGATTCAGTACGTGTAATTGTTAATTTTGGTCTACTTACCTTCCGGAAAACGTCGCTTTGTTTTCGTCGCGATTCTGGAAAAAAAAAAGTGACAATAAAGGCGTTTTGGTGCAGTTTAACCTCGTGGAACCATTTTTGTAGTTGCAACGCTGGCACAAACGTGTTTGCAAGATGCAAGCACGCCAAAAGTGCTACATTGCGTTAAAAGTGAACAAAAGTAGCGAATTTAAAGTTATTAAAAGCGCAAACACTCACCTGGTCAAAGTGTTGTAAGATCTTGTGGAAATTCGTGCGGGGCAGCAGGAAGACGAGGACGACGAGATGCTGTCTGAGGTGAGAAAGAATGAACGTCGCGTTTCTTCCGGCTTAAATAGGTTTCCGGTGATGACGTCACTATTAAAAAAAAGCCAAAAAATAAAAAAGTTCGCTATTTAACATAGAAACAAACACTGCATTGAATAAGCAAGAGAGAAACATTGGAAGTGCTTCATAGTAAGACTCTTCAACCGCGTCGGGGGTTTGAACCCGGTTCGTCTGCTCCGGAGACATGATCCTTCACCACTCGGCCAGTGGTTCTCATGCCCGTTTCGTTTTTTAGAACGTATTCATCAAGTGTTATATGACGCAACAAACCGCAAATGCGTCAAACAACATTTAAATACGACCAAACGACTGAAATCTTTCACTTGGAGATAGTCGAGTGGTAAATGACTTTGCCTGTGCATCAGCACGCTCGGGTTCGATCCTTACTCTTTCTTGCTTTTGAATTGTAAATTGGGGTCACCGGGGATCGAACCGTGGTCGTCTGCACACCAGGCAAAGTTTTTACCGCTCGGCCACTTTGTCCGAGTCGCGGCGTTTTATGTTTTAGTATTCCAAGTGCCAAATGCACATTGATCCTTACCGTAATATGGACGTTGGCTTTGGCAGGACTGCTTGTGTTTCCTTTCGCCATCAAAGTGAACATTTACCAAAGTCAAAATGTCAAGTTCTCCTCCATCACTAAACCTGTCCTGCCCGATATCCACTTGAAACATTTGACTGACCATTCACTTTTTAAATATCAGCTTGCACGTTAGCATTGCTCAGTCTTTCATACAAATAGCAGTATAGAGTATTTCAATTGTAAACTTTGTCATGACTTGATTTGAGCATATTTGTCATGGTGTGGTCTGCTTTCATTGTCAAGCCGCAGGGGGCTCGTCTTGGAATTGCTAAGTCACTTTATGACTGAAGTAAAGAGGCAGTGGAGTTTGTTACTTGTGCTTTATTACGAGAAACAAAGATGAATTCACAATATTACACGGGAACAAATGTGGGGACACTTTTGCCGACTCGTCATCTGGTGGTCTCACAGCGGCCAGGCAGTTTGGAAGAGGACCCAGAGCACCACATGTTCTCTGCAGGGGGGTGACATATGGGGACATTACATTAGGTACAAACGCACAATCAAATACAACATCTCGAGAAAATATGATGCAGTTGTTTTACTTGACCCTTTTGCAGTAGAACTGTGTGATATGGGCATTTTATATACACCAATAATATCACTACCGATATATTTATTAAGGTTTAAAATTGAACTTAGAAACTGGTAAATTTCTGTGATCTTTTATTTGATTTTCCTCACACAAAAGTACAAATTTTATGTAGACCACACAATTCAATTCAATATTCTAATAAGTACCATGTAACGATGGACGGCGATCTCAATAGCCAAATGCGAGGCCGCATGTTTTATGTTTTTCTTTTTAATTTATTAAACATTTTACAATTGCCTTCAATACATATATAAATTATATGCATCTAATGCACTCGTATTTGAAAACAATCAGTGTGACCAAGAAAATAGGTCAAACAGTTGTTAAATCGGCGAGCAATGATACATGGTGAACTTGTGCACGCTGTTGCGTTTTTTCCGCTTGTTGCACACTAGCGCCGCCTGCTGGCCTGTCATCAGGACTGCAAAAGTGTCTCACCTTTTTCACAACATATCCCACAAGCACGCGGGTCGCCCTTCCAGTGTGACGTGACGTTGAAATGCGCCCCCTTGCGGTGAAGGGAGAGCATCAATGCGAGTGTATTTGAAAACAATCAGTGTGACCAAGAAAATAGGTCAAACAGTTGATAAACCGGCGAGCAATGATACATGGTGAACTTGTGCACGCTGTCTGTTGTAAGGAGGACTTAATTACCAAGAATGAAAAAAAGATGTTTTGACCAAATTTTGGCGTCGACAACTGAGCAGGTTATTTCAACAAAGCACATTCGCCATTTTCATTTCCGTGACACAAACTCAATTTACTATTAGTTTTGAAAGATTGTTTGGAAGTGTTTCCCTAACGCCAACAGATTGCTGGCCAGCAGGAAAAAATAAAATAAAGTTTGAAACGGTGGTAAAAGAGCGAGTCGTTCTCAAGGAAGCAAAGAAACGCATTGTGACGTGATGTGCTCAAACCTCAAACGCTCTTTTCCCTCAAATGTGCGAATCCTACAAGAAGCAAAACGTCATGTGAGAAAGGGCAACAAACGCCAAAAAGTTGATCGTTGCTCACCTACCGAACTGACAGAAGACCACGCATATGGTCGCAGAAAAAACAAACAAACCTGCATCACGCGAGCTGCAGTCGGATGTGACGTCAGCCCACCATTCAAAATTTTCCGCTTGTTGCACACTAGCGCCGCCTGCTGGCCTGTCATCAGGACTGCCAAAGTGTCTCACTTTTATAACAACATATCTATGTTGTTGGTTTTTCACTTTTGTTTTTGAGATCGCCCAGATGTACATGTCTATGTTTTTGTAAGCCTGCAAGCTTCATTTGTTGATAAATAAATGCTTATAAAAAAAAAACCCACAAGCACGCGGGTCGCCATATATAGACCCTTCCAGTGTGACGTCCCGTTAAAGTGCGCCCCCTTGCGGTGAAGGGAGAGCGTCAATGCGAGTGTATTTGAAAACAATCAGTGTGACCAAGAAAATAGGTCAAACAGTTGATAAATCGGCGAGCAATGCCACATGGTGAACTTGTGCACGCTGTCTGTTGTAAGGAGGACTTAATTACCAAGAATGAAAAAAAAATGTTCTGACCAATTTTGGCGTCGACAACTGAGCAGGTTATTTCAACAAAGCACATTCGCCATTTTCATTTCCGTGACACAAACTCAATTTACTATTAGTTTTGAAAGATTGTTTGGAAGTGTTTCCCTAACGCCAACAGATTGCTGGCCAGCAGGAAAAAATAAAATAAAGTTTGAAACGGTGGTAAAAGAGCGAGTCGTTCTCAAGGAAGCAAAGAAACGCATTGTGACGTGATGTGCTCAAACCTCAAACGCTCTTTTCCCTCAAATGTGCAAATCCTACAAGAAGCAAAACGTCATGTGAGAAAGGGCAACAAACGCCAAAAAGTTGATCGTGTGCTCACCTGCCGAACTGACAGAAGACCACGCATATGGTCGCAGAAAAAAAAAACAAACCTGCATCAAGCGAGCTGCAGTCGGACGTGACGTCAGGCCACCATTCAAATTCTTCCGCTTGTTGCACACGAGTGCCGCCTGCTGGCCTGTCATCAGGACTGCAAAAGTGTCTCACCTTTATTTAAAAAAAAACCAAAAAACATATCCCACAAGCACGCGGGTCGCCATATATAGACCCTTCCAGTGTGACGTCCCGTTAAAGTGCGCCCCCTTGCGGTGAAGGGAGCGCGTCAATGCGAGTGTATTTTAAAACAATCAGTGTGACCAAGAAAATAGGTCAAACAGTTGATATATCGGCGAGCAATGACACATGGTGAACTTGTGCACGCTGTCTGTTGTAAGGAGGACTTACCAAGAATGAAAAAAAAAATGTTTTGACCAAATTTTGGCATCAACAACTGAGCAGGTTATTTCAACAAAGTACATTCGCCATTTTCATTTCCGTTACAAAAACTCAATTTACTATTAGTTTTTGAAAGATTGTTTGGAAGTGTTTCCCTAATGCCAACAGATTGCTGGCCAGCGGGAAAAATAAAAAATAAAGTTTGAAACGGTGTTAAAAGAGCGAGTCGTTCTCAAGGAAGCAAAGAAACGCATTGTGACGTGATGTGCTCAAACCTCAAACGCTCTTTTCCCTCAAATGTGCAAATCCTACAAGAAGCAAAACGTCATGTGAGAAAGGGCAACAAACGCCAAAAAGTTGATCGTTGCTCACCTACCGAGCTGACAGAAGACCACGCATATGGTCGCAGAAAAAACAAACAACAAACCTGCATCAAGCGAGCTGCAGTCGGACGTGACGTCAGTCCACCATTCAAATTCTTCCGCTTGTTGCACACTAGCGCCGCCCGCTGTCTGTTGTAAGGACTTACCAAGAATGAAAAAAAGATGTTTTGACCAAATTTTTACTATTTGTTTTGAAAGATATTTGGAAGTGTTTCTCTAACTCAATCGGATTACCCGAAGATGTACAAACAAACAAACAAATATGTATATATTATGAACCTCAACGTAATTTTTTTTGTTTTTTTTTGTTCAGACAACCTGACAACCACGCACTTTGCCTTAATGTGAATTGAACGTTCTCGCTTACCGTACGTATAGGAAGCATTAGCAAGCCTTCTATCAATCGCAGTCCTGTCGTTCGAGTGAGTATTTTAAACTGCCCTTTATATGTGTATGACTAATACACGACCTAGAAGGCTCTTGATAACATTTGAGCTTGTTTATTGTTACTCGCAAGGTCATTGGAAGCTCGTTTGCTAATATGTCAACAAAGCCGGGTGGCTAGGCAGCTAGCACGCCTACAAGTAGCACTCAGCTGTCAATCAAAAGTCAATCAAGGAAAACGCTTGACTTGAATCTTGTTTTCTTCTCCAAACAGAAGCTGACGGCCACAATAAAAAGAGAGTAATGGCTTCACATGCTACAAATTGCTCCACTCGTCACCAACATCTTCTACAAAAGGTAACACATGCCTATTTTGCTCCTGTTTTGTTCTTGTGCCGCTGGTGGAGAGTCAATCAAAACATTCTCACTCTTTGGGTCATTTGATATTCGTTTGAAAACAGATAATAGAAATAGAAAAACGAGTCATATTATTTCATTTTCGTTTTAAAATAGAAACACCAAATTTGAAATACAGCTCGTTATTCTCGTTTGGTTGTCTGGAACGAGAAAGGAAAGCCTAGTAACAGTTTAATTATCAATTTTTACTTCAACAACGTAAAAAGGAGACAGCACGAGGCACAAGCCGAAAAAAAAAACCGACTTGTATTTTTGTTTTTGGATCTCGAAGTTGTCACCCCGAGCATTTCTCATACTGGCCAGGAGATGGCGACATTGACATCTAACCCCCCCCCCCCAAAAAAAAACAAAACAAAGAACCCCAATATCGATTCTATGTGACCATCTCCAGACAAAATTAGACAAACTACACATGTAGACATAATTACCGGTACCCGTCTTTTAATGCAATAATAATAATAATAATAATAATAATAATAATAATAATAAAAACGACATACATCAGACATCTCCTATTTTTAAATGTCATTGTAATATAAATATTTTTAAATGTCTTGTTTTTTAAAAATATTCTTAAATGTCTATTTTTAAAAATGTTTAAATGTTTCATATTTTATAAAATTATTTTTATATGTCTCATTTTATAAAAATACTTTTAAATGTCTATTCTTTTATATTTTTAAATATCTTGTATATTTTTTTAATATTTTTAAATGTCTTTTTTAAAAATATTTTTAAATGTCTCTTGTAGTTATTTTTTTTAAAAATGTATCTTATATTTTTACAAATATTTTTAAATGTCTTATATATTTTTAAAGTATTTTTAAATCTCTCTCACTCACTCACTAAAACAGTAATGACTTCTCCTTACCCGTTCCAGACAGCCAAACGAGAAAATCAAGTTGTATTTCAATCTATTTTAAAACGAAAATCAAATCACGACTCACTCTTATTTTTAATATTCGTTTTTAAAGAAATATCCACAGACCAAAACACACTGACTGTACACCTGCACAAGCTCCTCATAATATGAATACTGCTAATAATTTCTGAACATTTGTTTTAAAAAAAAAAAGTATCTTTTTTTTTTTTTTTTTTTTTTTTTTTTTTTTTTTTTTAAAGACGACCTGTCATAAAGAATGAGAAAAACAGTTTAAAGATTGAAAAAATATATATATTCATTGAAATAGTTCGACTAAGCCCAACATTGGAGTATGGCGTGTCGCCATATGAAAGGTGTCTCTCATTTTGGGTTATCAATTTGGATGTAGCTTTTATTTTGCTGCTGTATGGAGACTCATACTTTGGAATTTTCAAAGGCCATTCCGAGCACAATTTCAAACCATCGTCGTCAATGATGAATTGTTTGTCTTTTTTTTCTTTTTTTTCTTAAAGTCCACTGACTGTTTAAATATTGATACGGCTTTAATATCAAGTATTGTCAAATTTATAGTGCAACCTCTCAAAACGAAAACAGCAAAAGTTATTCTGATTTATAAGAGTGGAGATCAACATTGATTTACTCATTACAAACCTATATATTGTTACTGTCACAGTTCTTTAAAAAAAAAAAAAAAAAAAAAAAATCCATGAAACTATTTTCACATAAACCTTATTGAGAAAGGCAGTAATGGGACTTGTGGAACAAATTTCTAACAGTGTAGATTGAGAAAAAAAAAATACTGTTGTGATTTTCATAGACTTAATGAAGGTTTTTGAAAGGTTTTTAAAAATCTTGTTTTTGCACTTTATGCTTATTAAAATAAGTTTCAATTGAAATGTGCTAAAAAGCAGTTGTTTTTTTGTTGTTGTTTTGTTTTTGTTTTTTTTTCTTCAACCCGTACGTACTGCCTAAACAATGTTACTTTCTTTTGGGGATATTATTATATTATATATATATATATATATATATTTTTTTTTTTTCAAAAAATAGTTTTACAGTAATCATAATCCGTTTATTGTGCACGGTAAACTTTCAACTAATATTGAAATAATGAAATGTAAAGTTTTTTTTTTTCCTATCCAATTAATTGCCCTGCAGAATAATCGACAGATTAATCAATTATTGCAGTTAGTTGCAGCCATAATTAAGCTTTTTATATTTAGCATGTATTTTTTTCTCTATTGCAATATAAAATCTGAATATGTAAAGTTCACATTTTCTGAGCTTGAAATTTTGTTGAAGCGATTACTTGTGTTATTATGTGATATTCAAGTTGGTATATATATTTTTAAATACTCTTAAGACGCAAACTGTATTGTCAAGGTAAAACTGTTTTTAAAAACAGTTTCATATTTTTGAGATGGAAAATATCTTTTCAAGATCATTTTCCATTTTTGAGAGTCCTATTGCCCGAATCAAGCCATCTTTTTCCACGGGAAGGTGAAGGACTGATGGAGGATCCGTTTGTTGCCTGTTTGACTTCTAATTTGAACTCATTTTGGCATATTGACGACATCTGATTCTGATCATTATGTGGCCATTGTGAAAAGTGTTGACAATGTGACTCACTGCTTTGTTTTTTTGTCTGGATGATTGACAGCCTCGGGGGACCTTTCAGCAGCCGACAGACTGGACGGACAGACGGATGGACGGCAACCTGCATTTGGACACATGATGATTGTGAGTAAGTACGCAGTGTTGTGATTTTGTAATGGACAAAGGACACAAAAAAAAAAAAAAAAAAAACACTTAACAAAGGAGCAACTTTATCAATCTTTTAAAAAAATTTGTAATGGACAAAAAAAAAAAAAAAAAAAAAGGAAAGACTTAACAAAGAAGCACCTTTATCAATCTTTTCAAATTTTTGTAATGGACAAAAAAAATAAATAAATTAAAAAAAAAAAAAGGACAGACTTAAAGGAGCACCTTTATCAATCTTTTCTAATTTTTGTAATGGACAAAGGACAAAAAAATAAATAAATAAAGGATAGACTTAACAAAGGAGCACCTTTATCAATCTTCTAATTTTTGTAATGAAAAAAAAAAGAAAAAAGGATAGACTTCACAAAGGAGCACCTTTATCAATCTTTTCTAATTTTTGTAATGGATAAAAAAAAAAAAAAAAAAAAAAAAAAGGATAACTTAACAAAGGAGCACCTTTATCAATCTTCTAATTTTTGTAATGAAAAAAAAAAGAAAAAAGGATAGACTTCACAAAGGAGCACCTTTATTAATCTTTTCTAATTTTTGTAATGGACAAAAAAAAAAATAATTAAAAAAGAAAAAAAAAGGATAGACTTAAAGGAGCACCTTTATCAATCTTTTCTAATTTTTGTAATGGACAAAAATAAAATAAATAAATAAATTTTAAAAAAGGATAGACTTAACAATGGAGTACCTATATCAATCTTTTCTATTTTTTTTTTAATGGACAAAAAAATAAGGATAGAATTAACAAAGGAGCACCTTTATCAATCTTTTAAAATGTTTGTAATGGATAAAAATAAAATAAATAAATAAATTTAAAAAAAGGATAGACTTAACAAAGGAGCACCTTTATCAATCTTTTCTAATTTTTGTAATGGACAAAGTACAAAAAAATAAATAAAGGATAGACTTATCAAAGGAGCACCTTTATCAATCTTTTCTAATTTTTGTAATGAAAAAAAAAAAAAAAAAAAAAGGATAGACTTAACAAAGGAGCACCTTTATCAATCTTTTCTAATTTTTGTAATGGACAAAAAAAAAAAAAAAAAAAGTTTAGACTTAACAAAGAGCACCTTTATAAATCTTTTAAAATGTTTGTAATGGACAAAAATAAAATAAATAAGTAAAAAAGGATAGATTTAACAAAGGAGCACCTTTCTCTATCTTTTCTAAGTTTTGTAATGGACAAAAAAAAAAAAAAAAAAAAAGGATAGACTTAAAGGAGCACCTTTATCAATCTTTTCAAATTTTTGTTATGGACAAAAAAAATAAATACATTTAAAAAAAAAAAACAAAAAAAAAAACATGTTGACACACCTGCGATGCCTCGTTAGCCCCTACGAAGAGTTTTTGCTTTGACAACAAACTCTTCTGTCAGTCTGCCTAAGGCTTCTCCATGACTTTTTGAGCACCTGTTAGCTCTGCCATTTTCTACCTTGTTTTTTTTGTTTTAAATGAACTTGTGATTTGAAAACCTGTCCAGAGGTGTGTGAGGATGTTGCAAAGTACACGGCACTTACGTTTGATTGCTAGTGCGAGATGTCGGATGGTCGGTTGGTGTGCTCACGTGGTGTCCGTGTGGCATTGGAAGGAAGTGACGTCACATGTGAGCTCCTTCAGCTGAGTCGGTCCCACACAAAAGCGCCTCAAAGGCTTTCAAATTGTCATGTCAAGCTTTTGTGTTCAATAAATGCTTCAACTTGAACGGGCGTCTTTGTGTTTTATCAGTCAAATGTGCCCTCGGCGCATTGGAAGCCTTTGCTGTGTAGTGGCAAACAAACGATTCTGAGTCTGACAGCAGTTTACCACTCTGTCGTCTCATCTTACTCCTCCTGTTGCTCTCCAAATTGTCAAATTTGAGCTGCTTTGGCTGACGTGAACACAAAAAGTCTCGTGTTCATTGGAGTAACTGATGTGAAACTCTTACCTCAACACTTCAAAATGGCTTCCAGAAGCTCTCTGCTGCTTTGACTGCCTCTAACTCCGCCCAGTTTTGGCTCCACCAATCACGAAGCAGCTCAAATTTGCATAACCACGCCCACCCCAAACTGACCAATCACAGTGTTCGATTGTGCAAAAACAGGCTTACTTTTGCAATTCTGACCAATCACGTCGCTTCAAAATTTTATAACCACGCCCACTTACACCAACCAATCACAGTGCTTCGAGTTTGCAGAGCCACGCCCACTTATCAACCAATCATAGCCTTTTTTCCTCATTACTCCACCCACTTCCAGAACTATTAGCCAATCACAAACCAGTATTCCAGCCTCATCCTGCCCAATTTGAGAAAAAAAAAAAAATCAAAAAAAAAAAATTAAAAAAAAAAAAACCCTAAAAAAAAAAATCCCAAAAAAGAATTTAAAAGTTTTTTTTTTAAGTTTATATTTTTTTTATGTTGTGTTTTTTTAAGTTGATTTTTTTATGTTATGTTTTTGTGATGTTTTGAGAAACAAATCAAGAATTAAAGTGTTCTTTTGTAATCAAGCTTTATTTTTTCTTTTGCAGAGTCGACATTAGATCACAAAGCAAACAAAAGTTACAAGTTGGATGATATTCTTCTTGTGGTCAACAGGTCAGCCAGGAAGAAGCGCATGGACCTAAAAAAAATAAAAAATAGTCTGCTGCTCACTGCATGTGGTCAAGTGGCTGGCCAGGAAGAAGAACGTGGACCTAAGACAACAAAAAAAAAAAAAAAAAAGTGAGTCACAAAGTTAAGTCAACTTCCAGTGCAGGGAAAAAATAAATAAAAATTCTTTAGCATGAAAAACCTACCAAGATGAGTTTTCTGTAACTTTGTTTCCACACCACTGCATTTTCAGGAAGCTCATCACCTTCCTTGCGGCCTAAAGAGGAAAAAAAAAAAAAAAAAGGCGAGTTGATCAAGGTTGGCCTGATTGTGCAATGAAGAGTGTCAACATCTGCCATGTACCTTGTGGATGCAAAATCAGCAAGAAAAGCTAAAGTGGTTGGCTCGTCGTTGAACTTTGGCTGTCAGCAGGTACCCCGTCGTCCTCCACACTGGACACAAATTCAAATGAGACAATTGAAAGCTGAAATCAAACTTTCTCTCTTACCAGCTGAGGACAACGACACCAATCAGTCTGCCTTCTTTCACCTTGGAGCATCCAGCAACTTCACCTGCAACACAACATGCAAGATGGACACCATGGCAAGAAATTACTCATTTTTAGCACTTTTATAATTAACCTTCTGTTGAAGCAGCACACCTGTGAAGAGGACAGACAAACCTGCACAACACAAGCGTGGGACCAGTCAACATGCTCATTTATTTTCTTTATTTTAAACTAAAACGTCGAAAATGGAGGCAGCTTGGAGCACCACCTGCAAGGAGTCATCTTGATTGCAGAAACTCCGACCGGCCCCACTTGGACTGGAAGGTGCACTGCATGCAGAGTCAAAGAGAACGCAGGTGAGTGCACTTTGAAATGTTTAATTGGCAAATTTGTTTGGAGCTTACGGTGGCACTCATGTTGGACACAAGTTGATCGTGTCTGATGGACTGCACCATCTAGAATTTTAAGAAAAAAAAAAAAAAAAAAAAAGTTAATCAAGTTAAATGTTTGCAACAGGTCCAAACCTTAATGAACATGATTTTGACCTGCACAGGAGGAGCCATGTTGTCAATCAGGCTCTTCACCACCACCTGGTGGACAACAGCAAGAAGAACATGTGAGGGTAAAGTACCTTGTTGAGCAGGCTTCCCCAATCCTGGTCCTTGAGGGCCCAAATCCTGCAGGTTTAGCATTTTTCTGTACATCACACCTGACTCTTAAAGATCAGAATCAGGTGTTGTGCAGAAAAAAAGTAAAACCTGCACGACTCTGGCCCTGAAGGACCAGAATTGGACGAGAGTCCTGACTGCAGTTTCTCATTGCTGCTTTGGTGAAACATTAAAAAGAAAATATGTTCACTTGTTGCCAGTCTTGCTCCACAGCTCTTTGAAGCGCCGTCCATCTCATCCAGATCTCCTGTGCCGAGCTCGTTATGCCTGAAGTGATACAAGAGGTTCAATCACATGCTGAAATAAACGTGTCAAACATTTGGGCTCTTGTGAACGTGTGTTTCACCAGTGAAGGGCAGCACTGGACGCCTCTTCCACGACGACGTGCAGCTGCCGGCCTGAAAGATACGACAACGTTTGTGTAAGCATTTTAACTTTTACAACAGTCGGCCTTACAAGCCAGTTTAGCTTAGTTGAAAGTCTCATGAAGCCACGCCTCAAACGACAGCAAGTCGGCCATTTTAGAGCCTGTGGACAGAAAGAAGAATCAACAAACTGATGCTTTATTTTGTCTGTTTAATAGATATATATAATTAAAACTTGCATTCTGCCATTTTTGCAGTCAATCTGGCTGTTGTGTTGAAGATGCGAGCCTGTGGACAGAAAGGAGACATTTAGAAACACTTGATACAAACTGGTTTGTTTGTGAGTCCACGTTGAAACGCACAGCAAGTCGGCCATTTTAGGCTCAATTTGAAGATTTCCACCTGTAGACAAACAATTAGACAATTAACACGCATGCATATAAATCTGCTTGATTCAGTCCGTGTAATTGTTAATTTTGGTCTACTTACCTTCCGGAAAACGTCGCTTTGTTTTCGTCGCGATTCTGGAAAAAAAAATGTGACAATAAAGGCGTTTTGGTGCAGTTTAACCTCGTGGAACCATTTTTGTAGTTGCAACGCTGGCACAAACGTGTTTGCAAGATGCAAGCACGCCAAAAGTGCTACATTGCGTTAAAAGTGAACAAAAGTAGCGAATTTAAAGTTATTAAAAGCGCAAACACTCACCTGGTCAAAGTGTTGTAAGATCTTGTGGAAATTCGTGCGGGGCAGCAGGAAGACGAGGACGACGAGATGCTGTCTGAGGTGAGAAAGAATGAACGTCGCGTTTCTTCCGGCTTAAATAGGTTTCCGGTGATGACGTCACTATTAAAAAAAAGCCAAAAAATAAAAAAGTTCGCTATTTAACATAGAAACAAACACAAATCGCAGTTTACTGCGTTGAATAAGCAAGAGGGTAACATTCAAAGTGCTTCATAGAAAGACGCGTCAACCGCGTCGGGGGTTTGAACCCGGTTCGTCTGCTCCGGAGACATGATCCTTCACCACTCGGCCAGTGGTTCTCATGCCGGTTTCGTTTTTTAGAACGTATTCATCAAGTGTTATATGACGCAACAAACCGCAAATGCGTCAAACAACATTTAAATACGACCAAACGACTGAAGTTTTTCACTTGGAGATAGTCGAGTGGTAAATGACTTTGCCTGTGCATCAGCACGCTCGGGTTCGATCCTTACTCTTTCTTGCTTTTGAATTGTAAATTGGGGTCACCGGGGATCGAACCGTGGTCGTCTGCACACCAGGCAAAGTTTTTACCGCTCGGCCACTTTGTCCGAGTCGCGGCGTTTTATGTTTTCGTATTCCAAGTGCCAAATGCACATTGATCCTTGAACGTAATATGGACGTTGGCTTTGGCAGGACTGCTTGTGTTTCCTTTCGCCATCAAAGTGAACGTTTACCAAAGTCAAAATGTCAAGTTCTCCTCCATCACTAAACCTGTCCTGCCCGATATCCACTTGAAACATTTGACTGACCATTCACTTTTTAAATATCAGCTTGCACGTTAGCATTGCTCAGTCTTTCATACAAATAGCAGTATAGAGTATTTCAATTGTAAACTTTGTCATGACTCGATTTGAGCACATTTGTCATGGTGTGGTCTGCTTTCATTGTCAAGCCGCAGGGGGCTCGTCTTGGAATTGCTAAGTCACTTTATGACTGAAGTAAAGAGGCAGTGGAGTTTGTTACTTGTGCTTTATTACGAGAAACAAAGATGAATTCACAATATTACACGGGAACAAATGTGGGGACACTTTTGCCGACTCGTCATCTGGTGGTCTCACAGCGGCCAGGCAGTTTGGAAGAGGACCCAGAGCACCACATGTTCTCTGCAGGGGGGTGACATATGGGGACATTACATTAGGTACAAACGCACAATCAAATACAACATCTCGAGAAAATATGATGCAGTTGTTTTACTTGACCATTTTGCAATAGAACTGTGTGATATGGGCATTTTATATACATCAATATCACTCCCGATATATTTATTTTGGTTTAAAACTGAAGCAACTGGTAAATTTCTGTGATCTTTTATTTGATTTTCCTCATACAAAAATACAAATTATATATAGACGACACAATTCAATTCAATATTCTAATAAGTACCATGTAACGTGCAATGAACGACGCTCTCAATAGCCAAATGCGAGGCCGCCATATTGCTCCTCCCAATAAATGTTTATCGGCATACGATTCTATATATTTACAGTATCCAAATTGGAGAAAATATTTGAGACAGTAATTAGTAGAAATAGCATGATTTATGGTGTTTTTTGTTTTTGTTTTAATTTATTAAACAGAACTTCGGACATTTTACAACTTTCCTTCAATATGTGTATAAAATTATATGCTTCATGTTTCGTAGCTACAGGAGGAAACTTGTAAATTTTTTATTTTATTAAAGAATTATAACTAATTCAACAAAAGATGTCTCTGCCAAATCCAATATTGGGGTCTCAGGAACTGAGCGATAAAAGGATAAAAGGGGGTCTTCAAGGCTATGGAGCACATACCATCTACTTATTTATTTTTTTTACTTGTTAAGAAAATAGTTATCAAACCCCCACCCCACTTCCGGCTTTATACTACCTGCCTACGAGCTGTATATGTCTCATCTGTACTTCTGCTCGCGAGGTGGGAGTAACAAGATGGCCGCCCAGTGCACTGGCATGGATGGGCTATCGGCTATCCAGTCATGTATACAGGTCAGTCGTGCAAGTCCACGGCAAAACGAAAAAGTGCTGTATAGGCATACCAAAAACAAGGAGGCGCCACCTTGTGGCGCGGTGCCATACTGCGGATTGTTACAAACATTTCAAATATCTATTGTTTCACGAGGAGAGTTATTCACAATTTGTGCCAAACATATCGTGACCAGTCCACAGGTAGGTAAATGTGAGATAAAAAAATAAAAAAGGTATAAAGGATAAAAGGAACCCAATCAGAATGATCTCAGCTTCAAAACAAAACAATGACGAAGAAGGAGAGTGTTGTGACCGGTCTTTTCGAACTTTTCGGAGGCTTGCCGATGCCAGCAAAACATGAAGGTTTATCCACCGACTGCCTCAGGACGTCGCACCCGGATCCAGTCCGCCCTCGTCTGCAACTCCTCGTGTGTTTGGTCTTCTCTCTCGCCCCAATTTCCTCTCTTGGGTGGGTCTGTTGATGTACGAGACCACAAGAGGGCGCCAAAGTTAAATTAATCGCAGATGACCATATGAAACTCGATTTTTTTCCCGTCTTTTCTCTTTTGCATTTTTTTCTGCAGTTTGTTTCCTTTTTAGTTTGCTCATTTCTATTGTGTTGTTTTGTATACTTTTGTCCTCAAAATTAGCCAACAACAGAGAACATTTTTCTTTCAATTGGCCTATATTGTATTCTTTTTATTCTATTTTTTTATGTTTTATCAAAGGACTGGCAAGAAGGATGAGCGCCCTCTGGTGATTAAAATAAAACGTAAACGAAATCTTACATTTCTACCATTTTTATTCTTTGATTCTAAAAAAATAAGACCTAAAGAGTACAATAATGAATAGATAAATTTTACAAATCATCTCTCCACTGGTGACAAAAAAAGTACAAACATGCAGATGAGGAAAAATAAGTGGAATATTTAATCCATAAATCAGGATAAATAATTGCCACGGCTGCTGTCGACACGCGTGTTGAGCAGATGCCGAAGAGCCTTGGGGGAGGCCGCAAGACTTTCGCCGGCTGCTTTGCTCTCATTTAGCTCCTCCGAGCTGTTGAAGAATGAAATAAATGTTTGCTCAAATTTTGAAACATTTTCCAATTACAAAAAAAAAATATATATATTATTGTGGCATTCTGTCTGTGCTTTAGGATATGTTGTAGTTTTATTTAGTTGTACATTTCAAGTAACATATTTTAACTACTGCCTACAAATAAAATGTTTGTCCTACAAGTCATTCTGAAACTGATCAATGTGTTCATGGGCTACTTTTTTTTTTTTTTTTTTTTTTTTTGCCCTTTGATTAGGCAATTACATGTCATAAATGCAACATCACTATAGAAGATTGAAATTACCAAGTAGGCTTTTCACATATGTTTTTAATTGACAGGGGATTAACATAAGTGCGTATAAATTACGTATAAATTTAGTCTAGGCGTCTCAAACTTTCATTTTTAGACTTTTTTTTTTATTTTTTTTTATAGCCTAGACGTCTAAGGACCATTTCGACATCTGTGGCATCAATGATCACGCATGATGGAGAGTTTCAAACGTGTGGTTTATTTTAAGACAGTGAAAACTATGAAACAGAAATACAGAAAGAAAGCAAAGGGTCAATATCAAATTTGCAACGAAAAACTACTTAACTACACAAACTTTAATAATACAAAATATAAGCACTTTCCAAAAATAAAACATACATATACACCACTAATTTTTACCAAGAAATAAAACACACTTAATCTAACATTAAAACAGACATTCCAATCCATTAAAAATAACTCGACAATTAACGCACCTCATTCCACAAACCAAGAGTGCTAAAAGAGTTGCAACAGTCACTTCAGAGGTCCACATCCTATTTCAATAAATACAACGTAAACAGATGAACAGCACTGATGAAAACCCAAGAAAATCGTCCAAAGCAAACTTACATGGAGATCCAAACAACAGGAACACATGGAGTAGCACACGTTTGTAATGTCAAACCACGACAGTGACGCAAACTGTGTCACCTGAGGAGGTGAAACCTTTCAAACTTAATTAACTGCTCACCCCAGGCTGACGGCGCACAACTGCCACCCAGTGGCCATTTCGCATAACTCATTTACAACGTCTATTAGGCGACTTTTACACCGAAAAAAATGCTCGGTGTTTGTTTCCTGACCAGCAGGAGGTGCTATACTACAGCCACTCTGGTTGGAACAATTTGCTACATTTTATCTGCTACCCCACAACAAACAAAGCTAGTCCCATATAATATATATGTGGTAATTAAATTTACGTAGAGTCTACTAGCAGTATAGCGTTGTTGTTTTTTTTAACGGTACGAAATGTCATGTAAACATGAGCGGCGATAAAACGCTAAATATGGCGCACATGGGGCGGGAACGACGTGATCACGTGACGCGCTTACGTCCAACGTCAATCCGAGCGAAGATGGCGGCTAGCGGTGGCGAGTCTTCTCAGGCTTCGTCCGATGATTTATTTCAAAACTTTTACTCGGAGGTATGGTAGAATCGAGTTGTTCTCGTTAAATTTGCCATTCGCTTCATAACAAGAAGCATGTGGCGCTGTTTCCCCGCCGGGGCCTCGCGCATGCGTGAGTCTACAGCTAGCCGGACAAGCTAAACATTGCTAACGATGGAGTAGACTTTGGTTTTAAATGTGCTAAAATCACAAATCAGAACTCTGCGCCGGTTTGTGCTTATTCTTCAACGAAATGTTGCAGAGAAACCTTGTTTTTTTTGTGTTTGTTTTTAAGTCAGATTTACGCTCTGTTGTAATGTAAACACGTGTTTAAATGTGGACTTACAGGTGAAGCAGATCGAGAAGAGAGACTCCGTGTTGACGTCCAAGCAGCAGATTGATCGACTGCTCAGGCCTGGATCGTCTTACTTTAATCTAAACCCCTTTGAGGTAAACATTTTATCCTTGCATCCTTCACAATTTTTTTTTTTTCGGAGTCATAAATGTTCATTTGCATGTTTAGGTACTGCAAATTGATCCCGATGCAACAGATGTTGACCTAAAGAAAAGATTCAGAGCGGTAAGAAGTTGTTCGGTTTGGTTGGCGTGTATCCATTTTTTTTTTTCCTAACCAAGACTCCCTTTTACCGCCTCAGTTATCCATTCTGGTCCATCCAGACAAAAACCAGGATGACGCAGACAGAGCACAGCAAGCGTTTGAAGGTACATCATATTTATGTTGCACATCAATCAAATACGTGTCATTGTGAGAAACGGGAACAAAGTACACCGGGCAAACATTTGCTCGTGTTCACCTGAGAAACGTGACGTGTTGGCGCCATCTTGCCTGACCTGGAATCCCGTCGTGCACACCTGCCTCCAATATCACCTATCAGTCTTCTTCTGCTTGTTGAACGGCGCTTTGCACACTTGCGCCACCCGGTGGCCCGTCAGCATTACTGTTTTGTTTTACCGTGTCAATTCCTGCTTTCACGCCACAAAATAAATAAATAAATAAAATAAAAATGCGTTCATTCACGTATATATTTATTTATGTATTTACTGCACAGTGTCTGGTGTAAGGAGGACTTACCAAGAATGAAAAAAGCTGCTTTGACTCCATTTTGGCGTTGACAACCGAGCAGGCTATTTCACCAAAGCACATTCGCCACTTACATTTTCGTTACAAATAAACAAACAAATCTTTTTGTTCTATTAGTTAGTTATTGTTGTTGCGTTGTCAAGACAACCTGTCCCGTAGGCATCCGGTTCAGCATGCTCGCAATTGTAGTCCTGTTGTTTGAGTATTTTACATATTTTAACTGCCGTTTAATATGTGTATGGCTAATACACATAAATACACGACCTAGAAGGATGTTGATAACCCTTGAGTTTGTTTATTGTTACTCGCGAGGTCATTGCAAGCTCGCTTGCTAAATTGTCACCAAAGCCGGGTGGCTCGCTAGCTAGCTAGCTAGCTAGCTAGCAAGCACGCCCACAAATAGCACTCAGCTGCCAATCAAAATAATATCTAGTGGGATTCTGATATCTCGCTATTCTAATATCTATTAGGAAAAGCCTAATCATAGTTTGATTATCAATTTTATTTTAAAAACGTAAATAGGATACAGCACGACGCACAAAAAAAAAAAAAAAAGGCTCGTATTTTTGTTTTCCATTCCGGAAGTTGTCACCGCGAGCATTTCTCATACTGGCCAGGAGATGGCGACACTGTCATCTAAAAACGATATTGATTCTGTATGACTCCAGTCAAAATTCCACAAACGGTAACTAAACAGTGTAGATAATAATAACAAGGAAAATCAGACATTGCTTTTAAATTATGATTTGGATTTCTTTCGTATTCTTGTCAAATTTGAAGTGGAACGAGGGAAGACTTCACACTGTGATCCTTTTGTGTTTTCCAGTCCACAGCACCATGCTGCATTCATTTCCAAGGCAGACTTTGTGGAAAATAATGAAATAAATAAAATAAACAAGAGACTCTTTTGTGATTAAAGCTGTCAACTTTTTTTCTTTTAGCTTCGTAAGATGAATTTATTCTCTGGCTGCAATGTTTTTGGTTAACAGTTTGTCCTTGGAGGAGGTCTTTGCTCTACTCACCATTGAAGAATTACTTAAACAAGTTCAGTGAATATGAGTAAACGTGCAACCAAACAAAAGTTTGTGCCAAGTCACACTTGGAAGCAAATTGTTTCAACCTTTATTAAACATAGCTTGCAAGATAAATATTACAAAGTTATTTCCTCCAAAATTAGCTTATTTTTTCAATCAATGCATAATTGTCAATCAACTGGCAGTATTCAAACAGCATTATTTTCATTGACTTTTTTTTTTTTTTTTTTGAAGACCGTTAAATATCAAGTATGTGCAAAAGGTCAGGATTGATGTAAGCAAAAAAAAAAAAAAAACCCAAAAAAAGGATGTAAATTAGCCTCTGCTTCATTTCATCGTTTGCGTCTCCCCAGATGTTTTGCAGCAATACAAACAAGATCCAAATGCTTAAAAGTGGATTCAAAATGATTTTGCAACCAAATATTGATGACAATATCAGAGAAAGACAATCGCTGGTGTTGGCGGTTGAAATATTCACTTTTAAACAACAGAGAGACGCGATCGGGTGGAAGTCGCTTTTATCAGACTTCATGCATGGTTGACTATTGCGCAAACTTCTGTATGTACGTCAACGCAAAATAATCCAAGAGGGGGCCGATTCAACTTTTTGGGGGTTTTCAATTAACACAAAAAAGATGGTTCAAATTAATTCATTTAATTTCGACCCAACATTTTGCGTTAAAAAAAAAAAAAAATAAAAAAGTTGGTTTGGTTCATTTTTGACCCAACTCAATTGGGTTATTATTCAATTAACCCAAAAAGTTGGGTCAAATGAGTAACCCACAAAACAGCCCGGAAAATTGGGTTTGTGGGTTTTTGATTTCACCCAACATTTTGGATTAAATAACTCCAAAAATTGGGTCGTTCATTCTTGAGCCAATTTGGGATATTTTTGACCCAGCGGCTTTTAAGACAGCATGTTCATATTAGCATAAT
Source organism: Festucalex cinctus (assembly GCF_051991245.1). Taxonomy (NCBI): domain Eukaryota; kingdom Metazoa; phylum Chordata; class Actinopteri; order Syngnathiformes; family Syngnathidae; genus Festucalex; species Festucalex cinctus. The sequence continues at coordinate 817,086 of NC_135429.1, forward strand.
TCAGCACATTCACTACAAATCTTGATTTTTTTTTTCCTTTTAAGGAAATCCGTTTGCTGTTTTGTGTGTTTATTAAAGGGATCAAAACAGGCATCAAAATTAAAATAGAGCATTTTCTCATATTCCGCTTCATAATAAATCACATAATTGGTGTGTATTTTTTGCAGAATGCAGCAAACTGCATTCTGGAAGAAACAATCGTACCAATGTCAATGTTATTGCATCAGGTTTGGCAAATCAAATTCATAAAGACGTTTGCGTGAAAACACGGACATGCAGGAGCGCGCAAAGACAAACATGAATCGCCCTAAAGATCCAAAAATGCAACATTCGTGTCTTGAAATGAAATGTTAGCTCATCCAAACACAATTTTATCCAGAGAAAATTTCAACAAGCAATTTACTATGAAAAAAAAAATATTTCAAGTATTGCCGCCCCCAATGAAAGAGTACATCATAAAAAAAAAAAAGTATAAGAGCATGCACTTCCTGTTAACCGCATTGGAAAAATGCATCCGGGGAGTCCAGTTTAAGAAGCAGGAGGGAAAAAAAAAAGAAAAGAATCCCAAACATTTTGCACATTTGTTACACAATAATACACAGTGATCACAAAACGAAATGACAAGCTTCACAATATTCATGGCTTTTTGTTTGCTTTTCTACACAATATACAACCATTTATTTTTTGTTTCAGTACAAGGGAGGAAAATGCTTATGTACAATAAGTCATTATTACTTCAAACCTAGCAAATATCGTGTCATTTATCTCATAGTCAATACATTTGTTTATTTTTATTTTTTTTAAACTGCAATAGAAAGTAATAACAACTCAGAAGAGGAATTCAGTCGGCAGAAATAAAAAGACTTTCAGGAGGGGGGGGGGGAATTCAAAATACAAAGGTGTGGATGCAAACAGAGAAAAAGAGAGAGAGACAGGAGCTTTTTTTTTTTTTTTCCGGTATTAACTTTAGCTTTTTCAGCAAAAAGGAGATGCATGAGATTAACTTTAAAAACCAAATGGCGAGCGGTATTAAAAAAAATCACCCAGACATAAAAAAAAAGGAAAATATATCTGGAGAACTGTTCGGATAAAGGGAAAATGGATTTTTTTGATTTGACTAAATAAAAATGGATTTTGTCCAAGTGTAAACTTTCGTTTACATCTTTTCTTTTAGGTAGTTTCAGAGTCTTGCCGAAGACTTTCCTCCCGCTCGAATGCTGTGACCCAGTCACGGCCTGGATTGTTCAAGCATCATCATCGTCATCATCATCATCATCCCCACGTTACAATTTGACTGGAGAAAAACTCAAAGCCACTGGCACCCATAATGATACATGTAGAATGATGTACATGTGTAGAAGACAAGGATGGGCATTAATGACAGATTTAATAAAAAAAAAAAAAAAAAAATCTAGATTAATGACAAATCGTGTCTTGAAGCATTGAAAAATGGGGTGCACTACTTGGGTGCAACCATCAGAGGCACTGTTTGTAGTCGAGTTTGTAGTCTGAAGAAGAACATGCGTTACAAGTGCCTTGATAAATGTGATGATACATGAAATAAAATATTAAAATAATTAAAAAACTAAAAGAAAGCTAACTTATCTCTACATTTTTGTGTTAACTAAACAAAATACAAATGCGTGTGTTAACATGGCAAAGAAATAAAAGTCGGTGATTAGGTAAAGAGGTGAACTTGGTTGTTAGCTTAGCTTCAATCGCTAATTTTTTACCAGCACATGGATGTGAGCTGCGCTCATATAAAGGTGGAAGATGACACTTGTTAAAAACTTGGTGCTGTGGCTGTCTTCTAATTTAACCAGCAATAATAAATTAGTTCTTTAGAACAATAGTTTGAAAGTATTGTTTTACTATTTAGCTTGGCTTAGCACTCAGCTGTGAGTTGCTAGTTAAAAAATTAAAGGTGGCTACGTGACTTTGGATACAGCATACACTCGTCAAAACTACGTGCCGTGTTCTTCCAATTTCGCTTTAAAAATTGACTTTCCCTTTGAAAGTTTTTTTTTTTGTCTTAGCGAATTCAGCTCAGCTACAAGCTGCTAGCGTAACTGAGAGGTGGCTATGTGGGTGGAGCGCTGCATAAACTTGTGAAAACAAAGTGCTGAGAGTTAAATTCTTTCAATTTAAACAAGAAATATTTTGTTCTTTATAAACAATGGTCTGATAGTATTCATTCTATTTTGCTTAGCTTAAACCGCTCGCATTTGACGCAGAGTTGCTAGCTCAAATGAAAGACGGCTACGTGCATACCCACATCAAAACTAAGTGCTCTTGTTGAAATTCTTTTCGCTCTTTATTCTAAACATTTTAAAGTATTGTTTCACTCTTTAGCTACAAGCGCATAGATGGCTAAAGAATAGTGATTGACATACTAGCTCGCACGGACCAATTATGCCCAGTATGTCATCTTAAGTGCAATACTACAACGAGCTCAACAAGTACCACTGAGTGAGGTTGTGAAGCTCACCTTTAAGGACGAGTCATGACGGCATCGTCACCAAAGGATGCCAACAAGCACTTCAGGGTGCGTTCACACTTACTTGGCAGGATTAGCTAGGTCAAATTAACTCTGGTATGAACAACTCTGATATTGTTATTATAGAAATGTAACTTTTGTTAAACTGGCTCACCACTTCAAATGTATCCTCAGTGGGAAACTTGTGGTCTGATGAGAACACCACCAGTGTGAATGCTGAATACCCGAGAAATAATCACGCGTGTGAACGCAGCCCAAGTGTTTGTTCAAAATAAACCAACCGCGAGTTAAGCTCCACTTCGAACATTTCATCGGTTTAGCCCGCCATGTGAGATGGTGATGGCATGCAAGTGCAACACAATGTAACTTATTAATATGACATCATGAACTGCAACAGTAAACAAAACAACGGAGGGCATCCAGCATTGCATGTTCGTTTTTCTTGGTGCAGCTTTGTGTTCTATTTCCCACAAAAGCGAGCATTCTCGCTGGCAGCAGCACGTCTAGCTAGCGCCACCCTTTCAGGTACCGTTACCAGCATGGATAGTAAGGAACCAAAAAGTGCAACCCCAAAAAAATCTTTCAGAAAAAAATAATAAAAATGTGCGTACCGTTCATAATTGTGTATACTGCAGTATACTAGAAGCTCAGTTAGCAAGCTAAGCTAACTATTCCACACATTTGTAACATTCTGTTACAAGTTCCACGTTGTCTCAGTAACAAACGCCTTGTTTTCCCCTAGACTCCTTCTTCAATTTATTAATGGGCGTACAATGCACATTTCTTAGCTTTCATTTATGAAGTGATCGCAATTTGTTCGACCTTTTACTTGTTTCCAGTGAAATGCTGTCGGCCGCCACTGAGAACGCTCTCATTCCCCTGATCCTTATCCAACTCTTCCTCCTCCTTCACAAATTCTATTCCAGGAATAATACTGCACTTTGTCTGAACACTGATTGTAATGCTACTGTGCACAAGGTTGTAGCTTAAGAGCAGTTAGCGCACAAATAATATGCTGACGTAAGAGAACGTGTTTAACACATTCTAAGAACATTCTAAAGATGGTACCGTTAGCCTGAGAGGACTGTAAAAAAAAAAAAAAAAAAAAACCAACCAGCATTAACGTCTGAAGAGTTCAAATATGTCAAAGCCATGCGATTAGCTTGCATGCTGGCTGTGTGGACCCAGCACACACGCTTTGGGGAAACGCCTGTGAAAGCTGCGCCTTCAAAAAACTGACTTCCTCGTTGCGTCACATGGTCCCACCCTTAGTCTGAGGCAATAACGCTAGCTAGTTACAGATTTTCACACAAGTTTCATGGTTAGAAGGTCCCACGAACGTGAACATCTTAGGCAATGTCAGATGACTAACAAGCAAACATCTTTCGTTCTTGATACAGCTCTTTTGAAATATTTCAGAACAAAATAAGTACGGCAGAATAGGGGCAAACAGCAGAGATGAGTTGCTAGGTTGCTAAATTAGGCCAGCTAGGTGTGGTACAAGCTCAGCTGCATCTCAATAGTATGGAAATGTATGGCGATGATGGAACATGTAAAAATGAATACTAAAATCTGAGACAAAAAGGAAATAAAACGTCTGCTTGGTGTCCCATTTGATCCTGAAATGATCCCGCTAATGTAGCCTGGACAGTTTTGCTCCTTTCCCACAGCATGACATACTCGCGGCTCAAGATGGCCGTACTCGCTGCTGATGTATTTCAACTGGTAAAAAACAAGAATTGAAGGAAATTTGAGGTTTTCGGAGCCTTGGCAGTCCGGTATCCAATACTGATAGAAACAATTTTAGAAAGTAAAAACCCCGCCACAGGTTAGCATTAGCCACATGTGCTTCTACTCAACTGGCTTCCTCGCGAAGCTCATTTGCTTGCTGGTTGAGTAGAAGCGCCTGTGGTTCAAGCCAAATTGTGGCAGTTTACTTCCCCGACCTGGATTTGTCGCCTCTGAATTTTGACATGGGAAACTGACCGCTTTTAACCGAGGCAACGTTGCGCAAAGACAGTTTCCCACAGTCTAATCGAGCTAACCCTCCTTGATACCATCACATTTCCTATCAATTCTTGGACAAGTTTAGACGTGGATGGACAAATTCAGGTAAGTGTACTCATGCTTTTACCTTCTTCGCCGAGCAGCTTCCGCGTTGGCTGGTTCGACCAAACCGCAGCAGGGAGCAGCAACATGCAACTTGAGGTCCAACATTCCAAGAGCAACACCGCCACAGAACATTAGAAGTAAACCAGAAAACCTGTGACTCTCTGATAGGCCCTAAGCCAGCTTCCAGACCTTAAGAGACTCTTAATTGTAACATTCTTTTCCTCTTTTTTTTTTTTTCTTTTTTGTAAAAAAAAACTTTTTTTTTTTTTTTTTTCCAATTGGAAATATGCAAAGTGCTCCTCTGGAGTGAGGCAACTTGTGTGCACAACATGCACACAATGATTGATCCATGTCTCTCCCGTAAAAGATATAATCCACATCCTTTGTTTTCTCCCTCTTACGCTCGGTATCTATACATAATCCTTACAGATATTTTTTTGTTTTGTTTTTAGCTTTGTTGATTATTATCGTCTCCCGAAGGCAAATACCTCTCAGGTCCGCCAACGTTTCAAGAAGAGACGCCGCAAAAAAAAAAAAAAAAGAAGAAGAACAAATAGGAGAGGGGGGGGGGGATACTGGGGAGTGGAAGTTTTGGGGTGACGAGGGCTAAGAATCCGAAAATATAATCCCAAACGTAACAACTAAAAACCAGAATTCAAGGTTTGTAAGTTACAGAATCTGGTTTGGGTGCACAAAATGTGCTTCCACTTTCAAGAGTGGAGTCCTTTTCACATTGAAAGAACATGTGACGTGAAAGACGAGCTGCTGGGTCGAAAGGGTCCATCCAGTCTGTGCATAACCGAAAGGTAGTCGAGGCTTGGCGGGGTTGGGAGGATGGAAGCGGGAGGGCCGTCGCATCCGCTTTCTGAAGCCGCCTTCTGAATCCTTGGATGAGTTTTGTCGTTGACGTCCTCGCAAAGATCCCAAAAACCTCCTCTGGAGTGTGCATTGTTCTGCCGGAGCCGTCCCGTGTACATCCATTTTGTGAGTGGGGATATCTGGAGTCGGAGATGCGGGTGACAAGCAAAGGAAAAAATCGTTCCGAGATGCCAGCACCCTTTCCCGTTCGTTAATATTTGGGATGCCCTTATGACTTATTTTGATGAGATGACGACGATGTGGATGCTCCGTCCTCAGCGTCATGTGACCGTAACGCGACACCCTTTTAAGTGCGGGCTCTTCGTTTTCTTCTGAAGAACAAGCGGAGCCGTATGGAACTAAATATTATTGTCCGGACCAGAATTCACGACTTGGAAACTTCCATGAAGCTTGAAAGTTGCATAGTAACCAGAGCGCTTGTTGATCTTCTGTTACTAGCAATACTCCAATCGAAGCTTTATATATGAGAGGAGCAAAAAAAAAAAAAAAGAAAAAAAAAAAGTTATATGATTAAAAAGTTTAACATAAAAAAAATAAGTGCTATAATGGGAAATACAAAAAAAATTGAGATGTGCTGACATTTTATTGTCTTTACGTGACTTTGTTGGGTTTTGAATGGGTCAGTTTTAGGTAGGCACATGGACAGGCACTGCATGCGATGGGTGGGGCCTCGGGGGGTTGTTTTGGGGTGGGGGGGGGATATATCGGCTGATGGTGGAGTGCTTCGATGTGGGGGTAGAACAAGAGGGCCCAGGGCGGGCTTGTCTTCAGATGGGTCATAGGGCTGGTCGGGGCTCATTTCTGTCCGGTGATGGACTGCGATATGGATCTGGGCGGGATCATGTCCAACAGGTACTCTCTCTGCCGGTCTGCTAAGCTGGCGCTCTTATGGGCGCCGACTGCCGCTGGGTTCAGATAGGCGATATTTAAACCTGTGGTGACAAATTGATGTGCAAAACAATATAACTAAACAAAACAAAATAAAACAAGTGTTCTTTTATTGAAGCGTATTGCATTCACTTAAAAAAAAAAAAACTAACAATTTTTTTGGAGGGACTATTTTTTTGCGCATTTTTGTTTTTTGTTTTTTTAATTTTCAGATTTTCTGAATATTTTTTTTTTCCTGTTTTATACTGAATACTTTTTTTTCTATCATAAAAAAATCAGAAAAGCTGGGAGGAAAAATATTATATAATATATGGCGGACACTTTCCCGCAAGCCAGTATTGATAATGTTTATGCTTTTTTTTGTTTTTGTTTTTTTTGTTTACTGTATACTATCATTATACTATCAGTATATGATATATCAGCATCAGTATACTATCATAAGCTAGGTTAATCCTTTTATTGAGTATACAAGTATACAATGTCAATTGACCGGCTTGATTTTAGTAAGCTAACAGTTGAGTTCCTATGGAAGCGTATTGCATGTGGGAAAGAGTCCGCCATTAGAGAATCTGTTTTTCATAATATCTTTATTTATTTATTTTTCTTTATTTTTCTTTATTTTTTAATTTTTTTGCCCTCCCAAAAAATGCTTGGCAATGTGGGAAAAAATGTTTTTAGCATTTAGCCTACAAGTACGAATGTAATCTAGGTTTATCGTTTTATACGTTCGAACGTGCTTGCAAATACGTTGAAACGAGTTTGCCAGCTAAAAATGTTAACTCCGCATGAGCAGTTCCACACTTCTGTTCCAGTTTTGTTTCATGATACACTAAAATGAGGCCAAGAAAAAGGTACCTGGGATGTTGTAGATCTGGCGACGGCTATCGTGCTGCAGTCTGCTGCTGCTACCGCTGCCGCCTCCGCCGCTGCCGCAGTGCTTTGCGCCGCTCATCCCCATCAGGCTGCTGGCCACGGACAGCTGAGAGGCCTGGGCGAAGTTGGACAGGACGCCTCGCGCAGAGTTGGACAGACTTCTCTGCATAGAAGCCTGAGGTTGAGGAGCCTGAGGAGGAAAAGATGCGCTTGGCTTGCTCAACTCAATCAGGTGAGTTTTCAGCGCACTAAAACACCGACACCATTGTCACACACACAACAGCGTTGAACACGTATGTAAATGTGGAGGATAAAAATGTATTTATTCATTCACTCACTTATTTTTAATATTGGTCCTCCATACGTACATGGCCCAGTTGTGATGAAACTCAATTGTCCCAGGCTTGAAATTTGCTGACTGAGGCTTCCCTCTGACAAACGGTGTCCCAACATTCACCTGACTTGCTCAAGTGAGTATGAACCAGAGGCAACCGGCTGCTTCCTTGCCCCCGGGGCTTCACTATGCCAAACAGCATCGATTCGTAACATACCACTTTGACTTGCTCAGGTGAGTTTGAGCCGGATTAAACCGCCTGATACGCTGTCTCGCGCGTTACGATGACGAACAATATCGTCACACAATGCTGAACTTGCTCAGGTGAGTATAAACTGGCCTGAACCGCCCGCTCCATTGACACAAGCGTCAGCTGCTTTGAGTAGCAAAGCTTGTAGCAACATGCTGTTGACACACAGGCATTGAAATGAAAGACATTCTTTAAAGACGGAAGTTGTGGTTCTGAAAAACGGCCCAAATTGCTTCATTAAGGTGTCCAAAGGACATTTGAAATATTTGGAACATGTTTTACTTCGATGTGGTATGTAACCTTTTTTCCATCAAGTGCTTAAACGATCCCGACGCAAGTGATGCAACATTGTCTTCGGAAAGGACATGATGTGCATTTTTTGCAATCGTCTGCCATTGAGCTCCAAGCAGGAATCGTGAAAGTTTTGGAGGCCGCGTACCTGGCGCAGAGCATGATGTCGGATCAGGGAGTCAGTCTTGGAGGCGTTGGGGCCACTGGGGGCCGAGCTGGGTGAGAGGGCCGCCTGTTGCAGCCTCTGTTCGATCTCCTGAAATGGAAGCGGTCATATTTAGGAACAAATATGCAACTAGAGCTGCGAGCAGCTATAAAGGGCCCTCGCATCCCGGGCCACGTTGGAGTCCTTGCACGTTGGGGTACTTGCACGTTAGGGTACTGGCACGTTGGGGTACTGGCATATTGGAAGCAAAATTTCTTTGAAAATGGCATAATAAACGTTTACATGTAGAATATTTTTTTTGCCAGTGTGTGTCAAGCTCAACGGGTTTTGGTGATTGTTAAGACCTGCAAAAATCAGCGTCCTTTTTTATTTTTAGGCAATGAGTTGCCCTGATTGGTATTTTTTGTAAAAGTGTATATATACATCATCGCTCGTTGTACTCATTGCACAATGTTACTTTTATTGTCCAAAGGGGCAATCAAAAATGAATAAAACAAAATGGAAACGTACATACGTTTGGATCGGTGTGAAGCCAGTGAACAATTTGAGTGGTGGAAACTAAAAGAATATTCAGAAATGACTTAGTCATCACACTTAGAATGAGTTTACATTTTTTTGTACAAAATACCGTATGTGGGTTTTTTTTTTTATATAAGCCTCAAGGGCTAGGTGGCGTTGTATTTATAACTGAATGTTGTCATCGAGATACCTTCAGGCCTTGATTATAAGCATACATGTCAAGTGTGGGATTTTTTTTGGAGCATGTACCGTGGAGTTATTAAGCATATCCTTCATTCACGATATTGCTTTTAATGTCCACAGAGGCTATCAAAAATAAATAAAAATATATATATGATTGGATAAGTCTGATGCCAGTGAACATTTTGAGTGGTGGAAACTAAAAGAATATTCATAAATGACTTAGTTATCACACTTAGAATGAGTTTACATTTTTTGTACAAAATACCGTATGTGGGGTATTTTTTTTTATGCCTCAAGGGCTAGGTGGCGCTGCATATATAACTGAATGTTGTCATAGAGATAGCTTCAGGCCTTGACGATAAACATACATGTCAAGTTTGGGATTTTTTGGAGCATGTACCGGGGAGTTATTAAGCATATCCTTTTTCAGTGCGAAACACAAATTTTGATGCCCCGCCTTCATCATATAGTATTTCGAAAGGTCAAGATTTTTCCCCCTGTCGTTGGCTCAGGTCTTGACATGGTCCAGGTCAAGTCTTAACTCAGTCAGATGAAACGTGTAGGAGAAGTGGGCAAAAGTCTGCGCCCTGTGAATGTGCAAAAATTGTCAAAAATGGGACATTCAAAAATTCGTAGCTCACTTCCTGTTCATTTTAGCATATGGGTCCAAGAGACTTTTTTGTAGGTCTTGGGCTCCCTCATACACCTAAAAATATTCGTCGTTCTTGCTTAAACGTACAACCGGGGCTGCTTCGTTAAAAACTTCTAGGGGGCGCTATTGAGTCATTTTTGTAAAAATAGCACAATCAACAATAAAATATTGCTCATTTTACCAGGCCAGATGTGTGTGCCAAGTTTCATGAGTTTCTGTGCATGTTTAGACCCTCAAAACTGGCGTTGTTTTCTTGGCGAACAGCGCTTAGCCACACCCACAGCAATTCGCGAAAACTCACAAACTTCGTGTTGTGACATCATGAAGGCCGAAACCCTCATCTGAGCAAATATGAGGTAGGTCCAGTTAACGTGTTTGGAGAAAAACGTAGAAGAAAATTCGTAAGAAAAAAAATTGCCACTAGGTGGAGCTATCAGTTAGATGAAATATAAGTTAGTAGATGTCTTTAGGGCTGGACTCTCATCAAATGTGTGAAATTTTGAGAAGATAGGATCATCTCGGCCAAGTTAATGCAGCTTTTATTTTCACGAAAAATCTTCAGACTTTGCGTCACCGTAGCGGCCACGCCCTTTGGCGAAAAGTTACAATATTCGGTGTGGGGCATCATCAACATCTTAAGGCTTTTCTGACCAATTTTCAACTGGATCCCTTCAACGAGCTCAGCACAGTAGCTAAAAACGTAAAGTATGACATTTATTGTAACCACTAGGTGGCGCTATATGTAGAACTGAATTTTATCATATAGATGTTTTCAGGCCGTGACTATTACGTTGCCTGAGAAGTTTGAGATTTTTTGGAGCTTGAACATGGGAGTTATTAAGCATTTGCTCTTTCTGGAGAAATGAAATTTTAAAGGCAATATTTGATGCCCCGCCCCCGTCATATAGTATTTCAAAAAGGCAAGATGTTTTGCCCAGTTGTTCTCTCAGGTCTTGAGATGATAAATGCCAAGTTTGAAGTCAATTGGATGAAAAATGTTCGCAAAGGGGGAAAAAGCATGACCACAGTGAATGTGCCAAAATAGGCCAAAATTGGACATAAAAAAATTCATAGCTCACTTCCTGTACATTTTAGCTACATGGTCCCAATAGACTTTTTTGTGCGTCTCGGGGTGCTACACGTGCCTGCCAATTTTTGTTGCTCTAGCTCAAACGTGCCGGGCTTGGTTTTTATTTTTCTACGCTAGGGGGCGCTATCGAGTCGCATTGTTATGATGACTTAATAATATCAAATTTTTCGCCGGGCCTGAGGAGTGTGCAAAGTTCGGTGAGTTTTCGTGAATGTTTAGGTACCCAAAATCGCGATCGTTTGCGGAGAATAAAGAAGAAGAATAATAATAATAATAATAATAATAATAATAATTTTTACAAAAACAATAGGGACCTCGCAGCGGTCGCTGCTCGGGCCCTAATTATCATATAAACTATTTATACCATGTCCAATTTTGATTAATTGATATTTTCCACAGTTGAATTTTGTCTGCTAGCTTAATGCAAATGCGATCAGGATTATTAACTGATCCAAATCTAATTGCATTCTCCCACAATGCAACAGTCAATAATTTTAATTGAGTCTCCAATCCAAACAACAGTTCAATCATATCTTATCGTATCTCTAAATGTAAAAAAAAAAATACTACTGAAATGGTCTCCATGGCAACAAGGTTCCCTATAACGAGAGGAAATATTTGAACGGCCATTTGGATGCTGACCTGCTCTTGCTGCAGGGCCTTCACGAAGGCATTCTTCAACCTGTTGGTGTGCTCCGCCTTGAGAGCCTTTTTCTGATTGGACATCATGCACTGCTCGCACAGGATCCGCCCGCTTTTCTCCTGCTTCCAGTGGGGGGTGAAATCAGTTCGGCACTGGGCACAGAAGAACGGCTCCATGCGGGAAAGCGTGCCTCGCAGTTTACCTGGGGATCAAAAGTCCAGGACTAGAAAACAACTTGCAGACTAACATTGATGTCAATCACATCATTTTCTCCACATTCAACTGGTGGCTAAGATTCATCTGGAATGTTTAGAAGCGGACTTGCCCAAACTGGCTTCTAGCATACATCAGCAAATGGATCTGCGTAGCAAACAATCTCGGATTAAATATGCCAACATGCCCGAGTTGTTGAGAGACGGATAAAAGGGATGTAACGATATCCAAACATCACCAGACGATATTATCACGATATGAAGGCCGTGATACGATAATTAGCACAATATCGTGGGGAGGTCAGCGATCCAAAAAGGTCACAATATTGTTAAAAAAAAAAAAATATATATATATATCATCTCATACTAAAAAAAAAAAAACCCCCCACAATATTCTACTTTTATACATTAGAGAAATGAAAAACATTATAAAAATATTGGAAATATTTTATATATTGAGACATACTTGCTAATGCAAGCACAGGTTCACAAGCATATTACGTGTCCCCTTCATCTGACCATGAACGTGGATTTGAAACATCGAAGGGCCAAAACATGCCGTGTGAAAGGTCAACCTCACTAAAACAAATAGCCGCCAGAGGGTGGTAGAACTCTACAAATGGAAATCAACCAGACTTTTTTAACAGATTTATTTCTTGTAAATTTCAGATTTTTTTTCTACCAAATTTGAAAGTTTTTTCTTCTCCTCTGAATATTAGCCCCCCACACTTCCCCAAAAATATTTATACGTGACCCGCCGTACTAATTTGAACACATTTTTTCTTTTTTTTCTTTGAACTGACGTTGGATTTGGCATACGAAAGAGAGTGGCAACTTTTCCACTGAATATTTTAGATGGAGGAGGAGCTTGTGTGTGTCATGCGTGTTGACAAGTGGACGACAATCCAGGCAGGGAGTCGGCGTGTCACCTTTGAACCTCCAATGCTTGTGAGAACCAGATAGTTGGCTGAGGATGCTTACCCTGACTGTCGAGGACGCTTTGCACCACCTCCTCCAGGCCCACCATGTAGATGAACTCGCTGTTAGCGGCCGACGGCAGGAAGTGGAGGAGCGGGGCGGGCGGCTTGGGCGGCGGGATCTCCAGCAGCGTCTTCTCCAGCTGCTTTCTCAGGGCGAGCTTGGCGGCGGCCTGGCTGCTGGCTTGGTCCACCATGGAATTGACGCCTCCGCTGGCGGAGCCCGACAGGTTGGACGGGCTGACGGCCGAGGCTCCGCCCAGGCTGCCCGCCACCCCGCTGGCCCCTGCCGCCGCCGCCGCTTGCATGTGGGCCAGGTTCATGTACATGGCGCTGGAGCCTGATCGCTGCGATGCTGCCACCTGCTGGCTGGCCTGTGTAGGAGACACACAAATATTTGGCCTCAATAATGATAAGCATTTTGCACTTTTTATTTATTTATTTACTGTTGCTTAAGTAAAGCAGTTGAATGCCAACTTGTGTTTTTTCAACCTGTGCTTCAACTTGAGTGCATAGCGCAAGTACTTTTGACACATTGGCAAGCGAATAAGAAAATGATCAGATGAATACAATGATTGGGCACATTTACCACACCCTGTTCGACATACCAAACCACTTGATTGTTATATTTATAGTTGTGATATTCGAGCTGCCAAGGAAAGAACCTGATTTTCTGCTTGGTCTCGACGGTGAAAGTGATGAGATTTTACAGCTCAGTAGATTCATCACTCGCTTTAACAAGGCTGAGCAATTAAAGTTTCAAGGCCCATCCCCACTTATATTGTAATAGCCTGTAAAAAGTGGCAGGGCATGACTCACTTCTGCAACAAAAAATACTGCCCAAAAGATGAAGTCACATTTTTCTTTGCTAGGTATATCCTCCAGAAATTTTGAAACAATGACTTCACTAACTTTTCAATCACTTCAAATGAGATATTGCTTGTTTCCACCGGTGGCTTATTAGATTGCTCTGCCACAGTGAACGACTCCAACATGAATCTTGCTAGTCAAAAGAAAGGAAGCACTTCATCGCACACTAATTCATTAACTTCTACTTAACACATTTTCAGGGAGGCCATTTTTTTTGTGGCCTTCCAGTTGCAAAGCCATCAAGTAGATTTTACAATTTGGGGATTTATTTAAATGTTGCTAAATTTTCATTTTATTCAGAAAACAGGTGAGCCATGATTGCTCATTACCTGAGCAACTATGATGTCATTTTGTCGACGGCAAAATGGCCGCCCACTAAGATCAATAAAAACAGATAGATTAAGAACATACAACATATTACTATAAAGGCAATTTTACAATTTTTTTAAAAAAATTCTTAATTTTTATTAATAAATTATTATTATAATTAGATTTTTTAAAAGCCCATTTTGGCTGTTTTTTTTTATTTTTTTTTTTTAATCTACTGTCATGTACTTGTATTGCTTTTATTGTTGCAGTTACTGTGCACTTTGAGATTTATTTTAAAAATGTAAAGTGCATTATAAATCAAATTCATTATTATTTCAATCTCTAGTGGGAGGGGCTAACGTGTAGAAAGGACAGGAGCTTGCAAATACTGTAATGAATAATTATTTATAAAAATAATATTGAATAATTAAAACTAACTAACTGAATTAATTCATCAATGTGTACATAAGAAATAAAGTATTTTTAAATTATGATTAAAAATATGTAATTTCTGCAGCAATACCACCAGTTATTGTATTTGAACCACATAGGGAAGACGAGGGCTAGTTGTCACGTTGCAATTTTCTTCTCCACCAGAGGGCGCAGCAAAAAAGTGCAGTGCTTGGAGATTTTTTTTTTAATTTTTCCCCAGGCAAGTCTTACCTGCTGGTAGCTGACGGCGTTACCCATGCTGGAGCGACCCATCCCGGGTTTGGAGAGCCGCTGTCCTTGCAACGTGGCGGGATTGGGAGCGATCACTCGCTGGGACATGAGCATGGGCGGCAGGTTGGAATTGGCTCCTGACCTGATGACTGTGTGACCCTGTAGAAAGACAAAATCATGTTTTGGGGACAATACATGCAGTATGTGTCTACTGTACTGTGGTGAGGGACTAACGTGGCTTCACTCTCGTTTAACACTCTTGCTAATCAGGGACTTCAACAATCTTTTTGTACTTTCGCACTGAGGAGACTAAAGTATTTTCTAACACGTTGAACAAATGCTTTTGTGAATCGTTTTCCTTCATCTATTGTAAAAAAGTGGATGACTAAAATCTACACAAGTCATTTGACCTTACTTATGAGACTCTAAATGGCCTGTAGGCACGCAAATGACTGGAATGGCTGTCTTTTATCTATAAACCTGTTAATCACAAAATATGGTTCCGTACCAATTATTCCATTTTAATAGCCTTTAAAAGGTACTAAAAAAAAAAAAAGAAAAAAGTTCTATATTCTAACATTTGCCAGTAGCCTTGTGTTGGGGTCTGCAAGTCATAGCTGTGCAAAAAACGTCATTTTTTTAACTAATTGTGGTTATTAACCAATTCGCAAATAAAATAAAGGTACAAGTCTGTCACGCAATAATGCTCACTTACTTTTTTTTTTTTTTTTGCAAAAATTGTCATCAGCGCTTCCATCACTCATGAAGTCTGCATTTTTGACTCATCACATATTTTTCATACACTTTGAATACAATTTCAACTTTTGGACGACTGGGAAGGGAAGTATGTGGAGAAATCTCAAAATCCAAAACGTTTGACCGCTTAAATCTATTTTTAGCCAGAGCTCGCCATGCCAAGCAGGTCACATAGACACCTTCTTAAAATAATCGCTTAAAATAATAATAAAAATAAATAAATAAATGAAGTGCAAAAAACAAAAAAATCACAGCCAATTATTTTAAGAGGGTGCCAATATATCACGATGGAAATTGTGCTAATGAATGAATTAATTTTAAGAATCAAATGCTACATTGGGATATGTAGAGGTCATTCTTTAAAATTATGTCTTTTTTTGATACTCATTATGATCCTTCAAGGGGGGAATTTAAATGACACTGTTGTAAATTGTTGTTTACTTTACACTCCAACTAAAAGTGATGCACTTGAACGGGGACGCTGCCTTGCTCACGGGTGAGTTGAAACTGACACCGGCCAATCCGCTGTACTGATAGTGGATGACTAGACAGAGGAAGGCAATATAAATAGTCAAGTATCTGTTGTCGGGTGATGCGCGATATACAAAGAGGCCAGCAGAGGGAAGTCGTGTGTTGATGCATGAAGCGGCAAGCCAGCAGTGCATCATCGTCGAGACAAAATGAGCGGACAAGACAGCACTCACACATGCGCACACATACACGCACAGACGCTGAATATTTAATACAATCTCAACATGTAATGGAGGAGCAGGGCTACATATTACAAGAACAAAGGCTTCCAGCAGGAGATGGGCTCATTAGCTCTCTCTCACGCACACACACACCAAACGCACTCAACAAAATTCATTATGATCACAAGCAGATACACAACTGGATTTCTATCTAAGGCTGTATATAGTCACCACTTGTGTTTCAAGCCAATTCATTGACTATTTCATAAAGTAAACATATTAGCATATTCCTAATGAAGAGGAGTTTAGCATGTAAGCTTTTCATTTCTGCCCAAATCAAATGGTGAATGGTTTGGATTTTGGATTGTGGCACAAGGTGCACTACTCACCTGTGCAGTGCGGAGGTTCTGGGGCTCCGGGTTGTGCATGCCTGGCCGGACAGGAAGCTTCCCCAGTCCAGGGGAGCCGTGGATGGAAGGAGGCTGCCCAGAAGAGGCGGCGTTCTGGACCACCGAAACCTGCACACAATCGTCACAAGTACACGAAGAAAGTCACACGCAATTATATCCGGCATACTGGTGTGTTCGACTGACCATTAAAAATGACATCAGCAGTTACGACTTCAAAAACAACAGTACTTCCTTGACACCAATCATGACTTGCTACTGGCCAAGGATTTGGCGCCATCTTTTGGCATTACAGAAAAAGTCCGCAAATAATTGAATGTAAATACATTCTTATGGGGAGTAAAGAATATTGAAATAAATTGATTCAAGGGACTAAGTGAGACTAAGTTTGCACATCGCTCGTCAATATAGTGGCCAGTGGTTGTGGCTGGGTTGGCTGCTAAATGTTATTTTATTTTGGTTGACAGTTCAAAGAGCAAGCGGTCACAACGTTGAAGCCGGTCAGTTCATCATAATTGTGCTTTTCAGCATTCCCACATATGTTATTGTGATTTTTATTTTCCACACTTTTTTGCCGTGGAACAACTCCCACGCAATACTTCCGATTTGCACCGTTCAAATTTCAACGTGCTTCAAAAATTCTCACCTCCCAGGGTATATATAATTTGATTCCACATTATTTACAGTACAAGCACAATTAATTTAACGTTAAATATCAACTTTTCCCCATTCATTTTCTTTTTCATTTTGGGACTGACAGTGAACTTTTTCTAAGTGTTACTTCCACGCCCACTCCATACATATAACTTTTACGATTACCAGGTGTCTGATACTGCTCGGTGGCATAGTTGGTAAAGTGCATTGTCCAGTAACCAGGTCATAATTTCATAATTTATCTCTCAATTTACTTCATAAGCATTCACATCTCAGCATTCCCACACAATTTCTCCAGAAATGGCACTTAGTCTAGTTCATTTATGCAACTCGTCTCCTTTTGTCAGCAAAAAAAAAAGCCCACTGATGACATAGAATCAAGTTAATGAACATTTCCACAAATACTCGCATTTAAGAAAAGAACTGCAAAATATCCTAATATGGAATATGATCAGTGTCAACTAATTGATGAAAATGATTTGTATATGAAAGATGACTCCCTCTCCCTGTAATCGACTGACCTTCTGCACCACATTCTCCTTCTGCATTTGACTCTGCCGGAGCTTCTTGAGCAGCACCAGGCGAGCCTCCTCCAAACGGAGCTCCTCTCTCAGAGCTTTGATCATCTGCTGCCTCTCTTCGCCCGTCTTACCCTACAACAAACGCACGCGCCAGCCATGTGTCACATCATTTCAGAGATTCAACACAAACTGCGTTTTTTTATTTTTTTATTTACTATGTAAAGTGCCATGCAGATGATCTATTGACGCAACGTCCTATTAGCACATGAATTATCCTGATTAATCCAGAACAATTAAGGCGGGACTTTTGACAGCCCTCACAATGATGTTAATCAGGGTTAAAACAGATGTGCAACACAAAATGAATTAATTAGCAAATGACTTTGCCGCACGCCAAGTGCGTCGGGCGCACAGGGGAGGCGAGCGTTTTACCTTGAACATGTCCAGGTTTGCATGGTTCAGCCGCTCTTCGGGGCGAGGTGTTGCTCTGGGACTGGATGCCTCGTTGTCTGACAGAATGATGACGTCTGGGGAGGGAGTTCGTCTGTCGTGGTCTGTGTCGCTGAGTGAGAAGAGAGAGAAAAAAAAAAAGTTGCCTTTGAGTAACAATTCCTCCCCTCAATATTGCAATTGCGATTTAACATGATTTGTTGAAGTTCTCTTCCCACTCTTTTTTTTTTTTTTTTTTTTTTTTAGTGATAAATTAATCTGTATTACACTAAATAAAAGCGCCCGAGGGACTAATTGGCCGCCGATTATAATCAGCTGATTACTAGCCTTCAAACATCGACCAATTGGGCTAAATGGCCGATTATTGTCATTATCAAAGAAAAACGAAGTTTCCAACGCTATGAAAGTACCCTGAATGCACCATTTTGCTTGCGTAGCATTAGCAACTAGCAAGTGTGTAGCGCATGTTATTCTGGTGTCCCTAAGTGTCCTTTAAGCTGTTTCATGACACCTCAGTTGGAGTTAACTGTAAAACTAAATACACAATGTTAAGAATAAGAGTCACATCGACTGTATATTTAATACAAAACTTGCTTCGTTTTTAAAACATCGCTAGACTAACACCAACAGGAAGTTATTCAATGCTAAACCACCACAATTAAAGTACAAGTTGGAATTTTTTTGCAACTACAACATGCCTTAAGGGTTGCACAAAAAACTTGGGAGGTTGAACAATCCAAGAGTTTTAAATGGTGGAGCGAGACTGAATATTTGGTGCATTTGAGATAGCTGCTTGTGCTCGTCACAGGTTGACTGGCTAGGGTATTGTTAGCTGCGAGTTTTCTGGTTTGCTGCCAGCTGGAAATGATGAGATGTTGATCCAGGAGTTGACCGCCAGCAGCCACGGGGATGAGTGAGACTTGAAAAATAAAGAAATAAAACTAGCAAAGTCAAAGGTAACGAATGATAACATCTCGTGCAAGCAGATAGCTGCTAACTGGTTAGCTACAACCTCATGCTTATTCCTCTGTGGTAGAAAGAAGGAATGAGGTGAAAGTGCAAAAACATGAGGGATGGTATTGGTATTGGGCTGGGACGCATCCTTATTTCAACGTAGGCTATCGGTACACACGACGGCGGCCACTTTGTTGTCACTTTACGATCAGGAACATAAGGCACACATCTGACAGATGCCCATTAAGAATTGATTTATCTATTTAAATTCTTTTTATTGTTTGTACTCTATAATAAATGTATTTTTAAACAAATGGAAAAAAGCTAATAGAAATTTGCCATTATTTTCATGTAGCATTTTAAGGAAAAATGCTATTTTGGGAAATGCTATTTTGAGGGGGAAATGCGAAAAGTACTAGTGGCATTGGTACTTGCTTTTGATGACTAGAGTTCTCATACGGGTATTGGTCTGGGGAAAAGAAAAAAAAAGTACCGTAGTATTGAACATCCCTAAAAAATGTGATTTAAAAATGTGCCTTATGATGATAACAGACTCATGCACTCTAATTGAATTTGCATGTTTCCCAGAATAATTGAAAGGCGGATGTCCTCCATTGTTCCCGCTGTTTACCATGTCACATTCCACTTTATCGAACTGACTGGCGGGTTTCACGGTGTTGCGCTGGTATGATGTCATGCTATTTATGTAACTGATGCAGGCATCACCGCCCAGTCTGCAGCCGCGGCGGATTGCCCCCATTACTTCAATTAAAAGTTGAACTGCAGTTGAGAGCTAATAATTCAGACTTACGGCTCTTCTATCAGACCATAACACTTAACAATCTTAAGCAGCACATTTAGCCAACTGCTCAGTAATAACCAAGCTTTAGGATTTCAGCATTATATGTTGAGACATTGATTAATAGTACTTCATTTATTTAATTTTTTATTTATTCTGGAACAAGAACAGAGCTGTATTCAAATGATGCGACCTTTAACATGACTACGCATTTCTGAATCAGAAATGCAAAAGAATGTAGCACCAGAGTGGTTAATGTGTCTCTCGGAATCAACATTACATCATGAAGTGGTGGGGGAAGGAAGTACAAGTACACCGTCCACTGATTCTGAAAAGGAGACTTGACATTTGACAGTTGAAAACTGGTGACATACATTTTCCAAGACTTTACAAATGGAGTTAAAAGCAAAGAATCTCAACTCTTTTTCCACTGTCACTTTTTTCACCCCGTTTTTTTTTCAGTTCCTTTCATTTCTAGTTCTATTGCTGTAGTTTTATTCTTTTGGTTGTTCTGGCAGTAAAAAAAAAATAAAAATAAAATGCTACTATAAAGAATACTATCAGGCAGGGGTGTCAAACTCATTTTTGTTGCAGGCTACTTTCCCTCGGGACGCCGTTATGACAGTGAAATCTCCTCCTCAATATTATTCCATATCGCTGGCGTCAGGCCAGAAACTCCTCTGACACAATTTGGCAAATTTCACTTTTACATTTTTTGTATTTATTTATTTTTTTTAACAAAGCATGGACTAAGGCTGCATGATTATGAAGAAAATACTAATCCCGATTATTTTGTCAATAATTGAAATCACGATTAGGACAACCATTTTATTTTTTGGTACCAAACAAGAAAATGTTTAAATGTAAAAAATATTAAGACATAAAAACTATGATATAAAAAAGAAAACCAATTGTTCATTCATTGGCATATTCTTATTGGTCCTTGCTTCGCTTCCCTGG
This sequence comes from Festucalex cinctus, assembly GCF_051991245.1. Lineage (NCBI taxonomy): Eukaryota > Metazoa > Chordata > Actinopteri > Syngnathiformes > Syngnathidae > Festucalex > Festucalex cinctus. Next base: position 837,687 of record NC_135429.1, read on the forward strand.
GATTAATGTGAGAAAAATAATTTTACCCACAAAATTAGAAAGTTGGTCCTCAAATAAAGTCACAGTTTCGCAAAACTGCTCTGCAAAAAAAAAAATACAAAAATAAAATAAAAATCAAGCCATGAACTTTCATGCCCATTTGAGTTACAGTATGTCAGTAAACATTCAAATGATAACCTTACCATCTCCGTCCTGCACTCATGTCCACCGGCTCATCCAGGATGTTCTCCTTTCCGTTCTTACTTGGTCCAACATGGCCGCCATGCCCTCCCAGTCTCAGACTGCCGTTTAGCTTCTCCTCATAAGCGGCGCCCATTAGGCTCTGATGGTGGAGCGCGCTCACGCCGGGGCCCTTCCCGTCTCCCAGAGGCCCCGCCACCTCCAGGGCCGCCAGGTCGGCGAGATCTTTGCGTTTGAGCAGCGCCAACATCTTGAGGCGCTCCATGGCCTCGTGGCCCTCCATTTTCAGCCGCTTGGCCAAGGCCTCCTCTCGCTCGTTGGGCGACTCCAGACCTCGCTTCAACAAGTTCAGCCTTAGCGCCTCCTCGGACATCTGCTCCATCCTGGAGAAAGGACACGACAGGACGGTTAGAAAACGATGCCATTCGGAGGCCAGCTTCGACCAATATGGATGACATTTTCCTTCCTGTTGCGCTCTACAACCAAACCAAGATGATTAAAAATGCATCAGTGAGTCACGCAAACACACTTGGTGACATGTTCCATCACTGAACACACTGTAGTTCATCTCAATTTACACCCACATACACCGCTTATGTGCCAGAAATACTCGCACGAGCGCCGAACATGGATTAAATATGACGATGAAAACAATCCCCCAGAATAAAAGGTACAATTAACCTCCTGTTTGAACAACAAGTGATTACTCATTTTGGTAAATTACTGACTTGAAAAAGGCGTGTTGAGAATTGAATAATGCATAAGTGTTCTACTTCCAGTATCACGGAAGTGCAGTAAAAACCACTGCAACGCGGATAATCAGAAAATATGAGCAGCTGATCATTCAGACAGAAGTGGGTTAAATAGAGCGTGCTAATAATAGCTTGGAACTCTGAACTCGACAGTGATGAATATTGGGATTTCCGCTGTGAGGGAAAATGCCCGTATTTGTGATGCTCTACCGATATGCGTAGAAAACATGCCAAATATGGCCAGCTCCATCCAAATGTATTTAAGAAACCTTCTTCATGTTCAAACAACAACAAGAAGAACGGCAAGCTCAGTCTTATGAGTGAATAAGGCTGGTCATGTGACTGGTCAGACATGTCAGAGGATGGCATCACAAAGAATACCTCACTGCATACTTAAAGTGACTCGTTTGATTGATGCGGTGTAACTATTTATGCGGCTGTAAGCTTGTGTAGCTATACACATAATGTAAATGTGCATTGCCATTCAATAATTGATTATCGAGAGGTAATTACAATTAATTAACTAAGAGTTTGAGTTTGCTTACTTTGCTGCATGAAAAAATGTCAATGTCTTTCATTAGACAAAAAATGTCATTTCTTGCGGTTCATGTTAAATATCGCAATAATACTCATATCGCTATATTCAGCAACTATATCGCATATCGCATGATTTTCCAATATCGTGCAGTCCTATCATGTAGCTAACTAGCTATACATATAACTACTGTAGCTAACTAAGTATACATGTAACTAGCTTCATGTAGCTATATCTCAAGTAGTCACAAGATGTGTAATTTGCCATTATGCCATCAAAGCCTTCCACATGTTCACAATTGACAGACAACTAAGTCAGTGCGGGTGTTTTTACACGAGCACACTTTGAAATGTCAATTCAAACATTAGTTCAAGAAACTTCTCCAGTATCAAATGAACTCTGGTGGAAGTTCAACTGTGAGGACAAATCGATCTGACCTCGATCAGCACCAACTTGAACTTCTCGCCCTGCTGCACACAGAGCGACACGGACGAATGCCACCGAACTGTCACATAGTGTGTGGGGTTCTGCGACTAGTTTTCATGACTGGCCATTCTCGGGAATAGGATAAATGCGGAGAACAAATTTCAATGCGCACGTCCATCCGATATCTTTATAAAGAGGATAAGTCGGTCGCGTACTTGACTAATTTGTGGCGTACTATTCCAAAGCTATCAACAAAGTTCGGTTTGGTTACATAGTTGTTGCCAGCATTTAGCACCGGCTCCAGTCAGCTAGCCGCTAACACGGCTAGCCGCACTAGCAACTAGAACTATTTAGAATTGTTCTTTAACCAAGCAAAACCGAACACCCAAATATTCGATAGTGTCAGCCCAATTGAAGATCGAGTGAGGCTTAAAGGAATTGAGGACAAAATAAGAGGGATATGGGAAGATGAGCTATGGTACATCCGCAAACACCTCACTTATGGCTAACTGCTGAAGTGTACACTTCGGAATTAAACAAGGAGCTTTTAATGACGTGGTTATCAATACAGCCCATCGTTAGGTGCGATTTCACTTTGCCCTCCTCTAACATTTATAGTATCCTTCTCCCATCAACATTATCCTATTTAACACAGAGGGGGGTGCTAATGATTACACAACAAAGCCTTCCCTGTTACTACTTCGTCACTAATTAATTTGTGACGCAGTGGTGGAGCCGAGTGGTCGCCTCCATTTGCTGGGAGAAAAACACAAGAAGCTCCTGCTCTGCTGAGCCTCCACCTTTAATGAGCCAGAGAGCGCCGCTGAGAATGGTGCTGATGAGCCAATCAGGGACGACCTTGCGCTGCACGTCAGTCGCTGACACCCCTTCACGCCCCCCTCGCCCGCCCTCCTCCTCGCGGCCATCGCCACCGACTGCCTTTACATAATATAATGACTGTTTCAGTCAGCTGCTACACAAGCCACACTCTTTCTCCTGTTTCTCCTCAACCCCACCCCGTCCTGTCTCATAATCCCTCCCACCGCCATCCGCTCACCCCACCCCGCCCGTTTTGGGCACTGTGCCAGGCCAACGCAATAAAAGAAAAGAAACAGGAGACACAGCTTGGAAGAAAAGTAAAAAAAAAGAAAAAAAGGTGAAGGTTGATTGAGGGTAGACATGGCGCCACTTTTCATCTTTTCATAAATCACGGGTCCAGGTCGCACAGGTAGACTTCTCCATCTTCAAAATGGACTCCTTAGAGCGGCGACAGTGTACGGAGGAGAAGGTCACTGTCATGAAACAGGCAAGAAAACGACGTCCGGAGACTCCAGACATCCACGTACTGCACGACATTCCAACAGACGGCAGTATTTTGTAACCCCTTCTCCTGTTCCAGCTGTATAGTACCACAAAGAAACCCCTCCCTGCTCCTCTACCCTCCCCCAATTCCTCAAACCAGTCGTCTTTTCCTCCCCCTCTCTTTCACTGTAAAAATAAACACATGCTTACTTTCAGGGCCCCTTACATGTAGCCAGGGCTTCATTTGTTCATGTTACACGGGCCAATCAGGAGTGACTGTGGAGTCTGTGTAGACATGTGCGCACAGGCATGTGCGAGTTGGGAGGGGGGGCAATTGGCGGGGGTTTTATTAAAAATAATAAAAGAGTGACACCGTCGAGCCACCTTGCAAACAAGAGTTTCTTTCCCCCTTCTTTTTGCACTGTCCTCGCATGGCTTTGTGTGCGCACACGGGGAAAAAAAGGAGACAGGGATGGCAGCTCTCTTCTGACATAATGCCAAATCTTAATTCCCCGCTCCCATCCCCCACGCGCACTCACACACACACACACACACACCGCGTTCTTTATGCACAGAGCTGACTGTTGATCAGATGGCTGCTGCTAAAATGTCGTCTGCGCAATTGAACCGGGCGCCCTTCCTCGGACGCCGCTGTAAACAAATGGCAAGGATCACCCTCCCGTCCCGGTCTCTTGCGCCTCGACACCGTGGTCAACGCCGTTTGCCAAACGGGCAGCGTGCCAAGCTGACTGGCTGTATTGGTAATAAGGCCATTTGCAACTGCAATGTGGAATCTGCTGCTCATTTCACGCATGGTCTGCGTCATGACAATTTATTTGGCTGATGCAACTCCAAGCCTCCCAGTACGCCTTTCCGCCTCTCCACCACCTCCATCCCGCCATCAGGGAAGCGTTCCCTTTCACTTTTGAATGGCTTGTTTCATCCGCTTATCACTAGACTCGACTTCCTAACCTTCTGCCAAAGATAAAAACTTTTCAATGCAGCTCCTGATCCAGTGTTGCTAATGTCACTTATGCCATCAAAATGGCGCCGTTACTCATGTTGGTTGTTAGATGGCGGGCATCTGGTGCGGTCATGAATCCAAAACGCAATCATGTGGGCAGCAAAGGTTTAGTCTAGAAGCAAAGTCCGATCGAAATTTGACAGCGCGTTTGCACACTGTCAATATTCGGGTTAAGGTCAAAATTCTTGTTTCGGAAACATTTGGGTCAGGAGAACCAATTTACATGCGTGAGCGGACACAACTACAATTTTCATTTTCACAAAAAAAAAAAAAAAACCTGCCTTGTTGAACACATCAGGTCGGTGTGTGGCCACGGGTAAGAAGAAAAAAAGAAACTATTTGCGAGGAGACTGAGGGCAGCCAGCAAATGGATTGCTGAAACAATGTAAGGAGGAACTGTGGAGTATAACATTGCAGTCACATGTGAAAGGTTAAGCTAGTGTAGCATGTGTTTATGCTTGTCATTTTTACCTGTGTATCATCAAATGATAATAAGTGACATTTTTTACATTTTCCATACAGCTTGTCGTGGTCGGCAGACAATCTCAGGCATCAAATATTACAATGGCAAAACTGTTCAAACGGTACATGACCAATTGAGCAGCAACACTTTCAGTCATTGTGACGGATCGTGTTAGTTCTCCGTGTTGACTTCCTCTATTTTAGTTTTGAAAATGATTAGTACAATAGCACAGTACATTATTGTTCACTATATTGAAATGTAGCCGTTGCCAGTGAGACAACTGAAACCCCCTTCATTTTTATACTTTGTCAGATCTCTCTCTTTTTCTCGAGTTATGATTGTATTTCTGGATTTAGCGAAGACAAACTGATCAGTTTGGCTCTTTTGTAAATTGGTTCGTCATCAAAGCAACAAATTAACTGCAGCCTGATGTCCTAAAATTGAAGTGCAAGCTGATCACATAAAAATAGGCGTGACACTTCAACAAATCTTTTACTTTTTACTAGAAACAGAAAATTGACAGGCATTGCTTAACAGCTGTCATTTTGGGGGGGATTGGGGGGGAGAGAAGAAAAGACGACCAATCACGCAATATTTCTTGAACACCGTGCAAGAATAACATTCTGCTGAGGTGATGTGTCAAGGACAAGCTGCGAAGACTTCCAACTCAGGGCTTCAAAAATAAAACTGTCATTTTCTTCCTCTGTTTTTGCACGCATGCCCCTCAGCTGCTTCATGCATTTTTATCTAAATCACTAATTCATTTAAAAAATGTTATCTAAAATTTGGCATTAAAAAAAATAATTATTCATTTTAATCTAAATCAATTCATTTCAAGAATATTTTATGTAAAATTTGGCATTTTTAAACATATTTAATTATTCATTTTTAATCTAAACCTAATTCATTTAAATAATATTTTATCTAAAATGTGGCTTTTAAAAAAATATTTAATTATTCATTTTTAATCTAAATAATTAGTTTTTAAATAATATTTCATCTTAAAATTTGGCATTTAAAAAAAATATTTATTCATTTTAATCTAAATCAATCCATTTCAAGAATATTTTATCTAAAATTTGGCATAAAAAATATATATTTAATTATTAATTTTTAATCTATATCATTAGTTCTAAAAAAAATGCAAATGTAAAAAAAACTGTAAATTATTCCTATTTTTTTTTTTTTTCCGATATCCACACGAGAGGGACTAAAGAGCCACATGCGGCTTCAGATCCGCTGGTTGCAGACGCCTGCACTACAACATATTACTGCTTCCATTAGGGATGGACGAGTGACAATATCAACAAAGTCGATAAAAGCAGGCATAAAGTGGAGGATGTACAAAAAGCTTGTTTGCATTTGATGCACAAATCAATGAAAGACAGTCTCTATGAAGTTGTCTTATTACGCCAGTAAATTTAATCCATTTCAGACAGATGGCCAACACGCTTTTTTTTTGGGGGGGGTAACTCAAAGATATAATAGACATAAAGTTGTATTAGTATAGACTGTATAGAGAGTTGTTGTTGGAAAGCCCTGGTGTGCATCACAGTGCTGGAAGACATTGCAACACAACATAAACCTCTCAGCTCAATTAAAAATTAATGCTAAAAAGAAACAAAAGAAAAAAATAGAACGTTTTTTTTTTTTTTTTGGTAGCCTCCAGTTCAGCAGATGATTTAGATATAAAAGAGGCAATTAAAGTTTGACTGCGATGACATGCACAAGATGGCCGCCGCAGTAAAATCCAACCCGAGCAAAATCCCCTGAGATTGCTTGAAGCCCTCCGATTAACAGTCGGCATCATATAGACCAGCATGAAAGGCGCATTCGGCGCTCTTACTGCTTGCCATATAGGTCATGTTCAAGTGTGGCAGCGCAGAGCTTTAGGTGGCGTGTACAATCAGGCTGTCGGGTCAAATAGGGTGAGCGGCAAGATGTTGTGCACATGCTCAACAATGTCTTATTCAGTGCAAACAATTTGCGCCTTCAGAGAGGGGAAAAAAAACAAACATCCAATCTCCAACTAAGTAATACAGTGTGTCTTAGTGTGGGGGCATCTCTTCTGTGTCTGCTCCCGTGGCAAACACAATGAATGTGTTATGAGATGACAGGAGTGATGACAGAGTCGAACTAAAGTAATGACTGTGTCTAAAGGAGTTTTAGAAGTGTTGGGTCAGTTGGTTTTCTGTCTTTATCTAATAGTTGTGGGAATGCTGAAAGCATCCCACATATGTTATTCGGATTTTTATTCCCCACACTTTTTTGCCGAAAAACAACTCCCACATAATACTTCCGATTTACACCGTTCAACTGACTTCAAAAATTCACACATTCCGGCGTATATATCGCCTGATTCCACGTTTCTTACAGTACTCGCACAATTTGACATTAATGGGACTGACATTGAACTTTTTTCAAAGTCCCACTTTCCATGCCCACTACTAGCTCTGTGATACTGCTCAGTTCTTTTTATTCATTTATCTTTCAACTTCAATTAAAACTTTGTAACTTTCACATAATTTATCTTTCAATTTACTTCATAAGCATTCAGCTATTGGCATTCAGCTTTCAACATTCCCACGCAATTTCTCCAGAAATTGCACTTCGTCTAGTTCCACTTAAGATACAACAGCATGTCAATGTCAACAACGCCAGAGATGATGATAATATTAGAATGCTCTTGGTTGTGTTTAATTGTATGATTAGAAAATATACGACTCATTATTCCTGTGCAACATTGATCCAAGATCGGCATGTGAATGCTGCTTTTTTTGTTTTGTTTTTTGTGGTGACTAAGGCTTCACTCACTCTACAAAACATGCCGTGCTTGGGCACACTTGACATCATCTAGTGTGAGCGTTGCGTGCTGCTCCGTGTACTTCACGGGCCTCAAAACCATTGAAAGTGGGCTTGAGTATTGCATGCTTGCTCATGCATAAGCAGTAAGCACATGCAACAATCCGACCAGGATGTGTTGTATTATCCTGTGATCTTTCCTTGTACCAGCCATTACCAAAAAAAAAAAAAAAAAAAATGGAGGTTTTTAAACACACTTTTCCCATAATACAAACACAACACCTTTAAGCATATTTACCCATCCCTCTGTTTTTGCATTAAATAAATCCCCTTTATCCCCAAACTAACTTATCATTTTACAATATAGATCAATAATCATGCCCAAAAATGTACATTAGAAAATATAGCCACCTTTCTGTCGGCTTAAAAAGCAGGATTACAGCATTAATAATTTTCAGCAAAAAATGGTTGTGTTGAAATAATAGTACTTCCGGTTTTCTTCTCCTTCCTTCAAACTGGCACTGTCGCAAACTACCAAAATAATAATAATAATAATAATATTTTTTAACCTTTCCAAGCCCAATATTAATTCATAAAACCATGAATCGATTATTTTAATATTTATTTGTCACATAAATTCAGAAAATAGAATTTGAAAGGATATTTTTTGTATCTGACTTTTCTTAAGATTTACTGTTCACATTAATTTAAAAGTATTTTCTTAAAATTGATGAAAGACCTGACTTATTGCTCTTTAAGACAATTCAGAATCTTTTAAATTTATATATACAATTATTGAATTAGAATTATAAAAATAATGTCATCTCATCCTTACAGATGTCAAGTGATTATAACACGTGTTACTTTCATTAATAAACTAAATCACGTAACCAGTTACTGCCTCCGCAAAATGTATTTAGTCAAGTCAAGTCATCTTTATTTAGAAAATTAATGTTTGCGAAATTTTTATCATGTCCTTTATATTTAAGAAGAATTGATATTCCATATTTTTTCTTTTCTTTTTTCTTTTTTTAAATTTGATGTTTCCATAATTAATTAATATCCGATTTATTTCAAGTGAATCAAATCTAATCGGGAAAAATCGACATCGAATTGATGCATGTTGATGCATGCGCCCGAATCATTTCAACACACTGTGACAATTGGTGCTGGCCTCTTCAAGGGCAGTTTTCAGGATGTGTTGCCCCACGTTTCAAACGAAATATGACTCAGGACGAGCGCATACGGGACGAGTTAAATCAAACAAAGAGCGGCTTTGCTGTGGTTGCTGTATTTCACAAAATTATAGGAACGATCGATTTATTTTATGCAGCTCAGATATGTTTCTTTGTCTCTTCCACCAAAACGTCCAATTCCATCACGTCAAACTTCATTTTGTGCCTGCCGTTCCACTGAATGTGCCATGTTGAAAACAGTCTCTACCACTTTTACGCCTATTGACAATGGCAGCGTAATATTTTAGAGAGAGTAAACAAAACACACAATTGAGCACCTGCTATTTGGGATGTTGGTAAATCAGGCTCGATATGGAAGTGATGACATATCTACTGGAAAGTGCTGAAGTTTGCAGTGTATGGGAGTTGGAGACATTTTAGTAAAGCAGGACAAGCAGTCACTGAGCGAACCGCTTTGGATGGACAACACATCCACTCCATGATACTCTGTGGAAGCAGAAGAGCTCTTTGGCCAAAAGACTCATTCAGCTCTGTTGCCATCAATGCTTTGGGACAGCTTTCAGTCAACTCTTAACTGTGGGAACATTTGATTAAATATTACATGTGTAACTAAGGGCATGAAAACCAAATAAAAAGAGAGGGTGAGGAGGGGATTTTTTCCAAAGAGTGCAGTAGTGAATTGTATCAGCCAGGTCCTCTCCTCTTCTCTTATTTTTATTATGTTTAATACATGTCAAACAGGTAAACCTGACAGTCTGGTCAAATTCAGTTAAAATTCCATATCAAACTTATTGCATGCGATGTGCATATTGCATAGGCCAATATCGCAATATCGATTTTTTTCCAATATATTGTGCAGCTCTAGTCTAAAATATCTCCCGGGATTAATAAAGTACATCGGTGTCAGGTTGAAGCACTTTCTACCGTCAACCGTGTGCGTCACAGTTATCTCCTTGTTTAATTGGCGAGCTACACATTTTTACTCAACTGCACCTGCTGAAGTGGTGGCTAACTTGACATGCTTGGCTGAGTGTCCATAGCTGAGAGATAAAGTACAACATATTTTAAGGATTTGTAGCCAAAATGATTCAACATTTAATTGCCATTTAGCTTCAGGCAAAAACATGCCAACTGTAACCTGTCAATAATAACGCGACGTTTAAGAAAGGTTAAGTACTTAACAATCAGGAGGCAAGAGGCAAGTGGTTACAATAGAGAGAGAACTCGAGTGAGAAAGAGGCACAGAAAATTATGGAAATGTGAGGGATAAGGCCAAAACCCAAGACTGAACCTTTGTGACCTTTGATCCTCACGCAATACCGACTTAACTCATTCACTCCCAGCCATTTTCACATTTTGCAATCCTGTCCGCTCCCGGCTGTTTTACTGCATTTTGACTTATTTTGCAAGGCACACAGAATATCGTGTTTATTGCTATAAAAACATGGAACCAAACAAAAGAAAGATTAAAGTCTCTTCTTTCATCAGGTAAAAAAAAAGTATATTTTTATCTGTTTCCAAATAAATTAATCAAGAAATTAAGTTTATATTTTAGAACACTTTGACAGTAGAAATATTTGATAAATAAACCAAGAATAATAATAAATAAAATAAATACATAAAATAAACAAAATAATAAAATATAAATAAATAAACCAATAATAATAATAAATAAATAAATACAATTCAATAAATAAAATACAAAATAAAAATAAATAAAATACATTAATAAAAAAATAAATAAATAAATAAATCAAGAAATTATCTTGAAAATTTATAAAGCTTTATTGACAGTAGAAATCTTTAGGGATCTATTTACTTTTTAATTATTATTTTTATTATTATTATTCTATTTAATTTATCTTAACCCATGCTAATGACCCCTGGAAGCTTCCTGCAATTTTTTGGTATATTTTTTTTAAACAAATCTGTTAATATAGTTTTTTTTTTTTCCTTTCCATTTTACTGCAAGTGAATATCAGCTTGAAATATTGGTTATCGGCCTCCTTGACTACTAATAATCTGTATCGGTATCGGCCTTGGAAAAACAAAACAAAACATCGGTCTATCACTGAACTCTTGGATATCAACCTACACCATCATGGATGCTACATAACAGGTTACAGTATGTGGCCATGCGAGGTTGCCATTTTCTTGCTAACTAGAGTACACAGGAGGCTAAAGAACAAAACGAAGTGAAGCGAAGCTTTGCCGAACATCAGACTGACAGCAACACAACACGTGTTTGACAGTCACCCCGGCTTTCTGCTTCATTGATGCCATTTTTTGTGTGTGAGTGACTCAGCATCAGGACACAGCTGAGAGGCCAGTGGTCAGGTGTGACGGCAAACTGCCGCAGTGTGTGAAAACCCCTCGTCGCTCATCTGTACGCAATCCTTCAGGATAACGGCGCGCGATTGAAAACTTGGCACGGGGACGATCAAAACCCACTTCCAGTGCGCCAACAGGATGCGGTGGCTGAGCCCGCCGGTCGAGCATCTGGAGAAGCAAACACCTGAATGTGCACGCAATCGCAACAAAAGCATCCCCGCACGCAAGGCCGCAGAAGGATGCTGGGAATGTGACCAATATGAAGCATTTGCACACCACTAGTACTTGACACTAATGAGGCCGATCAGAATGGCGCCCATAGCAACAAGGGCTGCAACGGACTGCGTGATGCAGCTCGGAGTTGATGATTGTGATGCGGCCTCAGAGCCAATGAGTGTTGAGAAGTGTTTTCCTGTTGCCCAAAGCGATCAGAGACTTGGCGCCATACATAAGTCACATCCAGCACAAACCGCACTAAGATAATTACCTCCACCTTCACCTGCCATCGACGAATACACACATGCAGAATGCAAGGCGCACACCTTCCACCTACTGCTCAGACACAACGATGCTCTTTATTTAACTAGACAACAGCTCATTGTGGGCGTTGCTATGACAACTAGTCGTCTATTTTTAAGCGGTGCCACTAATCAATTCCTGCTCTGCTGTCGCCTGAGGGGTGGGGGCGTGCATGCATGTGAGGGTGCTGATGGGGGGAGTGGGGGGGGCAGTGGCAAAAGGGGAGGAGGGAAGGCGGGAAGGAGGAGGGGTGACGGTGAAGTTGGAGACAAAGAGCAGAGGAAGTGAAAGAAGCCGAGCGTCTGGGATTTATCTCATACCGACACACAGCAGAGGTCTTCATCCACGTCGCAATCCGACACAGTCGAAATCATCCGGTCGACGAATCAATTAGCCGCAGCCGCTAATCTGATGGCCGTTTTGATCACGCGTTCACAATTCAGACACTTTAGTCCGAATGTGGTTTGATCTCGCCGGCGTAATTTGCTGCATCTCCTCCTTTGTTCCTTGTTTACTCCAAGACTGATCAAGTGACAAACTGCTCGCTATTTCAATTATTCATTGGCTGCGGACTGAAAAGAAAGCACCAAATCAAGCTCAGCACCTCTTGCCATGAACAAACAAATTAATAGGCATCGACCACCACAACATTACACCAGGAGGTTTTTTTTCTTTGTTTGTTTGTTTTTTGCAGATTTTCCGGTAGTGATCCTCAAGTTTATTTTTCATCACTTAACACTTGAACAATTAACTAGTGATAGACCGATATGGTTTTCTCAAGGCCGATACGATACAGATTATTAGTAGTCAAGGAGGCCAATAACCACCGATATTTTGAATCTTCTTTTGAATTCACGGTATCGATACCCGCCAGGGCGAACGGTACCAGTATGGTCGTTTTATGAACAGTACCTAGAAATTTGAAGAAAAAAAAAAGGACACACTGAATAACTTGCTTCCTTTATTACTGTATTTTTGGAATGTGATTTTTTTTGTTTGTATTTGTTTCTATGCTGGCCCTTTATGTGAAACTTAGCCTGGGACTACCTTTAGCAACAAAGCTAAGGGGTTAATCATAAATCCAGACGAGCTACTAGTTGCACTCCTCCAGTCTTTTATAATAATAAATGCCAATATAATTCACCAAAATAAAACTTGAAAAATACTTTGGCAAATGTACAGAAAACCCAAATTGGTCAGCGACTTTAACAGTTTCCGATGCCATATCTCCTTTCAAGAGAAACAAAATACCTGGAGCAACTTCCACCGGACAAATAATGGCTTGTCACTAAAACAGCATCCATGAAACTAACAGCGGCTCAGTTCAGGCGGTGGAGTGGGCCTGTCAAAGTCTTCTTTATTTTGGATCTTATTCTTTAATAGCAAGCACGATACTGAACTCCTGATGCCGTGTCACTTCCTCTCCCTTACATTGCAGATACCTTGAAGGGAGAAGAGTGATATATAAATCATTGGCACCACCAATCACACAGCAATCAATTTTATGCTGTTTTCAATGTAAATACAGTATTACAGCAATACCTGGTTACCTTTCTTTCATTTTGTGGAAATATACTTTTGCACTGCTTTCTATAAACTGAAAAAGTAGGCTGACACTTGCTTGCGAAAGACTACACATTGTAAAAGACTAAATGTACTCGTACAACATAGCGTAACGACTGTGAAAACGACGGAATGCAGAAAGACGGTTACTTCAAGTTTTATTTTCGGCAGTGACAGATTTTGAATAGCTGCTGTATCGTAATATTGTCTGACGGGACTTTGGCCCATAAAACAACAGTAATGGCAACATGCTTTTGAGATACTACTGTCAAAGTGCCCTTGAGCACGGCACCGGACCCACCACCAATCCCAAGAGGCAACACTGTTGAAATGAATCAGTGCAGTGCAGTGGTGCCTATCTATCTATCTATCTCAAATCATCTTTCCCTATTGGAATGAACAGAAGTCCCATTAATCTGTTCCAGGACCCCAAAAATTACTATAATAGCTAAACTTGTTTTTTTAGACCTTCTATAGCATTTTGTGTTGTGTTTTGGCATTAAGCTAGCTGAAAGGCAGAATTAATTGCAGCGTCCATTTGTCTGAAAATGTGAAATGCTGGCTTTAAGAAAAGTTTGTGTCCAAGGATCTTTCTAAAGTTGCAATTGCAAAGCAAAGCATATATCGCTGCACCGGATAGCAAATTATAGGACATGCTTCTATCATTTGTGAATGATACAAAAATTTAGGCGCTTCAGTCTTCCTCGTTGACTTCCAATTCAGCATGATCGGTCTCTCCCGAAACAATTCTTTCTACGATTTTCAAGACAAAGGCATCACTCTCAACCCAATGCCAGCGTAGTCAGTCAATTACCACAACAACTTGTCTTGCACAGCCAGCCACATTAGCTCACCACTAAATGTGCAAGCTCTGCTCCCCTGATAGTCATGTGATGTGCTCACTGCAGGTTGTACTGGTCTTTTGAGGGCCCTTTCACCTGAGAATGCCCAGGTGAAAAATAGGACTGCATCTATTGAATTTACACTTAACCTTGTTCACAGCTTACTGTAGAAATAATACAGCTATTCTATTGTCCACTGTGAACACAATATAATCCCAATCCAATGCTGACAGCCAGCCCTTTTCATTGCAGATGTTTTCAGAATCCTCAAAAGTGATATCAGGATAAAACAATGGATATAAGACAATAACTGAGTTTTTATCACTGTAAACAAGTAGTATACATACTGCAAGTCATGTGGAATGGGCATATTTCAGTTGCTATGAACAATAACAAAAAAAGATGTCATAACATGGACAAGTACTTATACTCGTTCTCTTAGAACTACATGACAGATTTTTGTATCAATGCCATTTGTAAATGGCATTTTGCATTTTTTTTAAAGCTATGTGTTTGGTTAAACTGTACGTCATTCACTTTGCGTGTTTACATTTTCAGTAAACTTCAAATGGAGTATCAATAAAGTCAAGACATCTTCTCAAAGATCTCTCAGTCAAGATGCAGCTAGTGTTGTCACAAATACCAAAATTCAGACTTAAATGAAGTACATTGAGACCAAAGATAAACATTGACTGATTCCATAATGGAGGCAGTACTATCCAAAACTACTACAGTGCAATGGCGCTCCTATGAATCATTATGCAACTCAGTGTGTCACTTCCTGCACTACATATCACTTACTACTTGTATTGAAGTGGAGAGAAATGAATGCAGACAAAAAAAGAATGTAACCACAGACAAAAGTAAGTCATGTGCACAGTGGAAGTATAAAATCTTTCCTTATATAATCAATAAGCCTTTCGTTTCCTACAATGAATTACCTTTATGAAGAACAGCCAAGAGTATGCATGGTCGTCGTATTGTCAGACAATAGAGGTATGTGTGGCGAGAGTATCGTGTTGCCTTAAGGGGGGAGGGGGGGGGGGGTGTACAGATGTAATTTTTTGACAATTTATTTGTTTTTGCCTAGAGACAGAGAGTGCAGTCAAAACGCACTGAACCAGTTTAAGCCGGTTTGTAACCTCAGGGTATGGAATCATCTCTTAATACGTAGCTGTTAGTGGTCAGGTCGTCACACGGAGAGGGGGGGGGGGGGGGGGCAAGGGGTGGGGGGCAAAGGGGAGGAGCAGTGGCCCTGTGTGTTTTCATAGCAGAAAGAGGAAAATCTCTTCCTTGAAGAGCTGGCATTTTGACAGAGGAGGGAGAGCAGAACTTCAGACCACAGGGTGGGGCATTCACTGTTTCACCAGCCAAATGAGAGGGGGAAAAAAAAAAAAAGAAAAGAAAGAAAGAAAGAAGCAGCGGGAACATGAGACATTTAGTCAGAGCGAGGCACTCTGAGGTAGCGTAGATATCTTAAAATAGGGCTGAATGTGGTGGCCAATAGGACTATCAATATCCTGCAGAGATACAAATATGTCACACGCAATCCGTATACGTAGTACAAAAAAAAGACAATGCCTCGCACACACGACACGAACCTTTGATAGGCACTGCGCTTGTATGTTTACACGTTGGACAGAGGTTAACATTTCTGTGGATTTGTGAGCAAAAAATAGCAACAATGGGTGGATTAACCTGGGACATTTTGAAAGTTATGGAGCAAACAGAAGACGGAGACAAAAATTTTCGTGAACAAACGAGTTGGTCAATTTGCTCCCATCTCTTTTACTGGATTTTAACTGATTTATTTTGCAAGGCCCACAGAATATTGTGTTCTGCTACTGCTATAAAAACATGGAACCTACCAAAACAAATATGAGTCTCCTCTTTTATAAAAAAAAAAAAAAGTATTTCTGATTCCAGCAATTTGCAGCAATTAGCATTAGAATATAACTAAGTTTCATCATAATTCACAAATCTGTTTTAAACTGTGGGGAAAACAGCTTGTTTGCAACATGGTCCTACTTGATCTCTTATACTCTGCTAGCACCTGCTGGTCGTTTTTATCACTGCTACCATTGCTTCACCCATTCTGTGCAGTTCAGAGGCTGCATCAAAGCCTTCTGTATGCTCTAGCATTAAAAAAAACAAACAAAACAAAACTAAACTAAAAACGTATAAATCTGTCTTTGGAACACTGGTAGTATTTAAAATAGAACGTATTTATACGTTTTTGGGAGAAAATGAGTTAATCTACATTTATATACTCACATGCAGTGGATAGAAAAAGTTAACACATCCTGTTCAAACGCCTGGCTTTTGTGACATTAAATATATAAATAAATTGTAACTTTCTTCTGTTCTCATTGTAAGCGTGTACGCCATGGATGCACGGCACCATACTGCCCCTAAGAGGCCAAACCATATCTTTTTTTGAATTTAAAGATTCACAAAATTTTATTTTCCTCAAAATTCAAGGATACAAATATATCCAATTACTTTTTTTTTCATACCAACACACATTTCCAAATGACAAAATAATTTTTTTTTAAAAATGACAAAATACAATTCCTATTGAACGACAGTGTTTGCCATTTTTTATCATGTGACATGATATCTATGTAATATTCTTCATTAGATTCTAAAACATCAATGACAAAGTGACAATTGGGTATGTAATACGATATTTTGACATACAACTTAAATATGTTTAAATAGTAAATAGCATTTATGTCTTAATGGCCGGCGAAACATGATTTTATTTAGATTTCGAGATTTGGTGAGTTCATGAGTCATGCTTCTGACATGCACATTACATAATTTTCTTGCTTTTAGACCTGCGTGTGTGACTCAACTGAGTGTACAGTTTGAAAAAACATCATCCGTGTTCACTATTATAGTGCAAACAAAAATCTAGCAACGCTGTCTCCCTTCTGATTAAATAGAAATAATTTGGACCAAAATAGGCAGTCTGGACAGCACTTCTCATATTCCATTCCAACACTTCCAAAAAAAAAATAAAAGCCTCTAGATTTAATCTTCAAGTCACAATTGCGCTGATGTCCTCCGGTGTGCAGGAGAGCATTAGGAGGATTTCATTGATACAAGTTGACTGAGGTGACCTTGTGCGGTACCTGGTTAAATGCTGCACAGCAATGCAGCAATGATCTGCACCCTGCTTATTCACCGACTGGATTAGTCATAGCTGCACTGCCGCTGACTGCTGAACCATTTCTACAACTCAAAAAGCCCAGGAGCAAACACTTCCCCACTCACTTGTCGTTTTACCACAGTTAGAATCCGCACCAATCCACGCTTGATTGCTTTATACTCTTTCATTGACATTATACAAAATAATTAGCGCAGAGTAACAGGTATTGTCCTTCTGAATATGAAATGATTCTAATTAAGAGCTTAATGCAGATTTCGAGCTCTGCGTGGAAATCTGTGACGCATTTAAAAAAAAAAAAAAAAAAAAAAAAAAAAAAAAAGAGGGAGAGAGAATGTCCATGAACAGAATTCATTGCTGGATGCAAAAAAAAAAAAAAAAAAAAAAAAAAAATGGGAACGCCAATATCCAGTAAGGCCTGAAAAGTCAAGACTTGGTGGATATTATTAATTGCAACCTGAATATTTTTATCCAGAATCAAAAAGACAGCAGAAAACAGCTAAACTGCTCAAGTGCTTTCCCTATTTGGAATGTGAAAGGTGCCGCTCGTTGTGATGAACCAACAGAGGTTTTGCCAACGTTAGCGAGCTTTTTAAGGCTCATCGAGAAAGCTGTTCTGCAAGCAGCCCACACATTGTGCTCTCATCAACACTTGCTCGTCAGGCACCCAACTGCAGAGACAAGATCCTTTCTTTTGCATTGGGATTGTCCAACCATGCCGTAAAACTCAAGCCGACACGAAGCCACCTAGCTTAACATAACAGCAGCTAAAATGCTGCAATATGATTTGCGATCATGCGTTTGGGTACAGGGGCGAGACATCACCATCTGTATTTTAAATGACGCCCTTTCGCTGTTTTGATTATCCCATTACACAGACAACGATACATTGTCGCCACTACGGCTGTTGCTGGCAGGGACAAGCCATGGGTGACAAATCAGGTTGAGTATTCGACATAACTTCAAGTAGATTTAGATTTTAATAGGGCTGGGTTTAAAAAAAAATTAAAATAAAATATTCTGTGCATTTTGGCCTCTTGGGGGCAGTGTGGAGCCGTGCATCCATGGCGTACACGCTTAAAGTGAGTACAAAAGAAAATTCTATTAAAATAACTCGTTTTTCACACATTGGGAAAAATGTGTGCCTTTGCGTAGTGTTATCTCATCTGTGGGTATGTATAGCCCCAATATTTGTGTGTGGATATTCGTTATTTGAAGGTCGATGCTAACTTCCTGTTGGCATTTGCCAACTTCCTGTTAGCGCTAGGCTAGCGATGTTTTAAAAACTAAGCATGTTTGTATTTAAACATACAGTGGATGTAATTCTTAATGTTGTGCGTTTAGTTTTACAATTAACTCTACCTGAGATGTCATTAAAAAAACTTAAAGGACGTTTAGGGACAACAGAAAAACCAGAATAACATACGCTACACACTTGCTAGTTGCTAATGCTATAAAAGCAAGAGGGTGCATTCAGGGTACTTTCACAGCATTGGAAACTTTGGTATTCTTCAATAACGTTTTAAGGGGAAAATAATCAGCCATTCGGCCCAATTGACAGATTGTTTTGGCCGATGTCTGAAGGCCAATGATCGGCCGATTATAATAGGTGGCCGATTAATCCGGTTCCTCTGTGTACAGCTGAGTAATTCTATCGAAGAATAGGGCTGGGAAAAATAGCTGAATATTATATACTGGTGCGGAAAAATGAGTTGACACAATTTGGAAAGCAACCATTTTAAACAAGAGAGAGGAGGTGGCAGGCGAGAAGGAGAAGGTGAGCTACAGCATGTTTGTGTACGTCCACAGATAACCAGAATGTGTCCATTCATTCCTGAATTGGAGGGAAAATGACAGATTAGCTTTGACATCCGGGTATCCCTGAATATAACAATTGAGGAGATGGGAGCACTCCCTTATAGTCCAGACCTCAAGCAAGTATGGCCAAAATCTGGATAAAAGTGCTTGAGTTGACAAAAAATATTTTAAGAAATGAAAATGCTGATATCAAGATCCTTTGTCATCGTCACTAATGCTAACCACACTGAACTGAACTACACTCAATGAAATTCAACAAAGTATCTTTTTTCCACAGCAAAATGGGACATATGTATTTCTCATATATGTCTAATGTAGAAGCAGCTGACGTGACTGCTTAGATGAGAAGGTGCTTTTGCCGGGTATAGACATCAAGCTTCATCGATGCAACCACTGTAAGAGACTCTCTTGCTGCTATCTGGCCCATTAATTCAGACTCGTGCCTGGCTCCAAATCAGAAGAACATGTTCTAACACCCCCCTCCCTACACTACCCTTTGTCTCACCATATCCGTGTATCCAAATGACCAGAAAATGTCTGCTTTCCTCACTCTTCTCAACAATAGGCTATGGCAACTGCGCAAAACACTAGGGGTGTCACGATTCGCCAACTCCACGATTCGATTTAAATTTCGATTTTGGGGTCACGATTCGATTTTTTTTTCGATTTTTTTTTTTTTTTTTTTCTCCGCTCCCCCACTTTATAACACAGAGGCATATGCTTCTGTAGGCTAAGGCTAGTCTATGATCATTGGTTCTATTCATTGTACAGTAAATCTTATTTCAAAAGATCGGCTACATATAGGTGATGCAATTTCCATATTATTTTTGTGTAAATTTATGTAATATATGATAATTGACATTAGGCAGGAATGATCAAATTCAAAGAATTTATTTACAATATAAAGTTAACCGTCTTGTTCTTACTGAAGTGTAAAATAAAAAATAAAAAAACAAAAACAAAAAGTCACAGTGGGTGCCTGCCATCTATTGACTGTTTTTGGTTACAACAGTGTGCTGTGCGTTCCTCTTAAAATAATGTGCAATGTGCAACAACAACAAAAAATATATTGTATCCAAAGTCATGGAACAAATACAGCCTGAACAAACTATATCCCAACATTTACAGTTGCTGGGCATACTGTAGCGTGGTTCAAGTACACTAATTAAATGTTTGAATCCAGCGTTTTCCAAGGCTGCAGGTCTGCTGCTATAAATAGACCTATGGATCTGGCGTTTCGCGCGAGCTGAAGTGTGTGGAAGTTTCACTGTAAATGAGGATGAAATAGTTGGTTGGACCGTTGTTTTCCCACTTCTAGTTGAATTTGATAAATCTAAATCTTTGTGATGCCTGCGTAAATGTCCCGTCATGTTTGTCGTGTTTCCCGTTGTTACGGCTGGCGGCTCGGGCCATTCAGTTTGAATGCGCCAGCGCGACACTCTGATTGGAGGACTGTGCCAGCGCGACACTCCGATTGGACGACTGTGCCAGCGCGACACTCCGATTGGACGACTGTGCCAGCGCGACACTCCGATTGGACGACTGTGCCAGCGCGACGCTATTGTGTATCCGTGTATTATACCCCTATTAGTTATTGTTTCTCCTCCGTTCTGTCAGTTCTGTCAAATGCGGTTATTATTTGTTCACCTTCCACTTTCACTCCCTTGTCAAACCCCTGCCTGAAATTTCAATTAAAACTACTCAGATGTTAAAGTCGACCCGTGTTTATCTACTCTATATTTTCTGTTATTGTGTTACTTCCCTTCCCCTTGACGAGCCGGGCGTAACACCGTGGCCGAGTACAGTACGCGCACATAGCATATCTTGCAACTGTGGTCTTTTTATCGACAACGTGAACGTTGTCGACATAACTCACCGGGAACGCAAAATGTTTCCAAACTGGTGACGAGAGAAGCAGGAGCGGCTTGAAGCACCATTGCTGTGTCTGTCCGCGCTTGCCATCATGACTGCAGGAGAAGTCAGCTAACAAGTGCCGTTAGCTAGTAGCTGAATGGCTGCGTCTCATTTGCTTTCCTGGGAGGTGGCGGTGGCGGCGGTGGCGGCGGGCGCGGGGGGGGGGGGCATCGAATCGTGTGTCCTCTCTCTATTTCGATGCTCGAAATCGTGACGTAATTTCGATCGATTTCGATAAAAAATCGAAATCGTGACACCCTTACAAAACACAGTTTTAGGTAGAAATAAACATATGATTACAAATTGTGAAAGGGATCCAAATCCTTTGGATTATATTACTTCTTTTTTTTTTTTTAAAGCATGTACTAGATTGTCACTGTGAGTCTCATCTCAAGTAAAGCACTCAGAGACTGCCAACAAACACATCAAGAAAAAATATCTATTTGTTGTTTGCGGTTATTAAAAGCAGGATCCCTTAAAAAACGGACTTGCGCTAGTTCCAGCAAGACACCTGGGGGACACCCTTGCAGCTACTGGAACGCTGCCTGAAACAAACAAATCACTAGGTACCAAATGCGGTACATTTTCCGTTTGGGGTTAGCTACAGTAACACCAGTTTTGCATTCTGTGTATCGCTGACATATTTATCTTGGAAGTGGTTCGCCTATACAAAATACATAAAGATTGCGCAACCTTGTGGTCAGAGGTAACGCACGACCAAGCCCGCCTTACGTGTTTACACAAAACTGGCAAAACGCTAACCCTACCACAGTTTTTTTTGTCTGTCCCGTTTTTACAGACATTTGGTCATTCCATTTCCTCCAATTATCACACTGCTGCTCGCACAACGTTCAATACACCTGCAAAAAAACACACCAATTTGAAAACAAACAGCCAGTTGGAACAAGGTGCGTGAACAACAACAACAACAACAAAGAAGAACAAGCGTCTGCTGTTTTTACTTCTCAGTATGTGGCTGATGGCCATGCTAAGAAGACCATTTTTTATTTCAAATGTGACTGAGGGCAGGCAACAGCAGCAAAGTGGAAACTGTGGAGTATAACGCAGCATCCCCAGCTAAGACACAACACATTTCCCTCTAATTCGCAAGACATCTTTTCTTGGCTTGTTTCACTGACAGCCCAAAAACCCAAAGACATGCAAAGAGGACACAAAAATGAATTGTTTTTGATATTTGATACAGCATTTCCTTATTGAGCCCAAAATGAAAATGGGAACAAAAAGGCACTCACACAGAGTAAGGAAATGAGTAAGTGCTGGGTCTTTCCATTGGATTTGTTGACAATAAAACGCAGAACAATACACTGTGCACAGTGCTACGAAACATGGCGGAAGTCAATATTTTTTCACCTACAAAGAAGACAGGAGTGTGGGCGTACAACGTTTTTTTAGAATACAGCAGATGGAAAACTAATCCAGCATAATTACACTGTATGCAGAGAGTAGAGGAAAAAAAAAAAAAGTCAGGCAACACCTCAAATCTTTTTAGTAAACTCAATGATATCTAAAGTTAAAGTACATTATGTCTTGTATGCATGAAAACTCTGGTTGGAGTGGTTTGCAATTTCAATTGTCTTTCATTCAAATTAAAACTAACAATAACTTTGGGGAATTATAATCCCGAGGCGATGATATATACATTTCAAACAACTTCAGCTCTATTGTTGACTAACAAAGACAGAAAAACATCATGTAGCTAACTTGTGCTTACCATGGATGGGCTAGTTACTTCTAGTACAGAATAGTTATCAAAGATAGTAAACTGTTTAATGTGTTACTTTACAAAATGTGTTAACTTGTTTTTTTGTTTTGTTTTTTAATATTACTGTTAAAAAAAAAAAAAGAGATCTGTGATGTGTGAAACTCAACCAAAGCTAATTGAGAACAATGGTTATCTTGTTTCAACGTAACATTAGCTGAACAAACTACTTTAAAAATGATAACAGTTTGTCACTTAAAATGATTCCGCCCGTTTTTTTCCTAGGAAAATATTTTGCAATTGGAACAAAAGAGATTCACATAAGCAGACTGCATTAGGACTAGCTTGTAGTATTTATAATTACAACAATGACACGGCACTACAAAAGAGTCACATGACATCACATACTAATAGTTCTGATTGTGTAATATAACACTAAATTCTTTAAATAGTGCAAAAAAACACAAACAAACAGGGATGCCAGGGGACCCTGAGCTGGGAAGAGGAAGAGGAAAAGACTCCATCATTGAGAATACTACAGTTCATTCACTCTTCTCAACAGCAGGAACCATTCATTCATACAGACCAACTATCACCGTGTGAGCAAAAGGGCCGAGTTTATCAAGTTCTGGTAGCTTCTATTTCGGGACCAAAGGTTGTGGGACTGCTTTAAATTGATAAGGAAGTGACAATTTGTCAAGGGGAGCCCTGATGTTCAAAAAGAGCAGCTGGTAGGAAATGATAGTATGCTATTTTCTAAAACGGCGCAATGGGGGTACAAGAGCGTGACAAAGCAATGACAATCATCTTGTAGATGTCAACTAGATGTTTTTCTGACTTACATTAGCTACGATAGGCCAATCTTGTCAAAACTGTCTTTGCCATACAAAACTCACATGTGGCCTAACCTGTGATCTCAACGTGCGTTTTTGCCTCAAAAATAAAAGTTGTAAAGTTTACAAAAGTGATCTTTATATTTTATAAGCAGCTACGTGACTGGGGTAAATGTTGGGGAGCGGCAGCAGAGGTGAAGTGATAGCTGCATTAAAGTGCACAATAATGGGCAGACTACATTTAATATTGATTCCATTTTGGTCTCTAAAGCCACATCTACCTTAGTTTATCCGCCACTCTGGGAACAAATCAACCCCTCGGCCCGAATCATTCATCGCTTGCCCCCTTACAGTAAGATCCTGGTTACGCTGTCAGGCGCCAGGCAGCCATTTAGGTGCATATGAAGCCAGTTGAGTCTCCACGTAAATGGCTGATACATTTCGTATTTTTTTCTCCCCCTTCCTAATTGCTGAGAGCCATCAGCCGCCGCCGGCCTCCTCCCCAGCGCGTTTAATCCGCCACTTCAAGCTGCTTTACCTCCATAAAACCATTCGAACGCCTCACATCATCCCGGTGCTCTTTAAACGAGCATTAAGAAGTATTTGCGGGATCCGGGCTCCGGTTAACCCCAAGAGACTCAGCATCAAACAATGAAGAGGACTGGAGGCATTCCGTTTCTATCACAAAGCAATCAACATCTCTCTCAAAACACTTGGTTTTGTTTTTTGGGTTTTTTTTTTTCCCGGTGGTGTTAAAACGTAAACCGTCCACACGCTATGTTCAAGCTAATGAGCAAGACATTTGAATAAACAACGGTTCGAGACGACGGCTGCCGCACGTCAGTGTCAAGCCGCATCAATTAATAGCAAAGCAAAGCCGCTCTATTGTCTATCAGCATAAGCACCGGTAGCACAACGACATAACAACAAGCCGTCTTGCCGCCACAATCCCGCCGTTGTCATTTCAAAACGCCTCCTGCTCGGAGCCCAGGCCGCGTTCGCATCCTCGGTCTCACCTGCGTCTCGCTTTCGCCTCAGTGTGCACCGTCTCCGGGTTCGCGGTCCCGTCCTGACGCGCTGCTGCGGATACTCACCACCAGTCCCCGGCACCGGCAGGCGGCACTGAGCCGATGATTGGGCCTAGCAGACGATCGCCCCCACCGTGCATCCCGAGAGACAGCTCATTGGTCAGCCCCTCACGCCGTGTGGCCCAGACAGGCCTCTGACTGGTCGGTTTTTTTGTGAGGTTGACTCTAGGACAGAGCTGATTGGTTGTCCGACGCGTGTCGGTGGCGGCTTCCGGACATGTGATTGGTTATTAATTTCCGCGGCGGAGTCAGTGAATCCATTGATTGGTTGATAGTAATGTTGTTGTCTGCGTCTGAACCGAGAGCCATGTTAACTTAAGGAGCGAATGACAGTACGTACTATTCATTGTCGGAATCGGATTTGAATATTTACTCAATTTTCGCATTTTTTTTCACCTTCGCAATTTAAACTTACCGCGTTGAGTAGTTCGAGCGATGAGCGACATATGTTGAAATAATAATAATGATTTATTTTTAATTTCCCCCAAATGAACGCATGTGCATGACAATGACCTAAGAAAGGACACGCTTACGTATATGACAGCAGTGAAGATGGATGACAACACCGTTAGCGCAATCCAAATTCATTTCTAGCATTTCCATCTCTCGCAGAACTACGTAATCCCTGGAAATCACGTCAGTCTGTGATATTGAGAGGCATCGTTTGCTAAAGTTAGTTCGTTTGAATGTGGACGTTGTCGCTGAACAAAGCATCATACGTGACCACCTAACCTTGACAATTAACGTCTTCGGAAAGCGTATACTGTACTGTGTAGTTCCCTTTCCTTATTTTCGGATGCAGCGAGAATGATAATTTAGCTTTACATAATGTGCCCAACAGAATGCATAACCAACTAAGTGCCTGTGGACATCCTGACCTACTTTGCACATTGGAATATTAATTATTTATAATAAAATTATTGACAGAGTGCATAATATTACGTACAAGTAATCTCGCGTTTGACCGTCTCCAGGATCAACAAACTGCGAATATATTGTTACAATAACGGCCGAATAAAATACACACATGGCTCGTTCGTCACTTTGGAGCAAAGTAACTTACGTGCACTGCAACAAAACGAACACAAAGCGACCCCAAGTGGACAAATACAGTACTTGTATCAAACGGTCACAACAATGTAGGACAGTTTGAGAGCTCAGTGTTGTTGGGCAAGTTACTTACAAAATGTAACATTCCATATTACCAGTTACTTGTATTTGAAAGTAAGATGTTTCTTTACAATATTACCATCTGCGTAGAGTAATGCGTTAACTCAAGTTTAAGTAACTTTTAAGTTACATATTATTGTCAAGAATTTTTGACTTCCCCCTTTAACGTGAGTACGACGTGAGGAAATCCCACATGGGTGAAATCTTAGCCGTGTCTTCGAACATCTAACCTGAATAACAACGATGTCGGCGAGCTTCTCAACCAAATTGCAAACTTGCAGGCGTCTCCATCAACGTCAACATGGAGGTCTGGTGAGAAAACGGATTGACAGTCTTGATTGGGACTGTTGCATAGATGGAAAGCGTGTTAAATCGGACTCACAACGAGTTTGCGGCGTCCTTGACCTCCTTGCTGAACACAGGTGACCTCTTGAAGAGGAAGACGTGCCTTTTTTTCACCCGTCTGGGGCTCAGCGGCTTTTGGACTCCACATTTCGATGGAGTCATGGAGGATGAGCTCGCCTTGTGACTCGATGTCCTCATCAAAAATCTGAGTGAGGTCAAAAGGGAATGTAAGCAAATGACACCTCAACAATGAATGAATTGTGTTCTTCCTGTCCGTCTTCTGTCACCTTGCAGCAGTGAGAGAATGCTTTGGAATGTTGAGCGTCACCTCCAGGGCATCCTTGACCTCGTGTTCCTCTTCATCACTGCAGATTAGCAGCTCCTAAAAAAAAGAAGGTGTAAATAAAAAAATAAATACATAAATAAATAGCAAACCATTTTCTCTGATGACTTTTTTGGAACATTCTTGGCATTCTCTCGATGAGCTTCAAAAGGTGATCACCTGAAAGGGTTTTCCAACGGTCTTTAAAGAGTTCCCAAAGGTAAGAATGCCAAAAGTATGCAAAAATGTAACCAGAGCAAAGGACGGCTATATTGAAGAATCTTGAATATGAAACATGTTTTCGGTTATTTCACCTTTTTTTTTTGTGAGTACATAACTCCACATCCGTTCATACATATTTTGATGCCTTCAGTGAGAATCTACAAAGTGATCAGTCATGAGAATAAAGTCAATACATTGGATGAAAGAAAATGTGGCCAAACTTTTGGCCTGTACTGTACATAGAAACAAATTCATGAATTTACTTCACAGGGTTTTTAAACAGGAAGTCGACCCAAAAATATTCTTTCAAATAACATATTGCATGTGGCCCCATTAGTCTTAACACGGAATTCTGCATTTGTGGAATACGAATTAAGCAGGAAAATCCACCTGGGTATCAGTCTCAGGGGGCGGCCATTTTGACACTTGCCATCATGTCTCGAAGGTGTGCGTGCCCATTTTGGGCCAACAGGCTCCCTCATTTCACAATGGCGCAATTGAAAAAAAATCTGAGGTGGCACCAGTGCAACCAAAGTCGAAGCACTTTTTGATTTAACTTTAATAAATACGTTAAAAAAATAAAATAAAAATAAAAATCCCTGTACGCATGCATGTTTGCGTGTTGATTTGAAAATGTGTGTTGCACAGTCATCGCTTTAAAAAAAAAAAAAGTGTACTTTAAATGTGTTTAAAGCATGTGGGAGTGGTAAAATTACTAAAAGACATTTTTATGAATCAGTATGATCTCTCTATGTCACAGATATTTACCAATTGTGAATTGGTCGAAACAGAGACAAATTAGGATTCACTGAATAATGATGATAATAATAATAATAATAATAATAATAATAATAATAATAATAATAATAATAAATTGTTTACCTTTAGCAGCATCTCGGACAGGTAAATCTGCATGAAGTCACACAAAAGTTCACTTGAGCTTCTTTTAGAGTTAAAAATAAACAAACTCCCATCAGGCTCCATCTCAATCAGCTCTGCAATGATGAACATCTACAAAAACGTGAAACAAGGCACCGAAATCTTGCAAATGTATTTTTGCATCAGCCAATTGAAACCACAATCTGCTTTAGTTGAAGTGAATAAAGCCTCGCCTCGAGTGTTGAACTGCATTTGCAACTTGACAAATCGTACGATGAATCACTTCCACTTTTTTTTGGCGTGCAGACTTTCTTTTTGTTGACTTTATGGGTGCTATCCCTCAACTTGACCTCTGACCCCAGAGCTGTGGCAGGAATGATGCCTGGTTGGCGATGCTTACGCTGAAAAACGAGAGACAGAAATGACTGCCCATTTGTCTTACTGGAAATCTGCGTCAATGAATCTGTTGAGCGAAGCAACTTTTTGAAGTACTTTTACTTGAATCGGCTTTTGACGACCACTCAAAATTCCTGGAAATTCCCCACGACATCTCATGTGTCACACACGTTGCTCAGACTGCAGCAGTCGCCACGTCACGCGGCCCAATTAACCAATCGGAATCGATCCGGCTTCTCTTTCCTCACTGAATTCGCAAGAAGGCACAGAACGTGAGCTTGCAAGGCTGGCAGAATGAAGATGGGAAGGCGTGATTTCGCAAAAACCGCGAGACTAGCACAGGAGAGCGAAGAGAGCAAATGATGCTTCAGCACGTCGCAGCTCCTCTCTGGATTCTTCAGGGCTTGGACGGCACCTCGTCATCACTAAATTCAGAAAGATTCGATTCCAGCCAGGTAAGAATATTGCGGATTGTACTGACGATGTTCGTTTTGATGGCTGCACAAGTAATGCAGTTCAATCCGTGGACGTCCTAAAAGTATAATAATAAAGCGGAGAAGTTACTGAATTGCTTTGTAGTTCAGTAAAACGTGCGTGCACGCGTGTGATTCGTGAGATTTATTGATGTATTCAGATGTGCTATATTGCAGACAGAGTGATTTCTTTTGGCGCATTAGGACTTCTCGCAGTTCACCACAAGAGGGCGCTATTGCACCGCTGTTATTTCTCGGCCGGTAACCCGACAAATGGCTTCACATATAGGCTACGAATTCAACATCAATTTGTCTTCCAGACATTGAGTTATTGTTTTCAGTCATCTTGTAAGAATTTGAAAGAGTCTCATAGTGGATTTGGGGCTCTTCGAGTAATTTAATTGGATGTTGACCATATTGTTGATGTTTGAATGTAAATGTGCCTGCTTTATGCTATCTATCCATCCATCCGCATTGTTTTTACAACCTGCTTTTGATTGAATTGTTTGAAATGTCCGACTTCCAGGATGGCCGCCGGGAACCTTTCAACGTGGCTTTCCACCCCTGCGTATCCTCCCTTCAACAGCTCTGCCCTTCCTCCGTCCAACGCCAGCCGGCCGCCCTGGGACGCGCCGGCCTTCACCGTGGCCGCCCGCTGCCGCGTGGCCGCCACGCTGGTCCTCTTCGTCTTCGCCGCCCTCAGCAATTTGTCCGTGTTGATCAGCGTGCGCTGGGGCCGAGGTTATCGGCTGGCGGCGCACCTGCGGCCGATCATCGCCAGCTTGGCGTCGGCCGATTTGCTGATGACGTTCGTGGTGATGCCCCTGGACGCCATTTGGAATATGACGGTGCAATGGTACGCGGGGGACATGATGTGCAAGTTGTTGTGTTTCCTGAAACTCTTTGCCATGCATTCGGCAGCGTTCATATTAGTTGTGGTGAGTCTGGACCGATATCGTGCCATTCTTCATCCTCTGGATTCCCTGGATGCCGGCCTGAGGAACAAACGCATGTTGCTGCTCGCCTGGACACTCAGCCTGTTGCTGGCATCGCCACAGGTAAACCGTTTTTACGACAAGCGAGATTGTTGAGGATTTTGCTTTGCTTTGCAAAAATATCCGAATGAGGCCTCCAAGTTGTTGACAACGCATCACGTCTTCGTGACAACGTGTACTATTGATTACTTCGCAAAACAAAAGTTGATCCAGAAATCAAAGTATTATTCACGCCGAACAAATCTCTGGCCTCCAGGCGAGATGACGTATCGGATATCTGTAAAGGTTCAAGCCGAGACACTTGGCCTCTGCAGCCTAAATTTGTTCCCCGCAGTCGCCTCCGTGAAGCAGAGGAGCTAAAAATAGTGCGAGCGAGCGAGCAGCTTGTTGACGCTGGGACCTGATTGATAGCAGGGAAAGGTGGCGAATGGGCTGACCGGGAGCTTGCTTGCATTTGGCTTTGCTGTCTGAATAAGCGAGACCGCAAGCACGAGAGTTAAACAATGCGCTTGACGACCCCATGACATTGTGATGGTCCATTTCCAACCGGCAGAAAAGCCATTTCACCATGATAACACTGTTGTGCCTCCATCAAATTTGACTCATTTTGGCCCAAATCAATCACATATAAAAACGAGAAATTGCGCGGGAATGCTGAAAGCAAATTGAGAGATGAATGATGAAATTATAAGCTCCGGGTTACTGGACTTTGATGCAGCCTATGACCTGAGGAGGTCGCTTAAAAGCAATGGTAGTTATTACAAAAAACGGCCAGCAGGTGGCAGCAGAGTATAAGAGAGCAACCAGGGCCATGTTGCAGCAAGTTCTTTTCCTCAGTGTTTTCAACAAATTTGTGAATAATGAAGAAACATGGCTCTGGTTTAATGCTAATTGCTGCAAAACGGAAACAGATTCAAATCAACTTTTTTTTTCCTGCTGAAAGAAGAGACACGAATCTTTCTTGGGGCGCTGGGCGGAGGAGTTGAACCCTCACCTGCCTTCGATGCCAGTTGGCTTCCCCGCCTGGGAGACCACGTTTGTTTGTGTGCGTGTTTGTGCGAGTGGGTGAAAAAAAAAGGTTCAGTGCTGAAAATAGATAGCCGACTCTTGCCTTTGGAATTGTTGCACCCCCCATTAACTCTTTTACTGCCACACGTTATCAAAGAAAAACTTTGATATGACAGAGGCTTTGATCATTGACAAAAAGTGATACAATGCTTCCATCTGCTGGCCATAGTTTAGAGCGTTTTAGATTCCACAACCCATTGACCAGGCAGCGCTGCAGTTAGACGTTGCACTGAGAATAAAAAAAAAAAAAAAAAATTGTTGACGTTATTTAACGTTTATGGCAATATACGTCGTGATTTTACTGATGGTTATTAAACGTTTTTGGCGGTCAAAGAGTTAATAAGTAAAACGAGCTCTTTACCAAGATTGTTGTCTTTACAGGAGTGGATGAGATTAGCGCGTTGTCGCTTGTGCTCAAGTGATGCAAAAAGGTTGCGGGTCCGATCCTCAAGTCTCCTATAAGCATGTTTGAAGTCCGATTTGCTGCGATTGGATTTGTTGAGCTGAAGCGCTGAGGCTAGTTGCTGTTTTGTGCACTGCACTTCTTCTCTGGATGGCTCAGAGGGTGACACTCGACTAAGATATTTTCATTGTTGATTTGAGCTTCGACATGTAAGATGATCATCATAATGTACAAGTGGTGCATTAAAAGCATTTGCTGCATTACAGCACAACAAAGAACTGTTGGCTTCAAAGTTCTTTGGCGTTTGCGTGAGCTAAACAAAAGCCACTTTTGTTTACTTGCAAACAAACGGCGACTAACAATCAGCGTTTACCTGTGCCTGCATGCACGCGTCATCTTGTCACTCTCCTCATCCTCAGCTTTTCATCTTCCGGGCCATTAAGGCAGACGGAGCCGACTTCACTCAGTGCGCCACCCACGGCAGTTTCCGGCACCGCTGGCAGGAGACGGCGTACAACATGTTTCACTTTGTGACGCTGTACGTCTTCCCGCTGCTTGTCATGACCTTCTGCTACAGCAGCATCCTCGCCAAGATCACTGGGCAGATGCGCAACAGCAAAGGTGTGTGGAAGTTGGCACATGGAACGCAGCCAATGGATGACGAAGAATTCGTCAGCTTGTACTTACAAGCTAATTTCTGTGGTTAGGATGTGTGCCTCATGGCTGACATGTTCCACGTCTGAATCTCTGCTCAGACCTTTGTGTGACGTTTGCATATTGTGCGATGATCGAACCACCATGAGTGCTTATGATGTCCCTGACTCTGAATTAAAACAACACAAGTCAGCGTTGAGTTATTTTCTGCCAAACAGCTGTGCAAGTTTGACATTTATTTAAAAATGCATTGATGACCTTCAACGAGACTGCGATACCAAAATAAGCAATTATTCTCAGAGCGTATCATTTTTATATGCTTACTTTCAGTTTAATTCATGCTTAACTCATTTGCTCCCAAAAACGTATAAATACGTTCTATTTTAAATATCATACTTCCAAAGACGTATTTATCTGTTTTTTTTATTTTTATGCTTGATCATACAGAAGGCTTTGATGCAACCTCTGAACTGAAGAGAATGCTTCAAGCACTGGTAGTTATTACAAAAACGGACAGCAGTTGCTCAGGTCTCAGGTAACAACCAATCACAGTGCAGCTTCAGTCAACAAGTGAGCTGTGATTGGTCGCTGCCTGAGCCTTAGCAACTGTGATGTCATCTTCAGTTGACAGCAAGTGGCAAAATGGCCGCCCCATGAGATGGGGCTCGGCTCGACAGAACGGAACTAAGCGTGACGTGACAGGACAGGACAGGACAGGACAGGACAGGACAGGACAGGACAGGACAGGACCGAACTTGCCTTAACACGGCGTGACTGTAGCTTGACAACATCCAGCATGACCCACATAACACCAGCAATGCAGCCACACCGACTGGACAAACACAACAGACTATATACACCAACACTAATGACCTAAAGTGACACACCTGGGGGGCTGAGGGCAGTGATTGGTCACACGCTGGGAAGGGAAGACACACTCAGGTGGGCGTGGTTAGACGTAACGAGACAAGGGAAGAAACGGGCACTACATGACAAAACCAACAACCACAGACAAACAAACACATGAAGTCAGTCATATGTCCATGCAGTGCTTTCGCTCACTTGTCACTGTGTCACGTGTGCAAGATCTTTAGTGAAGGTCAAACTGACCGTTTCGATGTCCGCAGATGGTGAGCGATGCCTGCGCCGGAGTGGCAAGGACAAGATCCCCAAAGCCCGCATGAAGACCCTGAAGATGACCATCGTGATTGTCAGTTCCTTTGTCATCTGTTGGACCCCGTACTACATCCTGGGGATCTGGTACTGGTTCCAACCAACCATGATCGAGCACACTCCGGAGTACGTGCACCACGTGCTGTTCGTCTTCGGCAACCTGAACACGTGCTGTGACCCCGTCATCTACGGCTTTTACACCGCCTCCTTCCGGGCCGACCTGGCCGACGTGATGGCGTGCAGCAGACGCAACAGAAACGACTCGCCGCGCTCCGTCCTTGCAGCCAGAAACGCCGGCGCCGCTGCCGGCGAGATGGAATCGGACCTGAGCTCCAACCCGCACAGCGCCAACCCTTGAACGACAGCGGGACTTTTGTTTGGTTTGTTTGTTTTTGTCTGGTTGCCTTGAATGTCTCTTGAGGAATAATCAAGGGAATCTTTTAAGATTAAGAAGACCTCCAGTCACGGTAAACACTTTAACTTCTCAGACACAACTGAATATGCTGCAACATAAATGTTCAACGAATGTACACTTGGTGAGCCAAAGTATTGGAACACCTGCGCTTATTGTACACGTACTGCAAACCGAGAAAAAGAAGAGCTCGTTTTCCATCTTCTCGTTACATGTACCGGACTTCACTCTTCTGGGAAGACTTTGCAAATGTGAAGTTTCTCAAAATTCTTTTTTTAACGATGCTTAATTGCTTACCAGTTTGACATTTCCCAACACGAGACAAAAAGCAGAGAAGACACTTCAGTTCAAGGCTCGCGAGGGAGACGATTCACTTCTGCACTCGCTAAAAGAATCCTCTCCTCACCCTCTCTTTTTATTTGGTTTCCACGCCCCTCGTTCCATGGGTGTTACGACCCTAATAATGCAAAACAGAGTTGGAACACAGTGTGCAGTATTCCGACAGTCATGAAATCGTTCCCACACGGTTGGATAGAACTGTTCAAAATTTCTCCGCAGCTAATCTACCAATCCCTGTTTGAATAATTAGCGAATTTTTCCGCCGCTAATCTCCTTTAATTCAATCTTACAATTTATTTTCTTTTTTTTCTGAGGCTAACTGCCATAAGGACTACAGATGGAAATGATCTATACAAGTGATACCAGTGTTAGACAAGATACTTGAAATATATAGTAAGCTAAGCTATATGCTACGGGAGAAAGCTGGTTAGCTCGCTAACTGCCCCCACTGCGATATCAACGCTCTGGACTAGTGACAACACTGAACAATGTGCACAAAATAACGAAACACAAATGTTATATCGTGTAGTTCTTTTGCACTTCATCTGAACACAGTCAGCCACAATATGTAAGAAAAAAAAGCAATTTCTTGTAATAATACTATGCTTCGATTATGGTGTTCATATCCTAAGTGTGACTTAATTAGGTTTATATTGGTAACTTTTGTTTTCATAAACATAAAATGCAATTGAATGAGGACAGCCTAAAATTCACAACAGTGTTTTCCTCTTCCATATCATGAAATGACTTTTTTTTTTTTTTTGGTTTGTGTTTGGTATACTGTAATTGTTGAACAGGTCGATTGGTCTTTAAAACGGTACATCAAGCACACATTCATGACATAGACATGAATTTGCACTTTATATTATATCAGAATGTGTGTGTGTGTTTTCCCACCAAAATGCATACAAAGTCGTATTTCTATAACCTTGCATGATTTGTGTAAAAAAACTGAATGTGATGTGTGATGTACAATTGGTCGGTGTTAAACTCAATGATTTTAGTGATTGGCAATAAATAACCTGTTGTGCATTGACAGTACAGAACTTATATGCTTAAAATACTGTAAGTGCAATTCATAATTTACTGAATGAGACACGATCAAATATACTCGACCAGAAGTCATGTGAAGAATCAAATACAGTACTCAATAAAATTGATGTCAAACTATGCACTAGTTTTTTTTTAACCTATGTACGTGGAAAGAATCTAAAAAAAAATGTTGCCAATAAAATGTCTATTTATTCTTTTTAACCACAGCGATGGTGATTAACCGATTGACCAATTTCTCGGTAGATGTAACTCATCAGTTTGGGTCGCAGTTTTATCCTTTGTTGAATCTAAAATCTTCACCCAACATGCTGGGTCAAATGACCAAACCATGACATGTATTGGGTTGGGTTTTGGTTGGGTTTTCGTTGTTGCTTTTGTCGGGGTTCTCGTTTTGTTTGACGTTTGTCATCATATTCCTTTAAGTTTCTGTTGTGATGTGTTATGTTCTGCTTTCCTCGTGTGTCTCGTCAGACATTGCCCCGCCCACCCGGGTTTGCCTGACTTCCTCGTTCGTCAACCAATCAGAACCCTCTGCCACTTGCGTCTTGCCCAGATGTGTTTCGTTGTGTCAATTAGTGTGTAGATTTATTTAGTCTCTTGTCTCCCCTCTGTCTGTGTCGATTCATTGTTGTTTCCCCCCCGTCATGCTGTCTTGCATTACTTACCTTTTGGAGTTCACTTTTTGTTTTTGACTTCACCTCTGCCTGCTCGGCCTGCTTCTCTGCATTCGGGTCCACAACCACACCTAAAAGCTGACAAGTATTTGACCTAATTGGGGCTAATTTTGACCCAGGAGTTTTAAGAGTGTATACAGAGTGTACGTTATCACTGGACTAATTGGGCAAATGTGTTGAAATTTGGGGAAAAAACAAACTAACTAAACTAAACTAAACTAAACTAAACTAACAAGACACAGAAATCAATCCAAAATGTCTTTATTTGGTTTTAGGCAAGTTGGAATATGAGAAATGTAAGTGCAGACATTCAGAGCAGTTTGCAGACAAAACAGAGACCAAGCTGGACAGAATTCAGATTTTTGTTTTTCATGAGCCACAATATGTTTGGGTATTCAATGTATTAAAAAAAAAATAGTCATGTTTATATCATAGTTCAAATCTAGTCGCAATGTTGAATCTCAGAAAAACAAATAAATAAATAAATAGCAAGGGTCTGTTCTCACATTATATGACGCCACGATGGTAAACGCTGTTTTGTGTACATTTTTAATATCGTGTTCCAATTGCTGTTGAGTAAAATAAATCAAAGTTCCAGCTTGATCTCGGTTCTCTGCTGCAGCTTTTCTCCAGTCTGGTTTCTTAACATGAAAACTTTTTCTTTATTATGGTGAAAGACATCCGTGACAACAGGTTAAAGCTTTTTTTCTTAAAATCTTAAGAAGCACTTCTACAATTATTAAAGCATCATTTCTTCTTGGTACTATAGCAGCCTCGTTCTACTTCCTATTTTTATTTTTTATTTTTTTTTCTAGCAGTAGATGGTTCTTTCAGAACAGAAAGTGTTTGGCCACCAACAAAATCACACCCTGCTCAAAAAAGCACCATTTTGCAAACCTATAGAAAAGAAAATCCATCATCGCACAAGAGAAAATAATTTCAAATCATCATATGTATCAAATCTAATAATCAGAACAATAAAAAATAAACATTCAAAAAATATGAACATTTGTTTTGGCAACTTTTTCCTCTTAACAAGGAGGACGAAGAAACGGCATATTAAAGACATTTCTAACAGTTTTTATACAAAAACTATCTTGACCACATCTTCCATATCACTTTTTTTTTGGCATCTTGTTTAACAGCTCTCAGGTGTGTTCGACTGCTCTGCTTTGTCGAAACCGTTTAACGCGCGTCAAGAGAAAAGAAACATTTTGAGGGAAATCCATCGCAAGTTTTCTTTTGTTGTCAAATTGTGTTGACAAAATTTCAGCATAAGCGCCAAATCGCTTCAAACAATTCTTCAGTTGGACCATGCGGACGCTGTTGAAAACTGAAGCGCTCAAGTGTCTCCTGCTCTTCGCACAAATAATTCACGGATTTTCCGCACTATAAGAGCTTCCATTTTTTCAAAAGCTGACCATGCGCCTTCTATGTGGATCAATATTGAGCCGCAACAGGTCTCGCTGTCAAGACGCTATCGGTGATTCTGCACGATCGGAGATGCCGCCATCTTGGATCGCTAGCTAATGCTAATACATTGCCTGAGAGAAAATAATAAAACAGCTGTTTATTCATTTTGGAGTTGTCAGAAAGCTGCTTTGTAATCTATCAATAAAGTTTGACTGACCTGACTGTTTTATTGACATCCCCTTTAGCGCAGCGCCATCTAATGGATGCGTAACGTAAGCCCAGCCTCTACTTTAGCGACTTTATATGGAAAAAAAAGTTTGAAAATATGTCATTCATTGAAGGTGCGCCTTATAGTGCGGAAAATACGGTACGTCATGCACACAAGCATTTTTTTTTTTTTTGTGTTTTGGTTGTGACAAAGTCGGTTAAAAATGTATTTGGTTCCATATTTCTCCGAAGTCTCTAAATATTTGGCAAGAAATTCTGTGTTCCTTTATAGTATTGACATGTTCCAAAATATCTGACATTTTCATTCGCTCACTCTTAAAAAAAAACAAAAAACTCTTAAAATATCTCCATGTCGGATATGAAAGAACGTGAGGGAAAAAATGGTATGAAATGATCAAGAATCGTGTTTTTTTTGGCTTGTGTCGAGTTAAAGCAAGGCAGGTGACCCCTTTCAAACAAGAACCAT
Organism: Festucalex cinctus; assembly: GCF_051991245.1. NCBI lineage: Eukaryota > Metazoa > Chordata > Actinopteri > Syngnathiformes > Syngnathidae > Festucalex > Festucalex cinctus. The sequence goes on from NC_135429.1 coordinate 874,852, forward strand.
CCAAAACGTCTCCTAAAAGAACAAAAATGAAAGAAAGAAAACCATCAAAATGTTAACGTCTTTGGGTGTCATTTAGCTTGGTTTTCATCGAAGAATTATTATTAGACATTTTTTGGATGGGTTGACATCAAGTCTCTCCTTCGAACTTCTTCAGCCGCCAGTTGGGTCCCATCGAGGGCCCCGGAGTGACCAAATTTGGCATCTGGAGAGCCAACTGGGCGGCGTGGCCTGCAACTGTCATTTGGCATCTTCTGACCGTCAATTTGGAATCGTTGAAAAGGTCGCCAGGAAGGGTCAACGTGCGGTCGGCATGCAAAATCCGACGTCAGATCAGACCAAATGAAAATTGACATCACAAAAACGGAAATTGCAGTTTTCAGGCTCTGCCGCACTGGTTTCTCTCCATGGTGGTCGACCCACTGAGCTCTCTCCGGACTGGCACATTGGCGCATTGGCACATTGGCGCATTGGCGCTGGTCAAACAACAAGTGGACTCAAGTGGAAGTCAACCTTCAACATTTCTTGACAATAATACGCTAGATGTGATGTCATGAGTCTCAACATCACATTGATCTGATTAATAGCACATTTGTGGCATACGAGTTATGAAGCAAAATAGCGGGCGGCCATTTTGTCACTTGCCCTCGACCGAAGATGACATCACAGTTGCTCAGAGGCGACGACCAATCAGAGCTTCGCCTGTTTTCTGAGGCTGCGTTGCGATTGGTTGTTGAGCAACTGTGACGATGGCAAGTGGCAAAATGGCCGCCCCCTGAGATGGACTGACTCACTTAAATATTTTCGCCAGTGAAAAGTTAATATTTTGTTTAGAATTAATTTGATAACGTCATTATTTCTCATGTACAATTAATACACGGATGTCACCATATCCAAATTTCACAATACAATATGAGATGTGTAGCATGAACATTACTACACAATAATTGTGGCATTTTTAATATCACGATATTGCTGGTATTGTTACATCGCTAATTAATGCCTTTAAAAAGTCTTTTTTTACTTGCTGTCGACTGATGATGACATCACCTGTGCTGAGGAAGAAGATAACGGCAAATCACGACTCACGTCATGATTGGTTGTTAGCTACTTCCTCAGCACAAGTGATGTCATCATCAGTCGACAGCGAGTAAAAAAAAAAATTACTTTTTAAAGGTACCAATTGTACATGAAAAATAATGACGTTATCACATTAATTATAGACAAAATATGAACTTTTGACTGCTGAAAATGGCTCAAGTATCCCTTTAAGTCATATTCCACTAACGCAAGATTAACCAGAATTCCATATTTAGACTGGTGGGGCTGCATAGAACATATTATTGTCAATTTTTTTTTTTTTGGATTGACTTCCTCTTGAAGGGATTTTATTTTTTATTTTTTATTTTTTGGGGAGGTGAGGTAGGTTGGCACAGACAACATTAACCAGTTAATGTTGATCTCAATTATGGCTCAGGCCTTCTGAGGTAGCTTTTCAACTTTGAAGGGTTTATTTATTATTTTTTGTTTCTAAAAAAATGGCTTCTGGTCGAGCGCAAGGTCGTCATCGCTGATGACGTCACTCTCACCTCGGTAAGGCTTTGGCAAAAGGCCGCTGTGTATGTTTCTTCCCTTATTATTGCGGAAGGCAATGTGACGAGTTGCGTCACAACAAGATCAGGTGTCGTCGATATTTGGCTTAAGTTTTGTGTTATACGTTCACACGTCAGCACGCCGGGTGAGATCTGAGAACTAGAAAACATTTTGGTTACGGAAGAGTCTCCCGCGAGCAAGCTGACGTGACAGAAATGCGACGCAACCAAATCTGCTGTGACGATGCTCCTTAAAGGCGTTTTTTGTTTTTGTTTTGTTTTTTCCCCAACATGTAAACAGGCAATCAAGGCAAATACGCTTTGGTTTGACTTTCAGGTCGGGACATAGTCAGGAGGGGTTCAACATTTGTAAGCTCAAGTAGTAGCAGCAGATTTTGTGTATTGCAAATAACTGGAGAGAATTGAAGGGCGTTTTTGGGGCGTTTGACCAGCGCTAGCCTGTGCCAGTGCCAGGAAGACCCGCCGAGTGTTGCTCAATGACGACTTGGCATTGTGCCGCACAACGCGCTTGCTGCTGCTGCTGCTGCTGCTGCTGCTGCTGACAGGAAGGAGATAAGAGAAGCCGGACAAGGAATTAGATGGAAGTGCAGCATGTGCAACACGTTCGTTCAGCACGAGAGTTCTCCAAGATTGGCCGCAGCTGGAATCACTTCAATGCACTTTCCATTTTTTATTTATTTTTTTTTTGCTTTCTGCTGCTCATGTCAAATAATGGCAAAATGTTGGAGCACTTTTAGAACAAGTCGCATATCGATCGATACCAACGTCCTCCGTTGTTTTTATTGAATGTAGCATTATTGTGGGAATGCTTCAGCATTTTATGCCATAAAAATGACGATGGTGTCGTCAAGTATATTGCCATCATTTACATATCATTTAGTCAGATTTTTCATATTCTTCCTTGGAGAAAGAAAGGGGGAAAAATAATAATAAACAATAACAATAATAATAATAATGAACTCTTTCGAATATTTTCAAAAATGTTGCGAGTTCCGTTCTAATATTTCCATGATTATCACATCTGCGCATGTACTCATAAATTTTGGTGACAACCAGTTTGTTTGTTTTTTTTCCATAAAGTGACGTAACGTTTCGTGTCTATAGCGGCTGAGAGTCATCACAACGTGAATAATAATAATAATAATAATGCTGTGATGTTAGTTCTCTATATTTATTTTTAGGCTATAATAATTAGCACATGTATGCATACATTTCGGTGACAACCAGTCACGCGTTTCATTCATAATGCCACCAAAACTGTTAACTAAATGATGTCAATACTTGGCGACGCCACGGCCATTTTTATAGCGCAATATCGTCCAGGAAATAAGTCAAAAACACCAAAATTCCAATATGACAGCGTTTTGACATTTAGTCGACCTTTTTTTTTTTTTCCAAGGAGTCAGATGCCATCGCCTTCATCTGACTATTTGGATGGATTTGAAACGTATAACGGCCAAAACATGCCTTGTGAAAATTGAACTACACTAAAAAAATAGCCACCAGAGGGTGCTAGAACTGCACAAATGGAAATCAAACTGACAGGTGTGCTGCTTTTAATATCGTGACATGACAACGGCAGTTTTAATATCGTGTAATATCGTTACATCTCTATGTCATTGCGATAATGGCGACAACGACGAATAACCAAATGCGACATATTCCGAGCTATTCCGAACGCTGTCCAAACGCAACTTTCGCAACGTTTGGCAACGCTCGCAACTCAGTGGGAACTCCTTCAACTCCCTAACTTACCTTTCGATCCGCTTGCAGCTCTAGTTATGATTCCATTTTGAACCTACCTGAGACGCTGGCTCCATCCTGGGACGGTTTGTTGCCTCCTTGTGTCCTGTGCTGTCACTTGGTACCGACCAACTGTCCTGAGTCCCTTTGCCGCAAAACAAACTGCAAAGACGTTTGAAGGAGTGAATCCAGATGGGCCTGCTTGTGCACAGCGCAGTTGTGAAAACGTGAATCCCGACGGCGCCGTCACCTGCGGCGATATCCAAACATGAGGAAGATGACGCAGAAGATGATGCAGGCCGTGCCGATGTGGATGCCGATAACAATGCTGCCCAGGGAGGCTTCCCCGTCCCTGCACTGACACGGCGTCTTCTCGCCTGCAGGTCGCATTTCATCATCATTACAATTCAGAGCTTAAAAGGAACGTGAAAAGTGGGAGCATCGGCACTCTCCCCATTTCTTTGCAGACAAAGTGCAATTTCTGGGGAAAAAAACGACGTGGGAATGCTGCATGCTAAGCTCAATGTTTATGAGGTAAACGGAAAGATAAATGACAAAGTATTAATTGGAGATGAAAGATAAACTAATTCATGTTGATAATTGAGCGATTAATCATGATTAATCAAGATTCTAAGATGTGATGAATCTAATTTAAAAAAATAAAAAATGTTGGACAGCTCTAGATTTTACCCAATTTTCTTCTGACAGCATTTTTCTATTTTTAATTTATTCTATGTCCATCCTCTTATATTCCAATTAAGATCCAATTTCTAGAAGTTTATGTATGATTATAATGTTAATATTAATGCTTCGACTTAGACTTGACTTTATTGATCCCTCTGGGAAATTTGCATTTCCAGCAGCAATAAGAACAGATAATAAAATAAAACATAATTCAATCAATCAATCAGTAAATAAGGTTATTACACCAGAGATGAATTGATAATAATAATAAAAATATTTTTATATTTATAAATAATAAATAAATATTTATATTTATATTTATTATTAGAATTTGGTCATGATTGTTTTTTCTCAGCATTCCGGTTATATTCTCATTAAGATGCAATTTTCAAGTTTCAGGTTGATATTCTTAGAGTGGATTAATAGCGTGTTTTCACAAAAAATATTTTAGTTTTTTATATGTTTATTTGCTAACTCAATTTCGTTTTTTCTTCCTTTTGAGTTTAATCCATGTCCATCCTCTTATATGCTAATTAGGACGCAATTTCTAGAAGTTTGCGTTTGTTTGAAGGGATATATTAATGCTTAGACTGTATTGACGATTTTCTCCATTCCAGTATTTCATGCATCAATTTATTTGATGCATTGACCTGCTTTCATCGACTGAATATATATTTAAAAAAACGTCATATTATTTTTCATGCGACTCACCAGTGTTGTGGTCACTTGTCCCTTCATCTGCCAATGACACCAATCTCTTGGAACATTCACTCTCCCCATTTCCGTTGTAGGCCACCAGGTTGACTTCGTAAACGGCACCCGCTTCTAAAAAAAAGAAAAAAAAAGAAAAGAGAGACAGGAAGTGAGTTTGCGCTAAAATGCGGTTGTTGTTTTATCATCAACGTTAACCAATTGAAAGGAGCAACTAAATGAAAAGCTGAAAGCGTCACATCATCCACTGCAACATATTGAACCACAGACACTCAAATGACTCTCCAGAGCATTTGACAACATTCGATCATGGAACAATATTGATTCCGGACTGGAAATGACTTTCATGCCATATCATAAATTGCCTCCATCTTCCCATCATTCACTTCTGTCATAATCTCCAGCCTCATTTCCAGGCCTGCCATAACAGTTGAGAGGGCGAACTGATGTGCCACATATTTTAGGTCAACAACTTGGGCTGTGAAAATCAACAAGGGATCAATTGAATGCTTGGTGCAACTTTATTTCCGTCAGGCTAAAAGTCATGAGCAGACATTTTGAAAATACATAAAAAAATAAAAAGTACATTTCTTTTGTATTACACTTTTTTGTTTTGTTTTTTTAAACAGTGTAATAATTAAAGTAGCATTTGGAGATTTTTTTTTTTTTTGTGTGTGTCTGGCATTGTGTTCCACACATACCCAAATTTGAGACGGTGTGGGCATTGATGTGACAGGGCAGCTGGATGGGTCCCTGAAAATCCGCATTGGGGACCCTGCGGTAGGACAGCCTGAAACCCTCAGCTTTGCCTGCCTTGCTCGGGAGCTCCCACATCACCTGGAAAGCGCTGGAGTTCACCACCTTGGTGAAGAAGGTCGGCGGGGTCGGCACTGTGTGTGTGTGTTGAAGTGAATAAATACATTCAAATGATGAAAAGAAATGTGTTTAACTCATTCACTGCCATTGACGGAAAAAGACGTCAAATGATGCATTTTTTGCTGGTTTGGCAAATGAATGTGTTAATAAATAACTAAAAAAAAAAGAAATCAAATTGGCCCTTGCAGCTTTCTATTTTTCTGTATGTGGCCCTCAGAGGAAAAAGTTTGGAAAGCCCTGCTGTACATTATATCAACAATTTATAATTGCTTCATTGATTTTTACCATGTTTAAACAATGGCAGTGAATGAGTTAAAGGTATGAGAGTCCAAATGTGTGAATCCGAGTACTCAAGTGTCCTTACCGCCACCTAGTGTTGTTGCCAGCACAGTGCGGGACTGCTGACTCGCTCCAAGTGGTGAATAGGCCTTCAGATAAAGGGAGTAGGTGGTGGCTGCTTCCAGGTTGTTCACGTCATGCTGAAAGGCGCCTTTGCTGATGGCTTCTTGCAGCTCCAAAGAATCGGGCTCTAAAGCCACACACACATGGCAGCATTTTAGTTGCTCGGATATCGCCGCGTCATTCTGTTGGCGCCACAAAACGTACCTCCGATTTTGCGGATATGCAGCACGTAGCCGATGATGCCCTCGGTGACTTCAGCGGGCGGTTGTCTCCACGAGATCTGCAGAGCGGCGGCGGACAGCACGCCGGCCGTCAGGCCCTCGGGAGCGGCGGGCAGGTCTTTGGCCTGGGCCACGGCCAGCCGGGCGCTGGCCTGGTTGGTGCCGGCGCTGTTCTCGGCGATGCACTGGTAGATGGCCTCGTCCTCGGAGCCGATGCGAGTCAGGGCCAGAGTGCTGCAAAGGTGACACACGGGCGAGATGGCTGAAAACGTGGCGAGAATAACATCGTGATACTGGAAGTGCCCTGCCACATTCCCTCCTCAAGGTACGCATGAATTTCTTCGACTGGCCTCGCTAGTTCAGTTTGATAGCTTTCAAATTCCATTTTAAATTACATGCAGTCTTTGCCGGCCAAATATAAAGACAAATGAATGTCAAGGACACCAAATGAGTGCCAGTAAAGCTACAAAACTATCCTGGATATATTCAATTATTTAAAGACAAACATTTCGATGCGACGGTATTAGCATGACGCATGAAAGCCTCAGTGCTGCCACCATGTGGTGTCAAGCTCGTGGACATTTGTAGCAAACGCACACATGACCAGGCAGTGTCGTTGGTGTCCCCCACCTGTTGTTATTGGTCAACTTGACGTTGTGGCCAGGCATTAAAACTTTGCCGTTCTTCAGCCAGATGAGGTGAGGTGAGGGGACGCCCTGTGCCACGCAAGTGAACACCGCACTGCCCCCTGCTGGCTTGGAAACAGACTGCGGCCACTGGAGGAACTCTGGAGGTGCTGCGGTGGATCAAATGGGGTTTAAATTCGGATTTCATGTATAATTTCAGAATAAAATGAAAGACGAAAACAATTTCATTTATCGTGAAATAATCTACAATAGGAAAAAAAAGAAAAATCTCTTTCCCACATCACAATAGACGGCACGGCCCCCCTTTAAAGCCTTTATGAGCCCCAGCTCAGCATCTCATTGATCCGCTGATGTTCCATCCAGCGTGACCCCCACGACCCCACCCCAAATTTCTTGATGGAGATGTGTCAACAAGCGTTCAATAGACATTCAGCGCAGCAGACAGGGATTTGGACCTTTTCTTTTTCGCTTTTTCGCATTTCTCAGACCCTTAAAAAGAGTAATGTGGTCATGCATGAATGAATTTGTGATGTACGGACACAAATAAAAATGCATCAAAAGGGTTAAGAGCCGTCCACCTCTTCGTCTGTTCAGCTGTCCCAGCGTCACATTGGAAATTGTCAGGCGTCCTCAGCTGACACATCGCACATCGCTCGATCCATACTGCGTATTGATCAGTGATTCTGGTGACCTTGAGTTTTACCGCAGCTCATAAATCTTGTCCCCTTTTCCTTTGTTTGCATTCAAAAGCATTTTACATTGTCGTGCAAAGTGCATTTTATATATATATATAGTAATAAAAAAAAAACAAAGTAAAAACAATAATTTACATGCACTTGACTAAATAATAATAATGACATTAAAGAGCAATAAAAAAAAAGCATTTTGTGTGTTTAAAATATGCTTGATTGTAGGAGTGTGAAATTCAATAACTATATCAAATGGAAAAGATATTTGGACCTGCAACAATTAAAAAAAAATGATGGATTACATTTTGGCATTTGTTTTAAAAATTAGTCCGTTTTTATCCGTTTTTAGGATGGATTTATTACTTTTCATTTTTTTCGAAAAACGCATCATTTTAGTTTATTTTATTAGTGTTAGTATTGATTGTAGATTTTTTTTTTTTAAATAAATATATGAGGTACATATTGAAATACTGTAAATAGTTTAAATCAACCGTGATCATCCATCATTTTGAAAACACTTGTTTTTATTTTTATTTTCTGTCTATCACTAGCCAGCTAGCTATATAGCAGCTAGCTAAATAGCTGTTTCTTATCTATTTACATAACGATCTATTTATCTCTTTATCTAACTAGATATTGTTGTATTTTATTGTTATTTTATTCTATTTTGAGTGTTTTACATATTTTGCGACAGTTTTGTGCGTATGCATTTTATCCTCAGTGCCTTCTGTGGGAAAGTTGCTGATGTTGATCTAATTTATGAGAACTGAAGGCCTTTGTGACATCTGCATAATAAAAGATCTGCATATCTTTTTGGAGTGGACTTTGTGGACAAAAGCAGAGTGGAGGGGGTTACGAAGGTTTTTATTTTTTTTTATTTTTTTCTAAACACTATTGTCTAAATTGGCTGGCCGTCTTTTGTGTCTCCCCCTAACATGGTGACACCCCGGGTCACCCTAAGCACCCTGCTCCCCCTTGTGGGATGCGATCCATCTTCCAACCCTCCATTATGAACTAAGAGACCACACCCCCTTTCCTCTTTTCATTTCAACGTCCATCCCGGGCACCTCCTCCCTCCGCTCAGCCGTTTTCACACTTTTATGCCCCCAGTCCTCCTGTCGGGGTTAAAGGTCAAAGGTCACAGATCACCCCCCCCCCCCCCTTTTTTTTTCTTTTTTTCCTCCCGATCAATATTGACAATCTCGTCATCCGCTGCTTTGTCTCGAGCTTTTCTTGTCCTCTTTGTCCCCGACCGTGACCGTGGACACGCAGATGGGCTGACGGCAGGACTTGTGCCGACACTGAAAATTGTTGGCTAACATCCCGCTCAACTTGATTTTGGATGGTGGGAGACGCTTACATACATCTCACACAACATCTGCTGTGGTCAACCTTGACAACCTTTTCAAAATATCCAAATGAGTTCAAGTGCATTTCATGAAATATTTCGCAATTCCACTTCTAGCACTTTTGGGTTACACAAGTTAAGTTCTAAACTCAGTTTACACAGTCAGGAAGTTGGTAAACAGATGTTCAGCATTGCTTAATGTCTATAAACCAAAAAAAGAAACGAGATCAATACATGAATGAATATATTAGAGATGAACGCAATTCTCCCTATTCTACACCCGAGGCCCTGCAAATCACGAGAAGAGGACGACGGCGGGGGGGTCTAGTATTGGGGGCTTCATGCTCAGAGTCGGGGGCAAAGGTGAGGAAAAAAGGGCGGAGCTTTGCTATTGACCCTCTCCTTCCCTTTCACTCGTTCGTGCTGCAAATGATGAACATGGGCAAGTGCGCACACGCGTGCACGCGCACACGCCGCAGATGCAAACAACAATTGGCAATTTGATTTTTAGTGTAATATTATTATTGTGTGACTTTTAGTTTATTAACAAAAGTAACACGTTTTCAAATAGGAGTGTGACGATATATCGATATCATGAAAACTCGTCGATACTTTGTCTCCATTGTCCATGACTTATTGAGCAATGACTTGGCAGGCCACTAGGGGGAGCACCTCATAAGAGCGGCGGGGAAATGGACGCAAGTCTTCAGGTGAAGAAGACGCGTCAGCTTACTTAGTTTTGCATACGATTCTATGAAAAATGTATAATATATCTTCAAGTTTAACATCTTAAAACATATTTTACGTTTCGACTTTTCCCATCCATCCATTTTCTGGACCGCATTGCCAAGACTGCATTATGCACGTGCTTGAAAAAACAGATACGACCTCCAAGAGAATCCATTGTCAGAATTTGTGTATTTCCAGCACTTTCTTGAAACAAAACGATTTGAAAAAGTCGCGCCATTTGGCAAAAGCCCAAAACGACACCCAATGCTCAAATTGTTCTGACCTTGCACCACAAGTCTGCCGAGCGCGGTCCGCCTCATTCTGGTGCCCGGGCGGTTGGCGGCGCACACGTACACGCCAGAATGCTGCAGGGAAACATCTGAGATCATCAGGTTCCCCGTCCCAACAACCTGGATGCCTTCCACTCCGATGGAGCGGCCGTCTGATGGAGTGGGGAAAAAAAGAACGAAAAAACAAGGTTTGGAACATGGACAGCAAGTCCCTGCTCGATTTCAGCGTTCCGTACCGAGTCTGCTCCAGGAAACGATTGGCTTTGGGTTCCCCGTGGCGATGCACTCTAAAATGGCCGTCTGATGGACAGTGATGGTTAAATTTTGGGGTCCTGACAGGATGAACGGCTCCTTGTAGGTTCGCGAAGCTCCACCTAAAAATCAGTGACATTAATATCCATTTTTACATTAGCAAGAACCATTCAAGGGCGCTCTCTCTCTCTTTATATATATATCGTGCTTTTTTCTTTTCATAATTTTTAACGTGTGAAATTATGCACATTTTTAAAACTGTAATATATAACACAGTCCCCACAAATATGTGCATTAGATATTTTATTGCTGCTAAATTGTGCTACAGTTGCAGAACGCTGACTGCTTTTATTTTGTTGAGTTGAATAGGATGTGCATTGTAAAATAACGTTTATTTACTGTATAGGAACCAGAAACGATCGATGTGTTCTTTTCATATGTAATGTCAAACAATAAATGACTTGCGAGCTTCTGCAGTTGATCGACAAAAATCGAAGACGTCCTCATAAGATGAAATGAATACACATGCGCGTTCTTCAGATTTGGTGGGCAAAAAGTGTTGCAAAATATTCGATTCCAACTTATGGTTTGGATGAATGTCAATCTGCTGAATCTGCCACCTACCGGTGACGTTGAGAACGGCCTCGTGACTGTAGCGAGTGTTTGCGATGTTGGTGGCGACGCAGCGGAACACGCCAACGTCGGCCTGTCGCACACCTGTCACCTGCAGGATCCCCATTGGCAGAAGCGTGTACCTGGATGTGAACAGAGTGCGACGTCAGGGTGCCGTTTGGGCCACTTGCAAGCCAAACCACATCGCTGCAATCGCCATCATTTCACATTCATCCTCATTGAGGGTTTCTTTCGTCGATTTACCTGCTGTCGCTGGTGCTGAGGGGCGCTCTGTCTTTCTCCCAGGTAATGTTGGCCTCGGGTATTCCATTGATCTGACACTGGAAGCGGGCGACCCCGCCCTCATCAACTGCCATGGACATCGGGTGGGTGTGGAATTTCGGAAGTGCTGGAAACGGAAGACACACGTCAACATACCTGGGAAATTGATTCACCTTCTTTTGAGTCGTCTTCAAATCGCGATGCAGGTGACGACTGTTCCTCGTTCATTGCTCGTTCAGCTCGAGAATTGCCAAAATTGTGTTTCGAATTTGTAGACTCCCATAGAGGATTTCTATGACTCGATGGCCATAATCGAAATGATAAATTCGAGAGGATCGCCATGGAGACGCATTTGCATTGACATGACTTTAACTCTGCTCGATGACCCCGTTCGCGTTTTTATTGGTGTGACTCAAGTGGGGATCATTGGGGGTTGGGATGACACGCTTAAATACTTTGTGTTAAACATCTTACACATCGTGCAAACAGTAATTAATGAGTGTTAGCCAAATTCAAAAGTTAGCATGATTGCTTTCTTTGCAGCTCTTTAAAGGACCAGTCGGGTGTTTCGGTAGCCAGGTATGATGCTGAAGTGTTTGCTATCAATCATTTAATTAGACCAAATCATGTTTTGACAAAGATAAATGGAGCACCTGCTTCATCAAAGCGTATGAATATCAAAAAGCCACAGGCTATATCGGATTCGCATTTTTGTTTTTTGTTCTTTTTTTATGACAGGAAAAACAGGGAAAAAAAATACTTAAAAAAAACAAAGCTCCCCCAAAAAATTAACGGTAGTGAGAAAAACAATTTTGTTTTGTTTTTTCCCCCCAAGTGAATGCAATATGCTTTCGTAATTGACCATATTCAACTGTGTTATTCAATGAATCCAAAAAGTTGGGTTTCATGAATAACCCACAAATATCGGGGTTACTTTGTGGGTTAATAATTCAATTTCACTCAACTTTTTGGGTTGAATAATTGAGAACGTTAGGTCGGACCACTCTTGACCCAATTTGGGCTATTTTTGACCCAACAAATCCAAATTTCTGACACAACTTTTTGAGTTATTTAAAAAAGTTGGATCGGGTCAATTTTTTCCCTGTTTTTCTGATTTTTATTTTTTTTTTTATGACAAAAAACAGTACATATAGTGAGGCATCTATATCGCCGTAGTTTTGAAGTTGCCAAATATGGTGGGGCCCTCGTTAGCTTATTCCTATGCCCACTTACACGCCAAGAGGACTTTGGCCTTGCGGCTGACCAGCATGCCGTATCGATTGCGAGCGGCGCAGTCGTACTCTCCCGTGTCGGCGTCGCTGCCTTCTTTGCGTTTCTGGAAGCTGCGGATCAACAGGGTGCCGTTGGCCAGCAGCTGAAGTCGCGCGTTGGCGGGCACAGGCAGCCCGTTTTTCCGCCAGCTAATTTGGACGGGCTGCTCGCCCCGCACGCTGCAGTCCAACATGAGCGGGCGATCCCGCACTGCAATCACGTCGCTGGGCTGCTGCACAAACGACAGCTCTGACGACAAGCACGCACCTGCGAAACACAAAGACAAAGCACAGTATTTTTTTTTATGTTTTGGAGCAATTAGCATTAGAATTAGCTAAGTTTCATCATTATTCACAAACCTGTTGAAAATACTGGGAAAAAGAGCTTGTTGCAACATGGACCTGGTTGATCTCTTATACTTGCTGCCACCTGCTGGCCGTTTGTTTTTTTTGTTTTTTTGTTTTTTATTGTAATAAGTACCATCGCTTTAAGCGACCGCTTCAGGTCAGAAACCGCATCAAAACCTTCATACAAAAACTCTAGCATACAAAAACCTAAAAAAAAAAAAAAAAAAAAAAGTATAAATACGTTTTTGGGAGTGAATGATTAATGTCTTTAGTGAACTTTCAGTGTTGGTTGTCAGAAAAGTTTGTTCATGTTTATCGATTTTGGACAAATGCTGATTCATCATTTGTCCCGAGAGGTATTTTATGCATAAATGTTTGTTAGATAAACAGTCAGTCAGCAGCGACGAGTTGCGCAATATGTTGTTGTTGCATATATTGTGAAATGGAATAATGAATAAAATCTATCCACAACTTAAAAAAAAATAATAATAATCCTCACGCCAGTGTTATTATAGTTTTGCAATTTTCATTTTAGTTACATTTTATTTTGTTTTGAGTTGTTTTTTTTTATCTAATGAGTTTTCAGGGCAGTTCTGTTAGTTTTTATTAGTTTTAGATATTTAAAAAAATGCATAGGTTTAGTTGACCTGAAAACTTTTTTGAGTATTTTTTTTTTCATTTTCACTATAATTATAGTTAGTTAGTAATCAGTTTGTTTTTATTTTATTTCGTCAATGAATTATTTTTTTGGATTTTACTTTGAGTTTTTCTCGTCTGTGAGCTAAACTAACCTGGCCTCACACATATCCCCTTGCAATAGGCTCCATCATGCCAATTAAGGAGTGACAATTTCAATGTCCAACTTGTGCTAGCTAGCTGTAGTTTGCTAACGCCAACGTTTTTGCCCAATTCCACTTTGACGAACGAGTGAGATTTGAAATCAAATCGAGAGGAGCTCTCCGTCAGTGAGCCGCACAAATGTGACATTCACAAGGGGGGAAAAGCAAACAAACTTCAAAGTGCGGGATATTAATGATTGTAGAGAAAAGAGAAAGAAGCGCACTGGGCACGTGTTTGATCGATGATTTGCCGCATTTCTCCATTTTTCGACAAAAGAGGCCGAATGGCGCTGAGCCATCCATGCGGAGAGGGCAAGCGAGGAGGAGAACACTGGCAAGGGTCGCGGGGGTCAAGTTTAGGAGAAGGTCTATCCAACAAAGGGCCTTCTGCGACAATGGTGTTGTGACTGCGCTTATTTGCACCCAACCCCCAGTTCACCTCTGTAAAAGTTTGTCAGCGAGTGCGCACCCAAAGGGCGCCATCTGCCCCTTCTTATGCATCCCCTCCGCCCCGCCCACCTCTCTCCATCCTTTCAGATCCATCTCCGAGGTGACTTTCCCATGCCACCACATCTCCTCCGTGACCTTGGCGACAGCAAGTTTTTTCCGTCGTTAACGACCTCGTATGCAAAAAACGCCAGCAGGGCCTCAGAATGGCCGCCGTCGCCTTCCCAGCTGCCAGTTTGGGACAATCGCAGTCTGCTCTTGAACCCGCACAATGCCCGATTCAAGGTCACGACTCACGCCTGGGATCTTTCGTTGGCGCAATCGAGACAAAGCAGCTTGTCGATGAACTCGACTCGAGATTGTTTGCAGTCGTCTGGTAGTTAAGAAGGTGAACTTGGTGCAACTCTTTTCATTTTTTTCTCTTTCAGGTTTTGAGACTCAAGAGGTCGCCAACCACCACAAAATGACAGTTTCTGATGTTTGATCATCAGAGAAAGTATGACGATTACTCTCGATTGATGTGGAAACAAAGAAACATTCTTCAGTGCAAGCGTACCACGTTATAAACTGGTAAACAACAAACACGAATCGTAATGATGACCAGATCGTTTTCTGATATTCAAACAAAACTCGACTAATACTGACTGATACCGTGATCTATAAGTTAAATGTTGTCAATTTTGTTTCTAGCCATATATGGTCATGCACGTGATTCAAAGAGGAAGTCAAGTGAAAAAATATTATTTACAAAATTGGCCTTCACTGCTCTCAACACCGCATTGAAATAAGATAAGTAATATGTAATATGAAATAAGCAGCTAAATCCACCTGTTTTTATTTATCTCAAGGGGCGGCCATTTTGTCACTTTTTGTCAACTCAAAATGACATCACAGTTGCTCAAAGACTCAGGTAATGACCAATCACGGCTCACCTGTTTTCTGACTTTGGTCATGTGATGCTCACAAGCTGAGCCATGATTGGTTGTTACCTGAGCCTTGAGCAGCTGTGATGTCATGTTCACTCGACAGCAAGGAGCAAAATGGCCGCCACCCGCATTTAGCCTTGTATGAGTAACTGGGGTCTGTTTTAAAAAATGTGATGGGACACCACAGAGAATAATGAGAATAATGTCAAAAAAAATTTTTTTTAAACTTATCATGGTACACTTTTCCTAAGTTATTAAATATTCTATATCCATCCATCCATTTTTTTGACTGCTTATTCCTCACAAGGGTCTCGGGGGGTGCTGGAGCCTATCTCAGCTGGCTCTGGGCAGTAGGCGGGGCACACCCTGAACAGGTTGTCAGCCAATCGCAGAAATATTCTATAATTTTGTTTAAAAAATGTAATAGATTGTGTTGTGCTGTTTTTGTTGACTCAAATATGAGCAAAAATGACCAAAAAATGTCGATATTTTGGATTGGATTGCTCTCCCATAGGTCCAACATCCACCTGGCCATCCTTCTTGAGATCTGCGTCATCACTTTGACGAATGTGTCACATCACGACACGAGCATCTGCCCCCCCCCCTCTAATGAGAAATCTCCCATGGAGCAGATGTAGCAGGTTTGCGGGTCTCGCGGTCAGCTGTTCCCAAACACCCCCCACCCCACCCAGCTGATCTTGCCATCCCCCTGCGCCGCTAATGAAATTCAGGGCTCCCAAGGGGCGACATGCGTTGCATTTTGTGGCTTACCGAGCACATGGCGCCGCAAACTGGGAGGTTGAAAGGGCCGACAATATTTGGTGCAGGGTTTAGGAGTGATGCTTATATCAACGAGGATAGGATATGCAACGATTCTCTCAAAAAACAACAACAAAAACGTACTCTTCAATGTTATCCAATGCTAATCGTCCATTGGAGTCAAAAATAAATTGTAATGTGACTTGTTTGGCAAAAAAATGCAAATTATTCAAAAAAATGTTAATTAGTCATTTGCCTGGCAACAAAATGTGCTCGGCAATGGATATTTTTCCATTAATGGGGGATTTACTGGGCTATCATCTTGCATTGATTGTAAAGAAGACAACAAATCGATTTGTGCCTTTGTGCATGAGCATTGATTGTTGCTTTGTTTTCTTTCCCAACTGCAGCTTCAAATCAAGAATATTGGACCGTTTTCATGATCGAGGAAGGATTCCTAATGAGATTTTATTAAAGGAGGGGGTAGTCCAGCAACCCCCATACTAGCACCCTGCGTCTGTAACCTGGAGCCCCTCCGGGGTCATGAGAGTCAGAAGCGAGGAGGACGGATGTATAGAATGGGGGAGGTCGGATGTGTCCAGCCCAAAAAGTACTCGCTGAGCCCTTTCTGCTATTGTTTGGTCGACTGCTGCCTGTGAACTTCACACGTCGGTCCACCACTTGCAAACAGAACAAACAAACTGAGTTGAGACCTGACAATGAGATCATTCTTGATGGACTGACAATTGCCAAATCTCTGGACAATTTTGCAAACAAGTCAACATTCATTCCAAATCAGGTGCTCAATGTTTGTCTTACAATCCATGACGTCTTCCTTTAAGAACTCTGGATGGATGAATCGGCATGAAATCCGTCACCTCAGGGCGTCTCTTTTGATTCACTTGCAGGGAGTTCAACTCTTGTTGCCGCTGTGTTGTGCAAACATGCTTAAAACGTTTGTAACTGCTGAAGGGGGGTCTGTCACGGATCTTTTCGACAAGTATTTAAATGCCGGCCAAGTTCAATGTCTGGAAAAGTCATTTAACACTACAAAAAAATACTATTAACATCCTGAAACTGATACCCAGTTGGACTTTACCTGCTTTGTTCATGCTCTGATCTGTTTTGGTGACCTAACCCGAAGGTCTTACTTGCTGGTCCACACAAAACTGCATTTTCAATAAATCCCTGACCCAAAACATGCAGTAAACCATCCCATCGTCAATGAGGATCAATAAGGAACAATCTCAGTTTTGATCAGTTAAATGTCAGCTCACAGTCGTGTGAATTTCATCAGCCATTTTTAAATTTAGTCTCAGTTTTAGTCCAGTTTCAATCACACTTGTTAGTTTTTAAGATGGTCAACCTCATCCCGTTTTTATTTAGTCCATTTTTTGGTCAACTATAAATCTCGCATTTTAGTCTTTATTTTAGTCCAAAAAAACAATCATTTTATTTGTCTGCTTTTAGTCAGCAAAATCTTCAAACTTCATTTTAGCCCTGCTTTTTGTCATCAGATGATGTTGAACATTTGAGATCTGAAACTATTTCATGTCAAATTGTCTCATATTTTTGAGGAAAAACAAATTCACACACATTTACAGGATGTCAAAAAGTGGCTACTATGGCTCCCTGCTATCTGAGCTAGTAAGTTAGCCAGCATTAGTTAGCAGTCGGATTAACGTTATTGGTGGAACGTTCTAACCGTTGGAGTAAAAAAATTGCGTGGGAATGCCGAAAGCTGAATGCTAAGATTTGAATGCATGTGGTCAAGTCAATTGAGAGATAAATTATGAAACGATGACCTCCTGGTTACTGCACAATGCGCTTCACCAACTGCGCCACCGAGCAGAATCAGACACCTGCTAATGATGATGATGAGTTTACATGTATGGAAGTGGGCGTGGAAAGTGATACTTAGAAAAAGTTGAATGTTTGTCTGTCTGCCAAGTTTAAAGGCTGATATTACAAGTTAAATTGTGCAAATACTGTAGGTGTGAATATTTGAACAATGTAAATTGGAAGTATTATGTGGGAGTTAAAAAAAAGTGTGGAGACTAAAAATCACAATCACAATGCCTCAGCATTCCCACAACTAGTGATGACTAAAAAAACTCAATGGTATCACAGTTCAAGCCGTGCGAGAGAAGGCCTCATACAGTAAGTGTTGAGATCAGATAGAGATGTTGGGATTTCGGGTTTCACGTCGTGACATTGTGTCCCTGCTGTGGATGAAATTGAAGGGGTGTTTCTGCTAGCTTACTCTAGCGTGGACCATGTGTGAGGACAGCAATAGGCAGATGACCTCGGCACTCGTATGTTTCATGAGGTCTCAATCTGAGCACAGATTGGCGGTCGTCTTATGGAGATGAGGTTGTGACAGTCAGGTCAGAGAAGACAGAAGAAAAAGGGCAGCCTATTGTGTCCATGGCGAGGCGACCCCCCATCACACAGGCCCTGCCGCTGGCCAGGACGAGCCACAACACTACCCCCCCTCCTGCACAGGTCAAAGGTTATTGACTTGAACCCTTCATTGTGGTCTGAGTTAAAGACACAACCTCCCACACCGTCTGCACAGCAACCCTCCAGACCACTGATGCAAATTTTTGGGGAGGTTTCAAGATAAAATCAAGGTAATCAAGATAACCTCAGCATATTTCTCATTTTTGGAGAGCTTAGAGATAAATACATGGAAAGTTATGCTTCAATTAAACATTTAAACTTTATTTACGCTAGCTAGCCTTTACTGCCTTTTTTTTTTTTTTTTTTTTTTGTGGGAATGCTGAAAGCATCCCACATGTGTTATTCGGATTTTTATCCTCCTTACTTTTTTTTTTGCCGAGAAACAACTCCCACAAAATACTTCCGATTTACACCGTTCAAATGTCAACTTTTTATTCATTTACCTTTCAACTTCAATTAAAACTTTGTAATTTTATCTTAATTTATCTTCCACTTTAGCATTCAGCTTTCAGCATTCCCACGCAATTTTGTCTAGAAATTTCACTTTGTCTCGGATTTTGCCACTTAACCCCACTCAAAATAAAATGCAAATGAAATCCATAGACCTGTCAGTGTTTCTTGCCACTATCTGTGTTAGCATGTGAGGACAGCAAGACAAAAAAGGAACAAAAACGCTCCAGTATGACATACAAGCAAATGAAAACAATTTCAGCTCAGTATTAGCCATGAATAGAAACCTTCTTCAAAGTTGAAGCAGGTTAAAATGTGAACTGTACTTACACAAACACAACAAAGCTGTCAGGCCAGTGAGCAATCTTCTTGGTTTCATTTTGGTTTTCTTCTGCTTGTGTTTCTCAAAACTCTTCAAAATCAAACTAATGGGGAAAAAAAGGTATTCCAAATGAAAATGTGTCCTCTTCTGCCTACTCTATGTATTCTTTGGTTCGTAAGCTAAAAAAGGATGTTGCTCTGACTAAAGCATTTCTATTCTTTTGAATTCTCGGCCCGCTGAAGGCTGCTGGTCATGTCCAAAGCCAGTGTGAGAATTTCGAGAGGATGACACCTCAGCCCGGCTCCGACTCATGAGTTATTCCGCCTCATTGTTGCCGCCGAACGGACAATGATGCGGCGCCTTTCACCGGCTGATGGCAGGCTGGTCTCGTCTGGACCAATGGCAGGCCAGGAGGGCGGCGGCTCACGCAGCCCGGGAGGCATGATTGAAATTCGTTTCAAGCGGACACTCGCTCTGTTAGCCGACTGATGATGGAGCAGTTGTGGCCTGAGCTGGACGCTGCACCCGAGTCGGCCGTCAATGAGCCTTTTGACACAGGGCACCTTTGATTTAGATTGCAAAAAAAATAACGACTGCACCTGAATTTTGCAAAGCCCATCAAATTATGCAGTGAAAATGATGGAGGATGAATGTTGGAAATATTATTTATCAACATTACAATTGAATCCATTTTGTTTGTTTTAAGAAGTGCAGTGCTTTCTATTTTTTTTAACATATGGCCAGAATTTATGGACACCATATAGTTTATTTATTCAAATGTTTTAACACATCGATTTCATTACAAACTTTATTTTTGTCTATTTCTAATTCTAGTTTTTCTTTAAAGTAAGGACGAACTTGTTCTAAAGATATATTGAAATTTATTTTAAAAATTTTGTTTGGTTTTTATCCCCCAATTGACTCCAACTTTCTTCTGCATTTTGGTGACTTTACACTTTCTTGCCTTGCTGTCATCTAGTGGTTGACAAATGAAATTGCAGTTGCAATGTAGAAACGCACATAAAACAGTTTTGACCCATTATGCTTGTTTCAATAAAAGTATAGTGCAAACGGTTTAATCTGAGGGTAGACTACCTTCTTCATGTTTAGTTTCATCTAATGCGTCTATTATGCTGTTTTCTGCCTTTATGTTTGAACAAGCTATATACCAGTCATGTACACCATTATTATTATTATTATTATTTTAAAAAATCAGTGTGCATCCTATTTCCGTACACACTATTTTTATTTTTTTTATAACACGAAACTGAGATTAAGAGTTTTTCCTTCGATATATTTATGTTTCAGAAACTCGTTTTGATATGGAATTAGATGTGTGCCCACCCCCCCCCAAAAAAAAGAATAAATAAAAGATACATTAAAGTATAACTGAAGCGAATAAAGTCATCTCTTCCGTGATTGGGAGTAACAAGCTCCACCCACCACACGTGACGTACGATGTCATGTGACGACCAGGAAGGGCAGGATTTGTATTTATTTTTTTGACGGCAGGAGGAAAACCTTGCGCTTATGTGTTCTTGCACGGCCAAATAAGCAAGTATTTAACCCTAATATACATCATTCTGCATGCAATAATCATTGTTTCTAAACCGGTATTGATGGATAAAACCATAGCCGATTTGAAGGCGACATTAAATATCAATTAAATCCTCGAATGATTTTCTGGTATTTCATCTTGACGTTAGCTCGA
The DNA here is from genome assembly GCF_051991245.1 of Festucalex cinctus. NCBI lineage: Eukaryota > Metazoa > Chordata > Actinopteri > Syngnathiformes > Syngnathidae > Festucalex > Festucalex cinctus. The sequence continues at coordinate 895,484 of NC_135429.1, forward strand.
ATGCTAACAGCTGAGCAGAGCTTAGTTTCGTCGACGCAAGTTTGCCTTGCACGGCAATATGCGAATATGATATCTGGCCGTCGGCGGTTGGATAAATGATTCACATTATATTCTCACTGTGGGTGAACGCATCTATTGATTGGACGTTTTCAGTGAGGCTTTAGCTGGCTAACTGCTCAGCTAGCGTCGGTTAATCGGTGTTAGCTGACCTCATTCCAAGTCCAATTCAGTTATAGAATCCCAATTATTCCGGAACCGGAAAACTGAATGCACGTGTACAGTATTTGACACACATTTTCCATTTGTGTGCAGCCAGAATTTCAAGCCAAACGGTTTTTGGAGGAGAGACAACATGTCGTCCAGTCAAGGAGACAGTTATCGTCCGGTCCCTCGGGACTTCACCACCCTCATCCAAACTTGCACCTCCAACATCCAGAAGATCACACAAAACAGTAAGTGCTGCTATTGCGTTTTCAAGTTAACAATCCCCCATAGAGAACTAGTGATTGACAATTCATGTTATTGTCATCAGTGAGGTGTAACAATTGTCAGCATGATTTACATCCACTGCGGGTCCATCCGCCCAGTTCCTATTTAATGTCGTCATTCATTATTTGAATGTTTATTTACATTTGTGCATTAGGAGTGGCACATATCACAGAACTAAACAATGACATCCAAATCATTCAGATCGACGTCACCATCACACACATCTCAATAGTCCCTCCCACTCAAGAGCAAAAAAAAAAAATATATATATATAATTGTGTCACTTGGACTATACAGCGGAATGTGCACTGACCACGAAGGCCTCCGTTGGAGCCAATCCAAACTGAGCGTGCTATCGTTGGCAGCATTTTCGATCAAGCTGTTTTCTTAATGAGATTGCGTGTCTCATGTTGTAACTTGTGAGTTCACGTCAAGAGTTAAAATAGAGACAAGAGGGCCTTTGTTTCCTCCCAATGAGCGGAGACGGCGCCATGTGACGCGACGGTCACATGGCGCCTCTTAAGCCACGTGCACGCTGCTGCCTTCAATCGTCTCATCGGAGGCGCTGCGGCCGAGATTTGCTTTCAGGCAGGTCGCAGAAGCGGGACGTCGCCATGTTGGAATTGTGTGCTCGCGGGGTTGTTGTTGCGGCGTGCCCGATTAAGAGAGTTCGAAATTCCCAGGTGGACTCGAACGCGACGTGTTCCGTCAGTACGCCACACATATGACGGTGAAAAGAGGCGGATTAGCTGACCGGTGTGTAATGTGCGATTACATGAGCCACTTTCACACTGCAGTTAGTCACATTTCATTCACATTTTCTTTCTCTCTTTCCTCCGACAGCCGCTCAAATCAAGAATATGGTGAGCCAGCTGGGGACCAGACAAGACAACAGTCAACTTCAGGATCGGCTGTATGGACGAGCAACAACACACAAATTGTCACCTTCATTCTTTCAATTGATTGGAGTCGCGTAAACAAGCAGAAAGTCACAATCATATTTCACGCTTTTATCCATCCATTTTCTTGAGATATTTTTCACCAAATATATTTCCTTTCATTTCCGTGGCACTTCGACTTTCAATAACCACCCGCCAAAAACGAACATTCCATAACACGGACACTTGTACCATTCTTTGTGTAACAAAAACAACAAATCCTTATGTTGTCTGTGATCGACCGCCAACTTTTTTGTGTTTGCGCAGGCAGCAGATCCAACATTACACGAACCAGCTTGCAAAAGAAACCAACAAGCACCTGAAGGAGTTGGGATCACTTCCTTTGCCGATTTCACCATCAGAACAAGTCAGTACAGAACGATAATTACATTACATTGACGTCCAGAAATGTCATTTCAAAAATCCTTAGCGTCCATGTCACAATGATCAATGACATCAATATGACACATTAGAAATGTTACATCCTCATTAGAGATGGGCCGATTATCGGCACTGATATTCAGCATTTTGATGTATTTTGGCATCGGCCAATAATAGATCCATTTAAAAAACAAAAACAAATTGTCAATATTAAGTGTTATAAGAGATTGTAGGTGTTTATATGTCTATTAATATCATATCGTTCCCTCGAGAAAACCATATCGGTCTATCGTTCATCGTTAGCATGCAGCGCGCTTGTCGTCTCCACACGATTTCCCTTCTTACGGCGACGGCGGCCATCTTTTTCCAGAGGCAGCAGAAGATTCAGCGGGAACGGCTGATGAACGATTTCTCCGCCGCTCTCAACAACTTCCAAGCGGTGCAGCGGCGCGCGGCCGAGAAGGAGAAGGAGTCGGTGGCCCGAGCCAGAGCCGGATCTCGACTCTCCGTACGTTCGACAAATCGTGCACGCTCATCGCTAAGCTCGCATAGTTGAAAGTAGCATATGAGGTCTCATATGACATCATATTGTCAAGAAACGGTGAAGGTTGACTTCCACTTTCAGAATTGTCTTTGTTCTATGTTTCATTTGACACGCAACTCCGCCCAAAAAAACAAAACAAAACTCGCGTGACACTTTTATGCAAATGATGTCAATCGACATGATCGAAACGTTTGAATTTCAAACACTGTCATGTCGCCAGTCAGCATTTTTTTTTGCTTTTTCAGACTGAAGACGGTTTGCGAGATGAAAAGCTCGTATCGTTTGATAAGTAAGTGAATGCACCACAGTCACATTTTTACACTTCTGACATTTGCCAATATTGGTGCAAGTAAGTACTTTATTGATTGTGAAGAAAATTCTGGATGACATCACCTTTGCTGAGGAGCGACCAATCATGGCTCACCTGTTTTCTGGGGTTGGTCAGCAAACTGAGTAATGATTATTTTTTGTTTTTTTCCTGTACTCAATACTTTCCATTGATAATCAAGTCCATCCAAACATTACCATTCAACCATGAACATGTCATGATTGGTCGTTACCTACTTCCTCAGCACAGGTGATGTCATCATCAGGTGACGGCAAGTAGAAAAATGACTTTTTAAAGGGAAAATAATGAAGTTACCGCGTTAATTCGAGACAAAATATTCACTTTTTCCTCCTGAAAATGGCGCAATGAGTCAAGTTTGCCTTTAAAGTCAGCATTGTTTCAAATCAAATGGTATGAAAAGAACATTACTGCCAAAATTGACAATAGTTTTATTTGGTAGGAACTAGCGATGCACGATAATATCGGCAATTATCGACCTATTTGATGTTAAACAGATAAACCAGATAATAAAGAAATTTGACACAAATTATCGGCAACTATCAACCAATTTGATTTCATACACATATATAATAAATATATCAATATCAATCAAATTCAGCTTCATGCTAAACAGTATTTCAATGTATTTGTACATGTTCGACTTATAGTAGTACTCCAAAGTATATTTGTATTCAAGTAATTTTTTTTTTTAAACAATTATCGGCTTACTTATCGGTTATCGACCTCGGCACTTAGTTTATCGGTGTTGGATTCTCATTTCGAACAATTCAGAATCGATTTTAAATGTTCTCAAATCGATTTGAGAACATTTATTTTATACTGCCTTGCCCTTGTTTGTCCGATTTGGCCACTGAGGGGCAGTGTGGTTCCGTGCGTTAAGTTGTGGCCACTTTAGCGAGTAGGAGGTGAAAAGGTCACCATCAAGTTCTGCCAAGTTCAAGCTAAAGTTAAATCAATCCACAAGTGTTGAGTGTTTTGTGGCCAACAGTCAGGATGACTGGGGTCAAATGAGCGCTCAGACGGAGGAGGCGGCCATCACGGAGGAAGACTTGGAACTTATTAAGGAGAGAGAAACCAACATCAGGCAACTGGAGGTCAGCAAAATTCAGATTCGCTTACCTTCTCACTGAGACGTCACTTTTCTTTCTTTCCATCTTGTTTGTTGCAGTCGGACATTATGGACGTCAACCAGATTTTTAAGGACCTCGCTGTGATGATCCATGATCAAGGAGAGATGATTGGTGAGAAGAAGAAGAAGAAGAAGATTTTCTTCATCCTAAATTTCACATAAAAAAAAAATAAAATAGAAAAAAGTATGAATGAATTTGTAATCAAATAAAATCGCACATTTTTCATGTCATGCCGCACCAACAGTTTGGATCAGTGATTACGATTATGATGAAAGAATGGAATCGCCTGCCCCCAGTCTTTTTATTTTTCATATACGTGCGCATGTGTTGTTTTGCAGACAGCATCGAGGCAAATGTGGAGAACGCGGAAGTTCATGTGGAGCGAGGAGCCGAGCAGCTACAGAGAGCCGCCTACTACCAAGTAAGTTTCTCTTTCGGGGGGATGTACCGTCCACTTGTCTCGTAGCGTATTTTAGTGGTGGACGATGCGAGTTCTTGTATTCTGCTGCAATACAGCAACAACATTTTTGCTTTCCTCCTGCCAGCAAAAGTCCCGCAAGAAGATGTGCATCCTGGCGCTGGTCTGCTCCATCGGGCTGGTCGTTCTTGGCGTCATCATCTGGCTCGTGTCCAAGTGACTTCACCGCAAGCGAGCTATTCCTCCATTTTGACCTTTGTCCTCCTTTCCCACCTGCTTTGGCATCACACGACGAGCGCATCGAAAACTCACCACATCACAATCGGCGACGTAGTTTAGCGCAGAGCTGCAAACTTGCGACGCTCAGCTGACCACGGATGCTTTTTTGATTTCATTTCTTGCTCGGAAAACATTTGAACTGTTTGAAGGGGAATTGAGGGTTTTGATTGGGTTTTTTTTTTCTGCACTATCACTGTATTTCAAATTATTTCAACGAGCAGACCAAACCAGGAAGGAATATAAAAGATTAGGATTCTGTGTATATTACTTTAGTCATCTCTTCATATGGAAAAAAAAAAAAAAAAGTGTTTCTATATTGCACAGTTGAAGTGTTGAATTAGCAAATGAGTTGTAAACGTTGCTGAGAGTCGCTTGGGGCCTTTTGGGAAACACACGAGCGGGATTCGGTTTGACTCCAGGTGGGGATTGTAGTCCAACTCTTGTATACAGTACACGTCTTAACAGGTAACAGTAAATCCATATTTGTAAATACTGCACTGTTCTGCAGCTATTAGCCTGCCATATACAGAATATCGCAAACGCAACGCCTGTCCGAAGAAGCATTTGAATTCATTTATATGACTCGTGTCAGTATATGGAATAAATGTCTTAATTACAGTACGTCAATTGTGCCTGTTTGTTTTGATTACGGAATCAGCACAAATTATTTTCAATGACGAGTTGGGATTGTATGAAATATTTTTTAACAAATTTCACTTAAACTCCAAACTGAGGAACGGCGGTTTCAAACCACTAGAGGGCGACAAATAATCGTCTGTAAATGGATCCGGAACACGGTCCTCGACGTCCAACATTTCAAGGTTACGTCACTCATTTTAGTGGTTTATATTTGTGTCTGAAGTGTTTTCCACGCAATCATTAACTATAATTAGTCCTGCCATCGATTAGTTATACTGCGTCGCGGTTTACGTACACGTCGTAAAGCGAGTCCCCAATGCAGACAGTACAAAAAGGAGGGAAACCGATTTGAATGAATTTCAATTTGATCCGTTAAATGTTCTGCTCAGTTGTAGCTGATAGAGATACCAGGTCATGAACTCTTACGGGTTAGGGTAAATAGGTTTATAATTGCCTACAGATGCCACAAGATGGCTGCAAACGAGAAACTCGTACAGTGAATTAAACACATTTCTTTGAAGCCAATATGCCACAAGATGGCGCCAGAGTAGTGAATTGGAGTGAATTGCTGAGTTTTCTTCTTCTTTTTTCTTTTTTTTAAGTGAGTCAACCGAAAAAAAAAAAAGTGCTGAAATGTGAACGCTGCACTTTTAAACATCTTATTGGCCTGTATAAATTCAACCTGGAAACTTTTAAAATGTGACGTGTGTCTTCTCACATGCTAAATCAACATCAAATTCACATGATCGATCAGTGAATGGATCAGTGGGCGTGGCCAGAAAGGTAAGCTCCGCCTGTGTACTGTCAATCCCCACCCAAACATTTTCACAATTTTGCGTCACAAGTCGAAAGAGCTAAATGACCCCCCCGTCCATTGAAAAACATTGTACAGTACTTTGAATCGTTGTCATTTGATTTGTGAGGATTTTTTTTTCCATTTCAAAATGTGATGTTTGACTTTTATATGCTAGTCACAGGCAAAGGGGCGATTTGTTTTCACCTGGTCGACTAGAACATTAATTCCATTCAAATATCCTTTTTCTCTGTTCTTCCACGTCATTTTTTGCCATATTTGGCTTTTATTGTGAAGGGCCGCATGAGTTTGCTGTGGCTCGATGGATCAAGCGCGGCCGCAGACTCGAGAAGCGTCTCGCGGCTGAAACGTCGTCAGCCTCGTCGCGCACTGCGGACGAGATGCGCGAGCCGACTCGGCGTCCTTCCATCCGCGATCGGATTTTGACGCCTTCCGTGCCGCGCGAGACGAACCGCGTTCGTTCGTTGTTGCTGTCGCGCGTCGTCGTCAAAGTATGAGCAGGCTGCAGCGGGAATCTGGCAAAACAGGCAAGTTTGTTGCGCAAGTGGACTGTTGAATGTTTGCGGGCTGCATGCTGACAATCTTCCATGCGGCAGCTGTTTTTTTTTTTTTTTTTTTTTTTTTTTTTTGTGATGATAATGTTTCATTGATGTGAGACTGCAGCGGCGCAACATCAGCGCACGTTGGCTCGACCAGATGCATGCTTAGTTTTTGAAAAAGGTAGCCGTGATTTATTTCCTAACACACAAGTTGTATTCTCCTGATCATCTCGACTGTGTTTGTCCGAATTTTCAACTGGTGTCTCCGCAGGATCGATGGCAACAGTCCAGCTTCCTGCTTTCCTGCACAAAACATGTTGCAGGCGAGCAGTATGAAGCAGGATTTGTTTTTTTTAAACATAAACAAATGTACCCATTCAGGGAAATGACAGTAATGTTTAATATTCATCCGAATGAAGTCAAAATCAGACATGCACAAGTCACTATTTTTGATGAACAGGATTTTTTTTTTTTGCTTTTGGTTCGAATCTTGGCTCGACGCCTTCTTGCGTGAAGTTTGCATGTTGTCATGTTGTGCTTGTGAGGCTTTTCCAAAGCTTGTTTCAAGTATATGCATGTGGAAAGAGCATCCAATTACACTTAATTGCAGGTCCAAAGAATATTATTATTTTTTAATTGAATTGTTCATCTCCATGCCAGCGTTGTATAGTGACAAGCAGAATAATTAGATGCTCTTTCGCTGTGCAGAAGCTACAAACAGTAATTAAGGATAGACTTTTTTTTGGTGACATTTTGTTAGGGTGGAGATTTTTCCAATTGGGGGGGCAAAAACAAAATCCAGGTATATGACTTAGCTGAATAAAAATTGGTAAAGACTGCTAAACTAATTCAATACTCGAGATCACTGGTGTGGACATGACTTGCTAACAAGTCAAGTTAATTTCTATAGACCGTCATCACACAAAAGGCTTCACAAAATGAATCAGATTAGTCCATTCATCAATTGAATTGATAGATGAATCGATTCTAACATTATTTAACCGTGACAGCACTAGCAAGCAAAGATGAAGGACCAGTGAAACTTCCCTTCAGAATTTTTTTTTTTAATTGGTGCCGTGACCCGGATTCGAACTGGAGTTACTTGTGTCTCGTCTTATCATCCAATATGTTTTCATTCAAGTTCCCCCGAGATAACAAAATGGCGGTGTCAAGTTATTCTTGTCAGCTCACTTGTCAGGTTGCAAATTACCATTTTTATTGATTTATTTGGTCCGACATAAATTGGAACCGCCAGGATTACGATGTGGTCTGATTTGTTAGGATTAAGAAACCATCAAATAATAATAATAAAATTAATGTTTGAAATATCCAATATCTGACAATTACAGATTAGTGGTGATTTTTTTTTGAACCGAGATTGTACACAAAAGTCCTTTGAAAGGTTTGTCTGTCATTGAGCAAAGTGTGGGAATGATTCGATTAGCATAACGGGACGGATTTCTGCGTGCGTCCGTGACTCAAGACGGGAACGTCACATTTGTGAGTCTCACTGCCAACACTCGAGCACTTGTTCCCTTGCAGACGACGTGACTAATTCAAAACAAAATAAATCCCTGTGAAAAATTCATGATTGAACTGCAGCAGCGAGCGACAGCCACACGTCCCTCATCCGTCCGTCCGTCCGTCCGTCTATAGTAAGCTACTTTATAACAAAAAAAATAATAAAAATAAAGCCATGAGCAGCTTTACAGACGAGACTTTTTACTTTAGTGTATGAAGAACTTTAAATGTGAAATAGCTGAATTATTTTTTTTTCCATTACCTTATGACGGAAATGAACACAAATTGGCTATTTTATTTCGGTGTAACAGTTTTACCACATTTTCTTTGCATGTTTATCATCTGATTTGTATGTGGAAGATGCTCTTGCATTTGCACATATCTGACACATTTGTAAGAGGGCTAATTTTGATCTGAAGCTAAGCTAGTTCCATATGTTTTTTTTTTTGTCAAGATGCATATCTGAATTATGGTACATGACAGCAAAAATAAATAAATAAAAATAAGAAATTGACTTATGTAATATGGAGGACCAAAATGTGATTGATTTATTTTTTGCTTTTGGCAGGGTTCTAGTTTCGAGTGGGTTTTGTTTGAGTTTGTCATCACGTTCCTGTTATGATCTGTCATGTTCTGGTTTCCTTTTTTGTCTCGTCAAGCATTGTCCCGCCCACTTGTGTCTTGTCCAGCCGTTGTGCCAATTAGTGTGTGTGTATTTAGTCTCTTGTTTCCCCTCCGTCTGTGTCGATTCATTGTCATTTTCCACGGTACTGTTCCACGTTTTGTCTCGTTTTACCCTGTTGGACTTTGTTGTTTTGGTTTCTTAGTTTGTAGCTCATTTTTTGCTTCCTGGTTTTTGTCTATGACACTTTTTTTTGCCCGCATTCTTTGGCTGCTCGCCCTGCTTCCCCGCATTTGGGCCCCCCGCCGCACCCCCGACGTCATCGAACGTCGAATGTTGCGTTTTCTTCCGGTTATTCTAAGTGGCGTTTTTCTTCTGCTTCCAAAGGGCTCTGACTGGGTTTCACCTGGAGCAAAGCTCTGGAGTGACCCGCACCATGAAGACCCAAAACACCAGCGGCGCCACAACATGGTCACCCTCCCGCCGGCGAAGGCCTCGCTTTACCTTACGGGGCCGGAAGAAGAAGGACGGCGCGATCCGGGGCAAGCTTCGCCTGCGTTCCATCGCTGGAGCCTTCCTGGTGCTGGGGGTCCTCGTGGTGATGGTGGGCACCGCTTTGGCGGTGGCGGGATACCGACTGTCGCGTTTGTCCATCCTGGGAGCGGCGGAGGGCGATCCCGTTTCCGAACCGCGGGGGAAGAATTGGAGTGTGGGCGCCAAGAGCTTCCTGTCATCAGTCAGCATGAGCCACTGCGAGCGGATGAAGCTGCTGGGTCCCGTCATCATGGGGGTGGGACTCTTCATCCTCATCTGCGCCAACACGGTCTTGTACGAGAACCGCGACCGGGAGACTCAGATGCTGCTGGCTCAGATGCGCAGCGTCATCTGCTCGGTGTCCGCCGCCGTGCCGTCGGCGGACCTTCAGGAAATGGCGCTCGCCAACTCCATGTCCAAACATCACTGGGTCAGCAGTTTGCCGGCCGCCCAGCTCAACAGCTTCTGCCGGCAGCAGCTGGCAAGTTCCGAGCCGCTGCTGCGCACGAGACGTGCCGACGCGGAGGGCGTCTACCTGCAGGCGGTCCTGCAAACGGAGGCCCTCCATCATCAGGAGTCAGCGCCTCCGGCCTCGACCAATTCTGACTCCAGCCAGGTGGACTTCAACACACGGCTCGAAGCCCAGTCTAGCTTTGACACCCGATTCAACGCCCCGCTTGTAAAGCTCGGTAACTGCCTGATGTCTGCCAGCTCCATGTCCACCCTGGGGGTGGACGACGTGGACATTCCCACGGCTCAACCTCGACGCTGCCACAGTATGAGCTACAGGACTAAACCTTACATCGCTCAAACTCCTTCGCCCATGGAGAAAACCCATCAAGCAGTTGCGGCGGAAGAACCTCTTCCACGGGTTTGCGTTAACATTCCCGGACAGGTTGCGGATGTCACGGAGGAGCACACTCGCCAAAGCTGGCCTCGGCTAGACCTGGGCATAGGGAGACGCTACCTGAAACTGGAGAACAAAGAGGACTCGGTGGACAAACTGCTGGACCGGTTAGAGCAGCAGTGTTCTCAGTGGGATAAGAGTTTTGGTTCAGGACCCTTCCAGTGAGGAATATCCTAGGATACGTACGGATACGCAAACAACCAGGGAATAATGATACATATATATATTTTTTAACTGATTCACTGCCAACCCAGTAAAAATTGATGTTTGACGTCAATAGCCGTCAATGGCAGTGAATGAGTTAATTATGAAACGGGAACATTTTTGTTACTAACTGAGCCCTGCGCCATTTGGATCTGTGGAGTTTCTCACCGAAGGATCTCAACTTTCAGCGAAAAAATGACGTTTGGACGGATTAATAATTGAAGGAGAACAAGAAACAGATGCTCCAGCTACTGTCATGGATGAGCTAAGCAATTTTTTGACAGTTAACTGTTGATTGCAGCGAGACTGAAGGTTGTTTTCACTGTGCAGTCACTATTTCCAGCCAAACTACCTGTTCTCCCGGACACATGAATTGTCACAATTCCTACTGTACAACTAATGTATGCATAGAAATGGGACGCGCCAAGTTGTCAGCCGAGATCCCGTTCGACAAATACAAATACAATGCATGTCCGTTCTGTACTGTAGAGTAAGTTACATCTTAATAATTATGCAGAAAAGCGTCGACGTTGGTTTCATGTGCAAGATCCCAATTGAAAACATCTTCCGTCTTAATTGTCATGAATACTTCAGCATTCCCACAATTACACGTGTCTCCATCCAGCTTCAACTGGACTATGCGCCTGAAAAGAAGGCCAGGTTTGACCTTTTGTCCCTTCACTCTTTGACCGCCAAAAACGTTTAATAACGATCAGTAAAATCACGACGTTTATTGCCATAAACGTTAAATAACGTCAACAATTTTTTTCCAACGTCTAAGTGCAGCACTGCCTGGTCAATGGGTTGTGGAATCTAAAACACTCTAAACTATGGCCGGCAGATGGAAGCATTTAGCAATGGAAACTGTACACAAAAGTGAAGCAAACTGTTCTGCTTGGTGTTAAAACTTTTAGATAAGAGACCAAAGTTGTAATCAAGTAAAAATCCCCCTTTATTAGTTACGCCATTGTTTGTTTGTTGGTTGCTAAAGCAGAATTCACTTCTGGTGAAAGCAATAAGGCCGTTTCCCTCCGGTCTCATGCTGATTGTATTTATGAGGAGGGTCTTAAAAAAAAAAAAAAAAGACCCACCCACGTAAATATGTACACATATTTTCTGACCAATTGGATCGCGCAGACGAAGCGAAACAGCCCTGTCCAGATTTAGTGATGTCATCACCGCTAAGGAGGGGGGAGGAGAGCATGAATCACCGTCGGCGTACGTCATCCTTGCACAGAGGTGACCTCTCCATGTCTCTGTAGTTGTTTCTTTGTGTGCGATGCCTGTTGTGTGTTCTCAATGTATACTGAGCAATCGGAGGGGTCTGACGGAACAATCGATGGCTTTTGTCGACGCTTGCATTCAAACCGTTGCCGCGCCTGTGTTGCAAGTATAAAGGCTGAGCAAAAAAAGTGTGCGCTATCGTCTCTTTCATTCAAGCGGTAAATTCGGAGGCACCTGCTTGTTGACGTAAATCAACTGGAGGCTCGCTATCGACAAGCGCATTCCTCACTTGGCTTTTTCCCGTTTTCTCAGCGGGGATCCGCATGAGTGAGCCACCGGCACACTTGATCATTCCATGAATTACAATGGCACAAGTTGTTGTTTTTTTCTTTCCCTGCTCGCTGGCCAGCACTTCATAAAAGGTGCGGATGGGAGCACGGCAGGCGGGAATTCCCTGGCTGCAATTATCCTCAGCAGAGCCTCCACATTTTTTTTTTTTGGCCTTTCTTATGGAGGTTTTTATGGTTCTATCCGGGCAGGAATGCATTCCCCTTTAATTGGCAGTTTAGAAGACGGCTCCGAGGTTGCTAACAGCTCATAAAGCCAGCGGGCAGGACTAACTGGCCCGTATGGCCAAAACCGAAGACGATTACAATTACCAAGTGGTAGTCGGGCACCAACAAATAATGTCCATAAGGTCAACGGCATGAGGTCTGCTTTCGTTGTTTTGTTTTTGTTTGTTTATGAACAAAATGTGTCAAGCTAATTCCATTTTGAAACATTTTCCTCAACACTGCAACATCCGATCAGTGATGGCGGGAACAAAACGTGCACGTTTGCCACTCATGACTAATCGTGACTTTTTTTCCAGTCAAAATAATCAGACGACATCAGGAAGCGCACCTGTTATGTGTTCATTTTTTTGACATTTAATGTTATGAGGACATCTTCAAAAATTGATATCCACTGCACACGCTCATCCTGCTTTTTCAAATCAATTCATTATTTGCATAATTTTAAATGACTTACGGCATATGTAAACATTGATGAAATGCTTTACTTTAATGCATGTCGTTCTGTTTATTGCTCAAACTCAAACTTTAACGTAACCATCAGCTGTCGGCTAAAAAGGATCATCTGCCGTCAAAATTAATAGTGTGATTAATCTGTGGTAATAAAATGATTAATGCCATCATTTTTTTTGTGATTAATTCATTAGTTAATGCTTTAACTGACAGCACTAATTTATAAACAATGTACATTTTTGCCATTACATTAATGGCTAATTATGTCAAGTAAAAAAACAAAAGGGAAAAAACCAACACTGCTTGTATTTTATATTTTAGTTAGAAAATTAGTCTAGAAGTCTAGAAGTAATTAAAAACAAGTATATAAATCTATTTGAAAAGTGCTTTGTCACCATCTTGTGTCATCTATGGGAAATTCCAAACTTTTCTGGGTGGTTGTCACTAAATTCCTGCGTGTTTTTTTTCGTAGTTTTCGGTCCCGATCGATCCATCGCAAACAGTTTCTATGAAGACTTCAATTTCAACTGAACCGTACATCCAGTATGTCGGCGTGAGCGGTTGTCGCCCTTCCGTGTCAGCCGGCCGCGTGATTCCCTGGCTGAGGTCGTTCGTCTGAGGTTGTTCGAACAACTGCAAAAGTCAAATATAGATGAGTGGACCAAACTCTGGGCTAAAACTGGTCGAATGTTTTGGGGATTGTGCGAGGGTCTGCAAATAATGTTGTTCTCCCCTCAGGCTTCATTCCTGCTCTGTGAGGACATCACGTCTCCGCCAATTTGTTGTGACGTGTCCTTGCAAAGGAAGCAACTGTCGCCTTCGCAGCACTTCCACTAATCACCAATTTTCTGCACATGCATGCGAAGGTTTCCGAATGTGATTTAGTCCTCATGATGCAGTTTCAAACTGTTTAAATTGGCCTCTGCAGCTTTCTGATCTAGACTGGTGAATTATTTCTCTTGACGCATTTTCCAGCAGTATCTTCTTGCATTCAGTCCTCAGCAGCAGATCGAATATTCGCTCGTGATGGACGTGGCTGAGCTTTGAAAAATTCACGCACATTGAACAATATCACGTCTGTCCTTGTTTTCACATCGGCAGGTTTGAACGCTTTCGCTCTTTTTTTTCCTCCCATGGACCGATGGGGAAAAGATGGAGCTAATGATGCTCCCGATAAAAGTTGCTCAAGTCAATTGAGCTCGACAAGCAGAACGGCGTCTTTCTGATGACGAGTGGTGAGAAAGGCGATCCGCTCGAGGCACATTTAGAGGTCTTCTTTGCCAAGCTGTTCCTGGTGGCCAGCGGACGTGAGGAAATTGCATGGCAACTCTCCGGGCTGCTTCAATCGCCTTCAGCACGCCAGGTAAGACGACAACAGACTCGATCGCCAGCTGCAAAGTGCGTCCCAGATCAACTAGACTTTCATAAAGTTGCTGAACGGCTAATTTCATGTTGCTGCCATTTTTTTGTTGGCCCCACTGCTTGATGATCTCAGGCAATATTTTCAGCAGGCTTCTCCATCAACTACAAATCAACGTCAAATATATTTGACAATGAAATTTGCTGTTGAAACTGCTGATTTTCTGTTATATTTTCTTCTGTTACAGTAAGTGTTAGCTTAAGTTGTTAATTGAGAGCTAACATGCGGGTTAAGGTTGCTAGCTAATGTCCGTGATTGCCTTTCAGAACCACCTTAAACATCTAATAACAAAATTGAGGCACTTACTTGCTAATACAAGCACACATGAGCAAATTCGGTTCCCCTTCAACTGACAATTAGCATAGATTTTAAACATAGAAGGCCAAAACATCCCTCATGAAAATGAAATTACACTAATAAAGTAGCCACTAGAAGGTGCTAGAACTACACAAATGGAAATCAACCTGACTTTTTGTTTTTTTTTAACAGATGTCTTCCTTTTAACTCATTCATTCGCCGCCATTTTCACATTTCGCAATCCCGTTCGCTCCCGACTGTTTTACTGAATTTGGACGGATTTTGCAAGGCCCACAGAATATTGTGTTCGACTGCTATAAAAGCATGGAACCTATCAAAAGATTAAAGTCTATTCTTTCATCAGGAAAAAAAAGTATGTTTCTATCTTTTTCCGTTTTGCAGCAATTAGCATTAGAAGAAAGCTAAGTTTTATCCGTTTCCACAAATCTATTGAAAATTGTAAGTCATTGAGCTTTTTTTCTACATGGCCCTGGTTGATCTCCTTTGCTCTGCTGCCACCTGCTGGCCGTTTGTGTAATAACTACCATTTCTGCAAAAGTTCTTTGCAGTTGAGAGGCTGCATCAAAGCCTTCTGTATGCTTTAGCATATAAAAAACAACAACAACAAAAAAACGTATAAATACGTCTTTGGGACACTTAAACCATTTAAAAAAAAAAAAAGGTATACACGTTATTGGGAGCAAATGAGTTAAATATTGTGAACATGACGACGCCGATTTTGTGGCAGTTTTAATATCACGATATTGCCCTTATCGTTACATTTAAAAAATGTTTACCACCAAGCTTGTTATAGAGAAATGAGGACAATATGCTGATCTATATTTATGTATAGGAAACGGATGTGTCCATTTGTAGGGTGCAGCTCGTGAGCGCGTGCAGTGTGAAAATTGTGCGAGGAGCTTCACACATTTCCCGACTTTTCCACTCTCATCTCAGGCTCGCAGTCACGTATTAGCGCAGAGGTTGCCAAGACAGCGCGAAGAGGGTGGGCATGGGGGGGGGGGGGGGGGGGGGGGGTCACTCTCGCTCTGCTATTCCAACTGAATAATGAAGTTGGATCTTTCTAGTTTAGCCTGCAAGTCATGAATCTCTGCGCCGTGCAGTTTCTTGCATGCGGCTCTACATTTTGGACGGCTATCATAAAGATGACAAGAGCTTGAAAGGAAGCCATTTTTTCCTTACATCCATCACATCACCTTCCCCAGTCACGATAAGTACACTTTCAAGAGCACCCAAAATCTGTGTACGCCTCACCATGGACAAAGTTGCTGACGTTTAAAAGGTTATTTTCAACCTGCTTGCCGTCACCAGTGACGCTGCGTGCTTGTAAGCACGAGAGGTGGTGAGCCCTGTCGTCTTAAATACGGAAGCCGCCAGACAAAGGAGAAGCGGACGAGCGCTCGGGGGCCCGCGTGTCCCCGAACGGGTCGCGAGAACTCTCCAAAAGAGCCAAGCTGGCCTTCGCTGCTCGACATGGCGTGAAGGACGCGAGATCGAATAGAAAGCGATTTGTGATCGACCAGAAAGGCCTTGCAGAATTTGAGGCTAATTTAAGGCTTATTATTAGGACTGTGCAATTCATCGAAATTCAATTACAATTTCATTTTTAATATACGCCACAATTACAAAAAATATATATATTGCTCATTTTGTATACATTTTCACCTTTTCTAAATTTTAAAATAATTGAATACATTTTGTTTCATCCAAAGGAAAGCTGCATAATTATGTTTCAAAGAATTTTATTTGTCTTAATATTTTTTGGGGGTTTTCTACCAAAAAATAAATAATTAATGATCGTCCTACCGCACAGTTCACTTGCTGCACTCCAACTTCAAGTGTTAATAAATAAATAAATATTACTAGAAATATATATTATTAGAAATTAGGTTTGGTCCAAAAGGAACTTGCATAATTATAGTGTTTCTATTTTAATTTGAATATTTTTAAATGATTCAACATTTTCTTGTTTTGTACCAAAAAAAAAAAATCATTTGAATAATCGTGGTTTCAATTATTACCAAAAATAATTGTGATGATTATTTTTTCCATAATGGAGCTGTCAAGTTGAGGTTTGTATTTTTTTGTTGTGGTTGACATATTTTGATGGATTGGCAAATAAAACAAATAAAAATGAATCAAATTCAACTCACCATTATGATGAATGCGGTTGTAATTAATGGCAGCGATGTGCTTGCCTGTCCCATGTTGGGGTCTTTCTTTTTTTTTTTTTTTTCCTGAAACACAAAAGAGGAAACGTAAAATGAAGCAGAATGACAAATAACGGCCACATTTTTTTAGGGTTGTACAATCCCGAGCATATGTTACATAGACGACAGACTCAAGTCAATGGGACAGTCTAATATGACCTTTATTCCTATGGATTAATATGAGTGGCCTTTATTTTGAAGCCTCGTCAGAGTACATAAAGGAGGATGAAAAACGATGGGAGTCGACCAATATTTATTCGTAGGAGTTTGTTTGGCTGCCTTTTAATTTGCAGACTGCTTTCGACTAGTTTTCCACATTCTTCCACAATAAAAGACGTCAGTTTTATGCATGTGGCAAATTGCGGCTGCTGAAAAACTGCTCACTTGGAAGAAATATAGCAGGCGTGTGCAAACTACGGCCCGGGGGCCATTTGCGGCCTGCCGTCCATTTTTTTTTTTTGCTAAAAATGAATGATAGAATGATCAAATAAAAACAAAAATGTAAGAAGGGAGGATGTCAAAAAACACAGGTGCTATTAAAAGGTTATTTTAGTTCACTAAAACTAACGGAAAAGCTCAAATTCAAAGCAACAATTTCGTTAACGAAATAAAATAAAAACGAAGAGGCTTTTTAAAAAAGAAGAAAACTAACTGAAACTACATTTTATGTTTACGAAACTAACTCAAATAAATCTAAAATTACAGCAAAAATGTCCTTTGTCTTAGTCTTTGGTAATTAATTTAATATATGAGCCTTTGGGGATGATTTGAAATGTGATTTTTTAGTAGATTTATTTGGATATCAACCGGAATAATGACGTCACGCCCATGCTGTTTTTTTTTTTTTAAATATTGCGCACAAGTAATACACATAAAAAAAAAACTAAAACTCATACTGAAACTAACTAAACTAAAACTAAGCATTTATGAAAGAACTAAAACTAATACAAAAACTAACAGAACCAACCCTGAAAACTAATTAAAACTAAATTTAAAAAAACAAAACTAAAATGAAAAATTGCAAAACTATAATTACCCTGCAGCCATATTACAAATAAATTGTTTTATATACTGTAGCATTTTTCTAAACATGCAAAAGCACAAATCAATTATTTGTGCAATTTTTAGGACTAAACAATTTCTCCCTTGCGTCCTTGTGATTTTCTGGACGTGGCCCTCAAATGAAAAAGTTTGCACACCCCTGAAATATAATAATTGTATAATTTCATAATCTCACTTTCCATTTACTGGTCTTTGAAAGGGCAAAAATGGACACGTTTAAAGTCAAGTTCCTTTGGCGGTTATTTATGGCTGCGTGATTTGCTTGCACATCGGCGGGCGAGGGTGTTTCTAATCTCTGTCAACGTGATCCAAGCGAGTTCCCGACATCCTCGCCGGGCATTCGCAACACCATGTGACACACGAGCGCGTTGGATCACAATCTCCATGCACGAGTGCGACTTGCGCTCCCTCCGAGTCGGGTGCCAGATCAGCTCGCTATCGCTCGTCCGCGGTCACGCGATGCCAAATGACGCAAAGCCACAAAAAAACCCCCAAAAAAACGGCTCTCCAAATCCACTTTCAGCGTCGAGTTGTGGATAGCGGGGAGGAAAACGTTACGAGAAGGTCAAAAAAGGCGGATGTAAAATCGTTTGTATGATGTCATTGGAAAGGCTGCTCGTATTTTTAGCCCCAATGAGAGTCGATTGCTACGTAACAATAACAAACCTTTAAGACGATCTCAAGTCCTCTCGTCTGCCTCCTCCACTTGACTATGTTTGTCTTAGATAAGGCAGACAAAACTCACTAAATTCTCTTTTGCACACAGGAGGCAAACGTGATGGCCTGGGTCACATGACCGGTTGGTTAAGTGTCTGTTTACGAAACGCGATGTTCGTGATGTCAACTGTTCTTCTTAGTCCTTTCCGATTAACTGCAGAATTGTGTGTGGTTTGCCGGATTATTGTCCAACTGTTCAGCGTCTCGGAGTTTCTGCCTCTCCATGTGAATGAATGGAGAAAATCTTATTTGTGTCTGCATTTGAGATCCGTACGTTTCAGTACACAACAGCAAAACTCTTCAAAACCGTCAGTCATGATTTGTGCTTCTGTTGATTCGTTTTTGTTGTTGTTCATACCCTGTGTTCATTTTATTATGTCTTGTCTTACTCGTTTTTGGTTTCCATCTGTTCTCGACTCTTCAGACTGGTCCTTTCTGTCAACCAATCAGCTGCTGGTGTCTCGTTAGTTATCTCGTGGTTAACTCTTTCACATTTCGCAATCCCGATGGCTCCCGGCTGTTTTACTGGATTTGGACTGATTTTGCAAGGCCCACAGAATATTGTGTTCGACTGCTATAAAAGCATGGAACCTATCAAAAGAAAGATTAAGGTCTCTTCTTTCATCAGGAAAAAAAAAAAGTATGTTTCTAGAGCTAAGTTTCATCAGTTTTCACAAATCTATTCAAAATTGTAAGTAATTGAGCTTTTTTTTTCCTACATGACCCTGGTTGATCTCCTTTGCTCTGCTGCCACCTGCTGGCCGTTTGTGTAATAACTACCATTTCTGCAACCGTTCTTTGCAGTTGAGAGGCTGCATCAAAGCCTTCGGTATGCTCTAGCATAAAAAACAAAACAAAAAAACCCCGTATAAATACGTCTTTGGGACACGTAAAAAAAAAACGTATTTATACGTTATTGTGAGCAAATGAGTTAATTTGCTGCTTCCTGTCAGTCCGTGGGTGTCTTCAACAGTTTTGCTTGGAATCTTGTTTTACCATAAATAATCAGACGAGTTTTGGCTTCTGCGGTGGCACTTGAACCCGCAAACCATCTTGCTCACTCGATAACCGCCGAGCTCCATTCGATTCAAAAGGAAGACCTAAAGCAAGTTTCTTTTCTCAGAGCCGTCTGTGGGAAAGAACCGAGAACAAATACTAATAATATAAAGAGTGCTCCTTGCAACCTTTTGCTTGGTTTTCCCAGCGTCTCACGATGAATCCCGGCAGCATTGTTTCACGTTGCAATCGAGCGCGGCGTTTCTGCGGCAGGCCTTTGGACCTGATGAAAGTAATTGAACGACTTTGCAACGCCGCGAGCGCGTTTCCCCGCGGGGCAACGGATCAGAGGAAGACTCGCCTTTCGCTATTCTTCTCTCTCCTCCCTCGCCATCGTTGCGACGTTTCTGCGCATGGCTGCAGTGAGGAGGCGCCGCGCTCGCGCTTGCATTATTCATGGCACAACTTAAAGCGCAGCCAAATGTAAATCTGCAGCCTTCACTTTGGTGACTTTTCTTTCATCGCTCCGCAAACTGCAAATTCATCATGCTTTAGGCCACGCCTACTTGAATACAAATCATCTTTTTTTTCCCCCCATTGATTCAAATGTCTATTTATTGATATCGGTGAGGTCACGTGTAAAATGCAAACGACATATAAATATGATTGGCATTGCATTCGACTCAACTCAACTCAACTCTATATTTATCATAGAGACCAATATGGTTTTTTTCCCCAGGTTACCGATACCAAAGCCGATTATTAGTAGGCAACTGATATTTGGAGCCGATATTCATTTTCAGTAAAAAGGAGGGGAAAATATTGCCGTCAATTTAAAAAAAAAAAAATCCAAATACCAATCTTGACTTTGTAACATCTTAACGCCTGTTTACTGAACAATTTTTCAGAATTTTCAAAATGTACATTTTTTTTTATTTACATTTTAAATTTCTGACAAAATATCAGTACGTCTTAAGTTGAAAGCAAACTTAAACAAGTAAATGCCGTAGCTCTTTACACTTTCCTAAAGTAAATATTTTTCCCCAAATTTAAAAATAGCTGAAAGCGTAAACGTTCACATTTATTTGTGTTAATGTCGAACAAAAACAAAAGGTTCAGAAGGTTCCCAGGGTCAGACGCATAGATTATAAAGTTAAATACATCGTTTGCTGAGCTTAAAAAAGGTTTTAGATTGACCTTTTCTCAGTTGTCAGATTTTTAAAAAATACTCATATTGATAATCATCAATATGTGTATCCCTAATTTATTTCGCATTTTAAAACAACCACCACTGTTTTCTTAAGATGGAATCCAGGCACAGCAGTTACAATGAAAACAGTAGAGGCCCCGGAATTGAACCCTGTGGAACACCGTACGTCCCGTTACGCATGTGAATCCATATTGCACATATCCGTCGGACTACTTTTGTTTTATTGCTGGATAATATGAAGGGATTACATGAATGTTTAAACCTCCAGCCAATGATGGCTAAGCTCATACGAGTCGGGCGTGAGTGATTCAACGAATCTTCAATGAAACTTACGAATCACTGATCTCGCATCTCGGGAAATTCCTGCGACAACCTATCGAGCTGCAGTGCCACCGAGCCACTCGCAACACTGCGGAGTTGTTTGATGAGACGTGTCGGTATCGCCGCTGTCAAAAACGGAACAGCGGCGTCATCCCGTGTCAACGCAAGTAACGCAAAGCAAAAAGCAGCTCATGGCTTATTTTTTTTTTATGAGGAGGCGACTCGCGTCTGCGCTAAGCAGCATGCGATGCCGTCGCATGCTCGTCTCCTCTCGGGCTGAGTTGATGAGTCAGACGACAGACGCTGTTGTTGTCTCACACTAGCTTATTGCTATCCATGCCAAATTCACACTTTCACAGTTACATTCAAAAAAAAAAAGATAATAATCCCAGAGAGACACCACGACCGCGCAAGCAATTATGTCAACGTGCGAGAGTTTTTTTGCAGTTCATGATGATTATGTGATTGAACGTGGTTCGAAAAACGTGCTGACGAGCACGTGCGGAGAAGTGAAAAGGAAACGCTGCAAGATTTCAATCCGACTCTGCTCATTCATGTTGCATAGTGAGCAATCAAATATGTATAAGGTGTCGCTGCAATATGAAAATCTACTTTTGGATAGACCTTCACGATTTGAATCTATGTCACAGAACGGACAAAGCAATAAAATGCAATATTTTACTACTCGCCGAAAATATGACCAGAGCAATATCAAACTTGCTCCAGCTGTATTTATGGTTGCTTAGCAGTTTGAGTGTAAATAGTACAGAATGTCTATGTTGTGTCAGCAATCAAACATGTAAATATGCATTTTCTTTTGAAATTTGCAGTTGTAGCTTACATGGAAATCCCATTCGAGAAACATTTGTTAATTACAGAAGAATGTTCATCATTATGGTTTATCTATTTTAGTATCAGTCAGCCAATTCTTCAGGAAATATATTATTTTTTTGGCAGTCAAACATGAATATTTTGCCTAGAATAAATTGGATATTTGCGTTATTTTTCATGTAGAATTTAAAAACGCATTTTGCAACTTGCTGTCGCCCGAAAATGACATCACAGCTCAGCTTGTGAATGTCACATGACCAAACCTAGAAAAAAACAGGTGAGCTGTGATTGGTTAGCTGAGCCCCTGTGATGTCATTTTCAGCCGACAGCAAGTTGCAAAATGTGTTTTGAAAGGTACTAATTGTACGTGAAAAATAATGAAAGTATCAAATTAATTATAGACAAGATATGAACTTTTTATGACTATAATGGGCTAAATAAGTGAAGTATTCTTTTTAAAGGGGAATTCAACCATAAACATTCCTTGCCAATAATATATGTGACTCCATGTCATGAATAAATAAATATTTGTATGTATGTGGTTGAGGACCCGCAATCAGGGAGGCAAAACCGGATTGCACTCAAAACAGGACTTTCATCTCAACAGCACATTTATTTACCAAAATATTGATGCAAGTTTATCTTGACTAATGTTTCTATTCTTTTTGGCTGACTCTACTTATAAGCAGTTGACGATTTTTGCTTTGAGCTGTTTGGACTCGAGAGGAAATTGATGGTTAAACACGAGTCCTGTTGAACACACTTAAATGCATTTCTTACAAACGTATTTAGACAAATGGAAAAAACACACTATAGGCTACACTTGAGACGTAAAGTAAGCGTCACATTTATAAACAGAGACAAATGTGTTTATATCCCGACACGTTTCCCCCCGTAAAATATTTCTCCGTTAGCACTCATCTTAATTTTGTCGAACGGCATGTTAGCTGCGAGACAAAAAGAGACGGACAGTCGTGCGTCTCAAGCTTGCGTTGTTGATAGCGAAGTGAAATGTGAAAGTTTTGCTGATTTTCAAAGGCGAGTTATGTTGTGGTGAACGAAGCAGTCCAACCTCGGGGCAGACAACGCGTAACGCAAGAAAACTATCTGCAGTGATGTAAAAACAAAGACGAATATTGAAATGCAACTTGAGCGTTTCCGTGTCTTATTAAAAGTCCATGTCAGACAGATTCTGGCATCTGCATGTGGAAGTTTCTTTTCATTCGGCCGGTCGTTGCCAGAGCGCAACGTGAGCCTGGCGGAGACGCGAATGGAATGTTCGGCACGATGAGAGGACATCAAATAGATTAGGTGGGACGATTCTGTTATTGTCGTCTCCTTCGCTTTTCTGTTTGCCGTAGAAACTAAACAGTCATAGTCGTAAAAGTGTTTCTTCTTCTTGTGGCCTATTATAGCAACGAACGGCTCTCTTGGTAATGAGAATCATATAAATCTTCACCATGCTTGTTACACAAATCTCAAGTTTCTTAGAACTTTTTCTTGTTCTCTGAATAGCTCTAAAACGTACAGGATGAAATATTTGGCATGTTCAGTTGCAAAGCAGAAATACGCAAAAACGATTTGTTTACCGTTTAAGCGGTCAACTTGAATGGGTACGACAAAGTAATTGTACTTTTGCTGCTCGTAATCTTCACATGATGTTGTTCAAAGCTCTTGATCAAGCCTCATATTCACTTTGTTGAAAACGTATCAAAGTTTACTAAGACTCACAGCACAATTAACACAATTTTTCCAAGAGCATTCACACAAACCAGAACTGGCTAAGACATCGCGCTGCCCGATGAGAGAAAGAAAAAGCTGTTGACGTCAATTGACATTATCGGCGGGTGTTTCCTTAACGTCAAATAATTTGATGATGTTATTAACTCATCCACTCGCCACCATTTTCACATTTCGCAATCCCGTTCGCTCCCGGCTGTTTTACTGGATTTCGACTGATTTTGCAAGGCCCACAAAATATTGTGTTCTATTGGAATAAAAACATGGAACCTACCAAAAGAAAGAGTAAAGTCTCCTCTTTCATCAGGAAAAAAAGTATGTTTCTATGTTTCTGTTTTGCAGCAATTAGCATTAGAAGAGAGCTAAGTTTCATCATGATTCACAAATCTATTTCAAATTGTAAGTAATTGAGCTTTTTTTCTACATGGCCCTGGTTGATCTCCTTTGCTCTGCTGCCACCTGCTGGCCGTTTGTGTAATAACAACCGTTCTTTGCAGTTGAGAGGCTGCATCAAAGCCTTCTGTATGCTCTAGCATAAAAAAAACAAAAACAAAAAACGTATAAATACGTCTTTGGGACACTTAGAACATTAAATAAAAAAACGTATTTACACGTTATTGGGAGCAAATGAGTTAATGGCCAATCCACGTCTCAATTTGAGTTACCACCTAATTCAAACTGTGCATTACAATGACTATTTTTCTGCATCATTGCGGTCAACGGTTTAGAGCGCTTATGACAAAAATGTTGTTACCTATATGTAGGATCGCACTGTTAATTCCCACAGATTGTCCTCTTGTCGATAAAACATGCCTCTCTAATGATTGATCAAGCACTGAAAAGGACGTTTTGCTGTGTCATCAAACTGACAACGCTTGTTTACAGAAGGAGTTGGCGGACGAAAGCCGATTTCGCAATAATCAAGCAGGTCCTATTGACTGACGCGAAACCTTTGACGACCCGACCGTTTCTTTTCTGTTGCCAGATTGCAGGAGAGCAGCGAGAAATGTCTTTCCGAACGTTTCTTCTCCCTTCGATCTGCGCACTCTTGCATTCTTTGTGAAGTTGAAGCTTCTTTCGTCCTGCGTCATGTTCGCTTTGAAGCGCGCGTTCATGCTGTTCCGTCGACCGTATCAAAAACACTGCTGATGAGAACACGTTTTCTTTTTTTTCTTTTTTTTCCCCTCCCTAAATTTCAGATGCTCCTCACTGTCATACAGGAGGTGAGGATCAGGCCTCAATTACTCCGCAGGCACTTTATGCACTGAATCCATGAACGGCTTTCCAACAGATGCCTTTTCGTGACACGACATATTTGTAATTAGTCGACTTAATCTCATCGGCAAGGGACAACAGATGGAAAGTAGCCAACGGCTGTAATCTGCCATATTTACATGCAAATGCTCATTAACTCATTCACTCCCAGCCATTTTCATGTAATATTGCTACAAAAACATGGAACCTACCAAAAGAAAAATGTGTATGGTATATTTTTTTTTATCTGTTTTGATGTTTTGTAGCAATTAGCATTAGAATTAGCTAAGTTTCATCATTATTCACAAACCTGTTGAAAATACTGGGAAAAAAAAGAGCTTGTTGCAACATGGACCTGGTTGATCTCTTATACTTTGCTGCCATCTGCTGGTCGTTTTTTTTTGGGTTTTTTTTTAATAACTACCATCGCTTTAAGCAACCACTTCAGGTCAGAAACTGCATCAAAGCCTTCATACAAAAACTCTAATAAAACCCCCCCCCCCGTATAAATACGTTTGTGGGAGTGAATGAGTTAATATGCACTGTCCCTTTTGAAATAAAATCAGTGAGTATGCTATTTAAAAGTGCACTTTAAAAGACCTCCTGCTTTTTCAGAAAAGTTGAAGAATCCCGCAGCAATAGCGACCTTTGCAAGAATTCGCTACTCAGCGAGATGACACCTTAACTCATTCACTCCCAGGACATTTTCGCTGTTTTACTGGATTTGGACTGATTTTGCAAGGCCCGTAGAATATTGTGTTTTATTGCTATAAAACCTACCAAAAGAAAGATTAGAGTCTCTTCTTTCATCAGGAAAAAAATGTATTTCTAGCTGTTTCCATTTTGCATCAATTAGCATTAGAATATGGTTAAGTTTCATCATTATTCACAAATCTGTTTAAAACTGTAGGGGGAAAAAAAAAAAAGAAAGAGATTTTTGGTCTCGTATACTCTGCTGCCATCTGCTGGCCGTTTTTGTAATAACTACCATTGCTCAAGCATTCTCTTCAGTTCAGAGGTTGCGTAAAAGCTAAAACGTATAAATACATCTTTGGGAGCAGGGTAATATTTAAAATAGAACGTATTTATACGTTTTTGGGAGCAAACGAGTTAAGAGCGCAGCTTGTGAACGCCACATGACCAAATTCACTCAGTTCATACTGTGACTGCTTTTCCCCTCACAGATGCCAAACGGCCATTCCGGGTGATTTATCAGGTCAGCGTAATGTTTTGAAAAGTGAGCGGGAGCTGATGAGAAACATCCCGCATGCGCGTGTGCGACTCCGGCAGGGATCGGCAGTCAGCGCACGTCGTCGTCGTACAGCACGGCTGAAAGTCTCATCCCGCCGCAAAGGAGCAGCACAAGTAAGCTTCTTACAAAACAACTTCTTCTAATCGAGGGGTCACCAAAATGGCGCGCTATGCAGAACATCACAACTTCATCCGACTAAAACCCGAATGTATGCGAGCATTACAATTTTGGGTTCACAGACCAAACTGGCGGTCTCGCGACGGAGCAGCAGCAGCAGAACGGAACCAGCCCACTACGACATAATCAGGGCCGACGACTGTGGTGTCCTTGAGCAAGGCACTGATACCAAGAATTGCTACCTGGGAGGTGAAGAAACCACGACAGAAACCGTTTGCGACGATCACTACTGTGCAAGATGATTCTTCAAATGATCTCCTTTCCCTTTCAATTAAACAAAGTGGAGATGACCTTGGAAGAAGAAATATTTCATGATAATGTTGATGTTGAAGACAAACAACGGAGAGCTGTCGAGTTGTGATATGACAAATTGAATCATAACGTTGAGGTGCATGTACAACACGGAGGTGAAAAATGCAGATCAATGTCATGTAAAATACACAAACATATGTGGTCATTTCAATTGCTACGCTGAATCAGGGTTAGAATAGTTTTGGATTTTTCATTTTAATTTGATTTCATTTGGACTATTTTTTTTTTAAATTCAGATTGTTCAAATTAGTTTTTAGAGCAGATTTGTTTTTATTTATTTATATAAATATATATATATATATATATATATATTTATATTTATATTATATATTTATTTATTTGTTTTTATTTTAGCTTTTATTTTATTTTAGCTTAGATTATTATTATTTGTGAGGAATAAGCAGTTAGGAAAATGAACGGACTGGTTTTAGGCTTTTAGCCTTTTTTCTTTTTCTTTTTTTTTTTTTAATGAATTGAGTATTTGTATAAGATAAAAAAAAAAGTCACTAAGTGCTATGTAAATGAAGTACAGTAAGTTACAATTCTCAAATAGTTTGACCTTCCATTTTCTGCATAGATGTACAACAACACCAAAATAAATACGGTATTTTTTACGACCATAAGGCGCACTTAAGTCTTCAATGTTCTCAAAAATCAACAGAATCATAACAACACGAAAGACTCAACTGAAAGAAGATGGCATGCGGACGTGATGAGGGCTTTACAACGTTAAAATATTTTAAATAATGGGTTAATATATAAAAAATAAAGATGACTACTTCGTGGATTTCACTTATTGTACGTAACCGATATTTTTTTTCCAGCGATAAACGAAGAAACACTAATTATAGTTTTACTAATTATGTAATTTCAGTTAGATTTTGTCCTTAAAAAAAAGTTTTGATTTTATTTTGATTTGTTTTCTTCTTTTCAATGTAGTTATTTCCTTTTCATGATATAAACACGTCGCTTGTTGTCTTGGATGTTTTGGAGCCAAAACGGATTCAGTTGCCAGCTGACGAGGCACACTTACCAAACACCCATAGCTATAAAAAAAAACAAAAAAAACAGGTGAGATTCTTGTTTTAGTCATGGTGGGCATCCATCTGCTTTCAATTTTTACACTTGCACGCAACGTGAACGGAACGTGTGCAGGTTTGCACCGCTCAGGTTCGTCACATCGTGTATAAAATGAGATCAAGTCGTTACATCTGAAATGAGCACATCCAGGTTTATCGTTAAAGTCTTGAATGTATAAAAATCAATGTTGCAGGTGCAAATGTTTGAGTAGGATTTAATAACCCACGATCAAGTGCATTATAATTGCAAATTTGACAGTGGAATTGCAATCGACTTGAATCAATTGAATCATCACTCTCATGAACTTTGTTGATTGCATCAGACCGAGACCGCATTGTTATTATGCGGGCAAACAACAAAGTCAAATCAATCAGTTTAGTGTCCGTGAAGAATGTTTCGCTTTGAAATGCTCGGCGGGCGGCTCGGGATTGCGTGACAAAGTTTGGCAGCCAAAAAATAACAAAAAAAGTGAAGGTCAGGTGACTGCAGAAGAAATCTTCCGTGAATCCCCACACGAACAGACCGGACCACACTCCAGAAACATGCACTTCGGATTTTCTACTTCACTGACAACTTTGAACAAAAAGTGTCAAATTGTGCACACAAATAAGGATGAGCTTTTAATTACAATATTGATGTCACTAATACGACATTACTGCAAACCGGTCTAGATGATCTTTCCTGTCAAAAGAACCATTTGAGAGCAAATAAATACCCAAAATCGGTCAAAACATTTCAAGTCTAATGTACTGACGACTTCGAGCTGGACCACAATAGAAAAAAAAATATGCAGATTCATTTTCTTCTACCTTATCGCTTCCATTTTTTTGGATTTGTTTTTAGAATTTGTCATACTTTGTTTTCACGCATTTTTAGACTTTACCGCCTTTCTCCCAAATTTCTAATATTTTTTATAAACATATTATGGCAATTTTCCACCTCTCAACTTCCTTTTGGACATTTCATTCCCCTGACTTTAGTGCTATCAATTCTCTAACTTTTTTGACATTTTATGGTCATTTTTGGGGAACTTTTGTTATTGGATGTGACAAGCTCCCTTCACCGATTGATCGTATTCCGTTTGGGCAAGTGTGTCGTCAGGTGGAGTCGCTGTCCATTCATCTTTACGACCGAGGGAGGTGATTCATGGACGTTTTGGATTTGTGGGGTTGCAGTGGAGGTTTTATTGCACAGCTCTGCCACACTTTGATGATTCATCAGTATCCATCAATATACAGCAAAATGGTTGGATACGACGCCAGATTGGTCGACACAGCCAAAAAAACAATTCTACTTTGCAATGCTTGTAGTGTTTGCCGATATGAATACAGTATTGATCCACATTTCAACTATCTGCAGTGCCAACTTGGCCTCGTGAACGAGTTTTGCGTTTCAGGTAGCAAAAACCACAAAGAGGAGGAAAAGCGTGACGCCGGAATTAAACGATGCTAGCTGGCAGGTCATGACGCCAAAATTTTTTATTGAAGAGCGTTTTGCGGAGGGAATCGACTCCTACTAAATCTTCAAATCAAAGTCCTGGCGTCCATTTTTTTTTTGCCAATTGTTTGGGCCACGTGTATGTCAGCCACACAGTTGTCATTGCGATTCATTGATCGATTTTGCAAGGCCCACAGAATATTGTGTTCTATTGCTATAAAAGCATGGAACCAATCAAAAGAAAGATTAAAGTCTCTTCTTTCATCAGGAAAATAAAAGTATGTTTCTATCCGTTTCCGTTTTGCAGCAATTAGCATTAGAAGAGAGCTAAGTTACATCAGTTTTCACAAATCTATTCAAAATTGTAAGTAATTCAGCTTTTTTCCTACATGGCCCTGGTTGATCTCCTTTGCTCTGCTGCCACCTGCTGGCCGTTTGTGTAATAACTACCATTTCTGCAAGCGTTCTTTGCAGTTGAGAGGCTGCATCAAAGCCTTCTGTATGCTCTAGCATTAAAAAACAAAAAACGTATAAATACGTCTTTGGGACACTTAGAACATTAAAAAAACGTATTTACACGTTATTGGGAGCAAATGAGTTAAACTGTTAAACTCCTTATTCCATTTCCACATTCACACAGATGGAAACTAGAATTACTGCCTGCTTCTGTGTTTAAGAATCATGGGAAATGTAGTGCTGCTAGCCTAAAACTGCGGTCGCCAGTCGGACCCGACGCAAGCTCGGCTTTCCTGGCAGTATAATTTATAATGTTACAATGCGGAACTTAACAGGATCGAGCAAAAAAAGTTGCATAATGGCGAGTGCGTGACTTGTTTAGCGCTTGTTAAACTGTCAACCAAGATAGCAATTAGCATTAGCTAGCGTCACAAGACAAACAGCGCTCACCAGATTGACTAGCAATGAAATCTATGAGTCGATCCTGGTGAGAATTGATCGCATATTTGATTTTCATCCAAACTGTAGCGTCTGCTTTTTGAATGTAGGAACTCGAGTCCGCCTAAATCGAGTCGGTGGTCACTGATCCAACATCCAAATGACTCGTCAGCGTGTGCCGCGTTCCTGCCAAGTCTGTTAACGTTCCCCGAGTCTGCTGACTCTTCTGGTGGCCCAAGCGGCACCCGCGAGGGCTCGTTGTGCTCAAGGTGAGCCCAGACTGGCGAGTTCCCGTTCCGTGAAAAGATTTGAATCATTAACTCCAAACATTTTAAGATCCTACTCGCCGTCTATTAAAGCGAGCGCTGTGCAGTGAGTGAGAGAAGCAGCGAGTCACCTCGTCTTCCTCACTTTTTCATTTCACTTTTTCTTCTTTCTTTATTGACAAAAACATGGCTTGTTTTCAGGAATTAAAATTCAGAAAACAAGGTGGTCTGATGATTTTTTTTGCATCTTCGAGTTCAGGATTAAATAAGATTTATTTTTCTTTTACATCATATTTGATGCAGTCAAAACACTAACGAGATGAATTGAATCCATTTTAATCAGCGTCGAGGTCCTCTCGATATGATAAGTTTTGCATATTGATATTCCTGGCATTCATCCAGCATTCAAATTTGATCCAGTTAGTTGTCAGGTTGAAAATGAATAAAACATGAAGTACGCACCCGTTCTGCGTCAATAAAAATGATGAGGCAATTTAAGAGAACTAACAAAGAAAATAGTTTTAGGAGGAGACTTTATTTTTTACAGTTATTAAGTAGGGATGTAACGATATGGGCAATATCGTGATATTAAAACTGCCACAATATCGTCATTGTCGTCATGTTCACAATGTTTAAAAGGAACACATCTGTTAAAAAAAAAAAAAAAGTCAGGTTGATTTCTATTTGTGCAGTTTTAGCACCCTCTAGTGGCTAATGCAATTGAATTTTCATTGCGGATGATTTGGCCTTCTATGTTTAAAATCGACGCTAATTGTCAGATGAAGGGGAACCGAATTTGCTTGTGAAGCAATAAATGTGTGCCTCAATGTTATTATTAGAGAATTTAGGTGGTTTATATGCATTGTTGTTATGTACAAAAGTACGATATTGTGCTTTTTTTTTTTTTAACAATATCTTTCTTAAATATCGCCAACCCCCCAACAATATCGTGATAATTATCGTATGGTGATGTTTGGATATCGTTATATCCCGATTATTAAGAGTCTCGAATAATTTAATGCTGTTATACAGTAAAAGAAGAAAAGGCTTCAAATGAAAAAGTTTCTCTTTTGGATCTACAAGATCAAATTTTGCACCATTTAAAATAAAATGCAAAAAAACAGAAGCCATTTGACACACTGTAGTGAAGTGTCGAACCATTTCCGAATTCCAGACTTTGGCGCCGTGTTGGCGTTCCGATTGCACCTGAATGTTGAAATAAAAAACAAAACAAAACAGTGTGACTTTCTTTTACAGCCCCTTCGGCTGTAATTCTAAATCCTGTCTAAGACTATCCGGGCAATTTATTGACAGAATCAGGCTGCTACTTTAAAAAGCAATTGGAAAACAGCAGTGACTTGATATATATTTTTTTTTTCTTCACAAACGACAGGCGGGCGATGAATCTTTTCAACGAGCGGAGGCGTAATTCAGCCCAAATAACGCGAGTTAACAAAACACACCATCCAGATGCTTTTTAGACACGTTGGGCCTTTGAAAGATCGAGTTAATCCCAGTTTGCTGAAAATATGCCGTCCATTATGAAGCGCATGGTTGAACTTATTAAAAGGCTTTACAGGCCGATTAAGTGGAAGCAAATGGAGGAGACGCATGAATCAGCATTTTGGAGGCAAACGTTCTTACGCAAGCTGACAGGAGGAGGGAAGACGCTTATTGCTCCAACTGGAAGGAAAATCTCAAATGGTGGACCCCCAAAGCAGACTTGACAATAATCAGGGAGCACAATCAACATGAGTAACGATTAGTAAATCCAAAATGAAAAAAATGATGTCAAAAGGTCAAGTGCCACATTTTCCTTATGATGAAAAGTGGCACTTTGACACAACTGTTTCAAAATTGTCTCTCGCAACAAGTCCTGGTAGAACCTTGATTTTACTTTTACTGCCACACGTTATTAAGAAAAACAAAAAAACAACAACAACAACCCCCAATGCCAGCGGATTTCGAGCATTTGAACTCATTTTTCGAAGCAAACAGAATATTGTGGTCTTTTCCTACATAAACAACATGGCTACCACATGAAAGATCGCGTTCAATTCTTTCATGAGAAAAAAAAAAAAAAGTATGTTTCTACCTTAATCCGTCCTTTAGTAATCACCATTTGAAAAGAAACGATACATTTTCTCCACAACAGTGACTTTGATACGAATATTTTTTGTTTAGTGACGCTCCGACAAATTAGTTTTAATGTTACAAAGGCTTTGATGATTCACGTCAGCCTTGAAAACGTTCTATTTCATCAGATTGCGTCACCTTTCATTGTAATTTGCAGCTCTAGTTAGGGCCCGAGCAGCTACCGCTGCCATCTGCTGGCCATAGTAAGTGGGTGTTTTTGATTTCACAACTCATTGATCCGGCTGTGCTGCACTTGGACGTTGCACTGACCACTGATATATTTTTTTTTTAAAAGTAGTTGACGTAACTTAACGTTTATGATTTTATTAAACGTTATTAAACGTGTTTGGCGGTCAAAGATTTAATAAATAGACTAATTGAGTTTATATTGTCACATTGTTTAAATTGTTCCATCGAAGTACTTTTCTCGTGGCCTAAAAACACCCAATTCAGTACAAAATTATTATTTCAGACTTTTTTTTTTTTTAGGGATGGGCGAGTACCGATACTAGTTATCAGTATTGTGCCGATACCGGCCTTATTTGAAGGTATCAATACCCGTGATGGTGGCAGCCGACCTCAAGTGATGTTTTACAATCAGGAATTAGAAATTAGAAATTAAAGGAGGAGAAAATTGCCATTAATGTCATGTAATTTTGAAGGAAAAATACTGCATTGGGATTTACAGGTCTTCTTTAAAATGGTTATTTTAGGGGGGATTTTATGTACTTGTGGTATTGGTAACTTCTCAAGACTTGAGTATCGTATTGGTCTGCAAAAAGTGCTATTAAACATTCCTACTTTTTTCATAGCCTAAAAATTCACAGTCCAGTACAAAATGATTGGAACAAAATCCATTAAAAAACAAATCCTGTGAAACATTTTTCAAATGTATCCAAACTTACCTTTCCCAGGTGGAAGTTAACTCATTCACTCCCAGACATTTTCACTGAAGCAAGCCCCTTCGCTTCCGCTGGTTTTACTGGATTTTGGCTGATTTTGCAAGGCCCGATTGCTCTCAAAACGTGGAACCTACCAAAACAAAGATTAAAGTCTCTTCAAAATATAATATGATATACTTGCATCTGTTTAAGTTTTATCATTATTATTCACAAATTGTTGAAAAGAACTTGCTGCAAGATGGCTCTGGTTGATCTCTTATACTCTGCTGCCATCTGCTGGCCAGTTTTTTTGTAATAACTACCATTGACGATTTGCAGCCAATTCGAGGACTAACAGACTTAAATAAATTATCTACTTCAGAAAGAGTGTTTTGAGTGGACTGGACACCATTTTCTGTCCGTTGAATGGACTGTATTATTATTATTATGATAAGTATTATTTTGCACTTGGGTTCCGACTGACTAGATGAGAATCACTGCTCAAACCTGCACAAAGTAAGAAGGAAACAAACCATTCAACAGAGGATGAACAAAATAACAACCGGCAGCAGAAGTAGACAAACTGCAAAAGGTACGTTAGCACATTGCAGCACGTTTCCAAGCGTCTCTCACGAGGACAGGAAATAAATTAGTACTGCCAATTACTGTCGACTTGGACTCGAAAACAAGCAGGACTGTGCAAAGGAAGCCAAACCAGCCAAATTCAAAGTCCCGCCTTGACTGATGCGTGCCAAAATGGGAAAAACTCACAAGGATGATTACAACAACAATGCATATTCAAAAAAAATTAAAAAAAATGCCAGAATTTAGGAAATGGGAGCAAACAATAAAAGTAAGTGAAGTTTTAATGGTTTCATCTAAAGCAGAAAAATACGACTCTGTAACATTTTTACGACTAAAACCATAACCGTCACAAAACGAGTCATCCGAGACGCACACGCATACACGCGCGCACGGGAATCCACTCAATTAAATTGACAGCAGCGGGACGAGATTGCTCCAAATGCAACATAATGCTGCAAGAGAGCCCAACAAAGCAGGCAATTTATCTGAAATCTTTTTTTTCCCCGATTCAAATACACGGCTGGAATCCACAAGCGCTCTCATCGGATTTCCATCATTGAAGAGCGTTCAATCACAGCTACTTAGCCTGCGATGCCAAGAAACACTCCCACTCTTAACATATACCAAACATGCACATACATTCCCCGCATTAAATCGCAAGAAATCCAAAGTTGGCATTTGGAATGAAACCTGCCAGATTTGCTTTCACGTTTTAGAAGATGCCTTGCAAAACCAACTTTACACGAACATCTACGCAAGTTCAACAGAAGAGGAAGAAGATTGGAGCGAGCGAGCAGGAGCGATCGCGAACTGCCATCGACGTGTGCCGAAGAATCTTCAATTGAATCTGTACTTTTGGGTCAGTTAGCGTTTCTGAAGTGATTTATGTGCTCGACCAAAGATTATTTGTTTTTTTTTCTGCCTTTTATTTAGGTAAGACAATTGTGAGTAGATTAAAGTAAAACAAAATGTGTGCAAAATATATTGAGCAAAAGGGAACTTTCATGTGCTAACATTTATTTATTTTTTTTATTGCATGGAAACATTTCTCATAGCAGTCAGTTTTGGTGTGCTTATTCGAGAATATTGTTGTTTATCGCTCTGTGATGGCATACCGTTTGAATATGTCATCTTCATGGCATTCTGTTCCCTGATTTTGTGTGCAAATTAGAGGTCATTCCATCTGAGCATTAAGAGCATTATCTTCAATTTTCAAATAGATTTGCATTCGATCGCACAATTACTTCTGAGTGTTCATTTGACTGAACAATAAACATCTTTTTTTTTTTTCTTTTTTCTGCTGTTATGCCCTCAAGCAGAGTAATTGTGAGCATGCTGCTCAAACTGGTGCCATGTCAGCTCTGCTTACATCACGAGACGGGCAAAGGCAATCTGCCGCAGCCGATAAAGAAACATCCGACAAATGCTGCGTTATCAAAGTGGGGGTGCAAAGCCGACAATCTGTTCCACTGCGCTGCCAATGACACGAGAGGAAATAAAAACCGCAGTGCAGCCGAGACGCTCGCGCGACGCCCACTCGGGCGCGCGATAATGGCGTTCAATTCGCCATTTGAGAATTAACGCACGCAACTGGGCGGGATTGACTAAAATCACAAACAGCAGGCGATAAATTCACTGTGGAAGAGATTTTGCCAGCTGTTGGCAACAGGTGTAAATGGATGGTCGGAAGTCGGACGATTCCCAGTTCAAACCAGGAAGTGCGTACGGGAAATTCCACTCGCCAAGTCGGAATTAAAAAAAGGCGGACTACAATGTGACGTCACTGAACGGCAAAATTTACTCGAGTATAAAACGAGATAGCTTTCTTCATTCATAAACATTCGACATAATTTCATGTAACGCATCGTACGTGACAGTATTGTCGCTAGCTCCCTGCATGATATTATACGGTCAACTACTTAACTGTATGGAATGATTAGGAAATAAGATTAAAACAATAAATGAAGCAAAATTTTTCTGGGAGCTCAAAATATGTTTTGAGGATCAAAATAAAAAACAATTTATCACTAGCCGCCATTTTGGTTGTTTACACCTGGGTTGGCTGTGGGAGCGACGGAAAACAAATTCATTAAAATGAATATAGATTGTAGAGTTGATCAACAGTGTTTTATGTTCTTTTTTAAATTTTATGTTCTTTTTAAAAAAAAAAACAACAACTAAAAGGATCTTTTTTTTTTTTTTTTTTTTTTTTTTTCAGTTGAGCATGACTCTTGCTGCAGCAATTAACAGAGTAATTGAATTACTTTTGAATGAAGTAACTAGTAACTGTAACTAGCTACTATTTTTATAGATTATATATTGTCATCACAAATGACGTCCCGTTTTCCTCATTAGCATACATGAGTCGGACAAAGTAGTAGTACAGGAGGACACGTGCACACAGCATTTTAGAAGAGAACGACGTCTCCGGTGTGAAATTTCAACATGGTTCAATTGACAAACACTTTGCAACAGCTTGAGAGGCCTTATCGAACATCCAGATGAAGTCAAGCAAATTATTATTTTTTAGACTCTTTCCAGGCATTTCAATTTGGATGTTCCATTGTTTACGTACGTTAAATAGTTGAACAGCAAATAGTAATGAATTTAATAATAAACGTGTAAATTGTAAGCATTGGTTGTCTAGTGGTTCACCGACTTACAAGCGTTTTGCTCTCGGCAACACACGATATTAAATGGATGTATAATATAATTGAAGTTTAACATTTCAATAATGTTGAGTCAATATGATGATAAAGGAATGATGTAATTGTGGACAGAGTGCAAGCGTGCATGTTGATTGTTGGCGTTTGTACAGTTGAAAACATATGTCACATAATGTCACATAATGCGCCGGGGTTGCTATTTTGGGACTCTCCCGCAGTGTTGTTCTTCAACAGCTCCGTCCTTCAGTCAGGATTAGAGATCAGGGTAAAAAATAATAATAATAATAATAAATGAATGTATTCAGAGTAAAATGCAGTTTCGTGCGCACGTGACAAAACTTGGAAACGATATCAGTGTCGATTCCAAACTCGCTTTTTTGTGAGTTTGTGACAAAGCGTGATTAGAACGACACAAGAGACGCGAAGTCGTGACAACGGAGGCTTTCATTTGGTTTTGGCGAGTCTTGTGAAAGTCTGCACTACAAAACACAAGTTGTTACTTTATTTTTATTTATTTTTTTCCCCCAGGAGAGGCTGCTCGATTGCCCGATTGTTACAGTCGTGCCGCAGGCAACATTGAGTGCCCTGTAGCACAAGATTACTTAGTGGGTGATTTTGTACTGAAGTGATCCAAAAAAAATCCAACATTGTTGTTGTTTTTATGGACGTTTGAATTGTAACGATCTGCTGACTTGTGTTTTTATGTGTACGCGTACGCAATATATATTTGAAAACCTCACGGGAAGTTGCCCAATCAGCCGTGTGCGATTTATGTTTTGGATAATTTATAGATCACAAGAGAAGCATACACACCAGTGGAATTTTTTTATTTTTTTATTTTATTTTTTCTACCAATGGAACGTTTTGCTTTTTAAGCTCAAAGTTCTATTGATTTACTTCCCAATGGAAATTTTGAGTGTAGATGAAGCTAAGCGCTGTAAAAAGGTTTGTTTTGAATATGAATCTGGTGAAAATTGCTTTTCTTCCTCCCTTTTTTGAGGGTAGTATGACTTTTGGGATGTGCCACATCCAAAAAAAAAACATCACGATGCTAGATCTGCGCACAAAATTTGCTGACATCTCATTTTGAGTGACAAGAAAGGCAAATTTTGGTGGCATTCACTTTTGGATTTTTCAACCCCCAATTTTTTTGGACAATATGTTCTATGTGGAAATAGGTACAAAAATACATCTAAATACAAACGGAATTAAACCCATCAAATACTGCAAAACATTCTGCCCTCATATTTAATTCTTTCATGCTGCAGATGCTAATCGGCAAGAAATGCAAATGTGGGATCTTTGCTGTGGGGTTACGATATCAGATCTTTTTAGAAGTTTAGTATAAAGAACCTTCAAATATCCTAAGAGTCGAGTTTGCATGCATTATGTCCATATTTAAAATAGAATTTTTGTCATACATCTGCTTAGCATGTGTAATAGATACGATTATTGTAGGATGGACGCAACTTTAAACGTTTTGCTTTGCACCGTAGATCGTTTTGGAATGCGCTCGGTCAGTCCATCGATTAATATGTTTGAAAAATTGAAAAATGATGCAACCAACATATTTTTGTTTTGAGATATGTGAAAAATCATTTTGCCTTTACATGCGCTTGCCCCCCCCCGCCCACTTTGGGCTGTGCCTCCAAAAGAATCCACTCAAAGTGGCAAAGATAAGGCTCGCCCTTGGTTGCTATGGTAACAAAAGCCAGACTTTCCATTTGGGGCGCAGTTAACAGTCGTTCCCTTGCATGTGACAGACCTGCCTTCTCAATAGAGTGGCTCAAATATTTGTTTCTTCAGATACTTTATAGTAGTAGTAGTCGTTTAAAAAAAAAGTGCAAGAAGCTCAAATGAATTATGTTTTGTTTTTCATACCGTGTGTGGGTGGATCAGCTTACCAACAACATTCATGTAATGGAGCGGTCAGCTCAGTTTGTGCACCTTAACCCAATAGAGAATTGAAAATAAAAGATGTCGTTTAGTTCCGTCAATTGACAAAAGCACCATCTTGCATTTTCTGTTTATGCAGTCAATGTTTTGCGTTGAAATCGAGACACGAGGGATGTAACGATAACGGCAATGTCGTGATATTAAAACTTCCACAATATATCGTCGTCGTCATGTCACGATATTAAAAGCAGCACATCTGTTTTAAAACAAAAACAAAAAAAAGTCGGGTTGATTTCCATTTGTGCAGTTCGAGCACCCTCTGGTGGCTAGTTTTTTTTTTTAGTGCAGTTTCATTTTCACAAGGTATGTTTTGGCCCTTCTATGTCTAATGGTCAGATGAAGGGGAACATCAAGTGCCACAATATACATATATATTATATTTATATATTTTTTTATAATTATAATATTTATGTTTTCATTACTGTAAGGAACAAAAGCACAATATTGTGTTTTTTTTTTCTTTTTTAGTATGAGTTGTTTTTTTGTTTGTTTTTAAACAATGTTGTGACGTTTTTGTATTTCCAACCTCCCCACAATATCGTGATAATTATCGTATCGTGATGTTTGCGTATCGTTACATCTCTACAAGACACTGCTACTTTTTAAAACCACCCAATAATATACAGAATTATTTTCTTCCCTTTCTGTCAGAGTATAACACACGTGACTGTTTTGTTTCCGATTAATTACACCCATACTGGTAATATTCCATCCACAATTGTACATTTTCTTGTTTTGAGGAAATCAAGTAGTTGGCAATGAAGAGGAAAAAAACCCCAAAAAGGTTTTATTCAGTGCATGGTGCTCTTCGATGACACGTCTTCCTTGTGAGGATATACGATGAACGACAAACAGAAATGTTGCTTGTTTCCAAACAAGAGGAGGGAGAGCCACAATCGAGACGACAGCACACTGAACAATCAGCTAACTGTGAAACAACAATATTGCATCATGTTGCAAAAAAAACAAAACAAAAACAGAATGACATCAGCCGTATGAATTATGTTGGCAGTCATCTTGCAAAATCGGCACGTACGATAACATGAAAAACCTTCGAAGACAATCATCGGATCGCAACGTACGCCTGCCATAAATATTGTACAAAAAGATGGCATGGAAAATACATGTTTTTTATTTATTTAAAAGGAATTTAACACTTGACACGATGCTCATTACTCATTTGTCAACAAGATGGACCTTACTATCTAATTCTGGAATATTTTTTTGAGCATCACGTATAAAACGATACTCGAGTGTCCACCATTACCGGCAATGCAAACCACATGACTTAGAAAAATAACACTTTTTAGTATTCAAAAAAATAGCTGGGAAACATTTGGAGATGAGGTAATTCAGCTTTGTATGATTTCAACTGTTAGCTAGCTTTAGCATTATAGTCTGGATATAAAGTTGAATGTGTTCAAATCGCTTTCAAATGTAACATGTAGTTATTGAAAACAATTGACAAGTAATTGAATCAAGCCATCAGAGGGATTAACATTAAGTCAAACAGCCTTAGCTGTCACAAAGCGCTTATTTTGGATTTAAAAGAGGAAGTCAAGTCAAATTTTTCTTTAAGATATGTTGTATGAGGCCCCACTAGTCTCAAAAAATATGACTGAAGCAGCAAAATCAAACCGTTTTTATCCATCTCGCGGGTCGGCCATTTTGGGACTTGCTGTCGCCCGAATATGACATCACAGTTGCTTGGCACTCGTCTAACGGCCAATCATGGCCCGGCTTGCCAGAATGTCACATGATCAAACTCCGCAAACAGGTTAGCTACGATCCGGTCCGATAACAACCAACAACTGTGATGTCATTTTCAGTCGACAGCAAGTGGCAAAATGGCCGCCCCAAGATGGCTAAAAACAGGTCGATTTTTGCTGCTGAATTCATATTAAACAAACACAATATTAAAGAAAAAAAGTTTGACTCAGAAGCTTCCACTGTTTACTAATTATCAGTCCAGGGGTAATCCAATTTGTACGTAAATCGGAATGAGCCGTCGTTGGTGACTAATTTATTCTAACGACTGAATTTTATTTGTGCAGTATGTAAAACGTGAACTTTACATATCGGGACCACCTCCTGTATGACCTTAATCAGATGCAAATCGGATTCATTTGCACGTCAAACCATTTAATAATAATAATCCCTTAATCCCACATGAAGCTAAGAAAACAACAATCTCACTTTGTCGGCATGCTTGCGGCAATAACGGAACACATTTGTCAAAAAAACGTGTCGAAATGACTAACGTTGCATAAATGGAAATGTTGTTCATAAGAAATAAGGAAGATACATACAAGTACAGTACGTGTGCTTCGAGGACCTACAAAGCGAAAACAGGAAAATAAGACAGAAGTGAGGATAAATAAATGTAAAGGTCTCCTTCACAAACACGACAGCAAGTACAAAACAAAACGATAAGTTAACAAGTGGTTAAATAATATTTTTGAAAAAATATTTCTTCACATTAAAAGGGTCAACTATATATGAATAATATAGTGTACAAGAACTAAAAGCGAATGGGAAGGGAACTTTGAGTCTTGATGTGTACAATCCCAAGAAAATCACCCACATTCCCCGTTTGGATCACATTGTTAAAAAAAAAAAATTAAAAAAAAAATGCATTGCTCCACATTATTGATAACCAATTCCTGATTGTAAGAAAAGCTATACAAAAATAAAGTTCAGTCATCTCAAAGATTAAAAGACCAAATGCCCCTTTGAATTTCTTTGTAAAATCTCCTAATTGGAGAAGGTATCGCTTCACAAATGTTGTACCCGTTTTCTTTTCTTACAAACATTTTGGCAGTAAGTAGAACAGGAGAAGGAATTGGGAGGATTCTTGGGAGTTTTCCGGCGACTCTCCGGTGACGTAACTGGACGCTCACGGAGGTTAAAGTTCATAAGTCCGTCTGACGTGGTCTGGCGGTTTAGATCGAAGGCAGCGCTGTTGGGTGTGGCTCAGAGATCGGAGGTAAAAAAAAAAAAGGGATGTGATATGGGAGGGGGTGGTGGGGTAATGGAGGCGTCTTGAGGGGATTCAAAATGTGAGTCAATGGGAAATGGAGGAACAGAAAAACAAAAGGATAGAATCAGTGTTTCAACAGCATAAACATCCATTTTGTTTCTGGCGGTATGATAACCGTGAAGAAAAATTATTGCGGGCACGGTTATAGCTCTTAAATCAACTTTAAAACATGTTTAGGTCATTTTCAGAGGTGGTAAATCCAGGTCCAGAAAGTAAAAACCCTTTAGCCCCAGGCGCTAGCTAGCTAGCTAGCTAGCTAGCTAGCTACCATAGTGCTCATTTACTTAGCTAGCATCAATGGCTAAACCTAAACTGTGGCAGGGTTTTTACTTTCTGGACCTGGATTTGCCACCTCTGTTTATTTAATATAGAATATGTATTACATAAATGTATATCATGTTATATTTGAATCAATAACTAAATATATATTAGTGGTTTCTTCTTCGGTTTCAATTCTTAGTAAGTCACAGTGACTTGTAAGAAGGAAGACGCCATTATATCGTGTTAGGCAGTAAACCATTTTGTTTTGTTTTGTTTTGAAGTCACGAGAGAATTTGTGGTTAGCCAATATATGTTGGACATCATTGCAAATTGTTTGTAACATATCTTATTGCCGTCTACAGCTTGGCAGTCTCGCACCCTCGTCTGTTTACCACTTTACAAACTTCCACAACTAAAACAAAAGAAGATGAAATGTTAGCACTGTTCCGACAAACAAAACTAAACAAAACAAAACGGGAACATCCCGTGACCTCGCCGTTGCACAGAAAATAATCTCAAGCTGGATGCAGTGATGGGATCATTACAATGCACTCAAATTGCTGCAATGCAACAAAATCAGTTTGCAGTGGGATGTAAATACAAAAGATGTTTGTAAACAGCGATACTAATGCTGGACATTGATATCTATATGTTTTTGTAGTTTTTTTAATCAAAGTTCAGCATTAGTATTGTTTGAGATTCCTGTATCAACGTATCACATTAGGTTAACATTTTTTCCACTTTTATGTTAATGAAGAAACGTGTTTATTATAAATTTGATTGCACATTTAGAACGTATATGAAATGTGCGATTAATCATGAGTTATTTATTGATGTCATACGATTAAAAACATCTCATCGACTGACACCTCTAATAAAAATATACAATAGTATATGTTTGAAAAAATAGACTAGACTAAGTGCAATTTCTGGAAAAATTGCGTGGGAATGCTGATAGCTGAATGCTAAGATTTGAATGCTTATGAAGTAAATGGAGAGATAGATTATGAAACGATGACCTCCTGGTTACTGGGCAATGCGCTTTACGCAACTGTGCCACCGAGCAGTACCAGACACAAAGTGATACTTTGAAAAAGTTCACTGTCTGTCCCATTGAAAATGAATGGGCAAACGTTGATATGAAACGTTCCATTGCGCAAATACTGTAAGTAAGTAAGTTGAGTTGAGGCGTGTGCATTCCCACAATGATACATTTCAACACGCATCACATTTCTGTATTATTCCAACATGTCAGATGTTGACCTCCTCAAAGTAGGGAAGTCCCCCCCCCCCCCCCCCCCCCCCCCCAACTAACGAACAAAGTGGGAGTTCGGGCTTGTGTTGACATAGCGGCAGAGTCAGCCAGCTAAACAGTTCCAGACTCTCAGCCTGGACCCTTAAACAGAACATAAACAATTAAAGCCACATGGGCGCCATTAGTGAACATTACCTCATTCTGAGGGGCTTTACTTCATGTTCACATGATTTGACCGCGATACAAAAAACAGCCATTACACACGCATGTTATTTTTTTTTTTTTTATTTCCCCCCGTGTTTATCACCATCACATATTAACATTAGCCATTCTGCTCACTCATTGTAATTCGAGAGTTCTCATTTCGCTGGCTTTTTATTGTTAACTGCGCTGGCTCATTAGAGGCCCATTTAAGTGTTTAACGACTTGAGTGAAATGTAATCCGACGGTCCCCGGTGGAGCAAACCTGTCAGTGCGTTTTCATGTTTTTGCAAATGGGAGAAATGGCGGAGCCGCGGCAAAACGATGGATTTAACTCTTTGACTGCCAGGCGTTATCAAAACAAAACAAAAAAATACACAGTGCCAGCTGCTTTTGAGCATTTTAACTCATCTTTCATGGCAAAAAGAATATTGATTGCCTTTACTACATATACAATGTGGCTACGAAATGAAAGATGGCATTCCATTCATTGGAATTTTACTAATCATCATGAAACGTCTTTGGCAGTCTTTAATTACAAATCAAGTTCAATTTGCACACTTTTTTTTTTTTTGTTAAATGTTGTTGACTGAGTTGCAGCATAAAGTGAAAGCAGTAAAAATAAACTCTGAGGCTGTGATTTGAATTGAAAAATTCATCTCTGGCTCCAGGCAAGCCAAACTGCAATATAGCATATGAATT
Source organism: Festucalex cinctus (assembly GCF_051991245.1). Lineage (NCBI taxonomy): Eukaryota > Metazoa > Chordata > Actinopteri > Syngnathiformes > Syngnathidae > Festucalex > Festucalex cinctus. The sequence continues at coordinate 939,221 of NC_135429.1, forward strand.
CATGTCTTACGGATGTGGGATGGACAGGTTATGAAAGTTTGGGAACAAATATACACGGCTGAACGATTTTGGAAGATAATCTAATTGTGATCACTGCCATATTGTGTTTGCAATTTAACGTGATCTTTTTAGCAAACACAAGCAATAAATTCTTCTGTATTACAATTACAGTATATAAATGTTATAGTTATACTAAATAAAAGGAAATTAACTGTGAATTACTATAAAAGACTTCATTTGTCTACATCAGTTACAATTCTTAATTTACTTCATATAATACTTAGACTTGCAGTCTTTTAAACATTCACAAAATTCTACCAAGCATGACAAAAGTTATAAACAAACAAAACAAAAATAATGACACATTTCATATTTAAATACACGACATACTTTGGTTGTAGAAAACTCACCAGTGCTAATGCTAGCAGTGAATGGGAAATCCTATTGCGAGCAGCTTGCGGACATTATTAGCATTGTGTTCCGAGAGTGATATTCATTCAAATAATCAATATTCGCATTCAAACACGGGTGAAATAATAATAGTCACAGGCATATATTCTTCCTAATTTGTGAAAAAGTGATATTAATGAAGAACTTTCTTCTTCTACTCTTTTAGCTCTGTGCATCCACACTGCCCCTCAGAGGCCAAAGAGAGCACAGCAGAAACCGCAGGTATTTATTTTTGGATTTTTATTTGTGTGTGTGTGTGTAAATATATTATTTGGTGGTTGTTCTGTCATATTTTAATAATAAATAAATAGTAAGTTTTGAAATAAATGAATAACCATGTTTATTATATATGATTTTCATATCTGGTTTATTATCTGAGATGATAGCGAAATGCGGTTCAATGCCATGAAACACACATATGGTATGTAAATGTCGTCTTTTGTTATTTCAAATTTGATGGAGATCTTTTCAGTTACATAAATGCAAGATTCTGTTGCGTTTACGCAAGTTCCTCTATTTTTGGTCAAGATTGAAGTCAAACAAGTTTTCAGTTTTTCAAATTGTCCTAATTGTTCCAGTACTTTTTGAACGGGAGCTTATGTGGCTCATTTTGTGCGATACTTCTATAAAAAAAAAAAAAAAAATCGACGTGAGGCAAACAGCGTCCAAGCGGAAAGCAGATGAGAGGGATACGAACCTTCCAATGGATGATCTCGTCTTACTCGGGGGAAATCTCCGTTTCCTGGTGGACAACCACTTTGGTGACGGACATATCTGGGTGTTGTTCTTTCGCTTCTTTGATAGCCTGAGCCAAAGCCTGCACAAACGAAACGCAACAAGCAAGAGTTCAGTGGCGCTTGATAAATGCTTTTCATTAAAACGGCTCGCGCAACACATTTACTACAAACGCGCGCAGTCGTCGAACGCGGCTTGCAAATGATTCCTAAATATATTGTCTCATTAAAAGCAAACGGATCAATCAAATTGTCGTCAAATCACCTTTGCGCCAGCTTGAAAACATATATTACAACTCCATTTTGTAGTATTCAAGTGGGAAAAAATAAAGCACCTTGTCATGATCAATTTCAGTATCTCCAGTAATCACAATCCTCTTCTCGATGCGAGTTTCCGAGATTCCTCCTTTCACCGTCTGCAACAGGCAGGAAGAAAAAAAAAAAACAACACAAGCCATTATTGGAGCAATAGTCCACAATTTAACCAGCAGAATTAGATTTTCATTCAGGCACAACTAATTGGTGGTTAACAATATTTTTTTTAATGATTTACAGTTTTGTTTTGTTTTCTACAATTCAACAACAATATTGCAAATCTACGTGTAAATAAAATGGAAAACTACCTGTTAAAATAAAAGCTTTTATATGATTTAATTAAAGTGTATATATTTTTCAAAATCATATTTCTCAAAATCATGCTTTATTTTATTTTTTTAATGGAGTATCTTTAAGTATTTAGTAGGGATGTTCGATCCTCAGACCCTCAGTACTCACCGATACCAACTGCCGATACCAGATACAGATCTTTGCATAAAAGTCATCTTGGCATGTATCTCATTAAGTGATTTATCGCGTTATATATCGCTTTGTTGGATTTGCAAAATGCAGCTGCATTACGTGTAAACTGACGGCGCAATGGCAGTGTTGAAGCGAATGGATGGTATTGATGGCTATTGATCGGTATTGGAGGCGGGCAGACCTTGGTGATCTGGGTGGTGGTGGTGGTGCTGATGGTCTCGGAGGTGATGGTCTGGGCACTCAGCAGCACTCCCGAGTCTCGTTCTGCCAACGCGTCCACCGGCTGTGGGAGAGACACCTTTTCAGTGTTAGACCTCTCATTCATTATTTACAACCATTCAAATATGGATTATTATTATTACTATTTTATATATTTATATATAAAATTTTAATTGCATAATTTCAATAGTTGACTCGCGATTAATACATTTTATTTCTGTTTTAAATGTACAATAAAATATACGTTTTCATACATAAAAAAAAAGAGCTAAACTAATAGAAATATGGTTGCATCTTTTAGTCAGTGATACAGTAATTTTATAATAAATCAGAAAATTGAATTAAAATTAAAAAGATGTTCTCTACTGTAAAAAAAAAAAAAAAAAAAGTGGCATTACAGGAACTTTACATTAACTCAAAATTAAAGCACTAATTTTGACACCCCAATATAAATATATGTATTACATATTCTAGCATGCTCGATAGAAATAATTTGTGCACGGTGATAACTGTGATAGGATATTGACTTTCTCTTTTGTGATATCACAACAGCTCATGCAAACATGGCAAAAAAAAAAAAAAAAAAGTACACGCATAAGTTTTGGCTGCATGTATTAATACCCAAAAAAAAGGTTTTTCACCCCCAAGCTCAGAATGCCTCTTACCTGGGCCGCCTCGTATGTAATGGTCTTGGTCTCGGTGTGAACCAACGGGACGTCCTTGTAGGCCACCGTTCCTCGAACAGAGTTGGTGACATCCGAGATGGTGATCGTCTGCGTCTTCAGCACCGGAGACTACAAAAAATAAAAATAAAAAGTCAGAGACAAACTCACTGAGGAATTGAACAAAAACATGTTTCACGTTTGCAGCCAGACGAAGATTTTTCATCGAGCAATTAAGAGGTCTTGCAATTCATGCAATACTAGGCTAAAAATTGTAAAAGACATTAAAAAAAAAAAAAACTTTTTTTTTTTCATTAGTCAAGTCAATAAAAACATTGCAAGTAAACAATTGGACACGATTGTTTGGTTTGGTCTTGGGATCGTTTGCTTATTGTCTTTTTTGGGGTGATAGAGCAGAAACATTGAAAACATTGAAACATGTCCCAAAATCCTTTTTTTTTTCCTCTCCAAGTCTTGGAATCTTTATGACAGTTGTTTTTAAAAGACATGCAAAGAGCTTTTTTTTTGTTGTGATATTTGAAAGCATCAACTATTGGTACTTTTTACAGCCCTGGAATGTTGCTAATGTGCCCGAGTAGCAATTGCATCGAGTTTGGAGATGTTGACCGTCAGCAGAGCAATAAAAAACCGGAAAGTGATCGGCAACATAAAGGGAGGCAGCGCATGCATAAGGAGGCCTCCAAAATGACTGTGAGTAATCACGCCTGCCAGCGCAGTCAATACCGCAAGCGTTTGCTTATTAAAGGGCCAGCCAGCGAAAAGTGAAAGCATCGGAGCGATTGCGACTTCCATCGTAAAAAAGGTTCAGCGCATCCAGATTTGAAACACAAGGCGGCGTCTCATTTCTTTGGGTGCTTTGCATGCAACACGGCGCTGCAAAGTGGAAAGGTGGTTTGATGCCATACAAAGAATAATGAGTAGTGACGTATGTGGTTTTGTTCAGTATTGGAAAACAGTTATTTAGAACTAGGGATGGGCATGATTAAGCAATTTTCTGATTTTTTTTTTTTTTACATTTTAGGTGTACCAAAGACGTATTTATACGTTTTTTTTGTTTGTTTTTTATGCTAGTGCATACAGAAGACTTTGACGCAGCCTCTCATCTGCAAAGAACGGTTGCAGAAATGGTAGTTATTACACAAACGGCCAGCAGAGCAAAGGAGATCAACCAGGGCCATGATGAAAAAAAAAAAAATCTAAATTACTCACAATTCTAAATAGATTTGTGAAAGTTGATAAACTTAGCTATATTCTAATGCTAATTGCTGCAAAACGGTAACAGATAGAAATACTTTTTTTTTTCCTGATGAAAGAAAAGACTAATCTTTCTTTTGTTAGGTTCCATGTTTTTATAGCAATAGAACACAATATTCTGTGGGCCTTGCAAAATCAGCCCAAATCCAGTAAAACAGCCTGGCGCGAACATGATTACTTCTGAGAAAATGGCGGTTATGAGGACATCAGACGGCTGTCTAGAGAACTATGCTAGGTAAGCTAGCTCATCACGGGGGTCCTGAATTGAAAGTCAGAGGTGGGCAATTTTTCCAAACGGGACATTCAACTGAATTGAATGCGTTTTTATAAAACAGAAAATTTTATTGTTTTAACACATTCACTGCCAGGCCAGCAAAAATGTATGATTTGACGTCTTTAGCCGTCAATGGCAGTGAATGACTTAATATGCTGCCATTGTATAGTCCTGGTATGGAAAAAAAATGAAAACATTTATGTACATCCCTGGTTAATAAAGATCACATTACTGGTGGAAAAAAAGCTAGACATTTTTATCTAATTTTTTTTAAATATGCAAATGGTAAAACCTGACATTTGAACAGGGGTGTGTACACTTTTTATATCCTCTGAGTATTTATACAGACAGGCGGATGCACATAAACACTGACACATGATTTCAACTTTTCAACTAAAACACTAATTCACCCCATGCTTGATTATTAACTCTTTGACTGCCAAAAACGTTTAATAACGATGAGTAAAATCACGACGTATGCCGCCATAAACGTTAAATGACGTCATCTAAGTTTTTTATTTTATTTTTCTCAGTACAACGTCTAAGTGCAGTGCTGCCTGGTCAATGGGTTGTGGAATCAAAAACACACTAAACTATGGCCAGCAGATGGAGGCATTGTATCTCTTTTTGGGAATGATCAAAGCCTTTGTCATATCAAATTTTTTTTTTGATAACTTGTGGCAGTAAAAGAGTTAAACGTTCCATTAATTAAATGCCCATCCCTAGTTTGAGAAAACATGTTTAACAATATATTTTGAAATGACAAACTTTTTTTCCTTCAGGTAACACACATGCAACACGCACCAGATCGTCAACAAATGCGCTTTTTTGTCCAATGCACTCTGCTTTTGTGTCATTTCCTCTTTTGTTGTTGACCATTTTCACAACAAAAGTGCTGCACATAATAAAGCCTTCAATTTAATATCGATCAATTTGATGACAACACAATGAGCTGCGCAACAGACACGCGTTTATCTGTTAGCCCCAAAATGATAAACTGATCAACCGAAACCATCAGCTGAAATGAAGAACTGGTCGCAAATTCGGTAGAAGTAGAAATTCGTTCGACTTTTTGATCAAGTATTGGGCCACTTGCACTGGACCTTTTTGGCAAACATTTTGTGAAGGAAAGGCTTGTTGAAGAGCACAAATCAGTTTAGTGTCCTTTTGAGCGATGAGTCGCACTTCTCGACTTGGCAGCCCTGACGGATGACTTGGAGGGTTGGCGAACGGCGAGAGGACATGACCTGCCAGTCCACATCGCGCCAACTTGAAAGTCTGCCCGGAAGGAGGGATCGTGCTCGCTCGGCTTGGCCACGACCTCTCCTTCTTTATCGATTGCTCAACTTCCCAAGACATTTGAGACTATGCTATGCTTTGTGGGAATCATTTTTGGTTTGGCCTTATTCAGTTCCAGCATGATTGTAAGGTCGGAGTACAAAATGAGGTCCATCAAGACATGCTGAGAAGAACTTGAGATCCCTTCCCTCTTGTCCAACAACGATCTGCTAGCTAACCAAGTGCTATAATACTAGAGCATGGCCAACCCCATTCAAATGCGAACAGAAAGTTAGCATCAACTTCGGGAGTAATAATCCTTCAAATAACGAATATTCACACACAAATGTTGTGGAAACACACACCCAAAAAGGTAAGATAACATTATTAAAAAGGCACAAATTATTCACAATTTGTGAAAAAAATTTGTTCTTTTTAATAGAATTCAATCGCAACTTTCCTCTCTTCTCATTGTAAGCGTGTACACCAAGGATGCACGGCACCACACTGCCCCCAAGAGGCCAAAACGCGCAGGAACACACAGTATTTCTTTTGCCATTACAGTACTGTTTTTGTATACTTGATTGTTACTTTTTTTTTTTTACTTTTTTGAGTTGGATTTTATTAACTCATTTACTCCCAATAACGTGTAAATAGTTTTTTTTTTCATGTTTTAAGTGTCCCAAAGACGTATTTATACGTTTTTTTGTTTTGTTTTTTTTATGCTAGAGCATACAGAAGGCTTTGACGCAGCTTCTCAGCTGCAAAGAACGGTTGCAGAAATGGTAGTCATTACACAAACGGCCAGCAGGTGGCAGCTGACGAAAGGAGATCAACCAGGGTCATCTAGAAAAAAAGCTCAATTACTTACAATTTTAAAAAGATTTGTGAAAATTGATGAAACTTAGCTCTCTTCTAATGCTAATTGCTGCAAAACGGAAACAGATAGAAACTATTTTTTTTCCTGATCAAAGAAGAGACTTTAATCTTTCTTTTTAATAGGTTCCATGTTTTTATAGCAATTGAACACAATATAGCGAGCGGGATTGCGAAATGTGAAAATGGCTGGGAGTGAATGAGTTAATTATGATTTCAATCAATTAAAAATAATCGTTATTTTTTTTCCTCCATAATCGTCCAGCCCTAACATACAGTAGATCCGAACCTCTTAGTGTCCAATTTTTCTGGTCCCAATACTTTTGTCCAGACTGTAATTATTGTGTTAATGAAGAAACATTCAATTGACAACCACGACTACATTCAAAGTTATTCATGCCAGTTCAGTTTGCTGCAGTTGATTGAAATGAGTAAATAAAAGTGTGAGTTGAGGGCGAACATATACAGTATATTGCAGAACAGCAAACAAAGTCGGTCCAAAATCTTCAACTATCATGCAAGCCGACATTATACATTGTAAATGGCAAATACAAAAAAAATGTTAATTTTGACAGTGTGACAACAACGTGATAGCAGACAATTATGGTCAATTCATCACCGTCTTATTAGTGCAACAACTCCTCCAAGAATGTATAATTATAAAATAAAGCATGCTTTTCTTTTTTTGTCTCCGATCTCAACATCAATCCGTCAACTACCATTCGAGGCTTTGCGGAAGCGAGACTTGAATGATTTGCAAAAGATTTCAAATGAGAATGCTGTGTTACAGTCCTGAGAAATTCATCATCATGTCCGGTGATTGTCTGCTTCAACTTGGTCCAACGGCAATATGAGGATCGTGCATAATTGAAACTCTACTACTGTTGCGGTTTAAGAAACATTTGAAATGTAAAATAATTCATGTTTATAGTATTTATGTATTTTTTTGCTCTGGGACTGTATCGGATAAACAATAATAAGCCTGGTGCTTCAGGCTATTCCTTTTTTGGGTTATTAATAGATTTGTTGGGAAAAGGATGTTTGTGTTTCATTTTCTGTGCCATGTATGAAATAAAAGTTTTGCAAAAGCCTGAAACTGATCATTTGAATCAGGTGTGTTGGAGGAGGAGAAACATCTTTTAAAAAAAAAAATAAAAAAATAAAAAAATGCAGAATAAGGGGGGCCTTCGAGGACCGGAGTTCAGATTATATATTTTTGAATCACAATACAAATCATATTTTCAAAATGTATCTTCGTGATTGTTGTTAGTGTCTGATTGGCTCTAAAATGAGTGTTTGGGCTTGAAAGCATTTGGCGCACTCAAATATGCGGAATTGCATTGATGCTTCTTTACAAGGCAGTCTTAAGCAACAAATAAATAAAAAAATAATAATACATTTCCCACTCCTGATTATGTCAAGCGTAGACATCCAGTATGCACAATGTAGCGCTTAACAGGTCGCCCGATGAAGGAGAAACGACAAAAAGGTGCAAACAGACAAGAGAAACTTCATCCGTGCATGCTTGTAGATCAGGGGTGTCCAAACTACGGCCCCGGGGGGCCATTTGCGGCCCGCCATCCATTTTTTAGTGGCCCGCGACGTTTGACTCGGTTCAATTCAAATAAAAACAAACATGTTTGGAGATGATCAAAGTAAGAAGGGAGATTAAAGGTTGCTATTAAAAGGTTATTGTAGTTAACTAAAAACAAAAAAACTAAAATTCAAAAAATTTCGTTAACGAAATAAAATAAAAACGAAGATGCTTTTTAAAGAAGAAAACTAACTGAAACTACATTTTATGTTTACAAAACTAAAACTATAATTGTAGCAAACATGTCCTTCATTTTCATCTTTGGTCATTAATTTTAATGCACCAGACTTTGGGGATGATTTTAAATGTGATTTTTAGTACATTTATTTTGATATAAACCGGAATAATGACTTCGCGCCCTTGGTGTTTTTGAAATATTGTGCACAATACTACACACACACAAAAAATTAATAATAATAATAATAATACTAAACTAAAACTGAGCATTTATTAAAGAACTAAAACTAAAAAAAATACTAAAACTGAGCATTTATTAAAGAACTAAAACTTTAAAAAAAAAAAAAAAAAAAAAAAAAAAAAAAAAAAAAAATCACCCTGAAAACTACTTAAAACTAACTGAATTTAAAAAAAAAAAAAACTCAAAAGGAAATAAAAACTAAAAGGAAAAATTGCAAAACTATAATAACCCTGCTGCCATTTTACAAATAAATTGCTTTATATACCCGCAGCATTTTTCTAAATACATGCCAAAGCACAAATAAATTATTTATAAAATTTTTAGGACTACATTTCTCTTCATAACATGATGTGGCCCCTTGCGTCCTCCAGATTTTCTGCATGTGGCCCTCAAATGGAAATGTTTGGACACCCCCGTTATCGATCAAAATCAAAACTTGACACAGTAGGATGACTGAGGTAGAGCGATGAAAACGGCGACTGAACGCGCAAGCCTTTGACCCGCTGAGGTTGGTCTTCCAAAATGTTGCCTTTCAAATAAAAGCCAACCACAGCATGGTGAGAAACATCGCGAGCAGGCCCGACAGGAAGAAGGACATCCGCGAGTGGCGATAGTGCGAGTGGAGCCTGGATGGGCTGACCTCACCCGTGCTGTCCAAGCGCCTCGCCTCGTCTGGCATCCCGATGGCCACCTCTAAAGCGTGGCCACAGGCTTGCTCTTCCTCATCTTCTTCCTCCTCCTCCTCATCTACCCAATGTACCTCGCTGTCCTGGTCGTCCGGCAGGAAGCCGTGCCTGAACAGCGGCGACTCCCCCGGCGTCGGGGACAAGCTACATGCTCTTACCTTTGGTCCAAACAGTGACGGCCTCCCTCGCTGCGCTCAGCAGTGGAAGACCAGGAAAGACAAATCACAATCAACAGACGTGCGGAATATGATCAGCTCACAGGAGAGGGAGATAGGAAGGGGAAAAAAGGAAAAAAAAAAAAAAAAAAAAAAAAAGGAAATCAGACATTGGAGGACGGGGATGGCAGTTTTGCAAGAGGTTGGCCATCTATTCATCTAAAAGTCAAGTTTGTATGTTGGAAATTCTCAATTCTACTCCATCTTTAAGCACTGGAGCAAAAGGGAAACAATAAAGACATGCACCAGTATTTTACGCTGAATGTGGGAAAAAAAAAAAAAAAAAAAAGAAAAAGAATTCGAACTAGGGATGTCTCCATCACATTTTTTCGAGCCATCTGATTTTAAGGAACTGCCGATAGAGTCCTAATCCGATTCCTCAGCAAAGTATTAAGGGGGGGGGGGTTATTTATTTATTTATTTATTTATTTATTTCAAAATTTATTTATTTATTTTTATTTGAACAAAACCATCCCAGTAATTTTGGGGGGTGCCATCAGAAGTGCACAAAATAATAAATAAAAATAAAAACGTTTGGCAATATGCTTATCGCTGGATGATTTTTTTCGCTTTGTAGCCTCTAAAATAAAAATAACTAATAATAATAGTAATAAAAATAATAATAGTAATAATAATAATAAAAACAAAATTGCTAAAAATGAAAACCCCGATCATTTTCTCCCGTTCCCGATCACGTGATCGGGACATCACAAATTAGAACTGATCAAATCCATTTAGTTCAAGGATGAAAGGTCAATGGAACACAATAAAATTGAAATCAGGAATTGTGTATGGGAACGTCCCTTGAACTCGAAAAGTCACACAAAAAAAAAAAAAAAAAAAAAACATGACCATGTTGCAACTAGCTCTTTTTGCCAATGTTTTCACCATGTGAATATCGAAACTTAGCTTTATTCTAATGCTAATTGCTGCAAACCGGAAACAGTGAAAATGTCTGGGAGCGAATTACTTCATTTTTTGGGGGTGGGGGGGGGCATAAGGCACCACGATAGACATAAAAAGACAATGAGGGACAGTAAGGATAGAATGAGACAGATAACACATGAGGGGAGGAAAGTTCTAGTTCTTATCTATTGGTCTGTCGATTTTTTTTTGCCCTTCCAACTCCAACCAGGCTCAAAAACATGCGACGAGATCATCAGGGGTTAACGCGGCGGCCATGCGGCTCATTGCTCGCTGAAGCAAGATGACATTCCGCAGCAGCCATCGGGACAGCAAAGCAACGTTAAGATCCAAGAACATCCAAGTTTGTCATTCGTAATCTTTCGTTTCGCCTGCCGTACGTTCTTGCTTCCGCTTGGAAAACGTTTTGCCTTCACAGACATCCGGAATTCTTTCGTTTGGCAGTGCAAGCGCAGTGTGGACGATGTTAGCGATGGGATGTCATTCTTGCCTGAGGGCGCCATGCTGGGCTCGGCTGTGTTGACCTTTTTTTCTTTTTTTTTTTTTGCAGCCTGGGCCAAAGACGACGGAAATGCAATGCACCTTTTTTTTTCCTCAGATGCAGCACACCGACGACTACTTTGTATGTCGCCGGTGTGCTACAACTGTGCGCATCCTTGCATCAGCAAAAATAAATAAATAAAACCTATCAACAAGACGAGCGTCCTTCTGACTGCTGTTACTCATGCAGAAGCCAACAGCGCCATCAAGTGGAACATTGGTGTACAGTTTAAAAAAAAATAAATAAATCTGCCAACTCAATCATGAACAGCCGTTTTTGTTTGCTCAGGCACCCTCAACATGCAAATGTGTAAATAACATTTTAAACGTTTCAAATGCAAATTGGACATTGAAGGTAGAGTGATGAAGTGATTATCATTTATAGCATACAATATAATCCAAGAATCTGACTCCCGTTAACATCAGAAATCTAAACACATTTCATTTAAGCTTGAACTAAAAAAAAATTAAAAAAATTGATCATCAGAAATGTCAACACTAATGTTTCCTGTATTTACCTTTTGTTGGTTTTAATGTACATTTTAGTAAAATGTTATGAAAACGCAATTTTAACTTAATAGTATTTTCGTGAATGTGTTATTGTTGTGCATTTTATTTTTTTATTTATTTATTAGGGTGACATTTACGACCCGTCTCAGGACTGCAGATGAAAAACAGCCTTTTGGCTAATTCTGGCATATTTACAGAAATGTTTATTAATATGTACTGTCCCTGATACAAATAAATTAAATTAAATGGAAATGACATAACCCGAAACAAAATAATTGGTTATAACATGACTGAAAGATAAAATGTTAATCTCAGAAATAGCCTAGCAAATGGCTAGAAATAGCCATTTGCGTATACTGAAAATAACTTTTGACAAGGACTCAAATGTTATTTAAAAAAAAAAAAAAAATTTTTTTTTTTTTGTCCGTACTAGAATAAAGTGTCATTGCACATCCTTTACAGTAGGTGGCAGTGGCGATCTCAGTGCATTAGCTCCTGTACTTACAACACTTCTACAGACAAATTATGCTATTCATAACATATATTATATATTATATTAGTGCAGGGGCTGATCTATTCTAGTGGGATTCAGGGCTGCAGACCCCCCCCTTAAAAATGTTTTACTGTATTTAGTAAGTTAAAGGGGGGGCTTGCATCTTTTTATTTTTATGTATGCAGCATGCAGAGAAATATGTTTGGAATTTGATTTTCAAATTTAATTCTGTAATCTCTGTCCCGGAGGGTTTAGTGTGAAATACTCAGTCAAATATTTACTCCAGTTAATTCCCTGCTTTTCCTTAATCAATTGAGACATTGCCAGAACCCACAACAAAACAATGAACAGAGACCACAGTCTGTTTGTGATTGTTAAGAGCTCAGTAAGTGTCAGCATCTTCAAAATTATGAGGTCAGCTTTTGTGTATGTGTGGTTGGTATACTACCGATTAAAATATCACAGTACATTTGTATGGGGGGAAAAAATAATTAAAAAAAAAGAAGCCGATTCAGGTGTCATTATCGAGTGTGGGACTCACCGCCGGTTGCAGCTGGCCGTTGACGCTTGGCGTGCGGAAAGGCGAGTTGGTGGAAAGACGCTTGTCCCACTCGCTGGGTCGCGGCTCGGGTACGGACTCCATGAAACTCCTCTTCAGCTCACTGATGCTCGTGTGGTGACGCATGATCTCCGTCTGGGTCTTATCCACGTCCTTCAGGAAGAGCCAACGTGTTAGAATATGTCACGGAAAGGAGATATCGGTGAAAAAAAAGAACATAAAAGGAAAATTAATGACAATTTTCATAAAAATCTGGTTCAAATCAACCAGGTTTCATGCAAAATAAATGTAAATGTGCATCCTGCATGGTGTACAGTCAAAAGCCCAATTGTGTATATCGTGATTCTTTATTTTGCCAAAATAAAATAGAAATTTTCCTGGACATTTTGCAAACCCGAGACACAAACAAAGGGCTTGGAAAAAAAAAAGCTATCTATTCCCGACCACCTACTGAGTGGATGGATGTGCACTAGACTCAATTAAGGGAAGTCATCATGCGTCTCCGGCCATCCAAATCGAATTGAAACCCGATTATCTTGATGACATTTCTGAGTGAAGAGCCAATGCAAAAATAGCAGCTGATGACCACAGGAAACATTGAAATGATGAACGCGTCATTAAGTTCCACCGAGCAGAAATGCACACTCACCGTCCAAAATATGAACACTTGATGACATAAAATGTAAGAGCGATGTTCACTTATGACTCAATTAACAGCGTTGAGAGCAGAAGTACGATGACACGGAAAAACAGCATATGAAAGAAAGCAATGGAGAAACAAAAGACCAAAAAGTAGCCATGATTCTGAAATAATGTGCACAATGAACGAACAACAATGTCCAAGGTTATTCACTGACCTATACGCTGTATGACTGGGGAGCACACCACATTTAATTAATGTCATTTAGCACAACATACCGTATTTTCCGCACTATAAAAGCCTTCCATTTTTCCAAAAGCTGACCACGCGCCTGTAACGATTATCGGCCGGTTGTAACTTTTTGCAACCTCAGTTCCAAAGGAATTGAGCTCCTGTGGCCTGAACATGCCACTGTGGGGGGTGGGGAGCACAAGAACATCCCCCACAAACAGACAAATGCTCTGATTGACACGCGCACGCGCACACACACACAAATCAGGACTGTAAAAGCCTTCTTAGAAACTTGACTTTCTTATTTTGCAACAGAACAATGAATTATGAAATGTTATGTTTGCCATTTGTGAAATGTTGACTCCATGAAATGTCATGAAAATGTTCCATTGCAGTGGCAGATTCTCCACTAAACTTTCATGTGTATGCACGTTTTAACAGTGTAAGCTAGGTAACATTTCATTTGAGGTATTCAATTGTACGTGTTGCATTGATTGAATTCTGACCTTAGAATTTCAACAAACATGGGATCCAGATTCAATCTGATTAGTCTCTACCAAAACCTTCTCTAAGCTGGTAACTTTCCACTGTGGTCTCACCGGCCCCCCTGGTGTGGAGGCCGCCGCCTTCCCAATTTAAAAGCACACTCCCTGCGTGCTGCTCTCTCTCTTCCGCCCTCTCTTCCGCTGCTCTTTGGCTCCCGCTTCTTCGCTGCTCCTTGGCTCCTTCCTGGTCTCCATCGGCGCGGCTGCCAGACAAAGGGCTAGCCCAGCTAGCTTAACCTCCAGCACACGGCAACGCACAGAAGCCATCGCGTGTAGCGACAGGCGCAGCGAAACACGCTGCTTTTGGTCCCTGCACAAGGCTCAAACGGATGGTGCCTTTCCAGGCACACTAGGCCTCAAACCAAAAAGGGCCCGTCCCAGCCAGCAGGTTGACCCCGTGACGCTCAGTTGGCCAGCCGGACGACCTGTCTCTCCCTCTCCTGAACTGAACCTTCTTCATCCCTTCTTCAAACGAGCTTGGCGAGTCTCCATCCAGGGTCCTGCTTCTCAGACCAACCCCATCTGTAAGTGCAACTTTGCAGGCCTTTGCCCTAGTACAAATTGGTGCAAACTAGGTTGATTGTGGGTCCCATGTTGGTTTGATTTAAGAAGTCTATCACCTTGGTTAAGACAGTTTCTCTTTTCTTCTTTTCTTCTCCTTTGATTATTTTTTTTATTATTTTAGTTCTCGTTTCATTTCCTATCATAGTAGTTAGTTTTGCTTCTTGAAATTCTAAGTAGATTATCCCACCTAGGTTAGAGAATAAACGTGCACAAAACTCAACCCCTGGTTTACTGTGTGTGTGTTTCATCAATTTATAGTGACCTCTAAGCTGAACAAAGAACTCACAAAATTGTAGTAAGGGCACAACCTTCATTTTAATGACTGATTCAACGAGGTTCTCATCTGTTATCCTGATAAAATTATCAAAAAGAGATGTGGTGCTCCGCAGGCAAGCTCAACTTAATTTAAATATTAAGTTTGAGTCTCCTTCAATTAATGAGCCAATTGATTATTAATTTAATAATTAACAATTATTGATTTAATAATTAATTGGACCGATTTCCCTTACATAATGGTGCCCCTTTGGTGAGGCCAATTTATGTTACATATTTTGTGAAACACACACATGTAACAATCCAAAAACAGCTTAGTGCAGCGTGTTCTTCTGGGAAAATTTCAGCTCGTTTCTATAGCAACCTAACTAAAACTTTATGCCAGAGCCAATCCGCTGTATAAAAGCAGTGTATTTGAAGCGCTAAATAACAGTCTAACGACTAGTTATTGAGAAGAGAATGAATTTGTCGACTATGTGAATGTTACACACACAAAAGTGGAAGAGTAACGATCACATTTTTTCTATTGCATGCAAAACTTTTTAGGCCTGGGAATGTTTTTTCTAGCTCGTCACGAATTCTGATTGGGTTAAAAATACATTCCAAACCTCACGTGGCGCAATCAGCTTAGCTACCTGATTACGTTACAAGCCTTTAGGCTGAGGAAATAGTCTAGTGCACGAAATTCTGCATTCAGACCACCATTTGAGTCACAGCACATTTCTCAAGGTGTTAAGTTGACTCCCTTTTGTCGGGTTTAGCGTAAGGCACATGGTGCTAAAACTGCTAGCCTTTTGTGTAAAACACACGTGTTAAGATCCGCCATCTTTGGAGGCGTATCCTTAACTTAACTGGGATTCAGGTAACCACCCCTTGAAACCAGTCGACCAATAAACTAATTTGAGGGGCGGGCCCAACGGCCAGACTTCCAAGTCGCTCCTCATTTGGCTGTGGCCTCCAAGAGAGGATCACGTCTCACCACGTGACCCCCCACTGAGAGCCCAGTCTCTGCCAAATTGTAGCACTGAACAACTAGTTATACAGTTCGCTTAAATTGTTGAAATTAGATTTCCATCTGATTAACACTAAAGTGTACTGTTTGCTTAATACTCATATTGCTACACGGCCAGCTGCCAAACTACAGCTAGTATAGTTGATTCCTGCTTTCTAGCAACTAACGTGTGAAGAGGGACACATCGCAGCCCCCCCCACCCCCCCCCCCCCCCCCCGTGAGCCTACTGTCTGCCTTCTTCAACATCGCATTCAAAGCACTTTATAATTTAAATAATTAAGTTACCGTGATTTGAAACTAATCGAGGGATTTAAATTACTACTGTACCGTCCTAATCTATGATTCTTACTGGATTTAAGACAATTTAACATCACGTGTCTTCGCCACTCTTAAACGTTACATTATAATATTTTTCCTACTCCTGTTTCACCAAGTGTTAACATTGAGTTTAGGGTTAATATTTTTGGTACGTTTTGCACTTTTTAATCTTCATTAATTCCGTCGTGTTTAATGAATTAACACCGTCTTACAGGAAGTAGTAGTTTTCTCTTTCCCCTCGACGCGAGTCCTTAGTATCGCGATATAAACCCGTGGGAATTAAAACGTTTCCGTGGTTTCCGCTCCTTGATTTATTTAAATTATAATTATTAGTGTCTTCTTGATAATTCGGCGTCAGTGCCGCGCATAACAACACGCGCGATTATCCGTAAGGAGTGAATTTAACGTGTTTGACAGATTGACAGCTGGCGACACACGCACGCGCAACTTCCGGTGACGTGCCATTCATTGACAAAGTTTACGTTAGCTGCGTCTTGCTAACAACTTTGCTTGCCAAGTGCTACGATTTTAAAACTTGTGCAAGGTATTTAAACACTCGTTTTAAGACACATTCTGTGTCACTTACGAGCGACGGAGTTGTTTTGTCTATGCGGTAAAGTCATAAAACTTTATTGATCGAACAAAAGTACGACTCTATACTACACACAGGAGCCTCGTTGCGTTTTAAACGCCGACGGCGTCCTCCTGTGGCTATTCACGGTACCGCAGTCGAGGAACTTTTGCTAACAAAATTAAAACGCTTGATAACTTTAATTATTGACTTACCAAAGAGTTTGCTTAAATAATTAACCACCATTTTCAAGTACTTAATTTTGTTTTAATTAAAAGCAACACTCAACCAGTAGTGTATAGCTTTTCTCGTTGTAGTAAAAGTGTTTACCCAATTTTTAGGCACTCTTGGAAACCTCTATTGAATTAAATGTAATTTTAATTTAATGTGACTGTCCTTAGTAGACTTTTGTTTCCTAAAACCTGTAACCTCAAATGTATGCTGTGGTTAATAGTAATTTAGCAGACTAAATTGCTTAACATAATACTTTGTTGAGGGTCCTCAATTATTTAATGCATTGCCATTTAAAATAATTGGTAACATATTTGGATACCATCCTTTAATCTGTGCCTTAATAATTTTGGTAAAACATTTTGAATCAACTAATTGAGCCTAAAAAGCTAATCTTTAAGCATTTTCAGCATTGTCTAATTGGCTAACAATTAGTCCTTCCAAATTGAGTAAAGTGAGCTTACGCATACCTTTGATATCATAACGCTACTTTTAACAATGGATGCTTTGGAAAATGCCCTTGCGACCGTGACTAACAATCTCATTCCAGGCTATGCCGACGCGACAGCCAGCGCTAGCGCAGAGATTCTTGACACCAACATTGCGCAACTCGTCTGCGACGCTCAACAAGGGTCGTTAACCCACGAAGATATGGCACAAATCCTCAGCCGACTAATGGTGAATTTAGTGGCTAGGTGGAAATTGAGTGACCATGAGCTTGAACAAGTGAAAAGCGTTCTGACAGCAGAACAGCAAATTCACGCCCAAGTTAGCAGCAAGCTAACCGAGTTGGAAGCATGGTTGCATGAATCTGACCGCGTGGACTTGGGAAACCAAGTTACAAAATTGACACAGGAACTTAAAGTGAGTACACAAACTGCCCGCACGCATGAACAAAATTGGCATAATGCCACATCTGAAATTCGTGAGCTAAAAGAATGCATTGTAGAACTATCAAATCAGCCCACTGAAGCCCATTGGATTGATCTCCAAACTGAGCATGAATTTGACAAGTACTTGCTAGCTCTCGCGAATGATGAAATTGCGGAATTAACTCAAAAGATTAGACTTTTGAAAAATGAACGCATTGAAGGAAAAAGGCAGACGTTTCGCTTGAAATCTCAGTTGATGGCAATGGAAGAAAAACTCCGGCGATTGCAGCATCCATCCTTCAACACTGGCCGGGATGACGAGTCATCCCAGGCTGAATCAAAATTGCAGCAAGTCCCACAAGGTAACACCAGGTGTCCATTGACACCGTCCCAAACCACTGCTTTGGAGGTCCCCGTTCAGGACCTGTCTCAGGTGAATTCTCCTTTGCATTTTGATCCACTTGTGGTGCACGCACCTGTTCCTTTTTCAGACGCTGCCACGTTGTCTGATGTGCAGCAGACTTCCTCTGCAAATCTTGGACCTGCTTCTCAGCCACCTGTGCCACTTCCGGTTCCCACTCGCTCCATGGCAAGCACTTCTCCAATTGCCGCTCAACACACACGGGGGCCCCCTCCCTCTGCAGTGTCACTGAGAGGAGCAAGCCCACCTGTCTCTGTGCTTCTACCGAGAAGCACACTTCTTGTTTCGGCACCCCCGCTAGGCGCCACGCCTTCTTGTGTGTCTCCAGTTGCTGCCAACCTTCCTTCTCCTGCTCAACAAGCAGATGCTTCTTCACCTCATCATGTGGCGCAACCAGGCATGTCTACAAAAGAGTTAGACACTATTGCCAAGCACATTCAGAAATTTCAGCCAAAACAAGATTGCTCTGATAACACTTCTGTGTACCTCAAAGACCTTGATTTTCATTTGAGGAGATTCCCACAGGCAACAACGGAAGACAAGATTTACCTCATGAAATTGACGTCCACTCGAGAAGTAAGTGATTGGATCGACCGCCAGCCGATCCACATCTTGAATGATTATCGAGCACTGTGTCACGCATTGTCTCGTGAATTTGATGGCCCAGTATCAGCAATGAGCTTTCTTGCTGCCTGGTCAGTAAAACAAGGCCGAAAGGAATCACCCAGCCTGTATTATAGTCGCCTGCGCAAGGCATACTTTGGGCATCGTAACGAACCCAACATGGAAGAACAGGTAGAATTCAAAACACTATTTTTGAACAACCTCCACCCAAACACAAGCCGCCTCTTGGGTGTGACAACTTGTCCTCGCACGCTAAGTAGCCTAGAGCTACGTGAACTTGCATCCAAGGCCTTTGTGTTTTTACGCGAAAACGCTGCTAAATCAGTGGAATCCTCTGTTTACCATGTTGCAGGTGGTTCAGACGAGGTCGAACGACAGTCCGAATCACAGCAAAGCGACGATGACATCGCCGCTTCCCCATCAAATCCTGCACAACGGCCTCAAAATGGTTCTCATCAGAAGCACCAGTACGGCCGCAGTGCACCTGCGCGGTTGAGTCATAGCTCCAGCCGTGGTTGTGAACGGGAGAAACCCTTTGCGAAAACAAAACCTCGCAAAAAGAAACCTCCCCGCACAAATAGTCCTCAGGAGCCCCCATCCACGTCAGGTGACTCCTCAATTGACAGCAACATCTGGACAAAAGTTCTTGATGGGCTGCGCAAATTGCCCAACGACAGTCAGTCGACAGCCATCAATGAGCCAGAGGTGTCGGACAACACCGTTCTTTCAGTCCAACTGGATCCAGCACCTTCTTTGCCTTCTGCCAGTGCACCTGTTACCGAGTCGAATCAACCATTCAAACAGCTCTTAGGTAACCTCAAGATTAAAGGTGCATCGCGTAAGTTCTATTTGAGGACGACACTTGAACAAACATTAGACTATGACGCTTTGGTTGATCCTGGCGCTGACATTACAGTAATGTCCAACACGCTCTTCAACCAACTTCAAGCCATGCTGAAGAACAGTGGCCGGACGCTCCGCGTCAACCACTGCTCATTGGAGATCGGTGCATTTGCACTGACTAACACCCATCTGGACTCCATGGCAACGTTACACTGGACGATTGGACCACACAAATTGGTCCACCCTGTGTACGTGTCTGCTGTGGAATCAGTCCCGCTCCTCATTGGTCAAGATCTGCTGGGCCGCTTCAAGCCCCTGATAGATTACGACCGACGCAAAATCTGGTCACAGGTGCGGCAGCCTCTGCCAGCAGCACCGCTGACCAAAGCTGCCAATTGTTATGCGGTAAGCCTAACAGAGCCTTCTTGTGAACCTGTTCTGAGTGTACAAAACTCACACCAGGACTCTCACCCAGCTCAAGGGGGGACCATGCCTGTTGTCTCCGAGATGCCCTCAAGAGGTCACCTTCGCAACACCAGCTCTCCCCTCGGCCAAGTTGAACATCCCACTCAGGGTGTACAACTCTGCCACCTTACGGAATGCGACTTGGATTGCACCTCCGAGCTACGCATGACACAAATTGAGGCCGTTGTCCTCACTTTTGAAGCAAACCATTCAGCTTCACCGCGGACTTTGAACTTGAATTCGCACTTGAAATTGTCATCGAACAACCCAAACAACACAGTGGTTGTTCTTTGCAATCTGCTTCTGAGCAATTTGTTACCCACCCTGCCCACCCTTGCAATGCAGATGGTGCGCACCACTGCCCTGCCATTTACTGCCCCCGCTTTCGCGCCTGCAGTACTTCTTTTGGGCCACACGTTGTCAGCCTTTGTGCTCAACAACACTTATCTGATTTCAATGAACTTGCAGTCCATTGTTCTTCTCTTGCTTTTGCTCATTGTGTGGCTCACCGCCGCCGCGTGCCTTCCTCGTTCGCCTGTCGACGGCTCACCTGTTCATGCCAAGACATTCGCTTTTGGGGGTCACCTTTTGCTTCCTGTCATGGGCTTTCTTCTTGCTCCTCCGCGGACCGCACATCTCTGCCGTTCGTGGCTCCACATAGCCGAAGGGGGGGTCATGACATCATACGCCCATGACATGACACATAGCTGTCAAAGGGAGGTCATCACAACAGGACTGGACCAGCCAATCAGGTCCAACCTCCATGACCTCACTTCCTTGGTTACAATTGAGGGACGAACCTCGCCCACCTTTGTTGACCACCATCAGCAGGTACAAGATACACCTGTGATTCTTCCTGTGGTTCATCCAAGATGACTTGGAGCTTTTAGCTCCCACCCATCAGGCACCTATGGGTGCATTTGCCTTTCCAACTGATGCAGGACCCAAACGGTCCCTTCCCAAACAGTGGTTTCAGACACCCTGGCGCCTAATGGCTAACACATTTTTGCTGCTGTTGTGTATGAATGCGCTAACGACATATTTAAAGTGGCTAGGGCCAAACCTAACCGCCATAACGCCATTGAATAGCCAATTAAATTTGTGCTTCACCCATTCGCACACCTGCACTCATACGTATGACACCATGTGCATAAACAAACTTCCTAGAAAGTGTACAGTGACTCAAATGATCTTCAGCAGACTCCCCAAACGACTAAAGCGATTGGTAAGAAATGTGCTTTTAGCTACTGCTTTTATTAGCTTCTTATTTAAAATAAGAACCTTAACTGTTAACGCTGTTAGTCCAAACACCGTTAACTTTAAAATGGCAAAACACGCGAGTCACGACCGAGATTCCTTTTGCCTAACAACGCGTAGCAAACAAATTACCAATCTACCGTCTCCCGACAAAACAACCAAAAGGACTACGCTGGTCCTCAATCTGCCTAGCATCACGCTAAGCTGAACCAAACTAACCACGAGACAGTTTGTTTCTTCTCGGTGTCCCAACCAGAGCACGCTCACACGCAAGGTGTGACCGCGCTGAGACTTGACATGCTGCACTAATCTGTTTGATACATCAACAGCTCAGTTGTGAGAACGTCTTCTCGGCCTGCATGCTCCCTTAATACAGCTTTCTTTTGCCCTAGGAAGATCCAAAGTCATAGTAAGAACCGAAAGTGCCCCCTTTCAGTCACATTGACATGACATTCCTACACAGGCCTTTAGACAACTATTGGACTTCTATTTTTCACTCTCGTGTTCTTCTCCTGTTGCGTCTGTTACTTTCCCCTTCCACTCTATACACGACACGTTGTGTAGACCTAGAGGGAAAGATAACATCATAGCCAACTGCCGAGTCTAGCTTTAGCAAAGGGAGGGGAGGGGTGGGTTTGCACCAACTTTGTACTCTGGTAACTGCATTGTTGTGCTTCACCTGTCCACCTGCCGATGCCACGTCTAGAAGTGCCGACCGAAACGTTCTGTCGAAGAACGTTTCCATCGCCAAAGGGAGGATCTGTAACGATTATCGGCCGGTTGTAACTTTTTGCAACCTCAGTTCCAAAGGAATTGAGCTCCTGTGGCCTGAACATGCCACTGTGGGGGGTGGGGAGCACAAGAACATCCCCCACAAACAGACAAATGCTCTGATTGACACGCGCACGCGCACACACACACAAATCAGGACTGTAAAAGCCTTCTTAGAAACTTGACTTTCTTATTTTGCAACAGAACAATGAATTATGAAATGTTATGTTTGCCATTTGTGAAATGTTGACTCCATGAAATGTCATGAAAATGTTCCATTGCAGTGGCAGATTCTCCACTAAACTTTCATGTGTATGCACGTTTTAACAGTGTAAGCTAGGTAACATTTCATTTGAGGTATTCAATTGTACGTGTTGCATTGATTGAATTCTGACCTTAGAATTTCAACAAACATGGGATCCAGATTCAATCTGATTAGTCTCTACCAAAACCTTCTCTAAGCTGGTAACTTTCCACTGTGGTCTCACCGGCCCCCCTGGTGTGGAGGCCGCCGCCTTCCCAATTTAAAAGCACACTCCCTGCGTGCTGCTCTCTCTCTTCCGCCCTCTCTTCCGCTGCTCTTTGGCTCCCGCTTCTTCGCTGCTCCTTGGCTCCTTCCTGGTCTCCATCGGCGCGGCTGCCAGACAAAGGGCTAGCCCAGCTAGCTTAACCTCCAGCACACGGCAACGCACAGAAGCCATCGCGTGTAGCGACAGGCGCAGCGAAACACGCTGCTTTTGGTCCCTGCACAAGGCTCAAACGGATGGTGCCTTTCCAGGCACACTAGGCCTCAAACCAAAAAGGGCCCGTCCCAGCCAGCAGGTTGACCCCGTGACGCTCAGTTGGCCAGCCGGACGACCTGTCTCTCCCTCTCCTGAACTGAACCTTCTTCATCCCTTCTTCAAACGAGCTTGGCGAGTCTCCATCCAGGGTCCTGCTTCTCAGACCAACCCCATCTGTAAGTGCAACTTTGCAGGCCTTTGCCCTAGTACAAATTGGTGCAAACTAGGTTGATTGTGGGTCCCATGTTGGTTTGATTTAAGAAGTCTATCACCTTGGTTAAGACAGTTTCTCTTTTCTTCTTTTCTTCTCCTTTGATTATTTTTTTTATTATTTTAGTTCTCGTTTCATTTCCTATCATAGTAGTTAGTTTTGCTTCTTGAAATTCTAAGTAGATTATCCCACCTAGGTTAGAGAATAAACGTGCACAAAACTCAACCCCTGGTTTACTGTGTGTGTGTTTCATCAATTTATAGTGACCTCTAAGCTGAACAAAGAACTCACAAAATTGTAGTAAGGGCACAACCTTCATTTTAATGACTGATTCAACGAGGTTCTCATCTGTTATCCTGATAAAATTATCAAAAAGAGATGTGGTGCTCCGCAGGCAAGCTCAACTTAATTTAAATATTAAGTTTGAGTCTCCTTCAATTAATGAGCCAATTGATTATTAATTTAATAATTAACAATTATTGATTTAATAATTAATTGGACCGATTTCCCTTACACGCCTTATAATCCAGTGCGCCTTATATATGGATCAATATTGATCCGCTGTCAAGATGCTATCGGTGACCCTGCACATGCGCAGAAGATCCCGCCCGCCCTCTTGGATCGCTAGCTAATACTAATACTTTACCTCAGAGAAAATAATAAAAACAGCCGTTTATTCATTTCGGGAGTGAATGGAGTTGTCAGAAATGTGGTTTGTAATCTATTAATAAAGTTTGACTGACCTATCTGACTGGTTTGTTGACATTCCCTTTAGCGCAGCACCATCTAATGGATGCATAACGTAACCCCAGCCTTTACTGTAGCGACATATATATGGAAAAAGTAAAGTATTTCATTCATTGAAGGTGCGCCTTATATATGGAAAAAGTTTGAAAATATGTCATTCATTGAAGGTGCGCCAAATAGTGCGGAAAATACGGTAATTAAACTTGCAAAACATTTTTGTAGTCTCATGAGTTCAACACAAAAACTTTACGTTTATTTGTATCGATTAAAGGAAGGATAAAAACGCCCATCAGAACTAGAACTACTTCCTGCTTTCACATATAAGAATCATGGGAAATGTAGTCCCACTATCCCACTACGGTCGCCACTCGCCAGTCAGGCAACGCAAGCCGAGCTTTTCTCGCGGTATATTTCCAAGGTTACGATGCGAAACTGGTGCGAGGTCAAAGGCACAGCTTCCAATAGCTGTTGGAGAGCAAAATACTTCATCTATTTATTGTTTGTTGCAATAAGAGAGTTGCATGTAGCATAAGAAGCCACACCCAGTCATACTGTACTGTAGTCGATGAAAACAAGACATGAAATGTCAAAGAGAAGTGAAGTTACTTGCATCAGAGTCAGAGAGGAAAATGGTGCATGCCAAGCCTTTAGGGTTGAGCTGAAAACAATGCAAATAAAACAAATAGAGAAACAGAAGAGTCAAAGGGAACACAAAAAAAAATCTACAGAAATATGAAGCAGGCAGAGAAACATGAAGACAACATTCAAAACAGAAGTGAAAACCATACAAACCTCCAACATTAAATTGCTATGTCTGATATAAATAGTTTCACCCTCAAGTTTCTTAGCCCGTTTCTGTAGAAAACACAGAACATCTTGTTGCAGTCATTCACGACATTCAATATTGCATTTGCCTTGCAATGAATGGAATCCGATGAGAAGCGCCAGCCAGGGCAAAAATCAACCGCAAAAAGTAAAAAAAAAAAAAAGTTGCAAAAAAAAAAAAAAATGTGATGCAGACACATTCAGAACAAAAAGGTACTGCAAATCCATACACAGACTCAAGTTGCGTGTATGAAAGAACCAAGCAAGAGAACCACTCAACAGCGGAGGACGTGAGTCAACAAACACTGTCGTGCATCAGAATCTCAGACTGGGCTACTGTCACCATTAACTCATTCACTCCCAGCCATTTTCACAGAAGTAGTCCCGTTCGCTCACGGCTGTTTTACTGGATTTTGCAAGGCCCACAGAATATTGTATTTTATGGCTATAAAAGCATGGAACCTATCAAAAGAAAGTCTTCTTTCATAAGGGGAAAAAAAAAGAAGTATGTTTCTATCTGTTTCCGTTTTGCAGCAATTAGCATTAGAAGAGAGCTCAGTTTCATCAGTTTTCACAAATCTATTTAAAATTGTAAATAATTGAGCTTTTTTTTTTTTTTTTTACATGGCCCTGGTTGATCTCCTTTGCTCTGCTGCCACCTGCTGGCCGTTTGTGTAATAACTACCATTTCTGCAACCGTTCTTTGCAGTTGAGAGGCTGCATCAAAGCATTCTGTATGCTCTATTAAAAAAAAAAAAAAACAACGTATAAATACGTCTTTGGGACACTTAAAACATTAAAAAAAACGTATTTACACGTTTTTAGGAGCAAATGAGTTAATCAAAGTAGTTTTTAGAACACAATGTTTATGTTTATAGTGTTGTTTCTGTAGCCCCCTCATCACAACCAACTGTTGTTGACCAGGATTGACCACATTGTCCCGGCAAAATGAAACTTTTTTTTTTTTTTTCCTGAATGCCCAAAATCCTGACAACACTGATGCACACGATGTGTCGATTAGCGTTCAGTGGCGGCGAGCATGATTGTGTGCAAGTTGTGCAACAATGACCTAAATACGCAAAACACGTTGCAGACAGCGTGGATCACAACTAGCGTCAAGTTTGTTTTTTTTTGGTCATTTCACACAGTTGAAGCAGATAAATATTTCCATTTGATTTCAACACAAATGTCAATGAATTAAATGAAAATAAATAAATAAAAATAAAACAACTGCAACCAAGTAAAAATATTTGAAAATGGACATGAACCTAATATAAAAAGAGAAAATGCAGCCAAGCAGTTTTGTTGCAAAAATAAATCAAATCAAACGTGGAAGTGGCGCAAGCATAAAACAAGCGAGTTAGCAGTGCATGCTAACCTTCCTCACTCGCATCATCTCCATCTTTGTTTTGTCCTGAGGAGAATGCTGCTCTCCCATCAGCAGAGAGAGAGACGGGGAAAAAAAAAAAAATATATTACTATATTATTTTATAGTTCTGCCTCATTTGTTAAAAGGAAAAAGCATAAAATCAAAAATTCAAGTCTTTCAAGTGATCTAACGTGTAAAAATCAGAAATTCCGATTTGAATTACACGATATATCAGTCAACAAAAGTTGGAAATTTAGGAATGTTATATGCTGTATACGTACTGCTAATCTCAACAAATAAAATAATGACACTAACATCTGTGCTATATTTAACATTTTATTTTTTTTTATAAAACAAACTTATGTTGGTGTACATTTATAAACGACAATATTTTAGGTCAGTGCTGTGATGCACAACTAAACATTAGCGAGCATGAGCTAGCTAGATAACGATGATGAGAAGATTTGCTCTTAACAAATGTACTGTTTTTTTTTTCTTGTTTTTTAATTTCATTTCAAGAGTGTGTATGAAACTGATAAAAATCTATTGGTTCCAAAAAAAAAAAAAAAGTTGATGACCCCTTCTGAATATTAAGAAAATAACAAAAAATTTCAAAAATGTTTTTGACAAAACTAGAAGGGTTAAAGAGCTTTGTTATATTAAAAAAAATTGTACATTAAAATCGCAGCATGTTAGACTTTTATCTCAACACGAACGATGTATGAAGTAACAATAGTTTGTCATTATTAGCTGAAAATATTATGTAGTACGGTGCAATGAATAATATTGGTGGTCACTGGTCAGTTTTACTCTCCGGCTCAGCGGCCCAAACATTAGCTAAGCAAGATCGCGTTATAGTTCAACTTAACTGTCAAATCTGCACAACCGGAAGAAACCGACTTTGTTGTTTCGACCTTTTGAAGAGCTCGATAACCTCTTCCATTTGGTCTGCTCATGCGTTCCGGAAACAAACCTGGGTCTTTTTCTCTCGCTCCCCATTGGCGGCGGTGACGGAGGGGGAACGTCTCCGTTCTCTCCTGGCCAATGTCTGGTAGTGCAGACACAGCTCACGCACACATATCAAGATGGCGCGAGCAACTTGCAAACTTTTCATCAGTATATTTCCAGTTACCCTGTGAATATGTATGTTTCCCTCTGTATGCTCTCCAAATACTACAATGGTGGCAAACATGGGATTTATTTAAGATTTGTTTTATAGATGCCATTTAATGTGTGCTCCTGTTTGTTGTGAATAATAACACAAATAAAAAGCCTTACTTGACAAGGCACAATACCTTAATTTCCGGAGTGGACTCTGGTCTGGGGCTGTGGGTTTTGGTGGAATCGCTTTTCCGACTATGGCCCTTGAGCTCTGCTTTCCTGTGTGCAGAGCGCTGGAACTTGGGGGTGGAGCTGCCGCTGCCGCTGCCGCTGCGGTTGGCCAGATGAAGGTTGTGCAACAGCGGCGACGGCGTGTTCTCACCGGGAGACAGCGGCGACATGATGGGTGCGCTGACTGGGCGGCTCGATTTGTTGTCTGGAGTGGACGTCATGGCTTGAGTAAACACAGGAGGGACAAGTAAAAAAAATGGCCAAAGTGTTTGTACATCACAGGCGTCAAAAATGACGACCCATGGGACAATTATGAAAGCGTTGCCAAAACATTTCTGACTTATGTTCAAAACATCAAGTTTAGTTCATATTTGACCAGCTGTTATTGAGACAAATTGTGGAGCTAACTAAGCTAGCGTAGCTTCTAGGGGTGTTACAAAAAATAAAAAAAAAATAAAAAAAATCGATTCAGCAATATTACATCGCGCAATTCTTGAATCGATACAATAGGCAGATGAATCGATTTTTAAACATTAATTTTTGATGGAAAAATATTCAACAAAACGTCTTGGGCTTTAATCCTTAAGCATGGAAGATGACTTGATTTGACTTGAAGTTTCAATTAAATAAATAATACATTTCCATACAAATCTTACAGCGTGCATGTACAAGTTTACTGATTAGTATTTTCCGAGTAAAAAAAAAAAAAAAAAAAATCACAACAATTGACTTATAAATTCGTATCGGGATTAATTGGTATCGAATCGTGATGCAAATCAAATCGTCAGGTACAAGGCAATTCACACCCCTAGTAGCTTCCCAATTCACAAGTCATGTGACTCCAGCCACCGCTGACCTTTGCACACATTCTTGTAGCTACCAATGAGCGATTTTTGATAAGGTGTCTGAGTTTGCTAATTTTGTCATGTGAAATTTCCGCCAACGAAGCATGATGCCATTGGCGATTTGGTGGCCAAACCGAATGGATCGATACTCTACCTCCATCCATGCTGCGGGAGTTCCTTTTACTGGAAGTGCGCTGGAAAAGCGGCGCCGGCCTGTCAATGAGAGAGCTGGCCTGTTTGGTCTGAGCCTGAGTTCGACCGCTGTACCGAAATTTGGAGCCCAGGGCCAGAAATTTGCGAGGAGTGGCGACCATCTCGGTGGACGTCAGCCTGTAACACACACAAAGTTCGATTATGTCATCATGTGGACTTCACACTTTGAACACATTCCTGTGGAAATGTCTTCACATTCCAAATGCAATACCTGAAAAACGTGTGGTGTTCCACGCACACTTTCCACAGTTTCTTGGCCGCTTTGTAGTTTGGTAGTTTGAAGCCGATGGCACTCTCGTAATGTTCTACCTGAAAGAGGAGATGACGAGGAAGATGGCAGACGCCAACTACAGGATATTTTGAAGACAGTTTTCAGATGTGGATGAATATTTGGTGTACCTCTGACGGACGTATTTTGATGAAGAAGTTGCTGCGTTTGTACGAGACCTTCAGGACTTTGGGCCAGGGAAAACGGTTGATCCTCAGTTTGTCTTTATAAACCATCAGACCATTGGAGCAAACTCCCAGCATGATGTCGACGCCTTCCAGATCCTGACACACACAATGACTTGTTTTTTTTTCAATGTGTTCGGGTTCTGTTTGATGCATTATAATGGAAAATCTTTGTTTATGGTGTTATGAGTGCATTATGAATGACTATATCAACTTAAAACTTTGCCAAATTTACTTAGATTATGTTAAATATGCAATATGAAACGATATATGATGGTCTTGTACTGTGTAATAAACCCCACAAGGGGGCAGCACACTCCTCTAGATGGCAGCCCATTTAAATTAAATCCCTGGTCTGTGATGCAAACAGATTGACCTGATTTTGTCACATGTCATGTCATGTCACATGTCTCCCTGTTGTTGCAACCACACTGGCAGACTTGTGACATGTGATGCCGTATGTGTTTGTTTTTTTTGTTTTTTTTTCTGGACGTCTGGCTTCCATATACAGTATAATATTGTCACAGGCTGTGGCGATCATGTTTCATCAAATCATCAAATAATGATTATTGATTTGCTTTGACATCAACCGCGTTCACCTTGGCCTGGTGGAGGTCAACTCCATACATGGACAGCTTCTTTGCGTTCTCCAGGAACATCAAGTCAGCCTGAGCTGGACTCATCGACCTGCGAAACGCAAGGCAAAGTCAACTAACCAGGATGCAGGATCAACCCTTAACAAATATTATCAACATTAAATAATTACAGGACGGAATGCAGCGGTGCAAATACTCTAACACAAAAATGAACGTCGTACAATGGTGCCGAACCATATTGGAAAGCAGAGGTGGCAAATTCAGGTTCAGAAAGTAAAAACCCTGTTACAGTTTGGCTTTAGCCCCAGGTGCTAGTTAGCTAGCTCCCTGGCTAACTCCCATCGTGCTTGTTTACCTGCTAGGGCGCTAGCTAACTAGCTAACTAGCATTAATGGCTCAAGCCAAACTGAGGCAGGGTTTTTACTTTCTGTGTAACTAAATGATACTTTAATGACAGTTTCTTTCTTCACATTGTTTTATGTTTTTATATTACCATACAATGCTGACTTTCTTTATTAAAAACATGTAACATTCACATTAATGGCTTTCGTTACGTCACGGAATGAATTAAACTTGTAACTCAAGGTAGCACTGGATTGTATCGATATATTATGGACCATTTGAAGGGCTTGTATATGAATGCGTCATATCATTGCATGGACTTGAATTGATCGGAGCACTTCCACCAGTGACTGATGGCGGTCTGACCTGTAAGTGCGGTGCAGCTCCATCATCTTGTCCTCCAGCTCCTTGGACTGCCCCTTCGCCATCTTCATCTCTTTGGCATATTCTTTACCATGCACCTCGGGGTCGTACTCGCCCAGTTCCGACTGCAGCGCGTAGGAGCCCAGCAAGGCCAGGGTGACGAAAGAACACGGCAGACGACCTTGCAGGATGTCCTTGCGCAGTTGGAGACACAGGTAATACCTTGAAAATGACAAAGTCGCGCAAGACTTCAACGCCTAAAACGGATTCGGCAACAGCAACAAAACTAAACTTACAAACATAAAAACGTACATGACTCCACATTTGCTACATGTTATTGTTTGCGTGAAACTACGGTAACTATGAATAATTTTTCTACTGTGGATATACTGAAATCACAGGATTTTGTACAATTTTCAATTAAATAACAGTTCCAAACAATTACTCGATTATTAAAGTAGTTGCCGATTAATTTGATAAGCGATTACTTGTTGATTAATCGATTTAATTTTGACAGCTCTTGATGAGAGACTAAGTCATGACAAAAAGTTCGCTCAGGACATTTGCCTGTGCTTGTGAAATTTCCAACACCGGGTCTAAACCCACCCCTGCGCAGTCATGCCGCGTGGTACACAGGATTTAGGCAGATCAAGAAAATAGAGCCCTGAATGTTTGAATGGTTAAAGTCTCTTTTTGCACCTAATAAAAAAAAATGAAATAAAAAAAAATTAAAAAATAAAAATAAAAAATAAAAAAATTAAAATTACATTTTTTTTTTTTTAAATGTAAAAAATAAAAAAAATAAAAAATAAAAAGTAGAATTTTTTTATTATTCCCATTACATTCATGGGGAAAATTGTTTGGAAATCTGAGGTGAACAAGGGTCCCGAATCGTCAAATCAAGTCAAACTGGTGCTATACCTTGTGATATCTTCAGACAACTGGGCTGGATCCGGAGGGTAGAATTTCACATTGAACGTGAAATCATAGTTGGCACCTTGAAAAAGGGATGAGAAATTGTATTGCAATTGGCTTCAACATCCCAAATTCTGATGAGCATTTGTGGCCTATACTGAGCTTACCTTGCACCTGCCTGCGGATCTCCTTGGCCAGGTCCATCCAAGTCTGAAAAAAAATCAATAAATAAGGCATGTCAGCATCTACCTTATGGTGTACGAGGGTCACTAACCCCCGATTTCATCCACGTCACATTGAAATGTACATATTCCGAGCCGCTTTAAGATCGGCCGCTACCGCTGGAACGACTCCGATACCGATTGCTGGTTTGACACCTGGCTCACCTTCACTTTGGGCGTCTCCCAGATGACCAGCCCATAATAGTCTCGCTCCAGCAGATTGAGGTGGTCGCATACTTTTGTGAACAGCTCCTGGCCTTTGGCATGTTTCTGACACCAGGACAAAAACGAACAAGACGCCATTTTGTTTAGTGCTCACCTGATAATGTAAGAGACGATGACTTAGTGATTTCGTCAAACATGGCTGAGCGGATGGTGAGAACAGGACTCATCAGGGGAATTGCGTCCTTGCCCAAAAGACCGCTAACAGATTTTTTGTCAGACAGAAACACGTGCTCAGCAAATGAGAGACGTTTTCTTGTAAAAATAGCGCACATCACGAAGGAGCCTTGTAGAATCTATGAAATCCTTTGTTAGATTTATGATTTATTTAAGAAAGTCATTTGTTTGACGATAAAATGTTCTTTGCAGTCCCACTAGTCTAAATATTGCTAATATTCTATTATTAGACTATGCATTGAGCAACAAAATCCAGCCGTGGGCGGCCATCTTACCATTTGCTGTCGACTGAAGATGACATCAGTGTTGCTCAGGTAACAACCAATCACAGCGCAGCTTGAGAAAACGGGTGAGCCGTGATTGGTCGTTGCCTGGGCAACGTTGATGTCATCTTCAGTTGACCGCAAGTGGCAAAATGGCTGCCCACGGCTGGATTTTGTTGCTTAATGCATATTCTAATAATTAGTGCTGTCAAAGTTAATGCGTTAACTAATTAATTAATCACAAAAAATAATCGCATTAATCATGTATTAACGCAGATTAATCGCACTATTAATGATCCTTTAGCTTGACAGCGGATGGCAACGTTTAAGGTAGCACAGGTTGTGTTTGAACAATAAACAAGCATTTAATAAATGTTTGCGTGTGACATTGAGAATATTTGTTGATGTCAAACTATTGGGATCTTTTTTTTCCCCACTTTAAATTATGCATGTAATTAACTGATTAGAAAAAAAGTGGATGAGACATCCTCTTATCATTAAATGCTGAAAAAAAATCAACACAAGAGGTGCATTATAAATTTTGGCGGGCAAAAAAAAATGTTTATAAAAAGCCTTTTTAATTTAGCGATTAATCGTGATTACTCAAAATCTTAAGATGTGATTAAAAAAATGTAATCGTTTGACAGCCCTACTAATAAGACAATATTAACAATATTTAGACTAGTGGGACTGCAAAGAAGATAGATAAAAAATGGCTGGATTTTACTTCATAACTCATATTGCACAAATGTCATGTTAATCAAAATGTCATGTTTAGACTGTGAGGTCACATATTGTTTAAGTGACTTCATCTATAGTTTTTTGTTTGTTTTAGGATTTTTATGAAAGCACATTTGAGTGTTTGTGATTTCAAATGGTTGCCCGACTATATGCCAGTGGTGTCATTTTTTATTTATTTTTTTTAAACTATCATTAACTGACACATCCGTGTCGTTTGCCTGTAGGGTTTCAAGATGACTAATAATAGCATAAACAAATATTCACTTTGAATTCATGGCATTTTTTCTGGTGACAACACAAAAAAAAAACAAAAAAACAAAAAACAAAAAAAAACAAAAACCTATCCGTGATGTTATTGTTTCTTACATCCAGTTCGCACTCGTACAGAGTGTCATCCAGCAGGGTGACTTTAATCTGCATGGTTTTGGGGCGGCGTTGAGCTTTGGGGGTTCTGGACTCGTCCTCTGCCGCCTTCTCTTCTTTCTCTCCGTTACTGCTACCTTCACCTTCAGAGCCAGCCTCCTTTCCTTCTTCCTCCTCCTCCTCCTCCTCCTCCTCTTCCTTCTTCTCGTCTTCCTCTTTCTCCAGTGTAGCCACCTCTGCTTTTTCCTTGTCGAGATCCTTGTCTTTTCCACCCTTCTCCTCCTCGGCTTCTTTCTTCTCTACCTGGGCAGCCTGAGGAAGATG
Organism: Festucalex cinctus; assembly: GCF_051991245.1. NCBI lineage: Eukaryota > Metazoa > Chordata > Actinopteri > Syngnathiformes > Syngnathidae > Festucalex > Festucalex cinctus. The sequence goes on from NC_135429.1 coordinate 972,668, forward strand.
ATTTGATTAAAAAAAAATTAAAAAAAATAAATCTACATTCTACAATTGGAGCTGGGAAATTATGATTATTTTGATTGGTGCTGAAATCAGTCATTATAAATGATTTTTTTTATTTCAAAACTGTATTTATTAAATTATCAAAACTCAACAACTGAAAATAACTTATACATCCATGCACATTGAACACAACTCTATTCTTCAGCACTATTTTTTTTTCCCCCCCAAATACAAACTGACCTTGTAAATATCATCTGCAATTCAAGCCTCTTGCATTTTCATTCTGCTGCCTCAATTGTATCTTTGCATACAATCAAACCATGAATAATCAACTTCCTTATTGCATATTTACTTCATCTTATTTTGTTGCTCTATTTTGATTTTCAAATCTTTGGAGTTACTGCACTAACCTGAGACCGAGCCACGTGCGCCATATCATGCGGAAATGTTTGTTGATATGACAGCAGAAAGTTGTTTTAATTCTTGAAAACCCAACTTTAAATGTAACTTGACAGAAACATCAGAAAATAATTGTGGATTAAAATCAAATAAGAATATACAGGGAGTCCTCGAGTTACGTCGGCGTTCCGTTCCTACGCTAGCGATGTAACCCGAATTTCGACTCAAGTTGAATTTCCCCATTGAAATCAATATTTACATCAAAATAATTTGCATTAAAAAAAATCTAAAATACATTAAAATAAAAAAAAATAAAAAAAAGGATGAAAAAGCTAAAGATACCGCCATAAGTGAAAAAGCACTAGCACTAGCTAAGGGCTAAGTAGAGCCAAAATGGTGGATACGATCAAAATGGTGGACTGGGCCGCCATTGTAAAGTCGAAACGCCTTAAGTTGAGTGCACCTTAACTCAAGGACTCCCTCTACTAAAATAATAGAGATTTAAAAAAATATATATACAAATAGCGGCTGTTCCTGCTGTGTACGAATTGGCCTCTTAGGGGCAGTGTGGTGCTGTGCATACATGGAGTACACACCAGAGTAGAAGAAGAAAGTTCCAATTCAGCTTGATTAATATAACCTATTTTTTTCCACATATTAAGTTGAATATTTTCCTTTTAGTATTGTTCCATGACCTGTGTGTACGTTTCCCTGCAGTATTAGGTGTGAATATTCATTATTTGAAGAGAAATCCCTCCCGGAAGTCGATGCTAATTTACCATTAGCATGTAAATGGGATTTTACATTGACATTAGCATTAGCGCTGGCAATGTTTCTAAAGCATTAGGAGAGCAGAATGACATTTATTTTATTTTTTTTTCCTGAGTGGGGGAAATAAGGTGTTAATTTGGAACATCTACTCAAGGAAATACAGCAGAAGTTGCTTCTAAAATTGCAACCGATAAAAACCTCAACTGATGCGCGTCCTGACCTGGGCCTCGGCGCTGCTGACCGAGTGGCGGTCGTGGGCCGCCTCTCCCTCAATCTTCAGCTCAGGTTCGGGGTCAGCAATGGGAGCTTTTGCTTCTTCTTCTTCTTCTTCTTCCCCCTTCTCGCCTCCCTCGCCCTCGCACTGGGAACGTCTCTTCAGGAAGGAGGAGAAGAGGCGGGAGAGGCCGCGGCCGGCCGAGTTGCGGTTGCGAGGCCGCACGTGCTCCTCGTCCGGCTTGGCGTCCTGGCCAGCCTCCTCCTGCTGCCTCGGCTTCTTCTGGTGACTCTCTGCTTCGTCTGTTGTCATGGCGACCACTGTGACATGATCAAGGTTCACAGAAGAGAAACAGAGAGAGAATAATGACCTCGTTTTAGTATTGGCGCTATTACAGTCATTGAACAGAGTCATTTGAATGGCTGGAGAGACAACTACAAAGTCTGACGATGGGTTTTAGAGCTCATTCTAACCATAATAATGATATTACATCCCATCTGCGGCGACAGAAAATGACCAAGCACCCTTGCTACAGCTAATTATATGCAGCGAAGAGACAATTCACTTTCGAAATAGTAATTGCAAGCAGCCTATTGAGTGAGAGGTTATAATCATTATGCATTTTATTATATCATGGGACAAATCAAAATAACACACAATTCATTTTGACGTTGATCTAAAAGTTTCAACTTCAAAATTAGTCCTCAACTAGGAATTGCTAGAAATGCATTTGTGAACATTAAGCACACACAAGTCTAGCGGCGTTGATGCTTTGCATGCTAGCTTGAGTCCGAGTGCTGAAAGTGATCTTAAAAAACAGAAAGCGGCTTTAAAATTAATCGGGGCCCCGTGTGGGATTAAAAAGGAGAGTGCGCCGCCGATGTGGAGCACAGCAGCCGCCCGCCACCCACGCAAACGCACGCAAACGCACGTGCGCGCGCTCGGCTGGCGCGAGCTGCAGAGAGAAATCCAGAAACTAGCTTGACCTGCGTGGAAATCAAAGGCGGCAATTGATGAAGAAACGGGAGGGAAATAAAAATGTAAAAAAAAAAATAAATAAAAAATATTGTTTGTGCTTCCAAAGCTTTTAAGAAAAACAAAAAATTGTACACTCGACCTCGCGATTGGTACACTGACCTATATAAAGCCTGTATCTGTAAGCCTATATCAAGCCTGTGGGCAAACATTTCACCGGTATGATTGAAATGGAAAGAGTAGATTTATATTGTAATATATACATATATTATATGGCTTTTTTTTTTTTTTTTTGTGCCTATTGTATGTGCCCACGTGAAGTTATCAAATTAATTCTGGACAAAAAATAGGAACTTTTCACCGCTGAAAATTGTTCAATGAGTCAAGTATCTCTTTAAGTTGCAAAAATTCTTTGAAAATGCTGATAAACATTCAAAATATGAAAAGAGAGGAAACGGGGGGGAAACAAAAAAATATTTACAAATACGATTTTTTTTTTTTTTTTTTTTTTATCGAAAATAGCACTGAAAAAAAAAAAGACTGCAAGTGTTTCCTAAGTCAACAACTCCGAAGTAGATAAATGAGACTGTCATTCATATTAATTCATAATTCTTTAGCCTTTTTTTTTTTTATAGTGTAAGCCTAAATTATACGATCTATCTATATCTGGGAAGAGGGTCTTGGAATAATCACAATAAATTGAGGGGGATTTTTTTTTTTTTTTTTTTTAAATCATCACAATTAGATATTTTTCAAAATTCTTCAGCCCTAACCCACGTCATCTTTGCACTGCTCAGTTTGACAGAACTCACAAAAAAACTCAAAGGAATTTTTCAGCACATTAGTGCCACTTTTGAAATTTGGATTTTCATATTTTAAAGTGATTTTTTTTTCCCCCATCAGAATGTTGCCCAACTACATATAGCTTTTATCACAGAATCAGCAAGGAAAACATTAAAGATAACATAATATTTTGGTATCAGAGAGACCCGTCTACAAGCACGCAAACACAAATGATATCGTTTCAAGCAGACGATATCCTTTGATCAATTGGTGCAAAACTCCTGTCAATGTCAACTACAAAAGGCACTGGAGAAATAAAAGATGTCTTCCACAACTGTCATTGTCTTTTTGTTCGCCAAGTCACATCAAACGAACGACCGATTGCCCTCCGCGTGTGAAACCAAACAAACAAGAGGGAAGCGATAAATATAGAAAGTCGTACTAATTTTAGCTGAAAACAACTGCAGCAGAATAAATTTGGCTGGAACTTGTCAAAAGGAAAATGGAGGTGTGTAATATATTAGCTGACATTAAAATCAACAAGCTGTTTCACATAAAAGGAAACTTGCTCAAAAATACTGTCACGAAAATCTGAAGTACATCAGCTAAAAAGACCTTCTGTTGTAAAATCTTGGACTCGTGAGGATGTTGTGGATTACAAGGAAAGAGTGGATTACATGACATCCATGCCAGGGGTCGTGCACAAGATAAGACTTCTTTTTTCTTTTTGTTTTGCATGATTAGTGGCTCACAATTCTCCATCTCTAATAGCAAACTTCTCACTCTGTCATCGGCCCCTCGAAGTGTCGGCTGTAACTGCCTCGCAACAATTTCAAGTGACATTTTTCACTCTACACCAGTGGTGTCCAAACTACGGCCCGGGGGGCCATTTGCGGCCCCGTCGTCCATTTTTCAGTGGCCCGGGACATGTGCTAAAAAGTGCCATTTGACTCAGTTCAAATCAAATAAACAAAAATGTTTGGAGATTGTCAAAGTAAGAAAGGAGGGTGTCGAAAAACAGGTGCCATTAAAAGGTTATTTTAGTTAACTAAAACTAATGGAAAAAAATAAAATAAAAAAAAACAATATTGTTACCGAAATAAAATTAAAACGAAAATGCTTTTGGAAAAAACAAAAACTAACTGAAACTACATTTTACGTTTACAAAACTAACTATAATTATAGCAAACATCCTTCGTTTTAGTCTTTGGTAATTAATTTAATGTATGAACCTTTGGGGATGATTTTAAATGTGATTTTTTTTTTTTTGTACTTTTATTTTGATATAAACCGGAATAATGACGTTTGAAAGTATGTCACACAGAAGTGACGTCATCTAGCAGCAGCCAATAAAAAAAAAGCAAATTCAGATGACGTTGCTCCAAGGGAGTCGTTTAAATATTGCGCACAAGTAATACACATGTCAAAAAACTAATACTAAAACTAACAAACTAAAAAAAAAAAAAAACTAACACCCTCAAAGCTAATAAAAACTAAGTTAAATGAAAAATTCCCAAACCATAATAACCCTACTGCCATATTACAAATAAATTGGTTTACTGGAGCATTTTTCGAAATATGCAAAAGCACAAATAAATGATTTGTGCAATTTTTAGGAGTAAACACAATTTCTCTTCATAAGATTACGTGGCCCTTGCGTCCTTCTGATGTTCTGTATGTGGCCCTCAAATGGAAAAAAAAAATAGTTTGGACATCAAGACATGTATGCATTACATGCGCTGTGCCACAAGGGGGCAGGTGAGATGCTGAGATTTTCCTCTGCTGTCACATTATTCATTTCTGCTCGTTTCCATGGAGAAACCGTGACAATGTCTGCGAATGTGTCATTGTACAGTCACTTTACTGGCAGGAGCACAATGCACAAATGGATTGTCATTTATTATACAATGGCAACACTCATTCCACAAAATAGGAGGAATTTATTACTGGGTTTGGAGTCTGCAATGGTTCATAACTGACGACATTAGAATTAATGGTTGTAATTAAATGTTATGGTTAGCCTATTTAAGGGCATACAGAATGCATACTTTGAAAACATCGTCACATGACTCTTGTTCTTACAACCTTAGTAAGAACTAAATGTGTGTTTAATGTATTTAGAAACAGACAAAAAAAAATACAAATTAATTGTTACACAAGAGTATGAATTGTAGTTAAATAGCTTGCTCTACAATAGTCGTTTCTTGTATTTGGGAGTATACGGATACAAAACAGCTCAGCAGCATTCGAATTGTAGACACCGACAACGTTTAAAATTAAAAATGAATAAATTACAATTTCCGTCATTGAATCACATCTGCTCATGTGCTCACTGGTAACAACAACAACAGCGACGAAGAGACGCGCTCGTGTCCAAACACGAAAAAAAAAAACACATTTAAACACGCCATTTTACTGATTTAAACTGCGTTTAAAAGCCAAATTAGACTAATGAAAGCGCTCATTTCAGAGCGGGAACAATCAAAAGGGGCGGTGGGTGCACCTGTCTGCAAATGGCGCACGCTGTGGAGGGAAAAAATTAAAAATAAATAAAAAAAGGAAAAAAAAAAAGAAAAGATGTCAACAAATTCTCTGTGCGAGATGTTGAAAAATCACTCACCCGCTCAGCTCTGATCATCCAGCAGGAAACAACAACAACAACGACAACGTCAGTGTATGAAAGTCGATTGTTACGAGTTCTGAATCCTATTTTGCGGAATCGGACAAGTAAGCGATTCAAACGTTCATCAAGCAGCTTGCAGTGTGTTTTAGGTACCAGCATGAAGACTTCACATTTTGCCCTCAGCTTTGTCTTACAGGAGCCAGAGGCGCCAACACCTTGTCAACATGCTCTATGTGATAACAACTAGAAAAATTATTTACCCCAAAACAACTTATGGATTTAAATCACTTCAATTCGAGGGTTACTGTGTGAATATTCATCTCAAATATCATCCACCGTCAACCTGTTGTACAATTCGACTCATCGAGCCTACAAGACGACGATCGGGGGTTTTTTTAGACGACAGTGGGTGGGGGGGGGGGGAGACTGCTATGTAATGAAGCGAGCGTATTTTGTGGATTCGGCCAATGGGAGCAGCCCAGGGAGAAGCCTGCGCCAATCAGCGTCCTTCGTGTCGCTGCATGTTCTTTGCGGAGCTTTGACCGTCAGTAACCAAGCGAGTCCCATCAAAATCCAGATTTCCATTTTCACTCAGTGGTTTGGAAGTGCACGAGAGAAGAGGGAAGGGGGGGGGGGGGGCTCAAATCATTTCAATAAATTCATAGGCAAGCGCTTGGCTGCCAATTTCGATCTATTTATTATTTAACAGACTGAGAGGATGATAGCGACGATTGTGTTTGGACTGCATTGCTTATATAATGTCATATGGCGGCGCTGGTGGCCTCGTGAGAGCACGTCAAATAGGATTCGTGGTCATATCTGATTTTTTCTGTAGCCTATTTATGAGGTTAGAGTAATATTTACACATAGAGTGAAAGAACAGTCTTCAAAAAAAAAAAAAAAAAAAAAGTGGTACAGTACTTCAAGTGTCAATACATGTGAATTTTAAATATATTTTCAAGATATGAACCACCATCAAGCCCCATGCACGAAAAGTCAAATCACATTCTTGCAGCTCCATATTGACATGATAAATTGATAGTAGTTATCATAAAGACTAACACTAATTTGAATTTAAAATCCTCGCTAACCTGCCAGTTGCAAAGCACATGTAAACATGCAGCCATTCACACATTAAACATAAATAAATACATGAAAAAAAAAATACATTGGGTTCACTCTGAAATCTGCATCTTTAAACTGAGTGCCATCTAGGAGTCAAATAATATTGCAAGTGCTTCATGAAGCTTCATTTGTTCATCACTAAGATTTGAAATCAGAAACTGAAAATAAAAAAAAACAAACATGCTAACCACTTGACCATGTAATTGCTGACATCTCATTTGCTCCCAAAAATGTATAAATGTTTTTTTTTTAATGTTTAAGTGTCCCAAAGACGTATTTATAATTTTTTTTTTTTTGTTTTCATGCAAGCTCGAGCATACCGAAGGCTTTGATGCAGCTTCTCAACTGCAAAAAACGGTTGCAGAAATGGTAGTTATTACACAAACGGCCAGCAGGTGGCAGCAGAGCAAAGGAGATCAACCAGAGCCATGTTGAAAAAAAAAAAAAAAAAGCTCAATTACTCACAATAAATCGATTTCTGAAGATTGATTAAACTTAACTATATTCTATTGCTAATTGCTGCAAAAAGGAAAAAGATAAAAATATACTTTTTTTTTTTTCCTGATAGGTTCCATTTTTTTTTTATAGCAATAGAACACAATATTCTCTGTGGGCCATGCAAATTCAGTCAAAATCCAGTAAAAGAGCAAACGGGATTGCGAAATGTGAAAATGGCGGCGAGCGAATAAGTTATTAGCGTTATTGTTATTCTTGAACACAATACAATTACTATAGAATATCAATACAACACAATATAATACTAACAGTAATTAGTAAGTAAAACCAGCAGTTATTCTAAATAAATACTCTATAAACGGGTCAAAATGTTCCCTGAAAGTCTGAACTCAGCATTTTCATCAAAACGAAACACTAGCAAGCGAATCGGCGACGACGCGATGCTCAGTCAGCACAAAAGGGAGCAGCCAAGTGCACAGCATATATGAAGCGGCTTTCCATACATGCTGCCGTCTGCCTGCAATTGGCGTCTCTAAGCCCGTTTCAAACGGCGCTTTTGTCTATTTTCACAACAGCGCTTCTTGAATCAGCAGACTGTACAGTTTGCTTTCTTTAGACATTTTTACATTACAGCCCCCCCCCCCCCCCCCCCCCATCACAGCACAGCACAAAAGGCCACCCTTTGCCCTCACAGCCCCCTCCCCCTCCCCAATTCACTTATCATAGTAGTTTCCCCTCCTCCCAGCGTAAAGAGCAGGTGCCGAGATGTAGTGACAGCGAGCGAGCGAGCGACGTCACGCTTCCCTGGGGAGATGCTGGGAGGGAGGATGCCACCCTCCAACATGGACACCCCAAAATTTCACGCAAGGCCATGACACTTGTTCAGAGAATGTTTCACATTTGCTCAAGAAATACATTTTACGTAGCTAGCTAGAATAAAAGTTAGCAGCCTCAAAATGAAAAGTTTGGAAAATTATGTGCGGAAAACAATGTTGTGATTATTCTAATTTTAGCAGGGCTAAGGAGTGATTAATATTTGGCCAAGTCAAAAAAAAAAAAAAAAAAAAAGAAAAAAAAAAGACCATAATGATAATTAACATTTGGGATTATGTTATGTAAACCACTCGTTAGGTTAAGTGACTAGCATAGAACAAAAGTTAAATGTTATATATTTCTGCTATTGAATATGACAGTTAACGAAAACTAACGGGAAAAAAAAATGTAATTAAAATAAAATAAAAATGCTTTTTAAAAAAACGAAAAACTGAAACTACATTTTGTTAACAAAACTAAAACTAATTATAACAAAAATGTATTTCATTTCAGTCTTTGGTAATTAATTTAATACATGAGGCTGAAATGTGATTTTAAGGATATTTATTTCGATATGAAGCGGAATAAACACATCTGAAAGAGTGTCACGCGAAAGTGACGTCATCGAGCAGCAGCCAATAGAAAATCACCGTCCGATGACGTTGCTAGGCAACAATTTTGCACGCTTGACTTTTGCCTCCAATGGCTCAACTCGCCCGCTTTTTCATTTAACTCAGACGAAATGTGACACCAGCTGAGAAATGTGTTACTTTTTTTGCATTTAATAATATCCTCCCATTGCCAGAAAATCATTTAGAATTATTATTATTATTTATTTATTTTTAGCCTTCAAACCTGTAACAATTATGTTTTTGTCAAGAAGTGGTTGAAGACAAGAAACCACTCGACATGTTGATTGCGGGGTCAACATGACGATTAATCCTTTTCTAAATTAGACCACCAGTTCACTGACTCGAGCTGTATTGCTCTCTGCTGCCACTTGCTGGACACATTTGGTACAGCACGAACAACTGAAAGTGTCTGTGTGTGAATGACAATGTGGCTTTGAGTCATTGATTAACGGATCAACTGCTACAAGAAATCTTGAAAAAGGAAATATGATTTCCTCCTGTCCAAAAATAAGTACAAATATATGGTTGTGGTGACCCACAAAAAATGTACTGTATTCCAATAAACAAGCACTAATGGTCGATATCATGATTGTGTTTATTGGGGATGTCTTCCAGCCATTTTCACTTCGCACTCGGCTCTTTTACTGGCTTTGGACTGATTTTGCTATAAAAACCTACCAAAAGAAAGATTAGAGTCTCTTCTTTCATCAGGAATTTTTTTTTGTTTTTTTGTTTTTTGCAGCAATTAGCATTAGAATCTAGCTAAGTTTTATCATTATTCACAAATCTGTTTGAAACTGTCGGGGGAAAAAAAAAAAACCTTTTGCAACCGGGCCCTGGTTGATCTCTTTTATACTCTGCTGCCACCTGTTAGCCATTTTTGTAACCTCTTCAGTTCAGAGCAAGCAAATAAACGCGTGATTGGGACAATGGCAATATTTAAAATAGGAACTATTTATATGTTTTTTGGCAGCAAATGAGCAAATTGTCTACCATGTGATGGGCCAACTTGCAATGAGGCAATACAAAAGGTATACAAGTATTAGCATATAACTATACTGTATATATTCACCACTGCAAACTACAACTACATCAATAACAATAACGGCACCCACCTGTGGCAGTTAAAATTCAATATGTATTCACATGATATGCAGCACATAATATTAACAGTATCAAGTTTGCACTGTAAGTGTTAACAGAATTGAGCAATCAACTCAATAATTAATTACAGGAGGGCAAAAGCTCTTTTACTCACCATTTCACCAGAGGGAGAATTTCAGACGTCATCGTCATCAGTCAGTTTCATAAAGTGGACCGGAAAAGAAAGAAAGGGAAAAATAAAAAAAAATTAAAAAAAAATAAAAAAAAAGGTTGTCAGTTTTCATCAGCAACTTCTTTGTTGGTTCACTTCCAAACCGTTAAATGTTTGAGTTCATGTTTAGTCCTTGAACATGTTCTAATTATTACTCCGCGTTATGATTACGTAAACTATGATTCAATATGAAGGACTAATTTCCTGTCTTTTTAAAATTGGGCACTCAAATGTGGGGTTTTAAGAAAGAAAAAAAAAAACGACTATCGAGTCTCTTTCCTCTGAGACGCCATATTTGCGTGGCGTGAACCGGCGACAACTCACCGGACGCGTGTCGTCATCGGTCGAAAAAATAAAAACATACAAAATCCAAAACTTGTTGCGTTGTGTGGCCAACACAATTTCATGCAAATAGTCCAATATTCCAAAACACCACACCAACCTTTCCACGTCGACGTCGAACGACAACAACAACGACCCAAAAATTGTTTGTCTTCCACCTTTCCACCCACACCTGTCCGTCATTAACCTAAATTCCACCTAATTGTTTCCTGGGGGCTCACATGCGCCACCGTGTGGCAGAACCCAGCACCAGCAACCACACACAAAAAAAGAAAAAAAAAAGAAAACAAAGAACGCAGAAATTTGGCTCCAACAACCACCATTTTTACATTCTGATTGTGATTCTGAGGCAGCAACTGTATAAGTGCTGACTCGGCACTCAAGTTGTGTACAAGACGCGACGGTGTCAATGTTGTCTCAGCCGGGTCACAACTTGAAGACGAAAACTGCCGTTGGAGGACCGAGTGCAAGGAAGCAGCGAGCAGAATCATACAAGGAAGTATTTATTTAAAAAAAAAATAATGCGAAATCGTCATTGCTCAAAATAACTGAATGAAACAGAACAACAAACAATCGATCACAATCAGCCTTTTACCTTCAAACGCTTTGAGGACAATCCGAGTGTGATAAATCCAACTTCCTCAAATGCAACACTCACGAGAAGACGACCTGGGCAAGTGACGCAAGCGCTGAAGGGATCTGATTGGTAGACACGAGGGACCCATCTGACGAGAACAGGTGGAGACGAAAACCCAACAAACAAGAACACGAAGAGGGAAATGACAAAATACGAAAGAAAATTACATTTGATCAAAACAAAGCCAGCAAGTGCTAGACGGCAACAAAAATGTCAGGAAAAAGCCTACAAGAACAACCCGATATCAAATATTGTTTGTTTGGTTTTTGTACTTACGTTACCGTTACCTACTTCCTCAGCACAGGTGATGTCATCATCAGTCGACAGCAACAGGAAAAAAAAATCGTTTTATAAAGGTATTAATTGTCCATGAAAAATAATGTAGTTATCAAATTAATTCTGAACAAAATATGAACTTTGCACTGCTAAAAATGGTTGAATGAGTCAAATATTGTATACAAGGTGACTTGCCTTTCAAACATTCATCTTCATACTGTATTATTTATGCCAATTCAAGAGTCGTACCTGCACAGTTTTCGTCCCAATACAGACAACATAAAAGTTGAATCATGAAACCAGTCCGATCTATTCTCTTTTATTTGATTTAATTGTTACAAAAATAATCCATATTTTTGTTTTATGACATCTGCGGTGCCTGAAAGTGCAGAAGTCGGATTTATTTGCAGCTCTCACGGAAACATGACTTGAAGAAATTTATCAGCCATTTCACACTCACGTACAGTAGCAAGCCAATAATGCAGATTTTTGCATGGCTACAGGACTGGACAACAATGCTTTGTTTTGTTTATTTTTTTAAGTTGGCATGAGCTACCAGGAATATGATGATGAACTTAATAATATCAAAATGAAACATTGAACAATAATATCACGTTTAAAAAAATAATAACGTTAGAGGATAGTTTATTTACCTGAGATATTTCTTCTTCTTCTCCTTCCTTTTTAATGCAGCCGGCAGCTCACATTTGTTCCCGTTTGAAAGCCGACCGACACATCAACCGGGACTCCCCCGTCCACGCACCGTGATTCCGCGTGGGCGTGGTCACCACTGCGTCAAGCTAACACCAACACCGGAAAAACACCTTCAAAATACACAAGAACTATCTTCAAAGTTTATGTCCTGCGGTCGTGTTTGCCGAATGTGGGACGACGTCCAGCCGGAGACGAGCGGATTGTCCATGTTGCAAATGCATCATCATCATCATCATCATCATGAGATTTAAGCAGAAGAAGCTGCATGGCGGGCGAGCTGGCTTGTGTGTCAGTCTGGAATGGATGGATGGATGGATGGTAGCAGGCAGGGCAGACGAGGCGATCGCACTGCAGCAAAGCTAGCAGACGGCAGCAACATCCGCCCTATCTCACGTCCACAGCGGCTTTTATGCACCAAAATGCTCCTCGTGGGCACACTGGTTGGAGCTGGGATAGCAGCAGTGGTGGAAAGTAACCAAAGTAACTGCAGTAATTTTCTGACAAGTTACTTTCATCCCTACAAATACAAAATATTATATCTTGCCTGTAGTTTTTTTTTTAAATAATACTACTAATAAAACAAAATTATACAGACACAAATACTTGCTATAAAGTTGTGTTGTGTCTCTCAACATACAACTAAAACATTTTTAGATATCAAAGAGGAAGAGAGAAAATTGTAGCTTGTTCCAGTCAAGCTAGCGTAAAGCTAACACAGCTAGCGGAAATGTTTGCGGGTATTATTGACGGAATGTGTCACACGAGCCAACACAAATCTGTCACTCATATAGTCACAGTATCAGAAAATGGATTTTAATAATCAAAGTTTTTTTGTATTCTTTTATTTGTTCCAGACCGGTTAGCATAGATGTGTACACAGCTAGCATGTATTGCTGAGGAAATGTTTTCGAGCTTGTGTCACTCAAACAATCCATATCATCAGAAAATTATATATTATCAAAGTTTTCCTTTTCCTTATTTTGTTTGTTTTTAATTATATGCTTAATTGACACAAGATGAGTTCAAAATGAAGCTAACACAGCTAGCTTGTATTGTTGAGGAATCGCACTGATTTACGACGACGTTCCTTGCGAGTCTGGCAAGCCACACCCACTTTCACTTTTTTTTTTTAATATATAAGAGTTGGCAATTTGCTAAACCTGCCAATATGGCATGACATGAGTAAAATAAATCAAATGTGATTATTTATAAAGCAAATACGTTTTCCTTGACTGTTTCTAACTGCTGGTGATAGAAAAGAAGAAGTGACAAGAATGCACTTTCAACGGTTACCCACAAGAATGAGACCAACATTCAGCGTATCTATAAAAATATATACTTTGTTTATAGGAAAACAGATAAAAGTGCAACAGACAAGAACTCCTTAGTATCTTAGTCAGGTGGTTACAGTGGAAAAACTATTACAAAACAATACAATACAGTCAGTATTAAACATAAATTATAGTACAAAACTGTACACAGTCTCAAAGTATTCACACTCGGTATGTATTTGCCTGCTGCCAAATTTGTCTTATACATTTAAAAAAAAAAAAAAAAAAAAAAAAAAAAATGGACATAATCTAATCAAGTTATATCAGCGAACGCTTAAGTTGTGCATCTTTAGACCAGTCGGGATTCAAAATACAAACGGATGCTAACAACGTCGGAATCTGAGACTAACAACAACAACAAAATTAAATACACACGGTGGGTTCGTCTGTTTTACGTAGACACGCTCAGTCTGTCAGCATCTCCACATTCTTGTGGCTTTTTGTCGATTACGATTGCTCGTTGGGCATAAAAACACAAACTCGCACACCAACTCGTCTGTATTGTTTGGAAATGATATTTTAAGCTTGTTGACAGCTTAAACAAGAAAAAGGTTGAAAATAATACATGTGACAATATCGCTTTTGTCGCTCGTATAAATCGGTACATCTCATTTCAGAACATTCACTTCGTCACTGCGGGGGGGAACTGAACCCATTCGGCTTGCTCAAAGGCAGCCGAAAATACACCATCAGTGGTCAGATTGGGGGCAAAAGTCGCACAGGATGCAGTCGGTAAAAGAAAAGCGTGTCGATATCACACGTTTGGGTGCAGGTCACCGATCATCCTCCGTGTGTTGGAAGCCAAGAAGATGTCGTTGCCTCTCGGGCAGTCCAAGTGGCAGGAACACGTCTTGATGAACATCATCTTTTTCCTGAACGCGTCTCCTTCCGGGCAGCGGAACTCCACCTCGGCGGTGACGGTGGCGTGCGGCGTGCAGCATCGGTTGTCGGTGCAAACGCCGCAGAACTTGGGCTTGTACGACCTGGCGCTGGTGCAGCCCGACAACTCAAACCGCATCCCTTGCTGGGCCTTGGGCGTCCGCACGCATTTCTTGCCGCGCTGTTGGAGACAATAATCTTATCAACAGGGGTGTCAAAATGAGCGCGTTAATTTAACTCATTCACTGCCGGCCTATATCAAATGGAACTTTGACGTGTATAACCGTCGATGGCAGTGAATGTGTTAAACTTTAATGCCACTATTTTTTATTTTTTTTAAATGTGCAATTAATAACCGCCCTTTACTTGGAAAACTTGTACTGGGGGAATTCCAGTTGCAACGCAGCAGACACATCATAATAATAATAATAATAATAATAACAATAATAAGGAGACTGGGGTCAAGTTGCATTTTACCATTTTAAAAATGCAGAATTTCACAATTTCATGTTAAAGATTAGCTGGCTCTTCATCCGAAAAGAAAAATGCACCCACATTTTACAAATGCAAGTCCAGAGAGTCGATGCCGATTGTGTTTTGGAGCACATTTTGCTCAAGCCAAAGAGAATTTTGACTTTGTGGACCTCCGCTGAGATAAAAACGGAGGCAAGCACAAGGGAGAACAAGCAAAAAAAAAAAGTTGTCAAACCTTAATTTCTTTCTCCTGCTGGCTGTCGCAGGGTCGAATGATACAGATCCTGGTCTGTCTCTCCAGCTGACAGCGCCGGTTGTCGTTGGTGATGCGGGATGAGACGCCCATGCCGCAGGTGGCCGAGCACTCGCTCCACTCCGTCGTCTGGACGATGCAGTTATCTCGGGGACTCTCCGCTGCCAGACCTTGAAGGGACGTCGATTGTGAAGATGGCAGTGGATGAATCTGAGACGCTCCTGGAAGGACACAGACGCAAATTTACAGATTGAGGAAGAAAATTCACTCATTTGCGCCCAAAAACGTATTCGGGATAGACCGATTATCGGCCGGGCCGATTATCGGTGCCAATATTTGGCAGTTTGACAAATATCGGCATCGGCCTTTTGACCAATCTGAAGGCCAATAAAGTGAGTATTTCGAACACATTCTGACAATTTTTCGCCTTCTGCAAAAATCTTTTGAAACTTTTTATGACTCCTGATGGAAACTCAATTTGCTACGTTTGCATTCATTTTTGCACAGTGACATACAGGAACTTTTCATTTATGGATCTATTTCAATTTCCACTTCATAAATAATGATGCTGATACTGGGAATTCCCTACATGTTTTATTTTTAAGAATTAAAAAAACAAAAAAACAAAAACTCCCTGCAATTGTTTTCAAATATAATTTTTAAACAAAGCTGTCAATATCGTTTAAAATGAAAAGAAAAAGTACTTTTTCATTTTTACACTAATATTTTCTCTTCTACAGCAAATAAATATCGGTTATCGTTCTCCTTGACTACTAATAATCCGTATCAGCCTTGAAAAAGCCATATCGGACTATCACTAAAACGTATAAATATGTTCTATTTTGATTATGACCATGCTCCCAAAGACGTATTTATACGTTTATTTTTATTTATTTATTTATTTATTTTTTAATGCAAAAGCATACAGAAGGCTTTGATGCAGCCTCTAAGAGAATGTTTGAAGCAATGGTAGCTAATACAAAAACGGCCAGCAGGTGGCAACAGAGTATAAGAGACCAACCAGGGCCATGTTGCAACTTCTTTTCCCCACAGTTTCTAATGCTAATAGTTTTTTCCTGATGAAAGAAGAGATTCTAGTAAAAATCCAGTAAAACAGCCGGGAGCAAAGAGGACTGCTTGAGTGAAAATGGCTGGTAGCGAATGAGTTAAGATGCTTTCCGACGCGGATACTGACCCCCCATCACCGACTCATAGTGGTGGTCCTGAGGCGTCTGGTCGCACGCCCACTCCTCGCAGCACTTTCCCGGCAAGCGGACGTTGCTGGGGCACGTGGGCACGCAGCCGATCTCGCCGTTCATGCACACGCATTGGTGCTTGCAGCTCGGCTGGAAGGACTCGCCGCTGTGGTAGATGACGCCGCCCAGGTCACATGGCTGACCCTCTTGAGCTGTCCGTAAAGATGCAGACAAATGTTGGTCACTATGTTTTAACAAGAAAAAAAAAAAAAAAACGACACAAACCCCCCCACCCACCTTGCCTCCGGCCTTCTACTAACTGCCTACGAGCTGCATATGTCTCACCTGTACGTATTGCGTATAGTTTGCACAGTAGTCTGCTCGCGAGGTGGGAGGAGCAAGATGGCCGCCCTGTAACTTCAACGGCTTGCACTAGCGTGTATGGGCTGTCGGCTATCCAGTCATATATACAGGTCAGTGTTCTGCAACACTTGGAGTTCAGAGGTAAATAATAAATAAATAAATACTTTGAAAAACAGAAGTTGGATTTTTTTCTTCCGTTTTTTTTTTTTTTTTTAAATAACGTTTTTCCCCCAGTTTTTCTGAATAATTCTTTTTCTGTTGTTTTCCTGAGTAATTTTTCCTCCTGTTCTGAATATTTTTTATGACAGAAAAAAAAATATTCAGTAAAACAAAAAAAATGTTTTTAAAAAAAAAAAAACAGAAAAAAAATACTCCAAAAAAACAAAGCTCCCCCCCCCCCAAAAAAAAGTCAGAAAAACAGGACTTTTTTTTTTCCCCTCAAGTGAAGTTTTTTTCTCAACATTTGTATATTATTTTGTATTTAAAAAAAAAAAAAAAAAAAAAAAGTCCTTCTAAAATTTACTTAGAATTTCGGAGTGATTTTTATTTTTTTTTAACTAGGTTTTTGTCATAGCATAGGCCATTTCTCTCGTACAGAGGAAAAATGCATTGAGTAAAACTTACTCTCAATATTTTACTCTTTTTTTTCAAGTGAAACTTTTACTCTGTTTAGAGTGGGACCAAATTGACTCGGTTGAGTGTAAAATGTACTCTACAAAATTTACTGGATAGACAGACAGACAGACAGAGAGATCAAACCCAAAAGCATGTGTGGGTGCATGTTGTGTTACCCATGCAGATGCCAGTGTCGGTGTCGCTGAGCAGCGCGTAGTCACAGTAGAGCTCCTTGTGGTGGTCGCAGGGTTCCAGCAGGTTGCAGGGCTCTCCCAGCTGCCTGGCGCACACTTTGCAGCAACCGCAGCCATCCAGCACCAAGCTGGTGCCGATTGGGCAGGGAGGCGGGTCGGCGGGGCAGGCACAGGGCTGCGAGCACTCCTGGGCCACCGCCTGCAACAAAATCACAATTGAAAGGTGCACAATGAAAAGCTGCAGCAGGTCTTTTGCTGTTTCCTGTGACCAGCATACAAAGCGGCAATTTTGTTAGAGTAGTCAAACAAATTCTTTTTCACATTTTAAAATCAAAATAATCCTCAAAAATCGAATGACAACGATCCAAAGTCCACATTTTCAATGAAAGGTGAGCGTCGTTTCACCGAGGAAAAATGCGGCATTCGAGGACACTGGGAAATTGGCTTTAGTCCACTCGGAAAGTGTCAGTTTTGACCTCTAAACGTTCGAGGCAAAAGTCACATGTTCACGTGACACAACGTGATTGCGAACAAAGAGAATGAGCACCCCCTGTTGTTTACATTTGCCTCGAACGATTTGAGGGCGTCCGACTTCAAACCCTCCGCGAATGCAACATAAGAACGCCATTTTGACTTGTGACGTAATTTCGGAATTCTCAAATAAAGAGATCGGTGCCGGTTGGCGTGGGTTCGCTTCCCCGCCTGGGAGACCATGTAGGTTTGTGTGAGTGAGTGGGGGGGGGGGGGAAATAGAGAAAAATAATAATATAGTCGGAGCACAGTAGTAATAAATACAATGAACCACACGTCATTGAGAATTATTACACATGTAAAAGGCAAAGTGTTCATTTGCTCTTGTAAACTGTTTTGGTGTACCTAATACTGAGTGTTAGAAACTCCAACATAATCATAATAATAATAATAATAATAATAATAATAATAATATAGCGCTAGAAATTCCTAATTGATTTCGAAAAAGTGCAAACGACAGTCTAATGCAGCGGTGGCCACTAGAGGGCGACATCAGACTGCACTCAAGCTGGAGCACGCTTTCAATGTTTTGGTTCGAACAAATGGGAAATCATATCACATATGTCCACAATCACAGCATTACATTTGAATATTATAATGACTTTAAAACGAGTCTTTGCCGGTAACTTTGGCAACAAGATGTCAGAGAAAACTCACCGATGAGACCATGAGTAGAAGAAGAGAGAAGATTGCAGAAGACATTTTTCTTGACGAGTTTCTCTGTTGTATTGGTTCCTATATAGCAGGAGGCTGGGTCTTGTTTGTGCTCCTTAGCTGACTGATGTGAAGGATGGTGGGGGACTCCGGCTTAAATACCAGCCCAGTGGGTGTAGCCAGAGGAACAAGAGCCCATGCCACTCTGCTAACGAGAGGTGAAAACATTCAGATTCAAAAAAAAAAAAAAAAAAAAAAAAAAAGTCCTACATGCCTCCTCAATCGTGAGTTCTTATGGGCGGGGTGGACAAAATGCCACTGGCAAGAAGCGTGCCAGCTGCAGCAAAAGCTCAATTCGTGCGCTCTCTTACATGCTACACAACAAGCCCAGAGAGGAAAAAAATTTAAAAAAAAAACAGCTTGAATTTGACTGTTGATGTTGTGCTCGCAGGGTATGAAAAATGATGTCATGAGGCGAGGTGATGGGTCTGGGAAATGACGATGACGTGTGCCAAACGTTGACAAAGTGCAGCACAAGCAGAGGCCGGCGAAAAGTCCACACAAGACTCACTTTCAAAAGGATTGACATTGATTTTAACCGTGTTACAAAGTGAGAGAGTTCAAACAATGCATTGATTTCAATTCCCAGGTGTTGTGTTGTGGATTTTGTGTAATTCACATTACAGTAACATGTTGGAATGCAAAGCATGGTTGGTGTTTACGGTCAATATCTGTCATGTGGTGTGAGCTCGCGCTAAATCGTTTGTGACAACATTTTTAAGAAACATTTGACTTTCATTTCATTCATTTTTGTGGGGAGCTTTGATTTGTATTTTTTTTATTATTACTGTATTCTGTTTTTCTGAATATTTTTTCTGTTTTACTGAATATTTTTTTCTGTCATAAAAATAAAATTAAAAAACATGGAAAATATTCAATAAAACAGGAGGAAAAATACTCAGAAAAACGGGAGAAAAAAAATCATAAAAAAAAAACAGAAAAAAAATATTCAAAAAAACACATATATACATATTTTTTTTATTTTTTCTGTTTTACTGAATTTTTTTCCTGTTATAAAAAAATGAAAAAAAAAAATGAAAAAATTATTCAGAAAAACAGAAGGAAAAATTAATAAAAACAGGAGAAAAAAAATATAGATTCCGAAAACAGAAGTTGGTGCTCTGTTTTTTGGAATAATTTTTCCTGGTTTTTTAAAATATTTTTTCCATTATTTTATTTTTTATGTATGAGTTTATATATGGAAAATGTTGTTTGCCCTCCCAATTTTAAAATCATTTCAGGTTGATGGTTACTTTTCTACCGACTGCATGGTCGTGCGCACATGACTCACGTTCTAATAGATTTCAACTTTTTGGTCACTCTGACCGAAAAGAAGCATTTAGCCCAAAGTTGCTGACGAAGCCTCGCAGATGGTCTGGATTGAGTTGTGATGACGTTCTGGCCGCAAACAACCAATTTGAGGACGACAAGAGGCCACCCAAGGCTCACCGCGTGGGATGGATGTTTTGCTTTGTGCCCAAGCACAATGGCAGTGTTCAGACCTGCAGAAACGAATCGCACGGGGGGGGACTCAACCGACTACATCGGAAAACACCGAGTTTGCTGACCTGTCAACTGCGCGAGGATTAAACCCGGAAGGAATTTGAGAACGCGCGTGAGCCCACACAAAACATCTTGAGGAGCAAGTCGCCTCCGATATCGGCTCACAAATATCGGAGGTCCTCTTTGATCCGCGAGCTCCTCGGAGCTTCAGCATCAACACATTCACTGCCATCCCAGCAAAAAATGCATCATTTGACGTCTTTTGCCGTCAATGGCAGTGAATGAGTTAAGCGCAAAATTGACGCAAGTCTGCAAAAATGGCATCCTTATTATGTGTACCAGGAAAGCGCCTTCCCACAGTAGCCACGTTATGACGACGTTGTTTTGTGTCTTTTCCTCCTGCCACAAACATTGCGTCATCGCCTCGAGTTGACTCATAGCTGCCATGCCAGACATCCGACTTGATGCCTGCCGGATGACGTACATCCACCTGGCACAGCAAAGAGTTTGACCCGTCATAAATCACCTTTGTGTTCTTTCTCACACGGGCGTGAGCTTCTCCTGCACAAACAGACGGAGCATTGTTGTCCTGTCAAAAAACTCTTTGCTCCTTATAAGCATTGGACGTCCTTTGAGCAAGGATCGCTAACCTGAAAGCAGAATCGGCCCATTGTTGTCTTTGTGAAGGAAACATCTGGGTTCATCATAATCATGCTTCCAATTCGTACAATCTGTTAACATTTCAAAACATGTTTTGTCCTAGGAAATGAAATAAAAAGCTTTATTAACTACCCAGTCCGACATTTGTGAATGTTATACCAATTAAAAGTCTCGAAACAGTGTAACCAAAGAAGATTTGGGCAATATATGGAATAAAACTGAACCTAGTTATGTATCTATTTTGTTGATTTTAAACTACTTTGTAAAAAAAAAAAAAAAAAAAAAAAAAAAAAAAAAAAAAAACATTTTTGTCATTATCTGGACTTTGTTTTGGTTTCAGTTGCCAAATACCTTGTTTGTTGTGTTTGATTAAAGTACACTTTTTTTTTTTTTTGAGCACCTCAACCTGCCTGCTGCCTTCCCTGCACTTTTACCGCAAATCCTGACAAATGAAGCGCGCAAAGAAAATTACCTACACTGAAATATTGACACATAAAAAGTTTTTAAATCCAGTTTAAAAAGGTGAAGTCGTCCTTAAACATTTCTTGACAATAATAATATGTTATATGTGAGCTCACGAGTCTAAAACATGACATTGTGATTCATATCAGGCCAATCACAGCTCACCTGTTTTCTGAAGCTGAGCTGCGATTGTTTTTGTTTTTTTTAACCTGCGATGTCATTTTCACTCAATCATTCACTTCCTCTCCGCTTTACTAATCCTTGACAGTGCGTGAGGGCAGAAATGTGACTTCCCACCAGCTGAGCAGCAAAACCCAGTCTGGGTCCGTGACCTTTACATCATTCTTTCATTTTTTTATTTTTTTTCTTCCCTCCAATCTCAGCTGACTCGTATTTCCTGTGCTGTGACTTCACCTGTTAAAGCCCCGAGCAGCGTTATTCGAGCCAGATTAGCCCGTGACCCGGGAGGCTCCTAACAAGCTGCACAAGCTGATTACGTTGAGCAATTTTTCTTGCTCAAATATAAAGAATGCTCCTTTGAGTCCGTAGTTTTCTCGCCATCTGTTGCAATCAAAGGAAAACATTCATATACAGCAATATTAGTTTAGCTTAGGTATTAGTTAATACACAAGTAACCATGGAAGCGGATTGCATTCGATTTAAAAATAATACAAATAAAAAATACTCCAAAAAAACACAAGTTGTTGCTCTGTTTTATGGAATAATTTTTTTCAGTTTTTTTAATAATGTTTTCCCCCTTTTTTCTGAATATTTTTTTTTCTCTTGTTTCTCTGAGTAATTTTTCCTCCTGTTTTTCGGATTTTTTATATATTTTTTTGACAAAAATTTTTTTTTAGTAAAACGGGAAAAAAAAAATTCATAAAACCAGAAAAAAATACTCAAAAAAACAAAGATGAACTGGGTCAAAAATGAAGCGACCCAACTTTTGGAGTTATTTAATCCAAAATGTTGGGTCAAATCACAATAATAATTCACAAAGCAACCAAATTTGTTGGGTTTTTAATTTGACCCAATTTCTTGGGTCATTTGAATCACCCCAACTGAAGTGGGTCAAAAATGAAGCAACCAAAATTTTGGGAGTGACTGAATTCAAAACATCGGCTCAAATGAAACAACTCACAAAAGAAACCAAATATGTTGCTTTGTTTTGTGGGTTATTATGACCCAACTTTTTGGGTTAACTGAATAACCTAAGAAGTTGAGTTGGTCCCTTTTTGACCCAATTTGGGTTATTTTTGACCCAACTGTTTTTAAGAGTGTGTTACTGTAAAATAAAAGACACAAGCTGTCATCAAAAAAAAGAGTAATGAATTGTCGTCATGTATCAAGGTTCCAAATCGTTCCCAGGGCATCGTCGAACCTGCGGTCCAGCGCGAAGACCGTCATCAACAAGTTGGGGGAAATGTGGCACACAAGTGAAAACTTGCTCAAGCAGACGACGAGAATTTCTGGCAAGCAGGAATTGTACACTTTCTGTGACAGCAACTTTCTTGTTTGTTTTTCTTCTGGCGAGCGAGTCGGGTTTGGTCAGACGGAAGCGTTTTCTTATAAAGAAAAACATTCGAGCTCGGACACGTTTTGGCAAAAACATACAGCAAGTCTCACAGACGCACGAGTTGAGTTCATTAAAAAGATCCAACATACTGGCCGTCATTTCAAAAGGTATTTTGAAGGCCTCAAGTGAGGCACGGTGGTGACAGCATCATGTTTTCATTTCAAAGCAGGTCTGTTTTTAATCAAAACGGCTTCCCATGAATGGGGAAATTTGGGGCAAATTAAATTGATTTTGTGGGTTCCTCATCTGATGCAACTTTTTGGGTTTGAGTTTTTGAACCCATAAATTTGGGTCAAATGAATAACCTGCAAAACAACCCAACAAATTGTGCTTCTTTGGGTGTTATTAACTCATTCACTGCCATTGACGGAAAAAGACGTCAAATGATGCATTTTTTTTTTTGCTGGTGTGGCAATGAATGTGTTAATGGAAATGGACCCAACCTTTTTTGGCTTATTTGAGCCACCCAATTGAATTAAGTGAAAAATGAACCAAAATAACCCACAAAACAAGGCAGTTTTGTGGGTTATTCAATGAAGCCACCTTTTTGGATTATTTGAACAACCCAAATAAAAATGAACTTTTTGAGTCGTTTTACGCAAAAATTTGGGTCAAATTAAATTAGTAACACAACAAAATGTGTTACGCAAGTTTTTCATTTGACATAGTAAACATGAAGTGAGTGCAGCTACTTTATTGGTACCTCGCATCTCTTACGCAAAGACTTTAAAAAAAACAAAACAAAACAAAACAAAACAAAAAAAACCCTGAAGTTCTCCGTCTGATACATTTGACGTCTCAGAGCGCCGACTGCAGTACGTTGCATATTTTTCTCCATTTTTGGCCGGCCGGAGACCTGCTGAGGTTTACAAAAATGCCTCGTCTTTAATGAGGTGAGCTGGACGGCTAAAAATAGAATCCCAGCGGTGGCCGCCTCCTCCCCTGTTCGCTCAGGATGTTGTTGAAGTCTGCTTCCATTCCTTCCACGCTCGGCCAGCCTGAAAATTTGTCTCTTCCCGTTCTCGCGCCGGTTTTTCCCGCATCCTCGCGTCACGTGGCGTCAGAACGGAACAACCGTGCGCCGGCCGCGGGCTCGCGCTCGTTTCATCTCGTCTTGGCTTGACGAGATTATTTTGGACTTCAATCAGGAGCTAATTGCAAGAATCGGGTTCTTTTCGACACACTTCACATTTTTTCCATTGAGGTCTGCAAATAGTTAGTCATGTGTGTGCGTGTCTGTTTGATCTTGTAAATTTTTTTTTTTTAGCGTTTCAGTGTTGCCATGTTTACAGCGCAACATAATTATTTTTTTCCAAATGAATTTTAAAATGCTGAGGCCGATTTCACTTCTGCTGGCAGCTTATTCCGTTCGTCTGCAGCATAACAGCTAAATGCCGCTTCACCGTGTTTGCTTTCAACGATCGCTAATCAAACTCAGAGTTTATACTCCATTGCAGCTACCAAATCATTTGGTTTTTTAGATTTGCTACTGAAAATTCGATTGAATATTTACATATTTAGATAAAAAATAATAGCAGTATGTCATTGCTGTCCTGTGAAAAACACGTCCATTTTTTTTTCTTTTTATGTTTTTCGGATGTCTTCAGTTTCATCCCATAAATGTAAAAATAAAAAAATAAAATAAATAGGTCATACGTTTTTTTTTTTCCACAGAGCAGCAATAATATATATAGTTTTTTGTTACATAATTATAAATGCACAAGACAAAAAAAATCCATCCATTTCCACTTGATAATGAATAACAAACTATTTCATTATTAGTAAGGCTCGTTTAAAAAATAAAAAAAAAATGAATATCTCCTTTTCCCATAATTTGATAAGAAAATAGAATTATGAAGGCCATTTTTTTTTTTTGTAGCTTAACATTCACATGAATTTAAAAGTGTTTTCTTACATTTATGAAAGACCCGACTTATTATTGCACTTGAAGACAAGAATCTTTTCAATTCATATTTACATTTATTTCAGTAGAATTATGAAGTAATATTTGTCAGTAAATCCAACAGTGAAATATGTACAATAAAGGTTTGGAAAAACGATCTTCTTAAGTCACACCTTTATTAAAGGTCAAATAATGTTCTTGTTTTTATATTGCTGTGAACCGTTTTCTGTCAAAACTACTGAAGCTTAAAAACAAAACAATGCAAAAAAGAAATTGTAGTTTTCTTCATAATTGCTATTGATTTCTTTCCATAAAAAATGTTGAACTTTGGAAAAAGTTTGTAATGTTTGACTGTACATTTTGGCAACGTTGCCAGACTGAAGATGATGTCATATTCCCAACCGAATTTAAGCGTTTATATGTCAAAACCAAGCCACACCTTTTATGCTTTTGACATGTCATAAACATGTTTTAAAAAAATATATATATGCATGTGAAGCTGTCAAAATAATGTTTTTGTTGTTGCTGTTTTCGCAATACCACCTTCTAATTCATTCGGACTCATTTATAATGTTTGGTCATTACAAATCAATCAATGCACTTTTAATACATTGTTTTAAAAAAATAAAAAAAATAAAATAAAAAGAATTACCAGTTGATTTTTCACTCAAACTGGTCACATTGAGCAACTAAATTTGGACATTATTATAAAATAAAGACAACAACTCAAGGCGATTTGCCTTGGGACTACAATTGGGTGTCTCAGAAACAAATTGATGACGTTGGAAATTCAAGCTAAGTACTGCATTCAATACGCAACTGTTCCAGTTTTTGACGAAACAGACATGAATCGATTGCAAAAGTGGGATATTTTCATCCCAATCATAAACGCGAGCGGTAAGAAAAATCTACAAGGCTGGAAGGAATGTTCTCTTCGACAGCCGTACTTCTTCTCCCTCATGGCAGGAAGTGCCAGTCAAACCGCAGGAATGTAAAGCACCAAAGCAGACGTGGTTTTCCACAAGAGAGAGAGAGGGGGGGTCACTTTACACGTGTCTGAATGAGAAAAAGGGGGGGGGGGGGGGGGCCCGAATGGTCATTTATGAAAAGTCAGACAGTCAAGAAAGATGGCGGGCGTCATCGAGAAGGTGTCTGTGTTGTTTTCTTGCAGCCAAGCAGCGCCGGCAAACAGAAAAACGGGCACGTGCTCGTTTTACGTACGACGTGAACGACAGCAAGGAAAGGTTGGATTCAACAAAGATTTTTTTTTTTTTATGGGAGAATATCGGTTTCGAGTCAGGCAGAGGCCAAAGCAGGTTGCACGTCAACCATTGGCTCAAGATTGAGCGTTTGCTCTCCATTACAATCAAAGTTAGCAAAGACAACAAGTTTCCCTGGAAGATTATTTTGAGTGATTATCCCGTGGGATGCTTGTAAACGAATGTTCACTGCCAAACAATCGGAAATGTTACATTTGTTCAATACTTAACTCATTTGCTCCCAAGAACGTGTAAATACGTTCTTTTTTTAAATGTTCTAAGTGTCCCAAAGACGTATTTATACGTTTTGTTTTTATGCTAGAGCATACAAAATGCTTTGACGCAGCCTCTCAACTGCAAAGAACGGTTGCAGAAATTGTAGTTATTACACAAATGGCCAGCAGGTGGCAGCAGACTAAAGGAGATCAACCAGGGCCATGTAGAAAAAAAAAAGCTCAATTACAATTTTGAATAGATTTGTGAAAACTGATGAAACTTAGCTCTCTTCTAATGCTAATTGCTGCAAAACAGAAACGGATAGAGACACTTTTTTTTCCTAATGAAAGAAGAGACATTAATCTTTCTTTTGATAGGTTCCATGCTTTTATAGCAATAGAACACAATATTCTGTGGGCCTTGCAAAATCAGTCAAAATCCAGTAAAACAGCCTGGAGCGAACGGGATTGCGAAATGTGAAAATGGCGGCGAGTGAATGAGTTAATAATCGCAAATCCTTTCGTGCGTGTGTGGTCAACGCCGATTCGGGCCGGGCTACTATTGCACCAAGTGCCTCCCGCCGTTCAAATTCAACAAGGAAACGGTGAGTAATCCTGCAAGAACAGAATTAATCGCACCGTCCGTTCGTCTGTTCGGTTTGTTTGTTTCCCCCCGCCGCCATCAGCGCTTTATTGTTTTCATCCCGCCTAAAACAACGCCTGATTGGTCCGACCTAAAAATGCACAAATACCGCGAGAATTCATTTGTCAACCAAGATCAAACCACTGAACCTTTCGCTGGATTGCGAGAGCATTATTTTGGAAGACAAATGCTCTAACATGCACACAAGTCTGCTTGGACTAACCGCAGAAAGTTAGCCAGGATCTGAGAGCCAACGGGGCCTTGTAAGGAACTGGCAGAGATGGATCCATCCCAGTGGGACTCCAGCTGGAGCAGGTCTAAGAGGAGAGGAAATACCGCTGGCACTGAACAAAGACAGGTTGGAGACGACGCACCACATCGAGAGGAGAGTGGGAGCTGGTGGCCCAGAATGCATTGCCACATGTCAGCCGTCAAGAACAAGAGAGGGGGATTTTTTTTATTTTATTTTTTTTAAAGTAATCCCATCGGTCGTTTATTGACGATGGAGGTGGCATTTCACATCACCTCTTCTGTTGCCCACCCTTCTCCCCTTGAGTGCAGAGTTGAAAAACCCTTGAAGGCTTTCCAGCTTCAACATTTGGCCCATCTGGAAGTCATTAAAGAGGGGAAAAGGTGGATGAGGTGGCCAGACCAATTTTCAAAGAGAGTCAGTGCGACCCACCCAAAATGTGTAACATACTCGCTCCCCACAATCCTCATGTGATATATATATATATATATATCATTCACTGCCATTGACTGAAAAAGACGTCAAATGATGCACAGATTTGTTTATCCTGATTTGAGGGGAAAATTCTGTTCGACTGTCCAGAAACAGAACTCCAGGTCCGGTAACAGCTTGGGAGTGAAACTAAAATGTACATTCTTTGCACGCTACCATCCATTTCAAAATGTTTCCAGTGTGTCTTTTTTTTCCCCCTTTTTGCACAGTTTCCAATTTCTACATTAAGTTGAGCTGAGTTGAGTTATTTTATTATCTGAACAAGATCTTGAGGATGGAAGTCTTAACTCACCAACGCTTCTTTTAGCTGACCAGTTTATAAATATTGGTTGCAAAGGAGAAAGGATACAAGGAAGACGAGTACTGCGATATTGCCAGTGTGCTTGTTGTTGCTGCATCGTTTGTTTTCAATCCTTTCGCCGAGACGCTAATTAGCATGAAGTTAGCGGACTGAAAGGCTAAGATAGATATCGGTGTTTTGACTACCTCGCAATCCATCCACTTTGGAGAAGCAGCCAGTCAGATGCAGACAAGAAAGTAAGCTCCCATGAGTCGTGAGAATCTAATCAAATCTAATCAGACGTCTTTCTACAACACGTCGTCGTTCCCTCTTAATATAATAAAGTATAAAGCACTCAAACAGCACATGCCATTATTTGCTCTTAGGTGATGTAACTTAATTGTGCAATAGTAACACAAAGTTGCGCCTGCAGAATGTTCCAGTCGCCACCCAATGTCACTGAGTCCAAATGGATGTGGAGAGACTTCATGATTGGATTTGAAATAAAAATAGTGAACATGTGCTTGGAGTGTGGTAGTTCAGAAATAAATATGGCCGTTATTTGGGCTATGATCTGCATTTTAGGGCTCAAAAGTATTTCGGCAATTGACTTCAATCATTGCATTTAAAGTCCTCCACCGTCCGCTTTCAGCTTGTGCCATTAGGGGGCGCCAGAGCGAGTCATTTGCATGTTGGATGCCCATGCTGACACAACTTTTTCGGGCTGGGTTTCATTAGGGCCGGATATCAATCAAACTTTATTTATATAGCACCTTTCATACATCACCAAAATGCAAATCAAAGTGCTGGACATCCATAATACAATAAAAGGTGACGTTCACGTCATATTTCATAACGTATTGAAAGTTTAGTTTTTCTTCACCTCCTTTCAGCACACCTGCACTTTCTTTTTGATTTTTTTTTTTTTGAATCTCATCATTTCTCGCCGTGGGCGTCGGACTCACCAGTCGCGTTCCCCGAGTAGTTCCGGCAGCCTTAAGTCATCATGGCGGATCCGGCTGCTGATATCTGAATGAAAGGCGAGAGAATGGACCATTACGTACGAAATTCAAACCAAAAATCTTTACAATTAGTTAAAAAGGCAGAAATCTGCTACCTTTGTGGAAAATGAATTAAATTTAAAGTCCGCATCCCAAATAATAGCCCTCAGCGGCTTCCGTCTAAGTAACTGCTCAAGGTACATGCACACCTGCGCATAATGACTCTGGCAGGTGCCACTGAGACATGATTGCTACTGATTGCGTCACATTGTACAGTCACATTTACAAGCACAGTGTGGAGATGAATATAGAAAACATTTTCTTCACAAACTTTTCCTTTCTTGTATGTTTTTATTAGTCAGGAATGTGCTACCAGAAATGTACAAGAAATAGTATAGATTGTCTGAAAGTATCAAACAAAAAAAAGCCCTCATTAATTACAAATAATAATAATTCTTCACACTAATGAACGACTAGAATGATGGAAAGTATTTGGATATGATCAAAAACATCTCATGAGCTGTCCAATATGGTAGAAAATGTGTTGATAAAAAGGCTGGAGAACTAGGGAAGTTTTTATGATTATTATTATTTTTTTAAGTGCTTAAATGAAACACAGTGAGTGACGTAAACTCGAAATGTTGGCTGTCGAGGACCGTGTTCCGGATCCATTTACAGACGATTATTTGTCTCCCTCTAGTGGTTTGAAACCGCTATGACACAAATAAACATATTTTTGTTTGTTTAAAACGTGTTACTGCGTTTCTTTATTTTATTTGGAGCTGCGGAAGACACCACCAACCACCATTGGTTCATTTTTACTAAGTTATTTTTACAACAGTTTTCTTACCAGCCGCCACCAGGATTGTTTATGTTTTATTTACTGGTTGTTGTTGTTGTTTTCATGTCAAATCCAGGTGTGAGTAATCTGTGAAAAATATGGAGCACTTCATCATGTATCATACGACAATACTTGAAGCATGTAAAATGTTTAGAACGAGTGTAATACAGTACATAACAAATGGGAGAAATGAATAAGCCGCATGATGAAAATGAAAAAAAAAAAGTAGATAAACAGAATACGTTACATATAAATGTATATTGAATCAATCAGTAAAGTACGTAACAAAGGAGTGCATTGAGGAACTCAATTTTATTAAATTATTTCCAAAAGAAAAAAGCTGTTTGTTTGTTTCCAAAAAGTATTAGTTTAACTGTCTGAACTTTGTTCAGCCTCGACGTCTTCTTTCGGCGGCTCTTCGCTGTTTTTGTTCAGAGGGTCTCTGAGCGCCATCAGTTCTTTTAGCTTCACGTAGGACTCGCACTCTGCAGCAAAATGGTTTCTCTAAGAGACAGAAAGAATTGGTATGCTTCTATTTCTGCTTAACGGGGAGGGGCGATGTATGTTGAAAACGAACCTGCAGACAGAGACGCAGCAGACCTTTACCTCCGTCCTGCATCTGCAAGGACGTCAGGAACCGAGGTAGTGACAGCTCGGTTATCCGGTTTCCTACACAAACATATCAAAACTGCAGCAACACCACTTTAATTTGTCATTTGTTTTCATTGCGTCATTTTTTTCCCAGTGTTGTCCTATGAAAATATCAAATTAAATATCTGCAGAAATGTGAGGGGGTGTTCACTTCTTCTGGTCCATGTTAAGTTTGGTACACACCATTTTACATCTTACAATTAATACCTTTAAAAACAATTTTTCCTCTTGGTGTCGACTGATGATGACATCACCTGTGCTGAAGGAAGTAGGTAACGACCAATCATGGCTCACCTGTTTTCTGGGTTTGGTCAGCAAACTGAGCCGTGATTGATTATTTTTTAACAAATAATTGGTTTGTATATATACATATAATTTATTTATTTTCAAAAGATCTGAGTAATAATTATTTATTTTTTTATAAATAATTGTTTTATATATATCAGGACGCTAGTAACAACCAATCACAGCTCAGCTTCAGAAAACAAGGTGAGCTGTGATTGGTTGTTGCCAAATTATTTTCTATATTTTTTAGGGGTACCATCATTTTTTTTCCAGGCCTGGTTCATGGTTTGTTTGTTTTTTCAAATAATTATTTTTTATATATATTTATTTATGTATTTATTTATTTTCAGAGTACCGGTAATAATTATGTTTAACTACAAGTCAAAAGCAAAACTAGTCATATTTTCACTGTATAATTATAATTATGAACCTTTATTATATATATATATATTTTTTTTGTCAGATTCAAGTTATTTCTGTGGGTTTTTCTTTCATGAACAGAGATTGTGTTGCCCAACCTGCCAGGTTGAGGGAGACCAGAGTGTTGTTTCCAGGCAGAAGGAGTTCTCCATCCCTGTGCTGCACAGATTCATTCAGGAGGGGGCTCGCCATCTCCAGTTGCTTTTTGTGCTGGTGGAAAACCAAGCGTATGGAATAGAATTAGTGAAACAACCTGTGTCCAACGATATGATGTTGTTGGTACCTCCTGATCAGCCACGTGGTTTTTTTCCTCCACGTCCGGACCTTCAGCTGCAACACATTCAAGGAAAACATTGGTGGAAATGAATGGAGAAATGAATTCAAACGTGCCCTGTGATTGGCTGGGACCAGTGACAGACGTTGACCCCGCCTCTTGCGCAAAGTCAGCTGGGATAGGCCCCAGCATACCCGCGACCCGAGTGAGTCTAAGCAGTTCAGAAAAAGTGTTGACGAGTAATAAAAGTTATTACATTTCTTAAGACACTTTTGGTCTTTGGCTGGCGCTCGTTTCCCATCCGGTTTCGACGATTCCTGGAATAAAAATAATAAGCAGATTAGTTGGTGTTAAATATAAAAATGTAACAAAAAATTGCATTCACAGTACATTTTGTAGACGACATTTTACTCTAAAAGGAGAGTCAAATTTGCACTTACACGAGTAAAATGTATTCAAAATCTCTTCTTGCAAAATGTAAATTGTGAATGTAAAATTTGATTTTAATAATATTATTTGATTAAAAAAAATACATACTCTGATCCAAGTGTAAATCCAAATACATTCTTTTTATATAGAATAAAATGTACTCTACAAAATGCATACTGTGTTTGTTGCATCCTACCCGTTTCTTGGCCGTATTTTTATTTTCCCCTTTATTGGAGTTCAGTGAAGCGTTGCCGGCTAAAGACGGCAGTTGGTCACTGGGCAGCTTGACAGCACAGGATTGGTCAACGTCCACCGCCGCTGACGACTGAAAAATAATGTCAATAAGCGTTTATATTGTCATGTTTAGGTGTCCTGTATGTATCTATGGTATTAATGTTTGAACAAAATGTACTGATTTTTGAATGCTATTTTTGAGTGTTCATGATTCTGAAACCTCATTTCAAATACTTGCCAATTATTTATGTATTCAAATTCGGAAGGGTTAATACCCTTTTAATACCCCAGTTAATACTTAACTGTCAGAATTTTCCTGTACCGTCCCTTTAAAAGACTTTTCTTATTTCTATTATTTCTAATGAGGGAAAACTGTTTTGAAATGCAAAGTAGAAGTCAACTATATTCCCCAGAAGCACTTACAGAATGTCTTTTTTCCAGCAGTAGTTTCCTCCTCTGCACAACTTCTTCATGTGTGAGCACCACCTCACCAAAAACCTGATAATTGCTGAAGCTATTGAAACGCATCAATGTCTTAAAAATGTATCTGGTCAGTAACTACCGTGGCCAGTTGTGTCGCTCCCGAGTCTCCGATGTGATTGTTGGACAGTGAGAGGAACAGCAAAGTACGGTTGAACCGCAGGCCCTGAGACCACAAACGGGACGAGAGAACGCCTCAGACGTCATGTCACGTGACTTGTGCTGCATTGGTGGAAGGTCGGATTTATCTCAGTTGGCGAACGTAAACAACCAAAATGGCGGATAGTGATAAATTGTTTTTTTTGGTTTTGGTCCTCCAAAACACATTGAGCAAACTTTCCTTCTCGCAATTTTGCTTATTTCATAAACATTCTGTACAGTTTGGGCTGGCAAGTATGTACAAAAATACTCGCAAATACGTTCAAACATACATGTAGGCTACATGCTACAAAGTTAGCATACCTTCCCATAATGCCACGGGGTATTGGCAAGCGTAATAGCCCATTGCATTATGGGGCGAAAAATGGCGAACCTAAATCATGCACGGCAGACATAATAAATCGTAAAACTCACGAATGAACTTAATTTTCTCATAAATTGGTAATGTGGCCCAAATGCCTAAAAAAAAATGGGGTTTTGTTTGCACTCGCGCATGCTCAAATAATACCCCGTGGCATTATGGGAATGTATGCTAACTTTATAGCATGTAGCCTTCATGTACGTTCAAATTCTTGACATTCTTGATATGTTACTTGTGACCCCACTTGTCTAAACACGACATTCTGATTCATATTCCATTTGTGGAATATGAGTTATGCAGCAAAATCAATCCATCTCAGGGGGCGGCCATTTTGCCAGCTCGTCTCCCGTGTCATGAGCCAGAAAGATGCCGTTAAAAATTGCAAACGTCATATTACATTTGCAATATATCCAGCGCCGACGTCGCCGATGTGATTAAACGCGAGGTTGAGTGAGTTGAGGTTCCAATTTGCAGACGTGCTGGTTGAGAGACCGGCCCCAAGAAGACGCGCGCCCTCGTCTTCAATTTGGTTGTTGCGCAGGTTCAATTGAGTGAGGCTTGAAAACAAGAGAAACACAACAAGATGAATCACTTATGTTTGGCATCTGAGTCTTTGTGTGTGTGTAGATGTCAGGGCTATTTTGGGGAGAAAAAAAAAAAAAAAAAAGTACTCACGCACTTCCTTCACAAAGCAGAAGGTGGAGGTTGTTATCTACCAGAGGGTTGCCCTCTAATGTAATAATTCTATCAAAATAAAAGGATGGATTGATCAAGTCATGTTGTAGAGTCTTAATTATTAATGTTCAAAACAGGGGGGACAAAAACATAGACTACATTTCACTCACCTGAGGCTCGTGCAGACGCATACTGCATTTACGAGGGTGATAACCATTGGCTCCGTCAATCCGGCCTGCCAAAAACTGCACAACCGTCAACAATTGAACACAGATGGTGACTGAGTACGGCACAATGTTTCTCGCACTAGCCCAGGGGTCTGCAATCCGCAGCTCTGAAGCCATTTGTGGCGCTTTTAGACACTCTATTGTGGCTCCCTGTGGATCTCTAAAAAAAATAAAAGTACAAATTCTTCTTATTTTTTTTAAACATTTTTTTTTTAAGATAAAGTTAAATGATTATTTAGATATTTTTTTTACATGAATAATTAAATGTTAAAAAATGCCAGATTCCAAAATTTTAAGTTGTCAGAAAAACAGAGACGAAAGGCAAATGAATTTTTTTTTTATTAGGTAAAATTGTCCAAAAAAGGAAGACAAAAAGCAGTAAATTAATATTAAGTTAAAATTATTTAAAATAATAAATAATAGAATTTAAAAATGGCAGAAAACATTCAAAAAGTATCTATAAAATGTCCAAAAACAAAAAACGAAATTGCCCCCCCCCCAAAAAAAAAAAGTCAGGAAAGAAAATGTTAAAAAAAATAACCATAAAATATCCAACAAAAGAAGAAATCCTGAAAATTACCACAAAATGTGTGCAAAATTACAAAAACTGTCAGAAATTGATAGCAAAAAAATAAAAAAATAAAAAAAAATAAAAGGCCATAAAGTGTCCAAAAAGTAAGAACACAGATGCAGAAAATTACCGTATGTCCATAAAATTGCCAAAAATGTCCGCAATTTAACAGAAAGGCATCACAATGTTCAAATGTTTTGTGTCTCCAGGCATATTTTTTGATTGATTTATTTGCCCTAAAGTGGCTCTTGTGACAGGAAAGGTTGCTGACCCCTGCGCTAGCCTCAAATGACTTACTAAACGCTCTGAAGTGTAGTCGAGGACGAAATGATTTTGCTCAGAACTCGGACGATTGGTTCGTCTACTGTCCATCCTGTGAACAATAACAGGAAGATTTTTTTTCTCTCTCATCTATTTCTTGTAGCCAACAAATTTCTGTTTCGTCTGTCGCAATTAATCGACTACAGCTGACTTGACCTCCATTTTACATTGTGTCATCATCCATGAACGTTTCCATGTCTGTGACCACATTCGTAAATGAGCAATTAATTATTTCTTGCCACAATGGTCTGATGGGAAAATTATATCCTGAAAAAAAATGGATTATGATTGTGGGTGTGATGAGCGCCAGTCCTTACCAAAGATCTTTATGCTCGATGTGAGATAAGGGTCTCCATTCTCCAGCTCAACATGGAGTTGTGGCTTAAACACATCACGTGCATGCTTTTTGTGCGACTGCCTGCCACCTAACAATTAGATATGGCATTTTAATTTTTCAATACATTCGTTAAAGAACTTGACCTCCGTTATTTGCAGAAAAACTCAACATTATTCACTCATTTGTGCCAAAGCAATAAAAGTATTACTTTGCTGCCATCTTTTGGCATCTTGGTGTCAATGAACTATGTTGAAGATAAGGAGTAAAGTATTACTTTTCCGCCATCTTGTGGCATCTATTTGGTATTATACTTATGGGAAGGAAGCGTAACTATGCCATATTAGTGGTGTGTTAATCATTAAATAAGTTAATGCCGAGGTGCTATGTGCATTTTAGGTGTAAATGTACATGTAAATAGAGTCCAAGAATATACATTGTAGTGACTTGGCTTGTTTTTATAATTCAGCACTTGTGTTTACCAGTGGTGGTTTCTTGGCTGGAGGATCTGGATCTGGGCTTGAGTATTGGGATATTTTTTATGTCCAAAAGAGCACAGAGGCCAGGGAAGTCACTCATCACATTGCCAGAACACTCGTAGTCGTCTGAGAGAGAGAGAGAGAGAGAGAGAGAGAGAGAGAGAGAGAGAGAGAGAGAGAGAGAGAGAGAGAGAGAATCGGTATCTAGCATTTAAAGCCTATTTGCAGACATTTTACTTTGTCAAAGGACTTGGGAAGAACGAGTTTCTCTAATTGCCACTCACCAAATGTTCGAGTGACTGCTGTTTCGACTGAACTTGCTCCTGTGGAACAACAGACCAGTGATTTGATTTTCAACAAAATTCTGTATTCAAAAATAATAATAATTAAAACAACTCTAGCTAGCTAGCTAGACCTGTTTGTGTCGGCGCCGCCTCTTCAGGTTCAGAACTCTTCTCGGACTTGTCTTTAGCTGGTTTCTTTCTCGCCATGTTTGTCGCTTAAAACGTTGCTAGGGAAGCCTTATCCGGGTTGCCATGAGAACAGTACATCGAAGCATCGCGAGACCTTGCCAACCACACACACGTAAATGTTCGTTTCTCTAACCGAGGTAGCGTTTTCTCAGCTGCGTTTCATAATGAATATCAAAATCAATATCAAAATGCTTCTGCCATGTTGAAGCAGAAAAATACAAATAAAAAAAAATAACAGCATACAGTATATTCACAATAATGTAGTGCTTTTATTAAAAAAACAAACAAACAAAAACAAACCAATATAAAACAAAAAGTAAAAACCAACAGCATATTTCCATGACTTAAGAATTATAATTACAAACTTTTAACGAGTGGGAGAGGTTTTTGACAAACTGTACACGTCACAAAATGTCAGCCAATCTGCCATTTACAATGCTTGCATCTTATTTTGTGATTGTCTAAAAATAACTAAAGAAATCACAGAAAACACACAAATACAAGTACAAGCATCATACGATGACGGCTATCACAAAAACGGAACCATTTCCTATTTGAAAGAGAGAGAAAAAAAATAACAGGAAGGTAATAATGGTCTGACAGGGTCGTTTTTGTTTTTATCACTGCTCAAAAATATTATAACATTTTTATGTTGGCTAGTTTTTTTAGTGTTCAACACTTTGCAGCAAAAACAAAAACAAGGAGTCCACTCCTCCTTTAGAAAAGCAATATTATAAACAATATTCAGTGGCAAGGGTGTTGCTGTGTCACTGCCGACGCCTTTCTGTGTTCGTTTTGACATTCTTCTCGCTCATGCACATTTACATGAATTTTATTTATAGGCAACAAAACTTAACTTATGCTTCTATGTTGTCAGGGAAGGTATGGTGAGATTAAAGACAAAAAAAAAAGTATTTTCCTCCAAGTTTAAGTGTCTTCATAATAGCAATACAAAGCAATTAAAATATTAGCATTACAATAATCGCAATACATTTAGGGTTGAGTCCTGTACAGTACAATAATAAACAAAATCATTTTCAAGATATTGCTTTAGGAGAAACCCCTCAATGTAAAGCATGTCTATATACATAACTTGGCACTGTACAGCTTAACCGTTCTCCATCCACAGTGTCATTTGAATGGATTCTTTGTCAGTTTACATCGGGACACTAGCTTGTCCCTTTTACGCAGTCATTTGAGGGGGGGGGAGGGGGGGGGGGGGAAATCTCATCAGATACCACCAATTCTTTTCAAACATTCTAACAAAGAGACGAAAGTTCATTCTCCTCCCAATATACAGTATACACCTGTCTCAGAATATAAGAAAATATGACCGTCACGATACATTATATGTTAAGCATTGTTTTCCATAGTTTTCTCAAAACTGTTAATTGCCATTAAGCCCTTGTTTTTTTTTTTCCGTTTTTTTTTTCGTTTTTTTTTTCTTTTAAAAAAGGAAATCTTGAGGAAATTGTGTCGACTATAGATACACAGAAAGTATGTGCGAACGCTCACACACACTGAAAAGCAGGCAGTCAGAGAGCACAGCTGAGTAAGGCGTTACAGTTCAAGCCAGTGTCCCTCCCACCTGATTTAGTTAAGCTGGTGAATCCATCATTTGAAAAGCTGACCGTTTCATAGGGAGGGGGGGGGGCTGAAAGTCAAAACCTCAACAATACACTTTGACAAAAAAGCGCAATCTTCCCTCCCTCCCTTTGAAAACGAGCAGGCTTAGTCTACGTCTACATGAGTAGGCTGACTAGAGTATAACAGGTAAAAGTTAATAGACTTGCTTTTTTTCCACACTGCATTATCAAGTACTGTCTTAGTGTGTTTTCAATACAAATACATTACACAGAGCTTCACTATTATCCATGGTACAAAAGTGCAGTCTACCCAACCTTTTTTTTTTTTTTTTTCCTCACGAGCAGCATCTTGCACCACCAAATTCCAGCCTCCCTCATTGGATGAACTGACATTGCAGCATCACAAGGGGGAGCAGTTCTCCAGCATTCTCGACTGCACTGACTGAGCTGAGCGATAGTCATCTTCCAGTCAAGTGTGCTACGCAGTACCAAATGTGTCATTTCAGTCGACGTGTGGGCTTTTTTTTTTTCTGTCCTATGTCCTAAAAACGCTCCTTTGAAAATGCTATTGACAAAGTCGGTGCTTCCAAACCCCCTCCAACCATCTCAAGAGTTGAGACGATAAAAGTCCTGGAAGAGGTAAAAGATGCGTTACGGTCTGGAAGGGTTTGGATAGCCAACTAGACCCGTTTCC
Organism: Festucalex cinctus; assembly: GCF_051991245.1. Classification (NCBI taxonomy): domain Eukaryota; kingdom Metazoa; phylum Chordata; class Actinopteri; order Syngnathiformes; family Syngnathidae; genus Festucalex; species Festucalex cinctus. Next base: position 1,011,028 of record NC_135429.1, read on the forward strand.
TTTTCTAATCATCTCTCGTCAAAGGGTTTGCCTGGCATGTTGAAATGTTACTTTCCGCAAACAAAATCAGCAAATCCAAGTGTCCGTCGCCGTAGGCGCCGCCCTGCACCCTCCTCCAGGAGATAAGTGACGTCTACGGCTGTTGGAAGAACACAAAAAAAAAGGGGGACACTTAAGAGCTTTGACGGAAATAGCTGAAAGGGGAGGTCAGATTTTTGGAGATCTTAGGAGACAGATGGGTTCCGGCAACTTCCGGGTGTTGGGGTATTATTTTGCAAGATGAAGGCTCCCTGCTATACCATTTCTCATAATTAAATGCAAATTAAACACGTTAGCTCCTCAATCCGATTTTGGCCATGCTTTGTCAGCAAAGTCTTCAGTGATTCCTGCAGACACATCAAATTGTGAATTGGGTTATTATGGTAGCTATTAAACAAAAAAAGTTAATTGAAATATTCTTCAAAATATATTTAAAAAATTATGAAAAATGGTGGAAAATGAATATGTTAAGTGTTCATTTCCAATTTTATACGACAAGTACTTTCAATGGGGAAGTTATCAGAATAATTGGGTCGTATGTAAGCAGAATGAAAGAAAAAAAAAAGGTTGAACCACCAAAATATAATCCCATCTGTTCGAGAAATGTTACGATCCGCAATATGACTCGCATCCCCTCGTCCATCTGTTAGAAGTGGCCAGTGTGAACATGGTTTGAGGAGAGTCAATCAATTTCTTTTTTGGATTATTTCTCAACTTGTATGACAAAATGAAGTGAGGCCGTCAGTCATCTGTTGACCGACCACCCTGCTGTGTGCCTGCTCCCTCACCATTCTTGCTGGGTGTTCTGTGCAGCAGATCCAAGAGAATCTTGTTGAGTCGCTCCCTTTGGGCCTCCCTCCTGCCCAGCGCAGGGTGCTGAAGCGGCGAGCAGGCCGACGAGGACGGCTGCTCGAGCATCTCCCCTATCCTCTCCGTCGAGCCGTCCTCCTGCTCCTTTTGCTCCTCCGCCGCGGGCCCTTCGGCTCCGCGCCCCTCTTCGTCGTCATCGTTGTCCCCTTCTACTTGCGGAGGCTTGCCCGCTAACGGTTCGGGCTCACCCGTAGCGGCGTCGACGTCCTCCTCCGATCTCCTGTCTTCAGCCTCCGGTGGGAAGTCGTCGACCCGCTCGCACGAAGAGCCGTCGTCCTCGCAGCCTTCAGATCCTTTAGAACGCTCACTCTTCCATGCTGAGCGGCCCCCGTTCCTCTTATAGTTGTCTGGTACGTAGTGAGGCTACAAACGGAAAATTAGACAATGACCGTTTACATCGTAAGCATTCCACTAACCGTCTGCATGCATTCAGCTTTTATTCACATTCGCCTTTCAACAGTCAATTTTGTCTATTTTTCGAAAGCAGTAGTCATCATTATGGTTAGGGTTACGCAACATTCCGCCAAGCAAATTTTGCTCCCCAGCCACCTTACCGAGAAGTCTCTCTTGGGTGTCAGCCGCTTGGAGAAATGGTTGAAGGCATATGGCTTGGTGCACACTGGGTAGCGATTACGATGAATCTTGTAGAAAAGGTGAGCTGACTTGTCCAAGCGGTAATCACAGATGTACACATCAGGCTCTTTGACCCCTTTTGGTCGTCCTTTAGGAAGACAATGCAGTATATCAGTCAAGCCATATTAATGAATTAAAAGCATTTTCTCACCTTTGCAGTACGTGTAGAGATCAAGAACGCAGCAGGTTCCCACCACTGCTTCAAGAGGGATGATCTCGTAGAGTGGCATGCGAAATAACTCGTTCTGGTAGAAACGGCGTGATGGCGAATGGTGTGTCTCGTGGGGACGGAAGTAGTGGTGGCCAAATGCAAACCGCTCACCCCTTCAAAATTGGGGAAAAATGACATTATATAAATGTGACATGAATAGATAAGACTAAATATTTCCCCCGCTGCATGCACTGGTACTGTAGTTGCGTTAACGGCATTACTTTTCATTCTTCCACAGTTTCTCGATGCGAAAGATGTCCAGTTTGTCTCGGTTGAAGTGAGTCAGGAGGCGGTAAGACTGTCGGATGGGCTGGCCCTCGGACGTGCGTCTGCTGTCTCTCATCAGGTACACGCAGTCCCCTGAACGCACAGACGGCTTACGTTTCAACAACCTTGCAGAATCTATTAGCGTCATCAATAATTGAAAAGACGGATATTACACGCCCATGAGGTTGCTGTCGACAATACCTTGGTGGAGAAGCAGCTCATCTCTAAGGAGGCAAATGTAGTAGACGGAGCCAGCCTGGGCGTAGCTGGGCTGAGGTATCATGGGAACTTCCTGTAACACGTAAAACAACAAAGCCAGCATTCATTTAAATGTCCACGTCACAAGAAACCCTGCTGCTCTCACATGCAGACCTACCGTGTCTACTGGCCTCGGATCACACTGCTCGCACAGGTAGTGCTCCACCTCCGTCTCCAACCGCATGCAGTCACAGTGTTGCCATACCTTGAACAAAAACAATTACACTGAGGAAAACCAAAGTGGAGCGTCTTGGAAATAGGAAATTACTAAGTTTAGTTTAGTCTCTTACCATGCAATTACTGATTTAACCCGTTTTCTTTGGTCAAAAAGCTAATCAAATAAAAAGGTAAAATAACAAGTCAAATCAACTTCTTCCACTGCTCCTTACCATGCACTTTTCGCACTGAATCATCAAGCCTTCATCCTTGTACATCCCGCAGATGCACCGGATAACGTCGTCATCCTTGTCATGGGATCCGGCTGCTCCTTGGTGGTGGCCCCGGTCCCGCTCAAGCGAGTCCGAGCTGTCAGCCTCACTGGCAGTCTCGCCCATGATCTCATCGATCTGCACGGCAGCCTCGTTGCGTGCGCTGTAGTAGGCTTTCCGCAGCCGGCACACGTCCCTGCCGATTGACGACTTCCTGCCGTAATATTTCTAATGGGGAAAATAAAGCATTTGTTCGAATTCCTGTTCAAATTGTGATTAGCCAAACAATTACAACCTCACAATTCCAATGGGTAAAGCAGCAGGCAGTCAAAACACGTTTGTAAAGCTAACAGAATGGCACAAACTGTGTGTTAATGAACTAAAACTTGATAACACAGGGCCACTGTCACGTACTCTGTTCACATTATTCATAGCAAAGGGTAGATTCATTGGAGCACACATAATGGGACACCTGCATACCTCAGCATTGCGGAACACTTTGAGCATGTCAGTGTCGAATGCTTCAACGGTCTTGTAATGGCCCGTGAGGATTTGTTTCTCAATGGTGCTCAAATCCAGAGGGTCTGACACCTTCTCATAGTAATGGCTGTTCCTAGTCATGCAATAACACACAGAAATCAAATGTGGTGACTAAAAGTTAACAAAAACTCACAACAAACCTTTAAATAAATAAATAAATAAATGATGACAATTCTGGATAATATTGCGTTCGTGGAATAAGCAGCAAAATGAAGCAGTTTTTATCAATAACAAAAGGCGACCATTTTGCCACTTGCTGTCGACTGACGATGACATCACAGTTGCTCAGTGCTCAGGCAACGACCAATCACAGCTCACCTGTTTTCTGAAGATGAGCTGTGATTGGTTGTTACCTGACCCCTGAGCAACTGTGATATCGTTATCGTTATCGTAACTCCTATTCCAAAAAGGCAATATTCATCAGAATGACATGTTTAGACCAGTGAGGTCACATATAACATTTTATTGTCAAGAAATGTTGAAGGTTGACTTCCCCCTTTAAGGGTTTTACGTTATAATAGATCCACATTCTTACCTTTTCCGTGACGGGAGGTTCAAGAGCGGAGCAGCAAGTGTCTGGCTGGATGAATCTGAGACAGAAGTAGCAGAAAAGAAATCTTTATGCAATACTGAATTTAGGTCAGGGAAAATTCGGATTGGAACTGCTAATATGTCCAATTAACTGGCCGAGGTCGCTGAATCGGTGGAAGCTGGTGTTTGTGGATCTCACTCTGCTTCATCTATCCTTCCTCCCTGACTTTAGTCTTTCCTCCGGTTTCTTGAGGTCTCCCTAATTTGTAAAAATTTAGATGCTTCTGGGGTTGGTGAGAAATTCTGGTCTGTAACTGTGGGTAGTAGGTGGTGTCTAGTCGTTGCTGGATTTCACTTTGTTTCATTTTTCTTTTCTCTGATCCTTACTCTGGTCTCCTGACAACTTCACGACTCTGGTGGGATTCTGAAGTATTTGGTTAAGGTGAAGGCTATGGGATTTTTAACAGGTTTCAGGTGAATTAAGGAGCACAAACTAAAAAAAAAAAACATGTCCAATTAGCTTTGTGAGCTTCACTATGATGAATTTGATTTCCGACAATTTTGGTCAGACGAACCCAATGATTATATCAGTGCCACAGCTGTAAGAGCTGTGTATTTCTTTGGGTCACAATACACATTTAGGTAAAGGTTGCGTGACAAGATCGTTACTAACCCTTGTAGCTGGTAATCATGTCACAAATCTCCTTGAAGATATGTGCAAGGCGAGCAGTGCGTGTGACCTCTGTGTTTTCCTCAGCTGCAGCAAGCCTCCGCGTACGCACTGACCGTGACGTCTGCAGGGCTGAAAACTGTGTGAGGAAAACGTCTGGGGGGGGGGGAAGGGCATGCATGTTAGCTTTACATTCTATCTATTATGACTGTGCAAGTCATAAATGTGAACGGAAACCAAACGGCTGCTCCTGATGAAATAAAAGTGTCACTGTACTTCAAATGAATCAGGCTCACCTGACTTAATGTTGCCATCGTCGCGGATGACTCCGCCCCAGCGGGTATACATGGACAGGCTGCTGGGGTCTCTCTCTCTTTCACCCTCCCGTTTGAGCAACTCCTGTTTTTCCCTCATTTTTTCCCAGTTTCTCAAGAGGAACACTCGATGCTTGAGCACAAAGTTCCTACACGTTGAGGGAAGTGTAGTTTAATAAAAAGCAAAAACAAATCTTTGAAATGAGTAATAATTTAAATGTATTATAGCTGCATGCACATGTTATATAAATCCAATTTACAAGCGCCTCTATTTATTAACAGATGCCCACATAAAAGAGTGAGAAACCTTTTCATAACACTTCATGCCTTGAGCGTAACGAATTTGAACAACTCATCAAGCACTTCAGATGAATCAGTCAGTGGCTTTTCTAATTATGAATTCCTGGATTCCTTAACAGGAACGTTGCAAGAATGGCAAGGCCGCCATCCTACTTTGCATGTTCATAAAAGGCTGTCACGTGTGATGTACCTTTCTCTGTTTGACATGGGTTTCATTAGGTGAGGGTAAAACTTGTTGCTGTCACTTGACTCTTCCTCCTGAAAACAAAGAGAAACGTCATTCATTTCCTCAGATTAAAAATGTTATTCGTCTGATCATTTGATTGGCATTTTGACAAATATCGGCATCGGCCTTTCTATGAATCCGAAGGCGGATAAAAGTTGGTATCTCACTAAGGAGTGAATGCTTGCGAACGCAACTAAATTTAGGCTTTTCATCAGGATTTGTAAGACGCTCACAGACAGTTTTCGATTGTTGCAAACACATTTCGAACAAATTCAGACAATTCTTTTACTGTCTTTTGAAACCTTTTATGAACCCTGACGAAAAGCCTAAATTTGCTTACATTCACATGCATTTGTTGCTCAGTGAGATTCATTATTTTACATTATTTAAATTTACACTTTAGAAAAAATGATGCAGACACTGGAAACTCCCTGCACTTTTATTTTTAAAAAAATACAACAAAAAAATACATAAATGATGATAAATTATGTTGACATTTTGGAAAACTTTGTTTACAGTATAAAACTTCAGGGAACCATTTACTTGCTTAGTTTTTAATTTAGCTTAACTCATGCTGATGACCCTGGAAGCTTCCTGCAATTTTTGTTAGAATTTTTAAACAAAACTGTCAATTCTTTATGTCTAAAATTAAAGGAAGAAGTTACTTGTAAAAATTTTGATGATTTCCTCTTTTCCTACAAATGAATATTGGCTTGAAATGTTGGTTATTGGTCTCCTTGAATACAAATAATTGGTATCTGCCTTGAAAAAATTCATATCAGTGTATCACTAATCTGTGGTCCTCCAGTAAGTAGCCCAGTGTTTATTAAAGACTCTACCTGACCTTTATTCATCAGGGAAATCCAAATGTAATACTCACTCGTTTTTTAAGTTGGTGTTTGGATTTCCGTTTCTCTTTGAGTCGACCCAGTCGCCGAGTACCACCAGCGGCCTTGCCAGGCAATCCATTGATACGCTGGCTTTTCCCGCCGATGATACCTCGGCAACTCTCTGAGCCACACTTACACACTTGCTGTGGAGAGAAACAAGAACAACATCAAATAAATAGAACAGATTTGAGTCCATTGAAACATTACAGCTGTTAATTAATTAGAGTTGTCAGTCACCTGCTCCTCCGTGTTGAAGGAATGGAAGTTGTAATCATAGGTGAGCTCAGTCCCGCTGCTGATGTCCTTGAGCGCAAAGAGACCAATTCTGTACACCCCATTGACTGACCTGCAAGTCATAAGGATTGAGTGAGTGCACCGTCCTCATAAATAGCCACATAATTACATAGCATACCATAAAGCACAAGGACATTTTAGAAATTAGAAATACTGTACATGCCGCTTTGTAGTGAAAGCAAGCGGTCTGTGACCATGTGCTGAGTCTGAGAAAATATCCAATTAAGAGATTTGTTTACATTGGTGTGGGTGGAAAGTGGCGTTTTGCCTGTGTAAGGGTTTCTTACTGTCTGCATTGAATGAAAATGAAAATGGGCAAAGGGGAAGAAAAAGGAAATCTCGGTTGTAACCGAGAGCCAGTTGCACGTCAGCTGCGCTACTCTTCATGACACATAGATGCACAGTTGCTCACCCACATGCAACCACCAGTTCCCAACATCATAAGACGGTCCAAATGGGAGAAGAGAGTCGAACCTCACACAGTCAACTTTCTAAGCTTGTAAATTGTCCACAACTAAACATGCCAACTTCAGCTTTCATTTTTCATGTTATGGATGATCCATTGTGTGTGCTTACTGAACAGCTCTTTTTCAACATTCTTGCTATTTTACTGTTTACAAGTTCCTGCAGGTACATGCTTTCCAACTAGACAACTGTTAAAGTTGATTGCTTCATTCACTACTTTCGTCTTTCTTTGTCCTCCTCCACTCTCCCTTGCTCGGTGTTTAGTTACTCCTCAACCACTTTTAGCGATAATGATCCTTGTGAAGACTGGCTCCACACAGTGGAAGAAAAGACTTCAGCCTTGGTAGCTAGCCAGTAGTACCAACAGTAGTTCCTGAATCGAATCATGAGTCTGACCCTACTAAAAACGGTATTGATGATAATTGGAAAAAAATAATACTAGCTGTTTTATCGTTACACTACACTTACCACTTCTGCATCTCACAGTTGGGTTCACAGCTGTGGTTTATGAAGCGTGCCTCATTGCCCATTCGATAGCTGTCAATCACCATGCCACTATCCAGGTTCAGACAGTAGTGGCCACTGTGGGCAAAGTACTGCTGCATCATACGACTCCTACAACATTACAACGTAGAAAAAAAAGAGGTCAACATGCAGGAGTTCATTTACACTCAGCTACAAGCAAAATTCTGTATTTTATTTCCACATCATGTCCAAGAGCAACTTACCTGAATTCATGTTCGCTGACTACTTCTCCCAGGTACTCAATGATGAACTGTCCCGAGCGAAGACTCTCCTTGGTGCGGATGCCCCAGCCCTTGCCCTCCGCGCGGAATCTCTCCAGACACTGAACCCATTCGTGCCTCTGGATATGCTGATTGTCGCAGTGCTCGTGACATGGACACGTGCTGGGAGAGCACTCGGCAAAGCTCATCCTGGAGACATTTTGCAAACACAGATCATTGTTATCACCATTGCCTGTTTAACAAAACGGAGGCTTAACATGAAACTTTTCACTTTACCTGTTGAGGCAGTCGTCCAGGCAACCCTTTTCAGTGCGATTCTCAGGTATTTTACAGTTGCATGTAGTTGTTTCATACCCGGAGAAAGGCTTCACGTCAACATATACATCTGTGACACAGCCAAGTTAGCACATTTTTTACATTGAGGTGTTCATTGTATCAACTGAATCAATACATCAGTATTAAAAATTGGATTCTGCTGAGAACACAAAAACAATGTTCGACACCTACTTGATCGGATCTTTTTGTAAAGCGGGACATCAGGCCTTTTGTACAGCTGAAACAAACAAAAAACAAATTATGCCAGTTCTTACAGGGTTTCCAGCGAATGAAACACGACTAGAAAAACTGAAATTAAATAAAGAGTATGATGCTTGTTTTGATTGATCACCTGATCGTGTTTCCACAGCCATAGGATGTCATAAGGCAGTTGGAAATCAACGCGCTTCTGTCTCAGGTACTTCCCTGAAATATCACATAATAAATAAAGCCTTGAGAAATACTGAAAAGAAGTGTTGCTGATTTGTTACTGGAAGCATTTTAAGGCGTTACAAATGTGAAATAAAAATGCTTCTCAAGCTTGAGTACTGCTTGCATAAACGACAACCATACCTTCACTCAACAAGGCAACAATTTGTGGTTTAATAACGATAATCGTGATGCTCAGGGCCCATTTTGCACACATGCTTTATGTTCACAGGCAGCCAACCAATCATGTATGAGGAAGATGACAAGAACTACACGTCGCTCAGCTTTGAGTTCGCCTTATTAGCTACCTTAGCGAATAAGTGAAAAGTGAAAGGTCATCAATGTGAGCCCCACTTACAAATACATACATTTATCAAGCCTACTGACATAAGAAAATAGAAATCGTTTAGTGACTTACCAACATGTATGGGTGCTGGAAACAATCCGTAATCATGTTCCCCGGGTATGTACTCGAGCTTCTCTTTTTTGAGCTGCAGAAGTTGACTTCGGGGGCTACAAGCAAGAGCATTAAAACAAAGACATGATAAAGACGTTTGACAAACAACTAAAGAATCAAAACATCTTACTCTTCAGTCTTGAACACATCAGAGTAAAGTCCAGCCTTCTGGAACTTTTTCTTTGGAGGTCTGGCTGGTCTCTTTCCCCGTGGACCGGTTATGGCTATGGCTGATGTTTGTTCCCTGGAGACGGTGTCTTGGCTTTGTGGAGAGTGGTGGCCATCTGGTTTACTCTCCACTGAGCTAAAACAGAACCACAATTTAGTTGGTGGTGAAAAAGAAACACATGTTCCGACATACAAGAGTGCTACATTCTTTGACACTTGGATGTACAGTAGAAAGTTAGTGGATGTAACAACTTTTTTTTGTGATGTAAAAAATGAGACAAAGATTAATTCTCCATTAATGTGACCTGTGCAACTGAATTGAAAACACATGAAAGTGGTCTGTATGCTACAGACCATGTCTTATTATGCTGTTACATGTGACAGCACTTTATTTGGGGTTATTTATGCCCTAAAAACATTAGTTTGGATGTGATTGGTTAATACTGAACGCAGCCACATCCCCAGTTATAAGAGGCACCCTCTTACTTGTTTAAGCACATCATCTGTTATTTTTTACTTCACCTCTCCAAAATATTATTTTATTTCCCAAATAAATCAGTTCTATACAGGCTATAGCTCACTTTAATGGAGGAAAAAAAAGTTGTTGTTTTTTGTTTTGTTTTGTTTTTACATAAAAGCCAAACATTTGACCATGGGGCGTGTAGACTTTTCATATCCACTGCAAGTATACTTACCCAGGAAAGTGATTGATCTCATCCTGGGCAAGCCAGCACCGTCCAGATCCTGGTCTGGGCTTTGCCACCGGGTTGCCCACATTTTCTTCTCTGTCTGGCAATTGCTCCACAGTGTCTTCTACCTCCCCTTCCTCTTCTTCCTCACCTTCATCTCTCTCCCAGTGTTTCCTTTTCTGTCCTCTGCTGCGCTGGTCCTTGACAACTGCCTCAATGGTATCCTTTACGGTATCCCCATCCCACATTCTGCCTCCTGCTGGCCGGTCTCCCATTCTGTGCCGGGTTTGACTGAATTCAGCAGCAGGAGGCGGGGACGGGGACGGCGGCGGTGAAGGTAAAGGGTGCTTCCGGGGACGCCCAGGGCCCCTCTTTTTCACCATGTTGTTTCCTGTGCGGGCTTGCCTCTGCAGCTTCTTAGCGCGCAGGATTTTGTTGACATGGTGAAGACTGTTCCTGGATTGCTGCGATCGATGGGACTGATGGGGCAGGGAGGAATCGAGGCAACAGTCCTGGGAGGGAGACAGGCAGGAAGAGGACGCTGAGCCGTGAGAGTAAAACATAGGAGACTGGTGATGGAGCTGTTGTCGGTGGTGCAGGGATCCTTCAGGCCCTTCGGCGGTCGAGAGTATGCCACCTCTTGTCTGGATACTTGCGGACCCTTGTCAAGAAAAACAGGAAAAAAAATGGTCTGAAAATATATGTCAGATGACTGGAAGAGTTTAACAAAGAAAGATAATGAGGTATCAATTTGGTAAAATGGGTAAAATGGACTTGCTAACCAGTCGCTTACATTACGCATTCACCTTGTTAATTCCCACTCTTTGAGGCCTCATCTACCTACCTTGTCCATTGACCACCAAATGACCCCAAATCCTGAGTTCTAATCCAGGATTACCCTGTCTTGGTTTGACGTTAGAACAGCACCATTCTGCCTCAAGAGGGTCCTTAGTTCCACATGTCAAATTACAAAAGCATGCAAGCGCATGCACACACACAAGGCAAATATACAACATTCAAATAAAAATACGTCAAAACTAATCGATTAATCGACAAGTAATTAATTATCAAATTAATCGAAAACTATTTTAATAATCAAGTAATCATTTGGAGCCATCTTTTTCTTTAAAATTGTCCAAATCCTCTTATTTCGGCATATCAACAGTACCAGTAATTGTTCACTGATTTCTGCAGTCCTTCATGGAAGAAGACTGATTATCTTCTGTGTTTAATCAAAATAAGACATTTGCAAACATCTGTTTTTACTTTGGAAAAAAATGACCAAACCGGTAAAATCAATCTCCCCTTTTTTTTTAATCTCTATACGAAAACGAAGTACGCAATAAACACCAATCACTGGTTAATAAACAGTAATCAGTGGGGAAAAAATGCTTTTATAATACACTTTAATGCAAAATTAAAATTAATCCGTTTAGTCGATTGAATAATTAATTGTAAAAATATTCAACTGCATAATGCGCCCAACCCAATACTGATGCCCAGTCTTCATCACAACAATAACTAAATTCTGATGACAACTGCACTAGGCCTCATATTACGGTCATTTAAAATCAATGTAAGATAAAAAATAGCTTGTAAGGAAAATACTCCACCCCATCAGTAAGATGTCTCTTGGCAGAAATGCTACATCAACAGTGGTCATCCACATTTTCAGTGCAGTCATTATGCATTTTTGCCAAGCCCATAACCACTACTAAGCGCTACCAAATGTCAGGGAGCGTGTGCAAAGATTGTGTTACAGTCTTTCAAAGAGACTTCTCTCCAGGAACAACTGCTTATGAGGCCAGAAATGCTGCTTCGGCTGCCGCACATAGAGCGACGCGGCTGAAGTGGGCCATCGTGAAAAAATTATAGGTGGAGACTATCTGCCAAATTCATGTTTGGCAAATCAAATTCAGCTTTTATCAGTGGGACAATTTTTCCAGCCCCTTCTGTGATTCTGTCAAATTTGGACAGTGTAAACATACCAAGACAATGTCATTGAGGTCTGAAAATAATCCTTAAATCAGTTATATATTAATTAATTGTAATGCAAGTTATACACCAGTGTGATAACCTACAAAGCTCACCAGCCGCAATATTCTAATGATGGCATGAGAGCTATTTTGGGCTAATTAACATTTAACAATGTCAAATAGAATTTGGGTCACAGATTTCTATGGTGCAGTTACATCAAAACTAGTAATGTACAGGATTATCCACTTTTACAGTGGCAATTTTACTGCACTGGAGGTTGAAGTTCATCCAGGAGTTTGACAGGATCCAATTCCAATGTAGTGTCAGAAGCGAAATGTCGCCAGACACCAATGGTGGGAAAAAAACCAAAAACAAAATCCAGCTCAACTGTAACACCACTGATGTTCCAATTTGACAAGAATGTGAAAGTGGCTTTTCATTAGCTTTCATGCTATGAATGGATGTGAGTAGAAAAATGAAGAGCTCTTTTCGAAAACAAGGAAAAAAAGGATCAAGCTTGCCAAGCCAATGTGTACAGTATAGACTATTGTGTTGAACGTTTTCAGAATTTTTGTAAAATGTGCAGGTCTGTGTTGTTAAAAGTGCTTTTTCCTAGAATAATCTAAACAGCTTAATAGCGCCTTAGAAAAGAGCTTTTCAGTTTATGATTTTTGTTCACACAATATCTGAGGCAAATTTGGCTTACCCAATTCTCTTCTCTCTGCTGATATTGAGCGGTCTTTCCTTAATGTCCGGTCCATTCGAGAGAAGCTGGCATTCTCTGGCACCGTCTCATTCTTTCTGTTCCTGCAGCCCCTCAAGTTAGTGCGAGTGAGAGCAGAGGCAAAGAGATTTGTAAGATTTGGGGAATCGTGGCTTCTTGGCTCCACATCTTCTGTGGGTGTGAGAGGTCCCTCATCCTCACTGTCAGAACAACCAGGCAGTACATCTGACCTTCCATCTGAGAAGGGCCCCTGACTGGGCAACACGTGACGACGTGAAAGCTTGGAGTAGTCAGTCTCAGAGGTCCCCATCCTGAACCAGGACTCTGTTGGGTGCTGGATTTTGGAGCTGCTCCCCAGAGCAAGCCTGGAGGGTCCTAGACAGGATATGGAGCTTTCTTTGCGCTTGTACCTGTCTGCGGAAGATGATGATGACGAAGAAGGTGAATTGGTTAAAGTGACACCTGCTTGCTTGCTAGCACTGTTGCTGGAAGCGCTCCGGCCAAAGTGGCATCGTTGCAAAGACTCTGCCATTCCCAAGCTACCAACTCTCTCTCCTTTCCCTGACGCTCCACTGTCAGACAATCCTGCCCCACCACGATTTAAAGATCCACTCACAGTTTCTTCTTCTTCTTCTTCTTCTTCTTCTCTGCCCTCGTCGGCAATTCGTTCCCTGTGTTTGTGTCTATGTTTGTGTTTGTGGTGCCAATTGAAAGACAGCTCAGACGACATGGGTGGGTAAAGAACAGGAGACCGTCCTCCTAGGTACTCCTGCCTAAGCAGCTTGTGTTTTTTCTTGTGGAATTTCGAAGGGTTCAACAGGAGATGCGAGGGGTGGTGATGATGCATGTAAGATGTGGGGGGAGGAGGGGGGAACGTTGGCGAATGGTGAGAGTGGTGAGACGATGTTGTGTGGGGTGACTGGTGGTGGGGGTGAGGATACAGCGCACTAGCTGGAGGATAGCCCCTATAGTATCCCAAACCGAGGGGTCCCGAGGAATAAGGAACGCTGTAGGAGGGGTGGTAGAAGCCCCCACCGGAGAGTGGGAATCCAAGCCCCGGTACAAAAGGAACTTCTGACATGGTCTCTCTGAGTTTTGGTGGCCTCCCCCGTTTCTTTTTCATGTCTGGTTTACGAACATAGTGCAGTGGATCACAAGAGTATGCAGGATGGGAATAGAAGCTGCCAAAATTAACCCTGAAGATTGTGGGCAGGAGATCCCTGTGAATGTAATGATGAGGTGGAGGACCACTGGTACCACCTATGCCACTGGCACGATTGACCACTCCTGGCAATCTATTGGCTCCTGCTGCTATGCCTACACCACCACCAAGACGGTGCCCTGTGGTACGATGCGCAATGCGAATTTCACTCATCCTTATGATAATCTCATCCAGTTCAGCAAGGAAGTTGGGGTCGATCCGCCGAGAGCGGAGTTGTAGGTATTTCTTCTTGCGTTTTCTTTTCTGTCTCTTCAGCTTTTCATAGCCTGGGCAGCCATGGCTACGGCGTTTACATTTGTGTTTATGTTTTTCCTTGTGACCCATTACAGAGGTAGAAGGAGCTGCTGGATGAGGTTTCCGTGGATCAGGCGATAACCTTGCCATATGTGGTGAGGGAGAAGGTGAGGAATGGTCCACAAGTATAGTCGAGTGACGTCGCCTGCCTCTAGCGTTAAGTCCCATTCCTGGACCCAGAGATGAACCAATAACGCCAGGCATTAATAATCCACTACTTAGCCCAGATGACATCCCCATTCCACCTAAAGCCCCTGCTCCTCCAGCTTTCTCACCACGGTCAGAGGTGCTGTTGTTGTCTGTCCCTATACCACTATCGCTAGGTACCGTCTCCTCACTGTGGGATTCACTAACTGGGGATGGAGTAGCTTCTTTCAGCTCACTAAGGGGGGCAGGGGAGGTTGGATGGAGTGGCCGAGGAGGTGAAAGCTTGTGATACTGGTAGTGCTGCTTATAGTGGTGGTGGTGGTACCCACGGAACGACGACTTTTTCTGAGAGGTTGATGCGGCCATAGTTAAAGAGGAGCCAAGGACTGGACTGCGAAGATTTGGAGCTGAAAAAGTCGGGGGAGGGAAAGCAAATGTACTATGACTATGGTTTGAATAGTGTGAGTGACCAGCGAAGTGCACCGAGCCTGGTTCGACAAAGCTGGCATCACTGATGGGACTATGGCCTCCACTTGACTGTGAGAGCGAAGGTGAAGGAAAGATTTCTGAGGAGGAATGCTGGTGCTGTTGCTGAGACTGATGATGATGCAGAGGGGAAGTGGTGCTGGGGGACAAGAAGGGTTCTGGTGGAACTGTTGAAGCTGTGACATTAACTATTTTTGGTTTACGCCCTCTTCTCTTACCCATATATATTGTGCCCTTTTTGCTAACATTAATTTGTGGTCCAAGCTTTCCCCCAAGAGAAGCAGCCAGGGAGGACAAAGAATGAGTTGCAGCTTGCGCAGTTCCAACCACAGCACTTGGAGACACTTTGGGGGCGTCTTCTTTTCTTGGTCCTAACAGGATTTGACTGAGAATGCGTTTACGTTTTACACTTTTCATCTTGTTGATCTTGCCTATGATTGTTTTCATAATAAGCTGACCATTTCCTTTATTGGGATAGCGTTTGTCCCCAACGTCCCCTGCCTCAGGAGCCAGTGTGGGAGGCTGACTCTCTTCAGGCAAGGTAGGTGGAAGGCGCTTTGGGCGTCCACGTTTTCGAGGGGTAGGTTTAGGAGGGGTTAGGTCAACCTCTGGATGAAGCACAGGAGGGTCTTGCTCTTCTTTGGACTTCAAAAAAGTTGAATAAACTTTAGATGTGGCCAATTTATTATGGGGGCGCCCATGGGATAGAGCATCAAGCCTTGGCATCTTCGACTTTGAACTTCCCTTTCTTTTTGGCTCAGGTGACGAGGTGAAGAGACGTGACATTGAACATTGAGGAAGAGTACTTGGTTTCATTTTATTTGGATTGGGAGGTCTCCCCACAGGTCTCTTAACTGGAGGTGACATTTCCAGGCTTGAAGATAAAGGCATGGTGGTTTTGCTCTGGTCAAAGGGACTGTCGAGGTTTGCTCTTTCATTATGTACCTTGTTCATAGCCCGGCCCCAGCGTGGTTTCCTTCCTCTCCGTTTTTTAAGGGGTTTGCTGTCCTGCTCTGTTGCAGAATCTATGGATGAATCAGGAGAATCATCTCGAAGAGGAGTCCGAGGCCTGTCTTCACCATCGGGCTCGGGTGAAGATGATGCCCTAGGCCTTACGGGGTCTGCAGGGCTGCTGGTCCGACCAACACGACTACTATCCCTGTTGGGACTATGCTTAGATGGACTTGAGCTCTTGTCACTCTCGACTCGCAATGACTGACTGCTTGCCCCTTTGTCTTTCCCTTCAGGCTTTGCTGTTCCTGTTGGAGGGCCAAAATTATTTAAATCTTTGGGGCTGCCTTGTTGTCTCAGACTTGCAATGCCTTCCTCAGCAGAAACCTGGGTCTCTCCTGCATGGTCTGCTTGTGAGGCAGTAGGGGAGCCTATGTGACTCAAAGTCCTCTGGTCAGCTGTGGTGGTAGGAGAGGATGAAACCGAAACAGAGGACAAACCTGTCGTATGGGATGAGAAGTGACGAGGACGAGACTGAAGTTTAGGAACGCTACTATTAATGTTGTCATTGTTGTTGTCTTTTGACAGGGAAGGCAGTCTGTTATTGCCATATATGAGTGCTGGACTGCTGCTGCGACTACTGCTGTTACTGCTGTTCATGTTAATACTGCTACTACTAGGTTTCCCAGTCCCATCTGTGTCTTCTTGCCTTGTTGGTGTCAAGGCGGGTGAGTCTTCCATAGCAATGTCTTTGTTCCTAGAACCGTAGGGCCGACCAGGTGGCCGTGACACTGGTAGTGGGGGAGAAAGGTGAACCATCCTTGAATAGGTATTCCTATTGGCCATAGCCCTGTCTCTCTGCTTGGCTGTGGGTGTCATAAAACCTGAGCTTGAGTGGGAAGGAGCAGGGTCAGTTTTAGCAGGTTTGACAGGCTTTGGGGTCTTTGACGGCGGGCAAGTGGCTATGAGTTGAGCTAATTTTTCAGTTACTGTAGGCGTTCCCCAGCTTTGACCTGCCTTGTCTTTCTCTCGTTGACTTTCATTGCTGCATGTGTATTGTGGTGGTTTAACGCCTTCACAACTTGGTTCTTTAGAAGCGGGTAATGGTGAAGAGGGTGCTGATGACCGAGGGTTATGTTGCAGAGTTGGTGTTTTCTTCCCAGAAGGATGAAGTTTGCTGTCTGGAAGAGGGCGATGAAGATTCAGGGGCCGTTCACATGTGGCAGTAGCTGCTTTAGTGTCTGACTTTGTGTCAGACTGACAATCCATCTTTGGTGCACCCTTCAAGAAAAATAAAATATAATTGTTAAATTGTCTTTGAAAATGTTTTTACTAAATGAAGCCACAGAAATGTGCCACTGATTTTGAGTGATATGATACAATTATCATTGTTTCCTAAGGACAAATGTGACCATATTCATAACATATATTCTGTCAACTTCAACTGGCAGAGTAAGGGGACAAAGGCAAGGAGAGGGGGCACCAACATTTATTAGGGTCAGATTGGGGACAAGGAGGGAGTGCTGTGGAGAAAGGTCATCCCAGGGCGGGGGAGGGGAACCAAGGGGAGAAGGCAAGATAGACAAAATAGCTGGTAAGAGACCGTGGCCAGCTATTACATTAATAATCCAGTATGAACTATTCGAGTAAATTGATTTAAACCAGAACATGAATGTAAACGCTATAATCTCATTGTTGGACCTTTTAAAATTTGGAATAAAACACTGAAATGGGAAGTTGAGTAAGGGTCATAAGGGAAATAAATTCAACATGTTGCATAAGGAAATGAATTCATTCTGCATTTTCTTACCAAAACTGCAAGTATGAGGTTGGTGATTTGTTGTAAATCAGACAATAAATACCCAATGGGGAAAAAACATTAAAAAAAAAGTGTCCCTCATTGCCGTACATGCATAATTGTGTCAAGATAAATGTGCTAGCAGTCCAGCAGGCATACAGGATAACACTTACTCGTTTTCCTGATGAATTCCCATTCACTTGAGTAGGTGCCATGGCAGCTGTGCTGGTAGGTGGAGGTCCAGCCGGAGGTGGTGTAGGGACTTTAGAAGATGGGTTTGATGAGGATGATGACACTGGTCTGTTGACACTTGGACTCTGCTCCTTCTCCTTTTCCCTGACATGAGAAGGACTCTGGCTCTGGCTACCTGGCCCATCATTCGTATTCCCTGCCCGATTTCCTCGAGCGCCACCTCCTCCCCGTCCTGTATTCCTCATTGTAGCCCTAAAGGCTGGTCTGCATACATAATTCTCCAAGATCTTTGGAGGTTTTTTCATGCGTTTTGCTTGAAGACCAATCTTCAGCTTGACATTGCCCTCGGAAAGGCTGCTCTCCTTGACGGAGAACTGTGACTGGTCACCACTACCGCCTTGACCACCTGCTCCTGTGCCATCAGATACACCAGAAGCCTCTTTCTCTTTGTCCCTCTTCTTCTCCTCCTCATCTTCTTTCTTTCCAACCCCTCCTTCGTTCTCTCGCTCACTGGAAGGAACACCTGAGAGAAGAGGTGGCGGCGTCGCGGTTCTGCCGTGAACCTTCTGATCCATGTTAACTTAAGGAGCAGCTCAAGTTCAAAAGGTAAGAAATGTGTATCCTAGGAAGAATGTAGGAAAGGGAGTGGGATAGGGACGGAGGAGGGAAAGGGGAAGGGGGAATAACAATGAGGTAGAAGCTCTCCTTTTTTCCAGAGCGTTTCTATCCTTCTGTCAGTCCAGCCTTCTTACTCCGTCCTTCAACTGTAGTTGCAGTACAGAATTGTAGAGAGAGAGGGGGGGTTGGGGGGGGGGGGGGGGGGGGGGGTCCAAAAAAGGGAGAGAAAGCAAAAACAAATGTTCATTAGTGTTGATGACCATACAGACGGAGAAACACTTAGGTGGACAACTATATTTATCGTCTTTTTGTTCCAGGTTGTCCTTCATTTTGCACTTTTCACAATAACACAGCAAATTCTGGATGGTCTTTTTGTTTTTGAAAAACATTTTTGGGCAATGCTGCCAAAATTGTACAAAACCTCTGTATTTTAAAAAAACAAACAAACAAACAAACAAACAAAAACAGCCATTATGCAGAACCTCCGTTTGGTGAAAGCACAAGGATCATGGGTTTTGCCTTTTGGAAATTTTTGGGAACGAAAAGATGAAACCAACATGCACAAGAGGTCGGTTGAGCAAGAATGTTTATCTTTCGGTATATGTATACTATACTGCATTAAAGATGCATTGCGGCGTTTGTCACGTTTTTACTCGCAACTGCCACCTATGACCTAAAACGAAATTGCAGCGTCCTTTCCACATAAAAATAATGTGCATATTTTACAGGAGTGGCAAATGAACAACTTGAAGCAAGCATACTGAACCTATTTTTGGAGAACTGATGTTTGCTATCCGTCAAACTGGTCAGAAGTACCCGCGCTGAAAACAGATTGTATCATTTCATTTCTGACTGCAAAGTATGGTGGCACTTTTCAAGTATCGGTTCTATGGTGCAACTCTAGGAAGTTGTCCACAGCTCTTTTAAGCCTCTAAATGATTTAATGCAGAGCCACGCAAAGCAGGTGCTTTCTGCGGGTGAAGTCATTTGAAGGCAATTGAGAACTGTGACCTCAGCACTTTGGGCCTTCTGGGACTGCACAGAGGATCTCTGTTTTCTTCCTCTGCCTTCAGCAGCAGTAAATGAAAGTGAGTGATAGCGCGTCAATATGACGGCGGTTTCTCAGGCCCCCCATACGAGGGAAAACACTTAAGTGGACGCATAGGGGAACCTCCAGAAAGTCATACAATTCATCACTATGCGTGGCAAGAAAAGATCATCTTCAATGCTATGCTCTGGGTCCATGTTTGTGTTGGATTATGAGTAGTAGTAGTAGTACATGTTTTTTAACCACACAGCCATTTTTGGAGTGCGGCCTGCAGCTCACCCACACCCACTTCTCAGAGTTTACATCAGTTACTCATTCCATTTCACCTCAAAACTACACACCCAATACGCTACATATGCCAAACTCAAACACCTTGGGGTTTTTTTGCACTCCATCAATCTCGCTTCGAACCATTATTAAGCTTGCCATCAGCTTCCTTCTTTCACAAATTTGCAAAGCAGCACACAAACTGAAGTAATTGTGGTCCCAATAACCAAAAACACATTTCGCACAACAGCTTTGTTCCCTACTTCCTTCTTTCACAATCTGACAAATGTTCTGCTACTTAGATACTAAATTTTAATTTATATTGGCTGCTTTAGCTTCCGAACAGAAGTTATATGTGACACAAACCCAATACACAGTTGCCACTTATAATATCAAACACTGCGATTTGGAAATCAACCAAAACGCTCAGTGATGTTATCAGGGTTCATGAGCCATTTTTTTTGATAGGCCTTTTTTTTTAACCAACACTGGCTCTGCATATTCATGATGCAAGATGTTTGGTTTCAATGATTATTTCGTATTTAGCATCTTTATACTGTATTCTTTAAGCCTTTAAAGGTACACTCAGTATTATACAGTGGCATCTAGTGGTGAAATAATAAATCATTCGGAAAAAAAAAACAATTGTTTGTGTTAGTAGTATGTAAAAAGATATGTTGTATCGCATAAACGTACTTTTTTAAAATATAACGGTTAGTCTAGAAATCGCAAATTATCTTACATGTCCGCGCCTCGCCTGCTAGTGTCTGCCATGTTTCGCCGCCATCTTTCTGCTACGGGTGCCGTCAAAGACAAATTTCAGCGCTCCATTTCTTAACGCGTTTTTGGAACGCACTTCCGGTTTGTATGGCGACCGCATGTCCACGAAGAAGAAGAGTTTCCGGTCCCCGAAGAGAGCATTATCAAGCATCACACTTACTTTGGGAATTTATTTTATTTCAGCGCGACAAAACAAGAGTTTATATTGTAGCCGCATTTGCCAGATGGAGAGAAATGAGGAACAGACTAGGTTTGGGACGTGCCGGTGCCTTCGACTGCTTTCTACTTGACCGGTAAGTAAGAGTCCATTTGTGTTTACGTTTTGAGAGCGAGAGAAAAAGTATACTCCGTACTAATTAATACGATGTTCGTACCTTTGTTTTACGATCACTGTATCTGTTGATTAGCAACTCCGCACCACTCGAACGATTTCGTTATGTAGCTACTTGCTTTGAAAAAAAAAAAAGATTCCCGCTGGCACGTTATATTTAGAGTAAATGCGCAAGTTATTGTGTAATGTAATGTAACTGTGATTTCGGAGGTATATTTGCCCATAACTTCAATAGAGAATCTAAAGCATACTGTATTAGTGGAGGAGTTGAAAATTATTTTCGTTGTGGTTGGTGAAAATAGTGTTCTCGAAATTAATTTTCGGCAGGGAATAACTTTCTGGACTTAAATGCTGGCTGTACCGTAAGCACTGCTAGAGTCTGAACTCTCTCACTCAAGTGTGTACTGGTCCATTGTGTAATTGGGTGCACAAGAATTTACAGGCTGCCACGTTTTCCACGGAAATTCGACAAGCAAGCAGCCTTTGCATATTCTATGCAGTATGCAGTCAAGTTACTTTTATCTAGCTAATACAATGTTTTGGGCCCAAAAACTAAAGATCTTACCTCTATTTTGGGGGCTTTGTTGGAAAGTTGGTGACATATAGTAGTATCATCAATTATTCTATTTTATTTTATAATTGTGTTTTTGTTTGTGTCACACTAGATCAACAGCCAAACTTGAGGGGTTCCAGAACCATATTCTGATGTATACAAGCATTCATGCACCGTTTAAATACATCACCGACCTGCAAGAAAAAAAAATATCAAGGGGAGAGTCAGCAGCCATATTGGAATGCCCCGAATGAGGACACTTGAATGGAGGACCCCAGAAGGCTTCGGTGTTGTACCACCAGTATCTCCACCTACCATATCTGAGCTGCAACAAACTGAAGTCAGCCGACGTCTTGGTATGTCATTTACATATGGACGGCATTGCACACTACATGAACTTTTTGTGTGAAGCAATACGGAATGGTCACATGTACAAGCACCACTTGTTTTACACAGGACCTGCTGACCAGGTGTCTGAAGCCATGGAGTGACTCCTCCCTCACTTTCCTCAGCAAGCCTTTGAAGAATATGATATCATCGTTGGTGGGAACATGCCCTCACTCCATAACATGTACTTGTGCAGTCAAGGAGCATGTCAAACTTAATAAAACCAGCAAACATTGAAGTGACTTCATTTTTACTGCAGTCTGTTCACACAATCAATGGACAAGCCTTCCTTAATTTTGCCCCAATAACATCATAGAGTAGGCGAAAAGTAGTGTTACAGATCATACTGTGTTCGGGAGAGTTTGAGGAATGTTGCAATGTTAATGGGGGGCAATGTCAGCACACACACACACACACACACAAAAAAAAAAAAAAACATCATGGTATTGAGTTAATCAGATATTTTAGCTGTGTACAACACATACCTGCTCTGTAACACTACTTTTGGCCCAAACCTGTATGTCTATTTTCCATATTTTGAAATGCACAGCGTATTGGTAAAATTCTGGAACAACTGCAATTCATGTAGCTCATTATATTCTAACAGCATTTTTTTTTTTTTTTTTAGTTAATATGTTCATTTCATGTAGACTTTTATTTTACTTTATTTTATTCATTCATTTTCATGTACTGTACCTTACATTCATTGGCCAATGAAGAATTCCTTGTCATTGCAAGCATTTATAATAATTCTCCAGGCTTTTGATGTTTTACATTTCTGGTCATGTAAAATAATGTTAGGTTAGGTGTCGAATGAACACTGCATGTTGACGCCAAAGGAAATAGTATTTTTTTAGTTATTCAAAATGTACAAATTAACACACAACAACAATATACAAGTTATACAAACTACAACAACAAGTGTCAGACATGGACTAATTATATGCCAGGTAAAAAACCTTTGTATTGTCCTCAAGGATCTGGGAAAGTGTCACTTATTTGCTACAAGTCCACCAAGGTGCTGCAGTCTGGGATCCAGGTACAGGAAATCATGGTGGTGCTGATGTGGGATCCAGGTACAGGAAATCATGGTGGTGCTGATGTGGGATCCAGGTACAGGAAATCATGGTGGTGCTGATGTGTCAAAAAGTATTTCTTGGTGTCAGTCCATCAGCTGGACTTGGATATCTTCATGTTCCTCCATGGTCATTTCCTGTACGAGTCTCTGCAAGAAGGTAACAATTGTATGTCAGATGAGGTACCAAACAATGAACTGAAAGTCACTGAGCCAATGAAGTACATTATTACATGAGCAAGACTATTTGTGAAAGCCATGTAAATTCCTGCACATCGAAGTACAAGGAAGCTGTTGTATCTTCAATCAAAACTAATTAAGTTGCTTAGTGATATTTATTAGGTAAAATTGTTCAACATGGTGACAAATCGATATCTGAGTAAAGGGTTTCAAATGTTTTTGTAAGCAGCACTTTTCTGAGTGGTTAGTAGCAACAAGACACGGGGGGAATTACGAGTCTGAGTTGCAGGTGTGTAGTTCAGTTAACACCATTATTTTTGTACGATATACTAAACATATCAGCAAACGATGTAATCTAAATACCACATATTCCAAGCAAAGGTATGTTTTGAGCCATTCACATGCATGCTCAAATGGAATTATTTTTCCATGATGACATAATTGTACGTTACGAGGCACCGCGTTCTCTTCCTCGTCGTCTCTCTCGCCCCCTTTGAGATGGTCCACATGTCTATAAAACGTATAACATAACTGTGTTCTCTGTTGCATGGTTTAGTTGCACTAACAAATATGAACATAGATAGCCATTATCATTAGCTGACGTACAGTATTTCCAAACAATGCCGACAAAAATATTAATTCTGAAATTAAATGACTAAATCACAATTATTAGGGATCTGTACAGTATGTCTAACAAATGCAATTCACTTACGTCATCACTCGAGGGAATACCAGAAGTTGTTTGCGTTCTGTTCCGGTGAAATTGGTGGTAGGCTGTTGAAGTAGGGTCTCTCTGGGACGCCGTAGTTCGTGTGCTTAAAATCATTGCATTATCTTGTTTGACCGATAGATGGTGGTCGTGAGCTACACACTGGGGCTTTAAGAAACATCTGTCGATACCTTTTGTTGCATGGTATGTTTTTTTTTTTTTTTTGTTTTTTTTTTGCAGCATAAAATCTAGAGCTGTCAAAAATAATCGGTTAATCGACAAGTAATTGATTATCAAATTAATCGACAACTTTTTTAAATCATTTGCTCCCAAAAACACGTTCTATTTTAAATATTACCAGTGTACCAAAGATGTATTTATACGTGTGTTTTTTTTTTATAATTTATTTTTTTTGTTCTAGAGCATACAGAAGGCTTTGATGCAGCCTCTGAACAGAAGAGAAGAGTTGAAGTAATGGTAGTTACTACAACAACGGCCAGCAGGTGGCAGCAGAGTATAAGAGATCAACCAGGGCCATGTTGCAACAAACTGTATTCCCCACAGCTTTTGACAGATTTGTGAATAATGATGAAACTTAACTATATTCTAAAGCTAATTTCTGCAAAACTGAAATACTTTTTTTTTCCTGATGAAAGAAGGGACTCTAATCTTTCTTTTGGTAGGTTCAATTTTTATAGCACTAGAACGCAATATTCTGTGGGCCTTGCAAAAATCTGTCAAAATCCAGTAAAACAGCCAGGAGCGAAAGGGGCTGCTTCAGTGAAAATGGCTGAGAGTGAATCATCCATCCATCCATTTTCTTGACCGCTTATTCCTCACAAGGGTCGCGGGGGCTGCTGGCGCCTATCTCAGCTGGCTCTGGGCAGTAGGCGGGGCACACCCTGGACTGGTTGCCAACCAATCGCAGGAGAGTGAATCAGTTGTTAATAATCAAGTTATCGTTAGAAGCCATTTTCGAAGACAAACTGATATTAAAAAATATATATATATGTTCATTTAATTGTATTTCTGTAAGAAATGTTATTGGGCCAGTATCAGTGAAAAGTGAAAAAATACTTATGTGCATCCTCGTAATAAGCATGCAAACTTATTTGTTAAAAATTTGCAAATGGATTCGAAGCTAACAGGAGAAATGGCACAGCAGGCCAAACTGTAGTAAACAACTTCTCAGGTCCACTCCCCTTTCTTCCAAGCAAATTCCCTGCCATCTTACTTTTGCACACGCTGTTCATAACTGCTTGTTTCCCTTTGGCTACAGCAATATGCAATGCAGCACACCCCCACATCATTCACGAGGGCTCGGCCGGCGTGGGAATAATAACCAATAGTCCGCTTAAACAAGCAAGCAAGGGATAATGCTTTGGTAGAACTGTGTTTAACATAACGGAACAGCAAATATCATGAAAAGCTGCTTTGGATTGAATTATTTGTTTAGATGTGTTTCCTGTAACCTTTCCCTGAACTCTACCTTTACCCACAACCCCAGTCTTATCTCGACTTGGCCTCACCACAATCCAACCTGATCCTAACCCCCACAGAGTGGATGGGTGGGGGCGTCTTCAGAGGGAGGGAAAGCAACATGGATGACAGGTGTCAGTTGAGGCAGCACATTTCAAACATCCTCTGCATGCGGGAGCGATGTGAAGCTCATTCCACTGTGGTAACAGTGCATGCATGTGTGATAAAAGCGGATGTACTACCCAAACAATGACTGGGATCGGTCTGCATTATTTACCCTACAATGTTTTTTTTTAAATTATTATATTAATTCCGTTAACATGCATGTTAAAGCTCCATCACATTTACCAGCCGGCTGTGGATTTAAATCACACATTTGTACTCACCTCTACTAGTTTTCCAGAAATGGTGTTCACATTATTTGGCTCCGTGTCCTTCCTCGTTTGTGACTACGTGGTGGCCGCACATTACTCCAAGTGCTGAATTGGCAAAATACGACACGAAATATAAGCTGTAGGAATTGGTTTGCATAAATATGAGATCAATCAAAAATCATGCACCGTGATCTACACAGTACACACTTCTGAGTAAATACACAATTATCGCGTTTGTGGCGTGTACAAGGGTGCCAAATATTAACCTGGCCAAAGAGCACAAAACAATGCCGATACAAATAGCTCAACAAAACCACCCACTATCCCCTCGAATGATTTACTATACTGTTATTAATGAAAATAACAGGGCCAGTTATGGAGGACGGCGTCGTCGCTGTAGTGCTAAATATAGCGCCACCCAACGTATTGTGAAATAATAGTGGAAATAAACTATTAGCAGCCATATACTCTAAAATAGACATCATACCATAGCATTTGAATGATCCTGATAGTGAGCATCTTCTTATCTATCAGCTTATGACTGCTACTGTATAAAGACGACTGAGGCTATTTTCATCCAGCAAATGTTCAATTTATAACGTTCGCGGGCTTGTAATGAGTCGCAAATTCCAACAGTCTTTTTAGCCGCCCGAGTCGTAAAATACCCTCCATGTAGCCTTTCTGTAATGTATATTTAAGTTTGGGATTATTACTATGACAGTGCAGGACAAGTGATGTACATAATCTTACATCTCCGTCACATTCTCGCATGCACTCGTGTTACTACAGCTCAGCTACGACGGCTAACGATGCACGAGCGAGCCCGCTAAACCACAAAAAATAACAATTTTACTACGTGGCCACGAATACAATGATGAAATTAAAATTACATAAAAACCAAGCGCGTAAGTGTGAAGTGTAACATTCGTGCGGTATAAGATAAATACACTACCGTGTAGGTTAAAAATAAAAAATAAAAAATAAAATACTGTCAACAAAATGGCGGCTACGTTGAATCAACATAGAGCCCCGAAATGGATCTCCCTCTTAATTCCTTCTTCTTTGGGAGTAAAATCCTTCTTCCTTACAGCGAGTAGTATCCGATAATTCTTCCGAGATGTCCCAAATATCCAAACCGACGCTCTGTTAGCTGGGCCTAGATGTGTCAGCACGGGCCTCTCTCGTTGGTCGGGCCTCCATGTCTGCTCAGCCCGTGTGTCGCTACAGTGTCAGCCCAGCACGGGCATTCTCTGCCGCGGGGAGGGAGGGAGGGAGGACGGGCGGGGGCGAGCGAGGGAGAGGAAAGAAGGGAGCAAATGTCACTTGCTCGCTTGCACAGAGAACAAAGTCTACGTTTAATAATTTCTCGACTTTTTTTTTTTTTTTTTTTTTTATGTAATTCCTGGCGTTTTCACTACTACTTGCTTTTTTTTCTCCATAATGTCAGCTGTCAAATGAAGTGCTTGTCAACGCAACGACAGGTATCTCTTAGCCTAATCCATTCATAATTGTGCTGGAATTGTTCCATTGAAAGTGGAGCCCAGACCAGTCGATTAATGAAGTAGGCGTCTATTTGAATAATTCATCATACCAACTACAGTAATACAGTATGAGCAAAACAATATCTTGTTTCAGGTTCTCCACTGCATTACATCTGCTCTCAGTTCCATATTTTATACTGTTTGGGCATAACTTGACACGGACAGCAAATACTTGAATTAAATTATTACAGAAGGTAATAAAGGTGATTTGCAAGGCACCGCCAGACCCACTCGGAGCGAATATTGTTTCAGTGTCTTGCCCAAAGATACTTGGACCACAACCAGTCGAAGCTGGTATTTGACCCAATGACCCTTCAACTCACTCACTCACTTACTGGATGACCTGCTCTACCACCTGAGCCACAACAGACCCTAAATAGACACCCTTATATAAATTATATAGCTACACAGAAATTTTTACAATATCTTTGTTTAGGAACTACACATACAAAATAAAAGATAAAAAGGACTGTACATTATTATTTGCTTATTAATAATTTCATACTACAGTGCCCCCCCGCATATTTATGGTTTAGCATCCAGCGATTTACATATTTACAGCTTTTTTTTGTAAGTCATCAATCTAAAAGGCACACCTGAACAACTCAGTCACGTAACTCGCATCATGTTCCAATACTATTGCTCACTTGAAAAGTGGGTGGCTTCAAACCAAAGGCGCTCTGTCCTGAGCGAGGTTATTTTAGTTAACTAAAACTAACGAAAAAACAAAAAATGAAAAAAAAAACTTTAGTTAAATAAAATAAAACGAAAATGCTTTTTAAAAAAACAACAAAAAAACGAAAACTAACAAACTACATTTTATGTTTACAAAACTAACTAAAACTATCTAAAATTATAGCAAAAATGTCCTTCAATTTAGTCTTTGGTAATTAATTTAATGCATGAGCCTTTGGGGATCATTTTAGTGTCACGCAGAAGTGACATCATCTAGCAGTAGCCAATAAAAAAAAAGCACCTTCAGATGACATCGCTCTCATGGTGGTTTTTAAATATTGCGCACTTGTGATACATATTCAAAAAATAAATAAAACTAATACTGAAACTAACCAAAACTAAGCATTTATTAAATGATTAAAACTAATACAAACTAACAGAACCACCCTGAAAACTAACTTAAAATTAAAAAAAAAACTCAAAATGAAATAATAAACTAGCTAAAATGAAAAATTCCAAAACTACAATAAGTCCTGAGTCAACACGTCGAAATGTAAAATCCCATGAAATAAAAGATGGAAATCTGAATTCTGTCACATATTCATCGAACACCCTCCATAAACGTGTTTTTGTTTTAAATGTCAGCTCTTGTGACAAGGACGAAAAAAGGGCATAAACAGATGAAGATCACAGCGATAACATTTAATAACAGCCTTACAAACGAGTGTGACGCTGATTCAGCTCAAGTGGAGAAATTAGGTCACCGTCTTCATAACAGCCTTCATGTAAAAGTGGCATTTCTTGGGAATTCTGTCGGCTGCCAACTTGGTGGTGACAAGTTCCGGACATCCGAATCGGCCAGCAGAGCGCGCTAGCGTTGCGGTCTCGTTAGCTTACTGCTCAGTGAAAATGAAAAACGAGGGCTCCTTGGCTAAAATGTGCAAATGAAGTGACAGTTCAAGCGCCAGGTAACGACGACGATGGTCGCCATAAAGGAGGCGATGTTGCCATAATAACTCAGATGGCTTGCCTCCCCTGTTGCTCTGTCCTAATGGCGTGAGCCTCTGGAGATTGTGAAGCGTGCAGGAGGAGGCTGTTGTCCACACCGTCGAGGCTTTTCCGGCACACTGGACACGTGTCGTGCTGGAAGAGGGAAAACAATCAGCAGCGTGTGGAAAGGGAAGCCGGAGCGACAAAGTTAGCTTCAATGATAGCTCTTGAATATTTTAAACGACAAATGTTGGATGCGAGGAGCATTATGTGATGAAGTGGTCGTCCTTACCAGCTCCAACCAAGGCACTATACATTCACTGTGGAAGTAATGGAGGCATGGTAGCTTCCGGACACATTCGCCTGATGAATACTCCTCCCGACAAATTGTACACTCCAGTCTGCAGTCTGAGAGACAAACAAAGGAAGAGCTTTTGTTTTACGAGATTAAGACAACAATAAGCAAAATCAACATTTTTCAAAAGGAGGCAGCAGATCAAGGCTGTCATTTCAAATGAGAAACTGTTCTCATTTGCCTTATCCGGATAAATAAAGCTGAAATAAATATATTCCCTGCGATTGGCTGGCAACCAGTTCAGGGCGTACCCCACCTACTGCCCATAGCCAGCTGAGATAGGCTCCAGCACCCCCCCGCGACCCTTGTGAGGAGCAAGCGATTCAGGAAATGGATGGATGGATAAATATTAGGGGTGTTAAAAAAAATCGATTCGGCGATATATCGCGATACTACATCGCGCGATTCTCGAATCGATTCAATAATAGGCAAAATCGATTTATTTTTTTTTTTTTTTTTTTTATTTTTTTTTTTTAGGATTCACACCTTAAGCATGGAAGAATGTTATATGAACGGAACATTAAGCCTTAATATTTTATTTCAATGCTGTTCAAACATGAAACAGATTACAACCTCTATAAGACTGAAATTTCAGATAAATAAATCATACATTTTCATATAAATCTTACACTCTACAAGCTTACTGATTAGTATTTTCTCAATTTGAATGAAAAAAAATCGCAACAATCGACTTATAAATTCGTATCGGGATTAATCGGTATCGAATCGAATCGTGACCTGTGAATCGTGATACGAATCGAATCGTCAGGTACTAGGCAATTCACACCCCTAATAAATATATTCATAATATGTCATATAAACCTTCCATAAATGTAGCAGTGGATGCGGGGACAGGAAGTTGACAGCAAGTGCAAAGACAAGTGACCGAGGAGGCCTGAAAAAGAAAAAAAAAAAATAGTAAATGCCATAATGTGTTTCCCACCTGTTTGCTCTTGAGAAATGCAAACTGTCGGCAAAGATGAGATCATGTTCTTTTCGGCAGGGGGCGGACCCGTGTTCTCCAACTGTCCCAACAACTGAGACGACAACAACAAGTTGGGTGACGTGATGATGTCAGAGAACAACGTTTGCATTGAATCAGCGCTCAACATTTGGTTTCAAAACACAGCCCACCAGCGATGGAATATTGCAACTTTGTGCCTTAAACACTATTGTCATGCAACATGTCACGTACGTAGTCAATTGTTTCATTTTATAATTTTTTTGTGTAACATTACAAAAGTAAATAAATTCCTTAAATATTAAAGAGATACTTGACTCATTGAGCCATTTTCAGAAGTAAAAAAAAAAAAAGTTCATATTTTGTCTATAATTAATGTGTTTACTTCATTATTTTTCATGGACAACAAACACCTTTAAAAAGTCATTTTTCTACTTGCCGTCGACTGATGATGACATCACCTGTGCTCATGACCAATCATGGCTCAGTTCACTGACCACACCCAGGAAAACAGGTGAGCCATTCATTATTGGCTGTGACCTACTTCCTCAGTACAGGTGATGTCATCATCAGTCGACAGCAAGTAGAAAAATGACTTTTTAAAAGGTATTCATTGTACATGAAAAATAATCAAGTTATCAAATTCATTCTGGACAAAATATTCACTTTACACTGCTGAAATTTGTTCAATGAGTCAAGTATCCCTTTAAATCTAATTAAAACAATTCTAATATTCCTCAGAAATTGTGTCCGTCAAAAAAATCAAAACATAAAATATGTTTTAAAATGTTTGAGTTGAAGATATAATACACATTTTTTCATAGAAACGTATGCAAAAATGAGTCAGTAGCTGGACAGATAAATGTCTTCCGCAAGTCAAAGTAAGCTCATGAGTCTTCCTCGCCTGAAGACTTCCGTACATTTCCGAGCCACTCTTGGGAGGTGCGCCCCCTAGCGGCCCGCCAAGTAATTGCGCAATACGTAATGGCCAATGGAGCCGTTACAGTGGCTGTATGTTAGCTACAAATATCTTGATACAATGTATCATGATTTATTGTCACACTTCTACTCTCACAGTGGACACGCACAAATGAGGAAAATGTACAGAATTTATTTTCCTCACTGTACTTCTATTCCTGTAAAAGATGTATCCACCAATCAAATAGATCCAAACGAACTGCTTTACAATTACAGAGAGGAAAATTCTCCTGACCTCTGTGATGACTGTATCCAGGCCTCCCTGACCCCATGCATAATCCGCTGGGTTCGAGTACAGTTGCAGCATGCTCGATCTGGACAAAAGACAACGTTTGGTCACGTCCTGGCAGGTGAAATCAGAAAAGGATTAAAATGGTGTTTACAATGCCGCTGGTGTCGTGCTGGGGTTTCCATTGGATGTAAACAGGTCAGCCAATAAGTGTTGCATCATCCTTGAGGGGGTAAAAAATACAAACGGTAAAGATGTGTTTGGGTTTTTTTTGGTCAAACGGACAAAACTAGGACACTATCAAACCCGGATATTTCTTGCAGTATTTCCTAAGAAGTGTATGTGAAATTAGCCCTCTAGAGTGTTTGTCCATCACGCACCCGTCCACTTGAGGCCTTTGCTCAGGTCGGGGTGACCTTCTCTCCTCAGGCTGGGACGGAAAGTGGAGCTCTCTGACCTCGGCGTTTCCCGGCGCCACCAAAGGAAGACGACTTTGAGCGCCAAGCAACGTCTCGCCATCGTCCTGGACCGACTCCGACGACGGCGGCGGGTGCGTCAGCAGAGCGGAGCGCTCCATAAACAACAGCTGCCATAACTTGGACACATACGGGAGAAACAGGTGAGTCAAAATGCTTGGAGGAAATCCGGAATGTTGAGATTGAAAGGCAATTGGCAAAGGATTACTTCTGAGAAGAAGGAGTTGGAGTCTTGACTGGTCTCCGGTGTGCTGTTCTCCAGGAGTCTGGACGTCAGAACAAAAAGCAGCTTCAGTACTGGAGACTTGCAGGAGCCCAATCCCAAAAATGGCCGCCTTACCTGGAGTTGTGTTCCACCTCCTCGATAAAGTCAGACTTGCACCTGGGGCACACAAACTCCTTGAAAAGAAAACAACAGACTAAATTCACTTTTTTTTGGACATTTTAGATCATTTTTTAAAAACGTTTTGGGCTCTCTTTTTCTGACAACTTACAGAGTTTGACTCAGACTTTTTTTATATATATATATATATATATATATATATATATATATTTTTTTTTTATCTAAATCATTAAATGTTAAATAATATTTTATCTAAAAATAATAATAAATATGCAAACAAATGTTCATTCCTACTAATATTTCATGGTAATTTCAGGAGTTCTGAGACATTTTGTGGTGACTTTTTTGCCTTTTTTATTTGATTTGCAGACATTTCTTGGCAATTTCATGGACATTTTATGCTAATTTTCCACTTCCTTTTTGGACATTTTTAGGTAATTTTTAAAAACTTTTTCCATCTACCCTTGCTCTCTCTTTTTCTGACAACTTTTAGATTTTGACTCTAATTTTATTTGATCAATTATTTGTTTTTAATCTAAATCATTAAATAATATTTCATCTAAAAATAAAAATAAATATGCAAACAAATTAATTTCTACTAATATTTTATGGCATTTTATCTTGGCAATTTCATGGACATTTTATGCTAATTTTCCTCTTCCTTTTTGGACATTTTACGCTCACTTTTTGGACAATTTTAAGTAATTTAGAAAAAAAACTTTTTCATCTACTTTTGCTTTTCTCTCTCTTACAGATTTTGACTCAGACATTTTAATGTTTTTTTTTTTAATCAAAATCATTAATTGTACAATAATATTTTATCTACAAATAATAATAAATATGCAAAAAAAAAAACACATTTCTACTATTTGTTTTCAGAGATCCACTATAGAAAGGGACTAAGGGGCCCCTCGAGGACCCTGCCAGGAGTGGAAGGCTGGTCCACCGTTCCACAGCCAAAAACACAACAACAAACTGCATCTTGTTTGACATGAGTTCAATTTTTCACATTTTTCTGCAGGGATATCAAAGCCCGGCTCATTGAGCAAGCGATATTGCAGCAATGATGTCATGGCAATAGCGGGAGATGATTACGCTTTCCACTAAGCATACGATCAAAAGGCGCTGATGTCATCCATCCGCCGTTCACGGCTCCCAAGGGACATATTTGCATGACATGCTGTGATATGCTAATAACCATCATTATGCTCCTCATTTCTCGAATGAATGCAGCATTTGGGTTCGGCAGTAACGTCACAGCGTTCACATGCAATTTCTGAGGAAATCACAAATTGTCTTTCTACCGGAAAAAAAAATAGACACTAAATGGGAACGTTTTTGTTGAAATGACTTCCCACTTAAGTATGTGGCAAAAAGATTTATGTCATCATTAAGGTGCACCAAACGACGGGGGGGTTCTCGGGTTCACGATTTAAGATCCCACCGACATACATCATCGTTTTGGAGGTAATGATAATGAACTTACTTGCACAGCGGCGTAAGAATACGTCACACAGCGCAAGTAGAAACTATGGAAGTGTTTTTAATTCACATAGTTAATATACTCGAATTCGACTATTGTGTTAGCGTAGATTAAAGACTAAAACGCATTAATTTGGACAGAAAATCTTATATTTACTACAATGTATGTTTTATTAAAGAACCATTTTGCCAGGATTCGATATTTTTCACTCAAAAACTGTCCTTATATAGTTTTTGATCAGGATATTGAAAATATATTGCATTTTCAATTTTATCAATTTGTTTTAGAAAATATTGCAACACCTCTCTCTGAAATGTGGACGCGTCACCATAAATAAATCAAAGATTTTTTTATTTTTATTTTATTTTTTTTATCAAACGTGCTGTTATCTGTCATTATAGAGAAACTTGTTAAATAAAATAGTCCGAAATATTTAGCAGAAATGTATTAAATGTCTTTTCATTCTGATTGCTGTAGTAGTTTGAGGACTGGGGGCGCAAGTATTGGGACGCGGCCGACACGTCGCAAACCGGAACCGGAATTAAAGCTGACGTGTGAAAACGCGGAAGTTCCGCCTGGGACGAATCACGGCTGTTAATGTCAATAAAATCCAAAATATGGTGTCAACTGCGTTTTTATGTTTTCACAGGTTGAAGTGGACACGCGTAGGCCTGTGCAAATGAATTTTGGTGATGACTGGTCATGATTTTCGGACACTAGGAGACAATTAGACGCAGACAACGCAAGCCAGGTAAGATGCTGTCATCTGTTCAGTCTGACAAGCAGAAACAAGCAGTCCCCGCCCATAAATAATCAGCGTTACAACTTGTGCAATTGTGTGTCACGGAAATTTCAAATCATAACTCGTGCAACAAAAAATGTTGATTATTATTTTGTAATGTAAAAGATATTTGCAAAATGACTTTAAAAAGTATTTACTGTTGAGAGGCTGAAAAGACAATGCTTTATAGTCGGATTTATAGTACGTAGTTAATGCAAGCTCGTCATGGTCTGTAAATAATGTTATGATGCGTCTGTTGCGCAACAAATGCAATGCAGCAGTAACTTACAAAAACGCACCTCGCCCCCCTTTTGCAGGAAATCTTCAACCTTCTCAATGTGGCTCCGATTCTCCCCCCGTGATTCAAGTCCCATGTAAGTGCCACATAAATAAGAACACTATAGACCAAACGACCCCCTCTCACATGCAAGTAGAGACAACTGGACACCAGAGTACCCTTCTAAATATGGCAACGTACGCATGTGAATCACCCAAATAAAATGTGGAAATGTTTACTCTTGCATGTAGGAACATAATGGGAAGCTGAAAATAAAGTAGGACGTCCATTTTTACAAGTTCATCGCACTGAAAGCACATTCGGATCGACCATCTTTAACGTCACGTCTAAATGTATGTGAATAAAATGCAAGCTTTGGGATATTGTCAACTTGAAATGACTTACCGGGAGTTGCGGATGCGTTTCGCGCCTGCAGCAGTGACAGAAGAACCGGTGCTTCGTCGGAGTCGCCGCTGCGGCCTCCGCCATGTTCCCGTAGAAGCTCACACCCGCTGACATGTGGACGTCCTTATAAGTCAGAGCAGCAAACAACGCAACGGGCTCCGAGTCGCGTTACTTCATGTGTAACGTGGTATTTTCCACAGCCAACGTCTGCCTTGTGTCACGAAGTTAGACGCGTGGAAATTGTGCAAAATGGAAAAAGTCACGTGTTCGTTTTGTGTTTAGAGTTGGTTGGAATGATCTCGAAGTTGATGTCAAGGCGCAAAAGAAGAGAATCAGGTGGGAAAAAAAAGAAAAAAAAAAGCAAGTTGACAGAAGACATCATGGACGCAGTACGCCCCAAGTGCGACAGGTGACGCCAAAGAGCAAAGCAGAGTAATTCTGTTCTTAAGAGAAAATCCGCCAAGATTATAATAAAATTGAGGTTTATCATTACTTCAATTTAAAAAAAAAAAAAAAGGGCATCTTTGTTCAATCATTAACGTTGCATCAATAGGGAGTAAGCCATTTTGATCAGGGCAGGGGTTATTATTTTTCTTTTTTAAATAAAGATGAAATTGACAAAATTTGGATGTTTTAGCTTGACGCTGTCTCTCAATTGTAATTTACTTGTGAGGTGCAGGGTTCTGACTAATTTATTTATATTTGTATTTTTTTGGGGGGGAGGAGCTATATATATTTTTTTAATTTTCTGTTTTTTGTAATATTTTTTTCTGTTTTACTACATATTTCTGCCCCCCTCAAAACAGAAAAACAGGAGGAAAAAATACTCAGGAAAAACAGGAATAAAAAAAGATTCAGGACGCAGGGGAAAATATAAAAAAAAAAAAAAAAAAACAGCAAAAAAAACAAACAAACAAACAAAAAAACAAATTACCTCCGAACTCCAAGTGACTTGTTGCACTTTCCCGCATGCAATATGCTCCAGTAGAAACTTAACTGTTAGCTTACTAAAATCATGCCAATCGATTGACATGTTCGTATACCTACCTTAACTACCAGTTAGTGATATAGTTGAAGTTATGTTGGCTTACTTGGTAAAGAATAAAATAAAAATACAGTACTCTGGAAAAAAAGCACCAGCCTCTGTTTTTCCAGAATTTTTTTTGACCCCATTTTTCTGAGCAATTGTTCTTTCAGACGTTGATGATGAAATGAGCAAGAAGCCATCGGATGTCAATGTTGCAAATGATGTGATGTAATCAATCTAACCTGTAAGGAAAAAAATAAATAAAACAAAAACAAACTCAGATTTTTGTGCATTTCAGTATATTTGCATTAAAACAAGGACGAGTCATAACAAGATGCACCAACAGAACAGTGAGGCACCAAACAATACAATTTTTTTTTACATTAAATTCTTACAGTGTGTGAGTGTTTGGCAACAACATAAATAGGCATTCTCTTCGGAATTGTTAGTTTCATACAACAACAACAACAACTAGCATTTGGCAAATTTTGCTAAATGAGAATTTAGTTGTTTAAATGGAGACATTTTAGCTCATCAACAACTTGAGTCGATGCTTCCAACTGCATCTGTGTTGTTTAAAAAAAAAAGGAAGCTATCCAAGTTAGTGTGACTTCTACATGGTAAATTTGGCACCGCCCAGAAAAGTTTCTTCCCTGCCTGTAGTCAGTCAAACTTTCATACAGCTTATTAACATAACACCAGCGGTGTGCTTGAAATGTTGACTCCTTCAAATAACCATTTATTCACACGTTACATAACTCCATCGTCTCGTGCACTCCTCGTGGTAATTACACGACTCAGGTTGGCCACCCGTTCAAATCTAATCACCAGTGGGGAAAAGGAAAGTCCGACTGAGCCTTTCAGACTGAAGGCGGCCTCCTCCTCTCAAACGTACCCACCCTGAACTCCCTTCCTGGTCAGCGCGGCGCGGTGAAGGCCCCTTGAGCAGCGTTGGCAGCAGCTTGGCGGACGGCCTGATTGGACATGACGCCAGTGGCAAACTCAGCCTGGGCCTTTTGAAAACTGGCATCGGTCTGCCTGTAAAGAGCATGGACCTGGACAGGGAAAGACGAGAGGTTATTCGCTACATCTTCTTGGACAGCAACAACCTATTCATTTATTATTTTAAATAAGGTCCCATGTGCACTGTGTATATCTGTTGAAAGGTGCAAGCTGCAATGAACGAGCCCTCGCACCCCTTTTTCATGGAAACGCCTCAAAAAGATGATGCAACTTAAGCAAAAAATGTGTCCAAGTATGTAAAGTATCTTCTTCAATGGCTGACCTTCTTCAGCATGAGCACCCCAATGGCGGCTTGGGCAGTAAAGAGGATGGCGTTGATCATCGTGATTACACCGACAGCGACGTTTTGTTTGAGAGCGGTCATGCTCACGATCCACCCACTGACACACAAGACAGAAGGATTTACTTTTTGGGGATAAAATAAGATGAACGGTTTTATATTACACACTTTTTTTTTTTTTTTTAATCATAATTAAGGACAGTCACAAACTGGTTAGAGTCATTACCTGAACCCCCATCCAGGGATGCCAATTGTCATGATAACATAAACAACCACTTGGGCAAAAAAAACAAAGAAGAAAACAAAGAAGTTGAAGGAGCTGTCACTCCTAGAGGGAACACAGAAAGTACATGATTAAAAAGCAACAAACTATTGCAAGAGTGTAAAAGCACAACATTGCTTGCTGGTGCAAATGAACAAAGTTTCACTAGACTAAGTGCAATTTGTGGAGAAATTGCATGGGCATGCTGAATGCTAAGCTAAATGTTGATGAAGTAAATTGAAAGATAAATGATGTGAAAATGACAAAGTTTTAATTGAAGCTGAAAGATAAATGAATAAAAATTGAATCTGTTTACGATGGGCGTGGAAAGTGGGACTTGGAAAAAGTTCAATGTCATTCACATTGAAAATGAATGTGGAAAAGTTGATATTTAACGTTGAATTGTGCCAGTACGGTAAGTAATGTGGATTCAGGTGATATATAGCCCGGAAGGCATGAATTTTTGAAGCAATATTTGAACGGTGTAAATCGGAAGTATTATGTGGGAGTCATTTCTCGGCCAAAAAAAAAGAAAAAAAATCCAAATAACCTATGTGGGGCGCTTTCAGCATTCCCACAATGATCTTTTGAGTGACACTGAAGTTGTAAGGGCAGGTCATGAATTTCAACATTTCAACAGGTGAGCCTCACCTGAAGGCTTTGTACGCAGGCCGATACCAGCAGACGAAGGAGCACGGCGTGAAGAGAAGCGCCCAGAGAATGGCAAGACCAAGACCGACGCCGACCGTAGTGTCGATGCAAAACATGGCCAGTGAGGAGATTAGATTGAAGAGCAGCGTTCCAGTGCCAACTGCACATCGACGACAACAGCAAAGAGAAGACATGACCATATGAAGAACAATATTTGCTCAGTTATATTTGCACATTTAGAGCAAGTTTTTTTGCTACCATATTATTATCAAATAGTAGCGCGTTTACCGTTTTACATTCGACATTCTTTTTCCCACAAGTTTGGCATTTCACTTTCGAGCAGACTTACCAACTGTGTTCCCAGTAAAATATCAGAAACTCACATAACCAAAAGTAGTACATGATGGTGACGGTCCGCTGGAAGCGTTGGCTGATCTCCACATTGATGTCCTGATAGAAGCACGGGCCAACAGGACAGAACGAAGGCAGAGGAGGCCAATTATTCTGACGAGCTGAAGCGGAGCACAAAAGGCGGAAGCGACAGTTATTTCCCAGATGAGCGTTTCCTTGGGACGAGGGGGGACGCTTCAGAGATGGCCGGTTTCAGATTTGACAACACTTTCACACAGGCTTGCGTTTCAATTCCTACAGTCCATGTTCAGACTACACTGAATATGAATATTAACATTTGGAGGCAGCCACATTATCTTCATTGTTACCCGATTATATCTCCGGAGGACCAAAACTGCCAAAATTAGAAGGAATAAATGAATGGATAAATATATTAAATGCAAAAAAAATAAATATGAACATAAAATATCATTCAAAAAATTGAAACACAAAAAAAATACATATAAATGGAAATAACTAGATAAGTTAAAATAAATAAAAAATAAAAAATTGGATTTAAAAAAAATAAATATGCTGCTCCGCTACCGCTTGCGAAACAAAGCAGGCACGTATTACCAGCCGAGAAAACGGTGTCTATTATTTTTCTTTGTTGAATGGAATTTTTCAGACAAAATGTGGTCCAAACCG
Source organism: Festucalex cinctus (assembly GCF_051991245.1). Lineage (NCBI taxonomy): Eukaryota > Metazoa > Chordata > Actinopteri > Syngnathiformes > Syngnathidae > Festucalex > Festucalex cinctus. Next base: position 1,050,135 of record NC_135429.1, read on the forward strand.
TTGAACGTATCGGCACAAACGAGGTATCAAAAGATGCGGCTCGATCTGACTCGGTGGGGAATTATTTTTTTTCGGAATTCCGAGTTACCATGGAGACGCAATACCCCCCAAAAAAACTGACAAAAAGTCCCATAGGAATGAATGGAGAAGGGGGGGAAAGATCCACAAATCAAGCATCTCGGGATTGGCCTGATTTCAACAAGAAGTGACTTCATTTCAATAGGAAGTGACCCGGAAGTGACCTGATTTCAGCAGGAAGTGACCCTAAGTGTCCTAAAATCAATAGGAAGTGCCCTGATTTCAACAGGAAGTGCCCTGATTTCAACAGGAAGTGCCCTGATTTCAACAGGATTTGGCAAACTGTTCAGTGCATGAGGCTTTCCACCTCGCAACAGTCAGCAGTCACATCCAAAATTTCCGCGGGAATTTTTCTAGTTTCATATATTCAAAAAATGCTGTTCAGAAACAACTGGAAAATCCAAATTGCTCAAGAGGTTCACAAACGTTTGAGCAGCACTGTATATCCGTACAACATCAACAAACAAATCTCATTGTTCATTAGGTACGTGATATTTTCCTTGAACCCCCCCCCCCACCCCATCTTACAGGCTCCAGGCCCCAAGCTGTGCGACTGCAGCTCCCGTTCTCTCCTCTCCAGCTCCTGGGCTTTCCTCTCAAGTTCCTCTTGCTTTTTCATCAGCTCGGTCGTGGTGGCATTTACCGCAGTCTGACAGATAAAACACACAACAAATATACATATATTTAAATGCTTTCATACGTCGTCGTGAGTGTCAATTCTACCTGGTTGTTATGGGTGTTGTAGGAGCCATAGTTGCGAGGCTCCGTGGGTGTTGTCCGGCTGGGTGGGGTCTGAGCCGGTACAGATGGAGCAGGGGGGGCCGAGGGAGAGGTGGCTTCATACGGAGGTGGAGGCTAAAACACAAAAAGGTCAAGCAAAAAGTCATATTTCTGCTTATCATTGCATCATTGCAGTCCCATTGCCAACTATAATGAAATGACAATAACAAACATGACATTTGATTGTGCAAATCTACCAAATGTGGCGGCTGGTGAGTGTACTTTGTGTACTGTACTGCTATATTAAAAAAAACAACAAAAAAAACAAAAAACATGAAATAGTTCACTTAAAGTTGCGTGAATCTATAATAAAGTATTAGCTTTTTTATTGAACTCCCTACATAAATTAGTTTCACGTGATATGCTAATTTACTGAGATGAAACCAAGCTTTTTCCAATCTGAATAGATAATATGCTAAATAATAAGCTAATACGATGGCTCATACCTCAACTGTGCCCTCAAATGGGTTGTAGAGGTCCAAAGTGGCATAGCCGGTGTTGCTGCTGTGTTGGGTCACTGCTGGATCCTAACAACAAAAATGACGAAATTCAAACATCAACTCTGCCGTCTTTGTGTGTTTATTGCTAACAGGAGCTACAAGTGGGCCAAAGCTTGAAGAGGACACAACAGTCTTGAAAAGAAACCACATGGTGTCACATGATGAGCGACAGCACGCCAGCTATTACTTGCCACCCAACTTCTATTAATATCACAGAGTTATATGATCTTTTTAACATCACGTCACTCACCTGGAAAGGGTTGTGATCGTCCATTGGCTCAGGAAAGCTGGTGTATTTCGACATAATATGAAGAAAAGAATACGCTTGACGTCAAGCGTCAACACCACTTGCTGCTAATGTAAACGGAACTGTCGATAGAGGAATGCAGTTAGCGTCTTTGAAAGGGAAAACAAAACAGGCCATGCAGTGTTAGCCTTTCATTCGCATCGCAATTTGAACGAAAAGCACACAGAGAAGCTTTTGGTGTGTTTCTTTCTCGGCCAGCTGACAGTATCCGTTCGGTATCTGTACAAGACAGCAGAAAACAGTGAGCAGGAAGTATGAGCCAAAGTCATGGTCATGTGACCACTGCGGCGTTAAAAAAATAAAAAAATTAAAAAAAATAAAACATGGACAGCTAGAAGGGGCGTGGCCACGTCGCCCTGTAATCCATAAACTATTTTATTTCGTCACATATTTCACATAAATTGTGTCTAAACATACACGGCAGCTCTGTAATGATTTTTTAAAATTATTTATTTAGCAGTCTCTCAAAATGTATTACAGTACAAAGATACTAATTAAATATACCCATCCATCCATCCATCCATTTTCTTGACCTGCTTTTTCCTCACAAGGGTCGTAGGGGGTGCTGGAGCCTATCTGAGCTGGTTTTGGGCAGGAGGCGGGGTACACCCTGGACTGGTTGCCAGCCAATCGCAGTAATTAAATATATAAAATACATAAACAAAAACAAAATAATAATCCAATTAAAACAAAAACATAGCAACGAAAAACATGCCAGGAATCACTAATCCAAATATTATTTATTTATTTATTTTTACACCACTGAAGTTATTAAAGCGGGAGCACAATTTCAAAATTTTGAGTGCTTTCTTGTTTTTAGCTGCAGATATTGAAATCCAATACAGGTCGAATTTACATTTGCAAATAGAGAAATTTGTGAGAAATATAATAACATTACTCAAATACTGTATTAAAGTGGAACCCACTACTCGCGGGGAATAGGGACCGAATCGTGAAAATATGTGTATAATTGACATCCATTGAAACGAAATAAATAAATAAATAAATAAATAAATAAATAAATAGCACAGCAGCTAACACAACTAGTATCGATATACGCTTGGAAAAAATATAAAATTAGCATTGATTTGCCAGCGTATTACTTTGTATGGTTGACTGGCTGTTTTTTATGGTATTTATTTAATGTTCATTTTTATGCAGTCATGGCATCCTCAGTTTCATAATAAGGTTGTCCGAAAGGCACCTTGAACGTGTAGTTTAAAATCAGAGGCATAGTCAGTGACTCAGATACAGCAAAATAGATTTTATTTATTTTGCAGACACATGCACCTTGACTGGTCTTACGGTAGATGTCGCTCTTACGCCATTTTTGGATTATGGATTTGATAGCCTGCATTTGTCACGCCGTGTGCCGAATTTGTCTTTGCGACATTATGGGTCCCACACGCGGGTCTTTTTCCTGCTTTAAATACCATTGTGGGGACCGACTTGAGGTTGTGGGGACCAGTTCAGACCTCTTTTTGAGGGTCAAGACTTGGTTTTAGAGTTTAGATTTGAATTGGGTTATGGTTGAGATTAAGGTAAGGAATGGGGGGGGGTAGGCCAGAGAGAGAGAGAGAATAGACATAAACCACTGCATGTAAAGTCAATTTCTCTTTACAAATCATTATTATTTATAAATATATTCCATCTTCAATAAGTAGCTTGAAATGGCGTAAAGGTGACTTGTTTCCAATATTTTTGGACTTGGGATGGGCAAGTAACGTAACAGCTTTGGGAAAGAAAACAATTGTGAGTGCAGAATTTTTGCTCCAGATCTTGTTGTTGTGGGCAACGTTCGCGTTTGCAGGTCCGAACTGCAACATCCTCCGTTTAGCCAGCAGTTATTGCATAATGATTGTCATCCATGCACTATTCACCTACAAGTCACATGGGGTCACATGGGTGAGGGCAGTCATATGATGAAGTCACATATGTAATCATCCTAGTTACATTCCTCATATTCTCTCATAATTGCATGTAACTTATAGAATGCTTCAGTTTGCAACGTTCTTAATTTGTTGTTTTGTTTTTTTCCAAGAACCTGAAACGCTAAACAGAAAATAAATGTGAGTCGTCGACACACACATTCAACACATAATAAATATGGACGTTTTTCTTTTGAATCTGAAATGAGGCAGTGCCTTTCCAAGCAATCTGCAAACAATTTGCAAAGAAGACCCACCCTGCATATTTAAGACGCCAAGGACAAGCGATCCGATGTACTGGATTGATTTACTTCTTGAAGATTGTACGCCTGAAAGGTGATCCAAGTCATTATTTTACAAGCCAGGAAATGTACAAAACGACACGTTGTTTTTCATTTTTGGGCAATCAGATTTCATAACACACGTAGCTCTTGAAAATGGTAAATGATACGTACTCGATAAGGCTCAAAATGGTTAATTAGGTAAGTAGTTGAAACTTGGAGAACATTCATTCAATGACTTTGATTGGAAGGGGAGTAAAAATGCTCAAATGTATTGTTGATTGAAACCACTAGCAACAAAACTGAGTACACCCCCAAGTGAAAATGTCCAAGTTGAGCACAGTTCGTCTTTTTTTTCCTTCGCGGTTGTCATGCGCCTCGTTAGTTTTACAAAGTCTAAAAAAAAGCTGTGAATCGGGAGCAGGTGTGTTCAAGTGGGTATTCGACACGAACGGGCCAAAGAACTGGTTGAAGGAGAACAAGACTGAGGACAAGTACTACGAGAAAATGTGGCGCGGTCTGATGAGACCGAGATCAACTTATTTGGCTCGGATGGTGTGAAGCGTGCAACCAGGTCAGGAGTACGATGACAAATGTTTGTTAGTGACAGTAAAGCTTTTGATGCCTCCGTCCAATTATGTTCAGTGCATGAACCATGAAATGGGACTTCTTTTTTTTTTTTTTTGTCCGCTTTGGCCTACTGCGTCATTTCACGCACTCGTACATTCTTTTGTGCTGGTCTGTTGTATCAGTCGACTCCTGCAACTCTGTCATGATTGTTTCAGATGGCCCCAAATCAAAAGTGGGCCTCCGGTGTCTCCAGGCTTTCAAACCGCAGCATTCCAAAGCCGAGGCCCCATGACATCACCGCTCGAGGAATGAACTGGCACCGCAGTCGTGTGGGGGGGGGGAATGACTCGGTTAATAAGGAGGGACCGAATGGTTTCAAATTCTCCTCTGTGGATAACGACCTTTAGTCAAGGGGCGTCATTTAGGCAGATTCAATATGGTGACTGCCAATTTTTTCTTTTTATTGAGCAAACAGCGAAGAACTTTCCATCCAGCCCGGAGTGCAGTAAAATATCTGCGGTTTTTTTCCTCACACGACGATTTGTGCTTCAGAGTGGCGCTGAGAAAACCTTCAGACGCATAAAAGTGATGAAAGAACTTTCATACATGGGCTGAGGACTCATTCGTTCACTTATTGAGGCCATTGAGAATGCAACATTCATGTTCGCATAAAGTGGAAAGAACGTCACAGGACCGCTTGTCTTCTTTCAGCGTTTGGGTTAAGATAGCTGACGAGGCCACGGCGCTACTGTATTTGAGAAGAACTCAATAGCGATCGATAAAATAAAGACAATCATAAAAGTTTTGAAAATAAAAGTGTAATATTTATTTTTTGTTTTTTGATACATAGAGAGTCCATTCAGGGTTGGTAATACAAAAGCAGAAAAAAAAATATTTTACAGGAAAACAAATACAGGTTCACATGCTGAGAGTTTCCTAGTTAATAAAAACAACAACAACAACAACAATTAACTGTAGTCAAATTTGAAAGATTCATAAAATGACAATCCCCACTTGGTATTCTCACGAATATGGAATCAGGAGGAACTAATAAATCCAAGCAAATTTCTGATTTACTTAATTGAATGAAATATGAATGTGCATGTGGAGCTTGATGTGACCAAAAATGGCTTCTCTCGGAGGACGAAGGCGAAGGGCAAGGCAAGTAAATATGAACCATGAAGAGGCACCAAGTATGACAATCTTTCCATTTCCTTATTCTCGTTCATAAACTCTGGTGCAGACAACATCCCCAGCAGTCATCGTCTAGAAACAGAAAGAAAAATTGTTTCTTAACCGAGACGCCTCGCAGGGATCATTTGTCAACAAAACCATTTACCAGTATCAGCTCTCCGTCGTTCGTCAACTCTCGAGTCCAGCCGGTTTTGGGCCCCTCGCCTTTCTGTAATGTTTGTTCACAGCTGATCTTGTTCTCTGATTCCCATGTAGGAAAACTCTTCATGAAAAAGACACAAATACAAAAGTGGTTTAGGCTCCTTTTTTTGTGTAGTTTCATTTTCGGCCACAGGTGGCAGTAGCGATTTGAAATTCTACCTCAAATAGAACTACAATGACTTCCATATGTTTCCTCTTCTCTGTTCAAGTTTTGGCCATTTTCCACTAAGGCAGTGCTTCTCAAATAGTGCAAACACGCCCCAACCGGGGGCGCGAGGCTCCATCAAGGGGGGCGTGTTTGACCTCGGGGAACATGCTTTTTTATTTATTTATTTTTATTTTATTTTATTTTTTACTGTCCTAGAATAAAGTGCAATTGCACCTCCACTACATTAGGGGGCAGTGGCGCTCTCATTATTGACAGTGTGCGCATGGAGCATACGCTGTATTTTTGTTTTGCAGGTTAAAGTTTTTTGTTTTGTTTTGTTTTTTTTAATATTGTGCTCCTGAGTTAATGTTGGTGATCAGTTTGAATGCATTATTATCAATTTATTTTATGTATTTTTTTTCCCCGTATCACATGGACAGTCAAAAAATGTTTAATTAAGGATTTAATTTTATTTTTGAATTCCAGATGCACTTTAAATCTTTTCTGTTACAGTTAATAAAGCTATTGTTTGTTGTAAGTTGGTCCATATTTCTTTCTTTTTTGTTTTTATTCTCTTGTATGTTAATACTGATACAGTGTTATGTAGAGGTGTGCTTCTAACAATTTTATAGACAAATGATACTATTTATAGTCGCCGGGGGGGGCGAGATGTTTTATTCTTACTAGGGGGGCATGACAGAAAATAATTGATGCGTGTTGATGATTCTGAATGACAAATACCGTGCAGGGACGTCCGTCGACTGTGGTCTCATTGAAAGATTGACCCACAGTAAAGGAGACATGCGTAGTGCGGATGCTGGTGGATGTTTTGATGGACAGACTCTCCCCTTGCTTGGTGATTTCCACTGTAGGACTGGAGGCTGCCGCCACAGCAATTTTCCTCACAAACACGTTCACACCTGTGCATAAAAAGGAACAAAATGACGTCAGGCGCTTTGCATCGCTCCAACGACTAGTTCCAAGAAAGTTCCTGTCTTTTTGCAGTTTGAGGTTCAAGGTAAATATTATATCTTTATATTATTATAATATTTTTGTGTAATAGCATAAACTTTTTTTTTTAGCCACAGCTTGGGTAACAGAATGCAACTAGAGGGGGGGAAAAAGTCTCCAAACTTTATCAAATGCTGCATGACAACAAAGTGACTTCACACCATCAAAGCATGTTTACAAAAATATATATTCTTTTTTATTTTTAGTAAACACGTAATCGAGCAGGTGACTTTAGTTTGCTGGCATTTGATGAAGTAATTTTAGGTCAATATGCATCGAGAATGAGAAGCATCCGATAATGAATTCATGATAGATCTAAAGGCGTAAATACATTTTGTGAGGAGAGGTCACAACTTGGATTGAAAAGGGAAATTAACAACATACTTTTGTTGCTCCAGTCTGCTCATGCCATTAAGGGAAGCACATGGCGCATTCGATTTGGCTCGGGGAGGCCCCGGGCCGGGCCGGGCCGTCTCATAGCTGCTGACTGGCTGCAGGGGCCCATGTTGAGGCTCAGTTCCGTTTACGCTGACTCTAATTACATCCGCATGAGGAGAAACCTGCTTCAGATGAATCGAACATTCCTCCACACTCTGTTTGCCTTTTGATTTTGAATGGATGCCATTCGTTGGCCCCTTCCTGGCCTCTCTTGTGCAGTTCTACCAAACAAGCAGTTTTGACTTTTAGTTTGAGAAGAAGTGCGTTGGCTTTGGCATGCTCATGCAGGTAAATGTTGAGATTAGATCAGTGTTGGGAACCTTATATTAAAAAAGTAATTAGTTATTGTATGTGTATATTATTCTCATTGTTTAATTGCAATCGTACATATGGATGGCTGAATAGATCAGAATAAATGATCAAATATATTGTGTGCATTTTAATAAAGTCAAGAATGTAACATTTACATGTAACACAACAAGGTCTGGTTAAAAAAAGTTTGTGGTTTTTTTACCTACTTTAAAGGAATTGTTACTCACCCAGGGCTTTCAAAAGCTCCTCAAAACTTTCCGAAGACTTCATTCTCCATTTTCCAGAGAAGTCCGGGATTTTCTTCTCCATCTTAACGATCTGTGCGGATGCTTTTCTTCTGCGTGTGTCTACGAGAATGTGTCGCCGTCGACCAGGTCGACAAAGTCCACTCCTCTTGTCTTTGCATCTGCGTCTCTTTTCTATTGGCTAATAGCTCGCCTGGATGTGAAGAAGTTCCAGCCAATAAGAAGAGCAAGAAGGGCTTTGCTGGGGCACCCCGCATCAGCGAGGTGAGACATTTGGATACAAGATGGGGGAAAAAAAATTAAAAAAAATATGCTAACCGGGTAGCGTTTTGTCACTAAGTGCCGTGAAGCATACAAAAAGGAAAAAAAAAAAACATTTGAGAGCCCAGAAATGGATCATCACTTAACAGCAACCAGCAGAGGGCCCAGAGAGCCCAGTGATTATTCAAATCATTGTTTTTATAAGTAATGCTTTTGACATTTTTGAATATTCTTATTTCTCCAAGGGTTTGACACACTGTTTATCCAGAATCTCTTCAGGTTATGGCAGCTGCTGTTTATGTAGCGAGACATACGATTAAATCAACGAGAGAGAGAAAAAACAACAACAATTGTATGTTGTGGTTTAACTCGATCTGAAATTCGCGTTGCTGATAAAATTAAAAAGTACATTTGTAATTAAAATACCAAAAAAATATTTAATTTACATCAACGTCAACATTCCTTACATCCACGAAGCATTTGAAGCACCTCGAGACCCTGTAGGACGGAACTGTTGGCGGAACGTTTTATTAACACGTCTCTGTTTCTACACGGCGATAATTTTCGCTACCATTGGTTGATATTCATCATGGCGAGACATCTTCGCTTCATTGCCCGGACGGTGATGGTTAAAGATGGCAACGTAGATGCAGCGTACAAACAACTCAACAGGTCAAATATATCATATTATATTTCTATGTTGTAAAACTTGCTATCGGGCATGAATGAGCAGTTGTTTATTTAGCGGTTTCGAACGTGAGCTAAAGCTAAACTACCCTTCCGCTCAATGTCACGCAACTGCGCCTGCGCAAAATATCACAAGACCCCGCTTGGAGTGGGTGAGCTCATTCCAGGGATACGTAAGCACGTGTGACATATTGAATGTGTCAGATCTGACCCGTGCAAGAGAATGCATTGTACTGTACTCTACAGAGCGCCTTTCTACTAAGTGCATTGTGCACACTGCATGCCTCTCATTTTTTGTGAATTCCTATTTTGCAACAACAAATACGCTAGTGTTTTAGCTACATTTTCTATTGTCTACCTGTGGCATTGAGAGACATCATGCATTTATTACAGGGTCCTGACCCAGGATGGGATCATTGAGACGGTGAAGCGCAAGCGGTACTACGAGAAGCCCTGCAGAGAACGTCAGCGGAAGAACTATGAGAACTGTAAGCGCATCTACGACACTGAGATGGCCCGGAAAATCGCCTTCATATCCAGGACAAACAGAACGGATCCCTGGCTTGGTTCTTAGTGAAACGGCGACCGATAAGAGGATGTTCACAGCGGAATGGTTGGAAAATGGAAAGTCGGTCCAATAGTTGTCACCAAACTGAGAAATGGAAAGAATTGGATGTTTTCTAACAAGGACATTTCTTTATCATCAACTCATGGCACAGATTTTGTGTGAAAAATTTCTGTGTTTTTCTTTGGAAAACAAATTATTGCATATTTTTGTTAATGTTGTCTACTCTTCTGTGCGTGGGAGAACATTTGTTGCAATAAAATGTATGTCTGGCATGTACATATTTTATAAAAGCTTGCAAAGTTTTTTTTTAAGATGGCTCCAACATATATTGTCTAAAACGTATGAAATAAATACTGCTTGATATCAAACTGTTAGCTCAATTTTAATAATCACATTCAATGACTAAAAAAAAAAAAAAAAGAAGTTGCCAGAAAATACTCAAGTACTGTAAAAGTACTCGTACTTCGTTACTTTCCACAACTTGTAATCTGATTTCAAGTCAACAGACGCAGGCTGCTGCCTCGTGATGGTTGTCTTCGTGACGAGGCCATACTCAAAACACGTGCGGCTGCGGGAGTTCCAGCCAATCAGCTCCGGGAAGCCCGCTGATTGGTCACGCCTCCCGACCAATTAGATAGGAGCCAAGGATTCTTCAGCCAATCGGAGTTGTGTACCCAGTCGGCACGTGTATTCCCTGCTGCTGGAGTTGTACTTGAGCGTGTTGGCTTGACTATAGCGTAGATGCAATCACGATTAACAAGATAGAAACAGCACAGCACAAGCGACAGCGTTTTCATTTGCTTAGTTTGTTATAGAAGCGCCGGTGTGTCTTTCACGAGCTTTTTCCTTGAATATTTGATAGCCACATATTCAGAAGATCACTTCTGCAGTCAAAAGGTAAGACTCTGAAATTATAATAAATATCTGAAGTGAAAGCTGAGAAATTCTATGTGAAATAAATACGTGCATGTGTTAATGTGTATCAGTCATATAAAATCATCAGCCACGCCTTTTGGATCGATTTGCGTTATGTACATTTTGCGACGTAAATCAGCATATCGTTGTTGGTAAGATTGCCTGACATTCCATTTTTTACAATAAACAACTAAATGGTAACCTTATGAAAATAGTTGGTAAAAGTGTGTTGCGCACGAACTTGAGCATGACTCGTGGAACGTGACGCTGAAAGTTTGCGGCACGTGTCTCGAGAATGACATGGCTTCAAGCCTGAAGATTTAGTTCCCAAATAATCACAATTGAAGTGTAAACTGACACATGAACTGAAATGTTTTAGTGGGGGTTTGTAAGTGTATTTTTATTTATATATATTTTGTAATACAGTATCCCAACGTGCCATCCATGATTTTGACGGTACCGTAAAAGTCGATCTGGTTCAAATAACTATAAGGGAAGATATTTCATTTGTAATTAATAGACTTCTTAACATGCCAGCCGATACATTTTGACAATTTGCATAATTTCCATAATTTTCTCATTGAAATGATATATACTGGTTCATGGCTCCTCTCTTGCAAATAAATGTCATAATGTTTCATAATCTTGCCTAAGTCTGCCACATAAGCTCGACCTGCTGTAACTTGTTTTGAATTACATAAGTGAAAAATGTCATAGCTTGATCAAAATCGAAAATAGCATTGTTCCATGCAAGCTCTGACGTAATCTTTGACTGTGATTCGAATGAAGCCACGACTTGTGCTGTGCACAAGTCTCCCAGGTTCAAGCTTCGAAGATGCTTCATATAAAATATTTGGAGATAACACTGTGCTAGTGTGCTTATATAATGCCTGTGGAAAAATCACAATTTCAGTGAGTGCAAAAATTGCTATTGATGCATGTCGATGAAGGTATATCAGCACATTACTGCTCTGATAAAGATCATCACTCAACGCACTTTTATTTCTATAGCACATTTAATGCACAAGGCTTTCAAACATTTAAGAGTAAATAAATAAGAAGAAAAAACATGATTTAAGAATTGTTTCGAAGGCCCAAGAGCTCAATGGGAGCTTATTTGTGTGCAGCATAGCGGCTAAACGCAGCTTCACCATGTTTACTTTGAACTGTGGGTTCAACTAATTGACCCAAGTCTGCAGATCTGTGCGCTACTGGGTTTCATATTCAATCAGCATTTCTTTAATGTATTTTGGATCCAAAACCAAACCACCAATCTGAAATATTGAGTAAGTTTGGCTTAAAAATAGCACTTGCCAGGAGTAATTATTTTTGTGCTATTTTCTGAAGTGACAGACCGATTTAGTCAGCCGGCCAATATACTGATATTAGTGGTTTTAAAATTGTCCCAAAAAAAAAAAAAAAAGTATTTCTCCCCCCCCCCCATATTTTAGCTTTTTTTTTTTTTTTTTTTTTTTTTTTTAACAAATTATCACATTACAGCATAAGACAAGGATGAAGTATTCGAAAATCCAACCATTTCACTCTACAAAATCGGCAAGAAACCCCCAGATTCCACCCCCCACCCTGTTTTTTTTTCTCTTGTAGTACGGATAAAATAATAACACTGAAGAACATTTATTTAAACTGTTTTATCTATCTAGCTATTTAGCTTGCTAGCTAGCTAGCTATCGCTCACTCACGCTATGGATGCATGGATATATACACGTGTGTGTGTGTATATATATATATATATATATATATATATATATATATATATATATATATATATATATATATATATATATAGGAATGTTATTCTTCCAAATATCAGAATCAACATCAGCTTAAAAGAAAATCCGTACCGGCCACGCCCTAATTTTCTACCTCACTATTTGTGCACAGATATGAATCCAATGAGTGCTTCTTCTCAGTGGCCTCCATACGACTTCCGTCATCCGTCCACCCTCAACTACATCCTTAGTGAGAGTGAGCTGACTGAAGATGAAGCGGGCATTTTGTCGGAAGGAGAGGAGGAGGAGGACTTGGTGACTTGTCAGGTCTTATCGGGCTACGAGGGATGGTTACCAGGTCGTTTGGATAAGATGTACTCAAGGTCCAAGAGGGCCCACCACACTGTACACGCTAGTGGCAGAACCAAGTATCACCTCTCTCCCGGTACCCCCGCTGGCGGCTCGTCGTCACCCTCAGCGGGAGACCTCGCGTTCACTCAGAAAGTTAGTACTGTACTTGGAAAAAGCGCCATTTTGTTTGTTTGTTTTCTGCAGAGTTGATGATCACCTGTGTTTCTTTTTGTTTTGTAGTGTACAGATTTGCACAACTTCATCTGTCCTCTGATGGAACTTCTTCACGGACTTAAAACTGGCAGGTTTAATAAAGGTTAGCGCAAACTCACCACTGATTTTAGTCCAGCAAAAGCGGTTTCCTCGTCTTGACGCGTGTATTTCCCTGTGGCAGGTTTAACCAGTTTCCAGCAGAGCGTCGCTATGGACAGACTGCAGAGGATTGTGGGAATTCTGCAGAGGCCTGAAATGGGGTAAGCACAAGAAGATTGTGGTTATGTTTTGTTTAGCCGCAACACTGCAATGAACGAGTTTTCCTTCTTACCTGTTTTTTCCCTTGCAGGGAGCGATATCTGCACAACTTGTTGCAGATCGAGGGGATGCTCAAATTATGGTTCCCTCAGGTGGCACCTCGTCCAACAGTCACGTTAGCCCAAACCTTCACCCCCAAACTTATAACTCACTGGCGCCAAAATCAGCTCAGCATGCCGGTTAAGGTGAGCACCATCTTTATTGTTGGACTGCAGTCTCAATCGGGATGGGCGATTTTTTTTTGGGGAAAAAAACAACGAGCAAGTATTTTGTTTATTGAACGCATGCAATAAACTGCAATAAACAGTAAAATGCTTTAAACTCCCCCAAACTTAAAAAGAACATAAAATCAATTTGTGAACACATTGTGTGTAATTATCTTTGCTACGTGTTCAGTTTTACAGGTAACTCAAGAACATGCACATCACACGTTTGCTGCAAGCAATGTGATGCATTCAGGTTGCATTTACAGCGCAGGAACTTACAGTATAATATTTTCATGATCGTTTATGTTGCGGTTTGACTTTTGTTTTATAAATTCAGTTAGTTTTAATTAGATTTTAGAGCAGTTTTTATTTTTTGCGAAAGTGCTTAGATTTAGTTCAGTTATTTAAAAAATAGTTTTAGCATTAGCTTGAGTTTTTTATGGACTCTTTGTCGAGTGCAAGATTTAAAAAAAAATAAGGTCATTAACTCATTCACTCGCAGCCATTTGCACTGAAGCAACCCCCTTCGTGTTTTACTGGATTTGGACTGATTTTACAAGGTCCACAGAATATTCTGTTCTATTGCTATAAAAACATGGAACCTACCAAAAGATCTTTCATCAGGGAAAAAAAAAAAAAAAAAGTACAAAAGTATATTTGTATGCTGATATAAATACATTTTGGGTGTTCAGGACAAACTATTGAACATATTTATTCGTTTTTTGGGGGGTTTGAATGAGTTAAGTTAACTAAAATTTTCCGACTGTTTGATGTACCTTCTTTTGTATGGACACACTGCAACAATGAAATCAAATAAATACATTTAAAGGACATTTTTGAGTTATTTTTTCATTTTTTTCTTATTAGTTTTCAATTTGCTATTTATAATAACCTTGGAAATGGGCCTAGACATCATCATCATCATCATCATCATCTCTGTTCGATTATAATGTTTTTTTAGGATTGTGAGAAGCCATAATTGAAATCGGAATTAAATCTTGGACCAGCTCTAAGTTTATTCAACTCAATATGAAGACCTTCGCAAGTGTTTTTCAATTTTGTGAACAGTTCAGCCTTGGCAGAGGTCCGTCTATGTGTTCATATCATCATTACAGGAGTAGTAAAACAACACATCTAATGTTATCCAATACTTTTGTACGCTATTGTGCATTACAATGTGATGTTACTTTCTTATCCACTATTTATTAATTTTTTTTAATTCTAGAAGCGGAAGTTCACCTGGTCGGATTCAGACTACGCCGAAATAGACCCAGCCAAGAAAAAGACTCCCCAACCCGAAAGCTGCCCACCGCTGACGCTTCCAACAAGGAAGCGGGAAACTCCCGGCGATGGAAAAGTCGCATCAACGAAAGGCAACCGCGGCAACGGACTCGCGACGACAAACGACGACACGTCAAGCAGGCTGTCGCGTGTGCACGTCAAAGAAGAAACCCGAGAACGTGAAATCTCTCCCGCCTCTTCCGGCGGCTGCCGACTTACACAGGACAAGTCGATATCTTCCAGTGCTGATGTGAATTCTGCTGTCGCGTACAATAAGGACACGGCGACGTGCCAGTCTGGGTAAAAAGTTCAAGGCTTCCATTTCAGAACAGGGTTCGGAGTCGCTGTTCGCCCTTCAAGGTACAATCTCCACTAAAGTACCCTGTCGAGCATGATTGCAGTCCGGGGTAACTGTTTGTACATTTGACAGAGTCAAAACATAACGTAGTATCGTTTCCAAGCCTCCTTAAATCAATCTGCTGTTCGCAAACGAGACGGAGTTGTGTTCATATTCGACCACATTGTAGTCATGCACAGTCCAAAAATAGACACGTGCACAATGACCAGTCTGCTTTTTTGTGTGTCACAGTCCCCATTTGCGTATTTTTATTCCACAACATTCAGGCCAGCCTTCAAGTAACTCCTTACAGTCAATTCCTTACCAAATCTGCCTGAAATGACACACTGACGATGATTGCACTATATTTGACCATGTACAGTGTGTTGATTGAATGCCATACATTTTTTATTTGTGTTATTTATGTCCAGGAATGCAGCACAAAAGCATTTAACTCATTCAAACCCCCAATTTTTATTTTTATTTTTTTTTTTAAACTTTGTCTTTCACTCCCAAAATCATATTTACATTTTTTTTTTTAATGCAAGAGCATACGGAAGGCTTTGATGCAGCTTCTGACATGAAGAGGTGGCTTAAAGCAATGGTAGTTATCACAAAAAACGACCAGCAGAGTATAAGGGATCAGCCAGGGCCATATTTGCGACAAGCTCTTTTTGTCAGTGTTTTCACCAGGAATGTGAATATTGATGAAACTTGGCTATATTCTAATAATTGGTGCAAAATGGAAACGGATGCAAACATGCTTTTTCCTGATAAAAGAAGAGGCTAATCTTTCTTTTGGTAGGTTCCATGTTTTGATATCACTACAACACAGTATTCTGTTGGCCTTGCAGTGAAAATGGCTGGGAATGAATGTTTGTGTTTTTCTCTTTCATAAAACTATAATTATAAAAGAACAACTTAGGGGGGGAAATGATTTGATGTGGCTGCTGGAAAAAGTACCCTAAAAGTCAAATTATTTTCTATGCACTCGTTAATAAATCCGAATGCATAACCTACATTTACGTGACAATGAATAAACTTGAATGCCTTAATGTTTTGAAAAATATGGAACGGTTGTACTTCATTTCCAAGTCGATGAATGAAATACTGTTGCACCTTAACAGACGGCTACCGTATTTATTAAATTTTGGCTCAAGAGTATCTGTGTTTACTGTATTAGCCGTGATTCAAACTGCAGACTTTGTTGTTTTTGTGTATTAATGTTCATTCACGCTTCTCTTTGACATGACATGTTGAATTGTTTTTTGGTTTTTTTCTTCTCCCCTTTTTTACATTTTACCATTTGCACAGACCTTCTCTGAGCATTGCTTTTTATAGGTTTTTATTGTTATTATTGCTGCTGCTGCTTTACAATTCATTAGTAACACTCAAGTGTTTTAATTAACATAGTAGATTATCTTGACGTTTTAAAGCAATCATTGGGTTGATCAGTTTTTTTTACTGCCATATTTTAAATTAAAAGTCAACTCATGTTGAATGGTTTATGTATTTTGTCACCGCTTAGCCTTGACCGCTTTGACTGGTGTTAACTAAGCTTTATTGCAAGAGTAATGCAAACTTCTGAAAACGTTAATGCAACTGTTGGAGCAGAAAGTGCAGGTGGTGGTATGCATGGTGAGTAGAGATTATGTCTTCGTGAGTGAACCAGTGAGTACAAAGAAACAAAAAAAAACAACAAAATAGAATCATATATATCATTGCCATATTCAGACCGTTTTAATACATTTCCAGCTAAAATTGCATAATTTAAACAGATCCAGTGACCCAGTTGTACTTATATTTATTTGTGGCCTAACTCAGAGCTATGTAGCACTAATAAAGGTCTCACATCTGTGAAATGACTGCCGAAGACAGTCTAATATTATTAAAAGAGGAACAATGCTAGGAGAAAGTTAGGAGAAATTAGATTTAATGTTCAAGGTTTTGTTTTGTTTTGTTTTTTTAAGACACACCTCCCCTCTTATGTGGAAACTAGAAAACAAATAGACCACAACAAAGATGAGTGAAAATGTCAAATTACTGTATTTAAAAAACGTTCATAATCATGATGTCATGAAAAAATTAAAAAAACAAAAAAACAAACACTTTCTTGTAACAGACTAGGATGTGGCTCTAGAGCCGGATATCCGCCTATGGTGTTTCCTGTTGCTTTGTCCGACTAGGAACACGGAATTTTTGACTTTACAGTACAAAGTACTGAAACGCACGAAGGCTCCCAAGTTATCTGAGCATGCTGCATTTTGTAATTGAACTGATACCATACCCAGTCGCGTTATTTGCATATACTCGTCAATAGTGCGTAATTACTAGACGCAGAAAGTGAAATATTTCCGCTTTCCGTAACACGGCAATGGCCGCCCACAGTGATCAATTCTGTGCTACGGTAAGCTAGCCGGCTAGGCTAATGTTAGCCACAGCTAACTTTGGTACGTTTTAGCAAGGACAACGTGAAGCGAAGAACTCTCGACATGGAACCGGGAAGAGGGCGCGATTCCGGTGCCTCTTTTGAGACTGCACTGGACAAAAAGTTACTAAATGTGACGAACACAATGGATTCCATTCAAGGGCTGTCAACGTGGTGTATCGAGTACAAGAAGTACCACAGCATGATAGTTCGACAGTGGATCAAGTGTTTAAAGAAGTGTAAGTAACAATTTACTTTTTAAATCGTAGGAAGTTGATGAACAATTAATGGCGCACATTGTTTACCAGTATAAATATTCATAGTAGTGTTTGGACTACTGTGCTAACTAATTTATAAAGACGAGTTGACGTTGCTATTAGCTTAGCTGTTTCCAAAGTAACGCCTGAGTTGATTGACACTCAAGCCTCTCCTGTGTCCACAGATTGAGAAATGATTGACGCATAATATTAGATGGCACAACATCTAATAGCAGTATAAAAATGTAGCAAAACTTTTGAGGCCATGTGTGGGAAATAGTAGCGAATATTACTATATATATATTTATTATATTAATATAATATTACAGTGAGTTGACAGGCTGACTATTAATACGTACAAACAGAAATCCCGTCGAATATGTACAGTCGAGCACAATCGATTCCGTGGAGTATGTTTAAAATCCACGCTAATGGTCATATGGGGGGGACACGTAATATGCTTGTGAACCAAGTCAATATGTGGAAATACTCGATGTGTATTTCTATTAGATATTAAGTGTTATGAGAAATTGTAGGTGTTTATATGCATTGCATTTTTTTAGTATGCGTTTAAAAAAATAATAATATTATGACCTTTTTTGAATCGCCAACGTCCCCACAATATCACGATAATTATCGTATCGTGACCTTCATATCGTGATATTATTGCATCGTGATGTTTGGATAATTAATCCCTAATATAGCTGCTGATGAACGTAGAAGTTTGTAGAGATTAGATAGATTGCGTTCTGCTCTGTTGTGTTCTTTAATGAGCATGCAAGTAATTGTAATTCCCTTGACAATGCTTACACGGAGTGAGAGGTTGTATTGTGTCCTATAATTAGCGTAATTGTAACTCCCTTAACAACACTTACACAGACTAGTGATACACAATACATGGTATTTAAAAACTGCTTGAAGATTAAGCTCATATTCACTGCAAACATTATAAAGATGTATTTAGCACATTACTTGAGAGCATAGCCTCTCTTTTTTGTTTTCATTTCTTTGTGTTTTTGTTTTTGTTTTGGTGCAGGGGGATTTTTAATGTCATCTAGGGAATTTCTAATGTGGGTCCCGGTCCAAGGCAAGAAGACTTAAAATCCCTAACCCACTTAAAAAAAGGACATCTGTTAATTTTAATGAGATACTAAAGAAGCAATGTGGGACTGTGTTACATAACATGCAAACTACAATATGGAATGTGTTTTCTGTGTTTATGATGGGGAAAATTTAGATAATTCGCTTATCCAACCATCTACCCATTTTCATGACTGCTTCTTCCTCACGACTTGGGTGGTGGGGGTGCTGGAGCCTATCCCAGCTGGCTTTGGGCAGTAGGCGGGGTGCACCCTTGAACTGGTCGCCAGCCAATTGCAGGGCACACAGAGACGAACAACCATCCACACGCACAAGCACACCCAATTAACCTGCGATAATTAGCCAAGTCTATTGAAAATATTGTCATTGGTCGAGCAATCAGAATATTGTTTGCTGATAAGCCGGAGATGGTTCTCTTTCCACTTGGGTTTTTCTCCTGACAGTTAAATGTAAATCAGTCAGCATTGCCATCATCTTGTCTCAAAAGGAATATTTTGATGATGATATGAACTTTTTTACGGTATAATGAACAGGCGTGGTTATGAATATTATACGGAGATTGTGTTTGTGTTTTCCTGACCACATTGCCTCTCCTCTGACAGCCGACACAGCGCACAAGCTCAACCTGTTTTACCTCGCCAATGATGTCATTCAGAACTGCAAGAGGAAAAATGCTCTGGTTTACCGGACTGCGTTTGCTGACGTGCTTCCCGAGGCTTTTGTGCTGATAAAGTAAGTATGGATGTATTTGTGTTGATGGAATGCCCAATTGGAAAATGAATATGAAATCATCTCACTATTTTGGAGCTATTCCATATTTTTTGTATGTGTCAATTTGCAACAGAAAGTGTGTTTGTTTATAGTTGATAGCAAAGTTAGAACACTAGAACAAAACCTCTTCAAATTTAAATGCAGTAATTAAGTCCCAAATTTTCTTTATAATATGTTTTATGGGGCCCCACTAGTGTAAATGCAGTATATTAATAAATAAATAAATAAAATACAAATGCAAATCTTGCCTTTGTTGTAATGTCTTAAAGCATGTTCATTGAGCTTTTTTTTTCAAAATGTAGAAGTTTATTTATTTTATTTTTTTTATTATAAATTTTAGACAATGAGAGACATCCTTTTTAAATTTCTGACAAAATGTTCAGGGAGCTCCCACGGTTATTATTAGTATGTCTTAAAAAGTTCAATGGAAACTTGAGCAAGTTAATGCCATAGCTCTCTATAGTTTTTTTTACAGTACCAGTAAATATTTATTTCCCTAAATTTAGAAAAAAAAAGTTCAATTTTTATTTTATTTTTTAATGTCGAACAAAAACAAATGGTTCAGAAGGTTCCCAGGGTCAGCAGCATGTCTCATATAGTTAACTATACCGTTATAATAATCCTAAATCTATTGAACTGTAGCAATGGCAACATATGGATGTGCTGAATCGTTGCATCTTCTGCCATCTAGTGGAAAAGCATCTAATTGTCAGTATACGTTTCATTTGGCATAGATAAATGAACAAAGATGCATTTTATTTGTAGGTTGGTCAAGAAATTATGATTTACAAATAGGATCATTTCAGGTGGCATTGTGTTTGGGAAGCCCTGCGCTAAAATAGTGTTTACTGTGACATTTGGAGCATTCAAAAAAATGACAAAACGTATGGTCCTACTGTCTCATGAATATCCTCAATATGTGTTCTTCCTCCTTGTTTTGTGGTCACGCAGACAAGAAGGTGACGCAAAGGTGTTGAAATCTGCGGAGAGGATCCTGACCATCTGGCAGGAGAGAAGCGTTTATTCGGAGGCTCTGATTGCTGAGCTCCGGGGCAGTTTAGTCAAAGAGGAGTCCCCACCCGTGACGCCCGTGGAGCAAAAAAGTAAGCGCATCTCATGAGTGGAATTTCTTTTCTAAGATCCGAAGTTGCAGGACTTGCTTTTGTATTGTTGGCTTGTAAGAATCGATGCTCCTTTTAGATCTGACCTCCTATTTTTTTTTTTTATTTGAATTCATTTCAAGCTCCAGTTGAGTCCAAGGCAGAACTCCGCTCCAAGATTGTTGCAGAATTTGTGGTAAAAAAGTTTGACTAATCGAATCGTCTAACACAGACTGTAACTAAATAACTCAACTGGGCACAAACACCGTTACTTAACAAATAATTAGCAATTGTATATGATCTTTCTGTTCAAAATGCCATGTTCCCATGATTCTTGAAGCCCCAGTCCTTTATCGACCACCTGTCGACATACAAGAGGTCTATGGAGGATGTGGACCTCCGAGAAAAACAATTGGCGACTATGAGGGTGGACATCTGCAGTTCTGAAGCCCTCAAGAAGCTAAAAGGTTGCAAAGTGATTCCACCGTCATTTGATCATTCCACTTCAAAGCTCTCGTTTCCTCCATTTACTTTCAGATAAGGCAGGAGGGAAGAAGTTCTCCCGGGACTTTGAAGAAGGCAACACGCAGTTACAAGAGTTTGTCAAGTTCTTTGACAAACAAAACAAAACGGGACCTTCGCTCCTGGAAGCTCTGAGCAATGCAGACGTCTTCTATGAGATGCAGTACAAAGAGGTCAAGATTGTTGCCAATGTGAGTGGAATACTTTTGAATGTCGACCCGGAATTGTTTGGGTCCGATATGGAAGTCCTAGAGTGGGCACCCTTCAAACGTGAGACGACGTAATTAGTTTACTCACGATGAGTGGACCAGAATGTTTGTCGACTGACTTAGACGTTATAAAATCGATTTCAGCGATTGCATTGAAAGTACAAAGAACAAAATATTAAAAAATGAAGTTTTTGACCAGACCGTTTTCATTTAATTTCAATGAATTCTGTTGAACGCACTTATGAGACTGATATTCTGTGATCATCCAAAACACAACACAACACAAAACCAAAACAAAATTCTTTGAACGTTGGTGAGCCGTTGATGTTAGCAATTGAAGCCCCAGGGCACGTTCATGTCACTTTCAGTTTCAGGCGGCAGCGCAGGACAGCACAGGACAAAATGACTGTTCTCCGGCTATGATGAAATTGACAGATCATTTGAGTCGTTTAGTACATTTTATGACCCGAAGGAATTCCTCGGGACGTGCATAGCAAGTTGTGGTGATGTGTGAAAAACAATTTAAAGGTAAAGATATCACGTTTACACTTGTGTGTTTTCTGATAAGATTCAAATATTTTACACAAATAAAGACCATGACAAACATTTTTCCATATTAAAGTCCCGAAGTCAACTTACATGGAAGCATTGAAAATGACAATTCCGTTGCTACCTTTTTTTTAAAATTCATTGATCAAACCTTCCTCCCCTTCCCTCAAGGCCTACCAGACGTTTGCGAACCGAGTGTCCTACCTGAAGCGCAAGCTGGACAACCTGAAGGCCACGTTGCCAGACTTGGACGAGTCACCGATTCCGTCACCTTCTGCCGACGCGCCGTCCCCAACAGGCTCCGAATCTCCTTTCCACGACCTGGAACTGGCCAAACCGAATCCGGATATCGACGGTTCCGCTTTGGATGATGAAACGGAACCTCCGGCCCCAAGTCCTCTGTCCTCAATTGGTTCCCCAAAACAAGTGATGAATCTTGGGGACGATCACATTAACCGTGAGGTGGAAGACATGGAGCTGTCTGACGAGGAAATTGTCAGCGGAAGCATCATAGGTGAGGAGGAAAACAAGGATTGAGTTCTTATGTTATTACTTTTAATCAAATATTTCCTAATAGGGAGAAATCAAATCTTTTTTTACAGCCAGCTTCATGTTTATATCTGTTCTTTCTTTATAGGCCAATCTCTGTTCATATTATATTGGTACAATATTTTGTCTCTCCTGTTGTAGCGCTCTACTTGGAGACATTGTTTAGATGATGTTGAGTGTATGAATAATGCATTTTCATTTTTGTCAGTGGCCATTAATTAATACTATAAATACCCATTCATTAATTAATACTATTTACAATTGGATTGTCTGCATATAAACTATCCGTCATCTTTCGTGGGCTCACGTTGCTGTTTTATTTCTTCCACAGTTGCGGAGCAAACGAAGTGTCCCAGCCCAAAATTGGAGGCGGCCAATAATCCCGTGAGCAAAACAACAGAGCCATCGGTAGCAACGATGCAGCATGCCTCATCTGCAGCGACCTCGACAGGAGGTTTGGAAACGATTGACCTGGATAAAATTGGCTCTATCCTCAGCAGTTTAAATGAGGCCATGAAAAACACAGGTGAGTCGATTGGTCCATGATCCAAGTTCCAATAGAAGATGGATAGTTGTTTCAAATCAGAATACAGTGGCAGACAGTCCCGATTACAATACTTTGACCTTGTTGTCTAATTAACATCCATTACTTTTTAAAGTCATTTCACATTCATTTTTTTCAATATTATTCCATATTTTTAATGACAAAATGCAAAATGGCATTCAGCAAACTCTTATGCGACAATATTCAATATAAATACGACAATATTCAATATAAATACG
The DNA here is from genome assembly GCF_051991245.1 of Festucalex cinctus. Classification (NCBI taxonomy): domain Eukaryota; kingdom Metazoa; phylum Chordata; class Actinopteri; order Syngnathiformes; family Syngnathidae; genus Festucalex; species Festucalex cinctus. The sequence continues at coordinate 1,073,264 of NC_135429.1, forward strand.
ACTTTTAACAAGTCAGTTAGCTCAGTGGTGACGCAAATGGCTTGTTACCGGGCAGATCAGGGTTTGTATACCGGTTGGAGCAGATTTGAGTCCAAGTTCAATTTCATATACCGGTAATAATCATTGTTTAATCGTTTAACACCCATTATATTTTGTAATTTCATATTATGTAATTGGTTTTTTTTCAATATTGTTCCATATTTTCAATGACAAAATTCACTCATTCAAAATGGCGTTCAGCAAGTTCAATGGCAGCTTTGGGGCACATTTTAGTCCAAGTTCAATTTTATGTAATAATCATTGTCCAGTTATTTAACATCCATTATATTCAATGTCATTTCACATTATTATTATTATTATTAAGAATTCCACATGCATTCAAATATTAACATTCAGCTTTCAGCCTTCACATAAAATTTCTCCAAATATTGCACATCAAGTTGCTGTATGTTTTTATAAAGTCGAGTATTACGGACTCTGGGGTCACAAGTTACAAAGCCCCTTGATGTCAAGAGGCATGGTCAGGAGTTGAAGTTGGCCTTCCGCAACGGCCATCTTGACATCACTCGCAAGTGGAGATCTTCTTGCAGTTCCTTTTTAACTGCGCGCCCCCGAAGTCCTGCATTTACAGGTACAAGCCACGTAGACGGCGCCGCACTCTGCGCTGAATATAAAGGGAATGAGGGGAGCCGCTTCCATTTGCCTGGAGTCGGCTGTGTTCCCTCCCACAACTGTGAAAACGCCCACTTCTGCGCTAGTGCAGGAAAATGCCGAAAGAAAGAAAACTCCACCCATGCGTACAAGTTGGACTGCGCTTTGTGCTAGACTTGCGTTGGGCACAAAAATGGAGGTCTATGTTTCCCGCCTGGCCTGGTCAGGATCCGCACAGAGCCAATAAATGTTTAATAGTGTGCAAAAAAAAAAAAATCTTTTCTCGTGTCCATGTCAAGGCTGTTGACAAAGAATAATCGTGCTTAACTCAAGTTTCCACACTGTATTTTATGTTCTCTGGACCAAATAAGAGTGGAAGTGGATAATTTTGCAAGCTTCTCCGATCATTTGTAAGTTGCACAAAAACTGCATTAAGCTTTGTGGTCTGTTGATGTAAGTTGTCTAAGTATACATTATGGATTTTGAGTATGAATATTCTGTTCACAAATAAAGAGACGTGTGACATTTGTATTTGATAAGAATTGATAAGAGCTGCCTGATGAACAGTATCGATAATGCAATCAATCGGAACTACAAGATTGTTAGCGAAGCTCATTCCTAATTTGCTTACAGTATATCGATACATATTGCGTGCGTGGTCATTTTTATTGAATGTTCTCGAACTTACTGCGATCAGCATCTTTGCGTGATGAAAAGAGTCATCCTGCCTTAACCAGTATATTTTTAACAGAGTGGTTAAAGTGTCCCTCGTTGCAATGCAGGACCAGCAGTGGCGAGTCCCTCAGCAGCTAACCCCGACTCAACAGGTGAGACGTTACCTGCCGCCTCCGAGGATGCCGCGTCTTTGGTTGACATCCTGGCACAGGTGGACATGAGTCCTGCTGAACTCCTTAATGCTCTGTCTAAAGTCCAGGCCCAAGGTGGCTTCGATGGTGAGACTATTTTTAGTTCGCTAATAGTCGCATTATGTTACATATTTATACATTGATTGTGTGCCCTTCACTTTTCTATAATCAGGCATCACTTCTCTTCTGAGCAGCCCAGCAGAGTCCTCCAATACAGGCAAGACTCCTCCTCCCTTACCCGCATTCACATCGACTTCGCCAGCTCCCAATCAGAGCGCCGCTCCCCCCTCTGCCGCACCGGCGCCTTCTTCACCATCCCCACCAGGCGGCGCCGTGCAGCAGAGCGCAGCTTTGCAAATGCCGCCTGAGAACCGGCCAACCGCTGCCCCGGTGCGGGTTGTCCCCAGTGAAATGGCTTTGACGGCAGACGTAACAAAACTCGACAGTTTAGAATCCAAAATTCACAACTTCCTGCACGGCAATCCCGCGTTTGGCAACTTTGACCTTAGTTTTGCCATGAACCTGCCCAATAGGGCGGCTAACTTGAGTCCAGGAACGGGAGCCGACACGCAGGACGGGACTCCGGTGCGGGATGAAGGCGGAGGCACCCCGACCCAAGATGAGGTTATGGACGTGACGCTGGGGCTCGCCAAGCCTTCCAACCCAGAAACTGCCATGCCAGCTCCCTTTGCCTTCCAGGAAAAACCGGAGACCACCACCCCGCAAGGTCACTTGCAGCCAGGTGCAGCTCAGAATGGGCAGCTGTACCAAGCGTACCCATACAGCGAAAACAATATGTCGGATCCCGCTGCACCATATCAGCCGGTTTCTACTCAAGGCGGAGGTGCTGGAGCACCAAGCATTGCAGGGAGTTCGCAGACCAGTGAGGGATTTCAGGGGACGGGAGATAGGTGGTATGGTGAGACGTACGCAGAGGGGGGCTTCCAGCAACCCACAGGCTACAATGTGGCGATGCCTGCTAATAAGCAGCCCACACGGCCGTTTGACTACCCAGCACAACAAACTCCAGAACCTCAAGCCTTTCAACAACCTTCAGATTTCTTTCAAAACCTCCTTCCCCCTGTCCCGAAGTTACCTCCCCCTCCGAATGTCCTCACCCCGGTTTCGGGAACCAGCCACGCAATGACTCCCCCGGAGCAGCAGGTGGCACCCCACGCCGACATGGGCGACCCTGATCAGAGGTCAGGTTTGCCCGGGATGGTGGTCCACGACCACGGACACAAGTCTGTCTTTCATCAAGACCACGATGAGCAGTACTCCACCCCGGATGACGCGCATTACCCAGAACGCCGAGAGCAGTACCACGACGATATGCTCCGCCCCCCCGGCCCTCGCTTTCAGAACAGCCCTTACGACCGCCCCGAAGACCCTTTCTACCAACGGGGCAGCCCACGACACGACCTCATCAGGGGCAGGGGGCGCTTCGTTGCCCCTCCCTCACCCTCACTGGGTGCTTTTGAGGACCAGGATTACCAGAGACGGAGCCCTCCTCGCCCTCACTACGCACCTCGGCGCCCGCCGCCGCCGCCCCATTTACAGATGCGTCCCCCCGGCCTGCGACCTCCGCATCGGCTTCCCCGCCCCGGCCAGCACCCATTTCCCAGGGGTCCCCCGCGTGCACCGTTTCCTCATTTTCACGGGCCTGAGCCAAGCCTAAGGGGCAAACGACCGGGTCCCAGGGGAGGTCTAAATCCTGGTCCCATGTTTGCTCCCAAAAGACCCTTCCTACCCCCACGCTACTGACTGTACTATCGCAACAAATTAACCTGCACTGGGAGGTCAAATATGGCTAAAGGGGGAGTCAGACTGTATTAGTGCTGACAACGTAAAAATCGTGTCCAAAATTGAACGAAAAAACAAAAAGACTGGGAATGCGAGCCACAGACGCCACCGGGAAAGAAAGCAGAATCCCCCAGAAGAGTACCGAAGACAGAAGATGAAAGAAAATAAGAGGTGCATATATACATAATTCTTTTCACAGTTTGGATCTTTTCAGTAAATGTAATCGATCGTCGGCGTTTGATAGAGTTCATGTTGATTGCATGGCATGCAAGCGTCATACATGAATGAATGTTCCTTTCCATTCGGAACTCGGAGAGTCAAAAAGGATTATTTTCTGCGTTTCGAGTTAGCAGTTCTCGCTGCTTCATTTCAGAACAGCCGTTCTCCAAACTTAATTAAAGCACCCATGAGATTTCCCTTTGAAGAGAAAACCGTGGATATTTTTTTACAGCTTGTGTTCTTTCTACAGCACGTTAGCGATTTCGCACTTGGAACTCTGATGATGTTTATAGTTGTGAAGCGATGCTCTCGTTATAGTTTAGCTGCGTTGAGAGCGGCCCCTTTCTACTTAAAAGGAAACGAGTGACAGATATATTATTTTTTTGTTTTTTCCACGCTCCCGCCCTACGCAGAAGCAGTGACGTTTTTGAAGGGGGTGAAGATGCTTCAGTTCACTTTCGTCCTATTTGTACTGTCTAATAAAAGTTTGATTTTGAAACATGGTTGTTGTTTCTGCTTGACGGGAAGGAAAAACCAACTCAATAAAAAATAGGAGCGTGAAAGTTTTTGAATTTGACATATTGATGCCTACGTAAGTCTTTTTTTTTTTTCCCTCCATATTTTCAGGAAACAAAAAATGAACCATTTGTATCATGAGAAGATGATTTAGGCAAAAATAATTGTTGCAACAAAAAAAAAAGACTTATGTTCGCATGAATATTCTGTTAGTGATATCTACTACATACAGTTTTTAAAAAAAAGAATACCAACTGAGCCTTTCAGGATACTATATTCATTCAAAACAGTTTTATATAAATTTAACACTTAATTCGGACTCCAATCTTAAAATAAATGTATTCTGACTGAAGTCAAACCATAGTAATATTTTCATTAAATCAGTGATGCAAACAAATTGTACTTGGGCTACTATTTATGTAGCATATGTAAAAACTCAAATGTACTCTTAATTTTGCTTGTCATTGCTTTCCGAGCACAAGCATAATTTGGTCATTTCGCTTCTGTTTGATTTAAAATTAAAACATTGGTTAAAACGGAAGGAAATTTCCCTTTTTGTATTTATGATTAAAGCACAATTTTTTTTTGCGGACAGGCCAAACTCGCCATCGGAATACACATAATGCTACTTTTCGCAATGATATCTTTATTTACATTAAAATTGTATATTTGGATAATATAGTTGATGCTTTTCATTGCGGCTTTCGTACAATACACATTGAAAAGCCGAAGAAACTTATGTACAAACTATAAATATAAATATCGTAGTGAAGTTAGTCCCAAATGACATTAAACAAATGCAGATTAACTGAATATAATTTCAAATATGGCGTGCTGTAGACATCAAAATGAGCTTTATTGACAAATTTAGGAACGAAAGTTATATCAGAGGGCTTCATAAAAAAAATGTGTATGCAGTGACTTGAGTGTTTGAGGAGCTCTTTATGAGGCAAGAAGGATTCCTTAATACTGCCTACAGGGTGATGATGTCCATCCTTTGTTGTCTTTTGCAATAATCTGATCATGCTGTGTGCCGAATAATATGATCTTGATTCTGCGTGATTGATTTGATCCTGCTTGAATGCCTATTTCCTGTTTCATCAGCCTTCCTCCCCTCCTGTTTTCGTCCTCAGGGCCCCCGCAGCCGCACTCTGAAGTGTCACATGTGATGGGAAAACCTTTTTGGGAACGTCTCCTCTCATGCAGGTGTGTGTCAGTGGCACTGAACTGTAAGCGCTTCCTTTTGCAATGCTCAGCCTGTAAAGCGTCCATCTTATTGCATCACGTCTTGTCAGCAGTTGAATCAAAGTGATTTATTTTTGTATTTATTTTTGGTACTGAAATCAGAAGTAGAGAATCTGGACGCATATTTAAGTACCGAAGGGGTCATTTAATGACCTTGTATTTATTTATCTACTTCGTTTCAAAACAAAACATACAGTACCGTAATTGCTTCTTAAATATTTTCTTTTTAAATTAGATTATTAACAGTGGTCTACAAAAACTCCCTGTAGTCATATTTAGCATATTATTCGGTATTCTGACAGCCATTCAAATTTAGATGGGCAGTGAAATTGTACAAACATGCAGTATCATAATGAAAATTTTAGATAAATATTACAAATTTGCAAGTACATGAAAGGTTAGCACAATGCTAATATGCACATTTAGTAATTTGCACCATTACGAAATTATTAGTATTTATTTTTTATTTTTTATTTATTTTTTACATCAAATCATGTGTACCACAATTATTAGCAGCCCTGATGTTAATACTTTTTACTGAAATATTGCAAGCCTTTTATTGTTTTAATATTGCTGCTTATGGCTTTTTTTTTATTTTTACTTGGTCTGAGGAAATATTCTAATATTTTGAGATAGGATATTTGAGTTTTTTTTTTTAAAGCTGTGTAAGCCATAATCAGCAATATTAAACTAATAAAAGGCTTGCAATGTTTCAGTTGATTTGTAATGAATCCAGAATTTATGGCATTTTTGCTTATTTAATTGCATTACAGAAAATAATGGACCTTATCAAAATATTCTGGTTTTATTATTATTATTAATTATTAATAATTCAATCTATGGTGTAATAACCTTATTAATTGATTGCATTTGTATTTTTTATTGTATTTATGTGTGTATAATGTATACTGTATTCAGATATAGACTTAAGTAGTAATTTATTGATGTATAATAAATAAACTAACTTTTGGGACGAGGTGACAATCCACCTTTTCGTCACCAGATGTCGTTGCAGGTCGTAAAAAAATAGAAATAAATAATAATAAGAATTCGAACGCTTATTTAAATGCCACAAGGCACGTCTAGTACTTGATGTTCCGTTCCTTCGAGTGGACCGCGATCACATTCTGCTGGGAGGATTCAAGTGTTCGCCGAGCAGGCTTATGAGGATTTAAGGAACAATGGCAGATGGCGGTCTGAACGCTAAAGACCAGCCGACGTGTTGTGGCAAATAAAGGATCGCTCTTTTATAAGAGAATAATAATTTTAAAAAAAAAGAATAACGGATCGCTCGTGGATCCATGAGCTAGTTGTAAGCTCGCGAGTCCAGTCCAGATCGTGACTGCGCGAGATGTCGCTGTGCGCATGTCGGCCGTGTGCAGCCTGCAGTCATGTGGCCTCTTTGTTTACATGCAGCCACATTGCATTTAGGGCGTGTGTGAAATCGCAACTTCTGTGCTTTCACGATCACACGAACGGATTAAAAAAAACAACAACAAAAAGCGCTCTTTGCTGTCACTCTGCATTGGGGATGACGATGACGGCCGGAAGTTGTTGAAGCATTTCAGGACCACGGCCAGATCCACGACCAGAACAAAAGACGGATTTGCGTGGCTGGATATCAGGGAGCGTCTGTAAATGTACAAATATTGTCACATCAATATCTCGTTTGAATTGCACAGCTTACGTGGGTCCGTCCAGAATTGGAGGACTGTTTATGGTCTGGCTTTTTTTTTGGGGGGGGATACAAATATACCTTCTTTTTTTTTTGCTGATGAAAGAAGAAATTCTAGTCTTTTGGTAGGTTCTATTTTTATTTTTTTTATAGCAATAGAACACAATGTTCTGTGGGCCTTGCTAAATCAGTCAAAATCCAGTTGCTTCAGTGAATATAGCTGGGAGTCAATGAGTTAACATATAGTTAATAAAACAAATGTCTTACCAGTTACAAGGATCACAAATGATAATTGTATTTAAAAGAAAACAAAAAGCTGATTTAAAAGATCTTTTACTTCACATACGTTTTTAGCCCCAATTTTGGAATGACCCACATGTATAATTTCCATGTGCATCCTTCCATTTTTATGCATATACATTTCCTATTAGTAGTTATCTTATTTGTTTTGCATCAATTTGCAACTTCCGCACTTCTTGATATTCTTTATTTGCAATGGATAGATGGATTTTTATCCCCCAAATCATATGGTAGCCATAACATAGTCAGTTGTAGCTCAAATGTTAATAAGATGTGTAAAAACAAAATTGAATGTTTTACTTATTATTTTTCCTCCTGAGGGTGAAGAATGCCTGGACTCGGCGAACGTGCTAACCAGTCATCGGCGTCACTTTGTATTTTTACTGTGTAATATTTATCAATAAATATTTTTCAACATGAAACATCTGTAATTTTGTGTCATTGAGCAATGTTCAGCTTTTGTACATGTACGATTGTGCTTATAAGTTGCCCTAGACTTATTAAATGTGAACTAGTGAGCACAACTGTACTCAGGTATTTACAGTTTACGTTTCATGAAACAAAATAGGACCGTTTTCAGAATGATTTCTGTGCAGTAAAAACCACAACAACATTGCTAGTAGTTTAGCGACGGTCCCTGACGGTTGGCAGGCCCCGCCCACCCGAAGGATGGAGCGAGATGAACAGGGAGGGAGACACCGGCTTACGACGTCAACGGACTACACACGCACACCCACTACACACTCAACACACGCTCAGATCAGAACATCGGACGGGAGAACCGACAGACTGCCAATTCCCCGCGGCCCACTGAAGGAAGGCGAAATATTCCTAATACACATTCACGTTTGTTCATTTTGCTCGTTACATTCCGCTAAGGAAAAGAAATCAGGTGGAAGAGTGGAACGCGTCGCTCCCTCCCGAATGAAGGCTTTGTTTTTAGCGTTACGTTTGGGTTTCTAAAAAAAGAAAGAAAAAAAAAAAGGATTTCAAGAGCTTCTTCCACGATTCAAATGAACTGAATCGTTGAGATTGAACAAGTGTGAGGCGGAAGACAGGAAGACGTCCACTGTTCTGTTTGCGTCGATTCTTTTGCCAAGAGCAGCACCACAGGTAGGATTTGCAACTCTTTCTTTCTTATTGTTCCATCCCAATTTCGTCCGAACGTGTGAAATGAAGTCGCTTTTATTGTCAGCGTCTCTTGACAAAGACTCCACGCACACTGTCATGTTTCTGTCAGGGATTCAAATGTTGTTGTTATGATTATTATTACACAGACGTCAGCATCTGTGAATATGTTTACATCTTACATTTTCGGTACTTTTGTTACAATAATAATATATGAACACAAAATCAAAAATTACAATTGTTGTAGCTACGTGTCACATTAACGTGAATATTTTTTTTCCTATGCTCCCTGCAATAATATGGCATCCACTTTGCATAGATTTGGCAGTAAAGCATCATTAAAGGTCTCTTTGTATGGTGCCAATAGGCTTTATTATCCAACATCACAGCTAAAAGTCAGTGTTGCTAATGTGAGCTCTATACAGTGGCTGGTACAAATACTACTAATGTGAGCAACCAGGAAATGGTTGTAATTTCTGACTAGTAACTGCTATATATTTGTTTTAATAAAACCTCATATATATTTGATTGTTAGTTTAAATCCATGATCATTAATTGCGTCTAAAGGCAAAAATCACAACAATTCTCCAGCCAGTTCTGGAGCTGATGGCACGAGGGGCTTTACAATCCCGTTTGACTGACTTCTCCCATCTGCACCTCCTGTTTGCACCTCCTGTGCAGTGTGAAGTCAAGCCCACAGGCACCTCCTCACAGTCAGCGTGTTTGCGTGTTTCTGCTTCCTCCGCAGACTCTCAATGAAGGAGCCTGACGCAATCAAGCTCTTCATTGGGCAAATACCCCGAAACCTTGAGGAAAAGGACCTGAAGCCCATCTTTGAGCAATTCGGCAAGATTTACGAGCTGACGGTGATAAAGGACAAATACACGGGGATGCACAAAGGTGAGTTGGATGTGCAGCAGCACTCTTCACTTATGTCTGTCATCTCACTTTATATTTGTGGATCACAACATTAGGTGCACATTACAATAACATGCCGTTCAAGATAGTGTCATACAACAAAAATATTTCATCATTATTTTACAATAGCGCTATCATCTTCAAATTTAGAACGTTTGTAAAGCAAATGAACAAATTAAAATCTGAAGGATTTCCTTTGGATGAAAGAGCCACAGGTTGTCAAAGCCGAACTTGCACCGATTTCAGCCGTTTCATCTTCTGAAACGCTTGAAAAATCAACAGGATCGAACGTGATTACGAGACGGCCACTCCACCACCTGAGTACAAACCCATAAAAAAAAATGACATTCTACACCTGCGATGACAGATGAAGTCAAGCTGTCAGGCTAATAATTATCCTCTCTGTCATTTCAAATGCAAATCTGCATGTGGAAATCAGAAGCTTCGTATAAATTCACATCAGCCGTCAGTCAGTCACTCGGGAGACTTGTAGCTCAGGTGCGATCGGTCCTCCGACACCTGTGACACATCTTGCGCTTACATATTTACATATTCCTGATTGGTGGGAACCCGAAAAGGTCCATGAAGGCCGTTAACATACGTACGTTTCGATTCAGTGACGTTTACATATGACGCAGAGCATTTCTATGCAGACAAACTTCTTTTGTGAACTATTATTTTGGTCTTAGTTTCTTACTTTTAATAGACATAAATATTCAACTCACTTCTCAATGTATCTATTTTTAGCATATTTTAGTTTTCTAGCGGTGTCAAGATGGCCTTTAAAACACAACAAATTTTCTGATGTGTGACAGTTGGGAGCCTCGAAATGGAAATCCCACAACATTTTGAAATCACGGATGGATTGGAACAGAATTATTGATCCCAAACGGCCTCCACATTTGGTCGCCATACACGTTAGTGTGCACTTTTTTATTAGGTTTTGCGCATGTTGTCAGCAACTGAAGTTCTCTTGTTTTACATTTAGGGTGTCCAAGCTTTTTGTCCGAGGGCCACAAATTAAAAAAAATAAAAATGTAAATATAAATATCTACGTGAACAGCTTTCTACAAGGCAAATAGTTTGGGATTTTACATGATTTTGGGATGGTCAAGACCATGTAGCCCCCCCCAGAAAATGTAAGCACCTGCACTGCAATTTGTTTCTATTCACCACAGTGTTATGAAGAGAAATATTACTTGTTTAATTGTAAATAGTTCATTTGCATATTTGAAAAGCCACACATTATCTTATCTTATACTCTGCTGCCACCTGCTGGCATTTTTTTGGTAATAACTACCATTGCTTTAAGCGACCTCTTCAGGTCAGAAGCTGCATCAAAGCCTTCTGTGTGCTAGCATTTAAAAAACAACAACAACAAAAAACATATAAATACGTTTTTGGTACGGAAGGACAAAGTATTAAAAAAACGGATATATACGTTTTTGGGATTAAACGAGTTTAATAGAAACAGATATTTTTTCCAAAACAAAATATAGAACAAAACAAAAATAACAATGTATTTCACTCACAGTGTCAGCTATTTTTAAAAACTTGACAAAATCTCTGGAAAAATACATATAACACAAGGACATGATGCTGAGTTCTTTTATAGAATTGACCGCTCACTGTCATTTATTTTGTGTTGATTATTTTGTTGTTGCTAATCAGTTGCAGATTTTTTTCTTTTTTTTGAAGGAATGAAATACAAATTTGAATTGAATTGAATTGAAATGTAATATTGTCATCCCTTGTTCTGTATGTGGCAAATACAAGTGTTGCGTAAGGGGCTTTTCACAATATTATTATAATATATATATTTTTTTTATCTCTTCTCCTATTGTAGTGCACTGTCCTTAATAAAATTGCTCAAGCTAAAACTCATCTGATGATGACGAGCGACGTTTCCAGTAAGCCTGTAAACGGCAAAAGTCCGCAACAATGTGCTGGCTAAATCCGCATCACATGACACGCCCCCATAACTGACACGAGCGCACGAATTTGACATTCAAATGACGCGAGTTTGAACATTTGCTGATTTTTCCAGGATGCGCCTTCCTGACGTACTGCGCACGCGAGTCGGCCCTCAAAGCCCAGAATGCATTGCACGAGCAGAAGACGCTGCCGGGGGTGAGTGCTGCCGTTGTCTTGTGAAAAAAAAAAAAAGAGTCAGACAGTCTCAGTGTGACGCAAGGGGAAAACTAACCAAGTTTGACTTGCACGCCTCAACTTCCCCTTTAGCAGATCGTCTCCAATCAAAGGTCACGTTTCCGCGAGGCTTATGTTTTGTCTCCCGTTTTCATGCGTATCTCTTTCAACGTGGCTCCTCCTTCCGAATTTGAATGGAAAGTGTCGCTATTAGCATAGCCGGGCAGCAGGTGCGCCAACATCTCTAGAGCGAAATATGACGTGACAGCCACGTCTCTATAATAAGCCGCTATATGAGAGACGAGGCGACGAGGCGACGAGGCGAGGGATGACTGAGTGCGCGCCCAACTTGCATTTGCTTCCTCTTTTACGAACAAGACTTTATAGCCCCGCCCCCCAGCCCCGCTTTGTTTCCTTTTTGTTATTTTGGTGGGAATTGACATCCTTCACTTCTTTATTTTTTTCCAACCGCTCGTCAAAGATTTGTTCATTGACTCATGTAAAATAAACATGCATGTCTATTATGTTATCAACACATGAATTTCAAACAGGATTTTACACATGGTCCATGTAAAAAATAATAATCATAAGGTATCCTGCTTTATGTTATATTGGACTTGTAAGTTGTGTTCCTTAAATCCAAGTGGCTATAATTGGACATTTTGAATTTTTTTTTTTTAATCTAGTGTTTTATAAAATAATTATAAATGAAGGCTAAGTTCTATGTATTATTTTTCTTAATGATGAAAAATACATGTAAGTGCAATTTAAGGGACATTCCCGTCATATATTGAAAACAAATAAGAAAAGCAAGCCAAATTCATGCAAATTCAGATCAAAGAATAAAATTCCATATGAAACTTATTGCATGTCTTTGCAATATGCAAATTGCATGGGCCAATATTGCTATATTGATATTTTTTCGATATATTGTGTGTATGTATGTATATATATATTAGAGCTGTCAAACGATTCAATTTGAATCAGATTAATCACAATCCTTGAATTTTGATTAATCGCTTAGTAAAAAGGCTTTTTTTTTTTTATCAACATTTTTTGCCCGCCAAATTTAAAAGCATTTGTTATGTGTTAATTTTTTCAACATTTAATGTCATGAGGATGTCTTGAAAATTTCTGATCCAGTAATTAGTTGCATCATTTAAAAATGGAAAAAACGACCCCAATATTTTGACACGAACAAATATACGCAAACATTTCTGAAAATGTTTATTGCTAAAAATTTAACGTAAGCATCCGCTGTCAAGCTCAAGGATCATCTGTGTCAAATTCAACTTGGATCTCAATGTATTCACATCAAAGTTTTCATTTTTGAAATTCTTTGCAGGATTATCCACCCCCCCCAAATAGCTTCCCGATTTCCATTCAAGCTTTAAACATGGTGTCACGTCCCACATTGTCCACTCAGCAATAATGAAAAACAAACCAGGATGTTTTTGGAGTTGACTTCAACTTCAAATGTTATTATGATGGAAATAAAGTTGAGGTATATGCAAGCTGGTGGGTCTCTGTGAAGGTGTACATTAAATGACGGATGATCCAATTTAGGATGATTTCACCTTGGTGGGGGTGTGTATATTTTGCAACTTGGGGAGTGTTATTGTGAAGGGAGGCCACTTCCTATTTTGGTATCTTAGTGACAGTTTGACAGGGCAGCCTGCTAGTATGCTTGTGACAAAACTAATCCCATTGTTAGCGTGACAGTAGCGTGACCTTCCTGACCTCTTGTAGGGGATCAGCAGCCCCCCCCCCCCCCCCCCCCCCCTCATCCTCTCCCCCGCTTGCCTATCTTTTTTTTTTTTTTTTTTTTACTCTGCCAGCCCAAAAATCTCCGCAACAAGCTTGTGTGCTCGCCAGTCCCCAGCCCGTCTTTATCTCTGCTTAAATAAAGACAAAAGCGTCTTATTAGCTCAACACGGGCCTGACCTCCCCAGTCCTGCTCCCGGCTGTGGCGTAATTGTCATCGAATTGCACCTACGCCGCCCAAGAATAATGGACTCCGACGTCTCGTGGCCAGACCTGCTCAAAAAAGAAAAAAAAATGCAATTACAGGACGGAATATAGACTAAGAATATTGATACTGTTTTTTCTTTGCTGGAAAATAAGAGAATGCATTCGTCGCTATTGAACTGATTTCAAGGAAGAAAGTCAAATCTCATCGTTTTAACCCTTTGTGTCCTTTGACTCAGTCCAGCCGTGACGCGGCCTGCCAGCGTGCAAAACGTACGTTGAGCGTACATTAAGAGAAGCCATCATTGAACAGCGACGACATTTGTCACACGCATTGTCTCATCTCGTCTCCATTACAAAGGCCGTCATCAGAAGACACTTAAGTGAATTAATATTTGCTGCAATGACCCGCTCTTCATTTGAAATGCAGTCGCCGTTTGATCACGTGACGGGCGAACGCGTGTGCGAACGGGGGGGAAGGGAAAGTGGGCAGGTGTTCGCGCGAACACGGTTTCACGGGGGTTGTGTTGCTTTTTGTGTCATGTGCAGACATCCCAAAGCAAAATCATTGATAGACGGAAGTTGTATTATTCGATGGCTTGGTGGTGTGAGTGCGTTTGAGCTCGTCCATGGGAGAGCTAAGAGCCGCATCCGGGTGGAACGGGTGACTAATTGTGACATGTAGTCAGCCATAAGCATCCAGACAGAGCAGGGGGGGGTTATCAATAGTCTAGAATAAATGCCTAATTATAGCGCAGACTTTTTATAGCACGATGTGACTATATGCTGATTTTGAGGGGGAGGATGTCACAATTTGTGTATGTGAAGACTCTTGTGTTCACAGAATTACATTGTTTGGACACTGTTTTGCATTCCAACCAGATTTAAAAAAAAAGAAAATCCATAGAATGCATAACAAAACGTTGCCCTGAAACAACCTGTGACGAATGTAGAGGAAGTGGACTCAGATGTGAATCTAAATAACACAATCATTTATTTTGATTATTATTAATTCAATCTCTGGTGTAATAACCTTATTTATTGATTGATTGAATTATTTTTTATTTTTTATTTTATTATCTGTTCTTATTGCTGCTGGATATGTAAATTTCCCAGAGGGATCAATAAAGTCAAGTCGAAGTCTAAAGTGACAAAAGTCTCAGACTTGCCTGCATTTTGACTCAGGGGCCATTTTATAGCGGCCCTCGGCATATGCAAAACAACTTTTGGCACAGCCAACATTTGTAGAAACTATTTCAAACTAAAATAGAAATATTTTTCTTTGTAACATTTCAAATAAAACGTATTTATACGTTTTTGGGAGCAAATGAGTTAATGACAATTTTCTATTCTTCAATTCTTCAAATTTCTTGTGCCTGTTCATAAAATGGCCACGATAGGTCGCAAGGACTAACACCTTGAAATATTGGCTCGAAACGATACATAATATCGGCTCTCGCCCATTCCACGAGTCATTTTTCGCTTTCACTTGTATGTTATTAGTGATGATGATCGTTTGCTACATGAATCTGAATCCTTCGCATGTGTGAATATACGGATCCAAACAGCAGTTGGCAAAAAAGAAAAAAAAGCAGCGTATTTCTGAAGGCTGTACACGGTATGTGAATTCAAGTGAAATTGGGCAAACAAAAGGGGGGGGGGGGGGGGGGCTCCGTGCTGGAAATGATGAAATATTTGACAAAATGAACAGCGGGTTGCAATATGGGTGACGGGTGGGGGGGGTTGTACGTGCATTGAGGCAGTGTGTTTATCAGCTTAAATGCAGACATCTGTTACTGAGAAATCGTGTTTTTTTTGGGGGGGGGGGGTTGTTTGATTGTGTGCGCATGCAAAGGATTCACACAAAAGTGGAAAGGGGGATGCGGTGGTCTCTTGGAACTTTGGCATTAGGCCGGCAATGTAAAAGTGCGCATTGCACGGTGGCGTTATCATGGCATAAAGACGGTCCAATTGAAAATGAGCAAAGTTATCTGCACTCGCATACTGTACTCGTGTGAGGGAAATCTGTCCAACACTCCCGTTCTGTTCCCTCTCTGCTCCACTGACTCGAGTCAAACGGCAGCTGACATGAATATTGAACAGGCTGAAGAGATGATACTTGTCTTTTATTAAGGAAGTTATTTTTCATTGCTGTTTGTTTACAGGCTGGCACTCAAAATTGCGTCCTACTGCTACAACTAGTACAGAGGACGACTCGCTCTAAAGTATATTTGCACTGATTAAAACGTAAACAGTGAAAGACTTGGCCATGTCATGTGATGTCATTTGAAGATCAATTCAGGTATGACAGCTCTCACTCTACCATCAAAATACAACAAAGCTGTACACTGATTAAAAAAATAAATCATAATAATTAAAAAAAAAAGTCATATTTAACCGAGTCAAGTTTTGTTTTTTTTTTTGCTCGGATATTCTAAGTAAAACTTCAAGTAGTGTTTGAGTACATTTTACCAGTTTATTAAAAAAAAATAAAAAAAATACTCAAGGGTTATGGAACCCACAACCTTCAGTTTGTGTGACAGCCACTCTACCACCTGAGCCATGCCGCTTCTACTGTGTGTTAGTATATTGATGTCAGGCCGATTGCAGTGTGAATACTTGTGCCTCCAACAGAACCGTTTTTTGGTCAAGAGTGGCACGGCTCAGGTGGTAGAGTGGCAACCTCCCAAGTTTGAGCAGGAGTTTGTTTTTCAGCACTTTTTTTTTTTAAATAAACTGGTCAAATGTACTTGGAATTTCTGAGTAAAAAAAAATTACTATTTTTTTTCAAGTAAATATTACTCTATATATTATTATTAAATATATATATGACTATTTTTTTTTTTTTAAATGCAGTGATATATTATCTGGTGCCATGTGTGCCCTATTGCGTGCCAATCATCAAAAAACTCCATCCGGTTTCTCCAGATTCCTTTTTGTCCCCTTTTTGTATGCCTTTAAAACCGGATCTGATTTTGATTTTGGACGTGCGTCGACTCAGCGGCGCAGCAGCTTTTTGACGCTCCAGACCGACTCGAGTGATTGAATATTATCGAACTGCGCGCTGACGAGCTGTCAGTCTGCTTGATATCTGCCGTTTGTCACAGGAGCCGGATTCACGGCGCCGCTCGTTTCTTCCGCGTTTGCGCGTGCAACGATAACGAAAGCGTTTTCCACACTTTTTTTTTCCAACCTTTTGTAACATGTTTTCTATTTCTATTTTCATATGTGAACGTATCCGTTTCCACCTGTGCCTTTCCTCATTCTCCCTCGAGTGCGTCGACGAGGATGCAAAAAAAGCGGCGGAGACTGGAGAGGAAGCGAAGGCGGGGGGGCAGGTTGATTACGGTCGCAGGTCTCGTTGCCTGGAGACAGCTGGGACGAGGGATGCCAGGTTGCTAAGCGACCCGGCGCGATGCAATGGCCAGCCGCCGCTATGCGAGTGGAGGGAGGGCGAAGAAGAAGGAAAATTGTCTTTGTGCCCCACAGCCCCGCCCCTCTAAACACCCCCACACACACACACAAGTCTGCCTCCGCGCTGTAAATGTTCTTGAAAGAGCAAAAGCGATGCGCTGATATATTAGCCATTCACAAGCAAAATTGAAGAGAATGGAGGCGAGAAAGATGCGGAAAGGAAAATGTCACCATTCATACAATCTCAACCGCATTTCGGCTGCCCGACAGCATGAAAATGTATTTTTTATTTGGGAGCAATTTTATTCCCTTCGCGCGTACGGACAACGTTTGCTGATGATGTATTATCACAAATGTGATTGGATAATCTATGGATTTAATATGTGGTAATCCCCCAAAATCCTGATGTCACATGTGCCCAGTTGTGAGAGGATGCCAAAAGATGGAGCGCGGATGAAGGTGTGCCGCTGACGAGCTGTTGATATTTTTGTAAACAAGCCGTACGGCGGAGGGGAGGGCGAGGTAGCAACAGGAGGAGGAGGAAAAGGTTGTAAAAATCTGCTCTCAAGGCTAACATTCAACAGGCACGTTTCTTTTCCTCCCCTCCATTTCCGCGCCAATCTGGTCCCTCCATCTCCCGACCCATAAACGCTCCTTTTTGTCCCTGTTCATTTGTCTCTCATCTCCTCCGTGTGCTGTTTACCTGATCGGGGCCCGGTGGTGCTCGTCGCAGGTGTTGTCATGGCGATGGCCAATGCGAGCGAGGTGAGCCGTCCGAGCGAGCCCGGGGGCCGGTTGCCGTGCCGATCTGGAGTGGCTCGGCACTCGATGGCCTCCGCTGCTCGCTGTCGTCCCTCTCGTTGATCGAGCGGGGCCATCTGCCGCCGTGCCGCTCTTATCTCTGCCATCGCGGCCTCGCTGTTTGTCTTTGTTGGCCACCGCCAGCGTTTAAACACGAACGCTGCAGATGATCACGTCACGCTAATTTCGTTCCGTTTCGCCATGCTTGTTTTGTTTTTCATTGTCTTTTTATTAGGGCCCCGGCCGATTATCGGCGCCGATATTTGGCATTTTGACAAATATCGGCATCGGCCATGTTTTGAATCTGAAGGCCGATAAAGCTCACTGAGCAGGGGATACTTGCGAACGTAGCGAATTTGGGGTTTTCATCAGGATTTGTAAGATGTTCGCAGTCAGTTTTTATTTGTCGTAAACACATTTGGAACATATTCACACAATTTTTCACCGCAAAAATCTTTTTGAAACGTTTTTACGAACCCTAACAAAAACCCCAAATGAGCTACATTCACATGAATTTGTTACTCAGTGAGAAATTATATATAGTTTGAAAGAATTCCCCCCCCCTCCCCATTTTACTGCAAATGAATATCGGCTTGAAATATCGGTTATCGGCCAACTTGACTACAAATAATCTGTATCGGTATCGGCCTTGAAAAAAACATATCGGTCTATCACTACTTTTTATAGATAGAATTCAAATGAGCTATGATCAGAGCCACGTCGCCCCAATAAATCAATGTTTTGCTTACATTATAGTGGTGATAATGTGAATAATAATATTGTTTTTTATCATTATTATCTTATTAATGCTCTTGTTATGCAATAGCCAAGTATTTGCAAAATGGTCCACATGAGATCAATGAAGAGATATGGACGATATTGGACAGTTGGACTTCATTTGTCGTTTTGAAATTTCTCCATAAATCGCCTCTCGTTTCATTTTCCAAGCGGCACAAAAGTCGTCCGTTGCAAGCCGGCGACGCTTCCTTGTTCGTCCGGCTGCTCACTCTCGACCAATGACGGCGTGGAAGTCCAACCCAACACACGCTTAGGACCGCCCCCTCATTTGTAGAACATTTCACCTTGGCAATACGGCCCAAAACTGCCAAAATAAAAAAACATAAAAATGACTGGATAAATAAATGACTAAATAAATGAGTCAATGAATGAAGGAATGAATAAATGACTACATAAACAAATAAATAAATAAATAAATAAATGAGTAGAAGTGAAAATAAAAACAGATATAAAAAATATAATTAAAATATATATATTTATGTATATATATTTTTTGCTCTTTATAATTCCATTTATATTTATTTTTCTGGATAGAATTTTCAATGATATATTTTTTTAAACATCCATTTTCATTTTCAATTTAGTCATTTATTTATTTTGAATTTTGGCAGTTTTGGTCCTCCATAAAAAAAAAGTACCCATCCTGATGAGTTCAAATGGGTTAAAGCTGTCGTCAAAAATAATGCAAATTTTATTACCAATGTTTTCTGACAAGACAATAAAAGAGGAAACAAACTTCATCTGTTTGTATTTACACCACATCTTCCTGATGTCGTAGCACATTTTAAATTGTTTTCACTGCATATTGTATCAAATAGTATCTTTTCATTTCAGTGTCATAGTATACATAATTTACACATGTATATAAACTGTATATCAGTGCATGTAGTTCATACACAGTGATGATGAAATACTTGCTGTCATCTCTGCAAGTCTTATTGGCCGCTGACCTCTACCAATGGCAATCTATTTGTGCAAAGCAAACATCAGCTAATGAAATCTGCCAAACCAAAAAAAATTCAATAACATGAAATTGCTTTACGCGTAATTTACTGACTGTAAATTCTTGTGACATAGGCTTATGTTTCATAGCCTATCGCATCTTCAGATTCATGATGTGAATGTTGTGAATGTGCAAAATACGTTACAAGATCACATTTGTGTGTTATGGGTCGTCGTCGAGGCGGTAACCATGGCAGCCACCAGAATCTCCGCATGCGACTATAATGTCCTGTCACGCAGCTTTTAAGTTGCGCGGCTCAAACGCAACGCGAGCTAATTGATGTGGAAGCAAGCGGTGGGCAAGCAGACAATTGGTCGAAGCTTTTAAAAGATCCCACCAACAACAACAAACAACACCGCATGGAGCTTAATTGAAATTCACCACATCGGTCTGTGACTGTTCCGATCCACACGGAAGAAATACAAAGGCCGTAAATGGCAGACGTACTCGCAAATACCTGCAAGGGTGACGCGGTGCTGTGACGTACAAATAAAGCATGCCGGTAATTACCGATGCAACACGGTACAAAACTAATTGAGGTGGCCAGAATTCAGTCTTAAAAGTGAGATTCACTCCATAAATTAGGATTTTCAAATGGAAGTTAGCATGTTGTATCAAAGTGCTACACACGTCTCGATGATCCTGGCTGCACAACAACATGAGGACCAAAAATGACCACATAAAAAGTCAATACATACATACATTTTTAAAAAGTAAAAATAAACACAGATATAAAAAAATTAAATACAAAAAATAAAGAGAAATGAATATATGTAAAAGTAAAAATAAATAAATAAAAAATGAGACAAAAAAAAATCTAAATAAATAAAAAAAACGCTGTGCTCTCATATTTATTTAATGCGTCGTAAAATGTTATTCAAATGAAGGGGCGGTTCCTAAATGTGTCTTGAAGGTGAACTATTCGCCTATTGGTTGATTGATTGATTGGTCAGTCGACGTCGGACTCTCGGGCCGTTCCACAGCAAGTGAGAATTCACACGACACAAAAGAAACAATGGAACTTGTTGTTGCCTGGCGTTACGGAGACATGCAAGTGCGTCGGGTCAATGCTTGCTTGGGAAATATTTTATTAGCATTCAGCTTTCAGCATTCCCACGCAATTTCTGCAGAAATGTCACTTTGTCTAGTTAATTGCAGTATCATTTTAAAACTTTCCCCCGACAGCAACTTTCCCCTTCCCGACTAATTGGTGCAATCAATGGGACCCCCCTCAGTGAGGAGACATAAGGGCCCCTTGCAGCAGGTGTTTGGAGTCCCGAGCAGTTGTGCATGTGCTTGGTCCTGGAGGCCCAGAGCGATCAATAGTGTCTCCTGGTGACCGATCACAGCGGATTAAGCAGTGACACAAGATCAGAGAGTGGCGGAAATGTCACCAGCTCCATAATTAAGACCTTCATTAAGACGCAGTTAACAGAGTGGCACTCTGCTACATGCATAACCACCACCACCAAATCCCCCCAACACAAACACACTTCACACATGCGCACACACATCCCCATCTTCCTGCCTTGTCTCCATATGCTCCATTCAATCCCTCAATCTGCACTTCTCCCTTTAAACCCCCTTCTGTTTTTTTTTCCCTTTTTAGCGCAACACCCCCTTTCCTATTTTGGGCTCGTCATATTTGAAAGACGCTCACGTGCAATTTCATATCGGTCTTGAATAAATAAAAGAGGCGTCAATTGTGGAGGGAAAGATACATTCAGACGCTTGATGAAAAAGCAAGTTTAATCCTGCTTTGTTGTGCCCCGCCCCCTTTTTCCGGTCAATCTTTCATTTCCATTTCCATTTGCTCCGCCCACCCAATAACTCCGCTACGACTCATCTTTTTGCCTCTCTGTCAGGCTCGGAATATCTTGGCTGGCGTCTGATGCCGCATGCTCCTGTAATCCAGATTAGCCGGCGAGTGTTCTTAATCTCATCACTTGCCCAATCCTGCGTGGGTGGGTGTGCTTTTCCTGGTTTTGGCGCGATCTGTGGGCGGAAGCAACGGTAGACTTGGGATTAGAGGGGATTCTGAGAGAGAGTCATTGGAGGGAAGGTAAAGCGGAAGAGCCTTCAATAATACACTCATGGGAACACTTTATTAGGTACACCTAATAACATTTCATATGTCAGCTGTAGCGCTCAATTTTGATTGAAATTACAGTAGTCGTCCTCACCTTACCTTTTTCATATAGCCAAAAATGGAAATAATTGGCCGTCTTTGTGACTACAAACTACAGCCACAATAACAAATACATACACTATATTATCAAATAAATACAAAATCATTTATATGCCCAATATGTAGGTGTACCTAATGTTGTGGCCACAGGTGGAGTGTACTGTTAATTTTAACCGCCATTTTTAAATTTAGACTGTTTTATAGTCCAATTTTAGTCACGCTTGTTCGTTTTTATCACAGTTAGTCAACCTCATCCCATTTTTATTTAGTTCATTTTTAGTCGATTATAAATCTAGCATTTTAATCTTTTAGTCCAAGAAAACATCATTTTATTTGTCTAGTTTTAGTCAATAAAAACTGTCAACAAATGGCTCCATGCTATGAGCTAGCAAATTAGCCAGCATCAGTTAGCATTATTTAGTCCATTTTTAGTTGACTATAAATCTAGCATTTTCGTCTTTATTTTAGTCCAAGAAAACACAATTTTATTCGTCGAGTTTTAGCCAATAAAAACTGTCAACAAATGGCTCCATGCTATGAGCTAGCAAGTTAGCCAGCATTAGTTAGCGGTCGGATTAACATTATTGTTGGAACATTATAGCCGTTGGATTCATGTTAAGTTATACCAATAATATATATATTTTTTTTTTTCAACCTTCACTGTGAATCCACTTCCTGTCAGTCTATGAAAATTCCATACTGATATAGTCCCAGTTATTGTTTATTACTGAGGGTTTTAGTCTAGTCTACTTTTATTCCGGTGAAAAATTTGTGTTGATGAAATAATTTTTGTTTAGTTTTCGTTGATGAAATTAACACCAGTGTAGTGCTAAATTCAAAAAAATAAAAATAAATCATTTTGTTGGACTCTCATCATGTTTGAGCATCGAAACTGACCGCATCACATGTTTACTTGCTTCCAGATGAATCGTCCAATCCAGGTGAAGCCAGCAGACAGCGAGAGTAGAGGGGGTAAGTAAGAGGCACCTGTGCAAAAAAAACAAAACAAAACAAAAAACACGCACACATGACATTTTTTTTCTACACCTTTATTAGGCTAGCAGTAATTTTTTTTTTTTTATTACTTATTTTTTTTACAACGCTGGAGTTAAAATGGTTTATTTTTATTTTTATTTTTTTCTGCTACCTGTTTATGTTTATATGTTCAATAAACAAACATACAATTTGTTGATTCTAAGAAAACTACAATTAAATATAATATAGCTATGAATAATTTGGGATGGGCGAGTACCTTATTTGAAGGTATCGGGTACTCGCAACAGCAGCTGATACCAATATTGGTCGGATGAAGTTGTATAACCACATTTCATTTCCGACTTATTATTTAAGTATTATTTATGTATTATTATTTACTGTTATTTATGAATGATTTCATTTCATTCCTTTATTTTAATTCATTTTATTGGGTTTTCTATACAAAATATTTTATGAATAAATACAAAAATGCAAAAATTGCCATTAATTTCATGCAATTTTAAGGAATGGGATTGGTATCGGTATCGGCGACTACTCAAGTGGGAAAATATATAATCAAAAAAAACAAAACATGTAATATGTACTGTAAAATTGTTTTTATGTCAATGTCAGTGACTCACATTGACAGGTTCATTTTCCTGACTTCGCTCCTGGCTGTGTGTTAAATAGGTGTACCTAATGTTGTGACTGGTGCGTGTATTTTGACATTTTATCTTGATCGTAAGTCACCGCTGACGTTCATTCATCTGCTTCAGTTTCTGCTTCCTTCACATGCTGACTCACTGTCACATTACCGGGATGCAAACACACTGTGCCACCTTATGATTTTCCTTATTTGACACAACACAACTCAGTACACTGAACCAGTGAATTATGTTAGCGCTCTGAACAATTTCATGTACAGTACAGTACAATAAAAAAAAAAAAAAAAATGGCGACTGAGTTGTGGGGAATGAGCCAAAACATGTCCACACGTGACGTCAGCCAACGTTTTCTGTCAAATCTCAAGAGCCACTGCCAGATGCTGTTAGTGTGTTTTGATATGCATTTGCGTTACTGCCCTCTGGTGGTGATTTTTAAGTATAGCAGGCGGTCACAACATTAGGTACACTAATACTGGTGTCTGAATTCTCGTTTGTTTGTTTTTATGAGTGATTGAGCCTTCCAGATGTTACTGTAATAATGTAATGATGTAATCAAATCTAATAACAGATCCAAACCGAGATTTTATTGATTTTATTTTTTGAAAATAAAACATTTGACTCCATCTTTTCTCATTGACTATGTCCAGCTTCCACTCATATCATCTAATCATATTATTGCTGTGTTCTCTCTCCTCTCGATATCATCCTTCTTCCTTAGAAGACAGGAAGTTGTTTGTCGGCATGCTGGGAAAGCAGCAGACGGACCCGGACGTGCGCAAGATGTTTGAACCCTTCGGCAGCATCGAGGAGTGCACGGTGCTCCGCGGGCCCGACGGGACCAGCAAAGGTAAACGACTTCCAAATCGGGGGAAGGGCGCATGATGACCGTTGTGCTGTTTCAAAACACATCAAAAGTTGATGCTTTCCCGTTTTTACAATGCGAATTAAAATGATGGCAGAGTGACGTCCGAGCTACGAGAGTTCAAATCCAGCCTTTTGTCCTCACATGAATGAGAGTGACGAGCGTGCGTAACAATGCGAATGATATTTGCCATGTAAATCAAAGTGCGACGACAGTTCAAACACGGATGCAACGCGTCTGTTGCCTGAGGCATGACTAATGGTGCAATACGGTTTTTTATGGGTCATTGCTTAATGACGCGAGCGGCGGTTTACTGGCTGTGATTGATGAAGCAATGAATGTTTCCTGGACCATGTTTAATGATAGCGAGGTTACCGATGAATTGAAGGCGGCGCCAAAATGTATTTTTGAAACGGACGTATCATTGCGTGTGAGGTTTACGCTTTTTTTTCCTGTTCTAGGGTGTGCATTTGTCAAGTTCCAGAGCAACGTCGAGGCCCAAGCTGCTATCAACGCTCTGCATGGCAGTCGTACTCTACCAGTGAGTAATTATTATTACAATTATTACAAATAACATATACGGTATATTTTTTTTTCATTATAATTATATATATATATATATATATATATCCATTCATTTTCTTGACCGCTTATTCCTCACTATATATGTATGAAATAATTGTAAATATATTTTATTATTATAATTATTATTATTATAATATAAATATATTATTATAAATTGAAATAACATATTTGTAACAGTCTTACGGTTTATGAACCACTCTAAAGTCAACTTTATTTATCAAGCACTTCAAAACAAGCATCGTTGTATTACAAAGTACACGAAACAGAAGTCGGCCATGCAGTAAAGAATGCGATAAATGAAACAAGTACAAAACATTGTAAGTATACAAAATTACGAGGAATAAACTTGCAGATTTGGGACCTTATAAAGTGGCAAATTTGCAAGAAAAGCTCGCAGGTTTGTGACACAAATACACAAGAAATACACTCGCAGATTTATGACCTGAAAAAAAAACCGTACAAAATTACGAGCAATATAAACTCGCAGATTTGTGACCTTATGAAGTGGCAAATTTGCAAGAAAAAGACTTGCAAACATACGATGAATAAACCTGCAGATTTGTGGCAAATTTGTGAGAAAAAAAAACAAACAAAAAAACTTTCAAATATACAAGAAATAAACTCAGACTTTATGGCATTATAAATGGCAAATTTGCAAGAAAAAGAACTTGCAAATATACGAGAAATAAACTCGCAGGTTTATGACATGAATGGCAAATTTGCGAGGGAAAAAAGCTTTCAGATTTGTGAGAAACAAACTCAGAAACGTGCAAAAATGACATAAAGCGTACTCAGATGTTTGTGCAAATACTTTTTTCAAGTAAGGATTTAGATAGTGGTTGCTTTAGCAGAGATGAACCATATTGCAAAACTGCAACTTTATTTCTCGTAAATTTGTGAGTTTTTTTTCCTGGGATATAAAAAAATACTTATATGTGGCTCTTATATGCCGTCAGACATTTTTTTTTTTGTTCTTGTTCTTTCCTTTTCCTTAGGGAGCTTCATCCAGTCTGGTGGTAAAGTTTGCCGATTCGGAGAAGGAGCGGGGGCTTCGGCGAATGCAGCAGGTGGCCTCTCAGCTGGGAGTCATCAGCCCCATGACCCTGCACCTCGGGGCCTACAACGCCTACACGCAAGCTGTGAGAAACGCTCCAGTTTGGTTTCACACTTGAAAAAGAATTGAAGTTTTCAAGTCGGAGCTCAAACCAGCCGATAATAAGAAGCAATGGCGATCTCTTTAACCCCGCCCCAGTTGATGCAGCAGCAGGCGCTGGTAGCCCAGTCCGCCTACCTCTCGCCTGTTGCCACGGTGGCGGCCGTTCAGATGCAACAGCTGGCCGCCCTCAACCCCAGCAGCATCATCGCCACCCCCATCGCATCCATCACCCCCTCCTCAGGTAACCCGAGACGAGACGAGACGAGACGAGACGAGACGAGACGAGACGAGACGAGACGGCTGGCGCGGACGCTCGTGCGTGATTACGTTTCGGCTTGACAGTCGGATGGTGTCCAAAGAAACAAAATCGTGCTCATGTCAACCCAAAGATTTGCTTGACACCCACCAGTCTTAACATCAAAAGGATACTTCACTTATTTCGCCCACTGAATTTGTTCAGTACCTGTTCACATTCATCATAACAATACACGCAGAAAGATAAGAAAATAACGACAAGACATTGAATCACAAATCTAAAAGCAAGGGCTCAATTAGGATTAAACATTTAGAATAAAAATATCACATGGTAACGTCACACAATTGAATTGCTTTTGAAATTCCAAATCTGTGTTTACTATACATTAAATATTGCACTTGATGAAATTAATTAATGGAAATTCACAACATTTTGTATGTTTTGAGGATTCCTCAGTTTTCTATTTTACTATTCACAACACTCTCATAAGCTGTAGTCAATAAATTATTTTTATATTATATTTTAATCTAAAATTATATCACAAGTTATGCTGAACCGATGTTAGTTTTTTAATATGTAATTTGGTAGTCTTACGAGATAAAGGTGACTTAGCAATTTAATTGTTGTCATTAACTCATTTACTCCCAAAAATGTATAAATGTGTTCTAGTTTAAATATTGCCATGCTCCCAAAGACGTAGTTATACGTTTTTTTAATGTTGTTTTTTTTATGCTAGAGCATACAGAAGGGTTTGATGCAGCCTCTGAACTGAAGAGAATGCTTGAAGCAATAAAACGGCCAGCAGGTGGCAACAGAGTATAAGAGATCGACCGGGGTCATGTTGCAACAAGCTGTTTTCCCACAGTTTTAAACACATTTGCGAATAATGATGAAACTTAGCTATATTCTAATGCTAATTGCTGCAAAAACAGTAATGGATAGAAATCCTTTTTTTTTTTCCCTCATGAAAGAAGAGACTCTAATCTTTCTTTTTGTAGGTTCCATGTTTTTTCTAGCAATGGAACACAATGCTTCATCCAGTAGTTGTTTCAATTCACTCCGAACTGCATTTTGACCTTTTCCTGATGCAAACGTGGCATTTCTGTATCTGAAATGCTGTGTACAGGTACCAGCACTCCACCCTCCATTGCCGCCACACCTGTTCCTGCTCTGCCTCCGCCAATCGCAGTGAGCAGCTACCCGTCCGTGGCAGCGCCACCCAATGGCCAATCAGCAACAGAGGCCCTGTACACCAACGGGGTCCATGCCTATCAAGGTACTGCACGATCATACATGCTCGTCTCTGATTGTTTTGGGGGTTTTTTGGACTCTCATATGCCACAGCGAGAGCGTAATTAAGAGCAAATGAAAGGAAGCGACGGCGCCGCGCACTATTTGGAGCCGTGCTGACGCGATTTGGTGCTGATGTTTTTGTGTCACAGCTCAGAGTCCTGTGCTGGACCCCCTGCAGCAAGCTTACACGGGCATGCAGCACTACACAGGTGAGGCGCAGTCAACAGTCATTCCACAGGTGCATCACGTGGAAAATGTTGTCTTCAAGAAAACCTTTGCTGCCTTAAGAGCCATTTTAGGCCAAATCAAATAAACAAACGAGCGTCTGGAACCGCAAAACATTTCAAGATGTTCGGGTTCGTCTAATCTACTGCGGGCCCAAAAACTAATAACCACAACATCAAAATATGCAGCATCCAACACTTTGACAGTCATTGTCTTCTACTTTTTCTTTTTAGTTTTTGGATTTGTTTTCATATTTTTGGAGTTTTCTACCTGTTACAATTTCTGACATTTTTTTGGCAATTTTATGGACATATTACGATCATTTTCTGCTTCTCTTCTTCCTTCTTTTAAGGGCTATTTTTGGACATTTTTTTTTTGCCAGCAAATTTCTGACATTTTTGGCAATTTTGTAGACATTTTATGGTCATTTTTAGGATATTTTTTTCTTTTTTGGGGGGACATTTTAGAGTTACTTTTTGATTTTTTTCTGCCTTATTCTTTATAATAAATAAACAAATAATTTTCTGACTTTTTTAGAAATTCCAAAAATATTTTATGGTAATTTTTTTAATTTTTTTATTATTATTCCAAATTGTCTTTAAGAGCAATAAGTCAGGTCTTTCATGAATGTAAGAAAATACTTTTTTCAATTTATGTGAACAGTCATTAATTTGGTCTTTAAAATTCAATTTTCTTCAGAATTTATGGGGGAAAAGAGCTACATAAAATAATCCATTCAGGGTTTCATGAATCCATATAGGGCTTAAAAAGGAAAACCAATTTGATAATTGATTATTCGATTGATTGATTTATTGATTGATTTATTTTAAAGGCCAGCCCTCGTGTTTCGTCGAATGTAAACAAACACATTTACATGTATTTTATGTGTTAAATGCCTCATGGTTGTAATGAGGAGGAAAAAATAGATGTTATTTGTGTATTTCAAATGTACAGTGCTCTTCTTTTGTACCCAAATATGAAATGGGAAATCTTTCTGGCTCTCCCTCCCATTTTACGCAGGATGTGTGACCTGAATACAAAACCCTCTTATGTAACTTCATAAACGACTGCCAAACAACCTGTGCATTGCCCCATTTCCGGCAAACTCTTGTTCAAAGTAGACATCCACATTCTTTTTTCTTTTTTTTTTTCATATTTAAATCAGATTTAAGTAGCTTTGTATTCATTTAAACAAAGATTTGATTTTCTTTTGTCAAAATACAATACTTTTTTTTTTTTTTTTGGTAGCAGTTTGGTCTGTTCTAATTGTGGGAATGCTGAAAGCATTATTCGGATTTGTATTTTTTTTGCCGAGAAACAACTCCCGCATAATACATCTGATTTACACCGTTCAAATTTCAACTTGCTTCAAAAATTCCCGCATTCCGGGGTATATATATCGTCTGATTACTTACAATTTGACGTGAAATATCAACTTTTCCCCATTCATTTTCAATGGGACTGACATTGAACTTTTTCCAAGTTCCACTTTCCACGCCCACTTCCATCCATACAACTGATCATCATTACCAGCTTTGTGGTACTGCTCAGTTCTTTTTTATTTTTATGTATCTTTTAACTTCAATGAAAAGGTTGTAATTTTCACATAATTCATCTTTCAAATGACTTCATCAGCATTCAGCTTAGCATTCCGCTTTCAGCATTGCCACGCAATTTCTCCAGAAATTTCGCTTAAGTCTCGTTGCTTAATATCGTTCGGTGATGATCTTTTTGGTCTTATCGCATAGCCACCTATCCGGCGGCCTACAGCCTGGTAGGGCAGCCGTTCCCCCACCAGCCCACTCTGGTAGCGCAGCAGCCGCAGCAGCCGCAGCAGCTCCAGCAACGTGAAGGTAAATTCTACAAAAAGAAAGAACCTGTTGGGCAACACGTCATTTGGCACATTTCTGATGACAGATAACGATGTGCAAACAAGGATGCGGTTGCTGCTGCTTTATCGGCTTTTCTTATTATATCCTACGTTGACATAATGATTGCATATTCTCGTGTATCGGTCAAGTAGTTTACTGAGGTAATATTGTACAATAATCATGATGCTGTTTCAAAATAATATTTTACCATCCATTTCCTGTCTTTTGTGTTCAGGTCCTGAAGGCTGCAACATCTTCATCTACCACCTGCCTCAGGAGTTCACCGACTCCGAGATCCTGCAAATGTTCTTGCCCTTTGGAAATGTCATCTCGGCTAAAGTCTTTGTTGACCGTGCCACCAACCAAAGCAAATGCTTCGGTGGGCCGCAGCTGATAACTATTATTACGATCATTGCCGTCTAGCGTGTGGTATTTAGTAACAAAAAGGAGAAAAGACAACGCTTTTAGACACCTAATATACGTTCTCAGTTTTCCCAAACCTTGATAACTCAACTCAACGTCATTTATAAAGCGCTTTCAGAACAGGCATTGCTGTATACAAAGTGCTGTAAATAAAGATAAGTAAAGAATAAGGAAACAAAACAAGAACAAAGCAAACATTTTGAAGTGCATATAATATGTGATCCCTCTTACGGGCACCAGTAAGGAGATGAACAGCAGCATTTTGGACAAGTAGTAGTTGATCAATTTTTTTTATTTTTATTTTTTGCTTCTATTTCCCCTCAGGTTTTGTGAGTTTCGACAACCCATCCAGTGCTCAGACTGCCATCCAAGCCATGAATGGCTTCCAAATAGGCATGAAGAGACTGAAGGTGCAACTGAAGAGGCCCAAGGATGCCAACAGACCTTACTGAAGGAGGTGAGCTTCAAATGACGATGTGGGACAGACAGACAGACAGCCGCTAATAGAGATTGAGCCACTGTAAATAAGACGAGTTCTTCTTAGGTGGAACTACAGTAGATGAACTTTAATGAGGTGCAGCACTCGTCATCTTTTATGGATACATGACAGGCGTCCGTTTGAATGTTTTGAAAGTGTTCATTTTTTTCAGCAAGTAGCTTCAGTGTTAGAGAAGTAGAATGTTGATATCAAATATCCTGTTTTTTAACAAGTGTTCTGTCACAGCTTTCATGAATTTTTCTTTGACCTTTCATTTATTGTTTTTGTGCTGTGCCATATGCCATTTTTCCTGAAACAAAATCATCGCAACCACTCTCAAGACTGTCCCGTCGACATACATAAATCGTTGGGAGACGTGCGTCGCTATGGCTACGGTTGCTTAGCAACCGCTAAAACCTCCCCCCCTTCCTTCTCACTGCGTCGTAAGTTAATTGGCCTGTGTTGGTTGCTGTGGCGATATTGCCTGTGATGGTTGCCGTTAGCGATTTTTTTTTTTTTTCTTTTGGGGCCGTTGCCTTGATTCACCATGCTCAACTGCATGGCGGGTTACTGTGGCGACCGTCAACTGTGTTTGGTGCGTTGTGAGTTTCCTCTTATTATTTTTTTGTCGTGGTTTCAATCCTTGCAAACACTGAGCGATTTAAAAAAAAAAAAAAAAAAAAAAAAAAAATCACGACCTCAGCATCTGTAAGTAACTGATTATCATGACATGCTTTTTTTTTTTTTTTTTTTGGTGCTCTACCTCCAAATTTGAAAACAAACCAAATTGTAGTAGTTTTTTCTTTTCTTTTTTTATTAGTTCTTTTTTTTTTTTTTTAATCTGTCATGATTATCATTCTTACACTTTCCCTTTGTTTAGTTGGATGGTGTGGTAGTTTTCCGTGAAGTCGTGAGGGGTTTTTGTTTGGTTGTTAACTCAATTCCATGTGATTTTGTGCCTGAACTTTGGTTGTTGTTTGTGACACTGGAAATGTATTGAACATATTGAAACGCACAAATGGCAGACAGGATGATGTGTGTGTTTGTGTCGGTGTGAGACAAAGTGAAATTTTGAGTGTAAATGTCTGTGCGAAAGATATGACAACAACAACAACAACAGTAACTGCGTGTGTATTTTTTGAGACACTAACTTTGCTTTCAAAACTTTTGGGTTCATCTGTTTGGTTCCTGTGACATGTGCTGCTGGCAGAGGAACTGCATTCCTCTTTAGGAATTCTGGGGACCAAAAAACAGACGAGCAATTTTCCATGAATGTCGTCAAGTGAAATTGTCACGCTCATAAAAACACTGTAGCTGCAAAACGCCGTCGTGATAGAAGTCTTTTTTTTTTTTTTTTTAAATATTCAGTAAAACAGAAACAAAAAATTCAGATTAACTGAAAAAAAAATACTAAAAAAATCGTTTGTTTTTTTCCCAAGTAAATGCAATAAGCTTCCGTAATCAACGTTATTTAGTATAAATTAAAAAAAAAATATATGACTGAACACAAGCATCCACTTTCTCTTTCTCGTCTCCTCCTTCTTCTTATTGTTCTTTTTTGCAGCTCTTTAGTGCATACTGCCCCCTACTGTACAGAAACTGCAAAGCGACATGGCAGTCTATGACAAAGTAGGTCAAAGCTGAACGTTTCTGGCGATGCGTTTCCACTTTCCATATAGTCAAGTCAATGCTGGAAATATATAATTGTATAGAACATAAATGGCAACAAAAAATAAGAATTTTTTTATTTCTCCCGATGTTATAAAAAAAATGATATAATGCATCATGTGCACCTTTTATCTGCAGATGCTGTGTTTTTGAGCAAGGCCCTCAAAATGATCTGACTTTTCAAAATGTGAATATTCTTTAACATACGCGCCCACCAGAATTCCTACTGTGCATGTTCTGAATTACTTTGCCTGCCAAAATTGACTTTTGGTCCAAACGTGCATACACTTGCAGCACTACACGACTGCCACAGTTTTGACTTGCATGGACACTATGATTGAATAGCGAGACTCCCCTGCAGCCTCAGTGCGACTGCAGTTGCAAAAATAAACAAATAAAGATATGAATTTGTACTTATTTCATGTGCCTTAAATATTTTTTGTCTTTTCTCTCCTCTTATCTCCAGGGCAATTTTAGGAGTTCAATCAAGAAAAACCACCTCGGGATGTCCCAGCCTTGTTTGGTTGTTTGACCAACCATAATAGCACATAGGAGCAGCATTTCACATACAAAAAAAAATACAAAAAAAAGACAATATGACATTATTTAAATACACTAAAACACGCGCAACTGCAGTAAATATCAACAAGTACAGCGGCAGCAACAATATCAGAAGTGCTCCAAGAGTTCCGACCATTCCATGATGATGTACATACTCTGTCAGGAACACGTTTGAATTCACCGACATGTTTCGAAACAAAACAAAAACAAAAAAAGCATATCACTGATGTGATTCTACTGAACAGGGTCCTGCTGTATAGTGTGATTTTGTGATCTAGAAGGTTCGACACGGTTGGAGGGGAAAGAAAATATATTATGTATGATTACCGCTGGTAATTTTGTTATGTAGATGTAGTTTGATTATTTATACGTAAATTCAGATCATGGTTCTTAAGCAGGAAGAGAATTGGATGGGTTTCCTCACTGTACATACCTTAGTTAAGGGCGGGGGGGGGAGTAAAAAGATCTTCAAAAATTTCTGCTGCCACTACTTTTCAACTTTACAAAATGAAACAAGGGGATGGGATTTTTTTCTATCTTTTTTTTTTTTTTTATGTTTTAATTTATTTGGTAATTGGGAGGGATGTGATTTGATTTTATTTATTTTAAGAATACAGAGGACTCCTTATTCCTTCGAGACAATGAATACGCTTATGATAAGAGTTTCTAATGACATAAATGTAAGGAAGTAAAAAAAAAAAAAAAAAAAGCATAATGTTTCTTTATTTATTCTCTACAATCGCTGTTTTAAAACACGTCTTTAAAAGAAAATAAAGTACAATTTAGAAAAACTCATTGTGTGTCATTGTGTGTGTGTTTTTTTTAAGCAAGTGCAATTCCACCATGAATATAAATGAGAAGAGCAAAACAAAGCAAATAAGACTGTTGTGTACCACGATCCTTAAGCAAACTCTTCTTGTGAGTTAATGACTATGCCGGATGAATACGGAGTCGATGAGACAGCTGGCGTTTGCAGATCGAGTCTGCCGAAGCTTTCCGGGTTCGGCCTGATGTGTCTAAACACGCTTAGCTTCTTTTTGGCATGTCTCAAGTATGACAGGATGATTAGGGCCTCTTTTTTCTTTTTTTCTTTTTTTGGGGCTGCAAGCTGCTGTCAGGTATTGTCAGGTGTTGTTTCTTGCGGTTGTTAGATGAGGGAGGTGTACTGTGCAAGTGTAAACCACTCACTAGCAGTAGATTGAAAGTATGTAGAAATAAATAGCTAGCAATTAAATGCTACTATAAATTAGCGCTGGTGTTTGGAAGGTCAATTTAGCTATTTGACGTTTTGCTTTTGTCTGAACATTGTTGAGGATGAGTTTGTCTTTAGATGTATATTACAGCTGATAAATAACATTTCCAAAATAAAATAAACCATGATAGATATTTTTTTTTAAATAAAGATCAATTATCCCAATGTAGTATTTTCCTTCAAATTGCCTGAAATCAATGGTAATTTTCTACAACAGGCCAATGTCGCAAGTACCGATACCTTGAATAAGAAAAGGTATTGGCTCGATATCAGTACCTACTACCCGCCCATCAGTTCAGAGGTCAAGATTTTGAATCCGTTCTCCGGCCTTGAATGTGTCATTTGTATTTCCTGGGGCTGTTCTCCAAAAAGATATATAAATGTGATCAATTTTGAAGAGGAATTTGATATATTTTTAACACAAACAGCAGATTTTGAGATATATTACAGATAAATCAGTATGAACTGTATAATTTATGATTTGTATTATTGTGACATTTGACAACTGTTATTTGTTGTAACTTTATGTGGATGTAAAATGTGTTTGCTTAGGTCAGTGTTTTCCACGACTAGTGCTCTCACCCGTTTTACCAGTGCGATGAATTGTACTAGTGAAAGCAAAGAGCGTACTATTATTTTTAAATGACATTTTGTACAGTATTTCACTTATTTGGTGGTGTGGTTGTTTCTGGCGCCCTCTCGTGGCCATCTTCACTGAGACGAATATTAGACCTCATCCGAGTCTTACGTCATTTTTGATTTTTTTTTTTTTTAAACCACTCTGCGACCCGCCCCCGGCCCACTTTTAAACACACTAACAACCGGAATATTCTCTTGCACTCGTTTGCGTACGACTTCACAAGTCATCCGTGGACACTTTGTGATATTACAGAGAGAAAGTCTTTTCCCATTTTGATTGGACTGCAAGAGAAGAAGAGTGCTGTGGAGTTAAAAGTGCGACAGATTTTCCCCAGAGAATGAGGCGAACCTGAGCTGAAAGAGGGAAACGGGCAAGTTGGCAAATCATTGAACGTTCGCGAGTGGCTTGAATGGGGAAGCGTACATGAAATTCACTGCGCTTGAACAGGAAAAAAAAAGAAAAGAAAAGAGGACGAGCAGCTGCAAACGCCGCAGACGACAACATTGACCACCTGGCCGGACAAACTCAAGTCTGACGAGGTAAAGTTGGCGACAGCACCGTTACTCGATGGACGCTTTCTCGACTGCCCATTTTGCTTCCCTCTTCTAAAGTTATAAAATTGCTTCCACTGGAGCTTGTTTAATATATTATAAATAGTTCGTGGTGTCGTTTTTATTAAAGAGCACGTGTGACAGCTTACAAACTTAAGAGGCGGAAAAGAGCTAAAACTAAAAGTTGAGCTGCTAGCTAACAGGCCCAAGCTTGTCGTCTTTTCT
Organism: Festucalex cinctus; assembly: GCF_051991245.1. Taxonomy (NCBI): domain Eukaryota; kingdom Metazoa; phylum Chordata; class Actinopteri; order Syngnathiformes; family Syngnathidae; genus Festucalex; species Festucalex cinctus. The sequence goes on from NC_135429.1 coordinate 1,108,591, forward strand.
GTTGTTTGTTCAGGACAACCACGATAAGACAAGCGCACTAAAGCAATTATTTATTCATGTTAATTGCCCCGCTCGGTGAGAACGATCAATAAAGGGTTGAGAAAAGTGGGCACATTACGTTCATTCATTTTACGCAAAAAACAAAAAACAAAAAAAAAAGTTAATTTTTGAGCGTAAACTGTGCCGTCGCACCTGAAAGTTGCCCATGTCTCTCTTTTCCCTTGTGACATCGCCATTTAGGGCAGACAACTTTTGTTTTATTGCCTTCTCATTTCTCAACGTCTTGTTCCGCTATGTCCAGGGAGACTCCCTGCTTGCACCACGTGCGTGTGCGTGTGCGTGGGGCTGGGGGGGCTTTTGGACAGAACCACTCCCAAAGATTTTGACACTATGTGCGTAGAAAGCTGTGACTGGCACAGCAAAAGTAGAACTTGGGTTTAAAAGTGTTTACGAGCTAGCTTGAAAGCAAACCTAGCTTGTAGCGAACGTGTGTGACGTCATCATGTCTGATCAACTGCTGAAAGGAAACTGATTTTGTTCTCTTTCATCTAAAAACTGCTTCAAAGGTCGAAGCGTGTGTAGGGATGGAAGAATGTTGAAGAATGTTTTTATGTTATGTAGTGTTAGTTTTTGTGTGTGTTTCTGTAAAGCGCTATATAAATAAAGTTGAGTTGAGTAGGATGCTCCAATCAGCTTGATTTCTAACAGATTGATCCTTCCATGTATTTTCGGAACCACTTAGATGACCTAAAATATAGAACATAAAGTTAAAATTCATCAAACATGATGTTAGTGCTTTACACAAGTACTTTGAGTGTGCTGTTGACATTTCTGGTTCTGCACAGGCAAGCATGGTTTGCTTCATTTGCGTAAGGTGTAATGTTTTGCATCATCTCTGTCAAAAGTTGTGGTACTATACTACAACAGTCAACCACATTATGGGGGACGTGTTCCAGATTCACCTGTGGCAAGCATTTTTTGTGGCAATGCTGAAAGCATCCCACATATGTAATTCAGAATTTTATTTTATTATGTTTTGCTATTGCAAGTGGACAAGGCCTAAAATGAGCAATCATGTTTTCCAACGAGCTCGCATCTCCAGCTATATTAGCCCCGCAATTGGAAAATACAAATACTTCAAAATATTCATTCCAACTCAAACCGCATTCCCACGTTATTGTGATTTTTATTGGGTTCGAAGGCTGCCTTCGAGTTCCTGTAGTGTGACGGAAAAACGTTCCGTTCCCGTAATTTAGTCAGGTGTGACTAAAATCACTCTGATCATGAACACGTTTTAACGTACAAAACAGAGGAGTCTTTGTTTCCTCTCCTGTTTGCTGACTTTTTTTTTTTTTTCCCACAATGAGCCAGACATTATTGATGGACAGCAGATGGGCGTTGACAAAATGGGCCGCAGTGGGGGTCAATGAAATCCTCATGATGATTAACTTAATGAGACCAACTGCAAGAGTCACCACAACTTTATAACTGGCATTTAATAGGTTTTAAAGTCCAGACTTGCGTTGTATGAAATGGCAAGACTTCATTTGGATCTGATACCAGGCAAGTAGATACGTACTACGATCTCTGATCCAAGCTTTAATTAATTGATCTACTTTCTCCAGAGATCGAAATTGCTTGTATGGTTATTGTTTGTATCCGAGATACTCGGTACGAAGACAGACGACTTTCTTTCACCGAGGACGATTTTAGACGAACGTGCTTCCTCATGCGCGAGTAGCTGTCCGACTGGTTCACCATTTACAGTTACTGATACTTCATTGGGTGAATGCGCACAGATTTTTGTCGTCTACAATATTTTACAAACCCTAAAAGTTGTTCAATACACATACGCTTAAAAAAAATGAAACACTTTAAGAGCTGGAGTTTGTATTTTTTTTTTCAAATTTTGATGCTAATATTTTCCCTTTTTAGTGAAAATGAATATCTGCTGCAAATATCGGTTATCAGTGTCCTTGACGACTAGTAATAATCAGTATCGGTATCTACCCTGGAAAACCCGTATCAGTCTATCTCTAAAATGAACCCTATTTACGGGCAACGCTAGTTCAATGATGAGAGGAAGAGAGGAAGAAATCTAGCGAGTAGCCGTGAAATTGTGGCACCGCCAATCCCATATCTGTAATTAGGCATATCGGCTCCCCGGGTGGAAATCGAGTCGTCAACAAGAACATAACAAGTGGCCATAAACATTGATATAGGCTACCGTTTTAAATAGAATCTTTCTCGCACATTCATAATCTGTATTAAGGCTTCTTTTTGATGAAGAGGACGAAGTATATCGAGCTACACGTGGCAGCGTCAAATGTGTTACGTGATTATATCATCCAATCTCGAGGCAATAATGATCATAACGCTGTCACGGGATACCTCAAGGATTCCTTGCTCCAATATTTTGTGTTCTTTTAATTCCCAGGATGTTGTCGTGGCTGAACGAGCGTCTGTGGGCAGACTGGATTTGGTTTCCCGAAGGCTTCGGTTGGGCCGACCTCAAGGACCCCGACGTGGTCCTGCCTCACTTGCCGGACCTTTGGGCTTTCGTCCCGATTGCCGTCTGCTTCCTGCTCGTCAGACCGCTGTTTGAAAGGTAAGTCACCGCGGGGATCGGTCGCTCCCCGACGCCGTTTCTGACAAACGCGACCGTTCCAGGTGGCTGGCGAGTCCTCTGGCGTCTCTGCTGGGAGTGAGGGACAAGAAGCGCGTTCGTCCGACCTTGAATCCTTTACTGGAGGCCCACTTCTGCAGCACGTCCAAGCATCCCGCACAGGTAAACCAAGCAGCATAGCGAGCGTGCTATTGCGTAATTTGGCGACTACGCAACTGCACGAATTCCACTTGATGTTGACATCGTATCGAAACACTCAGGAACAGCGCCGACTTCTTCTTTTCTTTCTCTTGTGCTTGTTTTCAGAGCTCCTTGGAAAAGTTAAGTAAACAGACGGACTACTCGGTCCGACAGGTCCAGCGATGGTTCAAGCAGCGGCGGAACCAGGAGCGTCCCAGCAAGATCAAGAAGTTTCAAGAAGCCAGGTGCCGGCCTTGTGGAGACCAACTTCATTACTGTGTAGCTCTCGGTTTTGATTCCTCGCTCTATAGTTGTAGAATGGTTAAGAATGGAAAAAACAAAAAAAACAATGTTGTTTTGGACTAGCGTCTTCCCCGCTATCACGATTGGTTTATTTAAACTAGGTGCCAGGCGACATATAATTACATTTTTAATACTTTGTCCTAAACTCCCAAAAACGTATTTATACGTTTTTTTGTTTGTTTGTTTTTTATGCTAGAGCATACACAAGGCTTTGATGCAACCTCTGATCTTAAGAGAATGGTTGAAGCAATGGTAGTTATTACAAAAAAACGGTCAACAGGTGGCAGCAGAGTATAAGGGATCAGCCAGGGCCATGTTGCAACAAGCTCTTTTTTCCTCAGTGTTTTCAACAGGTTTGTAAATAATGATGAAACTTAGCTCTGTTCTAATGCTAATTGTTGCAAAACCGAAACAGATAGAAATATAATTTTTTTCCCTGCTGAAAGAAGAGACTTTAATCTTTCCTTTGGTAGGTTCCATTTTTTAATAGCAATAGAACACAATATTCTGTGGACCTTGCAAGATCAGTCAAAATCCAGTAAAACAGAGCAAAGTGGGTTGCTTCAGTTAAAATGGCTGCTGGGAGTGAAAGAGTTAATCACAAATTTTATATCTGTTCTAAATATAAAATAAAATAAAATATTTGTTATTAATTTTTTAATTATTATTTTTATTATTATCTTAGATTTTAAGTTTTCATACTAACTTTAACTTTTGTTAACATAAAAGTGGGGAAAAAAAGTTAATAATAGAATAGAAAAAGTGTCTGCATCTTTTAGTCATTGATACAATAATTTCCTAATCATAAAATGGAGTTAAAATTAAAAAGATGTACTGTAAAAAAAAAAACGAGTGTGATATTGATTAGTGTTGGTTATTTGCTACTAGATGGCATAATTGCATTTGTAAGACATTTGGTGATAGCTCAGTGCAGTGCATTTTTTCTTTTCATATTATCTTTAACTTGAAGTGTAACTTAGGAAATTCTGCATATTTTTAAAATTCCAAAATACAACTGGACCCCGGTTCCATTTGCATGATTGTTCAATTTATTGACACCCCAAATTTAAACTAACAAAAGTACGTTCAGAAGCCCGAAAGCGCCGAATGCTTTTGGATGCGGAGACAAATTTAGGCTGACGTGTTTTTCTGATGACATCAAGTAGAAGGAAGTTGTTAGTGATTTCATTGAAGTGCCAAGAATGAAGGAAATGTACTTTCTCTTCCAGTTGGAGATTTACGTTCTACCTTTTTGCTTTCTTTGCTGGCCTGGCAACCCTGATTGACGTGAGTGTAACGTTATCCTCTTGAAAATGCCGTTGCCTTGGCAACATGTATATCGATCGGGACTCGAGTGGAACCTAATGGATGCGCCATTGCCCGCAAATGTTCCTGGCCGGATGGTAACAGTCGTTGGTGTTGTGTTCTCTCAGAAACCGTGGTTCTACGACATGAAGAGGATGTGGGACAACTTCCCCAAAATGGTACGCGGATGCTTCGTTTTCATCAATGTTTGCCAAACAATCAGCTTCTCTTGTTGGAAGTCTGAAACGGCCGTGTCCAAACTACGGCCCCGGGGGCCATTTGCGGCCCATTTTTCAGTGGCCCCGCGACATATGCGAAAAATTTGGCATTTGACTCAGTTCAAATCAAATCAAAACAAAAATGTTTGGAGATGGTCAAAGTAAGAAGGGAGGCTATTTAAAAACAGGTGCCATTAAAGGTTATTTTGGTTCACTAAAACTAACAAAATAACTCAAACTAAAATTCCAAAAACAATTTTGCGAATGAAATCAAATAAAAATAATAATACTTTTTAAAAAACGAAAACTAACAAACTACATTTTATGTTTACAAAACTAACTATAATGATAGCAAACACGTCCTTCGTTTTAGTCTTTGGTCATTAATTGAATGCATGAACCTTTGGGGATGATTTCAAATGTGATTTTGAGTAGATTTATTTTGATATCAACCGGAATAATGACGATTGAAAGTATGTCGCACAGATGTGACGTCATCTAGCAGCAGCCAATAGAAAAGCACCAAAAGATGACATCATTCCAATGGAGTTTTTTTTAGATATTGTGCGCAAGTAATACACATTTAAAAAAAAAAAAAAAAAGAAACGACTCAAACTAATACTGAAACTAAACTAAACCTAAGCATTTATTAAAGAACAAAAACTAACAGAACAACCCTGAAAACTAATTAAAACTAAGTAAATTTAAAAAAACAAAACTGGAAACTAAATAAAAACTCAAATAAAAAAATCCCAAACTATAATAATAATTTACCGCCATACTCCATATAAATTGTTTTCTATACTGTCGCATTTTTCTAAATATGCAAAAGCACAAATACATGATTTGTTCAATTTTTCGGACTGAACACAATTTGTCTTCATAACATTATGTGGCCCTTGCGTCCTTCGGATTTTCAAATGAAAACGTTTGGACACCCCTGTTGGAAAACATCCATGTGTCTTTTTGTTGTTGTTGTCCTAGCCACTCCTCCCATGTCAGTACTGGTACTACATGATTGAACTGGGCTTCTATGTGTCCCTGCTTGTCAGCGTAGCATCTGATGTCAAGCGTAAGGTAAGGCACCGTCCCGTCCGTCTCTTTCAAGATTTTCAGTTCACCACAGCGCAACCACCCGAGTTTTGGCTTGCATGTGTATAGAATACTGACTGTGAGAATGCCAAATTCTTATTTATTTATTTATTTTCCTGCAAAGGCCTTTTGAGGTCACGCTTGGCTGCTGATGTTCCTTTCACGAGGTGTCTTGTGAGTTCACGTGTGACCGACTGGAGCAGGGCCGCAAAAACGTCGCGTGATGCCGACGAGCGTTGCCATTTTTTGCACACGGGTGCAGAACGGCTCAAAAGCAAATCAGGCGGATCGACATCCGGAGCATGAATGGATTTTGAGAGCGTGATTGCGCAAACTACCATGAATTAAAAAAAAAAAAAAAAAAAACGTATTGCGTTGCGGTCGATGTGCAAACTTTCGGCTGTAATTCAGCGGGTGGAACAAAAAAAGATTGCATCAACATTTGAGGAACGAAAAATGTCATTTTTCAATTTACAAATAAAATGGCTGACAATAAAATGTTCATTCCTAAAACTTTGCTCAGCAATGACTGACTAACATCAAAATGAAAGCGAAGTCAACTTGGAGCCTTTCGAAATTGAAAGCCCTCATTAAAATTGCGCAATAGTCCAAAGAGTGTCATCATCATCATCATCATCATCATCGGGGATTGTGCTCAGATATGAACGGAATTTGCCATGTTGGGAATTTGTCTCTCAAGTGATTTTAAAGTGTAAGTCGATTAGGGGTGTGAATTGCCTCGTACCTGACGATTCGATTCGTATCACGATTCACAGGTCACGATTCGATTCGATACCGATTAATCCCGATACGAATTTATAAGTCAATTGTTGCGATTTTTTTTCATTCAAATTTAGAAAATACTAATCAGTAAGCTTGTAGAGTGTAAGATTTATATGAAAATGTATTATTTATTTATCTGAAATTTCAGTCTTATAGAGGTTGTAATCTGTTTCATGTTTAAACAGCATTAAAATAAAATATTAAGGCTTAATGTTCCGTTCATATAACATTCTTCCATGCTTAAGGTGTGAATCCTAAAAAAAAAAAAAAAAATCGATTTTGCCTATTATTGAATCGATTCGAGAATCGCGCGATGTAGTATCGCGATATATCGCCGAATCGATTTTTTTTAACACCCCTAAAGTCGATAATATGTGATATGTGACCTCATTAATATGACATTTGTGGAATATGAGTTCAGCAGCAAAATCCAGCCGATTTCATCCATCTCAGGGGGCGGCCATTTTGCGTTTTGCTGTCGAGTTTGACAACAGCCAATCACAGCTCTGTTTTCCGAAGCTGCGATGTGATTGCTTGTTACCCGAGATGAGCAACACTGATGTCATCTTCAGTCGACAGCAAGTGGCAAAATGGCCGCCCCCTGAGATGGATATAAAGGGCTGGATTTTGCTGCTTAACTCGTATTCCACAAACATAATATGAACCAGAATAGCATATTTAGACTAGTGGGGCCGCATAGAACGTATTAAAATTTGAGTGTTGACTTCCCCTTTTAAGTGAGCTCACTCAAGAGTGACATGATTGTGTCGAAACAGGATCAACAACTATTGGGTCAATTGACCTTTTCCTCATTTTATGTCGATTTGGTGGCGTTCCGCAATGCTGTCGAGAAACAGAAGTTAATCATCAGCAAAAGCTGAACATTCATTAGTAAAAGCGGAACATCAGTGACCGATCTTTACGGCTCGATCAATAAGTCACCGAGCACAGTCCAATGACTGTGAACGTTTTTGTTTTGTGTGCAGGATTTTAAAGAACAAGTGGTTCACCACATCGCCACCATCGTGCTGATCGGTTTCTCCTGGCTGGTCAACTACATCAGGGGAGGGACTTTGATCATGTTGGCGCATGACGCCTCTGACTACCTCATGGAGGTATTTTTGCACCTCACCCAGCTCTCATTCATGAAAAGTCAACTTCAGAATGCTGCTTTGCAGATTCACCCCATAATATGACCCCATAATAAGTCATGTTAATAATAACGCTGTGATGTGGCTTCCCCATCTTGTCAGTCCGCCAAGATGTTCAACTACGCCGGCTGGAAGAAGACGTGCAACTTCATATTTGTTGTCTTTGCTGCTGTTTTCATCATCACTCGCCTCGTCATTTTCCCCTTCTGGTAAATATTTCGTATTGCGCAAGAATTTCTTCTCGTTTCCAATGAGTCAGTTGAGTGCAACAGGCGCAACTCAACTTTATTTATAAAGCAGGCGTTGCTGTATACAAAGTTCTGTACATAAACAAACATCAGTTTTGCGGTAAACAAGAACAAAGCAAACATTTTGAAATGCGAATACAGTTTTGTTTTTTTATACAAGTAAATACATTTTACATCAGTAAATAAATAAGTAGTGAATAAATAAATACAAAAATAAGTAGACTAAATTGATTGAATTTGTATTTTTTATTTTATTATTATTATTATTATATCTCTGGTGTAATAACCTTATTTATTGATTGATTGAATTTTTATTATTATTATTAAATTCAGTCTCTGGTGTAATAACCTTATTTATCGATTGATTGAATTATTTTTTTTTTATTTGATTTATCTGTTCTAATTGCTGCTGGACATGTAAATTTCCCAGAGGGATCAATAAAGTCTAAGTCAGAGTCTAAAAGGTTCAGATAAAAACGGGCGCACAACGGACTCGTCCGTCTTGCAAAATGCTTTTCGATTGTGCGTCTTCAGCGGAACAATGTCCGTCCTTGTCGGCCACGCGGGCGGCGTTTGAATGCTTCTTTTGATGGCGAGCGTGGGCGGTCGGTGCCTGCCCGCTTCTGTCGTTGTGCGCAGCATCATCCACGCGACCTTGGTGTACCCTTTGACCCTCTACCGGCCCTTCTTCGGCTTCTACTTCTTCAACGGTCTGCTGCTGGTGCTGCTGGCTCTGCACGTCTTCTGGACGGTGCTCATTATGCGCATGGTCATCAAGTTCCTACCCGGCAACGTGAGAAATACAAATCACAATTATTTTGATGATTGAAATCAGGATTTATGAACATGATTTATTTTTTTTTCCCCTCAAACATATATTCAAAAAAATAATAGGACAAACACATTGTTAACTGATTCACTCCCAGCCATTTCATTGAAAGCAACCGTCTTCGTTTTACTGCATTTTGACAGGTTTTGCCCTCAGAAGATTGTGTTCTATTGCTATAAAAACATGGAACCGACCAAAAGAAAGATTAGTGTCTCTTATTTCATCAGTTTGGCAGTCAAAAAGATAATCGTCATCATCCAAAATCACAATTAAAATTTCAATGAATTGTCGCCCCCTTCCATAATCTCCACTAAAGCCCCACAACCGACACTTGTGCCATTGAATTTGATTTTGACAGGACATAGTTGAGGATGAGCGCAGCGACAAAGAAGAGACGGAGTCCGAAGACGAGGACGGCGAGCGGACCAGGACTTTGAAAAACGGCCACATTCACAACGGCCACACCCCGCTCAACAACAACCCCCAAAAAACGGACTGAAACCGGATCTTTGCATGCGGCCCTCACTTGAAATCCAAAGAATCGGAGCGTGGCGACGCAACTTTTCTTCCACGTTTAGAACGAGTCCCCAGTACTGGAAATTGACCACGGAACAACAAGAGGCCACCTTCATGTGCCCTTTGGTGGTGAGCTTTGTTGTTCTCCTTTTCATTTCATCACATTTACGTTGCTTGTTATTAATGGAAGTGTTTTGTTGTTTTTGTTGCTGAGGTTTGGACGGGCATTCAACACCCGCACAGCGTCGGCTTAACACTCCTCAAATCTTTAAACCTGGCTCATTTCAACTCGAGCTCAGTGGCAGTTTAGTACGGACCATTTCCTCGTTGACGTCGATTTACTGACACGTATTAGTGAGTTTGTTGCACTAATGTTCAAAGCACAATAACTGAAAATAAGTTTGAACAGTTTGCGAAAGTGAGCCGCCGAGGTTGAAAAAGCGTGCGCACGCAGTCCAAAATCATTTTAATATTGATTTTTCTTTTGATGGTGAACATATATTTTTAGTTTTTGTGATTTTATTTGCTTTGTTTTATTTGTTTCCAGTCCTGTTTAAATGAGAAAAGACAGTTCAGCGTGACCCACACCTACAAAAAAAAAAAAGTTCCTTCTTTATGGGCTGGAACGCGTAGCTCGAATTTATTTTCAGTGTTTTCTAGAACCAAAGATGCACTTTATGGATCCGTAGTCAGACCAGTTGAGGATCGAATTCATGTTCACCAACGGTTTGGGTCCTGGTTTGATTTTTTTGTTTTTCTGTTTTGTCAGCGTTTTGTTTCAATATTAACAAAAAAACAAAAAAAAAAAAGAGCTTCATTTATTGAAGGGGCTGTTTTCGAGGAAGCCGTCGCCAACGTGTGGTTTACAAGTGCCTTTATTATTTCGAGTGTTGAGTTGTCTACTAAATGTCGTCTTTTGTGCCCCGACGCATCGACACAATAAGCATTGTCGCGCACTGGGCCAATTCTCACCTCGATTGTTTCCTGCTTTCACCCACTCTTCCTTACAAACAGCTCGCGCTTAAGAAAAAAAATAATAATTGTTTTTAGTTTGTTATGCTGATGTTAATGTCATAATGTTGATTAAAAAAATATTTGTTTAAATTGATTCTTTTGTTGGAATTTAATCTATCAAAAATATTTTAAGAATTTGTGTGTCTTCCAAGCAATATAGACATGGATAGCAGAAGCAAGCGTTCATCAAAGTATCTTTATTTTCTTCTTCTCTCTTCTTGACCTCTGCCGTTTTTTTATGCTCAGGGTAAAAGAATAGCTTTGGCGCCATCTGTTGGCATCTTGGTGTCACTGAAACAATTGGAAGTTGGTTCATGAGCTTGTTTGTTTTAGACAAATTGTAGTCATTTGACACGATTTTGCAACATGTACCAACCAAGATTATTATAGATTTGGAATTTTCATCATTTCGTTTTGTTTTTAATTAGAATGTAGTTAGTTTTCAGGGTGGTTCTGATAGTTTTAATAGTTGTAGTTATTGAAGTTTTAATTGATAGAAGCCAGCGAGTAATGGTTCATGTGCAAAAACTCTGGTGTCCACTGTGGCATACCTCAAGGTAGTTGTCTTGGCCCACTTCTTTTTGTTTCAGTTTATACTAGGGATGTAACAATATCCAAATATCACGACACGATAATTATCACAATATTGTAGGGAGGTTAGGATACAAAAAAGGTCACAATAATGTAAACAAAACAAAAAAAATTGTGCTTTTGTACATTACAGCCATAGATAGGCGGAGGAGGCTGCTGCCTAGGGCCTCCAAGCCACCAGGGGGCCCCCAAGCTCTATGTGTCGTCTTACCTGAGGATGATTAAATGACATAATGAAGACAGGACGTCTTTATGATGTCACTAATATTTGTTTATTACATCCCATTTTTAAATAAAATAAAAATCACAATAACACGTGGGAATTTTTTAATGGTGTCTTAGCAGGTTTTTATATTTGCAAGCTGACCACCATGTGAGTGATCGATGATGTAAAAAAAAATTGGAGAAAGTTGAGCGTGTTTATCTTTTTCAAAAGCAACAAGCAGATTTCATTTCCTGGCCTCCCTCATTTTGGCACGCAACCTATCAGGCCTTCTAGGCTGATTGCACACGATGGCCGATCACTTTACACGTGCGCTCGTCTCGACTTCATTCGAATGTCGCGGGGTCAGTTTCTACCCCGCACATGTCAATTGCGATAGCATCTCTTGTTTCTCGTGTCCGCATTATCCTCCCAAATCCGTTCACCCCCCCCATGTAATACATAAAGTCGGCATCCGCTACATTTGAACAGTGTGAAGTTGAATAGGTAACTTGGACGAGAGTCCTTTTTGACAGGAGAACAAAAAGGTGCGCGCGCTGTTTGATTCACTTCTGGCGCTGTCGACTTATCGAATTCCCACTCAAGTATTAATAAGGGCTTCCGGATCCAGAGGAGAGCGACCGCAAGATGCGAGCACGCGGCATCAATGTTGCAGGAGCACGAGTAGCCAGTCGATCTCTCTCTCAAATCGTCGGGACGTAAATCTGTTTCTCTCGACCACACGGTGTGACCTTCTGCCAGGCGGGCGCCAGTTACGCCTCCAGCCGACGCGTTTTCCCGTGTGGAAGGTTAAGCGTCAAAAGCGGCGCAAAACCGACGACTCGCTTCCATAGGCGACATCATCAACGCAAGGATGTGAAGCTTTTCAAAAGTTTGGACTCGCGCTGAGACGTTAGCGGTGCAACAATGGCCACGTGGTGAGTTAAATGGCGAAGAATACGTTTTTGGATTTCTGTTGTTGTTGTTTTGGTTTAATGTTGCAATTGTAATCATGTCTGATACTTGAATATTTTGTTCCTTCGTAAATGAAAGTATGTGAATGTACCCTTCAAAATAATGCAAATTTGGCATATCCACTTTACAAAATGGTGACCTTAAAAATATTTAGTGTATCCATTTCTATAAAACGTCACATCTTTTAAATTATAAATAAATAAATTATAAATTGAGATCTCTTATCCAATCGTTTTTTTTTTAGAGATGCACACCAGGTATAAAATAATCACTATAAATTGGTTTGATGTTGATTTGTTTCTTTGAATTTAAAGCCAACGTGTGTAAAAAAAATTTTTTTTCAATGCTCATTCATTAAAAAAAAAAAAAAAACTCCAGTGATATGCAAAAAATGTGCTCTATCACAGCATATACAACTTTTTAAAAGTTTTTTTTTAAGTCTATTAATTACTAATTTTATTACACTGGTCGCACGTCACATTATGCTGACATTAATCTCAAAATGATGCATTTTTTTTTTTTTTTATTTAGGTGAAAACTTAAGTTATATTGTCAGTTCAACATGATTCATTGAAACAATAAATGTGTCTTGCATGTTAAATTACAGTTGTAAATAGATGTTATAATTTTCTGTATAAAAGTTGAAATGTATGATGAAGGAAAAATATCGACTAAACTGTTAATTTAGTAATTTAGTCGACTAAAATAGTTTTTTCTCATTAACTAAAATGCAATCAGATGACTAAATTGTGACAAAAACTTTCATTAATTTTAGTCAAAAGACTAACTCAAACTAAATTAAAATTTCTTGTCAAAATTAACTTTGCAAACATAGTAATCGGTGGTACGATATAGATTTGCAAAGTATGGCCTCTCTGAGGCACTATAGTGTGTGCTGCAAAATGCAAGTTCATTTCTACACACTGTCACTTTAATCAGCGTGACTAATTTGAGGTGTGGACAGCGTTTACATATTAATAAACATGACAAAAACTACAAGCGTACCAAGTTGGATTCTAAAACAGCCATTTGTTAACACTTGTCTTTTGTAGCACGGAGGTCATCTGCGTCTCCTTCATATGCGTTTGAGCAGACGCTGGGCGGGGAACCCGTCTGAACAGGCGCATGGACCACGGGGCGCAGCCTGCGCCCCCGTTGGAGGTGGATGTGGATCTGGGTTTTGCTCTCTTCTTCCTCTCCCTGCTGTGTTTCTTCCTGCTGGTGACGGTGGTGCGCTGCGCCCAGACGGTGGTCGACCCCTACGGCTCCATCTCCACCTCCACCTATCAGGAGGAGCAGATTACATGAAGACTACACACGAAATGAACTACAAAAATACTCATTGGGTGTTAAGTGTTTGAATTATCTGCTGCTTAATATATTTATTAGAACACCATCCAATGTAAGCTTATTTCATGTTTTTTGCTTTGTCTAATGATAAAAACTAATATGTAGTAGCACTTTAACTGAACTAATATTAAACATATTGTGGCGTCTTTCATAATGTCCCTAAAACTCCAAGCACAGCAATAAACATTGTTAAATGACTACTTCTCTGACTGTTAAACTGAAGTGAAGAGAATATTTGATAAACTGACACAACTACTTTGCACTCACAAAAAGTACCAGGATATGCTCAGATCATTTTATATCAGATAGTTTTTCTATTTTTCATATACAGTGGGTCATAACATTAACCTCTGATTGGTAAATGGGCAAACGTGATGAATGTGCCATATTATCTTTAGTGAAACAATCATTCATACTTTTTTTTTTTTTTTTAAATAAGTATTCAAGTAATTTTGAACAAAATAACGATTTAACACCATTATCACAACACTTTAACTCGGGCTTGATCTCTGCTGAGGAATGTGTTGTAAACGTGCTGTTTGTTAGCAGCTAGCAAGCTAAGATAGCTTTACGAATAAGATCGATAGCCAACTCCATTTTTGGAGTGGCTCCAAACGGCTGATTTCAATGAGTCGCAGTAATGCAGTGTCCTACTCGCGACGGTATTTTTTTTTTTTTTTTTTTTTTTTTTTTTTTGTGTGTGTGTAACACTTGGACATATTTCCCATCTTTTAACGAAAATCAAGCTCTCTCCATTCGTTTGTTATGAAGGGGGCGGAGCTGGAGCTAAGCAGTGACGTCAGCTAGAAGGGTGATGATATGCTGGACTTGACATCTTCAAACAGTTTTCCAAAACAATGTGTAGCACAACGATATGTTTCTCTTCTATTTTTCATATTTTTATAACCTAGTTAGCATTTATTACTGACCTCAGGGCTGGTTGTTGGCCACCTCTGCTCGACCTCGTGCAACCCTGTTGACACTCCTAACCAGTAGATGGAGGACACGTACCACTTCTTTGTTTATCAACCGCCCAAAAGAAAAACCATAAGACGAAGAAGAAAAGCGAGCGAAGAAGAAAAGCGAGCGAAGAAGAAAAAGGAAAAAAAATAGACGAAGAAGGAGACGACGACGAATCCAGCTAGCCTTGAACGTTTCATCGATATTTGTCGTTGATTGTCAATCCTGGAACGATTTGGTATTAGATCTTCATGTTCTTAGTACTACAAAATCGTAGTCCCAACGACTCTGAAGGCGCGAGTTTCGTTAAATCAGGTAAGCTAGTCAAATCTACCGCATTGTTTCGTGCATCGTCGTATACTTGACATGTTTGGTCATTTCAGTTTTGACTCTCGCGTTGGTTACAACAAATTTGAATCTATAAATTGCAACAGCAGAAAATGTGATTAATCCCCCTCTGTCGTCACTGTCTTAAGAATCGAATGACAATGCTAGCATGATAACGGCGCCGATGTAGCAAATGTAAAGTCGAACCCATTTCATAATTGGTAGAAACATAACTTTAAATTGTTCGAATTGTTGTGCAATTTTGCCGTTTACGGTTATTAGAAAAAAAAAAAAAGACTAATTATTTCTAAATGTTGGGGTTCTGTGTAACTGACATTGTCACGCAGTACTGTACTTTCTTCCCGCCCGTTCGTTATTGTAATACGCACATACCGAAAGTAAACACGATAGTTTTGTAAAAGTTGTTTTGGCAGAAATCATTGTAATTAATGATAGAAACATTTCTGTGTCTTTAATATGATATTATTCATATAAGAACTAAATAAATGATTTACATAAGAGACAACGAAAAAGTCTATCCAGCAACCTCAAGTAATAATAATGTGGTTTACTAATTTTTAAAGACTTTTCTGTAAAACGGTTAATCCATACATGAAAACAATTTCAGCAATAAAAATAAATAATACATCTACATAAATGGCCATTATTGTTAGTACTCTGCTGCTAAAATATTAAAAACAAAACACACGATGGTCTCTGGGGAAAAAAAGAAGAAAGTGAATAGAGTAATTATAGATTTAAACAATGTACTTAAAATGTAACTACTAAAAATCTGGTATATTATCTGGCTGCTTTTTTTTTTTTTTTTTTTACCATTTGTTTCATCCTGAGTCTGTGCAGGGTGCAAACAAATATTAAAGCGCTCTGGAGTAAAATGCTTCCTTAAAAACACTTAGCATCCTAAGAACAAAAAAGTTGGACTATTCTGAAGTGGACTTCTATTAGCCCTGTTTTTCAAAATTTCTAAAGGAGTTATAACAGTCTTGAGAAGGCACTAAAACCTGAGACAGCCGGAACATTTCGTTCATGAGTTGGGCCACGATACCGTCTGTCAGTGTCAGCACAAGATGTTAAATTGCAGTAATTAGCTTACAAAATATGCAGAGTGTATATCATTTTTTGTCCATGCGAGTTTCATGATTTCTCCCCCCTTAAAATAAAGTGTTTGGTTTAAAATGTATCAGCAATGCAAATTTTTAGTAATTGATTTTTATTTGTCCATTTCAAGTTTTTGTAGTAACTATTATTCTAATGCGTTAGTGAACATGATGGAGATGGATGATCAGTTGGAGGTGACAATGTCACAGTCTGAAGAAACAAGTGCAAAGCGGGGAAGGTTTGACTTGGGTAAGTTGTGGGTGTATTGCACTGCAAAAAAAACAAAAAAAAAACGAAATCAAACTGTAATTAAAACTACCACCGTGTTTACTTCGATATAAATATTCTGGGACTTTATGCGTTTGTTGCATATTTATATTTTTCCCCCCATTGTTTTCATTTTAGACAATTTACCCGAATCCCAATGTGAATCAGGTCCTTCTACAAGCGGCTCCGTTTGCAAAAAGACGCATTTGGAATATGGGTTATTAAAAAGAGTGGAAGTATCTTTGGTTAGGATTCCTGACCACAAGATCAGCGCTCTTCGGCCGCTGACGCCGCTGCCGTTTTACAGCGAAGACGATTCTCAAAGCAGTTCGGATTCCGATGCGGAGAAATATGACGATGACTCCAGCGATTCCGATAATCCAAAGAAATCGAAAGCTAAAAAAAAGAAAAAGGTTAACAATATCGGTAAGTACTTTATATTCTACCAACATCGGCCTGCTAGGGATCAGCATTACATGTGTACATTTTCTATACCACCTTAGGGTTGCAGGCTACCTCTACACTCTCCCATTTGCTTCAAGGTATGACCAATGCAGTTTGTGCGAGCCAAACCATAAGAATGGCCCTCCATTCAGATGAATTATCCGTAGAAAATTCTCTCGACAACAATATATTTTACTCCTATGTGCAATGAGAATTGGAGAAATAGTTCCTATTGATAAAACAAAAAAAATGAAACCAGTTGGTTGTTCGTTATGAATTAAAATTCTTTATTTTGTATTTGTAATTGCGCTGTAAACAATCAAAAAAATATATTTTAGAATTTTCAGTAGGATACTAAAATATTCAATGGTTACATCCCTACAACTCCCCTATTATATTGTCATATTTATATTGTTAAAATTAAACCTTTGCTTCATGTACTGGAGATTATTCCACAAAAAAAAAAAAAAAGCTCCTTGTTGATGAGCAAAAATGTTCCTCAAAGGAAAAAAAAAATTGCAAATTATTTTGCGCGTATATTTTATTAATTATTATAGTATGTTGATAAATATAGAAATGAGTGTTTCATGACACATGAACATTTGAAGTGATAGAGCCACACATTTATGTATAATAAAAATCGGATTGTTTGGGGCGAGGGAAGAGAGGGTCTTGAAAAACTAATTGAATGTCCAATCGCAGGGCTCCATCTCACCAACATTGAACAGGATTATGGACGGATAAACATTCACATTTTGCGCTATTCCCTTCCCCCCCCCCACACAGACCACACCCCCATAATTGATTCATCAGCGTTTGCGTACGTGCCTCAAGAAACGACGAAGACCCGCCCTGACCTGCCTGAGGAGGAAATCGCTGTGGGTTCCACCGTCCTGGCCAGGAAGAAGAACCTGAGGTGGCAACGGGGGCAGATTGTGGAGCTTGTTACTAAAGGTGCGAAAAATTAATTGGCCCCTTAACTTAATAACAGATTTTGAGTAGGGCCCGGCCGATTAATCGGCCGCCGATTATGATTGGCCTTCAAACATCAGCCAAAACAATCGGCCACTTGGGCCAAACGGCCGATTGTTTTCCCCTTAAAATGTTATTGAAGAAAACGGAAGTTTCCGACGCTGTGAAAGTACCCCAAATGCACCGTTTTGCTTGCATAGCATAGCCATGGATTACAAGGTGCATCCTGTCCGATAAGATCTGAACCAAAAAAGTTGCTGTAGTCTGGCAGGAACTATTTTAAGTTATTTCTCGAGTCAACAGATGCATCCTAATTTGGGTGTTTTATTTCCGCCTTTATCGATTGATTGTCATTGTAGAAGACGGACGACTGAAGTACAAGATCATGTTTGAAGAAAAGGGACGAAGCCTGGTGTCGGGACACCACATCGCCTTTGAGGTGACGCCGAAGCTGGAGCAGGTGTACGTGGGCGCGCGCGTGGTGGTCAACTGTCTGGAGGACACCATTCAGTTCCGTGCTGGCATCTTGGCAGAGCTCCCCAGCAGAAAGAACCGCCTAAGGTGCGTGGAAGCGGCTTCTTCGAAAAAGATATTTGGTGTTAATGGCGCATTCTTCGTCATGTGGTTCGAAATTGTTCTGAATCGATAAATAAGTTTCAGCTCCTCCTGTCTCTTCTCACTAGCACAATAAAGGGCTAAATATTATTATGAATTTTGGAAATGGCGTTTGGAATTACAGCAGTCATACAGAAGTGATGAAAAATGAAAAGAATCTATTTATTGGAAAATATGTATTGGTCATTGAAATCAATGCATGTCTCATTTTCAAGAGCTAAAAGTTTTTGAATCAATTTCTAGGTTTTTGGTGTTCCTGGATAACCACAGACCCATCTATGTCGGCTTAACATTATTTTACCTGGTGTGCAGACCATGTAAGTTTGACTCGTTTTACCTGACTTCGTTCATGTAACAGCGTAGAAAACTAGTGCTTAAAAGGGAAGTCAACCCCCCAAAAAAAACATTTATTGACTATAATACGTTCTATGCAATCCCACGAGTCTTATTACAGTATTGTGGTTAATATTGCGTCATGAGTGTGTGAGTTTCCTACTCACCAAGAGATGTCTTCAATCCTTGGATTCCCGTCAGCGCTCAGCCTCCAGACGCTGGTCATTGCCTGAGCATCTGTGATGTCATCTTCAATCGTCCGGAAGTGGCAAAATGGCCGCCCCCTGAGATGGTAAAAAAAACCAGCAGGATTTAGACTAGTGAGGTTCCATCTAACACATCATTGTCAAGAAATGTTGAAGGTTGACTTCCTCTTTAAGTGTGATTTACTGGATGAACATCCTGACTTAAAAGGCGTTTTTAATCTCTTAAAGAGATACTTGATTGATCCATTTTCAGCAGTAAAAAAATGAAGATTTTGTCTATAATTAATGTGGTAACTTCATTATTTTTCATGTAAAAATCAGTACCTTTAAAACATAATTTTCCTACTTGCTGTCGACTGATGATGACATCACCTGTGCTCATGGCTCAGTTTGTTGACCAACCCCAGAAAGCAGGTGAGCCATGATTGGCCGTTACCTACTTCCTCCAGCACAGGTGATGTCATCATCAGTCGACAGCAAGAGGAAAATTTACTTTATAAAAATTGGTATTAATTGTACATGAAAATCTATGAAGTTATCAGATTCATTTTGGACAAAATATGAACTTTTCACTGCTGAATATTGTTCAATGAGTCAAGTATCCCTTTCAGGTTAAACATGCACACTAAAATAAACAATTTAATTTGTTGAAGTAATCACATCTAAATCTAGTTCAAATAGTACAGTTAAAATTCAACTTATATTGTTGATTAAAACGCTTTTTGTCACCCAATTAGTGCCAGATCCCACAGATGACATTCAAGACGACGCCCACAAACGTTTTATGAAGCAGTACATCAACGACTGGCCGTACCCTCATTTAACGCAGTACAAGCCCGGCCAGCACGCCTTCGTGGAGTTTAATGGCGTCCAGCAGCGGTGCAAGGTGGACATGGTGGACTCCAGCTTGATCATGGTGGTTTCGGAGGTTCGTGCCACCTTTTTTTTTTCCTTCCCAATTTGCTCATATTCTGCCTCACCTGACTTTGTCTCGGCCCTCAGTGTAATCAGCACAAAGAGTGGATTCACCGGGGCTCCATACGGCTGTCGCATATGCCGAGATTTTTGGAACTGAGGAGAAGAGAAGCCGAGGCAGGTGAACCGTAATCCCACTCTGGTTACAAGTACAGCGTTGTGACAAGACTTCACATTTCTCTGGAAAATAACTTCTTTTTTTTTTTTTCTTTTTTTTTTCTTTTTTTTTCTTTGCGCCGTAATTGGCTCATTTTTTTTTATATGTTTTAGTTAGATTTCTCTCCAGTGATTTGTATAAATGTTCTTGGTGAATTAATGGGTGGATTGCTATTTTATTTCATTAAAAAAAAAAAAAAAAAAAAAAAAAACCTATTAAAAGCAACTTTTTTTTTTTTTCCTCAGTGTTTAATGTTTTGGTTTTTCCCGAAACGTGTAAATTATGTATATAGTCATTCATGAGCACCTGTCTTGTCGAGAAACATTAGTTGCATTAGTTTTAATACAACTAAAAGAACCCAGTTACAATAGGCTAGGACATTTTCATAAGTGTTTTTTTTTCCTTTTAGTAGAGGTGGAGATGATGTTCTGTTAATCATAAAAAAAAGCTTGTGCATTTTTATTGGTAAAATGTTATACAGTGGAACTTTGGTTTACAAATGACCCAATTCACGTTGCCTCGTTACAATTGACCTCTGTCCATGTACTGTTTTTTTTTTGTTCACAAAACAGTCCTGCAGGTTTTAGATGTTCCCGCCTACCAACACACCTGATACTAAAGATCAGGATCGTTATCAGGCGTGCTGATTATATGAATCAGTTGTGCTAGTGGGTGGAAACATTTAAAACCTGCAGGACTCCACACCGAGCCTGCAATACATTTATTTGTTAACCATACGCTGGTTCTGGAGCTCAAACAGATACATTACATTTCAATGAATGGATTACATTTGTAAACCAAGCTTATACTGTATTTAAATTATTTCGTGGTGTTGTTTTTTTTAGTTGCTGCATTTTGAAAAATTGTACAAAAACAGTTTGAATTGTACGCAGCTCTTCTTACATCATCACTGCTATGAATATTTTCTTGTGTACTGCAGTATTTCCAATACCGTAATAAAAGGAACATTTAATTGTCGTGTTGTAGAAATGGACTTTTCTGGGAGAAAAAAAAAAAAAAAAGTCTTAAGTAGTGATGTCAATCTGGTTTTCAATCGGTCCCTTTAAAATGACGTTATTCGCAGCAGCCGTCGAAATTGTGACGACGAAGACGAGACTCCTCTGAAATCAACCACCACGACGTGTAGTAGTTTTAGGAGGAGACAACCAAGGTGAGGTTTCATTTTGGTTCATATTGACAACGTTACTGCGCGTCCCACCAGACATTACAGTATTTGAAATAAGCCAGAACAAGATACATTACTGGAAAAACGTGCGTATGAATCTTTAGGCTCTCTTTAAGCTCAGTTGACTTGAAACAGTCTTGTAATATGGCTTTTCATAGTTAAGTTTTCATGCTGATATAGAAGTCTTGACATCGCAGGACAGTATCATGATTAAATGTAATGTAAAGTTAAGAATAGAGTTGAACAATGGTGTGTTTTTGTTTGTTTGTTTGTGTTTAATTTAAACGGTCCGTAGTTACATGTAACTAAGGAAGTAAGAGTGACGAGTTAAAAGGCAAAAGGCAAGATGTTTATGTAAAGCGAACGTCACAAAAGAGCCCAGAACATTCTACCAAGAAGGTGAAGTCCTAGTTCAACCTCACTTTGTACTATCCGTTGTCATTTGAGCTAAACTGGACTTCGTCATAGTGACACCGCTGCTGAAAATCCATCTATCCATTTTCTTCACCGCTTATTCCTCACAAGAGTCGCGGGGGTACTGGAGCCTATCCCAGCTGGCTTCGGGCAATAGTTGGGCCAACGGTCGCGCTCCTGTCAAATCATCTTTTCATACCGCCTTAAAAGCCCGCAATTACGACATCTCGCCTGTAGATGGCACTATTCGCCCGTAGACAGCAGTGTTTGCCATTGCAGAGGCGCCCCTCAATTTGGATGAAACTTTGTTGCCACAAAACCGAAATGGTTTTGACTTTCACATGTTACGCATTCTACACATCTCCAGCTTTCAAATAAGATCTATTTTGAAGAATGTGATTGGCAAAAATTGGAATAAAAGGGGTTTAAACTTCCCACCCAACATTGGCGTTTTGGCTGCAGAGGCTACTGGATGAAATAGCTGATTTTGGTGACCTGTCAAAATCACCAATTCTTCTCCGCCTGGGAGACCATGTGCGGAAGATGTCCGGCCCACACGTCATCAAAGCTGATGTGCAAAAACACGTTTGTCTGAAGTCTCGCGTGATTGTAACCGATGGCTTTGATTATTACATGATGCAATCAAAGGTCGCAAAGCCCCCCTTACACATTTGGTATCATTGAAAAGCTCTGAATGTCCTCTATAGAGCACAAAAGGAGTTCATTCAATTGTATGCACTGGGTGGGAGATATTCAGGTTTAAAAAGGTCCACTACAGAGGACAAATTTGAATTGCTGGTAGTCAGGAGGATACTTGAAATTGTAATTGAATTTGGATTAATTGCACAGCCCTAACTGTAGCTGTATTGTTGAATATTGCAGTAATTATGGAGCGGAATGAGATGGAGATGACACAAGAAGAGTTCCAGAGTTGGATTTCGGAGACTCTGCAAAAAAAGGACGCGACCCCTCTTGATATACTGAAGCAACGCAATCTTTTCAAGTCTGCAATGGAAAAGCGAGGCGAACAAGGCGATCGACTCCAGGAATTTGAAAAGTGAGCAGATTGTGGCAATAAACTGGAGTAGCAGTCACTTCCAAAATGTGGAACATTTGTACAATTACATGTTTAATGGCTGTTTTTCAAAGAGTTTCTCTCCAAACTTTTCGATTCACTGTGTAAATTTGGCTCTTCAACATTTGTTGCCTTGTAGCCAAAATGAATAATTATGTTGCTTCATGTCCACAAAAAACCATGACCAGATGTCACCTAAATTTGTGTGCACGTGTAGATGTGACCATGTCAACATAATTCCCCAAAATAATGTTTACAGTTTCAAATCTTGACTTTAAAAAAAAGATATCAGTTTTCAGTTGATTTTTGTGTTTGTGTCCTGCAGCTACATGGCAGCGTACGAAGTGAGTGTAAAGGATCGGTTTGCTTTTCTGGGTTGGCAGTACGCAGACGCAGATTCTGATCAGGATGCGATCGAAATCACAAGTGACGACGGTAAAATAGCGCACCCACATCTCCATCAAGTGGGTTCTTTTATCATTTGTGTTGTTTGGCTTTGCAGGAATCTCCCCTTCGTCGCCATGGGATCCTGAGAAAGTGGACGCGATTTGGAAGGAAGCCGAAAAATCAACCAAACCAACAGAAAATAGCACCGAAACCAACCCGGGAATTAGCCCGGTTGATAACGCCAACCCAAACGGAAGCCAACCATCTCACTCTAATACAGTTATGATCCCATTTTGGGGTAGCAGCTCATCACAAAGTTGCACCTCAACACCAAACGACAACTTCAAAGGCAGCAAAGACAAAGACCAGCTGAGGATGAGCTTGACCAGACTTCCTGAAAGCAAAATTCAGAGTTCATGTCAAAGAACTCCTGAGAAGCGCAACCGTGTCAGTGAGCACCTGAGCCCCGTTGCATCCGATGACGATTTCGGAGCGGGGCCGTCGACCAGCAAAAAACGACGTATCGCCATGAAATGCCTGGAGAAGACTCGTGCAAAAGAAGAAACAAGGCCGCCAGTGGACCCGATTAGGAAGAAAGCCAAAAAATCAACACGTACAACCAAATCAATCGAAAAAAATAACACCAAACCGACAAAAAACAACACTAAGAGCAAAACCAACCCGGTTGATGACACCAACCCAACTGGAAGCCAACCATCTCAATCTGGTCCAGGTATGATCCAAATTTGTTTTGTTTGGTGTAATACCGTCCACTAACCATTTGAAAAATGTCCTTTGCACTTCCAGTGGGAAATCAAGCGTGCAAAATAACAAGATGCTGCGTGTCCCCCGAGGGTGACTCCAAAGTGCCCGTTGAAATGCCGGCAGCGAAGATCAAAGTCGGTATGGAGGTCTTGGCCAAGAAGATGTCGATGTGTTGGCAGCGTGCGAAAGTCAAGAAATGGACCATCACTGGTAAGGAGAATTTCAATTCTGCTTTTTGTACAAGTCATGAGTTGAATTGGTTGGATGACCCACCCAACCGGTTTAGAATTGCAGACGTACAACTGTAGGCTAAAAAAATGTCAATACAATTAGTTTTCATCTTTTTTATTTTACTATCTAACATATTTAATCGGGGTGTCAGGCGATTAACATTTTTTTTATTGTAATTAGTCGCAAGGCTTCAATAGTTAACTCATGATTAATCACAAATGTTATATCTGTTCTAAATGTATAATAAAATTTCGTTTTCTTAAAAGTGGGGGAAAAAAATGTTAAACTAGTAGAAATATGGCTGCATCTTTTAGTCATTGATACAACATGCACTGACCTTCTTCAGTTTTTAGCGGCGATGCTTTAAAACTGTCTGTTTAAAAACAATAATAAAACTTGTTTATAATTAAGACAAATGAATCATGATAAACTTTTTTTGTCATTCAGTGAAATGTCGGTTTTGTTTTCCCCAGCCAATGATAAGCTGAAATATTCAGTCCGCTTTCACGACAAGACCAAGCGCCTCGTCTCCGCGCACCACCTGGCCTTCGTCGCCACCACCAAGTTGGAATACTTGTACATCGGCGCCCGAGTGGTGGTCGGCCGCAACGACGACCACGACGACGACGACGTCTTCTGGGCCGGCATTGTGGCGGAACTCCCAACCAGAAAGAACCATCAGAGGTCAATTGTAAACAGGATGTTGTCAAATGAATCATTTCAGTCATTTGAAATGACTTTTGTGTGATCAAATCATGTTTTTGTAGGTTTCTGGTCTTTCTTGACGATCAGTCTGCGTTGTATGTCGGCTTACCTCATCTTCACCTGGTGATCGCACCTTGTAAGTTTGGCTGTTTTGTTTTGTTTCGATGCTTTTATTAAAGTTGAACTCTATACTGTGTGTCGATTGAAAGCAGTTTTTACTCGACTATTGCTATTCTCGTGACAGTGGGGAATCCCGTGGACGACATCGGCAACACTTCCCATCGGAAATTTGTGAAGGGATATATCAAGGCCTGGCCTTACCCGCCCCTCACCCAGTGCATCCTCGGACAAAGCCTTAAGGTGGAGCACAAAGGAGTTCAGCAGAGCTGTGTGGTTCGGCTGCTCGATTGTAGCCTGATGCAGGTCCAGTATGAGGTCAGTAGCATCAACATGTTGCTTTGCATCATGCAAACGGAAACCCCAAATCGACCGCATATATAACTGTTGCGATTTGACTCCTGGGGGCTGCAACGGCTATTTGAGGAAATATAGTTTTTGTTTTTGTTTTCTTGTGTTGTCATCTTTAGGAAAGTCAATGTCTGGAATGGATCTACAAGGGCTCATGGCGCTTCGAAGAGATGGTAAAAAGGAAGCAGATCAGATAACTTGGCCATCATCAGCAACAGGCCAAAGAAAAAGGGGAAGTGCGACTTGATCACTACAAATGATGGAATGGCGATGAAAATTTGAGATTTTACATGAATTGTTGGCTCCCTTTTTTCCAATGCATTTCAAAATGGCCGTTTGGTGATCACATCTTTTATATGTTGTGATGCACAAAGTTAGTGTTGCAATTTTTTTTAATTATTATTCGACAGTATATCGAATACATTTGTTAAGTTTTCGTTATGCCGAATTTTGACACAAAGCCAAGTTGTTACATTCCTGGGGCGGCACGGCTCAGTGGTAGAGTGGTTGTCTCCCATCCGTGAGGTTGTGTGTTGAATTGACGGTTGATGGTTGACCCCTGGTGACCCCAGCACCTTGCATGGCAGCAGACAACTACTGTTCCTGTTACTGTTACTACTGTTGCTGAGTGTCAGGCTTCAATTGCTCAATTGATGAAATAAAGACAATCAATGGGTTACTTGTTGATTTCATTTAATATTTACCTAAAAACTGCCCATCTCATTCAATATTTGCTCAAAAATTACAAGTGAATTCATTATTTGCTCAAAAACTGGTCCAGCTTGTCATAATTCAAACATTAAAACACTTGTAATGCACAAGCATGAGATATTAATGACACAAATCATAGACGTTTTTGATTCAGAGTGTAGAAAACTGTCCTTTAGAGAAAAAAATTTATTTAGAAATAGTGATGTAAATAATGACAAGAATTAAAAAAAAAAAAAAAAAGAAGCTAGTGGTATATAATAAAATACGAAGGCCTAAGCCTTCACACAATAAAATATTTCTAGGTGTTTGGTTACTTAATTTGAGCTTAAAAAAAAAAGAAAAAAGGGGGAAAAAAAGACCCGTTAACAGGACCACATTCTCCGCGTTCAACTTGACGTTGTTGCAGTTCTCATCCTGACCTGGCAACGGCAGCAACACGCTTACTTCCGCCCCCAGATGTGCCTGCAAATTTCCGCATATTTCCCAAGAAGTCATAACGGGTGCTCCGGCGTGCCAACGTCTCTCTCAGCATCAATAATATGTCACGACTGCTGTTAAGATTAAACCTGAGGGGCTGCATCGCAACTCAAACTCGAATGTCATCTGATCAGGTAAACCGCGTTGAACTGCTGACGTTATAACACTTACGCGTGTTAGCTTTAGCTTGCTAATTTTTATTATTTTTTTAAACGAACCTAGGAACTTTGACCCGAAGTCCAAGAAGAGCAACACATAAGTCGTTATTGCAAAGTAACGTGTGATTACCCGCGCCATCTAAAAAGTATGACTTGCTGCTACTATTGGATGTTCTGGCAACATGCCGACAAATACTACACGATGTTTTAACAATGACAGGTTTGGGTAAACATGCACTGACCAAACGTGTGCCAATATAAACGCATGTGAGCCAAACAAAACTAGGATATCCCTTGCTTCGTTGGCTAAAAAAAAAAAAAAAAAGCATAACACAAGGGCGTGGCAGTTTTTTTCTGAAGGCAAACAAGTGATTATGCTTATTTATAAGCACACAAACATCGAGTTAAAAAAAAGGAAAGTTTTGCATTGCGATTACTGCATTGTCAAAATTTCAGCATAAATAGCCAAAGAAAACAAAGGAGTGGTATAAAAATGTCAAAGTAATTTAATACTGCAACTGTAAAAGCAACAATTTTGCATGAATGATAAAAATAAAAACAGTGCAAACGTAAAACTATTATTTGTCGACATAACAGTGCTATTATACAAAGCTGCTCTACTCTATGAACATTCTGGAAACTAAATGTATTGTTGTTAATAACCAAATCTTCTAATTCTAGCTGGGTGAGTTAGGAAAGGGAGCAGGGAAAGGTGGAGGTGGAGGAGGCGCTGTGAGAGAAGCAGGAGGTGCCTTTGGAAAACGAGAAGTAGCAGAAGAGGAGCGTTACTTCAGGTGACACCCGGTCTCGTCAAAAATTCCTTCCCGGTGTTTTCCCGACAATTGTTGACCACATGCCCTGTCCAACCGTAGGCAAAAGGAAAAGGAGCAGATGGAGGCTTTGCGGAAACACCACTCGGAGGAGATTGAGCACCACAAAAAGGAGATCGAGCGCCTACAAAAGGAGATTGGCCGTCATAAGGGCAAAATTAGAAAGCTCGAGCATGATGACTGAACCATCATATTGACAATTCCGAACATCTGGGCATTTCGGATACTTCCACAGTGCAATGCAATTCAAACGTTTCCTTCAGTCAGTGAAAACAAACAGCAGATTGTTTTGCTTTTGCCTTTGACTAGCATACAAACCAGGCAGATTGTTATAGTAGCCAAACGACATCACATTTTGAAATCAAAATAATCCTCACAAATCAAATTGCATCGATCCAAAGTTCAATGAGCGGAGAGCTTCCTTACTCCAAGTTGACCGCCATTTTAACTTGTTGATGTAAGCTCGGAATTGTCCAATAGTGTCAGAGCAATGACATTTTGAATGCAAAAAAAACTATCAATAAAGTGGAATTACATCGGAGGTGTTTTCTTGTTTTTAAGGGACTAATTCATTTGCACAAAGTGATTTAGAATAACACTTGTTAAATTTAAGTATTCTACTCTTGAATTGACATATAATAACACAGATTTATGGCACAACATATTTCTTTTGGTACCTTGGCTTTACAAACAACAAATAGACTGTGACGACAAGACAAAGAGGCACGCCCCTCCCAGTATTTGTTGTTCAACCAGTTCTCGCGATATTTCCCACATGGTGGCGTTGTTCTCGCTCACCGACGACGAGATTGGATGTCTGGAAATTAGTCTCGTGGGTTCGACGCAAAACCGTTTTTCTTCGTATTTGTTTTATCTTCTCGCCATACACTTGAGTTGCTTCACATTTCAAAACGTCCGACTGTTAAGTTACAGAATCAAGCTGGTAAGTGTTGCTAACTGTTTTGTAGCCGCTTTTACGGCTCGTGTATGTTTGATGTTGAAGGTATCTACTTGCAAAGCGCGGCCTTTTTTTTTTATACTCGTAATATCTTCAGCTAGCGACCTCGCAAGCTAACCTAAGTGAACGAATAGTTCAAAGGTGCGCGTCTGAATATCTGGAGACAATACGGATATCGTTTTATGCTACTGATATGACTATTGTAGTCACAAGAGTCGTTGTAGTTCAAATCGAACGTTATCACTTCGGTTTTTAGCTAGCGGGTTTTGAGGGGGGCGGGACGGCGAGTCTACCTTAAAAACAAAACAAAAAGAAAAGGGTACAATTAGGGTACAATTAAACACCAAAAATGGCTACAACAATAACACTGTAGTGAAAATTGAAACAATAGTCATTTACTAATGCGCTTTCGTTGGGAATTCGTTTTTGCCGTGCCGGCAACTCGCCACTGGGCACTATTTTGCCGTGAAACGCGCGAGAACTAAAAGTACAAACTCTGAGCAGGTGAATGTGTACTACCTCGTGGTAACAGCTTGTAGGGTTGTCACAGTGGGTTATCAACGATAATTGTCATTACAGCCTATGCTAGGTTTGTGCAATTAATCGAATTACAATTACAATTATTACACAAAAAACAGCATAATTGTAAAGATTATTAATACTAATTTGAGTTGTTTAAATGTATAAATTTGCAGCTTTTTTTAAATATATATTTTAAAAGAACTAATTTAACAACTTGTTTCTTCCAAAGGACCGTACATAATTATAATGTTTGAAATAATTTTATTTGTCTTTATTTATATATATATATATATATATATATATATATATATATATATATATATATATATATATATATATATATATATATATATATATATATATATATTTTTTTTACTTTTAAACATTTTATATTTTGTAACAAAAAAATAAATAATCGTCTTGCTGCACTCCCAACCAAGCCCGAATCACGGGACTCGGTGATGACCCCCCCGCACGCCCCAGTAGTAGTTTCACCACTAGATTGTGCTCCAAATAATACACACTGTCCCTTTTAAACGACTAAAAAAAGTTCCCTTGACGTGTCTTGAAAATTTTTTCATAAATCTTTTGTGTTTTAGTGTGTTTTTGTATGTGATTGGGGAATTGTATCAAATAATTATGGCCAGTGAGTGCCTCCATCACAACCAAATTGTGTGGGGAGAACAACCCTCGCTGAAGAATCCTTATTCAATTATTTGATTAACTTTGAATCAGGAGAATGGCTGCTGCTGAGGTGAACGGTAGTTCTGCCCTGGTGAAGGAGGAAGAAGAACCTATGGATGTCACAGGATCAGTCACGGAGAACTACCAGATACTTATTAACGCGGGACTCTCACAGAATGTTGCTGAAAGTCTAAATAACATCTTTCAGACAGGTGAGTGACTGTTTTGGTAATTTGATTTTTCCAAGTGTTACAAAAGTAACATTGCTGTTGGAATGAAAGGCTTGGTGGCATATGCTGAATTGGACGAGAGGGCCATCGACGCTCTACGCGAGTTCAGTGAGGAGGGGGCGCTCGCCGTGCTGCAGCAGTTCAAAGACAGCGACCTTTCTCACGTGCAGGTAATGATGCAAATCGACAGTGGTGGGCAGTCTTTCGGTCCGTTACTGACGGACTCCCCTTTCGCTGACGACTGACGGAAACTTTGAAACATTGACAGAATAAGTGCAGACTGAAGTGATTTTTGGCCATCACCCAAACTGTTACTAACTCAAAAAAACAGACAACTTTCGGCAAATAATGTTTTGTGGCACCATCCACGCTGTAAGTACGTTCTCGACGCCGACTGGCTGTTGACGACATATCATCGTCAACAATTCATTTCATCCTATCACGGCGAAATGGGCAAAGGAGCAACAGTTTGCTTCAAATGCGCCACCCGGCACGGAACCTCGCAAACTGCATTCACTATAATATAAACGCGTCACCAGAACCCACTTGGTGCCGAGTCTTTGCGTGACACCAAACCCGTAGTGAAGCTTGAGAAGGTGGAAGAAACGTGCAACGCTGGCGACCAAACATGTGACGCTGGCGACCAGGACAACGGCGAGGGCGTCAGGGAGCTCAAAGGCTTCATTCGCAACTGCGAAATGTAAGAAAGTCTCGCTCGCATTTATTTGGATAAAACTTATTTCCCCACTCGCCAGTTTATCACGTTTTTAAGTGTTTGAAGTTCTTTTCTTTTAGGTTTTTTAGCTTTTCAAAGCTCTTGAAAGCAGAAGGCAAGGACAAGAAGAAAGTGTACACTGGCTCGGCCAAGTGCATGCATCCTGGGTGCAAAAACAAGGGTGTGACCTACACCTCAATTTCCAGGGCCCATCTTATATCGCACTATAAAACAGTGAGTTCCAATTTAAACGTTTCGGTACAGAACAAATATGAAACATAAAATGAAGTTTTATATACGTCATTCAATGATCATTTTCTACGATTATGTTTTGTTCAAATAGGTGCACCCTGAAAAGCATAGAGCACTCGCAGCTGCGCTGGCTAGAAACACCCTGCGTGGTCGCCACTTAAGGCATCAATCCAAGAAGCTCTCGGTGGAGGACTCCCGCAGTGGCAAGTTTAGCCAGGACAAGGCCAGGCAGATGTTCACAAGGTGAGGGGAAGAAAAAAAACATATTCCAAAATACCGTCTTTTAGTTTTAAGTTTCAAATTTTGTAAGTATTTAAAATAGATGAATATATTCATTCATAATGCCGCTTAATATAATCAATCTTTGTTTATTAGCAAATGTATCAAATCATGTTTTAATTTTCATGAACAGGTGGTTTGTTGAGACGCATTCCCCCGCCAGCCTTTGTGAGCACCCGTACACCAGGGAGATGTTTGCCTACTTCTGTCCTGAGTTCCAGCTCATGTCCAGGAGGACCCTGGAGAGGGACCTGGATGAGCTGACGGACAAGGCCAAGCTGGAGGTCAGCGACCTTTTGTCCAAGCAGAAGTGGGTGGCAACCACTGCTGACAGCTGGACGGTGAACAGCCGGTAAAACTATAAGTTACTGAAAATTAAAAAAGTATCATTTTATATGCTAACAATAAAAAAAAAATGTTGGCAATATGTATCTATTGAATTATTCATATATTCAAACTTTCCCTTAGTGTCTTCCTGGGCGTCACTGTGCACTGGATAGACTGGTTCAGTTTGAAGAGGAAGAAGGCAACACTGGCATGCAGGGAGCTGAAGGTAAAAATAAAAACTTATGTTTGAATTAAAGTAGCAACATTGAACGAGAGCTGTGAGCAACTATAAAGGACCCAAACAGGTGAATTTCCATGACATAGTGGGTGACTTCTTCTTCTTTTTTATTTTTATTTTTTATAAATAATAATAATTTTTATTTAATTTTATTTTATCAAGCCGTTATGATACCCCCCTCTGACACATGACTCACCCTTCTAAACACGTGTTACACTTAATAAGTCTAACTTAAAATCCAAAACTGTTCACACGTGCATAAATTAATGTGAGGGGATGTGCACTACAAAACGGCTGCTAATAACTGCATTTAGTCATATTTTTTTCCATTAAGTTTTTTTTTTGTTTTTTTTTTTGTTTGTTTTAGTTTTTTTTTTGTTATACAGCACAGTATGTATTTTCTTTCTCCGGAATGCAATGTGGTCTCGTCGAGACGAATCCGCGGATGCCCGCCCGTATGTGCCCGGTCAGACGTACGGTTCGAGAGATGCGGCCGCGAAAAGACCCAAAAAAATAAACAAACCAAAAAGCACGTTGTAAGAAAAAAATCTGCGAAACAGCGAGGCCGCTAAAGATGAACCCACGATGAGATGTGAATGATTTCCCTTCGGCCCTAGTGTAAAACGTAATAAACATGATCGGTAGTACTGAATAAATCTTTAGAACAAAAAAGCAAAATAAAAATGTTTTTCTTAGTCTGGCCAGACACATCAGCTCCTGCGTGAAGTCATCCACGACATCCACCAGGAGTTTGGTATTGTCAAGAAGGTGGTAGCTACTACCACAGACAGCGGCGCAAACTACGTTGCCGCCTTCAATGACTTTGGGGAACCGCTGGAGAAGGAGGTGGTTCAGGAGGAGGATGAGGAAGTGGTGTTGGGACAGCGCGTCGACGTCCAGGGACTCCTAGACGGCGAGGACATTGACCCTCATATCACTCTGCCGCCTCACCGCCGCTGTTGGTAAGAGATGGCCGGTTTTGAAGCTTAAACTTTAAAGCTGAAAAATGTTCTCAACGTTAATCAAGAAATAGTCAAACTTAAGGTTTGAATGTTTGTTTTGTTTCAGTACACATACCATGAACCTCATGGCGACCACTGACATCAGGGAGGTCGCGGGCTGGAGCAAGGGGAACACTCCCTGGCGCCAGGCAACCGCCAAGGCCCACTACCTCTGCAATCTCCCGGACAAGACCCCCATTGCAGCCAGTCGGATCAAGGAGGCAATCAAGATGAAGCTGCCAACGCCTGTTGCACTTAGGTATGTTTTTTTTTTAAAATAATTATTCCATTAAAAAAAAAAAACATCACCAACACTAATATCTTAATTTATGGACTTTTTCTATGCTGTAGCTAGGGGTGCCAGGCGATGAAAGATGAAAATTTTTAATCGTAATTAATCGCATGGCTTCAATAAATTAACTGACGATTAATCACACATTTTTTTAATATGTTCTAACTAATGGAAATATGTCTGCATCTTTTAGTCATGTATACCAGTTGTCCCCAAGCATCGGGCCGTGGGCCACTTTGGGCTGGGCCGTGGCGAGCAGCACAGTTGAAAAAAAATAACCGCAGACGCACTGCAGATGTTGTGCGAATTGACACGCAGACTCGAATGCGTTCTATTCTTGCGGCATCCATACGGCCGCCGTACGGAAAAAAACTTCACGTGCGTTCAGCAGTTAAGTGTAATTTGGCATTATGTTGGCGCACAAGGATGGCGCTGCTCATATAGTTACATAAAAGGGGGCTTTTTAGTTCACATTTTTGTGTTGCTTGTATCATTCATAAGCATTTACCATAGTGACATCACCATATTAAAGCGTTGTTGTTCCCTTGTTACGGTGCTTGTACTGCTATTACAGGTACATAAAAATACATAGTGGATTTGCATTTGTTGTTGTTGTTGTTGAAGCCTTTTATTAATCAGCCTCTGAACAGTAGTAGCTGGCATTGATTTATAACACATTATCTCATGACGGGAGATGGATGTACGACCCAGCGCTGGTGTTTCTACTCGACCGTCCTCAATTGAATTCCATTGTCAATACTTTTTCCCTGAGGAGGCCAGAGCTTTTTTTCCCTGGGGACCTCATCTAGGAATACCTAACACAACCGAATTATGAATTATACAAATTCTCTATGTTTTTGTTCGTGTTTGTTTCTGTAGATGGGACTCCTACTTCAACAGTGTGAAGGTCCTGTTGGAGGTCATGTCTCTGCCTCAGCAGGTGGAGGCAATCAACAAGATCATAACAGACATGGCAGGAGTGGCAATTTCGGATCAGGACATCAAGGTATGGAAAAAAATCATTTAATTCATAATTTATGAATCGCAATGGGCCAAAGTCGCAAAACTAGCAAGTTTTCTTATTTATAATTCAGGTTCTATTTATGGGTGGCCATATAACCAATCTCGGCCATCATCGAGTCAGCTACAAATCTAGTTTCCTTTTGAACTTTTCAGGTCCTGGCAGAGTACAAGGATGTTTTATGTCCTGTGGTGGAAACTCTGGGAAGCCTGCAAGAAGAGGACAATGCCTACATGGGCATCCTCCTCCCGACGCTGCTGGTCCTGAAGAGGTGGCTGCTGCAGAAGGGTGAGCTGCAGTATGCGGAGCCCCTGCTCCAGGCCCTCCTCAGAGGCTTTGACAATAGGTGTGTATAATATATTTGTTCTGTTTTCACCTGTTGGAACTGAGATTGATGACTGGTTGACAGGTTTGGTCCCCTCTTTGATGACCAAGATCTGCTCATGGCCTCTGCCCTGCACCCGTCCTTCACCCCTGCTGTCCTGACGAGGATCGTCCCTGACCAGGCCAGCGCCATCAAGGACAGGATCTTCACAGAGCTAAAGGCCATAGTACAGCCTAGCGAGGAGGAGGAGGAGGAGGAGCAACAACAGGAACAACAGGCAACCCAGGACCAGCCTGGTGGAAAGAGCCACATGGACATGATTTTCAAGTAAGGGTTCATGTTAATACCATCATATTACCTCAACACAAATCAATATCACATGTTTTTTTTTACATTACAGGACATCTTTTTAATTTGAACTCAATTTTATCAATTATCATTTTTACTGTATCAGTGACTAAAACATATTTCTATTAGTGTAACATTTTTTTTCCACTTTTATGTTAACGAGTATGAAAACTTTGAAAAAAATATTTTATTGTCATTTATAACATAAAATTTAGGATTCATCCTGATGGTTTGTGTGTTAACTATTGAAGTCATGCAATTAATTACAACTAAAAGAATTTAATCGCCAGACACCCCAACTTTAAACATAGCTATTGTGAATTCCTCTCGTCATAATTTTTCTCTCAACGATATTCACTCAACGGCTAATGCTGATTCACAGCGAGCTGTTTGGCGCCGACCAAGAAGTGATGGGCCAGGATGTGGACCGGGAGCTGAGGGCTGCCATCGAGATCTGGAGGCCCAAGCGGGAGGCCCTCTCCTGGGCCCTCTTCCCCAAGAAGCACAGGGAGGCGTGGGTCGACTTGTTCATCAAGTACAACACCCCCCTCCCTTGCTCCGCCTCCATGGAGCGGATGTTCTCCACAGCCGGCGACATCCTGCGACCGAAGAGGCACGCCCTGGCCAGCGCTAACTTTGAAAAGCTGGTGTTCCTCAGAGGGAACATGTCCCTGTTGGGCTATCCCGACTATAAGGGGCAGTTTGGGGAGGAGGAGCAGCAGTAATATGCTGCATTTTTTATTTTTGTGTGTCTCAAGTGGTCCAAGCTGTTACCAAGTGAATAAAACTGTATGCTGCTACCTGTGTAAACAGTTTTTTACTAACCGGTCTAAAATAGTAGAGACCAACTGTAATAATGACGACGTCTGACTGGGCCAGCCTCAAACGATGGACTGACGACCGACTGACAGGACGAATTTACCGGTGGA
The DNA here is from genome assembly GCF_051991245.1 of Festucalex cinctus. NCBI lineage: Eukaryota > Metazoa > Chordata > Actinopteri > Syngnathiformes > Syngnathidae > Festucalex > Festucalex cinctus. The sequence goes on from NC_135429.1 coordinate 1,143,877, forward strand.
ATTTACTGACACGCCCACCACTGCAAATCGAGTCCCTTTTTGAGTGAATCCATTTGAATGTGCTTTATTGATGGTCTCTTATTTCTTCTAGAATAAGAGCGCTTTCCTTTGTGGAGTGATGAAAACGTACCGACAGAGAGAGAAGCAAGGCAGCAAAGTACAAGAGTCCACTAAAGGGCCAGATGAAAACAAAATAAAGGTGTGGCATTGTCCTGCAGTTTTTTTTTTTTTTGTATTAATTGAATTCTTCCCATGCAATTTGGTTAATGATTTGTTTGCTTCAACTTAAGGCTCTTTTGGAGCAGACAGGATACACTTTGGATGTCACCACAGGGCAGAGGAAATATGGAGGCCCCCCACCTACGAAGGTTTTCAAAGGGCTACAGCCAGGGATTGGGACAGAGGTAAATATGGTCGATACATTTCACGTCCAACAAATGCTCATCACTGTCAGAACAATTGATCCCATTTACCGATTTTAATAATTGAGAAATTGTTTGGGGACTTTTTTTTTCTTTTTTTTTAATATTTAAAATTGTCCAAATCTTCTGATTTTAGCATATCAACAGTAATTGTTCACTGACTTCTTCCTTCATGGAAGAAGACTGATTGATTGTCTTCTGTCTTTAATCAAAACAACAAACTGGCAACGTAGCACATCAACCCCCCCCCCCCCTTTTTTTTAAACAGTATAAAAATACAAAGTACAAAATAAACACCAATCATTGATTAATAAACAATAATCAGGGAAAATTGCTTTTGTAATACACTTAAGTGCAAAATTAAAATAAACTGATTCATCGATTGAATAATCGATGAATTGATTCTAAAAAAATGAAAAAAAATAAAATAAATTCAATAATGACCACACGAGTACCTCAGAATTAAATGTTACATAGTACATTCACATATTTGTATTTTTTTTACACTGCCGCCGCATTCCATATTGCCGCTCTCTTTGTGTCCCTGTCAGGTGTTTGTGGGCAAGATCCCGAGGGACTTGTACGAAGATGAGCTGGTTCCACTCTTTGAATCCGCCGGACCCATCTGGGACCTCAGGTTAATGATGGACCCGCTTTCTGGTCAGAATCGAGGTTACGCCTTCATCACTTTCTGCAATAAGGACGATGCGCAAAAAGCCGTCAAGCTTGTGAGTATTGAGGTTGCGGGACAGAATCTGCGAGGCTTGCCACATGTTGAACCAGTTTGTGCGGAATATGCGGACGCATAGCAATTTCTCTTTTTATTCCCATTTATAAATATTTTTTTAAATATAATTTTTGAATTATATGTTTTAAATCCTTTTCTATTTTCACTTTTAGTCATTTATTTATTTGTAGTTTTGGTTCTCCGTACTCACTTTTGAAAATGGTAGTGTTACTCATTTGTTGCCTTTTTTCTTTTTTCCCATGTTGCAGTGTGATAACTATGAAATCCGCCCTGGCAAGTACTTGGGAGTGTGCGTATCTGTTGCCAACAATCGGCTGTTTGTTGGCTCAATTCCAAAGAACAAGACTCGAGAAAGTATATTGGAAGACTTTGGCAAAGTTACAGGTCAGTTTCAGGATCTGTGTTGTTGTACAAAACATCACCATAGAAATTTGATTTGGAAGTTAAGATTTGTTTGAATCTTTCAGAGGGTCTCCAAGAAGTGATCTTGTACCACCAGCCAGACGATAAGAGGAAGAACCGAGGCTTTTGTTTCCTGGAGTACGAGGACCACAAGTCGGCCGCGCAGGCCCGCCGCCGCCTCATGAGTGGAAAGGTCAAAGTTTGGGGGAACCCAGTAACTGTTGAGTGGGCTGACCCTGTCGCCGAGCCAGACCCGGAAGTCATGGCCAAGGTTTGTAAGATCTTCTTGGAAACAGCCCCAAAATTAAGAGTAATACTAAACTACTAAATGCCAAATAGCGTTCATCACTCAGCGTAAATAACGTTAATTTCCAGCCGCGCACATTCAGCCAATCACAGATAAACTAGACTAAGTGCAATTTCTAGAGAAATTGCGTGGGAATGCTGAATGCTAAGATTTGATACATGTGGAATGCTTATTAAGTAAATTGAGAGATAAATTATGAAATTATAAATTGTGCAAATACTGTAAGTAATGTGGAATCAGACGATGTGTATATATATTATGTATTATGTGGGGGGAGTTACACGGCACAAAAGTGTGGAGAATAAAACTCGCAACAACATATGTGGGAATGCTGAAGATAAAATAAAATTGTTTTCTTGGGCTAAAATAAAGACTAAAATGCTAGAATTAGTTGACGAAATAAAAACGGGATGAGATTGACTAACTGATTAAAAACTAACAAGTGTGATTGAAAGTGGACTAAAATTAACACTAACATACATTCTTAACTCTTATTCAAATGAAGTAAAAATATATAAGCAATTAAAAAAAAAAATGAAGTCAGTTGATGATAGACTTTGGCATGCTACTGAGGTACAATCCACTCGCATGGATTTTGGTCTGACTTGGACTGTTGTGGTGACCAATTTGTTTGTTGTTTCAGGTGAAAGTGCTGTTTGTCAGGAAGCTCGCCACCGCGGTGACCGAAGACCTCCTGGATAAAACCTTCTCTCAGTTTGGGAAGCTGGAGCGAGTGAAGAAATTGAAAGACTACGCCTTTGTTCATTTTGAAGACCGGGACGCCGCCGTAAAAGTGAGTCGGCCGCACTTTTTTTTTTTTTTCTTCCATCGCCGCGTTTTGTATTGAGGCCAACTCTCCGATTTCTCCAAACAGGCGATGGATGAGATGAACGGGAAGGAGCTCTGCGGCGACGAAATCGAGATAGTCTTGGCCAAACCGCCGGATAAGAAGAGGAAAGAGCGCCAAGCGGCTCGCCAGACCTCCAGGACGACTGGGTGAGTCCGAGAGGGGCAGGGACCAAAACGCGGCCTTGTCAAAAAAAAAAAGAAGCTAACTGTGCCTTTTTGTAGGTATGACGACTACTATTATTATCCGGCTCCTCGCCTGCCGCCGCCGGGGCGCGGCAGAGGTCGCGGTGGCCGTGGGGGCTATTCATACCCGGCAGATTACTATGGCTATGAAGATTATTATGACGACTACTATGGCTACGACTATCACGACTACCGCGGTGGCTACGAAGACCCGTACTACGGCTATGAGGACGTGTACAGCGCCAGGGGGCGGGGCAGCCGTCCCAGCAGGGGCGTCCCCCCTCCGACCAGGGCCCGCGGCGTGCCCCCGACCCGAGGCAGGGGGGGCTACGCCCAGAGGGGCCCGCCCCTCGGAGCGCCGAGGGGCAGCCGAGGGGGCCGCGGGACGCCGTTCCAGCCGCAGAGGGGCCGCGGGCCCCGCGGGGCCCGGGGCAGCCGCGGGGGCAACGTCGGAGGCAAGCGGAAGGCGGACGTGTTCAACCAGCCCGACTCCAAGCGCCGCCAGACCACCAACCAGCAGAACTGGGGGTCCCAGCCCATCGCCCAGCAGCCCCTGCAGCAAGGGGCCGACTATTCCGGTAACTATGGTTACAGTAATGACACCATGGAGTTTTCACAGGATTCTTATGGGCAGCAGTGGAAGTAAAGGCGCCACAAGATTTTGGCTATGTGACGGCAACAACCACAACAAATTGATTGGCCATATTTCTTGATTGACTTTTTATTCATTTAATCTCTCATTAATCACAAATCTGTTTGTCGTTAAAGAAAAAAAAACAACAACCCAGAATTGGCTTGACATGAGTATTTGGAAAGAAGAAATGAATCTTAAGTTGTGGTGAAAAAAAATCAGTCATGTATATTGTTACTTTTTTTCCTGATTACCTAAAAGCTAACTAAAGTGGACATTCATTGTAAGTAGTCTTGAGAGGACAAAAAAAAAAAAAAAGACATTGCCTTCCAAGGACATTTGTGTCCGTGTCCCTTCCCCTCCCCCTCTTGTACTCCCTTTATTTGTGCTTCTCGTGGCAAAAAATACACCAGGCATGTAAGTAACGTGACACAGCTGTAACACACACACGAGAGTTGTAGCCACACAATCGCATGCTGTCAAGGAGTTGATTTTAAAAACAAATGAAATCAAAGCAAAATCGTGCAAGGTGCAATGCAAGATTGTTTGCTGCGTCCGCTGCATACATGCCTGATGGATTTGAAACATCATAGTTGCTTAGGGACTTGCTTGTATATAAATGCTTCTGGTTAGCGCTTCGGAATTCATCTTTTGTTTTTTGCAAAGGTGGAGAAAAGAATCCACAATGGAGGAAATCGACTTTTTGTAAGTGTATGCTTAGACATTTCTAGACAGCATCAAATTGTGATTTTTATTTGGATTGAGAGCATCATTTCCTGTTTTCTTTCAAATTGCCCAATAGAATTTGGTTTGGCTTAGCCTTAGGAGCCAATAGCGGTTTGTTCTCTGATGTTACTTGTATTTATAACGTCTACATTTGTTCCGTTTCAATAAAACTCAGCTGAGAATCAAATCAGTCGATTGTCAAATTCTCAAATTCAGTCATCTCTTTCATTCAGCTCAATTCTCACATTGGGATGAAGATCAGCTCATTCTTCATTTTTTTTTGCATCGAGGAAAATCAGACGGCTGCAATTGTTGTTTGGATACGAGGATTTCTTTGTGCTCTGAATGATATTTGTCACAAAAGTGCCAAACCATCCAAGTCCTTTGTGTGCATGGATGTACAGTGGATGATGTAATCACCTCCATCTTCTTCAATACAATATTTACTTTGAGGTGTAACGGTGAATTTGAAATACTTACTAAGCATTTGATGTCAAGGTTTTATCATTCTCAGAGGTATTTTCTTTAAACACTGTACATCTGTCCACATAATGGTAAAAAAAGCAAATGCAAGCTTTTATTATTGTCTACCAATTACTGCATTAAAAGATACATTAATTTGTGAGCCATATTGATTCCAATCTGCACATCAGCTCCTCGACTCCCTTTGAAGACTCCAAGGATCTGACCGCTCAAAAAGGGGTTCTAAATTCTTCCAATTCCCGGCTTCTTCAGAAACGTGTCAATACTGTGTTGTCTGCCTTTTTTTTGTTTTTGTTTTACATGACTGTCCTCTTATTCCAACCTGCCCAGGTGGAGGAGCGTTGAGAGCGACGGCGCAAGAGTGAAGAACTCACCTGAACGGTACTCCAGGGTGAGCTCGCCTAGTCTCCCCTCCTGTACCTTTATTGTCAACACTTACATTATTACTGTTTTTTTGTTTTGTTTTTTTTAATCCTACTTTTCCTTACTGCTGTCTTTCACTTTCTGGGGGCTTTTGATTGTTGCGTTGGAGTGAGCCACCTGGGCGCTAATTTTCTTTCCAAACAATGAAAAGCTTTAAAATGTATTCAGACATAATTGTCTTGCTTAAAACTCCAATATATGGTAAGCAACTGCGAATACGGCTTTTTTTTTCTTTTTCTTTTTTTTTTGAATGAGCTGTGTACACGTTCAATGGGGTGATGTGCGTGCTGCTGTCTTTGGCCGCTAGGGGTAGCTGTTACCGCAGCATTGCTGCCATTGTTCCGTCGTCAGATGCTCCGCTTGCTGTGCGTCTCCATTTCCGGTTATTTCATGATTTTAGGAGCTAAACGTGAACTAAATGAGCTGTTTTTGTATTTTGCCCAGTTTTCACTTGGGATTCTCGATGACATTTGGGCTAAAAAGGTGTCCTGTCGGAAACAATGGCTTTGTCGCACGTCCGTGATGATTTTCCGCTATAACGCCACCAGGTGGCACAAACGGGCTGTGCAAGTTCAATCTACAGGTAAGGAGTTGGTTGGAGCCCAATGGCGTTTATCACGATGTACTATTTTCTGTTAATATGGTTTCAGTTGCCATCTAATGTGCCTCTTATCGTGTTTGTAACATCAGAATTGTGTCTTTTATGTGCCTTTTGTCACTAGGCAATAGCAGCAGAAGCGTTTGGATTCATGTGGAGTTTTAACAAACTGAAGCACCTAATAGGTAAGCTGTAGCTTGGATTTAATGTGGCTGTTAGTGTTTACATTAACAAAAAAAATAAAGAAACAACAGCCGACACACACAGGTGCCCAAATTTTACTAAGACAACACGAGAGTGACAACGCAAAAAAAGAAAAATCCATCTATTTTCCCTACTCAATGCTTGTCTTCATTATGGTTGCAGTCTGCAGGTGAGCTTGAGCCTATCAGATGACTTTGGGCGACACGTGATGTTCACCCTCGACTCGTCAGAAGCACCAACCAAGCAGAGTGCAATCATCTTATTGTTAAATGTATTTTTATTACAGATGAACATTTTCTTAAAGGATAAAGAGATATTCAAGTTTAACTATACTAATTTTGCTCGAAGCAAGTCATCTTAAACAGATACTTTACTCATTGAGCGCTTTTGTTGATATTTTGTCCAGGATTAATTTGATCATTGCATTTTTCATGTATAATTAATAACTTTTAAAGACTTTTTCACTTGCTGTCGACATGCTGAGGAAATGGGTAACGAGGTCCGTGTACTTTTCGGCCATTCGTTTTTCCTTCTGAAGCAAGGACACGGAAAACGGGAAACAAACCGATTTACATTTTTTTGTTTTGATATGAACAAATAACGGGAAACGAGCCGTCTCCCGTTTTTTGTTGAAACGCAAAGCGAGCCCTTATCCGATGTTCTATTATGTGTTTATTCAGCACAAATCGGGAAATGATATGTGGCCATAAACCGTTTTTCGCAAGCTGGTTTCTCCTAGACCGGAAGCCGTTCATCTTTTGCGGCACGTCACTGCTGCTGCTGCAGTGGAAGCTTGCTGCCCCCTAGTGTCTATTTTGAGGCAAGCCTCTCTGTCATTGTTTTGTTTTGTAGCTTTGATCATTCCTTTTATCCTTTATACTTTTTTTTTTTTTTTTTTCTTCAACCTCACATTTACCTACTTGTGGACTGGTCACAAAAACAATTTCGGCATAAAATTGTGAATAACTTGTGATCCCACCTCGTGAATCAATAGATATTTTAAATGTTTATAACAATCCGCAGTATGGCACCGCGCCACAAGGTGGCGCCTCCTTGTTTTTGTGATGCCTAAACAGCACTTCTTCGTTTTGCCGTGCACTTGTACGACTGACCAGTGACAAGGACTTTTACACGTCACGTGACAGGCGAGAGTTCTCATAGAGGCGTTGCTTGTTAGGTCAGCTGACCGCTTCTCAACTCACGTGATTAAACCACACACAACAAACATGGCGGCCGCGAGGCTACAGTGTGACGCTTGACTCCTGTTGGTCTTTTCGACAGTTTGTTCGCTGGCTGCCGCTTCGTTCACCAGAAATGTAAGAAACGCTTTCGTCTCGAGCGACTCGAAAAACATTTACGTACTCACACCGCGTCAACATTTTGTCTCGAGCGACTCGGAAGAAACGTTTCTACTTGAATCACGTGACGTCAAGTTTTTTTTTTTTTTTTTTTTTATTTCGACATCACCAACATCAAATACAGTACAAACAAATTAAGCACCACAAAATGTTACACACAAGTCGATTACAGCACATTACAAGACACATACACTAAAAAATAATAATAATAAAAATAAAAAAAAATTAAGAAAAATAAAAGAAAAAGAACAAGGGCCAGTGTTACCAATTGTCAAAATTAAAGGATCCCATAAATCTTTTAAATCTATAGACAAAATGGAGGGGGGGAAAAAGTATATCGCTAATTTAAAGAAAAAAAAAAGAAAGCGAGTCTCAAAAGCGCCTTTGCGATTCATGTAATGTTGGCGCCCTCTTGTGGTCACGTAGAAATAAGTATCAAAATGGAAACAACAAAATGCAAAAAATGGCATGAAAAATGCAAAATTAAATAGAAAAGAAAATTGAAAAGACTAAAAAATACAAACCTCTAAAAGTATATATGGACAAAATGAAGAAAAAAAGTATATAGCTTATGTTAAAAAAAAAGAGTTGAGTTTCAAAGGTCCTCTGCGATTCATGTAATGTTGACGCCCTCTTGTGGTCACGTAGAAATAAAAAGTATCAAAATGGAAACAACAAAATGCAAAGAAATGACACGAAAAAATGCAAAATTAAATAGAAAGGGAAAAGACTAAAAATACAAACCTGTAAAAGAATATATGGATAAAATGAAGGAAAAATGTATATTGCTAATTTAAAAAAAAAAAAGAAAGGAAAAAGCGAGTTTCAAAGGGCCTCTGCGATTAATGTAGCTTTGGCGCCCTCTTGTGGCCAAGCAGAAATAACAATAGAAAGTATCAAAATGGAAACAAAATACAAAAAAATCTAACAAAAATTGCATTAAATAGAAAAGGAAAGGGAAAAGACGAAAAATACAAACATTTGAAATAATACATGGAAAAAATGAACAATGTTTATTGGTAATTTTGAAAAAATTATCGAGTGTCAGGCCTCTGCGAGTCATGTAATGTTGGCGCCCTCTTGTGGGCACGTAGAAATAACACAATAGAAAGTATCAAAATGGAAACAACAAAATGCAAAAAATATAACGAAAATGCTAAATTAAATAGAAAAGAAAATTTAAAAGACTAAAAAAAAATACAAACCTGTAAAACTATATATGAACAAAGTGAAGGAAAAAGTATATAGCTAATGTAAAAAAAAAAAAAAAAGTTTCAAATGTCCTCTGCGATTCATGTAATTTGGCGCCCTCTTGTGGTCACGTAGAAATAAAACTCAACTCAAGTTTCTTGATTTCGCGCTTTCAAACAGAACAATACAAAGTATCAAAATGAAAACAACAAAAGCAAAGAAATTGCATGAAAAATGCAAAATTAAATGGAAAAGACAAAAAAAATTCAAGCCTGTAAAAGAATATGTGGATAAAATGAAGAAAAAAAAAGTAGATTGCTAATGTTAAAAAAAATATATATCGAGTTTCAAAAGGGCCTTTGCGATTAATGTAATGTTGGCGCCCTCTTGTGGTCACGTACGTCAACGGGCCAACTTGAAGTCATTTGAAAACTGCACGCTCAATTTGAGGGGAAGAAAATCGAAACTTTCGAACATTCCCAACAGTGAAAACGTAAAGCAACGTCACTGCGCGTTCCAAGCTACTTTTTGAATAATGAATTGAATCGTGTGGTCCTTATATAAAATGAGTACTTTTATCGAAAAACAAAATGTGTGTTTGTGTGAAGAAAATCACATACAAGATCACACAAAATTAGCAGTTGCTTCGTTCAAAATAAATATATCGAGTTATATTTTATTAGTGTATATAAAATGCCCCCATCACACAAATCAACTGCATTATATTTTCTCAACATGTTTTTTGATTGAGTGTGCATTTGTCCCTAATGTAGTGTCCCCCTGCAGAGAACGTGGTACTTCCGGGTTGTCTTCCAAAGTGCCTGCAGGCCGCTGTGAGACCACCACATGACGACAAGGCAGCCAGCGACCCCGCCCACAAGTGTCCCCACATTTGGTCCCGGGGTTCACTTCGACTTTCTGGAGGGAAATAAAAGTACAATATCGTGAATTGAGCTTTGTTTCTCCTAATAAAGCACAAGTAACAAACTCCACTGCCTCTTTCCTTCAATTCATAAAGACGAGCCCCCTGTGGCTTGACAATGAAAAGCATGACAAATATGCTCACATCAAGTCATGGCAAAGTTTACAATTGAAATATTGGCCTGTACTATTTGTATGGAAGACATAGCAGTGTCCAGCTGAGATAGGCGCCAGCACCCCCCGCGACATAAGCGGTCAAGAAAATGGGTGGATGGACATAGCAGTGCTAATGTGGAAGCTTTTTTTTTTTTTTCAGTGAATGGGCAATAAAATGTTTCAAATGGATAAGGCAGGACAAGTTTAGTCATGGAGGTGAACTTTACATTTTGACTTTGCTAAATATTCACTTTGATGGCGACAGGAGACACAAGCACGGAATCGAAGTCATGTGGAATGTTAAATATGAGCGTCACTTTATCACTTGAAATACCAAAGGAAAAGTCGCAGCGACTCGGACAAAGTGGCCGAGCGGTAAAAACTTTGCCTGGTGTGTAGACGACCACGGTTCGATCCCCGGTACCGACAATTTACAATTCAAAAGTGGGCAAGAGCAAGAATCGAACCCGAGCTTGCTGATGCACTGGCAAAGTCATTTACCATTCGGCCATCGAGAAGTGAAAATATTCGCTCGTTTGGTCGTATTTAAGTGTTGATTGGCACATTTACCGCTACGTCACTCTATTGCTTGATGAATATAACCTCCAAAAGGAATTGGTCGTCAGAACTGTTGGCCGAGTGGTTAACGATTATGTCTCCGGACCAGGCGACTCGGGTACGAAACCCCGACGCGACTTTTATAAATCACTTTGAACGAATCCCTCTCGCTTTCTCAACGCAACATAGCTCACTTTCTGCGTGTTTATGTTAAATAAAAGTCTTATTTTGTTTTTTGACTTATTTTTTTTCCTCGTGACGTCACCACCGGAAACCTATTTAAGGCGGAAGAAACGCGCCAGTCGTTCTTTCTCACCTCAGACAGCATCGCGTCGTCTTCGTCCTCCTGCTGCTCCGCACGAATTTCCACAAGATCGTCCAACACTTTGACCAGGTGAGTGTTCGCTATTTTAACTTTTTCAAATTCACTGCTTTTGCTCCCTTTTAACGCGATGCAGCACTTTTGGCGTGCTTGCATCTTGCTAACACGTTTGCGCCAGCGTTGCTACTTAAAATGCTAAACATGTTAAACTGCACTAAAACGCCCTCGTTTTTGTCTCATCTTTTTTTCAGTTTCACGACGAAGGCAAGGGCCGTTTTCCGGAAGGTAAGTTGACACAAATGTAACATTTACACGGACTCAATCGAGCAGCTTAACATACATGCATGATAATTGTCAAATTGTTTGTCTACAGGTGGAAATCTTCAAATGGAGCCTAAAATGGCCGACTTGCTGTGCGTTTCAACTTTGATTCACAAGCAAACCAGTTTGTATCACGTGTTTCTAATTTGTCTCATTTCTGTCCACAGGTTTTTATCTTCAACACAACGGCCAGATTGACTGCAAAAAGATGGAATTTGTGAGTTTTTAAACTAAATCAAGTGTCAGGTTGTTTGATTCTTACTTGTCTACAGGCTCCAAAATGGCTGCCTTGCTGTCGTTTGAGGTGTGGCTTCATGAGATGTTTGCAGTTCTCCTCCTGCTAAACATTTGAGGTAAGATGAACTATCTTGTAAGGTTGTTTAAAATGCTTACACCAACGTTGTCGTTTCTTTCAGGCCAGCAGCTGCAAGTCGTTGTGGAAGAGTCGTCGTCACTGGTGAAATAAACACGTTCACAAGAGTGCAGAATTTGTTTGACACCTTTATTTCAGCATTTGATTGAACCTTGAACCTCTTGCATCCCTCCAGGCACAACGACCTTGGCCCAAAAAATCTGGACGAAATGGACAGAGCTGTGGAACAAGACTGGTAAGAACTCGGCCTCAAGGACCAGGATTGTGGAAGTCTGCTCAACAAGCTACTTTACCTTCTGGCGTGTTCTTGTGGTGCTGAAGAGCCTGATTGACGCAGCAGGGCTCCACCTGTGCAAATCAAACTTGTCTTTGTCAAAAGGTTTGGACCTGTTGCAAACATTTCACTTGATTAATCCAGTTTTTTTTTTTTTTTTTCAAATTCTAGATGGCGCTGGTGCAGTCGATTGAAAAACATAACCAACTTGTGTCCAACATGAATACCAATGGATGATGTAAGCTCTAAACAAATTTGACAATTAACCTTTGAAAGTGCACTCACCTGCGCCTTTTTTTTCTTTGCATCAGCATGGCACCTGTCGGAGCATCTGCAATCAAGACAACTGGTTGCAGATGGTGCTCAAAACTGCCTCCATTTTCAATGTTTGTTTAAAATAAAAGAAAATAAATAATTTTGTTGACTGGTCCCTTGCTTGTGTTGTGCAAGTTTGTCAGTCCTCTTTACAGGTGCTGACGAGCTGCTGCAACACAAGGTTAATTATGTAAAAAAAAAAAGTGATTGTGTGTTTGCCATGGTGTCCACTTGCTTACATGTTGGTTGTTTCAGATTTCGCTGCAGGAATTCTCCAAGGTGAAAGCAGACTGATTGATTGGAAGTCGTCCTCAGCTGGTAAGAGAAGACAAGTTTCATTTCAGCTTTCAATTGTCTCACTTTAAATTTTTGTGTCCAGTGTGGAGGACGACTGACGGTTTACCTGTTCACAGCCAAAGTTGGACAAGCATGCCCACAAGTTCCGATTTTCTGATTTCGCATCCACAAGGTACATGTCGACTCTTCATTGCACAATCATGGCAACTTGAACTCCTCCCCTTTTTTTCCTGTAGGCAGCAAGGAAGGTGATGAGCTTCCTGAAAATGCAGCAGTGTGGAAACAAAGTTCCAGAAAACAACTTGTCTTGGTAAGTTTCATGCCCCATTTTTTTTTTTCTGCACTACAAGGTGACTTAACTTTGTGACTCACTTTGTTTTCTTTGTCTTAGGTCCACCTTCTTGTTCCTGGCTGTCTTAGGTCCACCTTCTTGTTCCTGGCTGACTTGTTGACCACAAGCAGAACGTCATCCGACTTGTCGCCTTTGTTTGCTTTGTCATTTCATGTTTACTCTGCAACAAAAATAAAGCTTGATTACAAAAGAACACTTCAACTCTTAATTTGTCATTTTCAAACCTCACAAAAACAACTTAAAAAAAAAAAATTAAACTTAAACAAAATAAAACGTAAAAAAAAATTAAACTTGCACAAAAAAACTAAAAAAAAAAAAAAAAAAAATTCAGGTTTTTTTTTTCCTGGATTTTTTTTTCTGGATTTTTTTTTTTTTTTTTTTTAATTTCTCCCCCCAAATTTTTTTTTGTCAAAATGGGTGGGACAAGGCTGGAACACTGCTTGCTGATTGGCCGATAGCTCTGGAAGTGGGTGGAGCAATGAGGATAAAGGGTTGTGATTGGTTAAAAAGTGGGCGTGGCTCTGCAAAACGAAGCGCTGTGATTGGTCAGTATAAATGGGCGTGGCTATGGAATTTTTAAGCGCCGTGATTGGTCAGAATTGCGAAAATTTGCAAAATCGTGTGCTGCGATTGGTCGGTTTTTGGTGGGCATGGTTATGCAAATTTGAGCCGCTTCCTGATTGGTGGAGCCAAAATTGGGGCGGAGTTAGAGCTTTTGGAAGCCATTTTGAGTGTTGAGCTGAGTTGCACATCAGTCACGACAATGGACAACACACTTTTTGTCTTTATGGTGATGAAAATGTCAACATTTGGACAGCAAGTGACATCAATTTGACCATTTGGAGAGCAAACAGGACGAGTAAGATGCGATGACACATTGTTTTGGTGACTGTTGGCAAACTCTCACCTCAAAAACCTTTCACATGGTTTGTTCTGACGAACCAAAGCAGTTGAGGGCACATTGACGGATAAAATACAAAAGACGTCTGTTCACGTTAACAAGTCATTTATTTTTAACAAAACCTTGACATCAACATTTCAGATGCTTTTTGCATGTGTGGAACCAACTCAGCTGAAGGAGCTCACCTGTCACCTGACTTCCTTCCAATGACACACGGACACCACATCCGACATCTGGCACGTGCTGGGATCAAAAGTAAGTGACAAGTTTGTGACATCGTCACACACCTTTTCAAATCACAAGTTCATTCAAAAACACAAAGAAAGGGGGAAAAAGACGGAGCTAACAGGTGGGCAAAAAATAAATAAAAATAAAAAGTTGCTGAAAAGTGGCGGAGAAGCTTTTGGCAGACTGTCAGAGGAGTTTATTGTCCAAGCAAAAACTGGTCGTCAGGGCTAACGAGGCATGTCAAGTGAAAAGCAGTCATGTGACAGCACAAATGTCAACCTGACCAAAAATAGGCATGACATGTCAACGCTTCTCAAATGACACTTGAAAAGAAGGACAAATGAGCAGCCATGCCAAAAAAAACACATTATTTTTATTTTTTTTTAATGAAGTGACTGATTTCTTTTCGAGAAAAGGTGTGAACTATGGGCAAGAAACAAAGAATAACACTTTGATCTATTTGAAAAGTGTGAAGTGTAAAACGGGCGATAAACTTTTTTTATTTTGTGGAAATAAGAGCAGGTTCAAATCAGTGTTTTTGTTTTGTTTTTTAATTGGAGGCAACGAGGAGTGCGATGCAAAATTGCTAAACACTGCCATCTTCAGGCCAGACAATGCAATTGCACCTTTTGGAGTTGTCCATCGTTTGTAGAATACATCATTAACTCATCCTCACATCAAAAGTTTCTCCTGGCAGACGAAGCTAAACTGAATCCTGGATACATCTAACAATCACCTTGTGCTTCTTCTTTGATTCACTTTATGAACAATTTTAGCTCAGACAGCTATTTCTGAAGCAGGATCCTTTCCAACATGACGTCATGATACTACCAAGTCCATATATTCGCCGATATTATCAATTATTTTGGAAATCTCAACATGTCATTTTTTTCTGTTTTCTTTTAGAAGAACTTACTTTCACAAAGATTTGGTTTTATTTGGGAAGAATGTTATTTTTGGTTTTGTTGAAAAAAAGTGGAAAAAAAGCAAAGCAAATGCGTTTTTGGTTCATTTATTTATCATTTTTGGCAAAATTTCACATACATAAAGTGTACATTTCTGGGAATTAGGCCTTCCTTTACGGACTCAGGCTTTTATTTTCTGTCAATTAGATATTGTAAGCAATACAAAAAAAATGAAGACTGTTTCTGCTTGCGTTAAATGTAACATATTTATTTCATTTGACATCTATTTTTAATTACCCCCGAGCGAAAGTATTGAATAAAGTATTATATATATATATATATATATATATATATATATATATATATATATATTTTTTTTTTAAGGCTATATTATCAAACTTAAATCTCAATTGCATTTTCTGGCCAGAAGATGGCAATGTTTTCACAGTTTTGCATTGATGAAGATGTTGCTTTTCTTGTTGCCTACAGTTTAAAAAAAAACATAAATCTATACTGATTTGAACCTGCTGTCATTTGCACCAAATGAAAATGTCATGGAGTTTATCGCCTGTTTCACACTCCAAAACTACCACACTTTTCAAATACATCAAACTTTGATCTTGGTTTCTTATTGGCATGCTCAAGAGTACAGATTGAAGTCAACTGTGGCTACAGATGAAGAAAAAATGGACGCTTCCATCTCGTCAAGCACACAACACTGCGTATGTACTCACAATCATCATGTGTCCAAATGCAGGTTGCCGTCTGTCTGTCTGTCTGTCCGCCCGTCTGTCTGTCTGTCTGTGGGCTGCTGAAAGCTCCCCCAGGCTGTCAATCATGCAGACAAAAAGAAAAGCAGTGAGTAAGATTCTCCTCCCTTTTCACATCCTGGTAACAATCGGATGTCAACATGGCAAAATATGACAAACGCGTTCAAATTGGATGTCAACAGGCAACAAAGTGCTCCTCCATCATTCCTTCACCTTCACGACTGACTCCACAAATAAGAGTCTTAAAAATGGAAAATGATCTTGGAAAGATATTTTCCATCTCAAAACTATGAAACCTTTTTCCAAAAACAGTTTGACCTTGACAATATATGTCTTACAATATTTCAGACATACAAACTTGAATATCACATTCTTCAAATCTCTTATTTTAAATGATTTAATAATTGTGGTACACTTAACTTTTCTTCTCAGAATCAAGTGTTATATTTATCTTCATATATATATTTTTTTTTAAATATATTCGATATGTTGAGTTTTATCCACTAACTGATCAGTCATCAGTCTTTTCAGCGTGCTGGACATATTTTATTTATTTATTATTATTTTTTATTTTGTGTGTGTGCGTCTTCCCTTCCACAAGGAATGGCTTCAACAAGATTTCAAGCTCAAAAAATGTCAAATTGAAATATTCTGATTTTATATTGCAAGAGAAAAAAAATTACATACTAAATATAAAAATATTAATTATGGCTGCAACTAAGGGTAATAATCAATTAGTCGGTCGAATTAGCGGCGCTGCGGCTGCACGGAGCGCGCACGCATCCGTGCAACCCATCAGGCAACGGCGACGTGAATAGAGGAGCAAAATATATTGTGACTGTTGTTCTAATAATTTCAGAGATTTGGTTTGGGCATATGAGTAGGGATGGGCACATATTTAGTGAGGATCGATCACATTTTCATATCGTCGGGCCAGACCTCGCCGCCTTAACTGTCACCCGCTCTCACTTGAAAGTTATTATTTTTTTTTCCCTCGGAGTGAGTGGGTACTATCCAATGCACCGTACTAAAACAAGTCAAATATGAATAAATGAAGCAGTAAAAAAATACTCAAACAATATAATATTGTTTGATAAAATAATAAAACAAGATGTCATCCCGCAAATTAATGAACAAAATCGGCTATATTACCCCGTCGCATATAGGCCTAAATAAATTAAAATACAGTGTTGGCTACTAAATCATATTTTAAACACTATTGAGGAGCAGGGAGCGCAAGCAATGCGCTCACATCACACTTGTCCCATGCGTGCTCCATTCACGCAAACACTCCCTGTCCTTGCCTCTTTTTTTTTTTTTTGTTTTTTTTTTTTGGTCCAACCTCGCCGACAAACAGTGGCCGACGCGTCTCTCTTGGCAAGACAACACACTACGTTTGAACGCGACAAGACACCAGCCGATCATCGCGTGTTGTCTTGCCAAGAGAGACGCGTCGGCCACTGTTTGTCGGGGAGGTTGGACCAAAAAAAAAAAAAGCAAGGACAGGGAGTGTTTGCATGAATGGAGCACGCATGGGACAAGTGTGATGTGAGCTTGCGCTCCCTGCTCCTCAATAGTGTTTAAAATATGATTTAGTAGCCAACATTGTATTTTCATTTATTTAGGCCTACATGCGCCGGGGTAATATAGCCGATTTTATTAATTAATTTGCGGGATGACATCTTGTTTTATTATTTTATCAAACAATATTATATTGTTTGAGTATTTTTTTACTACTTCATTTATTCATATTTGACTTGTTTTAGTACGGTGCATTGGATAGTACCCACTCACTCCGAGGGGGAAAAAAAATAACTTTCAAGTGAGAGCGGGTGACAGTTAAGGCGGCGAGGCCTGGCCCGACGATATGAAAATGTGATCGATCCTCACTAAATATGTGCCCAAATCTCTGAAATTATTAGAACAACAGTCACAATATGTTTTGGTCCTCTATTCACGTCGCCATTGCCTGACGGGTTGCACGGATGCGTGCGCGCTCCATGCAGCCGCAGCGCTGCAGCGGGGCGCTTTTTTTTTTTTTTTTAATCCCCCCCCCAGAAATGCAATGCACATGCTGGCCCCATCCCATTAAATATCCAGGGGATAAATAAATAAATACATAAACGAATAAATAAACAAATGCTAATAAAATAAAATAAAAATGCTAATAAAAAGAGCTATAAAGTGCTGTTCAGTGTGTGATTGACGTTTCGCTCCCTCTCGCTATTGGTCAATTTGCTATGGAACCAAACGGACGACGATGTCGGTATGTCACATTATGCGTCAAGACGAGCAAAAATTCTAACAAGCAAGACTTTCGTCGTGATGGTCGTGAACCGTCCCGGACAACAGGCGACCAGTCGTTGAACGTGTCACACTACACGGGCGACGCTACGTCAAGACAACCCAAAATCGTTTATGACATGCCCCGTTTGTCCGCGACACGTCGGTCGGCCTGAGATCGGGCTGTTTTCGTGTAGTCTGACATCGGCATTAGTCTAACTACATCAAAAAAAATTTTTCCCAATATTTAAACATTTATCTTTTGTTATGAGGATACATATTTTTTGAAACCAATATTCAGAATGTATAAGCAGTATTTGTATTATCTGTATCTCGTGCAGGTGAATTGTCCGTGTCTTTTGATCTTTGGATATTTGTTTGAAAACAGAAATGAAAAATAAGAGAACAACTCGTCATTTGATTTTCATTTGAAAATAGATTGAAACACATCTTGATTTTCTTGTTTGGATGTCTGGAACGGGTAATTGAGTATAAGTCTAATTCCAGTTTTCTTTTCGATTTGTATTTCAGACACGAAAATAGGATATGGCAGGGGACACAAATCGTCACCGCAAGCATTTCTCATACTTGGCCAGGAGATGGCGACACTGGCGTCTAAAAACAAACAAACGATATTGTCCTGTGTATGACCATCTCCAGCCAAAATTACACAAACACTAAGTAGGCACTTGGATGAAACTGTTTTTTGAAAGAAAGAAAGAAAGAAAGAAAGAACTTAAAAATAGTTTTAAAAAAAAAACAAAAACTTAAAAAGCATAAATAAATAAATTAACTTTTTGTTTTGTTTTTTAAATCATGAAACATGCCTGGACAATTTTATTTATTTATTTTAAATGATGGTGCCCCTAAGACTGAAAATAATGTGACTTTCAGGACATGTTGAAGGTTGTGGATGAGCATGACAGATATCTTCAAACTTGTAAGCTGTCATTTGGGCAACATTTTCGGACATAGTCTCCACTATCACTTCAAGTTTGCTCATGACTGCATTCTCAGGGTTTCGCTCGCATGTCAGAAAATGCCAGCCAAAAAAATAAATCAATAAAAATGCGCCCCATTGCTCCATGATCTTTTTTTTCACATTTGAAGAAGTATATAGACAGAGAATGTGAGGATCTGGACTCTTTAAAACTATAACGGAAAAAAACCCAAAAAAGTTCAATATTTTTCCTTCCGGTTTTGTGTGCTTTGTAGTGACAATCATGTTTTACTGTTTTGGTTTGTTTTTTTTCTTCAAGCCATTGGCCATTCAATTAAGTTGAGAAATGACTTGTGTTTGAACAGAGTGGCGCTTTGAGCAATTTGTATTGATGTTCTCCTTAAAATAATCCCATCAGGTGTTATTAAAACTATGTTGACATTTACTTTTATTATTATTGTACTACCTTAATGTTTTTGTCCAGGCCTGTTTTTTGTTTTTGTTTTTTTTAAACCTAAAACGCCTATTTAAAAAAAAAAAAAAAAAAAAGATACACCCAAAGTAAATTTGAAGCTGTTTTGGGGTATCAGCAAAATTTGGATCTCTTTTTTAAGATAACACATGATAAAGTGCAACTGGCACTAGAGTAATGGAAGTTTGAATTTAAAAAAAATTAATAAAATTATGTTTATTTTATTTATTTCATTATTTTCCACAAAGTCTGCCTTGGAAATGAATGCAGCATGGTGCTGTGGACTGGAAAACGCAAAAGGATCACAGTGTGAAGTCTTCCCTCGTTCAACTTCAAATTTGACAATAATACGAAAGAAAATGAGCATTTTATACGTTTTTCCAAATCACAATTTAAAACCAATGTCTGATTTTCCTTGTTGTTGTTGTTGTTGTTATTATTATCACCATCATCATCTCCACGTGTTGAGTTACCGTTTGTGGAATTTTGGCTGGAGTCATACAGAATCAATATCGTTTTTAGATGACAGTGTCGCCATCTCCTGGCCAGTATGAGAAATGCTCGCGGTGACAACTTCCGGAATGGAAAACAAAAATACGAGCCTTTTTTTTTTTTTTTTTTAATATTTGTGCGTCGTGCTGTATCCTATTTACGTTTTTAAAATAAAATTGATAAACTATGATTAGGCTTTTCCTAATAGATATCAGAATAGCTACTTCCCCACTGCTGTTAGACTCATGAACACTGTCTCCTGATCATAATTGCACTACTATAAATAAATATCTGTAAATACTGTAGAGATAGTCATATACAATTATATTATATATAATTAGAAATATTTTGTTTATCAATGCTGAATACATATTTATAGCCTGCAATAATGTGTATATACTGTTTATGTCTTATTTTTAAAATATATAATTTATTTTTGCTAAAACACTTCTGGATGGATGCAAACTGTATTTCGTTGTTCTGAACTTGTGACAGTGCATTGAAAATAAAGTTGAATTCTATTCTATTCAATTCTATTCCTTGCTCATTCCAAACAACCAAACGAGAAAATCGAGCTGAATTTAAATTTTGGTGTTTCTATTTTAAAACAAAAATGACATTAGAAATTCGTTTTTCTATTTTTAATATCTGTTTTCAAACATATATCCAATGACCAAAAGAGACACTGACCTATTTCAATAAATATATATTTTTTTCAATATTTAAACAATTGCACTCTTTTTTTTTAGGACAAGTGGTCTAATAGATACATATTTTTAAACCAATACTCAGAAATTATTAGTAGTATTTTTATCGGCAGTTTGCGCACGTGTACCCAATGTTTTGATCCACTCGCCACCAGCTACATCGAACAAAAAAGAAGCAAAATAGGCATGTGTTACCTTTTGTAGAAGATGTTGATGACGAGATGTCCAGGATGTAGCAATTTGTAGCGTGTGAAGCCATCACTCGCTTTCATTTTGGCCATCAAAGCTTCTGTTTGGAGAAGAATACACCAAACAACATTCAGGTCACGCGTTTTCCTTGATTGACTTTTGATTGACAGCTGAGTGCTATTTGTGGGCGTGCTAGCGAGCTAGCTGCCGAGCCACGAGGCTTTGTTGACATATTAGCAAGCGAGCTTCCAATGAACTCGCGAGTAACAATAAACAAGCTCAAGTGTTATCAACATCCTTCTAGGTCGTGTATTAGCCATACACACATGAAACGGCAGTTTAAATATGTTTAAAATACTCACTCAAACGACAGGACCACAATTGCGAACTTGCTGAACCGGATGCCTACGGGAAGCGAGAAGATTCAAATCACTTTAAGGCAAAAGTGTGTTGTTGACAGGTTGTCTTGACAACGCAACAAAAATATATTCACAATAGAACAAAAAGATGTTTTTGTTTATTTGTACAATTTTCGGGAAATCCGCTGGAGCTAGTTAAACACTTCCAAAAAATCTTTCAAAACAAATAATTTTTGTAACGAAAATGAAAGTGGCGAATGTGCTTTGGTGAAATAGCCTGCTCGGTTGTCAACGCCAAAATTGAGTCAAAACAGCTTTTTTCATTGTTGGTAAGTCCTCCTTACACCAGACACCGTGCAATAAATACATGAATAAATATATACGTGAATGAACGTTTTTGTTTTTGTTTTTTTTGTGGCGTGAAAGCAGCAATGCTGACGGGCCACCGGGTGGCGCAAGTGTGCAAAGCGCCGTTCAACAAGCAGAAGAGAGCGCCGTTCAATTAAGCAGAAGAAGACTTTGATAGGTGATATTGGAGACAGGTGTGCACGACGGTATACAGGTCAGGCAAGATGGCGCCGATACGTGTGGCCTTTTCTCAGGTACGTTAGCACGCGGGCGAATGTTTGGCCGGCGTTTGTTCCCGTTTCTTACAGTGACACGTATATTTGCTTCTTGCAGGACTGTCTTGAAGTGAAAAGTCCAAACCAACCGGTGACGTTTACCTTCATCTGTCAAATGCAGATAAGCTGCTGGCTGCATGAACTGTGAAGCTAACATTAGCTTAGCGTCACAGGGACACGACAAACATTTGAGGTTTGATCACATCACATCACGTCACAATTCAATTCACTTTGCTTTATTTTGCAATTAATTTGGGTACTTTTGCCACCATTTCAAATGTATTTGCTTTGTTTGGTTTTAATGCTGGCCAGCTATTTTTTTTTCTTTCTTTTTTTTTTCCCATTGTTGTAAATGACGCACCTGAAAGCTTTGTACTGAACTGTAAGGTCTTTTGTTGTTTAACTAATTGTTGATTGGCTCTATTGAATATTTTATTTCTGGTGGTGTGTAACTTTTGTTTTTCTCTTTTTTTTTTTTTCCATCATTGGTCATTTCCTTGTCTGGGCTTGTGAATTTTGCTGTTGTGGTCAAATGTTTTTGTTTTTCCCCCCTTCAACTCTGAGTTATTGAATTTGTAAGAATTGTACTCGGCAGCCACCCACCATCTCCATCTTACAATTCATGTGAAGGGTTATCTAATGTCATTTATTTTCCTTGATTGTTTTTTGTTTTGCAAACTTGTGAATGTGATATTGTCTTATGCACTGTTTTTTATTGTTTGTTTTTCTATGTGTAATTTTCTGCTAAACTTGGCAGTCTGGGTCATTTTATTTTGTTTCAACATGGATTGTATGAGGGTGAAATATACAAACACACATGAAATAAAGTTCCCTCCAGCACACAATTAATGGCATGTTTGTCTTTTGCAGGTTGGATGATGAGCCAGATGGCACGAGGAGGCAAAGGAACAAGTCAAGAATCAAGCGCACACATAAAACTTGAATTATTATATGAATTGTATGATGTGTGGGGAGCTCCAGGTGCCCTTTGGTTGACTTTGGTTCTGGGTGACAATTTTGTGCTGGACTGGAAAGGTTGCTTTGAAATGAGGACAAGTTGGTCAGGGCTCCGAGAGCTGACGGTTGGAGTTGTCTTGCGTCAGGTGCTCTGCACTTGTGCCTTGTCTGGATCCAGACGTTGTTGTTGTTGTTGTTGTTGTTGTTGACGACAGTTGAAGGCCAGTGTAGGATTTGAGGAAGCACGCAATCATGTTAATAAGCACAAATTGAAATCAATGATGAAATTGTCCCACTCTGTGTTTCAGGCTTGTGGAGGCACCAGCTTTCGTGAGGGGAACCAAGAGGAAGTGGACCAATATAGTTAGTACACAAGTGTTTTTTTTTTTTTTTGGGGGGGGGGGGCAAGAAAAAGCCAGGTGAGCACAATAAAATCAAAGGTGTCGGGCCTTTGTGTCAACATTGTCTAACACTTGTCATCCGTTGCAGCCGATTGGTCCAGCCGTCTCCGCTCTCGTCTCCAGGTTGCTCAAATGTTTTTTTCTCCTTGGATGCTTAAGGTCAGCGGACGTCGCCAACCTTTGATAAGCTGTTGACTCATTTCTAATGTTTTGCACAAATGTTCTTGCAGGTTGTGGGAGGGGCCATCACATCCAACCGCAGCAGTTGCACAAAAAGGGCCGCGTTTGTGTGCTTGTTTTGAGCAGCCTCATGAAACACATCAGGCAAGTCAAGAAATAACAATATGAAGTTAGCACATAACTCGTGACATTTCTTTTCTTTCCCCAGCAATTTAGGAACCAAGTGGCTGGCACCAGAAAGATGACTTGACACAAGATGTCTGTTGCTATCAAAACTGACTTGCGACCAGGAGGGGGCAGAATATGGAGCTTTGTGGCATGCCTTCGTTGTTTGGGTGTGCAAAGTGTGGGGAGAGTGGTTCGTGTTTGCAAGATCTTGCTCTGTCATTGTTTTTGGCTTGTCTGGGTTCAGTTTTGTTCCATTGATGGCTACTTGAAAGTGGCTTTGCACAATGTCGGTTGCATTTCAGGCACAAGTCTGTCATATTGAGCCATTTTTTTTGTCCATTTTTAGGCTTGTCTCTGCACCCGCTCGTACAAGAGGACCTCAACCAAGTACACGACTCATTTTGACATTTTTCTTCTTGCACAATAATTTGTTTTTAGCTAATGCAGAGCAGTCTTTTTGGGGTTGGTCCATCCATCGCTGGTCCACTTGATTTTTTTTTTTTTTCTCTCCTTTTCAGATGGCGTTTAGGTCGGGAGATGCCACCACAAACCTTTTAATTAAGCCAGCTCTGGGCTCAGAAAGCCCTTTTGAGATGCTATTTGTGATTAACTGGCTCGACAAATGCACTTGAATTCATCTTGCAGGAAGGAGGCGGAGTCCGTCAAGTGGCAGCATCAAAAGTCAACAGTGACCATGTGCATTCATCTGCTTGTTTTGCAGGTTGAGAAGATGAGTGACAAGTTGGTGAAGTTGTTTGGGGGCTGAGCAGCTTTTTGGTTTGTGCAGTGCAGGAATTGCATCATGATTGAGCAACATCAATCAAGCCTTTTTTTTCTTCTGTTACAGGCTGAAGAAGAAGAATAAAGATGAACGTCTTCATTGCTATTGAGGCAAGTGTGCAGTTAATTGCGTATCAACATGGATGGCAACACGTTCACAAGAGTCTGTTTTCTTCTGTTCCCCACAAAGGTGCTTGTGGATGCTGCAAGTGTTGAAGAGCAGAGCCAGCAACCTTCCAGGGAGGGAGAATGTCTTGTGTGAGACTAGCGATGTTCATTTCCACTCTGTCACCAACTCACTGGGTGTGCACCAACTCACGCTGACTGCATGCTTGTCTACCCCCCCAAACCACTAAAAATGTAGCCGGTTTCTATGTCTATGAAATGTTTTGTTTTATTTTATTTTTATTTTTTTTTAATTATGGATACAACTGAAGCTTGTTTTACTTCTGTCTGTTCTAAATATGCTTTTCTGCTTGAATAAAAAAAAAGAAGTAACAATTGCAAGTTTTCAGTTTGAGACTTTAGAGAGCGAGAACATGTACGATGCATTTAATAATTACAAATATGTATACTGTTGAACGACATTTTGCTAAGCATGCTGTCTAATAAAGCATGTTCAATAAAGATGTATGGCATTTTTCACAAATGTGTACTGCTGTTGTGAATAAAGTGCTGGTTTTGTTGTTGTCCGAGTGGTTCTTCCTGCAGACGACGGGCAAGCTCCAGCTGGCTCTTCTGCTGCGGTCAGTGTGCGCTTCAGGTCCCCGTGTCTGCATTCACGTGACCCTCAACATCTCAAGCTGAGGTACGCCACCTCCCTTTTGGTCCCCTCAGCTTGCGATGACCTGAAACAATTCAACTTTGAAGGGCCAGGGGACCAATTGTAGGCTAAAAGCTACTACTGATTCATGTGAAGAGGGACCAGTTTGACATGAATACCTTGAATGTTTGTGTAAAGATGTTAACATTGCTCATACATCACTTTTTGTTATGATAAATTACTTGAATGATATTCATTAATGTCTAATCTGTGGTGGGATGTTGGGTGCTACCTGTCTGGATGTCGAGACCAGGGTGAGCAGATTTTCAAACTTCCAAAATGGGATGGTTCAATATTTAGAGCTGTCAAATGATTTTATTTTAAATCAGATTAATCACTAATTTTGATTAATTGCTTAATTAAAAAGGCTTTTTATCAACTTTTTTTTTTTTGCCTGTCAAATTTAAAGTGCACCTGTTATGTGTTAATTCTTTTGACATTTAATGTTGATGTCAACAGTTTTTGGTCCCCTGCACATGCTCATGCTCTTTTTCTAATCATTACTTGCATACAAATATTCTGAATATGAACATTTATTAAATGCTTTACTTTAATGCATGCTGTTGTGTTTATTTCTCAAACCTGTTCTACCTTGAACGTAACCATCTGCTGTCAGCTAAAGGGTCTTCTGCTGTCAAAATATTCTGCATTAATACATAATACGATATATTGATTGATTAATGCTTTAACAGCACTATTAAATACACAAATTTCACCAAATTTAATGGCTCGTCAGTCTTCGATGTCAAAGATGCCAAATACTACCTTGATTGACAGATCAGCAGCACTAAACAAGTCCATGCAGTCGCCATTATCCAACCTTTTTGCTCTGTAACGACAGCGATTGACAATTGCGAACATCCGGGCATCAACACAGTGCAATTGTATTGTTTTTGTCTTCTGTGACTATCATGCAAACTAGGTGTGGTGTATGGCTTTAAGCCAATGTTTATGGTCGCAGGGTTGTGACGTCACGGCGACCGGGCCCAAGTGTGTGTGATGAGAAAATAAAAGTTCAGCGAGCACAAGCCTATGGAAGCCCAAAAGTGTCAAAATTCAATAAATAAAAAGGCCTTTATTGAAATAACTATTCTTTTGATAAATAACAGGCAATTATGTAATATGGCCATTAAATTTTAAGATGAGGTGTTAGTATTATTATGAAAAGTTTTATGCTATTCTTTAATATGTAACAAATATTTTATTTTGATTAAATATTTCGTAATGATTATTTTAACATCATACTTTTAAAAAATAATGACATTTAATTTATTTTCAAGGTTTTACAAGATAATAAAACGTTGTTTTACAAAGTCAGTTTTTATTTCATAATGTCCTTTTCCACAATGGTCTTCTTTTACATAATGGCGTTTTACAGCCGAATGTCTTGGTCTGTCAATCAAATGACATGAGGCGGAGCCAGTTACGTGATTGGCTGAGTCCCTTATACAGACATGAGCAGCAGCACTTATTTATTGAATTTTGACACTTTTGGGCTTCCATACAGGCACATTTCTGCAGCAGTCCAACGACATTTCATCACGTTTTGAAATCGAAATAATCCCAACAAATCCAATTAGTAATTGTTACAAGGATCCAAAGTCCAATGCTTTTCAGTGGGCGGGGAGCGTCATTTTCACGGAGGTGGCCGCCATTGTGACTCATGACGTAATCGGAAGCTGGCGGTGCCGTTTAGCTCGCGCCGGCCACGCATTGCAATACAGTAATAGAAATAGACCGTTGAAAAACTTGACCTTGCGACCGCCAGTGAATAGTAGGACTACATTTCCCATAACTACTAGCTGCAAAAGAAGGAAGTATTCCGAGTTCACGTCAATGGCGATGGCTCGCTTTGCAGGATTTGCATATGACAGAACGTGCTTCAGGACCTCTTCACACCGAATAAACTAAGTTTTTAAAAATAAAAAAACAGCAGAACAACTTTTATGTAATGAAGAGAAACGTTAGTGTGTTAATTGCACAGACAGTAAGCTCGACACTTGCTTTCATATCAAGATCATTGCTTTATCGCCTCTTGTGAAACACACTCATTGTTATGTAGTGTTGACAGCAGTTATTGATACACACGGTAGGGAATGAAACATGGTTAGGGTTAGTAGCACACATTACACAGACATTTAGCATACGACGTTGTGAGATTTGAACCCTGGACCTCAGGGTTCGCAAACCGTGTACCTAACCGCTCGACTAGCGGAACGACTGAGGGTGACCGCCGCTCTGTGTCCATATATATGAAGGAATAGGATTTTCAGCGCCAGGGGGCGCGTCTGTCGGCAAGCAAAAGACAAAACTGCGCAGAGACCGGCCGACTCCGTTGCCACCGTGGTCTGGAGGTTAGCGCTTCTGCTTGAGACGTCGCAGGTCCCGGGTTCAAATCCAGCAGCGGCTGCCTCCGCTTGCAATCCTTCACTATACTGATACATACAAAACAACAATTGGGCATGTTGTAGTTGCAATCAAAGTGCAGTTTTGTTATTCAACTAAAAAAAGAAAAAAAAAAAAAGCTGAAACACAATCCTGCCTTCTTCTGCCACTAGTAGCATTCTAGTAGCATACCAATAGCATGCTAGTAGCTACTAGCTTTCTATTAGCTTTCTATTAGCATGCTACTGGAATGCTTCTAGTAGAATGCTAGTGGGTACTAGCATTCCACTACTTATACTATGCTAGTAGTGGAATGCTAGTGGGTAGTGGGCGGGACTACCCACTAGCTTTCTACTAGCTTTCTAGTAGTAGAATGCTAGTAGCATGCTAGTAAAATGCTAGTAGCATACTAGTAGAAAGCTAGTGGGTAGTGGGCGGGGCTTCGCTACCCACTGGCTTTCTACTAGCTTTCTAGTAGTAGAATGCTAGTAGCATGATAGTAAAATGCTAGTAGCATGCTAGTAGAATGCTAGTAGCATGCTAGTAGAAAGCTAGTGGGTAGTGGGCGGGGCTCACTACCCACTAGCTTTCTACTAGCTTTCTAGTAGTAGAATGCTAGTAGCATGCTAGTAAAATGCTAGTAGCATGCTAGTAAAATGCTAGTAGCATGCTAGTAGAAAGCTAGTGGGTAGTGGGCGGGGCTTCGCCCCGCCCACTACCCACTAGCTTTCTACTAGCTTTCTAGTAGTAGAAAGCTAGTAGCATGCTAGTAAAATGCTACTAGCTTTCTAGTAGTAGAATGCTAGTAGCATGCTAGTAAAATGCTAGTAGCATGCTAGTAGAAAGCTAGTGGGTAGTGGGCGGGGCGAAGCCCCGCCCACTACCCACTAGCTTTCTACTAGCTTTCTAGTAATAGAATGCTAGTAGGATCGCCCACTACCCACTAGCTTTCTACTAGCATTCTCCTAGCATGCTACTAGCATTTTATTAACATGTTACTAGCATGCAACTAGCATTTTACTATCATGCTACTAGCATTCTACTAGCATGCTACTAGCATTTTACTATCATGCTACTAGCTTTCTACTAGCATGCTACTAGCATTCTACTACTAGAAAGCTAGTAGAAAGCTAGTGGGTAGTCCCGCCCACTACCCACTAGCATTCCACTACTAGCATAGTATTAATAGTGGAATGCTAGTACCCACTAGCATTCTACTAGAAGCATTCCAGTAGCATGCTAGTAGAAAGCAAATAGAAAGCTAGTAGCTACTAGCATGCTACTGGTATGCTACTAGAATGCTACTAGTGGCAGAAGAAGGCAGGATTGTTTTTCAGCTTTTTTTTTTTCTCTTTTTTTAGTTGAATAACAAAACTGCACTTTGATTGCAACTCCAACATGCCCAATTGTTGTTTTGTATGTATCAGTATAGTGAAGGATTGCAAGCGGAGGCAGCCGCTGCTGGATTTGAACCCGGGACCTACGACGTCTCAAGCAGAAGCGCTAACCTCCAGACCACGGTGGCAACGGAGTCGGCCGGTCTCTGCGCAGTTTTGTCTTTTGCTTGCTGACAGAAGCGCCCCCTGGCGCTGAAAATCCTATTCCTTCATATATATGGACACAGAGCGGCGGTCACCATCAGTCGTTCCGCTAGTCGAGCGGTTAGGTACACGGTTTGCGAACCCTGAGGTCCAGGGTTCAAATCTCACAACGTCGTATGCTAAATGTCTGTGTAATGTGTGCTACTAACCCTAACCATGTTTCATTCCCTACCGTGTGTATCAATAACTGCTGTCAACACTACATAACAATGAATGTGTTTCACAAGAGGCGATAAAGCAATGATCTCGATATGAAAGCAAGTGTCGAGCTTACTGTCTGTGCAATTAACACACTAACGTTTCTCTTCATTACATAAAAGTTGTTCTGCTGTTTTGTTTTATTTTTAAAAACTTAGTTTATTCGCTGTGAAGAGGTCCTGAAGCACGTTCTGTCATATGCAAATCCTGCAAAGCGAGCCATCGCCATTGACGTGAACTCGGAATACTTCCTTCTTTTGCAGCTAGTAGTTATGGGAAATGTAGTCCAACTATTCACTGGCGGTCGCAAGGTCAAGTTTTTCAACGGTCTATTTCTATTACTGTATTGCAATGCGTGGCCGGCGCGAGCTAAACGGCACCGCCAGCTTCCGATTACGTCATGAGTCACAATGGCGGCCACCTCCGTGAAAATGACGCTCCCCGCCCACTGAAAAGCATTGGACTTTGGATCCTTGTAACAATTACTAATTGGATTTGTTGGGATTATTTCGATTTCAAAACGTGATGAAATGTCGTTGGACTGCTGCAGAAATGTGCCTGTATGGAAGCCCAAAAGTGTCAAAATTCAATAAATAAGTGCTGCTGCTCATGTCTGTATAAGGGACTCAGCCAATCACGTAACTGGCTCCGCCTCATGTCATTTGATTGACAGACCAAGACATTCGGCTGTAAAACGCCATTATGTATAAGAAGACCATTGTGGAAAAGGACATTATGAAATAAAAACTGACTTTGTAAAACAACGTTTTATTATCTTGTAAAACCTTGAAAATAAATTAAATGTCATTATTTTAAAAAAGTATGATGTTAAAATAATCATTACGAAATATTCAATCAAAATAAAATATTTGTTACATATTAAAGAATAGCATAAAACTTTTCATAATAATACTAACACCTCATCTTAAAATTTAATGGCCATATTACATAATTGCCTGTTATTTATCAAAAGAATAGTTATTTCAAAAAGGCCTTTTTATTTATTGAATTTTGACACTTTTGGGCTTCCATAGGCTTGTGCTCGCTGAACTTTTATTTTCTCATCACACGCACTTGGGCCCGGTCGCCGTGACGTCACAACCCTGCGACCATAAACATTGGCTTAAAGCCATACACCACACCTAGTTTGCATGATAGTCACAGAAGACAAAAACAATACAATTGCACTGTGTTGATGCCCGGATGTTCGCAATTGTCAATCGCTGTCGTTACAGAGCAAAAAGGTTGGATAATGGCGACTGCATGGACTTGTTTAGTGCTGCTGATCTGTCAATCAAGGTAGTATTTGGCATCTTTGACATCGAAGACTGACGAGCCATTAAATTTGGTGAAATTTGTGTATTTAATAGTGCTGTTAAAGCATTAATCAATCAATCAATATATCGTATTATGTATTAATGCAGAATATTTTGACAGCAGAAGACCCTTTAGCTGACAGCAGATGGTTACGTTCAAGGTAGAACAGGTTTGAGAAATAAACACAACAGCATGCATTAAAGTAAAGCATTTAATAAATGTTCATATTCAGAATATTTGTATGCAAGTAATGATTAGAAAAAGAGCATGAGCATGTGCAGGGGACCAAAAACTGTTGACATCAACATTAAATGTCAAAAGAATTAACACATAACAGGTGCACTTTAAATTTGACAGGCAAAAAAAAAAAAGTTGATAAAAAGCCTTTTTAATTAAGCAATTAATCAAAATTAGTGATTAATCTGATTTAAAATAAAATCATTTGACAGCTCTAAATATTGAACCATCCCATTTTGGAAGTTTGAAAATCTGCTCACCCTGGTCTCGACATCCAGACAGGTAGCACCCAACATCCCACCACAGATTAGACATTAATGAATATCATTCAAGTAATTTATCATAACAAAAAGTGATGTATGAGCAATGTTAACATCTTTACACAAACATTCAAGGTATTCATGTCAAACTGGTCCCTCTTCACATGAATCAGTAGTAGCTTTTAGCCTACAATTGGTCCCCTGGCCCTTCAAAATTGAATTGTTTCAGGTCATCGCAAGCTGAGGGGACCGAAAGGGAGGTGGCGTACCTCAGCTTGAGATGTTGAGGGTCACTTGAATGCAGACACGGGGACCTGAAGCGCACACTGACCGCAGCAGAAGAGCCAGCAGGAGCTTGCCCGTCGTCTGCAGGAAGAACCACTCGGACAACAACAAAACCAGCACTTTATTCACAACAGCAGTACACATTTGTGAAAAATGCCATACATGTTCATTGAACATGCTTTATTAGACAGCATGCTTAGCAAAATGTCGTTCAACAGTATACATATTTGTAATTATTAAATGCATCGTACATGTTCTCGCTCTCTAAAGTCTCAAACTGAAAACTTGCAATTGTTACTTCTTTTTTTTTATTCAAGCAGAAAAGCATATTTAGAACAGACAAAAGTACAACAAGCTTCAGTTGTATCCATAATTAAAAAAATAAAAATAAATAAAATAAAATAAAACAAAACATTTCATAGACATAGAAACCGGCTACATTTTTAGTGGTTTGGGGGGGGGGGTAAACAAGCATGCAGTCAGTCAGTGTGAGTTGGTGCACACCCAGTGAGTTGGTGACAGAGTGGAAATGAACATCGCTAGTCTCACACAAGACATTCTCCCTCCCTGGAAGGTTGCTGGCTCTGCTCTTCAACACTTGCAGCATCCACAAGCACCTTTGTGGGGAACAGAAGAAAACAGACTCTTGTGAACGTGTTGCCATCCATGTTGATACGCAATTAACTGCACACTTGCCTCAATAGCAATGAAGACTTTCATCTGGAGCTCCTTTGTGTACATTTATTCTTCTTCAGCCTGTAACAGAAGAAAAAAAGGCTTGATTGATGTTGCTCAATCATGATGCAAATACTGCACTGCACAAACCAAAAAGCTGCTCAGCCCCCAAACAACTTCACTATCTTGTCAGACTCATCTTCTCAACCTGAAAAACAAGCAGACGAATGCACATGGTCACTGTTGACTTTTGATGCTGCTGTGGTTCCACTTGACGGACTCCGCCTCCTTCCTGCAAGATGAATTCAAGTGCATTTGTCGAGCCAGTTAATCACAAATCGCATCTCAAAAGGGCTTTCTGAGCCCAGAGCTGGCTAAATTAAAAGGTTTGTGGTGGCATCTCCCGACCTAAACGCCATCTGAAAAGGGAAGAAGAAAGAAAAAAATTAAAAAAAAATCAAGTGGACCAGCGATGGATGGACCAACCCCAAAAAGACTGCTCTGCATTAGCTAAAAACAAATTCCTGTGCAAGAAGAAAAATGTCAAAATGAGTCGTGTACTTGGTTGAGGTCCTCTTGTACGAGCGGGTGCAGAGACAAGCCTAAAAATGGACAAAAAAAATGGCTCAATATGACGGACTTGTGCCTGAAATGCAACCGACATTGTGCAAAGCCGCTTTCAAGTAGCCATCAATGGAACAAAACTGAACCCAGACAAGCCAAAAACAATGACAGAGCAAGATCTTGCAAACACGAACCACTCTCCCCACACTTTGCACACCCAAACAACGAAGGCATGCCACAAAGCTCCATATTCTGCCCCCTCCTGGTCGCATGTCAGTTTTGATAGCAACAAACCTCTTGTGTCAAGTCATCTTTCTGGTGCCAGCCACTTGGTTCCTAAATTGCTGGGGAAAGAAAAGAAATGTCATGAGTTATGTGCTAACTTCATATTGCTTATTTCTTGACTTGCCTGATGTGTTTCATGAGGCTGCTCAAAACAAGCACACAATCGCGGCCCTTTTTGTGCAACTGCTGCGGTTGGATGTGATGGCCCCTCCCACAACCTGCAAGAACATTTGTGCAAAACATTAGAAATGAGTCTCAACAGCTTATCAAAGGTTGGCGACGTCCGCTGACCTTAAGCATCCAAGGAGAAGGAAAAAAAAACATTTGAGCAACCTGGAGACGAGAGCGGAGACGGCTGGACCAATCGGCTGCAACGGATGACAAGTGTTAGACAATGTTGACACAAAGGCCCGACACCTTTGATTTTATTGTGCTCACCTGGCTTTTTCTTGCCCCCCCTCCCAAAAACACTCATGTACTAACTACGTTGGTCCACTTCCTCTTGGGTCCCCTCACGAAAGCTGGTGCCTCCATAAGCCTGAAACACAGAGTGGGACAATTTCATCATTGATTTCAATTTGTGCTTATTAACATGATTGCGTGCTTCCTCAAATCCTACACTGGCCTTCAACTGTCGTCAACAACAACAACAACAACAACGTCTGGATCCAGACAAGGCACAAGTGCAGACCACCTGACGCAAGACAACTCCAACCGTCAGCTCTCGGAGCCCTGACCAACTTGTCCTCATTTCAAAGCAACCTTTCCAGTCCAGCACAAAATTGTCACCCAGAACCAAAGTCAACCAAAGGGCACCTGGAACTCCCCACACATCATACAATTCATATAACAAGTCAAGTTTTGTGTGTGCGCTTGATTCTTGACTTGTTCCTTTGCCTCCTCGTGCCATCTGGCTCATCATCCAACCTGCAAAAGACAAACATGCCATTAATTGTGTGCTGGAGGGAACTTTATTTCATGTGTGTTTGTATATTTCAACCTCATACAATCCATGTTGAAACAAAATAAAATGACCCAGACTGCCAAGTTTAGCAGAAAATTACACATAGAAAAACAAAAAATAAAAAACAGTGCATAAGACAATATCACATTCACAAGTTTGCAAAACAAAAAACAATCAAGGAAAATAAATGACAATATTAGATAACCCTTCACATGAATTGTAAGATGGAGATGGTGGGTGGCTGGCGAGTACAATTCTTACAAATTCAATAACTCAGAGTTGAAGGGGGGAAAAACAAAAACATTTGACCACGACAGCAAAATTCACAAGCCCAGACAAGGAAATGACCAATGATGGAAAAAAAAAAAAAAAAAAAAAAAAAAGACAAAAACAAAAGTTACACACCACCAGAAATAAAACGATATTCAATAGACCCAATCAACAATTAGTTAAACAACAAAAGACCTTACAGTTCAGTACAAAGCTTTCAGGTGCGTCATTTACAACAATGGAGAAAAAAAAAAAAAAGAAAAAAAAGAAAAAAAAAAGAAGCTGGCCAGCATTAAAACCAAACAAAGCAAATACATTTGAAATGGTGGCATAAGTACCCAAATTAATTGCAAAATAAAGCAAAGTGAATTGAATTGTGAAGTCATGTGATCAAACCTCAAATGTTTGTCGTGTCCCTGTGAAGCTAAGCTAATGTTAGCTTCACAGTTCATGCAGCCAGCAGCTTATCTGCATTTGACAGATGAAGGTAAACGTCACCGGTTGGTTTGGACTTTTCACTTCAAGACAGTCCTGCAAGAAGCAAATATACGTGTCACTGTAAGAAACGGGAACAAACGCCGGCCAAACATTTGCTCGAGTGCTAACTTACCTGAGAAAAGGCCACACGTGTCGGCGCCATCTTGCCTAACCTGTAATC
Source organism: Festucalex cinctus (assembly GCF_051991245.1). Classification (NCBI taxonomy): domain Eukaryota; kingdom Metazoa; phylum Chordata; class Actinopteri; order Syngnathiformes; family Syngnathidae; genus Festucalex; species Festucalex cinctus. Next base: position 1,178,168 of record NC_135429.1, read on the forward strand.
CCGTCGTGCACACCTGTCTCTAATATCACCTATCAAAGTCTTCTTCTGCTTAATTGAACGGCGCTTTCTTCTGCTTGTTGAACGGCGCTTTGCACACTTGCGCCCCCCGGTGGCCCGTCAGCATTACTGCTTTGTTTTACCATGGAATTTGCTGCTTTCACGCCACAAAAAAATGCATTCATTCACGTATATATTTATTTATGTATTTATTGCACGGTGTCTGGTGTAAGGAGGACTTACCAAGAATGAAAAAAAGCTGTTTTGACTCAATTTTGGCGTTGACAACCGAGCAGGCTATTTCACCAAAGCACATTCGCCACTTTCATTTTCGTTACAAAAATTATTTGTTTTGAAAGATTGTTTGGAAGTGTTTACCTAGCGCCAACGGATTGCCCGGAAATGGTACAAATAAACAAACATTTTTTTGTTATTTATTTTAATTTTTTTGCGTTGTCAAGACAACCTGTCAACCGCACAGTTTTGCCTTAAAGTGATTTGAACCTTTTCCCTTCCCGTAGGCATCCGGTTCAGCAAGTTCGCAATGTTCGCAATCGCAGTCCTGTCGTTTGAGTGAGTATTTTAAACAAATTTAAACTGCCGTTTCATGTGTGTATGGCTAATACACGACCTAGAAGGATGTTGATAACACTTGAGCTTGTTTATTGTTACTCGCGAGTTCATTGGAAGCTCGCTTGCTAATATGTCAACAAAGCCTCGTGGCTCGGCAGCTAGCTCGCTAGCACGCCCACAAATAGCACTCAGCTGTCAATCAAAAGTCAATCAAGGAAAACGCTTGACTTGAATGTTGTTTGGTGTATTCTTCTGCAAACAGAAGCTGATGGCCACAATGAAAGAGAGTGATGGCTTCACCTGCTACATCCTTCACATCTCATCACCAACATCTTCTACAAAAGGTAACACATGCCTATTTGCGTCTGTTTTATTCTATGTAGCTGGTGGCGAGAGGATCAAAACATTAGGTACACCTGCACTAGCTACACATAATACGAATACTGCTCATATTTTCTGAATATTGGTTTTAAAAATAACATGTTAAAAACACCTGTAAAAAAACAAAAAAGAGAAACTGTTTAAATATTGAACAAATTATTTATTGAAATAGGTCCCTGTCTCTTTTGGTCATTGGATATTTGTTTAACAACATATATCAAAAATAAAACGAATTTCTAATTTCAATGTTTTAAAAATTGAAATACAGCTCGATTTTCTCGTTTGGTTGTTTGGAACGAGCAAGGAAAAGCCTCGTAACAGTTTAATTATTAATTTATATTTCAAAAACGTAAATAGGATAAAGCACGAAGCAAAAACAAAAAACAAAAAAAACTCGTAACCGTGAGCATTTCTCATACTGGCCAGGAGATGGCGATCTGGCGTCTAAAAAACCGATACCCATTCTGTATGACCATCTCCAGTCAAAATTCCACAAACGGTAACTAAATACGTGGAGATAATTGCTGGTTAATGCGAGCATAATAATAAAAATAATAAAACAAGGACAAGCAGACATTGCTTTTAAGTTGTGGTTTGGAAAAACATGTATAAAATGCTCATTTTCTTTCGTACTATTTTCAAATTTGAAGTGGAATGCGGGAAGACTTCATGCTGTGATCCTTTTGCGTTTCCCAGTTCACAGCACCATGCTACACTCATTTCCATGGCAGACTTTGTGAAAAATAATAATAATGTAAAAAAAAATAGACGTACATAAAATGTCTTTTTTTTTTTTCTTAATTCAAACTTGCATTACTCCGTGCCAGTAGCACTTTAACATATTCTAACTGTTGGGGAGAAAAATCAAAGTGTCATCTTCAAAAAGATCAAAATTTTGCTGATACCCCCAAAAACAGCTTCTTACTTTACTTTGGGTGCATCTTTTTTTTTTATTTTGTATTTTTTATTTTTTAGGCGTTTTAGAAAAAAAAAAAAAAAAAAAAAAAAAGACAGGCACAAATCAGGCCTGGACAAAAACATTAAGGTGGTACAATAATACTAACAGTAAATGGCAACAAAGTTTTCAATAACACCTGATGGAATTATTTTAAGGAGAACATCAATTCAAAATGCTCAAAGTGTCACTCTGTTCAAACACAAGTCTCATTTCTCAACTTAATTGAATGCCCAATGGCGAGGAAAAACAAACCAAACAAAACAGTAAAACATCATTGTTGCTACAAAGCACACAAAACCAGAAGGAATTTATTTTTATTTTTTTTGCCCATGTGTTTTGACATGGAGTGAAACCCTGAGAATGCAGTCATGAGCAAACTTGAAGTGATAGTGGAGAATATGTCTGAAAATGTTGCCCAAATGAAACAAATTCCCACTTTACAAGTTTGAAAATGTCTGTCATGCTCATCCACAACCTTCGTGTCCCGAAAGTCAAATTATTTTCCAGTCTTAGAGGCATCATCATCATTTCAAAAATAAATAAATAAATAAATAAATGTCCAGGCATGTTTGGTGATTAAAAAAAGATTTTTTATTTATGCCTGTGGTTTTTTTGTTGTTTTTATTTTAAACATTTGTAAATGTTATTGTTTTCTTTCTTTCTTCATTTCTTAATCACGCTACCTGGATAGTTGGGGGGGAAATCCACCCTTTTTAGCACTTTTGCTGAATGGCACCAAACCTCAATTGCAGTAATGGGACTTGGGCAACAAATTGATATCAGTGTAAAATAAAAAAGAAAAAATAAATAAATCCTGTTGGGCTTTTTTTCCCCATAGACTTGATGAAGGTTTTTGATACTGTAGATCACAATATATGAATGAAGAAGAAAAAAAAAAAAGATTAAATATGGCGTGAGAGTCCTGACACATAAATGACCTAAAAGTTATGTAGATGACAGAAATGACGTCAGTATGTGCTGCTTCATCATTTCAAATCAAATGATGACTCACGAGGTCACAAGGGTCTGTGCTCACGCTTCAACTAGTTATAAAAAAATAAAAATTAAATTGAATACTTAAAAAAACAAAAAAAATCACCCTTGAAGGCAGTTATTTTTCTTGGTACTTGTGTAACACGATCCCCCGATGTATCCTTTATTGTCAGAGTGGCTAATATGAAGGAATAAGATGAAAAACATTCCAATAATGTGTCAATCAGATTTCAAAACTATGTTCTCTTATCCTCATACCTACGATTAAGGTCTTCCAACATATTTTTCAAATTCTTTTTTTTTTTTCTTCTTCAACCCATCGGTACTGGTAAACGCCTAAACAATGTTCCTTTCTTTTGGGGATTTTTTTTTTTTTTTGACCACCCCAAAAAATAATTTTCTTAGTTTATTGTACACGGTCAACTTTCAAATAATGTTACTGTTTTTGATGAAATGGATATAATTATTATTATTATTAAATATTATTAAATAATTAATATAATATATTATAATTAATATTAAATATTATTTTTTTTTAATCCAATTAATTGCCCGCCAAAATAATCGACTGGTTAATCAATTATTGCAGTTAGTTGCGGTCATAATTAAGATTTTTATATTTAGCATGCAATTGTTTTCTATTACAATTTAAAATCTGAATATTTAAATTTGACATTTTCTGAGTTTGAAATTTTGTTGAAGCCATTCCTTGCGGAAGGGAAGACTTCACCTGATGCACAAAAAAAAATAAAAATAAGTGTCCAGCATGCTCAAAAGACTGATGACTGATCAGTTAGTGGACATAACTCAAAATATTGAATCAAAAACATTTGGAAGACCCCAACCAACAACATTGGGACATTCCGTGTCCCAAGAGTTTGCCTCCCTTGTCGGGGTCTTTTTTTTTTTTTTTTTTTTGGCCACCTCACTTTGGCCCCTCCTTCAGGTGGTGATCCCATAGGAAGGCGGGCCCACATTGCCTTTTTGGGCGATGTAAAAATATGTAATCAATAATATAGATTGACATTCAAGTTTTGTATGTTTTTGAAATACTAAGACATATATTGTCAAGGTAAAACTGTTTTTGAAAAATGTTTACTTTTTTTGAGAATCATATTTCTGGAATCAAGTATTGTTTTCCCACGGGAAGGTGAAGGAATGAACGAGGAGCAGTTTGTTGCCTGTTTGACATCCAATTTGAACTCGTTTGCATTTTGACATGTCAACAATTGTTGAGAATGTTACTCACTGCTTTCTTTTTTTTTTTTTTTTTTTTTTTTGTCTGCATGATTGACAGCCTGGGGGAGATTTCAGCAGCCGACACGCTTGACGGACGGACGGACGGCAACCTGCATTTGGACACATGATGATTATGAGTATGTACGCAGTGTTGTGTGTTTAAGGAGCTGGCCCCGCCCACCCGTCCAATTCCCAAAGATTTTCACAAGCCTCTCAAAGCACTGAGAATCTTGCACGGAGAATCTTTGGCAATCGGGCCCCTCATGTGTGATGTTACATCGGCCCACAAGAGGGCCTCGCTCTCGCACATCCTCAAACACTTCTGGACAAGGTTGTTTTTTATTTTTTTATTTTATTTTATAGTTTGGTTTTTTTTTATTATTTTTTTGTCCAGTTAGGATCGGTTTTATTTTATTTTATTTTTTCTTCTGTCATATGTTGGCATGTGCAGTGATTGTCAACCTTTACCCCCTGCAAAATATTTTATCAGCCAGGTTGCCCCTAACCAGGCCAAAGCAAAGACAGGTTTCTTTGATATCGCTTTCTGCTTTATTCAACTTTAAAAAAATAAATAAAAAATAGTTAAATAGTAAACTTAATTGTAAAGTACATTTTTGTGTTCATAAAAATAGTGTCCCACTTTGTGCTCATAATACAGACCTTTTTTGAAAAAGAAATAATTCACTTAATTATTAAATCATTTAAAAAAAATAAATTTTAAAATGTATATTTAATCATGACAAACGAGCAACAGTCAACACTTAATATTGCATTGTTGCTATGAAGTGACTTTTAGTGAGCAACTTGTGCTTTTGTCATTTTTGGTGGCAGGGAGGCAACTGCTGTCAATCAAGCTTTTTTATGTATTTGTTATTTTTTTGCATGGCTGTTGCTTTGTCAATCTTTTCAAACGTCATTTGAGAAGTGCTGATACGTCATGCCTATTTTTGGTCAGGTTGACATTTCTGCTGTCACATGACTGCTTTTCACTTGACATGTTGACACACCTGCAATGCCTCGTTAGCCCTGAAGAAGAGTTTTTACCTTGACAATAAACTCATCTGGCAGTCAACCAAAGGCTTCTCCGCCACTTTTTGCCCCCGTTAGGTCTTAGTTTTTTTTTTACTTTTTGTGTTTTATTCATTCATTCATTTATTTATTTATTTATTTATTTATTTATTTGAAAACCTGTCCAGAAGTGTGTGAGGATGTTGGAAAGTACGTCACTTACTTTTCATCCCGGTCTGTACAAGATGTCGGATGTGCTCACGTGGTGTCCGTGTGTCATTGGAAGGAAGTCAGGTGACAGGTGAGCTCCTTCAGCCGAGTTGGTCCCACATACATGCAAAAAGCGCCTGAAATGCTTTAAAAACTTTTGTTAACAATAAATGCTTCAACTTGAACGGACGACTTTTGTCTTTTTATCCGTCAATTTACTCTCAACTGCTTTGGTTTGTCGTGGCAAACCATGTGAAAGGTTGAGGTGAGTTTGCCAGCAGTCACCAAACCAGTGTGTCATCTCGTCTTACTCATCCTGTTTGCTCTCCAAATGGTGAAATTGATGTCACTTGCTATCAAATGTTGACATTTTCATTACTTTGTCTGTGGTGAAGACAAAAAGTGTTTTGTCCATTGTCGTGACTGATGTGCAACTCTCACCTCAAGGCTCAAAATGGCTTCCAAAAGCTCTAACTCCGCCCAAATTTTGGCTCCACCAATCAGGAAGTGGCACAAATTTGCATAACCACGCCCACTCAAAACTGACCAATCACAACGCACGGTTTTGCAAACTTTTGCAATTCTGACCAATCATGGTGCTTCAATTTTTTTTAGTCACGCCCATTTATACTGGCCAATCACAGCGCTTCTTTTTGCAGAGCCACGCCCACTTTTTAACCAATCACAGCCCTTTTTCCTCATTGCTCTGCCCACTTCCAGAGCTATCAGCCAATCAGCAAGCAGTATTCCAGCCTTGTCCCACCCAATTTCACAAAAAAAATTCTTGGGGAGAAAAAATCCAGGGGGAAAAAAAAAAAAAAATCCAGGAAAAAAAAAAAAAAAAAAAAAATCAGGATTTTTTTTTTTTTTTTTAATTCCTGAATTTTTTATTTTTTTTATTCTTGATTTTTTTTTTTTTTTAGTTCTTTTTGTGCAAGTTTTATTTTTTTAAGTTTTTGTGATGTTTGAAAATGACAAAGAGTGTAAGTGTTCTTTTGTAATCGAGCTTTATTTTTATTTTTTTGCAGAGTAGACATGAAATGACAAAGCAAACAAAAGTTACAAGTTGGATGACATTCTGCTTGTGGTCAAGAAGTCAGCCAGGAACAAGAAGATGGACCTAAGACAAAAGACAAAAAAGTGAGTCAGTCAACTTGTAGTGCAGAAAAATGGGTTTTTGGCATGAAACTTACCAAGACAAGTTGTCTTCTGGAACGGTTTCCACACTGCTGCATTTTCAGGAAGCTCATCGCATTTCTTGCTGCCTGTAAAGAAAAATACCAATAAAAGTGAGGAGTTGATCAAAGTTGGCATGATTGTGCAATGAAGAGTGTCAACATGTACCTTGTGGATGCAAAATCAGCGAGAAAATCTGAAGCTGTGCGCACGCTTGTCCAACTTTGACTGTGAGTAGGTAAACCGGCGGTCGTCTTCCACTTGACAAAAATTCAAATGAGAATTGAAAGCTGAAATGAAACTTTCTCTCTTGCCAGCTGAGGACAACGACTGCAATCAGTCTGCTTTCTTTCACCTTGGAGCATCCAGCAGCTTCATCTGCAACACAACATGCAAGGTGGACACCATGGCAAGCGGACAATCACTTTTTTTAGCAGACAGTTTTTTTTTAATAATTAGCCTTCTGTTGAAGCAGCGCGTCAAGCATGTTGGCACACTCTTGAAGAGGACAGACAAACCTGCACAACACAAGCAAGGAACCAGTCAACATGCTCATTTATTTTATTTATTTTAAACTAAAATGTTGAAAATGGAGGCAGCTTGGAGCACCACCTGCAAGGAGTCGTCTTGATTGCAGAAACTTGGACTGGAAGGTGCACTGCATGCAAAGTCAAAGAGAACACAGGTGAGTGCACTTTGAAATGTTTAATTGGCAAATTTGTTTGGAGCTTACGTTGGCATTCATGTTGGACACAAGTTGATCATGTCTGATGGACTGCACCATCTAGACTTTTAAGAAAAAAAAAATGGGTTAATCAAGTTAAATGTTTGCAACAGGTCCAAACCTTGATGAAGACGACTTTGACCTGCACAGGTGGAGCCATGCTGCGTCAATCAGGCTCTTCACCACCACCTGGTGGACAACAGCAGGAAGAACATGAGGGTAAAGTAGCTTGTTGAGCAGGCTTCCCCAATCCTGGTCCTTTTGGGCCTGAGTCCTGTACGATTTACATTTTTCTGTACATCACACCTGACTCTTAAAGATCAGAATCAGCTGTTGTGCAGAAAAAAAGTAAAACCTGCAAGACTCTGGCCCTGAAGGACCAGAATTGGAGGAGGGTCCTGACTGCAGTTTCTCATTGCCGCTTTGGTGAAACATTAAAAGGAAAAAGAAAATGTTGACTTGTTGCCAGTCTTGTTCCACAGCTCTTTGAAGCGCCGTCCATCTCATCCAGATCTCCTGTGCCGAGCTCGTTATGCCTGAAGTGATACAAGAGGTTCAATCACATGCTGAAATAAACGTGTCAAACATTTGGGCTCTTGTGAACGTGTGTGTTTCACCAGTGAAGGGCAGCACTGGACGCCTCTTCCACGACGACGTGCAGCTGCTGGCCTGAAAGATACGACAACGTTTGTGTAAGCATTTTAACTTTTACAACAGTCGGCCTTACAAGCTAGTTTAGCTTAGTTGAAAGTCTCATGAAGCCACGCCTCAAACGACAGCAAGTCGGCCATTTTAGAGCCTGTGGACAGAAAGAAGAATCAACAACCTGAAACTTTATTTTGTCTGTTTAATAGATATATTTAATAAAAACTTGCATTCTGCCATTTTTGCAGTCAATCTGGCCGTTGTGTTGAAGATGCGAGCCTGTGGACAGAAAGGAGACATTTAGAAACACTTGATACAAACTGGTTTGTTTGTGAGTCCACGTTGAAACGCACAGCAAGTCGGCCATTTTAGGCTCAATTTGAAGATTTCCACCTGTAGACAAACAATTAGACAATTAACACGCATGCATATAAAGCTGCTTGATTCAGTCCGTGTAATTGTTATATTTTGGTCTACTTACCTTCCGGAAAACGTCGCTTGCTTTTCGTCGCGATTCTGGGGGAAAAAAAAAAAAAAAGTGACAATAAAGGCGTTTTGGTGCAGTTTAACCTCGTGGAACCATTTTTTTTAGTAGCAACGCTGGCACAAACGTGTTAGCAAGATGCAAGCACGCCAAAAGTGCTACATTGCGTTAAAAGTGAACAAAAGTAGCGAATTTAAAGTTATTAAAAGCGCGAACACTCACCTGGTCAAAGTGTTGCAAGATCTTGTGGAACAGCATGTGGACGAGGACGACGCGATGCTGTCGGAGGTGAGAGAATGAGCGTCGCGTTTCTTCCGGCTTAAATAGGTTTCCGGTGATGACGTCACTATAAAAAAAAGCAAAAAAATAAAAAAGTTCGCTATTTAACATAGAAACAAACACAAATCGAACTTTACTGCATTGAATAAGCAAGAGGAAAACATTCGAAGTGGTTCATAGCAAGACGCGTCAACCGCGTCCGGGATTTGAACCCGGTTCGTCTGCTCCGGAGACATGATCCTTCACCACTCGGCCAGTGGTTCTCATGGCGGTTTCGTTTTTTAGAACGTATTCATCAAGTGTTAGAGGGAAGCAGCAAACCGAAAATGCGTCAAACAACATTTAAATACGACCAAACGACCTGAACTTTTCACTGGGAGGTAGTCGAGTGGTAAATGACTTTGCCTGTGCATCAGCACGCTCGGGTTCGATCCTTACTCTTTCTTGCTTTTGAATTGTAAATTGGGGTCACCGGGGATCGAACCGTAGTCGTCTGCACACCAGGCAAAGTTTTTACCGCTCGGCCACTTTGTCCGAGTCGCGGCGATTTATGTTTTAGTATTCCAAGTGACAAATGCACATTGATCCTTACCGTAATATGGACGTTGGCTTTGGCAGGACTGCTTGTGTTTCCTTTCGCCATCAAAGTGAACATTTACCAAAGTCAAAATGTCAAGTTCTCCTCCATCACTAAACCTGTCCTGCCCGATATCCACTTGAAACATTTGACTGACAATTCACTTTTTAAATATCAGCTTGCACGTTAGCATTGCTCAGTCTTACATACAAATAGCAGACGAGTATTTCAATTGTAAACTTTGTCATGACTCGATTTGAGCATATTTGTCATGGTGTGGTCTGCTTTCATTGTCAAGCCGCAGGGGGCTCGTCTTGGAATTGCTAAGTCACTTTATGACTGAAGTAAAAAGGCAGTGGAGTTTGTTACTTGTGCTTTATTACGAGAAACAAAGATGAATTCACAATATTACACGGGAACAAATGTGGGGACACTTGGGGGTGGGAGAGCTGCCGACTCGTCATCTGGTGGTCTCACAGCGGCCAGGCAGTTTGGAAGAGGACCAGAGCACCACATGTTCTCTGCAGGGGGGTGACATATGGGGACATTACATTAGGTACAAACGCACAATCAAAAAATACAACATCTCGAGAAAATATGGTGCAGTTGTTTTACTTGACCCTTTTGCAGTAGAACTGTGTGATATGGGCATTTTATATACACCAATAATATCACTCCCGATATATTTATTTTGGTTTAAAACTGAACGAAGCAACTGGTAAATTTCTGTGATCTTTTATTTGATTTTCCTCATACAAAAATAAAAATTTTATATAGACGACACAATTCAATTCAATATTCTAATAAGTACCATGTAACGTGCGATGGACACGCTCTCAATAGCCAAATGCGAGGCCACCATATTGCTCCTCCCAATAAATGTTTACCGGCATACGATTCTATATATTTACAGTAACCAAATTCGAGAAAATATTTGACCGTAATTAGTAGAAATAGCATGATTTATGATGTTCTTCTTTATAATTTATTAAACAGAACTTAAGGCATTTTACAACTGCCTTCAATACATATATAAATTATATGCATCTAATACACTCGTATTAGAAAACAGTGTGACCAAGAAAATAGGTCAAACCGGCGAGCAATGATACATGGTGAACTTGTGCACGCTGTCTGTTATAAGGACTTCCCAAGAATGAAAAAAAAAATGTTTTGACCAAATTTGGCGTCGACAACTGAGCAGGTTATTTCAACAAAGCACATTCGCCATTTTCATTTCCTTACAAAAAATCAATTTACTAATAGTAGAAAGATTGTTTGGAAGTGTTTCCCTAACGCCAACAGATTGCTGGCCAGCAGGAAAAAATTAAGTTTGAAACGGTGGTAAAAGAGCGAGCCGTTCTCAATGAAGCAAAGAAACGCATTGTGACGTAATGTGCTCGAACCTCAAACGCTCTTTTCCCTCAAATGTGCGAATCCTACAAGAAGCAAAACGTCATGTGAGAAAGGGCAACAAACGCCAAAAAGTTGCTCGTGTGCTCGCCTACCGAGCTGACAGAAGACCACGCATATGGTCGCAGAAAAGAAACAACAAACCTGCATCAAGCGAGCTGCAGTCGGACGTGACGTCAGTCCACCATTCAAGTTTTTCCGCTTGTTGCACACGAGCGCCGCCCGCTGGCCTGTCATCAGGACTGCAAAAGTGTCGCACCTTTATAACAACATATCTATGTTGTTGGTTTTTCACTTTTGTTTTTGAGATCGCCCAGATGTACATGTCTATTTTTTTTGTAAGCCTATAAGCTTCATTTGTTGATAAATAAATGCTTAAACAAACAAACAAACCCACGAGCACGCGGGTCGCCAGAGACCCTTCCAGTGTGACGTCCCGTTAAAGTGCGCCCCCTTGCGGTGAAGGGAGAGCGTCAATGCGAGTGTATGATACATGGTGAACTTGTGCACGCTGTCTGTTGTAAGGAGGACTTACTAAGAATGAAAAAAAAAGATGTTTTGACCAAAACTGAGCAGGTTATTTCAACAAATCACATCCACATTGGTGCAAAATGGCCTTTCCTTACACCCAACCACAACCCCCCCCCACCACCACAAGTATTAATCGACATAAACCAAGAGCAGCCCGATATATGCCTCGCAGCACATTCAAGTTCAAAGTTACAACAAATATATATTTTCATATTAATTAAATAGCAGAATAGGAAGAGGGACCCACTTTTTTTGACTTTCCATCAGCGTGCAGTGTCCGTCTCTTTCGTCCTTGTTTTGCTCCTGCACGAACATCTTTGTTTTGTATTTTTTTGTTTTTGTTTTTACTTTGCCGTTCCCCCTTTCAGGCACGACTGCAACATCGTGGCTTCACTTGTTGATCTCTCGTTATTTTTCGGCATCTTGCAACTTCTTCAGCTCGTGCTGCCCGTGGTTTGTGCAAAACAAAAACAAAAAACAAAAAAAACCCAAAACAAAACAAAACAAAAAACGTTCAATGTCCACACTTGAGAAATAAATGTTTGTTCATTCCGTCTTTCAATGCAACCGCAAATGCTAAAGGCGTGCAACTGATCTTGCGGCTCTCTCGACTTGCTGAAAGAATGAAAACATTTGACTGAAAGACGAAAGCATGAATGTTTTCTTCTTCTTTGAGCAACCGTGGCGTCTCAGTGCTGACGCCAGCACAGACAGCACCACCTGGTGGATGAAAAGATGCTGTGGAGACAGAGAATGTCTCAGATTTCATGTAAATAAAGTGCTGTACACACGCTTGGAATGGAGATTTTACACTGCTTGTAAACAAACGATACTTAAAATGCTTTATTTGCGTCAAAACAACCAAAACTCAGCCAAGAATATCACGATTATCTTTGTGTTTGTCGTGTACCAACCTTCAGATTCTGTGCTTGGACAATGCTTGACCAAAAAGTACAAACACAAAAATAAAAAACTCGATAAAAAATAAAAATAAATGTGTAAATAAATACAAAAATAAATAATCAAATTCATTTATTCATTTACTTCACGCTTTTGGCGTCGACAGCCGAGCAGGTTATTTCACCAAAGCACATTCGCCACTTTCATTTTCGTTACAAAAATGTATTTTTACTATATGTTTTGAAAGATATTTTGAAGTGTTTCCCTACCTCAATCGGATTACCCGAAGATGTACAAACAAACAAACAAATATGTACACATTATGAACCTCAACGTAATTTTTATTTTTTATTTTTTCTTCAGACAACCACGTACTTTGCCTTAATGTGAATTGAACGTTCTCGCTTACCGTACGTATAGGAAGCATTAGCAAGCCTTCACTCAATCGCAGTCCTGTCGTTCGAGTGAGTATTTTAAACTGCCCTTTATATGTGTATGACTAATACACGACCTAGAAGGCTCTTGATAACATTTGAGCTTGTTTATTGTTACTCGCAAGGTCATTGGAAGCTCGTTTGCTAATATGTCAACAAAGCCGGGTGGCTAGGCAGCTAGCACGCCTACAAGTAGCACTCAGCTGTCAATCAAAAGTCAATCAAGGAAAACGCTTGACTTGAATCTTGTTTTCTTCTCCAAACAGAAGCTGACGGCCACAAGGAAAATAGAGTAATGGCTTCACATGCTACAAATTGCTACATCTCGTCACCAACATCTTCTACAAAAGGTAACACATGCCTATTTTGCTCCTGTTTTGTTCTTGTGCCGCTGGTGGAGAGTCAATCAAAACATTCTCACTCTTTGGGTCATTTAATATTCGTTTGAAAACAGATAATAGAAATAGAAAAACGAGTCATATTATTAAATTTTCGTTTTAAAATAGAAACACCAAATTTGAAATACAGCTCGTTATTCTCGTTTGGTTGTCTGGAACGAGAAAGGAAAGCCTAGTAACAGTTTAATTATCAATTTTTATTTCAACAACGTAAAAAGGAGACAGCACGAGGCACAAATCGAAAAAAAAACGACTTGTATTTTTGTTTATGGATCGAGAAGTTGTCACCCCGAGCATTTCTCATACTGGCCAGGAGATGGCGACATTGACATTTAAAAAACAACAACAACCCCAATATCGATTCTATGTGACCATCTCCAGACAAAATTAGACAAACTACACATGTAGACAATTACCGGTACCCGTCTTTTAATGCAATAATAATAATAATAATATTAATAATAATAATATTATTAATAATAATAATAATAATAATAACGACAGACATACATCAGACATCTCATATTTTTAAATGTCATTTTATTCCAAATATTTTTAAATGTCTATTTTTTAAAAATATTTTTAAATGTCTTTTTTAAAATATTTTTAAATGTGTATTTTTAAAAATGTTTAAATGTCTTATATTTTATAAAATTATTTTTACATGTCTCATTTTATAAACATACTTTTAAATGTCTTGTATTTTTTTTTATATTTTTAAATATCTTGTATTTTTTTAATATATTTTTAAATGTCTTGTATTTTTTTATATTTTTAAATGTCATATTTTTTTAAAATATTTTAAATGTCTCTTGTCATTATTTTTTTTAAAATGTATCTCTTATATTTTTAAATGTCTTATATATTTTTAAAGTATTTTTAAATCTCTCTCACTCACTCACTAAAACAGTAATGAGACTTCTCCTGACCCGTTCCAGACAGCCAAACGAGAAAATCAAGTTGTATTTCAATCTATTTTAAAATGAAAATCAAATCACGACTCACTCTTATTTTTAATATTTGTTTTTAAAGAAATATCCACAGACCAAAACACACTAACTTTACACTTGCACAAGCTCCTCATAATATGAATACTGCTAATAATTTCTGAACATTTGTTTAAAAAAAGAAATCTTTTTTTTTTTAAGACGACCTGTCATAAAGAATGAGAAAAACAGTTTAAAGATTGAAAAAATATATATATTCATTGAAATAGTTCGACTAAGCCCAACATTGGAGTATGGCGTGTCGCCATATGAAAGGTGTCTCTCATTTTGGGTTATCAATTTGGATGTAGCTTTTATTTTGCTGCTGTATGGAGACTCCTCCTTTGGAATTTTCAAAGGCCATTCCGAGCACAATTTCAAACCATCGTCATCATTGATGAATTGTTTGTCTTTTTTATTTTTTTTTATTTTCTTAAAGTCCACTGACTGTTTAAATATTGATACGGCTTTAATATCAAGTATTGTCAAATTTATAGTGCAACCTCTCAAAACGAAAACAGCAAAAGTTATTCTGATTTATAAGAGTGGAGAACAACATTGATTTACTCATTACAAACCTATATATTGTTACTGTCACAGTTCTTTAAAAAAAAAAAAAAAAAAAAATCCATGAAACTATTTTCACATAAACCTTATTGAGAAAGGCAGTAATGGGACTTGTGGAACAAATTTCTAACAGTGTAGACTGAGAAAAAAAAAATACTGTTGTGATTTTCATAGACTTAATGAAGGTTTTTGAAAGGTTTTTAAAAATCTTGTTTTTGCACTTTATGCTTATTAAAATAAGTTTCAATTGAAATGTGCTAAAAAGCAGTTGTTTTTTTGTTGTTGTTTTGTTTTTGTTTTTTTTTTCTTCAACCCGTAGGTACTGCCTAAACAATGTTACTTTCTTTTGGGGATATTATTATATTATATATATATATATATTTTTTTTTTTCAAAAAATAGTTTTACAGTAATCATAATCCGTTTATTGTGCATGGTAAACTTTCAACTAATATTGAAATAATGAAATGTAAAGTTTTTTTTTTTCCTATCCAATTAATTGCCCTGCAGAATAATCGACAGATTAATCAATTATTGCAGTTAGTTGCAGCCATAATTAAGCTTTTTATATTTAGCATGTATTTTTTTCTCTATTGCAATATAAAATCTGAATATGTAAAGTTTACATTTTCTGAGCTTGAAATTTTGTTGAAGCGATTACTTGTGTTATTATGTGATATTCAAGTTGGTATATATATTTTTAAATACTCTTAAGACGCAAACTGTATTGTCAAGGTAAAACTGTTTTTAAAAACAGTTTCATATTTTTGAGATGGAAAATATCTTTTCAAGATCATTTTCCATTTTTGAGAGTCCTATTGCCCGAATCAAGCCATCTTTTTCCACGGGAAGGTGAAGGACTGATGGAGGATCCGTTTGTTGCCTGTTTGACTTCTAATTTGAACTCATTTTGGCATATTGACGACATCTGATTCTGATCATTATGTGGCCATTGTGAAAAGTGTTGACAATGTGACTCACTGCTTTGTTTTTTTGTCTGGATGATTGACAGCCTCGGGGGACCTTTCAGCAGCCGACAGACTGGACGGACAGACGGATGGACGGCAACCTGCATTTGGACACATGATGATTGTGAGTAAGTACGCAGTGTTGTGATTTTGTAATGGACAAAGGACACAAAAAAAAACAACAACAACAAAAAAAAAACACTTAACAAAGGAGCACCTTTATCAATCTTTTAAAAAATTTTGTAATGGACAAAAAAAAAAAAAGGATAGACTTAACAAAGGAGCACCTTTATCAATCTTTTCAAATTTTTGTAATGGACAAAAAAATAAATAAATAAAAAAAAAAAAGGACAGACTTAAAGGAGCACCTTTATCAATCTTTTCTAATTTTTGTAATGGACAAAAAAAATAAATAAATTAAAAAAAAAAAAAAAGGACAGACTTAAAGGAGCACCTTTATCAATCTTTTCTAATTTTTGTAATGGACAAAGGACAAAAAATAAAAATAAATAAAGGATAGACTTAACAAAGGAGCACCTTTATCAATCTTCGAATTTTTGTAATGAAAAAAAAAAGAAAAAAGGATAGACTTCACAAAGGAGCACCTTTATCAATCTTTTCTAATTTTTGTAATGGATAAAAAAAAGAAAAAAAAAAGGATAGACTTAACAAAGGAGCACCTTTATCAATCTTCTAATTTTTGTAATGAGAAAAAAAGAAAATAAAAAAAAAGGATAGACTTAACAAAGGAGCACCTTTATCAATCTTTTCTAATTTTTGCAATGGACAAAAAAAAAAAAAAAAAAAAAAAAAAAAAAGGATAGACTTAAAGGAGCACCTTTCTCAATCTTTTCTAATTTTTGTAATGGACAAAGGACAAAAAAAAAAAAAAAAGCACTTTAAGGGGCACCTTTATCAATCTTTTCTAATTTTTGTAATGGGAAAAAAAAAAGGATAGACTTAACAAAGGAGCACCTTTATCAATCTTTTCTAATTTTTGTAATGGGGGAAAAAAAAAAGGATAGACTTAACAAAGGAGCACCTTTATCAATCTTCTAATTTTTGTAATGAAAAAAAAAAAGAAAAAAGGATAGACTTAACAAAGGAGCACCTTTATCAATCTTTTCTAATTTTTGTAATGGGGGAAAAAAAAAAGGATAGACTTAACAAAGGAGCACCTTTATCAATCTTTTCTAATTTTTGTAATGGGGGAAAAAAAAAAGGATAGACTTAACAAAGGAGCACCTTTATCAATCTTCTAATTTTTGTAATGAGAAAAAAGAAAAAAAAAAGGATAGACTTAACAAAGGAGCACCTTTATCAATCTTTTCTAATTTTTGTAATGGACAAAAAAAAAAAAAAATTAAAAAAAAAAAAAGGATAGACTTAAAGGAGCACCTTTCTCAATCTTTTCTAATTTTT
Organism: Festucalex cinctus; assembly: GCF_051991245.1. Classification (NCBI taxonomy): domain Eukaryota; kingdom Metazoa; phylum Chordata; class Actinopteri; order Syngnathiformes; family Syngnathidae; genus Festucalex; species Festucalex cinctus. Next base: position 1,195,030 of record NC_135429.1, read on the forward strand.
GTATTGGACAGAAAAAAAAAAAGGATAGACTTAACAAAGGAGCACCTTTATCAATCTTCTAATTTTTGTAATGAAAAAAAAAAAGAAAAAAGGATAGACTTCACAACGGAGCACCTTTATCAATCTTCTAATTTTTGTAATGAGAAGAAAAAAAAAAAGAAAAAAAAAGGATAGACTTAACAAAGGAGCACCTTTATCAATCTTTTCTAATTTTTGTAATGGATAAAAAAAAAAAGAAAAAAAAAGGATCGACTTAAAGGAGCACCTTTATCAATCTTTTAAAATGTTTGTAATGGATAAAAATAAAATAAATAAATAAATTTTAAAAAAGGATAGACTTAACAAAGGAGCACCTTTCTCTATCTTTTCTAAGTTTTGTAATGGACAAAAAAAATAAAAAAATAAAAAAAGGATAGACTTAAAGGAGCACCTTTATCAATCTTTTCAAATTTTTGTTATGGACAAAAAAAATAAATACATTTAAAAAAAAAAAAAAGGATAGACTTAACAAAGGAGCACCTTTATCAATCTTTTCTAATTTTTGTAATGGACAAAAAAAATAAATACATTTAAAAAAAAAAAAAGGATAGACTTAACAAAGGAGCACCTTTATCAATCTTTTCTAATTTTTGTAATGGACAAAAAAAATAAATACATTTAAAAAAAAAAAAAAAAGGATAGACTTAACAAAGGAGCACCTTTATCAATCTTTTCTAATTTTTGTAATGGACAAAAAAAATAAATACATTTAAAAAAAAAAAAAAGGATAGACTTAACAAAGGAGCACCTTTATCAATCTTTTAAATTGTTTGTAATGGACAAAAATAAAATAAATAAATAAAAAAGGATAGATTTAACAAAGGAGCACCTTTCTCAATCTTTTCTAATTTTTGTAATGGACAAAAAAATAAATTAAAAAAAGGATAGACTTAACAAAGGAGCACCTTTATCAATCGTTTTAATTTTTGTAATGGACAAAAATAAAATAAATAAATAAATAAATAAAGGATAGACTGAACAAAGGAGCACCTTTATCAATCTTTTCTAATTTTTGTAATGGACAAAAATAAAATAAATAAGTAAAAAAGGATAGATTTAACAAAGGAGCACCTTTATCAATCTTTTCAAATTTTTGTAATGGGGAGAAAAAAAAAAAAAAAAAAAAAGTTTAGACTTAACAAAGAGCACCTTTATAAATCTTTTAAAATGTTTGTAATGGACAAAAATAAAATAAATAAGTAAAAAAGGATAGATTTAACAAAGGAGCACCTTTCTCTATCTTTTCTAAGTTTTGTAATGGACAAAAAAAAAAAAAAAAAAAGGATAGACTTAAAGGAGCACCTTTATCAATCTTTTCTATTTTTTGTCATGGATAAAAAAAACAAAACAAACAAAAACATGTTGACACACCTGCGATGCCTCGTTAGCCCCTACGAAGAGTTTTTGCTTTGACAACAAACTCTTCTGTCAGTCTGCCAAAGGCTTCTCCATGACTTTTTGAGCACCTGTTAGCTCCGCCATTTTCTACCTTGTTTTTTTTGTTTTAAATGAACTTGTGATTTGAAAACCTGTCCAGAGGTGTGTGAGGATGTTGCAAAGTACACGGCACTTACGTTTGATTGCCAGTGCGAGATGTCGGTTGGTGTGCTCACGTGGTGTCCGTGTGGCATTGGAAGGAAGTGACGTCACATGTGAGCTCCTTCAGCTGAGTCGGTCCCACACAAAAGCGCCTCAAAGGCTTTCAAATTGTCATGTCAAGCTTTTGTGTTCAATAAATGCTTCAACTTGAACGGGCGTCTTTGTGTTTTATCAGTCAAATGTGCCCTCGGCGCATTGGAAGCCTTTGCTGTGTAGTGGCAAACAAACGATTCTGAGTCTGACAGCAGTTTACCACTCTGTCGTCTCATATTCCTCCTCCTGTTGCTCTCCAAATTGTCAAATTTGAGCCGCTTTGGCTGACGTGAACACAAAAAGTCTCGTGTTCATTGGAGTAACTGATGTGAAACTCTTACCTCAACACTTCAAAATGGCTTCCAGAAGCTCTCTGCTGCTTTGACTGCCTCTAACTCCGCCCAGTTTTGGCTCCACCAATCACGAAGCAGCTCAAATTTGCATAACCACGCCCACCCCAAACCGACCAATCACAGTGTTCGATTTTGCAAAAACGGGCTTACTTTTGCAATTCTGACCAATCACGTCGCTTCAAAATTTTATAACCACGCCCACTTACACCAACCAATCAGTGCTTCGAGTTTGCAGAGCCACGCCCACTTTTCAACCAATCATAGCCTTTTTTCCTCATTACTCCACCCACTTCCAGAACTATTAGCCAATCACAAAGCAGTATTCCGGCCTCATCCTGCCCAATTTGAGGAAAAAAAAAAAAAAATCAAAAAAAAAATTTAAAAAAAAAAACCCTAAAAAAAAAAATCCCAAAAAAGAATTTAAAAGTTTTTTTTTTTTTAAGTTTATATTTTTTTTATGTTGTGTTTTTTTAAGTTGATTTTTTTATGTTATGTTTTTGTGATGTTTTGAGAAACAAATCAAGAATTAAAGTGTTCTTTTGTAATCAAGCTTTATTTTTTCTTTTGCAGAGTCGACATTAAATCACAAAGCAAACAAAAGTTACAAGTTGGATGACATTCTTCTTGTGGTCAACAGGTCAGCCAGGAAGAAGCGCATGGACCTAAAAAAAAAAAAAAAATAGTCTGCTGCTCACTGCATGTGGTCAAGTGGCTGGCCAGGAAGAAGAACTTGGACCTAAGACAACAAAAAAAAAAAAAAAGTGAGTCACAAAGTTAAGTCAACTTCCAGTGCAGGGAAAAAATAAATAAAAATTCTTTAGCATGAAAAACCTACCAAGATGAGTTTTCTGTAACTTTGTTTCCACACCACTGCATTTTCAGGAAGCTCATCACCTTCCTTGCGGCCTAAAGAGGAAAAAAAAAAAAAAGGCGAGTTGATCAAGGTTGGCCTGATTGTGCAATGAAGAGTGTCAACATCTGCCATGTACCTTGTGGATGCAAAATCAGCAAGAAAAGCGAAAGTTGTTGGTTCGTCGTTGAACTTTGGCCGTCAGCAGGTACCCCGTCGTCCTCCACACTGGACACAAATTCAAATGAGACAATTGAAAGCTGAAATCAAACTTTCTCTCTTACCAGCTGAGGACAACGACACCAATCAGTCTGATTTCTTTCATCTTGGAACATCCAGCAGCTTCATCTGCAACACAAGGAACATTCAAGATGGACACCATGGCAAGAAATTACTCATTTTTAGCACTTTTATAATTAACCTTCTGTTGAAGCAGCACACCTGTGAAGAGGACAGACAAACCTGCACAACACAAGCGTGGGACCAGTCAACATGCTCATTTATTTTCTTTATTTTAAACTAAAACGTCGAAAATGGAGGCAGCTTGGAGCACCACCTGCAGGGAGTCGTCTTGATTGCAGAAACTCCGACCGGCCCCACTTGGACTGGAAGGTGCACTGCATGCAGTCAAAGAGAACGCAGGTGAGTGCACTTTGAAATGTTTAATTGGCAAATTTGTTTGGAGCTTACGGTGGCATTCATGTTGGACACAAGTTGATCATGTCTGATGGACTGCACCATCTAGAATTTTAAGAAAAAAAAAAAAAAAAAAGTTAAAAGTTAAATGTTTGCAACAGGTCCAAACCTTGATGAAGATGATTTTGACCTGCACAGGAGGAGCCATGTTGTCAATCAGGCTCTTCACCACCACCTGGTGGACAACAGCAAGAAGAACATGTGAGGGTAAAGTACCTTGTTGAGCAGGCTTCCCCAATCCTGGTCCTTGAGGGCCCAAATCCTGCAGGTTTAGCATTTTTCTGTACATCACACCTGACTCTTAAAGATCAGAATCAGCTGTTGTGCAGAAAAAAAGTAAAACCTGCACGACTCTGGCCCTGAAGGACCAGAATTGGACGAGAGTCCTGACTGCAGTTTCTCATTGCTGCTTTGGTGAAACATTAAAAAGAAAATATGTTCACTTGTTACCAGTCTTGTTCCACAGCTCTTTGAAGCGCCGTCCATCTCATCCAGATCTCCTGTGCCGAGCTCGTTATGCCTGAAGTGATACAAGAGGTTCAATCACATGCTGAAATAAACGTGTCAAACATTTGGGCTCTTGTGAACGTGTGTGTTTCACCAGTGAAGGGCAGCACTGGACGCCTCTTCCACGACGACGTGCAGCTGCTGGCCTGAAAGATACGACAACGTTTGTGTAAGTATTTTAACTTTTACAACAGTCGGCCTTACAAGCTAGTTTAGCTTAGTTGAAAGTCTCATGAAGCCACGCCTCAAACGACAGCAAGTCGGCCATTTTAGAGCCTGTGGACAGAAAGAAGAATCAACAAACTGATGCTTTATTTTGTCTGTTTGATATATATAATTAAAACTTGCATTCTGCCATTTTTGCAGTCAATCTGGCCGTTGTGTTGAAGATGCAAGCCTGTGGACAGAAAGGAGACATTTAGAAACACTTGATACAAACTGGTTTGTTTGTGAGTCCACGTTGAAACGCACAGCAAGTCGGCCATTTTAGGCTCAATTTGAAGATTTCCACCTGTAGACAAACAATTACACAATTAACACGCATGCATATAAATCTGCTTGATTCAGTCCGTGTAATTGTTAATTTTGGTCTACTTACCTTCCGGAAAACGTCGCTTGCTTTTCGTCGCGATTCTGGAAAAAAAAATGTGACAATAAAGGCGTTTTGGTGCAGTTTAACCTCGTGGAACCATTTTTGTAGTTGCAACGCTGGCACAAACGTGTTTGCAAGATGCAAGCACGCCAAAAGTGCTACATTGCGTTAAAAGTGAACAAAAGTAGCGAATTTAAAGTTATTAAAAGCGCGAACACTCACCTGGTCAAAGTGTTGTAAGATCTTGTGGAAATTCGTGCGGGGCAGCAGTTGGACGAGGACGACGCGATGCTGTCTGAGGTGAGAAAGAATGAACGTCGCGTTTCTTCCGGCTTAAATAGGTTTCCGGTGATGACGTCACTATTAAAAAAAAGCCAAAAAATAAAAAAGTTCGCTATTTAACATAGAAACAAACACAAATCGCAGTTTACTGCATTGAATAAGCAAGAGAGAAACATTGGAAGTGCTTCATAGTAAGACTCGTCAACCGCGTCGGGGGTTTGAACCCGGTTCGTCTGCTCCGGAGACATGATCCTTAACCACTCGGCCAGTGGTTCTCATGCCCGTTTCGTTTTTTAGAACGTATTCATCAAGTGTTATATGACGCAACAAACCGCAAATGCGTCAAACAACATTTAAATACGACCAAACGACCGAAGTTTTTCACTTGGAGATAGTCGAGTGGTAAATGACTTTGCCTGTGCATCAGCACGCTCGGGTTCGATCCTTACTCTTTCTTGCTTTTGAATTGTAAATTGGGGTCACCGGGGATCGAACCGTGGTCGTCTGCACACCAGGCAAAGTTTTTACCGCTCGGCCACTTTGTCCGAGTCGCGGCGTTTTATGTTTTCGTATTCCAAGTGCCAAATGCACATTGATCCTTACCGTAATATGGACGTTGGCTTTGGCAGGACTGCTTGTGTTTCCTTTCGCCATCAAAGTGAACGTTTACCAAAGTCAAAATGTCAAGTTCTCCTCCATCACTAAACCTGTCCTGCCCGATATCCACTTGAAACATTTGACTGACCATTCACTTTTTAAATATCAGCTTGCACGTTAGCATTGCTCAGTCTTTCATACAAATAGCAGACGAGTATTTCAATTGTAAACTTTGTCATGACTCGATTTGAGCACATTTGTCATGGTGTGGTCTGCTTTCATTGTCAAGCCGCAGGGGGCTCGTCTTGGAATTGCTAAGTCACTTTATGACTGAAGTAAAGAGGCAGTGGAGTTTGTTACTTGTGCTTTATTACGAGAAACAAAGATGAATTCACAATATTACACGGGAACAAATGTGGGGACACTTTTGCCGACTCGTCATCTGGTGGTCTCACAGCGGCCAGGCAGTTTGGAAGAGGACCCAGAGCACCACATGTTCTCTGCAGGGGGGTGACATATGGGGACATTACATTAGGTACAAACGCACAATCAAATACAACATCTCGAGAAAATATGATGCAGTTGTTTTACTTGACCCTTTTGCAGTAGAACTGTGTGATATGGGCATTTTATATACACCAATAATATCACTACCGATATATTTATTTTGGTTTAAAACTGAATGAAGCAACTGATAGATTTCTGTGATCTTTTATTTGATTTTCCTCACACAAAAGTACTAATTTTATGTAGACCACACAATTCAATTCAATATTCTAATAAGTACCATGTAACGATGGACGGCGATCTCAATAGCCAAATGCGAGGCCGCATGTTTTATGTTTTTCTTTTTAATTTATTAAACATTTTACAATTGCCTTCAATACATATATAAATTATATGCATCTAATGCACTCGTATTTGAAAACAATCAGTGTGACCAAGAAAATAGGTCAAACAGTTGTTAAATCGGCGAGCAATGATACATGGTGAACTTGTGCACGCTGTTGCGTTTTTTCCGCTTGTTGCACACTAGCGCCGCCTGCTGGCCTGTCATCAGGACTGCAAAAGTGTCTCACCTTTTTCACAACATATCCCACAAGCACGCGGGTCGCCCTTCCAGTGTGACGTGACGTTGAAATGCGCCCCCTTGCGGTGAAGGGAGAGCGTCAATGCGAGTGTATTTGAAAACAATCAGTGTGACCAAGAAAACAGGTCAAACAGTTGATAAACCGGCGAGCAATGATACATGGTGAACTTGTGCACGCTGTCTGTTGTAAGGAGGACTTACCAAGAATGAAAAAACACGTTTTGACCAATTTTGGTATCGATAAGTGAGCAGGTTATTTCAACAAAGCACATTCGCCATTTTCATTTCCGTGACAAAAACTTAATGTACTAATAGTTTTGAAAGATTGTTTGTGTTTCCCTAACGCCAACTGATTGCTGGCCAGCAAGAAAAAAACTAAAATAAAGTTTGAAACGGTGGTAAAAGAGCGAGCCGTTCTCAATGAAGCAAAGAAACGCATTGTGACGTGATGTGCTCGAGCCTCAAACGCTCTTTTCCCTCAAATGTGCAAATCCTACAAGAAGCAAAACGTCATGTGAGAAAGGGCAACAAACGCCAAAAAGTTGATCGTTGCTCACCTGCCGAGCTGACAGAAGACCACGCATATGGTCGCAGAAAAAACAAACAAACCTGCATCACGCGAGCTGCAGTCGGATGTGACGTCAGCCCACCATTCAAAATTTTCCGCTTGTTGCACACTAGCGCCGCCCGCTGGCCTGTCATCAGGACTGCCAAAGTGTCTCACTTTTATAACAACATATCTATGTTGTTGGTTTTTCACTTTTGTTTTTGAGATCGCCCAGATGTACATGTCTATGTTTTTGTAAGCCTGTAAGCTTCATTTGTTGATAAATAAATGCTTATAAAAAAAAACCCCACAAGCACGCGGGTCGCCATATATAGACCCTTCCAGTGTGACGTCCCGTTAAAGTGCGCCCCCTTGCGGTGAAGGGAGAGCGTCAATGCGAGTGTATTTGAAAACAATCAGTGTGACCAAGAAAATAGGTCAAACAGTTGATAAATCGGCGAGCAATGATACATGGTGAACTTGTGCACGCTGTCTGTTGTAAGGAGGACTTAATTACCAAGAATGAAAAAAAAAAATGTTCTGACCAATTTTGGCGTCGACAACTGAGCAGGTTATTTCAACAAAGCACATTCGCCATTTTCATTTCCGTGACAAAAACTCAATTTACTATTAGTTTTGAAAGATTGTTTGGAAGCGTTTCCCTAACGCCAACAGATTGCTGGCCAGCAGGAAAAAAATAAAATAAAGTTTGAAACGGTGTTAAAAGAGCGAGTCGTTCTCAAGGAAGCAAAGAAACGCATTGTGACGTGATGTGCTCAAACCTCAAACGCTCTTTTCCCTCAAATGTGCGAATCCTACAAGAAGCAAAACGTCATGTGAGAAAGGGCAGCAAACGCCAAAAAGTTGCTCGTGTGCTCACCTACCGAGCTGAAAGAAGACCACGCATATGGTCGCAGAAAAAAAACAAACAAACCTGCATCAAGCGAGCTGCAGTCGGATGTGACGTCAGCCCACCATTCAAAATTTTCCGCTTGTTGCACACGAGCGCCGCCCGTTGGCCTGTCATCAGGACTGCAAAAGTGTCGCACCTTTATAACAACATATCTATGTTGTTGGTTTTTCACTTTTGTTTTTGAGATCGCCCAGATGTACATGTCTATGTTTTTGTAAGCCTGTAAGCTTCATTTGTTGATAAATAAATGCTTATAAAAAAAAACCCCACAAGCACGCGGGTCGCCATATATAGACCCTTCCAGTGTGACGTCCCGTTAAAGTGCGCCCCCTTGCGGTGAAGGGAGAGCGTCAATGCGAGTGTATTTGAAAACAATCAGTGTGACCAAGAAAATAGGTCAAACAGTTGATAAATCGGCGAGCAATGATACATGGTGAACTTGTGCACGCTGTCTGTTGTAAGGAGGACTTAATTACCAAGAATGAAAAAAAAAAATGTTCTGACCAATTTTGGCGTCGACAACTGAGCAGGTTATTTCAACAAAGCACATTCGCCATTTTCATTTCCGTGACAAAAACTCAATTTACTATTAGTTTTGAAAGATTGTTTGGAAGCGTTTCCCTAACGCCAACAGATTGCTGGCCAGCAGGAAAAAAATAAAATAAAGTTTGAAACGGTGTTAAAAGAGCGAGTCGTTCTCAAGGAAGCAAAGAAACGCATTGTGACGTGATGTGCTCAAACCTCAAACGCTCTTTTCCCTCAAATGTGCGAATCCTACAAGAAGCAAAACGTCATGTGAGAAAGGGCAACAAACGCCAAAAAGTTGCTCGTGTGCTCACCTACCGAGCTGAAAGAAGACCACGCATATGGTCGCAGAAAAAAAACAAACAAACCTGCATCAAGCGAGCTGCAGTCGGACGTGACGTCAGTCCACCATTCAAATTTTTCCGCTTGTTGCACACGAGCGCCGCCCGCTGGCCTTTCATCAGGACTGCAAAAGTGTCTCACCTTTATAACAACATATCTCTGTTGTTGGTTTTTCACTTTTGTTTTTGAGATCGCTCAGATGTACATATGTTTTTGTAAGGCTGTAAGCTTCATTTGTTGATAAATAAATACTTACATAAAAAAAAAAAACCCACAAGCACGCGGGTCGCCATCTATAGGTCGCTTGCACATCGTAATGCATCATGGGAGTTTTTCCTTCGGGCGCCATATTGGGTGTCCGCCGGTTCACAAGGTACACTCGCGAGTTACACGGTAGAGCTTATCAACCTGATGTCATTTTCGCAGTATTTTCACGATTTACCGGAAGATCAAAAACAACGATACAGGCAGAAGGTGTCTCTGTGTGGCGGGATTGATCCTAATTATGTCCTGACCAAGGGTGATTTTTTTTTTGACGGAGAAAGCTTGCTGGCCAAATGTGACATCTCTGGACATCTTTCCCTACCTCGTGTTGACAACATGCTCCATAACACGCCAACAAATCCCTGGAGGCTTACAATTATTTTGTAAGCGGGTGGATACAGAGTGTAAACTTTAACATCGCATCAGAAGAAACGGTTGCTGTTGCACGTAAGTAAACCACATGGTGTTGGTAATTCTGCACACAAAAATGTTGATTTGTTCTCAGGCTTCCTGTTATCATTGTGTTTACATGCACAGCTGGGTTTACCTGATGTGGTTTTTCTAATAATTTTATAACAGGCAAATATGGCAGAGCGTATAAGAATAAAAAGTAACTATGCACAGCCTCCCCGTGGCTTAATTAAATTTAAATCTACCCTTTCACTAGTTACATGTAACTTAATCAACTTATTCTAAATGCTTAAGGAGGATGTATTTTTAGCTTCAGTTTCCAGTACAATAAAACGTGTTCATGGTAACTACTAACTACTGAGCATACTGACAGCTTTTCTTATGATCTCACCGTTAAGGAGGCTGTCACAACACCCAATTTCTGTCTGGTGCCAGATGGCAACAATTCCCACACTTGTCACGACAACACCAATAGTATTACCAGGTATGTATGGCTTTACTTTTTGTAGTTTCTTATTTAATTCTATGTTTCATATTTTTATTACAATGTTTGTAATATTTTCAGATTCAGGCACAGATGAGTTTAACTGGACGGGACTTCTGCGACTTTGTGGTGTGGACAAAGTGTGATTGAGCGAGTCCACCCAGATCGCTCGTTTTGGCCAGTTGGAAAAGCCAGAGTTTTTTTCCCCCAAAATCCCCTCCTTACCTGAACTGCTCGGGAGAGCATTTACTAGATCAGCAGTGGACTTCCAGTGTTCCTGCTCAGCCGCTGTCACCTACCACTTGCTCATGTACTTCAAAGATGCGGAATAAAGTAGTTTTTTGTGCTGCAGCAGATTGTAAAATCAAATGATATCACTTGAAGTGTGCCAATCTAGACTGCCAAAAGGACAGTGGTTTTGTGACAAGTGTGAAACAAGGATTATTGGGAAAATTGTAACACAGTACTGGTACTTGTCTTACATTAAACAAATTTAAAAGAGAGCAACTTTTTCCTCTGTACATAGTATAATGAAAGTCATTGCGTACCCCATCAACATTACATCATACCGTCATCTCAGGATGGTAGGCACCTGTGCTAAAATAAATACATTAATTAACAGTTCAATTTTATCCCTGAAATTACTACATCTAATCATTATTCACTTCATTTTTTGTGCTTTTAGAAATAATAGAGATTTATGCCATTACTTTAAGAGGGACCATATTGCACATTGAGTCAAATCCTGTCATTTGTATTATGTATAGCTTTGTAAACAAACCCAACAATAGAATTTGTATAATCGCTGCCTTTATTAGCGCCAAACAAACAGTCGCATGTTGTCCTCCTCCAATGCTTTGATGCTCGCCTTCGTTTCCATCATGTCATTGGCAATCAAGTCGGTGTGGCATGAGATCCCTAAAGAAAAAAATAAAGAAAAAAATCACAAAAAAATACGGTACCAGTAATAGGTTTAATATAGTAAAGTAGTATAGTTTTTTTGTCAGTGTAAAAGAAATGTACACATTTTGTTGCATTTTTTAATGTATGAACATTGCTACAGGCAAATACTTATTTCTATAAACACTTCCAAATGTCTCTAAAATATAAGGTGCGTGTACACACACAAACAAACACATACATTCACTCATGCATACAATATATCATGCAATGAATTCTGAGTGGCATACCAGAGTCAATGATGTCAGCAGTACTTGAGGGTACAGGTTACTGGAGCCATCTGGCTGCATAACTGCAACAATCTCTGCCACTTCGAGTCGTCTTTTCTTTGCTTGTCTCTCCTGTGCACGTTCATATCTTGGCACCGACTGGGCTGAGACATAGATGTTGTAACTTGGGACCCAACTTTAATGTTGGAGCCCAGTCGGGATGATTGGACAGAAAAACGGGCGCAGGGCGACCTGTTAAAATAAACAAATAAAATATGGAAAGACTGGTTATTTTACCGCAGTAGGGTGGCCGTGAATAAGTTCTTTAGCATGATGTGTAGGCTACCGGGGGTCTGTTTTCTTGCATCAGCCCCTTCTGTCTCTTTTTTTTCCCAAGTTTACATTTTGCCACCAAAAAACATGTTATCGGCATTAAAAGCCCAAGACTAATCAATCCAATTTCAGCAGTAAACACTTTGCACTGGCACTACTTGGGTGAAAATGTTCGATGTTAGCTTTCGGCTAACGTCCGCTAGCCAGCTTGTACTACCGAACTTGCTTGCTCATGAATCCAAAACATAAGCAACTTGCCCATATATGGGCGGTCGAAACGTTATTAATCCTCATGCATCAAATAAAGGTAAACAAGCTTACCGCTCACAAAGTGATCGCTGCACACACGAGCCCAAAGTAACGACTTCCCTCCGGAGTCCGCACTCCTGTCTCCAGGCCCTGGTTCCTAATTATTTTCGGAATTCGGAAAAAAGACCGACCATTTTCCCCCTTGGCTTTGTTCGAACAGCCAACCAGTGTGACGTCCCGTTAAAGTGCGCCCCCTTGCGGTGAAGGGAGAGCATCAATGCGAGTGTATTTGAAAACAATCAGTGTGACCAAGAAAATAGGTCAAACAGTTGATAAATCGGCGAGCAATGATACATGGTGAACTTGTGCACGCTGTCTGTTGTAAGGAGGACTTACCAAGAATGAAAAAAAAAAATGTTCTGACCAAATTTTGGCGTCGACAACTGAGCAGGTTATTTCAACAAAGCACATTCGCCATTTTCATTTCCGTGACACAAACTCAATTTACTATTAGTTTTGAAAGATTGTTTGGAAGTGTTTCCCTAACGCCAACAGATTGCTGGCCAGCAGGAAAAAAATAAAATAAAGTTTGAAACGGTGTTAAAAGAGCGAGTCGTTCTCAAGGAAGCAAAGAAACGCATTGTGACGTGATGTGCTCAAACCTCAAACGCTCTTTTCCCTCAAATGTGCGAATCCTACAAGAAGCAAAACGTCATGTGAGAAAGGGCAACAAACGCCAAAAAGTTGATCGTGTGCTCACCTGCCGAGCTGACAGAAGACCACGCATATGGTCGCAGAAAAAAAAACAAACAAACCTGCATCAAGCGAGCTGCAGTCGGACGTGACGTCAGGCCACCATTCAAATTCTTCCGCTTGTTGCACACTAGCGCCGCCCGCTGTCTGTTGTAAGGACTTACCAAGAATGAAAAAAAGATGTTTTGACCAAATTTTTACTATTTGTTTTGAAAGATATTTGGAAGTGTTTCTCTAACTCAATCGGATTACCCGAAGATGTACAAACAAACAAACAAATATGTATATATTATGAACCTCAACGTAATTTTTTTTGTTTTTTTTGTTCAGACAACCTGACAACCACGCACTTTGCCTTCATGTGAATTGAACGTTCTCGCTTACCGTACGTATAGGAAGCAGAAGCAAGCCTTCAATCAATCGCAGTCCTGTCGTTCGAGTGAGTATTTTAAACTGCCCTTTATATGTGTATGACTAATACACGACCTAGAAGGCTCTTGATAACATTTGAGCTTGTTTAATGTTACTCGCAAGGTCATTGGAAGCTCGTTTACTAATATGTCAACAAAGCCGGGTGGCTAGGCAGCTAGCACGCCTACAAGTAGCACTCAGCTGTCAATCAAAAGTCAATCAAGGAAAACGCTTGACTTGAATCTTGTTTTCTTCTCCAAACAGAAGCTGACGGCCACAATAAAAAGAGAGTAATGGCTTCACATGCTACAAATTGCTACATCTCGTCACCAACATCTTCTACAAAAGGTAACACATGCCTATTTTGCTCCTGTTTTGTTCTTGTGCCGCTGGTGGAGAGTCGCTCAAAACATTCTCACTCTTTGGGTCATTTAATATTCGTTTGAAAACATATAATAGAAATAGAAAAACGAGTCATATTATTTCATTTTCGTTTTAAAATAGAAACCCCCAAATTTGAAATACAGCTCGTTATTCTCGTTTGGTTGTCTGGAACGAGAAAGGAAAGCCTAGTAACAGTTTAATTATCAATTTTTACTTCAACAACGTAAAAAGGAGACAGCACGAGGCACAAGCCGAAAAAAAAAACCGACTTGTATTTTTGTTTTTGGATCTCGAAGTTGTCACCCCGAGCATTTCTCATACTGGCCAGGAGATGGCGACATTGACATCTAACCCCCCCCCCCCCCCCAAAAAAAACCCAAAACAAAACAAAGAACAACCCCAATATCGATTCTATGTGACCATCTCCAGACAAAATTAGACAAACTACACATGTAGACATAATTACCGGTACCCGTCTTTTAATGCAATAATAATAATAATAATAATAATAATAATAATAAAAACGACATACATCAGACATCTCCTATTTTTAAATGTCATTTTAATATAAATATTTTTAAATGTCTTGTTTTTTAAAAATATTCTTAAATGTCTATTTTTAAAAATGTTTAAATGTTTCATATTTTATAAAATTATTTTTATATGTCTCATTTTATAAAAATACTTTTAAATGTCTATTCTTTTATATTTTTAAATATCTTGTATTTTTTTTAAATATTTTTAAATGTCTCTTGTAGTTATTTTTTTTAAAAATGTATCTTATATTTTTACAAATATTTTTAAATGTCTTATATATTTTTAAAGTATTTTTAAATCTCTCTCACTCACTCACTAAAACAGTAATGAGACTTCTCCTGACCCGTTCCAGACAGCCAAACGAGAAAATCAAGTTGTATTTCAATCTATTTTAAAATGAAAATCAAATCACGACTCACTCTTATTTTTAATATTTGTTTTTAAAGAAATATCCACAGACCAAAACACACTAACTTTACACTTGCACAAGCTCCTCATAATATGAATACTGCTAATAATTTCTGAACATTTGTTTAAAAAAAGAAATCTTTTTTTTTTTAAGACGACCTGTCATAAAGAATGAGAAAAACTGTTTAAAGATTGAAAAAATATATATATTTATTGAAATAGTTCGACTAAGCCCAACATTGGAGTATGGCGTGTCGCCATATGAAAGGTGTCTCTCATTTTGGGTTATCAATTTGGATGTAGCTTTTATTTTGCTGCTGTATGGAGACTCATACTTTGGAATTTTCAAAGGCCATTCCGAGCACAATTTCAAACCATCGTCATCATTGATGAATTGTTTGTCTTTTTTATTTTTTTTTATTTTCTTAAAGTCCACTGACTGTTTAAATATTGATACGGCTTTAATATCAAGTATTGTCAAATTTATAGTGCAACCTCTCAAAACGAAAACAGCAAAAGTTATTCTGATTTATAAGAGTGGAGATCAACATTGATGTACTAATTACAAACCTATATATTGTTACTGTCACAGTTCTTTAAAAAAAAAAAAAAAAAAAATCCATGAAACTATTTTCACATAAACCTTATTGAGAAAGGCAGTAATGGGACTTGTGGAACAAATTTCTAACAGTGTAGATTGAGAAAAAAAAAATACTGTTGTGATTTTCAGACTTAATGAAGGTTTTTGAAAGGTTTTTAAAAATCTTGTTTTTGCACTTTATGCTTATTAAAATAAGTTTCAATTGAAATGTGCTAAAAAGCAGTTGTTTTTTTGTTGTTGTTTTTTTGTTTTTTTCTTCAACCCGTAGGTACTGCCTAAACAATGTTACTTTCTTTTGGGGATATTATTATATTATATATATATATATATATATATATATATATATATATATATATTTTATTTTTTTTTCAAAAAATAGTTTTACAGTAATCATAATCCGTTTATTGTGCATGGTAAACTTTCAACTAATATTGAAATAATGAAATGTAAAGTTTTTTTTTTTCCTATCCAATTAATTGCCCTGCAGAATAATCGACAGATTAATCAATTATTGCAGTTAGTTGCAGCCATAATTAAGCTTTTTATATTTAGCATGTATTTTTTTCTCTATTGCAATATAAAATCTGAATATGTAAAGTTCACATTTTCTGAGCTTGAAATTTTGTTGAAGCGATTACTTGTGTTATTATGTGATATTCAAGTTGGTATATATATTTTTAAATACTCTTATGACGCAAACTGTATTGTCAAGGTAAAACTGTTTTTAAAAACATTTTCATATTTTTGAGATGGAAAATATCTTTTCAAGATCATTTTTCATTTTTGAGAGTCATATTGCCCGAATCAAGTAATCTTTTTCCACGGGAAGGTGAAGGACTGATGGAGGATCCGTTTGTTGCCTGTTTGACTTCTAATTTGAACTCATTTTGGCATATTGACGACATCTGATTCTGATCATTATGTGGCCATTGTGAAAAGTGTTGACAATGTGACTCACTGCTTTGTTTTTTTGTCTGGATGATTGACAGCCTCGGGGGACCTTTCAGCAGCCGACAGACTGGACGGACAGACGGATGGACGGCAACCTGCATTTGGACACATGATGATTGTGAGTAAGTACGCAGTGTTGTGATTTTGTAATGGACAAAGGACACAAAAAAAAACAAAAAAAAACACTTAACAAAGGAGCAACTTTATCAATCTTTTAAAATTTTTTGTAATGGACAAAAAAAAAAAAAGAAAAAAAAAAGGATAGACTTAAAGAAGCACCTTTATCAATCTTTTCAAATTTTTGTAATGGACAAAAAAAAAAAAAAAAAAAAAAAAAAAAAAAAAAAAAAAAAGGACAGACTTAAAGGAGCACCTTTATCAATCTTTTCTAATTTTTGTAATGGACAAAGGACAAAAAATAAAAATAAATAAAGGATAGACTTAACAAAGGAGCACCTTTATCAATCTTTTCTAATTTTTGTAATGGATAAAAAAAAGAAAAAAAAAGGATAGACTTAAAGGAGCACCTTTATCAATCTTTTCTAATTTTTGTAATGGACAAAGGACAAAAAAATAAATAAAGGATAGACTTATCAAAGGAGCACCTTTATCAATCTTCTAATTTTTGTAATGAGAAAAAAAAAAAAGAAAAAAAAAGGATAGACTTAACAAAGGAGCACCTTTCTCAATCTTTTCTAATTTTTGTAATGGACAAAGGACAAAAAAAAAAAAAAAGCACTTTAAGGGGCACCTTTATCAATCTTTTCTAATTTTTGTAATGGATAAAAAAAAATAAAAAATAAAAAATGATAGACTTAACAAAGGAGCACCTTTATCAATCTTTTCTAATTTTTGTATTGGACAAAAAAAAAAAAAAAAAAAAGGATAACTTAACAAAGGAGCACCTTTATCAATCTTCTAATTTTTGTAATGAAAAAAAAAAGAAAAAAGGATAGACTTCACAAAGGAGCACCTTTATCAATCTTTTCTAATTTTTGTAATGGACAAAAAAAAAATAATTAAAAAAGAAAAAAAAAGGATAGACTTAAAGGAGCACCTTTATCAATCTTTTCTAATTTTTGTAATGGGGGAAAAAAAAAAAAAGGATAGACTTAACAAAGGAGCACCTTTATCAATCTTCTAATTTTTGTAATGAAAAAAAAAAAGAAAAAAGGATAGACTTCACAAAGGAGCACCTTTATCAATCTTCTAATTTTTGTAATGAGAAGAAAAAAAAAAGAAAAAAAAAAGGATAGACTTAACAAAGGAGCACCTTTATCAATCTTTTCTAATTTTTGTAATGGATAAAAAAAAATAAAAAATAAAAAATGATAGACTTAACAAAGGAGCACCTTTATCAATCTTTTCTAATTTTTGTATTGGACAAAAAAAAAAAAAAAGGATAACTTAACAAAGGAGCACCTTTATCAATCTTCTAATTTTTGTAATGAAAAAAAAAAAGAAAAAAGGATAGACTTCACAAAGGAGCACCTTTATCAATCTTTTCTAATTTTTGTAATGGGGGAAAAAAAAAAAAAAAAAAAAAAGGATAGACTTAACAAAGGAGCACCTTTATGGACAAAAATAAAATAAATAAATAAATAAAAAATGATAGACTTAACAAAGGAGCACCTTTATCAATCTTTTCTAATTTTTGTAATGGACAAAAATAAAATAAATAAATTTAAAAAAAAAAGGATAGACTGAACAAAGGAGCACCTTTATCAATCTTTTAAAATGTTTGTAATGGACAAAAATAAAATAAATAAATAAATTTTAAAAATGGATAGACTTAACAATGGAGTACCTATATCAATCTTTTCTATTTTTTTTTTAATGGACAAAAAAATAAGGATAGAATTAACAAAGGAGCACCTTTATCAATCTTTTCTAATTTTTGTAATGGACAAAAAAAAAAAAAAAAAAAAAAAAAGGATAGACTTAACAAAGGAGCACCTTTATCAATCTTTTCTAATTTTTGTAATGGACAAAAAAAATAAATACATTTAAAAAAAAAAAAGGATCGACTTAAAGGAGCACCTTTATCAATCTTTTAAAATGTTTGTAATGGATAAAAATAAAATAAATAAATAAATTTTAAAAAAGGATAGACTTAACAATGGAGTACCTATATCAATCTTTTCTATTTTTATTTTTAATGGACAAAAAAATAAGGATAGAATTAACAAAGGAGCACCTTTATCAATCTTTTCTAATTTTTGTAATGGACAAAAAAAAAAAAAAAAAAAAGTTTAGACTTAACAAAGAGCACCTTTATAAATCTTTTAAAATGTTTGTAATGGACAAAAATAAAATAAATAAGTAAAAAAGGATAGATTTAACAAAGGAGCACCTTTCTCTATCTTTTCTAAGTTTTGTAATGGACAAAAAAAAAAAAAAAAAAAGGATAGACTTAAAGGAGCACCTTTATCAATCTTTTCTATTTTTTGTCATGGATAAAAAAAAACCAAAAAAAAAACATGTTGACACACCTGCGATGCCTCGTTAGCCCCTACGAAGAGTTTTTGCTTTGACAACAAACTCTTCTGTCAGTCTGCCAAAGGCTTCTCCATGACTTTTTGAGCACCTGTTAGCTCCGCCATTTTCTACCTTGTTTTTTTTGTTTTAAATGAACTTGTGATTTGAAAACCTGTCCAGAGGTGTGTGAGGATGTTGCAAAGTACACGGCACTTACGTTTGATTGCCAGTGCGAGATGTCGGTTGGTCGGTTGGTGTGCTCACGTGGTGTCCGTGTGGCATTGGAAGGAAGTGACGTCACATGTGAGCTCCTTCAGCTGAGTCGGTCCCACACAAAAGCGCCTCAAAGGCTTTCAAATTGTCATGTCAAGCTTTTGTGTTCAATAAATGCTTCAACTTGAACGGGCGTCTTTGTGTTTTATCAGTCAAATGTGCCCTCGGCGCATTGGAAGCCTTTGCTGTGTAGTGGCAAACAAACGATTCTGAGTCTGACAGCAGTTTACCACTCTGTCATCTCATCTTACTCCTCCTGTTGCTCTCCAAATTGTCAAATTTGAGCCGCTTTGGCTGACGTGAACACAAAAAGTCTCGTGTTCATTGGAGTAACTGATGTGAAACTCTTACCTCAACACTTCAAAATGGCTTCCAGAAGCGCTCTGCTGCTTTGACTGCCTCTAACTCCGCCCAGTTTTGGCTCCACCAATCACGAAGCAGCTCAAATTTGCATAACCACGCCCACCCCAAACCGACCAATCACAGTGTTCGATTTTGCAAAAACGGGCTTACTTTTGCAATTCTGACCAATCACGTCGCTTCAAAATTTTATAACCACGCCCACTTACACCAACCAATCACAGTGCTTCGAGTTTGCAGAGCCACGCCCACTTTTCAACCAATCATAGCCTTTTTTCCTCATTACTCCGCCCACTTCCAGAACTATTAGCCAATCACAAAGCAGTATTCCGGCCTCATCCTGCCCAATTTGAGAAAAAAAAAAAAAAAATCAAAAAAAAAAATTAAAAAAAAAAAACCCTAAAAAAAAAATCCCAAAAAAGAATTTAAAAGTTGTTTTTTTTTTAAGTTTATATTTTTTTTTATGTTGTGTTTTTTTAAGTTGATTTTTTTATGTTATGTTTTTGTGATGTTTTGAGAAACAAATCAAGAATTAAAGTGTTCTTTTGTAATCAAGCTTTATTTTTTCTTTTGCAGAGTCGACATTAAATCACAAAGCAAACAAAAGTTACAAGTTGGATGATATTCTTCTTGTGGTCAACAGGTCAGCCAGGAAGAAGCGCATGGACCTAAAAAAATAAAATAAAGTCTGCTGCTCACTGCATGTGGTCAAGTGGCTGGCCAGGAAGAAGAACTTGGACCTAAGACAACAACAACAACAAAAAAAAGTGAGTCACAAAGTTAAGTCAACTTCCAGTGCAGGGAAAAAATAAATAAAAATTATTTAGCATGAAAAACCTACCAAGATGAGTTTTCTGTAACTTTGTTTCCACACCACTGCATTTTCAGGAAGCTCATCACCTTCCTTGCGGCCTAAAGAGGAAAAAAAAAAAAAAAGGCGAGTTGATCAAGGTTGGCCTGATTGTGCAATGAAGAGTGTCAACATCTGCCATGTACCTTGTGGATGCAAAATCAGCAAGAAAAGCGAAAGTTGTTGGTTCGTCGTTGAACTTTGGCCGTCAGCAGGTACCCCGTCGTCCTCCACACTGGACACAAATTCAAATGAGACAATTGAAAGCTGAAATCAAACTTTCTCTCTTACCAGCTGAGGACAACGACACCAATCAGTCTGATTTCTTTCATCTTGGAACATCCAGCAGCTTCATCTGCAACACAAGGAACATTCAAGATGGACACCATGGCAAGAAATTACTCATTTTTAGCACTTTTATAATTAACCTTCTGTTGAAGCAGCACACCTGTGAAGAGGACAGAAACCTGCACAACACAAGCGAGGGACCAGTCAACATGCTCATTTATTTTAAACTAAAACGTCGAAAATGGAGGCAGCTTGGAGCACCACCTGCAAGGAGTCGTCTTGATTGCAGAAACTCCGACCGGCCCCACTTGGACTGGAAGGTGCACTGCATGCAGTCAAAGAGAACGCAGGTGAGTGCACTTTGAAATGTTTAATTGGCAAATTTGTTTGGAGCTTACGGTGGCATTCATGTTGGACACAAGTTGATCATGTCTGATGGACTGCACCATCTAGAATTTTAAGAAAAAAAAAAAAAAAAAAAAGTTAATCAAGTTAAATGTTTGCAACAGGTCCAAACCTTGATGAAGATGATTTTGACCTGCACAGGAGGAGCCATGTTGTCAATCAGGCTCTTCACCACCACCTGGTGGACAACAGCAAGAAGAACATGTGAGGGTAAAGTACCTTGTTGAGCAGGCTTCCCCAATCCTGGTCCTTGAGGGCCCAAATCCTGCAGGTTTAGCATTTTTCTGTACATCACACCTGACTCTTAAAGATCAAAATCAGGTGTTGTGCAGAAAAAAGTAAAACCTGCACGACTCTGGCCCTGAAGGACCAGAATTGGACGAGAGTCCTGACTGCAGTTTCTCATTGCTGCTTTGGTGAAACATTAAAAAGAAAATATGTTCACTTGTTACCAGTCTTGCTCCACAGCTCTTTGAAGCGCCGTCCATCTCATCCAGATCTCCTGTGCCGAGCTCGTTATGCCTGAAGTGATACAAGAGGTTCAATCACATGCTGAAATAAACGTGTCAAACATTTGGGCTCTTGTGAACGTGTGTGTTTCACCAGTGAAGGGCAGCACTGGACGCCTCTTCCACGACGACGTGCAGCTGCTGGCCTGAAAGATACGACAACGTTTGTGTAAGCATTTTAACTTTTACAACAGTCGGCCTTACAAGCTAGTTTAGCTTAGTTGAAAGTCTCATGAAGCCACGCCTCAAACGACAGCAAGTCGGCCATTTTAGAGCCTGTAGACAGAAATAAGAATCAACAACCTGAAACTTTATTTTGTCTGTTTGATATATATAATTAAAACTTGCATTCTGCCATTTTTGCAGTCAATCTGGCCGTTGTGTTGAAGATGCAAGCCTGTGGACAGATAGGAGACATTTAGAAACACTTGATACAAACTGGTTTGTTTGTGAGTCCACGTTGAAACGCACAGCAAGTCGGCCATTTTAGGCTCAATTTGAAGATTTCCACCTGTAGACAAACAATTAGACAATTAACACGCATGTATTTAAATCTGCTTGATTCAGTCCGTGTAATTGTTAATTTTGGTCTACTTACCTTCCGGAAAACGTCGCTTTGTTTTCGTCGCGATTCTGGAAAAAAAAATGTGACAATAAAGGCGTTTTGGTGCAGTTTAACCTCGTGGAACCATTTTTGTAGTTGCAACGCTGGCACAAACGTGTTTGCAAGATGCAAGCACGCCAAAAGTGCTACATTGCGTTAAAAGTGAACAAAAGTAGCGAATTTAAAGTTATTAAAAGCGCGAACACTCACCTGGTCAAAGTGTTGTAAGATCTTGTGGAAATTCGTGCGGGGCAGCAGGAGGACGAGGACGACGCGATGCTGTCTGAGGTGAGAAAGAATGAACGTCGCCTTTCTTCCGGCTTAAATAGGTTTCCGGTGATGACGTCACTATTAAAAAAAGCCAAAAAATAAAAAAGTTCGCTATTTAACATAGAAACAAACACTGCATTGAATAAGCAAGAGAGAAACATTGGAAGTGCTTCATAGTAAGACTCGTCAACCGCGTCGGGGGTTTGAACCCGGTTCGTCTGCTCCGGAGACATGATCCTTAACCACTCGGCCAGTGGTTCTCATGCCGGTTTCGTTTTTTAGAACGTATTCATCAAGTGTTATATGACGCAACAAACCGCAAATGCGTCAAACAACATTTAAATACGACCAAACGACTGAAGTTTTTCACTTGGAGATAGTCGAGTGGTAAATGACTTTGCCTGTGCATCAGCACGCTCGGGTTCGATCCTTACTCTTTCTTGCTTTTGAATTGTAAATTGGGGTCACCGGGGATCGAACCGTGGTCGTCTGCACACCAGGCAAAGTTTTTACCGCTCGGCCACTTTGTCCGAGTCGCGGCGATTTATGTTTTCGTATTCCAAGTGCCAAATGCACATTGATCCTTGAACGTAATATGGACGTTGGCTTTGGCAGGACTGCTTGTGTTTCCTTTCGCCATCAAAGTGAACATTTACCAAAGTCAAAATGTCAAGTTCTCCTCCATCACTAAACCTGTCCTGCCCGATATCCACTTGAAACATTTGACTGACCATTCACTTTTTAAATATCAGCTTGCACGTTAGCATTGCTCAGTCTTTCATACAAATAGCAGTATAGAGTATTTCAATTGTAAACTTTGTCATGACTCGATTTGAGCACATTTGTCATGGTGTGGTCTGCTTTCATTGTCATGCCGCAGGGGGCTCGTCTTGGAATTGCTAAGTCACTTTATGACTGAAGTAAAGAGGCAGTGGAGTTTGTTACTTGTGCTTTATTACGAGAAACAAAGATGAATTCACAATATTACACGGGAACAAATGTGGGGACACTTTTGCCGACTCGTCATCTGGTGGTCTCACAGCGGCCAGGCAGTTTGGAAGAGGACCCAGAGCACCACATGTTCTCTGCAGGGGGGTGACATATGGGGACATTACATTAGGTACAAACGCACAATCAAATACAACATCTCGAGAAAATATGATGCAGTTGTTTTACTTGACCCTTTTGCAGTAGAACTGTGTGATATGGGCATTTTATATACACCAATAATATCACTACCGATATATTTATTAAGGTTTAAAATTGAACTTAGAAACTGGTAAATTTCTGTGATCTTTTATTTGATTTTCCTCACACAAAAGTACTAATTTTATATAGACCATACAATTCAATTCAATATTCTAATAAGTACCATGTAACGTGCAATGAACGACGCTCTCAATAGCCAAATGCGAGGCCGCCATATTGCTCCTCCCAATAAATGTTTATCGGCATACGATTCTATATATTTACAGTATCCAAATTGGAGAAAATATTTGAGACAGTAATTAGTAGAAATAGCATGATTTATGGTGTTTTTTGTTTTTGTTTTAATTTATTAAACAGAACTTCGGACATTTTACAACTTTCCTTCAATATGTGTATAAAATTATATGCTTCATGATGTTTAGTAGCTACAGGAGGAAACTTGTACATTTTTATTTTATTAAAGAATTATAACTAATTCAACAAAAGATGTCTCTGCCAAATCCAATATTGGGGTCTCAGGAACTGAGCGATAAAAGGATAAAAGGGGGTCTTCAAGGCTATGGAGCACATACCATCTACTTATTTATTTTTTTACTTAAGAAAATAGTTATCAAAGCCCCACCCCACTTCCGGCTTTATACTACCTGCCTACGAGCTGTATATGTCTCATCTGTACTTCTGCTCGCGAGGTGGGAGTAACAAGATGGCCGCCCAGTGCACTGGCATGGATGGGCTATCGGCTATCCAGTCATATATACAGGTCAGTCGTGCAAGTCCACGGCAAAACGAAAAAGTGCTGTATAGGCATACCAAAAACAAGGAGGCGCCACCTTGTGGCGCGGTGCCATACTGCGGATTGTTACAAACATTTCAAATATCTATTGTTTCACGAGGAGAGTTATTCACAATTTGTGCCAAACATATCGTGACCAGTCCACAGGTAGGTAAATGTGAGATTTAAAAAAATAAAAAAGGTGTAAAGGATAAAAGGAACCCAATCAGAATGATCTCAGCTTCAAAACAAAACAATGACGAAGAAGGAGAGTGTTGTGACCGGTCTTTTCGGACTTTTCGGAGGCTTGCCGATGCCAGCAAAACATGAAGGTTTATCCACCGACTGCCTCAGGACGTCGCACCCGGATCCAGTCCGCCCTCGTCTGCAACTCCTCGTGTGTTTGGTCTTCTCTCTCGCCCCAATTTCCTCTCTTGGGTGGGTCTGTTGATGTACGAGACCACAAGAGGGCGCCAAAGTTAAATTAATCGCAGATGACCATATGAAACGCGATTTTTTTTCCGTCCTTTCTCTTTTGCATTTTTTTCTGCAGTTTGTTGTTTCCTTTTTAGTTTGCTAATTTCTATTGTGTTGTTTTGTATACTTTTGTCCTCAAAATTAGCCAACAACAGAGAACATTTTTCTTTCAATTGGCCTATATTGTATTCTTTGTATTCTATTTTTTTATGTTTTATCAAAGGACTGGCAAGAAGGATGAGCGCCCTCTGGTGATTAAAATAAAACGTAAACGAAATCTTACATTTCCACCATTTTTATTCTTTGATTCTAAAAAAATAAGACCTAAAGAATACAATAATGAATAGATAAATTTTACAAATCATCTCTCCACTGGTGACAAAAATAAGTACAAACATGCAGATGAGGGAAAATAAGTGGAATATTTAATCCATAAATCAGGATAAATAATTGCCACGGCTGCTGTCGACACGCGTGTTGAGCAGATGCCGAAGAGCCTTGGGGGAGGCCGCAAGACTTTCGCCGGCTGCTTTGCTCTCATTTAGCTCCTCCGAGCTGTTGAAGAATGAAATAAATGTTTGCTCAAATTTTGAAACATTTTCCAATTACAAAAAAAACAAAACTATTATTGTGGCATTCTGTCTGTGCTTTAGGATATGTTGTAGTTTTATTTAGTTGTACATTTCAAGTAACATATTTTAACTACTGCCTACAAATAAAATGTTTGTCCTACAAGTCATTCTGAAACTGATCAATGTGTTCATGGGCTACTTTTTTTTTTTTTTTTTGCCCTTTGATTAGGCAATTACATGTCATAAATGCAACATCACTATAGAAGATTGAAATTACCAAGTAGGCTTTTCACATGTTTTTAATTGACAGGGGATTAACATAAGTGCGTATAAATTTAGTCGAGGCGTCTCAAACTTTCATTTTTAGACTTTTTTTTTTTTTTTTTTTATAGCCTAGACGTCTAAGGACCATTTCGACATCTGTGGCATCAATGATCACGCATGATGGAGAGTTTCAAACGTGTGGTTTATTTTAAGACAGTGAAAACTATGAAACAGAAATACAGAAAGAAAGCAAAGGGTCAATATCAAATTTGCAACGAAAAACTACTTAACTACACAAACTTTAATAATACAAAATATAAGCACTTCCCAAAAATAAAACATACATATACACCACTAATTTTTACCAAGAAATAAAACACACTTAATCTAACATTAAAACAGACATTCCAATCCATTAAAAATAACTCGACAATTAACGCACCTCATTCCACAAACCAAGAGTGCTAAAAGAGTTGCAACAGTCACTTCAGAGGTCCACATCCTATTTCAATAAATACAACGTAAACAGATGAACAGCACTGATGAAAACCCAAGAAAATCGTCCAAAGCAAACTTACATGGAGATCCAAACAACAGGAACACATGGAGTAGCACACGTTTGTAATGTCAAACCACGACAGTGACGCAAACTGTGTCACCTGAGGAGGTGAAACCTTTCAAACTTAATTAACTGCTCACCCCAGGCTGACGGCGCACAACTGCCACCCAGTGGCCATTTCGCATAACTCATTTACAACGTCTATTAGGCGACTTTTACACCGAAAAAAATGCTCGGTGTTTGTTTCCTGACCAGCAGGAGGTGCTATACTACAGCCACTCTGGTTGGAACAATTTGCTACATTTTATCTGCTACCCCACAACAAACAAAGCTAGTCCCATATAATATATAATATATATGTGGTAATTAAATTTACGTAGAGTTTTTTTTGTTTTGTTTTTGTTTTTAACGGTACGAAATGTCATGTAAACATGAGCGGCGATAAAACGCTAAATATGGCGCACATGGGGCGGGAACGACGTGATCACGTGACGCGCTTACGTCCAACGTCAATCCGAGCGAAGATGGCGGCTAGCGGTGGCGAGTCTTCTCAGGCTTCGTCCGATGATTTATTTCAAAACTTTTACTCGGAGGTATGGTAGAATCGAGTTGTTCTCGTTAAATTTGCCATTCGCTTCATAACAAGAAGCATGTGGCGCTGTTTCTGGTTGTATCCCCGCCGGGGCCTCGCGCATGCGTGAGTCTACAGCTAGCCGGACAAGCTAAACATTGCTAACGATGGAGTAGACTTTGGTTTTAAATGTGCTAAAATCACAAATCAGAACTCTGCGCCGGTTTGTGCTTATTCTTCAACGAAATGTTGCAGAGAAACCTTGTTTTTTTTGTGTTTGTTTTTAAGTCAGATTTACGCTCTGTTGTAATGTAAACACGTGTTTAAATGTGGACTTACAGGTGAAGCAGATCGAGAAGAGAGACTCCGTGTTGACGTCCAAGCAGCAGATTGATCGACTGCTCAGGCCTGGATCGTCTTACTTTAATCTAAACCCCTTTGAGGTAAACATTTTATCCTTGCATCCTTCACAAATTTTTTTTTTTTCGGAGTCATAAATGTTCATTTGCATGTTTAGGTACTGCAAATTGATCCCGATGCAACAGATGTTGACCTAAAGAAAAGATTCAGAGCGGTAAGAAGTTGTTCGGTTTGATTGGCGTGTATCCATTTTTTATTTTATTTTTTTTCCCTAACCAAGACTCCCTTTTACCGCCTCAGTTATCCATTCTGGTCCATCCAGACAAAAACCAGGATGACGCAGACAGAGCACAGCAAGCGTTTGAAGGTACATCATATTTATGTTGCACGTATCAGAGTGTTATTTTGTTACCATCAGTTTCTTTATAGGTTGAAATGATTTTGTTTGTTGTAGCTGTCGACAAGGCGTACAAACTCCTTCAGGATCCAGACCAGAAGAAGAGGGCCTTAGATGTCATTCAGGCGGGAATGGAATATGTAGAGCACATGGTGAGTGCATGTCACCAATAGTAGCTTAAACGCTGTCCCGAAGGTTTAATGTCGTGAATTGTGGGCTTTTAGTCATTGTTTATATATATATATATATATATATATATATATATATATATGTTGTTTTTACAGTGTTGAATATGGTTGGACAATTTTGAAAAGCCTTTTTTTTTTTCATCAGTATTGTTTTATGCAATTTTTTTTTTTTTTCTGAGGTCTTCTTCCGATGTACTTTTTTTTTAAACAAACAATAAGTTCATCGATGCTTGTTGTTCTTCGCCCACTACAGGTAAAAGAGAAAAAGAAACAGTTAAAAAAAGAAGGCAAAGTCCAGATAGTGGAAGAAGACGACCCGGAAGTTGTAAGTGCCAAATGTCAACATGTTGATGTTGAAATGAATTGAGTTGGATACAAATAATTCAATATTCAAAAACTTAAAATATGCAAAAAGAAACAAAAACAAAAAAGTGAAAATTGCCATACGTTCATAAAATTTACCCCTAAAAAAAAAAAAAAAAATCAGAAAATTGATAGCAAAAAGGCAGAAACAAATGTAAAAAAAAAAAAAAAAGAGGCCTGACCACCAAAATGCAAAAACCAGACAGATATTTTCTTGCTGACCCTTGACGGAAGTCATTTCTTGTTTCCTCCACCAGTTCAAGCAAGCCGTGTATAAGCAGACCATGAAACTGTTTGCCGAGCTTGCCATCAAGAGGAAGGAAAGAGAAGCCAAGGACATGCACGAAAGGTAACTTTTAGTTGGTGCTGCATGCTCGAAAAGAATCTTTACAAACTTTTGTTGTGCAGGAAACGGGCGCGAGAGGAAGAAATTGAAGCGGCGGAGAAAGCAAAACGAGACAGAGAATGGCAGAAAAACTTTGAGGTAAATTGAACTGTTTATTGATCGACTTTTTTTTCTCTTTTTTTTTTTTTAACCATTGCGTCAAAACACTCGACAGGAAACGAGAGACGGCCGCGTGGACAGTTGGAGGACGTTCCAGGCGAAGGGAAAGAGCAAAGAGAAAAAGAACAGGTCCTTCCTCAAACCCCCCAAAGTCAAGATGGAGCAGAGAGAATGATGTCAAAATGGGACTCGAGTAACTTTTCCATCCCGTGTTATCCCTCCTTTATACGCCCTCGTTCACACTTGTCCAATCATACCTGCCTCATGTAAGTAAACAGTGCATCATCAATATCTTCAGAAATAGTGGTTGGTGACTTTTTTTTTTTTTTTTTAATATATATATTCATAAAATAAACTTGTCTGAAAAGGGCCTCTCTGCCAGTTTCACTCAGGAAAATGCACTTTTTAAATACAGGATTTAAACAAACAATTTACTTCTCAATTTACAGCTATGGGCTTCTCTTCATTTCTGGTGGTGATTTCATCCTAAATCCCCACACCCCCCAGCGTGTATTTTGCCGTTTTGTTTTGTAAACAGCGGGACGTTTCTGTGGAAAGACAGTATTTACACCCCTCCAGTCAATCACAGAGCGCGGGTGGGCGAGCTATAAATGGGAGAAGTAGTTTGTTTGTTTAAATCCTGTGTTTAAAAAGTGCATTTTCCTGAGTGAAAGCGGCAGACAGCTCCTTTTTGTGGCGTCTTTATCACTGTACATGTCCACTTGGTCAGCTTACCTAACAATGCTGCATTTCATGTCATCTTGCTGCGGGTTTTTTTGCCATTTGTGTTTCAATAAATGACATCAAGCCTTGCCAAGTGCAACGTTGAAGTCCTCTTCTTTGACGACTCCTGGCCTGTCTGGAAAAGGGTCCGTCAGCGGTTTACATGACACTGCACTGATCTCCCCCCCCTGCTGCTGCAGATGCATTGGCTCCTCCCATCACGCCATCCAGACTGAGGCCCTGGAAAGCTCCGAAGAGAGAATCCTCCTTTTTTGCGCTCGCTTTTCTGCTTGCGCTTGTTTGCTGCAAGAACACGGAAAGATTCAAATTAAAACATGCCACAAAATGTCATGACTTTTTTTGTGGATGTTTGGGGAAATTCTTGGTAATTTTTTATTTATTTTTTTTAAATACTTTTTATACTACTTTTATACTTATACTTTTTTTTATTTTTTTTATTATTATTTAATGGCATAACTTGATTCCAGCTTTATTGGCTTTCAGATTCGTAAAAAGGCCGATGCCGATATGTCAAGTCAAATATCGGCACTGATAATCGGCCCAGACGATAATCGGTGCCGTTATGTCAAGTCAAAAATCAAGCAATGTGACATATGATATGAGACTTGTGTCACAAAAGACACTGAAATGTTTTCTTTTTTGAATAGTGTATATATATTTTTCGCATGAAATAATAAATACGCACGCACCCTTGGCAGGCAGTGATGACTCCGGAAGTGACTTTTCCTGATGCATCGCTCAGCGTTCTTTTTGGCCAGCACGGCTTGCTGTCGTTTCCTTTTGGGGGACAAACAAACGGCGGCGTTAAATAAGTACAACATCGCGGCCAAGCGGATTATTCATGCGAGCAGCAAAGTCCTCATTAAGCCAAAGACTGTCTGGCCAAATGTTTCAAGCGGAGTCGCACATTATAAATAACCTCAAGCCGACTGAATGTGGTTCGTTAAACACGTCACAGCAACAACAACGTCAACTCTTATCCAATGAGACCGTGGAAGTATGCCTCCCCCTAGCGGTTGGAACGTATTAAAGCAGGTCATGCCACATGCTTCATTGTTTGTGAGTTATCCACAATTTCATAGATTTTTAAATGTTTTTTCAAATGTGTTTTTATGGTATTACTTGGAAGTGGGCTCAACCGGGCGAGTAGCTCCAGTCAATTGTTCCAACATTTGCACAATTTGTATTTTAATAAGTAATATATAAAAAAAAAAAGTGTGGGATAGACGTGAAACGTGTATTTATTTTAGAGCTGTCAAACGATTACATTTTTTAATCACATTAATCACATCTTAGAATTTTGATTAATCATGATTAATCACTGACTTGAAAAGGCTTTTTTTCCCCTACATATTTTGCCCGCTAAATTTGAAGCGTACCTGTTATGTGTTAATCTTTTCGACATTTAATGTTATGAGGACGTCTTCAAAAATTTATATCCACTGCACATGCTCATCCTGCTTTTTCTAATCAGTTATTTGCATAATTTAAAATGGGAAAAAATGACCTACGGCATATGTAAACATTTATTAAATACTTGACTTTAATACATGTAGTTATGTTTATTGCTCAAACTCCAACAGCTACCTTTTATGTAACCATAACTTCTTTTTTCTGCTTTAATGAACACTGAGGCCGACTAGCACTATTGAACAATAATGCCTCAAAAATCATAACATCAACTTTACCTCTCCCTCTTCAGTTCAGCCTGGTAGACTCGGAGCCAGTGCGAGTCTGGAACTTTCTGGCCTCCGCAGCTGGGCAAACTTCTCCGCCTGCTGATGCTCCTTCGCCGCGTGAAGCTGCTCCGGCGGACCTTTGTGGCCGGACTGCTCTTTCCAGGCGCGCACGTGCTGGTGAATTGCTTGAGGGGGGCTCCCAGTGACAAGATGGAATCCATTTTCAAACGTGCCTTTGTCACTATTTCGAATGAAAATGGGAAAACGGGAAAATCATAACAGTAACATGAACGTTCTTCGGACTAGTGAGTCTCCTTTTAAAGTGTTTGACCAATGGGTCTCAGTGCTTCTTAAAGTGGATTAGCAGAAGACGCAATTCCTGCTCATCCAATTAAACGGCAAGACAATGAAACCAAGAATAGTCGAGCACCGGAAATGACACAGTACATGGCAACAGTGTCGAGACATTGGCCTAAAATTCAGTGGAAAGTGTATTGTTAATGTTAGCAATTATTAGATATGCATGTATGTAGCCTACTTCGTTCGAATGACTGGAGGGAAAATGGGGGCAGTGGGTGACATAAATGCAACGCAGGACTGGCATAGAATGAGCCGGCAGATGGGGAAGCTTACTTGAAAGAGACACACCTGTCCAAGGAAATCTCCCCATGGCTTATGAATTGGAACTTCCGGTGCTGACTGAGAGCAGTCCCTGTAACTGGAACAAAAATGTGTAAAGCAAGTGGTTACAATTTCAACAAAATAGTTCTCCTGGTCGAGACTGCACAAAGAAAATAAAGAGGACGTAGTTTGCAAAACAGAGCAGTAAAAAGCTTGATTATTTCATTTGTGCTGTGTCCTTTCTCTTCATCTAGACAACACAACACACATAAATCATCATTACAAAAAAATGAAATAAAAGAACAAAGGCTGGCATAAAAGTAATTTTAGCTTTTATATTTGAAAGACTCGTGCCGATGGCACTACACCTGTAGCTATTAGGCGAGCTGTGATTAGACTGTTTAAAAACAGCCGTCAACCCCCTTTGCGTCTAAACAACACAACTCTCCAAAATTGTTACGTCTCAACTTTATCCCTTCAGCTTCGCCTCAGGAGCACATAAGCTACATATATTTCTTTTTCTTTTTTAGGACATCGGGAAGAAATGACATCAGTTACCGACTTATGTTTAACATGACGTACGTCTTCTTATGTGAAAATGCAGCAAACTTTAACTGGGTAGTGTAATGTTCTGCCTTCTATTATTCTCGAAATGATGCGGGAACATATGTTGTCAGGTGATTGCCATTTATTCAAGCACAGCCATTCCACCTTGTTTCCACCTGGTCACTCTCGTTCTGTCCAAACACACAAACATAAGGCTATACTGCCAACTAGTGGATAAAGATATAACTGCTATCATTACAGGTAGTTAAAAAAAATATTAAACTAAACTAAATTGCCTTTATTTGTTCAGCAAAAGTAATTCTTTTGGGAATCGAGACTTACCTTGCCGCCACGTGCAATGGGAAAAATGGACCTTCCCACTCAGAAACTCATTACGACCGATATCTGCCATGTGCGTTTGTTTGTTGTAGCTAAAAACACAACAGCTGATGTAACAATTTGCTCGTAAAACCGAACAATTGTGGCAAATAATGAGTTGTAAACATTGAAATGTTTATGCTACGTAATTGTATAGATTCTAAAACAACCTGCTAGCGGATTTCTTGCGATTCACAAATCCTTCGGCGCTCAGTCTCCGCCTTGTTTAAACTTGAAGAAAAGTTCTGTCAAGACTCGATCGGTGACCCGGCACGATCGGTGACGCGCATGCGCAGAAGGTACCGCCATCTTAGCTCGCCAACTACGGCAACCACACTAGAACAAATATCTCTATATGCGTACGCGATAGTGCGCGTGCGTACAATACGATACAAAAATAGAACCCCCCCCCCCCCCCAAAAAAAACACAAAAAAAACAAAGATATTGATGCATTTTAAAGTAACTAAGTCAATGTAATCCTATATGATGAATATTGTACTTTTGACCTCATTATATTACACAAATCCCAACAGCAGTTTACCTTTGGAAAGGAGGACTTCCACTTTAATTCTACAGCATTATACATATATACACTTATATAAGCTTTAACGTCATACAAAAAACAAAACCATATGTATATATGGGAGGCGAGAACAAAGACTTATTTTAATCCCACCCCCAAAAACACAAAAATAAATATCAAACATGTGCAGCACATTTGGCCACCCCACAGGATGTGTGCTTCATTAGCTTCAGTGGGGAAAGGCAATTTATACATTTTGTTTCCAAAACTATGATACAACTCCGCAGCGTAGGACATTTATATAATCGTGTCTCACACTTTCACGTAGAAAACAATGCATGTACATGTACAAACAAAACAGGAAGTCTTAAATGTCTCGTGTGTGATGGAGTTAACCAATAAGACAATAGCAAGGGTGGAGTGTGTCTTATTGGTGATCAATAAAGGACTATTCATGGCCAAGATGATCTATTTATGCTTAAAACACACAATTGAACTGCGAACGGTAACTGGATTTAAGATGGCTGCTTAAAGTGTTGGATGATGCGTTTGGGTGGCGTGTCAATGGGATGACAACTTATTTTTTTTTTCCTCTCTCATCTTTCATTTCATAATAGCGCCAATTTCCTCAAGAAAGTCATTTGAAAAATTA
Source organism: Festucalex cinctus (assembly GCF_051991245.1). NCBI lineage: Eukaryota > Metazoa > Chordata > Actinopteri > Syngnathiformes > Syngnathidae > Festucalex > Festucalex cinctus. The sequence continues at coordinate 1,228,368 of NC_135429.1, forward strand.
CCATGATTGGACGGAAGGAGGTTGATGTCTGGAGGAAGACGTGATCTGCATAGAGTCGGTTTGTCACAGTTGTCCTCTTATGGAGATCGGGACACACCTCGCTTTGGCTCCAGAGGTGGAAACTGAAGTAAGCAGGAAACGTGTCGCTGCTTTCATGATGAGTTCACCTGCTCTGCGTACAAAATACTGCTGTAGCAAGACTTTGGGATCACCGGCTGATGTCCCGGTTGGCTTCCCAGCTCTTACTGCCTGTTGCCTCGCCGCTCCCCGCAAAGTCAAAGAACGGGTGCTTGAGGGAGTCGGCAAGAAGCAGCCTCTTGGACGGCTCGTACTCTAACATGCTTTCGATCAGGTCAAACAACTGATGGTGATCCTCCGCCTCTGACAGCAAATATCGCTGGAAAAAGACAGACAAAAGGATAAAAATGAAACACTATTACATTGGCATCAATGCATTTGTTCCCCCTCTGCTCTCACCCTCAGAGGTTTGCAGTTTTCCCGGACGTATTTCCCTGCCGAGGAGCTCTCGTCCCAGTCGAGACGGCCTCGATAGAAATACTTCTGCTTCCTGTAAAAGGTGGTCCGCATCGGAAAATGTGCATGACGAGCATTCTCGGACTGCACGTTATTCTCACCTGGTCTTGCGGATCATTCTGGATGGCACAGGTCCGAGGATTCGCTCCATCATGGCCAAATGCTCCCTGTTGTCATGAGTCTGATAAAAACAGATTCAAAATTAACTCAAATATTCATGTGCTGGATGAGTGGCAGCAACTAACTGCTCTGACTTTTGTAGTAGGGTGCCCTGAAAGTTTAGCTATATAGTGTAGGCCCCTCGACTGATTGGGCCAAATGGCCGATTATTTCCCCCATAAAACGTTATCGTCGAAGAAAACCGACGTTTCAGACGCCGTGAAAGCACCCTGAATTTGCTTACTTAGCATTAGTAACTAGTGAGTCTGTAGCCGCAACTTATGTTACTCTGGTTATTCTGCCCAGTTGGAGTTAACTGTAAAATTAAACACACAACGATAAGACACTCACTGGATATTAAATTCAAAACATGCTTCGTTTTTGAAACATCGCTAGCCGAGCGCTAATGCTAAAAGCAAATGGAGGATCGCATTTAAGACTTAGACTTGACTTTATTGATCCCTTTGGGAAGGCTCCCTCTGGGAAATTCACATGTCCAGCAGCAATGAGAACAGATAATAAAATAAAAAATAATTCAATCAATCAATAAATAAGGTTATAAAAAAGATTGAATTAATAATAATAAAATGAAAAATAAGAATTCAATCAATCAATAAGGTTATTACACCAGAGATTGAATTAATAAAAGAAAAGGTTACAATTAGTAATATAATAAATAAGCAATCCATGGCAAGCAAATATTTTGAGATTTTGTTTTTCTTTTTTACATTTATATGGCAGTAATTATTATTAATTTTTATTATTATTTTACCCCCAAGTATTTGGCTATGCGACCACATTCATCAAAGAGGACCCAAATCTACCTTTTTAATTATTTTCATTTACATTTATACAGTATATTATGCTGAACACCTCATGTGCTCTTCATAATGTATTGACAACCGATATATTGTAGAGTACCTGAAACAAGGTGAAGCCCAAGTAGTACTCAAACAGGATACAGCCAATGCTCCACACGTCACAAGGATGGCTCCAGCCCATTTCTAACCAACAACATCAAGAGTAAATACAAATATGTGTAGCCTTTATTCACCATCAACCCAATTTGCCTCTCGGATATGTGGACAGCAATTCAATTTGAAAAATCTGTCTCAAAATCGTCAGTGAGTCCCCCTCACCTAAAATGACCTCAGGGGCCCGGTAATGCCTGGTGGACACAATCGTGCTGTGATGCTCGTGGTCGAAAGTGGCGCTGCCGAAGTCCACCACACGTACGGCTGTGCTCTTCACCGTCCGTTCTTCTCGTTTCTGCCACATGAAAAATAAATAAATCGTCTTTAGCATATCACTAAAAAAAAAAAAAACTTCTTCTACTGTGTCTTACCTTCTCCACATTGTAGGACATGGTGAAATCCGAGTTGACAAATAAGATGTTTTCAGGCTTCAGGTCCGTGTGTGTCAACTTATTGTCATGGAGAACTGTCAAGCAGGACAAGACATATGCAAGATGATAAATCAGCAGGAATATTGTCGTTGGGATACGTGATATAGAAAATAAGATGCCCCTTGTCCATCATTTGAACTTACATTTCACGGCTAGGCAGACTTGGTAGGCCATGTGTCGGACTTGACCGATGGAGTAGGGCAGGTAGTTGTTTTCTTTGAGGAAATCGAAGGTGCTGAGAGCAAGCAGCTCAAAGGAGATGCACATATGACCGTGGTAGTCAAACCAGTCGTACATCTGCACGCACAGGCTGCAAAAAAAAACAAAACAGCATGCAAAGACTTCAATTGGTGACATCTGTAGGATTATAATCGATATCCTAGTTCAGGGGTCAGCAACCTTTCCTGTCAAGAGTCATTTTAGGACAAATAAATAAGGGCCCAAGAGCTAATTAGAACAAGCCAGAACAGAGAAAAATATGCAGCATCCATTCCATCCAATTCATTTTCCAATTCAACAAAAAACAAAACAAAACGTAATCATATTTATTGAATTCAATGCTAAAAAAAAAAGAAAAAAAAAAAAGCTTTCTTCTAAAACTGTTTACATGCAGGGTTTCTCCTATTGTTTTACAAGCCAAGCGGCCTGCCAGGTTTTTCTTTCCCGCTGCCACGCTCAGCTCGACCACATCACTGAGCCAAAACTTACAATTTGTTTTCGGGGTCCTTCTCGTTGATCTTCTCAAGCACGTTGATCTCGAGGCGAGCTGCTTCTTTGTACTTCTCCACATTCTTGATAATTTTCAAAGCAACACTGGATGCTCCCCTTGAACAAATAATAAAAAATATTCAGCCAAATTCTAAAGACTACATAGCTTATGTTCACGGAAAATAAAGTGAAGTTGCTAGCGTAACGTTTGAAGTGGCGCACACCTGCGATGGTCTATGCACTGCATCACCCTCCCAAAGGTGCCTTCACCCAAAGTGCTGACAATCTCATCTGCAGCGTAGCACAAAGAGACGAGGGGAAAAGGGAACAACAGCGGGGGAAGAGAGAACAGGAGAATTAGACAAACGGATCCGCGGGGGGTGCGAACGCATCCTAGAACGTAACCCGTTGACACAGGGCTGCCTATTCAATCGGGCAGGCTTCAATTCAAATACAGTAAGCGATGATAAATAACACTAGGATACATGAAGGATAAAAAAGGAGGGATTTGTGAAGTGCCCCTTTCCTTTGATGACGCATTTGCAGACATCAAAAAGTGGGCACATCCAACCCCCTTCTCAAATAAACTCAATAACATGGTTGAAAATTCAATGTGTACGTGTATGTGAGCTGGTTGTAAATGTCGAAATGTTAACTAATAACATTTAGAACTAGCTAGAGAAGCAAATGCAAGTGAGATTAAATTTTTAAGAAAATGCTCCACAGCTTAATTGCAATAAGAAAAAACAAGAAAAGAAACGCAGAACGTAGCTAAAGTCCCTCACAGAATCTTCGTTCTTGCAATCCACCCTAATTCAGCTAGAACAAAAAAAAAAAAAAAAAAAAAAAAGAGCTTTCTAGCAAGGCATCATCATCATCATCATCAGGCACTCCCGTTTAAACGCTCTATGCTTTCATACTCATATGGAGAAGGGTTACGATAGAGTAGTGGCAGTGAGTACATCTCTCTTGCAGGACGTCCCCACTCCGACAGATCAGGTGCCCTTCCTCGTCGTCCCTCACACTCAGTGCCCGCGTCCGGCTGTTGCTCCGCTGTTTTCACACCCCAAACCGCCAGCAGCAGGACACGACACAACCAAGAGGGAACATGGGGGGTATTCGGGGGCAGCCGTGGCGTCAGAGGCAGACGAGGAGGGCGTTGGTGGAGTTGTCGGTGGGTTTGGTTGGTCATGGGGCGATTCGCGCATGACACCACGTGAAGAAAATATATAACGATAGGGATATAGTGCAAGGGAACAAGTCAAAGATCACATGATGTCCTCTGCTTTCCCCCCCAACTCTACCTTTAAACCACAGCTGCTTCAAAACAGGTAAGCAACTGGCACATCTATCCATTCATTCAACGCAAATATGAAAACATTGAAATCACAGCTTATTAGCCTGACTTGTCAGCTTTCAGAAGATGCTAAATCGTAAGCTGGGGGACCAAATGGGAGCGAGCAGGAAAGTTACGATCTGCTCTTTTCAAATTGCTGGATAGACGTGTGGTGATACAAAGATGCATTTTTAAATAAATACATCTTAGATGTCAATATGTTCAAACATAAAATCTCATTGAATCTGAATAAAGCATTTGCATTTTTGGTGGAACATTCTCACTTTCATGCATTAAATGCAAACCAAACACAAAAGCTGAAGAAATAGCAAAGAATTATAATTTATAAACGTGTTCGCCAGATGTTCCATTATTAAAAATATGTAAACTAAGGCTGTTTGCAATGAAATGAAAATGCTTTCCCAAAGTGACACACTCGGGCTGAACGATTATTTTGCAATTTTCAGCTTTTTATTCACAGTGTACAGTAACGTTTCCAAACATGACTGAAAATGACAGACCATCAAAATATTAAAAGCTACGACTCAAATAACGCAAGAACACAAAAGTTTTTTTTTTTTTTTTTTTGAGAGAGGTGGTCCTTTAAAATGGTTCAAGTTAAGGCAAGATCAACAATACTACTTGGCGTCATGTTTAAATATTATCTTCCCTATATTTCCATATTTTTGCTCTAGACTAACTGCTTCAAACAGTGAGTGCTTTGTGAAATTCATATCATGGTACTGTATTAATTCTTTTGGTCGTTTTATCTCTAATGGTGAGTGTAAAAGTTTAAAAATAATAATGGGAGTATTCCTGATTGGCGTAATTGTGAAAAGGTAAATATTTTTTCTTAAAAAGGGTTAGAAAGTATTCTGTTTCTCATTCATATCTTGCAGTCGTATATAAACGTGTCTGCCTTTTATGTATGTCATAAAAACTATTCAACAATCAAAAACCACTGATTACAAAAATAATAGTAATTTTAAGCCCTATTACTGTGTAAATCTCAGAATTCAGTGATGGAAAAAAAGAGTGCAATATTTATTTACTTTAGACTTCTAGCTTGACATCATGGCTGACGTCAGCCGTTGGCGTGCTTCCTGCTCAGACGTTCGTACGTGTGCTAACCGGCATCTTATTTTCAGTCTAGAATACGTATTCATTGTAGTACAAATGTTCTGTTCATAGCTACTAGCTCGATGCGGTTCTAACCAGACTTCTGTGGAGAAATCGCAGCTTTGATGATCTCGAAACCGCACCTGCTGAGATTGCAATGTCGGTCTCAAAACGATATATCGTTCAGCCCTAGCGCAGAATTTATATATATTTCTTTTAAACGTGTTCGCCAGATGTTCATTATTACAAATAAGGCTGTTTGTGAAATGAAAATGCTCTCCCAAAGTGACACACCTATATAAAGAAAAGACAAAATAAAATGCTTTGGCAGAAGAAAAACAAATCAGAAAGATTGCACTACTTACCAAGTCCAGGGGCTGTGAAGAACAAATGGTTAAAGAAGGAAAATAGGCAGAGAGGGCAGAGCGCAAGGAAAAAAAAAAAGAAAAAGAAAAAAAACAACAACAAAAAAAACAGAGTGGAGAGCGTTAAAAGACCCTCTCAGGTCTGGCTGTACTCACCGAGGACGATGGGCTATAGGACCTGGTTCTACGCCGCCTTCGTTTGTGCTTACGCCTGCTGCCCTTTCGTCGGTACGAATCATCCCGCTCCCGTTCCTTTTCTCGGCCCCGGCGGTAGTCGTACATGCTTGGCGAGAAGTCGCGCGGATAGTAACTTTCGGCCGCCGCGTGCGGCTCCCTTTCTCGGTCATGGTGGTCTTGATCGCGGCTCTGATCCAATCGTCTGAATCCCTCGCAGTATCTTCGGTCAAACGGGCGGCGCTCTGCTGAGCGATTGTCATAGCTCCGACTGGATCAGGGCACAGAAATACATTTTGAAGGTTGGTGACAACCGGGACACAATTATGCTCCAAGTAGGCCTTTTCCAACTTTCCAGTAGTCTTGAATGCAACGTTATTATCCATTAAAACCGCCCAAAAAAGTGAGCCAAAAACATACCTCCTTGAGCGTGCATAACTTGCATCATGTCTCTGTCCACGTCCCCTTCGGTCCCGGTCCCTGTCACTGCTCGACGAGTATGTAGGTGATCTTCTGTGTCTGTGTCGGCGCCATCTATCTTTTTCTTTCTCTCTGTAACGATCATTGTAGCTGCTGCGACTGTCTCTCTCAGAGGACGTGTACCGTCTGGTGTGAGGCATCTGAAAGGTTTATGGAATGAGTTTTTAACTGAGGCAAGACACAGAAAGCAGTCGATGTGCATGTGCTACATAAATCTAGGGAAAATCCAATTTCCACGTGGGGGGAAAAAAAGCAAACAATCATTGGTTTTAGTACACGGGTCTCCAAGTCCAGTCCTTGAGGGCCCCTATCCAGCTTCTGCAGAGCTTACTGATGAGTTGATCAAGGGAAACATGGAGGGGAAAAAAAAGGCTGGATTGGTGATCTCTAGGACAATATAGTCTTTGTATCTTTAGTTTGTGTGAGGTGCAACGTAGAGGCATCAATTTTAGCAAGCCTAAAAGTGGGCGAACATTAAATGACAGCATGCACGTTGGGGAAAGCATATAAATAGCCGAAATTAAATGCAAAATCTCGATCACCCACGAACGAGTCGACCCACACACAGAGAGAGTTTAGCCCTGAAACGTGAAACCTCAACAAACTAGAACAAAACATACGCCTCTGGCCTATATTAGGAGTTGGAACTCAAATTTGGCGTGCACACTGTTGATCATGATACTCCAGTTAGAAACATTGCAAACAATGTCTACGTTTATTTGATTAAACAGACTAGACTGTCATATTAATAACAATTTCGCTGACGTGCATGAATATGCAAAGCAGTGGAAGTATTAAGTTAACTGAATCAGACAGCAGCATTTGCTAATGTAAATAATTTGACCGCCATCTTAGCAGCTGTGCCTAAGCAGTTAGCGTTCGTGCTAAGCACTTAGACTGGATGTGGTTATTTAACCGCACATTTCACTTCGAGTTCAACACCTACCGTTTTAGCAGCGAGCCCAGTACGCTTGTCCCACAAGAAGTCCGTGGTGCTGGCGTTCTTGTCACATCTATATTCTGACTGGCTCGGTGTCCCAAGCTCCGTTGCTAACAAATATGTTCGCTGTGCCCAAGCTAGTTGCGAGTAGTGGAACAAATGCTACGTTCCGCGAAACTGGGAAATCTGGAAGGCCCACATACTAAAACAGGATTCGACTCGCAGAAGAGGAATGTCGGTGCACCCCGACTTCACCGAGATGTTGAAACGTGACGTAACGCAATTGTGACGCTCATCGTAAAACGTCAATTAAAATAATCTTTATATACTCTGCCAGGTCTATTTGGGTTTCATCTGCATGAACCTTTCCACAAAGCCGACTGTAATATGTTAATTTACGACTCCTAAGAAGCTTTGAATGCATCTTCAGACCGGAACCGGATGTGCTACTTGTTTTCGTGCATTCGAAAGACTTGTGGCGGAGCCCTTTCTCCATTTTGGAGTGACGTTTAAAATATTAATGGCGCATTGTGAGTTTTTGTTTTAAATTCTACACTTGCATTCAATGATCCGATATTTACTACGTTACTTGAGTGTAGGGATCGGTGACATATGCGAGCTGAATTTGTAACTTTTTGTGGTCGGATTTGGTAGGAGCGAAACGGGATCTTGCAGCCTCGACGGCTGGAGTTTTAGAACATTTGGGCTGCTACTGATCGTGACATGAATCCATCTAACCCATTTGGGAGCCCACAAGGTGGAGGTTTCCAAGCGACGAGCAACACTAACACTAATTTATTCCAGTCATTTGGACAGCAAACCCCCAGCAGTCTGCCTCAGAATGTCAACATTTTTCAGTCATCAGCTTTTGGTCTACCATCGGCCTCAAAACTTTCCGGGACTACTATGTTTGGACAGAGCCCTTCATTTGGGCAACAATCGTCACAAAGCTCAGCGCTCCCCAGCCTGACTCCAGCTTTTAGCCAGCCTACGGTGGGAGCAAGCAACTCTGGCTTTGGGAGCAGTACTGGACCAGTTTTTGGATCTGTTACTGGATCAAGCCAGAGTTCAGCTTTTGGACAGACACCTGCATTTGGACAGCAGTCGGCGTTTGGTCAAGTCACAAGTTTTGGACGGTCTTCAGGTTTTGGACAAAAGCTCCCAAGCTTTGGCCAGCAGGCCACAGGATTTGGAAACACCCAACCAGTCTCTGGCGCTACAGCTTCATTAGCGCCCCCTAAGCAGATAGCTTTTGGACAGTCTGCATTTGTCCAACCACATATTACTACGGCAGCAAGTAGTGCGTTTGGTGCCGCTCAGACGCAGAGCAGAGGATTTGGATCTGGATTCAATTTCAAGCCAGCCAGTGAAGTACTTTTCAAACCCATCTATAGTGGCAGTCCTGAAGCCGCTAACCCTCAAACTACGTCACTGTCCAGCTTACCTTTTGGCAGCACCACGGAAAAGACAAGTTCCAGCACCGCTGGTAGTAGCAGCACCATCACTGGCTTCTCTGGGTCTCTGGGCTTCAATTTCTCTCAACCCACTGCTGCTCCATCCCTTCCAGTCCAAAACAACCCTTTAACAACCGTCAATAACAGCGGTCTGCAGTTCACCTTTTCCCAGCCTGCTGCACACACTAGTTCCAACACCAATGCACCCATCACCCAGCCTAAAACACCATCCACTTTTAGTTTTTCACCCAAAACCCTCCAACCCCAGACGCCACAACTTTTCGGAGGAACTGGTATCGTTCAACCCTCCGCTTTCAGCGACAATAAATGTAAAGCAGAGCCAACTTTGGACAATAAAACGACTCAGGAAGGTGACACAAACGTATTTGCACAATTTAGAAAAGGTGTGAAACGTAAAGAAGAGCCAGCAGCAAGTGTGTCCGGCGTCGTGCCAGAAGCTATTGCAGAGGACAACGTAACAGAAACGGTGTCACCGAGACAGGCCCCAAAAAGGGCTCTGGTGAGGTCTCGTCCCCCTGCAGGGCTGTTCAGCAGAGCGCTAAGTGGACTGCGAAAAGCTGCGGCCCATGAAGTTAGACAGGAGCCAAAAGAACCTCTGCAAGTGAAACCACAGCGAGAGGAGTTGTTGAGCGAACATCCACAGGTACTGCATGAACACCTGAGTGCAACCACATCTGCGGTCCAAACTCTCAGTCCCGAGGGACCGGAAAAGGCTCAACAGTCAGGTGAGATTTCACACTTGTCAAATGGATGCTTGGATAAATGAACTTAACCTGTATGTTTTGCTTGATCCGCTTTGAGGAACATAACAACAACCGCGTCTTTTTAGTTATTATGTTTGCATTGGAGGAAATAATGAATGGTTTGTTGGTATTTTTGTTTTACAATTATTGTCACAGTTCATGAGGCAACAGAAAAGCTGAATTTATTAAGTTCCATACCTTGCTAGGCGGTTTGTTTTGGTGATCTTAACCCCCAGGGGTCCGTGCTGGGGCCAAAACATTTTAATTTGTTTATCAATGGCATATTTAATATATGCCAAACAAGCACTAAAATTAATTCCTTTTGGAGATTATACCAATATATTTTCTATAGTAGTGACAATTATGAGCTCATAACTACTGTGAACTATGAACAAAAAATTATGAGAAAGTGGATGGACAATTGGACATAAGCAAATTAGAGCTTGACCAATATGTTTTTTTTTTTTCTTCTTAGAGACGATTAACTGATATTTGGAAGCAATATTCATTTTCAATAAAAGGGAAAATATTGGCATCAAAAGTTGAAATCTTATCCAGTATTTGTCTCTGTTTTAAAAACAAAAGGTTCAATGACCTCCCAGTGTCATTAGGATGAATTAAAAAGTGAAATAAACATTCAAATAAGTAGGGGTGTGAATTGCCTCGTACCTGACGATTCGATCCGTATCACGATTCATAAGTCACGATTCGATTCCGATTAATCCCGATATGAATTTACAAGTCGATTGTTGCGATTTCTTTTAATCAAATTTAGAAAATACCATTCAGTAAACTTGTACATGTACACTGTAAGATTTGTATGAAAATGTATTATTTATTGATCTGAAACTTCAGTCTTATAACTGTGAGTCACTATATTTGACATTGAAATAAAATATTAAGGCTTAATGTTCCATCAATATAACATTCTTCCATGCTTAAGGTGTGAAATTTAGAAATTTTGTTGAATATTTTTCCATCAAAAATGGATGTTAAAAAAATCGATTCGGCTGCCTCTTGAATCGATTCGAGAATTGCGTGCTGAGGTATCGCGATATATTGCCGAATCGATTTTTTTTAACACCCCTACAAATAAGTAAATAGCTTCCTATTGTTTTCTGGAGTTGATAAAGTTTTCCAAAATATCTCAAATGTAAAATTTTTACTGATCTAAATTTAAACAAGAACAGAAGGTTGCAGAGAGTTCACAGGGTGAAGGGCATCTCTTATGAAGTTAACTGAAAATGTAAATAAATAGTTAAAAAAATAAAATAAAATCTTGCCCCACTAGTCTAAATATGGTATTCTGGTTAATATTACATTTGTGGGGAAACACCAGAATACTGTACAACAAATCCGTTTGTCACCCGACAGAAACGTGCTTTGAGCATCTTTCACCAGGTTGGCACGCTCATGACTTTGCTTAATCAATCCATAACCTCTCCACTTCTCATTCTAGATTCAGCATACCCCCAACCACTGATGGCCCAAACCAAGACGCCGACAAGAACCGGCGCGCGGAGCGACAGCTTGGACAGCCTCAGCGGGACGTCCCCCACTGACTGCACTGCCATCCAGTGCAGGAATCTGCCCCCGGCCCTCAACAAAAGGGAAATCATTCTGAAGCATTTTTCTCGCTTCGGCAAAGTCTGCAAGGTCATCTGCCGGCCTCCGAAGAACATGGCCTTCGTGCATTTCAACAACCACGTGAGTTGCGTCAATGTCCCTTCCTGTTGACGCATTTCATTGGAATGACTTTCAAATCTGCGTGATGATCATTCAGTGGAAAGAAAGAAAGAAAGATGTTAACATTTTCTAACATCAGTAACCTTTTCCTTACAGGCGTCCGCCGCAAAGGCAAAGAAGAAAGGGAAAGTCTTGCATCAGCAGGAACTCCTCCTTTTGTGGCAGCGAAAGAAGCAAAGTGCGAGTCCAAACAATACAATAAATTGGTTCATTGATAAATGCAAAATGAGTGCCTGTCCTCAAGAGGCAGCTGTATGATGAGCAATCTTTGAAATAGTATTTTTACGGCGCATCAGGTCCAGGTGATAAAAGCAGAAGACCTGACGCCAGGAAAGAGATGGATGCGGTAAAAAACCAGGACGATGCAAATTTCAAGGCTTCGTCGTCGCCTCTAAAGCGATCTGTACTCGGCAGCACCTTCAACCGCAGGTAACAGCCGAATTATGTCGACGCGTCTTTCCAACACAACTTGCTCTGAGATTTTGTGTGTCCGGTAGCTCACCAGCGAAGAAGCCGCCGCCGCTGATGTCCATACCTCTCCTGATAGACCCAGAACTTCAGAAGGAGAAGGTCATAGCAACTCAAAGCGCCAATTGTCTCGTCCCCCTCATCGGCGTTGTGGCTGAGACGTCAGAGGACAGGTATCGACTTCTGGAGCAGAGGGACAAACTTCTACGGCAAGGTACGTCTTCCATACTTCTCCGATTTCTGTCTGTCACTGAAACTCAAATATCACAAATTACGTACGCCCACTAGGTCGACCCAAAAGTTTGGACATGGACCTCTCGAAGGTTTTCGTCGGAACGTGTCCAGACATGTGTCCAGAGAAGGAGAGATACATGAGAGAAACAAGAAATCAGCTCAGCATTTATGAAGTCCTCCCTAACACAGAGATGGTCATATATTTTATCGCAATACTTTTATCATAGTACATTTGTGGCGCAATATTAATGGCGACTAAATGGTATATTCCAGGTGGATCACGCAGCGGCCATCAAAGAGTACAGTCGTTCGTCAGCTGACCAGGAAGAGCCCCTCCCTCATGAGTTACGCCCCTTGCCAGTACTCAGCATGACCATGGACTATCTGGTCACTCACATCATGGATCAGGGTCATGACAACTTACGGGATTGGTACGATTTTGTCTGGAACAGGACCCGGGGGATCCGAAAGGTAGGAACTGAGTTGGACACGAATACTAAAATGTTAAGATCACTCACTTTCGGAACCGTTTATCCTCACTCGTAGGATAGTAGCGTGCCAAAAAACAAACAAACAAAACAATGCATGCACATGCATCGATAAATTGAAGCAGAAAACCCTGCTCACGAATAATGCCCTGCCCCATCTTCCTGTTTTACCTTTTAGGACATCACCCAGCAGCGTCTGTGCTGCCCACACACGGTCTCACTCATCGAGAAGTGCACACGCTTCCACTTGCACTGTGCCCACCATCTGTGCGAAGAGCCAATGTCCGTTTTTGACGTCAAGATCAACAACGAGAACTTGACCAAGTGCCTGCAGAGCCTGAAAGAAATGTACCAGGACCTGAAAGACCGTCAGATCTACTGCCCCCGCGAGGCCGAGTTCCGCCAGTACAGCGTCCTGCTGAAGCTCAATGATGGGGACATCCTACGGTTAGTGTGTAAAATCTTAATATGAAGAAGAAGAAGAAAAAAAAAAATGCAGATTTTGCATACAATATATTGAATATTTTTCCCACCTTGTCTGTACAGTGAGGTCCAGCAGTTCCACGATGAAGTGCGCAACTCCCCCGAAGTGCATTTTGCAGTGCAGGCATTTGCCGCACTGAACAGCAACAACTTTGTGCGTTTCTTCAAGTTGGTGAAAAAAGCATCTTACCTGGCTAGTTGCCTCCTCCACAGATATTTCAATCAGGTAAGAAAAACAACAACAACACCACCACCACAATGCTAAACTAGAGAAAAGAATTTCTGGAGAAATTGTGTGTGAACAATTGTGGAATGATATTGACCAATGACCTAGAATGAGCTGAACAGTTTAAATAAAGTTGGAATCGTAGAAAATTAGGCAAGAAACTAAAATATTTTCAATTTTTCGCTTTTATTTTGAAATTTTTAAACAAAAAATTACAGTATACATAAGATGAACAGTTTGAATCGGTAAAAAAAATAAAAAATAAAACTGAGAAGTCTTTTTCTTCTGTGCGTGTTTGTGCAGGTCAGAGCCAAAGCATTAAAAACCCTGAACGTCGCTCACACCGTGGGCCCACGCTCAACTGCTTTCCCAACGGACGACATCGTTCGGATGTTGATGTTCTGCAGTGCGAAAGAAGCCACCGACTTCATCCAGCAGTACAGCCTCAACGTCGGCGAGGGGTGAGTGTCACGATTTACAAAACAAACGAGAAATACAAATCACGCATTCACTCTTGGACTCTCGCTTTTTTGTTGACAGCGTGGTCGATTTGAGTCGGATCGCCTATCAGGAACCGGAGTTTCTATCCCAGAAGAAGTCGCAGCTCATTCAAGCGAAAAAAACGGCGCTCACTGGGGAAGTTGTGAATGGAGGCCCCCTCCCCAATGCTCCTCAGCATAAACCCGTCTGCACCTTTGACTCCCACAACAAGTACAGAGGAGAAGGCCCTCTGGCTGAGCCGGCACCCAATCCATTTAAAGGTACGTATGGATTATCATTTCAACGCATTTACCTATTACAATATAATTTCCCTTTTTTTTTTTAGCAATTGCAGCCAAAATGGAGGTTAAGGCCCCGCCCAGCGTCCAGTTGCAAACACAGGTTTTGCCAGCCAGGTATCCTGACATCCCCAATGTTTTTGGTCTGAGACCGGCCGTTCCAGAAAAATCCAGCGATCCCTTTCAAAGTTCAACCGTCCAAGCCAAAGCCCCGCAACTGCTCCAACCTCTGCTGCAGCCTCCACCCGCCAAAGCGCCGTCACCTGCGCCGCCACCTCAGCCAGTGTTCAGCGATGAGGTGGGGATTTTTTTTTTTGCATCTGTTCACATCTTACTTGGTACTCACGCTTTTAGTTGAATATTTTTCAGGACATTATGGCTGAAGTGGACAGTTTGATTGATGAAATGGTGGAGACATCTGCCAGAGAGGTCGCTGCTAATGGAGCCAGTTACGTCACAACAGCTCTTGTGTAAGTTTCTATTATCTGTCATTCATATACAAACGTTGCGGACCGACAAACCCGACTGTGAATGTATGGTTTTGTTTTGTTTTGTTTTTCTATTCTGCAGCGAGAGCAGTGTCCAGACAGAATCCGTCCTAAATGAGGTTTTAGGAGAACTGCTCCAAGAATTGTCTTCTACCGAGATCCAGCTCGAACAAGAGCGTGTCGCTGAAGAGAAACGCAAGATCGAGGAAGCAAGGTTTGTCTAACGTCGCCTTATTTGAATGGAATTTCGCAATCTTTACATCACATCGCCCATTTGCGCAGTGATCACAATGCAAATTAATAGCCGTCTCTCTATTACAGGCAAAAACAGGAGCACAAAGACTTTTTGGCCAAGTTCAGATTGTCTTTGTTCACAGAGATCATGCGGGAAGTGTTAAATGAGAGTATCAAGGAGACTGCCAATACAGTTTTCCAGTAAGTCTCTGTAGTCTACATAGTTTTCAACTCCTCTCAATGTAGTTGGGTTTTATTATATTTTAGATGAGATTTTTTTATTATTATACTGTAGTAGATTTTTGTTATTTTAGACTATTTTTATTATATTTTAGATTTGATTATTTTTATTATTATTATACTGTAGAATATTTGTTATATTTTATTTATTTTTATTATATTGTAGATTTGATTATTTTTATTATACTGTAGTAGATTTATTATTTTACATTGTATTTTTATTCTTATATTCTAGTAGATTTTTTTTTTCAATTTAATTTTTTAATATTATATTATACACACCCGACTCAAATAATTTGTGATGATACGCCACGCTGCAGGGAATTTGGTGCGCTCACCCAAGTACTGGACAATATATAGAATAACAGAAAAGGAATTCAATATTTATCCTTTTCAGGCAAGCAGTGGACGAGAGAGCACGTCGTGTTGCTAAATCTTCTCTGGAGGTCTGCACTAGTCTAATTGAGGAAACGTTGACGGCAGACATCGCTCTGCTGGTGGAAGAAATCCTCGATGCTGCGTTGCGGCGTGCTCGCAAGTACATCAAAAGGTAGAAGAAGAAAAATAAGTCGACGATTGGCGTGAATTGTTGCGACGATAGCGTTGGGGTCATATTCTTTTGTCTCTATCTGCCCAACCAGGTGGCGTGACGTGGTCGCAGTGCGCCGGCAGCTGAAGCGACAGATGCGAGGCTTCCCGGCGGCTCCTTGCTTCGTGGACCCTCGCTTCAAATTGAAGGCGCTGGCTCCGAGCGCGCCGTTCGAGCAGTCCATAGAGGATCTGACTCGTGGGATGGTCAACTTGGGAAATGCGGGAAGGTTATCGATTTCCAGCACCAGGTATAGGATTGCAAGTAACCTGACTTTAGTTGCTCCTTTTTTCATCTATCGCTTTTTTTTTAAGGGTGTTCAAAATGAGACATTTGGCTGTACACCAAATGAGAGTCCAGCACTACTATCGGAAACTTCTGGAGTAAGTCCACATTTCTTTGGTTTACGGTTTTGCCTTTTATTCATTTCATACATTTTGTGTCACAGCGAGTTAGTGTGGGCGCCACTCGACATGCCAGCACTGGTGATGGAACATCTCCATAACCCACCTGATAGAATCTTCTGGAAAGCCATTTTGTTGCTACCCAGTGATCACGAGAGTGTAGCCAGCCTGGCAGACAGGTCAGTAGCTGGTTGGTTGGGATTTACATTTCAGCTCCAGGTATCCGATTTTTGAAATTGATGATGGATAAACTACATCGAGTTTTATAATCATAATACATACTCACCAAACTTCATTTCCCTTCTAGGATTCTGTCCGATTGGCTCGAAGCGAAATTTGCCGGCAGCCAAGGTTGGAAGTTGATGGAGGAAGAGCGCGATGGCGCCCTGCAGACTCTCCAGCTGTCCAACACAATCAGAGAGAACGGACATCGTAACCATAAAGTTCATATCAGCATCAAAGTCAGTTCATTTAGGATTTGTTTGATTTCAAGTGTTTTTGCACTGTTGCTTCTCAACTGGTGGGTTGCGGCCCTATTAAGGGAGTACAAAAAAAATGCTTCATTTTAAAGGGATACTTTACTTATTTAGCCATTTCTGGCAGTCAAACATGAATATTTTGCCTATAATAAATTTGATATTTTCATTATTTTTCTATATATAATTAGTACCTTTAAAAACATTTTGCAACTTGCTGTCGACTGAAAATGACATCACATGGGCTCAGGTAACCAATCACAGCTCACCTGTTTTCTAGGTTTGGTCATGTGATGACATTCACAAGCTGAGCTGTGATTGGTTACATGAGCCCATGTGATGTCATTTTCAGTCGACAGCAAGTTGCAAAATGTGTTTTTCAAGCTACTAAGTATACTTAAGTTGTCAAGAGATGGAAAAGTTTTTTTTTTTTAAATACCTAAAAATGTCCAAAAAGTGACCGTAAAATGTCCAAAGATAGGAAAAGTAGAATAAAAAGGGCAGAAAAAAAAAAAAGTCTAATAAAGTAAGAAGAGAGACAGAAAATTGCCATGGCCATAAGATTACCAAAAAATGTCAGAAAAGTCTCAAAGTGTATGAAAATGAATAATAATAAAATAATAATAATAAAGAAATCCAAAAACGGAAACAAATAAATTTCTATGGTGCAGCTGTAATTACATTAGACCAACAATAACACTGTTTCCTTCATGAAAATGTTCAAATGTTTTGCAGCTCCAGACAGATTTGATTTACTTAGCCTAACGTGGCTCTTTTGACCAGTAAGGTGGCTGACCCCCGCATTAGGGGTATCATGAACTTCGAGTTAATGTTCAAAAAGATGTATTTATCACTTACATGATTGAACGCGTTTTCCCGCCTTCCCTCCTATATGGTCGCTTTTCCAGGTGTCCAGAGGTCCGCTGACCGCCGACGGCTTATCCAAAATGGAGGAGTGCAGTGAGCTGCAGGGGGCGGGCGCGCTCATCATGTTGCTTCCCGCGCTGCCCTTCTCGGAGGCCGATCGCGACGAGCAGGACGTCCCTCTTCTTTCGGCCCTGCTTCAGCTCAAACAGTTGCAGCAAGCCAGCACCTGGCACTGCCCGCTGCCGCTGGTGGTTCTGGTGCCCGGGCCGGAGCGCGACACCTGCAGCACACACAAACTTGAAGAAGGTAAAAAGAGTCACATTGTTGTTGGGGGGGGTACTGATGTTTGACTTGAAATGTTTTTTCTTCTTTTGTGGCCTTCAAGAATTGATGCTGCCTATGCTTGTAAAGGACGGCCTAATATCAGAGTACACGTTGTTATTCATAGCGGAAACCACAAATGATACGCAGGGATCCAAACAGGTAATTCACTTTTTTTCCCCCTTTCTTTCAAAATATGAGTTCTAATTGACAGAAATACATAGCAAGGAATAGGAACATTTTTAATTTTTCCAAATTTTTAATTTGCAAGTATTTCTAGTGTTATTAATTTATTCATTTTATTTATTTACCTAGTACTTATATTTATTCATTTATTTATTTTGTGTTATTTGATTTTACCTTTTAGTTTAGTTCTATTTTTTTTTTTTTTTAAATAACAGTTGAGCCGCAGTTAAAAAGCAAGGTCATATTTCGTTCAATTTTTATTTAATGGCTGGATTTTTATTAACCTGAATACCATATTTAGATCAGTGTGGCTGCATTGAACAGATTGTCAAAACCTTTTTTTTTTTTTTTTTTTATTTATTTTGTTATATTCAAGTTAGTGGGGTTTTCTATCGATTTTCAATTCCATTTCTTTTTTGTTTTCAGCTGAGCTGCGCCATACGTTGGCTTCTGCCCCGCGCACCTCCGCACATCCCACTCTCCTGCCACACTTTGATGCAGCTTGTCGAAACCAGCTTGAGTTGTGAGTTCGGTCGCCGGGTGTCCGCTCACTGCCGGGAGCGCGCCGCCGCCGGCCTCCCGCCGCAGGATCCCGCTCCCGTCGTCCAGCTGTACAACGCTGTCATCAGCCACGTTGCCGCTAAAGTGTCGTCGGAGGAGCTGTCAGAAATCTCGTGGCCGCCCGGAGAGTTCTGTCTGCCTGATAACGCCAAGTTTGTTCCGCATCTGGGATGGAACACCGGCCCGCACTTGGCCTGGCTGCGTGAAGCCGTCCTCAGCTTGAAGCTACCACAATGGAGGCAACTTTCAACTTCTGGTGAGTGTACATTACAGGTTTAGAAGAATGCTTTGAAATAGGGCCCGAGCAATTAATCGACCGCCGATTATAATCAGTGTTGGCCTTCAAACATCGGCCAATTGGGCCAAATGGCCTTTTATTTTCCCCTTAAAACGTTATCGAAGGAAGCTGAAGTTTCCAACGCTGTGAAAGTACCCTGAATGCACCATTTTGCTTGCGTAGCATTAGCAACTAGCAAGTGTGTATGTTATTCTGTTATCCCTAAGCGTCCTTTAAGCTGTTTAATGACACGGCAGTTTGAATTAACTGTAAAATTAAATACACAACGTTAAGAATTACATCCACTGTATATTTAAATACCAAGTACGCTTCGTTTTTAAAACATCGTTTATCGTTAGCCTAGCGCTAATAGGATGTTAGCATCGACTTCAGTCGTGTTTTTTCTTCAAATAACGAATATCGACACACAAATATTGTGGGAACACATACCAAAAGATTAAACAACACTACGCCAAGGCACAAATTCTTCCCAATGTGTGAAAAAATAGTTATTTTAACAGAATTAAATCGCAACTTTCTTCTGTAGTCGCTTTCAAGTGCGTACCCCAATGGATGCACGGCACCACACTGCCCCCAAAAGGCCAAATCGCACCGGAACCGTTTTTCAGTTGCTATTATTTTAGTTTATTCTATTCTTATGTCACTTTCTTTTTGTTTTTATTTTGTCATAGTCATTTCAAGTTATATTATATTATAAAGGTTGGCCCAGTAAGTCCCATGACATGTGGAAATAACACAAGATCAAAATACATAAAAGAAAAGGTCAATTCTTTACAGCAGCTGTAAGCAAGTAAGAATGTTTTATTATTGATACATAAATCTATATACAATAACCTTGCATACTTAATTTTTTTTTTTTTTATATATGGACTTGTCATTCAAAGCAGCAAAATTAATAGCGATATAGCGAACGTTTGTGCGCAAGTTGCATCCATTGAAAAGTAATTGGGGAAGTGGTTAATTTTATGCATTATATATATACATTTTTTTTTTTTTTAAATAAATCGGCAGATTATTCGGTAATCGGTATTTTTTGTTCCTGCCAATAATCTGTATCGGCCTCAAAAAATGCATATCGGTCGGGCCGTACTTTGAAACCCAAACAAAATGGTTAATATTCCGAAATTTATTTTTTCCTCTAGATACCTGGTCTGAGCTGTGCGCAGCCATCCATCGCTACGTTGATCAGATCCAGGCGACGCGCAGCGGTCAACCCCTCATCACGTCGCGTCTGGAAAATCTTCTGGAGCGCGTCAGACTCAAAGGCCGCCACGGGAGAAGCATGAATTTGTGGGAGGAAACATGCGTCGCCTGCAGTCGGGTCCCTTGGGTTGACGTGATCGTCATCTGCATTGAGCACAAACTGAAAGACTGGCAGCTCCCTGGACCACCTGTCTGTCAAGGTGAGAGGAACGGTCTTCTTTTTATCGTTTATATATCGAATATGTGACCATAACATGGAGCTTATTTATCTTGATAAGATGCTATGACGGAAGATGGCGAGATTCTGGTTTACTATCTCAGCGAGTCATTAAAGGGCTTCCAACCACCTGAGGAATGGATCAAGGCCGTCAGAATGACCCACAGGGAGAAACAGAGAGATGACAAAGGGTACAAAACCCCCCAACACTTTTTCACTATTAACAGCTCAACACACTAAATGACACTTTTAAATTGGGGGCAACAAATACCGAGTATGTTCTGTAGATGGCACATTTGTCAGGGATCAAATTAAACTGCAATTGCAATTTCTTATCGACTTTCTCCCTCTTTTAAAGGACAAGTTCACCTACCTGCACGACACCTCACAACCTGACAATCAAGCAGAATTTGTTCCCAAGTGTGCTGGAGCCGCTGGAGGCCCAGGAAGCCCCTCTGGACATCTCCCATACGCCCACAGCAGTAGAGGTGCTCAGCCACAAGGTGTTCCAGACTTTAGAGGAAGAGAAGGCTGAAACGAAAAGGTACCGCTCCTGCAGTTATTACTAATTCAATCTCTGGAGTAATAACCTTATTTATTGATTGATTGAATTATTTATTTTATCATCTGTTCTCATTGCTGCTGGACATGTAAATTTCCCAGAGGGAGCCATCCCAAAGGGATCAAGAAAGTCAAGTCTAAGTCTTAAATGCGATCCTCCATTTGCTTTTAGCATTAGCGCTTGGCTAGCAATGTTTCTAGTCTAAGTCTAAAAACTAATTCAAACTAACTAATTTGAAAAAACAAAACTCAAAAACGATCATGAAAATTCCAAAGCTATACTAAACCATACATACAAATTGTCCCTGTTGATCTTTGCAGGAGCACAGAGCAGCTCCAGCGTTGGCTCGAAGGCGGCGACTGCGTGCACTGGTCCACACCGCTCCTCCTCCCGTCCTCCATCCTGCTCTCCATGCCCGTTTTTGGAAGGCACAGACACTCAGCCAAGCCTTGTGATGCTCTTTTCACAAAGGTTCGGCATCTTATGACAAATAATCAGTCACGTTATGTGACACAAACTGGACAATTGTGCAAGTTCCATTTGGTGGCCATTAGAATTTCAAATCATTGTTGTGATTCCAGGAAGCTCAGAGCCCCGAGCCGCTGCAGAAAGACGAGCGGTCCCAGAGGAGTCGTTTGTCACTGACCGAGCGACTGAGAGATCTTCAGCAGCGGATTGAAGCCAGCCAAGAGGAAGAAATGGCCTGCAAACTGAAACTGAGTGCAATGATTAGCATTGTTGACGACTGAATCAATCGTTTTTTTGTCTCAAGGACACAGTTTTCTACATTCTATACATCTATGATTTGGGTCATTATGTTTTTATTTTGTAGGAATTATGACAACCCGGTCATCGACCATTATAGTTTTTGAACAAATAAATTAAATTGACAAAGATTGTCATTTCTGAGCAAATATTGAATGAAATTGCGAAAAACAAACAAACATGAATTTATTTGAAATACTGTAGAATATAAAAAAAAATTGCTAGAAAAATAGTAACACCAAAACTGTGAGATTAACCCTGATATTAAAAAATATTTTAAAAAAAATTTGCTAACTGTGCATTAAAACATATCAAAGATGTGATCACCAAACGGCCATTTTGAAATCCATTGAGGAAAAAAAAAGGGAGTCAAAAATACAGTACAGTCACATGCATGTAAAATCTCAAATTTGCATCACCATAATCCATAATTGTAAGTGATCCAGCAGCACTTCCCCTTTTTCTTTGTCTTGTTGCTGATGATGGCTGAGATGGGGGACGTCACAAGACGCACACGCCTTCCGTTGCACAGCAACGTTAACGCACCTGCGTCATTTTTGCCATGTATTCCAAGCGCCATGAGCCCCTGTAGATCCATTCCTTACATTGACTTTCCTAAAGATGACAACACAAGAAAACAAAAACAAAAACTGTATTTCCTCAAATAGCCGTTGCAGCCCCCAGGAGTCAAATCGCAACAGTTATCTATGCGGTCGATTTGGGGTTTCTGTTTGCATGATGCAAAGCAACATGTTGATGCTACTGACCTCATACTGGACCTGCATCAGGCTACAATCGAGCAGCCGAACCACACAGCTCTGCTGAACTCCTTTGTGCTCCACCTTAAGGCTTTGTCCGAGGATGCACTGGGTGAGGGGCGGGTAAGGCCAGGCCTTGATATATCCCTTCACAAATTTCCGATGGGAAGTGTTGCCGATGTCGTCCACGGGATTCCCCACTGTCACGAGAATAGCAATAGTCGAGTAAAAACTGCTTTCAATCGACACACAGTATAGAGTTCAACTTTAATAAAAGCATAGAAACAAAACAGCCAAACTTACAAGGTGCGATCACCAGGTGAAGATGAGGTAAGCCGACATACAACGCAGACTGATCGTCAAGAAAGACCAGAAACCTACAAAAACATGATTTGATCACACAAAAGTCATTTCAAATGACTGAAATGATTAATTTGACAACATCCTGTTTACAATTGACCTCTGATGGTTCTTTCTGGTTGGGAGTTCCGCCACAATGCCGGCCCAGAAGACGTCGTCGTCGTCGTCGTGGTCGTCGTTGCGGCCGACCACCACTCGGGCGCCGATGTACAAGTATTCCAACTTGGTGGTGGCGACGAAGGCCAGGTGGTGCGCGGAGACGAGGCGCTTGGTCTTGTCGTGAAAGCGGACAGAATATTTCAGCTTATCATTGGCTGGGGAAAACAAAACCGACATTTCACTGAATGACTTTTGGAACTTCTGCAGTAGCGCCTTAGCGATATGGCAAAAAAAAGTTTATCATGATTTATTTGTCTTCATTATGACAAGTTTTATTATTGTTTTTAAACAGACAGTTTTAAAGCATCGCCGCTAAAAACTGAAGAAGCAAACATTCATTTATTAATTATTAGGGATGTAATGATATCCAAACACCACGATACGATATCACGATATTGTGGGGAGGTTGGCGATATAAAAGGTCACAATATTGTATAAAAAAAAAAAAAAAAGATGAGCTCATACAACAACAACAAAAAACACACAATATTGTTTTTGTACATCTTTAATTTTAACTTATTTTGATGAATTATGAAATGCCTGTATCAGTGACTGAAAGATGCAACCATATTTAACATTTTTTTCCCACTTTTATTTTAAGAAAACTTATTTTATTGTACATTTAGAACAGAAATAACATTTGTGATTAATCATGAGTTAACTATTGCGACTAATTAGTTACAAATTTTAATCACCCGACACCACTATCAAATATATAAAATGACAATTTTTTATATTTATATTATATTATCACTTTTTTTTTTTTCCCTACAGTTATTCTGTCTGCAATTCTAAACCGGTTGGGTGGGTCATCTAACCAATTCAATTCATGACTTGTACAAAAACTAGAATTGAAATTCTCTTTACCAGTTTTGATCCTTTTCTTGACTTTCGCACGCTGCCAACACATCGACATCTTCTTGGCCAAGACCTTCATACCGATTTCGATCCTCGCTTCTGGCACTTTATTGGGCATTTTAGAGGCACCCTCGGCGGACATGCAGCACATTGATATTATGCACGGTTGATTTTCCACTGGAACTGCAAAGGACATTTCAAATGGTCAGTGGACGGTATTACACAAAACAAAAACAATTTGGATCGTAACTGTACCAGATTGAGATGGTTGGATGGTGGGTGTGTCTTTTCCGCCATTTGCTCCGGTTTCCTTTGTCTTGCTCACAGTGTTATTTACTATGAGGTTGGTTTTACTAGCAGTGTTATTTTTTCCATTTGGATTGGTGTTATCAACCACTGTTGATTTTTCGGCTTCTTTCCGAATCATGTCCACTGGCGGCCTTGTTTTTTTCTTCGCACGAGTCTTCAGGGGCCATTTAATCTTGATACGCCGTTTTTTGCTCGGTGGCGGCTCCGCTACAAAATCGACATCATCTGCGCTGTCATCAGACTGGGATGGAACGGGGCTTAAGTGCTCACTGTCGCGGTTGCGATTCTCAGGAGCTCTTTGACGTAAACTCCGAATTTCGCGTGTGGGAAATCTGGTCAAGTTCACCTTTGCCGGTTTGTCTTTGCTGGCTTCCAAGTCGTCGTTTGGTGTAGCTGTGCAACTTGGTGATGAACCGCTGCTCCAAACGTTTATTTCAGAATCACATGGCGACGAAGGGGAGATTTCTACAAAGCCAAACAAAGCAAATGATGAAAGAGCCCACGTGATGAAGATGTGGGATTCGGGTGAGCTATTTTACCGTCGCCACTTGTGATTTCGATCACATCCTCGTCAGAATCTGCGTCTGTGTATTCCCAACCCAAAAACGCATACCGTTCCTTCACAATCGCTTCATATGCTGCCACGGAGCTGAAAGACACCAACACAAACATTTATTAGGGCCCGAGCAGCGACCGCTGCGAGGTCCCTATTGTTTTTGTAAAAATTATTATTATTATTATTATTATTATTATTATTCTTCTTCTTCTTTATTCTCCGCAAACAATCGCGATTTTGGGTACCTAAATATTCACGAAAACTCACCGAACTTTGCACACTCCTCAGGTCCGGCGAAAAATTTGATATTATGAAGTCGTTATAACAACGCGACTCTATAGCGCCCCCTAGCGTAGAAAAATAAAAACCAAGCCCGGCACGTTTGAGCTAGAGCAACGAAAATTGGCAGGCACGTGTAGCACCCCGAGACGCACAAAAAAGTCTATTGGGACCATGTAGCTAAAATGTACAGGAAGTGAGCTATGAATTTTTTAATGTCCAATTTTGGCCTATTTTGGCACATTCACTGTAGTCATGCTTTTTCCCCCTTTGCAAACATTTTTCATCCAATTGACTTCAAACTTGGCATTTATCATCTCAAGACCTGAGAGAACAGCTGGGCAAAACATCTTGCCTTTTCGAAATACTATATGACGGGGGCGGGGCATCAAATATTGACTTTAAAATTTCATTTGTCCAGAAAGAGCAAATGCTGAATAACTCCCATGTACAAGCTCCAAAAAATCTCAAACTTCTCAGGCAACGTAATAGTCACGGCCTGAAAACATCTATATGACAAAATTCAGTTATACATATAGCGCCACCTAGTGGTTACAATAAATGTCATACTTTACGTTTTTAGCTACTGTGCTGAGCTCGTTGAAGGGATCCATTTGAAAATTGGTCAGAAAAGCCTTAAGATGTTGATCATGCCCCACACCGAATATTGTAACTTTTCGCCAAAGGGCGTGGCCGCTACGGTGACGCTAAGTCTGAAGATTTTTCGTGAAAATAAAAGCTGCATTAACTTGACCGAGATGATCCTATCTTCTCAAAATTTCACACATTTGATGAGAGTCCAGCCCTAAAGACATCTACTGACTTATATTTCATCTAACTGATAGCGCCACCTAGTGGCAATTTTTTTTCTTACGAATTTTCTTCTACGTTTTTCTCCAAACACGTTAACTGGACCTACCTCATATTTGCTCAGATGAGGGTTTCGGCCTTCATGATGTCACAACACGAAGTTTGTGAGTTTTCGCGAATTGCTGTGGGCGTGGCTAAGCGCTGTTCGCCAAGAAAACAACGCCAGTTTTGAGGGTCTAAACATGCACAGAAACTCATGAAACTTGGCACACACATCTGGCCTGGTAAAATGAGCAATATTTTATTGTTGATTGTGCTATTTTTACAAAAATTACTCAATAGCGCCCCCTAGAAGTTTTTAACGAAGCAGCCCCGGTTGTACGTTTAAGCAAGAACGACGAATATTTTTAGGTGTATGAGGGAGCCCAAGACCTACAAAAAAGTCTCTTGGACCCATATGCTAAAATGAACAGGAAGTGAGCTACGAATTTTTGAATGTCCCATTTTTGACGATTTTTGCACATTCACAGGGGGCAGACTTTAGCCCACTTCTCCTACACGTTTCATCCGACTGAGTTAAGACTTGGCCTGGACCACGTCAAGACCTGAGCCAACGACAGGGGGGGAAAATTTTGTCTTTTCGAAATACTATATTATGAGGGCGGGGCATCAAATTTTGTGTTTCGCAATGAAAAAGGATATGCTTGATAACTCCCCGGTACATGCTCCAAAAAATCCCAAACTTGACATGTATGTTTATCGTCAAGGCCTGAAGTTATCTCTGTGACAACATTCAGTTATATATGCAGCGCCACCTAGCCCTTGAGGAATAAAAAAAAAATACCCCACATACGGTATTTTGTACAAAAAATGTACACTCATTCTAAGTGTGATAACTCAGTCATTTATGAATATTCTTTTAGTTTCCACCACTCAAATTGTTCACTGGCTTCACACCGATCCAAACGTATGTACATTTCCATTTTGTTTTATTCATTTTTGATTGCCCCTTTGGACAATAAAAGTAACATTGTGCAATGAGTACAACGAGCGATGATGTGTATATACACTTTTACAAAAAATACCAATCAGGGCAACTCATTGCCTAAAAATAAAAAATAAGACGCTGATTTTTGCAGATCTTAACAATCACCAAAACCCATTGAGCTTGACACACTCATCACACCTGGCAAAAAAAAAAAAAAAAAAATCCACGTTTATCATGCCATTTTCAAAGAAATTCTGCTTCCAATGTGCCAGTACCCCAATGTGCAAGTTCCCCAACGTGCAAGTACCCCAACGTGGCCCGGGCTGCGAGGGCCCTTTATAGCTGCTCGCAGCTCTAGTTTTATTTTGAACTGGTAGCCTTTTGCAAGAAGTAACACTGAACAGTAAAATTAAATAATAATTTTCCACCAATCCACTCACTTGCTAAGTTCCAGAAGTCGATCGCCTTGTTCCTTCCACTTTTCCAGCGTAGACTTCAAAAGATTGAGTTGCTCCCTTACAACAGGAGGGGTCACATCCATTTGTTGCACAGTCTCCGAGATCCAACTCCGGAGCTCTTCTTGCGTCATCTCCATCTCATTCCCCTCCATAATCACTGCAATATTCAACAATACAGCAACAGTTAGGGCTGTGCAATTAATCGAAATGCAATTACAATTATTACACTCCACAATTATAAAATCAGCATAATCATAAAATAAAAAAAAAAGATTATCGTTAATTTTTGAGTTGTTTAAATGTATACACTTGCACCTTTTTTTTTTTTTTAAGAAGGTTTGAGCCTTGTCAACTGCAGTCTGGCAAATTCCAATTCGCTTTTTTTTTTTTTTTTTAGGTCATATTTTCAGCAGCGGTATCACTGTCATGAACTCCAGTTTAGTTCACATGACAACGGATAGTACAAAGTGAGGCTAGTGCAGTTTTACCTTTGGAGTTCACCTTTTATTTCTTGGGAGGTTGTTCTGGCCTCTTTTGTGGCGTTCGCTTAATTTCGCTTTACATCAACATCTTGCTTTTAACTTGTGAGACGACTTTCTCTCTTGCTTCCTCTGGTACATGGAACTTTGGACAGTTTCGATTGAAAAAAAAAAAAGCACAACACAACCCCATTGTTTAACTTCACATTCGATATCACAAAGACGAGAACATTTAGAATTACTGTCCACCCCTGCGATGTCATGCCCTCAATATCAGCATAATGAAAATTTAGTTATGAAAAGCCAGATTACAAGACGGAGTCAATTGACTTTAAAATGGCGGTCAGCTAAGAGAGTCTAAAGATTGATATGCACGTTTTCCAATAATGTCCAGTTGTTCTGTACCCGTTATTCATGTATGGCTTATTTCAAATAACCGTAATGTCCGGTGGGACGCGCACAACGACGAAACCTCACCTTGGTTGTTTCCCTCAAAACCGACAAATGGCATCACGTGTTGGACGAGAAGAATCTTGTCTTCGTCGTCACTGACTGCGTCATTTAGACCGCTGCTGCCCCCTCCTGTTCAGGTGCGCGTATAACACGTAATTTTAAGGGAACCGATTGAAAAACATTGCTACTTCGACTTTTTTTCTCTCAGAAAAGTCCATTTCTACAACACTACAATTCATTTGAGTTCGTTTGTAATCCTAAAGCCTCAACCCACTCAAAAGGAACAGGGGCCAAATTCCAAAACTATAATAACCATACATACAAATTGTCCTTGTCCATCTTTGCAGGAGCACAGAGCAGCTCCAGCGTTGGCTCGAAGGCGGCGACTCACACTGCTCCTCATCCTGTCCTCCATCCTGCCCTCCATCCTGCCCTCCATCCTGCCCTCCATCCTGCCCTCCATCCTGCCCTCCATGCCCGTTTTTGGAAGGCACAGACGATTCAGCAAAGCCTTTTGATGCTCTTTTCACCAAGATTCGGCATCTTATGACAAATAATCAGTCACATTATGTGACAAAGTGATGTGAACTGGACAGTTATTAGAATTTAAAATAATAAAATAAAAACACAATTACAAGCTACTACAGCAATCAGAATGAGAAAATGCGTTTTTATTGATTTTTGGTGAATATTTCTGGACATTTTTGTCCTAGCAAATGTCCCCATCGTGTCCAAAATGAGAGGTATGATCAAGGTATGATGAATTCAAACTGGGATTTATGTGCAACTGAGCACGAGTTGAGTGCGAGCATTGTAGTAACAATCGTGCAACAAATGGGGGCAGTATACCAATAAAGATGGATCAACACTGCGATTGGCTGGCAACCAGTCCTGGGTGTCATCCGCCTACTGACCTGAGATAGGCTCCAGCACTCCCCGCGACCCTTGTGAGGAATAAGCGGTCTAGAAAGCGGATGGATGGATAAACATCATTCACTCATTTATCATTCATATATATATGATATGTTCATCATTTCCTTCGCCAGGATTAAATCGTGTTTCACTTGAAACGTCGTCATCTATCCTGAATCCAATATTTCCCATCACCGTACTTGATTTAACGTACAATATGTGGTAGCACTTGATGTCAGGACTGTTTTGATTCCTCACGAAAATCTTTACAGTTTAAACGTACATTTGGAAAGAGATTCAAAATGGTCGTGTGGGTTTTGTGCACGCCATTCGATGGTCATTCACGGTGTCGAGCAACCGGTCACCTGGATGCTTTCACCTCAACTGCTCAAGTGTTGCCATAGGAAATTGTATCCTGGCAACAGCACGAACCCGTGCAAAGACAAAGTAAGGTCATGCACATGAGAAGTGGCTCCATCGATTCCCTTTCCTAACGTCTACAATTGGTGATCGCGTTATCGTATCTAATTTAATGCACTCACATGATACATATGTGGCTCCATTTGGTACTTAAATGGAAAACGTGGAATCATGGAAGTATCTTTACAAAAACAGTTTCCGGTCCATGCATTCATCTCGCATGCTTTCAAGACTGCTGCTGCGATTCCCTGATTGTAATCATCCCCCCAGAGTTGCCTGGATGTTGCCATGGCGACCATCAGTGCCGCTATCGGGGTTCATGCATGCAGAGTCTTTGTTTTATGAACACGCAAGGTCATTTTTCAGCCAAGAAACATCTGGCATACTTTTTTTTTTGTTTTTTTTTTAACAGATTCCCGTGCAGGTTGGCTGTAATTAAAGTCACTTCTTTTGCACCAAATACGTCAGCCATGAAGGCTTGCGGCAATTTCACTCCAACCTGACATCACATGCTCTAAATTCTCCATCGAAGGTACAGGAAGCCTTTCAGATTTTCTTTGGCACTGTTGCCAACGATAATGGCAATATTGTGATATTAAAATTGCCGTCATGTCACAATATTAAAAGCAAGCACATCTGTTAAAAAAAAGGCAAGGTTGTATTCTATTTGTGCAGTTCCAGCACCCTCTGGTGGTCAATTCAAAAGTGCAGTTTCACTTGAATTAGGAATGTTTTGGCCACTGCGGCAGTTATCACTCCCATAAATCAGTCATGACCAGCAATTCTTTGATAACATCTACATCATACTGCAATTGGCTGGCGACCAGTTCAGGGTGTACCCTGACTACTGCCCATAGCCAGCTGGGATAGGCTCCAGCTACCCCCCCCCGCGACTCTTGTGAGGAGAAAGCGGCTCAGAAAATGGATGGATGGATCTTCATCATAAAATGTTACTTTTCGTCCCCTTCAGCTCAACACAGCATTGCGAACTACATAGACCATGATGCTTTGCGCTGCTAAGCTAATATGAGCATGACAATAACATGGCTTACAGGTGCTTGTACTCAAACGGCAGGTAAACGAGGTCATTACGAGAAGCACCTAAAGTGGCTAAAGTCGAACTCTGGCAGGGTTTTTGACTTTCCTGACCTTTTTTTTCCCATCTCTACCAACCTCCCCACAATATCGCAACAATTATCGTATCGTATCGTGAGGTTCATATCACGATATTTATCTTCTCGTGATGTTTGGATATCGTTTACATCCCTACTTGCAACGTTCTCATTCCATACAAATACAGGAAAAGCTGGATGGCGAGTGGCCAAAATTGTGGCCTTAATAAAAAAAACAAAAACAAAAAACAAAACAAGGCACATGGAAATATTAAGTTCAAAAGAAATGCAAGATTGAAGGTAACAAACAATTGTGGTCATGCACTCACCATGGCTGGGAACGTGACAAAAGTACAGAAGTAACAAACACAGTGAACCAATCAGAAAGAAACCACCGAATAAGTACAATTCTTCTAGAATAGCCTAAACAAGTATACGTGCGTCGAAATATCAGTGAATATCTATACATGCACACATGAAAAGCACTCACCGAATGGTCGCCGTCTGTCATTGACGGGTTGCTGTCATCTTGCGTCTATCACACGCCTGAAGCCAATTAAAAGCGTGAGCAACCAATTTATATCCCCTATTCTTTCAAAGGACAAAAACAGGAAGTAACCAAAATGAAGCCACCACTGTTCTATAAAAACTCAATTGAAATATAAAACGAACAAAATTATAACAATTTACAATAGTGTTTGTTTGTTTTTTTAATATTTATTCCACCCAGTTTGGGTTACTTTCTTTGCCCCAGGAGTGGATTGTATGTTGAAGTGCATTTCCTCACATTATTGTTACATGAAACACAATTTAAGCAATACAATTCGTTCAACAAAAACTGCACAGGCAAATATTTGCTTCCATTGTACAGTAAACGTAAATAGCATGTATATGACTAGAATGAAAATGAACAAAGAAGCTGGCTAACACTGAATAGCCAAAGTCAATTGATTATTTTCCTTCACCGTGAAGTCTTTTTTGCTTGTTCATCCAGGATGATCAACGTCTGCCGTTTCGATAGCAACAGCCTTCATTTAAGATCGACCCATGACCTTGCTGCTGCTGCCAGCAAGGTGCGAATTGATACTGAATTTCACATTAGGCGATGTGGGATCGAGAAAAGACTTCGGACTTGGTGTGTTGTTGATTTTATAAAGTTGTGCAGAATGGTGATTGGTGGTTGGCGTTGGACTGACAACATCAGCAAAAAACGAAAGTACCAATCGCTTTCTCACGTTGTCCTTTTTCTCCTTAGAATTTTTTTTTAGCAGTTTGTCAGCCAGCTCGACATCATGCTCACTGACAGCCTGTGATGAAATTAAAAGAAGAAAATGGGACCTCAACCTCAACGACTCATTAAGTTTATTTTAAGAACTTTTTTTCCCCTTTATGATGCACCAAAACAAGCTCCATGAAGCTGTGGATAGACAACCTTTGTTGTGAATATCATCACAAATTACAAAGACGTGCTTGCCAATGATGCGTGAAGATAAAATACACAAACACGCTGCACAAAACACACTATCGATCGATCTATCGATCTATCTATCGATATGCAGTGGAACCTCGGCATTCAAACAGAATTTGTTCATGCTGAAACGCTTTTCGCATTATGATCTGACACGTGCATTGCACGGAAAATCCATTAGAGGGCAGTAATCACCCAGATGATGGCTTTTCCAGCGACTTTTCTTTGTCAAATATAGAGCGGTTATGGTCAGAAAAGGTTGAAAAATGTTACTTAGACAACATTATAAGAAGTTCATGGGTGGTTATAATGTGAAAGTACTCAGTATTTTTGACTAAATGTTTTAGTAAAGACGGGTTAAAAGTAAGTGTATAAAATTTGAAACAGTGGGTGTAAGTCATTTTACGCTGAATCAGTCAACTGTTATTTCTTTTGTCAATTTTTGCTTTTGCCATATAATGAAATCTTGATTTTTTTTTCAGCCAAACTAATAAAATGTTTAAATTACAGTTGATCATTTCCCAAAATGACAAACACAAAGAATCAGAATTACTTCCAAAAATAATCACGCGAGGAGGCCCAACGTCAACTCCTTGAAAAATAGCTTACGGAATTCGTGACAATTTTTACCACCAATAGCTTTGCTATTCCGTTACAATTATACAGTAACAATCCTACTAGAGAAAATTCAAGCAATAGTTTCAAATTAAGACAACTTTAACGTCTGCTCTTTAATGTGTCACCTTCTGTCCTTTTTCTTTGTTTTGATTTGCCTCCTTGTAAAGCATTAAAATAGAACTGAGGACAGTTGCTCTTTTATCAACTTAAGAGCTTGCTTTTTTTGGTACCAACAAATCATGACTATATTTAGAGAGATAGCTTTTGCTGGAGGCTTTAATATGGCTATTAAAAATAGATTACAAATACATAATCTTGTTCTCTGCGCTTCTATAAATTGTCTTCCTTAGGCCGATTCCTTAATTTACCTTTTTTTCTGGACTGTTGTTTTGACTTAATAGTACACATAACACACCTCATTCATATAATATATATTGTTTTTTTTTTTTTTATTAGAAATCAATCACATTCATTTTGTGCTGTGAAAAATGTACAATTAGGGGAAGGGAAAACATACAAAAATAAATCATGACAAGAGATTCCAAATGATTCCGTCTGTTGAGGTATGACTTGGACTAACAAAAGGAACTGATCAAACTTGGAAAGACAATTTGGCAGGTAACAATTACTGACAGCTTGTGACAAGGTTATCAAAAAAACACTTTCACAGAAGACATGAGGTTCCATTACTCGTCGCGACACAGTGGAGAGTAATAACAAATATCCTGAAGCACGTTTGTAGAGATATTCATTCGTCCTATACACGGTTTGCTTTTATCCAAGTACGATGATCTACCTGTCACAGACACCTCCAAATATGGAGTCTTATGCTAACAAATCTCTAGTCAATAAATTCCTTGAATTACTAATACAGATTTGTTATACAATTTTCTCTATATGCTCTGTAAATATGAGGAAGATGGTAGAAAAGATTTGAGTCATTAGTAAGAAAAACTGCGTCAATCCTAATACAGTATCAGTCTTGCTTGAGCATCAAGCGCCCATCATATTGCACCATTTTCACACTGATGGTTAAAAACACGAATGTGTTGAAGTCACAACATCCGTGTCGGGAGCCTTCGCTTTTTTTTTTGTTTTTTTTTTGGTCCAAATAGTCCTGCAAGGCTGAGAAACGAACGGGTGATGATGAAAAAAGGTCTTCCCGACCTTGGATCCAACATTTTCTTCTTCCAAACGCACCGCCTCAGCAAAATCCCCCCCCCCCACAGTATACTGCTCCGCGTTAAAAGAGTCTGTAATTGTGGGGTGCTGGTTGTTTTGGTATCGAGGCAAAATGCGGTAAGAAAGCGGGAACACGCCGAACCGCCTCCATCACCAATCAGTAGGTTTGTCCCAATGCAGAGCGTACTGGATCACATTACAGATATAGTCCACCTTTTTTTTTTTTTTCACAGAACTGTTGTAGGTCACAGTAAAAATAAAAATAAAAAAAAAAAATAGGTCAAACAACTAGATTAAGTGCAATTTCTGGATAAATTGCATGGGAATGCTGAAAGCTGAATGCTAAGATTTGAATGCATGTGGAATGCTTATGAAGTTAATTGAGAGATAAATTATGAAATGATAACCTCCTGGTTACTGTAAGTTATATGTACGGAAGTGGGTGTGGAAAGTGATACTTAGAAAAAGTTCACTGTCTGTCCCATTGAAAATGAATGGGGAAAAGTTCATATTAATGTGAAATTGTGCAAATAATGTGGAATCAGACGAAATATACCTCGGGAGGTGTGAAGCTTTGAAGCAAGTTGAAATTTGAACAGTATAAATTGGAAGTATTAAGTGGGAGTTGTTATGCGGCAAAAAAAGTGTGGAGAATAAAAATCACAAAAACATGTATGGGAATTAACAAATTGCTTCAATATGATCATATAACGTTTCATGGGGCTGTTTTAAGCTCTTAAAGAAACCAATAGAAATCCAAAAACGGGAACACGAAACAAAATCTGTGCCTATCAAACTCCAACCGTGCTTTTTGCTCTTTTTGCTATGTCGGCTGGAAGAGGAGCAGCCACGTGTTCAAGTCATTATTCCCTCTCCAAAAAGCAGGACGGCAGACCACGTTATTTTGTTTTGTTGTCTCTGAAGGTCAAAAGAAGCACAGCAGGCATTCGTTAGCCACACGATCTCAAGTGCGGCTTTCGGGAACTCCGGTCCGGTCTATGTGGATGCCGGAACCCTCCGCCGGCCCCCCCCATTCACTCGGAGAGGCGACAATAACAAAGCAGCCCTCACTCTGTATTCCACTCTCACCCCCATCCTGCCCCGGCTGAGCATTTTTGAAGACATTGATTCTCGGACCTACTTTCCCATATTTTCCCAATACGGTTGACCAAACGGCCTCCTCAGACTTCTGTCTGCAGGTCGATGATGTCCTGAGCCACCATTGGGATGGCGGTGTTGCCTTTCTCCCACTCCACCGAGTGCAGCTCCAACGGCGAGGCGGCCAGAGGCTCCAAGTCTTTACGGACCCACGCGGGGGGAGACTGCTGCGGCAGGCCCCGGACCCCTTCCCAGGGCCTCTCCAAGGGACCCTGCTGTTTGTCCTGAAGGGGGACAAAAAAAGAAGAAAAAAAGATACGGCGCTTTAGTGACGCGATGATGTCGCTAGCCGGATGGAACTGAAAATGGAATGAGTGAATGAATGAATGAATGAGTGTTCTATGGAGGAAGCTGTTCCTCCTTGAGGCAAGTGCAACGCTACAATCTGATGGCGTGGCGTGGTCATATTCAGAATTGTGAGGTCATATTCAAAAGACTCACGCTTTGGTTCGTTTTGTCACTTCCTGCCGATGATACGCTCCATCTGACAGACTGTAGGAAGCAAGGAAGAAAACGCATCCTTTAATTCAGGTGAGCTCGTGTTAAACATAGCTCAGGACAAAATTTGTCACCACTTTGCCTCCCATTTTTGGGTTGGATTAACTCGAACTTGCTTTTGGTATGATGATGAGCAATGGGCGCCTGCAGCGGACAACGCGTTACCTTGCTGTCGGAGGCGGGCGACTCTCGGTCTTTATCGGCGTGATGCAACTTCCTGTTCAGGTCCTGGAACATGTTCTGGTGGCGCTTCTTTGTGTGCAT
This sequence comes from Festucalex cinctus, assembly GCF_051991245.1. Classification (NCBI taxonomy): domain Eukaryota; kingdom Metazoa; phylum Chordata; class Actinopteri; order Syngnathiformes; family Syngnathidae; genus Festucalex; species Festucalex cinctus. Next base: position 1,263,740 of record NC_135429.1, read on the forward strand.
TATTTTCTGAGGGACACGTTTAGAATCAAAATGAGCTTTGAAATCATGGATTGTGATCATATAAGATGACGTTTGGCAAAGTTTGACTGATAGTCACCTCAAAGTCGAGCTCAGCATAGCGGGACTTTTGTCTCTGCAAAAAATAAGGCAGAACAAATCTGGTTAGTTAGGTTCAATGAATAGGTCAGAAACACTTTTTTTATATATTACATATATAAAAGGGGTCAAATAAAAAAAATAAAAAAAATTCGAACCGGAAAAACTTTTTTTTCTTTTTTAATTTAAAAGATCAGAGTAGGGCTGCTTGATTATTAAAATAAAAGAAAAGAAAATAATTTCCATTATTTTGGTAATAATTGAAATCACGATTATTCAAAATGATCTTAGATTTTTGGGTACAAAAGAATATGTTGAAACGTAAAAAAAAATATACTAAATTATTTATTTACTTATTTTTAAGTTTCAAATAAAATTCTTTGAAACACTAATGATGAAAGTTCCTGTTGGACCAAACAAAATTTATAAAATGAGTTAAAAAAATAACTAAATTACAAGTTTTCGTGTATAAACCAGAAACATTGGAGTTTATCTGCTGTATACTTATAAATTGCCACAGAACTGTTTAAATAATTTCAATAAATGTATTTGTTTATTTTTTTATGATTATGGCAATTTTGTAATTGTGGAACGAAATTGTTTAAGCATAAAAAAAAAAAGACTAAATTATTTACTTTTGTAAGTTTCAAATAAAATGATTAGAAACACTATTTATATATTACTTATACATTTCCATAGAACTGTTTTAACATTTAAATATTTGAATTTTTTTATTTTTGAATGATTATGGCAATTTTGGCATCTAATAATTGAAATCGTAACAGAATATGGTTTAATTGCACAGCCAGAGTGCATTGAATCGAACCGAAACGAATTGTTCCACTTTGAAATATATCGAGGTAGGTTTCGAGTCGTCTTTTATTGGAAATAAATCTCTCGGAGGGAAATGGACGGCTCGTTTGCAGTACTGGCAGGTTCATTCAAATATATGTAAAATGACTCATTGCGTCATACCCTCTTGAACTGGGCCGTATCGTACTCCGCATATCAATAACTGTATTGAATCAATGCGAGCATGATAATGATTGTTGCCGTCGTACCTCCAAGGAGCTCATGGACAACGTGGAGATGGTCTCGCTTTTGGACATCATGGAGTTGATGGACTCAAAGGTGTTCTCCAGGCTGCTGTGAGTGATGTGAGACTCGCTGGACATGTTGTGGATGTTCTGGATGGGCGAGTCCCTCTCGGAGAAGGACACGCTGACCTGGTCGCAGGGGACGGACTTGACGGCGAAGGCGGCCTGCGGCTCGGCGAAGGGTCCGCTCAGGTGCACGAGTCGCGCCTGCGGCAGCTGCTCGGCGCCCATGTTGTACTTGGCCGCCTCGTCTTTGGGTTTGCTCCTGAGGGTGGACGTGGTGTTGGGCATGAGCACGGAGACGCCGCCCTCCGCCTGCACGCGGGCCAGATCGGCGTCCAGCTGCTGGAAGAGCTCGCCCTCGCACACGTACACGGCTTTGCCGCAGGAGGGCTCCGCCCCGCCCGCCAGCCGGCTCTTCTCTCGCTTCAGCGTGAGGGTGTGGCTGGAATATTCGGGGACCGCCTGCATGTGGCTCTTGTTGGACGGCAGCGTGTGGAAGTTGGGGCCCATGGGGAGAGGCATTTGAGGGGGGGACATCTTCTCTTCAGATGAGCCTTTTCAGAAAAAGACGAATGACAATCAAGCAGAGCAAGTGAAACGTATTTGTTACGAAATGCAAATGGACGTTTTTAAGGGCCAAAAAGTGGAAGTTTATGCTCACCTTGTATGCATGAATCGCCGTCCTTTTCCGTATCAGACTGCTGAAAAGGGAAGAAATATTCCATTAACGCACATGTTCATTTGGAGAGAAAATTCACACTCAGTAAATTATGGGATGTAACGATGATGGCGTCATCATGTTCACAATATTTCAATGCAACACAGCTGTTAAAAAAAAAAAAAAAAGTCAGCTTGATTTCCACTTGTGCAGTTCTAGCACCCTCTAGTGGCTAGTTTTTGAGGGCAATTTAATTTTCATTAGGGATGTTGTGGCGAGACGAATCGAGACGAATTGTCAGGTGAAATCGTAATATGCCTTTGAAGCAAGTTAATGTGAGGAGGAACTCAATGTGTGTGTGCATTAACATAATAATAATAAAACATAACATTGATGTTATGTACAAAAAAAGCACAATATTGTGCTTTTTTTATTTTTATTTTTTTTTAAGAATAAGCAATTTTTTATTTATTTTGTTGTTACAATATTGTGACCTGTTTTAAATATCGCCAACCTCGTGATAATTATTTCGTGATAATTTTGGAATCGTGATAATATCGTATCGTGATGTTTGGATATCGTTACATCCCTAGTAAATTAAATAAAAAATAATAAAAAAACATACGGTAAGCTGGTTGTGGCCATTGTGATGCGAGCTTCCGGAATCTCCATTGCCGTCATCCTTGCGGTCAACGACCCTGCACTTCACCGCTTCCTGAACCTGATAAAGGATTCGAAAAATGTTGCATTTCAACCACAGCTCGCAAGACGCACGCGTTCGTAACGCCGATCGAAACCAAAGTTGTCCCTCACCTCTCTACGGAGGATGCAGTGCACCATGACGATGATGAAACCTTCCAGGGAGTCGAAGATAGCGAAGAGGATTTGGAAGAGGGCCGAGCGGCGATCAGTGATGGCGAGCACAGCCGACATCCAAGTGAGGGCCAAGAGGGGCAAAACCACGCAGGAGCTCCAAAGCGATGCCCTGCAAACGGAAGCGGTCAGAGATTTTCAGCAAGCATTCTGACATCTTCTCTCAATCGTTAAAATGTAATGATCGACGTTCCCGACATTGTGAAAGGACCCTGAATGCACCATGTAGCTTGTAGCTAGCCCTGAGCAAAACCGTGTGATTCTGCCGTTGCTAAGCGTCCTTTAAGCTCTTTAGTGACTCGACAGGGCGATAAGCACAAAACCTTCACGCGAGATCAATAGAACCTACCCGGCTCTCTCCTTCAGCTTCACGTCGGTAATGCCGTCCTTGGACACGAGCTTGTTAAAGACCAGAATACCAATCACCATATTCACCTAAAAAAAACACACAAAAAATGCAAGGGTCCGCGTTAGAATGGAAAATACTAAAACGACGCATATTGGGATGGATTAAGATTTTGAGATCAGGTCCGATTACGTACCAAAACAACAGCGGCAGCCGGACCGACAAAGGAGTAGAGGAGGCCGCCCTCAAGAGAAAGCCAACAGCTAAAAAAAAAAAAAAGATGGAATACTTTTAATACCTGACTTCATAAAACCTCTTTCCAAAATACAGATCAGAAAATGCTAAAAACTTACTAGTTGACGGTTCCATATCCTTTGGCTTTCGTGAATCCCACAGACACGGCCACCACCAACGCAGGCAGGCCTAAAAAAAAACACACCAAAAAAAAAAAAGGTTAGCGCCTCCAATGAAAACGAGCACCTGAGAAAACCTCCAGCGAGAAGAAGAAGAAGAAGAAGAAGAAGAAGAAGAGAAAACCATTGGCGCTTACCCCAACCCAAGCACAAGAAGCGCTTGCGGATGATGCGGTTGCGCAGGCGGCCGGTGACGGCCATGTAGGACTGCCAAGCTTCCGTCAGCACCCAGCAGAACGAAGACAGGAAAAAGAAGTGCAGGAAAGCTGCGACCAGCGTGCAAACCACCTGAGGACGCCCCAAAGGAGGGAAGGTTAGAAAAAGCGGGTCGGGTTTGGACTTCAGAGCGCTTCCAATCGCGACCGGGATGCGAGCAAACCTTATTGCGAGCTTGCGTTTGTCCGACCAGAATGAGCGCGTTGGAGCAAATGATGGACAGGCAGAAGTTGATGAGGATGACGGAGCGCTCGGAGCGGATGTACCTGAAGAGAAGAAAGCGCTGAGTTTGGCGACAGAGAAAAGAGAGCCCACAACTTTTTGTTGTTGTTGACTTTGCTCACTAGGGGTGAGGGGTGAATATCAACTCATAAAACCATGAATCGATACTTTCAATACAGTTTCCACCCCCCGTAAATTAATGTGCCAAATAGGGCTTGACCGATTAATCAGCCGCCGATTATAATTGGCCGATTGTCGGCCAATTGAGCTAAATGACTAAATGATTATTTTCCCCTTAAAACATTATCGAAGAAAGGCGAAGTTTCCAACACTGTGAAAGTACCTTAAATGCACCATTTTGCTTGCGTAGCATTAGCAACTAGCAAGTGTGTAGCATATGTTATTCTGGTTATTTTCTTGTTCCGAAGCGTCCTTTAAATTAAGCGGTTTTATGATACCGCAGTTGGAGTTAATTGTAATACTAAATACACAACGTTAAGAATTAACTGTATATTTAAATACAAAACATGCTTTGTTTTTAAACCATCGCACGCGTAGCGCTAACAGGAAGTTAGCATCGATTTCGGGAGTGTTTTTCCTTCAAATAATGAATTGAATCGGATCGATTTTGGCAATCTGAATCGATACGCAGCCCGATTGCTCACGGGGCGACTTACTTCCACACGGAGACGTAGATGATGATGAGGAGGAGCAGGGTGAGCGAAGACACCCCACAGCCAACGATGAGCGTCACGGACGGGAGAAGCGCCTTGTCCATGATCTGGAGAGAGCAGACAAAAGAAACGCCCTTGTAAGAGCTGCACGAGCGCTCGGATGCGCATTATCGGGAAAAGCAGACGGCCCGCGCAAGGTGACCTCAAGGTGAGCGCGTCGGGAAGATTCATTTCCTTTTCGCCAAACAAAGAGATTGTTCAGAGGGAACAGGAGACAACTTGCTGCCGCTGCTTTTTGCGCCAAGCTTCGACTCCGCGGGGGGTGAACAGGTGGACCGTTATCACCAGCGCGTTCATCTGTCACCATCCGCCCTTTTCTCATCTCTGACAGCAGCTTCGCGCCCGACGCGGCCAGTGGCCTTGATCGTCCCCGCGGTTACAACCGGTTTCTCTTTCAACGCTGACGCCGCGTACGCAAATCTCACTTCCGAATGGCGCCCTCGAGGTGGTTAATTGCGCAGATCACAAAACAGTACTGAAGGATCTCCATTTGAGTTATTATGTATTGTGATCCATTTTCTGTTTTATGCAACTCTACTCAAGAACATTCTGTTGTGTCCTCTTGCTCTGCAACTTCTCTATCTGGGTTGCACTATACGAGTCTGGCTTTGACCTAAATATGAAAGCATGTCTTATGTCTGTCCTTGCCTGCGTCACATGATCCCTTTTGGAAGAGAAACAAGCAAGACGCATTTCACTGTTTGACCACAAGCTGGCCCGTTTCGTCTCGTATCGTATCTTTGGAAATGAGACCGCATCGAAAGTGAGCTAACGCGCTGAAATGTTTTACATTTCCTCTCCCTGCCTCACGCTGATATTTTTTTCCATCGAGCTCCAAAATGTCCAGAGCGGACGTTGGCGATCGTGGGCGGCAGCGGGAAGAAAGGGAGCCGTCAATGCAAAACCAGACGTCCGTCTCTCATTGGTTCACATCTTTGCCATTGTCAGACACATTGAGGCTGAGGAAGGAGGAAAGGGGGGGGGGTTATAATTGAGACTTTGTAGATAATGCCTGATGGAGCGCTGATGTGTGAGGCTGCTTGAGGTCAAACGCAGACTGAAATCTCGGACGTAAAACAACATGCAGCGCAGTCAACAGCTCTTAATTAACCAGTTTTACTAAACGGGCATTTTTAATGATGTATTTATCTGTTTGTTTGCTGTCAGATGCAGCAATCGGTGCAGGCAGAGATGGCCAGATCACATCCTCTGCCAGGAGGAGGGGCAAGGAAAGTAGGGGCTGTTTTTCTTTTCTTGTTTTTTTTTCCTTTTTTCTGGCCCCCAGCTTCTCAGTTATGAAAAATCCCCCAGGCCGAGTTAGCGCTGCAGAAGCCGTTACCGTGGCAACTGGCTAGAGCAGCTTCTAGGGCAACACAGTCTACAGGGGAAATATATAACGTTGGTTTTTTTGGCGCATGATTGAGAAACAGAAGTCATTTACGCTGTTAATTTCATGCAAAACAAAACCAAAAAAAATGTATACTTAGGAGACGTCCTCATATAATCTCAATAAAATACATACAGTTAGTATAAAAATGCTTAGCACAAGATCACATATCATGCTATGTTTTCACGCCTTACATAGATTTTTTTTTTTGCATGTCAAAACATCCGTTCCCTCACTATTACATCTTAAAATCCTATTTTGCCATCTCCTGCACCGAGACAAAGAAGCGCGATGCAAATGGCTCGAAACGCAAAGCACTCGCACGGCGCGTCGCATTTGCACACGGCGCCAAACGTCTATGCCCGGTCGACAAAAAAAAAAAAAAAAAAAGAAGCGTTTTGCGTGCTCACGTTGGCGGGACTTACCGAGTCGAAGTTGACGTGCGCTAAGATGGCGAAGGTGGAGAGGCTGTCACACACGCATTTGGTTCGGAATGAATGGACGGGCACGGCTCTGCAGCTCCGCGCAGACCACGAGCCAAGCAGGGAGGATCTGCACGGGCGAGGGGGGGGGGGAGCAAAAAAAAGAAAAAGAAAAAGCACCCACCGGCGTGAGGAGGAGAGCAAAACAGAGGCTGCTTTGAGAGCTGACAAAGCTCATTAAAAATGCGTCTTGATGATGGGTTGTCATGACAAACGGTTTTCATATGTTGCATTTCCCAATCTATTCAATCACACTACAAAAGGTGGCCATTTACATCTATTAGTGACACCTTTTCATGTTATGTGCGAAATTATTTGAAGTTTTGTATTTAAACACTATTCAAACACTATTGAGAATCAATACAAGAGCTGCAGCAAAAAGTTTCCCTCCCTAAAATATGCATTAATTAGCACTTATACTTTTATTATTTGGATGGACTTGAGGGCGTTTGACATTTTAAGTGCGCTAGTCTGCATTGTTCAATGGGAGTGGAAGTGTTTGCTTATTAAAAAAATAATAAAATAAAAAATTGGGGTGCGTACCAATTAGTGTTGTTCCGATACCGTTTTTTGGCTCCCGATACCGATACCCAGCCTTGCAGTATCGGCCGATACCGATACCATACCGATACTGAAGTTGTTTTTTTTCTCAACATGAAAAAGCTGTCCTGCCATTGGTTCAGAACATTCAAGGGCCAATAGGATATCTTAGATCGGCATGCAGTGAACATTTCACATATCAGTGAATGTCGTGCACGAGCAAGACGCAAGATGCTGCATCCAAAATCCTATATTAGCGTTGGAATTAATGGTATCGGCATGTTACTTGTGGGTAGTCACCGATACCGATACCACTGTTTTTATGCAGTATCGGTATCGGAACAACACTAGTACCAATATTAGGTATTGGTATTGGGCTGATACCTGGCCTTAAGGTATTGGTACTTGCACATCCCTATCATTTTTTTTACATAGGATTTTCAATAAAATGTCGTTTTTTATTTTTGGTTTTGTTTTTAGGGTGGGGGCATTTTATGTATAAAAAGTATTTATGTGTGACAACTTAAGAGGACTCGTACTGGTATCGAAAAAAAAAACAATCTTGCTATAGTTCATTTGAGGAGCTAAAGTTGAATTATGAATCACGTTTTCCTGCCATACAGCAAGCGTGTCAGAGACGCTTGCTGTGGAAATGATCGGCCAACATGTTGTGGCACTCGTCTGTCCTCTGTGTCATGAAAAAAGGCACCAAACAACATTATCACTCCCCCCTCTGGTGAGTCTCAAGGTGGATGAATGTTCCATGCGGTGACAGATGCATGACTAAAAGAAGGTTCGAGCCGGTGACATTGCCACCCGCGAGAGAAAATACAAGTGTGAGTAATGACTTTGATGCACGCTAAAAAAAAAAAAAAAGACACGACAGAAGTCAACACTCACGTTTCACTTTCGTCCCACGAGAGGCACGTCTCGTTCATAGTGTCCTAAAAAAAGGAAGCAGATGGGAGACGACATTGTGAGGAATCTCGGCGTAAAACCAAAACGGGCAGTTGGCAAATATAATATAATAATATAAACGTGTGAGAAGCCACACTTATACATGCATCGATCTATAAACAGCTGAGCAGTTACAGAGGCTCATTACTGGGCCCAATTACTGCGAGTCCTCATCATGGACTGACCAGCTGGTTCGGCAGGTTTTCAGCTGGCAAAACGATCGGCAAATGTCACCGTTTGGACGCAAATGTCAACAAAATGTCAAGCTTCGCGTGCGCCGCGGTGAGCAAACGCCCAGCGGGGGCGCTGCTGCTTTTTTTTTTTTTTGAAATACTGAGGCTCTGAGACCGTCATCGACTTACATTGTGGAGATGCGGGAACTCGATCTCGACGGGAGAAGACAAAAGCAAAGGGGTGGGCTTGACGATCACTGTCACGACTTTTGAATTGAGCAGAGTTGTGTTGCTGCGGAAAGACAAAAAAATAAAATAAAAGATGCGGTCAGTGTGCAATTCAAATTCGTTTTTGTGTGTGTAACCTCCTAAACCAGTGTGGTGTCCAAACTACGGCCCGGGGGCCATTTGCGGCCCGCCGTCCATTTTTTAGTGGCCCGCGACATATGCTAAAAATGGCATTTGACTCGGTTCAAATCAAATAAAAACAAAAATGTTTGGAGATGATCAAAGTAAGAAGGATGGGTATATCAAAAAACAAGTGCCATTAAAAGGTTATTTTAGTGAACTAAAACTAACGAAAAAACTAAAATTTAAAAAACAATTTCGTTAACAAAATAAAATAAAAATGAAGATGCTTTTTTTTAAAAAGAAAACTAACTGAAACTGCATTTTATGTTTACAAAACTAACTAAAATAAAACTATAATTATAGCAAAAATGTCCTTCGATTTAGTCTTTGGTAATTAATTATTGAGACTTTGGGGATGATTTTAAATGTGACTTTCAGTAGATTTATTTTGATCTAAACTGGAATAATGACGTCGCACCCATGGTGTTTTTTAAATGTTGTGCACGAATAATACACATAGAAAAAAACAACAACAACTAATACTGAAACTAACTAACCTAAAACTAAGCATTTATTAAAGAACTAAAATAAAAAAAAATAACAGAACCACCTTGAAAAATAATTAAAACTAACTAAATAAAAAAAAAAAAAACTCAAAACAAAATAAAAACTAAAATGAAAAGTTCCAAAACTATAATAACCCTACTTCCATATTCAAATAAATTGGTTTATATAATGTAGCATTTTTCTAAATAAATTACTTTCTCTTCCTAACATGATGTGGCCCTTCTGAAAAAGTTTGGACACCCCTGTCCTAAACAATTCAATAATTAGCCCTCCCATGAATTATATTCATCTTTTCCCCTAGTTTAAACGTGTGGTTGTGCATTAATGTTACAGAGGGAATAGTGTGGGCGCCATCTTGTGTTTGCAATGAGAATTACATGAAAAGAACAACAAGATTACCTCTGAAAGGAAAGAAACGACGTGAGGTTTCTGTAAAGGACAATGCCAGTCACAAACGCGTCATTGCCATCTGAAAGCAAGAAAATTATTGCTTAGATACATATTCAAGTCCATGTTGTGAAAAAAACAAACATTTTTTTTGTGTGTGTGCATCTTACCACTTTGTTCGATTGCCAGAGCATCTCTGGAAACGGATATTTTCTCCTCAGCGGTCCTGACCCAGTCGAACATTCCCCTCCAGCCCTTAGCAGGGAAAGTGAAGTTGGAGCTGGTCGAGGTCGGCCGCTTGTGGATGCTCAGCACTGAGGAGAAAACAGACACAGCACACACACAGAGCGTCACATATCGAAAAGTGATTCACAATATGAAGTTTGCAGACGAGATTGGAAGTCACACTTGTAAATCCGGACAAGCTCGGAGACGGCAAGTAATTTGATTGACTGATGGATAGCGAGCGGCGGTTTGAGATGAGGCCTCACCTAAATTCTCGGTGACTTCATAAATGTCCTGGAAGCCGCTCATTTGCATCCCGATCATGCTGACGGAATCCTCCACGAGACGGAAGAACTCCTTCACGTTGGCGCCCATCTGGGAGGAGGAATGTGTGAAAAAGGACGGTTGAGGAAAAAAAAAAATGTTTTTTTCCATGCATCTGTCAAAATGTAACCATTTTGTCACGCTTCATTAACTCATTCACTCCCGGCCATTTTCACTGAAGCGACCGCCTGTTTGACTGGATTTTGATTGATTTTGCTAAACAACATGGAACCTGACCAAAAGAAAGATTAGAATCTCTTCTTTTATCAGAAAAAAAAAGTGATTTGTATCTATTTCCGTTTTGCAGCAATTAGCAATTAGAATATAGCCAAGTTTCATCATTCGTCACAAACCTGTTGAAAACACTGGCAAAAAGAGCTTGTTGCAACATGGCTGATCTGTTATACTTTGCTGCCACCAGCTGGCCATTTTTTGAAATAACTACGATTGCTGTGACCTCCTCAGGTCCTAAGTTACATCAAAGCGACCTTCTATATTTTAGAGCATAAACAACCCCCGTTTATACGTTTTTGGGTTTGAATGAATTAAAACAGTGATCGTTCACAAATTTTCTAAACTGCTTGTCTAGAGCATGTTTTTGGAATATGGAAGAAAGTCATCCTTGTATCTTTGGCTGAAGAGTATGCGAGGGAATACTGAGCACAAAAGTCACGATTTTATCAACAATGAAAAGAATTAATAATCTCTTTCAGTCATGACTAACCATCTATTATGTCTTTTCTATGCTGAAGTCCGCCCACTGCAGCGAAAGCCTCGCTTGTTGCCAGGCAACCGCCAAACTTCCTCAACGCCATAAATGGACGGGCTGTTGATTCATTCTGGTGTTTCTACAGAATTTCCTCTCCGTCGCACTTAGCGGAGGGGGAGGCCTGCCCCGGACTTGCGTTATCTCTGACGCACAAACCGGAGCCATGTGGGATGTTTGCGATGAAACGCGCGCCGTCTGTGTCCCCTCTCAGCCGAGCGCGGCTTGGCGGGACGGCGTGGAGAGTCGCAGATTGGCGAGTGGGCGCCGCGCGCGTTTCCCTGAGTCAACCGCTCGCGCTCGCGCTCACCCATCAAGTGTTTACTTTCACTTGTCATTCCCATTTGTCATGCAGTTCTGCGCAGACGTTTAGTTTTTGAGCTGCTAAACCGCTTCACAGGAACTCAAAGTTAAAACGGTTAAAAGCGGTGATGTCATTAACACATCTGTCACAAGTTTGCCTGCTAATTAGCTCGGACTTCTTTTCACGCTGACTCACTTTGAATATGTCCATCACACCCCCAACCCGAAAAAAGAACGTCAGACAACTCGCTTCTCACGTACCAGCTGTGCCTCTTCCCATTTGTCGTGATGTTCCTCTTTCAGCAGGTTACTGATCGTCTGGACATAGTTCTGGGGAAAAAAAAAAAAAAAAAAAGTGTATAAGAAGATATGTAGCAACAGACAGCTTCATTAAAAGAGGAAGTAAAATCATTTAAAAACAATAATATGTCACTACCTGTTTTTATCCCTCTCGGGGCGGCCATTTTGCGATTTCACAGTTGCTCAGCATTCAGGTAATGACCAATCACAGTTCACCTGAGTTTGATCATGTGATATACTCAAGCAGAGCCGTGATTGGTCCTTTTCTGTGTGCAACTGTGATGTCATATCCTGCTGAGAACAAGTGACAAAATGGCCGCCCCCCGAGCTCCGGGTGGCGGAGTGGTACCGTCACCTGCCTTCGGGTGCATGTGACATGTGTTCGCTTCCCCACCTGGGAGACCATGTTTGTGCGTGAGTGTGTAGAAAAAAAATAAAAAAATAAAAAATAAAAAATAAAAAATGGCCACCCCCTGAGATGGCTAAAAACAGGTGGATTTTGATATTTTAATCCATACTCTTTCCCCCCTCACATCATGTATTGGGAAACATTTCCAAAGCTAACTTTCCATTTACCTCCACGTCAGCATTGCTCAGCCTCATCCTGGTGGCCTTGTACAACTCGGTGACGTTCTTCAGGATTTCCATGCTGGCCATGAGGTCGCCGCTGTACGTCGCGCTCTCGTCAGTCGAGAACCTCAATCGTGAAATCACCTCGCCGATGCCGTCGACGCTTTGAGCCTTCTGCGCTTTGGTGATGTAATCCCTTGACTACATTGAGGAGAGTGGAAAGGATTTGTGAAGATTCTGCTTTTGGGAGATGTGATTTTTTATTTTTATTTTTTAACTTACCAGGCTCTGAATGTTCTCGTAGTTCTTGGAGACACACTTGATGTAAGTTGGGCTCTCCCAAGTGGCGAGGCCGACAGCGTTGAGACTGCACCGGCGAAGAATCAAACCTGCACGACAGTGTTTATACGGTGAGGCGAATATAGATATAAATAAATCCAAGCATCTGTTGCCAATGATGTACCTGCAGTGTCAGCGGGACACGAGATGGCAGCCATGTCTCCGGCTGGAGTTTTCTTCCACACAACATCTCCATCATTCTGCTCAGGGCAAATCTCATGGGGCTCTAAACGATGACATTTCAAATCACGTTAGCTTATGAAATGATCTTCAATGAAGCAGCTCACTTTTAAATCCATTCACACAACCAACCGGGGCATCTCTTTTCATTGCAGCGCTTCTGCTCGCCTCTTTCGCCAGGGCAAGGCTCGCCGCCAAAGAAAGGCCCGTCGCAAACTCGTTGTCTCTGCTGGATGCCTCCGCCGCAAGTCTTGCTGCAGCTGCCCCACGAGCTCCATGCGTGCCAGCGTCCGTCAACTAAACAGTAGCACATACCGTCAAATACGCGTTACGGGTGATATTTATGGATGTATTTTGACTTCTTTACCTGGGCATTCTTTCAGGAAGCAGTTGATGGCCTCCTTCCAGCTCCCGTGGCACTCTGAGCCCCCGTAGGATGGGCCATTGCATTCCCGGGTTCTCTGCATGGTACCGTTGGAGCAAGAGGCGGAACACGGGCTCCAGACCGACCACTCGTTCCAGTGTCCGTCCACTGGAGGGCAGCAAAGAAGCATCAATGATGAGCACCTCGCAGCAACTTTGGTGTGTTTTTATTTACTTGTATTGATACAAGTCCACTGCCGTCAAGTCTTTTTCAGCACTAATATCAATTTTGTACACTCACCAGCCACAACATCAGCTCAAGCTAATCAGCTCAAGTACAAGATAGCATTTAACAAAAATTACAGGCTCCCTCTTGACTGAGCGTATTAATCTAATAGTCGGTTTATGATTGGGAGTGAGACTCATTCTATTACGATACTGAATTTTTGTATGACATTTGGTGACTACATGAATGAAAGTCAACTCACCAGGGCATACAGCAATGTTGCAAAGCTTGTTCTGTCTCGACGGCCCCTTGCAAGGCTCTCCTCCATTCTGGGGCAGCCTGCACGTGCGAGTGCGGTCACGGTAACCGCGACCACATGTGGATGAACACAAACTCCACGGGGTCCATTCGTCCCAGGCGCCATCGACTGCGAGTCAAAACAAAAGAAAGCAACGTGACGCAACGGCCAACCATCACGCGGCGTCGCTCCCCGCTCGTCTGGACGTTACCTGGGCAGACGGCGGTGTTGTTGCAGGGCCTGTTTTCCCGCAGGGGTCCGGTGCATTGGGTGGTGAAGGAGGAGGTCGCGCAGACGCGGGTGCGGCTTTGCCAGCCTTCGCCGCATGTCACTGAACACGCACTCCACGGGGACCACTCATCCGTCTTCGTATTTGCTGAACATAAATGGATTGGAGTGGGTTAAACTTTGGAAAATTCACATAAACTTGCATCAAATGAGTGCAAACCGAACTTACCGATTTGGGTTGAAACTGCTCCAAGGCTCGAATCATCAGCATGATCTCTCCTCATACCAACAATAGCCCGCAGACCCTGGCTCTTGCTACGTTCTTTGCCTGGAAAGAAGAAGAAGATGATCGCATTGTAGGCGATCCAGCCTGCCAAATGGCCCCGCGAGATGACTGAACATAATGAAAGGTTACCTATACAGGCGCGTGGGTTGCATGCCCGTCCTTCTTCAAGCGTCCCCTCGCAGACGGCATCGTCGGGCTGACAGGCTCGGCTGCGCACCTGGACGCCACCCCCGCACTCCTGACTGCAAACTGACCAACGGCTCCAACTGGCCCAGCTTTCTGCAACACAAAATGGAGGCATTGGATTGGGCCTGCAACTGAACCATTATTGCAATGATTCATCTGTCAATCTTTTTTTTTTTTTTTAATGGAAATTACTGTCAAAAATGTTGTTTTTCAAAGTTAAAAAAACAAAACAAAACAAAACAGTGTATCTATGTAACATATCGCTACCTCGCGGTTCACTTTTTGTGGACTTTTATTTGTAGCGCCATTACAAAAGGACGTGCATCGAATTATTTATAACAACATTTTGATGTAAATAAGCATTAAAATTCACACTCGTGCATAAAGTATAACTCAATTCATCGTGGATGGCAGTGGATTGCATTTCCACACTGCTCGGTGAGAGCGGACATATTCTTTTGTTTGCAAACCGGAAGTACATATGCGAAAACCTTTAAACATAAATAAAATTAGTAATTAGCCCTCCAAACAATGAGAAACCCCTTTTTACTGTCAAAAAATATTTTTAACCTTATTTTTTTTAAAGCCATGAACTTATTTATATTGGAAAAGCCTTAAAAGCAACACAACAAGTTTACTATACAGTACAGCTATTTTTCTTAACTTGACTAAGTATTTAGAAGGGTGGGAACTGTGTGGTGGGTTTTGTTATGGCTCAGTACATGTATAACTCGCCCCCCCTCCCCCCAAAAAAATAAAATAAATAAATAAATAAATAAAACAAACATTTGGAAGCGGAATTGTGAGCGGACGTGGAAGGTGAGGGAACACTATATAAATCTTCTGTGAGTGAATAGAGAGTATGACTCCAAAAAATTAACCTGAGACAGGAAGTGTTGAGACGGCGTTTAAGGACACTCTTTTGTCTGCACTCAAAGCTGATAGTTATTCGGCCTGAAATTGCTTCAAACCACTGCAGGGGCCGACAGCAGCGTTGCTATGCCGACCGCAAGCGCGCTTCGATTTTCACCGCCAGCTGACTGTGAGGTCTTTGTGCTCCTTCCCACCTTTTTCTCCTCCATAAACACACCCGCAGCCTCCTCACCCAAGCGGCGAAGTTAAACACGCTCGACTTGCGAGACGACCGAGTTAGTGAAGCGTGCGCTTCAGGTAGTTCATCCAATTAGGCTTGAAAGATGCACTGCTGTCACATCTTCGATTTGCTTCTCATTACTTTGCGGCGGCGGAGTGCACATCCCTCGCCCGAGCTCGTGCTCGGCGGACACTTATCGTCAGTATCAACATGTTCCGAGACGCAAATTAAAGGGTCACCGAGTGGTGAGGTGCGCCGGGACCGGCGCCGGCAGAACATGACCTCCTTGAAGCAAGCGAGCCCGTGTGAGTGTGATTACAAAACAGGTAGAGAAGGTGAACCCTGCGTTCCACTTACTGATGATCTCGGCAGTCTGTCCGTTGTCTCGGGGCACCGGAAGGCATTTCTCGACGTAGACGCCACCCCTGTAGCAGCTCCCCGGCTTCCTTTTTGGGGTCTCCCAACACTGGCAGGGGGTGTTCATGATACCGCAGGGATACTCGTGGGTGCTGCTGGACAGGCACTTCTCCAGCCACTGGCACAGCATCTGGCAGGCGGGCATACTCGGGTTCCTCTTCCCCACAACCAGAAACTCGGACTTGAATTCGCTGACGCCAGTCGGCGCGTTGTCGTTCTCCGGGTTGCTACTCGAGGCCACCTTGCGGATCTGCAGGAACTGCTTGCTGGATTCAATGTAGGTGACGGTGGTGGAAGCGTCGCACAGCCGGACGACCTCGTCGTAGCTCTCCATGCCCAGGTAGGTGCGGGACGTCTCGATGAAGGAGTCGAACTGGAAGGTCCTGATCTGCCTCGGCGTGCAGGAATCGGTGGGCTTGGTGATCTTCATGTAGACGGTGTAGCGGCGGGGGTCGGGGTTCTGCAGGGTCCAGGAGCACGGCACCGAGGGCAGGTTGGCGGTGGACGAGAACACGCCGAAGAAGCGGCTTTGCTCGAGGGTCGCGCAGGTGTCGGAGGCCGGACCGGAGGGAGTGCAGGAGGTCAAAGTGAAGAAGGAGAAGAGTAGAAGAGCGGACGGCGCCATTGGGTCGGCGTTGGACGAGAATTTCAATCTCATTTGCTGGTTTTAGTACTTCAGACAAGCAGTGATGTCAATGAAGGAGCTGCAGAGGGACAGCACAGCATACAATTGTTTTGATATTTCTCAGACTTTGCATTACAGAGGTTATAATCGAGCAAAAAAGAAAAAAGTGGGTCAGACGAATGTGTAGAATATGATTGACATGTAAAGTTTGGTGTTCCACAGGGTTCAATTCCGGGGCCCCTGCTGTTTGTTCTACTTAAGTGCTCTCTAAAAGGTGACACTCCCTGTTCCTGTTGTCTTGAATTTGAATACAATAAAATCAAAACTTTGTATCATTCAATAATGAAGGGCGCTGTGAATTTGCACAAAAAAAACAACAAGGTTGAGAACTACTGGACTAAAGTAAAGAGTGAATGAACCAACCCGGCAGGTTCTCTGCAGGATAATTGTGATGAAACTGCAATTACAGCCCCTTCACAGAAGGCTGCATTGCCAAGCTTTTAGTCTTTCCTCCCACACACTGAACCGAACTGTGAAGCATCTGCGTCAGTCTGACGTCCATACAAGCATTACCACTAGCGACGGCGGCCACTTACATACTTTTTTTTTTTTTTTTCTTTTTCTTCGCACAAAGCACAGCTCTTATTACACGGTAAACAAGAGGAATGATTAGCCCGTGCCCGAGACTGATTGCATGCCAACGCGCTTAATAGCAAAGCACACCTGAGATGAATATATGCAAGAGTCTGCTGATGCAAAATGCACGAGTGCCAGTCCACTTTTCAACAACACCTAACTTGGCATGATGATGCAGATTGCATTTTCTTATGAGTATGCAACAGGTACCATTTAAGCAATCCAGGATGCAGAAAGTGCACAGAGTCACTTTCGACACCTCCACTTGACCTGAGCTCGCTGAATAGACGGGACACGCGCTGGCTGGTTGCTAAGCAACGTCACTCGCTTGTGTTCAGTGCAATTTGCCTCTTATTCGTCTGCTTCGTCGTTCCTTCGTGACTATTAAGGTGCACAATAAGGAGCTCATCATGAAACATATATCTGAATATAAAGCATCAAGGCAACGTCGCTTATATGATTTGGTAATTGCAGAGGCATTCACTCAAGACTTACACCTGCACTTTTCAGGCTACATCTGTTCCTCCCACCCCGTGTCTCCACTCTGTGAGCAGCATAGCAAAGACATCTGCTTTGTATAGAGAGCGCTGTCTCTCTTTCTCTCTATCGTCCCCCCCCCCCTTCCGCCTCCAACCGGAAGCTCCATGAATGTGCATCGGATGAAGCACACGGCGAAAGGAAAAGAAAGGAGGTCCAGCTGCCGTCGACGCACATTGCCCACTTTCCCTCCTGACCTTTTCTCTCACTTCACCCCCCCCCCTTCTTCTGCTCGACCATTTGTTGCCACCGGCAACATTTCGACAAAACAAGCAGGCGAGGGAGTAAGCTGGGGACTGTCGTCATGGAAACGGGGTTCGGCATATTTTGGGTCAAAACTGGACTGCTGCCGTTCACGGTTTCGAAGTGTAAAAGAGAACAGAGCAGCATTGCAAAAAACAACAACTAAGTTTTCTTTCTTCAGACTTTCCTTTGCATGGCTGACTCGACCACCTTGACAAATGTGGGACATAAACAGCAATTGAGTCTTCTGACCTGTTCTTTGTGAGGGGCTCTTTTGCCCGAGCAAAAGCCATTTGGAAGCCATTATAGGTCAACTGTTGCACTCAAATTGCTCACGTTTTGAGAAAAAATAGCCACAACAAAATGACAACAAAGCCATTATAACCTCTAAAGTTCAAGCAACTTGACAGAAAGTTCAACTAGTTCTGCAGCAACATGGCAAAGTTGTGCACAATTGTGAACTTCAGAGCACACGCAAGTGCATGGACGAGAGTTGAGATTTCAGCACCATGGACAGCAACTGGAAAGTTTCAATAGAAGCTGCACAGCAACATCACTTAAAAAAACAAACAAAAGTCAAATGAAGTATATTTTCTTACCTCGTCTTTCAACTTGAGGACTTCCGGACGTGCGGCACGGAGTTGGTTCTGGCCAAACCTTTTTTTTTTATTCAGTCTTCGACTCTAAACTAAACAAAAAAGATGCGCCAGGTCCCCTCCTGACCCGAGTGGGTCAGCCCCAAGTGTCCGTGATGCCCACAAGCAACTATTTTACTTTCAAAAGGCGACTCTTACAAACTCCAAAGAGTTTACTACCAACTTTGTTGAGCTGCTATCTCCAGAAAAAAAAAACTGGCGTATAGCTTGGCGTCGTGATGAATCTGGCTTTGCGGTGGAGCTCCAGCTGACAATTCCGGAGAACCAAAACGGTCTGAGCTCCACAATCAATGTTGGTACTTCTACTCCCGGCTTCGGAGTCTTCTTGCTTGTGGCACACTGAAAGCGGCTTCAGTCTCAGTGTAGCGTGTGGCCTTCTCCTCGCCGTTTATATCCAACCCCGCCCCCCCGCCCTTTGCAGTCGGTGCGTGGATGAAGTGAATGAGGCAGCACCGAGATGGGAGGGGAGGAGTGTGTGTGTGTGTGTGTGTGTGTGCATGCGTGGGAGAAGTGTTTGCGTGCGCGCGCAAGCCTGGGAGTGTGAGCGTGTTTGCGCACGGAGCCGCGAGGAGTGCAGGGAGGGGAGGGGGTGCGTTGATGCAGGAGTAGGGAGGGAGCAGTGCGCGCATAGATACAGGCGATTATCAACAGCAAACTACGCAGATATCAACGCAAAGCCAAAGGTACCGGAAGGAGGATGAGCGCAATCAGCGAGCGAGAGGATGAAGCTCTTGGACTGAAGCCAAGATGCTTTTTCTCGCACGAAAAGCAAACTTGTTGGCAACGTGCGCTGTATTCTTTTAAGGCAGTCTTTCCCCGCCTTTATTGAACCAGAGTATATACTGTATTTTACATTTAAAAAAAATCCCACAAAACAAAAACAAGCCCTAGGAGTGAATGCATTCCGGAATAGTTCATACCTGGTCTCATTTTATGCACAAATTTACCTGGGCCAATTATTCAATTGTTTGAATAGCAACAGGTCAGGGTTCTAATAGCTTTTCATGAACTCATTCACTCCCAGCAGCCATTTTCACTGAAGCAACCCCCTTTCGCTCTGCTTTACTGGATTTGGACTGATTTTGCAAGGCCCACTGTTCTATTGTTATAAAAACATGGAACCTACCAAAAGAACGATTAGAGTCTCTTCTTTGATCAAGAAAAAAGTATATTTGTTTCACTTTCCGTTTCGCAGCAATTAGCTAAGTTTCTTCATTATTCACAAACCTGTTTAAAGCACTGGGGAAAAGAGCTTGTGGCAACATGGTTGATCTCTTATACTCTGCTGCCACCTGCTGGCTGTTTTTTGCAATAACTGCCATTGTTTTAAGCGACCTCTTCTCTATGCTCGAGCATACAAAAACAAAAAACATATAAATACGTGTTTGGGACCATGGCAATATTTAAAATAGAACGTTTGTATACGTTTTTAGGACCAAATGAGTTGAGGTAATTTTAGTTGCATTTTTGTTGTAATCGTTTTAGTTATGGACTTATCGGTAAGTGCAAGATGAAAAAAAAAAAAAAAGTCACTTTTTAAAAAAAAATAAAGTGGAGGAAACTACAAATTCCAAAAGACTGACATTCCTTCTATACGGATGTACAGCAATACATCATCAACAAAGTTCCGGTAAGATGGAATTTAGGTTAGTTTTTGTTTCTTTTGAAAGCATTTTCGTTTTTTATTTCATATTAACACCTTTTTTTTTTTTTTTTCAATTTTAGTTATTTCACTATAGTTTTCCTGAATCATACTATGGACAAATAGGTATCGGTAAAGGGCCGATACCTGGCCTTTTTTTTTTTCCAAGGTGTTAGTAGGTATTGGAATCAGGAACTAGAAACTACAATAAGAAGAAAATTGCCATTATTCTCATGAAATTGTAAGGAAAATTATTGAGATATATAGACAGTGTATCCATTTATTTTTTTTTGCCATAGTGGTGAACTATTTATATAGATTTAAATGAATTGAATGAAAATATACACATAGTCCCTTTAAAATGATCCATTGCTTTTTTGGGGGAATTGTATCAAAAGTACCAGTATTGGTACTTTGTATCGGTGACTATTGAGTATTGGTATCCGTCTGAAAAAAAAAAAAACGAAATGAAATATATAGCTAATAACACTGCAACAGGGGTATGAACAAAAATCCTTTTTGTAGTAAAAAAATAATAATAATTTCAAGCTTATTTGCTGAACTTGGATAATTTGCTAACATTCCATAATTGAGAATCACTGAATAAAGTTAAATGCAGTAGCTACTATTTGGTGATAATCTGTTGGAATAGATCATAAATAAGGATATTATGCATTTTATATGTTTTTTTTTTTTTTTTTAATGTTTCATTAATTTGAGTTAATTCTGAGTATGAGAGGGCTCAAATTGGAAGATTAATTGCAAAACACTGACACAATTCAACTGGCAACCCACCAAGTCAGTTGTGTTGAATATTTGAAACGTATGCAGTATGTAAAAACGTATATGACGTATTCCGTCTGTTCCTTTAGTGTTCTCGGTATATCCCCAATGAAACAAAAAAAAGAGGTTATACCTATCGCGTGTCTGCCTCTCATCTGCACCGTACACGCGCCTCCTCTTCAGGGGACGTAGGCGAGCCGGGGTGGTCCTCCGAGCGTGAAAAAGGAATAACCGAATGTGGGCGTCTGCCGGTTACGCTGCCGTTGGCTCGCTTTCAAAAGTGAGAGAGGAACCACTTTCTGCTCGCCCTGAATCAGGAAGTCTAAAACAGACGCGTTAGTCATTGTTCCTGCTCGATATTTTCCCACAGATTCCCGAAGAAGAAAATGGGGGTGGTGTGCCATTTTGTCATGGCGCCGTGGGGACCCACATTGCTGTATGATGTCATGAAAAGGATAACAATACGCCATTCGTCTTCCTTTAAAACAAGTCGATTTTGTTTGTTTTGATTCGATTTCAGTTGTCATGTTCTCTCGAATCCCATTTTGTCAACGTCTCTCGTTATTTTTATTGATTTTTTTTTTTTGGTGGCCTGTGCTTGTCAACCCGGTCCCTCGTGTCGTCCAATCAGCTGCCTCAGCCCCAGGTGTCATGTTCAGGTGTGTCTCTCGTTGTCTCCTCAGTTTGTTTGTATTGAGTACGAGGGGTGGGTTCAAAATATCGATATATCGAGATCGTATCGATACGCCTTTTCATATCTCAATATCGTTACATAAAACCATGTATTGTTATACCGATATGCGACCCCCAAAGTCAGCTGGGATAGGCTCCAGCACCCCCATGACCCTTGTGAGGAAAAGTGGTTAAGAAAATGGATGGATGTGTCACAACAATGTTAATCAGTTAATTTTTTTTATTAGTTTGTCATTTTTAAAAATGCTTAATTTTAGTTTATTAGTTTTAGTATTATCTTTAGTAAAAAAATATATATAAATATAAATACTGTATAAAATATAATTTAAAATGAACCCTGGAAGTCATGTATGATATTGTCAACGTAAACAAAGGACATTTTTGATAGAATTATAGTTTGTTTTATAAACTTAAAAGTAAATTTAGTTTCAGTTATCATTTTTCTTCAAATCCGTCATTTTATTTTGTAAACAAAGTATTTTTTCCCCCTCAATTTTGATTGTGGTTAGTTTTGATTTCAACCTTGATCGGTGTCCATGTGCGCAGGTGACGTGGGAGTCATAAAAAAAGTGTCTTCCCATTATACAACGCAGCCGTAAAGGACAATCGATTAAAAAGAACTTAAACATTTATTACCCTTCAGTTGTGCGCGGCTCACTTAAGGGTGAGGCGTGGGCTGATGCAGACACAGTTACATAAACAAATGACCATAAAAGTAAATGCAAGCATAAAAGTTTTTGGGCCTCGGCAGGACATTCCTCACACTGTGCCGCTATTACGGAGCGAGCGGGCAGCAGGGGCCCCATAAAGTGTCAATATCCGAGTCAAAGTGCAAAGCGAATATGCACAAAGCCACAGAGTGTTTGTGTCAATGCTGAAATAAGCAATATTGAAAAGTCGGGCTTTGCAATGCCCAACTTCTTAAAACGTTCGACAGAGTGCGGCGGTTCGGAACCGACTGTGCTCGGTTGGATTGTTGGCCACACGCTGGCAAGTTGCTGACCTTTCACTCCGAAAGTCACTGCTGAGGACTCGTCTGCCCTGTTTTTGCGCTCGGCGACGGAGTGGCCACGTGTGAAAGCGAAGAGCAAAACGTGAGCGAGGCTCAAAAGATTTGCAGTGCTGCATCCATGAGTGAAAATGCAATCAATGTTTTTATTGGCTTTTTTGAGGCCTGCCTTGTGTGTGCTCGTTGTTTTCATGGTAACAAAAAAAAAATGTCTAGAGAAGGGCGGGGTGAACAGGGGCTCATTTGCATGAGACAGGACCGCCCCCTCAATACAAGCTGATGCTTTTAAAGGAACACTATTTAATACTATCTATAATCCAAACCCAATTTCCATACTATCCACTCCTTTGGTGAAAATCATGTTGTTTTTTTTCCACTTGGCCTTGGTGGAGGTCTGCGAGCCACTCAATAACTTAATTATACAAGGTTACAACGGAATTGCTAAAACAAAACATCTAATTGGTCATTCATTAATCAATAGCAAATAAAAAGTTGTATTAAGGTTCACATAATTTGGTTTAGTAACTGTAATCATGATCTGATACTGAACTATGTACGTTAGCAATGGTTGTTTTTAAGTGCTTTAAAAATAAAGCAGTTGACTTATTTACCACTGTGACTTGTGCGTTTTTTTTGTTTTTGTTTTTTTTTAATTTTAGCAAGTTTAGTTAGACATTTCAATTAAAATAAAAAAAACAAAAAACTCCCCAATTGGTTCTCACTGTTTTTCTACTTTTATTTATTATATATCTATTTTATATTTTTAATACTAATAATAATAATAATTATAATGATTGAATTTTTATTTTATTTAATTATGATTATTATTATTATTAATTCAATCTCCGGTGTAATAACCTTATTTATTGATTAATTGAATTTTTATTTTATTTTATTATTATTATTTTTATTAATTCAATCTCTGGTGTAATAACCTTATTTACTGATTGATTGAATTATTTTTTATTTTATTATCTGTGCTTATTACTGCTGGACATGTAAATTTCCCAGAG
The DNA here is from genome assembly GCF_051991245.1 of Festucalex cinctus. Lineage (NCBI taxonomy): Eukaryota > Metazoa > Chordata > Actinopteri > Syngnathiformes > Syngnathidae > Festucalex > Festucalex cinctus. The sequence goes on from NC_135429.1 coordinate 1,287,183, forward strand.
GGAGCCATCCCTAAGTCTAAGTCTAATAATAATAATAATAATAATAATAATAATAATAATATTTTTTATATATCTATTTTATATGTCGTATAATAATAATAATAATAATAATAATAATATTAATATTTATATCAATTTTTTTTATATATTATATAGTTATATTGCACTTTTTAGCTAACTATGTTGTCCAAAAAAAACCAAAAAAAAAGTGGTGGGACAAATATGTGCAATATGAATTGGTGTTCCACAGGGTTCAATTCTGGGGCCTCAGCTGTTTTCATTCCATCTGTTGTCATGCTAAGATTGCACCATACAAAACCGCCATATTCTCACACTTTCATCATTCTCCTACCAGCAGAGGAGTTGAAACTAACTGGTTTCGCAGCCTTTTGTCCAAGTGATGATATTGACGAGGATGTGATTGAGGGCTGGATCCGGCAATCAACCCGGTACCTGGTAACCGTTTTATCGCTCCTGTCTCCTTTCAAACAGATGCGTTATGATGAACGATTGCCCCTTTCGCACGTACAAAAACTTTTTGTCCAGACTCACCAGGGAGTGCTATAAAGAATGAGAGCGGCTGGCATAATCAATGTCTCTCAGGTCTCATAAAATGATTGTAAACTCTTTTGATCTCTCTGGCACCCATTGCTGTGTCTGCTCAACACTCTGGGGAGTCTGCGCAGTAATTGTGGCAATCAATAAACATGTAGGGAAGTAGAAGCTTTTTTTTTTCTGGCCATCAAGTGAGGAACTTTCTGGGCAGATTGTTCTGGCACAATATTATCCTTGTGCATACAGTATGCGTGTGATGTACAAATGCAGTGCAGATTTCCCCGTGCTTCATCAAGAATGTCAACAACAACAACAGCATGCTGTTCAAAACGGTCTCCCTTGTTTTGGGACTAAAAGAAAACCCTTCATTTGGAATTAATGGAGCAGCTGGTGCGAATTCAGTCAACACCGCACAACCGGCGTACGCAGTGACTCACTGGCTTTTCTCTCGACGCCGTGGCTGAGAAGAGAAGGCCTTCCTGGCGCAAAGTGATGCTGGAGCAGGAAAGACATACATGGCGCTACCTGATGATGAAGTGCAGCGGGAGCTTGGACGACCGCAAACAAAAGGTTCACCGGGCTAGCCTTGATGCCGTGAGTCATACGTTCCCATTTCCATTCTGCTGTTCGAGCACATGCAATGTCACAAACGGATAAGCAGGAGTAACAGTACTGTACTTTGTTGGCAAAAAAAAAAATTCAATAGCCACACATACAATAATAAGATTTTTTTAAAATCATATACATATTTAATATTGAATTACAAAATCTAAACGGAATAAATACATTAATGAAAACAAAACGAAAAGTTTAGCATCTCACTATTTTCCATGTTTGCTAAAATGTAGATCTTTATATCCCACACAGAGACAAAAATAGTGATTGCCATTTTGCTAATGTCATTTATTAGCAATAAAAACAGAAAATTAGAAACAAAAAAAGTGACATTTCTGGAGAAACTGCGCGGGAATGCTGAAAGCTGAATGCTAAACTGAATGTTTATCATCATAGTCATCATATTATCTTTGTCATTTTTTTTTTTTATATACTATTTTTGGTTTTAGCTAATTTTAGAAACATAAAATGTAGTTCCAGTCAGCAAAGTTGTTGTTTTTTTAATGTAATTTTGTGAATGAAAAGGTTTATTAAATTTTAGATCCATCCATCCATCCATTTTGCATCCGAGTACTCAAAAACATGAATTACAAACTAATTACCATGTACCAATAAATGCATGAATCCTGGTGCAAACATCATCATTTTTGTTTCTGTTTTGGCTTATTTTGATGGCGTGAATCAAAAGCGAGCAAAATGTTTTCAATTCATGTTGCACAGCAGTCAGTCTGTCTCGTCCTCTGTGTAAATGTGAAGATGTCATTCAGGGAGGGCCATTACTCGTGTTTTCTTTCGCAGGGCTTTTCATTTTTTTTTCCGGCTTTCACTGGCTCACTCGGTTTCCCCCTCTTTCTTTGTCTTGCACACATGCAAGGCCAGAGAGAGAGTGTGGGAGTCTGAGGCATGACTCATCTGTTGCACACCTCATCGCTGTCCAACCATATATGGGCTGCCCGGAAAGCCGTTTTACTGCGCTTGTACTGCGGAGAGGAGCGGGCGACTCGGAGACGGCGCGATGTCTCCTCCTCATTTACTGTTGAATGTACGTGTTGATACCTAATTACGCTGAATTTTTCATTAAACGACACCTGCTATATGACCAATGCGAGCATCTGGAGCTTGCAGGTTGGTTAGTCATGATAAGATTCTGCATATATATTCGTGAGAGCATGCAAAAATTAGTGTGGCGAATCCTGCAAAATGTTATTGAACATTATCTATTACAATTTGCACATTTCAATATATATATATATAAAAAAAAAACAACGACACATTTGAAAATATACAATGAATGTATTGTATTATTTTTCATCACATGCAGTATATTTTGTTATTGTTATTTCCTCTTTCCATGTGGATGGTTACATAAAAAAACAATAGCCACTCCAACTATAACATCTGCACACTCCACCTCAGATTGATCTTCGACCATCAAACCGCTTTGATTCCTTTCTACTGTTTCCTGTGCCGATTGTGCAGAAGGCTGAGTCACAGCAGTGCATTGAGGAGATGCCCGTCAAGCGCCACGGGCTCTCTGTACGCTTGCCCAACTTCCTGCAGGCAACTGCTATTGAAAAAAATAAAAAAATAAAAAAATACCCACACAATCGAGTAAATGGATTGGAGACGCGGTTCGCCAGTTAGCAGCTGAGTCAGTGTGACACGCTGCTGACAATCATTAAACATACCAAATGTTTGATTTTTTTTTTTTTTAGAAATGAATTATACAATCAGAAGGATAGCGAGGATTTTCTATGCATGCTTACATAATGTAATGTACGCAAGTAATAAAAAGGTAAATAGTCGTAAAGCTGTTTTGTAAATGAGCAACAGCAATAACGTAAACATGAAGAGATTTAGTGATGGAGCTGAAACTTGAAATCGAGGGTGTTATGTTTAATGTTATTATTACACGTCCGGTTCGGCCAAGTCAAGCTAGAGTCACGTCCAGTTCTGCCAAGTCAAGTAGAGTCACGTCCAGTTCTGCCAAGTCAAGCTAGAGTCAAGTCCAGTTCTGCCAAGTCAAGCTAGAGTCACGTCCGGTTCGGCCAAGTCAAGCTAGAGTCACGTCCAGTTCTGCCAAGTCAAGTAGAGTCACATCCAGTTCTGCCAAGTCAAGTAGAGTCACGTCCAGTTCTGCCAAGTCAAGCTAGAGTCAAGTCCAGTTCTGCCAAGTCAAGTAGAGTCACATCCGGTTCGGCCAAGTCAAGCTAGAGTCACGTCCAGTTCTGCCAAGTCAAGTAGAGTCACGTGCAGTTCTGCCAAGTCAAGCTCGAGTCACGTCTAGTCGAGGTCTTGATTTTCCTCCTGTCCACTTGTCAATCAATCACCATACGTTGCTAATTTCCTTTGTCTGATCAGTCTCCTCACATTTGGGTCCACTTTTCTCACTACACCCCAAACTGTAACAGACATAAAATAAATAAATGTTTATAGTCGTGCAAATGATTTTTTTTGCCATTCACAGTTTTGTCTCTCTACCATTGTCATGATTGAAGCTGGTCAGGGAACGCAACTTTGTAACTCGGATCTTCTGAATTCGGGTAAATTTGGTCCGTATGAAGTCTTTGGCAGCATTTGTTAGATAATCCAAGGCAAGGGATTACAGTTTAGGTCAAAAGGAATGTCTTCAAAAGAGGTTTTCGAATGGGTGTCAAGGTCTATGGTCTAACGTAACAGAGACGATTCAACACAAGCGAAACAGAAAAAGTCTCAGAGAGGAGTCCAAAAAATATTGACTGCCTGTTTAATTGACTTCAATCTAACATGTAATTGGTAATTAATTTCATGTTTGTAAAATGCACGTGATTAAATGAAACAAATTGCATCAAGTTATTAGATGAGAAAGAACGAGTATCATCATCAGGTTGCAACACGGACGTCGATATAAAGGAAGAGTCGCACAGAGACATACAAGTGGATGTCCTTGGAAATAAAATAGATAAAAAAAAAAAAAAAAAAAAGCAATTTTGCCATTCATCTACTTGTTAAATTAAAGCAAGTAGCAAGAATGCAGCGGATACATGCTTCAAGGTTAACGAAGACCACATGAAATTCATCTGTAGAGGTTATAGTTGAGACGTTCTGTATTTTTGTGGCAACATAACAGAAAGATGACTCAAGACCGGCAAGACCGGAAGCGTTTATCAAAAAAGGTCTACTGGTGCTGTATGATTACGTCATACAGATGGTGTCTAGAAATATTAAAAAAGGGAAGATTCGAAATCATTTTTAGAAATGTTATATCATTTTTTTCGTTAAATTCACATTGTGCACAGCAGCAAAACTATTTTCTTATGTAGCAATATTTTCTGTGGGGGAATTTCAAATACAGTAAAATATCCATCCATTTTCTTGACCGCTTACTCCTCACAACGGTCGCGGGGTTTGCTGGAGCCTATCTCAGCTGGCTCTGGGCAGTAGGCGGGGGACACCCTGGACTGGTTGCCAGCCAATCACAGAGACCAACAAGCATCCACACTCACAAGCACAACTAGGGACAATTTGGAGCGCCCGATTAACCTGCCTTGCATGTCTTTGGAATGTGGGAGGAGACCGGAGCACCCGGAGAAGACCCACGCGGGCACGGGGAGAACATGCAAACTCCACCCAGGAACTGTCAGAACTGGGAGGCAGATGTGCTAACCAGTCACCCACCGTGCCGCCTGTACAGTATACATTTCTATTTATAATTATTATTATTATTATTATTTTTTTAAAATCTATATATATATATATTAACAGCCTTTATGCAACATCTTAAATAGTGAGCATTTCAGCAAGTGACACATTATAGTAGGTAAAAAAATTGTCCCTGCATAAACATGCTCGTCAAATCCACATTTTGACGCAAAAACTGCGATGCAAGAGCGCATATTTCGAGCTTTGCTGTGATTTGATTTGAAATGTCTTTGGCTCGTCTGTTGTTAAATGTTTTTTTTTAAATATTTTAATGATGTAAATGCACATTGAAGTTCTCTTGTGTATGAAATGTGCTTTTGAAACAACTATGGGGAGAACATACAAATTCCACACAAGAAGCTTGAGCCAAAATTCCTCTCGATTATCAGACAGACATGCTATGCACCACAGACATTATTATTATTATTATTATTATTATTTTGCTGTTGACTGCTAAGCATTGTAATTAGCTGTTTTTGCTCGTTTGTGACACTTGTTTACAAGATGAAGTGACGCTCCTTTTGTCTTATGTAACTTATACTCTTCTCGCGCTTGAAGGTCATTGTCACAATGAACTCGAAATTGCTACTTGGTCACCTCGCCAACATGTTTTGCAGTCGTTATCCGCGTCTATTTTCAGGGCCAAAAACAATCACGATGATTGCACAAGATGATAGCAAATGTGTTTATTGCCAAAAATGGATTTCCAGAGCCTCCGTGGCATATTCCTATGACCTATGTTCGTCTGATTGGACGATATACTTGGGTGAAAAATGGCCTCAAGCGGTGAAAAAACGAACAGGTCATCAAAACATACGTGATGTGAAGGTTCAAATCGGCGGCAGTCAAACCAATATTTTGATTCGGATTGGTCAAACGATGAGGTCAATTTTCAAGTCTCTAAATATGTGATTTATTTATTTATATGTTTTTACTTTCCCTCATTTATTTAGTCAATTCCATCTGTTGGTTATATTGATTTGCATCTGGAAGATGTTTCCATATGAGAGGAGCCTGATAGCTAAATTCTTTACCGCCCATTCAAAATGTCAGCTCTGAGAACAGACTCTTCAGAGAAGCTCTTCAAGGTATGATGGTGCCTGAAATTCAACATTTTAGAAGAGGCCAGTGCAAGCTCGTCAACTATTTTCGGTTTCATTTTCTGGTTTGAACTTGTGCGGTGGCATTTTGGAGCAGCTGGAGGGTGTTGAAAGACTTGGTTGAACAACATGTTGGCAAAATAATTGTAATAATTCAGCCCAGAGGTCACAAAAGCATGAAGTAGTTTTTCAGCATCAGCAAGTGGGAGGAAATTTTTTGATACCTCAAAAGTGACGGACTGGCTTACTAGGCTTTAAGACTTTCTAGCAAATGGACGCAACAATATTTTCTTTATAATTTTTTGTGAGCTGCTTTTATTTTATTTTTTATTTTTTTAGTTTCAGTAAATAGAATCAAGATTTTTTTTGCAGTACGATAGTTGTTGAATTGAAATGAAGATGGGGTAAAATGACTCAAATTATAATTATTATTTATATAAACACCTTTCTACCTTAAAATTCAACTCAAGGTGCTAAATAATCAAAACACCTATAATACAATAAAAAGAAAAACACCCCCCTACACACACATTAAAAAAATAAAAATAAAAATAAATAAATGAATAAATAAAAATAAAATAAAATAAAATAACAAAAAAAACATGGCGGGGCACAGAGAAACCATGTGAGGAAAGGCATCCAGTTAAAATCTAAAAGAAAACTGAATGAAAGGCAAAACAAAGCTAAAAGACAAAATGATAAAGGAACTAGGACCTAAGAAAATAACTAAAAGGGGTTAACAAGATCATTTCAATGCCAAACTAAAAATGTGTGTCTTGAGTTTCGTCTACTATTGTATAGTGAGCTAGTGTGAATTCAAAGGTATTTGGGAAATGGTCAGACAAGCTCTTTTTTTTTTGTTTTTTTTTTTTAAACATTATTTTTGTCCAGACTTGTCTCATGAGTTTGTTTTTTAAAATAAGCTGTCAAATTGCCATATGAACAAAAGTTGAATTGAAGAGCTGCGTTTGTCAAGGATTCAGCAGCGCAAGTCGAAGTAAACGCTGACCTGCACGCGCTGCGAAACGACTGCGAATGACTCATTCGATCATAATTTGAGTGATACTTGAATAACCGTCGCAATTGTTCACGGGAACTTCAGATCATTCCGCAGTTTGTTCTACGCGTTGGCCTGCCAACCGGAAGTTAAGACGCGACGGTGACGCGCGATGGCGTCACCTGACCCCGAATGCGAAAGCGCTGCGTGCGTAGAGACACACATGCACATACACACAAAACGTTCATTACCTCAATGAAAAAAATCTTGCAAATGAATCAGGGTAAGTGCCACTCCAGATCCAGACGTTTATTTAAAAAAAATGGACATAGAGTGAGTGACGTTGGCGTTTTCGCTGATCTAGGACCTGCAGAGTGCAGTTTGCTGCGTTAAGCGCTGATTGCCAAACTTGCCATCAAAGCTAAATTCTCGCAGTATTTGTTCATAAATAGTACGAGAATTCATCTTGTATTGCTCCCGCTGATACGTTTGCAGCCGACGTATCAAGATCGGCGTTTAGAGCGTAGGCGACACGAAGCTGTGACGAAACCAGGAAGTGCCTCTCTCTCTCTCTCTCGAGTTGCCTCTCTTACCTTGCAAGATCTCCACATAACGTCACACCCAGCGGCGACTCATTTTATTGGCTACGAGCAACTTCCTTGTCACTTGTTAACCAACGGGAGCAGCCGTGATCCAAAAATGGCAAAGATGCCGTTTGCTGCATTTTGTGGAAGAATTGAGAATTATTTTACGGAACTTTTGAGGTACCGTACGGGACATAACAATTTAGCCCAAAAATATGGGGTGTCCCGGCTAATACGGGACAGTTGGCAACCCTAACCTATAGTCACAAGTTGTGGGTCATGACCAAAACAACAATATTCCGGATACAAGCAGCGGCATTGTTAGATCTGTTCCAACCAAGAACCATTACGGGACTTCGCAACTCCACAAACACCAGTCACAGCAACACATTCGTGAAACATTCGCCTAGTATTGTAATTAACTAATTTGCTCCCAAAAACGTATAAACACGTTCTATTTTAAATATTGCTATGGTCCCAAAAACGTATTTATATGTTTGTTTGGGTTTTTTTTTTTTATGATGGAGCATACAGAAGGCTTTGATGCACCCTCTGACCTGAAGAGGTCTTTAGAGCAATGGTAGTTATTACAAAAAACGGCCAGCAGGTGGCAGCAGACTATCAACTAGGGCTATATTGCAACAAGCTCTTTTCAACAGGTTTGTGAATAATGAGGAAACTTAGCTATATTCGAATGCTAATTGCTTCAAAACCGAAACAGATACAAATATACTTTTTTTCTTGATGAAAGGAGAGAGACTAATCTTTCTTTTGGTAAGTTCCATCTTTTTATAGCAATAGAACACATTATTCTGTGGGCCTTGCAAAATCCGTCCAAATCCAGTAAAACAGCCGGGAGCAAAGTGAAAATGGCCGTGAGTGAATGAGTTCACAAGTGCTAACAATTGTATTTCTCTGAAACATCTGTGCAAGGACTGTCAACAAATTAGGGAGACATATATCCAGTATTTTAATCCTGATTGTCGTCGTAATTTGTGGCAGAACATCGTATGATTTCTGCTCACTCACCTCCAATTCAATTTCCCTTATTTCCTCGGGGGAAAGTGATTCTAAATTTGAATGTGTGATCGACCGGTGTTTCGGGAGAGTGTGACACTATAAATGTTTCACTATATATCCGTTAAAGTTTACAACCAGTCCTCTGAGGGCAAGCGTATTGCTGACGCGAATCAGAATTGAAAACTTGCTTTGATATGCTTGAACAACAACAGCATAAGGGTGTCGACTGTGGTGGATAATGACTGGAGATGTGTGAAATTAAATGTAATCATCCATCTTCTCCATGTGGACGTGTCAAATAATTGCCGAGGCACGCATTGTTAAACGCAGGGTATGATTTAGCCTAAAAATACAAAATAAGATGACAGACTCGCATAATAGAAAATCCACAGAATATAAGCAGCATCCTTATGCAATGCTGGAACAATAAAGACCCCGTTGTGAACTAAACAATCAAATTACACGCCTGAAGACAACCACACTTAGCATAAGAAGCAACAAAATCGAAACGTCTTTTTGTGACATACTCAGCATAGCAATTTATATGATAAATACAGGTTTTGTTTCGCAACACTTTTGAATCATGTTTCAAGTTGTGTTTTTTTTTTTTTTTTCGTAGTCTGGCCAAAGCTGAAACCTTTTAAAGCAAAGATTAATGTCTTCGTAAGTATTTTGAACTCTCACAAACCACGAGCAAGTTATTTCCTCTCGATTTGACCACAATTGTTTGAGTGTTTTCAATCAGTGGAAGCGGCAGCAGGCGCTCTCCGAAATGAGGAGAAATTACTCCCGGCACATTTAGGTTGCGGGATATTTTTGGGTTTGTTGTTACGGTTAATGGTTAACTTCAAAAGTCGCACTGTTGTAGACACTTTGCTTTCTCACCATGCGCTGATAAAAATTTGGACTAAATGTATCGTAATAAAGTAGGTGAGAACAGAATTGGATATAATATATATATATATATATATATATATATATATATATATATATATATATATATATATATATATATATATAATATAATTACGGACAAAACTCTCTGCAAAGCTTCTTTTGGGCCTTTTATAATACTTGAGTGGACATATACTGTACAAAATATGTTCACCGATGCACTTCCATGTTGGTCTCAAAATGAATTAAAGAAAGACATAGAAAATGGCATGCAATAAACACGCAACCAAATTACTTAGGCGATTATTTTAAGAAGGCATCGACATGGAACTCACAATGATATTTGAGTTTATCTACATTAATATTCCGATTGTAATGCCACCAAAGTCCTTTCCCCTTTTGATGAGGATCCAAGTCTCATAATTCTTGTGTTCCTGAAGGCCGACTGAACTGAGCGATTATTTGATCGTGAGGAAGTTGGCTTCTGATAGAGTTAATGGTTAATCAGTGTAATAGTTGCAATTGTTGATGAGGTTTTTGTCTTGTCTCCTTTTATATCGTCCATGTCCTTCCTGCAGGTTTGTTTGAATCTCTTGCATCTCCTTGATGCAGCCAGTCTACGTAGAATTTGGTGTATCCATAAAGTGGAGTACGGTGAATCCATAACCTCACCTTTCGTTACGGTTCGGGAACCGGACGTGATAAATAGCGACGAAAAACAGGAGCGATTTGGACCGATTATTTGAGTTCCAATTTTTTGGATTGCATAATAGCTCCTCTTTCCTGCAAATTATATTTGTGGGTGTCTTTGTTGGCGCAGCATGTCACTGGAAATATCCGTCCAGCAGCGCCAAAAATAAATATGCCGGAGAACTGTTGTTGACGAAGATGTCTGGCCTACAAGGCGACGTGTGATGATGAGGCGCCACAGTGGGGAGTTAAATGATGAATTAGATCACACTTCCTCCCACATTAGCCCGGGCACCGAACCAACTGTCGCTGACCAACCCCGCCGTGCCATCGTACGCGTCACACCGATCGCTGCTGTGGATGACAACTTGGTCCAGTGCCATGACGGGCTGGTCGTGGCTTGTAGGACCCCCAGTACGAGGCATATCTTCGTGCTCCTCGAAGACAGCGCCATGACGGTTGAGTCATCTATCACTATGACTTCCCACGCAACATTATCGATGTAATTAGAAAAGACGTCACCGACCGTATTGTCTGGCATTTGCTGCGATGTCCTGTGTATTCGTCACGTACTTTACGAGGCATAAGCGTGAAACCTTCGGAGCACCACCGTGAAGAGCTTTACCCACTTACCATGCAAGACAGAAGATTTATAGAGTAAATGGAGGAAATCAACCACAACACCAAATGTATCATATTGAATACAAGACAATTTGAGCCCTCTATTTCATGAGTATAATATTTTTTTCCCCCCATTAAAACCCTGACGTATATAATCTGATACATGCATTGCACGGATAATCCATTAGAGGGCAGTATCACCCAGATGATGGCTTTTCCAGCGACCTTGCGAGATCGCCCCAAGTGAGAAAGGAGAGACGCTTATTGTGGGAATGCTGAAGCATTTCCCACATATGTTATTGTGATTTTTATTCTCCACACTTTTTTTTTTTTTTGCCATGTAACAACTCCTACATAATATTTCTAATTTACACCGTTCAAATTTCAACTTGCTTCAAAAATTCACGCCTCCCGGGGTATATATCGTCTGATTCCACATTACTTAAAGTATTCGCACAATTTAACGTTAAATATCAACTTTTCCCCCATTCATTTTCAATGGGATTGACATTGAATTGTTTCTAAGTGTCACTTTCCACACCCACTTCAATACATATAACTCATCATAATTACCAGGTGTTTGATACTGCTCGTTGGCACAGTTGGTGAAGTGCATTGTCCAGTAACCAGTGCAGAAGGTCATCATTTCATAATTTATCTCTCAATTTACTTCATAAGCATTCCACATGCATTCAGCTTTCAACATTACCACGCAATTTCTCCAGAAATTGCACTTAGTCTAATTAATAGTGGGAAATGTTCTTTCTGATTTTTTGGAAATATTCATATGTTTGAGATGTCTGTTTATTATTATATTTTTGACAGTTATAGATGTACGAATTTAAAGCATTGCGACCGGATGTATCAAATGTGAGACAAATGAAAATTCTTATTTGGAAGTTTGTTCAAAAGGACTAATAAATGCTCTATTCACAAAGAATCAGGATTTTCTCTCATATATTTCATGGTTCGGGCTTTTAAACTCATTTTTACTGTTAAAAAGAAATATTATGAAAAGCTTTGATTTGATTCCAATATCACGACTGCAGAAAGACACAGCAGCTTTCAGTTGATCTTGTTTTGACTGGCAGGACGAACGATTCTATGGAGCTTTGTTGCATAATCTGATTAATTCCTTCTTCACAAAGATTGGCTCGCTCGTTCAGTTTTGCTTTGCTGTCCTCAAATTTCCAAAATCCAAATCAATCGGCGGATGAAACAAGTTCTTTGTTTGATGAAAAAGTGGTCACGGAAAAACAAAGTCAGACGGACGTTACAGTACATGGTGACCTTCTCAAATGCATGCAACTGTAAAAATGTTCCAACACTGACTGCTACTTTTGCCGCTGATGATTCAGAATAGGCACAAACTCACTCATCTACCTCCAATGATATTTCTTTCATCTGCTTTAATTGCAGGTCATGGTCTCGCTCACATTACCAAGCAGACTCGTGACTTTGGTCTCATTGTGTTGGTCATTATAGCGGCCAGCTAATGTGCTTGTTTATTTCCGAATGATCATCACGATTCATCGTTACTTTGTTCCCAACCTTTTTATGCCGTGGAATAAAATGGGAACCGAGCCATCGCCGGTCCCAAGCCCGTGTTGAGGAAGGGAGGGGGGTTGAGTGCCACGGAAACAAACAAACGAGCTCGGAGAGGCTTCATCTGACCCGCGACCCGAATGAAGAGAGGCGGCACAAACTCATGACATTGCTGATGGTTCACTCCGTCCCTAAATGCAGGATCAGCCTCCTCGTCGCAATATGCTAGCGATTATTTATGGGGTTCAGTCACATCCCTAAGCATAATGTGCACCAACATTTTCTGGGTTGACTATTAGATGCACACAAAGTGGACCAAAAGTGATAATAAACAAAAAATGTCATGAAAATTAACCAATGAAAATCGTATGTTGTTATTGAATTGTGGTCCAACAGAATTATTTTAAAAAACACAATCATGAAACAGGCCTTAACAAAACTGATGGCACCCCGACAAAAGATAAAAAATAAATAAATAAATAAAATCGACCACATATTCAATCAAGGTGTGTCCTCTAATTAGAATAAACTCAAAAGTCAGTCAGCCTAAACCACACTTAACATGGGCCAGCAAAAACAAAGAGTGGAGCTCAGCTCTAAAAAAAATTCGCAGTAATTATTATTATTATTATTATTGTTATTTTTTACACATTTTTTTATTTGTATTTTTACTTTAATTAGCTATTGGGCAGACTAACACGAACACACTGCTACCTTCATCACAATATTGAAATGTTTTGCGGCTCCAGACAGATGATTGTTTTTTTGTTATTTGGCAAAATGGCTCTCGTAAAGGTTGCTGACCCTTGGCCTCGGTGCAGATGGAATGCCCACTTATTCTGTTTTTCAAATCTAACCTGGCCGTACATGGAAATTCACACATTCTCTTGCGGTCCCATGATGATTCATTGATTGCTTCATGCATCATCCGCCCCCATTTCTGCATTTCTCATGAGGTGTCTTCCAGTTTGTTACATGATTCTAATTTCACCAGAGATTTTGTGTGGGTCTGGATTACGCGACACCACGGGAGGTGGCTTATCCGACGAAAGAATGCATTGCTACAGGACAGCTGCTCAGGATTACATAATGACAGGTTTTCAAACATAGACAAAAAATGTAGCCGATATTTTAACGGCAACAACAACCAAAACCGCAACATAAAGAAATGTAGTACGCAGTGATGGCAGCCTACCAGAGCCCATCAGGAATCTGTGGAGTGATGACATCACTGTGAGGTCCTGCTGTACGAGACGTTGCAAACAAGCAACAGAAGGGCTTTCTCGTGATTCATACGCGACCTCCATCACTGCCCACTGATGTCTTCACCCAATGTGCTATATTCAAAATGTACAACGCCATTGTCACTTGTCATGGTTGATCTATTTTTTACCCCTCCCCTGATGTCGCCATGACAACACAATAAGCACCGTTTAAGAAACTGGCAGATTTACAGTCAAACTGACTCATGTCTGTTCTGTTCTGACAACCCGAAGACACTTTTTGGAAGATGTCGTCACAGATTGAGCGATCGTTTTGTTTGGGAAATCGTAACAGTGCCTGGGGAAGTCCATTAAAATGACTGCAAGGTTGTTTTTCATAATCCAGTTGCTCGGAGAACCGGATGAAAAATACTGTAAAAAAACAAAACAAAACATGATGACGATGTGAATCAGCAGGAGAGCTTCCCAGAACTGTGAAGTTGTGAAAGGTTGCCTCGTTATTTTGCTCTCCGAGCACTTGAAATAGCATCCGATAAACACGATGTCCTGACGTGACGTTTGTTCTACATCACAATGACAAGCATGGACGTTCCCAACTCAGTTTCTCTCATCGCCTCTTGTTGTGTTATTGTGGGAACGCTGAAAGCAACTAGCGTGAAAAATTCACGCCATCTTGGGAATATATCGTCTGATTTCACAGTACTTACAGTATTCGCGCAATTTAATGTTAAAGATCAACTTTCCCCCCATTCATTTTCAATGGGACTCACATTGAACTTTTTCAAAGTCCTACTTTCCACGCCCACTTCCATTCTTACAACTTCTCATCATTCCCAGCTCTCCAATACTGTTCAGTGGCGCACTTGGTCAAATGAACGCATTGTCCAGTAACCAGGAGGTCGCGGGTTCGAATCCCACCTCCGACTGTACATTCCAAATGTATCCATGGCAATTATGCTAAGTGATTACATGCATACCAACTATCTTAGTTCCACTTTTCCGTCGAAATGAATAGCGGTTAATGCATGCCTAGGTGGCGCTATTGCGTGAATTTAATTTCATTTTTTTGCATTTTTCCATCGGATATAATTACTTCCATTTTCTCATCTAAATGAATGGGTACTTTCAGATAACATTTTGGCACATAAATAAGCCGTTAGCCTTTAGATTTTCAACAAGCCAAGTTGGCTGACATGTTAAATACTTGCCTGGCGTTACGGAGACAGGCAAGTGCGTTGGTTCAAATCTCGCTTGGGAAATATTTTATTAGCGTTCAGCTTTCAGCATTCCCACACAATTTCTGCAGAAATTTCACTTTGTTGAGTTACTTTAGCTTATATGAAATGCTATCTTGGTTGACAGTTCGACGGTGCTAAACAATACAATGCGCTCCCGATTATCCAATTTTTTTTTTTTGCTCGGTCACGGCAACTACTGGATGCTTCCTGTGCCGCCTCAAAGCGCGAATGTCCAATGATGGCAACAGATGCGCGAGACGACTTCAAGTCGACTAATTGGTTCAAGCCCTGAGTGCAAAATCATTTGACTTGAGGTAGCAGAAAATTTGTGGCTAATACTTCAAAACGAGTTTACTTTTCGCACCACATCAATTCCTGACTGCCGCTTAAATGTTATGTAAAGAGTTCCTTCTTCAAAGCACTTTTGAAACAATACACAGCAGTGGGGTTGAAATACAACAAAGAATAACAAAAAAAATATGGTCGACATATGTGAAATGAAATAAATAATTTGTGCAACTGATGGCAACTGCCAGGTCATTAGCACTTCCTGTGGCATTACATTTGTCTGTGACTGTGAGGCCTGCAGACAAGTGTTTGGTGTCTGTGTCTGCTTTGCAGCATTTTTTTTTTTTTTTTTTTTTGATCTTTTGGCACCATGCTGGCAATCTGTTGACTCCTACGTGTCACAAAGACAACAGCAAAACCGCTCTTCTTCACAACGGGGCTGGCTGCCGTTTCCCCAGACTTGTGCAACGTGCGTTTTGATGTATTTGAGCAAAGTTAGGACAAAGTAAAAACTTTTATTTTTTTTAAATGTCATTTTGAAAATATTGTCAAATATTTGATCTAAAAACTATCTACAGAAATGTTTTTTTAATTACTGTATGATTAAATTAGTTTTGTCAAAATTAGTGCATTAATTTTGAGTTAATTTAAAGTTCCTTTCATTTGTTTTAAAGCACAATTAATGACTGCCCCTTACTTGGAAACCGTACGTCAAAATTTAGCCGTAATAAATTGAATATTAATGCATGTATTTGTGGACACTGTGGTCGAGTTGTATTTTACAATTTGAAAAATGTGCAGAACTTCACAAGTTACTTTGATTTGATAGCTCTTAATATGAAAAGAAAAATGCACTGAGCCGTCACCAGCATCTTACAAATGCAATTATGCCATCTAGTGACAGAAAAATGACATCAACACAAATCAATATCACACTTTTTTTTTTTTTTTTTAACAGTACATCTTTTTAATTCTAGCTCAATTTTATAAATTAATATTACATTACTGCATCAATGACTAAAAGATGCAGCTATATTTCTATTAGTTTAACATCTTAAGAAGAGTATGAAAACCTTGAAATAAAATGTATGTGTAGAACAGATTTAATCGCAAGTTAACTATTGAAGTTACACGATTAATTAGGATTAAAAAGTTTAATTGACCCCCCTAAATTAAATACATAATATGCCAGTCAATATTGATCAGTAAACATCACAATTATTATTTTTAAATAATAATAATAAAAAAAAAAAAACGTTTTTGTGTGTGTGTTTTTGGGCACACAAAGTAACACAAACGCTCACAAGAAAAAACTACCTACACATTTATTTGTCTTCTGTTAGCCAATCAGATTTGAAAACGCAATTTACACCAAAAAAAGTATCAGGTGGCTGTTCGAGACGTTAGCCACTTTCAACGCAGCATGGCGGCAGACTGGCGAGTCAGCACTGCTGCCCCAGGCAACAAAAGTGAGCGCACCCCTAAGCGAAAGTGGTTTCCGCTCAGCCTCTTGAGCAAGGCAGTGTTCATCTTGGACATGTTAGTCAATATTCACTTGAGACAATTTGCAATGTGTTCATGCCTGCAGGAGGTATCAGTTTCCCGAATGACTAACACGAATAAAGACCAACGCTGCCACTGATAATGATTGACACTTTCTTGTCATGTTTTATTTAAGGACAGGCTCTTCCCTGCTCGATAACATGGCGAGCAGGAATGACCAGAACAGGTGCAACGCTCCTCATATAAGGAACATGTGCTTAGAATGGTAACCAGGTTATCCTTTATCACCATGACAACGCCAAGCATCTGCGTTGGCACGCGTCATCGAGTCCCTGAGCTGCACAGCAATATTTTTTATTTTTTATTTTTTTCCCCCAGTAAGTGAAAGAAAAACTTTTCATTTCTGCTTGACTCATGTTGTGATCTTTGTGTCAACAACGGGATGTGACGCGAGGAGCTCAGACTTGGTTTACCTTATCACCAGTTCATGGACAATCCTTATCAATGATATATCAATTTTCCATGACATTAGGCTCCGTGATAACCAACTGGAAATACACCATCAAGGGATTAGCAAAAACGGCAAAAAATGAGCGAGGAAAAAACCCGAGTTAAAAACTGAGTTAGTGCGGTGAGTGATATGGAAATAATGTCTTATGGCCGCCACACCGAGTCTCAATTTGAATTGTCATATAGTTCTTTTCTTTCTATAGAAAAACACTCGGTTAGCCCATCGCTACGGGGCGGCATGGCTCACTGGTAGAGTGGTTGCCTCCCAACTCGAAGGCCATGGGTTCAATCCTCAACCCTTGTGACCATGTCCGAGTGTCCTTGAGCAAGACTGAACCTTAATTTGCTCTCGGTGGACCCGGCAGCGCATTGCACGGCGGCAGACTCGCGTTGGTTGTGCAAATGTGTGCAAAAGACTGAATGAATGTGAGTCTTTGTAAAGCGCTTTGGCCACCATATGGTGCAGATAAAAGCGCTATATAACTGCACTCCAGTTATCAATGGGTGTTCGGTAGCCTGCTGCGCGTGTGAAAAATTCAAGTTAATAGATTTAATATTAATATACTGCTTAAAGCCCTTTGAGAAACTCCTAGTAAATTTCCTAAACATTAAATTTCTTCTTTTAAACATATTAAAAAAAAGAATAAAAATAACTATATATATATATATATATATATATATATATATATATATATATATATATATATATATATATATTTATTAGGAGTGTGACGATATAACGATATCGCGATAAATCGCGATACTTGTCTCCCGCTAGATTAATGATACATCTACGCAAGTATCTCAATATTTGCAGTTAATATACAGCCACTATAAGGGCTCCATTGTTCCTTACTTATTGAACAATTACTTGGCGGGCCACTAGGGGGACCACCTCATAAGAGTGGCGGGGTAATGGATGGACAAGAATCAGCTTGTGAGCATCACATGACCAAACCCAGAAAACAGGTGAACCACGATTGGTCGTTAGCTGAGGTGTGAGCAACAGTGATGTCATTTTCAATCGCCAACTAGTGGCAAAATGGCTGCCCCCTGAGACGGATAAAAACGGATGGATTTTGCTGCTTGATTCATATTCCACAAATGCTGCTTTTTTTTTTTTTAAATTAAATTTATATATATCTTTTTTCAAAGAATTGACAATCAAATTGAGGAACTGGAAGTGGAATCGGAATTGTCTAAATTGTAATGATGCCCACACCTAATAACTGTGACAGGGAGTTCATGTCGGAGCTTCCTCATCGGGTCAGCGGGTTAACAAGCTCGCTGAAGCAAATGTATCAAGGAGGCTTCTTGATACTTTCGCTTCATTAACTTGTAAAGCTCTTCATTAGAATCAGTTGGCCTTTTTTAACACAAGTCCCCCCCCCCTCTCTTGTTAAGTAGGTGAAATCTGTGCCGGACCACAAGGGGGAAAACACAAGCCGATTAAAGTGCCTGTTGACTTACATACAAAAAAATGACAACGAGGTATTCCCCATTCATTTGCAGATGCAGCAGCAGCTGTTCAAGGTCACATAAGGGCTTTTAAGATATCAACTTGTGCCATGATGAGAATTGTAATTTCCACTCTTCCGGCTCTTCTGTGGCACTTTGGAAAGTTGTGACCTGCCGAAAAACCGTCCATCCATGTTCGGCGTTCTGTTTCCAGCATTACGAGACAAACTTGGTGATCTTTTGGCTCCAGGAGTTTCTCACTCACAGTAACATCTGGTCACTCCCACAAGAAGATTCACACGCCGCATGGTTTGCAGAGCCTCGCGCCATATTCACTGGTAATAAAAATTAACAGCTTTGCCACCCTCGGACTCATACTGGAATTTCACAATTCTTTTCAATTGTGACAAGTTGGATGACTTGCAAATCTTATCATCCAGTTTGTCAGCTGCTGACGTCCTTGACCCCCGTGATTCAGCATGTTCTGTCAAACATGATCATTTATGCAAACAGCGGCCTTTGTCAACAATTATCCTCCAGTGTATTCGCAAACAAAAGCGTAGAAAGAAAAACGGTACGTTAGACTCGATAAACTGCCTCATGTGAACGTGATTACAGCAGAACGAGTGCTAAACAATTTGACAGTATTCCTCGAAATTCTCGTATGGAAATACTGCAAAGTAATGGTTCAAATGTAGAAGGACTGCTCCTTCAGCAAATTTGAAAAGACTTTTCCAAGCCAAACAGTAGACAAACAGTAGCCAAACCCCATCAGGAAACTAATGCAGGGACACCCCTGGAAGGATTATACTGATTATACAATAGCTCATGTTTAATCATGTTTACGGTTTATGCTGGCAAGTTTTGACTAACACTAGGATTTTCTTCCCTTCTGGCAGTCCGTCCTTTCAGCCTGTCATGAAAATCAATCCATCCATTTTCTATCGCGCTTGTCCTCATTGGGGTCGCACAATTCCTTGGAATGGCCGCCAGTCAATCACAGGGCATATATAAACAAACTCGCATTCACACTGATGGTCAGTTTAGAGTCTTGATTAACCTAACACATGTTTTTTACAATGTGGGAAGAATCCAGACGATCCAAACCTTGTCAGCTAATTAAGGATAAATACTGCAACTAGCTTGGCTTGAATGAACTCTAAAGTCCTTATCCTGCTGAGGGGCGAACATGTTCAAAATTTTCTCTTTCTTGAAAGACCATTAAAACTCTCGGCGAACGTTTGTGAACTTAAACAAACACTGACTTGAAATTTCCTAGGGACAAAAATGCTAGCAAATAGCCTGCTAGCCAGTTAATAAGGCGAATAACAGATTTGCTCCCTTAGCTAGTCCTATGCTTGCTCGGTGTCTCGTCTTCGTCACCTTAGTGACTCCGTCACTCGCAAGTTCCGAACCTTAACTCTTTGACTGCCAAACGTTATCCAAAAAACCCCAACGGTGCCAGCCGATTTGGAGCATTTCCACTCATCTTTCAAAGCAAACAGAATATTGTGCGGTATGACGACATAAATATGGTGAATGCCATATGAAAGGTTGGATTCCATTCTTTCATGAGAAAAAAAAAGTATGTTTCTACCTTATTCCGTTCTTTATTAATCACCATTTGAAATTAGGTCATTTGAGCGACATAAGCGAAAATACAAAAATATTAAGAGAAAAGCAAGCTTTTTGCACAGTGACTTTGACACAAATATTTTTTGTTTAGTGACAAGGCAGCGCAGCGCTAGACGTTGCGCCGCCCATTGAGAGGGAAAAACAAAAACAAAAACAAAAAACTTAAAAAACGTAAATTTGCATTTTTGGCACCATTCATTAGGATTTTAGAATACGTCATTTAACGTTTTTGGCGGTCAAAGAGTTAAGCTTAAGTTTTTTATTCTTTGGGGTCCACAGATGGAAACTAGCATTGTGCTCAATCTGGTGCAGCCATCTTTTCTAATGCTACTGCACACTGTCCTAAGGTCAACTCAAACTCAAGAGGTCAGCCATCGTCGTATGTCTATCTGGAGCCAGAGCACACAACATTGAAGCTAATTTTAGAGTGCTGGCCCACACGCCGTACACGCTAACACGATACTTTGATATACACGTAGTACTTAGTTAAAGGATGGGCTAACAAGAGCTAGCTAACAACATTAAATTATGGCAGCAATCTCCCAAGAAAGGGAGAGGAAACAATTTTTAGTTTTAGCATATTATTCTTTGCTTGCAGCTTGCTACATTTTATTTCAAACAGGGACTGCAGTTTTCAAGATGAGTTTTGTAATGTTATGTGTGGAGTCCCATAGGGAATGGTATTTTGGGCATTTTACTTTTCAGTATCCAGTGTCAAACAGCTCCTCACAGACGCTATCTTAAGTTCCCGTGGGAAGCGGCTAAGACCGACCTCAGGTCCGAGATTATCTTAGTGTCAGAGCCAACAATTATTATTGAAACGGGAAGCTTGAATGATGCGCAGAGATGGAGAATAATTCGAAATATGACAAGATGACAACCGTTTTCATTTCAAAATTTCCTCCTTTGGAAATGAAACAACACAAAAACACACCGGATCCAACACTTTTATGAAATACATTTGTTATTTTTGAATAATCTTCAACGCTTTAATGGAACATTAAATTTACCATTTAGACTGCCAAGAGAATATTGGCTGTCACCAAAGGCACATTTAATTTTGTAGCCCGTGTTTTTGCATCATGTTCTTGAAGTCTCACATACGCATTTGTCTGGGCTTGTGGTTAAAAATAACACGTAAAAATACAACCCTGGAAGCATCCTTCTTGCCAACCCCCCATTGATCTCGCTCACATGCGTCATAATCAGTACTGGCACAAGAACAGGCCATTGACATTTTTCCAAAGAAAGGAAAAGGAAACATCCAAATATATTCATATGCTTTTAGTTACTGAAGAAAGAAGATCTAATTAGTATTTCCAGCCCAACATATATTTAGCACATAGAATGAATTACATTTTTACATCTATTCTTGTGACTACCAGAGTCACATCCGGCAGTTGGTGCTCAGTGCATAAAATAAAGTTTCACCTCTCTGCATCCGTCCTTGTTTCACTCAAACCTACTTCCTAAATTCAATTTCAAAATTCAAAAAGAGATTCGTAAGACTTAATTCTATCTCACTTCAGATAGCCACTCGGAATGTACACAATCTAGTTGATCGCTATCACAACAGCAGTCTGGAACCCTGCATTCTCAAGACCCTGCTTCTGTGCCTGACCCAATTGCCTCCCAGCTCGACGTAATAAGCCTGATCTGGCCCTCGCACCTTAACTCATTTGCTCCCAAAGACGTATTTATACGTTTTTTGTTTTTTTTTGTTTTGTTTTATGCTAGAGCATACATAAGGCTTTGATGCAGCCTCTGAACTGAAGAGAATGCTTGAAGCAATGGTAGTGTTACAAAAACGGCCAGCAGGTGGCAGCAGAGTATAAGAGATCAACCATGGCCATGTTGCAAAAAGCCCTTTTCACCACTGTTTTAAACAGATTTGTGAATAATAATGAAACTTAGCTATATACTAATGCTAATTACTGCAAAACGAAACAGAAGTATACTTGTTTTCCTGACTCTAATCTTTCTTTTGGCAGGTTCCATGTTTTATAGCAATAGAACATAATATTCTGTGGACCTTGCAAAATCAGTCAAAATCCAGTGAAACAGTGAGGAGAGAAGGGGGTTGCGAAATGTGAAAAATGGCTGGGAGTGAATGAGTTAAAGAGCATCGCTCCAATGACACCTGATTCAGGGTTTACTGGGTTAGTTGGCTGCTACAAAACGTTCATGACCAAATTGTTAGTGGGTGTGATTATGCGTGTCAATCACTGCCTGCTTCTGTGTCAACACTGTGACTGACAAACATATTTTCAATCTAGCATAATCTGGTGAGGGTTGGTTGGTTCAGGCACTGAACTAGTCACCAATGAGCAGTATAGAAAATGGATGGATGTATGCTTTGCGGAATGCATCTGCATTGACATTCTAGGAGTGTTACGCACCTCGGATACAATACCTTCAATAAAATGACTTGTTACACTACCACGATGAACTATCAAGAACATTAGTCATTCTCTTTCACAAGTGCTCAAAAGAGGATTTAGTCACACTGACGGCCTTCTCTACATGCGGCTGTGAAACAACAACACAATGATCTGTGACATTTCCACAAAGCAACCCTTGGCTTTTTTGTCACGCACGGCAATGACAGCCGAAAGCAGAGTGTCAAACTCAAGACCAGCGGGCCAGATGTGGCCCGCCATGTCATTTTATGTTGGCCCGCGAGAGCTTAAAAGTTTCGAGTGTCTAAAAATAAATACCAAAAAATAAATTAACTAATTTGCTCCCAATAACGTGTAAATACGTTTTTTTAATGTAAGTGTCCCAAAGACGTATTTAGACGTTTTTGTTTTGTTTTGTTTTTTACGCTAGAGCATACAGAAGGCTTTGATGCAGCCTCTCAACTGCAAAGAACGGTTGCAGAAATGGTAGTTATTACACAAACGGCCAGCAGGTGGCAGCAGAGCAAAGGAGATCAACCAGGGCCATCTTGAAAAAAAAGCTAAATTACTTACAATTTTAAATAGATTCGTGAAAACTGATGAAACTTAGATCTCTTCTAATGTTAATTGCTGCAAAACGGAAACCGATAGAAACATACTTTTTTTTTTCCTGATGAAAGAAGAGACTTTAATCTTTCTTTTGGTAGGTTCCATGCTTTTATAGCAATAGAACACAATATTCTGTGGGCCTTGCAAAATCAGTCAAAATCCAGTAAAACAGCCGGGAGCGAACGGGATTGCGAAATGTGAAAATGGCTGCCAGTGAATGAGTTAAGAGCGTGTAAGAGCGTGCTTTGACCAAAAACTACATGAAAAGAGAATGATTCTGAATCACATTTAGTCACCCGAGCAAAAACAAGACGGCAGTCATTTAGTTCTTCTTTTGATCCGAGTTGGCTGACCCAAGCACACACGAAATAGTTGCAAGCCTCCAGGATAGCGGTGCAGTATGATGTCTGGAGGCCGAGGCAGTTTGTGATGTCGATTGTCTCGACACCAAGTTCGGAAAAATCTCTTTTCAGGATCATATCCGACATATTTTACTATTTCTTTTTAGAGCCTATCGGCTACATCCAGGCTCACCCAACGCTTTTTCATACTTGCTTGCCTCGCTTTCCATCATTTTTTTTTCAATGGGCGTTCCCTACTTCCTGACCCCCAGTTGAATTTTGCGCGTGGCCGGAATCACGTGATCGCAACCCACCTATAAGATAAGATCTATGGAAGGACATTTTTTGCTCCTTTTACGAAGGACACTGAATTGAAAGTATGGCTGCTATAAGTTTGCTGTACAGTTTTGTGTCGTCTTACTTTGAAAAAGGGAATTTCAACGTTGCGCTCCTGCTTCTGTGTAGATAAACTTCTGAAATGGTTTGAAGACACCTTCCTTGTCTCCGTCAGTCTCGCATGCCGCTGTTGTTCCATCACTCTCTTCCCGTCCTCTTCCGGTTTCCATGGGGACAGACTCATTCTGTAGTTGGGGTACCCAGTTGTCAAGGACTTTACTTCACTTTTTACAAATCAAACACGTGAACTGAAAGCGGAGGTACAAAGAGACGCATTTGGGTCAGCGGCCTGGAATCTATGCATTATATTCAGCACTCTTGTCAG
The DNA here is from genome assembly GCF_051991245.1 of Festucalex cinctus. Lineage (NCBI taxonomy): Eukaryota > Metazoa > Chordata > Actinopteri > Syngnathiformes > Syngnathidae > Festucalex > Festucalex cinctus. The sequence goes on from NC_135429.1 coordinate 1,311,410, forward strand.
GGGACATTTTTTTTTCCAGAAGAGGGCGGGACAAGTGGTTAGTAAAGGTACTTGTAGAACTTGTGAATGCTATAGATGTGAGCAAAATGTGTTGAAATACATTGAGGCCTATAATGCAGGTTCAAGCCATCACTGAAGACAACATGCAAATATGACTCCTCAATGCTGTGAATACACTGAATTGGATCGTTTCTACGCTTCTGGCATCATTTTTTGAAAGTCTATTTGGCCTTTGATCTTGTCAAAATTTGGCATCTTCCGAGGTCTATCACATTTCATTCCTGCTATGCCAGTCAACCATCAATTTGGTGGGATTTCAAAGCTTTTTTTCCCCGATTTCTTTAACATTTGTAATTCACTTAAGCTGAAAACATGAGCTTTAGCATACCCCACATGACTTTGTAGACCCTGGACTGGTCACCAGCCAAACCTTGGGCACAGTCAGGCATATTTTCATTCATATTGTGTACGACATCTGTCCATTTTATTCTATTGAAGGTTTATTAAGATGCCGCTTTGATAAGATGGACGATTCAAACACATAAGAGACATGCAGGTTTTAGGATTCCTGGGAAGGAGGCTCTGCCCTGATTCCTAATCTGTTATATCATGATGGGTGCTGCCTGACCTCCTTATGCGATGGGAGGCATGACCTCGTGCTGCTGTTCCCACTCGGCCATTTCAAAAGAAAAAACAAAACAAAACAATCATTAAGACTTTACGAGGAGTAACTACAATTGCTTGAAGAGTTGACAACATCTTGAAATACCTTCTTAAACCTTGGGGGTTGAATTGGCTCGGCACTTTTTGTAGCTATGCTAAGGAAATACATAGACAAGAAAGCTGGACTGACAAATTGCCTATTGATGATTACTAAGCTGCTTTTTTTTTTTTTTTTTTTTGTACCAGTATACAGAAAACGCATTGAGACCTTTTCCTTTCAGCTCAATATAATCTAATCATTCCAAACGTCACATTCAACAGCTCGGTCGTGTACAAAGAGAAAAATACTTGACTTTTCATGTGTGGAGGCTGAATTTCAAGCATTCAGCAAAGACAAAGCCGCAGTTCCGGTCGACCATATGAAGCTCGGATACGCACCACGGCGGCATTTCTGCAACTCTTCTCAGAGTGAAAAACAGAGCATGGATCACACATTTGATCTAAGACAAAATGAAAGTATCTTATCGATATTTTTGACATACATACGATGTCAGGGGGCAGCATTTTGAAACAGTAATCCATGCCTTCATTTTATCTCTGCAGGATTACTGTAATGCATTTTATTTTGGAGTCAACCAGCCCTACCTTAAATGGCTCCAAGTTGGCTCAAAATGCTGCTGCTTGCCTCTTAACTCTTTGACCGCCAAAAACGTTTAATAACGATGAGTAAAATCACGATGTATGCCGCCATAAACGTTAAATGACGTCAACTATTTTTCATTTTATTTTTTTTTAATCAATGGGCAGTGCAATGTCTAAGTGACCCACTGCCTGGTCAATGGGTTGTGGAATCAAAAACACTCACTAACTATGGCCAGCAGATGGCAGCATTTGATTTTTAATGGGCTGCCGGTGTTTGAAATTACAATGCAACATGACAAAATCTGAGGAAATGGAACATTTTAAAGGATGATGTAAATGAGTTGACTGTGAGACAATTGCAAAAGTATATTGCTGAAGGCGGGTCTAATTTTGCAAATAGGAGTTTATTAAGGCGTATGATATTTCCAAGAAGTCGCATGGAGAGGATGAACAGGACCAAGCATTGAGCCCTGGGGTACGCCTTGAGATAGGGAGCAGTTATGAGCAGCTTGCTGTGAGTTTGCTAATCTGGAGATGTGAATTGTGCCATAAATTTGATTTTAGACAGAAAGGGAAGATTTGAAATGGGCTTGAAGTTAGTCATGGTGTTGTGTTGACTCCAGGTTTTGGAGACGGCAGCAAGTTTAAGAGTTTGGGGCACGAGGAGGTCAGCTAAAATGTTCTAAACGAGTATCAAAAATAATTGTTCATTACTTCGTACATTTGCAAGATTTTTCTGGCGCCATTTTGTAAACATGAGTCATCTATCGTGAAGCTCCACGCTTCCATGCAAGATGATGAGAGAAAGATCAGCCATGGTCATGACTAAGGCAGTACAGAAATAGCAATAATTGCCCTGTCCAGTTTGATCAAATTTGACACCCAATTACCTCTCATAAAAGGGCGGTCCTGCTCGAAGAAACAGGCTGAATATACCCACTTGTCTGAAAAACAGAATTACCGAGCCATTTATAGAGGCTTTAAAACCACATGGCATCTGTGTTTGTTGTTGTTGTTTTTTTTTCTATTTGTATTGTACCAAGTTGTTTGTATGCTATGAAAATTGGAATACAAATTGGTGGCGAAGATGAGGGCGCCAATTGACTTGACTTGCTATTTCCGAGCATATCGAGAAACCGACAGGTCATTTTTTTTTTAAGCACATTACAGCTGAAGTCAATAGATGTTAAACTGCGTGTTACAAATACATATTCGTAATTGTCTTTGGCCTCTTTACGTAATGTGTACTGAGTGAGTGTTTTGTGTGATTTTAATGTCCTCATATATTTTGTTAAATGACTCAAATATGTTAAGAAGCCATGTTGTCTTAAATCTACTGTATGTAATGGACCCGGTGACGATAGCTAAATTGTTCTTAAAAAAAAAACAAAAACAAAATATTATATATATATATATATATATATATATATATATATATATATATATATATATATATATCAGTAAAAACACCTGAATGTTTCTCAACTTGACCGAGATGCTCACTTCGCTAATTCAGCCTGTGGCTCACACTACATGACAGACCTTTGTACACAAATTCCATGCTCATTATAAACCTGTTTCAATGTATTATGGTCACCTGAATAACACAAAATATGCAACACTTGGGAATTGAAATAATGACACCGAGCTGTTCTTGTAAATTGTGGAACTCAGAGAATTTTTGGGGGTGTTCGCATAGCTAGCTAGCTAGCTAGCTAATTGCATGCTGTGGTGCCGACTCATGCTGGATGTCCAAATGCATCACTGGGCGCCATTTTATCCACAACAACAACAACAACAACAACAACCGAGAAGACTGAGATGATGAAAAACAGTTTAAAGGGGAATTTAAATGACACCGAGCTGTTCTTGTAAATTGTGGAATTCAGGGAATTTTTGGGGGTGTTCGCATAGCTAGCTAGCTAGCTAGCTAATTGCATGCTGTGGTGCCAACTCATGCTAGATGTCCAAATGCGCCATTTTAGCCACAACAACAACAACAACAACAACAACAACAACAACAACAATCGAGAAGACTCAGATGATGAAAAACAGTTTAAAGCAGAACTTAACCCAAGATGTCAAAAGTTGGGAGATTATGTTAAACAGAAATAACAGAATACAATGATTTACAAATCCTGTAAATTATATTTAATTAAATACATTACAAAGACAATATGTTGAAACTGATAAACTTTGTTTTTTTGCAAATAATCATTTCAACTTTTATGGCTGCAACACGTTCCAAAAAAACACAAAACAAAACTGTGATTGTGTTCTGTTTTTTGCTTAACACAACGTCCCAATTTGATTTGTACTTCAGCGAATGTTTCTCGTCCACTGCTGCAATTATAAGAACATTATCACAATTTTCAAAGTGCAGCCACTCTCCAAGATTCAGTAAGTGCAACAAAACACAGACGCTTTTTTGTAAATAACAACTTGAAAGTGCTGCTTCTACGCGATTACTCATCCCCCACTACAGTACGCGATGCGTTTGGTGTAACCGCTGCTCAGCTGTCCACTCCCACCTAAAATCTCGCTTGTGGGCAGCGGGTCGGGAAGGCCTGTGAGCACGAGGAGGAACGTCTAAAAACGATTTCCACCTGCTGTCAAACTGCAAACACATCTCCCACATCAAGACAGCGCTGCCTTACAAGCTCATCCATCTCACTGTTTATTATTTTTTGCATTTTGCATATTTTTTTTTACATAATATAACTCCACAAAATGCCAAGAAAAAATAAAGTTTATGAAATGTTAATAATGACATCATGTATCTCTGTTCTATTTCATCCCATTATTTGGATTTTTGCTGGGGAAAATGCTTTGGGGTGGGTATGAAGTGGAATGTTTTAGACTGGCTAAGTTAATCACCAGACTAACCTAATAGTCCAAACTTTTTTCTTCAAGTGCCACAAACAGAAAAATCGCTGGATGCCAGGGCCATGTTAACATTTTTTTTTATTTTTTTTTAACGTTACATTATTTTAACTCTCTTCCTACCAAGGACGGAAATTAACGTTAACGGAAATCCCAACAAGGTCTGCCAAAAACGTTAATTGTCGTCAACTATGTTTTTTTTGTTTTTTTCCCCCCATCCCAATGGGGCATCGCAATGTCTTGTGTAGCTCTGGTTTCATGAATGAATTGAAAACTTTTTTTTTTTAAATCACCCACTAACTATGGCCAGCAGATGGCAGCATTGTATCTCTTTTCAATTGGGTCCCGTGGATCAAATTACATGAGAACATGGCAGATCTTAGGAAATAGGTTTGTCACATTAAATCTAATTCACAGAACGTTCACTAAACAAAAAATATTAGTTGTCATAGTCAATGTTGTGCAGAAAATGTACCATTTCACAAGCTTTTTTTCCCCTCATCTTTTTCCCATTATATAAATGACCCGTTTTCAAATGGTGATATTAAAGAACGGAATAAGGTGGAATTATATATATATATATATATATATATATATATATATATATATATATATATATATATATATATATTTTTTTTTTTTTTTTTTTTTTTTTCCTGATGAGAAAATGGAATCCAATCCTTCATATGGAATCCACCATGTTTACGTAGTCATAGTACGCAATATTCTGATTTGCCTTGAAAGATGAGTGCAAATGCTCAAAATCGGCTGGCACTCTTTTTTGATAACGTTTGGCAGTAAAAGAGTTTTAAGCATACCAAAAATCAGTCAATCAAGCAAATGGATATTGTTTAGATATTACAACTGATACCTTAACAGCTTTCGAAAAGTAAAAGATGGTTCCTCCTATTATTAACTTTTTTTGCTTGTAAAAATTAGCTTTCTTCAGCACAGTTATGAATGTTTAAATGTAAATAGTTAATGCGCATCTTTGTATATTTAAAAACTCTCTACAGTATTTAAAAAAAAAAAATAGTAGCAGATGCAATCTTCAGTATATGATACGGGCCGCTTAAAAAGGGGGTGGCGGGCCACAGGTGGGCCCCCGGGCCATATTTTGGGGGTCCTTATCTGAACTAATATAATCAAAGTCACATCAGGTCAGAAGATGAGCAGATTTGAATGGAGAAAATCAAACTGCTTCACATCTCGGAATGTGACGTTGTGGAAGCTGCATCATCTTCATTCTTTCCCATTCGATGAGATGGCCTCGCTTGTAATGAGTCACTTTGCAAGAGCGGAAGGTGGAGAAAGTTAATGTTCGATTTAAAAAAAAAATAAAAATAAAAAATAAAATATATATATATATATATATATATATATATATATTTTGTATGGTATGATACAATTGTGGGTGCACAAGGATACAAGGATCTGCGCACGTGACAACGATCATCTCTGGCAAGATTATTGATTGCGCAAACTTTGTGTTCACGTCTTTTGTGTGAAGCCGAGGAAATGGCTCCATGTTTTTATGCCGCTGCAGCGGCAGCACCAAACAACTGAAGCGTCCCGTGTAACCTTCTCCTCTCTAACTGACGAGACGGCATCCTCAGCTCTCGTCCGCCCCCCTCAGGTCCAAGCGGGTATGTCAGGACTTCCGGTTCTCATGGTCATTAGTATTCATGTTGTGGCGCAGACCTTCTCCCTCTTTCACCCAGCCTTGCCAGGCTTTTAATGAACCCTTTTCAGCTGCTCTCAAACAGTTATTGTTTTGACAGGAAGTGAGGCTGTATTCATCTTACAGCAAACTTACAGATGAGAAGGTTTGACTGGCATCTTTGGGAAATTGGAACAACACGCACATGAATAAAAAGACTGCAAACCTGCATAACCTGATGTGTTGCGTAATATTAGAACAGCGTCCGCAACACACCAGCCTCACTGGCTTCCTCACTCTCATCAGCAACCTGCACAAGCCCTGACACCACAATGACAAACAACGCGGTGTTGTCAGCGTCATGAATAAACATGACCTTGAAGAAGGAAAGCTGCTTATGTTGCGCGAATAACGCCCATTGTCATGATTCGATACATTTGTTGTTTACATAAATTAGCTGCAGAGAAGGTGACCACCGCTGGTGGACAAGTCATCAGTGTTGGAGCACATCTGGAAGGGAGGCATCTGCCGCCAACACACAAATGCTCAAGTGTACCACTACCACTGTCTATGATTACTTGCTGACATTGCCAAGGCTAACTCTTGTTTATACACCTGCATTGACCAGAATCGAGGCAAAAATTGCTTGAAAGCAATGAGCCGGACGCAAGCCGATCAACTCTTCTGGAAGCCACAACATGTGCGAAAGCTGATCCGAGGTCAACGAAGACGCTACTGGTGAACGAGAAGAAACGCGCTTGCCTTGGCTGCTCGCCTGGCGGGGGGGACCGAATTCAGCAGTTCCAAATGACTGGGACTTGCCGCAATCTACACACGGACATGTGAGAAAATGTCAAAAATGTCAATACCCACAAGATATTATGTTCAATAATTATTTATAAACCGAATCTACCAAATGACAGAATCAGGGTAGGTCGAAACTGGCTTGCCTGCAGTCCAGACCTGTCTCGTATTGAAAATATGTGGTGCATTACGAAGCATAAAATATGAGACTGTAGCAAGCAAGAATTGGAAAGAATTCCACCTACAAATCTTCAACAATTCGTGTCTTCAGTAGGGATTGTAACGATACCGGCAATATCGTGATATTGTGATATTAAAACTGCCGCAATATCGTCGTCGTCGTCGTCATGTTCATGATATTTAAAAGCTACACATCTGTTTAAAAAAAAAAAAAAGACAGGTTGATTTCCAATTGTGTGGTTATAGCATCCTCTGGTGGTTCGTTTTGTAGTGCAGTTTAATTTTCATTAGGTATGTTTTGGCCCTTCTATGTTTAAAATACACTAATTGTCAGATGAAGGGGAGCGTAAAATGTTTTGAAGCGAGTCAACACGTGGAGAAACTCAATGTGGGCTTGCATTAGCGAGTAAGTGCCTCAATATTAAGTGTTATTAGAGATTGCAGGTAGTTTATATGTATAAAGCACAATATTGTGCTTTTTTAAGTATGAGCTCTTTTTTTTTTTTGTACCATATTGTGACCTATTTTAAATATCGCCAACCTCCCCACAATATCGTATCGTGAGCTTCATATCGTTTTGTGATATTTGGATATCGTTCCATCCCTAGTCTTCAGTTCCCAAACGTAGTTTTGAATGTTGTCAAGCAATATTAAACATGACCAAACAGTATCACCATTACGGAGACTCTGATTTGTTTTTCCTCGCTGTATCAAGCATGAAGTCATGATTTATTGTTATGAAGAAAGGAGTCGGTGTGTCTGGATTGAACAAAAATAAATGAATTTAATTGAGCTTTTTTTGCTGAGCGAGCTGCACAAGAATCACCAGCAGCAATTTCCAACAGCAATTACCCGTCTGCGAGGAGGACATAAGATCTTTTGTGTTTGAGTGTGGCTTCATTGTCAGCTCCTCCTTTTTTTATTTTATTTTATTACTGCATACTGCTCATTACAGAAAAACCATCAGAAACCTAACATGACCACAATTCATACAACAAAATAAGTACTACATTTTTTTTCTGCACTTTTGTAAACAGTTTAAATTTATCTGATTTTCTTTCTTTCCAAACCATAATATGCCATCTTTGTAAATTGCCTCTCAATTTTGTATATGTCCGTAGGAATAACTTTTTTTCTGCTGGATTTATTGAAGTTGGTGAAATATTACTTATCTGATGCATCAGGAAGACGTGAATCTACTGAGATGTGTGTCTGAGGTTATTGCTTTTTTGTTTTGTTTTTTTTGTTTATTTGCAACTATCATCGAATTAGGAACGGTGCATTCAAGTGAAAGTGGCTGCCATGGCAACAATACTTCCTTCATTCAGATGCTGCCGAAAAAAAGTGGACAAGACTATTTAATCTTTCCGTCTGCATTTTTACTTTTGAATATTTCAGTTGGTGCATGAGGTGAATTTTAACAGTCGTGTTGCAAATGAGAGCAATTATTCACGGATGCGTTTGTGCACAGGTCACGCCAACCTGCATCACTGATCAGCAATGGAAATGTGCATAATTATGTGAAGTGGCAATGCCACTGTCATGAGTTAATACAGAGACAACAGAGATGTGAAATGCAGTTAACTCATTCACTCGCCGCCATTTTCACATTTCGCAATCCCGTTCGCTCCCGGCTGTTTTACTGGATTTGGACTGATTTTGCAAGGCCCACAGAATATTGTGTTCCATTGCTATAAAAGCATAGAACCTATCAAAAGAAAGATTAAAGTCTCTTCTTTCATCAGGAAAAAAAAAAAAAAAAAAAAAGTATGTTTCCATCTGTTTCCGTTTTGCAGCAATTAGCATTAGAAGAGAGCTCAGTTTCATCAGTTTTCGCAAATTTATTTAAAATTGTAAGTAATTGAGCTTTTTTCTAGATGGCACTGGTTGATCTCCTTTGCTCTGCTGCCACCTGCTGGCCGCTCGTGACATAACTACCATTTCTGCAACCGTTCTTTGCAGTTGACAGGCTGCATCAAAGCATTCTGTATGCTCTAGCATAAAAAAACAAACAAACAAAACACATAAATACGTCTTTGGGACACTTAGAGCATTAAAAAAACAACAACGTATTTATACGTTATTGGGAGTAAATGAGTTAATCATCTTATCATAAAAGTGCATACGCACACATTCTTTGCCAGCTCATCTTTCGCCTCGGCGCCTTCTGCGCGACGGTGGCCATCTTGGAGGTGTTGGTTAAAATAGCTTTAAAACATTTGTGGTAATAAGTGGACTGTAATGTTTGAATTTTGCATAATGAATGTCATAAAAAACAAAAAACAAAAACGTTGCACTATTTGCACCTCCATCAGCATATGAATTGTAGCAATTATAAAGAGTGACGCACGCATTAACGTTATTTGTTTGGCTTTTAACGTTGCTCAAATCACCTCATTTGTTGGGTTTGTTCAATCGGCAACCACGAGAGGCTTTCGTCAATATCCAGTGACGTCGGTGGGCAGTCTCGAGAGAGGCAGCAGATGCTGGCCACGGACTGATGCGTTCAGGTGGGAGAGTACATTCTAACGCTCGATGATTAAAAAGTACGTCATTTTGTTATCTTGTAGAATTACATTGTTCTCGTAATGGAATCTTTTTCGAGTGGCAAATTTCTTTTCACAACGTTCAAGTACACTTGAAATCCGGCAACACGCTAGATGATTTCACAGTAAGTAAGACAATATGCTGAATATGGAGGACCAAAAACATCTAAATAAAAAGTAAATAAATGAAAGTGAAAATAAAAACGGATAAGAAAAATATCACTCAAAATTAAATACAAAAAGATAAATACTACTGAAAATAAATACAAACAGAAAAAAAAACACGGATATGAAAAATATAATTCAAAAATTAAATACAAACAATAAATATAAAAGTAAATAAAAACAATAAAATATCCATATAAAAATAAAAGTGAAAATAAATACAAAAGGAAAAAACATTCAAAAAATAAAAATAAATATAACAATAAATGTGGAAATGAATACAAAATATCCATAAATAAATAAAAGTGAAAATAAATACAAAAGGAAAAAACATTCAAAAATAAAAATAAATATAACAATAAATGTGGAAATGAATACAAAATATCCATGAATAAATAAAAGTGAAAATAAATACAAAAGGAAAAAACATTCAAAAATAAAAATAAATATAACCATAAATGTGGAAATTAATACAAAATATCCATAAATAAATAGAAGTGAAAATAAATACAAAAAGAAAAAAAACATTCAAAAAATAAAAACAAATATAACAATAAATGTGTAAATAAATACAAAAATAAATATATAAATAGAAACAAATGTCAATCAATAAATTAAAACGCTCCGCTCTCATATTTGTTTCATGCTGCAGATGCTGTCAGTGCCGATGGTCGTGCACGTAGCATGACTCTGTGCGTCAGCTCATCACGAATGCACAGGTGAAATTAATTGTCGACTGTAACCTGTTGCAGGAGCAAACATGGCGAAGCAGCATGTAGCCGTTATGCTGCTCATAAGTGGCCAACAAAAGTGTAGTCATCCCCGAGTTGTGAAAACTTTTAAATCCGGGTTCAAATGGTTTTCAAAAGCACTGGGCGCTCTTTCTGTAATCTTTTATTTCTGTGCTTTGTTTTTAAATGCGCTTCAATGTTTTTCTTTAATGACGTAACGCACATTGAGTTAGCTTGTGTATGAAAAGTGTAGTCAGGAAAGCGCTGATGTATAAATTGACCACTGAGCAGGTGCATGTCAAAACAGACAGGGGTCAAGACCCCGCGGTCGACCCGCACCTCAAAGAGAAACAACAAAATGCAAATATTCTGGACAGAGAAGAAAGATGGTTCGAAAGAGAGGCCATCTACAATGAGTTTGAACAAGCATCCGTAAAGAGATAAGGAGGCCGACGACATCAAATATTTCCCCCGCCGTCCCTTTCATCCCATTGAAAGAGACGCGATCATTTCGCCTGGCTCCGACCGATAGCAAACAAGCCGCACAACCGCGTTTGCCTTTCACAAGTAAATGGAATATTAACGAGGATGATTCCATCCAAACTTCTCTTCAAAGCGTCTCGATGCCTGTGATCTTTGCGACCCCAAACAGCGACGCCATTCAATTCGAGGCGCTCCTCTAATTTAGTGCAATTAATACTTGGGTTGGTTTTCACGCCAACACTCAAGTTAGATCTGTTCTAACTTCGATGCATGAATTTACGAAGTCAACTCAGACCAGAGACAAAACATCTTCTAAGACAGGAAACAGATTGTCGAGGGAATATATGGACATATATGAATACTTTACCACTTCCTGAGTGTCAAGTGCAGTGCGTGAGGCATGTAGCGCATGTGCTGTCCACCCACATACATGCACATTGCAGTTACTACTGCTCATCAGTGACGTCTGGCTTTCCGTCATTGCTATTTGTGCACAAAACATTTTCAACCTACACAGTATTTATACTGAGTTTCTAAAACTCACGAGTTGGAGTGTGACCTTTAGCTTTTACGGTATTTCCTCAATGGGTCCTTGGAAGCCACCAGCGGAACTAAGAGGTGGAATGAATCACCGTGTGTACGCACATCAGCAGTTTTATCATAAAAAAAATAATAAAAAACAACCTAAAAAAAACAACAATATTTAAACTTAGTCAGAGCGCGCACATCATCTGCTGACCATCTGTCGGAAAAATAAAGCTGCCGTTACCATAAAACCTTTTACATTTATTTTTTTTGGGGGGGGGGCAAACATAAGGCCCGCGGGCCAGATCAGGCCCGCAAAGGGGTTTAATCGGCTCACGAGATTATTTTGTAAAGTTAAAAAAAATAATAAGAAATTGTACTGTCGAAATATATATATATATATATATATATATATATATATACACACACACACATACACTTATAACGTCATTAATTGCACCACGCAATGCATTCTGGGAACAATATATGATTGACTTATACTACTTGTATGATTTCAATGCTTTCCCATTCACCAAATGTGAAGTTACGCAATAAAGTCAATATTTGGATTCTCTCTCAGATATTTTTGTGCGACAACTCAATGTGAATGGAAATGTGATTCATGTACAAATTTAGAGTCCTTTTTGTGATGAGGAAATGGTTGCGTTCCCACTGTACTGAAATTGCAATAATGGGCTTCTCCCGAACCACCTGTTGTTTTGAAGCAACTCTGTGATTAAAACATGTTGTTCAAAGACAAATTAACTCATCATGGCTCATTAGGTCAACTCATTCTGTAGCGTGTTTCAAGATTTGCACTCGAGCAGAGAAAAACATGAGACGAACAGTAAAAAAAAATAAAAAATAAATAAAAAATCTTGGAATGACGTAATTGTATGTATCCGTTAACAGATGACTTCCTGGTTGGTGGGTGACAGAAAATGTGACAACTGCAAGATGTGGCAATCTAATCCAGCGGTGAATTGTGAAAAATGCAATCTTGTCACGCTATCATGATTTTGGTTTTTGTTATTTTGGTTTCATTAGATTCAAGTTTACTTTCAAAAGTTGTTAACCATTCATTCCCAATGCCGCGTTCAACAAAACAGATCGACAGCATTCCCGTTTGAAAATTAAATCATTCGGCTCATGAAATTCACAAATGGAATGCATTTTATGATAATCCATCTTTCTATTGTGGTTTTTCTGAACAAACATACAGAGATGGTTCCCTGTCTGTAATGTAATCAAATCACAGTGGTGTTCTTCGTATATTGTCAAAAACAAAACTGACTTTCATTGGTCACTCGTGGCTAAATCAGGGTACTTGCTCATCTTTGTTCAAATCTATTCAAATTCCTTTCCACTGTAATCGGGAAGAAAGAGGAAATAGCAGGTCGGAAAGACGTGACGGAATTCGCATATATTCTTCTGGGATGACTCGTTGATGACGTATTGAACCGAGTGAGAGTGCAGCTTGACCTTTAACGTCTGTGATATTTTCTCATCTTGATGACAAAGGTGCTGATTATTATGGACTGGATGTAGGCGGTGTGTTTCTTCTTTTGTCCAAAATGAAGAACACAGTTCATAGTCACAGACTTCCATTATAATCTGGTTTTGCACAAGTAACACCACAATGTGATGGTGTCGCAAAAATCCGCCACGGCGCATGGTCCGAGTCTGCGCGGGGGCCGTTTAGATCCGGTGTTGGTAATTTTGCAAACACGCGGAAGCCTCTGCGTTTCAAAGCGACGCCTCTGATTCCCTTTAATTCATTCACTCGCCGCCATTTTCACATTTCGCAATCCCGTTCGCTCCCGGCTGTTTTATTGGATTTTGACTGATTTTGCAAGGCCCACAGAATATTGTGTTCTACGGCTATAAAAGCATGGAACCTATCAAAAGAAAGATTAAAGTCTCTTCTTTCATCAGAAAAAAAAGTATGTTTCTATCTGTTTCTGTTTTGCAGCAATTAGCATTAGAAGAGAGCTAAGTTTCATCAGTTTTCACAAATCTAAAAAATTAAAATTAAAATTGTAAGTAATTTTGCTATTTTTCAACATGGCCCTGGTTGATCTCATTTGCTCTGCTGCCACCTGCTGGCCGTTTGTGTAATAACTACCATTTCTGCAACCGTTCTTTGCAGTTGAGAGGCTGCATCAAAGCCTTCTGTATGCTCTAGTTAAAACAAAAAAAAAAACTCATAAATACGTCTTTGGGAAACTTAAAACAAACAAACAAAAAAACGTATTTGCACGTTATTGGGAGCAAATGAGTTCAATGTAGCGCACGTATAATGCATGGGGACGTCTCTGTGCAGAAGGGCACAGCGATCCATGCGTCTTTCCTCGTTTTGATAATTGCAAAATATTTTCCACACATGAAAAAAAAAAAAAATCTAATTGCTCCTTTTATTAGCATAATGGGTCCTGTATTCACCACCTCCATACAAGGAATTCCTTTTCTCCATGAAAAATATTACCATGGTAACTGAACTTGATGTCTCCTGATGCTTCTGCAAGCTTTGTTGCTGTGGTGATTCTATTGCAGAAATTACAACGTTCTTACAACAAAAAATGACAACAATTATACTTTAACAATGCATTCGAAACGCACGCAACAACCTGAATCTTCTGCATCGACGGATTTCATGAGGTTTAACTTCATTTTAATACACAATTCAGCGAGGGTGAACAAACGGCGCGATGGTGAAAAGAGTTTGAGCGCATGTTATCGAGTTTCTGGATCTGTGTAATGACAATGACCCGCATTGGCCGTCATTGTGTGACAGAGCCTCATCTTCCGGCTGCCGCTCAATAGTGAATACTAATGTCATAATTATCGTAACCCGGCAACAGGAAGTGGGCTGCCCTGATGGGGAGCGGAGAGAGAGGCAAACCAAGCCGTAACCATCACTCAGACGCGGAAGCGACTCTCGCACTCAGACCTTACAAAAGGACTGAAGAGGATGGCGAGTGTGCGCGCGCGACGCATGGATCAGATTAGGGCGAATTTGGCGAAAAGTTTCCGCCGATGTTGACGTTACATTTGACTGGTCTTGATTTGTTGAATGAAATGAAAACTTTAACAGTATTTTTAAACTTACAAATAAGTTGCTAAAAAGTAGGGCGTGCAAAATGATTCACCCCCTTTTCTCTCAGTGCAGCCAAATGAGTCCAGAAGTTCCCTCATGATTTCAGAATCTCCCAATGTTGATCTAAATGACTTGATGATGATAAATGACCCAAGTCATGACAGTACACATAACCCTTGCACGACCCTAGTCATGACAGTAAACATAACCCTTGCACAACCCTAGTCATGACAGTAAACATAACCCTTGCACGACCCTAGTCATGACAGTAAACATAAGCCTTGCATGACCCTAGTCATGACAGTAAACATAACCCTTGCATGACCCTAGGCATGACAGTAAACATAACCCTTGCATGACCCGAGGCATGACAGTAAACATAACCCTTGCATGACCCTAGTCATGACAGTAAACATAACCCTTGCACGACCCTAGTCATGACAGTAAACATAACCCTTGCACGACCCTAGTCATGACAGTAAACATAACCCTTGCACAACCCTAGTCATGACAGTAAACATAACCCTTGCACAACCCTAGTCATGACAGTAAACATAACCCTTGCACGACCCTAGTCATGACAGTAAACATAAGCCTTGCATGACCCTAGTCATGACAGTAAACATAACCCTTGCATGACCCTAGGCATGACAGTAAACATAACCCTTGCATGACAGTAAACATAAGCCTTGCATGACCCTAGTCATGACAGTAAACATAACCCTTGCATGACCCTAGGCATGACAGTAAACATAACCCTTGCATGACCCTAGGCATGACAAATACATTAAGCTTTTATCATTTAGGACCAACATTTTCAAAATGAGGGGAAAACCCCACATTAAGAAATAATTCTTTTACATTTTTACAAACTTTATTGACCATCAATTGCAAAGGGGGTCCTGCACCCAGCGCCACCCACCCCTGGCACGTCCCTGTTTGCTTTGCTCTTGTTTTGTGACCTTATTCTTTACTGCACAACCGATATTTATGTTTATGTACAGCACTTTGTATGCAGCACTGCCTGTTCTTAAAGCGCTTTATAAATAAAGTTGCGTTGAGTTGTAGCAGCTTTTTACAGCCTTCTGCTAACCCAATGATGACTGACATTATAATTACAGGCAAGATGTTCAGCCTCAATAGCGTTTTTGTTTGCAGTAACATGTTAGTGAATAAACATTTCGACTCGTTGAAAGAGCTGTCAGAGGGAAGTTTACGAGCTGTCACGTTCTACGCTACCAACGCACTTGGGGCTTAAATTTAGCTTTCATTTAAGAGCTGAATGACATGTCACTTTATTATTTATTTTTGTTACTCATTGTGGTAGTATGATTCATTCATGAAACTCAACGGATGCAGAATAACTTGAAATGTGTTTCTTAGTTTATCACATAAAAATGAGTCTTTCCCTTTTCTTCACTCGATGTGCTGAATTTTAATGTTATTATTATTATTATTATTATATTTTATTTTTATTTTTTTTTACCAAAAAGCTACCTGTAGGAATCCTGGCTCAGATGTCATTGTGCTAGCAGCAGTACTTTATTTGACTTGACGTATTTATTGTAAACAACTATTATTACCATTTGAATGATAACTGCTAACTAGGAATAATAATTAAAAAAAAAAAAAAAAAAAACCAGCGGAAATTTTGAATGGGACTGCCGACTATTGCAAGGTAGAAAGCCTCAAAAAATAAAATAAAATAAAATTTAAAAAAATGTGCTGAACAGGTTGAATTTTGATTCGACCGAGTAATGTAGAAATTGCATATATAAATGGAAATTAGATGTACACATGCTACTTATTTTATTTTGTGCTTTTATTTTAAAATTTTCCAAAAAAAAAAAAAAAAAAATAGGAATGGGATTAAAAGTTTAAAGTTGGAATGGTTTAACTGATCAAAAAAAAAAATGTATATGTAGAAAGGCATTTTTTATTTTGTGTGTTTATTTTGAAATTTGGAATTAGCTTAACAAATTTATGGTAGAAATTTGTGGTTAAAAACTCAAATTGAATTTTTTTTTTTTAATCTTGGTTTTTAATGTAGAAATTTGTGATTAAAAACTCAAATTGAAATTGTTTTTTTTTTTTTGTTTTTTTTTTTTTTAATCTTGGTTTTTAATGTAGAAATTTGTGGTTAAAAACCCAAAATTTTAATATGGTTTTTATCTTGGGGGAATTGTTATTCAAAAAAAAAAAAAAAAAAAAAGTATGAACAGCTCTTTCTTGCTCTTCATCATGACATCTTTGCACAGCTGTGATCTTTAAACCCACGGGAGTAGATTTAGAAAACTATTTTTATTTCACGACGATTGATGAGCATTTTTGGTGTCTGTCAAGATTTGCCAAGAGTTCCCGCCTCAAAGGCGCGTGCATGTCCATCGCCTGCTGAGAACCCGATCCAAGGTCTGCAAGTGGCCATTAGGAGGTGAGCAGAAATAGCGCACATTGTTGCAGCACCCCCCACGCGGCACACGCGTCGCTAATGGTTCCTTTGCGGCGATGTGGCTCTCGGGGGTCGTCCTGCCCTTTTGAAGTAAGCTAATGAGCCACGGCAAGATGATGCAGGACGATGCGGATGCCATTACGAGGAAGAAAACGTTAACCACCCTCCTGTCTTCCTCCCTGTCATCATCGCTTCCATTTAAAGCACCGGCGGGAGGGATTTCTCTGGTCCAATTGACCTTGTCTGATTTCCACATGTTTCCTTCCTGTCTTGCAAGCAGAGGGCCCCCATTTATCAGGTTGAGTCACACTTATTTTCTCACAACCTTCATTCATTCATTCTTTTTGTTGAAATTGACGCACTGAGAAAATAGTTGAAAATGCATGCAAGTACTTTAGTTTGTTGAGTCATAAAAAACTTCCTGTTATACCAGACCAAGGATGTCTCACAAGTGCAAACCTTGGTACAGTACTGTGAATATCGGGGGTGTCCAAACGTTTTCATTTGAGGGCCACATACAGAAAATCCGAAGGACGTAAGGGCCACATAATATCATGAAGAGAAATTGTGTTTATTCCTAAAAATTGTACAAAACATTTATTTCTGCTTTTGCATATTTAAAAAAATGCTACAGTATATAAAGCTATTTATTTGTAATAGTTTTGGAATTTGTCATTTTAGTTAGTTTTTATTAGTTTCAGGGTGGTTCTGTTTTTATTAGTTTAGTTCTTTAAAAAATGCTTAGTTTTAGTTTAGTTTGTTAGTTTCAGTGTTAGTATTAGTTAAAAAAAAAAAGATGCATTACTTGTGCACAATATTTAAAAAACACCGTGGGAGTGACGTGATCTGAAGGTGCTTTTCTATTGGCTGTTGCTAGATGACGTCACTTCTGTATGACATACTTTCAAACCTCATTATTCCGGTTGATATCAAAATAAATCTACTAAAAATTACATTTCAAATCATCCCCAAAGGTTCATGCATTCAATTAATGACCAAAGACGAAAACGAAGGACATGTTTGTCCCAATGGCTGAAGAAATGGTAGTTATTACACAAACCGCCAGCAGGTGGCAGCAGAGTAAAGGAGATCAGCCGGGACCATGTTGGAAAAAAAAAGCTCATTACTCTAAATTCGAAATAGATTTGTGAAAATTGATTAAAATTAGTTATATTCTAATGCTAATTGCTGCAAAATGGAAACAGATAGAAACACTTTTTTTTTTCTTTCTGATGGAAGAAGAGACTTTAATCTTTCTTTTGATAGGTTCCGTGTTTTTATAGCAATCGAACACAATATTGTGTGGGCCTTGCAAAATCAGTCAAATTCCAGTAAAACAGCCGGTAGTGAAGGTGATTGATTATTGCTTCTGTGAAAATGGCAAACACAACATGCCAACTTGACAGAGTTGGGTTTGCAACTTTGCATTATATGCTGCGCCACTCAGTTGTGAACTTGTGATGACATACTGCCACCTAGTGGCTCATAAGGATTTGTCACTCAAGTTAATGTATTTGTTCTTAAAATCCGCGCCTTCTTTTTGTGTACATTTTGAATCCACCAAGCAAACGTTTTTTTTGTTTTTTTGTTTTTTTTAATTATTATAATTTTTTTTTTATTATTATTTTCCAGCCGGCTACTACATACATGCACACTAGTCTCAACAACTCCATAACCAAAAAAAACAAAAACAAAAATAAAATATCATGTGAGTTACAGTAAAAGAAAACAAAAACAATCAAAAAACTTTTTTTTTTTTTGCTATTTTTTTCCCATTTGAATAAGACTGCATTGTGTCTATGCAACATAAGATTTCTTCTTGTCTATGTCTTAAAAACAAAAAAAAACAAAGCTTGATTATTTCTGCTCATTTGTTAATCTAAAATCCACAAAAAAAGTGTGCAAGTGTATTGAGTAAGGTGCGAAAATTTGCAGGTAATGCGATGTGCCTGATAATGCCACAAGCATACAAATCTTTGCAGGGTGGCATAACAGTTACAAGCAGATTTTGACAGCTTCAAGACGGGTATAACGAAGTGACATCACAGTGAAATATGTCACTGTGGGCATTGCATCACCCTCTCAGCGAGAGGTCTCTGTTGGAAAAGCGCTCAAGCACTTACACGGCTGTGTAACCTAGCAATTATGCTTCCTGATGTAATTCGTTACCACTACGAAACACATTCACATAGCAGATGCAGACGCAGGAAAAATAGCTCGAATTGGGTGTTGAGCTTGGCCTTTTTTTGCTTACGGGCTTGCTCACTTTTGTTGCCAGCACTTTTTACAACAATGGTTGTGTGCTGAATTGTGAGAGTAAATTTAGACTGTAATACAAGTAATTTACTAATTGACATAGTAGCAGAATCAATCATTTTTTTCCCATTGGGCATGGGCCTGTAATATAATAATAATGAACTTTTTATAGAATATTTTATAAGATCTGACAGAAATATTGCTGTGGCGAGGTTTTAAAATTACATTTAAAAAAATAAAATAAAATAATATATGTATTTATATATCATTTTCCTGCCTTCCCCAAAATCACAAACTAGACAATCAATATATCATCCTTGCCTGACTTTATTTATGCACGTTTCACATTTAAACAAAGTTACAGAGAGTAAATGGTTATCAAAAAATAGAAAAATAAAGCAAGAATATTAGCGGGGGGTCAGTGGCAGTTCGTATCATGAACACTGGAGGGCGCTATTGTACCTTAAGTTCACGTTCTCGTAGCAGACGAGTAAGAATACAGCTGGGCTCGGCCGGGTAGGAGTAAACACGAAAGGTAAACACGATTTATCCTTATTTTACATCTAGCCACCCATTTTGTTATCATTTCATTTAGCTTTTGAGACGCGTCTGGTAAGTTTTCCCACCGTTGCTTAACGCGATCGAACCCACCAAGACGCTTAAAATGTGGCGGGGCTAATGTTAGCTCAGCTGGTTGCGTCAACAGTCCACCGAAGTCCCCAACCAGGGCAATTGTTGAATTATTACGATGGATTGACCGGATTCGGAACACACCGAGGTGCTTTTTTTTTTTTTTTTTTACCACACTGTCACAATGGAATGTTATGAAATGTCGAAGTCTTTCAGCATGCTAACGACCGCTGTGCGTAAAACGAGCCCCTCGCTTCAAAAAATATTGTCATCTTCTTCATACAGCCGAGAGATGAACTGGACGTAACGTCTGGTGTTTTCCTCGCACGTTCTGCCATTTCAAGACAAATGTTTGAGAATGATGTCTCAAGGCGTAATGGACGGTCCGGTGACACTCGTCATCAGGGCGCCTAACCAGAAATATGACGACCAGACGATCAATTGCTGCCAGAACTGGACTGTGGAGAAACTCAAAGCCCATTTGTCAGATGTGTACCCGAGCAAACCGGTGAGTGAGTTCACGTCAACTCTGACACACCGGTCGTAATATGTTGCAATATGCTTTTTTTTTCTTTTCTTTTTTTTTTTAAGATTTGTAAAAACAAATCTAAAAGCGATCATTCATGGTCATGAGGTCAAGCAAGGTCATGAGGTCAAGCAAGTATGTACGCGCTATTTTGGTGCAGTTTAAATCCTCGAGTCGAGTGAAGAGATTAGATTGTTAGTGGTGTGGTTGACCTTCCGGAACGCGCTTCTCCATTGAGATTTACAAGGCAACGTGATACTAGACACGATGCGACTCTAATGAGGAAGAGAAGTACAGAAAATGGATGCCTCGCCTCTGAGTGAGCTGGGTGAGATAGTTTGCAGCTCACCCGTGACTAATGCGGACAAGCGGTGTAGAAAAAGCATGGATGGATGGCATTCACATACAAAAAAAAAAAAAAAAAGGCTTCTTTTTTTCAACTTTAAATTCAGCTGTCAAACCGAGAAAAGAATATTTATATAGTTGGAACAAGAAAAGCGAAAACTGGTTAATTCCTCTGACCTCTTTCTAATTTTCTTTTCTTTCTTTTTCTCTTTTTAGAGCTCCAAAGACCAGAGACTGGTGTACTCTGGCAAGCTACTTTTGGATCACTTTACTTTAAAAGATGTGCTTCGAAAGGTACAGTTAACTTTCCTACTCCCCTTAAATCCAGCCTTCTATTTTTTTTTTTTTTTTTTTACAGTGGAACCTTAAAGCAAACCAAAAATATAATACATGACTGGGATAAAGTTTACCACTGCACTCTGTTATCGTCTAATCAGGAAGGTGTAACGGATGGCTGATATATATTTTGTTTACGTACACGGTCATACAAATGTATTTATGTCAACACCTTAACGTAATGGAAACTTTTAAAACACCCTATTTGATAACAAGTGTCGAAGTTAGCCAGATGTGGGCTAGCTAGCTAGCTAGCAAATAGCAATAGCTGCACGGTATAGATCAAAATATCTTTATTTTATACATTTATTATGTATATTAGATTTATTTCCACCTGTATTTCAAAATGATAGTCAAGAAAAAAAAAAAAGCCCAATTTTCAGTTCACTGGCTTTGTTCATAACTTTTCAGAAAATCTGAAAATAAAATGTTCATCATTATTTTCCAAAGTTGATTTGTTGCATCTGTGGTCATAAAATAAATTCAACTTAGTCAAGTAGAAGTGGAACAATTAATTGATTGATAGTAAAAGTATATATATTTTTTTAATAGATTAATCATCGCAAGAGTAAATATTCACAGATTTCTGTAGTCTGAAAGTCTGATTATCTTTGTGGTTTTTCAAAATAAGACATTTGCAAACAGTGATCAACATTTTTTGGGCCAACTTGCTGACATGTGACGGACCAAACCAATAACTGAATCATATCAAAAATAACGAGTAGTTAATGTTTCTGAAAAGACTGAACGAGTTGTAACGGTTTTTCCAGCAAGACGAGTATCACATGCTCCATCTGGTCTGCCCCTCGCCGACGCCTCCCAGCTCCCCGAGCCCCGCCCGCAAGCCCCGCGAGAGCCCGACTGAACCCGCGGTGAGGCCAAGCGCGACTCCTCTTTCTCATATTTCATCATCGGCGACAGCGAGTTTCGTCATCCGCCTTCGCGTCCCCCCCGAGAGGCGCTCGGATCAAAGCCCCGTTGAACCGTAATTGGACGTTCTGGTTGGCAGGTCACGCAAACCGCCGGTCCTTCCTTACTTCCTGGTCAACACAGCCAATCAGAGGAGAGCAGAGACCGACTCAGACAACGAGCCTTCTCGTACGAGCAGCTGCAGCAACAATTCCTGCACAGGTCATTTCTGCAGATTTGGTTTGATAAAGTGTTCCCTCATTTATCGTGGGTGTTACGTTCCAAAAACTACCCGCGAAAATGCAATTAATTGAAAAACAAAGCATTATATCTTTTTTTTTTTATTATGTTTTTTTTCATTTTGGTATGATTTTTACTTTATGATAAATGCTTTTTCATTCATCATATGTTCTTTTTTTCTATTTATATTCATTTTTTTTCCATTAAAAGTATGTTTTCTGTTTATTTACTTATTATACAGCACCAAGGTTATTTTAGTTAACTAAAACTAACAGAAGAACTAAAACTAAAATAAAAAAAAAAAACAATTTTGTTAACAAAATAAAATAAAAACGAAAAAGCTTAAAAAAAAAAACTAACTAAAAAAAACATTTTAAGTTTACAAAACTAACTAAAACTATAACTAGCAAAAATATCCTTTGTTTTCGTCTTTGGTAATTAATTTAATGCATGAGCCTTTGGGAATGATTTTCAATAATGTTTCAAGTAGATTTATTTTTTATATTAATCAGACTAAGGACGATAGAAAAATGTGTCACACAGAAGTGACGTCAACTAGCTGCAGCCAATAGAAAAGCACCAAAAGATGACGTCGCTCGCATGGTGGTTTTTGAATATTATAAAAAAAACTAAAAAAACAAAAACACTAAAACTATTATTAAAAAAACTAAAACTAATACCAAAACAGCATTTAATAAACAATTTAAACGAATAAAAACTAACAAAACCACCCTGAAACCTAATTAAAACTATTAAAATTATTTAAAAAAATAAATAAATAAAATAAAATGAAAAATTCCAAAACTAATAACCCTGTACAGCACAGTATGTATTTTTTCATTTAGTATGTTTTGGTATAATTTTTAGTTTATTATGAATGCTTTTTGTTTTTTTCATGAAAAGTATACGTTTTGTAATTGAATTATTATACAGCACGGAATATATTTTCTCTCTCCGGAATGCAATGTTATGGAACGACGGGACGGGCGCCGTTGGAACGGTCTGGTCGAGACGAATCCACGGATGCCCGTTATGTCCCCGGTCGGACGTACGGTTCGAGAGATACGGCCGCGCAAAGACCGAAAAAAAAAGCGTGTGTCAAGTTTTTCATGTACGAGCAGCCGAATGTTAACGTTGTGCTCTGGTTTGCAGCTGGAGTCATTTCTCTGCGATGTCCAGCCCTCCCGCAAACGTGACCGCCTACTACAACCCCACCACGCTCATGTGGTGGCAGCAGCTGTACGCCCGACAATACTACGCGCAATAGTAAGCCGCTTCTTATCACTCCTCACATTTGTTAAACGCCATCTTGAAAATCCTCCACTTGTCTTCCGTCATCCCCCATCGACAGTCACTTACTGGCGGCCTCCTCGCGACACCTCGCCGACGGCCCGCCCAGGACTCCGCCCCTCCCCCGGGCGGACCCCCCGAGCCAGCGTCCGCGGGCGGACCGCCGCGGCAACCCCGAAGTGGAAATGAACGCCCAAGGGGGGGAGGTCCTGAACGAGGAGGATCTCAACCGGGATTGGCTGGACTGGGTGTACACGTTTTCCCGGGCCGCCGTCTTGCTGAGCATCGTCTACTTCTACTCGTCCTTCAGTCGCTTTCTCATGGTGATGACGGCCATGTTGGTGCTTTACCTGTGAGTCGTCATCCTCACCTAGCAAAACCATTTGTGCTCTGTCCTCCATTTTTGAGCGGCCATTTTTGTTTGACTTCGGCGTCCCGGCGCTAACGGTTACGTCGCTTTCCTTGATCAGAATCAGATTTCTTGGCCAAGTATGTCAAACGCGCAAGAAATTTGTCATCACAGTCGCAACCCGTTCGAGAAACGCGAAAAATAACGACGACCAACAGGGGTAAGCCTGACGGTTCGCTAATTAGCGCCCCTGAGCTTATGACATGAAAAAGGGCCAATCTGGGGAGAAGATAAATATCCGATTTCATAAATATTTTATCAAAACAATAATACGTCAATCATGATTATTTGCTCCACCTTTTTCAATATCATCTTACTACAGTTTGCCGTTTTGGATCACAATTTGGTCATGTGGTACTGCTGCTGGGCTCGAAAAGGGGCGGGTCTATTTTTAGAGCTGTTGGCGACCCCCAAATTCCTGAAAAAAAATTACTTTTTGCTTTATCGCCTGTTTTTATTTAAATTAAAGTACGCAAATTTTTTATTGTTGGGGTAGAGCTGATGATTTTGAAAAATAATTTGAATATCCCATTGCGATTGCTATATGCTATTATTTTTGCATGGTCCTTCACGTTTTTAAAAATTATTTTTTTATTGCTTTTAAAACACAGGCAATAAATTAATATGAAATAAAAATGGGGAAAAAAAAAAGTTATTGGTTAGGCTTAAGCGAAAATAAAGGCAACTGAATCATGAATTAACATGAAGGACAGTTCATTGACTTCTATTAGTTAACTTATTAAACACTAGATGCTATATAAAATACATATTTACATATTCATTTAAATTTGTATGTTAATTATTTTTTTTAAATATATATTTATTTTAAAAAAAAGTATTTTTAATTATTTTTTTACATTTCATTTTTGTTTTCTTTAATTACAAATAAAATATATATATATATATATTTTTTTTTTTTTATTTTAATTAAAAAAAATAATAAAGCCTGATGCAGAGGTTATCTAATTAACCAATGGACTCTTGCAAGTCCAATCCGAATCCAATTGGGGACTTTATTTTTTTTTGACCAAGCGGTGCGTGCTATGCATCTTATTGCAATTTTCAAAATGTCATTTACAAGTGTCAAATGTTCATTTTTGTTTTATACAGTCACCAGGCCGGCTGGTTTCCCTTCAACCTGGAAAACGAACTGCAGCTTCCTGGAGAAAATCAGGAAGAGATGGAGGCCGAGCTACAAAACAATGACCTCCATGGAATGGTATGTGCGTGCGCGCGCACGCGCTCATCAGTCATGTTGTCAAGCACTTAACAGTTCTCGACCACATTGCAAGTGCATATCATCGTACAGAAAGACATTTTTTTTTTTTTTTTTTTATTAAACTAATCCCATGATGTGATGTCTTAACTGAATTCACTGAAAACTGTTATTTCATGTTAACTGATATTAGTGGCAGTAAATGAATGTATTGACGTTTCAACATTTAATTCAGTGATTCTCTCGCACACCACTAGAGGGAGCCCTGGTAGGGCCCCAGCCAAGAAATAACGTGAATAAACCACCAAACCACACATCATGATTCATGATCAGGGTTTCTGGATGATCAGCAAATCTAATTGAATGCAATTGAACTAATTTAATGTCCATATCATACTGCATATAGTACACTAGGGTACACACATATATACATACACATACTGTTTATATACTAGGGGGTGTCAGTTGATTACAATTTTTAATTGTAATTAATCATAGTATTTCCATAGTTCACTCATAACTAATCACACAGTATGTTCTAAATGTCATATTTTTCAAGCTTTTTATACTCTTAACATGAGTGGACAAATATGGCTTCCTAATACAAATTTGACTGTGTTTTCGTTCATTGATACATAATTTTATAGTAATTCATAACGTTATTTGAAGTTTAAAAGATACTAAACAGTGAAAGGAGTGTGGGGAAAAAAAAAGAATCACATATTTGTGTTGC
The DNA here is from genome assembly GCF_051991245.1 of Festucalex cinctus. Classification (NCBI taxonomy): domain Eukaryota; kingdom Metazoa; phylum Chordata; class Actinopteri; order Syngnathiformes; family Syngnathidae; genus Festucalex; species Festucalex cinctus. The sequence goes on from NC_135429.1 coordinate 1,337,128, forward strand.
GTTTTTGGCCACAATGTGGCATTAGTGTTTCATTTTGGACATTGGTGATGGTTTTTCATGTCAATTTAAGAGCAAATCCAGGCCATTTTGTTCCCTACAAATAAATGACATATTATTGCAAAATTGTATTATTATAGTGACTCCTTTGCACAAGGTATGCAAAATAAAGCGAGAACGTATTTCCATTTATAATGCATCTGGCCATTGAATGCTTTTTAATGCCACCATTTTAGCAAAATCCATTTCATGACTCGGAAATCTGGATGATTGTATTCAATTCATTAGTGTGATGTATGAAGAGGAATGTTTCCAAAACGGTTCCATCCTTACTCACCTTCCGCAGGAACACGTAGCAGACGACAGCTCGGACGACGACGACGACGACGGCGGGGAAAGCGGCGAGGAGGGCCCCGAGGACCCCAACCTCGCCACCCCCCAAACGGGCGTCCTGTCCTCCATGTGGTCCTTCGTCATCACCTTCTTCATGTCGCTCATTCCCGAGGGACCGCCCAACGCCGCCAACTGAGGGCCGAAAAGTCTCGAGCTGCTGCGTCCCGGTCTTCGTTTCAGCCGCCGGTGACTTGGGCTCGAGCGGCGATCCGCTCCGCTCGTTTTCATTCGGCGTCGTCGACTGGAGAATGGACGTTTGAATCAAAAGTTTGATTGTGGTGCCATGTTATAGCGTAGGCTGATCAACGCGTTGTCGCTAATGTATTAAAAAGGATCAGCGGACACGATGCTTAACACTAATATAACTACACATGGTAAAGCGATTACTTGTTTTTTGTTTTTGTTTTTTAAATTGTGCTGTGTCAATAGAGTGATGGTGGACGTGTCATGTTCTGTCAGGCTGGGTGGAAGAATTGATTGGAATATAAAAAGGGATGTTGTCAAACTGCTTGTTGCAACACAGTGCAGACTTTGTGGATAAAATGGCGGCTGCTGCTGTTGTTGTTGCATATTTAAAATGGAATACAGTAATAGGTAACTGATTGGTTTATCAATGTCTTGTACTGTGTGTGTCTCTTTTTTTTTCTTTTTTTTTTCCCTCCCTCAGAGCAACATGATCACAAATAATGAGAGATTCAAGATTGTCTTGGTCCTTCCTGGTGACATTTTGGAAGTAAAAAATAATAATTTACACAAACATTTGAGTGGTTGATGACAATGAATGTGTGAGCGACTTAATTTAAAATAATATCATCCACTTTGGTTTTGAGCTAGTTTTAACGCACTAGTGACACTGCCAACAAAATGTTCGGTATATTTGGTTTAAAAAACAAAACAAAACAACAAAACGCACTATAACCATATTGCAAGTGAGAATAATATTACCTTTAAGCGTCAACGTCCAACTGTTGAATAGTTAGCACTATTTATTATTGCACTTGTCCTCAAACAACGAATTTAACGGCAAAACATACAGCAGGTGTTTGAAAAGACCAATTATTTTCTGGTGGAATTATGCTGCATTCGAAGATGGTCGGAAATATCCGAATTCAAACGAGGAAGTGCGTCCGGGAACGCCCCCTTGAACTCGGAAATGCCACTCGCGAAGTCGGAAAAACACGACTTCGCCTGCTGACTACGATGTGACGTCACTCTGAATGGCAAAACACAATTAACTCGAGTATAAAACTAGATAGCTTTCTTCATTCATAAATATTCACCATAACTTCATGTAACGCAACGTACGTAACAGTCTCGCCGCTATATCCCCGCATGAAATTATACGGTAGATGGAATGCTTATGAAATAAGATTAAAACAATAAATGAAGCAAATTTGCAAAAAAAAGTTAAGTCTTCTGGAGGTCAAATTGAGTTTTGAGGACCAAAATAATAAATTTCTCACTATCGAACGCTTTGAGGGCGGAACTGGGAAGTTTCAATTGGGATATTTCCCACCATCCTCGAATGCAGCATTAGAATTGCAGTTTAAACAGCCGTCTTCATGCAATATTCACATTTTCACATTAGACCAAGGCAACACTTACCCAACTTTATGTGAGTTTTCCTTTAGAACTGGTGAGCAAATGTGATTTTGTGCGCCATTTGTTCAATAGGTCCGTTTGAACGCAGGTGTGCACCTGAACTGCCAAATGTGCCAATGTCGAGCAAACATTTATGACAGGTAAACTCGTTCCAATGCACTTGTAGGCTAAATGCTAACCCCCCCCCCCCCCCCCCTCCCATAATACCACGGGGTTTTAACGTGCGCATGCGCATGCAATTAAAGCATTTTGCAGAGTAGATTGGAAAATGAAGTAAACATTGTTTATTAGTATTTTTTTTTTTTTTTTTAATCGTTTTATTATGTCTGCCGTGCATGATTTCGGTTCGGTATCCCTCTCACACATCATGCCAAAAGGGGCTGTTCAAACATTTCGCCAGTCGACTCAGCTCAAACTAGAAATCAGTCATAGAGCGTCGCAATCCTGTTGACATAATGAGGAAATTATGTGAGCCAATTTGAACCAATCAGCTTTTTGCTCCACTATAAAAAGTCCTCGACTATGGAGGCCCAAAACTGCCAAAATTCAAAATAAATACATGCCTAATAAATAAATAAATGACTAAACGTGGAAAAAATATATATATAAAAAAAATATTTCGAAAATTAGATGTAAAAAAATAAATAGAAATAGAAATAAATCCGTTTTTATTTTCACTTTTAGTCATTTATTTATTTATTTATTCATTTCTTTATTTTAGTCATTTATCTTTTTATTTAGTCATTTATTTATTTACCGGTTGTAATTTATTTAGTTATTTATTATCAAGATATTTATTTGTCATATGGCCAGTTATGGCCGAATGTGGATTTTCTAGCTGGAAATCCATTGTCGCCTCAAAACTGAAATTCCCCATTCATTGTTCTTTTCCCGAAAATACCCATTCAACATGTCTTAACTTTCACTCTAAGACTTTAAACACCATATTTACAGCAATATATCAGAATTAGGGCTGAAAATGAATCAAATTCAAACATGGACATCAAAATCCTGTACAGTATGTATATTATATCTGATATTGTTTATTTGTAATGCAGTAATGAGTACACGGAATGAAGAGAGGAACGTGAGATGATTATATTTATTACGTTTATTGCTTTCCACCTTGACATACAGAAGTCAACATTCTTGCGAACAACAAGATACAGTTCATTTCACTTGAACGCACATTTGCTTTTGTTTCTGTCTTCTGGAGTTCTTTTTTGGTAGGCTCGTACAAATCGAGATTCGACAAAGTCTGTTTCCTATCAAACTCCAGTGAGCAGCGTTCGCTTCCAGTTTCGAAATGTTGTGGCAGGACCCGGCAAAAATTGGTTTTGCCGACGACATCCTCGCACGCGCGTAGAAACCATGAATTCACTTTGCAAATGGGAGATGATCTAAGTCCGGAACTTGCCGACTCGAATGCAGACGTGGCCCAACTAACTACTCGCCAGTTCACAAATGGTCCACTCTAAACCGACGTCCGTTTGGTGTAATGCCGTCGCGCGTATCTGCTCGCAACACTGAATTCACAAGTACACCACACTTGCACATAAAAGATCTCTGAACAAGGCACATAAAGTCACGAACGGCTACACACAGATAGAGCGACGATGAATTATTCCTTACCTGGATGTTAGCTAAGTGTCATACGGATCCATATTAGATATCATGGAACATTTATTGCTAAAACAGGACTGCACTTTGACAAAAAAATTAGAACAGCTTTGTAGAACAATATAAATGTCACATTTACAGTAGAAATATTTGCTTTGCATAAAATGTCACTAAAATACCATTTTTTGTCCACCACAATAAAGTAATAGAGACAGTATAAAAATAGGTGCAACTGGGGTCACTTTGATTTTTTTTACCCTCGAAAACAACAACAACAACAACAACATTTGGCTGGTGTTGTTTTTGTGTGCGAATGTGTGTTGTCGGCATCAAAACACAACTGCGACTAAAGTACAGTGGAACAATTTGCCATTGGGAGCCGACCTTCCGTTACTTGCTGAAAAGCAGTCCTACCTCATATAAAACTTGTGCTTGGGTGCCATCTTGGTGCCAAGGAAATTCGTTTAGCGCTGCGCCGCCATTTTGTGGTACCGACAGGTCATTCTAAAGCTTTTTTGGGGCAGGCTTGGTCCCTTATCCCGCTCGGAAAAGAAATACCAGCTTCAACGAGGTCTGTTCAGGGACATAGACAAAATCCTCAAAGTGACAACAGAATATTTAGTGTATTATTTCATTCAATTCAATTTTTTTATTTTATTTTATTTAGCACAATTTAAAAGCAGTGCAAGGAGGGAATGAAGCCGAAATGGCTTATGCAAGATTCCACTCCATACTCAGAAAAAAAAAAAATCTATCAAAACAAGAAGATAACTTTTCTTCTTCTTATTATTATTCATTATTTATTTAAAGCTGCTCATTGCAGAAATCTAAATATGCGGGTATAAAAACAGTAAAGTTCCACTGTACTTAGGCAGATCCTTTTGATTATTATTACTGCTATTATTATTATTATTCTGTTTATCCATGATAGCGTCACAGTTAAGTAGAACATGATAATTAGCTGCGCAGGACCAAATGATGATTCATAAATACATATCACGGATTAAAACTGCTGTGGTCGTGAATACTGATGATGGAAATTTTGTGATCGCAGTCAGAAATCCTTACAAGATTCCTGAGAAATGGAATTGAAATTTCAGTCAATACAAATTGCAGGGAGAAGTTGCAACATTTAATAATAACAATAATAATAATAATAACAATAATAATTCATATTGGGTAAGAAATGACGCTGGCAAAGTGCTTACTGTACAGTACAGACTTCATATGGCCTCTGAAGTAATTTTTTTTTTACATAACATTACAAATTAAAAGATCACAGTAGATATACCTGCGTTCATATTTCATCTACATATACATATATATATATATATATATATATATATATATATATATATATATATATATATATATATATATATATATAAAAAGATATTTCTGATGACAACGATGAATGAAATGTAAGCAGCACTGTTCTCTTCCAAGAGAAAAATCCCAACAAGACGATTGCTTGACCTGCGACGATGTTGACTTATGGATCATTATTTCCTCTTTTGCTTTTTTTTTTGGACACACCAGTTATGAGACATGATCCATTTTTGATGGATATTTCCTGAATGGCCGCCACTCGAATAGCGCTGGTGTCGTCGTCTTAATATCACCTTCAAAACACAAAACAGTTGGGCCAGAAGGAAAACAATTATGGATCAAAAATGGACCGATCCACTTTATGGCTCAATTTGACCCAAATTTCTGTGTATACAAAACGACCCATATTTTTTGACCCCAAGTAAAGGATCTGACTAATATTTATGAGTTGTCTTGACTCAAAGTCGGGTCAAATCGACCCAGGTAGATTTATGACCCAACTGTTTTTAGAGTGTGGAGACGGATTCAAACGGTAATGAGAATAAAAGTGAAATTAAAACAATAACACTCAGTCAAAGATCCCCCACCAGTGAGGCCCGTTCCTTTGGCATCAGAGGTGCAAATGGTTATTTAAAAAAAAAAAAAAAAAAAAAAAAAAAAAAAAAAAAAAAAAAAAAAAAAGTCACCTCGTGGCACGTGGCCATGGCGACGTGGCGACCCGCTCCAGCTCACCTGCTGTGCGCTGAAGATAAGTTGGCAGGTGAAGCCGCACGTGTCGTCGTGTGACGTGGGAGGAGTCGTCATCACAAGAAGGTCTCCGTGGTGGAACTTTCTCCCGGCGTGTCCGGGCTGACGTCCACCCGAACGCACGCCGCCATCTCCCGGCTGTTAACACGGAGGCAAAGTGCTTGAATTGTCAACCGACATAGCATTTCGCATTTGAGAAAACAATAACACAATAGATTGACGAGCGATGAAATTTGTTATAAATACTTCTCAGTGAGAATTTATTTGATTTTCACTGAATACATGAACTGGTTTTTTAGTGGATCTATCTAAAAATAATAATAATAATAATATTTAACATGTATTTTGATTTTTTTAGATAAAAATATTCTTACTCTTTAAGTGATTTAAGGATTAGCTTTAAAAAAAAAAAAAAAAAAAGAGTAAATATTAAAAAAATATTTCCACATTTTTATGTTGTCAGAAATGTCATGATGAAAGGTTGATACAGTTTTAAAAATGTCCAAATAGTGACCACACAATGTCCAAAAAAGAAGAGAAAAAAAAAAGCAGAAAATTACCAAAAAATATCTATGAAATTGACAAAAAAAAAAAAAAAAAAAAAAAAAAAAAAAAGGCAGACAATTGAATAAAAGAGGCAGAAAAAAACATTCAAAAAGCAACCATAAAATGTCTAAAAACAAAAGAAGAAAGGCAGAAAATTACCTGAAAATGTTTTTGGAATTGCCAGAAAAAAAAAAAACAGTCAGAAAAAAAAAAGAAAAAAAAAAGAAAGAACTCTTAGAAGAAAATTACCTTAAAATGTTTTTGGAATTGCCAGCAAAAAAACCTCAGAAAAACGATTAAATAATAAATAAATAAATAAATAAATACATAAATAAATAAATAAAGCAGAAAAGACAACATTATAAAAAAAACAAAAGAAGAAATCCAGAAAATTACCATAAAATGTCCGCAAATTGCACAAAAGTCAGAACAAATATAAAAAAAATAGCCAGAAAATATCCCAAAAGGGAAGAGAGGCAGAAAATTAACATAATTCCATAAAATTGCAGAGAATGTCAGAAATTTCACAGAATGGAAAGTAAGAAAGGTAGATAGTTTAAAAAAAAAACTTTTAGACTCGTGACATCACACATGACATAATATTGTCAAGAAACGTCGACTTCCTCTTTAAGGTTTTATCATGGAGACAGTTTGACCCAATTTGCACTCTTTCAACCAGCCCTCCCTCCCTTAAAAGTTTCAAGTTCCTGATGAACGTCTCCACCATGTGACACCTTCACTTGCTGAAAAAAAAAAAAGGAGTCGGACTGTCCTAAGTCTATCAGGGTGAAGCTAATTGGGAGTGGGAGCTCTACGACAACTTGGGGCCTTTGCATAGCTACCTTCCACCGTGTTGGCCATGCGAGTCTCCGCTCAAGTTCACCGCTCTCCACGCTGCACTTTTGACCATTTCATCAGAGATATTTATAACCATGGGGTCAGACTCAGAACTACGTGCCGACATGCAAAGACGCAAACACCAAGACAGAGAAAAACAAGCAGGCGGAGTGAAACATCAGAGTGACACAAAGACACAGAACAGCAATGGATGAATAGACACACATGGTTAATTTGATTTTTTTTTTTAACATAAAAAACAGGTCGAAATAATAGCGAAGGAGGTGAAATAAAAAAAAAAAAAAAAAAAGCAAGATGGTTTCATTATAATGAAGCGACTCACCTCCTTGAGTGGGTCTTTTCTGGGATGTTGAGCAGGTTGGAGGCCTCGTAGCTGACCGGCAGTCCAAGGTCCTCTTCGTCCTGTAATCGGGACTCCGCTTCCTGGGAAAAAAAAAAAAAAAGTATCCTCTCTTTAGTTTTTCCTCTGGTCTCTTGAGACCTCCCTAATCTGTTGGAATTTAGAGGGTTTCCGGGGTTGGTGTAAGATTCCGGATTTGTAACCATGTGGGTGGCGGGGGGGTGTTTTAGTTGGTGCTGGATTTCACTTTGATTCATCTTTCTTTTCTTTAACCTTTCCTCTGGTCTCCTGACCTTCTGAACTTTACAACTCTGGCGAGACTGTGAAGTATCCGGTTAAGGTGAAGGGTAATAGGATTTTTATTAGCTTTAACTAAGGAGCACAAATTCACACGCACAAAAAAAAAAAAAAAAAAAAAAAAAAAACTAAAAAATTCTGAGTTCTTTCTCTAAAAAAAAAAAGAAAAACTGAATAATCGATATTGAACCATTTTTCTTTTCAAACCCGATATCAATTCATAAAACCATGAATCAATTATTTTGCATATTCCCCCCCCCCTTATAAATTCTTAAGAAAATATAATTTTAAAGGCAGTTTTTTTGTATTTTACAGTTTGTTTGTTTTTTTTTAACTGCAGTGTCATGAAACAAGTTAAAGGACAGAATAACCAGAATAACAAACGTCAAACACTTGCTCGGCGCTAATGCTACACAAGCAAAAATGGTCCAGTCACAGCGTCAGAAAGTTCGGTTTTAAGGGGAAAATAATCGATTAGAGGCCAATAATCGGCCAATTATAAATCGGTGGCCGATTCATCGTCGGGCCCTACTAATTCTAATGAATGTAAATGATTTGAACTGAATTTAAATTGCAATTCCTTTGACGAAAAAAAAAATCCAGAAAATACAATTCAATTTGCTATTTTTCCTTCAAGAGAACACGTGGACAAATGTGAACAAAATAAGTACCAGCTTTGCACGCGCTTTCTTTTTCTTGTCGTCTTCTTTTTTCTTCTTGCTTTCTGGCATCAAGTCGTCGAGCCAGCTTAACTCTCGCTTACTGAAGAAGAAGTCGAGAAGCTTTCGGATGAAGACCAGTGCGAGAACCTGGAAAGAATTATTATTATTTTTTTTAAATTCTTGTATATCTGTATAACTTAAACTTGAGTTCAAGCGTGACTTTCCTACCATCATAGGGAAGACGACTGCAGCAGCAGAGGCCTTGATGACCCAGAGTAGCACCAGGCAGGTGAGCTGGACCAAGGTGAAGATGTGCACTTTCCACAACGGCACGTAGCGCAAGTAAATGAGATCAGGCTGGTGCTTCGCGGGCATGCCAAACAGCCTGATCCTGTCAAAGAACTGCGGACGGAATAAAAGGAGCCAATCAGAAAAGCACTCGGAAAGGTTTTCCGATTCCAAAACGTACGTACTTGGATGCCTTTGAGAGAGGAGACCCCCATGTAGAGGAAGACCCCATACAGCACTGGCATAGGAATGAACTATAAAAAGTAGACGTTATCAAACGTTGCACAAAAGAGACGGGACGGTTGCTCTCGCCTCACCTTGAGCGCCGACGTCATGAAAACGGAACAGCCCATGAGGACGAAGATCATGAAGCCGGTGACCCGCTGCTCCCGGATGCCGAGGAACTTGGGCTGCTCTCCGGGAGCGGAGCAGCCGGACTCCACCTTCAGGCTGTTGACGTGCGAAATGGAGAGGACGGTGGCCGCCACGAACCAAGGCAGGCCCATAATGGAGCACACGCCGAGCATGACGGACACCACCAGCAAGTCCAAGTGGTAGCCGCAGCCTTTCTGTAAGGTTGGGCAAGGAGGCAAATACAGAACAATTATTCCGTATAACATTCAATGTGATTAAAGTGTGTGGGAGGAGCATTTTAAGGCTACAATTACATAACTTTTTAACTTTTCATTCCCTTATTATGCCATATTTTCTACACATTTTAAGCTTGCATTTTTTTTTTTTTTATCCTGTTCGCTCCCGGCTGTTTTACTGGATTTTGACAGATTTTGCACGGCCCACACAATATTGTGTTCTCTTGCTATAAAAACATGTAACCTACCAAAAGAAAGATTAAAGTATCTTCTTTCATCGGGAATAAAAAGTATATTTCTATCTGTTTCCGTTTTGCAACAATTAGCATTAAAATATTGCTAAGTTTCATCATGATTCACAAATCTATTTAGAATTCTAATTGAGCTTTTTTTCAACATGGCCGTGGTTGATCTCTTTTGCTCTGCTGCCACCTGCTGGCCGTTTGTGTAATAACTACCATTCCTGCAACCGTTCTTTGCTGTTGAGAGGCTGAATCAAAGCCTTCTGTATGCTATAGCTAAACAATAACAAAAGAAAACGCGTAAATACGTCTTTGGGACACTTAAAACATTTTTTTTTTAAACACAAAAAACAAAAAACAAAAAAACAAAAACGTATTTACAATTTATATGTATTTATCAAATGTTATGTTTGCCATTCATGAAATGTTGACTCCATGAAAATGTTCCATTGCAGCGGCAGATTCTCCATGCACATTTTAACAGCGTACGCTAGGTAACATTTCACTTGAGGTATTCAACTGTATTGACTAAATTTGAATCCAGATTCAATCTAATTAGTCTTGAGCAAAATCCTCTCCAAGATGGTAACTGTCCACCTTCCAGGTCCAGACCCCCTGGTGTGAAGCTAGGCCGCAGCCCCTCCCCACCAATATAAAAGCAGACCTCCTGTCTCGCTCTGTGTCTTTTTGGCTCCGCTCTCTTTTGTGTTGACGAACTCTGCTCCCTCTCCTGAACTCAACCTTCTTGAAACGGGCTTGGCGAGTCTCCATCCAGGGGACCTGCATTCTCGGACCAAACACCCGACCATCTGTAAGTGCAACTTTGCAGGCATTTAGCCGGATTGTGCAAATTGGTGCAAACTAGCTCGAGTGTGGGTCCGTCCCATGTTGGTTTATCCGCTGTATAAAAGCAGTGTATTTGAAGTGATAAATAAATGTCCAACGACGAGTTATTGAGAATGGAATAAATTTGTCGACCATGTGAATGTTACACACGCAAAAAAGTGGAAGGTAACAATCACAATTTTTCAGGCCTGGGAATGTTTTTTTCTAACTCGTCATCAATTCTGATTGGGTTAAAAATACATTCCAAATCTCACGTGGCACAATCAGTTTAGCTACCTGATTACGTTCCAAGCCTTTAGGCTGAGGAAATAGTCTCGTGCACGAAATTCTGCATTAAGACATTCATTCATTTGAGTCACAGCACACTTCAAGAGGTGTGAAGAGACTCCCTTTTGTTTTGAGTTAGCGTAGACCACATGGTGCTAAAAGTGCTAGCCTTTTGTGTTACAGCACATGTGTTAAGAACCGCCATCTTTGTAGGCGTATCCTTAAACTCAACTGGGATTCAGGTAAGCACCCCTGAAACCAGTCGACCAATAAAGGAATTTGAGGGGCGGGCCCACAAGCCAGACTCCCAAGTCGCTCCTCATTTGAGTGGCCTCCAAGAGGATCACATCCCAGCATGTACCCCCCCCCCCCCCACTGAGAACCCACTCTCTGCCAAATTGTACCACTGAACCACTCGTAATACAGTTCGCTTAAATTGATGTAATTCGATTTCTATCTGATTAACACTAAAGTTTGCTGTTTGCTTCATATTCACATTGCTACAGGGCCAGTTGCCAAACTAGAGCCAGTCGAGTTGCCGCCTGCTTTCAAACAACTCACGTGTGGGGGACAAGCGGCCCCCTCCCCCAGTGAGACCACTGTCTGCCCTTTACTGTCTGTAAAAAGCACAGTGTGAATATGAACCGCACCAAATGAACAAGAATAAAAGTCCGCTTTCGAGCCGCACCAAACAAACGGACTAAAGGACTTTTCTGGTCTGAATATACCCGAACTTGAGCAATGATGGAAAGCAGACACGTAGCAGTTGAGACGGCACAAAGAATTGTGGTGAAGGAGGAATATCTGACCGACTCAGCGGCGAGCGATGAGGAGATGTCGGAGGCCGATTTTTCATCCAACGTGAAATCCGAGGATAAAAATGATGACTATGAGACACTGGAGAGTGAGGAGGAAGAGGATGATGAAGAGGCCGAGAAGGTTGATGAGGAGGAGGTTGCAGCACAAGCAATGGAGGAGCAATCGGAGGATCAGGCCGCCACGCATTGGCTTGCCAAAGACAAAAAAACGACGTGGTCGCCTACAAACGACATTTCTCGATACTTCAACCCGCCGCGCATCTTACCGCCCGGCCCAACGAGATACGCGACTTCCAGGATCAGCAGCCCCGAGACCGCCTTCAATCTGTTTTTTCCGGACTACATCGTCCAGCAGATTGTCACCATGACAAACTTGCAGGGACGGCGCGCCATCAGCGGCTGGAGGGACATCACAGCAGAGGAGCTGCGGGTTTACTTTGGGCTGCTGATCCTGGCAGGTGTGTACCGCTCTCGTCATGAGGCAACTGCGAGTCTGTGGGACAGAACAAAAGGGAGGTCGGTATTTTCTGACACAATGGCACACGGGCGGTTTGTTCACATCAACAGTGCGTTACGCTTTGACGACCAACTTTCCCGGCCACAGCGCCACCACAACAATGCATTGTCACCCATTAGTGACTTGTGGCACAAGTGGAACAGCCTCCACTCCAAATTTTTCAACCTGGGGAGGGACATCTGCGTAGATGAGCAGTTGGTCTCCTTCCGGGGCAGCTGCACTTTCACGCACTATATCCCGTCCAAACCTGAAAAGTGCGGGATTAAAATATGGACCCTGTGCGATGCTGCCACGTCATACGCGTGGAATATGGAAATTGAGACCGGCAAAGCTGCAGGAGCTGAAAAGGAGTGTAATCAAGGGATGCGTGTGGTGCTCGGACTCTGTCACCAGCTGGAGGGCCACACCGTCACAGTGGACAACTTTTTTACCTCCTTCCAGCTGGCAAAGGAACTAAGTAAAAAGAAAATGTCACTGGTGGGAACGGTGAGAAAAAACAAACCGGAGCTTCCTCCAGCGCTCATCAAAACCAAATCCCGACCAGTACTGTCAAGTCTTTTTGCCTTTTCCCCGGAGATGACACTTGTGTCGTACATGCCCAAAAAGGCCAAGAACGTTTTGATCCTGAGCACGAAGCACCGGCAACCGGAGGTGGACGATGGTCCCAAAAAAAAGCCAAAGATGATCTCGGACTACAATCAGTGTAAAAGGGCAGTAGATCACCTGGCCCAGGTAAGCACAGGTTTGTTTTTTTTGTCAAAACTTTCCATCAAAGTGAGCTTGCCATATGACATCATCTGATGTTTTTTTTTTTTTTGCAGGAATGTGGCACATATTCGTGCCACCGCCGAGCAGCACAATGGCCCAAGAGCATCTTTTATCATATGCTCGACATATCGTGCTTCAACGCGTACACGCTATTCATCCAGAAGGAACCTGAGTGGAATCGTAGAAAGCACTACAGGCGCCGCCTCTTTCTGGAGGAAGTGGCCATGTTGCTTATCAAACGTGATGCTGCAACGGGAGATCCGGAGGCGGCTGCAGAGGCTGCAGAGGCCCCAGTGGTGGCCACGCAAACGACGAAACGTGGGCAATGTGGCCTTTGTGTGAAACTAGTTCGGGCGTCAAACAAGTGCAACAAATGTGGCGTTTTCTTTTGCCAAAAGCATACCCAAAAACTATGCGTAAATTGTTAAAAAAAAAAAGTTCAATGGTTCTTGTTTGCTGTTTAGTTCAGTAGTTTTCTGTTTGTTGGTGTGGGTTTGAGTTATATAAATTCTGTTAATTCTAAATTCCTCTTGTTGTTGTGACTTGTTGACTTTTTTTCTGATACCACTGAATATTTTGAGTGGTCAAAAGTAAAAAAAAAAAAAAATATTCATAAATGACTGAGTTAGAGTTCCAACAAAATTTGATGTTAGGATTCATTAACATATTCAAGGCTCTAATGACATGATATCAAATATTCCAACTTGGATTTGTTTTTATATATTAGTTATTTTCGTTCATAGCACAATGTTGCTTTTATTGTCCATAGAGGGCATCCAAAATAAATAAATAAATAAAAACTATATATGTATGGATAGGTCTGATGCCATTGAACATTTTGAGTGGTTGGAAGTAAAAAAAAAAATATTCATAAATGACTGAGTTATCACAATTCTTGGGGGTGCCAGCGATTGGCTCGATTACTGCGAGAGGGGTAAACATTTTGAAATGTCAATTAATTAATTTTCACAGCCCTGTTTTCAACATCAAAATGTTATTCAGTCCTGGAGCTACTTTGGCGATCGCAGAGTGGTAGAGTCAACAAGAAGCGAAATTTCCCAAGGCGGTTCTAAACCTTAAATGCATCGTTTCCGTTTGACGTCATGCAGCTATCCAGAGTAGACGTTGTATACAAGTGCAAAAGTGTGCAGTTATGTTTTCCAACTCTGCAAATCCTGGCACTGACCTTGAGTTTGTGCTCTTTGCGGTTAATGATGACAGCTGTGATCTGTTGATCCATAAAGATGAGGATTGTGCACAGCAGGGCAGGAAGCGCCGCCACCAACAGCGTCCACCAGGGGTTCCCTCCTAATGGGTCCATCAGCCAGCCTCTGTTCTTTGAAGTCGGCTGTGCAGGGAAAAAAAGGCAGTAGTGTGCCAAATTTAGCTTGGACAGCCTGGATAAAAAAAGTGTTAAACTCCTACTCGGAAGAAGATGATTGCTTACAGTGAGCAATCTGAGCATCGATGCATTGAAAAAGATGCTTACCTCGAAGCGATCAGGGACGTTTAGCTTCGGGGAAGGGATGCCCATTAAGTAGTCCACCAAAACCATAATCATGATAGTTATAAACACAGCAAAGTCGCTGATGGTGGATCGTACCTATCACAAAAATAACAATCATTATCCATTTGGATTTATCTAATTCCCTATTGCTGCACACTTCCAATGACGTTAAAAAGAGAAACATTTCAAACAAAGCCAACTTTAGCCTACACACAACATCAAGTGAAGATGAACTGGTAGTGGGTGGCAGCATGAAACATTTGTGCTTTTGGGTCCATAGAATTCTCCTTGTACGGACTTGAATAAGTTAGACCATTTTTGCAATCACAATTTTAACTCATTTGCTCTCAAAAACGTATAACTGTGTTATATTTGACATGTTTTAAGTATCCCAAAGACTTATTTATACGTTTTTATTGTTTTGTTTTTATGCTAGAGCATACAGAACGCTTTGATGCAGCCTATCAACTCCAAAGAACCGTTGAAGAAATGGTAGTTATTACACAAACGGCCAGCAGGTGACAGCAGAGCAAAAGAGATCAACCACGGCCATGTTGAAAAAAAGCTCAATTTAGAATTCTAAATAGATTTGTGAATAATGATGAAACTTAGCTATTTTTTAATGCTAATTGTTGCAAAACGGAAACTGATAGAAATATACTTTCTATTCCCGATGAAAGAAAAGACTTTAATCTTTATTTTGGTAGGTTCCATGTTTTTATAGCAAGAGAACACAATATTGTGTGGGCCGTGCAAAATCAGTCAAAATCCAGTAAAACAGCCGGGAATGGAGGGGATTGCTTCAATGAAAATGACTGGGAGTGAATGCGTTAATATTAATATTGCTTTCAACTATAAAATGACTCCGTGTGACTAAAACCAACCTTGGTGGGGAAGTATCGCTCTGTTTTGAACTGCTTGAGGAAAGAGGACAAGAAAAAGGTGGTGAAGAAGAGGATGACGGACCAGAAGAGAACATCTGGGATGTAGGGTCCATGGTGACCGCAGGCTGTGCCCACAAACTCCCCGTTGAGCATTTTACACATCTGGAGAAAACAAAGTACATTGCTGTAAGTCTGTATAGTGACTGTAGTATTATTCGACGATGTTGCAGTTAATCGCTTCGACACCAGAGGTCACTGTGTGGCCGCCTCACCGAAACATTGAGGCTGCTCCAGGGTATGGAGTCTGGACTGTACCCCGTCTGGTTCCATTTTTGCAGGAGCGGAGCTGAGGCATTAGCTGGTTGAGCGCACTGACACCTGGGACAAGAAGAGAAGTTAAGAAAAAAAATAATATATCATTGTCAATTTTAAAAAACAGGGCTCAAACTTACCGGTGTAATTCTTACAAGCACGAAAAAAAGTTACGTTTTGTTTTCATTTGTTAGTTGGTTTGTGCATTAGCATCGAGATGGAGTAAAAGACCTGCATATCATTTCAATCATTGGCTACCTGCAATATAGTGACAGTATGAGTATCTTGAAAGTTCCACTGAACTTCTCCCAAACATCTCCAATAATATTTATCGTTAATTTTCAACCGTTCTTTGCCAAGAATTCTTTTTGTTGATATGCAGCCTACATTCTTTCCACTCTGTTGGAGTGCCGCTCTATTTACTTTTTAAACCACTGAGGATAAACTAACAATTGACAATAGCAAATGTGAATTTGTGAAGTGACAAAGAAGCTAAGAAGCAAAGTCTTTGGTAATGGAATGTGTGGAATTAATTATGCTATAACATCTAGTGCAGGGGTCAGCAACCTTTACAGTCAAAAGAGCCTTTTTTGGCCTTTTTAGGCCAAATAATTACACACAAATTTATGTGTAGCTACAAAATGTGAACATTGTGATGAAGGAAACAGCGTGTTATTGTTAATCTTATGTCCTGAGGACCCAAGAGCTAATAAGAGCTGCACTACAACACAAAAATATGCAGCTCCAATACTTTAACATTCATTTTCTTCTACCTTTCATCTGTGATTATTATTATTTTACTGGTGCTATATTTTTTAAATAAGTACTACTCTGAACAGTAACGTTTGTGCTCTCAGAGTGCTCATACAACACGTATCCATGCCATAACCATAATATACTACCTAAATGCAAATACTTACGAATACGACGTGAGGTTATCCAAGACGTTGTGGCTGTTGACAGGATAAGATTCTCCGAGGTGAAAGAGCTTCTCGAGGGCCTCGTAGATGAAGATGATGCAGATGAGCGCCGCAAAAGCTTCCTCTGTGAAGCGGGTGATGTAGCAGACCAGCGAGCTGGCATCCGTGGCAACCAGGACCAGACATAGGAAGGCCGTCCAAAGACCGATGCTTGTTCGCAATGACAAGTAGGACAGTCGGTAATCGCTGAAGTGGAAGAGGAGGGGGGGGAAAGGAGGGTTACAGATATAGTCCCACATATATATAAAACATCACTTGGAAAGGACTTCCACTTACACGCAGAACTTAAAGAGGATCTTCTCAAACACCAAAACCGGTCCTGTGCTTCCAAGAATAGTGAGGGGTTGTCCGGCAAAGAGAGAGTACGCCACTCCAGTCAAGGATGCGCCAAAAAGAGACTCGATGGCACTCTGCCGAGATAAAGAAGGAGTGAGTTGCTAGGGGAGGGAAGAAAGAAAAGAACCCCGCCGTAACAAAGTTTTGATTCAATTGAGAGTGCGTCAGAGTGTCGAAGATAAGCTGTCCAAATGTTTTCATCCTCCTGGCTTGTCCCTTGTCATGTCTCTATGCACTGTGCAGCGCCGTTTACTTTGGGCTGCTGCACACCGAGCGACTGAACTGAACAGAACAATAGTAGAGCAATTACATGCACCTCGGTGGTCTTTATCGGGAAACAATTTGAGGCTCCACAAAATTGAACAGTATTTTTATTAAACCATAAATATTAATATAGCAAGTGTCAAGGAAGTACTGTAATAACACAAAGAGAGGAAATGGACACAAAAATAAATAAAAGGAGGTAGAGTTTTGGCAGAAACACCCCACGGCGTCCATGCGTCTCTTTTTAGCCACCGGTAAATATGAATTTATAAATATTAGGGGCGTCAAAATTAGCTAATTTATAGTTCCTTTAACACCGCTATTTTATCTTTTTTTTTTTTTTAACATGCTATTAATGACTGGCCCTCGCTAGGAAAACCTGTACTGGGGGAATTCCAGTCGCAACGCAGCAGACACGTCCACGTCAAAATTTAGCAGTAATAAATTGAATAATAATGCATGCAATTTGTGTATATGAGTGGGGTCAACTTGTATTTTACAGTTTTTTAAAATTGTGCAGAATGTCACAAGTTACTTCATGTTAACGATTAGATCGCTTTTAATATGAAAAGAAAAACGCACTGAGCAGTCGCCAACGTCTAACAAATGCAATTATGCCATCTAGTGGCAGAAACATGACCTCAACACAACTCAATCACACTTGTTTTTTTAAAAGTACAGTACATCTTTTGAATTTTAACTCAATTTTATGAATTATGAAATTTCTCTTCCAATGACTAAAAGATGCAGCAATATTTTTATTAGTTTTACCCCATTTCCACTTATATTAAACAAGAGTATGAAAATGAGAAAAAATATTTTATTGTACATTTAGAACGGGTATAAAATTTGTGATTAATTGCGAGTTAAACTATTGAAGTCATGCGATTAATTACGGTTCAACATTTTTATCACCTGACACCCCAAATTAATATAAAGTGGGTAGGAATTCTTGAAAATGATTTAAAGGCTTTACAGGGTGAGATTGATGAAGACATTCAGAACCCTGACTTCATCTCATCAGTGAACATCATAATGGCTTGGTGTGTTAAAACTTTGTTCAAGTAATATAAACAAACATTCCTGTTCAGTGGACAAAACTTCAAACCGGACGAGTTAAAAAGTGAGTTCGTAGCACAATCCGTCACACTCACTATGTTGCCTTTGGTGGCCTCCCCGAGCAGACCCCCGAATGTAATAACAGGAGACATACAGGCACAGTAGAGGAAGAGAATGGAGGCGAGACACTGCAGGCTGAAGGAGTCTCTGATGTCGCTCCAGTAAAATGGGGCCTTCCGTTTGATGTCCAGTGTCAGACCACCGAATATCCTACCAAAGAAGAGAGGAAAAATGAATCGCTGGTGAAAGGAAAGGCTTAAACTGGATTTTTTTTTTCTTTTTTACAAGTACTGCAAATAACCTGATTTGCATATTCCTTTTTAAAATAAATGTCTCTTGCATCTACATTTCTGCTGCATCTGCCCTTATGCAGTTATCTAGTTCTCATGTGAAACATTCATTTATTTTATTTTCACCACACCTGCTGCCAGCCCTATTAAAAAAAAAACAACGTAATGCATCTTCCACACTGCTCCACTTTCTGCGAGCTTTCTTTACATGAAGCCAAACTCGCGTTTATGTGCTCTCAGGCAGCCACAGGCTTGCTCTTGCCATGCGCCTTTTATAGAAATGGTGGAAAAAAGGAGGGTGAACGTGTAAATAAATCGGCGCGCCAGTACGGCACTTGCCGTCCAGTTCTCTGCAGTTCTGGTCCCACTTGGTGGTCCTCTTCCTTTTCCAGTTCTCCCGCTGGGGATGCGGTGCCATTTGGATGGGAAGGCCTCTTCCTCTTTAGCTGCAAGATAGAATACATTCACATTCACAACCATATAGCAAAACAAAGACAAATACGATATCAGTCCTGGGAATATTAAAAGTCGACACACCCCTGTTCAATGACAGGTTTTTGTAGTATAAAAAGATTGATTAAGGCTGTGCAATTAATCAAAATTACAATTTCAATTATTACAGCCCACTATTACAAAATTGGCATAATCATAAACAAAATAAAATATTACTAATTATAAGTTAGATATGTGCACCTTTTTAATTTTTTTTTAAAATGACTAATTTCATAAATCTTGTTATAGTGTCGTAATATATGTTAAGCCTTTTCTTGTTTTGTACCAAAAAACAAATGATTGTCTTAATCGTAATTGCAATCATTGCCAAATTAATTGTGATTAATATTTCCTTCATAACCGAACAGCCCTAAACAAGATTATTTCAAATTGTATAGCATGGGCGTTTCAACTGAAAAATAATATTTTTTGAGAGTAGAAGTGAAAACGATGGTGTGAACACCCTCCACCCTATAACTGGGGGCGTGGCTGTGTTCAGAATTCACCAATCATATTCAAACTTCTTTTACATTTGAGTCAGTACACACCTGCCACTATTTCATTTAACAATCAATCAAATTTAAATCGACATCACAATGTAGTAGAATGCAATTTTCAGTTAAAATACACCAAATTATTTTTCATATAAATACACATTTTATTTTAAGGAGAGAAAGATTCAAATCTGATAGTTTATTTTGTATTAGAGATTCATTTATTGCTTGTGTTTGTCAAAAACAAAATACATGGGACGAGGACCTTGAATCAATAATCCCATATTAAATTGAAATTGGAATATTGAGGGGAAAAAACAAGGAATTACTCGTAGATTAATTTTCATCTGATTAATCTCAAATAAGGTTAATTAATTATTGGGAGCTTCCAAAGCATTACTGAGACCTCATTATGAGTCAGAAGGGACCAAAAAAAAAACAAAAAAAATCCAAGGTATTATGTATACCATAGAACACAGTGAAGGCACTGTTCCATGCCTCCTCCTCGCTACAACAACCACAGCCATCTGCGCACAGCGGTGTCTTTTTACACTTGCCTTTCAGACACAACATTTAAAGATACAAAAAGCAGCAACACTATTTGCTCAAGTTTAATAAATTACGTTGTACATGCTAAATTCATCTAGCACAACTATTTTGTAGTGCTTCATCAGAACCAAGAAGCAAACCAACCTGGGATGGGACATTTTTCGGCGGTTCAATCCGGATCGTGGGGTCCCACTCTCCAGGAGGGAGGACCGTCACCTGATCGAGGAACTCGTCGATGCCAGAGAGGAGATCAGTTCGGTCTTTGGCCTTGTACGCCACGTCATGGAAAATCTACACAACAGACGAAGGCAGTGAAGTGAATTGAAACGCATCTGAACACCGTTTTTGACACGTCAAACGAAATCTCCGTAACGCGATAAATCGTGATACTTTGTCTCCCGATCGATTATCGACATGCCGAAGCCAAGTTATAGATATTTGTAGTTAAAATGCAGCCGCTATAACGGCTCCATTGTTCATTACTTATTGGGCAATTACTTGGCGGGCCACTAGGGGGAGTGCCTCATAAGGGTGGCGGGGAAATGTACGGAAGTCTTCAGGCGAAGAAGACTCATGAGCTGACTCATGATGAAAAATGTGGACTACATCTTCAATTTTAATTTTAATACTCTCAAGTACTCACTATGAAGAAGACACCAGTTTTAATATTGTGTTTCAGTGCTGATACAAAACGAAACTATTCTCTCATCGATAAAACATCAGTTTATATTTTTGATTCGTTTTATCGTGAATTATCGTGGACTTATTACTTGACTAATATATCGATAATTGTGGTATCGTCATATCGTGAGATAATTGTTAGTGTAAACCTTGTATCGCGTATCATATCGTGAGGTACTCAGAGGTTCCCACCCCTACATCTAAATAAACCAAAAAAATATTTTTTGCTTTATATGGGAGAATATAAAATGAAAATGTATATCTGGCACCTCATCTGTCATCAGCGTGGCCATCGATCTGCCAATCTCATGGTACTGGGGACCCTTTCCATGAGGACCCAAAAGTAGGAACAGAAACCTTTAGAGAGAGACATTAATCGTGAAAAATATCAATGACAACACTTCAACGTTTCAATATATGCAAGGCAATAGTTTCTAAAGGTACCTTGTGGGCACCGGAACCTCGGTGAGGCCGGTGATAAGAACTGCAGGGGACAGTCGAACAAAGGCAATGATGGGTTTCTCCAAGAAATCGACTTCGCCCACCAAAACATTGGAAGCTTCAGCGCCGGGGGGAATCTTCTTCATGAAATTCATGTCCACCTAAAACCAAGAGTACAACCGAGTAAACCGATGGATAGAACACAGTTTCCGTTTCAATACTGTACGGTAAAGTATGAGGAATGGGAGGTTATGGGAATGTTAGGTAGAAGATAAGGTTGGATAGAATGTTAGCATCTCTAAGCTTAAAGAGGGAGTCAACCATAAACATTTCTTGATAATATGTTAAATGTGACCTCACCAGTCGAAACATGACATTCTGATTTGATATTACATTTGTGGAATAAGACTTATGAAGCAATCCATCTCAGGGGGCGGCCATTTTGCCACGTGCTGTCGACTGAAGATGATGCCACAGTTGCTCAGTGCTCAGGCAACGACCAATCACAGCTCACCTGTTTTTCTGAAGCTGAGCTGCGATTGGTTGTTATCTGAGACTTGCGCAACTGTGACGTCATCTTCAGTCGACGACAAGTGGCAAAATGGCCGCCCCCTGAGATGGATTAAAAACAGCTGGATTTTGCTGCTTAACTCACATTCCATTATCACAATAATAACCTGAATACCATATTTAGACCAGTGGGGTTGCATAGAACATATGACAAGATATTATTAAAAAAATATTGGATTTTTTTTTTTTTTTTTTTGGGTGGCTGACTTCCACGTTAAAATCAGAAGAAAAGAAAAGAAAAAAAAAAAAGTTGGGACAGTGTTGAATCTGTGATGTTTTGACTGTGAAAATGATATTGGGCAATGTTGAGGGTAACAATTTGAATTTGAGAGGACTGCATTTCCTCATAAATGGTTGTGGTTGAATATGTTGGAGGCTTTTATGTGTATTGAGCCATTTTCAACAGTAATAAGATAATATTTTGTCTATAATTAATGTGACATTATTTTTCATGAATAATACATTGAAAAACTCATTTTAACACTTGCTCTTGACTGAAGATGGCATCGCCTATCAACTAATGACCAATCACGCGTCAGCTTGCTAACCAAACCCGGGAAACAGGTGAGCCGTGATTGGTCGTTACCCATTTCCTCGGCATGCGTGACGTCATCTTCAGTCGACAATAAGTGGAAACGTGTTTTTAAACATGGAAAATCTAACGAAGTTATCAAACTTTTTACTCCTGAAAATGACTCAATTATTTCATTAAAGCTTCTAAACTTTAAAGGGTTACTTATTTAGCAATTTTTGGCAGTCAAACGTAAATATTTTGTCTATAATAAATTTGATATGTTCATTATTTTTCATGTACAATTAGTACCTTTAAAAAAAAAAAAACACACACATTTTGCAACTTTCTGTTGACTGAAAATGACATCACAAGGGCTCAGGTAACCAATCACAGCTCAGCTTGTGAATGTCACATGACCAAACCGAGAAAACAGGTGAGCTGTGATTGGTCGTTACCTGAGGACCGAGCACATGTGATGTCATTTTCAGTCGACAACAAGTGGCAAAATTGTTTTTTAAAAA
Organism: Festucalex cinctus; assembly: GCF_051991245.1. Lineage (NCBI taxonomy): Eukaryota > Metazoa > Chordata > Actinopteri > Syngnathiformes > Syngnathidae > Festucalex > Festucalex cinctus. Next base: position 1,359,809 of record NC_135429.1, read on the forward strand.
TAGTAATTGTACGTGAAAAATAATGAAACATTCAGATTAATTATAGACAAAATATGAACTTTTTATTGCTATAATGGGCTAAATAAGTGAAGTTGACTGAAAGCTAAACAGATGCCACATCAAGTGTTGATGTCAAGATGTCTACCTTAATACATGGCTGCATCAAATGCCATTGTAAAAGCAAAAACAGCCACCTCGAGGTGCCATCTGTGATTTTTATGAACAAAAGGAGGCATCTATTTAAAGCCCTGCATTTATTTATTCAAGTGAACAATGTACCTGTTGATTAATTCCAGCACAAGATCCGAGGTGACCCAACTTTTTTTTTCTGACAGAGTTGTAGACTGACACCTGCAGAGTACTGAGCAAAGATCGTCCAAAAGCTGTGAAGCGTTTGCTGCCATGGCACTTAAATATCTCGTGTTCAATGGCAAGTCTGTGCCTCCGTCCCTCTTTGTACACCGTGTGACTCATAAACAGTGCATCTTATTTTTGGAAGGCATAATGGCTGGTTGTATAATCCACTAATGGCAGCTTGCACGCAAGCTTGCCAGCTTCATGGAGGAGGAACAGAAAATGGTGACATGGACACCATGCGAAGCAAAAACATTTCCAAAATGCAGCTTTACTGTGCTTGAAAGTGAAATGGTGATGCTCCCTCGAAATAGGGGAACCGTTTCGACGCGTCGTCGTCATCGCGGCTCCGACACCATGACAGACTGTCTGTGCTCAGCACTATGGTTAGGTTACCTTGCTGAAGTCCACACTGCTGCTTTCTCTACTGACCCCAACTTTGGAAGGCCGCCTCTCCACTGCCTTCTCGCTGTCCAGGTAGTTCGGCACAGAGTTCGGGTGAACGAGCGGTCCTGGTAGAGAAGAGGTGCGGGGACAGGTAATAAGACAACGTGTGAGAACGTAAGGTTGTTTGAGCAGAGCTGTGACCGTCATTCACGCTTCGTTCCTTCTATTCTACTCATTTCACTGCACTTTTAACACATTCACTGCCAGCCCAGCAAAAATGCATCATTTGCCGTCTTTTTCCGTCAATGGCAGCGAATGAGTTAATGGCTCAAACGGAAATTCAGTTGACATTTCACAAGTTAATTCATGTTAAAGATTAGATGGATATTAATGTGAGAAGAAAAATGCACTGAGCAGTCACCAATGTCTTACAAATGCAATTATGCCATCTAGCGGCAGAAAAATTACCTCAACACAAATTAATATCACACTCGTTTTTGACAGTAATTTTACTTTTAACTCAATTTAAAAAAAATAATTCATTGTACATTTAGAACATATATAAAATTTGTGATTAATCGTGAGTCAACTATTCAAGTCATGCGATTAATTGATTAAAAATTTTAATCGCCTGACACCCCTAATAAGTAAAGAACAATTCATACCCGTTTACAATGGAACCTCAAATTTGTCCGGAAAACTAATAAGGTCAAAATGTTATCATCAAACCTTTACTGTACAGAAAATATTTTTATATGATGATGCCTTGCATGATATACAAAATAATGATAGTTTTGACTTCAAGTATTTGTGTGAAAACAGCAAAAGATTCATCATCCATCACCCGACAACTTCGCACCGTAAGTATGAAAGCTGCATGAGCGCGACACTTCGCCACTTATACGACGACACGTACACAGGAAACGCTAGCACTTCAGTTAACATGCGGCTCGTTATGAATTGTGAAATGTTATGTCCACACAGAATGGAGATTCCTGTCCACAGAATGCGTTACACTATTCTGTGGATACTTTAGTGACCAGTCAGATCCCATGTTTCCATTTCTATTTCTAGCAACTACCTCAGCACATGTCGGTCATAAAAACTAACACCAAAGTCATCCGCAGCTAATTCCAATTATTACGTGTAAATGTGTCATTTATTCAAGTGCGCAATGCACAACCCAGAACTAAAAGTAGACACATGGACAAACCTGTTGGTACCCTTCTGTTAAAAAAAATGAAAACCCCTCAACTTGCAAGTGATACAGTATTTGGTTTTTACTTCCGTCAAGTTCTTTCAGTGAGCATTGAGTGTTATTCCTTCCATAAAAGAAGCGTCTGTGTGTTTGTAGATGTGACTGGTGAACAGGAGCCTGATTGCTCACATACCCGACAAAGCCTCTTGGAATAAGAGAGGGATTAGCCTAGGTTGCATCCGCTAAAAAGGTCTTCATTCAGGAAGGCTAAACCGTGGAATGTCCACCCACACCAACCTTTTCGGGAGTGATGACTCGGCAAATCTATGCCAAACATGAAAATTCATAACTGAAATTGGTCAGACTGCGCCGGAAGACCTGGGACTGTCTCGACAGAAATGGACTTGACTGTACGTTCATATAGTCATGTCAGTGTCACTGTACTGAGATTTGGTACCGTCTCAATTGTAGTACTCCATAATTCTTTCTTTAAAATTAACTGTTATTCTTTTCTTATTCACAGAATTTTACAGTACTTGAAACCTCACAAACTTTTCGACAAGCAATACAGCCAAATTACCGTAGGCACTCCACTAAATATACAGTAATGCGGTCAGCTATTTACAGCCTTAAACTTTCACCAAGGCCCACTAATTAGACTAATGATTACAGCGTGATAATCCCATCCATTCAAGTAATGCAACCCCCTCACCGAAGTCAAGTCACTTGCCCCTTGGGGAGACAAAAAAAAAACAAAAAAAAAAACATATACATCCCCCTTGACGAGGATACAATTACCGAAGCTTAGCAGCTATAATAAGATGACCCTTTCATACAACCTCTCAGGTTCAACAAGTGTTAGCTTGTACCAGTGCTCCATACTTTGATACGAAGTCCCAAGCGCAGACCTACACACGCAGACATCTAATAATAAACTAACAAGGAGGGGAATTTAACTCATTCGTTGCCATTGACGACTATAGACGTCAAAGATCTTTTTTTTTTTTTACTGGACTGGCAGGGAATGAGTTAAAGTCTCTCTTGGCGCAATCATGATTGCTCGTATAAAACCACCAAAGCCTCTGAAGTGTATGCTGAACACTCAGCGTATGCTGATTGGGTCAAAGTATGCTCCAAAAGAATGATAAGGTGCTGATCTACATGATGCAATCCTGTGTGGGAACTCAGACTGCTGACCAAATGCGATTACAGAGTCAAGATTTCACTTTAAAAACAAAAACAAAAAAAATTGCACAGCAAGTACACCTCAACAATAGACTATATTTTAGTTAGACCCACGGTAAACCAACCGGACAAAAAAAACGGCATCATAGGTCAAATAACGACAAAGTATCACATCACACGAGGCAGTTGAGAATAAAGAGCAAATCGGACCACAAAGCATTTTCCGAGGGCAGCCCTGACACCTCAACCAAAAGGGTATGAACAAACTTGACCTAGCAAGACATGAAGGAATGCTTTGAAAATGTGCAAGGGTTTCGAGGGGGTTAGGTGGCAAAAAGCAGCCAGAGAAAGAGAAGGGAGGCATACTAGTGTAAACTAGTGATTATGGGAAAGCATAACCATGACATTTGCACTACTGTGCAAATTTCCACGACTGGCTTTATCGTTTCATTGGACTTTACAACATTCATTTAGTAGGACAAATAGTTAATAAACCAGGGATGGGCGAGTATCGATACCAGGTGGTGATATCATGCCGATACCCGGCCTTATTTCAAGGTATCGGCACTCGTGGCGGGAAATTTTACGAATCAAAAGTGTTAGTGTTGTCAGTATTTGCTCTTGGTATCGGTATGGAAAAAGTGGTATTGAAAATCCCTGCACAAAATTTAAAACTAGTTTCTACAAAACTTTTTAAAAGGTTGGCATTTTAGCCAGTTAGTTTAGTGAATTAAAAATACACACACATATATATATATATATTTTTTTTATTTTATTTTTAAAGAAAAAAGTAGGTCAGCATTGTGATCCCGACTCAAACTATAAAAAAAAAAAAAAAAGGCCTATGAGGGGAGCAAGAATTATAATTTATTTCTCAAGTAAGACTTCAATAGAGAATTATGTTTTTTGCTTTATTTTCTATCCATAAAGAGGAGGCATATGTTAAAATAGTTATATGTAGGACTGGGTTTAAAAAACCAAAAAATTGAATCAATATTGAATCAATTATTTTAACTCATATGCTCCCAAAAACGTATAAATACGTTCTATTTTAAATATTACCAGTGTCCCAAAGATGACTTAGAGCATACAGAAGGCCCCTGAACTAAAGCAAACAAGCGAAGCAATGGTAGTTATTACAAAAACGGCCAGCAAGTGGCAGCAGAGTATTAGAGATCAATCAGGGCCATGTTGCAACAAGCTCTTTTTGCCAGTTTTTTACTGAAGGGAATTGAATGGGGGAAAAAAAATCAAAATCGAATCGAACTAAACTAGAAAGTTGCACAGTACTGTAAATGAATGTAGCGAAGGAGCAAGGATGCCTCACAAAGTGAGCTTTGTCATGGGCAAACGATGAGATGGCCGCAAAAGTTAACAGGAAGCAGAGCTTTCATGCTAGTGCTAGTGTTTTCTGATCAAGCTGTGACTCACACTGGCAAGGCTACACAGATATTTGCCTTCTAAGGGCAGCTGCTCAGACCCCTGGGATGCACAGGACGACTGGCGGCTGAGCTGAGGCGGCGGCGCCTCTTCCTCCGTCCAGGTTGGCGGCTCGTCATCCTTGGGCGGAGACACCACCACTTCCGGGATGCTACCAGGGCCGAAGGGGGTCGGGGCGGCGCGCCGAAAGGACGCGGGGGTGCTTTGGGGGGTGGTGTGGGGAGAGGGACCCGGGGGTCGCCCCGTGTTGGAGGAAGAGGACGGCAGGAGGTGGTTGAGGAGGACGGACATTCTGGACTCGTGTCTCTGCGGCAGGCTGGCGGCAGAAGCGGCTGCTCCTGGCTTGTGGAGGGAGAGACGTGAAGAGGAAAGGCCCTCTCCTAATAGAGGAGACATTGTAAAAGGCAGGGAAAGGAGAAAGAGGAATAAGGGATGGAGATAGAAAAACACGTGAAGTCCAAGTACATCAAAAGGGATGATATCTGAAGGAGCCAAGCCAGAAAGGGTGAGCAGCGGGGACATAGCAGAAATGTTATTAGAGAGATTGACGCATGCATCAAGTGAGCAAATCAAATGGTCCAGTGCAGAACACACCGAGAATGATTCCGTGAGGAAAGGGAGGGGGTGTCCGCAAGGCCCAACCCCCCCCCGTCTCAATCAAGCTCAAACGGTCACCTGACTGGTTAGGCAAAGCTTCAAATCGCATGCCAGAAAATACGATATCTCCCCATGGCAAAACAGTCCACAACACCTACAAAGATCATTTAATGGACTCACAGGATTTATTTTTGCCAGTACAGCTAATTACCATCACTGAGAAACTTCATTTTGATCACAATCTTTAAAATATTTACGGAAAAAAAAATTACACCATTGCAGCCATGCACTTGTTCAAAAAGGACTCAAGATCAATATTTCAAACCAAGCAAACCAAACCAAACCATACAGACAAAAATAACTAGCACCCAGATTTCTCTTTCACTTTTGAAGACTTATTACTTCACGACTGCTCGATTCCTTGATGGTACTCACTTTTACCATCCCACCTTTTATGCACGCGTTGAAAGATATAAACATTGCATTTTTAGATACTTCTCTGAATAAAGGATCGAAAAGAAAAGTGAGTGCACTGTGGAATCTCACCGTTTCTTTCAAGCAAGAGAGGGTCAGAATGTTTCTTGCCTATGTCAGCAATGGAGCGCACCAACGGGATGCGGTTACTGAGCTTTCTCTCGTTCTGATGGTGGTGCTTCTTCAGCATCGCCTCTCGCACCTTCGCCCGCAGGCCCTCCTTGAGCTGGCCCGACGCCACCATGCTATCTATCACCATGTCTGGATCAAGGAACAGCACATTGCAACAGATCTTATTCAATCCACAGCCAGAGATGGGGTTTTTTCACAAGCTACTCTGTAAACAAATAAGAGTGCATCTAAGCTATTGGTTATAGCTAGCGAGCTTTTGGTGACATGTAAAACTCATTTGAAACTGCCTTTAAAAATTGTATAATACTGTAAATGTATTTTCAGACGCTATTTTAAAAAAAAGAACTTTACTGTTCTTAACTTCTATAAAATGGGTCATGACTTTGCAAACAATTGCAAGATGCGGGCTTCAAGGTGTCAACACAACTGAACAGCTTATTTACATTAACTATATATATTTTTCCATTCATTGATTATTATGGATATCACCATTTACCGCAACCTATTCTGTATTGAAAATGTGTGAAAATCCTCTGTTAATGAAAAAATTCCATTCCCACGGAGGTGACACAACCAGAGTTGTAAGCTAGGCTAATGCTATATTTAAGTCCACCCTTCTTGTGCCACATATTCTTACAGCACTGTCCAAAAAAAGTTCATTGCACACCGATTTTTGGCACCGACAAAGCTCTGTATTGATTTTAACATATCATCAAATGTTTGTCAGAGAGCAGAGGGCAATATTTAAGGAAATGGTAATAGTTATAATATAATTTGACATTATAATAACTTATTACAAATGGTGACGAGCTAATGATTGCTTCAATGAAAATCTACATTTAAAACAAAAATAAGACTGCAATGATAAAAGAGGATCTACCAGCAATTTCCTCTATACTGTTGGCCCTCATATCCAGCATGACTGTGCCGTTGAGGATGCAGCTACGCAGTTCAAACAAACTGTGCAGCGACAACGTAGCCACATAAGGCTTGCTCCATCTCTCCCCGCCGTCTTCCACATCCTCTTCAAACTTCAGCCACCTGTAGTCAAGAATGCAAGCATTAACTGATACACAGTCTTAATTACTAAAAAAAAAATGTATCTAGTTTGTGCCATGTATTTGGTATGAAAGAATTTCTGTGTATTTGACCTAACATTACGACAAGGTTTGCTTCAGATCTTTTCGTCTGACCTGGCAGTTTCCCTCCATTCAGTGGCACCGCCATCGCGAAAGGACAGCTCATCCAACTCGGTGAAGAGGTCATGGGGGACGTGCTCCAAGTCATCGTCCTCTGTGCCCAGAATGAATTGGACCCGCTGGGACGGCGTGTCTGTTCAAATAGTGGAAGCGAGAATCCGCAGTTTCATATCTCAATTATACATGATAAATACTGTTTATTCTGTCATACTGGCAAAATGTGAAAAGATACAAATTTATTTATGACATTTCTGGAACCATACCTGTCATGTCTAACTGAATACATCAAAGCAATTTTTTTTATAGTTCCATTTTTATTTTACACCTTACATTGTCGCACCTCTTCTGTATACAGCGCCCAAAAACCATAATGACTACTTCAGTAGCTAATACTTAAATATGCAGCAATGATATTAATGTACAAAACAAAAGTACTGTACATTAATTTTAGACGATTAAAGTTGTTCACAACTTTTCTGGCATTCTGCACTTGACTTACAAAAGTGAGAAAAAGCATAGTGGTCCATACATACTGTAACAGATGCGACAAGTGATCTGAGAGTCAACATTTGCTCAAACTCTTTCCACTAATGAAATTTACTAGAAATTAAAGTTAATCTATATCAGTTAGTCTGTTTGTTTGTTTTTGTTTTAGGCATTGTGACCTCACCGTAGGGGGGAGATTCTCTGTCATCCTCCTTTCCGTCGTCAGAGTCTTTATCCCTTCTCTTTCGGTGGTGCCTGTGTCCTCTGTGACGATGCCGCCGCTTGCTTTCCCTTCCGATGGGAACGTGGACGCCTACGTACACTGCTCTGTGGCCTGGAAAAACAAATTGCAAGTAAGACACCATCAAAATAAACTGCAGGAACAAAAATAACATTCTCATGAACAAGACACAAAGGTGGATTAGGCATTTGACAGTAAATCCAAATTTCAAATGCATAAATGGACCTTTCTTCGATATTCTCATTTCCTCACGTGTAGTGTGGAAACATTTAAGTGCCTGTAAGCAGTATGGAACTAATAAGTGCTTGGATGGGGGATAGCGCAAAGGGCTTTGGAGCGTCAAAAACAGTGGGAAGATGAAGTATCATTTTTTTAAACCCCACATAACAATCCAATAAATTCACAATATTCAGTTGTGGCTTAGTTTGTGACTTACTTTCCAAGTCGTCCTTTTCATAGTTTGTTTGAATGGTGAAGCTGCTCTTTCCATGGTCAACTATTGCCTCCTCATCTAGACCCTACGAAAAAGACAAAAGGGGACAGACAAAAAATCGATCCAGAAATCAGCCTGACACGTCACTGATAGATGATCCAACATGCATACTCATTTGATGATCATTTCAATGAGAAAACACACTTAGTAGCAACAAAGTAAATACAGTAGCCACAAACGTCGCAAAATTGTTCAGGTTGTTTCCAAATGCTATGATGCAAGGATAATCTGTTAAATGCAGAGCTTTCGGCCAACCACATCCTCAAATATTCTGCAATAATATATACACGAGGGCCAATGTGCTGCTCTATAATTTAAAGTTTAATGGCTGAATTAGCTGCTACCCGAGTTTCACCAGCATGCACAATTCAGACTTGATTCAACCAGGTTAAAATCATCAGCTCAAAACATTCCGTTCATATTTCATATGGCTGGTGAGTAGAGCCTGACCGATATGGGATTTGGGGGGGGCTGATAGACAAATCAATATTGGGGAGGGAAAAAAAAAAAAGTTTACTGGGTATTGAAAGGTTCTTTATGCAGTAAATGCTGAAGCAAAGGTGAAACAAATGACAATTTTAATCGTGGAGACACAGTAGGAGTGTGACGATATATCAATATCGTGATAAATAGTGATACTTTGTCTCCCGATAGTTTGATATGTCTAAGCAAGTATCGCAATATTTTTTAGTCAATATTCAGCTGCTATAATGGCTCCATTGTTAATGACTTATTGAGCAATTACTTGGCAGGCCACTAGGGGGAGCGCCTCATAAGAGTGGCAGGGAAATGGACGGAAGTCTTCAGGCAAAGAAGACTCGTGATTTTAGATTTGAACATTTATTTAATAATAATAACAACAACAACAACAATATTATTATTATTATTAATGTATTTTTATTATTTTATATATATCATGTATTTATATTTGTATTATATTTATTTATATTATTTTTATAATTTAGATAAAAACGTTTTTCCCATTTCACTGTAGGACCATCTGTTTTTCCTGATGAAAATACCTGTCCGTCTTCAGGTGGGGTTGCAAAAAAAGTGGATGTGTAACAAAGTTGTTTCATCATTGATTATAAAAAAAAAAAAAAGGATATTCTCTTGCTGAAAAGTCTCAATGATCAAGTTCAAGACCTGGCTGGCTCAAGCTTTATTTGATGGGGTGCAAATCGAAAAGAATGGAGGGGGGAAATCGACAGGTGGATTGGTGCGACAGCATCTGCGGTGATCTATTTTGGTGAGGGAGGAATCGAGCTCAAAAGGTGAAGCTCGTTATTTACTGGGCACGCTACGTTCTTTAACTGTAGGCCTGGTGAGGTGTTCCACAATATCCCATCAGGACATGTTGGAGAGACTCCATCTGCCAGCTGGCCTGGGAACACCTTTAGATCAACACGGAAAGAACTGGACAAACTGGCAAGGGAGAGAAATGTCTGAGTCTGGGCTTTCCTGTTTAAGCTTCTGCATCTGACCCGGATAAGAAAATTGATGGATTTCGTTACATCCCAAGTCAAAACTGATTTAGAATACATTAGTATAGTATACATTATTGTTGTCTGAACATTTTGCACAGGAATTGTTTTTGAACAAATAAAACTTTTAAATAAATGTTTTGGGGTTTATTAGATTAAAATGGATTAAAACCGTAATCATCCTGAATGACTGAAAAAACAAAAGGTCCAACTGAAGGTTGGTCCAATTATAAAGTGTGTTATTAGTGTTCTCTTGATACCCTGCCCTTAAGTGTTGGGACATTCAGACAGCTGCAGAGAAACTGTATTTAGTTACTGCAGCGTGTGGCCAAAGTGGGTGCACCACTCGATAACAGATGCTACAACCACAGAAAATATGGCGTGGCCACATCATAACCTTACTGAACAAAATGTCACAACTTACACCAAATCAATACAAATAAATACGCATACAAATTAAAACAATAGATTTAACATTTAGAAAAATAATACTCAATGTTTTAACCTGTAAACTAATGGCAACACTCAGTCATACAGGAGTAGCCTGTTGAGACAGAGTCACACATGGTTTATAAATACTACAGGGTGACAGTGACCTCATGTTGGCATGGGCTGGTGCTAGATAAGAATGGACTGAATTAAGGATACACAAAAAGAAGAGTTTCGCATGGTCATTCTAGTGGACAACACCTGACAGATGTTGTTGTGCAAATTTGTGAAGCAAATATCTCATGTTCAATACAAAGTGACACACCTTTTTTTTCAGGTCAACAGCATTCTTCAACCAAGGAATAAAATGTGCAATTTTACTAGCTTCATTGAGAAACCGTGGGGCAACACAATCCCATCCTTTCCATTCCTGCAGTCGCTCACAGAGGAGTACTTGGGCCAAGTGGGAAGGAATGCAAAACACAAGGTGATGAAGGCGCATACTGAAAAGATACACGATACATTGGCGGTATCGCTATCACATCTTGGCCTCAATGTGTGAGTCACTACCACTACTTGCTTTCCATGTTACATTCCTCATCATGAGCCTGACTTTAAATGACGATTCCCACATGTATTACCATAAGCACTCTATTGTTAGAGTCAGGCCATCTGTGACTTTGTGTGCACTAGAAAGTGTGTGCTTTATGTTTGCATTCCTCTGAAGTGGATTTGCATAATAATGTGTAGTGCACTCTGTAAGCGCTAAAAAAAAAAATAAAAAATGGTGGTCTTTTACCTTCCTTGGCCAGGTAAGTAAATTTGTAAGGATGACGAAAATTTGACTGATTTGTTCGTAATTAACACAGCAGAGTGAGATCAAGTTATTTTGGACTAAAAAATGAAGTTCATAAGTGCTGTAGGTGCTACCAAATATATGCAGACTAGAATCTTTCTGAAATATTATTGTGCAAGTATCACATGATCCAATGTTTACATGCAAAGGATAAAGCTGGTTATGAAGAAAAATAATCTTTTTAGTCTTCCTAATTAAGCACCTTAAAATTCCATTTACTGGTACACAAATGTGTTTTTAGAATATAACGTACATAACCGATAATTATGCCTTCAAGTTTGTTCGGAGCACTGTGTACAAAGTACAACGTAAGAGCTAGAGCTGTCGACCGATTATTATTTTTTTTTTCAAATCAGATTAATCACATCTTAGAATTTTGATTCATCACGAATAAGCACTTAAATCAAAAGGCTTTTTATTCCCATTTTTTGCTCGCCAAACATGAAGAGCACCTATTATGCGTTAATTCAGACATTTCATCTTATGAAAGATGTCTTCCACATTTTTGATCCACTGCAACGCTCGTCCTCTTTTTTTTTTTTAAATCAGTTAATTACTTGCATAATTTAAAATGAAAAGACCCCAATATTTTGACTAGAACAAAACAAACATTTATGTTTTTATGCTAGAGCATACAGAAGGCTGTGATGCAGCCTCTGACCTGAAGAGGACGCTTAGGGCAATGGTAGTTATTACAAAAACGGCCAGCAAGTGGCAGCAGAGTATAAGAGATCAAGCTGGGCCATGTTGCAAAAATAGCTCTTTTCCCCAGTGTTATAAACAGATTTGTGAATAATGATGAAACTGAGCTATATTCTAATGCTAATTTCTGCAAAACGGAACGAGATAGAAATATACTTTTTTTTTTTTTTTTTTTTTTTCCCCCGTTGAAAGAAGAGCCTCTAATCTTTCTTTTGGCCGGTTCCATGTATTTATAGTAATAAACCACAATGTTCTATTCTATATACTAACTCTCAAAATGACAGGGCAGTATGTTGACAAAGAAAAACATAGCAAAAAAAAAAAAAAAAAGTGTCTGATATTGCTGCTAATTATCATCCGTATCCCAACCAAAATATTGTTCCTCACTAAATGGGGACAATTAGAATCAGCGCTCATAACTAGACCGAACGTCATCTGTTTGAACAGCATGCGCCACCTTCACGCTCCACTATTTTGACAGACCCGTTTGAAGCCATCTCTCCCTAACAGTCTCTTCTTGTTCTCCCTTTTCTCCTTGTCCCACTCCTTCAAGCAGCCATAACAGTCTGCTGGGTTCCTTCTAGTCGTCATTCCTTGCCATCAATCAAGATTAGAAAGCAAACGTCCCCGTTTCAGGAAGCATGTCGAATGAATGAATGAGTGAATGAATGAGTGAATGAGTGAGTGAAGTGAGCAGCCTCGTATCACCCCTGCTTTCACCTTGAGTTTGACTTTCTGATATCTCGAGTGTCTTCTACCAGACAGTGCCCTAAGCACCTGCTCTGCTTAATAGCGCTCCTGTCTAGAAGGGCAAAAAATAATAAAAAAAAAAAAAATCATAAACAATGCATGCAGCCTTACTGGAGATGGGACGTTGTTTACGTACCAACCACGGCAAATGCAAACACAGAAGGACCTACCGTTAGAACATGCTTTTCTTCGCTCTGTTTGTCCATTTGGATCCTGGCAAAGACAACAGGGACGTTAGCGCGATCCCCCGTTTTTGACAGTTAGGGAACGGACTCGGCTGAGACACAATCACACTCGTCTCTTCCCGATTCCCCTGCTCGTGTCTTTATACGGCGAGGGAAGAGAGAGGGAACGAGCTGCTTCTGCTCTACCCTGTTGTCAGCCCGCTCTTTGCTCGGCGGCAGCCAATCCCACCATGGCACCATTAATATTTTATTTGCCCCGGCCAAGAGCTAAAAAAACGCACAACACATGGAGGACATACGCACACGTTCGGGGGACATACAAATGTTTACCCGCCGAGGTATTCAGGTCACAAATGAAAACCAATCCCCCGCGCAGATAAATGGAAACAGGCGCACAGCTTGGCATTCTTCAGGCGGCGGATTTGGATTGAAGCGAGGAATGCACTCATTAAGATTCCGCCAAAAAACGACATTGAGGTTGGCATTGAAACATATCATCGAAATTCAAAGAATAGCTTTCGCTCAGGTCATAATATTGTTTTCTTTTCGGTTGACAAAAGGTAGACAACAAGCAATGATAAGAGAGGATTCTCGAGAGATCATTATGGATGTCTTACCGACAACACGCTATAAATATGACTGAGCTACATGTTACACGTTTATCTGTTCTATTTAGTTCCATAACAAGCCACAAAATGATAGCAAAAGGTGGAACTAAATTTGAAACAGTCATACCTGCAAAAGTGAAGGATAAAAAGTGTGAAATTATACCGATTCTTAGAAGCACTTTGTCGGCTATCCATTTAATCCTTGTTTGTTCAGCAGCTGGAGCTACACCGGCTCCAAAAGGATGAGTCGTAGTCTTTTAATGTTTACATTCACTAGAATGCTGCTGGCCAAAGTGCAAAATCTCTTGCCGGCAGAATTTTCCGATAGGCTGTGTTTTCTTGATGATGAAGCAATAAAAGGACGTGTTCGTTATTGGTAACAATAACATAGCAATATAATCCGAAGATTGTGTATTAAATAAATGGCATCTCACAAATAGTATTCTGGCAACTAAGGCATCACTGTTAATTTCGTGTCTTCTACATTTCGCCCTCTCCTTCCGCTAGCAGAAGCAAGCAAACGCCCGCAGGTACGCAACGGCAAGCGGTATCACACTGATTGTCATTCTAATGAAAGCCGGGCTCGCGAATGTCGCAGCAGTATATGGGGCAGGATGAAGACTGCCTAACTGCATGAGACAGATCAGCCCCTTATAGGCGCCAATTCCAGCATGACAAGAAATACGACGAAAACTATGCATAACTCATTCACTGCCAGGTCAGGGGAAAAAAAATGAATCTTTGACGTCGAAAGCCGTCTATGGCAGAGAATGTGATGATAAAAATATGCATAATGTCATAGATGTTATTAAAAACCTGGTTTGAAAAAAGTTGCACAAAAAAAAAGCAGGTGCCTGAACACAGCTGACGTTCCCATTTACACGCCGCCACCATTACGCACGCTATTTATGACTATATCATGCAAGTGCCAAACACATCATAAGAATTACTCACTGTGGTGACCCCTGACTGACAGAACTAACGCACAAACAACAACATACTTTTTTATGGTCAACTTTGTTGTTGATTTAGCCATAATATGTCAGAGAGAATTCAGTACAAAAAATAATGTTTTGCCATGTTAGTACTATGATGCAATAATTTTCCTCTCTACCACTTCTGTGGGGGCATCACAAAAAAAAGCTATTGAAAGCTTGTGAAGTTTAAACCCTTAGTCACAGAGCAGATTAGTTTCCCGCAATGTGTCAACAACTCGCATTGCTTTACGTCACACATAAGTAAGGCCAACACCTCCATATTTCTCCCGAGCAATCAAACGCGGTCCAACCTCGATTCACAAGAAATACATTTCAGACAAATATTGCCTTGTTTCACAAGCTAGGTTTCAATTTGTCAATGTTTATCATCCACGTGGACTGCTCAGTTGCAATGCCTTATCATTAGCTCCACCGTGGAGCCATATTGCGTGGGGCGTGTAGATAAAACATACACATACGGTTTTAAAGCTTATTTTTAAAAACTAGCTTTTCTTAATTATTTTGAATGATGACTAAAATGGATCGCAGATCAGCCACAATAGGAAAATGCAGGTCCCTGCGTGACAACAATTGACAGAAAACGTTTTAGACAGATGTGAACGGATTTCGACTTTCACTTGAAACTGGCTCTGGAGCTTTGCCTAGCTTAGCTACGCATGTGATGGGCAGAGAAACTCTGTGTAGAGGCTGGAGGATAGAGATTATGATGCAAATGAGCCCAACTGTAAGGTACCACGGAAGCGGAAGTGTACAACAGATTACTCACAGCCACGTTTTTAGGAATACTACTTGCATACATTACAAACCATTTTGAGCTTGCATTACCTCTGTAACAGTAAACACTGACTTCCGTGGCTGGGGAAAGACGAAGGCAGTGACCAAGTGAGCTCTTTTCATTGAGCAGAGACAGGGTCATGTTTCCTCACCAGTAAGCACATGCTTATACATGCACAAATAAGTAGCTAGTAGGCCAGGGGTGTCCAAACTTTTTCCTCTGAAGGCCACAGACACAAAAAAAAAAAAAAAGAGTAAAATCAAATGCTGCTTTGAAATGTTTTCACTTTAATTAATCAAGCACACCAAAATCAGTCAGAGATTTTGGAGTGCTTGAGAACCTGTAACCCATCAGAAAATATCAGCCCCCTGTGGTGATTAGCAGCAGAATCAAAATAGGAGTCCAAGACCAAGTTAGCGAGATAATGCATGTGATATTTTCACAGTTTGGACTTTGACAACAAACAGAAGGAAAATATTTTTGCTTGGAACAATGAGCGTTAGTCATCACAGTCTTCTGAAGAGAAATGTTATGTTTGTAATTGTAAATAGTTGACTGGTCAATCTGAAAAAAATCCCCTCCTCGCCCTCTCTTTTTATTTGTTTTCAACGCCCCTAGTTACATGGGTGTTCCAACCCTAATAAGGCAAATGCAAAACGTACTGTACTTGGAACGCAGTTTACTTAAAGAAATGTGCACTGCCATCCAATAGTTGCACATTATCGAGAGGTATAATTACTTAAGAATATATTGAGCTTGATTATTTTGCCCATGGCAGAAATGTAATTCTTTCATTAGATAAGAAAAATGTCATTTCTTTAAGTACATGTTAAATATCGCAATAATATCGATATCGCTATATTAAGCAACTATCTAGTATATACTATAATTCTCTAGTATACACAAAAAATGTATTAGTAATAGATGTTTTTAGTATATTATGTGGGCCCCTTAAAAATAGATAGTGGGCCACAAATGGCCCCCAGGCCATAGTTTGGACAAGTTAACTGGCCCAGCGAGAGACTCACACACAAACATAGCAGTAGGCAACCCAACACCAGCATTTAGATCAGTCAGTTAAGCATTTTAAACTTAGCACACTGCAACCTGTTTCTTTTTTGGATTTGTTCGCACAGCTCCGGAGTTTGACAGCCGTGATCCCATCTGTCAACTAATGCTTTACTCCTCCTGAGATTTTGCCCTCAATCTCAACTGGAGTTTACTTTATATTCTGGATTGTGTTACGGTTCAGCTTTCTCTAATTAACTATAAGTCAACATTTCCTGAAAGAAATCACTGGCGTGTTGTCTATGTAAAATGTCACAAAGTACAGTTAACGGGATTGGTCTGAATACTTCAACCTGTACAATCTGGTGCCCGGTTAGCCCATTAAGCTAGCAAGGTACTACTACACCCCCCCCCCCCCCCCCCCCCCCAAAAAAAAAAAAACAGAAACAAAACGCCAAGAAAAGAAAACACATTTCCACTCAACGCGTCATTCGGAAAAGTCCCCTTTCGTAAACCAAGTCTAAATCACTTCTTTTTATCACCACGCCACGTGTCAGAAAAAGAAAGCCGGCTAACAATAGCAGCTGGCCGGAAGGTAGTCCCGTTGAATTGGTCGCCAAAAAAAAGCATCCCTTGTGCTTATTAACCAGCTGCCGGGCAAACGCAAGGTAAAAGACGGACAAAGAAACAAGACAGACGTGACGCTCAGGAAGCGGTTCGCGCTGTTTTGCGGGTTCACAGTCCTACATACCGTTCTCAAGAAGGGGCGCGTTTGGTCCGAAGATTCATCCATCGAAAACCCAGCGATACTTTTGGGCCACCGGCGAGTTCTTTTTTTTTTTTTTTTTTGCCGGTTGTGTCGCGTAGAGGAAGCCGGCGAGGGTGACACTTGAGTGAACAGAGGAGGGACTGGCTGGCCGTTGCGCGTTTGGCGATGACGTGAAAAGCCACGCCTCCGAAATGATTGACATCGGTTGCTAGCCAATAAGAGTTTCCAAGCAGATTTTTTATCCAATCAAACCGCTTGTCGTCATTATAAGGTTGGATTTTTGTTCGATGCAAGAAAGGAAAAGCGGGCTTTTTGTGTTGTTACCTTGTTACACGTTATTTTAATTTATTACTAGTTTACGTGCAATATGTCAGTTATACTATTTGAAAGTAACAATGTTAATTTGCTAGCTAACATGCCAATCAGAGCCGACACCGTTTTGCATACTGCGATGATAGCTCCTTCATTTACATCATATCTAAAAAGCACAACAATCTTTTAATTCTGAACAATTCTAAATGCTGCTTTTTACATCGGTTTGTTCCTGTTTGTATTGCACCAAATAATGTCTTGGGTGACATGCTCTCTCGCTCGCTCTTTTTTTTTTTTTTTTTTTTTGTATTAATGCTAATTAATACTCAGTAATAAATACGATATTTGTTAATTATATGATGTTAATAGGGTAAATCCAGAATTGGAGAACATTTTATAACGAATCCACAATCCTCATTTAAAAAAAAAAAAAAAAAAACTAAAACTGATAAATTTACTTGTCCTGACAGTAACCCCCCCCAAAAAAAAAAAAAAATAAAAAAAAAAATCAAAGCCCACACATACAGTACATTGACCAAATTGAATCTGAATAAAGTTCAAAATAAATGAAATGTATTTCTTTTTTTTTCGATTGCTGTTTCTTCTAAGTGTAGGAACATTTTTTTATCATAAACATAATTGTCCAGTTTATTACTATTAATGATTTTTAAAGAATATGAATCCCCCCCCCCCCAAAAAAAAAAAAAAAAATCTGAAAAGTGAAGGTTTATTTTTCAAGAATTTTGAAGCCCAAATATCCTCCTAAATTGTTTTAACAAAGGTTGTCCCGCAGAGGGCAGTGTCGTACCAACAACTGAGCTCCAGCCGGCTGCAACTGTAGGCTGTTAAAATAAAAAAATAAAAAATAAAAAAAGAGGAATTTTAATCAGAAATATCACTTCATGTCTGATATTTCTTTGCTAGATACCGCAACGAAATCTCCCATGGCAACTTGCTGGCTTTTAACTGACAACTGAAATATCTATTTTGATTAACAGGTCGTCTATCAATTGGCTTTATGGAAAAACACTTCCCTGAAAAAACCGACACAAACAGAACCACAAGAGCTTCACTGTTGTATTTGTTATAGTGATATCATTGTAATATAAAGTCAAATGTGTTGGAAGAGTAAAAATAGAGCTTCATTCCTCACCCGCCCATCAACCTCCGGCATAATCACTCGCTAGCTCAGAAATAGAAGTGGAAAAAAGTGGGAGCTCAAACTCTCACCTCTTAATTGTACCCTGAATCGGAAAAGATACCGAGAGCCTGTTAGCACACAAGGAAGATGTTTCACGCGCATGTAAATAATGCAGCTGGGAGATGAGTCAGAACTTATATAGACGAGTGGCGAAGGGAATAAACGTTCACTGCGAGGTGTCGTGATGATTGGAGAAAAAAGTTTTGTCTCTGAATGTTGTCGGAAGGGAAAAACGGCAGAAACTTTCCGTGGTAAACAAGGTACTATTCATTTTGTAACGATATCCAAACATCGCGATACGATATTATCACGATATGAAGCTCACGATACGATCACGATCACGATATTGCGGGGAGTTCGAAACCACGTACAATCTCTAATAACACCCATTGAGGCGCTTGCTTGTTAACGCACGCACGCATCGAGCTCCTCCACATATTGACTCGATTCACAAACATATTACGGTCCCCTCAATCTGACAATTAGTATAGATTTTAAACATAGAAGGGCCAAAACATCCCTCATGAAAATTAAATTGCACAAAAAAACAAGCCACAAGAGGGTGCTAGAACTGCACAAATGGAAATCAACCTCATGTTTGTTTTTTTTTGTTGGTTATTTTAGTTGACTTAAACTACCGAAAAAACTAAAATAAAAAAAACAATTTCGTTAACGAAATAAAACAAAAAAGAAGATGCTTTTTAAAAAAAACAAACAAAAAAAAAACTAACTGAAACTGTTTACAAAAGTAACTATAATTATAGCAAAAATGTCCTTGGTTTTAGTCTTTGCTAATTAATTTAATATATGAGCCTTTGGGGATGATTTGAAATGTGATTTTTAGTACATTTATTTTGATATAAACCGGAATAATGACGTCGCACCCATGATGTTTTTTAAATATTGCGCACAATACTACACATTATAAAAAAACTAAAACTAATACTGAAACTAACTAAACTAAAACTAAGCATTTATTAAAGAACTAAAACTAATTAAAAAAACTAACAGAGCCACCCTGAAAACCAATTAAAACTAACTACATTTAAAAGAAAACAATTTCGTTAGCGAAATAAAATAAAAACGAAGATGCTTTTTAAAAAAAAGAAAACTAACTGAAACTTCATTTTATGTTTACAAAAGTAACTATAATTATAGCAAAAATGTCCTTGGTTTTAGTCTTTGCTAATTCATTGAATGCATGAGCCTTTGGGGATGATTTGAAATGTGATTTTTAGTAGATTTATTTGGATCTAAACTGGAATAATGACGTCGTGTCCATGGTGTTTTTTAAATATTGCGCACAAGTAAGACACATTAAAAAAAAAAAAAAAAAAAAAAAAAAAACAACGAAAAAAACTAAAACTAATACTGGAACTAACTAAACTAAAACTAAGCATTTATTAAAGAACTAAAACTAATTAAAAAAAACTAACAGAACCACCCTGAAAACTAATTAAAACTAACTCAATTTAAAAAGACAAAACTCAAAACGAAATAAAAACTAAAATGAAAAATTCCAAAACTATAATAACCCGACTGCCATATTACAAATAAATTGGTTTATATACTGTAGCATGTTTCTAAATATGCAAAAGCACAAATTTTTAGGACGAAACACAATTTCTCTTCATAAAATTATGTGGCCCTATAAATATATTTATCTTATTTATAAAAAAATATTGTTCGGCTGCCCCCATGAAGCGCTTCGAGGTTGACATTTAGCAACACATCAAAAAAAAAAAAGGGCAATCGCGTGAAGATAATCACAACTAATCGCCACCGTTCCGTTCTCTCTCGCTAAAAGAGACGTCTTCAAAATTGTCCACCCAAAACGCAAGCGCGCCCGTGGCTAAATTTAGCCCGTGAGAGCAGTAATGGTGTGTGACTGAAGGTGCGGAAAGAGCCCGAAAGGACGTTATCTGATGTCAGAATGCCTCCAAATTCTCATCCGACTTCCACTTGAACTTTCAAAGTGGTCGCCGGCGGAGGCGGAGTCAACATGAGGAAGAAAACTGTGTGCATGCATTGGCAAGTCAGTGCCTCGATATATATATTATATTATATTTATTGTAATGTGCCAAAGCACAATATTGTGTGTTTTTTGTTTAGTATGAGCTCATTTTTTTGACAATATTGTGTTTGGATATCGTGACAGCCCTCGTATCGGGGCCTCTGCCGATACCGGTATCGGTATTGGTATCGGAGCAACAATTAGAAAATATAAAACAAAACAAAAAAGAATGTTGTATTTGAAAACGAGGCGTCAGCTTGCGGATTGTAACGCAAAATCATCTCAGTCGATTTGTACTTTTAAAAACTTGACAAAAGCTCAATGAGTGGAAAAATACATTTCATATTTCACAAGGACATTCTGTTCAATTATTTCGTAGAATTGTTACATTGAAACGTGTTGACGCTGTCATTCATTTTGTGTTGATTATTTTGTTATGTTTTTCTTCTTTCTTTTTTTATTTTTTTTTTGTATTATTTTTGTATTAATCCGTGATTATGATATGACGTATGTGGGAACCAGTCCAAGGTGTAACTGCCTTTTTTGCACAAAGTCAACTGGGATTTTGGTTCACCTGTGACTCGGATAAGCTGCACAAAATGGGGGTAAAAAGCCAAAAACAAATTGCTGACACAAGTGCAAACATTTTTATTGTTCAGTTGCAATCTCCAGAGAGTCTTTCTTTTTTTTTTTTTTTTTTAGCATCTTTGCCGAAAGGCCATGGTAATCTACCTCGTTAGGAAGTGTTAATTGGAGTACGACTCCTCCTTTTTGTCAACGAGTCTGACAGCAGAATTAATTAGAAAACCGACATGCAAAGCCGTTCAAATTGGGGGAGGATTGAAAATAAGACAAACGGGCGAGAAGGACACCAAAACACAAATATTATCAACTCCTTTATAAAAAGCATGCTTACTTTGCTCTTTTTTTTTTTTTTTTAATAAATTCACAGTTTGAGGAGTATTCAGCTTCATCTTGAATAATTAATTGGACAATACTGTAGTCATGGGCCAATATTATATTCTGGCGGTATGATGACCATGAGCAAACTATTAAAGCTATTAAAATGACAGCACAAAATTTTTTTTTTTTTTTTTTTTTTACAAACATTTCCGTTCCATTTTTTTTCATTGAACACAATCCATTTAATTTTGAACCGAAGAAACAAAATTCATCTTGACATTCTTCTTCTGTTTTAATTCTTCTTAGTAAGTCACAATTGTCCTTTCACTGGGAGCAATTATTTTTTTTTTTAGTACAGACCAGTGGGTGACTCGTGTTGTCCTTGGGGCTAACTAGTACCTGCTGGTTAGGGATGTCACGATAAAGGGCACAATATTGTACTTTTTTTTTTTTTTTTTTTTTAGTATGATCTCTTTTTTTTTTTTTTTAATAATATTGTGATTTTTTTTTTTTTTAAATATCAACGCCCCCACTATATCGTGATATTGTATCGTGATGTTTGGATATCGTTACATCTCTACCTGATGGTGCATTTATTTATTTATTTATTTTTTTTAGGACAGTGAACATTGATTAAAAAAAATAAATAAAAAAATTACCACTGACAGCCAATATTAGCAGTTATTGAACCTTGACTTTAGAAAAAAAAAAAAAAAAAAACACGTGAACCGTCAAATCCTTTAAAATATGCTCATCCATTCATATTGTGTGTAACATTTGCCTACCTGCTGAAACCGTCGAGCCTTTGATAGGAAACTGAATGGGAATTCAAGTGAAAGACTTTTTTTGGATTGAATGTTTTTCATCATTTTTTTCCCCAGTGCCACAAAATAACTACAGTGCACGATTGTTGCTTATATTTTTGTTCTGTCCACCATTTTCCTTGATTTGAATACGGAACGTGTTGCCGGCGCTATACGCGGAAAACCGACAGCCTGACTTGCAAGAAGCCATTTTGCGGCTCATTTGCATGATCCATTTTGCTTTTTTCCCCACAAGTCATCCGTAATGAGAACCGATGAATCCACTAAAAAGGGACCGATATGACTCATATGGTGGCAAAGTTCTATTCCATCCATTTTTTTCCCACTATGAATAAATCATACGCCGAAGATGCTTTCAGAAAAGCAGCTTTATTTTTCCCATTGAATAACACCTCCATGAAGACAATTTGTACAAGGTACATCACATTCTAAAGTGCACAAATACTGTACAATGCAAACGACTTAAATACACAAGGGGGGAGGCGGAAATCCCATTTGTTTAAAAAAAAAAAGAATTAAAAAGGGACATGCTTGTTCAAAACAACCACTAATGCATGTTTCTGCTCAGGTATGAGAGAGGGGTTGGCCTGCCTGGGGAAAATAACCTTGTGCAGCTTGCTTGGGGGGAGCAACACTAAGCTTTGGCACCTTTAGAGAAAAGAGACACACACAAAAAAAAAAAACATTAACAACCAATGACGTGATATTTCGTTTTGGAATAAATGACAGTCTTAGGGGCTGGTGTAGAATGCATAATAACCCATGCCTTTCGGGTTGTCCTTATTGTAATCCTCAGCACTCAAATCTTCACACTTGATGGTCGGCGAGTTCTCGGCGCTGGAGCCCCCGGGGGACATCCTGCGCCTCTTGCACACCATGGCGTAGACGCCCGAGTCGGACGAATCCAGCGACTTCAGCGAGTGAGAGGTCTCCATCCAGGCGGCGGCGGTGGTGGTGGACACCGGCGGCGGCGGCGGCGCGCTCTCCTCCTCCGCCAGCTTGTCTTTCCCCGGCTGGTCCGGCTCGGCGAAGGCCGGCGGACTCGGGCGGGGCGACCAGGGCAGGCCCGCGGTCACCTTGCGCTGGTAGGAGCCCCTGGCGCCCCAGCCGGCCGCCATGGAGGCGAAAGCCGAATCGGGGTAGTAGCCGAGGGCGTGGGACGTCTGCAGGGAGAGAGGTTTGATGCCGTAGGACAGCAGGCCGCCGGCGGAATAGTCGTTGTCGTAGGGCAGGTCCAGCTTGTTGGCGCCGGGCTGCTGGACCTGGGGGACGAACCAGCGTTGGGCGGCGGCGGCGGCGGCGGCGGCGCTGGCGTCCTCGCCCGGAGGGGACAGGAGGCTGTTGGTTTGGGGCACGGCCCGTTCGCTGCTGTAGAAGCGGTTCTGGGGCAAGTTGTTGACAAACTGGTCCTGGAAGAAGGGCTGCATGGCATAGCGAGCCCCCGGCACGATTTGGGTGGATCGGGGGGAGTCCGTGGGCGACGGAGTCAGCCGATCACTCTCCGGGGCCGTGTACATTCTGCTCGGATGGAGACAATTTGATTGGAAAGATGCAAAAATAACAACAACAAAAATGGAACGTTGCCACTAGTGGAGAAACCTACGAGTCATAATTGTCCCGAAAACCTTTGGCAAAAGGATTGTGGTCAATTTTCAGCTGTGTGATCTGAAAAGAAAAACAAAAATAATCAAATCTAATATCTCCATTTTCATTGCAAACAGTTGAAAGTCTTACATCCGTGTTCTGGTAGGCGGTGACGGCGATGAACTGGTTCTCGGGGAAGGTGAAGGTTTGAGTCCGGCCCTCGTTGCTCATGTCTTCCACGCCGTCTTCCGTCACCTCCACAATGTGCAGCCGCGGTTGGTATTTATGAAGAGATTGCAAGACGATCATCTGCCAAAAAAAAAAAAGGAAATTGGCGCTTGAATGCAACACTCGAGAACAAAAAAAAGCAAAACTGCTTTCACATCTTCAGCAACGAGGCCTCAAAGAAAAAGAAAAATCAAGCCTGCTTAAAATTTGACGTTTATTGATGTCAATTTTATTTTCTGTGCAACACTTTGTATATAGCAATGCTTGTTTCAAAGTGCTTTATATAAATAAAGTTGAGTTAATGTATTTCAAAATAGAAAAGCTCAATTATGAAAATGCAAAAAATTAAAAATAAATGACAGAAGCTACCTGCGTGTTGTTATTGTTGGCCCCTTTGTTGTTTGTCAGCTTCAGCTTGCCAAAGGAGATTTCTTGCCTCATCCAGTGGGCGCCCGTGTTTGGGGATTCGGGATGAACGTACATTTTGTTACCTGCCAAATTCAGATCACATCATAATGCATGTTAAAAAAATAAAATAAATTATGCACATTGCACTATTTTAAAAAGAAGAAAAATAAAGCTGCATTTAAATGATTTTTATAGGTGAAACTTGCAACATCTTTCTCTGATGTCCAATTATGTTATTTCAAATGGTACATTAAAATTAAATATGATGCCAACAATTGCTTTAATTTCAATCTGTAATTGTGCTCTTCATTTTAAAGCTTTTTTTCATTAAATATATATAAAAAAAAGATTTGTAACTAAATAATTCTTGGTCAGAAAGTTATTTCTAATATCAAAATGTGATAAATGAAATCGAATCAATTGTTAAAATGAGCATTTCACCATATTTTATTTTTATTTTTTTTACTCGTTAATTTTGTTCAGGCCTTCATGATTTAGAATCGAAATCAACATTTTTGGACCAATCTTTATTAGTCGTCATTTCATAATCTAATACAATTCTAACGAAATTTCAATATATTGTGACAAGTTTTGTTTGTGAAACGCACCTTGCATATTATTATCCGCTTTGCCGCAAGTGACCCACTTGCCCCCTTGGAAGCGCCAATGATTCGGATCCGCCAGAACAACTTCCACGAAAACGTTGTAGTGGGCCGTCAGGTTCAATCCGGTCATGTTGAAGCTCAGGAACGGGAACATCCGTCTGAGAAAAGGGGGCAACACAATCGGATTTTAGCGTTTTTAAAAAAAAAAAAACATTTTGAATGAGCAACGAATACTACATTGAAACGTGCGTAAATTTGTGCGTAAAAGTGACAATGCAAAAATATATATATTTTTTTTATTAAAAAAAAGAAAGGAAAAAAAAGATGCCTACCTGCCCTGCTTGGTGATGATCATTTCGGTCTGGTGCCGGTGGAACTTGAGCCACAGAGGCCGGTTGCAAAGATACACCTGCGCCCTCGGGCCGCCGCCGCCGCCGGAACCGCCGCCGGAGCCGGCCAGCGACATGGAGCTGATGCCGGCGCCGGGGTACGACGGGTACAAGCAGCCGGGACCCTGACTGAACTGGTACCCGCCGCCGCCGAACTGACTCCGACCGCCGCAAACGGACGGCGACGAGAAGCCGGCGGGCGGCAGGACCGAGCCGTAGTGGAGCGACGCCGGGGCGTACCTGGAGCCGGCGGCGCCCGCGCCGTACACGGACCCCGTTTGCCCCGCGTAGGGGAAGAGCGAACACGGACTTGCCATGTCGGAACTCGCCTGAGAAGACGAGATGAAATAGCGGTCAGAAGCGAGTTCGTCCAAGTTGTATCGCCGCCCGCCGCTCAGCTCGTCCTCACCGAGCACCGGGGAGCCTTTCCTCCCATCGGGCCCGCTTTTGGCGAACGCGTCCGCGTCCGCTTCCGGGTCAGCCATCATGCCGCTCCCCAGCTGGTATTTCTTGGGAGCGCTGTTGGCTTCCGCTTCCGCCCGCTCCACTTCTTGGTAGTCGAGTTGCGACGGCGGCCTCGGGCTGTTGTTTGCGCTGTCGGTCGACGAGAGGTTGTAGAAGGTCTTTGGGAGCGCACCGGGGAGGATGTTCTCTAATTGCATGTTTCTGGAGAGGTCAGTCTGAGCCCCTCAAAAAAAACAAAACAACAGGGGTGCCCTGCTCGGTTCTGTTGGGATTTTCACGCCTCCCTCCAGAATCGGTGATGGAAGGGGCGGAGGAGGTTCACAAGCTTTCTCCTGCTCTCCGCCGGCTTTTCAGACCAGATGATGGCACGGACATGACTTTCGGGGGGCTCTTATAAGATGGAGACCTCCGCACAGCTGAAATGTTTGGAAGCGTGAGGGGGAGGAGCTTGGAGGGGCAACAGGCCTTCGTCGTTCAGC
Organism: Festucalex cinctus; assembly: GCF_051991245.1. Taxonomy (NCBI): domain Eukaryota; kingdom Metazoa; phylum Chordata; class Actinopteri; order Syngnathiformes; family Syngnathidae; genus Festucalex; species Festucalex cinctus. The sequence goes on from NC_135429.1 coordinate 1,385,971, forward strand.
CAATGGCTGCAGCCGCTGTTTTAATTCAATTACAAATCATCTCTCTCTCGCTCCTGTTTTTTTTTTTTTTTTTTTTTTTTTTTAAAACTACACTTGTCGTGTCTTTGAAAATCTTAGACAATAAACAGCACATCTCCACGCATGCAGAACTCTCCTTGGAAATTGTGTTGTTCTCTTCTTTGCTGACTTTTTGGGCCCCCTGCAAGTCAACGCAATGTCAGTTTACAAATCCACTTCAAAAGAAGGGGACAAAAAAAAAATAAAATCCACACGCGTGGCCTCGTTGCCTTTATTTCACATCCGGGTCAGCGTCCACTCTATAATTGGAAATCGAAATTAGGACTAAAGATTTTTTTTTTTTGAACATCATTGTAAAACAAATGTGGAAAAAGTCATATAGTTTATGCATTGCAATTACAAAACAGAAAACATTAAATTAGCATTGTCATATTGGATTTATACTGATAGGTAAAACAAACAAACAAACAAAACGTATTGGCTTTATGTATTTTTATGACCTGGAATTGTCTGATTTCTATCTATCCATCTATCATCTATCATGTAACATTAAGCAATTTTAAACGTGACCATCAACGATTAAAAAAATTGCATTTGACCTACTGAAAAAAATTCCTAGAGTGCCGAAATATGCTGTAAATTTGAGCTCGTATTAATAATGATAATAGTAATAATAATAATAATAATAATAATAATAATGTGACCAGCGTACATTAAAAATAAAATACATGAAAATATGAGTAAAAAAATTACATCACTATACTGGCAACACAAACGTGTTATTAAATAGTTTGTATGACAATCCTGTGCGAAACAATATGCAATATTCTCTCTCTGAAGTGTGGGCGATCCACAAGGAATATTCTTGTCGCACACCTCAAATTGCGATCACCGCCACACGTATACAGACAGCGACCTCTCGTGGTTATTTCAGGTGTAGCAGTTCACATACTTGACAGCACTTGAGCACGCTTTCCCTCCTTGTTATCACACTTGCATCAGCGCATCAATTTCTCAACTCAAGTGAACTTGCGACCACGCGAGTGCGTCCGTATTTTGCGTGTTTGTGTGCTGCATGAGATCAAAACGACGGAGATGAATCCGGGGGAAACGGGGAGACAAATCTGTGAAAAGTTGACGGGGAGGATCTCGGTTGGAGGCTGATTGGCTGGTGCCGTCAACGGGACGAGGAAAAGGCGGCTGGCTGCTGGGCCATCAGGGGACTGCAGCTAATTGCACAAGCACACACCGTCTGTCAATCAAAAGCGGAAACCAAACTGCAGGCGAACAACAAACAGGCAAAAAACAAAACAAAAAAATGATTAACAAACAGAACAAGTGAAGATTTAAAAGAAAGATTTAAAGACAGTGAAATACAAAGTAAATAAACAAAAATAACCTTACAAAATAAAAAAAACTAATTAATTAAATCAAAGGAAACTTAAAAAAAAAAAAAAGTACTATTTTAAACCTGGATTTAATTTATTACTTGGGGCTGATTTCACTTCCAATGGCAATTTATTCCATTTACATGCAGCATAACAGATAAAAACTGCGTCACCATGTTTGCTTTGAAACCCGGGCTCCACTAATTATTAATGTTCCGTTTGATGTTTGTACCTGAGAATTATCTTGAAGAAAAAAAAAAAAAAAAAAAATCAGATTTTTTTTTTTTTTTTCACCCAATACCGATCAGCAGAAAATTACGTTATTGGCCCCAATTACATGATAATATCGGTACAACTAGCAGCACAATGAAGTCTGAATTCTACCAAACCATTTTCTCTGGCAACTTACAGAAAAATACATCCAAACAAATCAGGAGACGTTTTAAAGAGACAGTGTGTATTATTTAGTGCCATCTAGTGGTGAACTAATAGAATGCAGCGATTTTGAAACATACGCTCAGAGGGACCGCCTGGTGAACGGGAGCGGCCAGCAAGAAACTCAGTGGACAAGCTAACAAGAGCGGCTAGCGCAAGCTAGCTGGAGCGGCTAACAAAAGCAGGAGAATCTAGAAAAAAATAGCGAGAGCAAAGCAGATGGAGACAAGCATCCTAATACTGTATTCACGCACAAGCGGCAGAAGCTAACTATGTTAGCAAAGTTCTTCTTTGGTTATGCATAGCAGAAAGATGGCAGTGAAACATGGCAGCCACCTGGTGCGACCTATCTAATATAATTAGCGATTATTAGACCTACGATTATATAAAAGAATGTATGCTGATGTGACAGAACATATTTTTGGAATTAAGAGTGTTCTTTTAAATGAATGAATTATTAATTCACCACTAGATGGTGCTAAATAATACACACTGCCTCTTTAAGTCAATTTAATCGTGTCTGTTCCAATACTTTTGCTCACGTGAAAAGTGGCTTCAAACAAGATGTGCTCTGTCTTGAGTTAACACGGTTGCAAATACAATAAAATAAAAGCGGAAACTCAAAATGTCTTCGGTTTACAACAAAAACAAAGGAATTGAATAGACCTTGCTGTTCCAATACTTTTGGAGGACACTGCCCCCCCCCTCACTTATCAGCATACAACCGATGAGTGATGTGACATTAACGTCGAGCTTTCACGACCCGACTTTGCGATGTGTCTAGTAAAACCGGCTACTGTATCTGCGGATTGACTTCACAATCTGATCATGATGCTCCAACCAGATTTTCACCAAGCAACAACATCATGTTTTTTTTTTTTTTTTTTTTTTTTTTTACGACCGTGATCCAAGTATTTTTCCAAAATGACCCCTCAAGACTCGGTTGCCCGCTTGAAAGCGAAAAAAACAAAAGTAAACGTGATTTACAAGGCACCTATAAATAAACTAATTCCAAATGAGGTCGCTGTTTAGATCCTCCTCATAAAGGAGCGCCCACTTGTGACCTGTCAGCGTGTTTCTTGACCACCTATAAAAGCCCAAGTTGGATCTGAGATGACCCTCTCTGGCCCTGGGCCAGGGCCCGCGCGACAGGGGAAGGGAAGTCCGACCATATTGTTGTCAGAGTAGATCATCAGCAGGGCACATGAAAGGAATACATTCCAGGGTTTATGGGCCAAGGTGGCTGCCGCAGCCTTTGCTCGGGACACAATTCATGTAGGCCATTGCAAGGATTAATAACGCAAGTCTCATTAGAGATCCCCGCCACCGAGACCCCTGGAGGGAGGCTTTGCTGGGGAAGGAGAACCGACAGCAATGTGTGCCGCGCCGGATCCCCGCTCCTTCGCAAATCATCACCCGCGAGAGCACTTTTATTGGGGGGAATTTATCATGCACGTTTATCAAAGATGTGTATTTTCATGGGAGCCGTTTGAGCAAACCTGAGAGCGGTCCATAAAGATAATGATGATGGATTTCATTTGTTGCTACGTAATTGCTTGAACGCATTTTCTTCGTGTTGGTTGTGCGCACACTAACAGCAGTGCTATTGATTGACCGTTCGGAAACTTCGCCCGAATTTGTCGTTCGGAAATTCAGAACGCGCTCAAAACAAAGCGCCGGTGCGCCGACCAGCGTGTCGGGGCAGAAGGTGACGGAAACGGTGCTAGCAAGATGCGAGGGTTGTTGCCTGACAGGGGATATAAATGGCCGGTTAACTCATTCACTCCCAAAAACGTATTTATACGTGGTCTTTTTGGGGTTTTTGTTTGCTCGAGTTTTTGTATGAAGGTTTTGATGCAGTTTCTGACCTGAAGAGGTCGCTTAAAGCGATGGTAGTTATTCCAATAATAATGAAAAGAAAAAAACACAAACGGCCAGCAGGTGGTAGCAAAACGTATAAGAGATCAACCAGGTCCATGTTGCAACAAGCTCTTTTTCCCAGTATTTTCAACAGGTTTGTGAATAATGATGAAACTTAGCTAATTCTAATGCTAATTGCTACAAAACATAAAAACAGATAAAAAATATACCGTACTTGTTTTTTTTGTTTTTTGCTCATATGCTTAATTCATTCATTTCTTCAGCATATCCACTCTGTGACAGTAACAAGGTTCCGAGCCAATATATTCTTTTCTTTGTGATGTAAACCGCACAGGACGTTTACGTTTACCCTTGACTGGCCTAAATGTATATTATAGAATCTCTATCCAAAGAGACGAAATCTATGTAAAGTATATTCATGTTTGATGTCTTTTGATGGCATTTGTTTCAGATTTTATTCCAGCAAGAGCAAATCATCATGGAATAATCATCTTTTCCATCTGCAGCCAGCCACGGCGAGACCCACGGGAATGCTCTTATATATATATATATATATATATATATATATATATATATATATATATGCAGCATGTTTGAATCCCTGGAAATACACCGAAATACATCAAGTTGCATAAAACCGGTGGATTGTATGTTTCCGTCATATCGATATATATCCTGTAAGTTTCTCTGTCAGCGTGTTGCAGCATGCATGCGTGTGCACAGGTTTCAGGGGGCAGTGATAATCCACTGACAAAAAGAGAGGGGGAAAAAAAAAAGAAAAAAAAAGAGACTTCATGGAAATCGGATTGAAGCTGCACTCACTGTATTTGAATCCCCAAGGCATGATAACATGATTTTTGGATTACTGCATTAGAAAGTGTCACCTAACGCCTGTGGGGAAAAAAAAAGCACAAGGAAGAGAGTAGTTTTAGAATCAGTTTGCTATCTGTTGCCATACTTTCATGATCCATACAGAGGAGCACTATACTTTATAATAATAACTGTATGAGCTGTGTAACAGTGTGACATTATAGCAGCGCTCTGGCCAGTCTCAATCGGGTTTATGGACCAAATGTAAGGGCTGTTGAAAGCTCGTTTTAAAGAAAAAGATGATCAACCAAGCCAGGACAGAGAAAAATGTCACCGTAAACGATCAAATAAAAAAAATAAATAAATAATGAATACTGTGCTGAAACTAGACTAAGTGCAATTTCTGGGGAAATTGTGTGGGAATGCTGAAAGCGGAATGCTAAGATAAATGATGTGAAAATTATAAAGTTTTAATTGAAGTTGAAAGATAAATAAATAAAAAGAAAAGAAAAGAAAAAGATGACCGACTAAGCCAGGACAGAGAAAAATGTCACCGTAAACGATCAAAAAAAAAAAAAAAAAAAAAAAAAAGAATACTGTGCTGAAACTAGACTAAGTGCAATTTCTGGAGAAATTGTGTGGGAATGCTGAAAGCGGAATGCTAAGATAAATGCTTGAAAGATAAATGATGTGAAAATGAGAAGGTTTTAATTGAAGTTGAAAGATAAATGAATAAAAAGAACTGAACATTACCCTCAGCGCCACAGTAAGTCATTGTGTGTTTAAACTGACAAGGCCGCGAGTACGTGCTAGCTCGTTGGCCCAACGCTCACCCTCACCCCCCGTTTCAGGCGTCAACCTTTGCTGACCCATTTCTCTTCGCCTCAGCCTCTTTGAAAAGCAGCAGCAGCAGCAGCAGCAGCATTGACATAAGGGACCGGCGCAGGCTAGCAGGTGCTAAAAGTTTGACAGTGTAGACTGGATGTATGCGTTGTGGGGCATGTGAGGTGTAAGGGGAGGCTTGTATCGACTCAGCGTTAAGCCTTGAAGAAAAAACACTCGGTCGTGCGGAGTTGGGCTGAAATTGGGTGTGGAGGGAGGGAGGGGGGGGCGAAGGTCCCACACATGTAGCAAGCACAGGGCAGGAGCACCCCTGGTTTCCCCACAGCACAATTACTGCCAAACAAGCTGGGCTTTTATCACATTGCTCAACCAGACTCAGAAACTGCATTTCAAGAAGACTTGTTTTTTTGTTTTTTTGTTTTTTTTGGGGGTGGGGGCAGGCACAACACACACAGATTTACACCACACGAGTATTCTGATGCCGCTCCTCCTTTCAATGTGGTTAAAATCAGTGAGTCAGAAGTGAGAATGTCGAGTTTTAACACATCTCGCTCTCGGTATGAACGATTCTCCAGCGATAATAAAGAGGAAAAGCCCGAACTGACTTGCTGTCGAACAGGCATACGCCGAAAGGGAGGCCATAGAAGACATCAAATTGGATAAGGTGGACGGCATGAAGAAATTGGCGTCAAAATTAGTGCGTAATTTAAAGTTCCTTTAACGCCACTAATTTTTTGATTTTAACGCGCCATTAATGACCCCTCCCCTTACTTGGAAGGCCTGTACAGGGGGAATTCATGTCAAAATTTAGCAGTAATAAATGTAACAATAATGCATATATTTGTGGAGAATTTCACAAATTAATTCATGTTACAATTGGCTGGCGACCAGTTCAGGGTGTACCCCGCCTACCGCCCATAGATAGGCTCCAGCAACCCCCCCCCCCCCCCCCCCCCCCGCGACCCTTGTGAGGAATAAGCGGTTCAGAATGGATGGACGTCAGGTTAAAGATTAGATAGTTCTTAATATGAAACAAAAAAAAAAAATCACCGAGTTTGTCACCAATGTCTTACAAATGCAATTATGCCATCTAGTGGCAGAAAAATGACCCCAACACAAATCAGTATGACACTCGTTTTTTACTGCGCAGTTCATCTTTTTAATTTAAACTCAATTTTATGAATTATTATGAAATTACGGTATCAATGACTAAAAGATGCAGCCATATTACTTTAATATTTTTCCACTTTTATGTTAAAAGTATGAAAACTTAAAGGGATACTTTACTTATTTAGCCATTTTTGGCAGTCCAGCATTAATATTTTGCCTATAATAAATTATATATTTTCATTATTTTTCACATACAATTAGAACCTTTAAAAACACATTTTGCAACTTGCTGTCGACTGAAAATGACATCATAAGGGCTCAGGTAACCAATCACAGCTCAGCTTGTGAATGTCACATGACCAAACCTAGAAAGTATCAAATTAATTATAGACAAAATATTAACTTTTTATTGCTATAATGGGCTAAATAAGTGAAGTATCTGTTTAAAAAAAATATTTTGTTGACCATTTCATTACATATTTAGAACAGATGTAAAATTTGCGATGAATTGTGAGTTCACTATTGAAGCCATGCAATTAAGTCAAGGAGATCATTTTCAGATAATAATAATTAAAAGAAAAAAAACTTACATATACCAATATAGAATTATTCCTTAATGGCAATTTTCTATTCTTATAATTTGTAATTGCGACTTCCTGATTGCGATACCGATACCTTGAAATAAGACCGGCTATTGGCCCGATGCCGACCCGACCATCCCTAAGAACAATAATAATAATAATAATGAAATACGAATTCATCTTCACATTCCCCGTTTGCTGAATTCGTCTTTATTTTTTATTATTTGGTCAAACACAATACAAAACAATTGAAAGAAATGCCAATTAATTATTCGCTGAAAAAGCGCCCGTTTCTGTTCTGGAGAAACGCATCCAGCATCCATTAGATGCAATTAGAGGCCACAGGATGCTTTTGTATTAAAACATTTGCAGCAATTTGGCAGCTGTTTTAATTCCGATGTACTGGATCATGCCATGCACATACATGAGCACACACACAAACACGTATACGCATAAACAGAGGGACCTCGGAGCGACGGACGCCTTCAATATTGAACTGAGACCCCGGCCCGGTTTTCTGTATTTACATGTAAATGGTCTACAACAATCTGCGGCCTCCTTCTCCTGCTCGCTCCGCTCCAGCCGTCAGATGGGGGGTGGGGGTGGGGGGCCGCATCAGATGGGCTCTCGCGGTTCTGGAGCCAAACGTTCTGAGCAGAGCAGAGGAGAGGCTGCCTGCCTGCCTGCCTGCCTGCCTGGCAGCCACGCAAACAGCAGGGACTCCCACGTCGCATGGACGTGGTCCACGCTCTTCTGTCTTCTGTCTTCTTCATGCGCAGGAACCAACAGAAGGCCTCGTTTTTTTTTGTATTTTCCGTGGCCGAGTCGCAGGCCGCTCGAATCAATTCAAGCGGCACGGGCGGCTTTTGCAGAAGAAGGTACGAGAGAACCTGGTCTGGTTCTTGCGCGGTCGAGGTGTCATATTCGACAAGTATAGGAGGGGCGGGCGTCAAAGGAGAAGAAACGACGAACGGCAGTGAGCGCGCCGATTCCAAGTCTCATGCCTTGCTCGCCTGCATTTGTTGCCTTACGATCGTCTGTCGAGCGTCGTCGTGTCAGATACGGCCGAGGTTTGTGCGCGACTTTTCGAGGTTCGTCGGATGGGCGAAGACGCAACAAGCGCAGACGACATCAAGCTCGAAAGCAGACTTTGGAGGAAAAATATGGCGGCTCGTGGGCCTCGGGAAGGTTGAATACTCTTGAAGCCGTTTGGTAAACGTTTTATGACTGAAATCGATGCCTCGAATACTTGAAAAAAATGATGGAAACTGTGACCTTGCGCTCTGATTTCGGTTTTTCGCCAGTGGGGAGAGACACCGGGTCAAAAAAAATGCCCCCCCCCCAACCTCTCCGACATCACAAACCACCAAAAAAGGGAGGCCGTAGGCCGATGTGGTCTTGGTGTGAGTGTGAGCGTGAGGGTCTCTTGTTTCATTTGTGCAAATGTGTGTGCGTGTTTAGCTGTTTGTGGGCAATGCACGTGGGAAGTGTGAAAACGGGGTATCGGCTCGAGTCAACAGGAAGCCAGGAAACCATTGCTATAGGTTTGTTTTCAGGTTTTGTAACATTGTAGCTACAAAAAAAAAAAAAGGATGTCAAATAAGAATAAAATGTGGAGCAAGTCCAATGCTGCTACTTCCAAAGTGGACATGCAGAAACTTGAGGGAACTTTGACATTTTAGTTGAACTCTCAAGTAGGTGGTGGTGTGGGTGACAAAAAATGATGCTTTAATTTCATTGGTATGTTTTTAAGGCCGTTGGTAGTGAGTCACGCGGGGCTATAGAAGATGCGAGTGGGTGAGGTGGACAACGTGAAGACATTTGCAAAAATCATTTTCTCTTTCACTTTTGCACAAGTGAAGCACATGCAGTACAGTCTGGAAGTGTTAATAATCACAATGGTTGTATGTACAGTACATTTACACATTTACTTACACCCAAAATCTTGGGTCAAATAAATAAATAAATAAATAAATAAATTGTTGGGTTGTTTTGTTGGGTTATTCATTTGACCCAACCTTTTGGGGTGAATTGAATAACCCAATTGAATTGGCTAAAATAAATAAAAATGAATCAACCCAACTTTTTGAGTTATGTAACCCAACATGTCAAATGAAAAATAATACAAACAAAAACCCGTTTTGTGGGTCCTTCATTTGACCCAACTGTTGGGGTAAATTGAATAACCCAATTGAACTGGGTCAAAAATTAACCAACCCAACTTTTTGAGTTATTTAGCACAAAATGTTGGGTCAAATTAAATATAACCCAAACAGAAACCCGTTTTGTTGGGTTGTTTTGTGGGTCATTCATTTGACCCAAATTTTGGGGTAAATTGAATAACACAAATTGAACTGAGTCAAAAATGAACCAACCAAACTTTTTGTGTCTTTTAACCCAAAATGCTGGGTCAAATTAAAAATAACCCATACAGAAACCCCATTTTGTTGGGTTGTTTTGCGGGTTTTTCATTTGACCCAAATTTTGGGGTAAATTGCATAACCCAAATGAATTGGGTCCAAAAAAATTATCCGACCCAACTTCTTGAGTTATTTAAGCCAAAATGTTGTGTAACATTCAATTAATAGCCCACAAAGCAACCCAATTTTTGATTTGTGGGTTATTCAATTAACCCAAAAAGTTAATGCATTGAAGTAGTCAATTGAATTGGGGCAAAAAATGAACCGACCAACTCGTTTTTAGAGTTCATTATGTCATTATATATTGTCCATCCATCCATCCATCCATTTTCTTGACCACTTATTCCTCACAAGGGTCGCGGGGGGTGCTGGAGCCTATCCCAGCTGGCTTCGGGCAGTAGGCGGGGGACACCCTGGACTGGTTGCCGGCCAATTACAGTTCTATTATTGTGTGAAACATGAACCCAAAACAGAATAGAATGAGTTCTAAATTCTTTTTAAGGAAAGTTCCACTGATCATCAGTGGATTGTGTTTTTTTTTTTGAGCTCTCTTTTAACCTTCCATGTTTGATGTTGTTCCCATCTCGTATCTTTTTTGATAGCAAATGATGAATTCACCAATTTACTTAAGAATCGAGCCGTGAGAACGATCTCTCGTTCCCCGTGAGCGACGAAGCAACATTTAACAGCATGACCGAGCGCATTTCGCAGGACGCGCGCGCCGTTTCGGCCCGCCGACCCTTCCGTGCTGCCGAGGCCAGAAGGTATTGCGCCGCCGAGTCCCGCCAGTTTGCCCACCGCCGTCCGGGGCCAACTGATGTCACAGGAGCTTGTAGGCGGCCGCTCGTTCGTGACTCGTCGTCACGCCGCCGTTGACAACTTCCGTCATCCGGTTGCGCAATTCGAGAGGACGCGCCAGTAGTCGCGCGTATACGCGACGAGGTGCCACCGATTGGCGACCAAATCTATTGAAATCAAAGTATGATGATAACCACACTCCTGAACAGCTGTCCTCCCCACGCCCGCGTTTATGGTTCGGTCCTGCCTCTTAGTTTGGAGCAGCAGCAGGGGCGAACCATCACATTTGGCGCCCAGCGTGGGGTCGCTTGCTGAGCTGTCGAGCTCCAACTATCCCATGGAGCTTTTCTCTGCTTTTTTTTTTATTTTTTTGTTTCCGCTACAATTTTGACTAACCTCATTTGCATCTGCTAATTAGATCCTGTTAGCATAATTCATACACATGACACCCTTTTGAAGCTAATGAATAGATACATCTCCAGACAACTTGCAAAGAGCTTTTAATGAGACTCAACTGACTTGCCCGCTCGTGTGAGGAGGAAAGTTGAGGCAGCAACTCAAAAAAAAAAAATCCAGCTAATGTGGAAACGTGATCCGTTCAACAAATACATATTCAATGCTTCATTTTAAGTGAAATTATGTGCATTATTTCCTCATTTTCACGCTGAATTAAAAGTTAAAAATTCCATTTGTAATAATATGAAAAGACATACAGATGGTCAGACGTGGATCATATAAGTGTGATCCTGAAATTCACAACCGCCCATTTCTTTTAAACGCTAGCTATATGCAAAACGTGGACAAATCATGAATATTTACGAGTCAAAACAGTAAATATGATTCATCGTATACAGCTCGTTATTATTCACAGAACCAACGTGTAGAAGAAGACAGAGCCTTTCTCCAAAAGAGGGGAAAAAAATACAGTATTTAACATCTTATAATTGATGATTTTATGACTAATGCCACTGTTAATAAAAATATGGATTGTCTCATACAGAAAATCATCAATCAATCATAGTTTACACGTTCAAAAGGGAATAGGAAGAAGTTAAAAACGTATTTAGTCATACCCCTTTTACTTTATATATTTAAACTTATTTCATTATTAATACAATACTAATGTACTATTTTTTTTTTTAAATAAAATGTATGAACCTGGTTATATATACGCAAGTGCACTTAGACATGTGTGCATTTTGCTGAAAACATATATACAGTACATGAATTTCCTAGACATATACCATAATAAATCATGAGTTCTATTAGTGATTAATATGGTTTGAATGTTTTCTTCAAGTTAGACTGTAAAAAAACAGTCTTCCTCCATTCAGCGTGCGCATGGCGCAGCGCTGGTGTCCTCCTGCCATTCTGGAGTGGAACTCCACCTGGCCGAGTGAGTGACAAGCCAGCAGGGAGCCTTGAATCATCTCAGCTGAGGCCTCATGGCTCGGCCTGGCTGGAGCCCTCGCGATGCCATGCCGCAGCGAGCCAGGCCCGAGAGTGGGCTTGTGTGGCTGGCTCGCGCGCGAGCTCGCTTGCGTGTGTACGACAATGCGCACGTGCGCGTCTGCTCCCTCCAACCGGTTGATCTTTCACATTTCGCACGGGCAGGAGGGACAGGAGGCTGCCAGGCTGCGCCCGGAGCCGGCGTACAGTACGGTTAGCGATGCCCGGCATTCATTAGCACCTCCCAAGCTGTCTGCACTTTTACCAAACGCTCGAGCTAACTAACATGCACTGGCTCTGTGCTCTCGTCACCTCAGCAAAGGCCTTCGGCGGGCCTTGGCTCCGCTCAGTCACAGCTGAGGCCTCCGTTCTTGGCTTGGGCCACTTCAACTTTGTGACACTTTGAGCGCGGTGACACATGAGCTCGGGAACGTTGTGAAAAGTTCCACGGGCACGTGTTCTTGCACGCAGAGCTTCCGGCCCAGTTAAAACGTTACTCGATTGACCCAAAAGTGATGCAATTTGAAGTTCATTGTCCAACTATCCCCATATAACTGTCTGTATGTCTGTGCTCATTTTATTCATGCACAAACAAACGTACATTAAACTTGCGTCTATATTCCACCTGTCTCTCTGTTACCTTTTCTGCTCGAGCGCCCCTGAAAAAATGCATATATTAGCCACATCATTGTATAGCTAGTACGCTACCTAGCTAAATATCGTTGCCATTTGTCTAGCTAGCTCTCGAGCTAGCTAGTATATCTGTCTGTCTATCTATCTATCTATCTATCTGTCTGTCTGTCTACTAAATAGCTTTATGTCTAGCTAGCTATCTGTCTAGCTAGCACGCTACCTAGCTAAATACCGTTGCTATTTGTCTAGCTAGCTCTCGAGCTAGCTAGTATGTCTGTTTGCCCGTCTAGGTAGCTATCTAAGTATCTTGAAACTAGAACATTTGTCGTCAGTCACATGAACATGCTAACTTATACGTTAAGTCGGCAATACGAAAGGCGCACGTTCTTGTTCATATTTCCATGTCACACCCGCACACAATCATGTAAATAAATAAAAGAACAGTGTAAAGTTTAATTCAATGCATTATCCATCTATCTATCCATTTTCTTGACCGCTTAGTCCTCACAAAGGTCGTAGGGGGTGCTGGAGCCTATCTCAGCTGGCTTTGGGCAGTAGGCGGGGTACACCCCTGGACTGGTTGCCAGCCAATCACAGTCAATGCATTATTTGTTGAAAATTATTTCTGCGAGGAAAAATGTTAAATTGAAAATTGACATACAGTTTACAAACTTTAAGCTACAATGCATGATAATTTCAAAAATGGTTAAATTATGTAATCCAAAGGTGTTATTTTGCCCTGTCTGTCAGCACATATAAGAATATTAACATACTGTGCATGGGTGGAAAAATGAAAATCACAATGCTCAGTGTGCTAAATGCGCCACTGCAGAGGTTGGAGATCAGTAAAAATGAATAATTCATTGACATCATTTTCAGATAGTCAATTTAAGTGTGATCGTTTTTTTGTCGTAGTGACAAAACCGCAAAAAAAAATGCCACTGTTCGACTCAAACTAATTTTAGGTGATGCCGTGTGCGCATGACAACCTGCTGGGATCAAACATGGGCCTTTGCCATGGCATGACAAACAAGCAAGTGGGCGAAAAGAAGGAGAAAGAGGGAAAATTGATCAACGTGGTGGCCCGCGCCAGCTTTTCTTCTGCGAGCGAACAATACCATCATTGTTCAGCAGGGGCCCTGGCAAGGCGGCCATGGTGTGGCGCATGGTTGTTTTTGTCAAAAACCGACAACTTAGAAAATAGATTTCGGAAGATTTTTTGGCTCCCGTTTGCAATGTGGGTAGACGACTTGGATATTTCTCACTAAACAAGTCGGCACGTGTGTGCAAAACAGGAAGTACTGTCAATTATTGTCCAAAAACTAATACATTTAAAAAAACAAAAAAACAAAAACATAATACGATTTTTTTTTTGTGTGTGTTTACGGGGTTTTGCCATGATTCTAATTCCATAATCTTACCGCACTAATTTGTCAACATGGCTGCCATTAAAAATGTCATTAAATGTTGAATCTTCTGAAAACTGCAGGAAGTTGTGCGCATCTTCTATTTGCATTTTATTTGTTTAGAATTTAGAAAATGAATAGGACGGATTTAGGACAAGTCCAAAAAAAAAAAAAAAAAAAAAGTAATAATTGCAAAAAAATTTGTAATGCTTTGAGTAAAAACATTCAAGTCAAGTCAAGTCATCTTTATTTATATAGCATTTATATAAAAGTTCACTTAACTCACTTAACTCTTTGACTGCCAAACGTTATCCAAAAAAACCCCCAACGGTGCCAGCCCATTTGGAGCATTTTCACTCATCTTTCAACGCAAACAGAATATTGTGCGGTATGGCGACATAAATATATGTCATAATATAATATCATGAGAAAAAAAAAAATTCTACCTTATTCCGTTCTTTAGAAATCACCATTTGAAATGAGGTCATTAGCAAAAATACAAAAATATTAAGAGGCTTTTTGTGAAAAGATACATTTTTTTTGCATTTTTTTGACACTAATATTTTTTTGTTTAGTGACAAGGAAGTGCTGCACAAGACGTGCTGCCCATTGAGAGAGAGAGAGAAAAAAAAACCTTAATAAACGTAAATTAACGTTTTGGCGGCATTCATTAGGATTTTAGAATACGTCAAACATTTTTTGGCGGTCAAAGATTTAAATGAATAATTTCAATCTTAACTATATATCTAATATGTTGAATATTCTCGCCTCAAGTCAACAAAACGTTCTCCTCCGCGGGCTGTTTGCGCAGATGCTAAAAGCGAACCCTTTGCTCCGCCCCATTCCGCATTCGGCGCAATTGGCCTTTGTCGGCTTTAATTGAGCCCTCCTTACTTCAGTTAATGGTCCGTTTAATACTTATTGAAACAGAGCGAGCGCTGGAGGTTAAATACATCTTAATGCGCCACGATAATCCTTCCATTAAAAAGCCATGAAAGGCTCGGTGTAAGCTGCGAGATTGCCTCCCATTAATTAAGGGGTTGTCTCGCCCCCCCCCGCGTCTCCCGGCCAATCGGCGTGTCATCGCTTTAACTAGCGCTCGAGTGCCGCTAAAAAAGCCTGTTGGCCGTGTAAAGTTCTATTACAACTGGCAGAGAATTGATAAAAAGAAGGCGAGATTTACGCGGTAAGCGGTTCTCGTGCAGAAACTGCCTGCAGTTATTTAGCAGGAAAGGAAATGAGAACGGGAACGTTGACAAAGACATATACGTCTATTGTTGTTGTGTTCAGTCATTTGAAATATCTTTTCACTCATCGTTCACAGTGATAAGGATTTACCAGTGGGTAAAATGTGTTTGCTTTTCACAGCATGGGAATTTGGCGCGCGTACGTTTTGACTCCTGACTCCCGTCTCTCCCCGTGGCAAAGGTAGGCAAGACCTCGCCTGGGCTCCAAGCCACGCTCGACGGGTGAGGGTTTTGCGGTCACGACACCGCTCCAACACATTGTCCCGACCCATTTCCCCTTTTTCGCTTTGCCTCCAAACAAATTCCGGCACTTCTAAAAAGCCCCCACCAGAAAATGGTTAGCAATTCTTTTCCCTTTAACTCATTCACTGCCATTGACGGAAAAAGACGTCACATTTTTTGCTGGTCTGGCAATGAACGTGTTAAGTCTATTTTTGGTGTAATACGAAACATTTAAGCTAAGTTTTAGTAGGCTATAAGACCATCTTCACGCAGCTTGATGTTCGTGTGACTACAATTGCAAATATTTGGGAGTTCAAAAGGATTAGGATGGACAAATTAAAGAGATGGAAAATCAAACAATTTTGTTGTTGTTGTCCTTCTCTACTCTAATTGCAGACATATTTGTATTTACGCAGCAAACGAAAGAAAACGAGACACAAGGCGCTAACCGATATAACCTAGCATAATAGCGCTAACTCTCACAAATCAACATACAATACAATTGGAATAAACATACAATGCTTCACAAAAATAATGCACCTTATAACCATGGGAGCGCATTATTTATGAAAATATTTTAAAATAGACCTGCTCAATGATATTACGCCTAATAATACCGATGGTATGAAAAATACGCTAATTGTTTCTGCCAACCATTTCTGCAGAAAACCTAAAATTTCAAACGAAAGTGGTGAAAACAATATCGGAAATTTTCAATCCAGTTGGGAGAATCTATTTTTTTTTAGAATACGTTTTCTATCCTGTGATGTTTTTGTTTACCAATTCACAACCTTTCAGTGTATCTATCGGCGCTTTGCACCCGTTCAAAGGCAGTCTTTAAAAACATATTCATAACCTTGTTTTCCCATTCCAAATATTTTCCCATTTTCAATCATTCTGCTAGCGGGTCCCTTCAGACCCCAAATCAAGATTTTGTGATGTCACTGAGGCCGAACGACTCCGAGAACTCTGAAAGTCCGACAAACAGATTGTCGTCATCTTGAGCTCCCCCCCCCAAACCCCCTACCGACGTCCCCCGTCCTGCTGTACGACTGCGCTCCGCTTTAATTCCCGACACTTGAAAGATTTTCTCACTGTATATTTTATCACTTTTTTTTTTTCTCTCTTCTTCTTAAGACTCAGCTACGCCTCAGCTCCTTCGAAAAATACGGAGCCAAGAAACAAGGACAAGTCGCTCCTTGGATCGTCTCTGCGTCCGTTCTTTCTCTTGCCATTGTTGAACGGGCGTATTTGGAAAGAGCGCTCTTAACAGAAGAATTTCACACTGTATTCGAAAAAAAATGCATCTTTTCACACCTGTAAATATCTTTTATTCCGCTCGGTAACGGAACGGGAGGGCCACATGCCGTACGGCAGAGGGACGGCGGCGGAATTGGCGGCGTTTGCCAGCAGAATACATCTCACATTTTTAACTATTTTTTTCAATGACCGAGATTGATTTCGATCAAATAAATTCACCGTCTTCAATGATTCTCTTGCAACGGGTTCCTGTCATCAAGGAAAAGCCTCGTCAATAACAGCAAACAGTTTATTAATTCCCAGCATATTATGTGATTGAAGTGTGACAAAAAGTTGTGAGGTGGATTTTTTATTTTTTTTTCTTTTTTGGTGGCTGTTGCGCCGGCGCTGGCGGATCCGTGGGCGTGCAATCACACCGAGGTAGAGACATTCAGAGATAGGACACACGTTCCGATCTCGGCGTGCCAGCAAGTTCAGGAAACGAAATCCTGCGGATGTGCAAAGTCATCATAACGTTGGAACAAGGTTAGATGAGAAATGGCAGCTTATGTGGCAGTTTATGTTTTTACCTTTCGTGAATAGAAAATATGCTTGACGGGATTTGAGAGGGTTTTTTTTGCACGTGTGCAAGCGTGCGAAGGCGTCTGTGGATGTGCAGGACCAAAAACGGCCAAAATTGAAAATAAATAAATCACTCAATGAATGCATGAATAAAAATGAAAATACAAACAGATATAAAAATATAATTCAAAAATGAAATAAAAAAATAAATACAAGTACAACTATATATATATATATTAGGGGTGCGAATTGCCAGTGGCGATTTGATCCGTATCACGATTCATAGGTCACGATTGGATTCGATGAGAATCTGTAAATTGATTATTGCGATTAAAAAAAAAAAAAAATTCAAAATTAGAAAATACTAATCAGTAAACTTGTACATGTCCACTGTAAGATGTATATATATATATATATATATCCTAAATAAATAAATACAAGTAAAAATAAATACAAAAATAACAAAAACATTCAAAATATTAAAAAAAAAATAAAATAAATGTCAAAATAAATACAAAAACAAATATATAAAGAGAAATAAATATCAATCCATAAATAAAAATGCTCTGCTCTCACATTTATTCATTTCATGCTGCAGACGCTCTGTCCGGTTGAAGTGTTATTCAAATGAGGGGGCGGTCCTAAGCGTGTCTTGGGCTCTATTTATATAGTTATTATGGATTTCTTTTTTGAATATTATTTTTTTTATATATTTTTAGTTTTAATTATTTTTAAGTGATTTTATATGTATATATATATATATATATATATATATATAAATAATTGTTTTTAATTCCATTGATATCTATTTTTTGTATTTAATTTTTTTATTTTTCTTATATATCCATTTTTATTTATGTGTTAATTTTTATTGTGGCAGTTTTGGTCCTCCATAAGTGGCTGTTCAATATGAATACCACATAGCACCATAGCTATCGATCACTGGCGTGATCAATTGGATGGATTTAAAGCCGGGCAAGTGTAAGCGTGCCCCAAACTAACACTCATGTTGCTATCAGGGCTCTCTAATTGCCCCGCAGCCTTCCACCTCGCCCCCCCCACCCCCCGGCCAGTGTACAAGGCCAGAACGGTGGTGGTGGGTGAACCTTGGGAGAGTGGTCTGGTCTGGGCTGCCCCCCCCCCCTTCACTAACACTCAGCCCGACGTGTTAATAGATCCAATGCCATCTTATTTTCGCACTTCTGCGAGACGACAAGGGGCGGCCAGGCGGGATTGGCAGTCGGCTGCGCTGAAAGAGCAAGAACAAGGGGAGGGATCGCGGCACTCTACCAGGGAGGTCAACAAGCAGGCAGGGGGGCACAAGTTCAACTTTGACGGAAAGGTAAGCGAAAGGACAGAAACGATCAATGAATATCGGTAGAAATTGTGATTGTCAATATATATTTTTTTTAATCCCCCAAAGAACAAGTACAGTAACTACAGTTTCAAATCATCCCTGGACGACATTCAAAGGTGATATAATAATAATGCTAATTGTTATATATGAATTCGCACTAGGTGAAATTCATTTTGACACCTTTTTCCATTATTGTTCCATGCATTGCATACACATTTAAATTAAATGCAACCCACACACATATGTCCAAATGTGCAAGAGAAAGATGTCAGCGTGAGGGGGCTGTGGCAACAGTGTACCTCCAGTGAACGGTTTTTTTTTTTTTTTTGGGGGTGTAGTGACCACTCTATCATTGACTTTGTGTTTTTTTTTTAAGGGTCTGCACCGAGCCAATCTTGTCATGGTCCGTTTGCATTTGTATTTAGTTGGGTTATTCATTTGACACAACTTTTTGGGGTTATAAAAATAACCTAAAAAAAAATAAAATAAAAAATAAAATATAAAATAAAATAAAATGACCCATAATGGGTTGTTTTTGACCCAGCTGTTTTTAATGGTGCAAAAATGCTTCATAACGTTTATACCAGGCAACTATTTGGTTGTAAAAGCCAGTGAGATGCTAAAATGTAAAAGTTCACATACAAGCAAAGAACGGAGGGGTCATAAGTTTGGTTTGGTTGATCCCAATTTGTCTTTGAGCCAAATGTGTCTCAAACATTTTGAGTCCTCACTTTTCCCATGCCGCAGTCAAGGCCGCTCATGGTCGCCCTCGCCGGGTGTTGGAGATGCAAAGTGACAGCCAGGGTGGCTTCCATGTCACTGAGGTGACATTCGGCTCTCCGGCTAAGATAGCCCCACTGGAGCCACCCCTTCGGGTCTTGTGCGTGTGAAAAAAAAATAAAAAAAAAAATGGAGTATCGCCATGATTGGATTGTCCATCCTAACCTGTAAGATCTTCCCCCCCTTCCTCCTCCTCCTCCCCCATCAACCTCACAGAGATCCAACAGCGGCAGATTAGGACACCGTCATTAGAATGGCAGAGTGTTAAAACATCTATTAAGCTTTTAATTGAAGAGACGCTCAAACGCAAGGCGGGGGGGGGGGGGGGGGGGGGGGTGATGTCATGTGTGCCGCTATGACAGAGCTTGTCTTGCAGAGGTGTGAAGACACAGAGAATTACCAAAGGTCACGGGCGGCCAGAGGCCAGCCTCACAACTCTGTCAATCCACGCTGCTCTTTTTTTTTTTTTTTAGCGCTCACTGAAACTAAAACCACTCATGCTTTGCTTGTCAGCCACCGATTTACGCCACACACACTTTTGTTTTTTTTTGGTCACCTCATGCATGCATTTATAGGAGTCCATGTGCAATGACGCGTCACCTTTCCACCTTGATAAAAAAAATAAAAATAACTCAAACATATGATACGGATATGGGCTATTTCATCAGCATCTACCAGCATTGACTATTTTGTGTTTATAGACCTAAAAAAAAAGCCTTCGATACAATACAGTAGACTATGGAATTCGACTACAGAAACTAGATTAAGTGCAATTTGTGGAGAAATTGCGTGGGAATGCTGGAAGCTGAATGCTAAGATTTGAATGCATGCGGAATGCTTATGAAGTCAATCGAGAGATAAATTATTAAAATTATGATCTCCTGGTTACTGGACAATGCACTTCACCAAAGTGATATTTTATCGCACTTGTTGGATCGAAGATAAAGTCAGTGTGAAATCGGTGACAGTATTCCATTTATATTATGATTTATTTATTGACGGTGTTAGTCCATGTTGTTGGTTTCTTGTAAGGTTGTTTTTGTCTCCATTCTGAGAGACCGAAGTGACTTTGTTGGTACTGGTCAGCAGGGATTCCGTGTCCACATTCAGTGAGGTCAGCCACCCCGCAGCAGGACCTGGACATGGGGACAAGTCAACGGGGGGGTTACCGGTGCTTCTTTTGAGGCGTACACTCGTCAAATTCATGCCAAGGCCTTTTGGTGCCAAGCTCGTCCCTTTCGGCACGCTCTCGCCACTCGCCGGCCTTGACTCGCCGCATACGACCGGCATAAGCTTCCTTATGGCGCTGCATATGATTAACTGGACCATTGGGCAGCTTGGCTTGGGCGACGTCTGGTCCTGGGCATGCGTCCACGGGCGGGGGCAAGGACAAGCCAGACAATGTCAACGTGGAAGCAGAAGTCAAGTATGGTGGGTGCCGACTTTGCACAAAAAACAAAAAACAAAGCACGACCTTATTCCCCGTTGCATCAGGTCGCTCGTCAGTGTCTCACACTTGGAGGTTTAAGTGTAAAATTCGTCAGATGCTACCAAGTCAGGTTTTTACAAGTAGCGCAGGTGTCAGTGAGTCAGATTAATTGTGGTTGCTGTTTTATTCTCCCTAAATCAATTGAAATTATTTTTGTAAATCTTGAAAATCATATTTTGATGTTGAGGATGTTTTAAAAAACCTACGGATGTGGTGATTATTATTATTATTATTATGGGAATGCTGAAGCATTCCCACATATGTTATTGTGATTTTTATTCTGTTTAATATCAACTTTTCCCCATTCATTTTCAATGGGACAGACATTGAACTTTTTCCAAGTATCACTTTTCACGCCCACTTCCATACGTATAACTTATCATCATTACCAGGTGTTTGATACTGATCGGTGGCACAGTTGGGAAAACACAGGAGGTTCTAATTTCATAATTTATCTCTCAATTTACATCATAAGCATTCCACATGCATTCAAATTTTAGCATTCCACTATTAGCGTTCAGCTTTCAGCATTCCCACGCAATTTATCCAGAAATTGCACTTGGTCTAGTTATTGCTATTTATTGTTGGGAAAACAATGACGCAAAACCAACTATTAATATTCAATATATATTTGACTAACATTTTCATAACCAAAACATTAACTCATTCAAACCCAAAAACGTATAAATACATTTTTAATACTTTGTCCTGCACTCCCAAAAACACATTTATACGTTTTTTAAGATTTTTGTTTGTTTGTTTGTTTTAGAAGACTTTGATACACCGTCTGACATGAAGAGGTCGTTTAAAGCAATGGTAGTTATTACAAAAAACGGCCAGCAGGTGGCAGCAGAGAATAAGAGATCAAGCAGGCCATGTTGCAACAAGCTTTTTTTGCCAGTATTTTCAACATTTTTTGTGAATAATGATGCTAATTACTGCAAAACAGAAACAGACACAAATGTACTTTTTTTACCCTGATAAAAAAAAAAGATATTCTAATCTTTCTTTTGGTGGGTTTTTATAGAAATAGAACACAATATTCTGTGGGCCTTGCAAAATCAGTCAAAATCCAGTAAAACAGCCGGGAGCGAAATGGCTGGGAGTGAATGAGTTAAAAGCTAATAGATAAGACTTTTAAAATTGACTTTGCTCATGATTTAGTGAGTAACGTGTCACAGAAAAACAACTGTTGTGTTAGAAAAGAGAGAGCTAAACAGCACGTCGGTGCATTTTTAAAACAGCAGTCCAAAAAATCTGCCGTTAAACATGATCAAGTCGTTTTCCTTCACACCTCCAAATTCTCAAGTGTGACTTCCGTCTGTTGCTTCCTTTCCTCGCCATCGCTTTTCTCTCCCTTCCCTCTCTCGTTCTCTCCTTCACTACTGTTTTTTTTCCCCTTTACTTGCAAATCAGGCAAGACACCTTCTCTGCAGATCGTAGGCAATTTGAAGTTACTTCATTAAAAACAAACAAAAAAAAAAAAAAAACAGCCTGTGTGATAAAATGATTGTCATGATGTTGAGCTTTAAATACTTTCAATGATCATTAAGAGTAAATTAGAGTCTTGGAATTACTTTTAATTATAGGAATTAAAATGGATGCTCAAACAGTGCGGTAATAAAATATGGGAAGTTGACTAAAAAAAAAACACAAGCTACTGTCCAATATTTTAGGGAAAAAAAAAATCATTGGTATCTAGCAACATCTCTCTTCTTCATATGACATGACATTATTTACAGCTTTTGTCTCTCAATGACCAATTTAATGGTGATAATGTTCGGAGAATAACAGAATAACATGCTACAAAAGTAACAGTTACAGTAAAGGTGTTATTTTCATGTGGAAGCATCACTCATATACAATTATGCAAAGTTTATCTGTCTAACAGTGAATGACACAAGTTGTAAAGCAAAGAAACCACAGAAACGTGTTTGACCTAAGATGTTCTTTTCTCAACTCATTCACTGCCATTGACGGATATATACGTCAAATTTTTACTGGGCTGGCAATGAATGAGTTTTAAGAGATAATCCGGCATATAACTCATAAACTGTGACGGAAATATAACTGCATGATATAGTCATCTTAAAACAACGCGACCCCCCCCCCCCCCGCCCTCTTATCTTGTATCAGCGCATCCTTCTACCCCATCTCCTCCACCTCGTCTCCCTAAGGGCGACGTGGCATTTCTCCCTTCAGCCGGCCCTGCCGCTGTCACTCTGGATGGCTCCTAGCGCGCCGCGCCCCGCTGTGATTGAGCATTACGAGGTGTTTCACGCCTCCATGAATTAGGCGAGACGGCGGGGAGGGCCTTGGGTAAATGATACGTATGGATCGCGAGGGGCAAGAGGGTTCACGGTAGGGTCGGGTCAGGGGGAGAGGAGGCAAAGTGTCCCGCTTCCCCTTTGACAAAACGCGCGAGCGTGCGCATCAACCCGCCTGTTTTCAATAAACACAAACATGACACGTGTGGTGTATTTGTTGACGCGTAGCGCACTTAACTCATTTACTCCCAATAACGTATAAATATGTTTTTTTTAATGTTCTGTGTCCCAAAGACGTATTTATACGTTTTTTGTTTGTTTGATTTTTTTAATGCTAGAGCATAGGCTTTGATGCAGCCTCTCAACTGCAAAGAACGGTTGCAGAAATGGTAGTTATTACACAAACGGCCAGCAGGAGGCAGCAGAGCAAAGGAGATCAACCAGGGCCACGTAGAAAAAAGCTGAATGACTTAGAATTTTGAATAGATTTGTGAAAACTGATGAAACTTAGCTCTCTTCTAATGCTAATTGCTGCAAAGCGGAAACGGATAGAAACATACTTTTTTTTTCCTGATGAAAGAAGAGACTTTAATCTTTCTTTTGATAGGTTCCGTGTTTTTATAGCAACAGAACACAACATTCTGTGGGCCTTGCAAAATCAGTCAAAATCCAGTAAAACAGCCGGGAGCGAACGGGATTGCGAAATGTGAAAATGGCTGCCAGTGAATGAATAGAACCAACAACCTCACCATCCGTCTCGTGAAACTACAATCTCTTTGTTTCGAATTAGCAGTGCACACAATAAATAAATCCTCGTTTGTTTAAGCATCCCCATGCGTGAGGAGCTAAAACCGGGCGCTGCGGAGGGCATGCAATTAATGTACTGTGACGAGAGGCTTCTGCCCAGCGACAGGGAGAGACCACCTACTGGCTTTTAATACCGCTTGTCAATGTGGCTACAGGACGCTCAATACGGGCATGTCTCGACTCTCATGGGGGGGGGGGGGGGGAGTGGGTGAAAGCTATGCGGGGAGACAGGCACAAGGATGGAAAAGCACTTTTTTGTTTACAGCACATAAAGGGCAGTTATGAACCGAGTCCAGGACGATTGCCGAGTACGTGTGTTTGCAAATCATTTCTTACCAGAAAACAGGCGACCTCGTCAGGTTCGGTTGTGGTGGAGATGCACCCACAAGTGCAGGGAGGCAAACGAGGCGTGGCAGCGGTGCTCTTAAATAAGTTGTAATTGAACCAAAACAAAGTGCAACATAAGATACAAAGTACAAAACAAAGAAGGGAATCAAATTACGAATGGTAAACACAAAAGGCAGGACTCAGAGGCACGGGAAACAGGGCCAGAATCAGGACAATGACAATGAACCGACAAGAACTGAACGGAAATCAGGTGACTAAATACACACAGACTAATTGACAATGACTAGACACAGCTGGGTAAGACACGTGGCAGGGGAAGCTGATTGGTAGATACACTTGGGAAGGGAAAACACACGCAGGTGGACGAGGTTAACAAGAACGAGACCAGGGGAGACAAACCAGAAAGCACAAACTCGAAACATGACAAACTCAAAACGCCAACAAAAGCAACAAAAAACCAAACCATAACAGGCCTCGGCAGACTGGCTCTAACCATTCTGCTGAATTAGATGTTCTGGTTCTTGTGCTTCTTGAGTCATCTTCTGTTAAGATAACATATAGCTCGGCCATTTAAAAATTCTCACTAGGTCTTTCTCTAATGAAAGGCCGAGACTAAACATTTGTCTCCAGTAAGTAAGACTACTGTAAAGGCCTGCTCACAGGGTTCTCCTCAAGTCCTGACTAGAACCAGGATTACGAGATCCGCTAGTCTGGTAGTGTAGTGGTAGGCCTGCTGTTGCGATACATGGCTTGGTTTCAATTCCCGGTTTGTCCCCCAAAACCACTGCTAGTCCCAAGCCCAGATAAAAAATAAATAAATACATAAAATGGATGGGTTGCATCAGCAAGGACATCAGGTGTAAAACCAGAGCCAAATAAATCCTGAAGAAAAGAACAATGTCTACTGTGGTTTCCTATTGACATGCTCTTTATTGGCTCTGTCTTTTGTTTCGATGTCGGAACATATTTCGAACATCGGTATTTCAGCCTGAGTGAGCAAACACGCGAGCACGAAGGTGCTCAACCACTTCACCTGCCACCGAAAAGAAGCGGAGGATGTTAACGTCGCGCTGTTTGCGGGCACTTTGCGCAGCTGTAGGGAGATGTGATTCCCCGCTTCTTCTCTGCCGAGTGAGGTTGCGAGCGCTGCGGATCGATACGAGCATCCAGGAGCCGCCTTGCCGCCAGTCCCTGGAGTGTCTGGAGGATTTCAGTGTCTGTTGTCGCTTCTGCTTTCCCCCTGATTTGACCACATTCCTGACATTTCCTGGCCCTCGCCCCTTGCCATATTTTTTCATTTTATTTCGTCATCTGTTCCTGTCTGCGCTCAACCGCGGGGGCTCGACAAGCTGGCCGCGTCGCAGCATCTGCCAGCACATCTTTAGCGCTTAAGTCCGTCACAGGTTGGAACAAAACCTGCCTGGAGACGGAGAGAACTAGAAGGTGGCGGGTGGGCAGAGGTGCCAAATCCAGGTCCAGAAAGTAAAAACCTTGCCACAGTTTGGCTTTAGCTAGCTAGCTCCCTAGCTAGCTCCCATGGTTCTCGTTTACCTGCTAGGGAGCAAGCTAGCTAGCTAGCTAAAGCCAAACTGTGGCAGGGTTTTTACTTTCTGGACCTGGATTTGGCACTTCTGTGGGTGGGTGAAGTGGGTGAAGGGAGGGGGAGTACCGCCGCTTCTGCCTGATTAATCATAATGTAATTTTAATTAAAAAAAAAAAAAAAAAAAGCACAGTGTCAAAGGGTTTAGCTGCCTGAGAAGTGAGCCCAGATTGCCACGCAGCGGCATCCCCATCAGTGTGCAGGCAGGAAATGCATCCTGACAAATCCAGGCGCCCAGGCCAAGAAAACAGAGGCCACCATTACCGGGATATTGTCATCGGGGGGGTGGATGGAAAGGGGACGAGCAAAAAAAAAATAAAAAAAAGAGAGGAAGTGCAGGGGATGGTTTTGGAAAAGGTTGGGGGTCACACTGTCATGATAATTGGCGCTTGGTGCAAACGCAAGTGTCATGCAAAACGGCAAACGACGACGAAATGTAAGGTGTGAGAGATTGTGGCATCACGTTTTGTCAAGGGTGGATATTGTAAGCGCTTGTGAGTGATGCTTGCAGGCTTGGGGGTCGGGCAAGGGGGGACGTTTTTCTTTTTTTTTTCTTTTCCCATGCTTAAGTTTGTTTACATCTCACATGCAAGCGGCGCGGACTCAGTGTCACGCTATTTTGACGCCACCTGAATCGGGGCGAGCGGCTGCGTCGGCTCCAGGCCAAGATGGGGCTGAGACGGTAGCTGCTTGAGACAGGCCAGAAGGAGCCTCGTCAGCGGGGGGAGGCCGCAGGGCTGCAGCCAGTTTGGGGGGCGCGACACGGGCTGTCGACATGGTGGAGGTAAAGTGAAGCCAAACATTTGCGGGGACACCGAGTTTACGGACGTGGATGAATGTGTAAACATAAATGGTGTCTTGTCAAGGTGTATCTCATTAACTGTTTTGTTTACACAAAGGGAATAATATGTGCCTTCACGTAGTGTTATCTCACCTGTGGGCATGTGTTCCTATTTCATTTGTGTGTGAATATTCGTTATTTGAAGGAAATAAACTCCTGAAGTTGATGCTAACTTCCTGTTAGCATTTGAATGGGATACTCCCTTCGCTTTTAGCGTTAGCGCTAGGCTAGCAATGTTTTAAAAATGAAGCATGTTTTGTATTTAATTATACAGTGGATTTAGTTTTACAGTTAACTCCAACTGAGGTGTCGTGAAATAGCTTACAGGATGCTTCGGAACAACAGAATAACCAAAATAACACACGGTGCACTCTTGCTAGTTGCTAATGCTACGCAAGCAAAATGGTGCATTCAGGGTATTTTCGCAGTGTCGGAAAATGTGGTTTTCTTCAATAAAGTTTTAAGGGGAAACGAATTGGTCATTTGGCCAAATTGGCCGATTGTTTTGGCTAAAGTTCGGCGGCCGATTAATCGATCGGCCCTTGTGTAGTCATTAATCCAGTCATGTTGTGTGTTTTTGTGGGTTTCTTTCTGGTGGTTCTTTGTTAGTTTGTTGAACTTTGTTAATTCAGCATTTTTTTTTTGGGGGGGGGGATGAAGCTTCATGAAGCACTTGCGATACCTTTTGACTCGTCTAGATGGCGCTCCTGGTTTAAAGATGCAGCAGAAATTGATTGCATTTTAACCAAGAGTGCCATCTAGAGGGGTCAAAAATATCTTCATAAAGTGCTTCATGAAGCTTCATTTGTCTGCCCCCCCCCCCCCCTTTTTTTGTTATTAAAAATAAATTCACACTTCATTTTGCAGTGGCTGCTATTTTGCAGTCTCTTTGTAAAATAAATGTAGTTGTGTTTAATTTACGTTCAACACATTTGTAAATAATGTTTTTAAGAGCTGCTTTCAAATATTGATTTCGGTACAATTTTGAAATGTTTCAATACATTACAATACATTTCTTCTTCTTCTTCTCAAATCACTTGAGCTTTGGAGCAAAATATGTCAAGCTAGCTGGAGGGTGACAGTTTGGCTCATGTGAGACAACAAAGGAGACGGGAACACCCCCAGAGAGAGAAAGGGGCTAAAAGCTCACTTCCCTGTCTAATTTGGAAGGGGTGGGGTGGGGCGGTGGGCCAGTCTTGGCTGACCTTTGGGGTTGGGGGGGGGGGATTGGCCAGCATCCGGGTGGGGTCGAGCGATGTGGAGGATTCGGAGGTGAGAGACCGTGAAGGGCCAACCCGAACAAGCGTTTGATTTCTCCCTCCAGGTGTGGTGTGCCGTACACGCCGCAGTTGAGGGCAACGTCGTGTCCTCCTTCAACAGTTCTTCATCTCTTTCACACTTTTAATTCATCTTATCATAAACACGTTTGATATTGCCGCGCTTTTTAAAATGAGCTCAACTTGCACACCAATTGTACAAAGAAGATTTAAGATTTAGCTTGTGAAATCATTCTAAGAGTTTATTTTGATTTGAATGACCAATCTGGTTTTCATAATTTGCTCAAATTTGAGCCAAGGCACGATTATCGGAATGCTCTTGAAAATAAGTATGACGTAAATCCATGTAGCATTATTTTTTTTTTTTTCCAGCAATCAAATATTGCAAACTGAAAAAGTGGCTGCTTGTTTTGTGATTTCTTTCTTTTTTTTTTTTTTTTAATGTAACAAATTACATAATTATGTTTAAACTTAATTTTAAACTCTCACAAAGGAAAACCTACCATGTAATTACTGTTAATTATTTTAAATTGCACATTATTTTATGCATTTATTTTAAATATATTTCTGAATCTAATTACTTTTTTTTTTTTTTTAATCATTTCCAAGCAAAATGTAGCACTCAATTCCCTTTGTTAACCCTTGTAAAATGCTAAACCGAATTTATCACTACAAAATAAAATATGTAGGCTACATAATAATAAATCACAGTAAATTATTATTATTATTATTATATTTAATTAATATAATTGATAGTGTTTTTTGTGCCCAGTGTTCTGCAGAAGAAATTCGATTTTTAAATTTCAGATATTTTAAAAGAATTTTAAACAAACCAAACCATAGTTAAATGGCAATACGAGACTGAGTACCACATTTCCCTCAACGTTGACGTCCACATCTTTCCATATGCCCAAGCAAAAATGTTATTTTTGCCTCCATTCAACCGATCAACTCGATTGAGCGCCATTGATAAGTGAGAGCGAACAAGTGTGGGAGAATAATTAATGAGGCCTTTGTCTGATCTGATGTGGCCCGTATTGTCTCATGATCACGCGCACTCACTCACACGCGCTCTGAGACACTAACGAGGGTTTCAAGAATCCCCCTGTTGACACCTGGGGCAAAGACATAAAGCCGCAGTCAAGCGCCAGATGACCATTTTAACAAGCGTTATTATTAGTTAACAAGGCCAGTTCAATTCATTTGAATTTGCATGGCAAAAAAAATAAATAAATCCATTGAAAAGTCCAAAGGTACGAATGCAAAGCGTGTAATCGTTACATAATCGGGATGGCGGGTCGGTGCGGGTGTGACACATGAAAAAAAAAAAAAAAAAAAAAAAAAAAAAAAAAAAAAAACAGAACACGCTCACCTATAAGATCAACCAACAAAAAAAAAAGAAACACCTCTACTTGGTATTCAGTATTAATGCACGAATACTATCATGTGTATATATAATGTAATATTATATGTTGCTTTATATAATGGTATCATATTTTATTTGTGGTTTTGCATATTTAGAAAAATGCTACAGTATATAAACAAATTTCTTTGTAATATTACAGTAGGGTTATTATAGTTTTGGAATTTTTCATTTTATT
Source organism: Festucalex cinctus (assembly GCF_051991245.1). NCBI lineage: Eukaryota > Metazoa > Chordata > Actinopteri > Syngnathiformes > Syngnathidae > Festucalex > Festucalex cinctus. The sequence continues at coordinate 1,415,400 of NC_135429.1, forward strand.
TTGTTTTGAGTTTTTTTTGTTTTTAATTTAGTTAGTTTTAATTATTTTTCAGGGTGGTTCTGTTAGTTTTTTTTAAAATTAGTTTTAGTTCTTTAATAAATGCTTAGTTTGTTTCAGTATTAGTTTTAGTTTTTTTTTGTTTTTTTTTAATGTGTATTACTCGTGCGCAACATTGAAAAAAACACCATGGGTGCGACATCATTATTCTGGTTTATATTAAAATAAATCTACTAAAAAAAAATCACATTTAAAATCATCCCCGAAGGCTCATGCATTCAATTAATGACCAAAGACTAAAACAAAGGACATTTTTGCTACAATTATAGTTTTATTTTAGTTAGTTTTGTAAACATAAAATGTAGTTTCAGTTAGTTTTCTTTTTTTTTAAAAAAAAAAAAGCATCTTCGTTTTTGTTTTATTTCGTGAACGAAATTGTTTTTGAATTTTAGTTCACTAAAATAACCTTTTAATAGCACTTGTGTTTTCTGATACCTTCCCTTCTTACTTTGACCATCTCCAAACATTTTTGTTTTTATTTGATTTGAACTGAGTCAAATGCCAATTTTAGCATATGTCGCGGGCCACTGAAAATTGGGCGGCGGGCCGCAAATGGCCCCCGGGCCGTAGTTTGGACACCGATGCAATAGCACAATATTAGAGAGGCTTTAACTTTGCAAAGCATTTTGCTGCCAGGCCCCCGAGAGATCCCACTGTTGGATTATATTGAACTTTGTAGGCCAGGCTCCCCTGCCTGACTGCTGTAATATCGAAGCTGCTGGGGACCACGACACAAACGCACTATCCAATCACGTGTGCGGGTTAGTGTGCTGCTGGCGGTTGTCCACCGTGTCTTCTCCAGCTCGCGCGGCCTCCGTCATAAACAACCGTAGCCTCTGGCAGGTGTTGCGCTGCGATGCGCAGCTCTGCCTATCCCACAAAGTGACACACAAACAGACGGAGATATGCGCGCACACACCCGTACATGTCCGAAAACACGCCAGTGGGGAATCCCCGCAGGTGAGCCTGAGAGGACGGAGTCAACACCTTGTTATTAAAATTCACAGACAACCGACATGTGCGCGTTACAAACAACGTGACAGCTGTTTAAGACGTCTGTCAAAGCTTCACGTTTTTATCGTTGTTTTGGTCATCGGATTACATATAAATAGCCATACTAGTGGAATTGGAAAAAAAAAACAACTATGGAAAATAGAGGCAAAAATGCACTTGAGACGCTTGCGCTAGCATTTTGAACTACGCGCACTACGGTGGCTCAGAGAGAACAAACTTCGCAAGCCTACCACCAATTATTATTTGGCGCTAGCGAACTAGCATCTTACCAAGTGACTGCGACGAGGCAGCCGGCGACAACCCCGGCAAACGACGCAGAAAGATCGAGCGAGCCAGAGTTAGCCGGAGTAGCTAACAAGAGCGGCTAGTGGGAGTTAGCACGAGCCATCGGCTAGGATCGAGTGGCTAACATGAGCAGCTAGCGGAAGAAGCTAGTAAAGATTTCAAAGGCAAACCAGGGGTGACTCAGAGAGAACAAACTTCGCAAGCCTACCACCAATTATTATTTGGCGCTAGCGAACTAGCATCTTACCAAGTGACTGCGACTTGGCAGCCGGCAACAACCCCGGCAAGCAACGCAGAAAGAACAAGCTAGCCAAAGAAGCTAACAAAAGAGGCTAGTGGGAGTGAGCACGAGCCATCGGCTAGATCGAGTGGCTAACATGAGCAGCTAGCGGAAGAAGCTAGTAAAAGTTGCGAGGGCAAAGCAGGGGGGTGACTCAGAGAGAAAAACCTTCGCCTACCACCAATTATTATTTGCGAACTAGCATCTTACCAAGCGACTGTGACTTGGCAGCCGGCGACAACCCCGGCAAACGACGCAGAAAGAACAAGCGAGCCAGAGTTAGCCGGAGTAGCTAACAAGAGCGGCTCGTGGGCGTTAGCCCGAGCTACAGGATTAGGCTGGATCGAGTGGCTAACATGAGCAGCTAGTGGGAGAAGCTCGTCACCCACACCAGAGAGGGCGCTGTAGCGGGGTGGATGTGTGAGTAAGTGAGTAGAGGAAGAGTCAGAAAGTATCATTAAGACACAGCGGGACAGAAACAATGCGACATTCATCAGACAGAAATAGAACAACGAAGACAGAAGAAAGAAAACAAGCCGAGTTCCCTTTTCGGACATTGCACACAGCCAACGAGGTGAGTTTATTTTGTGTCTGTCAATACTTTTGTGTAAGTTAAACCGAAGTTGTCTTATTTTCTTTATGCTAATTGTTATGTTTGCATGTGTGTTTTGCTCCAGTTTTCACGGTGGATTTATTGTTTGGCAAGAAGTCAAAGAAAACCACTTGTGTCTGTGGCAATTACGCCCAATTGACCTTACAGTGCCACGCCCCGCCCCGCCCACATGATGCGACACGCACCTGGCTCCAACATTATTGTCAGATCTTCTTTGTGATTTCTTGGTCAGGTATTTTCAGGACGCCAATATTTTTCTTAGTGAAGTATCTTCACCTCCTCACTGTGCAAGTCTGCCCCAAAACAAAAGGAAATGCGCATCGCCGTCTGCTGCTGCTGCAGACGGAAGGAAAAGATTCGAGTCGCCTCACTCACTTTGAACCATTGTCGGCAAAACCGAAGTTTTTGGACATTATTCCTGTCATGCAAGGTAAGAATGAATTTATATGACCTCATACTTTCGATGTTTTGCTGGCATTATAGTAAATCAACAAATTCACTTGTTTTTTTTTTTCTTTTGTTTTTTTTTAATTGAATGAATTATTAGTTCACCACTAGATGGTGTTAAAGATTACACACTGTCACTTTAATAGGACTCACGTCTGATTTTTTTTTATTTGCATCTGAATTTTAAACGCTACTGGTAAATCAATATCATGAGTAACTTTTTACCATTTGAATAATTATTGCCATTTAAAAAAAATAAAATAATAATGAATTGTTTACCACAAGATGGCGCTAATTATTACACACTACAGCTTTAACTCATTCAAACCCAAAAACATATAAATATGTTTTGTAATACTTTGTCCTTCACTCCCAAAAACATTTTTTTTTGTGGTTTTCGGGTTTTTTTTGGTTTTGTTTTATTATGCAAGGACATGCAGAAGGCTTTGATGCTGCTTCTGTCATGAAGAGGTGGCTCAAAGCAATGGTAGTTATTACAAAAAATGGCCAGCGAGTGGCAGCAGAGTACAAGAGATCAGCCAGGGCTAGGTTGCAACGAGCTCTTTTTGCCAGTGTTTTTACCAGGAATATGAATATTGATGAAACTTGGCTATATTCTCATGCTAATTGTTGCAAAACGGAAACAGATACAAATATACTTTACTTTCCGATGAAAGAAGAGACTCAAATCTTTCTTTGGTCCACCTTTTATAGCAATTGAACACAATATTCTGTGGGCCTTGGAAAATCAGTCAAAATCCAGAAAAACAGCCGGCAACGAGGGAGGTTGCTTCTGTGAAAATGGGCGGGAGTTAATGAGTTAAGTCTAAAATTTGCATGCAAAACGAACAAATATGTGATTTCTACAAAAATTGTGCTCATTCTTGCACATTCATTGGAATGATTCCAACATTTTGAGCCTGAGTGCGGTAAAAACATCTAAAAAAAAAATCTCAGCGTCGCTCACGCGGACGGGACAGATCATCTGGACAAAGCAGTGTGTTTATATCTTGTCCCTAAAAAGCAATTCATCTGTGACCCTATAGTGCTATTCTCTGTCCGTGGCTGACAAGACGAGCACTAAATGTTCAAGAGGAGGTAAAGTGGCGGCAAGTCCTCTGACAATAACCGGCATGGTTTCAGGCTTCCGCTCAGCGCAGCGCTTGTCCCTCTGAGGACATGAGAAGGCAGGGAGGGGGAGTGGCACGTACAAGGAGCACGACTTGGGGGTGGAGAGGTCAGCCGGTGTGCGGCTGGCTGGGGAGGGTGGGGAATTATGAAGATGTGAGGCCCTCCCTGGGAAGATGTCATCTGCTTTTGCTTCAGTGAACTTTTTGCATCTCTGCGAAGGCAATGGAGAACGGAGTGAGGTCAAATCCCCTGACGCTCTCCACGCAATAAGAATTTTCGATGATTTACATTCAGTGTGGTATAGTGGCTAACTAAAATTACATTTAAAGAAAATAGTAAACGGGAATTCTGATTTATTTTTTTTCCTCCTACAGTGGATATAAAAAGTCTAAAATGCCATGTGTGATATACAATTACTCTTGTAGTATTTTAAAGATCCTAAAAAAAATTTTTTGAAACTAAGACAATATGTTGCATAAGTGTGCACACCCTCTTACGACCGGAATGCGGCTATGTTGAGAATGAACAAATCGCATTCAAACTCGTTAAATGGGAGTCAACAGTAGAAGAGGTATGCTAAAAAAAAAAAAAAAAAAAAAAATCAATACGCCGATATATCGTTGCGGGGGTCATTACAAATACACGTATCGATATTGCTCATTAATTTTAAATAGGCAGTTAACGATGCGTCTTTGAAGTGAAGTGAGCAGAGGAGACACGTGTTTGCTTTGCAACTTGCATTGTACTTAAAAAAAAACTGGCAGCTCTCTTTGAAGTTAATTGCCTTCAATTAGTGCACGTGCAGGAGGAGCGTGAGGAGCGTCGTTGAGCAAGAAAAGAGACATGAGTGCCTTGGTTTGCATTGTACTTATTTAAAAAAAAAAAGAAAAAAAAAGTGTATTATTACACCTGAAACTAATGTCATCATTGTGAATATGATGGAATTAATCAGATCTGTATTTGACAGGGAGAAAAGGTTTTTATTGATGTTATGTCATCGTTTATGTTTTCAAAGTGAGCCTTCTTCAATGAAGTCGGCTCAGCTCGAGGCTCAGCGACTCTCTGAGCGGTGGCGCATGTGACGGGGCAAAGGGACAGCAAATGTGTGGTGTGACATGACAACCCCCCCACACACACACACACACACTCATCAGGAAGGGCGGATGAATGTGTGTCATGCCAGATTGGGAACAAAACAAAATTTGTGTACTGACGACAACATGACCAAGTTGACATTTTCTTTATTAAAAAAACAAAACTTCAAATTTCATTCAAGGCCATAATTTCTGAATGCAATTTCATTCAAGCTGCATTGTAGGGTTTAAAATGTTAATGTTAAAGCTTTTTCAACATCATGCATGCTCCACTAGGTTCACTGTAAAAAAAAAATCCTAAAATACCAGAAATTCACTGTTTATTTTATTGTGTTTTACAGATTTTTCCTATAATTTTAAAATATCATTACAGTGTGTTCTTATATACTTGAATGTAAAATAACATGAAATCACTATAACTGTGACTATAACACAATATTTCTGTTCTTTTATTTTCTCAATTTCACAAATATTCGTCCGTTATTTAAGGGAATAAACTCTAAAATGCAACTTTAAATGTCTGGAAATGAAAAACATTTCAACTGTCTGAGAAATTAAATAGTAAAAATGTGTCCTTTTAAGATAAATTCTTTGTTAATTCATTTACTCCCAAAAACGTATAAATACGTTGTATTTTAAATATTACCATGTGCCCAAAGATGTAATTATCCGTTTTGGCTTTGATGCAGCCTCTGAACTGAAGAGAATGCTTGAAGCAAATGGTAGTTATTACAAAAAAGCCCAGCAGATGGCAGCAGAGTATAAGAGATCAAAAAGCTCTTTTCCCCACTATTTTAAACAGATTTGTGAATAATGATGAAACTTAGCCATATTCTAATGCTAATTAATGTAAAATGGAAACAGCTAGAAAAACACTTTTTTTTTTCCTGATGAAAGAAGAGACTTTAATCTTTCTTTTGGTAGGTTCCATGTTTTTATAGCAATAGGACACAATATGCTATGGGACTTGCAAAATCAGTCAAAATCCAGTAAAACAGCGAAAATGTCCTGGGGGTGAATGAGTTAATTGACTATTTTTATTTTAATACCAAATATATTTCTAGATAATTTGTTTTAAAATGTGAAAATGTTTCAAATTAAAGATTAAAAACAACCTGAAAAAAAAATATATAAAAATATATATATATCTATCTATCTATGCAGCCTCCATGCTTGTCAGAAAGAGATTGTTCCACACCTCTCTCCTTGTTCTGGCTGAAGGCTTCTCACAGGTACAATATCTTGCCCTTGGTTCAGGAGCTGCAAATGAGAATCTCCAAATCAGGAATCAGGGAGTCGTGTCGAAGCCTGACCCTGTATTCTCACCTCCTACCCAGCCGGACCCGTGAATGGTTGGAGCTGTTTTTTTTATCTCGAGGCTTTTCCATTATTCTTTCATCTGTTCTATTTATTCCACCTTTATTTGTCGGCACTATCTAATGCATTTTTTTTTTCTTCTGTTCATACCTTGTTCTTCCCAGAGTTAGTTTAGACTCAAATAAGTTTGTAAAAGGAGCTTGGTTAAATACTATTTTTGCCATTCAAGTACTGTATTTTTGCAACCCGCCTGGTGCGCTACAGCTAACTTGCTTCAGAACCCCAAAAAAAGTAGTGACGTGGAGGATATGCGGACGTGGAGGTGGGACCGAGGCTGAGTGGGCACTGGGCAAGCAGGTGACAGGTGGAAGAGAACCAGAGTTCGCTCGTTCGTTCGGGAGCATCTGGTGGTCCGATGAGGACCAGCAGGGAACAGAACACAGAAACGAGGTTGTAAGAAAAGGGAATGGGCGTGGTCATGGCAGCATGGGGTCAACGAGATGCTGCCTCTGCCTGTTTGGACAAGTAGAGGAGGAGGAGGAGGAGGAGGATGGAGGTGGTGAGGCTGAGTAAAGAATTAGTGGACCCTGCTGTGGACCCTGATTGTGTGGTACTGCCCGAGGCGAAACGTGGCACCTTTGACAGTGTCGGGGTGCCGCGATACGCTTCTGCTGCATTGCACACCAAATACATTCATGCTGAACTGAATCTATTGATTAGGATGGAATAGGCAAGGACGAAAATATTGCTCAAAATACACGCACAGAACCATTTCTTGGTCAGCCTCATTTTACCCTCCAGTTTTAAATTCTAGAGAAAAAAAATTTGTCATTTCTAACATTTATTATTTCAGGCACTTATTATTCTGTTCATTTTTTATTTTTTTTTACTTCCGATTTACACCCTTCAAATTTCAACTTGCTGAAAAGATTCACGCCATCGTGGGAATATATCCACATTACTTACAGCATTTGCAAAATGTAACATTAAATATCACCTTTTCAACATTCATTTTCAATGGGACTGACATTGATTTCCGCGCCCACCTCAATACATAAAACTGATCGTCATTGCCAGGTGCACTGTCCAGTAACCAGGAGGTTGCGGGTTTGAATCCCACCTCCGACTAGGGATGTAACAATAAGGGCAATATTGTGATATTAAAACCGCCACAATATCGTCATCGTCATTTTCACAATATTTACAAGGAACACAACATATGTTAAAAAAAAGAAGTCAGGTTGATTTTCTTTTGTGCAGTTCTAGCACCCTCTAGTGGCTATTTTATTAGTGCAATTTAATTTTCATTCGGGATGTTTTGGCCTTCTATGTTTAAAATCTTTGTTAATTGTCAGATGAAGCGGAACCGAATTTGCTTGTGAAGCGATCAATGTGTGCTTGCATTAGCAAATATTATTATTATTTTTTTACAACATTATGATCTTTTTTAAATATCGCCAACCCCCCACAATATCGTGATAATTATCGTATCGGGATGTTTGGATATCGTTACATCCCTCCCTCTGACTGTACATTACAAATATATCCATGGCCGTTATGCGAAGTGATAAATATGAACACCAGCTGACTCATAACAGGAAATTGATTATAATTTCACTGAAATGATTTAAGCGCATGCATCCAAATCTTAGCATTCCGATTTTCAGCATTCCCGCGCAATTTCTGCAGAATTTGCACTTTGTCTATTTGCACATTGTTTACTTTCCATTTTTTTAAATCTTTACAATAATCCTCGTAGGCGGGCCTCTTGTTTGAATTCAACGCACTTGAAAAGCTGTCTGATAGTTAAAGAAAACCGGCATTCTCTCCCACCAGCACTTGCTAACCAATGACAGGCTTCTCTCTCTCTCTCTCATCTTGCCTGCTGCCAATTGGGGAAACGAGGAACATGAAATCACTTTCAGTGGGAAATAAAGGCGGCTTTGTGGAGTGGCCTGCTGGTAATTACAGCACACAGGCCCACACTGAAGGAAGCTGTTTAGCAATATGGCCCTGGCCTCGGCCTCCACCGCTGATCTCATTTGGCTGCATTAATTAGCTCGCGAGGAGCCTCGGAGCGAGCGGGGTGTTAACGCAACAGCCCACCGCTTTGGCGGCCGCGTCGGTTCGTATGAGATGACGAGCTCGGCAGTCTGTTCAATCCTGTTGAAAATCTCCCGCCCTCCTTGAACTTTCTTACACCTTTTCAGCCCCCCCTCCTCCATCCTATCAGCCTGAGACAGCTGTGGCTACTCAGAGGGCACGAACGCTCGCTATTCACTGCATCCAAAATGATGGCGGCCACAAAACACGTGTGCCGCCGCCGCATGCCCCGTTTTTTTGTTGTTGTTTTTTGTCCTCCGGGCATTCACGATTTGATTTGTGTGTTAAAGTTGTTTTGTTCTTGCAATTATCTTGGATTCTCTCAATAGCAAAACATTTCAGTTTATTTTGCAAATCAAATTACATTAAGAAAAAAAAAAAACGGTTCTTAACCGTCGTGGAAAGCTTGGGGAATATCGCACGTATATTAAAACTATTTAATTACCTTTAAAATGTGTATGTATAAAGTGGCATTGTATTTTATATATTTCTTTGTACGAGGCTGTCCTCTTTTTGTGGAGCGCTTGTGACGTCTGTCTGTGAAAGGCGCTATAGAAATAAACCGTACTTACTTATAAAAAAAAAAAAAATCCTAATAATAGATATTTAACTGTCAAATGAGAGCACCGATTACTCTTGCAGAAATGTGAACAGTATGGCATGAAAATGGTTACATAGTTATTTAAAGAATAACTTTCGATATATAAAAATAAAGAACGCAGAATTGCAACTGAGAAGAGTAAATGCTTTCGGTATATATATATATATATATATATATATATATATATATATATATATATTCCCACAATTTAAAAAAGCAAAAATCAAAACTAACTAAATCGAACAATTCCAAAACTATAATAACCCTGGGATGGACGCAATATTAATATTTTGGCCCACAAATAATAATACGCTGAATATGATGATGCTTTCAAAGCAAAGCGTTATCCACCTAGCAAAGTGCGATTGTCACCATCTCCGTAGTGCCGTTTAACCGCTTCACATGTCAAAGCGACGGATTCTGGCATATGCTGAAGGTGAGTCGTGCGTGTCAGATAGGTCAGGCAGCAGTCGGTCATTTCCATAAGGTGCCGATGGAGCAGGTGACGCGAGGGTGCTGGCATGAGGAGCGCGGAGGTAGTGGGGCAGATGGACCTGTCTTGCACTGACCACGAAGCTCAGTACCCCGCCGGGGCCCTGGGCGGGGGCCCGAGCGCGCTCCCAAAAAGAAGGGCGTCCCACCGAGAGCCTGGCGTTAAGCCTTGGCCAGCCTTGGCCCGCGCCCATCTTCTACAGCCCTCGGCCCCCCCCGCCCCCCCCCCCCCCCCCCGCCTCGCCCAGGCTTCTCCGTACTGCCCTGCCGAAATGCTGACCAAGGCCTCAGGGCTCAGGCCTGCCTGCCTCCTGGGCTAACAATGGCCCAGACAACAAGCTGGTCCAAGGGAAGACCGAGCCAAATGGGGATGCCAGCGATCAAGTCTGGTAGACATGTTTGATCTATGAAACGCTAATACCTTTTTTTTTCAAATCTCAGGGAACATTCCGTGCAACTTTTCACAAACATATTGTGTCACAAACGGAAAAAATCTGTTGCTGCAGATGTAAGTCATCTTTTTTTTTTTGTCTGCTACTTTGGAGGTCCAGTCATGTTCCGTTATGTGGCAAACGCACACAGTTGGAGCTGTGAATTTTCGTTGCAAGGTGATATTTCCTGGCTATGTGCAAATAAAAGCGCACGGATAAATGCTGTCACAAAAACTGAGAAGCGAGTCTTTCACTCTAGATTTTATGCGGTTCATGTTTTGGTGTTCACTTGTGAGACTGTAACGTGGGCGCCAGGTTGCCAACGTGAGGAGCCCGTGGGCCCGTTCTAAAAAAACGAATCAGTTTTACCATTTTTAATCGTAATTAATCACATGACGCACGATTAATAACAAAAAATGTACAACAAAATGTACAATAGATTTTTTTTAGACGCTTGTTAACATAAAAATAGGGAAAATGCTCAAACTAATCGAAATATAGCTACATTTTTTAGTCATTGATACAGCAATTTCATAACAATTCGTAAAATCGAGTTACAATTAAAAAGATGTACTGTACTTTCCCCACCCCTTAGTAGTGCAACACTATTTTTTGTAACCGGACAGGAAATAATCCCCAATAAAAAGAGAGGACGCAAGAGAAGTGCCAGAGCATTTTCGACAGCTTGTAGCTGGCAACTCTGCTGTCCTCGCTGCGAGTAAAAACGAATAAGTCTTGTCTTCTCATCCTTGTGTTGTCATTCTTATATGTTTTGGTGTGTAAACCGAACAACTGGAATTAACCTGAAATAAACAAGTACTGAAGGCACATTTGTTTTTATTTCAGAAGCGTTTATGAAACTGGTCGCCCTTTTCATTTATCAATACCGAAGAAATAACTCTCAGTTTCAAGAAGGCTGGCAATTCTTCTGTACTTAATTCATTTATTTTTTATTTTGTAGCAGTTAAGGCAGCTATATACGGATGTGACATCTTGCCCTGCAGTCAGGCATGGAAAAGCAACTGCCTATGACTGGCTTGCAACGGACAACACAATTCCACTTCCTACTTGCAACCATTATTAGGGCGTGATGATTGTAATTTGTAATGATATACATTTCAAACAATTTGCCACCAGAAACTCAATTTGCACTACCCTGGATTGCATGTGGTATATCGACCCGCAGTTTCCTGTCCGCCGCTGCGCGAAGCGCCGTCGGATCGGGGGGGGGGGGGGGGGGGGGGTTAGCGGCGGGTTGCCGAGCTTCTAGATTGGCGATAATTGGTTGAAGGGCAATACACAGGAATAAAGGGGCTCGAGAATATCCTGCCAAGACGCAACCGCGTCTATTTCCATACCAATTAAACCTTGTTGATGCTGTCGTGACGGGAAAAAAATTTAAGGTGCGAAAGATTTGAAATAGCCAAACACGTCAAAGCCTTGCAACAACACTTGCACCGACCCGTGGCTGTTGTTCATTTTTTCACGTCTCAATTCATGCTTTTTAATGCTGTTTTGAATCAAATTTAATGCACTCATTGGACTTTACAATTTTTAATAATAATTAATTGTATTATTTCTATATTTAACTTGTGCAAATTAATCGTGTTATATCTGTTCGTAATGTACAACAAAATATTTGTTCAAATTGTCACACTGTTAATTAACATGAAAGTGGACGAATACGGGTGCCAAATACAAATGTGGTTTTTCTTTTCATCCATTGACACAGTAACGTTACAGTAAGTAATTTGTGAAATTATTTGAAGTTAAAAAGATATACTAAACAGTTAAAAGAAGTGTAAATCATTCATAGATTTGTGTTGAGTTAATTTTCTGCCACTAGGTGGTATTAGTGTTTCATGTTGGCTGTTGGTAACAGGGAGAGGATGTTTTTCTTTTCAAATGCAGAGCAAATGGTATTTAAAACAGGAAGCAACTTTGTTCATTGGAAATTACAATAAGTCACTAGTTCCCACAAATAAATATATGTTTTTTTTTATCACATTAATTTTTGCTGTTATTGTGACTCCTTTGTACAACATTTTGTGTAAAATAAAGCACAAAAAAGAATATTTTTCAATCAATTGTATTTACATTTGTAATGTTTTTGGACATTGTATTTAATGCTTTTTGATGCAATTTAATGAAGGTCTTAATTAAATGAGTTTTTCTACTTTTTATTGACCTATACTGTATATTGTCCTTGAGATGGGATCGAAACACAAAACGTGATCCTCTATCACGGAAAAGATGGACTTGGATCTCCGGAGAGTTTCTGCCAGCGTCGTCATCTTGTTCCGAGACGATATCGTAATCCGCAAGAAGGAATCGTGTTCATTTCAAAGCAAAGATGGCGGGGCCCCTATCGATTCCACTTGACTGGGGGAGATGATTTCACATTTGAATGGGAGAGCATGCAATTGCCCCGCTTCCATTTCAGTTGAGACGGAATTTGGCTTTGGTGCATTCGCTCGATATGTTGTGCGCAGCGTGTTGTCGCGTCATGGGACAAGCGATGTGCGTTATTATAATAACAAGCCCTTCCTGGGCTTGGGGATGGCTCACTATGGAGGAACAAAGCTGCCTCAATTAAAAAGAAATAAATGAATACAAGTGAAAATAAAAACATGTATAAAAAAATATTCAAACATTAAATACCAAAAAATAAATATAAATGGACATAAAAACAACATTTATACATCCATAAATAAATAAAAAAAAGTAAAAACAAATACAAAAATAAAAAACTAGATTAAAAATAAATAAATAAATGTAAAAATAAATACAAAAATAAAATAAAAACATATATTAAAAAAATGTTATTCAAAAATTAAATACAAAATATGAATGGAAATAAAAACAACAAAATATATATATATATATCCCTACATAAATAAATAAAAGTAAAAACAAATGCAAAAATAAAAAACTAGATTTAAAAAAAATAAATACATGTAAAAATAAATGTTGAAATAAATACAAAAATAAAAAATAAAATAAAAACATATATATATAAAAAAAAATGTTATTCAAAAATTAAATACAAAATATGAATGGAAATAAAAACAACAAAATATATATATATCCCTACATAAATAAATAAATGTTGAAATAAATGTAAAAATAAATATATAAATAGAATTAGAAATAAATAAATAAATAAATAAATAAATAAATAAATATACCAAAAAAATAAAAATCTCTGCTCTCACATTTCTTGGGTTGGGCTGCACAGTTGTACTTGTATTTATTTTGACATTTATTTTTAATCTCCTTTTTATTTGTGCTTTAATTTATTTATTTAGGGATATATATATGTATATATAATTTTTTTGTAATTTTTTTATTATATTTTTATAAAAATGTTATTTTCACATTTATTTATTTTTAATTTTGGCAGTTTTGCTCCTCCCAACCTTATGTCTGAAAACTGCCAGATTATCAAAGCATCTCAAGTCATCTTGATCGAGTTCACCGTCCACGCCTGCGTCCGACTTAACCGCGTCTTTCGTCTCGCGACCTTCAGTCGGAACAAAAAAGAGACGCCAACAAGACGAGGGGCGTACAAACTGCGGAGCGTGGCCCCGTCTCCCTCGTCGTCCTCTCGTGTTTACATTTCCCTCCGAGTGTTTCCCCCCACGGCGCTCCATGCGATTCTCCTCAACAAGGGAGCACGAGGAGCGCGGACAAAATGGGCGCGGGATCGTGAATTGCAAGGGGACAAATTGACATGTGGCGTTTTTGTGCGACGAGCGGCCAACCTCTCCACCGACGATTAGCATTCGCTAATGAGCACCCTGCTTTTTTTTTTTGTTTGTCGTGTGTTTTTTCTCCTCCGCTTTCTTTCTCCTCGGCAGCTTTGTGCCGGCGGGCGGGCGGGCCAGAGGTGCACCGTTAATGGGGAGACGCACACATCGGTAATTAAAGCAGCGGGGGGGCACTTGTACGACAGCGACTCATTCCAAGCCGTCTTCCCTTCAATGCAATCTTGTCTGTCGCATTGATCGGCGTGCGAGGGCCAGTTTGGCCCCGGGCGGTTTTGTCACTCTCTAATGATGGCTTTTTTTTCTCCGAGAGAGCGCGGGGCAATCGACGCCAAATGCTGTACGTCTGAAAAGCTTTGCATCTGGCCACAAAAAGCGTAGTCCACTTCTTAATAGGCACGTCACGATAATGGCAATATCGTGATATCGCGATATTAAAACTGTCGCAATATATCGTCGTCAAATGTCATGATATTAAAAGCAGCAAATCTGTTAAAATAGTCAGGTTGATTTCCATTTCTTTTTTGCAGCTCTAGCACCCTCTGGTGGCTAGTTTTTTTGACTGCAGTTTAATTTTCACAAGGCATGTTTTGGCCCTCCTGTGTTTAAAATCCAGGACATAATATAATTGTGAACATAGTCAATATGTGTAGGAACTCAATGTGTGCTTGCATGAGTATCTCTCTCTATATATTATATTTATATTTAATATTTCTAATATTTTTCATAGCTGCAATGTACGAAAACACAAAAGTGTTTTTTTTTTGTATAAGCTCATAAGAACGCTACATAACTTAAAAACGATTGCCGTCAATTCTACGCAGATTTTCGCTATTTGTGTGCCAGCCCTAAATTAAGTAGCTCAACTGTCATCATATTGTTTCAAAAAATGATACGAATACAAATGTAACGCGGCAACACGTGTTAAATCAACCTGTTCTGCATATATATTGTTCCCACAATACATTACGAATATCTTTTAGTCATTGTGGGAATGCTGCAGCATTCCCACATATGTTATTGTGATTTTTATTCCCCACACTTTTTTGCCGCCTAACAACTCCCACATAATACTTCCAATTTACATTGTTCAAATTTCAACTAGCTTTAAAAATTCACGTCTCCCGGGGTAGAATATATCGTCTGATTCCATATTACCTACAGTATTTGCACAATTTAACATTTCATATCAACTTTTCCCCATTCATTCTCCATGGGACGGACAGTATCACTTTCCACGCCCACTTCTCTTATCATCAATACCAGGTGTCTGAAACTGCTCGGTGACACAGCTGGTAAAGCGCATTGTCCAGTAACCTGGAGGTCATAATTTCATCATTTATCTCTCAATGTGCTTTCAGCATTCCCACGCAATTTCTCCAGAAATTGCACTTAGTCTAGTTGATACAGTAATATCATAGTAATTCATAAAATGGAGTTAAAATGAACAAGATTGGTTTGTGTTGAGGTCAATTATCTGCCACTAGATGGCATCATTGCATCATTGTCGTCTTTAACTTTGTACAGTGTACGATATTGAGACAATACATCAATTCACAATGGGATTTAAAAGTGTGAAAATTTGATTCAGTGCTTTTCCATCATTTGACGGACGTTCTAATGGAGAATTTTCAAACACAATAGCTCGGCCATGCAAATCCAAATAACCGCCAACACCTTCGACACGCTCTCCGAGTCTTGGGAAGTCCCATTGGTGTTTCCTCTCCATGCTGCCGCACCGTGTGGCACACGCGGCGTAATTAAAAGAGCCCGAGCGAGGTGTTTTTTTTCTTTTTTACATTTGTATCCTCCGCTTCCCCGTGCCGTGTTTCGTCTATACTTCCTGCCCCTCCCGTTATCTCTCGGAACCCCTTGAGTATGGGCGTTTTACATTTCTGTTTGTAAAACTGTCAACACGTCCACTGGCTGTACTAACGTGTGATTTAGCGCCAGCAGAGAGGAGGGATGGAGCGTGAGAGAGAGAGAGAGAGAGAGAGAGAGAGAGAGGTAACTGCATGAGATCTCAAAGCCCACTATTTTCGCCCCCCCCCCAAATATTATTTACAATGTGCCTTTGTATATTTGTCCAATGTTCTCATTTAATGTAATTGGTTTTTTTTAAGTTTACAGCTACCAATGGCTATCACATCTTTCGAAAAATGTTATGATTGACACTGAAGAGTGCAAACCACAATAATAAAAAGAAGATAGAAATGTACGAAAAACAGTATTATTATTTTTTTGATGACTTCGCTTGCGCAGCACGAGAGAAGGAACATACTCGGAATTAATTGGATTAATGTGCGGAGATGAATTGGGTGTGAAAGTTACACCTGACACGCTCCTTTCAAATTAGACGTCTCCTGTCATTGCTAATAAGCACCTGGGGGAAGGGGCTGTACTTCTCAAAATAAAAGATAACTTCAAAACGTCTTACGGAAAAAGAGTTTACTTTTGCATCTGAGACGACATCTGAGACTGGGTTTGTTTTTAAACGGCAAAATCTACACAAAAGCGAAATCTGTCAACAGGGAGGGGAAGTCGACATTATTAGATCATACTGTACACTCATAAAAATCTTTAAAAAAAAAAAAAAAAAGTGAAAATAACTACAGTTACTTCAATGTCCCAATTATTGGTAGAATTCATTGAACTAACATTTATTTTGAAAGGACATCTAATGGGATATAAACTGTAAAAATAAAACAAACAAAAGAAAAAGTAATTTCCTGGCAGCTGGAGCACCAGAAAAATAATGTGAAATAATAGAAGATTACTTTCGTGTAGAAAATAAATAAAAATAAAAATTAAAAATAAAACAACAGTAATTTTCTGGCAGCTGGGGTGTCAGAAAAATATTGTGAAATCACCAAGAATTACTTTCTCATTTCCACAAATTCCTTTTTCTTTTTTTTTTGTGAACAAAAAATTACATTATAAAATATAATAATAAAATGTAAAAAAAATACAAAATAATGTCAAATAACAAAAAAATACTTTCTCGTAAAAAAAAAAAAAAAAAAAAAGTAAATAAATAAATAAATAAATAGAAATGTTATTTTCTGGCAGCTCGGGTCCCAGAAAAATATTGTGAAATAACAGCCCCAGCTGCCGGAAATTTGATTATTATTTTTTTTTTTTAAAGTGTAACAAGCCCTTGCATCATTTTTTTTTCATTATTTTTTTTTTACTATGTTTAACTTTCATTTGCACCTCTTTTTTGCCTCTGCGAGAGGGGAATTCAGTGTGGATCCCTTCCGAGACAAACTCCGGCAGCGGAACATGATCTGATTTTAACGCGCAGGGTCATAATAATAATAATAATAATCATAATAATAATGTGTCTCCGTTGGAAGCTTTTTGCACTAAAGCAACGACGGCTCCCCCGTCAATAACGACGCAGTCACTTCATTATAGGTCGGCAAGTTGTTCTTTTCCCATCAGAGTGACCGAGCGAGGAGTCACGTGTTATCAGGATATTCATCAGGAGTGTCGGAATGTAATTTTCTGCTACAGGGATGCAGTTTGTCATTGTTTGATTTGATCACAGAAATATTTAATGTGCCCGGGGACAGATCGACACTCTCAGTGTCGCAATACACTTGCTTTGAAACGCCATATTATTATTCTTATTATTATTATTTTGCCGTTTGATTGAAATGTGTCAGGGTGATTACAGAACAGGGATGGCCCGACATTGTAGCCCCTCCAATATAAACATTCCATATTCGACAGAACAATCTTCTGTCAAATTGTAAACACATTGAGAAATAAATACATAAATAAATACATAAATAAATAAATAATTTCCCCCCTCATTTAAATAATTGAACACAATTCACAATTAAAAAAAGAATACAAACAAAATGAATAAATAAATAAATACTCAAACGATATTAATGTTTCATCCATACTGAGCTATAAGTGTCAATTTGAGGTTCCAATGCATTCCAAATAAGTTCATCACGAGACAGAAAAAAAAAAAAAAAAAAAAAAAAATGTTATAAAGAGATGGCACCACACTTGAAGACATAAATGTGTGAAAGCATCGACATGATGGCTTGGTGCCGATTATAGTTGCACCAAATGTTGAAATAGGACTTTCAAAAAAAAAAAAAAAAAAAAAAAACACGTTCGGGAGAAGCTGTGAGAAATTCGCTCGCACCAGCAAAGGCAGACGCTGACCGCAGCCAACAACAACAAAAAAACGAGCTGAGCAGAAAAAGCACATGACAACTGGATGTCGGGCGATTGAATTTTTTGTAATATTAATTAATCAATCACATTGTTTTTGTTACGAATATGTCAGAAATCAGATTGTAAACTGAGTACAGATGTGATTATTATTATATATTTTTTAATACTCTTAACATAAAAGTGGAAAAAATGTTAAACAAATAGAGATATCCTTTAGTCATTAAAACAGAAAATTGATAATAATTCATAAAATTGAATTTACATTAAAAAGATGCACTGTACTGTAAAAAAAAAACAGTGTGTTATTGATTTGTGTTGAGATCATTTTCTGCCACTAGATGGCATAATTGCATTTGCAAGACATTTTAAAGGTCAGTGCATTTTCTTTTCATATTAAGAGATATCTAATCTTTAATATGTCTTTTACAATAAAATGTACAATATATATATATATATATATATATATATATATATATATATATTTTTTTTTAACTATGTTTTCATACTATTGTTAACATAAAAGTGTGGAAAAAATGTTAAACTAATAGAAATGTGGCTGCACCTTTTAGTCCTTGAGTCAGTAATGTTATAATAATTCATAAAATTGAATTAAAATAAAAAAGATGTAATGTACCGAAAAAAATGTGGGATATTATTTTTAGATCATTGTTCTGCCACTAGATGGCATAATTGCATTTGTAAGACATTTTACATATTTCGTGCATTTTTCTTTTCATAATAAATCATTCAAACCCCAAAACGTATAAATACGTTTTTAATACTTTGTCCTTCACTCCCAAAAACGTATTTACACGTTTTTTTTGTTTTTTTAAAATACTTTGTCCTTCACTCCCAAAAAGATATTTACACGTTTTTTTGTTTTGTTTTTTTAAATGCTAGAGCATTAATACAGATTGATACAGCTTCTGACATGAAGAGGTTGCTTAATTTTGACGTCAATTGTGCAATCAGTAAACAAAAAGCAAGAAAGCGAACCCCTTTCACAATCAGCAGACAGCGAAAAGACGCCCCGAAAGACCCCGTCGACAAACCCCTTTCCCCGCACGTAACGACTGTTCCGCTTCATTAAAAAGCGCTCGTAACCCTGTTAGGCTGGAATCGACTCGCTCCGGGTAATCGCCAAAACACTTTGCAATCAACGTACAGCAACAGCGGAGACCTTGCTAGAACGCGTTCGCTCCAAATAAAGCGTCTCTCTTTATAAAACAGGCGCCGCAAAAACATCCGAGACCCTGATGAGACTCCTCAACACTCTGCAATGGCGAAAACCTGCCTGCCTGCCTGCCTGCGAACGTCTCCTGACAGCTCCTTTCGCCCTCCATACCAAAAGAAGCACTTCCTAATTATTCAACCACAAAGTCGCATTCGGGCACGGCGGTTGTTGTGCTCACGGGCGACGTCAGGCTAAACGTGTGCATGAGCTCGTTTCTCGACATTGAACAACCTGCAAACTCAATTTGTGTGTTTGCTTCACAGCAAGGAAACAAAACGACAACACAAAAAACTGTGTTCAAAACATCCTCAAACACAAACATGTGGCCATCACTTATTAATTAGCTTTACTAATTCTAACAGAGCGCAAGATACATTGATATTTGTGTCTGATTTTCCAACTTTAAATCTGATAATATACATGATGAACGACTCGAAATGTGGATTGAGCCAATCAGGCAACTCGGTTTTATTGTCATGAAACTCTTCGTAGGAGTTCAAAGTCAAACTAAAATTAATAATAAGAGTCAGCTTTTAGCATTTCATTTGCAAATGTAGCCATTTATGAAAATTGCCTGTTCAGATACAGTGATTCAACAACAAAATAAAATGCACAAATACTGTAAATAATAATAATAATAATAATAATAATAATAATAATAATTCACAATTCCATTGTAATTGCTTTCTAAAATTAGACTTGATCATTAAATCAAATAAATTAAATGCTTTAATAATGTAAAAAATAAAATAAAAATAGAAATAATAATAATTCAAAATTCCATTGTAATTGTTTTCTAAAATTAGACTTGAGCATTAAATCTAATAAATTAAATGCTTTAATAATGAAATAAAAATAAAAATAAATAAACACATAATAATATTAATAATAATAATAATAATAATAATTCAAAATTCCATTGTAATTGCTTTCTAAAATTAGACTTGACCATTAAATCTAATAAATTAAATGCTTTAATAATATAAAATAAATAATAATAATAATAATAATAATTAGGTAAAAAGATTTACTTTTCTCCATGGCGCTTGGGCTAAATGTGGCGGAAAATGAATTGGAGAAATTCATAAAAAATGTCATTTGGAATCTCTGTTAAACGTATGGACAATAAGCAAAAGCAGTTGCACATATGGCACCCACACAATGCACACGTTTGTATGCAATTAATTGACAAACACTTGACATGTGGTGGAGCAGCAGGTGCAATGCTTTTTTTTGTCTTAAGTCTCAAGTAACGTCTGCAGAATTCTAAATAGTCGTCATTTATTTCTTTTCTTTATTTTTTTTTTTAATGCGCTTTTTACAAGCCGTCAATCTTACAGACTGTCAGCGGGTTTGACTCATCAAGGACACGACAGGTTGGAATCGCTGCTGAGCCAAGACGAGCAAAAGAAATAAATAAATCAAATAATTCTTGTTGGCGAATCACGATCTTGGATTCATCGCTTGGCCCAGAAGCTTAAAGGTCACAAAGGTCAGATAATTAATTGAGAATCTCGATACTGACGATGATGCTCCTAACACCTACATTTATATTCAAAAAAATAAAAACACGTCACACCGATTTACTTACATCTTGCATCAGTTGGTAAAAGCCTGAAAACGTCTCTCAGAAATGTAGAAGAATAGTTGAAACAATCTTGCAGTTCATAAATGTTTGAAATTACTGAGTAAAAAAAAAAAAAAAAAAAGTCTCCTTTAGACTCATGTTTCTCATGCTTTTGATGCAAAGTCTCAAAGTGCCTCCTAGTGGATGGTAGCTGTACATCCATAAATTCATTTGACCTGGTTAAGAAGGTGTCAGGATAGTTCAAGTGCGCTAATTAACAGGATGGCACTTTTGTTTTTCTCACACTGTGCATGAGCTCGTTTCTCGACATTGAACAACCTGCAAACTCAATTTGTGTGTGTGCGGTTCACAGCTATGAAAAAAAAAAAAAAACACAAAACTGTGTTCAAAACATTCCTCAAACACAAACACAAACATGTGGCCATCACTTATTAATTAGCTTTACTAATTCTAACCGAGCGCATTACATTTACATTTGTGTCTGTTTTTTTTTAATCTTCGTTAAATTCTGAACTACTCGAAATGTGGATTGAGCCAATCAGGTAACTCGGTTTTATTGTCATTGAAACTCCTCATAGGAGTTCAAAGTAACAAGAGTGAGCAAATGTAACCATTTTTGAAAATTGCTTCTTCAGGTACAGCAACAACAACAAAATAAAATACACAAATACCGTTAATAATAATAATAATAATAATAATAATAATAATAATAAGAAGAATTCAAAATTCCATTTTAATTGCTTTCTAAAATTAGACTTGACCATAAATCTAATAAATTAAATGCTTTAATAATGTAAAAAATAATAATAATAAAAAAATAAAATAATAATAATAATAATAATAATAATAATAAGACTTGACCATAAATCTAATAAATTAAATGCTTTAAAAATGTAAATTACAAAAAAAAAAAAAAAAAAAAAAAACTACTACTACTACTAATAATAATAATAAGAATAAACTAAAAATATTTACTTCTCCTTGGCATACACAGCATTAAAAAAGATGTGGAGTTTTCCCAGAATTTGCAGAGGGGTGCAAGAATAAATAAATACATAAATAAATAAACTAATAAAATTGCATTTTGTACAAAAAACAAAACAAAAAAATAATTATAATTTTCCTTGTGTGGCTCGCTAGCTTGTTTTTGTTTACATGGCTAATTGTTGATTTAAGCTGAAAATTTTATGTGGCGTGACCAATCATCATCAGGTGTAAAAAGCTTCATTCACATGAAAGATGTATAACTGAAATTATAGATATCCTAAATTACAGATAATAGTACATCCTAATAATGAATAAACATTTGATGTGTTTTGATGGTAAATTAACTGTGCTGGGTCTGGTGAAATAACTCAACAAAGCCTTAATTGGCACTTCATTCCACTGGCTGGCCTTTAAAAGAAAAACAATGACAGCATCACAAAGAAACAAAGAAACAAACAATCCCCGGAATCATCTGCTCCTCTTGACATGTTTGACTGCTGGCTTATGTATGGAAGAGGAGGAAGACACATTGCTTGTCTGCAGAAACGGAAGGAGACGAGATCCTGATCTGTTGTCCAGAGCGCCCGTCCCCTGATCCACACAGATGCTTCTTGCAAGGTCCACCTGTCTGCTTGTCTGTCTTGTCTGTCTTGTCTGGCAAGGACAGGGCCACTGAAACAGACACATTTGGGCCGATCTCCCTTCTGTTTGGATCGGACCAGAATGGCTTTTGACAGAGACAGAATGGTGGAAAAAAAAAAAATGACGTAAGCCAACATTTGGGATGCTCCTTGAGAATTTTATTTGGTGTATGTTGCCATCTTGTGGTCATCTATGAGACGTTGCTGATCATTTTTTTTTCCTCCCGCTGAAGCCTGCTTAGTCGGCAGTCAATACATTTGACATTTCTCAAATAAATATTTACATTTGACCAATAAATGCATGAAAAAAGATATTTTGTTCATCCTTAAAGGGACAGAAAAATTTAACTCAACTCAACTCATATTATTATTCTTATTATGATGATGATGTTTTTACGCGGACCTTTTTTTTTTTTTTTTTTTTTTTTGCAAACGCACGCAGTGGACAAGAAGTTAGCTCATTGTCGCTAACAGTTAGCTCGGCTCCACTTTTGAACGATGCTGAACAACTTACTATTAATATTAGCTAAGTATTTCATCCATAGCTCCAAAATGGAGGAAGACAAAGCCCCTTTTTCTCCTTCTTTTTGAAAGATCTCACCTTCAACTCTTTGAAACTGATTAAAATGAATAAAACGCGGTGTCTTTGTTGACCTCTAATCTTAAGTCTTAATTTTTGTTTTATTTTATTATTATTATTATTATTATCCTGTTTTTCTTTTATTTATGTGCTCATTGTGCCTTTACAAAAGTATGTTGTTGCTTTGAACTTGCACTACTTCATGTGACTTTTGCGATATTCGTTGTTGAAAGTGCGCGTTCAATACAGCATAAAAAAAAAAAAAAACTTTACTCCTCGAGCTAGACTATTGTTGAAACATCATCTATAAGTGACTTTTAAGACACAATTATTATCGTAATCTCGATATTGTGTGAACTAAATGGTGGCTCGTGTTTATTTACTATTTACCATAAATGTAATCGCTAGGGCGCTAATGCTAATCACGATGCTAAATGCTAACCATTTAGCATAGGTTCATTTTGTTGGTGTTTAATTAATAATGCTCACGAACAGAAGATATGAAATAATGAGTAGTCATAGCCATTCATTTCAACTCATATAGAAATAGTGACGCATGTGCGCTAATGCTATTTGTGATCGCTAACCGTTTAGCATCGGCTAATTGTGTTGGTGTTTCATAATGCATATATATACACACACAGAAGATAAATAATAAGCAGTTATATCCACTCAATTGAACTCACTCGGGGGAAGTTGATTATGAAAGATCCGACAGTGAAAACGTTATAAAAGAAATGTAGTCAAGTTAGCCTCATTTAGCGAAGTAGTTCCTGTACTCAAAACTACACTCAAACTAAAAAGGGTTTGACTGTGCTAATTCAAATTGGGTGACATTTTGGGCTCCGATTGTGAGTTTAGTGAACCCGACTATCAAAAAAAACTTGTTTACTGTTCTATGAATACATTTAGAAGTTGTAGTTGTTTGTGGCTTTGACTTTGTTAGCGGCTAATGTTATTTTTTTTACTTTCACGCGACAGCTGATCAGTACAAACTGCACAGCACTTTTAGAATTGCTCACAGACTACAGCGGCTTGTCCCTTCAGCACATGCTGATTTGTGAATGTATTAAATCTGTCATCTTGGAGCCCTCTAACACATCTGAAAAAATAATAATAATAATAATAAATGGGTAAAACGCTTGCGGGCAGCCCTCCATTTTGAGTATGTCAATCATGCCTGCCTGGCAGCAGTCAGAACCTCTTTCCCGTCAATCATCCGGAGAGACTCTGCAGGCCACACAACAGACGAGATCGCGGCAGAATAAACGCAGCGAAAAAAAATGAAAACATTATGTAGATGACAGAACTGACTCCTGGCAGCGCTGAATGGAAAGCTCATCGTGCTCTTCGGCGATCAACCATTGAGCCGTTTCTCCATCTCGCCAATCTGTGCGCTACATGTAAAGAATTTCACTTTTTTGTTGTTGTTGTTGTAATATCAACGTATTTTGGCAGAGAATGTGTCAAGAATCACCAGACGCGAAGCGAACTTGGGCCGTGGAGGTGCACAGGGGAACAGAGGTAATAATCCGACCAAAAAAAAAAAACACACCCTTCTAAGACAGGCTTATATAGACAGCGACCTGTTGGAGGCAGGACCCAAATGCAGGGGGCAACAAGGTAAACAAGGTACTATGGCAAAATAAAATGAACAAGGTGAAAAACAAACTATTGCGACAAAAACACGAGGGCAACAAGGCACGACGTGGACAACATGGGATGACAGCGACAGCAGCAATGACTCAACAAGAAGTGAAAGAAAGCAGGGTAAGTAAATACACATGGTAACGAGAAAACAACACACACCTGGGCAAGGTACGAGAGGCTGATGGGGAGCTGATTGGTCAACACACTCAGGTGGACGTGGTTCGACGTCACGGGACAAGAGACGAGGAATACATGAAATAACCAAAAGAAAACAAAATCCCACCCCACACAAAACCAAAACATGACAAGTTGTGGTGAACATAGTCAGTTGAAATTGCGTTTTTGTCAAAATAGTTCCAATTCTTGTGAGCTAAATCTGTTTATAATTCTGTAAATTATGTTTTAACATTATTTTTACAACTTTGCGACTTGGTGGATTTCAGATTTCTAACTTCCGAATAGGAATGCTATGAAAATTGTTTGTATAATGGATAAATACATGTGAAGAGCCCAGGTGTTTTTTTGTTTGTTTTTTTTGTGTATTTTTTTTTGTGTGTGTGTTATTTCATTTGTTGTATACGGTTCCTGATAGAATTTTGTAATGTTATAACAAATGTCATAATGTTGTATATATTTGTTTTTCATATTGTTGTTGTATGTTTGGAACATTTGTGCAATAAAAAAAAATAATAAAAAAAAACTGAAAGGTTCCGCTGTGACTAAAGACAAAAAAAAAAAAAAAAAAAAAGATGTCATACGTCCTGGTATTAATGCTGCATTCGATGATGGTCGGAAGTCACAAAATTGCGAGAAGGTAAGTTTGCTGGAAGTCAAAATGAGTTTTATGAATCAAAAAAAAACAAAAAAAACAATTCAAGACTATCCGTCATTTCGGTTGTTTACGTTCGCCTCGAACGCTTTCAGGTCGGAACTGGGGCAAAAACAAACTCTGATACCCGACCGTCCTCGAATGCAGCATACGTCAGAAAAGTCCAACTTCTCACCTTCCTTGCATATTTCCACCAATCAGCTCCCTCGAAGCGCAGGTGCGTTGTCCAGGTGGAGCTCGTTGTCTCGTCAGTTAGCAGTTGACCTGTTTGGCGTCAGTTTGCGTTGTCCCCGTCGTCGGTGTCGCCTTTCCTTCATTATATCTTCGTCCTCTCGTGGTGAGTTTATTCACGTTGCTACGTTGAATCATTTTTTTGTAAAAAATTGTTTTGATTATCCCACGTAATAAGTCGTCTTTTCGAGTCCATTTTGCAGTCCTGCCTTTGCCTCCCCGTTTCATGGCGCTTTACAACTGTCGTTTCCCTTTCTGAAATCAGGTCCAGTGTGTAATTAAAAATAGTTAATTAAAAATACGTGAAATAAAGTTTCATTTCTTAAAAAAAAAAAAAAAAAAAAAAAGTTAACTTCCACTCCCAGCCATTTTCACAGAAGTAGTCCTGTTGGCTCCCGGCTGTTTTACCGGATTTTGAGTGATTTTTGCAAAGGCCCACAGAATATTGTGTTCTGTTGCTATAAAAGCATGGAACCTATCAAAAGAAAGATTAAAGTCTCTTCTTTCATCAGGAAAAAAAAAGTATGTTTCAATCTGTTTCCGTTTTGCAGCAATTAGCATTAGAAGAGAGCTCAGTTTCATCAATTTTCACAAATCTATTTAAAATTGTAAGTCATTTAGCCTTTTTTTTTTTTTCCCTACATGGCTCTGGTTGATTTCCTTTGCTCTGCTGCCACCTGCTGGCCGTTTGTGTCATAACTACCATTTCTGCAACCGTTCTTTGCAGTTGAGAGGCTGCATCAAAACCTTCTGTATGCTCTAGCATAAACCCCCCCCCGTATAAATACAATTTTTGGGACACTTAAAACATTAAAAAAAAAAAATTATTTACACGTTATTGGGAGCAAATGATTTTTTTTTTATTTTATTTTATTTTATTTTTTTTTTATTTTTTATTTTAGAAAATCATCTCGCGGGCAGGATTAAACACCTTTTGTGGGCCTGATCCGGCCCGCGGGTCGTATGTTTGACACCTCTGGTCTAGAGTCTAATTTGAATACTACGTAACAAAAACATTAGATATAAATATCTTGTTTAAATTACGGAGGGTTTATTTATCTGACAAAATACTTTTATTTAGTATTTATTTTTTATTTTTTTTTATTTATTTATTTTTGCCACTGAAAGATATTACAATAGGAAGCAAACTGGCTCAGATTTATCTCGTCCCCATGCATGATAATGACAGTAAACCAACAGGTTTTGTTAGCCCCATTTACTTTCTGTAGTCTGACGCCATCTTGCCCACTCGCACCCCCGCCGACGAGGAAAGCGGCCATTACCGAATAAGTGATTGTTACCTTTTAACCGCCAAAGGAAATAAACTGGAAAATCAGCTAAGTGAGTTGTATGCTTTTGCCGCGGCTGACTCATGAAGTCATCGTTTTTGTTTTTTTTTTTTTTTTTTTTTTTTTTTGTTTTTTTTTTTTTTTTGTTTTTTTTTAAAAGCTGGCGTTAAATCTTAGCCGATTTTGCGAGCGCGCGGGTCAGCTCGCGAGCCCTGCGACGGCGTGCAAATAAACCGTAATTGAGGGTTTCATCACCGCTACTAATTACGGAATGGCACTTATCTCGCCGCCGTCGTCGTTGTCGTGGGGATGTATGAGCGCATGTGTGTAAAAGTGTAATTATGTCAACCACGATAACAACCAAAAGTGTATTACTGGCGCTCTTATCTCAAGGGTGTAATTAGACGACTGCAGAGTGTGATCAGTAATTTGGTTATTTCTCACATATTATACGAGGCCGCTCGTTTATGTGAGCCGACGGTATTAAATGAGATTGACTCCACCTTTCACTCTGTCACTGCTTTTTGTTCATTCAATAAATCTTTAAGGGCCGCTGCAGTTTTGTGGCAGGATGGGAATCTCTCGCCAGCTAAATATCGGATTACGTTTAGGAGGGGTACGATTCAATTATCGATGAATTTCGATAAATTCTTGGCATATGCACGTGAATTTAAAATGTACCATCCCTGAGCTGTCACCATTTTGTTTTTCTGGGACATCCATCCGTCTGCTGTTTTTGCCTGGCTACTCATTGCTACATGCTAACAGGAACAAGAGATTTGGAGCTCATAAGAATCTGTTTAGAATCACGAGGTCGTCTTTTTGTTTCGTTTTTATTTACACAGTATAATTTCAGTTATACATCTTTCATGTGAATGAAGCTTTTTACACCTGATGATGATTGGTCACGCCACATACAATTTTCAGCTTAAATCAACAATTAGCAATGTAAACAAAAACAAGCTAGCGACCCACACAAGGAAAATTATAATGATTTTTTTTTTTTTTTTTTTTGTACAAAATGCAATTTTATTAGTTTATTTATGTATTTATTTATTCTTGCACCCTCTGCAAATTCTGGGAAAACTCCACATCTTTTTTAATGCTGTGTATGCCAAGGAGAAGTAAATATTTTTAGTTTATTCTTATTATTATTATTATTATTAGTAGTAGTAGTTTTTTTTTTTTTTTTTTTTTTTTTTTTTTTTTTTTTTTGTAATTTAAATTTTAAAGCATTTAATTTATTAGATTTATGGTCAAGTCTAATTTTAGAAAGCAATTATAATGGAATTTTGAATTATTATTATTATTATTATTTTATTTTTTATTATTATTATTTTTTACATTATTAAAGCATTTAATTTATTAGATTTATGGTCAAGTCTAATTTTAGAAAGCAATTAAAATGGAATTTTGAATTCTTCTTCTTCTTCTTCTTCTTCTTCTTCTTCTTCTTATTATTATTAACTGTATTTGTGTATTTTTGTTTCATTTTTATTTACACAGATGCTCGCGACGAAAACAAACAACGGGAAAGAACAAAGACAAAAAAAATAATAATAATCTGAAATGAGACATCCAGAGATGACAGATCAATGGAGTGTGTTCGTGCCATTTTTTTTTTTTAAACTGCTGTCAAGAAAAAAAACCATACAATGTTAATTTTACACTGCGTGCTTGCCAGAGTAAAACATACGACCGTCAAGGCGTTGCCGTAGTTACAGTATGACATCATGAGGTTTATCCGGACTGCTTCCTCTTCCTGACCAGCAGCCTCTGCTCGACATTGATTTGATCACTCCTTTCCAGTTTTCATTACAAGCTGCCTGTTCCCAAGGCTAATTGTTTTTCTTATGTTGCTCACATGTTTCCCCCCCCCCGCAGTAGACATGATTAAAATGTGATAAACTGACGTCATTTTCAAAAACGATAAGCTAATATCTCGCTCGCTGCCAGCCCAGTTAAAATGGAACTTTCGACGTCTATAACCGTCAATGGCAGTTAACGTGATACGTTGGTTGCCACATTTTAATCATGTGCAACTTGATGAACACGTTTGGATTCAACTCAAATGAGTTTTTTTTATATATTTTTTTGTCTTATTTTTGGGGGGCTTTTTAATTAGGAAAAAAAAGGTCACAACATGATGAAACTTTAAATGACCTTGTCTGTCATGTTTTCTTTTATGATTAGATGAGATTAATCTGGAATGATTTATTCTGAAATTGTTGTAATTTGAAAAACAATTAGAAAAAAAATCAAATAAAAATTTGGAAAAAATTTGAAAAATTTTTAATTAGAAAAAGGGTCACAACATGATGAATGGATGACTCAGTTCAAAACCCAACATGATGAAACTTTAAATGACCTTGTCTGTCATCATGGTTTCTTTTATGATTAGATGAGATTCATCTGAAATGATTTATTCTGAAATTCTTGTAATTTGAAAAAAAAAATGTGGAAAAAAAAAAAAATTGTCGCCCTTCCACCACTTCCCTAGCACCGGTGTGAAAATGTAGATTTTATAGAAAATTTAGATATAAATTGAGGTATAAAATGTGCGATTAATCGTCAGTTAATTATTGAAGTCATGCGATTAATTAGGATTAAAAATTTGAATCGACTGACGCCGATAGTTCTGACACTTCCACAAATTCATACAAACCTCAAAAATAACACCGTATACGGGTGCTCGTCAAAAAAATTAGAATATCCTCAAAAAATTGAATAATTTCTGTAATTCAAAAATTCACACTGTCATAGATTCAGGGTCTACAATTTGATTGATGATTTCAAGTATTTATTTTGACATTATTTGGGCTTGTAGCTCATAAAACCCACGAAAACAGGATTTATTTGTTGAACGTAGCAAGCAAATAATGACTTGCTTGCACGGCTTCATCCTGGAGGTGAATTCAC
This sequence comes from Festucalex cinctus, assembly GCF_051991245.1. Lineage (NCBI taxonomy): Eukaryota > Metazoa > Chordata > Actinopteri > Syngnathiformes > Syngnathidae > Festucalex > Festucalex cinctus. The sequence goes on from NC_135429.1 coordinate 1,445,177, forward strand.
TTCGAATTGACTAATTGCGTCAGATTAATTTTGTTCAGAGTAGTGTGTGCGTGCGCACAACGTGTATTTGTGTGTCAACAGGCACTGGTGTCCTGTTGAACCACTTAAAGGATTCTATTTAACGGGTCAGCCAAGCAATTAATCAAGGGTTTAATTGGAATCCTGAGTCGAGTGACACAATTTATGCAAATGAGGTCATTAATATTCAAGCCTATATTCCCTGCTTGAATTAAAATGGCTTATCCGCCATCGCAGGCTAGCACTTTCATTATAAAAAAAAATAAAAAAATAAAAAAATTAGGGAGCATTAATAAATCCAAATGCGCATTTATTGCCCAGAGAGGGAAAAATCCGAAATATCAGAAAGGAGCAAATGTTTGTTTCATACTCGGTTAGTATGAGGCCATGTTGATGCTGCTAATTTTGCCTCATTAGTAACAGACTGCTATCAGCAGGGATTCCGTTTTTAATTGGATCACCAAACGATTCAAACTATGGCTGCTACCTAATTGCTTTTTTTTTTTTTTTTTTTCTTCCATTTTGCCATAAAATTTAGCATGTGCAATTGGGACACGTGAAATCATGTTTGATTCTTCCTGTCCAAGGATATTAAGTTTGGGTTCCTTGTTCTATGATGAGAAACTATTTGTTTTTTTTTCTCAAAAAGGTTTTTGCCACGGAATGTTGACTTTAGCGGTCACTTGAGGTGTTTTTGCTCATGCTCGGTAATTGAGGAGCATGCGAAGTGGTCTCGTTACCGAGTCATTGTAAAAGTAATGGAGACGTCAATAATGTTATATCTCAATTTAAATAAGAGATTAGCATTTAAGCCTTCAAATGCCATTGTACCACAATGTCGACTTTCTGATTGGTGCCATGAAACTGTGCTGATTGTAAACGGCGCTCGCTGCTCGGGCCCTAACTAGAGCTGCGATGCAACTAATAAAGGGCCTCAGAGCTCGGGCCACTTTGGGGTATTAAATTCTATTAATCAGGCAAGATCATTTATTAAATTAAAAAATAACATTAAATACAAATAAATAAATAAAATAAAATAAAGAATAAATAAAAATAAAATATGTAAAAAACACGAGGGGAAATAAATCACACAAAATAAGTCTTTGTGGACTCAAAATAGAATGCACACGTAATTAAAGTGATCTTTGCTTGCATGAGACCCCACTGCACTGATATTGATAAACATTATTCATTATTTATAACTCCTGGTTTCTGTTGTTGCACAGATAAAATGGAGGATTTTTTTTTTTTTTTTTTAATGACCATATTAAAAGCCACGATGTATTAATTCAGTCTAGGGCTGTCAAAATCAATTGAGTAATCGATTAAAAAATTAATCGACAACTGTTTTAATAATCGAGTAATTGTTGGGAGCCATTTTTTTTTTCATTTCAAACTGTCCAAATCCTCTGATTTCAGCATATCAGCAGTCATTGTTCACTGATTTCTATCGTCCTTCATGAAAGAAGACCGATTATCTTAGATTGCTAAATAAACACCAATCACAACGTCATAAAATAGTAATCAGGGGGAAAACTTTAATGAAAAATGAAAAAATGAATCTGATTAGTCGATTAATCGGTAGATTAATCGATTGTAAATGTATTCGATCGTGACGGCACTAATTCAGTCGCCAATTAGCAATCAAATGAATGGCGCATGCTAGTTAACGAGGATGCTGTGAAAGCGTCTCATAAAAAAAATTGTCCAAATAATCATGTAAACATTCAGATGCAATTATTTTAAACTTCTGCCTGTCGTGTGTTATTTACGGACGCCATTGTTTCCTGAATCGTCTCATCTCCGTGCAAGGAAGTTAGCGTAAGTGTTTTTGTTGTTGCTTTTTTTTCTTTTTATCCGGCGCTCACAAGGGGATGTTTGACAGCTGGAGCGCGACGGGTCACGGCAAAGAAATGAAGCAGGCACTCCAAAATATAGCGAGAACAGATGGATCCTTTTTGAAAAATACCACATTCGATAGCCCAAATTGGACTAAGCCAGGCGGTTGTAAGACTCATCACTATTTGCCTTCAACACATTCACTGCCAGCCCAGCAAAAATGCATCATTTGACGACTTTTGCCGTCAATGGCAGTGAATGAGTTAAGAGCAAGCAGTCTTAGCTAATAGCGTGGTTATTTTGTCTGATGTATCGTGTCACTCACACGCTCGCTGTTGCTCATGTGCGCAGGCTGCTTGGGGTTTGCAGTAATTACTGCAGTGGAGCAAGGGGAGTTGTCTTTTTTTCCACGGCAGATGGCTCGGCACCGTGCTGGATCAGGTAACCGTGACAACCACCTCTTCCCCCCCCCCCCACACACACACTTAACAGCGCTATAACGGCTCTTCAACACGGGCCGAATGTCATTATAGAATCTTTGGAGAGAAAAAGAGGGCTGGAAATTAGCTAAATGAGAGAAGGGGGGAATTTGGAGTTTAGGGAAGTTATTCTTTCAAGGGCTAAAGTCAGTGCTTCTCAAATAGTGGGTGGCCCCCCAAAGGGGGGGGCACGTTTGACCTCGGGGAACATGCTTTTTTACTCATTTATTTTATTTTTTATTTTATTTTTTTACTGTCCTAAAGTGCAATTGCACCTCCACTACATTAGGGGGCAGTGGCGCTCTCATTATTGGCAGTGCGCGCGCAGGGAGCATTCGCTCTTTGGTGTCGGGGATTTGTTTGCACTGAGCAGGCGCGCTTTGCAAAAAAAAAAAAAAAAAAAAAAAAAAAAAAATCAGCACAAATTATTTTATATTTTTGTTTTGCAGGTTTTTTTTATATATATATTTTTTATATATAATATTGTGCTCCTGAGTTAATGTTGGTGATCAGTTTGAATGCATTATTATTTTTTGATTTATATGTAATTTTATTTTTCCGGATCATATGGTTTGACATGGTCAGTCAAAAAATGTTTATAGTTTAATTAAGGATTTAATTTTATTATTATTATTATTTTTTTTTTAATTTCAGATGCACTTTAAATCTTTTCTGTTCCAGTTAATAAAGCTATTCTTTGTTGTTGGTTGGTCCATATTTTTATTTTTTTTAATTCTCTTAGACGTTAATACAGATAGTTATGCAGAGGTGTGCTTATAACCATTTTTTTTTATTATTATTTTTTCTTTTAAGACAAATGATACTATTTATAGTCGCGTGGGGGGTGGGGTGGGGGGGGGAGAGATGTTTTCTTCTTACTAGGGATGACAGAAAATAATTACGAAGCACTGGCTTAAGTCATCTTTAGTTATCTTCCGATGTGAATAAATCATTTAAAAAGCTAATCTGCTCTTATAAACTCCTCCAAATGATATAAACAAAACCAAAATAAGATGGGGGGGAAAAAAATGTGTGCTTCTCCACTGTACCAGAGGGAGGCAGTGACACACCTCAGTGTGACAAGGTGTCTTTGCAGTAGCAGTCATTAATCACATATTGTCTCCAGGTGTTCACCTGTTGGATTGACGTGACGTGAAATGTGATGTTTTCATCTCTTCAGGGTTTCAGTTCAATGGTTTGACTTGTTGTCATTGTTTGTGGCTCATTACTATTAATTGGAATGTTCAGTTGCTTTTGCAGCTAAACCACAAAGTATTAGCGCCGCAACAAACGACATTTTTAGAACATAAGTGTTTTTTTTTTTTAAATAAACTGCTAGTTTTATACCAGGGGTGCGAATCAGGCCCACAAAGGGGTTTAATCCGGCCCGTGAGATAATTTTGTCAAGCTAAAAAAATAAATAAATAAATAAATAAATTGTAATGTCGGACTAATTAATTAAAGGGGCTGTCTGCTGGTTTCACTCAGGAAAATGCACTTTTTTGAAATACAGGATTTAAACAAAAAAACAAAACAAAAAACTACTTCTCAATTTATAGATATGGGCTTTTCATAACGTGTGGGGGTGATTTTGTCCTTTTTGTAATTTAGCTTTTTTTCTAGATGGCCCTGGTTGATCTCCTTTGCTCTGCTGCCACCTGCTGGCCATTTGTGTAATAACAACCGTTCTTTGCAGTTGAGAGGCTGCATCAAAGCCTTCTGTATGCTCTAGCATAAAAAAAACAAAACAAAAAACAAACGTATAAATACGTCTTTGAGACAATTAGGACATTTAAAAACAAAAAAAAAACGAATTTACACGTCATTGGGAGTAAATGAGTTAATGAGGGTGACGTTGGAGCTTGTGAAAAGTGTGAACAATTAAACAATTTGTCTTTCATACCCGATTCTTTGGAGTTGATAAGAAACGTGAGCTGATCTGTTTTTTTTTTTTTTTTTTTTTTTTAAGGCTTTGTCTCTCGAGCGCGAACATCAGTTTTTTTTCCCGTCTCCTTTTAAGCTGCCATCTAATCCAGCAGTCATCTGAATCCCCCCCGACATCGGGATGAAAGCGCATCTCACCGGAGCCGCGGCCCCTCCGTGCGTGATCGCGAGGGAAGGCAGAAGGCCTCAGCGCCAAATGTCAGCGATTTTTTTCCCCGTGAAGCGAGCCTCATCAAAGGAGGATTAGTGTCGGGCTGACGGCTTCGCCGGACGAGCAGGTTGCGAAATCTCACGCACAAGCCAAACTTGCAGGGAGACGTGCGGCCTATTTTTTTTTTTTTATGTACGCTAGCCCGTCCCGACAAAAACTAAACGTACGCGGCGTTATCGTCAAGCTCGCACATAATTATTGAATGGTCGGGCACACACACAACTAGGGGTGTTAAAAAAAAATCGATTCGCCGATATATCGCGATACTACATCGATTCAATAAAAAAAAAATCGATTTTTTATTTTTTAAGAGCTCAGAATTGTTCATTCGGTAGTCTTACCGATTCAACGTCTTATCATCATTGCCTTTTTTTTTTTTTTTTTTTTTTTGTGTGTGAATGTATTTTTAAACTTCCATTTTTAATGGCAAAATATTCAACAAAACGTCTGACTTCGGGTTAGGATTCACACCTTGAGCATGGAAGAATGTTATATGAACGGAACATTAAGCCTTCATATTTTATTTTAATGCTGTTCAAACATGAAACAGATTACAACCGCTATAAGACTGAAATTTCAGATAAATAAATAATACATTTTCATATAAATCTTACACTCTACAAGCTTACTGATTAGTATTTTCTAAATTTGAATGGAAAAAAATCGCAACAATCGACTTATAAATTCGTATCGGGATTAATCGGTATCGAATCGAATCGTGACCTGTGAATCGTGATACGAAGTTGGCTTCAGAACTACGAAGCATTTGTGTTGTTGGCATAATTAGTGGTTGGTTGCAGCCAACTGTTTTGATGTTTTTAAACCCTGTCAACAAAGCAATTTCACAAACGGTCTCAGGCAGGATTTGATCATCAGATTTGAGCACTGGTCAGTAGGGCTGGGAATCTTTGACTGTTTCACGATTCGATTACCATTCTTGGGCCTACGATTTGATTCAGAATCGATTTTCGATTCAAAATGATTTGATTGACAAATGATTTCTGCTTCAATTTACAGATATGCAAAACATTTTCATGATCTCCTCCAGTCTGAATGACAAATGGACATTAGTGTCTTTTTTTTTTTTTTTTTTTTTTTGTCAACTGAATTTGGTCTTTATTTTTGTCGACTAAAATTAGATTAAAGCTAAAATACAATCAGATGATTAAATTATGACAAAAACTTTCAGTTTAGTCAAAAGAGTAACTAAATTAAAATTTCTTGCCAAAATTAACTGACAATTTTTTTTTTTTTCTTCTCTTATTTGTATGTCTTGTGAATCGGCGAATGCTGTGTCAGGATTGATCAGCTTGAGCGTGAATGTTGGAGGCCCAGTTGACAGAAGAACAACAATCGATACTGGCCATTCCTTGTGGACGTGTGCAACATGGAAGAAATGGAGACAGGTAGGGATCTACCTTTTTAATCTGCAGATCCTCTTTTTATTGGAAAGGTCACAGATGACCAAGCAGTCATAATCGAGAACTTACAGAAACTGTAATTGTGCTTGAGCCTTTTGAACTCAGCCGACCTCTGGATCTTATTCTGCTGTGGGATTTAAAAAAAAAAAAAGACACACTGTTGTTATCATTTTCATGTCCATTACCCTTTATGTTTTCGTTGTCTGTGTTTATGTGAGAGCTCCTAGCAGCTATTAATAGCCTGCAACGTCTTTAACAGATAAAACATTCTCGTATAGGATGTACAGAGGACCAGAAAAAAAAAAAAGATTGTACAGGCCTGAATACATGCATAGTGGAGTCTTTTCATCTCAGAAATTTGGGGCGCTAATGGCGACCCGTCAGGCTTCACAATCTGTTGGTTATTATTTTTTATGTTTCTCGGATGGTTGTGACTGTGAAGACTAGCTGGTAATTCCTCGTGTGTTTTATATGCTTGGGCAGTAAAGCCGATTCTGGAAGGGATGAAACGACTTTCATTTTAGGGCGGTGAATTCAATATATTTTCTTTGATTATATACAGAGGTGGACATTCCGTAAACGTCCGTTTTGTTGCCTACAACGAATGACGGGAAACTTCTAACAATTGTTGGACTAAGCATTTTTTTCATCTCTTATTGGATTAATCATCAATTTGTCAATGATTGAATGTTGGATGCAGACTTTAAATGATTGGAACATTGAAGGATGCCCATTTTGCTGAGGAATGACCGATTGACAATTACTATGCGATTTGGCTTGAAATATTGACGATGACGGTGATGATGTTACCACACCTATTGACGATGCTCAAAATTCATTGATGCACCCACTTCTGATAATATGAAGAAAAATACCTAATACCAATCAATATTTGTATTATGTTTTATATAATATATATTTCCACTGCATTTTACCTATATTGTAACATGCTAAGGAATTGTTGCTTTTTTTTTTCTTCTAAATCTTTAATTTGATTATTTAATCAATACAACAGTGGTGTGCTGAGCTAACTAGAATCGAGGCAAAAAATGCTTGAAAGCAACATCCCTGACTTTTACAAAAAAAAAAAAACAGCAACTATACTGCCCAGCCTTCACAATCACTGCAACTGCACCATTTCACATTCAAGATAGAACCATCCGTAGAGCCGATGCATCATTTGGCGGCCTTTGATAATCTGCATGGTTTCAATCACGCGCTCCTTCAAAAGAATTGCCGCTGCCACTTTGTCACACTTTGTTTGCATCATTTAACCGAGGCTGGCCTCTGATAACCCCCCCAATTGTCTGCCAGTGAAGAGCACCTTGTTGATGACAGCGATACTGTCGACGGACTTATTTACATGTTCGGGCTGCATCTGCGCCGGTGACATTTTTGAAAATGTGCAAGATAAAGCTCAGCCTGACACCTTTTAAAATGCAAATGAGATGTTTACATCTGTTTGGATGTGCATTGTCCTTTACCTGAACCTATTGTGGGCTTTTCAATCAGTCTGAATGAGCTTTTCTTATGAAGTATTGCGTCTTTTCATGTCTTTTTTTTTTTTTTTCTACCCGGCGTCCTATTTATGGATTTCAAAACGGCTCAAAATACAATATTTAGTTCCTCGGGACATTTGGGAGGAGCCTGTAGTACCTCGTGTGTTTAGTATTGAGCTAAGTGAACCATTTTTCAAACAACACGTTTGGAAACAAATAGAAACATCACTCTTAATTTAGAAACCTGACAAGGCAAGAAATGAGAACGATATGAAGTCGCAGTACGGTGCACTTCATTAAAGTCTTTTGTCTTCCCACTCTTGACGAAGCAGAATGTAAGTGTGCCGATGACAAGGGTGCGGACAGTTGCAAGTGATGTATTTATGGATTTTTTAATTTGACTCTGTGAAATATAGCAGCTGCAGGAAAAAAAAAAAGTTTGCGAAATTCGAGTATGAAGCACAGTCAAAATCTTGCTAATAGGAAAGAAAACATTTGGTATGTTTAAGGATGATTGAATTATTCCTCCCGTGGATTTATGAGCATAATCTGATTTATGAAGAGAGGAAAGTAAAATATTTATTTGAGAGTTTGAGTTTATTGAAAGGACAGTGTTGCGGTAACATTTAAAACGATGGCTGCGCCAGGTTTACCACAATGCTAGTTTGCATCTGTAGTCCCCATAAAATAAAATGACACAACAGCTAGAAAATTACATACAAACAAGTACCAGATACATAGCACAACATTAACTCATTCACTCCCAGCCATTTTCACATTTCGCAATCCCGTTCGCTCCCGGCTGTTTTACTGGATTTTGACTGATTTTTTGCAAGGCCCACAGAATATTGTGTTCTATTGCTATAAAAGCATGGAACCTATCAAAAGAAAGATTAAAGTCTCTTCTTCAGGGGGAAAAAAAAAAAATGTTTCCGTTTTGCAGCAATTAGCATTAGAAGAGAGCTAAGTTTCATCAGTTTTCACAAATCTATTTAAAATTGTAAGTAATTGAGCTTTTTTTCTAGATGGCTCTGGTTGATCTCCTTTGCTCTGCTGCCACCTGCTGGCCGTTTGTGTAATAACTACCATTTCTGCAACCGTTCTTTGCAGTTGAGAGGCTGCATCAAAGCCTTCTGTATGCTCTAGCATTAAAAAAAAACAAAAAAACGTATAAATACGTCTTTGGGACACTTAAAACATTAAAAAAACGTATTTACACGTTATTGGGAGCAAATGAGTTAAGGAAGTACCGTAAAATCATGTGATTTTAATATGCAATTTTTTGAACAAGAAACAAAATCCCGGCATTGTTACAAGGGTACATAAAAATCAAACGTTAATCAATGGCTAGAGTTTTTGTTTATTTTTTATAGCTAGCTAGCTAGCTAGCTGTCTAATCTTACACAAGGAAACTCTTACTTGACCAATGAATAAATAATGGCAAGATGCTCTAAGGACATCTTATTTTACTTCTGCGATCAACTCATTTATGTAATTTTTTTTTTTTTTTTAAATGAGGAGAGGGGGTATTGAACCAGAGCCATGACCGCAGAGCACTACCAGTGAGCTAAAGTTCTGGGCCACCAAACAAACGTGGGACCTTATTTGAACACTTAGGAAGTAAGGTATGTAAAAAGCTGATTTCCTTTTTTTTTCTTTTAAAAAGAAAAATGACATTTTTAAACAAAAATCGCACACACATACAAAACCCGACCTTTTATTTTTCACCGACGTCCGTTGCGATTGACTCCACGCAGTCGCGGTTCACTCGGTGTTGGTGTAAACGTGACACATGTCTTATTATTCATTTTTTGTTTCATCTTATGTTTTGTTATAAACATTGTTTTTTTTTTTTTTTGCATATATTTAACTGTTGTTGTAAGGTGGCCAGAAAGGTGCCTATTATTATTATTATTATTATTATTATTATTATTCTGATTCTGTGTCAGTCTTATGTACCGCTATGAACATCACGCATCCATTTTCTAAACGTATTTTGGGATAGTTTCAAATTAGCAGTGAGCAACGGTCCCAACGACACGAATAACATAATTAAACGTTAGCGCTAACATTTTGCGAACAAAATGCAAAAAGTTGTCAAGCATGTCTATAAACGTTACGGCCTACTAAAAGCGAGTGATCCGTGGTTTGCGCCGGCAATGACGAGTACAAGGCGGTGTGCCGTTTGAATGAATTTATGATCGGGTTAGTTTTTATAATGTATTAACTTTCTCTGCAACGGTTAATACGGTCTTCCCGGCATAAATAAGGCGATTAACAAAAAGTTGTAACTTTCTTTTATTGGTGAGCGTAACACAATGATCGTCCCAGATCGCCGCCGGCGTCTTGTCAAATCTCTCACCTCGATGCCTCACTTGATCCCTTTCCCGTCACTCTTCCCACTGGCATTGGATCCCCCCACAGGCTTCCCATCCTCCACGCTTGTTACAAACTGTCAGACGAGCTGTTCGCAGCCGTTCGCTGCGTTCACGCTGGTCGGTCAGCCCCCCCAACCCCCCCGGATTGGCATGCGCGCCGCGTCCCCTGGACTGACCTGCCCGCCTCTGTTCGTCTCCCATTAAAATTCTTGTGCCAGATCCCCAATGAGGACGAGTGTAGCAGGGTCAGCCTGGCTCGGTGGCCTCTCTCCACCTGCCTGCCTAATGAAGAAGACGCCCGCTGGGTTCATTATTAAAGCCCCGCTAATAACGGACACAGCAAGAGTGGTGATGGCAAAACAGAGAGGGTATTGGACACGGGGCGTGAGACTCTGACAAGGTGAGACATTTTTTAGCACAAAGTTAACACATTCATTGCCAGACCAGCAAAAAATGCATCATTTGACGTCTTTCTTTTTTTTTTTTTTTTTTTTCCCCGTCTATGCCAGTGAATGAGTTAAACATTTTAACTTATTATTGGGACAACTTGAGAAACATTAGAAATGGGGCTTTGGTGAAAAATCCTTAACTCATTTGCTCCCAATAACGTGTAAATACGTTTTTTTTTTTTTATGTTTTAAGTGTCCCAAAGACATATTTATAGGTTTTTTTTATTTTGTTTTTTATGCTAGAGCATACAGAAGGCAGCCTCTCAACTGCAAAGAACGGTTGCAGAAATGGTAGTTATTACACAAACGGCCAGCAGGTGGCAGCAGAGCAAAGGAGATCAACCAGGGCCATCTAGAAAAAAAGCTCAATTATTTACAATGTTGAATAGATTTGTGAAAATTGATGAAACTTAGCTCACTTCTAATGCTAATTGCTGCAAAACGGAAACTGATAGAAACGCACTTTATTTTCCTGATGAAAGAAGAGACTTTAATCTTTCTTTTGATAGGTTCCATGTCTTTATAGCAATAGAACACAATATTCTGTGGGCCTTGCAAAATCTAGTAAAACAGCCGGGAGCGAACGGGATTGTGAAATGTGAAAATGGCGGCAAGTGAATGAGTTAATTGACTTTTTTTTTTTTTTTTTTTTTAAATATACACTAGTTTCTCTCCAGGGAGAATAAGATTTTAATGTTCATAAGGAAAAAAAAAAAAAGACCAGAAAATATATTTAAAAAAAATAAAATAAATTAGCAAGTTGTAGTAATACCTAATTTATTTTGTCTTCATTAGCATATTTGTTATTGGCGTAATCAAAAAGTAATTCAAAGTAATCGAGTTACATTACTTTAATAATCTGGTACCTGGATTACGTTACTAAATACATTTTTCAACAAGTAACTGCATCGAATACGTTTTGAAAGTAACATTCCCAACCCTGATTATAAATAAAATGTTATAAGTAAAATCTATAGTTTTACTTCCATTTTTTTTGTATTAAATACTGTATTTGTTTCTTCATTATGATCTTAAATCTAAATAAGTAACATTGGAAAGTGCAATTAAAAGTTTGATATTCGATGTATCTATTTCGTGCAACAATGTGGGTGTTATTAAAGAGAGCATGAGAAATATGTATCAAAGAAATAATGTGCACGTTTATTCGACGTTGTTGTGTGGAGTTTGTATTTTGTTCTTTTGTTTATCTAATCTAACGCTGAAATGGATAACTCATCACTGCACCCAAAGTAAACCCTCTCATTTTGTTTTTAGTAGCACAGCTGGATGATATACTGTTGGTGAGCGTGTTGGGGGGGGATCAGATAAACAAACCATAAATGCCCGGACTTTTGCTGCCCTCTGAGATTATAGCCCGCTACAATGATTAATTTTAACAACCTGCGCTAATTGTCTCCACGACTTTTAGTTAACAGCAAATATGATGTAGCCATGGGTGCGTTTCTTGGCCGTCATAAAAGCATAATGAACGGCGTATTTAGCGCTGGCATTTTCTTCCCGGAGATTTGTCGGGTGCACGGGGGTCAGCCGGATGGGAATTAAAAAGATGCCACCGCGCTGCCGATGCATCGCTCTTAATTTAACTCATTCACTCCCAGCAGCCATTTTCACATTTCGCAATCCCGTTCGCTCCCGGCTGTTTTACTGGATTTTGACTGATTTTGCAAGGCCCACAGAATATTGTGTTCTATTGCTATAAAAGCATGGAACCTATCAAAAGAAAGATTAAAGTCTCTTCTTTCATCAGGAAAAAAAGTAAGTTTCTATCTGTTTCAGTTTTGCAGCAATTAGCATTAGACGAGAGCTAAGTTTCATCAGTTTTCACAAATCTATTTAAAATTGTAAGTCATTGAGGGTTTTTTTTTTCTCGATGGCCCTGGTTGATCTCCTTTGCTCTGCTGCCACCTGCTGGCCGTCTGTGTCATAACTACCATTTCTGCAACCATTCTTTGCAGTTGAGAGGCTGCATCAAAGCCTACTGTATGCTCTAGCATAAAAAAAAACAAAACGTATAAATACGTCTTTGGGACACTTGGAACATTAAAAAAAACATATTTATACGTTATTGGGAGTAAATGAGTTAAAGAAAATGAGCGGGGGAAGGGTGGTGGTGGTGGGGGAGGGGTGAGATTTATACTGTATTTGGCTTAAAATCATACCGGCGTTGTGCTGTATACAGCTTGAAAGCAGCGTTTCATATTTCACCCTCACGGGAGGCATCCCGTGAAGCCTCAGCATTTTTTATTTTTTATTTTTTTGTCTTTTGTTATGATGGATAAAGACATTGTTCTTCCCGCCTCCTCTACTAAAACTGCCATCCGCCTCTCTCCGTCGTTCCTCTCCGTCGTGCCCGTAAGCGGACCGGCAGTTCTGATGTAGGAAGCATCCTGGCCTTGATCAATGGCTGTGATTTGACTTCAATCTTAGCCGCGCCGCAAAAACCGCCACCGCCACCGGCGGGGCTGGAGACGACGCCTCCCCACCCCACGAGCGTCTGAGCTTAAGCAACCCATACCTTGCTAGCATGAGAAGGATGATATGCCATGCCATGCCATGTTTGCTCCGAATATTTCCTATTCGTTCTTTGCCGTTCATACTCGGAGGAATTGTTTGCATCGTGACCACTCGCGTTCCTCCCGATGACCTTTTTATGTCTTCATTCCCACCTGACTCGGCATAAGCACTCTTCATGCAACAGCTAATTTGCTTGCATAAAGTACCGGTAGTTGTTTTGAACACGGATCATACGCTGGTCAATTCAAGCACTGGAGCACAAGTCTTGGAGTAATTTGGGTACCTTGATTTAAAGAAACTCTCAAGTGTTGTTGTTGTTGTTGTTGTTGTGCAGAAGAGGATTCGGGCCAGTGAAGAGAGAGAGAAAAAGTTTGGCAGGATTCTCACTTTATTCTCAGAATTCTGACTTTTTTTTTCGGAATTCTCACTTTAAAGTCGGAATTCGTGAGAATTCCGACACTAAAGTACGAATTTAATCACGGAATTCTGACTTTTAAAGTGAGAATTCTAACTTTATTCTCAGAATTTCACTTTAAAGTCAGAATTCCGACGTTAAAGTCCGAATTTAATCACGGAATTCTGACTTTTAAAGTGAGAATTCCGACGTTAAAGTCCGAATTTAATCACGGAATTCTCAGTTTAAAGTGAGAATTCTGACTTTTTTTTCGGAATTTCATTTCACTTTAAAGTCAGAATTCTGACTTTAAAGTGAGAATTCCGACGTTAAAGTCCGAATTTAATCATGGAATTCTGACTTTAAAGTGAGAATTCCAACGTTAAAGTCCGAATTTAATCACGGAATTCTGACTTTAAAGTGAGAATTCCAACACTAAAGTCCGAATTTAATCACGGAATTCTGACTTTTAAAGTGAGAATTCCGACGTTAAAGTCCGAATTTAATCACGTAATTCTCAGTTTAAAGTGAGAATTCTGACTTTAAAGTGAGAATAATAGCACTAATAAAGTGAGAATTCTGAGAATAAAGTCTGTGATTACGGAGGAAGCATCCTGGGCATTCACGTTAGCTCGGCTCCCGAGTGAGTTGCGTTCAGGTACGCTCGTTTTTTTTTGTTTTTTGTTTTTTTTCAGTTTGGTCGAGAGCCGATTTTTGGGACGAGTTCTGAGACATATAAAATTCTCGAATTTTTCTGGTCATAAACCGATTTGGTTGAGAACAGAAGCGTTGTAAAACCGAAGTTTGACTGTAAATGAACGCAAACGGTTTCTTTCTCACGGTTGCGCGTCTGCACAGAATTGCAATCGTCGGGTTTTGGAAATCGTTGTTGGCAAGAAAGCGACATTCCGAGTTGAAAGGCACGAGTGTACCGAATGTATCCGGAGCTTAATCGCGTTTCCCCTCCCGATTTAAAGAATTGAGTTTTCACGCCGGCTGATGTGTGACGGTGCATCTTGTGACTTTGCTGCTTTTCACCGCCTTGCCCTGAAGTAAGTTTATTATAAACGCGGCTATTTTTGGCGACTGTTGTGAAGAGAAGCACTTGCACTGTCAAGCCCAGGGACTTTTTCATCTTGCTCGATGTGCTGCTTAAGTAGATCCTAATTCAAATTCAGTTTGCAGGAAGTGTTATTGATTTTTGCTCCTCTTACTTATTACAAGACCGTCTCCCGTCACAATTATTACATTAGTTTAGGAAATCATTTCTTTTAAGTGTTATAGCATATTGCGTATTTCAACGATTATCGGAATGTAGCGGAACCTCTGAGGTCCGTTTTTAATCAATATTTAAAAACAACTTTTCGCATAAGAAATGCATGGCTCAGTGGTAGAGCGGTTGTGGGTTCAATCCGCAACCCTTGTGTGACTAGGGGTGTGAATTGCCTATCGTATCACGATTCAATACCGATTAATCCCGATACAAATTTATCCTTTTTTTTTTTTTTTTAATTTTATATTATTTTTTTTTTCCTCAAATTTAGAAAATACCATTCAGTAATCTTGTACATGCACACTAAGATTTGTATGAAAATTATTTATCTAAAACTGAAACTTATTTATCTGATATATCTGTCGATATATCGATACATGGTTTTATGTATCGATATTGGGATATGAAAAGGCGTATCGATATTTTAAACCCAGCCCTAATCCTAACCCTAAGTAAGACGTTTTGAATATTTTTCTAACAAAAATCGATTCGGCTGCCTATTGAATCGATTCAAGAATTGCAAGCTGTAATATCGCGGTATATTGCCGATTGTCGATTTATTTTTTTTAACACCCCTACTTGTGGCAAGATCTTTCCATTTAGTATTTACCAATTGAATCATCAATAGTTAGCATGTCCGCCTCACAGTTCTGAGGTTTGCCATTTGAGCCTCAGTTCAGGTCTTCCTGTTAGGCGTTTTGCACGTTTATGGGCTCCAAAAACATGCACATTGAATTGAATTGAAGACTCTTTTCTTTAGTCTTTCCTCTGGTCTCTTGCGGTCTCCCTTATGTGTTGGAATTTAGACGTTTCTGGGATTGGTGAAAGATTCAGATTTTGTAACTGTGGGTGGACGGTGCTGGATTTCACTTTGTTTAGTCTTTCTTCCTTTGATCCTTACTCTGGTCTCACAAATGTCACACATTTTTCTTTGACTGTATTTTGGGAGCTCGATTAAACATTTGGCATTGTAGCATTTACATTTGCTCATTGATAGTTTGAATTATTATCAGTGACTGTGTGCTAATGCGGACCATAATTGACAGTCTCTTGCGTTCCTCTCAGGTCTTAAACAAACAATGTATGAAAGCCTTCAAGCGGCCTGTGGGAGGGACCGGGAGCACATTAAAAGTACGGATGAATCCAATCGGCCTGTTCGCAGACGTCCAACACAACAGGAATGCCCGTGCGCTTGGCATCGCTTCTCAAGGGCGTAATTAGCAGGATGCATGTGAGTTGTTGTTTGTTTTCGGGCATTAGTAAAGTCTGTGGATCCTGATAATAGGCTTGGCTGGGAAGTGGAGTCGATTGGCCCCGCCTTCATCCTTGGAGTCCTGATACCACTTGTCAACGCCATTGTTTATTTATTTTTTTTATTTTTTTGTTTTTTTGTTTTTTTTTAGCCTCACGTGGACATGTGATCTATGGTCTCGGGGAGCACTTAGCTGCAACTGTCAACTACAAGGCGCTTTTAGAACTGTACTCGGGCAGCTTTCGAATGAGAATCGGCCTCTCTTAAGATGCGCGCAAAAGCGGCTCCACTAATTTATGATGCGTTTTTAATGAGCACTCGGGAGCTGAGGAGACTAATAATTGAATTGATGACTATCTGAAATTGGAACATGGTGGGGGGGGGGATAATGCTTGAAAGGTCGCGTGTGAATACAGATAGCAAAAATCTTGTGAGATGCCATCTTGGCGGGTATTCACAGAAGTGGTTTTCAACAATTTTAGAAGTACTGCCTAAAAGAAATGAAAACTTAGGAGGTGTGGTAACGAAAAATGAGACAATATTATCATTTCCTTTTTTTTTTTTTTTTTTTTTTGTTCACACGGAAATTTTCTATATTGCCTCTGAGTGATTTGTGTAATAAAAATTGCGGTTGAAATAATAATAATAATAATAATAATAATTTAAAGAAAAATAATGCTATTTTCAACTAATACCGATAAAGCAATCATTTAGAAAGTGTCGATAACCGATAAGTAAGCCGAAAACTGTTTGCAGAATTAATTTGAATACAATTGAAATCAAATTGGTCGATAATTGCCGATAATTATCAGCAAATTTCTTGATGATCTGGTTTATCTGTATGACGTTGAATTGGTTGATAATTGCCACTAATTATCGGCGGATTTCTCTATTATCTGGTTTATCTGTATGTTGTCAAATAGGTTGGTCATTGCCGATAATTATCGGCAACTTTCTCTATTATTTGGTTTCTTTATATGGAATCAAATTGGCTGATTATCTGCAAAATTTTTTATTTTCTGGTTCATCTGTTTGACGTCAAATAGGTTGATTGCCGATAATTATCGGCAAATTTCTTTATCTGGTTTATCTGTTTGACGTCAAATTGGCCGATAATTGCCGATATTATCGTGCATCTCTAATTACAAACAAACAAACAAACAAAAATGCTGACTTGACTTGACTTGGTCTACCTCTTCTATATTGGGTGTAATTCCACTGTCAACCATTCGTTGGTGACTCATTTAGTTTGAGAGAAGAAAAGTTTGAAAGAAGAACAAAACAAAACCGGAAGTATTTCAGTACAGCTTACTTTTTGTTGAAAGTGATTGAATGCCGTCACTGTAATCCTGCTTTTTACGCCTACAGAAGGGGAATGCTTAAGGTTAATATTGTAATGTGCAAATTTGGCCGTGATTATTGGTGTATATTGTTTGTAAGGTTATAAGTTAAATTTGTTAGTTTGGGGGAAAAAAGGGGATGTGTTTACTATACAGAGAACACAATGTCGAGGAATCAGTATAATCATTTTACCGATTCTAGTGTACCATTATATGTTGCAATGCTATATTCATCTGCACATGATCTATTTATTGCTAGCTAGCTAGCTATCGTTTACAGTCACAGATCATCTCATTATTAGCTATAGATTTTATTAAATACGCATCTTATCATTACAGCTGAGTCAACAGATTTTTTGTTTTTGTGTGGTCAGGATTGGGGAACTGCCTCGTCGTTTAACTTTTTCTTCTTCCATAACATGCAAATGCGAGTGTTTTTTTTTTTTCAGCGGTCCATTATTCTTATATGAAGTCAGATTGTGTACTCTGTCTCATTAGTAGCTCAGTGTTTTTCCATTTCATGGGAAATTAGTTTGACTGGATGCCAGAGAATTTAAGAAAAATCTTTTTTCAAATTTGATGGTAGCAATCTCATCTGTTGCTTGTGGGATTTTATTATTATATTTACCCATTACAATTACTCGCACTTCATGAAGTGTTTGCCGTAAAGCTAAACAGACTCTTCTTAATATGGCCTAAATGAATTTAGGGTTTGCAAATGTCTAAAGAGGAAATTCAACGTTGTTGTTGTTGTTCGGCTTTGTGGCATAATCGGACACGGTTATGCTTCAGCACTTTTCAATTTGAACTTGGTCGGCTTGAGCCTGGAGCGAATCGTTAAGGGAAGTCACATTAGTCACATCCTTACTTGTTCAAATGCTGAGAGTCGAGCATCCCTCGTTTTCCTGCACATCTTCTGCTCACGTTATGGCCGGCTCAAGTGTCGCACTTGAGCAAATGCCGAGTCAAGAACTGGGCGAGTGTATATTGGCCGTACAGCCAAGTGGAAATGTTCTTCAAATCAGGGGGCGGTCCTCACTTGTTTGTATGACAACTCAAGTCGCAAGTTGAAGGTGACGGCGGACACGATCGTCGTCCGTTGCAAGCCGGCGAGACTTCCTTTTATCGCCGAGCTGCTCACTCGACCAATGACGGAAAGTTTGCAACGGTGGAGTCCAACCCAAGACACGCTTAGGACCGCCCCCCTCATTTGAATAACATTTCCACTTGGCTGTACGGCCCAGAACTGCCAAAATCCAAAATAAATAAATGACAAAATAAATGATGAAATGCATAAATAAATGACTAAATAAATGTCTAAATAAATTGCTAAATAAATAGATAAATGATGAAATACATAAATGACTAAATAAATGTCTAAATAAATCACTAAATAAATATATAAATGAGGAAATAAATAAATGATGAAATAAATAAATGACAAAATACATAAATGTCTAAATAAATAGATAAATGGCGAAATAAATAAATGACGAAATACATAAATAAATGACTAAATAAATAGATAAATTACAAAATAAATGACTAAATACATAAATAAATGACGAAATACATAAATAAATGACTAAATAAATGTCTAAATAAATCACTAAATAAATAGATAAATTACTAAATAATTGATGAAATAAATAAATGACGAAATACATAAATAAATGACTAAATGTCTAAATAAATAAATGACTAAAAGTGAAAATAAAAACTGATTTATTTCCATTTATATTTTTTCGATATAATTTTCAAATTATATATATCTTTATTCATTTTTATTTTCACTTTTAGACATTTATTTATTTAGTCATTTATTTATTTTGAATTTTGGCAGTTTTGGTCCTCCATAGTTTTTGAGAAAGGATAGCGGTCGAGAGCACAGAGGTACCATTTTTAATTTGGAGGTGCAACTGTTAGTGACCCAAAGTACCCATCATATCATTGTTATTCTTTGCCAGGACGGGCCGGCAAAGGCTTGTATCTTTTTGGCGTACGGAAGTCGCTTGTGTTCAGGGGATGACAATTGGCGAAGGGGTGCGACTAGTTTGAGAGGAGGCCATTTCACGCAACACGGCTTCCGGGATGTCTTGTCATCGGGGATGGCGAAGAAAGGCAGCGTCTCTTTCATAGCTGGCCAAACCAAGCAACCAGGCATTCAAAGCCCTCCACGAGACAATATCGCCCTCACTAATGCCATGTGGGGGGGCTTTCCTGTTCCCCGTGTTGAAGCCTGTCAACCTGAAACCATTCATAGAAACCTGAACGACTCTCAAGTACTTTGACACAACGTTTGTTTGGTTTTGCCACCGTAAAGCAGATTGCCGATGCACATATTGTTCTCAGAAGATGAAAATGAGCATTTTTATTTTAGGTTTCAGTAGAAACTAGTAAGTTTGATTTGGTTGCTCTGAGTAGTGAGAATCACAAAGCTTTCATTGTTGTCACTTTTGTCTCAGTTACCTCATTCAATCCTTCGCACTCGGCATTTTAACTGGATTTTGACTGATTTTTGCAAGGCCCACAGAATTGTGTGTTCTATTGCTATAAAAAACATGGAACCAACCAAAAGGAAAAATCGGGGGGGGGGGGGGAATCTCATCATGGCTTAAGCCTGCCCCCCGTAT
This sequence comes from Festucalex cinctus, assembly GCF_051991245.1. NCBI lineage: Eukaryota > Metazoa > Chordata > Actinopteri > Syngnathiformes > Syngnathidae > Festucalex > Festucalex cinctus. Next base: position 1,464,842 of record NC_135429.1, read on the forward strand.
ACACTTCCGACTGTGTTTTCTGGACCTTGTTCTCATCCAATACATCAGAAAGCAAAGCAAGTAACATTGTGCCATTGTGAAAGACAAAGAAATTCAAATGCTATATGTTTTGTCAATGCATTTCTTCATCCTTTTTCCATTCTACCGCATTATAAGGCGCGCCTTCAATGAATGACATATTTTAAAACTTATTTTTTTCCCATATAATATCGCTAAAGTAGAGGCTGGGGTTACGTTACGCATCCATTAGATGGTGCTGCGCTAAAGGGAATGTCAACAAAACAGTCAGATAGGTCAGTCAAACTTCATTAATAGATTACAAAGCAGCTTTCTGACAACTCTATTCACTCCCAAAATGAATAAACAGCTGTTTTTATTATTTTCTCTCAGGCAATGTATTAGCATTAGCTCGCGATCCAAGATGGCGGGATCTTCTGCGCATGCTGCATCGCCGATCGTGCAGGGTCACCGATAGCGTCTTGACCTGCTGCGGCTCAGTATTGATCGTGGCAAGCAAGAAGAGCATTTTCATTTTCATCATTTTCCGTTACAAGTGATGGCCATTATTGCGAAAGCCGAAAGTCTAGCTGCTGTTATTGTCTAAAACTGTTGGGCCAAAGTCTGAAAGGCATTTTATTTGCTCATTTCAGAACATCTACTGTCGTTTTTGTTCTACTTCTGAGCTTTTATAACTGCCTTATATCTTGTTTAAATTGTCACTCCCTTACTTACCGCTCCGTCACCGGTTTTCATCTTCAGTGGCACGCTCTTAATTATTGCTCTTACTTTATTTATTTGCCGAGCCTGCCCTCTTTATTTTCCTCGCTGCCGTTTTATTCTCATTTCCTTCAGTCGTCCTTTGCATCGGCAACGCGACGCTAAACTAATTGAGACGGTTTTTGGATGGCTTCCCTTTTTCATTATCCGTGAAATTAATTGCTGTTCTTCAAATTCATTTGATTTGTCTTTATTGGCGTAATCTGGTTTGCTAATATTTTGGGCGTGACTGAAACAAAGCGTGTGAGAAATTTTAGATGTTTTATGAGCAACATGCGTCTGTCACAGTCTGGGAGACGGAAAGAAATGCAAGTTGGTTATTTTCTTGTATTTGCTTCTTCCTATTAAATCGATTTGCAAGGGTGCACACCAACTGTGTTTTTACAGGATTTTTTTTTTTCCACTGCAGTGGCTTCCTTGTAGTTTATTTACCAACATAAGTTGAACCTGATCCCAAATTGAATTGGATTTATCTGAAGTAAGACTTGACATTAGCTAGCACAACATGTGCAGTCTAACAATGTGTACACTCCCATCTAAAATTTTTGCAACAGAGCGACCAATTCCTTTTTTTTTTCTATTTTTTTTTTCCCCCTCTAAATCAGGGGTGTCCAAACTTTTCCATTTGAGGGCCACATACAGAAAATCAGAGGGATGCAATGGCCACATAATGTTATGGAGAGAAATTGTGTTTAGTTCTAAAAATGGTACAAATAATTTATTTGTGCTTTTGCATATTTAGAAAAAAATGCTACAGTATATAACCCAATTTATTTGTAATATGGCAGTCGGGTTATTATAGTTCTGGAATTTTTCATTTTAGTTTTTATTTTGTTTTGTTTAGTTTTTTTTAATTTAGTTAGTTTTCGTTTTCACGGTGGTTCTGTTCGTTTTTTCTTAGTTTTAGTTCTTTAATAAATGCTTAGTTTTAGTTTAGTTCGTTTCAGTATTCGTTTTATTTGTTTTTTTTTATGTGTATTGTGCGCAATATTTAAAAAAACAGCATGGGCGCGACGTCTTTATTCCAGTTTATATCAAAATAAATCTACTAAAAATCACATTTCAAATCATCCCCAAAGGCTCATGCATTCAATTAATTAGCAAAGGACATGTTTGCTATAATTATAGTTTTGTTTTAGTTAGTTTTGTAAGCATAAAATGTAGTTTCATTTAGTTTTTCTTTTTTTAAAAAACTTATTTTATTTCGTTAACGAAATTGTTTTTTGGAATTTTATTTTTTTCGTTAGTTTTAGTTGAACTAAAATAACCTTTTAATAGCATCTGTTTTTCGACCCTTTCCCTTCTTACTTTGACCATCTCCAAACATTTATTTTATTTTATTTTATTTTATTTGAACTCCAGTCAAATGCCATTTTTAGCATATGTCGCGGGCCACTAAAACATGGACGGCGGGCCGCAAATGGCCCCCGGGCCTTAGTTTGAACACCACTGACTTAGATGGTGTATATGTTGCGTATTTCTATTTTTTTTGTAAACATGCCTTAATTGGATTGGGAGTACACCGCTTGGGGTTATTCAATACATTGAGCCAAATCCAGAGGTTGTGACTTTGCAGGAATGGGATCAATTATGCAGTACGTAAAGGCGTTTACAATGGGCTGCATGCCAGTTTTCTTTGCTCTTGGCTACTGGTCATGTCTTCAGGTCATCAAATGCTTGCTCTCATCATTACCTCTTCTTCTGTGGAAACGTAATATATGTACTATTCGTAATTACCCTGTTTTTGAAGGACAACTGGGCCAGACATTTTTATTATCCGATCTCATTTTTTTTTTTTTTTTTCTTTCCCCCCCCTTTTGCTTGAAGCAGTCTTATAACATCATGGAACCTGATGGAAGATTCTCAGTCTGAAGATTTCTCATCGAAACAGTAATAGTAAACAAAACCATAAATCAGCGCCGCTCTCAAAGGCTTTTTACACATGCAACTCGCGTTGAACAAAACAGAAATCCCCGTAATTTATACGCAAACTGACACGCTTTTAAATGGATAACCGCCTCCGTCGAATATTCGTCAAGCATGCGAGATGCACGGCCTATCGGATGCCAAGAACAACACCTCGCAAAAAAAAAAAAGAAAAAAAAAGGAACTGTTAGCTCAGCGTGTGACTGTCCCCATCAGCTTGGCGAGGTGAGTTAAATGAAAGGAAAAGAACATGCAGAGCAGAGATCAAAAAAAGCTTCGCCTCCGGTGAGTTTGTAATTACAATGGAAGCAGATATATTTCCATACTTAATACAGTGGATGAAGATTGCTCGGGGGGGGGGGGGGGGGGCACTAATACAAAACAGCAGCAGGAAAAGTCATATAGAAGTCAGACTGTAAGAAATGGCGCTCATTATTCCTCTGAATATCCAAATATACTGTACAAACTTCTAACAAATGGTTGGTTATTGGTGAAATAAATATTCAGGCTTAGATAGGCATACATATTTTTGTTTGCTTAACACATTCATTCCCAGACCAGCAAAAAATAAATAAAATGCATCATTTGACGTCTTTTTCCGTCAATGGCAGTGAATTAGTTAATAAACCTCTTGAGCATTGAAATATTTTGCATCATCAAGTGTTCATTTGAACGCATCCAAGTGCTGCTCTGATCTTATAGCAAATATTTTGTTTTCTCAGACTAGATGCGAACAACGAAAAAGTGAACGTAAACGCTACAGTTTGCAAGACATCTGCCTGCGTTTTATTGAATACTGTACTTGACAAACACGCCAATTGTATTGGCATTCTTGCCAAGCTTCAAACTGGCATGGTTACGCCCAGTCGGAAAATGATCAATGATGAAGAAAATCCCTTCTATTTAACACGTCCTGCTCACAATGGTTGCCAACCATGATGTGGCTTCTGACTCTAGAATCAACTAACAAACGAAAAACAAATGTCACACGTGACCTCATCATCCAATAATCCATTTGTTTGGTCGATAATCTCCAGAGGTGTTTGACTGTGGTGCTCAAAATGTGGTCCAACAATTGACTTCAGTTACTACCAACGGGTCAGTGGTTAATCAGCATTGAGATTTGTGTTCCATTGCAGTCGATTTGACTAGCAAGTTATGATTTTGATCCTTTTGACTGATAATTTAATTCCATTTGTGCTGTTTGACAAGAAAGAGAGCAGTGAGTCAGGGTTTGTCTGGTGCAATAGCTCTCGTTCAAGCTGGACTCTGACCTTAACCGGGTACTTCAGAGTCGTGAAGTTGTCAGGAGACCAGAGGAAGGATCAAAGGAAAGAAAGTGAAATCCACACAAACTGGACGCCACCTACCAGCCACAGTTACAAAACCAGAATCTTTCACCAACCCCAGAAATATCCAAATGTCAACAGGGGGACCTCAAGAGACCAGAGGAAGGACTCAAGGAAGGATAGATGAAGCAGAGTGAGATCCACCCACTCCAATTTTCTTATAATGATCGAAGTTGTAAAATGTTTTGTACTTGCAACATGTAATAAGAAATAAAATTCGATTTGCCTCAAAATGCCAGAGGTAGATACAAATTCGAAAGTGTACCCAATCTAAGGTTGACCTGAATGGATTTTCGTCAAACCTTGAAGTATATTGATTCAATGTAATATAATGCAACACGTAACATCTGGCACATAGTGTAGATTACACATCAGGCACGTCTTTAAAAATAGTACTGCAACTCCTGGTTTTGGTTTCTTGGAATCGATTCTTCTTCATAGACTCACTTGTCCTGCGTGATCCTAATCAGTGTCATCTATGATAAACTATCTGGTTGGCTCTTCCTTTTTCTTTTTTTTTTTTTAAAAGTGGCTAATTCATTTCTCCAACATTGGAATCTCAAAAGAGTCCATCTGTATTCGGCCCCAGCTGCAAAACATTTGTCCGGTCTCGACAGGGTTGCTGTGGAATGTTTCACAATCAAGGAACTTCCCCTGGTTAATCCGGCTCGTCAGTTTGTGTTCTTTGGGCCATAAATGAGAACGATACGAGTAAAATAAGCTCTACTCGTAATTATAACTTTGAAGTGGCCACAGATATTTCTAGAGACGTGTTTACAAGTTGTTGCATATACTGTATAAATGGCACAGAAATACAAAAAAAAAAAATGCTGTATGTACGGATGCTAAGGAAATAGTCTCAAGTTCATGCATCACTTCTGGATGTAGAAGACGTGTGGTCACTACCAGTCTTATTTTTTGACTAAGCATAAACAGCCCTGGGGTCTGCCGTTGTTGTTTTGCCGTTTACTTACTCACACATGCCTGCAGTGGACATTCATATTCAGTTTTCACATGAATACCATTTTTTAGTGTTTACACTTGTTCTAAGAGGGGGGGGGGGGGGGAGTGAACAGCAAACTTGTTCAAAGTGGCTTATAAAAAGAAGAACACGACCTTGATGCCGTTCACTTTAACGTTGCTTTGTGAGCTCGCTTGTATAAATTCAAGCGTTTTGTGATGCGAGGCTTTTAAGACGTTATTCTGTGCTTCTGGTGGCACGTTTATTCAGATTTTTATTACATTGTTTATCTTGTGTGTTTTCGCTGCCACGAGTCTGTGATCCTGCCTGGTACTTTTGGCGTTTTTGTAGTCGGACGTTATACTGTGCTCTGTGTTAGCTTGTTTGGTTTCTTTTTCTTATACACATAAACTTTGATCATCATAATCATCATCGTCTTATCTTAATTCATATATTTTACTGTGTGGCGTATCTCCCTTTTTGCTGCTCTGCAAATATACTTTTGTTTTCTTTTTCTTAGGCATCTGTTTTGTTTATGCTCATTTCCCAGTGCTCTCTTATACTCTGCTAAATTTGGTGTTTGAGGTCCTCATTTGGTAATACACACGTACTCGGCAATCTTCCACTCACATGTAGACAAGTAGACAAACAAGTACACTGTGTTCCAACTATGCCTTGCATTTGCATTTTTAGGGTTGGAACACACATGTAACTAAGGGCGTGGAAAACCAAATCAATAGAGAGGGTGAGGAGAGGAATCTTCAGAGAGTGCAGGAGTGAATTGTGTCAGTCAGTTCCTCTCATCTCTCCTCGCGAGCCCTGAACTGAGTGTCTTCTCTCCTTTTTTGTGCCATCTTTAATATATGTCAAGCAGGTAACCCTGACATGGAGTAAAAAAGAAAAATCAGCAATATACATATTTTCGAAAAATCTAAATTAAAAATGGTCATAAAACCGTCTGGGACCAACAGATGTGGTTGTTTATGATGATTACGGTTCATTTGCTCAAGCGTGAACGCTTTATTTTTATTTTTTTTAATAACCTCTGTCTGAACCATAGTACACACAAAGCTTTAAATCTGGAATCGTATAACAATGGAGTCTTCAAGTGTAACTGTGAGACGTAGTGAACAAACATTCTGCTGCTGCATGATAACTTTCCTGCTTGTACGCTTGCCACCAGAAACTGTTGGCTGGCAAAAAGTAGTCATATCTTGGTCTGTTTCGGGAATTCTCATTTTATCAGGCAATGATTTTTTTGCATATTGAAAGAATGTCGTAGGTTCTCACTCTTATCAAAGGACGAGACGAGCCCCGTGAGCCCTCTAATTGAATCCACCCACGTCTCCAGAGCAGACTCGATGTTACCTCGTCGGAATTTCCATGCACACATTAGGCCATCTTTCAGTCGTAAAATCAGTTAAGTAGCGGTACTGAGGTCATCTTGAGATCGACAAGTCTGGAATCTTACGGGCAAGAAAGTGACAACAAAATCACACGCAGATAATTTGAACAAATCAGAGGTTGACAAGCTTTTAGCTTAAGTGAGCTTAATGCCAGGAATGTAGCTGTGTGATTTTTCTAGCTCCGTCGATTCTATCGTTGACTTAGGACTGTCTTTTTAATAAGCACCTAGATTCCAGACGTGCGATCTGGGCGGAGCAAGCTGTGAGGTCTGAAGGCACCACCGGGTAGTCTGTGAATATCGACGCGTGTCGCTGGTCTCGGAAAGTTTTAGGCTGATTTAAACAGACCGAGTCTGTGTTGTGCTGTCGATGACGACTGATCACTGATTGGCTGCACGAGACGAGAAAAGTAATTAACGAAAGCAACAAAGAGTGAAGACGACATCCAAATTATGGCACATACTAATTTGCAGTTTGTTTGCTCCGTTTACAGAGTGATGAAAGAAAAATTCTGAATGGGATCGAAACCCAACCCGTTAGATCATGTGAGATAAACCCCCAGCCTAAAACACCTTAAGCTTTTTAAAAGAAACCGGGTGTTATTGTTTGGTAAATATTGGTTCTTCCTGACCAAATTTCTAAATATTAGCCAGCTAACTAGCTTTGAGAGTTTTGTTATGACAACCATACTCTGCAACCATCATGATGGTTAGAAAAGATATTCACAAACTTATCTTAAGTCCAGGCGGACTTGACTCGATAGTTAAAACTCTGGAACTGCTTAGTCCATCATCATTCATGGCAATATATATCAATATACAATATATCAATGATAATACACCGAGGTGCCGTAAACAGGGCAGGCAAGGCAGGTGATTTTAGAGGGCCCAAGGGGATGGCTAAAATTAGCTCATGTCGTCATAGTCTCTTAACTCTTCTACTGCCAAAAACGTTTAATAACGATTAGTAAAATCACGATGTATGTCACCATAAACGTTAAATGATGTCGACTGTGTGTTAAATTTATTTATTTTTTTTTTTTTTATTTTTTTATTTTTTTTTTTCTTCCAAATCAATGGCCAGTGCACTGTCTAAGTGCAGCACGTGCTGCCTGGTCAATGAGTTGTGGAATCAAAAACCCTCAATATCTATAGCCAGCAGATGGCAACATTGTATCTCTTTTCAATAGTCTCAATGTGTATGAAATTTGATGAAACAGAACGTTTTCAAGGATAATGTAAATGATCAAAGCCTTTGTTATATTAGTTTTTTTGTTTTTGTTTTTATAACGTGTGGCAGTAAAAGAGTTAAGAAACCATCAGCCTCTCCAACGAAATGTGCTTCTGGATGAGAAGAAAATTTGACCAAAAAACACACGATTTGGGTGGGAGAGTTTCAGTCTCAGGTGGTTGGGGCCCTCCCCGAGGTCACCAAATTCCCTTCTATCCGTCACTGCGTTCTCTGGCTCAACCCTTGATGTTGTGATTAGCTTAAATGGCCGTAACTCACAAACACCCGTTTATACATGCTGACAGATGACACAGTCATTTAGCTGAATGAATGGCCATCCAACAAAGCATGCCCCCCCCCCCCTTGAATGTTGGCCCTATTGATCACCCACCAGGACAAAATTGTTAACTGGGAAAGATGCCTGATGGCAAACGTACAGAGGAAAGTCGAACTTTGCTTGCTTTGTAGACGTCAATCGTAAGATGGTAACAGTTTGATTGCGGAAGATGATTTCAATTGACATGGTTTCATAAGGAAAACATTCTGCAAAAGCAGATGTCCAATGGATTGTGAATCTGTTGCCGAAAATCATCTGCGATAGGACTCCATCCTAAATGAGGACAAGTCGTATCGAAAACGGATGCTCCTCATTGGATTCCTCGATAAAGTCCAAGCTATCGTCCTTTGATTCATTTTGTAAAAGACAATTCCTCATTTGCGGTCATTAAAACCACTATTGGGCAAAACGTCACGGAGAATTTGTGACGATGAGGCACACAAATCTTCCCCCCCTATCAGCCCTTGAATGCGGAACATTTGTCATTCCACAAATACTGCAATGATTCATCGTTGCCTCCAGCTACAAACGGGCTTTGTCTCTGTAATTAATTTCGCTCTCAGGACAGTACTTGAAATGAGTCGTGTCTTCAAGGCCTAATTAAAGGAAGGTTGTCGGACATATTGCAGGGCACGCAGCTTGAAATCTTTGAAAGCGATTTGAGGACAGAGTTTTCGGGTTTGCCGTCTCATCCTTCAAAGACCAATTTTCCGGCTGGGGAGAGAGAGAGAGGAGAGAATGAAAAACAAACAGATATATTTGATTTGTTGATTTCTTCAGGCACCACGTGAAATTGAAGACGCTCGGCCGGCTTAACATATCTTTGTCAACGTCTGAGGACTGTTTAGTTAAGACTGACAACGCATCTGAAATGAAGACATTTTTAAGCGCTTTAATTTGTGAAACGAAAAAGTGCAATTATATCTCGGAATAGAGTTTGGAATAACTTGGAATAAAAAAAAAAAGTTGTTTTTCTGAAATCAGATATTGGCACGACATTGTTCAAACGTAGCTTTGACAGTCCAGGCCACACTGACACGCACTCCACATGCACAATGCCAACAATTAAGTTAGCTTAAGTGTTAGCGTTAGCTTAGTGCTTGGCTTCACTGTAAGTGCTCTAAACCCGTTAGACTGTGACAGACCATTAAAAGGCTGCCAAGGCTTCCTTAAATTTTGTTTGAACAGCGCGGAGGCACGGTGACAGAGTGCCTTGGGTTTGCCGTTTTGCGACCTCGACGCGACACTCGAAGAAATATCGTTGCATTCGTTTCGTGAACGTCACTCGCAGCCCGGAGAAAGATAAGCAACATAGCTTGCTAACCGACCAACCAGCCTGGAGAAGTGGTCCAAATCTCAATGGCAGTGGCGGCATTATTTAAAAAAAAAAAAACCTTTGAACATTTTAGACTTTGTGCTTGTAGAACATTTTGAGAAAATTTTGTCATAAATGTTATGGACCAATTGCTATGATGTAACAATTGTGTATCCTTACTAAACTATGGCCAGCAGATGGAAGCATTGTAGTGTATGTTTTAGATTCCATAATCCATTGACCAGGCAGCGCTGCACTTAGATGTTGCACTGAGGAAAAAAAAAAAAAAATCAAAAAAAAAAATTGGTGACGTCATTTAACGTTTATGGCAATATACGTCGTGATTTTACTGATCGTTATTAAACGTTTTAGGCAGTCAAAGAGTTTAAGGCACATTTATTTGCTAAAAATGAATCTAAAGTGGAATAGGTGAAATTCATTTTTTTTTTTTTTTTTTTATGGGTGAATTCTAACCAAAGCAACGCAGACAAAATGACAAAGCACCACTGCATATGGTTTCTTTGGAATAGCTCGAGTTTATGACACTACTACGATTGGGTGGAAGTTTCTGATCGGAGGCATATCCTGTCATGGCCAGAACTTTGTGTTTTCAATCATTAGGCCTCCGCCACAGGGTCCCTTATTGCCAGACCACAGGAATACACACAATCTGATTGAGCTTCCAAGCCGCCATGTTTCATTTCCTATTTCACAAGTGCAGGCAATCCATGCAAATTCCTCGCTGTGGTTTGCCATTAGTCATTTAGTAGGGCTATATGGTTCAGATATAATGTTGGAAGGATGGATTTGGAATTGTGATTATACACACGTTTCACTGCCAATGACGGCAAAAGACGTCAAATGCTGCATTTTTTGCTGGGTTGGCAGTGATTGTGTTAAGTTTGTCTTTTTCTGATCATGGGCCTAAACTTTATTTACACGTACTCACAGTAAAGCCTTTTTTTTTTTTTTCCTCAGCTTTGATTACGGCAGAAGCGGGAGAAATCGTTCGTCAGCAAATTGGTTTGCACTTTTTAAGGTGATCGTTCAATGACAGGCCTGGGACGGGTAACATAAATCACACATACCGAGATGAAGATGTGATATGAATTCCGAACGTTTCACTTTGGTCACGCCTTGGTCTTGAGGTACGCGTAACCATTATGCACGCCTGCGTGAATACAAATACGCTTGGTGGTGCTGGTTCATATACAGCATGGCTGCCTGGGGTTATGTTATTGGCTTGAAAATCCATCCGTAACATCTGTAAGGCATTATGGCTGATTATACTCCCCCTGCAGTGCAATCAAGCACAATGGGTATGAGTGGCAGCTGCTCAGAATAAAAAAAAAAAAAAAAAAATCCTTTATTAATATCTAGCCTGCAGTGAAACGGCGTTAAACCTGATATTTTAATTACGCAATTATTTTTTTGTGCCCTGTGATTGAGTGGTGAAAAGTCAAAGGTGTAGTCCACTTTCACCCTTAAGCCACCCAAAATAGGTTCCAGCTCACCGTGCCTATGAGCTGCAACATTCGTGTTACTCACCGTATTTGCCATCAATTACATATATTTTATTAAAACAAAAAAAATAATAAAATAAAATGCATGTTCTGCTTTCCTTGTGTGTCTCCCATTGTCTCGTCAAGCATTGTCCCGCCCACCTGTGTTTACCTGATTTCCTCGTGTGTCAACCTATCAGAACCTTCTACCACTTGTCTTGCCCAGCTGTGTCTTGTTGTGTGTGTATTTAGTTTCTTGTCTCCCTGCTGTCCGCGTCGATTCATTGTTATTTCCTCCTGGCACGCTGCCGGATTTTTGTCCCATAGTTTCTCTTGTCATGTGCCTGGTGGTTGATAAGATTTTAACCATTTATTGACATCGAGAGGCATGGAACAGACTTGACTAGATGAGAAACCAAGAGAGTTGCACAGAGGGACAGAAGTAATAATCCGACAAAGACACACATTTCTCAGGAGGCTTATATAGACAAGGAATAGATCTGATTGGTTGTGGGTAACAGGAATGACATGGAATTATCTGATTGGCTGTTGACCAGGTTAAAGCATAATTGACATCACATAGCCTAAAGCCAGTTGAAACTAGATGCCAGTTACATCAGTTCAAAACAGACACTTGACCTCACGGTCATGAACTCAAACTTAACCCTGGCGTGACCCCGGACATGACACCTCTTAAGTTTGCCTTCCCTGAGTTTGTTTGTTTGTTTGTTGTTTCTGACCATTACCTCGTTTACCTCCCTTCTTTTGTTCTATTAAGTCCCTTTTTGGCTTATCCTCTGCCATTTTGACAGGAATGTCTTCCATTTACCATCTTAAAACGTCTTTCCAAAATTGAGTTTTATTCAAAACACTTTTAAAGAACTGGAGGTCATATCTGGGTCAATTATATGGCGCTAATATTGTATTAACGCCACTATTTAGTTAATCTGATAAATTCCGTTCAGCTTCAATGACCAGATTGACTTCTGGCATTTCGTACCATCATTGTTTCATCAACGAAATGCTGCGGGATAAAAGAGATGCGCATCATGTTTTCAAGCCATCAGGGTCGGTCTTGATGCTTGTCCGTTACCCGTCACTCATCAAAATGTCAACTTGTCTCCACAATCGCCGGTTAAGTGCCAGGATTTTCCAACACAATGTGAGCCATCACATCTCGGAACCGGAAGAGAATGTCAGCACAATTCTGTATGACTGGAGGGGATGGTTGCCATGGTGAGTGTATTGTAATTCAACAGCGACTTATCCAGTGGGAGATCAGCCTCTATAGGTTCCCTCGCCCTTTTTCACAATTAATTCACTAAAGGACTATTAAGAGTGGCAATTAGAACTCGAGCACATTCTCTCGAGTCATTTTTGTTTTTTTCAAACTGTGTGTTATGTCAAGTTTGCCTTTTACAGTGAACTTGCTCTGCTATTAGTCTTCTGGCTCTTGCGCTTTTCATGCAATGCATGAGGCGCAGGAAGGTTAAGAGCGGAGCTAGAATTGAGTTCTGCTCCATTTAGCACCCTGAAATATTCTTCGTCTGAGAACAACGCTCTCTCCCCTGCTTCTTATTTGGCACAAGTGCTGCCATTAGACGACAGTATATGAAAGCTTTAGGGCAGCTTAGAGTATGATTGGCAGGCAAGACGCTCAAATTCCTGATGACACACTTCCGTTCTTGCGACTGAAGCACTACTCGCATTTTCATGTAAGTCTCGTATCGGTAATAAAGTGGTTAAGTCATAATTTCAGTAAACATTAGTTCATCCTTCCGTCCATTTTCTTCCTTATCCGTGGTCTGATTTGTGGGGCGCAGCAGCTTTAGCAGGGAAGCCCAGACTTCCTTCTCCCCAGCCGCTTCGTCCAGCTTTGCGAGGGGAAATCCCAAGACGTATTCTCTTGAGCGTGTTCTGTTGTCGTCTACGGGCTTCCTCCCGGTGGGACGTGTCCGCGACACCTGACCAATGAGGTGTCCGGGAGGCATCCTGAGGAGATGCCTCAGCCACCTCTTCTGGCTCAAATTGGATTTCAAACTTGTGGTGACCAACCATTTGTCCTTTACAACTTGCAAAAAGTGCCTTGGTGAAGCTCAAAATGTCCAAGTCCAAAAAGATATTAAATTGTGTCCCATTAAAAATGCTCTTTATTTACCAACGTTTCAAAAGCCTCTTATCCGAACATGGAACTTGGAATGCGTTGCCTTCTTCAATCTTTTTTATTTTATTTATTTTTTTTTATTTTTATTTTATTTTTTTATTTTTTTTTTGGCAGACGCTTCAGTGGAAAATGCATTGAAATCTTCCCAAACTGTTTATGCTAAGAATTACTTGAGATCAAAAGCAGACCCAAATATTTTGATATTCACAAGGATATTAATGAAGGCGGGGAGGGGAAAAAGTAGCACAAACTGACAGGAACTTAAAACACTATCTAGGACAATAACGCAATGAATAAAACAAAATGCGCATCATACGCCATACGAATGCTTTGATATGGGACCTTGCTGGAGCTCCTGTCGGGTCGCGGCAGCGTTCGCTACAAGTCACGTTTGCTCGGTTATTATGAAGTCCGTGCCCATCTTTTTATATTCCAAACAATAGACTGAAAGATCACAAGAGTTTCCAGGATTAGTTTCCAAAACAATAAGCTTTGTAAAAGGAATGTGAAGCATGAAGGCAAATAGTTTTTATATTCCCGTTCTCTTTTGTGTTGGGTAATTAGCAGAATGTGAATTTGCCAGTTGCGTGTGCATCTCTTTTTCACGGCAGAAAATCTTCTTTGAAACACGCTAATTAAGAAATTAGTCATTGGGGTGACACAGATCAACCTTCCCGTTTTGTAATAGGGAACGAGTGTTGGCAATTTACTCTTTCCAGGTCTGTTGCTCACCCCTCATTGGGCTCGGTGAGTCATTTGTAGCCATGCATGTCTGCTTTCATATTTCCTCCCCCCTGCAATGGCTCTCCTCGTCTGTTGTGATAGACCATAATGACTCACTGGAAATCTGCCTGGTGTTGATCAAATGTCTCCGTGCAGGGTTGTTGGTTCACAATAAGTCTGTTTTTGTTGTTGTTGTTGTTTTAAGCCAGGGGTGTCCAAACTTTTTTCCAATTGAGGGCCACATCCATTAAATCAGAAGGACGCAAGGGCCACATAAGAAGAGAAATTGTGTTTAGTCCTAAAAATTGTACAAATAATTTTTTTTGTGCTTTTGCATATTTATAAAAATGCTACAGTATATAAACCAATTTATTTGTAAAAATTGTGCACATTTTTTTTGTGCTTTTGCATATTTATTATAATGCTACAGTATATAAACCACTATTTGTAAAAATTGTGCAAATAATTTTTTTTGTGCTTTTGCATATTTATAAAAATGCGACAGTATATAAACAAATTTATTTGTAAAAATTGTGCAATTTTTTTGTGCTTTTGCATATTTATAAAAATGCTACAGTATATAAAGCAATTTATTTGTAATATGGCAGTAGGGTTATTATAGTTTGAGAATTTTTTTTATTTTAGCTATTTTTTTATTAATTTTCAGGGTGGTTCTGTTAGTTTTTATTAGTTTATTTATTTAAAAAAATGTAATTTGTTAGTTTAAGTATTAGTTTTTGTTAAAAAAATGTGTATTACTTGTGCACAATATTTAAAAAAAACAAAAAAACAGCATGGGTGTGACGTCATCTGAATTTGCTTTCCTATTGGCTTCTGCTAGATGACGTCACTTCTGTGTGGCATACATTCAAACGTCATTATTCCGGTTATCAAAATAAATGTACTAAATATCACATGTAAAATCATCCCCAAAGGCTCATGCGTTAAATTAATTGCCAAAGACTAAAACGAACGACATGTTTGCTATAATTATAGTTGGTTTTGTAAACATAAAATGTAGTTTCAGTTAGTTTTCGTTTTAGAAAAAGCATTTTCATTTTTATTTTATTTCGGTAACAATATTGTTTTTGGAATTTTAGTTATAGATTAGATTTTTCAATAGTTTTAGTGAACTAAAATAACCTTTTAATGGCACCTGTTTTTCAACACCCTCCCTTCTTACATCTCCAAACATTTTTGTTTTGTTTATTTGATTTGAACTGAGTCAAATGCCATTTTTTTAAGCACATGTCGCGGGGCCACTGAAAAATGGACGGCGGGCCGCAAATGGCCCCCGGGCCGTAGTTTGGACACCTCTGTAACCCTATTGCGAAGTAGTAGATATACAGCCCAGATTGCGCAAAGAGCTCATCAAGAATGACAAAGATGGAGCATCCATTTTGTACCGCTTAATCCTTGACGAGTGTGAAACACAGTTTTGCCTCCATTGTTCCAAGACAGTTGATCAACAATCGCATCACAATAGCTTGTGTATTAGCCGTATGTGGAGATGAAAGCTGCGATGAATGATGGTGATTGGCAGCCAGAGCATTTTTTTTTATTTTATTTATTTTTTTATTTTATTTTTTTTAGTGTAGGGTGTGCTTGGGTACTTTCATTATTTGTTTAAAAAAAATCTTTCTTTCAAATCATTTGAATGAATATACTCTAAATTGCTAATTGCCTTGGTTTCAGACAATGTTAATTGCATAATCAAATTAGTAATTACACTATGGGAACGGGAATGAAACAGCCGTCTGATGATAAATGGGCACTTTTCAACTATAAACTAGAGTTACTCATTTTATATTTTAATGAAACTTCAAATTACATCCATCCATCCATGGCAGCGAGCTGCTGACTTGAGTCGAAAGGCGGACTAGACGCCGGACTGGTCTCCACTCAATCACATGGGACATATGAATATTGCATATACACGATATGATAAATGTTATGATGCTGATAAAAATCCCCCTGGAACATTTTTTTCCCCATTATTTCAGTATACTACATAGTGGAACATATAAGTTACATACAGTTAACAAAAAAAATAATAATACAAATATTTCAAGCAGCATTTTAATTCATACAATGCAAAACGATAAAACCAAGGAAAAATGACGTGTTCTCAGGATCTAATAGTTATAGAATAAATATACTATTGATCTGATTGCAAACTCAACAACAATATTCAATTCTTCCGTGTAATGTCACCATAGCAAAACAACATGGCAACATTTTAATTTTTTTTAAAAATCATATACTCCACAGTACTTATTTATATTTGTTGTATTTGTTTGTTTTCTGTACAGCTTGTCGTCGTTAGGTCACAGGTGGGCTGGAGCCTGACCCGACTGACGATCGGCAAGCGGCAGGATACTCCCTGGACTGGTCGCCTGTCAATCATAAATGTAGGTCATTATTTTTATTCTGGGGGGAAAAAAAAATGCTTCTGTAAATGAGAAAAATAATATAAATACGATTATATGACCATCCCATATCGTCAATGTCCTGTGGAAAACTTTTATTATTATTTTTTTTTAAATAACATTTTTACGTTTATGGGATGAAACTGAATGCAAATATCCAAAAAAAACTTAAAAAAAGAAAGGATACAATTGTTTTTCATAGGATAGCGACAATATGCTTTTGTTGCACTACTTAGTAATCCACGATTTAACCGTCTCTACTTTGCACTCATTGATCATTTTGTTCGATGGGACATGCGCAAGAAACATCTGGTAATCATTTTGTTCCTCATTGGGACGCCCATTAACATTTACTAATGTGCTGTAATCATTATCTATTCTAGACCTGCTTTAATTCAAAACCCAAGCTCGGTCTAATCTGCTTAATAAAGACGAAAATGTCAATGTTTGCAGCATGTCCTCATCTAACTTGATAAAGTTGAGTTGAGAACTGTTTGACCACCAAAAACGTTTAATGATGTTTATTGAAATCCAAATGAATGCTGCCAAAAACGTTAATTGACGTTTACTCCATTTTTTTTTTCTCAATGGGTAGTGCAACGTCTTGTACGGCGCTCCTGATCAACAACATTAACTAAGGAGTAAGTACAATAAAAAAAAATAAAAATAAAAATAAAAATAAAAAAAAAACTTTAACCTACAAAACAAAAATATAAAAATTTGCGCTGATTTTTTTTATTTTTATTTTTATTTTAATTTTTTATTTTTTGCTGTGTGCAAAGCGCGCATGCCCTGTGCAAACGAAACCCCTGCACCACCGAGCGGATGCTCCCTGCGCGCACTCTGCCAATAATGAGAGCGCCACTGCCCCCTAATGTAGTGGAGGTGCAATTGCACTTTATTCTAGGACAGTAAAAAATAAAAATGCATGTTCCCCGAGGTCAAACGCGCCCCTGGGGGGGGCCCACGCCACCCCACTATTTGAGAAGCACTGTTGTAGTCAAAGTACAAAATATTTGTTTGCTTTGAAAGATAAGTTAAAATGCTCAAAATCGGCTGGAACTGTAGGGTTTTTTTTTTTTTTTGAGAACGTGTGGCAGTCAAAGATTTTTAAACATGTACGTCTATCTCGTGGAATTTAGGCAAGAAAAAGAAAAAATCCACCCTCCTCAAGGAATTCCAAGTGGTGCTGTTTCCCAACACTACGCCCGATATTCTGGCCACATTCTCCCCCTTGTTGCTTCCCTCAAATTTCATGCATCATCTGTTCATTTCTGGGAAACACCAGAGACAAAACAGTCCAGCCAGCCAAACGCAACAACGGAGATTCAAGACATTAAGCGCAATCACCGCCGTTGTATGCTCTGCGTATGATCATAAAAGGCTATCTGGGCGTGATAACGCGTCACTGAATATTGAACAATCGATACGTGGTAATCATCGCACATTTGCAAAGTGGTTGGATGGCACCCAGCAAGATCAGAAGATGATACACGATTAAATAATACTCAAGTTCCTTTTGATTTGCTCCGGTTTTGTGAAACAAAATGAAATCATCTATTCACGACGGTTGATGTGTATTAATACTCTCCAGTCATTTAGCAAGAAATACGTACATAAAACATAACCTTTACTTATGGGTATGGATTTCCATTCAAGGCAACCAGTCCTCCAGATAGTTTCTAGTTTTTTGCTTTTTGGGCCACAGGTCAAGTTCTTCCATTTTCAAGAGTCAAGTCTCAATTCCCTCCTCTTAATTCGTAACGTTTCAACGTATTAATATTCATGATTGAACTGCCCAGTTGTGTCTGTAATGAGACTCTGCTGAATTTCCATTCTTTATTGCCAGCTTTGAATAAGAAATCAGAAAATGCTAGAGGGAGTTTTTCCATCATCATAAAAAAAAAATATATATATATATATATAAATGTATCTGAATCAGCAATTGATGTTGCGTTGTATGTTTTATGTTTTTATTTTCTCTTACATTGAAAATCTCTTTGCATGAACTTTGTCATGGCAGCTTCGTTTGCCCTTTGGATTTGGCCTTTTTGTTTTTTTAAAATATAATAATAATAATAATTATTATTATTATATTAGTATTGGCACACTACGGATGCCCGTACGTTCCTTCTTGGTCCTTCATGTTCTGATACGGTCCCTAAAAATCGGATTTTCAGTCTGAACGCAGCCAAAGTGGACTCGTGCTAAACGGTGACCATGTAAACAAAACGCCGGTTGACATCTGTAATTATGATTGTTTTTTTTAGTTTTTTTTAATTTATTTTTTTATTTGCCTTGCCCACTCGAATGAGTGTCTGAATTGTCACCCGTTCATGCACATCATCAGTATGTCTGATTTTATGTGATTTTCATCTTAATGGGGCAAAACTAGCATCTCAATTGTCTGTTTTTAATTAATTTATTTTTTTAAATGTAATTGGCCTGTAAAATGAACCAACCAGATCGTCAGCGTTTTTGTGCTACAGTAAATGAGACAAAAGTCTCCCATATAATGCCAAAGATGCCTTTTTAATGTGGCTTTTTCAGCTACAGTCTGGAAATAGATCTTATATTGTCGTTTCTTTGTCACATGCCTTTTTGTTGATTTTACCCTTTTGATCGGTTCTTTCTGCCTTTCTTCAGATGCTGAGTTTAAACGTCGACCTGATCCAGACGCTGTTAATCTGGTAAGCTAGAATCGATATCCGCCTCATCTCTACCGTACAAATAAAAGTAGGCTAAATGTAATTTATATTTTCTTTTATGTGTCAGTACAGAGGATGGCCATTCTTTTGTTACTGTTTTGGTCATTTCCTTTACTGGTATTGGCTTCATGCACTGATCCCTAGAGATAATCCTTGATTTTTTTTTTTTTGGTAGGATTATTTCTATTTTCTGCATTATACACAATGACGTTTTGTTGCCGATTTGGACCTGCAATTTTGTAGTTTTTTGACGACGACTATTGCCTAAGACAAGCGTTATGAAAAGCATAGGCAACAGATGCGTATTTATCCCATTTTGGGGGGTGCTTCAGCACTCCCAAAATTTTAGCGTATATATGTAGATATATTTGTACTGTGTTTTTTAACTCATTTGCTTCCATTAACGTGTAAATACGTTTTTTAATGTTCTAATAGTCCCAAAGACGTATTTCTACGTTTTTTTTTTTTTTTTTTTTAAACGCTAGAGCATACAGAAGGCTTTGATGCAGCCTCTCAAATGCAAAGAACGGTTGCAGAAATGGTAATTACACAAATGGCCAGCAGGTGGCAGCAGAGCAAAGGAAATCAACCAGGGCCATGTAGAAAAAAAAGCTCAATTACTTTGAATTTTAAATAGATTTGTGAAAACTGATGAAACTTAGCTCTCTTCTAATGCTAATTGCTGCAAAACGGAAACAGATAGAAACATACTTTTTTTTTTTTTTTTAATTCCTGATGAAAGAAGAGACTTTAATCTTTCTTTTGATAGGTTCCATGCTTTTATAGCAATAGAACACAATATTCTGTGGGCCTTTGCAAAATCAGTCAAAATCCAGTAGAACAGCCGGGAGCGAACGGGATTGCGAAATGTGAAAATGGCTGCCAGTGAATGAGTTAAGAAGCTCGGAACCTATTGCTATAATATATATAAACCATAGAGTTTAAAAGTAATACTTAAGCCCTCATTTGATTGAAGATGGTTTGCACCACCTCGACTCCTCCCAACTGTGCTTTTGCTTACAAGCGCAGACGAGCAGAGCATGCACCCTTCCCAAGAAATTTATGGTTGGGGTATGTTTATATTTTTAAGTCCTTTTCTCCTTTGCATAACTTTTATTAGATTTGGTTTACTCACTGACTTCCCATGCAAATTTTGGAGCGGAAAGTACCCCCAAACCACGACAAGCTACCTATCACTGATCACCTTCACCCCCATCCCAGCTTTGTAGCACCCAAGCACCCCTATATGTCTTTATAGCACCACTAAACCGCTGATCTTAGAATCACCTCTCATAGGCAATTTAAAAAAAAAAAAATGAAATCTAAGGGCACGTTTTGTTCCAGGCAGTAGATTCACTTGCATCCAGTAGGGGGAAATCGACTGCTCGCTCTGTTGCCATCTGCCTCTCAATCTCCAGCCCTCTCCTCCTCCTCTCCCATGCATATTCCCAGGTTGTGGAAACGCTGCAGCCCAATGGTCTGCGTCTGCTTGGCTGCTTTAAGACCCTCCTACCAGCTGGGCTGAAAAAAAAAAAGAGGCGGCACTGTGCTTGCAAGCCTTGGACGAGCCCCCTTTTACCGCCCTGTCAGTGTCGAGGAGAAGGGAAGAAAAAGAGAGAGAAAGGGAGAGAGGGGTGAGTGGTCGAGAGAGCGCCTGCAAGAGAATGAGAGCAGCTGTGTGACAGAAGCAAAGAGAACGAGGCACGCCGCTTAGAGAAGTGAGAGAGCAGAAAGGAGGTAATACGGAACGTACGTTACCAGGAAAAGGGAGGATCGCAGACGAGGGACTCTTTCTCTTCTCGCCACAAGGGGCACAGTCACTACTTTTACCCCACTTGACTTCTCGATGCAACCCAGCGGACTGGACGAACCAATTAGTGGATTTTCCATACTCATTTGTGCTGCATCCTTCGGAAACTGGAACAGTTCCTTTGTGCTTTCTGGTAGTGCAAAGTGAGAGGACCGTCTGCGCTCTGCATCTTCGTTCCGGTCTTGTTCTGTGCACAAAGTGCATCTGTCGGCAGTCGGTGCTGAGGATATCTCCTCCTCTGTCATACAAGAACGCCGTCGGTGAGGAGAGAGAGAGAGAGCGAGCGTTCGAATGAGAAAGGGAGACCATCCGAGCCTGGGCGAAAGTGATCCAGCTTGAATAGAGAAGGGAACCCATACCGTCCTCTCCCTGTGTTCCTTTGCCATTCCTTTCCTCCTCCTCCTTTCTCCTCCTGTTCCTCTCCCGTTCTCCAAACATTCACAGGACCGCTTGGTTCTCTTGGCAACTTCTTTTCTCCTCTCCATCCTCTACCTCTTCTTATCACACCGATTGGGCGCACTACTCTTGGATCAAGAACTTGAGGGAATTATTTCCATTCATCCGGCAGCGAGAGACCGAGGGACAAGTCTGCCTTATACGGAAGCTCCCGGACCACATTGAGACGTTTGCCGTCAGAGGCAACCCTGCTGTTGTGCAGCACACAGACACTGCCATCCCTCTTGTGGACCCGCTAGTGACAAGGAAGAAAGGATTCCTATCTACCTACTATCCTTGTTGGCTACTGTGCAGCTCCCTCCCCCCCTTGTGTCACCATTCCCTGCCTCAGTGCTAAGGATTCCAGCTACATGGGCAAGCGATTGGAGCAGCAGCCAATGTACCCTCAGTACACCTACTACTACCCCAATTATCTCCAGACCAAGGTACGCCACTCCTCTCGCATTCCTCAAGCATGCTCGTCCAACTCCCACGCGCCCACCACCCTCACCTTCTTCCCTCCTCCAGTAATTTATCCCCCCCCCTCTCTCTCTCTCTCTCTCTCTCTCTCTCTCTCTCTCTCTCTCTCTCTCTCTCTCTCTCTCTCTCTCATCCTTGACTGGAGATGATGGCACTTGATTGATAGCTGGCCTTGCCCGTGATGGTTTCATGGGACAGATACCTTGTTGGACTTTTGGATGTCTGTATCGGTGTGTGCGTGTCAGGGATCAGGGCCGATTGCCGTGATCCGTTTGGCCAGCCTTCAGAATTTTTACTGGGCGCAACCCGGTAACCTTCACGCGTTGCTCATCTATAAACCAATGAGGCTCCAAGACAACACCGGATATGATTAGAACAACAAGTATTTGTTAGTTTTTACCCCCTTTTCTGGTTGGTTCCTTGGATTGTACTCCTGTTCTGCATCAGTGCTTTTAGGATTGAGGAACATAGGAATACAGTATGTGCAGTTGTGTTTTGGTCCTGTTAGTATCCTCTCATTTGCTATTTCAGGACAGAATGTCCTTTTGTATGTCGCGGTTATGATTATTTTCGACTCAATCAATGAGTGCCATAATGAAACTCTGGCTTTGAACATCCATATTCTTTGTTGAATGACCTAAATGTGTCCAAAAGTGGAACGTGTGAACTAAATTTAGCTTGGTAGATTCTTTTTTTCTTGTTCAACTTGTTCTATCTTTGGATGTTTGTGTCACTCACAATACGGGGGATGGACGTTTGACACTACCCTTCATTGATGAGGGGGAATTAATGGTAAATTAACTCTGATTTTGTAGCTAGTGTTGTTGCAGAACAATCCTTGCTGAAGGAGTTGAGTTATAGCAGAGGTCTGTGCAAATAGATCATTGTTTCCTCTATAATCTCAAACGAGTCATGATTACACACATCTATCATATCAGTAACAAAAGGGACTGGACATTTTAGTATCATGCATCTGGGTTGTTGTCATAGAAAGCTGAGGTGCTCGCTCCATATGACAGTTGGTCACCAAACTTGACCCGAGCCCAGCCGAGCAGAAGAAGATGGATAGATGGACGATATGAGCGAGAATTATTGACTAAGATGGCATATTATGTCAGCACAATGGCTTTTTGTAATGATACACCCCATTACCATACATCCTGTTGGACAACTTGCTTGGTGCAAATCTCAAACTACATTCTGGATCATCGCCAGTCAGTTACACGGCCCATATAGACAAAATACCGTACAGAGTGGGAACCAAACCCAATCTGCCTGTGCGGAAGTCGGGCAAGTGAAGCGCTACACTGTCATGGATGCTCTTTGTTTTGTTTTGTTTTTTAAGCACTGTATTGCAAATAATGTTGAGACCCTTGAGAGTCCAGAACCTGACAGCGATTCTGTGATAGGGACAAAAATTAAGTCACTCCGAGTTTTGGCCTGTAATCAGTTTGACCGAGACAGACTTGCTGCTACCTTGACTCAGACATACTTGTGTAAGTATGAGACCAAATGTACACATGTATTTGTATACCACAAGTACATATGTTTAAAAATGTTTACCAAATAACCGTATATCATATACGTACATACGTATACAAAACATATATACCAAACAACCGTATATCATATTGCATACATACATACGTATAAAAAATACGTACACCAAATAACAGTGTATCATATAACACACGTACATATGTATACAAAGAAATACGTATACCAAATAACCGTATATCATATAACATACGTACACACATATACGGAAAAAATACATATACCAAGCAACCGTATATCATAACATACATACATATGTAAAAAAAAAAATACGTATACCAAATAACTGTATATCATATAACATAGACGTACATACGTATACAAAAGAAAATTACGTTTACCAAATAACCATATCATATAACATGTATATAAAAAGAAATACAATAAATGCTGATATTGTACAGCTCGGTCAAAAACAACACAATTTGGGTCAAAAATGGACTGATTCACTACTTGGGCCAATTTGACCCGACTTTCAGGGTCGTTTTGCGCAAAAATAACCCCCCAAAATTGCATCATTTTAGGTTGTTTTGTAAGAAATGAATCATTTTTCTGTTTTGAGAGTGTACAGTACTTGCACTACAGTGCTCTTTATGCGCACCAAATTGGATTTTGGCAGTGGTGCACTTCCACACTTTTCCTCATTGTTTAATATACAATTATTAACTCTTTTACTGCTACAAGTTATCAAAGAAAAACTGTGATATGACAGAGGCTTTGATCATTGATGAAAAGAGATGCAATGCTTCCATCTGCTGGCCATAGTTTAGTGTTTTAGATTCCACAACCCATTGACCAGGCAGCGCTGCACTTAGAGGTTGCACTGAGGAAAAAATAAAAAAAAAATAAAAATTGTTGCCGTTATTTAACGTTTATGGCAATATACGTCGTGATTTTACTGATCGTTATTAAACGTTTTTGGTGGTCAAAGAGTTAAAATATTTTTAATTGATTCTGAATCATTTTGCTCAGCATTGCAATGTATCTCATCTCCTACACTTAAATTCTCCAATTCCTGAATTCCACACATTTGAACAAACAACGAAATTAGCATGCCCGTGCCTGATTCCAGAAAATATACAAATTAAATATGACGTGTATTAATTAACACCCTCAAGTAAAACATGAGATAACTCCATGTTTTAATGTTCTTATGTGGGGAAAAAAAGTCGAAATAAAAAAAGCTGAAAAATACGGGTCAACGGGTTTACAAAACGTAAAGTCAAGTTGTATTCAAGGAAGAATCTCTGTAAGAAGACTACTATCGGTGTACAGTGAGCTTCCAGCAGGGTGGACCTGGCTGCAGCCCCACCTGGCAGTTCACCATCACTCCCTTCTGATTTATAGTTTAATACATTTGTGCCGCTGCCAAATGGCTTCCCTCTCCATCCCCTGCTCCCTCCATCATCCGCCTCTGCCTTCGCCCGATCGCAAAAGCTGCTCATCTCGGTGGCCCCTCGGTCGGGGTTTGCCCCCAAAAAATCTCCTTCCTTCCCCTCCCTCTCTTCCTATCGTCGTCATCCTCCCTCGTCCACTCCGCACTGTTGCGACAGGTTCTCCAACCTCTCCAGCCTCCTCTGCCTATGCTGCAGTTGACACCCAAGGTCAGCGGAGATCCCATCTTGCCACCGTCAGCGATTGATTTATCTTTGACTGAGTCCCGCCGGGATGGGGTTGGGTGGGGGGGTGCCATGCTCTTGATATCGCCGACATGTGGACGTTCGTGAGAATTTCCCCGATTTGGTCGGTATAACCAGTAGGTTGGTTTGGTTTCGTCACAGGTGTGAGAAAATCTGGAAGGCAAGTGTCGGATGTTGTCGCTCGCTTTTAACTCATTCAGTGCCATTGACGGCTATACACGTCAAAGTAGGGCTGTGCAATTAATTGAAATTCAATTATAATTTCAATTATTACACTCTACAATGACAAAATCAGCATAATCGCAAAGTAAAAAGATTGAGTTGTTTAAATTTATACATTTGCACCTTTTTTTTTTTTAAATTTTAAAATAACTAATTTGATCAATTTTGTTTCATCCAAAAGGAACTTGCATGAATAGTGTTTCAAATAATTTTATTTGTCTTAATATTTTTTATTAGTTTTTTATGTTTAAAAATTTTCTTGTTCTGTACCAAAAAAATAAATAAAATAAAATATTGCCCAACTGCACAGTGCATATGCTGCACTCCAACTTTCACATTTTTGCCAACATAAATAAATATATATTATTATAAATTCTGTTTGGTCCAAAACTTAATTATAGGGTTTCTATGGATTTTTTTTTTAAATTTGGTCGTAATATTTTTAAACACTTAAACATTTTCTTGTTTTGTGTCGAAACATAAATAATCGTGATTTCAACTATTGCCAAAATAATCCTGATTATTATTCTTCCCATAATCAACGCCAAAGATCCGTTTTTACGGGGCTGGCAGTGAATGAGTTCATGTCCGACGGTGGAGCCATGAAGGGCCAACGCTGGCAGGGCCACTTCTAAACAGTCATCAAAATTGCATGTCACATTATTTTGAGAGCAAACGAACAAATTTGAACATACCCCCAAGATGTGCGGGTGGGGGCATATACATACCAACAATGCATTAAAAAAAAAAAAAAAAAAAAAAAAAATGGGAATGGTTGGCATAAATCTTTAAAAAAAAAAAAAAAAAAAAAAAAAAAAAAGTGCAGCCTTTTTCACTGTCTCGCTTCCATTTTGTGGGAAATAGTTTTGATGTTTGAACATCTGTCTTTGCTCGGGGCAGACGAGTGCATGGTAAAGAAACGTGAAGACCCGTGTCTTAATTGCCTTTTTGCATTTTGTGGTTGCCGTGGACGGCACGGCGCATCATATTCTCATTTAATGGCGTTTCTCCGGCGCCGGCCGCAGAAGTGCTCGTTAACCCACATTAGAACGTGAACGTCGGGGAATGAGATAAAACTAACATTTGTCCTGGTATCGATTCGTGCAGCGGGGCGTAGCATGTGCTCCTCTTTAGCAGAATTATTGATTCCTGAAATAGTGTTTGTGAGTGTCCATGTGGCTTTTATCGAAAGTTATTGTTCGCTTATGACTCTTGCTTTTGATGAGAATTGTTGTGACTTCCGGCTCGTCCCATTTGAGGTCACCACAGCGAGTTACTCGAAAGGAAATTTGAGTTAATACAGTTTTTATGTTGGATGTGTACAACTACACTAACAGCTCCATTTTACAAGAGGAATATTTAAAGGCGCAGTCTGCCGGTTTGACTCTGGAAAAGGCACTTTTTAAATACAGGATTTAAACAAACAAACGACTTCTCAATTTACAGATCAGGGCTTGTCTTCATTTCTGGTGATTTTGTCCATTTTGTGTTTGTTTTGTAAACAGCGGCACGTCTCTGTGGAAAGACGGTGTTTACACCGCTCCAGCCAATCGCAGGCGTGGAAACTTGAAAAGTTGTTTTAACAAACATGTTGAGTGGCATTTCAATAAAGTTGTTTTTAAATTTTGCCGCATATATATATATATATATATATATATATATATTTTGTTTTTGTTTTTTTACGGCAAGTGGATATCTGACACTTGACTACTAACTTATTTGCTCCCAAAAACGTATGTTTAAAAAAAAAAAAATTTTTTTTTTTACGTGTCCCAAAGACGTATTTATACATTTTGTTTGTTTTTATGCTAGAGCCAGCAGGTGTCGGCGGAGCAAAGGAGATCAACCAGGGCCATGTTGAATAAAAGCTAAATTACTCACAATTCTCAATTTTCACAATTTGTGAAAATTGATTAAACTTTAGCTATATCTATCTTTTTTTTTTTTTTTTTTTTTTTTTTTTTTTTTTTCTTTCTTTTGATATGTTCCATGTAGCAATCGGACACAATATTGTGTCAAAATCCAGTAAAACGTCTGTGACTATGGCTGGGAGCGAATGAGTTAATAATCGGTATCGATATCGACCTTGAAAAAAGCCAAATTGCAGTACCCAAAGCGATGTAATATAAACTACAATCAATTCTGTTGTAGTTGAACTTGCCATCAGTGTGTTCTATACGTTCCAACTGCTTACATTACAAGCTGAACATCAGCGGCCCCCATACCCCGGCAAACGCACACACCATGACTGCTTGTGTCGTGACCCGGGAGCATGTGGCAGTCATACAGAATCTCAAAAAAGATGACATCGCTCAAATTGAGGGAGCTTAGCAACAAGTCTTCCTGAAACAAACATCAGGCAAAATGAAGCCTTGTGAAAGGTATGCAGTCGTGCCTAAAATCGTCACGTTTTTATCAAATGAGAAAGAAAAGGGATTTCTATGTTTGCAGAACAAGGAGGTTAAAACGAAAGGATCTGGCATCAAGTTTGGGCATTAATCCATTTTGCTGAAAAGACGATTTTCATTTGAATTCTGCAGTAATGCTTGTACAATTCAATTCAATTGGATTCAAACACTATATATTAGGGGTGTGAATTGCCTCGTACCTGGCGATTCGATCCGTATCACGATTAATAGGTCACAATTTGATTCGATACCGATTCATCCCGATTTTAATTTACAAGTCGATTGTTGTGACTTTTTACTCAAATTTAAAAAATACTATTCAGTAAACTTGTACAGTATGCAGATTTGTATGAAAATGAAATTATTGATCTGAAACTTCAGTCAGTGAGCCACTGTATTTAACAAACGGGTTGTAACCTTTTTCATGTTTGAACATCATTGAAATAAAATATTAAGGCTTAATGTTCCATCAATATAACATTCTTCCATGCATGTTAGACGTTTTGTTGAATATTTTTACATCAAAAAAGGATTTTAAAAAAATCGATTTGGCTGCCTATTGAATCGATTCGAGAATTGCATGCTGTAGTATCGCGATATATTGCCGAATCGATTTTTTTTTTAACACCCCTACTATATATATTTTTTTTCACTTTTAAAGCAGACTCCATCTTCACACGTAATTATTTTTTCTATGACCCTTTTTATTTCTAAGGATAAATATGATGCTGATTTTTGTTTGCCAATTTGGTCGACCGATTTGATGTGCTGCAGACGGCACGTCGTTTGAACTGCGACTGGCAGAGCGTCGATCTAACACCTTACGCATGCTCAGACCACGTCTAAGCGCTGGCGCAAGTTAGACATTCCGCTCTTGCGTGACATATACAACTGTCAAATTTAGCTATTAAAGCGAATGGGGCGGAGCTGCATTGAAAGGCCCTCCCACAGCCAGATTTCTATCCGGCGGCTTGCGCTGCGAAATTTCCCAAATTGCGTCTTACTCGCCTCTGTGCAGAGTTGCACTTGCGTGCCAGGCAGGATTTATGCTGGTCAGGAAAATAGAGCCGGGAGTGTTTCTTTTTTTTTTCTTTTTTTTTCCCCCAAAATATGTTTGTGCGTTAAAAAAAGAAAACAAATACTAAGCTTTATTGATCCAAGTAAGGCAACGCAATATCCAATTTTCAAAAAACACACACAAAAGGGATGGACAGAGATTTAGATAGCACACTTCATTTTTCATAAACTATCTGAACGTGAGGGCATGTGAAACTATATTAGCTGGGCTGCACAGCGGGGTTATGCTTGTTTTTGTCATTTTTTTTACAAACACCGTGCGTGTCTATCAAAAGGCGTTGGCTGTGTAAAAAAAAAAAAAAGTGGAAATACTGTTTGTATGTGTGAGCGAGTCAGAAAGGGCACACTTTAGCTGCGATGTGATTAAATGAAGCTCTTAAAAGCGGGACACACTTTCCACTTGTGTCCTTGAGCACTTGGCACAAAGTATAAGCTCACTCATTACAGGGTGCTGTGGGGAAAAAAAAAAAAAAGTGCCATCGATAAATGTTTGAAATTCCGACGGCGTATTAGGGCCACCTACAATCTTTTTTTTTTTTTTTTTTTTTTTTAGGGGGCGGAGACAATATGACGAGAAAAAAAAGTGGCAAATTTGACACGTTTTAATATGATGAGGAAAAAAGTGGCAAATTTGCCACTTTATAAACTGGAAAATTTGCCATTTTTTTAATATAATGAGAAAAAAAAAGTGGCAAATTTGCCACTTTTAATATGATGACAAAAAAAGTGGCAAATTTGCCACTTTTTAACATGACGAGAAAAAACTGGCAAATTTGCCACTTTAGAAACTGGAAACTTTATAAACTGGCAATTTTTTTTCTTCTCCTATTAACTCATTCACTCCCAGCAGCCATTTTCACATTTCGCAATCCCGTTCGCTCCCGGCCGTTTTACTGGATTTTGACTGATTTTGCAAGGCCCACAAAATATTGTGTTCAATTGCTATAAAAGCATGGAACCTATCAAAAGAAAGATTAAAGTCTCTTCTTCAGGAAAAAAAAAAGTGTTTCCGTTTTGTGGCAATTAGCATTAGAAGAGAGCTAAGTTTCATCAGTTTTCACAAATCTATTTAAAATTGGAAGTCATTGAGCTTTTTTTTCTACATGGCCCTGGTTGATCTCCTTTGCTCTGCTGCCACCTGCTGGCCGTTTGTGTAATAACTACCATTTCTGCAACCGTTCTTTGCAGTTGAGAGGCTGCATCAAAGCCTTCTGTATGCTCTAGCATAAAAAAAACCTGAGAAATACGTCTTTGGGACACCTAAAACATTAAAAAAAAACGTATTTGTACGTTATTGGGAGCAAATGAGTTAAAAAGTGGCAAATTTGCCACTTTTTTTTTTCTCAACATATTGACCCCACCCTCTAAAAAAAAATAAAAATAAATAAATATTTGTACGTGGCCCTAATACGGCGTCGTAAAATACGCGATAATGTGAGTGTCTTGCCTTGTGGAATCTTTGACAGCTTCTTACCTGAACGTTTTGGAAACGCAACGAGATGGCTTTATTCCACACGGAGCGAGCGAGTTCAACTGGGTAACCCGTCGGTAAAGACATCAAATCTCTACCCCGAAGCACAGACCCGAAACACGAGGCCATTTGAACTTTAGATTGCTGCTTGTCTATCCTTATCTTGCAATAGAATGGAAAAACACAAGCGTTTGGATCGAATACATGTGCTCTGATTGAGCCAACTTTGTCGTTTCCCTTTTTGTAAACGGACGCTTTCAGCGACGTCTGTTGCCCTACCTCGGGGCGCTACCTCGGCAAACGCTCGGGTTGTGCGGCAACAAGGTAGGATGACTTGGAAGCTCCTCTTGGCAGCGCTCGCTGACTCAGACTCAGCTGAGGATAATTGCTCCTGAATTTTTAACGAGCGGCTGCGTCGTGCACTTTGCGGAGCAGCACGCCCGAAGATCCCCGCGCGGCGTCGAATTGCCCGTTTTTTTTAATTTTGCGTCCGTTATGAGAAGAACTCTTAAGTGTACTCGTCATTGCCATTAGAATAGGTGACGCCGTGACTTTGGTATGTTAGCAAAATAAGCATATTTTATCTATCGCTTGGCTGCACAGATAATTCTCCTTATCTGGTTCCATCTAATCGCTGGTTGTTGTCATGAGATGCCTTTGGCGGAATACGTCACGCTTTATTTGTTGTCTGCTTGGTCACTCTGAAAATCATCTTAAACACGGAATTGTTGGACAGATGCAATGATGGGTTTTGGTGTCAGTTCTGGCTCCTGGAAAAAAAAGGAACGTAATGGCGGTCGCCAGTCTCTTTAACTCATTCACTGCCAGCCCAGTAAAAACGGATCTTTTGGGACGTCGATTATGGG
Organism: Festucalex cinctus; assembly: GCF_051991245.1. Lineage (NCBI taxonomy): Eukaryota > Metazoa > Chordata > Actinopteri > Syngnathiformes > Syngnathidae > Festucalex > Festucalex cinctus. The sequence continues at coordinate 1,495,635 of NC_135429.1, forward strand.
AAGAATAATAATGAGGATTATTTTGGCAATAGTTGAAATCACGATTATTTATGTTTTGGCACAAAACAAGAAAATGTTTAAGTGTTTAAAAATATTAGGACCAAATTTCAAAAAAATAGAAACACTATAATTAAGTTTTGGACAAAACAGAATTTATAATAATATATATTTATTTATGTTGGCAAAAATGTGAAAGTTGGAGTGCAGCATATGCACTGTGCAGTTGGGCAATATTTTATTGTATTTATTTTTTTGGTACAGAACAAGAAAATTTTTAAACATAAAAAATATTAAGACAAATAAAATTATTTGAAACACTATTTATGCAAGTTCCTTTTGGATGAAACAAAATTGATCAAATTAGTTATTTAAAAAAAAAAAAAAAAAGGTGCAAATGTATAAATTTAAACAACTCTATAATCTTTTTACTTTGCGATTATGCTGATTTTGTCATTGTGGAGTGTAACAATTGAAATTATAATTGAATTTCAATTAATTGCACAGCCCTACTTTGACGTGTATAGCCGTCAATGGCACCGAATGAGTTAAGTTCCTGGCAGGGGTAGCGATTTGTTTACAGAGCCGATGTCCATGAACACGCAATAAATTAGGACAAAAAGAGCAGCGAAGAGGGACAGCTGTTGCCCAACACGTATGGTTGAGCCGGCTAGCATTAGAAATTTTAGCAAATACTGGCCACATTTCTTACATTAAAGTGATCCAATATAATGTATTTCCTATTGAGATTTTTAGATATGGAGACTCATGAAGGTAACACGAGCCGCAGACATGCAAATGGCGGTGCTGTCTCGATGCTGTGAATACTGCAGGCAGCCATGGTTACCCCCCCCCAGATAGCATATAGCGCCTGCAACATTTTACACGCTAGCGCTGCATTCGTTGTGGCGAGCGCGATGAAAACACGGTTGTCACGCGTCGCTTGAAAAAAAAATGGTTCCGGAAAAAGCCAATTCTGCCATGAATGAGGATAAGCAAATAGGCATGAGCAGCTTGAATAGCTGCCAGTCGTGTCAGAGCACCCCCCCCCCCCCCCCCCTTCTCTCATCCAGTCACAATGAGCTTCTATACAAATAAGGATACGTGCACCAATTTAGTGCAGCAGATGAACCTTGTGAAGCCTTGTCGAGCAAGTGGGGGGGGGATTACCGTGAGCAAACAAGGCTTTTCTCCTGGCTTTATTTGAGTTAACTGACTCACGCCACCCTCTTCCATTTGGGCCCCAGCGGCTTCTTTGGCAGACTCGTCCCCGTTCTCGAGGCCTTAACACATGCGCATTAGTCAGCGTATGGAAAAAAAAACAAAAAAAACGCTGTTGGTCAGGTAAGGCGACATGAATCGGATTGCAAGGTCACTTTAAAAGAGAAAGCCGAGCCACAAAAACGGGTGTAATGGATCGAGGACGAGCAAGCCCACGGTGTGATAAAGTCTTGTTGGAAGGCGCGGCGGCGGCTGGGGGGGGGGGGGGGGATAATTCTTCAAAAGTAATTAGTAGCACATAAGCAGACTATTGGCAACGCAATGAAAAAATCTTGGCTTTATATGTGGGCTGCTTGCAGATGTCGGATTTTGGCAGGAAACGTGAACCCAAGTTGAACAAAACTTTTGTCAATGTGCAAAGCATTGCAAGACTCTTTGCCAAGGACTAAAATGTTTGCATTTGGTTCTTTTGTATTCAACTGTACAGTATTATATGATATGATATATACCCGACGACATTTTAAGGTACCGGTACTCGCGACTGCAGCCAATAACTGTGACCGTTTTACGATCAGGAATTGGAAATTAGAAGAATAGAAAAGTGGCATTAATGCAAAAATAGGATTTTACGTATCAAAAGTACGAGTACGAGCTCTACGTTAAATTTGGTTCACCCGCAAGAAAGCGCGAATGTTTCGGAAACTTTGATCATTGTGTTCAGACTTTATGAGTGGATTCTTATTAACATCTATTTGGGAAGATCCTTTGAAAAAAAAAAAAAAAATCTCTGAAGCGAAGCCCAAAATTCAAGTCTGTCTTGTTCATTTTATAATTCTCAAAAGATCCTGGCAACTTCTTGCATAATCCAGAACATAAGATAAACCATACATGAAGAACAGTTAGTATAGCCATATTTAGAAAATAGACGTGTAATTTGGTCATGGGCTTTTTGTTAAAATTAAAAAATTAATGCAGTCATTTAACAATGCGAAACACTGTTATTACTGTTGACAAAAAAATAAAATAAAATAACCATTCAGGAAAGCATAACATGCATAAACATCATTACTTTAATGTTACATGCTAGGTTTTACTTCACTCTCCTGAGCTGCCTTAATAAATATGAAAGTGGCAAAAATGATTTTAAGCAAGGATTGCTCAGAAATTGTGCTTTTTTTTTTTTTTTCTTTATTGCCATTAATGTGCTCCAATTTGAGAGCACAAGCTTGGAATAAATGCTAATGTTAGCATCAGACTACTTATGCGGTCGATAAATACGAATGTTTTTATCGCTCAGTGTTGTTTTGTCCTTGGGCCATTTGGAAAACGTTGGAAACAGTGGCTTTGAAAAACAGTTCTTCACTAATTTCCTGTCTTTTTTTTTTTTTTTTTTTTTTTTTTGCCTCTGATTAGCCGTCTTGAGTACCCCTGTGGAAGCCTTGTATCCATTATTTATCCGTAGCCCCCCCAAAACAACAGCTGCAAGCTTGTGTAGCTGCCATATGTTGCGTTATTCTCAACATATTGGGACGATTGGTGCCGTATAGGGAACTTTATATCAGCCCGCGGAGATGTATAACAAGTCCTCTGCGGACGTGCGGCTCTGAAATTATTCTCTCTTTTTCACTCCACCCTTGGAAAATCAAAAAAAAAGCTCCTGAGGTCATACAAACTGGTATTCATCCACAATTTCTTTTGAAAAATATGCCTCTAAAGTGTAGTTTTAATTTTACGGCTTTAGCGACACCTATTCCAAACGAGGGACCAGAATTAGTGGAATACTGTAGCAGGAATACACATCAGAAGTTATTTGTAGTTAGCAGACTCCCTTTCGAAGGAGTAATACGCCAGCGTCACCATCTGTTAGGAAAGTTAAGGTGGAATCATTTGTTTGTTTTTGTTTTTTAACTTGAGAAACCGTTTTCTGTAGGGTGACAAGATTTTCAAAATTAAAATCTGGAACACTTGAGCAATTAATTTATTTTTTTTGCTGAAAATCGAATATGCAAGAAATTCTCATCAGGAAGAAATTTATGACAAATTGAATTGCTAGTCAACCTGGTGAAGGAGTAGTTGTATTATTGTGGGAATGTTTCTTTTTATTCATTTGTCATTTAACTGCAATAAAAATGTGTCATTTTCACATGATTTATTTCAATTTCCTTGATTAGCATTCAGCTCCCAGCATTCCCACGCAATTTCTGCGGAAATTGTACTGAGTCTAGTTGCTTTAGCTATTGCCGAATGCTATCTTGGTTGACAGTTCAACAGTGCTAAACAAAGCAATGCGCTCACCATTATCTGTCAACTATTGGAAGCTGGCTGTGCCGTTTACTTGTATCATTGGAAATATGCCACCAGTCAAGCTGACCTTACGTTTGGCCTGACTGGCAACCGCAACATTAGGCTAGTTGGACTACATTTCCCATGATTCTGTAGTTTAGGTATGATGAAAACACACCTGTTAGATATAGGTAGATGAGTCATATGGATCGCTATGGCAACTGTGTGATTGACATACACATGGCCCAAACGAATGGCTTGCCGACTGGACCTAAAAAATAAAAAGGAATGCCGAGACGGAATTTGCGTAAAAGCCGAGACTCAGGACACAAGCCTCAATTCGGACTTCTTATACCTGCGTGACGTATCGACGCATTTAATACTCCATGAGAACAGGGCAGTATTGTTGGCAGTCATGGTTGGTTCAAAGATTGGGGAAAAACATATCGGAGTTCAATTAGCCTACTGGAATAGATTGAGCTGGCTTTGCATCATAAACTCCCCAAAACAGTCAGAAGTTAAACGACGTCGGGCAATTAACCGGGGCGACCGTGTTTGCCGCCGCCGCTGGAATTGTCTGAGGGGCAGTAGGGAAAGAGGGTCACATTAGGATTCAGCCGATAAAGCAATAAACCCTTGTAGGAGATGCAGTTGGCCTCATTCGGAGCGGCTTCTGTGTGCGCAGCACTTTTGTGGCCGCAATTAATCACCCGGCTGACATTAGCCTACCTTCCTGCAAACACTGAATAAACAGTGGCAACGTCGAGGCCGTGTTGGCTGCCACAAATCTGGTGTTATCGTTAAGACGTCTGTTGATGCTTGTTCCCCTCTGCGAGAGAGGTCTCGAAAACTTGGACGTCTACAGACCGCTTCCACAGGCTTCAGATCTGTTGACTTAGTTACAGGTTGTACTTGTAGTTAAAAAAAAAAAAAAAAAAAAAAAAAAAACAAGCTGGCTGGGATCTACAGAAAGCATCTTCGGCTCCGATCTTTCCCCGCTATGTCGACTGCGTGACAGATACAGATGCGTATCAGCGGCGCTCACTTTTGTTGCGCGCACAGTATTGTCCTTCTTTCTGCTGGTGTGACAGCACGGCAGTCGCCAGAGTCATTTGTAAAATGGGAAGCCTCTGAGGCTTTATTAGGAGGATGGCTGTCAGTGGGCGCTGTATTGTTACCATAGTGATGGTTGCCACGAGCGTGCGCCAAGCTAGCTCCGTCCTTTTGAGAGTCAATCACAAGGCTGTAGGGGAACTACCGCATAGTGGGCACTTAGCATTATGACTTCGTTTTTATATTATCATTTAAACACTCTAGTAAAGGTGAACGGTTGAGCTTTAGCATGGAAACATTTTGGTATTCGAGGGCTCGAGTTTGAGCATGTCATCTGGTAATTGGAAAGTTTCACAGTTCAATCTCCCTTGCGCAGACGAATGAAAATAAATTCAGACCTAGTTGTAATTGGACAGTAACATTCTAACCCAAACTCTAATTTTCTCTCTCGCTCTCTCCCTGCTTGAATAATATTCTTATATATTCGAAATAGTTAAGGACAGTCAAGCACAATGTGGTAATTTTGTGGTATCGGGTACTCGTGTAGGTTGCAGAAAAATCTGAAACTTGTTTTATTTTATTTTATGTGGTTTACTTTATTATTATTATTGTTTTTTCTTAACTCTTTTTCCTGCCGTCAACATTAATTAACGTTAACGGAAATCCCAACGAGTACCGCCAATGACGTTAATTGACGTCAACTACGTTTTTTTTTGTTTTGTTTTTTGTTTTCCCCAATGGGCTTGTAAAGCTCTGGTTTCATGAATGAGCTAGAAAATAAGATGAAATATGACAATTAGTCGGGTTTCCATCCAAATGTTTCATACATTTTAAGCAAATTTTGTGAAAACGTGCAAAACAAACATGTGATTTATAGCCACGAAACGTTGGGCAGTTCCAGTTGGGAATGTTGGTTTTGACGGACAGGACGGGAAGTAGTTTTTCTTCTTGGCTTCCCTCATTTTTTGTCATTCTGTTAAATGAAATTTTATATAACAAAAGTAATACGGCAATTGGTACTCAGTATCTTTGACGACTCAAACAGCGAATACATGTACTGTATCGGTCTGGAAATAAAATGGTATTAAACATCCCTATTAATAATAATTAAATTAATTCGTGTGGACATATTGATGTCAATGATTTACCACAATAATTAGAACACAGAAAAATGTCAATATACGATACTTTATTTAGTAAATTCCAATGCCTCATTACTGATGAACTATTTTAGAACAAGCCCGCGGGATACTCGTTGTCCTTGGGGGGCTACCTTGTGCAAGTGGGCACCATGTTGTTGACCCATGCTTTAGACTAATATGTAGTTTTTTCTCTTACTTTAATTTAATTGACTTTAGCACCGCGTCTCGTCCCTCTTTATGTCTCCTACGGGATGCATTTTTCTCCGCAGTGGCACCAACAACCCATATTGCACCAAAAAAAAAAAAACACAAATGAGGGGGAAAATATATATGGATTGAGGCGGGGGGTGGAAGAAATAATATAATAAAAGAGAAATTCAGTTGGACCTACTGCAACGGGCCGCTGACTCGCAGCGCCTGGTTCGAGAAAGTTCATTCGCTTACGCAAGTTGAACATGCATTATCGTGAGCTAACATAACAGCCCGAGAGGAAACATGATCGAGTAGTTGAGGAAAGAGGTGGTGGTGGGGGGGGGTCTGAAAGTGAGGAAGGGCGGGACTCCTGTCGAGTTCACTCGAGGGGACGGACACTTCCCCGCTCCGTACAGCCCTGCTAGAACTGAATAATTGAAATCACATAATTCATCTCTGCACTTATCTACGTATAGCATTCACCCTCCTGTATAAGTGCACTCTCGCACACGCGCACAATCAGCTTCTCCCCTATAGATGCCGACGCGCAAATAAAACAAACGCTTTGAAGGAGTTTAGTCCCATGGCTGATGTGCAGCCAGCAAGCTGGAATCTGCACACTGGGAAACCTGATAGGCATTCCCTGTGCCAAACACATGAGGTCACCCTGACTGACTGATCTTGCCTGCCTGCTTTCCTCCTTCCACCACCCACTGCTGTCACATCGAAATATCGTATGTCAGGGAAATCATGCGACAAAATCCTACAGTCAACTTGTTTTTAATGCTCCTGTTGTTCAGTCTGATTGATCGTTTACACATTCGGTTTCAGAATTCAGAAGGACGTCATTGCTGCCCAGTAAAAATCTTACTTCAAGACTAGACTCAGTGCAATTTGTGCAGAAATTGTGTGGGAATGCTGAAAGATGAATGCAAATGACTGAATGCCTAGTTAAATGTTAACTAGACTAAGTGCAATTTCTGTAAAAATTGTGTGGGAATGCTGAAAGATGAATGCAAATGACTGAATGCCTAGTTAAATGCTAACTAGACTAAGTGCAATTTCCGCAGAAATTGCGTGGGAATGGTGAAAGATGAATGCTAATGACTGAATACCTAGCTAAATGCTAACTAGACTAAGTGCAATTTCCGCAGAAATTTGTGGGAATGCTAATGGCTGAATGCCTAGCTAAATGCTAATAACTTAATGTTAATGAAGGCAATAGAAAGTTAATTACTTGTAATTTTCCATATAATTTATCTATTAATTTCTACTAGTAATAATAGAAATTTCTAAGTAGTAACTAGTAGTTAAATTATAAGTGAATGAAAAGAAAACCTAAACTGCAATCTGGTGAAGGTAGTGAAGACCATCGCCTCCTGTTTACCAGTCCAAACTCCTGTGAACTAGCTGAAGAGTCGCCCAAGCAGGGTTTGAACCCAGGTCTTTCAGTGTGGCAGGCATTTGCTCAAACCACTGTGCCATTGCAGCTATATAATAATCTATAACATTGTATATAATTGCAGTGAATGTCAGCATATACTTGAAGCTTGTATTGAATTTGGAATATAGAACAGAATAAAAACTCAAGTGCTTTCACCATTTCCACAATGAGATTCTTTGTTCCCTTGCATGCAGCTAGACGGCCAATTAAAGTCTATTTACCTATTGACCTCACAGTCAAGAGGTCCCATGTTTGAATTCCAGTTCAGGCACTCCTGTGGAGTTGTTGCTGAGTAATCCAGCTTCCTCCACTATCCCAAATGAATTTGTTAGCTAAACTCAAGACACAAAAAAAAATTATCTCATCTAATGGACAGGTCTATTACCGTGATTGGCTGGTGACCCGTTCAAAGACAGCCGGGATAGGTTTTAGCTAACCTCTGGGATCGAACCTACCAACATGAGGGTTGGAAGACCAACATTCTACCACTGAGCTGCGCCGCCCTCAGACTGAAATACAGACCAATAGACGAGCCTGTGCACTGTTTTCGCATCACTTCTGTTTTTATTGTGCAGAGTTGTGTGTATTTGTGTAAGTGTTTTGATCACCCGTTCATTGGCTTCAGTCATCTTCGCCGGTTACCAAAGACACGTTTTCGGCAGTAGAGTAACAAGAGGGAGCAAAAGCAAATCAGCCATTGTAAGCACGTGCTTAAGAGCCCGGTGGTCATCGGGGGCATCCAATTTATCATCAACATGGTCATACTAAAAAATGCAAGAAGAATCATTTTGAGTTTCCTTACACCCATTTACAGTAAGAACCGATGTAAGCGCTCCACTTTCTTGACACGTACTCTGAGTCACCCTTCGAGCTAGCGACGAGCCAAAACAAAACTCGGTGCACAGCCCTGTTTTCAAAACAAATCCAAACATATGTGTGTTAGATCTGCGTTCATGTTCACTTGTGCTGCAAATATGCAACATGGACACCCACGTTCAATCAGTCTTGCAGATACACACACATATGCATGCAAACGCAAATATAACCGCGTATTCCCAAGTGTCGCACCCCCCCCCCGCCTCACTCATAACGCTCTCTAAGCGCTCCCACGCATCTCATGTTCTCTCCCATATTATGTTAAAAGGAACATGAATTATTACACTGCCAAGGTTTGTTGTTGTCTTTGGCAATTGTCAATACGCTGACTGACATCCCAGACAAAAGTGTTCTTTGCAGAAGGAAACCTCAATACAGTGATGATGCCATACATATATTCTTATTTTTTTTCTCCCGTGAGGTCGCATTGATGTGTTGAAGTGGCTTGATTTTTGACAAGTAATTATATCATTACAATAATGTCATATGGATTGGAAATTAAAGGCTAGACAGCAGCTGTCATTGTTGGGATGTTGGTTAACCTCCAAATGTTCGAGAGGGGGGGAAAAAAAACAAAAAAAAAGTTCCCTGATTGTATAGTGGTTCAGTCGCCTGACTTCCATGCAGGCAGCATTGAATTCAGATTCCACTCAGTGACAGTGGGAATGTACGGGTGAAAAGGTTGTCTGTCTCCACTCTGAGTGCCATGTGACATCGTAAAAACCTTTATGAACAACACGGCAATACTTTAAGTAACGTTTTAACGATCTTAACTGTCATAAAAGTGTTTTTAAAACGTTCACTAGTTTGGAAGTACAAATTAAAGCCATACTGTACAGTTCTATTTTCCTATTGCTTTATTAAACAAGGCTCGAAATAAGCGGTTTCCCATCGCAGTTTGCGAGGAAAAATTTGCATTTTGCATCATATCAAAACGTATTGAATTGCGAAATATTGCGCCACAACTGCACCCGCAGTCTGCGCCCAGTTACCCACCTATTCACTGAGGATATCGCTCTAATCGTATACCGGCGCAAACACGCCCACAAAAGTGACAGTTTGGAGCAAATTTGCACCTGATTTTACAGCACATGGCAATGGATTTGCGCCAAGAACATGGTTGTTATAGTAACAGTTGCGAGAAAGACGACATTATCAGAAAGCGAGGTTGGACCGGGGGTAAGCGTTGATAGCGCCATTCAGCTGTACGGAGCAGAGAGGACGACAATGACGTCATTCATTCACAAAGTACAAATTATTGGTGCGATCATTTAAAAAAAATATATTTTCAGAGGTTGGCGTGGGCGTACAGTATGCATCTGCCATGTAAAAATGATCGTAAAATGCCTCCCCGCCATTGCCGATCAGCCCGGGTTAGGTTGTGTCTTAAAACAAACAAAAAATTTCTCTCTACTCTTTTCTCTACTCTCTACTCTCTACAATCTACTCTCTACTCTCTCTACTCTACGTGATCTGCCGCGGATGTTGTGCTGCAAATGGCACGCACTGATGTCACGATCGAGGTTGAAGCAGGTTAATACATGCTTTCCAAAAACGTTATTTGCGTCACGCAAACGCGGCGTGGCTACCTAATTTACATACGCGCAAATAACACCGGCGCACCGTGACGCAATCCGTTCGGCAGAGCACTTCGTGACGGATTTCCCCATCTGCGCGTGTTTAGTGAATTAGCCGCTCCCTAATTGCTCCATTTTTGCCGGTTAGCGCGGTGCAAAGGCGACGCAAACATTTAGTGAATTTAACCACCCATCCTAGACAGTCCGAAAATGCTTCATTGGGCGTTCAAGTGGAGAAATGTCAAATGTGTGCGACTTGCGCAAACCAGCTAGCTACTAGCTAGCAACAAGCTACTTGTAGCTCCTTGCTGGCTGTTGCTGTGACTAAACGTGTTGTGGAGTCTTTCCTGTCAGGAATCATCACTTCCGAGGCGGTGAAAATAAGCTACACTTGGATGAGGAAAGACGGAGAAATCTTGCTAATTGCTAAGCTAACCTAAGACTGACACGGGCTAGTGCATTTAACACCGGACAAGTGCTTGGGGTGATTAAGTTCACTTTTCACAGATGTCTGGCTGGAACTGTGTTAAAGCAGAGAACATCCAGCTTTCATCAACAAAATAGCACTCAAATAAATAAAACAAATAGGCATTTTTGTTTGCATCAACCTTCAGTTCTCTCGCTCTGTTAAATTCTCCTTAGCAGCTGAGGTTTGTGTTGTGGGTGAAAAAAGATTGAGTTAATGGACAAGAGCTTTAAAGCAGCTTGTTGCGCTGCCTTGGCTCTGACCCGTAAAGATTGTCAAGTGACCTCGGCGGTGCCGCCCCGAGCCTGCAGTGAGGAATCCAATCTCCTCGCTGCATGTTTTAGCAGTCCGGTTTGATAACTTTGCCCTCACGTCTCTTCCGATGTGCCGATCAGTCCTCTAATAAAGGCTGACATGTTTTCTCCTGTTATGACCCCATGATGGGAGGGGCTTCTGGCACCCAGTCAACAGTGGTGTATTTGTTTCATCGCATTAGACCTCATCTGCTCCCTGTTTAACTCATTCACTCGCCGCCATTTTCACATTTCGCAATCCCGTTCGCTCCCGGCTGTTTTACTGGATTTTGACTGATTTTGCCAAGCCCACAGAATATTGTTCTATTGCTATAAAAGCATGGAACCTATCAAAAGAAAGATTAAAGTCTCTTCTTTCATCAGGAAAAAAAAGTGTTTCTATCTGTTTCCGTTTTGCAGCAATTAGCATTAGAAGAGAGCTAAGTTTCATCAGTTTTCACAAATCGATTTAAAATTGTAAGTAATTTAGATTTTTTTTTTCTACATGGCCCTGGTTGATCTCCTTTGCTCTGCTGCCACCTGCTGGCCGTTTGTGTAATAACTACCATTTCTGCAACCGTTCCTCGCAGTTGAAAGGCTGCATCAAAGCCTTATGTATGCTGTAGCATAAAAAAAATAAAATAAAATAAAGCAAAAAACGTATAAATACGTCTTTGGCACACTTAAAACCTAAAAAAAAAAAAACGTATTTATATGTTATTGGGAGCAAATGAGTTAAATGGCTTCGTGGAAGAGCATTTTCTGAGAATTTTGCTTTTTTGTTTGAAAATGTACATACCAGTATCGTTTTTTTTTTTTGTATTTTCAAAGGTCAGACATGTTCTCAAGTTACCTTCACATCCTGATTTTAAATTACCCTTTCCACTTTCCACGTTTGAAATCCCAGGAGTGAGTAAGTGATTGACGCAGGGAAGTGGGAGTGTTAAGGCATTTTGAGGGCCATTAAAACCCCATGGGGCCCGATAGCCTGCTTGTTTAATGAGTCATCCAAAAAGAGGGCCTCTTCCACAGCTATTTGTTTCCTTGTTGGGCATTTTGCCTTCCACTGTGCCGGTAATTGTCGAGAACACACTAGCGGTGACACAGCAACCCCCCAGCTCACAATGAGATAAATTTACTCTTGTGGAAATTTTAAATGTGCCACAATTTCACACTGAATCACTAGCAGAAGTGAATGGGTAGAATTCCAAAGGGGTATCTAAAGTTCAACACCCCCTGAGGTCGTATAATTCGTAATTCAACCAACCTTTTCAAGGAAAATGTGCCTCAGTCTCAATCCATGTGGAACAGCAAAAAAAAGCCTGGAGAAGTATGAATTAATTTGCATGCTATAGTCCTCTTGGTCTGATCCAATAGCGTCGTTTAAAGACTAAGCGGCATATTGAGTCTGTATATGTCCACTTGTGTGAATAAGCGTTATCAAGCTCATCTCGCTCCTGTTGAGTGGCTGTGATGCCTTTTTCAATGTTTCCATGGGGATGATAACACGGCAGTTTTTCGAAACTTCCACAGTTCCCATTTTTTTGCAGCAACCCCACCTTGCGAAATGGCGCAATGAAAACTCTTTTGTGTAAATGGCGCTTAATCCAAACGAGAGCGGAATGGTCATTTTAGTGGATGTGACTACTCCACTTGGGGGAAATGAAATCATCGTTTCTGGACTGTTTTGGCCTTGTTAATTTGTGTTTTTTTTTGCTTTACGAAGATTTATACGTTACCAAGGAAACTTGTGTGAAACGAGGTTGTAATGTGCAGTATGCTTTGTGATTCTATAGCACTGATAGTTTGAGTCAACGGGGGTAGTGGGAATAATTGAACTTCCCTCGGTTGTACTCATCATATGGGCAATGTCTCAGGCATTAGGTTAAATCATTGAATGAGAACACCTGGAATATCGCATTACTATACCATCTGCCTCGTTTTACTTCTACAAAGTATCATTTCCCTCAATGGGCTCGAATAGGAGAATATACAGACACATTATGGCCCCTTAATGTGTAGTTTTGCATCCGATCAATGATGTGGATTACATTTTAACTGTACAAAGAAAGTCGAAGGTTCTTGTAGACCCAAAAATGAGCAAAACAGTTCATAAAAACACTATCTGATCCATTTTTATTGCACCCCATTTCCTCCTGCACATTAGGTTATACTCAATCTAAATCAAGTATGCTTCTTCCGCCCCGCAAAAAAAAAAAAATCAGTTTATTCGACTATAGGCCAAAGTTCCTGGATATTAACTTGAATGTGTTGCGTTCCATTTGGTTTCATATTTGTAGTTTGTCGGATCCAGTGTGAACGTCTATCATTCAAACCCACATACAAGCAGACCAAAATCCACATCTTGACAAAAGCGTTTTTAATTCAAACGGATTTAATAGTTGTTTGGTCTAATTATTCATGCCCCCAAAATAACTTTCCAATATCCCTTTTATGACTCAAAAATCTTCTGAATAGTAGATTAACACCTTAAGCTGTTCACAATTATTATTATTACTCCTGCAAGCCTCTGACCAAAAGTTTTCAGGCTAGTTTTGGCGTAAAGTTTTTCCACCAGTTTTCATTTTTCAGCCACACGTGGCAGTAGTGATTTAAAAAAAAAAAAAAAAAAAAAAATTTCAGCGTGGACAATCGGGCTGTCCGGATTTCGCTCCGTCTGCTAACAATCGTAAACGTGAATGACCAAAAATAAGAAAGCCAACATTCTCCAGTCAAGTACTCGGTGGACTGTGACGTGAACAAAAAGGAACCAAAATATGTCCTGCTTAAATTTTTTCTTTTGAATAAAAGTAGGTTCCCCAGACAGCAAGAAATATTTTCCAAAGCAAGTCTTATTTACGCTCCAAATCCATGAGCGACTGTTCTTAAATTTTTTTTATCGTGATCGCGGAAAATTTCTGCCTCAGTTTGTTTTGAGATCAGTGCTGGACAGTCAGACCAAAACTATTCAAACACCGTCACTCTAAGACTGAAGCAATCCCGTTCACTCCCGGCTGTTTTACTAGATTTTAACTGATTTTGCAAGGCCCACAGAATATTTTTTGATTGCTATAAAAACATGGAACCTACCAAAAGAAAGATTAGAGTCTCTTCTTTCATCAGAGAAAAAAAAAAGTATAATTCTATCCGTTTCCGTTTTGCAGCAATTAGCATTAGAATATAGCTAAGTGTCGTTATTATTTACAAATCTATTCTGAATTCTGAGCGATTCCGTTTTTTTTTTCCCCAACATAGCCTTGGTTGATCTCCTTTGATCTGCCGCCACCTAATGGCCGTTTGTGTAATAACTACCATTTTTTCAACCGTTCTTTGCAGTTGAGAGGCTGGCTGCATCCAAGCCTTCTTTATGCTCTAGCATAAAAAAAAAAAAAACACAAACGTATAAATAGGTCTTTGGGACACTAAAAACATTTAAAATAGAACGTGTTTATACGTTTTTGGGAGCAAATGAGTTAAATGCCAGATTTTTTTGTTGTTTTTTTTTTGGCTTTATTGTGGTGTCCGTAACAGATTCGAAAAATACGTGTACCAGGCACCTAACTACACAGCTAGTCTTGTGTTTGTAATTAATTATGGACAAAAAAAAAAGTACCGTACACAAAATATTGTGCCGCTTTTTCATTTTGGTCCTCGCAGTGTTGACAGAGTCTGAGCTTGGCCACCAATTAAGGCCGCACCGATTCTTCCAGCCCATAAATTATTAAGTGTCAGCCATCGACTGGAAGCAGTTGATGGAGGCGACAAGAGAGAGAGAGAGAGGGAGGCTTTATTTGTTTAAAGCATACAGTGCCTGTGATAACACCAATTCTGCTCTCATTTAAGTCCAAATAAGCTCCATGCACCCTCGGTGACTAATTATTCTCACTCTACCAACTGAATAAATGCAGCGTTTATTCAACAACAACAACAACAACAACAACAACAGGCGGGTAAAAAAAAAAGTAAAGTGGTGAGACATTTAGGATAATGTATGGTATTAGATTGCAACTTGCAACACCGGCTCACCTCAAGGTCAACCAATTCATTCCTGCAGGAGAATTTATTGCCCGGTAGTAGCTAAGGCAATGAGGTGCTGTGATCCTTGAGCTCATGTCTATATAGAAGGTCTTCATAGCCGTTACAACCGAAAGGGGGAGGGGGGGGGGGGGGGCGGAGCTTGGTGCTTGTCTACTGCTTGTTAACTCTCCATTCGGAGCTCCAGCCAGCTCCGTTCCTTGAAACATGATAGTGTTGTCGCCCCAAGGCCCGCTCGTGTTGCCGTTTTTTTTTTTTTTTTTTTTTTTGGAGACGGCCGAGTTAACGTTCCATGGGGCCATCAGCCCAATCGTAAACACCGTAAATCTGCAACGCCCTACGGAACGTTACTCAAGAGGAATGACAGGAAGTCTGTCAAGTTATGCGCCTGTCAAACGGTGATTGACGCGACCTGTGATGCTAAGTGGGCGGGTCCCATCCCTCTTTGGGTAGCCGAGCGCTAATTGCACCTTGTCGAGTATGTCAGTCGTGGGAAAGAAAATATTAGCCAAGACTGATTTGTTTCACATGCACGACTTGTTTGCACGGAGACGTTTCCGAACGTTCGCTCGGCGAGACTCCGGCTCACCTGTGACCCCGATTTTAGATGCCTACTGTATGTGCTCACTTCTCCGCATAAATGGCGGGTCATATACAGGACAACGATAATGTTGTCTGCCAATGGAAGAATCTTTTACAAGAGTTTACTTTGTAGTTACTACCCAGTTTCTGATAGACTCCAATTGGAACGTGATCATGAGTTCGACCCCCCTGTATAGACCCTTTCCAAGTTTGTAAACAATGTGATGCAATTTAAAGGGCGGGGCTTAGCCCTTGTGGGGAGGTTGGCAATATTTAAAAAAGGTCATAATATTGAAAAAAAAAAATACTAAAAAAAAGCACAATATTGTGTTTTTATGCATAACAGCAATGCATATAAATCCATAACAATATTCTTGATATTGTTACTTGTTAATGTTGACTCGATTCACAGGCATATTACGATCCCCTTCATCTGACAATTAGCGTAGATTTTAAACATAGAAGGGCCAAAACATCCCTAATGAAAATTAAATTGCACTAAAAAAGAATTAGCCACCAGAGGGTGCTAGAACTGCAGAAATGGAAATTAACCTGACTTTTTTTTTTTTTTTTTAACAGATGTGTTCCTTTGAAATATTGTGAACATGAGGACGACGACGATATTGTGGCAGTTTTAATATCACAATATTGCCCTTATCGTTACACCCCTACTGATCAAGTGTAAAAACCAAAACTATATTATACTCATACTTGTCCCTCCCCTTCCATATATCGTCTTCCTTTCTCATCGACGATCTCGAGGCGCTTCTTAACCAGGCTGTCGCTCATTGTTTTTCACGTTTCTGGGACAGGTTGCGCCTGTTGTCAATTTCATGCTCCTTACCTGCGCGATGACAAATAAAGATCAATTCGTAATAAAGAACAATCCAACGATGGTAAACGTCACTCACAAGACGTAGCAGAGTCGTCTTCAAATATGCTCGACAGGATGGTGTGCCTGATGGAATCGTAGCGAGCAAGGTTGCCTCGCCTTTGGGATGCCAGGTATCCTGTGACTGATTAATTATGCATTTCCAACTCTGAAGCCAACGGTGAAGGAATGCCACGCTCGCCTTGATGGCTTCCTGTGCGTAGCTTCACCTCCCTGTCAACTCGGGGATATCTAAAATAGTAGTAAAAAAAAAAAAAAGAACAGCTTGAGGTTCATTGTAATGATAATGGTGCCTCCATGGATGCGAGTCGACTGGTTCATATTCATCCGCCACAATGACTCTCCTGTCTCGGCGATTCAAGAGTCGGTCTGCTCGTGGACTGGTGGGCGACTAGGCTGAGAAGCTTCTCGTTCATGTGGAAATCTGTGGCGGCAATACAATAGGACGGCGATGCTTCTCCCAAAGCACAGACGCACATCACATGAAAAAAAAGTCTCAGTTGAATCGTAAATAAATCTTTGAGGGAAATGACCACCACTGATTTTCATCTTTAATGTCTCCATACGCAATCGTAGACTTCTTTTGAAAAGAATATTTGAAATAAATTGTACTTTACCTCGAGGGCCATCCAAAAGAGCTTTTTTTTTTATTTTATTTTATTTTTTTTTCTCCCCCGTATTGAATAAAAACATTTTCATCATGAAAAGATTTCAAAAGTGAAACCAAGTCCCATTTTATTGTCAGATTTATTATCTGAGAGAGGAGGAGTCCAGAGTATAAATTCAATGTTCCAGTCACTATTCTTCAATTGTGCAGTGCATATCAGACTCGAGGGTCACATCTTGAAAAGATATAAAAAAATAAATAAAATACAGAGGCCCTGATAGCCTTGTGAGAGAAAAAAAAATAATTCTCAACAGCTTATCTATTTGAAAGGTCGGAGCGTCTCTGGAAGGTATCCTTTTAAACAGACGCTCCGTTTATTGCAACGCAAGCGTAATGGCAAAAAATCTCCAATTCATTAAGTGTCTTGCAACATGAATATTGATATGAAACAATTGAGCTGGAATTGTGATGGCCATTGAGCTATCAATATGATGTTCAATTACCCTCCTGGGGGATTTAATGAACACATACGGCTTATATAGACACATTTGATTATGCACTGCAATGTGCAAAGCCATGTTTTGTTTTTTCTTCAATTTCTACTGTGGAAATAAATGTGGCAAATGTCTTCCATTCATTACATTACACTAAATATTTTTTCCTCTATGCAATAAAATAAGACGTTAATATTGGGGATTTTCATGTCACTTGTTTTTTTTGTTTTTTTGTTTTTTCTAAACCAATACCCCGAGTGTTTTTGACACATTATGTTGACCTGCCTCCCCGTGATAAAAAAAATAAAAAATAAAATATATATATATATATATATATATATATATATATATATATATATAAATAATAATAATAAAAGGCAATTTTAAAGAAAGACATATGGGTCATTGACGTATATGGATTTTACCAGACCCAGCACCGTTTCTTATAAAAAAAAATAAATAAATAAATAAATAAATTAATTAATAATAATAATAATAAAGGCAATTTTAAAGAAAAACATATGGATCATTGACGTATAAGGATTTTACCAGACCCAGCACAGTTTCTTATAAAAAAAAACAAAAACATAAAATATCCGTATGATCTTTATTTTCTGAAATTTTACTATTATCAATATCTACAATTTAAGACATTTATTATCCAAGTGTGGAACTGCCAGTGTTGATTAAACATTTTAAACTGGCAACTTCGTATTTGCGAGTAAGTTCAAAAGTAATTGAATACGTTCCAACATACTCACGAGTACGAACGTACTTGTAGGCTAAATGCTAACATTTTTAAAATGAACAAAAAATGTTTATTCATAACTTTTGTGATCTGTCTGCGATGCATGATTTAGGTTTGCCATTTTTTTCCCCCAAAATGCAGCGGGGTATTCACTTGCACATGTGCAAGTAATCACCGCGGCATTATGGGAAAAAATATGCTACGTTTGTAGCATTTAGCCTACAAGTACGTTGGAACATATTTGCTCGAACGTACTCGTTTGAACGATACCTTGAAATAAGGTATTTGGCTCAATATGATATCTGATATTTGCCCATGCCGAATTAACTCATTCACTCACAGGCTTTTTCACTGTTTTATCATTTTTTGACTGATTTTGCAATGCCCACAGGATATTGTGTTCTATTGCTATAAAAACATGGAACCTACCAAAAGAAAGACTAAAGTCTCTTCTTTCATCAGTAAAAAAAAAAAAAAAAAAGTATATTTGTATCAGTTTCCGTTTTGCAGCAATTAGCATTAGAATATAGGTACGTTTCATCATTATTCACAAATCTGTTGAGAACACTGGGGAAAAAAGAGCTTGTTGCAACATGGCCCGTGCTGCTCTCTTATACTCTGTTGCCACCTGCTGGCCGTTTTTTTGTAATAACTACCATTGCTTTAAGCGACCTTTTCAGGTCTGAAGCTGCATCAAAGCCTTCTGTATGCTCTAGCATTAAAAAAATAAAATAAAAACGTATAAATACGTTTTTGGGAGTGAATGAGTTAATATGATCATTTAGGCTTGTGTAGTTTTAGACATTTGTACTATTTTAGACCTAGATAAACATATTCCATACAGAATTCCATTAACTCAATTGGTACAGTATGTATTGTTCCACTATGTCGTTTTGTTTTTTTTTGTTGTTTTTTTTTTCTTCCCCAACTCATGCATCATCTGACTTTACTGCTATGGCTTTGATGTATTGCCACACTGAAGCTGCCAATCATCATAGCATAGCATAGCACTTTGGCCTCGATGTCGCTCAGTGTTGATGCATAGTGCAAATAACACCTAGCCAATGTCAATTTTTTTTTTTTTTAAATCCATCCATTTTTTTTTTTGCTGTCATGTAAAAATATTACTCACTTTAATATGACGCTAATAGTAATATGTAGCGCATTCCGTTCTGCAAGTAACTCAAGCCAGCGTTGCCTTTTGATGACTGTCTTCAAGCGAGCTATTTGGAAAATGCTCGCCTTTCTCAAATCTTGACTGCGGCCTTAAATTATCAAAGTGTTTTGCATGCCTTGAACTCCTCCAGACAAGAACACATCAGACTGGAGTCACTGAGCCAAGAAGGAAACGTTACACCATGACGCTCACCTGTTCCATAATCACGGTGACTTATCTCGTGAATAAATCGGGCCACCGAGGTCTGAACAACTCCACACAAAGTTCTCTCCATTGGCAAGACATCTACGTTCCTATGTCTTTCGATACCCCAAATTATTTCTTTTTTTTCACCTTCCTCCCTCTCATCCTCGGCTTCCCAACAGTGCTCGTTTTTATTTATGACACGATTGTGACACTTTTTGGATAAAGCCCCACATCCACGGTGATTGAATTGTGCTTGCGAGCAGCTTGGAAGCGCCGATCGTTCCCCTTTGCTTTCCCGTAAGTCATCGGATTGACGTCTGGAGATGCTCTGCCAACCAGCGGCTGACTCTCTTCCTTTTAAATCACTCACGCAGGCGCCTCCGAAAGGGCCACTAAAACGCAGCGCTGATGCCAATATGCCAGACCAATAGAAATACTGTAAAATTGAAGGATGAAAAGTGGACTGATGTTCTTCATGAGGATTTGGTTGGAAGTGGTATGCAAACTTTATTAACTCATTTGCTCCCAATAACGTGTAAATACTTTTTTTTTTAAATGTTCTAAGTGTCCCAAAGACGTATTTATACGTGTTTTGTTTTTTTGTTTTTTTTATGCTAGAGCATACAGAAGGCTTTGATGCAGCCTCAACTGCAAAGAACGGTTGCAGAAATGGTAGTTATTACACAAACAGCCAGCAGGTGGCAGCAGAGCAAAGGAGCTCAACAAGGGCCATGTAGAAAAAAAGCTCATTACTTGCAATTTTAAATAGATTTGTGAAAACTGATGAAACTTAGCTCTCTTCTAATGCTAAATGCTGCAAAACGGAAACAGAAACATTTTTTTTTTCTGATGAAAGAAGACACTTTAATCTTTCTTTTGATATGTTCCATGCTTTTATAGCAATAGAACACAATATTCTGTGGGCCTTTGCTAAAATCAGTCAAAATCCAGTAAAACAGCCGGGAGCGAACAGGATTGCTTCTGTGAAAATGGCGGCGAGTGAATGAGTTAAGGACGATGTTCAATACAGTGTCGGACAGCGTAATTACGGCAATGTTAATCGTTATCATTATCACTGCAATATATGACAATGCGACAATTCCGTCTACGTTAAGCGATCCTCCGCATCGCCATATTCTGCTGGCGAAAGCAGATTTGCAGCTGGCAAGCTGGAAGACTTTTTCTGTTGAGTAATGCTGCTGTTGCTTCAAGGGGGGTAGTTGCTTAACACGGCGTGCAGAATCTGGCACGCCGTCTTCCTTGGCCTACTAAACTCTGCTCAACACTATGCAAAAACTCCCCGATGGCTTGTAGAGAGGGGATGGGAAAAAAAAAAAAAAGGTGGAGAGAGACTCGGAAGAGAAATAAGGCAAGGGGGGGTGCAGGGAAGGAGAAATGGAGGACGGGCAGCCAGATGAGGATTGGAGTGGATTTAGAGCTAGATGAGAGCTGACTGAGGGGATTGGGAAGGTAAAGCGAGGGTGGTTGGAGGATGAATTTAGTTATGGAAGGTTAGACCGAGGCTAACGTAGGGCCAAAATGTCCATAGTACACTTGTATTCTGATTAAATACGGCTTGAACGAATAAGGGACTTTGTTTTGTTTCTTTTACGTCGTCATGCTCCTTTGGCTCAGTTGGCCAATGATTTAAAATACTTCCATCAAAAAAAAATAAAAAATAAAAAAATTGCACTTCTTTTGTGCCTAAACTAGTTGACTGAATCAACAGCGCCTCTGCTGGTAGCAGACAAGTAGAACGCTCCATTTTAGTTCAATTGTGGCATGATGTGATAAATGAATCAAATACCAGATGATCATATATATTTTAGAAATACTAAAATCTAATAAATCTAATAAAGTCTCTACTTACAAAATTTTCGACCTAAGAACTTTCTTCCAGAACCAATTAATTTCGTAAGTAGAGGTACCACTGCATTGCCTTTAACATAAAAAAAAAAACAAATCTCTATTGTGCATTTTTTCCAAGGTCATTGGCGAGATCCTTGCACTCATATTCTCTCGATGTTGCACTTCCTAATTAAAGGCAACACATTTAGCAGCATGCAATTGCCCTCGAGTGAAGATAAAATAGTCGCAGTAAAACCGTTTTTATGATACCCACATTTACAGTACGAACACTATTCGACACAATGGAATAATGATGTAGCAGGTTATGATAATGGTCCTGTGTGCCCCGTGATTAAGATTGTGCTAAAATAAGAGACGTTCACACCAGGGTGCTATTATACGCATCTTGCAGTGACTCTTTAATTTGGCTAATATACTGCGTGTGTCACTTTTTGGTGACCTCTTGAATGTCAGTGACTTGCACAAAAAGATGAACCCTATAAATGAAGAATTATATGCCGCATCGTGTTTGCAGGTAATGACATGCATTGATGCTACCAAAGGAAAATAAAAAAGTTGACCCTCAGTGCAAGTTGATTTGAAGATACTTGTACAATATATGCTCATAGTGTTTGAAAAAAATAAAACTCAAAATGAAAAATGTGTTGCGCAATCACTCATGTATATAAGCGTATATATTGTACGGACATGGTGACAAACGCACACTTTGAAGTTCAGGATGGGCGGTAACTCATGTACTCTTTGGTTGTCCCTTCCCAATTACGTCCTTATTTATGAATGTGAGCACTGCTGACCTTCTGGACGAGGAGGCATAAATTTGTTTGTCTGGCAAACAGTGTAACAAATAGCATTCTGCCACAGCTCCAACTTCCTCTTTAAATCAATCTGCGCCGTGTCCCTCTTGGCCCCCTTCCCGACAGCGCTTCACATTCCACCAATAACTCTCTTCACCTGGTCAGCTGCTGAGCGTGCCGGCCGTGCAGACAAAGATTAGAGCGCTTCATTTTCACATGAGTTTATGGAGTATGTCGATTTTCAGGTTAAGTTTATTTAGCGTAGCTTGTCGTAGTATAGAAATTATTCAGATCGTCGTTTTCACCGCTGTTGTCAATCACAGCCGGACCCCGCCCAACCGTCTGCCCCCATCGCAGGCCCAACAGTCCTCCAGCCAGTGTGGTTGGAGGCTGTTGAATTGCACTTTAAATGTCGGTCAAAAGTTTACTAAAAAAAAAATGCCATACATTCGAAATATTTTAACGTACGTCTCCTCTGTATGAGTTGAAAATAAAACAAACCTTTTTTTCGAATGCACGTCTTGGAAGCTGAAAACCGCATTGTTGGCATTGTCGTCATTCCTCCCGGCCGAATGGTTTAGGAGACAAAGGAAACGGTGAAATGCATCATCCCGCCCTTGAGTGGGCAGCGTTTTTTAATATAACATCGAATCACCATTTTAAATCAAGGTATAGTTCTCTCGGCGACCGCATTATTTCAAATGCATTCAACAGTCTGATAAGAGCCCGAGACGAGAGTTGTATCGAAAAATCAGTTATGGCTGAGATGATAATGGAACAGCCACTGAAAATGGGAATCGCAATAACTCATTCATTATTCAATTATAGTGCAGAGCAAAACTGTGCTCTTTTTTTTTTATTCAACCATTTTTAATGTGTAGATATGCTTATACCATATTTTTCACAAAGTTTACCCAATGTGAATTCAGTCATCAGTAGGGGTGTAACGATAAGGGCAATATCGTGATATTTAAACTGCCACGATATTGTCCTCGTCATGTTCACAATATTTAAAAGGAACACATCGGTTAAACAAAAAGTCAGGTTGATTTCCATTTGTGAAGTTCTAGCACCCTCTATTGGCTAGTTTATTAGTGCAATTTAATTTTCGTTAGGCATGTTTCGGCCTTCTATGTTTAAAATCTATGCTAATGGTCAGATGAAGGGAAACCTAATTTGCTTGTGAAGCGATCAATGTCTTCAATATTGTGCTTCAATATTATTATCCCTTTGACTGCCGAAAACGTTCAATCACGATCAGTAAAATCACAACGTATGCCGCCATAAGCTTTAAATGACGTCAACTAAGTTTTATTTTTTGAATTTATTTTTTTTCCCTCAGTGCAACGTCTAAGTGCAGCGCTGCCTGGTCAATGGGTTGTGGAATCAAAAACAGTAACTATGGCCAGCAGATGGAAGCATTGTATCTCTTTTCGTGAACGATCAAAGCCTTTGTCATATCAGGGTTTTTTTTTTTTTTTTTTTTTTTACAATATTGTGACCTTTTTTAAATATCGCTAACCCCACCACAATGTCGTGCTAATTATTGTATCGTGGCCTTCATATCGTGATGTTTGGATATCGTTACATCCCTAGTCATCAGGAAGTTACAAAAAAAAAAAGGCGGATCAGTAACACCATGATGCTATGAAATCTGCGATTTCTCAGTGGGGTGTCTGTTGAGCCCCACATTTAGAACATGCACTCTACAAAGTAAATAGTCTGTCCTGCCATTATCTCACTCCATCTATCCCTCGCTCTCCACTCGCACACGGGCGAGCACGCAAACCCGACCAGCTGGCTGTAATGATGACAAATCAACCCAAATATTTACATCCGTCGAGTTTCAATTTGGCTCTGCCCCGCAGCTCAGGCTGAACGCTGTTTTTTGTTTTTTTAATTCCGTATGGCTGCCACGGCCTTTAGCCAAACGGTTCGAATCACTCCCCCCACAAGTACACTTCAGCTTCTTTTATGTCACCTAAACACCGGCTGACCGCTTGTTAATGACCGCCGATAACCCGTGTTTACGGCTATCAAAGGTCTGGGATAAACATGGCTGCTCGTGTGCTTATATGGAGTTTTATTCAGCAACCATTTTGTTTGGAGGTTCGTGTTGGTCACAGATGTTGCTCTGTTTTGAGGAAGCACGTTAGGATAGGATGCATTAAGGACCTTTATTAAATCTATATATTACAGATGGTATTCAAATATATTAGGGGTGTCACAATTTAAAGTTCCTTTAATGCAGTGCTTCTCAAATTTTTTCTGTCATTCCCCCCGCCCCCACTAAGAAGAAAACATCTTGCGCCCCCCCCTCCCCAGCGACTATAAATAGTATCATTTGTCTATAAAATTGTTATAAGCACACCTCTGTATAACACTGTATCCGTATTAACATATAAGAGAATAAAACAAGAAATAAATATGGACCAACTTACAACAGAGAATAGCTTTATTAACTGTAACAGAAAAGATTTCAAGTGCATCTGAAATTCAAAAATAAAATTAAATCCTTAATTAAACTATCAACATTTTTTTTGACTGACCATGTCAAACCATATGATACGGAAAAATAAAATTACATAAAATCAATAAATAATAATGCATTCAAACTGATCACTAACATTAACTCAGGAGCACAATATTAAAAAAATATATATAAAATAATTTGTGCTGATTTTTTTTTTTTTTTTTTTTTTTTTTTGGTGCGCCTTAGTGCGGAAAATGTGGTATTTTCCAATGTAAACAAAATATTGTGTATGACTACGTAAATATGGTGGATACCATGTATGAACGATTAGATTCCATTATTTCTACCTTATTCCGTTATTTCATAATCACCATTTGAAAATAGCACCAAGCGAAAATGGGGGGGAGATAGTTAACGTCAATTGACGTTATCGGCGCTACTCGTCGGGTGTTTCCTCAACGTCAATTGACGTCTTTGGCGTGAAAAGAGTTTTTTTAATATTTGTGACTCCCATTGTGCTTTTCTTGACTTTGAGAAACAGTTGCCAATTATTTCAGATCTTTTCCCTTCACCGTTTTCCATCAATATGTTCAATATTGCGTTACCATTCATCACTCTGACCATGACGTTAGCTAACATGAATTGCATCCTACCCGTGTCCCCTTCGGAGAGAACTGGTTTCTATTCCAATTCTGTGGCTTCGTATCCAGGTACATGGCATGGAATATAACACGTTGTTCTTATCTACCCGAAAGCTAGAGCAACGAGAGAAAAAGAAAAGAACAGTAGAACAAAAAAAAAATGTGGGTTTTGAGTTTGTACGTATCAGCACTTTTATAATTGGCCTCATGAACTATTGTCCAGTGTTTTGTTGGCCTACCGGTGCCTCAAACCCATTTATGTAATATGTGTGTTTTTTTGTTTTGCTAAAAGAAGACGACACGGCTACATTTTTGAAATCCCTACCCACCTTTCCCTCTCATTCCGTTGTTCATTTTGGTCTCAGCTTGTTTACTCGCACCTTCAGCTGCATGCTTCCTACTTACTTCATCGTTTGATCCTCATTTTTTTTTCTTTTCTCCATGCTCTGAGCTCTCTCCGCGTCTTCTTCCCCGATAGAGAACATTTGGCCGTCGAAGCCAAAGCGTAGCGTTCCCCAGCGACTCCGGAATGATTTTACCATTCGCGCCTCCGGCGACGGCTTTACCTCAACAATCGCATAAAAAAAAAAAAAAAACGTAGACAAAGGGATAAGACAATAGTGCCGGTTTTGCCCGTCTTTCGCCGCCCCTCCCCTCTTGTCTTACGCTTTTTGAGATGCAGCTGGGATTGTAAGAACACGTGTTTAAGGGCTAAAGGTTTGCAAGCAGCTACCCGGGATGGATGTGTGGGGGGGATTTGTGTTATTCCTGCGTTTCCAAGCTGCTGTGAACGCAGCGGAGCGCAGTGCGAGCTGTTAGTTCTGGCAGTTTGGAAGGGATGCCTCTGGGAATATGCTCGTCTTTTAAGAGTCTTTGCACAGACTTTGCCAGAATGAATTAATTTAGCATGAGCGGAGAGGCATTGCTGCCATTTAAGGATGCTGCCTGTCAGATTTTACGACAGATTTCTCTCGTACGTGCGAACGAGTAGTAAGACGAGCACAAAATGAGACATTTTTACTCTACAGTCTGCAGCAAATATGTAACAAATAGTCATGTATTCTATTCGTGTTCTACATGTGGTCGAGTCGGGTCAGTTTTGGGCTATTGACCGCGCGGACCTGCGTGACCTGATGCTAGTGCTGTGCGAGGTTCTCGCAAGGCTTTCTCCGGCCACCTATAAATCACGGCCAATTACGAGGCTGATGCTCAGTCGGCTCTCCCCGAGCTATAACTGCACAGGGAGGAAAGGAGAAATGGAAGCGAGATCTCATCTTTTACACCAGGCACTGCAATGACCAGTCTTATTTCCACATTTGATTGTCTCACGTGAGCTCAGTATTGTTCCATTCGGTAGTCTTAACGATTCAGCATACCATTGCTCTTTTTTTTTATATGCGTGTTTCTGCTCATTAACTCATTTACTCCCTATAACGTATAAATACGTTTTTTTTAATGTTCTAAGTGTCCCAAAGACGTATTTATACGTTTTTTTTGTTTTTTGTTTTTTGTTTTTTTTTATGCTCGAGCATACAGAAGGCTTTGATGCAGCCTCTCAACTGCAAAGAACGGTTGCAGAAATGGTGAAATGGTAGTTATTACACAAACGGCCAGCAGGTGGCAGCAGAGCAACGATCAACCAGAGCCATGTAAAAAAAAAAAAAAAAACGGAAAATTGATGAAACTTAGCTCTCTTCTAATGCTAATTGCTGCAAAACGGAAACGGATAGAAACATACTTTTTTTTCCTGATGAAAGAAGAGACTTTAATCATCCTTTTGATAGGTTCCATGTTTTTATAGCAATAGAACACAATATTCTGTGGGCCTTGCAAAATCAGTCAAAATTCAGTAAAAGAGCCGGGAGCGAAATGTGAAAATGGCGGCGAGTGAATGAGTTAATATGCATTATAATATGCATCTTCTTTTTTTTTTTTAACCATCATTCTTAATGGCTTCCAATCTTAAACCAGTAGGAATGATTGAATTAAAGCCTCACATGTAAGAACGACGTCGAATTAATACATGACTTTAATAATGGCAATTTCTGCAAGAGATGAGATGGATTGGGAGACGACAGAAATCGGGGATTTTGAGAGAGAGTGAACTAGCAAAGTGTGCGGCGAATTGCTAGTTATGACACTTGAAAACTCTCCAGGAGGTAAATGAGGAAAAAGCTCCATTCTCTCTTCTCCCTACCCGGCTGTGACATGCTGCGACAGAGGCTTACTGGGGGATCCAATTTGCCGCACTGGATTTCAGACGAGCGCAATGCTTTTACACAGCCCTAATTTAAGCGAGCGAAGCAATGCAGGGGAGGTTCGGCGCTTTTGTGTCACATCCTCACAAATATTTATGAGAGCGTTAAGTGACGATGATAAATCTAGCGGATGCTATGTTATTGGCTAAGTTGTATATTCACATGAGCGCTCGAAAAAAAGAGAATTGTTGGACCAAATTTTATTTTTATTGATTGATTTTTATTTATTGACCAACTTTAAAAAAAAAAAAAAAAAAAAAAAGCTTCTATTGGTAACACACGATTAAATTAAGTTAATCCAAAGTGAATATATTAAGTTTATTAGTTCAAGTTTAAGCGTAATATATTCACTTAAATTAAGTTAATCCAAAATTAAGACAAAGGGAATGTATTAGGATTAATATATTCACTTTGGATTAACTTCATTTGATCGCGTTTTACCAATTAACGCATTTTTTTTTAGCACTGTATTAAAAAAAAAAAAAAAATGTTGAGTTTATATACTGCCGAGGTTTTGAAAATATGCAAAGAAACAACTAAAGGTGGCGGTGAATAAAGATAATTCAATTTTAGAAGCAAAACTAGTTTCTTCCACTTTTTCGTCTGATTTATGAAAATATCAAATTAATGATCCTCTGGTGACTGTTTTTCTTCCTACAATTTGCTCTTGTTTGGGTTCTGTATAGCGATAGTGATCATTCAATTCCAACTCTGAACTCTTTAGAATTTTTTATAAATATGTTTATTGAAAACTTTTATAAATATTGGAATTTATTTATATTTATTTGTTTATTTATTTATTTCATTAATTAGATTTTTATTTTAGTCTATATATATATATATATATATATATATATATATATATATATATATATATATATATATATATATATATATATTATAATTTTATTATTTTTGTATTTTTTTTTTATTTTTTTTATACAGTACATAGTTTTACAAATTTTCAAACCATCTGGGGGGGGAAAAAAAAAAGGTGGGAAGAGTTCCCAGGGTCAGCAGCAGCTCTTCCTTGACGTTAACACCGTTTTAAATTGATCTTTTATCAGTCATTTAATTTGGTATATCCTCTAGAAAAAAAAAAAAAAAAAATCCTTTTGCTGCCCTAATCACCTTTCACAGAAATCTGTTATGTTACAGTTGATCAAATTAACTAGAAAATGTAAACACTATACAATTGCTTCCTTCATTGATTTTTAGCATGTTTAATAAATTAAAGCATTTTAAAGTGGTCCCTCAAGCATTAAAAAAAAAAAAAAAAAAAGTTTGGACACCCCTGACCTCAATCTTGTGAGATATGAATTCAGAATAAGATAAAAAAAAAAAAAAAAAAAAAAATGTCTATGGATTAAGCATCCAACATTTGACTTGAAGCAGCCTTGGAGTCAAGAAAATGACTTGTAGCTGCTTTTGCCAACCTCTTAACCTGTTTATACTCTTCCTGCACTAACACAAGGTCTTACCACAAAATCCATTTTCATGCTAAAATATGTAAGAAACGGCAAAGCAAAAGGGAACATTGCGGTTCTTTATGTATGCATGTCGCACCTACGTGCATTCCTAATCTGAGGGGGACCCCCCCCCCACCCCCTTTAACCTTTGATAACCTTGCTCTTTCGCCTTGCACCCAGCAAAATAAGTAATGGGCTGGACTTGAACCTCGCTGCCTCATTGTGTACGATTTCAGCTTCTGAACTTAAAAAAAAGAAAAGAAAATGAAAGCAAATCGATAGGGCGGGGGACACATGAATTCCAAAGCCCAGGATGTAAGCCAAGACTGGAGCCTGGGGAGGAAGAGGAGGAGGAGGAGGAGGAGGAGCAAGAGGAGGGCCCAGCGTATTAGTGGGGGCTAAAACAAAGAAAGCGTGAGAAGGAAGGCAAAAGCTTTCGATTAACCTTCAGCACCGACGGCGACTTTGTGCGCTCTTTTTGCGCGCTATTATGTTTGCGTCACGCATCAAAGCCGGATAATATCGCGAGCGGAATAGAAGCTACAGCGGACAAGCGTTTTGCCAGCGCAAGGTGACGAGCGGCAGTGCGACGCATAGCTACGCTTTATGCACGCTAACGTGATGACATGCACCTTTAGGCCCCTTTTACACTGCCTGTAAAACCCAGCACTTTTACGCACTTTTTTTTTTTTTTTTTTTTTCCCAGGTTGACGTTTTGTATATCTCACTTTGCTGAGTTTTGTGTAAAAGACAAAGGCGGATAAATTGTCTGTACCTGTACTATGATTCTCAAATTTGCCACCAAAGTGATTACAACCCGTTTTTATTTTTTGTTTTTATTATTATTATTATTATTATTAATTCAATCTCTGATGTAATAACCTTATTTATTGATTGATTGAATTATTTATTATTATTATTATTATTACTATTATTAATTCAATCTCTGATGTAATAACCTTTATTTATTGATAGATTGAATTATTTTTTATTCTATTATCTGTTCTCATTGCTGCTGGACATGTAAATTTCCCAGAGGGAGCCATTCCAAAGGGGATCAATAAAGTCAAGTCTAAGTCTATATCAAATATATCAAACATATGCTCCGCGGGCCGAATCGGGCCCGCAAAGGGGTTTAATCCGGTCCATGATATTATTTTGTAAAGTTCAAAATAAATAAATAAATAAAAATAGTAGTCGGACCAATTAATCAGTTCCAAAAAGTGCTTTACCAGTCCCAATCTACACTTCCTGATTCTCTTCTTCTACAACAAGATACTTCCGTGATACTGGCTGATCTTCTACTTGCTGCCACCTGGTGGCCGGTCCTTTTAAATAACATCGCAGTCAAGCCTAAATCCTTCCGACCCTTCCTGTACATATTGATATGAATACGTCATATGTATTGAGACTTAACTGTATATATTTATATTCATACGGGATATGTTTGTTAAATAAATACAATAATTTAATGCAGATAAGTGAAGTATTGAACCCAAATTTTAAGCGTCTACGCTTAGAGACACTGGTTTTTAACTCATTCACTCGCCGCCATTTTCACATTTCGCAATCCCGTTCGCTCCCGGCTGTTTTACTGGATTTTGCAAGGCCCACAGAATATTGTGTTCTATTGCTAATTGAATACAATATTCTGTGGGCCTTGCAAAATCAGTCAAAATCCAGTAAAACAGCCCGGGAGCGAACGGGATTGCGAAAAGTGAAAATGGCGGCGAGTGAATGAGTTTTAAAATCTGACATGAAATTCTGACTTTATTCTCCGGTTTCTGACTTTGTGAGTTCCGCCCACAATTCGTAGCTCTACGTCACAAAAAGTCAGAATTTATATTTTGGACAATCTGTGATGTAATAAGTGAGATTTTGAGATTTTCAAGACATGCACAAGACGTTATTGGCATAATACCAAAAAGTGCAGTTTAGGGGTTCTTCTAATAACTTTGACAAATCAACAAAATTACTTTTCTTAATAGTGAGTGAACAGTTATTGGTTTTGAATAATGTTTTCAGTATTTTTATTTATTTACAACATTCATGAAAGTTATTAGGTTTGTATGCGAGTACATTTTTTGATAACTGACTGGCTACTTTTGACAAATTATTAAAATAAATAAGCGTTAGTACCGTAATGGCTTCAAGACTGATCCCTGAGGAACCCCACATTTTGCCATATTTTCTTTTTCAATATAAATCAAAGAATAAGAATGGAATGTCGGCTCCGGCAACTGGCAAAGTATCAAAAAATAAAAATTTTGGATATTCTATTATCAAACACGTGTTTTGGAATGTGGGTGAAAAATTGCAAAAACGGAAACAATGTGTGAGGATGCATTTCTTTCTTTATGCGATGATACTGTTTCAAAACGTTTTTTTTTTCCCTCCATCATATTCATGAACACGATTATCTAAAAAGTATCTTTTTCTCCCCAGCAGCCCTATGCTCCACCCCCTCATCCCATGGCTCCTCCCAGCCCCAGCACCAACAGCTGCAGCCAGGGAGCGGCGGAGCAGCTGAGTAAGACCAACCTGTACATCCGAGGCCTCCCACCCGGGACCACCGACCAGGACCTCATCAAGCTCTGTCAACCGTAAGTCCTGGGAATCAATTTCCATTTCTTTACATCCGAACTTCACAATGACGCCTTTCTTGCTGCTGTGAATATATCGTACCGTTGCATTCAATACAGTTCACATGTACCTGGGCCCAGTGCATTTTAATCAGATAGAAACACAATCAAATCAATGCTCACCTTTTGCTACGGAATACTTTTTATTAGTCACCCTGTTTATCATCGCGTTTGACATTTGCAGCTATTTAAGAGCGCGCTGCATAATACGCAGAGCCGCTTCCGTAATTCGGCTCATTTTTATTCAACTGCAGGAGATCGAGATCTTAAATGAATTCACGTTACATTATGTAAGTGTAGCCCATGCAGTGAGTGTGTTGATGGAAATAATTATTACATTTTTGCATGACTTGGTCGGAGACGGATGCGTAAAATTTTCAGCGTGCCGCCATCGTTTGTACTCATACTTTGCGTTCCTGTGGTCTTCTTTTGCAGCCTAATATTGCATGTTTGCCTTGTCAGGTGTATTTGCTTTTTGGTGCTGAGCATGTTGTGTATAGAAAAGCAGAAAAAAAACACACACAAAAAAATTAAAGCACTCTGTGGGACCTAAATGGATTTCAAGCTGGGTAATGAAGCGAAAATGAAATGCACCGTAGCTGTGGTTTTATGAAGCAACGGGAAGAAGCGTAGTTGGATGATAGCAGAGTCAAGATCAAAATCCAAGCAATACCAGTGACACAGTTACTTTTATTTGATATATCATCACAAAAAAAAAAGTTTTAATTATCATTTATAAGCTACTATCTGTAAGTGGTATGTTGATGGAGTTATTCCTGGAATGCTTAACAGTTTATGGGGAAAATGCATACCTAAACTTGGTCTTGAAACATTGTAACCCAAAGACGTGTAAATACGTTTTAGTTGTGCTTTGTCCTTCACTCCCAAAAACGTATTTATACGTTTTGTTTTGTTTTTTCTTTTTTTTTTTTTAATGCAAGCGTACACAGAAGGCTTTGAGGTAGTTTCTGACATGAAGAGGTGGCTTAAAGCAATGGTAGTTATTACAAAAAACAACCAGCAGGTGGCAGCAGTATATAAGAGATCAGCCAGGGTGATGTTGCAACAAACTGCAACACACGGAAATGCTGAATTGAATTGACTTTTGTCATTGGCAATATGACATGACTCCCTCTTGTGATTGCCTCCAAATCAGCCCTGAGATCATTCAATGTAATAAATGTAAATGCAACAAAAAAAGTAGCTTTTATGAAACCCTGATCATTAAATATTATTGCTTACAATTAGGGATGTTCGATACCACTTTTTTTTCAGACCGATACCGATACTCAGACCCTCAGTACTCACCGATACCAACTGCCGATACCAGTAGTACATTTTGACAAATAATTAAAAAAAAAAAAATCACTAAAAGATATTTTTAAACAAATATATTTCCTTTAATTTTGACACAAAAAAAAACAGCATAGTCACTCTTCAATAGTCTTAACGCTCAAAATAAAACACAAAAATGCTCTTTTAGTTTAAGATTGACAATTTTGAAGTATTTCCAAAGCGGTGAAGTGTTGGTGAAAAACTGCTGCAAATTAGCGCCACTTACAGGCTAGGAGGACTCACTTCACGTCTCCGGTCGCTTGTACTCGTCTGCGTCACGAGTACTCGAGTACTTGAAAAAAGGCTGGTATCGGACCGATACCGATACCTGGTATCAATACAATAAATTTTTTTTGTCATACAGATATGAACTAAATACCACGATCACATGATCTTTTTGTCTTTGCCCCCTACCGTTGTCTTCATGGTAGAAAGCAATTGCCGTTTACATCACAGGACGTAATTAAGCTCTCAAAATGCCAATTTGATCAAACTAAAACGCAATTACCGACCGACACAATTGCGAAAGGTCGCGCACACAATACAGAATGACATACGAAAGGTCACGTTCAATCCTGCGTGCACCCAATTACGCCGCGATCAACTGTTTTGTCGTG
Source organism: Festucalex cinctus (assembly GCF_051991245.1). Classification (NCBI taxonomy): domain Eukaryota; kingdom Metazoa; phylum Chordata; class Actinopteri; order Syngnathiformes; family Syngnathidae; genus Festucalex; species Festucalex cinctus. The sequence continues at coordinate 1,528,998 of NC_135429.1, forward strand.
AATTTTACAGAGCCGCAAAGGTACTCTTACAGTTGTGCAAAATGTTCTCGATAGAGAAACCGCACGGGCCTGCCTGCGCAGAGCTCAATAAGGCCTAATAAATCCTAGATTGGACCACCTCCCCGAGGAATCGTAGACCGAGACCTCATCAAGCTCAAACACACAGTCGGAGTGGTATTGGCGCTCTATGAAATTCTCTTTCTTTCACATACAGAGACATAAAAGTGAACACGCATACACTAGATGCTTTCTTCAGCTCTATTAGGCCTGTTCACATACAAAAAAAAAAAAAAAAAAAAAGAGTCAAGCTCATTAATGGGAGACCAGAGTCCAGTTATGTAATCGTTTCTTGGATATATTTTCAGTAAGGTCCGAGTTCATGCGGCCAAGGATTTAACAATTATTTTGAGACGGGAACGCGTTGTCCAGTCCGTTTGGTAATTCTCCCAGCAAACATGTTCGACGTCGAACAATTGATTAATTTTTTTCATACAGACCCATACAAATTCCTTTTAGCGGGAGACGCCCAAAAGTGTTTGAAAACCGTACAAAAAGTAAATCCTATGAATAACACACAAAAAAGCCAGAGAAAAATCACATTTGTGGAGGTAATTTTTGAAATGCTCACGGACTGTAATCTGGCCTGACATGAGCTCTGTATATTTTTCAAGAACATATTTATCAGAGGTGGGTCATCTGTGTCACGTGCTGGAGGTTGGCTCCCAAAGCGCAGACGCGAATAAGGTTTTAAATCTTTATTTACACAACTTTGACTAAACGAAAAACAACCAGAAGGCATCGAGAATCACGAGACGCCAACCCCTCTTGGGCTGTGGAGATGCACAGAGGAACAGAGGCAATAATCCGACAAAAACACACACGCCTCAGTGAATCGATATGATTGGTTGTGGCTAGACTTGTGGGTAACAGTACTGACATGGAATCATCTGGTTGGCTGTTGACCCAGTAAAGAGATTAAAGATTCTTGACATCACATAGCTCCTGACATCACATAGCATCACGTAGCCTAAAACCAGTTGAAACTAGATGCTAGTTACATCAGTTCAAAACGGACACTTGACCTATTATTATTATTATTATTATTGTTGTTGTTGTTATTATTATGCACATTTATTTGCACATAAACATTTATGATTAGTTTTCTGTTAAATATTGGTGGAATTATAATTTAATTCATTCATTTAATTAATTAAATTAAGTCAAATAAAATAAATATTATTATTATTATTAATTATTATTATTATTTATTATTTATGATTAAAATAACTGTGACAGAGTGACCGACTGGCTGACGGTCCAAAAATAGAAGTGACAAACTGTAATTTATCAATGATGGAAGCGCATTTTGTAACGTGCGAGTACAGCCATGGACGGCGCTGCATGTAACTTTCTTTATTAAAATGCCCAAAAAAAAAAAAAAAAAAAAAAAAAAAGACGTTTCTTGGCACTACCATGCATTACGTACATTCATTGAAGGTGCGCCTTATAGTCGTGAAAATACGGTACAAAAGTCTTGAACTGTGAGGGCAAAGCGTGCATCTGTTCATGCAAACCACATCGGTGATGTTTACGTTGGTGGAAATTTGCATGCATGCACATAATTGACATGGATCCGTCTTGCTGCCTTCCAATCGACCCCTCATCTTTTCTCACCCCCCATCCTTTTCTGTCTATCTGCATTTTTCTATCAAAGTGCCCCCGAGGTTGCCCGAGGTGTGCTGCGCCAGTAAAAAAAAAAAAAAAAAAATTCAATGCCACTGAAACTAATTAGCCATGCAGTGTTCCAGTGGCAGGTGGATGGTAGCATTCGACTAAAGGTCAGAATCTGCACATCCAGACTGTCAGCTCCACCATGTTAAACATTAATGCTGACTAAAAATGGCACTGAGCTTTTCGGATATTAAAAACTTTCTATTACATTAGCTGGCTAAGCTGTTTTTTTCCTTATCAGTATCATGGGCTTGTCTGCCATTTGAAAAATGTGTGCATGTGTGCGCGTGAAGCCAAATTGTTGCATCACACACTTGCACCGAAAAGAAGACCCTGCCACTATCTGGATAGCACCGCTGAAGTGATGCATTTTTGACAGCACACCATGTTGCTCCCAAAAAAAAAAAGCTTTGAAAGATGCCAAGAAAAGCATTTAAACTGTGGCTGCAATCCCCCCTCTGTTATGAACTGTAATTTTTCACTGCCACAATCTTGGCACATTTTCATTAACCTCCCAAAGTTCATACTTCCTTCTTGGAAGAAGAAAAAAAAAAAAAAAAGACCTTTCAATTCCTGAATTATGTATAAAAAGCACCGCACATAATTAAAGTATGTGTTGTTTACTTACCGCAAGTACAGTATAATAATTTCATATTTCCCCCCCCCCCCCCCCCCCCACACAGCCATCATGTTGACGAAAGACATGATGGAATAATTTCCCCCTGCCTGCCCCCAGAATCAGAATCAAAATGGTATAATGTGGTCTGACAAGCAAACACAAATCCAGTGTGCCACTTTTTTTTTTTTTTTTTTTTTTAAACAATTCATACTGAGTGGTGTTATATTTGCAGTATTGTTGTCAGGCAATTAATTTTTTTTAATTGCATGACTTCAGTGGTTAACTTGTGATTATTCACAAATTTGAAATCTGTTCTAAATGTACAATAAAATATTTTGTTCAAACACTCTTGTAAGCATAAACGTGGGGAAAAAAAGTTAAACTAATAGAAATATAGCTGCAACTTTTTATCGTTACAGTAATGTCATAATGATTCATAAAATTGAGTTAAAATCAAAAATATGTACTGTACTGTAAAAACAAGTGTGATATTGATTTGTGTTGGTCATTTCTATGCCACTAGATGGCATAAACTGCTTTTGTAAGACATTGGTGACAGCTGAGGGTATTTTTCTTTTATTAACTTATTCAAACCCAAAAACGTATAAATATGTTTTTAAATACTTTGTCCTGCACTCCCAAAAACATCTTTATACGTTTTTTGTTTTTTTTGTTTTTTTGTTTGATACAGCTTCTGACATGAAGAGGTCACTTAAAGCAATGGTAGTTATTACAAAAAAAAAAAAGGTCAGCAAAAAAAAAATGTATTTATACGTTATTGGGAGTAAATGAGTTAAACTCTAGATATAAATTTAAAGGAAAAGTCCTGTGTTGACAATAAAATACATAAACATCCCAGTTCCAAAGTTCAAAGTTTGCCTTGAGGTTCTTCGCATCGGGTTTGAAGTCGACTACAACTGAAGCGTTCTCATCATGTTTCGAGTGACTCGCCAACAGCGGTTGAACGAGTAATTAAATGGATCGGGTGCATGCTTATTCTTTGTTTGATTCAACTTGGATGTGTTTTCGATTCTTCACGACCATCGTCGGCCTGATATATCGGTGCACCGACAAGCCAAAGCAATGGGAAAGTGGCTTTGTTGGGTGCACCGCCAAATAGCAAGAGGCCCTCTTAGTTGCCTGGCGATGATTTGAACGAGGTCGGTACAGAACAACCGCTTCTGTGAGAAAAATGTCTTGGCCTCAAGCAGCCAGGTTGAGGCACGAGGCCAAACCAAAAGCTCAACATTAGTCCGGTCCAAACCAATGATTTCGGATGCCAAAATGTACAACTCAGCCCGCAGAACCCAAAACTCTGCGGGGTAAAGCAGACTTTACAAGCCATTAAACCCTCCAATGATTAAAGAGACGCGTTTTTTTTGTTTTGTTTTTTTTCTTCTTGTTTGCAGTCCCGGTTGTGGAATCCAAACAAGGTTTTAATCAGATGGTTGGACAAAAGGTTGAAAGTTAAGAAAGGTTCTGTTCCGTCTCATCTGGATTAACACGGACACACTTGACATTTTCCTCACCCAAACAAGTTCATTAACTTCCCATTTGGCTCCTCCCTTCGCCCAATTTCCGAGCTGTACTTCCCAAAACACGATGACTTTCCCGGCTGATGGAAAGCAAGGGCTAATCGCCGTCGATCGCCCAGATGAGAACCTCTTTTCCCGCGCGTGTTGGCCCGAATGACGCTTGGACAACAAATGTCTGAGGTATGCTAAGTAGGAAAGTAAGGGGTGACCCTGGGACCACCTGTTTTCGGGAGCTGGGGCCGGCATACGCTGCGGCGTCAGATTATTCCTAAACGACTCTCCGAGGTCCGCCGTTGACACTTGCTGCCTGGAAATCAGAGATGCCCCATGCGGGTTGTGTTGAAAAACAAAGCGACACGAGACGACAGGAAAGCTTCAAATAACTAAGACCAGACCACACGCGTGGATAAGGACCCAGTCGCACTCAAAATGACCTTGAAAATATGTCATTTTTTAATTGAATATTCACATCATACATTTTTTTTTTCAATTTTCGTGTTTGCTAGGTGACGAACGATGAGGGAAAAGTGTCCCTCGCTGACTGCCCGAAGCCAGCTGGGATAGGCTCCAGCACCCCCCGAGACCCTTGTGAGGAGTAAGCGGTACAGAAAATGGACGGATGGATGGATGAGTCGCACTTTTTTTTTTTCCATAGTCTTGAAACTTATACTCGGGTCGCAGGTGCGACTTGTATGATTGGTTGAATTCTAAACGTCCGCTTCTAAGTATGTAAAAATGTTTTGATTTTGATTTTAAAATGGCTTCCCTTTTAGTAGAATCCTGCATCGTATTGTGTAAATGTAGAATCCTGCTGGAAATAATAAATCCTCGTCGCGGTGGATGCAGCATGCTAAGCTAGCTCGCGAGCTAGCTATGGAGATGATCCCTTTTTTCGCACATTAATTACCGTGACAATTTCTTCTTCTTCTTTTCACTGTTGGCAAATTCTTTTTACAGCCCCCTTTTGAAACTGAGCGTGTGCGACAATATTTAACGATTATTGTAAAAAAAAAAAAAAAATTCTCATCCGGACTTCGAGTCACAACTGAAAACGATTTGGGCGGTTACCAGTCCACAGGGTGTGTCCTGCATGTCGCGCCAGCTTCTGACTTGGCATCCATAAAATTGTAGTACCTTTTATTTAGGAGTAGTTTTTTTATGAACAGGGATCTAACTGGTAAATTTAGTTGAACTGGGTTTTTTTGTGTAAACAACATACACCAGATAGCTGCAGGAATGCGCCGATTGCGACACGCTGAGCCGAAGCATCTGCTCTCCTTGGAACCCAAATCATTTTATGTGTAAAATGGGTTTTTTTTTTGTTTGTTTTTTCCCTTCACAACCTCCCTTTCTCATTTCACTCCCCCACACATAGCACTCTCTCTTTGTCACTTCCATCCTCACTTACTCTCCTTCTCACCTTCGCTCTCACCTTCCATCATCTATTTCCTCTTCTTACGATATTTATCTCTCTATTTATCTGCGCCGACGTTTTATAGGACACACCAAACTGAAATTCTGAGCCTTCTTCCCCCCCCCCCCCACACAGTCGATTGCAGACTGTGGGGTGTGCGGAAGAATGGATTTGGCTTTGGGCTGATATTTGGAATCTATCCCCCCCCATATAACGTTATCCGTGGCTTACACGTACTTTGATTGGTTGAAGTTTTGGCACAGAACTAAAATGCGCTCCTAAGCCGGTCTTAATTAATCTACACGTATCATCTGTAACTCCCGCTACACTTACCTCAGTCGGTCTTCATTAAAACCTAGTTAACCCAAAATGCAGTATCAAACACCGTAATGTGGTCCCACAGTACCCCCGTTCTTGCATCACACCATTGACTCTGTTCAATTCAGAATAAACTACAAGATTACTTACATAGCCTGACATGACCATGGCCGAGCTCCTTGTTCCTTAACTCATTTGCTCCCAATGACGTATAAATACGTTTTTTTGTTTTTTTTCAAAATCCAGTAAAACACGAAGGGGGTTGCTTCAGTGAAAATGGCTGGGAGTGAATGAGTTAATCGGTACCACAGAAGTAGCTTTCACCAAAAAAAAAAAAAAACTTGGTGATCCCTGATCTGATGTAGCCATTGTTAAAAGGAAAGTCAACCATAAACATTTCTTGGCAATATGTTATGAGACCTCACAAGTCTAAACATGACACTGTGCATTACGACAACCAATCACAAGTCGCCTGTTTTCTGAAGCTGAGCTGTGATTGGCCATTACCTGTTATCTGAGCAACCGCGATGTCATCTCCAGTCGACCGCAAGTGGCAACATGGCCGCCTTCTGATATTGATAAAAACTGCTGGATTTTGCTGCTTAAATCATATTCCACGAAGACAACATTAACCAGTTTACTGTATTTAGACGAGTAGGGCTGCATAGAACATATTATCAAGATTATTTATTTATTTTTTATTTTTTTTAATGACTTTGCCTTTAAGCATAACATATCAGAATCAAGTTTTTTTTTGTTTTTTTTTGTTTTTTAGTTTTGTCCATTAAAAGTGTTGCACACTCATTTGTTGTCGAGATATGCAAATAATCATCATCATCTCCAAAAATACATATCCAATTACACAGTGCAACACAGCATAATGCACATTACCCAGTGAGCAATGATCATGCACAGAACCGGTAGTGGATTATAACTCTGGCTGTGCACAGTTAATTTGGTTATTGTTCACGAGTCAATAAAAATGTGCACATATTAGGGTTTGCACAGACTAGTGGAATTGTCAACATTATTACTCCACAATGATAGTTGACTAGTCGTTAATCACACGTTGTTTTTTTTTGCCCTGCTTTGAGGGGGAGTCAGAGGCGCTGCCATTAACGATGTGCGTGCTGAGTGAAATGAGTCCTTCACCTTAATTGATTTCAATTGGCGTCTGTTTCTAAATGCAGCAAGTGAGGGAGTGGGACAAAAAAAAAGCAAAAAAAAAAAAAAAGCTCGGCTCCACATTTTGGGCCACGTTCTCAAACTAAAAGGAGAGCGGGGAATTATTAAACCCCACACGAAGATGACCTTTGTAAACGCTGCAAATTCCCAGCTCACTGAACGCGCTGCTACAATTGGCCTACAATTGGGAAGGGGATTTTTTTATTTTTTATTTTTTTCCTAAAATAATGTCACACAATAACCGTCTCCACCCAGACCATGTCCACGCTCTTGTGTTCTATGTTCTACATAAATCCAATTTCCAACTTGTGCATATTGTATCTATTTAATCATGCACCGTTTGTCATGCAATATTTAGTTGGAGGGATTAATAAATAATTATAGTCTATTCTAGAATTTTTAGTCTAGGCCAAACGCGTCATAATACAATCTTAACCATATGAACTGCTGCCGTTTTTTATTTTTATTTTATTTTATTTTACTTTATTTACCTTGTTGAAACAAACTACATTAAAAAAATGGAATCCTAAACTGGAGACCACATTTTTTTGAGTGACCTTTTCTTTTCATAAATTGCCTTTTCTATCTTGTTGACTCCCAAATGAAATCCACTCTTGAACTTTGCATGGTTCCAATAAACTTACCTCCCCATTTTTAGAGCATTTCTTGACGAAATGAATGCTATTAGTGGAAATTATATTTCCATTGATTTGTATGCTTACTATATTATTTGTAGTTTTAAGTAGAAGATTTGAGACCATTCATTTTCTTGAATACTACCAGTAGTCGTGTTGTATTTTTTTTTCTTTCAGGTGACATAGCAATGGCATGGTGGCTAATTTTGTTCAGAAACAAAACAAAATTATAATAAAGTATTAAGATCTCATGCTGGGTTGTTTTGAGGTTGAATAACGGCTCCAAGGCCATGTGAAGTACTCGTGACGTCAACTCTGTGATGGTGCAGCGAACAGCTGCTCTGCCTTCTGCCAGGTGTCCAACATCTCCACTTATTTGTCTTTGTGCCATTGTGTCCAGCTGCCTCATTTTTTTGTACTTGAAACTTTACTTTCATCACTCCTCTTGCACTTCCATTCTTGAAACCCTTTAAAGTCATTTTAAAAGTGTTTTTTTTTTTTTTTAATATTACGCTTCCATTTATTAAATATAGTGTAGTTGGCCACAAAAATGGCCAACAATGATCTGTCACTTTATAGAAAAATTGAAATAAGAAATCTGGACTGACACTTTTGGCATAACACATTTCAAATAATATGCAGCAAATTTATCAACTATGATACATATACTAAAGTTGGTTGGTTAGTTGGTCGGTTCTTCACAGGCATAACAAAAATTTTGTTTTGTTCAAAACCTACGTTATATTTCATTTTCATGATGCTATAACAATTTGTGCAATTAATTACAATTCATGTCAGATCATATCACTTTCAAGTGACAAATTATGACGGATGGCGGTCTGAGTTTTTGAGTTTCGGTGACCCTTCCAAATAGATAATGTCTGATTACGCCAAGTATCCAAGTTTGAACTTTTTTGCATGCAGTGACACCCGGGTAATAAGTTGTGATTCGAGCCCGCGGAAAGAGAGAAAAAAAATCCACTCCTTTCACCCTGATGCTGTAAACTGAATAGCTTAACTCATTTGCTCCCAAAGACGTATTTATACGTTTTTTGTTTTTTTTTGTTTTGTTTTTGTTTTTATGCTAGAGCATACAGAAGGCTTGAATCAAAGGTAGTTATTACAAAAACGGCCAGCAGGTGGCACCAGAGTATAAGAGATCAACTGGGGCCATGTTGCAAAAAGCTCTTTTCCTTCACTGTTTTAAACAGATTTGTGAATAATGATCAAACTTAGCTATATTCCAATGCTAATTGCTGCAAAACGGTAACATAAAAATATACTTTTTCCAAATGAAAGAAGAGATGCTAAACCTTCTTTTGGTAAGTTCCATGTTTTTATAACAAATGGAACACAATATTTTGTGGGCCTTGCAAAATCGGTCAAAAGCCAGCAAAACCTTGACCATTTCCTCTCCATTCAGTAATGGCGTCTGGCATCCTAGCTGCTCGTCCACATAACACGAGAACGCCGAACTCTGGTTGTATTTTGAAATATCCAGTCAGCCGTCAAACAAACATTATGCTTCATAACCACCAAATTGCGGTATCTTGCGGTTGAGCCGCAATTGCATCACAAGGATCGGCACGGGATTTGCCCCTGGACAGAAGGCCGAGAAATGAAGGATACGGAACAGGAAGGAGCAATGCTCGATTTTTTTTTATTTTTTTTTACAGCGATAATAAGAAAGAGACAGAGAGGAGTAGAAGCAGGAGATAGGAGAAGATGGATGAGGAAGGGGGAGGGCCGAGGGCCAGCAGAGTCAGAGATAAGAGGCCGTGAGAGTGATTGAAATCGGATTAGCCCAGACAAGCCCCCCGCATCCCGGCCACAGCGTCGCGGCGTTAAACCTGCGCTTCACGGGGACCGACTCCTGTCACATCAAAAGCTTCCCTCAGGCCAGCCCGGCTGCCGTCGAGGCAGCGGAGTCCGCCAGCCGGGTTGTCCGCATCCGTGCGTATCACACGCTTACCTGTATGTCTCCATTATGTTGCAAAGATGGCCGCTGCCTTACTTCCACTCGCCTTTCATCTCATGGCCGTGCTCTTGTCAGAGGCCTATTTGGACCAAATTGATGGGCCATCTCTTAAAATTCAGCGAGGCAAGGAGGAATAAGTTGGCATTTGAAATACGGTGTAATACTTTCCCCAAATGTACGGCGGCCGTATCCCCATACCGAAACATATAGTTATGCGCAGAATTATTCATCCCCTTGGCCGAACTTGGATTTAAAATGACATTTGTTCGATGGATATATTCAGATTGGAAATGACGCAAAGAAGTGGCTATGTCGTGTTTATAAATATTCATGTCAAATAGTCTGCATTTCAAAAATGTTTGATCATTCAGGAAATTAAATATTATGCGCCACAAACCTCTATACAAAAAAAAAAAAGTTAGATAGGTCTGTCGGAGTTTTTGTAGCACCTGTATTTAGTGATCTGGAGTCAAGCTAAGTTGACTTCAGGGAAAGAGGCGGGTACACCCTGAACTGGTCGCCAGTCAATTACATTTAAACCAAAAACGTCGGACAGTTCCTTGTCCAATTAACTCATTCGCTCGCAGCCATTTTCACTGTTTTACTGGATTTTCACTGATTTTGCAAGGCCCACAGAAGATTGTGTTCTATTGCCATAAAAACATGGAACCTACCAAAAGAAAGATTAAAGTCTCTTCTTTTATCAGGAAAAAAAAATATTTTCCTATCTGTTTCCGTTTTGCAGCAATGAGCGTTAGAATATAGCTAAGTGTCATCGTTATTCACAAATCTCTTTAGAATTGTGAGTAATTGAACTTGTTTTCAACATATTCCTTGTTGATCTTTGCTCTGGTGCCACCTGCTGGCCGTTCTTTGCAGTTGAGAGGCTGCATCAAAGCCTTCTGCATGCTTTAACATAAAAAAAAACCCATAAACGTATAAACACGTCTTTGGCACACTTCAAACATTAAAAATAGAACGTATTTATGCGTTTTTGGGAGTAAATTAGTCAACTTTAATATGTCATGAGTTCAAAATTTGTGGGGAAAACAGAGCTTTCAGAGAAAGTCCCACGTGGAGAACAGGAGAACCTAAGATTCGAACCCAGGACATGTCAACTGTGAGGCATACTGGCTAACAACAACATTTCATAATTAAATGTCCTTGTCAAAATTGAAATCTCTTAAATAGCTTTTAATTTAGCTCACCAGGAACTATTTACAACAAATTTGAATACTCGTCAATCCTGGTGGCTGTTTTATGACTTTAGCTAATGCTAAATGCTATCTTGGTTGACAGTTCAACAGCACTAAACAAATACAATGCACTCATTATCTAAACTTTTTGTTGCTCAGTCCCGGTTTTGTGGTAATGTAGTTTTTGTATATCTGTTAGACTTTATGGTTTTAGCTGTTTTGTTTACTGTGATTTGTTTTAACCCTCGTCTGTAGCACTTCGGCATTTCTTTGAAAGATAAAGTGCGTTACAAATGATTTGAGTGTCAAATAAATTTATAAAATGTTTCCACCGACTACTACTCCCGTACTAGTCATTGCTGTTTGGTGCATTAATGAGTATTTCAACAGATGTTTGAGATCTCCTGCTGTGTACGCGGTGATTGAACGCACCTCGAGGCAACAAGGCTCAAAACTGGAACTTAATGCAATAACTAAGAGTCTGACTACGTTCTTGTCATCGTTAAAGGATACCCAATATTAATATTTACTATCAATATCCATATCTTGTTTAAGTGATTCATTGATATGCTGCACCGTAACACAAACAGCAAAGCGCGAGTGACCAAGCTAACGTGTACCGCCCTGCGTTTCCTGTTGTGTTGTGCTCGAGAATACAGACGCCTATTACCAATATGGCCTGTTTATCTACTGAAGAGTGACAATCCACTGATTGTGTGCGTACTTATGCGGTATCTGAATTTGTTGGAACTGGTAGTTTTCTCTCTCGGAGCTCATCAGTTCAGAGACACCACCCGCCCCACCGCAGCATGCAGTAAATAGAGTCCCCGCCACTCGTTGAGAAATGGCACAATTATCCCCCACCGGTGAAATATGGGCCGGGATGCACCACTGCTCCTTCCCTACAGAACGTGAGTGCTTGCGTGCGTGCGTGCGTGTGTGTGTTCATCATATTTTAGGGACATGGATTTGTTTCTACAGCCGTCGTTATCTAAACTGCTTTTAGGCTCCATCCACGTATAAACACAGACACGGTCTTTCCAAACATGGTTGAAACACCTGGGCTATTAATCGGCGGGGAGTGTATGCTAGCTAAGGTTCAACAAACAAATTGTAATGATCAAATTGTTGAACACAATCTTAAGATGTGCCTGACATATTGGATCGATTGAATATGGTCTCCACTCTCATACTGTCTTGGCCGCCCACCCACACGGGGGCGGCTCAGTCTAACCCATATGAAAATATGTGACCTGATGGTCTTAACTGGTTTCAACTGGATAAGTGCGCCAGAGTGCAGCTAGGTAGGACGACGGCAAGCCAGGACAGGTCACAGCGACACAACAGCCTGGCTCAAGTCACCGATCCAATCATTAAGAGGCCTAATCTAATACAATCATCACTTATCAATGTCACAATAATAGCATTCCATTTATGATTCTATAGGTGTCATCACACTTCCTCTTTGTCAACTCTTCTGCTTGAGAATAAGACGAGGGAAAAGCCAAACACAGTTGTGGGTTCAGTGGTGCCAATCTGTAGTGGGATTGCATTCTAGTAGTGACTCTTTATCTCGGAGCTTGGCACATCGAGCAAACTCTTCTCCATGATTGTCTGTCACAGATTCCCAGATACTGTCAAATCAGGAGCACTACCTGTAGAATGAGGTATTCTCCCCTGCAAGGTCATTGACGAAGGCAGGCACGACTTGTTCCTCATGCTTTGAGGGACTGCAAACACGACACACTATAATCGATCTATGGGATTTTAGGACAGCCCATTATCATTGCACTTTGGCATTACAAACGTGAAGAATAATTGATTGCTTTGGATTCATTTGGACATTCTGTCCAAATGAATGTTCCTCACGGATGGGAGACGACCACTCTTCCACTGAGCCATGCCGCCTAGAGTAAATATGTTTCCATGCGCACAGTTTTTGGAGTCATTCCCCTGCAACTCTTCAGTCTTGCAGTAAAAGTGTAAGCGCAAATCATTCGTGGTCCGGATCTACTTAATGCTGACGACACTGCTTAGGCCCTTTGCTCCACATTTGTATAAGATAGTGGAGGTTATGGCTTGTCCATTGGCGTATGACAGTTTTGTTTACCCGGCCACACATTAGCTAAAATAACAATACCTCGGCAACTTCAACAACCAGAAGCAAGAACTAAATGTGCATATTGGAAAAGCTTCAAAGGGTCTTGAAAAATAAAGAGGCGTGTCTGAAGCAATCACTCAATCAGGTTTTACCAATATACTCTATACACAAATGGGGGATAACCAACCTATCGGAGGCAAGAAGATGGGCTCAAAGGCAGAATTGTCAAATCTAGTTCCAGAGAGTCAAATGCCTGCCACCGATTTGGCTTTCGCCACAAGTGTTTCTACTCGAGCAAAAGCCAAACTGCGGGAGGGATTCGACTTTCTGCCTCTGCTCAAAGCCTGTTGATAACCTGGAAAGATTGCATCCCAAACATTGTTGTTCTGAAGAAAATCAGCTCTTCTGACTTACAGTTGCACTCACTGCTGCTAAATACAATTATTTGTCATTATTTGGCACCCTTTGGCAAGGTTCAAGGCTGTTCTCAAACACGATCTGTCTGCCTTCACAATCGATATGAACACAAGATAAAATATTGCATATTAAAAACCATTCTGGCATTCAGCCATTGCAGATGCAGGTCTCTGAGGACTGATATTATAACTCTCTGGAAGAGAGAGATGTGAAATGTCAAGTTGACACAAAAACATTTTTTCAGGTCCAGAATTAAAAACACGTTTTGATCATCTAATATTGCCACTTAACTTCGACATGACCTGTATGGTATTAGACCTTTTGCAAAAATGTTCAGTGACTCTCAGAAATGTCATTGAGCAGCGTGTGCATTTGAAGTCATCCATACTTGAGCTGATTAACCTCAAGTGGCTTCTCTCAGTGGCCTTTAACAGTAGTGCTACATTGAAATTCCCAGTACGAAATAAATGACTCTAAACAGAACGGCGGTCAGTCGAGAAGCATATTGTTGTCCAGCCACATTGGCGCAATCATCAACTTCTTCAATACTCTGAGGCAGTCGATCACGTTGATGGTGTTTATTGCAAAACCACGCAGCAAAACATAATAGCGATAGCAGAGGTGGCAATTCCAGGTCCAGAAAGTAAAAACCCTGCCACAGTTTGGTTTTTGCCCCTAGTGAAAGCTAGCTATCCAACTCCCTCGCAGGCAAAGGAGCACCATGGGTGCTAGCTAGCTCCCTAGCAGGCAAACGAGCACCATGGGTGCTAGCTAGCTCCCTAGCACGTAAACGAGCACCATGAGTGCTAGCTAGCTCCCTAGCAGGTAAACGAGCACCATGGGTACTAGCTAACTCCCGAGCAGGTAAACGAGCATCATGGGTGCTAGCTCGTTCCCTAGCAGGCAAACGAGCACAATGGGTGCTATCTAGCTCCCTAGCAGGTAATCGAGCACCATGGTTACTAGCTAACTCCCTAGCAAGTAAACGAGCACCATGGGTGCTAACTAGCTCCCTAGCAGGCAAACGAGCACCATGGGTGCTAGCTAGCTAGCTCGCTCCCTAGCAGGTAAACGAGCACCATGGGTGCTAGCTAGCTCCCGAGCAGGCAAACGAGCACCATGGGTGCTAGCTAGCTAGCTCGCTCCCTAGCAGGCAAACAAGCACCATGGGTGCTAGCTTGCTCCCTAGCAGGCAAACGAGCACTATGGGTACAAGCTAACTCCCGAGCAGGTAAACGAGCACCATGGGTGCTAGCTAGCTCCCTAGCAGGTAAACGAGCACCATGGATGCTAGCTAGCTAGCTAGCTAGCTCGCTCCCTAGCAGGTAAACGAGCACCATGGATGCTAGCTAGCTAGCTAGCTCGCTCCCTAGCAGGCAAACGAGCACCATGGGTGCTAGCTAGCTCCCTAGCAGGTAAACGAGCACTATGGGTGCTAGCGAGCTCCCTAGCAGGTAAACGAGCACCATGGGTGCTAGCTAGGGCGCTAGCTAACTAGCACCTGTGGCTAAAGCCAACCTGTGGCAGGGTTTTTACTTTCTGGACCTGGATTTTTGGCACCTCTGACTGGGATAGACAACTGAGCTCCACTATAACATAAAAACAAACAAAAAAAATAGGTGTAGTGTTCACATGTTGGTCATTTACACAATTACTTTTCTGTCTTTGCAGGTATGGAAAGATAGTGTCAACAAAGGCCATTCTGGATAAGAACACTAACCAGTGCAAAGGTAGGTCATTTTGTCTTGCACATATAATACTACTACCAGCTTCGGAACTTACATAATATGTATATTGCTGCGATGCAAAAGGTCGCTGTACCTCACTCCTTCCTTTGTTTTGACACTGACATGATTTGGCTGAGTGTCTTGATGTGATGTGAATGAGTGTTTGCACATTTAATGGCGTGTACATACAATCTTGATATTAGCGGCTCACTGCTAATTGTTTCGAGAGCAGACGCTGTACGCACAGACATGCTTGAACGTACTTGAGTACAAGACCAATTAATGAGCAAACAAGCCAACCAGTATTGGATCCAATTTAACGACTATTATTGTCGCGCTCATGTTCTCGGTGTGCTTCTTTTAATTCCCTCCTGTGCTATTTTTTTTCTGTTCTATTTATAGTATTTTTTTAAAACAAAAATAAATACAGTGTATGTGGGTTGTGATTGTGCTATGCAGTCTCTATGGGTTGCATTAACATTAGTGCTAGGTTAGAGTTACTTGTTTGAAGGCACTCAAATTGAGCAAAAATAAAAAAATTATCCATTTGTCACATTCACCTATTCCAGGTTCTTGTCAACCTCTGCAACCATGTATCAGTAAATACATTTTATTTTTTTTGTCCTTCTGTGTTTAACTGCTAGCAAGTCTGGTTGGTCTTAAGGGGTCGGGGGGGGGGGAGTGACGGAGCGAATAGAATGATTGGGGTGAATGTGCTCCTTTGCTACTTGCCCCCGAGGTATCAAGCAGTTGTGTTTAAGAGCGACTGACGTTCGATCATTCTATAATTGCTTTACGTGCGTCTCAAAAGGGTCGCCTTCCAAAGTGAACTCGGCTTCTTAACCCACACTTAAGTTTATCTTACCATGTATGCTTGGGGTCATAATGTAGTTAAAAAGATATATTGGACCTTTTATAATACAAGAAAAAAGAAAAATGTGAAATGCTGGTGTAGTCGGCATCAAAGTAAGAAACATCAATGCGAATCTGCAATGTGACATTTTGCAGATGTAAACTGTTAAACTGGAATCAATAATGAATTGGATTCATACATTGTCATGTAAAATGAAAATAAAAATATTCAATATTGATTTTAATTGTAGGAAAACAACTTTAAGTGCAATATACAGGGACTGATTTTTTATTATATATATATATATATATATATATATATATATATATATATATATATATAATATATTTTTATTTATTTTTTTTTTTTTAATGAACAAAAGTGTTACTGGGATAAAAATTATCCAATTTTGGAAAAAAATTGGACCGGCCCACTACTTGAGTCAATTTACACTTTTGTTTAAAAAAAAAAAAAAAAAAATTGGGTAAAATTGGGCAAATGTATTTATTTATTTATTTATTTTGGGCTGATCCAAAAAATGTGATCTGTGGCTAAAATTTTTGATCCCATCTGTGAATTTTTATTTTTTTTTAAATCCCTTGGAAAAAAGTAAGAGAAGAAGGTGAGGTCGACTTATTTGTAGGATGAGGTAATAGCTTGGGCTTGATCACAGGTTAT
The DNA here is from genome assembly GCF_051991245.1 of Festucalex cinctus. Taxonomy (NCBI): domain Eukaryota; kingdom Metazoa; phylum Chordata; class Actinopteri; order Syngnathiformes; family Syngnathidae; genus Festucalex; species Festucalex cinctus. Next base: position 1,545,385 of record NC_135429.1, read on the forward strand.
CCTTCTCCATTTCAAGCTGACCTAAGTTTTACTCCTCTCCACTTTTGCACCGTGCGCTTTCCCCATGAGTCACCCTCCCAGAATGCAATGCTGCCGAGATGACAGGAAGCAAAAAATATAAGCACACATATTTTATGAGTGGGGAAAGGATGGATTGCGTCTCTTGAGAGCGGCTGGTGGACAGAGGTGATATATGTAAAGGGAAGACGCTGAGAGGGCCGTGTAACCTTGGAAAGAAAAGATTGTTTCTTTTTGCATGTGAAAAAGGAGTCTGGGCGAAAAGCACAATCCCTCTCCCGAAATTGCGTTTAACTGATGAGAAGTAATTTGGAAGAAATGGAACGATTGTTTTTTGGATTATACACCTGGGTAATGCAGCACAGCATTCCCTAGATATAATGCAAATGTTGCCCACCGCAGGGCTGTGAAGTCATGGCCGCAGTATTTTATGAAAAAAAATGTATTCTATGTGCATTTTGACCTTTTTGCCCACATATAAACAGTTTTTGGACGACTGAAGCAAAACTTTTGTTTCACTCTGACCAGGGTAAAGACTTTTTAAAAGTCAGTTTTCAGTGTTTGCTGGAGGAAATATATGATATATATATATATACAAAAATATTTTCGCTTCTCCTTTCTGCTGTTATCTCAAACATATAATATTGTATCGAACAGTAGAACATACCAGTTCATAAGTTATGACATCTTTTCCACATAATTGGTTTCTGTACATGATCTATACTTTATTGATATATTTCAAACTCACTGGTGGTGTGAATGCAAGTTTAACAATTATCTGTCTCAATATATGCCCTTTAACTCTTTCACTCGCCGCCATTTTGACAGAAGCAATCCCGTTTGCTCCCGGCTGTTTTACTGGATTTTGACTGATTTTGCAAGGCCCACAGAATATTGTGTTCTATGGCTATAAAAACATGGAACCTATCAAAAGAAAGATTAAAGTCTCTTCTTTCATCAGGAAAAAAAAAGTATGTTTCTATCTGTTTCCGTTTTGCAGCAATTAGCATTAGAAGAGAGCTAAGTTTCATTAGTTTTCACAAATCTATTTAAAATTGTAAGTAATTTAGCTTTTTTTTTCTAGATGGCACTGGTTGATCTCCTTTGCTCTGCTGCCACCTGCTGGCAGTTTGTGTAATAACTACCATTTCTGCAACCGTACTTTGCAGTTGAGAGGCTGCATCAAAGCCTTCTGTATGCTCTAGCATTAAAAAAAACACACCCAAAAAACGTATAAATACGTCTTTGGGACACTTGGAACATTAAAAAAAACGTATTTATACGTTATTGAGAGCAAATGAGTTAACTGGGTCTGCCTTTTGCCTGTGTCAGTTGAGAAAAGGTCCAGCCGATCGCAGCCCTAAAACACGATAAGCGGCGTATATATATCATGGATGTACGATTCAGGTAAAGACTAAATGTCAGCAGTACATGTTGATGAAAGCCACCATAAAGTATAGTGGACCGCACGGCAATCGAGCTCTCTCACCAAGGTAAAAATGCATTCCTGCTCCCCTACATAAAAAAAACTCCTCCACCCACCCATTGTAATGCAACAATGTTTAAATGAGCCATGAGAGAATACCACACAAGTGGTTAGCTTGGCCCACATTCCTAAGCATGCCCCAAATCGGTCATTACTGCAATATTTGACGACCATCGTGGCTGGAGGTATGAACCATTAAACGGTTAAAATTCAAGCATATGTCAGCTGATGCAGCCTCTGCTTACAAAACGGTTGAAATGTGACTCTCGTGATGAGTTAACGTTACTTATACTGTAGACGGCTTTGCCAAAATGCCGCCTTTTTGGACCATTTAGGGTTTTTGTAATTCTTGTCGGAATGAGCTAAGAGATCAAGTGATGCAGTGGACCGAAGGACTTTGATGGGCCAATCCGTCGTCGGAAGTCGGGCAGTGGCCGTGTAGTGTCTGTGGGGCGTATTGACGTATTCAACACGTTGAATTTGATCACTAATGTGGCCTTTAGGCTCATTTTGCACAATATCACCCATCACGTTTGGATGGAATTCTAATCTAGCAGAGGATCAAGAAGATGAATTCATCACTACGGTTCGAGAACAGTCGTACGGCACTACCGTTAAAGGGTGCGTCGATAGTGATGACAGACAAACTATGGTAAGATTTGTAGCAACTGATATGCCAGGTAGGATTCACTATTACGCAATACTTTGTAAAGAGCCTGTGGATGTAGCAGGAGCTATGCATTAGTTTTTACATCCTACATCCGTAAACAGCTTTTCGACTACCGTCACCGGTGGGGTCTGTCTCTTGTGGCGTACGCTACATTCCCACCATTTTTCCGGTGTGACGCGACCACGGTCAGGCCGACGCCACCGGTGCTCGGCGTAGGTGTCGGTCACATTTGGCTGACGTTGGATCGGTGTACAGAGAGGCCTTAAGATGTGTGCAGTCAGTCAGAGCTTGTCAGACCACCAAAACATGCTGTAATAACTCTTGTTTTGTGGACCAGTACAAGCACACCAAGGGAACATCATTGTTTTTTGTTCATATAGCTGTCTGTCAGAGTCACAGACGCTCACACACAAAATCCTTCCTTAACATCACGTTAGACGTTTGAGGTCCATACCTTCGAGAAGGATTTGGGTCAAATCACAGAAAATTCACTTTCAAAGAGCAGTTCATTTCGGAGTTGTCTGATTCACTTGTTAGGGCTGTTGCAAGTCTGGTCGAGAGTTGTTAGTGTCTGTCGAGGGTAGCGGGGGAATGTGGAGCAATTGGCCCTCCTGACTGGTGGTAAGACCATTGGATGAATTTATGGTGTGTCAGAAATTTCATGGCCCTTGACAGTCAGCTTGAACGGCTGAAGCGGTTACAACTACATTTCCGAAATGCTCAGTTGTTTCCCCCCCCACAGAGAAAAGGGGACCAACAGCTTGCTAAAATCACGTCATGAATCATGTTGCCGCATGTCCGTCGTGTCCTTTGCGAACGACGCATCCGAACGAACGACACATTTGAATGAATGGAATCACTTCATGAACTGATGCGTTCCTTTTGCAGTTCAGTCGCGAGTGCGTCAATGTGGAACTGCCGCATGCGGTTACTCACCCGTAAGTCATAGGAGAGTATCCAGTTCATGCAGGCGGGTCAGGGACTTTGCTGAATGGGACTCGAGATCCGTTCGTTCAAGGTGTACCGCGATTTTGGTTGCTGAATCAGTACTGCCTGAACTGCGATGTGGCTTTAGGAAGAGCATGATCATGGTATAACTGATGTTTTACAGATGGACAGGTGCAAAATGTGGACTACACTTGTATCTGTTTGGATAAGAGTCTTTGGATATACCTTAAAATACCATAAAAACAGATATAGTATGCCAGTGTGGTGCAACAGCATCCCATCTACACCATTTCCTCGCAAACAACTATCTTCAAATAGCATAACAGCATTCTCTCTGAAGGACAACACGACTGATAATGAGGTTCAGAACAGGATCAAACAGCTGCTTTTTGTCGACTACAAACAACGACCTCAATTTCGCCACAAAGGCTGCTGTCTGTCAAGCCAACCGCACCGCCACACTCCTCTAGATCTGTGAAACCCGGCTAACTTGCAGTCACGACGGCGGGGCTCTAGCACGTCCTGGGAGAAACCCGTCCGGATTGTGTGCCTCATTTTGACATATTCGCAAAGGCAAACTGTAGGCGTATTAGGACAAATATCTCCAAGCACCAGCCCCAAACGTTGGGTCATGTACTTGTATTGAGGATGCCTTTGAATTGGTTACCTTACAGGAAAGCACGATACAGATACAAGCGGTCGAAATGAGTTTCCTCCGCAGGGTGTCCGGGCTCTCCCTTCGAGATAGGGTGAGAAGCTCGAGCATCTGGTTCGGATGCCTCCTGGACGCCTCCCTGGAGAGGTGTTCCGGGCATGTCCTACCGGCGGGAGGCCCCGGGGACAAACCGGGACATGCTGGAGAGACCATGTCTCTCGGCTGGCCTGGGAACGCCTTGGGATACCGCCGGTGGAGCTTGTTGAAGTGGCTGGGGAGAGGGAAGTCTGGGTTTCCTTCCTAAAGCTGCTGCCCCTGCGACCCGACCTTGGATAAGCAGTAGAAGATGGATGGATGGGTGGTTAGGTAGAAAGCACTATACAACCACCGTTAGAAGTGGATGTAGTTACGCGCTAAAGGCACAATTTATGTTAATTCTTTGTTCTTTTGGGTGTCACTAGCTGCCCTCACTGAGACCCGAGTCTGGGCGGTGACAAGTGGGAACTGGACCTAGCATCAATGATCTAAAGTTAGCTATCCTGCTCACGTACACGAACACCCATTTTTACCTGTCAGTTCCAGTATGTTTACTGACAGCGCACCAGAGTTTCAAGCTAGCTATAAAGCCCAGTTTGAAGTACCACATCACAAAAAAAAACCTGCACATCAAGACCGTGTAATACACTTCTCCCACACACTCAAACACAAAGAGTTCACACACATGCACACGCGCGCACACACATTGAGAGAGACTAATCATACCCCCGCACTGCCTGAGGTGTACTGTGCTCTGGCAGGAGTAGTGGCCATGCAACAGATCTATCAATCCTCCTGCTAACATCACAGCTTGTCTACCTCTTCTGGCCTCTCTCCTCCTCCATTACCCCGTGTTTCCATGAACCTGTCCTCCTTTCTTTTGACAGCCCTGAAACGCGACCTCTCTTCCTACCTTTGCCATTACACAGATTCATTTGTACACTTTCAAGGGTACATTTTAGAAGTGATTTAGCATGTGTGTGGGGTAGGGGGTGGGGGGTGGGGGGAAGAAGGTCGGGTGAGGTGGATGCTCACCCTGGGAGTAAAATTAAGAAACAACACCATACTAGCTGCAGTAAGAATATTGCTGTTGCTGTTACGGCTTTCGGCTGCTGTACGCTAGAATGCTCAAACAAACAAACAAAGGTGGAACTGAAAGTAGTCTCTATGACGGATCTATGCTAATTAATAACTAGACTAAGTGCAATTTCTGGAGAAATTGCGTGGGAATGCTGAAAGCTGAATACTAAGATTTGAATGCATTTGTAATCCTGATGAAGTAAATTGAGAGATAAATGATGAGATTATAACCTCCTTGTTACTGGACAATGCACTTTACCAACTGTGCCACCAAGCAGTATCAGACACCTGGTAATATGTATGGAAGTATGGAAGTGGGCGTGGAAAATGTACGTAAGTTCAACGTCTGTCACATTGAAAATGAATGGGTAAAAGTTGATGTTAAATTGTGCAAATACTGTAAGTAACGTGGAATCGGATGATATATATATACCCCATGATGCATGAAATTTTAAAGGTAGTTGAAATTTTGAACAATCTAAATTAGAAGTATTATGTGGGAGTTGTTACACGGCAAAAAAGTGTGGAGAACAAAAATCACATGTGGGAATGCTTCAGCATTCCCACAATTACAGTACTTATTTGTAAATGCTGTAAATCAATTCTAGCCTCTACAATTTGTTTGAAGTAATCAAACGAAAACTGCACAAAAAAAAATGCATTATAGTAAAGCATTTAATAAATGTTTGCGTATGAATATTTGTTCATGTCAAACTACTGGAGTCATTTTTTTTTTCCATTTTAAATTATACAAGTAACTAACTCGATAGAAAAAGGAGGATGAGAGTGCAGTGGTTAAAAAAAATAATAAAATGTTGACTGTGTCCTCATAACATTAAATGTTGTAATAGGTGCTTTTCAAATTTGGCAGGTGAAAAATGTTGATTAAAAAGCATTTTAAATTCTGTGATTAATAACAATTCTAAGATGTGATTAATCTGATTAAAAAATAATTGACAGCTTTATTAAAAATATATTTTCTTGGCTATATAGGCTTTTTTTACACCGTTATTGTGAGCTATATTATAAGTTGTGCAAACTCGATGGGGAAAAAACAATCTTTTTGAGAGGGGTGGTTAAAAAAAATAAAAATAAACTGAGTTTCAATGGTAATGATTAACTGTGAAAACGTCCCCATTTATAAGACGGCGCACATTTTCTACTCTATTCTGCAGCCAGCTCAGCATCGCAATTAATAACCAGTTTTTAATTGGCTTATCTGACTAAATAGACGAAAAAAGGTGGGAAATGTTTTGAGACGATTTTCTTGCTAATGCTTTTTGATGTCACAAAAACTTAGAAATTGAACAGGGGTGTGTAGATTTTTACTATTGATGCTAGGGCTGCACAATATATTGAAAAAAAATCCCCTCCTCACCCTCTCTTTTTATCTGGTTTCCACGCCCCTAGTTACACGGGTGTTCCAACCCTCGCGATAATAATATCGACATCGCTAAATTCAGCAACAATATCGCATATCACGTTTTTCCAATATCTTGCAGCACTAATTGATGCTAAAAACTATCCATGCCCATAAACACAGTTTCACACTCCCCGCATACGGTTTGGTTTAATGGAAACCGATAACAGGAAGTAATTGTGTTAAATGGCTTTTGTGCTGTTGTGCGCAACGGGTCAGAGGAAGACATTTTGAACAAATCTGTGCTTCCGTCTTTGTGGTAAAAAGGTAAGATTGGATGAACTTGAGGTCCCTTTGAAGAGGTCAGTAATGCAAGAGTTGGAAAAACTGCCATATTTTGTAGACTCTTAGTATAATGTGCCTCTCGGCAGTTTTTCGCCATATCTGCTGTAGCATCTCCACATTCTGGAAGAAATAAAACCGACATTTGAAGATAGGGAGTCAAAAAAGGAGCCCATTGTAAGAAGCCTCATTTGCCATCCATCGCCATAAGGACCTCTTGAAAAGGCGGCCGCCTTTGAAATAAAGCGGGGCCGACCCAAATGGATACGTTTTGATTTTCCTCGCCAGGGCCTGGAGACCGAGGAAAATGACCTCAACCCGTTCAAGGACCTCCGCTTCCCTCTCCGCCACCGGGAGAGATAAAGCTCCGAGAAAATTCAACGGGTCTGACTGATACTGCGCGACATTGCTCCGCTGCACTGAATTGTGGGAAACGGATGAGAGGTGGAGTCTCTTGATGCTCTTTTGACAAGTAGTCTGTTGTTTTTTTTTTTTTGTTTTTTTTTGCTTGATGCACACGGTACACGTGTTGTTACAAAACTATCTATTAGCGATCATTTTTGTTGTTGATGAACTCAACATTTTTATGATGCAATTTAAAGACCTGTCAGATGCTTGACCACTATAGACTCATCTAATGGAGAAATATAGGCAAAAAAAAAAAAAAAGAGGGGGGGGGGGGGGGGTGCAGATTTATTGCTGCATCAGTGGCCGAGTGGAGACTCTGAACATCACTATTGATAAACGAGGTAAGGCCTCCTTGGAGGAGCCTGTTTGATGTGTGCTTTTTTGGGAGGAAGGAAAGGTTTGGGGGATGGCAAAGAAAGCTTTCTGCATGCGTTATTGGTTTCTCATTAGGGGGCTGAGATGTAAACATTTGTCTACGTTGTACACCGTGCAGGTGCAATTAGCGAAGCGCTTTGCTCGCCCCTCTGCCCTTTTGAAAGTGAATTATGTGCACGGAAGGATCTTGTGTGAAGTTAGGACCAAAACTGACCTTTTTTTTTACTGAATCTTCTCGTAATGGGCAATAATCGAAGAATAATAAATTATTAAATATGAATCAGAATGTCATGTTTAGAGTAGCGAGGTCACATATAACATATTATTGCCAAGAAATTGTTATGGTTGACTTCCCCTTTTTATAAAAGCATATCGTAATGACAAAATTAGAATGGTGTGCTCACGTTGACCATGTAGGGGCAGTATAGCACAGAAAGTGTTCACTGAGACATCTCAACTCCCTTCAGCTCATCAGTACAGCACTAAGATGTTTTTTTTTTTTGTTACAGAGGATAAAGAATACATGACATTGTTTTTCTATATGTATTGTGGCACATATGGATGGATGGTTGGGTGGATGGATCATTTCGACTTGGCAGTACGGCCCAATACTGCCAAAATTCAAACTAAATTAATGACTGAAAGTGAAAATAAAAACTGCTATAAAAAAAGTAATAAAAACGTACTATTATTTCAATTTATATATTTATATGTTTTTATATAATTTTTTAATTATATTTTTTTATATCCATTTTTGTCTTCACTATTAGTCATTTATTTATTTTTGTATTTAGTCATTTATTTATTTTGAATTTTGGCAGTTTTGCTCCTCCATCGTAACTGTCATAGAAAGTGGCCTTGTTTTAAGTCGTTACCGATGCCAGTTCCAATGACTGCAAGAAAAAAATAAAAATAAATACATAAAGTATACACAATGTATGTTTTTCACACAAGACAGAAAATAGCAGGATTGTCAGGAGAAGAGGGGAGGGGGGCAGTGAATTGCCCGTGCTCCTTGCTTACGTTGCGTATTAACGACTGTAATTAGCGATTGCTCAGGGATAATCGCATTGATCTGGACAGCAGATTCTGTATGCAAAACCTGAGTGGATAACACCCGCAGCCTTTTGTTAGCACCCTCTAATCACACAAACGCAAGAATCCCTTTTCTCGGCTCCGTGCTTCCTCAACCCCCCCCCCCGCCTCACTTGTTCCACTCCAGTAAGTTGGCCTCTCACCAAGTAGGCGTCCGATTGTCCGAGTTTGTCGTAAATAGAAGCAAATCGTGCCAGCAGGTCCGCGTTCCTTTCCGCGCTGACCTTCCGCTTCCTGTGCTATTTTGCATGCTATGTGGGATGTTTCTCAGGATGCGATTGTGCGTGTAGAAAGGTCATCGAGAGGCGACGTACATCCGTCGCGGAATCTCGGCTCAAAATAGAGCTATGCAATGTAAGCTATTTGTCTCAAACAGAACCAGTAGGATTTGGGGGAATTTGGTTTCAAACAAATAATAACAATAAATATTATAATATATTAGGGATGTAGCAATATCGTGATATTACAATATCGTCGTCGACATGTTCATGATATTTTAATGCAACACATCTGTTAAAAATAAAGTCAAGTTGATTTCCACTTGTGCATTTATAGCACCCTCTGGTGGCTAGTTTTTGAGTGCAATTTAATTTTCATTAGGGATGTTTTGGCCCTTCCGTGTTGAAAATCGACAGTAATTTGCAGATGAAGGGGAACGTAATATGCCTGTGAACCAAGTCGATATGTGGAGGAAATCAATATGTGAGTGCATTAACAACATAACAATAATATAACATAATAATAATAAAACATAATATAAAAATAATACTAATAATAACATAACATTGCTATTATGTACAAAAGGTCACAATATTGTGCTTTTTTTTTTTATAAACAATATTGTGACCTTTTTTAAATACCTCCCCACACAATATCGTGACAGCGGTGCAGCTATTCAGATGAATGGGACACTTTTTTTTTTTTCTTTTTTTTTTATTTATCCACATTTGAATGTTTGCTCTGTCTCGAGATTTTATCCATGTTACCAGGGCCCTTGAATTCCATTGATCCGTCTTTGTTCAAATATTTAGCCTGCACCCTCACCTTGCTGGGAAGCTTTCAGGCCTGCATGGAACCAGACGTTGATTACATTGCTTATTACAAAGCTTGTGTGTGCGTGTTTAATGTGGCGACGCCGAAAATGGCAGAATGAATTTTAATGTTATTTGGATACTCGATAGATGGCGGCTTCAGCTCACAATTTTTGAGTGTGTCTGAGGGAATTTTTGATCTCTCATCCAGAATAGTTTGTGAGAGGCCCGCATGTTTTGTTGACGATGAGGAGTACGTTTTCACACCTCTGATATGTTTGATTGTAATTTAGTGTCTGTGTATAGTTCAGATCTCTTGAGAGACCCCCCCGGCACATTTCACCCACTGATTTTACTGGACACCGAGCCATTAGCAAAGCAAAAAAATATATAAGATAAAAATAATTTTAAAAAAAAAAACAATTTCACTGCCAGCCCAGGAAAAAAAAATATATATCTTTGACGTCTAAAGCCGTCTATGGCAGTGAATGTATTAAAAAAAAAAAATGAAAAAAAAATGGCACATTTCATCAACTGACTTTCCAGGACACCGATCCATTGGCAAAGCAAAAAAAAAAAAAAAAAAAAAAAAAAAAAAATATATATATATATATATATATATATTATAATAATAATAGAAATGGCACATTTCATCAACTGACTTTACAGGACACAATCCATTGGCAAAGCAAAAAAATATATAAAATATAAATAAATAAAAACTACTTGACTGCCAGCCAAGAAAAAAAAAATCTTTGACGTCTAAAGCCGTCTATGGCAGTGAATGTGTTAAAAAAAAATAATAATAATGAAAAAAACATTTCATTTCATCAAGTGACTTTACTGGATAGTGAGCCATTGGCAAAGCAAAAATAAATTAAAGTAAATAAATAATAATAATAATAATAATAATAAATAACATAACTCAACTTTATAATTCAGGAAAAGGATATGAAAAGTTATCTTGCTATTTGAAAATACCAACCAGTCGTGTCACAGATATTTATCTGTTTACAACTTAACGCTAACTTGTATGTGTCAAAGGGAAAATTGCTGTCATTGATATAAAAGCACAAGTTTTTCCAACAGATATAAAACAAAAAAATGTGTCATCTAATGGAGCACAGTGAATTGTCCCTGGCCCGCTTGTCCCCCATCCATGGCACTTTGCCCTCTGCAGATGTCGAGTGCAGCTCTTTGGACAAGGACACTCCTCCACCTGCCAGAAAAGATGACAAGAAATACGTTACGGCCAATGAGCTTCCTGCCTCAGAGATTAATGCCTTCCTCATAAATCCACGTTGCACGGTTGATGAGTTAATTGCTCAAACCGCCATTTCATTGTCATATACAAAGTAACTGTCTGCGAGACTTATTTTTCTGCTAATTGTTATTGACTCTCAAGATGGATCAGTTGGTGACTCCGAACAAGTACACGAGATATGTTTTTTAGTAATAGATAGAATAATAATACAAAATACTAATACTATTCCTCCAACCGTCCTTTTCTCTCATCTGGCATTCCTGTTCTTGAATGTTACCAATAGTTTGCAACATGTTGTTAAATGGATACTTCACTTATTTAACCCATTATAGCAATAAAAAAAATGAATATTTTGTCTCTAATTAATTTGATACGTTCATTATTTTTCACCTACAATTAGTACCTTTTAAAAACACATTTTGCAACTTGCTGTCGACTGAAAATGACATCACAGGGGCTCAGGTAACCAATCACAGCTCAGCTGTTTTCTAGGTTTGGTCATGTGACATTCACAAGCTGAGGTAGTAGTTGGTAGTAGGTAGTAGTTGGTCGTAGATGGTAGTAGGTAGTAGTTGGTCGTAGATGTTGGTAGTAGTAGTTGGTTGTAGGTAGTAGTTGGTAGTAGTAGTTGGTTGTTGGTAATAGCAGGTGCTAGTAGGTAGTAGTTGGTAGTAGTAGTTCATAGTCGTTGGTGGTAGTAGTAGTTGGTTGTAGGTAGTAGTTGGGAGTAGGTAGTAGTTGGGAGTAGTAGTTGGTTGTTGGTAATAGGTGGTAGTAGGTAGTAGTTGGAAGTAGTTGGTAATAGGTAGTAGTTGGTCGTAGATGTTGGTAGTAGTAGGTTGTTGGTAATAGTAGGTGCTAGTAGGTAGTAGTAGGTAGTAGTTGGTGGTAGTAGTAGTTCATAGTAGTTGGTAGTAGTAGTTATTCCCAAATACTACCTACAAGCAACTACTACCGACGACTACAAACTACTTCTGACTACCAACTACTTCCGACTACCAACTACTTCCAACTACCAACTACTTCCGACTACCAACTACCTCCGACTACCAACTACTAGCTACCACCAACTACTACTACTACCACCAACTACTACCTACTAGCAACTACTACTACCTACTATAACTAAAACTACTACTACGAACTACTACTACTACTAAAGTGCTTTGTGACAGCTAGCACTGTTTAAAAGCACTGTATAATAAAGATGACTTCTACTCCATGAACCTGAAAGTAGCTTCCTAACAAAATCATGTTTAATATTCTACTTTTATTAATTTTATCCAATAGATGAATAAAGCAAAACAAAAAACAAAAAAAAAGTTCAAGTTGAACACTTCTTTAAGGAGTGCATGATTAATAGTTGGCTTGAACGGCACATCACTCTTTCAAGACGACGCCTTTATGCAGCTTCAAGTCACTTTGACAGTTCGACGCCATGAATCAAAGCACCCATTTGAGTATTGTCATGCATATTTGGCCGTGCATTTTATCCTATTTATCTTCCTTATTAATCAAATGTGTATTAAAAGATGCCAAATAAATGATTAACATCCATGATGAATCACTCGCGTGTCGTCGTATGACTCTTCGTGAAGGACGTCAACGATCGCTCTGCGTGTACGTCTTTTACATGATTCATTATTCATACTTAGGGCTGATATTATGCTATTGTACGCGCTGCAAAATGGGGTCGTTAGCGCTGATATGAGAATGTGAAAAATGGAACTATCGGTGGAAAAATATGGAATGTGGGAACGCCAAACAATCCAGACGATTAGCAGCTAAAGAATGTGGAATTTTAATTTAGAATTTGCATCGTTTTGATGGCGACCGCACGAATGACGCGTTGGATGATCGATTCAATCTTCTATCGCTGTAGACCCCTGCGGGAGGCGGAGTCAAAAAGTAGCGCGTGTCATCCGCACAACACGTCCACCAAGCAGTGTCCGCTAGTAACTGATTGACGATAGTCCCTTTTTTATCTCGACAGCCTCCATCTTGGAGTCGGACCAGGAAATATGATATGACAGCTCATGTTACTCCTTCAGGAAGAACGTGAGTGTTGTCATGTCATGCGCTTGTGTCGATACATTTTAGCAGCTTTTTTTTATTCCTTCCTTTTTTTTTTGCGTGCTCGTTTTAGCAGGAAAACAAGCACGCAAGTCAGTCAGCTTTTTAAGTGACAGGCGCAAAGTTGATGCTTGTGTTGGTACAAGAAGGCGAGTTCACAGCGGCGCGTTTCCCCTTGTGCGCTAGTAACTTTAGAAGACCTGCAGTGAACACAGCCACAGCACAGATTGTGCCTGGCTTTTTTTTTTTTCTCCCTTTTTATTATTCTTCAAGGGAATTCTGCACCTACAACATCAGGCTGTTTTTTTTTTTTTTTTTGTATGGGTGTAAAATGATGTTTCGCTTTCATTGGAACAGCATCCGCAGAATCGGACCCCTTATAACAGCACGTCTTAAGTTCACTCTTTTACTGCCAGACGTTATCGAAGAACAACTTTGATATGACAGAGGCTTTGATCATTGACGAAAAGAGATGCAATGCTTCCTTCTGCTGGCCATAGTTTCGAGTGTTTTAGATTCCACAACCCATTGACCAGGCAGTGCTGCACTTAGACATTGAAAAAAAATTGTTGACGTCATTTAACGTTTATGGCAATATACGTCATGGTTTTACTGATCGTTATTAAACGTTTTTGGCGGCCAAAGAGTTAATAATATCTGGACATTTTAGGGGATATTTACTAGAGATGGGCGAGTGCCGATACCAGCCTTTTTTCCAAGTACTCGAGTACTGGTGACGCAGACGAGTACAAGCGAGCGATGGCAGAGGGGGAAGACGTGAAGTGAGTCCTCCTAGCCTGTAAGTGGCGCTAGCTTGCAGCAGTTTTTCACCAAAACTTCACCGGTTTGGAAATACTTCAAAATTGTGAATCGTAAACTAAAAGAGCATTTTTGTGAGCGTTAAGACTATTGAAGAGTGACTGTGCTGTTTTTTTTTTGTTTTTTGTTTTTTAAACCGGAGCTCAAACGCGGGACTATTCCAGCGCTTCAAGTTGGCGACATATGTTTTCCAGTTAGTAGTAGTATGTGATTCAGACATAATTCATATAACGGATAACAAAAAATGAGTTTTACCAATTAGCATATACGTCGTGAAATATTTCAGTCTTGATTTTTTTTGACGGTATGAGGTGAATTTTTCTCGACATTTTACATTCGGACGATTTTTTTTCGACGTTCCGTTTGTGGCGACCGATATTGGTTCGACTCATTAAATGCCGCATTGGAGCGTCCGCTCGTACTCGCTTTGGATTTTTTTTCCGACTGGCCCACATCACGCGGCATATTAACGCAAGCCCATTTCACAGCCTCCATAATCCTCTCCACGGTAACAAATCTCTCAAAAAAGGTTGACAGCGTACCACAGCCGCTGCCATTTATTTTTTTTTCCCTCTCTCCCAACTCTATTTTTCTTACACGCGCACATAAACTCACATTTATATTTCTCGCAAATATAGCAGTTCTGTCCGTCCACACCAAGCCTCCTTCGTTCTCACTCTGTATTTCTTCCCTTTTCCTCTCTCTCACTCATATTTTCCTTGACATTAACAGCCGCAGCCCATCTGGAAATTCATCACACAGAGGAAAGCGGAGGGAATGAAAGGCACACGGCTGTTGTGATTTATGAGTTCTTGCGATCCCGACGTTCTCCGGGATGTATCGGAGAGACGGGGGGCGTGGGGGGGGGTCACGTCCGTGTTAATTAAAATTTGGTGGCGGATTAAAAGCAGTCAATGGTGCCCTCTGATCCGCGGTTTCAGGAAGAAAAAAAAAAAAGTGTAATTACAAAAGGATAATGGGTGTGAGGTGGTGGGGGGGGGGGCACGCGTCTCGCCTTTCTCGCCATGCACTGGCATGTGCGGGGTTCTTTTAGTCGGGAACATCTTGTTTACAGTCTGACAAGGTGTGGGCAGTTGATTCCCACTCCCATTTTATGAAATATCAATGCTTGTATAAAAACTACTCAGAAACACGTTTTCTTTGCCGGGATCGACTTTGTATTTATTTTATTTTATTTTGTATTTGTTTATTTATATGGACTTTATTTATTGATTGATTGAATTTTTATTTTTTATTTTATTTGTATTATTATTATTATTATCATTATTATTATTATTATTATTATTATTATTAATTCAATCTCTGGTGTAATAACCTTATTTATTAATTGATTGAATTATTTTTTTATTTTATTATCTGTGCTTATTGCTGCTGGACATGTAAATTTCCCAGAGGGAGCCACTAAAAAATAAAGTCAAGTCTAAGTCTTTAGAGCTGTCAAAATGAATCGACGATTAATCAGCAAGTAATCAATTATCAAATTAATTGGCAACTATTTTAAAAATTGAGAAATCATTTGGAGACATTTTTTTTTAACTAAATCATCCCCAAAACTAAGATTCAAAAAACAATTTCGTTAACGAAAATGTTTTTTAAAAAATGAAATGTTTACAAAACTAACTATAATTACAGCAAAAATATCCTTCATTTTAGTGTTTGGTACTTAATTTAATGCATGAGCCTTTGGGGATGATTTTAAATGTGATTTTTAAGTAGATTTATTTAGATATCAACCGGAATAAGGACGTTAGAAAGTTTGTCACACAGAAGTGACGTCATCTAGCAGCAGCCAATAGAAAAGTGCCTTCAGATGACATCACTGTCATGGTTTTTTTTTTAATTTTTTTTATTTTTATATTGCACACAATGAATACACATTTAACTCATTCACTCCCAATCCAGTAAAAATGGATCTTTGACGTCAATATCCGTCAATGGCAGCGAATGAGTTAACAAAACAAAAACAAAAAAACTAAAACTAATACTGAAACTAAGAAACTAAAACTAAGCATTTATTTTAAAACAACTAAAACTACTAAAAACTAACAGAACCGCCCTGAAAACAAATTAAAACAAACAAAACTCAAAAGGAAATAAAAAAAATTCCTAAACTATAATAACACTTCTTTTGTGTTTAATAAAAAATAAGACATTTGCAAATATCTGTTTTTATTTTGGAAAGCAATGACTGACATAACATAGTACAAAATAACCAAACCTTTTTTTTTTCATGTCACCTTATGGGCTCCGTACTTTTTTTTTTTTTTCCGCACCCCATTCAAAATGTTTTTTTTTGTTTTTTTTTTTATTTCTTTCTTAATTGACTTGTTATGCAGTTATGTATATATTTTCTATCTCCGGAATGCAATGTCGTGTAGCGACATAACAGACAGCGTTGGAAATACCCGTATTTTCCCGGTTGGTCGTAGGTTTCGAAAGATACGGCCGTGCACAAAAAAAAATCAAACGACATGACCTTGCTGTTCCAATAGTTTTGGAGGGATTGTTTTTTTTGTTTTGTTTTTTTTTTTCAAATATTTGCACGAACTAAATAGTGGCCATCAATTTTCGTCCCTGCCCAACACTTCACACGACGACTTATAAATAAAGCAATTACGGAGACTCGCATTGATCTTCATTTACAAGCCAGTACAAACCGCCCCATTGATCTCGACGCTCTTATTGATTCAATTAGTATTTACATTGACGCTTTAAACGAACAAAAAGATCATATTTTGCATTCTGCAATATTTGTCATGTACTTCGCGGCCGCGCGTGCCTTTGCGGGGAGGTCGAGGTGAGCCGGGTTGGGCGCTTTTGTTATGAGAAAAGCGCTCATCCGTGCCTCTAATTAAGATGCATCGCATCCCCCTGAACGTCAGCGCCGCTAATTATCAAACAATGTAGTGCTCACCAGATATAAGAACTGGCAGCCTCTGCAGTCGTGTTACTAACCTATTACTGCTACAATTACCAAGCGTCTGTCACTCTCCTTGTTAGCCTTTTCTTTTCTTTTTTTTTTATTTGGCTAATGCCCGTCTTTATTTATTTTCTCCCTCCATTTGCATTTCTTCTTTTTTTTCCTCTCTCCAGGCTACGGCTTTGTTGATTTTGACAGCCCGGCCGCCGCGCAGAAAGCCGTGTCGTCTCTCAAAGCCACCGGGGTGCAGGCGCAGATGGCCAAGGTAGGCTCCGCCTTCTTTCACTTCTTTGCAGGGATGCAACCGATACCGATGAACCGATAATTTAGAAGTTGCCGATGTCGATAACCCATAAGTCAGCCGATAATTGTTTTGCAAAATTAACTTGAATACAAATATGACACCAAATATGACGTCAAATTTTTGGATAATTGTCGATCATTTTTGGCAAATTTCTTTATCTGGTTCATCTGTATGACATCAAATTGGTCGCTAACTGCCGATAATTATTGGCCTTTTTCTCTATGATCTGGTTTATCTGTTTGACGTCAAATTGTTTGATGATTGCTGATAATTTTCGGTGAATTTCTTTATTATCTGGTTCATTTGTATGAAATCAAATTGGTCGCTGACTGCCGATAATTTTTGGCAAATTTCATTATCTGGTTCACCTGTATGAAATCAAATTGGTCGCTAACTGCCGATAATTTTTGGCGAGTTTCTTTATTACCTGGTTTTTCTGTATGACGCCAAATTGTTTGCCAATTGCCGATGATTATTGGCGAATTTCTCTATGATCTGGTGTGTCTGACGTCAAATTGTTTGATAATTGCCGATAATTTTCTGCAAATTTCTTTATCTGTTTCATCTGTATGATGTCAAATTGGTCGATAATTGCCGATAATTTTCTGCGAATTTCTTTCTCTTTTATCTGTATGATGTCAAATTGGTTGATAATTGCCGATAATTTTCTGCGAATTTCTTTGTTTTATCTGTATGATGTCAAATTGGTTGATAATTGCCGATAATTTTCTGCAAATTTATCTGTTTCATCTGTATGATGTCAAATTGGTTGATAATTGGCGATAATTTTTGGCAAATTTCTTTATCTGGTTTAGCTGTATGATGTCAAATTGTTTGATAATTGCCGATAATTATCGGCGGATTTCTCTATTATCTGGTTTATCTGTTTGAAGTTAAATAGGTCGATAAATACTTCTTTAGCTTGAATTTGGCCACAATGGGGTTTGATTTTGAGTTAAGATGTACATTTGTTTCCGTCTCTAACACTCTGAACCGCGATGCTTGCATATTAATGTGTGTCTTGTTGAATGCGGGTTTGACAAGTGGCTAATTATATCGTCTGCAGTATTATTAGATTGAAGGAGCTTGGGGTTGCACAGGTGATACAAGCTATTTGGTGATGCTTTTACATGGAGGGGGGAAAACAGTGGCGGCGAGTTAATATTGTTTTCACTTGAGTTGCATTGTTTAGAATGAGTGGGCGTGTAATTTTCAAGCATGGCTGCTGTACTGTGCAGTGGAAGCGCTACAGTCCCTGAAGTTGTACGATTAGGGAAGCAATTAAAAAATGTTGTGGAAAATATGCTTTTGCATCGCCTTAACGTCACTGGAGTCTCGAAGGCCGCGGTGCCCTCAGATGACCTTCGTTCAGCAACCGTCAATATGGTTGAGCGGGTTTTGCATTTTCTGTGGCTTTTTGCATGTTTTTTTTTTTTTTTAGAAAATACAAAATAAAAATAGCTGGCTTCAACCAAAGAAGAAGAAAATGTCGTGAAATCAGCAGACTATCAACTGGCACTCGTCAGACCGCAACAGTAGTTTTGACTGAATGTTTCTTATATTTTACTGTTAACTCATTCACTCCCAGCCATTTTTACTGAAGCCACCCATTTACTGGATTTTGACTGATTTTGCACAGCTCGCAGAATATTTTCTTCTATTGCTATAAAAACATGGAACCGAGAGTCCTTAGTCTCTTCTTTCATCAGGGAAAAAAATATATATATTTCTATCTGTTTCCGTTTTGCAGCAATTAACATGAGAAAATAGCTAAGTTTCATCAGTTTTCACAAATCTACTTAAAATTGTAAGTAATTGAGCTTTTTTTTTTTTTCTACACGGCCCTGGTTGATCTCCTCAGCCCTTCTTTCCGATGTCAATGTTGCAAATGATGTGATGTGATCGATGTGAGCTGTCAATCCCCACAAGCGACCATAATATTTCAACATGTGTATCCTCAAAAAGTTCACGTCTTTTTGCCTATTCAAGACTGAAGGCAAAATCAGCGCTCAGCAGGGGCCGCCTCATCTTTTGAGGGGCTCAATCAAGCTATTTTTTGTGGCTGAGAGTCTCCACGTCGGTCGCACAAAAAAAAAAAAGCGATGAATACGGTGATGGCTGTGAGTGATTTCTCTTTTACTCGAGATGCCGCCCAGCGTTCATTTGATCCCATCCCGAAATCCTTTACGGAAGCCGAAGAAGCCGCTGATGAGATTGGCGGATCGGCGCCGCCGCCGCAGATGACAGACTTGATGATAACGATGAGGGTGGCAATTATTTTGATCAAACGGGATGAGATGTGACAGCAGGAGATGATATTCTCTGGTGGTGCTCAGGTGCGCCATTTCTCAAACGGACCATTTGGCTCTTGCCTGCCAGTGTCCTTCTTCCAATATTTATGAGAGGCCATCCTCTCGGAATACTGATAAGACGTCTTTGCTCTTTACCCGTCTCCTTTTTTTTGCGTTGCTCCCCTTTTTAATCGGTCAATATTGCCCCATCGCAACGCCAACTGACCGTTTTAAGAAGGTTTGCGCGTGTGGCCGTCATACAAACGACGCGGCGAGTGTTCCGTGCGCCGGCGCTCTGCTTTTATCGCGCTTGTGAGGGACGTTAAGGAGTCGCTCGCTTTTATGGACTCCCTTCTGCATCTCGTCTCGACCGGAATATCTCTGCCGTCGTTCGTCAGACCCTCAAATCCGGCTTCCTCTTCTGCCTTTTTTTGAAAATGTGTTTTTCTCTCCTACAAACAAAGGCTCATTTGTAGTCACGTCCGTCATTCATTCACTTGCCATATTTTAGTTGAGTACAATTTGTTTTTGTTTTTCCACTTTTGAGCTGGCCTGGCAGCCTTCTGTTCCGTGGTGGTCAACTGACATGTCCTTAGGGAGGACCAAAACCGGCAAAATTCAAAATGAATAAATGAGTAAATAAATGGATAAATAAATGGATAAATAAATGACTAAATCAATAAATAAATGACTAAATCAATAAATGGCTAAATCAATAAATGACTAAATAAATGGATAAATAAATGGATAAATAAATGACTAAATCAATAAAATAAATCAATAAATGACTAAATCAATAAATGACTAAATAAATGGATAAATAAATGGATAAATAAATGACTAAATCAATAAAATAAATCAATAAATGACTAAATCAATAAATGACTAAATCAATCAATAAATGACTAAATCAATAAATGACTAAATAAATGGATAAATAAATGGATAAATAAATGGATAAATAAATGACTAAATAAATAAATCAATAAATGACTAAATCAATAAATGACTAAATCAATCAATAAATGGCTAAATCAATAGATGGATAAATAGATGGATAAATAAATGGATAAATAAATGACTAAATCAATAAATAAATCAATAAATGACTAAATCAATAAATGACTAAATCAATCAATTACTAAATAAATCAATAAATGGATAAATAAATGGATAAATAAATGGATAAATAAATGGATAAATAAATGACTAAATAAATAAATCAATAAATGACTAAATCAATAAATGACTAAATCAATCAATAAATGGCTAAATCAATAGATGGATAA
Source organism: Festucalex cinctus (assembly GCF_051991245.1). Lineage (NCBI taxonomy): Eukaryota > Metazoa > Chordata > Actinopteri > Syngnathiformes > Syngnathidae > Festucalex > Festucalex cinctus. The sequence goes on from NC_135429.1 coordinate 1,565,870, forward strand.
ATAGATGGATAAATAAATGGATAAATAAATGACTAAATCAATAAATAAATCAATAAATGACTAAATCAATAAATGACTAAATCAATCAATTACTAAATAAATCAATAAATGACTAAATCAATCAATGACTAAATCAATCAATTACTAAATAAATCAATAAATGACTAAATCAATCAATGACTAAATCAATCAATAAATGACTAAATCAATAAATAAATCAATAAATGACTAAATCAATAAATGACTAAATCAATCAAATGACTAAATCAATCAATAAATGACTAAATGACTAAATAAATCAATAAATGACTAAATCAATCAATGACTAAATCAATCAATAACTAAATCAATCAATAAATGACTAAATCAATAAATGGGTAAATAAATGGATCAATAAATGATAATATACATAAATAAATAAATAAATGACTAAATAAATAAGTTATAAGTTGTTACGTTTTGTTACCAATTTAAAAAAAAAAAAAAACAATGCGGGAAAAAAAGTGACATCACCCTGTAGAAGAAGATTTTTCCTGGTGTTTGTTGCCTCCCCATTCGTTCCAAATTGCTGTGTAACACACTCGCCTTCCATTTTGTCGCCTATATCTCTCCGCCGCAAAGTAATAGATCAAGACCAAATAAGAGCCGCAAGGCTTTTGAGCTCATTAAGTGAAAGCATCACTCTAATCAATTTTTTGTTGTTTTTTTTCCTTCCTGCTGCCTTAATGTTGTTCAACTGCATTTACTATCAAGACGCCTTATTTTAAACACAGCTGTGAAGGGTATAGAGCGATACAAAAGGGGGAACGCCGCCAAGTGTGTCTTGATAGGCGGCGGAACAGCCGGATGTCGCTCTCGTTCTTCCTCCCCTCGGAATTTGAAATACCAACGCACCAGAGATGAAACGTCGCCCCGCTTTTTTTTTGTCTTGCCCTCCCCTGGGGATGGTGACAGCGAGAGGGAGGAGAAGAGCCATAATTAAGACACCGAAAGGACACTTCCCCCCCCCCTGTGCCCCCCTCTGCTGTCACTCACCTCACACAAGTCTCCCTTAAGATAAGAGCACTTATAGCGTTGATGTGCTCTCTTTTTCTGGAGCAGGAAAGATACAAAGCCAAATAAAATGATTGTCATCTCTGATAAAGTGCACATTCAGGTTGTATTCAGTATTATTCAAAATGTTATGTTTTATTATGTTAATATTAGGGGTGTCAGGCGATTTAAAAAAAAATACTCACAATTTACTCATTTGCTCCCAAAAACATAGAAATACGTTCTATTTTAAATGTTTCAATGTTGTTGTTGTTTTTTTGTTTTTTTTAATGCTAGAGCATACACAAGGCTTTGATGCAACCTCTGAACTTAAGAGAATGGTTGGAGCAATGGTAGTTATTACAAAAACGGCCAGCAGGTGGCAGCAGAGTATAAGAGATCCACCATGTTGGAACAAGCTGTTTTCACCACAGTTTTAAACAGATTTGTGAATAATGATGAAACTTAGCTATATTCTAATGCTAATTGCCGCAAAATGGCAACGGATAGAAATATACTTTTCTTTTCTTTTTTTTCCCTTAAACTTTCTTTTGGCGGGTTCTATCTTGTTATAGCAATCGAACACAATATTCTGTGGACCTTGTAAAATCAATCAAAATCCAGTAAAATAGCTGGGAGTAAATGAGTTAACCACAAATTTAGTATACGTTTTAAATGTACAATAATTGAGCGTTTAGGTCATCCTTGAAAATGTTCCATTTCATCAGATTTCGTCATGTTTCATTGTAATTTCATACACCGGCAGCCCATTGAAAAGAGATACAATGCTGCCATCTGCTGGCCATAGTTAGTGAGTGTTTTTGATTCCACAACCCATTGACCAGGCGGCGCTGCACTTAGACGTTGCACTGTCCATTGATTAAAAAAAATAATAATAAAACATAGTTGACGTCATTCCAAGTTTATGGCGGCATACATTGATTTTACTAATCGCTATTAAACGTTTTTGGTGGTCAAAGAGTTAAATTAACACCCTCATTTTGACACCCATACTTAATATGTATGTATGATGCAGCTCAATGCTCACTGTGTGCCAATCTATTTTTTCCTGAAAATGTTCCAATATTAATTTCTAGGGATTAAGATGAAAAGATTTAAGTGCGTAACTGGTCATTTCAAATCATTAATGTACCATTTAAATCAAGCTTTTGAGCACGAGTCATTACTTAATAGCATCCGGCGCAACCTTCATTCTCACCAAAGGTTGCAAAAAAAATAAAAAATAAGTGAATAAGCCATGTCTATTCTCCGTTTCAATTTGTCCAGATAGCTTTCAGGCCGGGGAAGTGTGGAAAAAAAAAAAAAAAAAGGAAATGATGTACAGAGTCAATGATAACGGGTAAATGCAGCGTGTAGCTTTTTTTTTTTTTTGGCAGATGCAAACCTGTCAAGCCGCCACTCACCTCGCTCTCCACAGGCTGCCATTTTCCCCCTTGAGCCAATCAGACTGAATTACGGGAAGGGCACCCTCGATTGTGGTGTCTGTGTCGGAGAGGTAATGGCGTCTGACGGCTGCTTGCTTGCAGACAACAGCCAGTCTTTATGGAAATCAACCCGATTCGGGATCAACTTGCCTTTCTGCTCTTAGCGCTTGGAGTTAGACCAGTGCTTGTCAAATAGTGCAAGGGGGGGACGAGAGACTCCATCAAGGGGGGCGCGGTTGACCTCGGAACATGCTTTTTTATTTTGTCATTTGATTTTTTACTGTCCGAGAATTAAGTGCAATTGCACCTCCACTACATTAGGGGGCAGTGGCGCTCTCATTATTGGCAGAGTGTGGTGTAGTGGTTTTGTTTGCATTGAGCATGCGCTCTTTGCACACAGCAAAAAAAAAATAAAAAATATCAGCATAAATGTATTTTTTATTTTGCATGTTAAAGTTTTTTTTTTTTAATATATTGTGCTTATAACAATTCTATAAAAAAATATATTATTTATAGTCGCGAATGTTTTGATATTTTTTTCACGTGTCTTTGTGAATGTGCAATTAAAAAAAATATATAATAATAATAATCTCATATTGTGGAATGTTTGTATTTTAGCGTAGTTAGTAAACATCATTGTTGACTTTCTATTTGGACGCTGGAAATGTTAAAATAATTAATCATGACAAAGCAGATGTGGGTTTTAATTACTCAAATTAAAAAAAAATAATAATTCTTTAGCTAAAACTCGCCTGTTTTGATAGCACTCAATAAGTTTAATAGCATGGCTGTGAATGCCAACGCAACCTTGGTCATTATTGTGGCTATATTTACTATATTGCAGTAATAAACACTGAAAAAAAAAAAACTCGTTGCAGTTTATTTCTTTATGGAAAAAAATTGTGCGGTGCAGACGTGATCCCATGTGGCAGCTTGTTTTGCTAATTTTCCGTTACAGACGCCTTTCAAAGTGACACGGGAATCAGTCCTTAAAGTACTCGTCAAAGATTTCATTTATTAATCGTTTAACCTTCTGAATGTCTGCGTCCTTTAACTGTTTACTTCTGTCCCTTTTGTATTTACCGCAATGACTCCATATCCTTTATTCCTTTCATTTTGTCAAAAATTGTGCCTTGTAATGTAGACATTCTTTATTTATGGATGGCTCTTCAGTTTGTCATCTTTAATTCAAATTGCTTCCTATTTCGTTTTTCATTCTCATCCGCATCGAATCGATAGCAGACATCTGTGTTTTCGGCATACCAGAACTAGAAGCACTTCCTGCTTCTGTGTCTAATAATCATGGGAAATGTAGTCGTACTGGCCAATTTATATCAAATAAACTAACATACACAGAGATAATGTGCCTTATAACCTAATGCATGAAAATGCTTGGGGGGGAAAAAAAAAAGACCCATTCATTTATATCGCACCTAATAATACGGTGCATAAAATTGGGATTTATTTATTTTTTCATTATTTCCCGTGAGGAAGAACATTATTCTAATTGTCATAATTTAAATGAAGAATAACAATCAAGAAGACATCAGCCTGCAATGGATTAAGTTCAACCTTCCGGGTTTCATTGGATCAGTGGATTACAATTAAAACCCAAATCAGTTGTAATTCTAACTCATTTTGAGTCAATAAAACGTGAAGAAAAACTAGAGTTGCGACATGTGTTTAACTCATTCACTGGCAGCCATTTTCACATTTCGCAATCCCGTTCGCTCCCGGCTGTTTTACTGGATTTTGACTGATTTTGCAAGGCCCACAGAATAAAAACATGGAACCTATCAAAAGAAAGATTAAAGTCTCTTCTTTCATCAGGAAAAAAAGTGTTTCTAACTGTTTCCATTTTGCAGCAATTAGCGTTAGAAGACAGCTAAGTTTCATCAGTTTTCACAAATCTATTTAAAATTGCAAGTAATTGAGCTTTTTTCCCCAGATGGCCCTGGTTGATCTCCTTTGCTCTGCTGCCACCTGCTGGCCGTTTGTGTAATAACTACCATTTCTGCAACCGTTCTTTGCAGTTGAGAGGCTGCATCAAAGCCTTCTGTATGCTCTAGCATAAACAAAAAAACCAAACAAACAAAAAACGTATAAATACGTCTTTGGGACACGTGCATTAAAAAAAACGTATTTACACGTTATTGGGAGCAAATGAGTTAAATACTTGTTGAAAACTGAATGAACCACTCATATAATTGTAAAATAATTTCATGATTTCAAGGATCCTCGTGGTAATTTTGAGAACCTCTGAAACTTAGCACATCACCAACATCGAGCACTTTATAAAATGTTACTGTATGTATTTTCTAATCCAGCGTGTCGTGATTCATTTTAGGCTTAAATTTATTTTGGCAGAGACGCAGGTTTTGTGAGTTTTTGGTCGTCGCTACCCTCATTAAAATGGCCAATATATAATAAGACTGCTGAAGCTACAGGAAACAACATAAAGGCTCGGCCTGCCCTTCATTTCACATTTACTGTGGGGAAATTATGCAAAAAGCATCATTAAAGTGCCTCGATAAAGCCAACCTCAAATGTTTATGGTAACACGGGCGCTTGCGCCGGCCCGTCGACGACGAGTCACATGCTTCACGGGGTTTTAAACTCTGTGTTCGCTCCCTTCCCGTCTTTGTTTATTCGCGTCCTTCCCACTTCTCGTCTGTCCCCTTTTTTTTTTTTTTGTCTCAAGGGGAATCTTTTGCCGTCGATATCGCATTTATATTCGCGGCCAAAGAATCTCCCCGCGGGTGGGCTTACAGTCAGTCAGCAGTTATCCTTTAAAGGTGACTTCTCTGATGTTTTAGCCGCATTAAGGGAGAGTAGACCCCCACAGTTTGATTCGCCGCCAGGTGACCTCCGGCTCAAAGGGATGGCGGAATGTGCCGTTTGCAGATGGTTGCTGACGACGTCAGGAGACGGCTTGCCACCCTCGGGGCACGGCCTAATTACGCGGAGAATCGGATCGTAAATACGGCTTGTTAATCGGACAAGATTTTTGGGAATCCGAGTGCTCCTTGGCGCTCGTTCCGTCCATACCGTACCTTTTGCTGTAATGCAGTGCTTCTCAATTATTTTCTGTCATGCCCCCCCGGCAACTATAAATAGTATCAACAGTCTATAAAATTGTTATAAGCACACCTCGAAATAACGTACAACAAAGAATAGCTTTATTAACTGTAACAGAAAATATTTAAAGTGCGTCTGACATTCAAAAAATAAAATTAAATCCTTAATTAAACTATCAACATTTTTTTTTTGACTGACCACGTCAAACCATATGACCCGGAAAAATAAAATGACATAAAATCAATAAATAATGTATTCAAACATGATCACCAACATTAATTCAGGAGCACAATATTAAAAAAAAAAAAAAAAAAAAAAATAAAAAACTTTAACCTACAAAACAAAAATACATAAAATAATTTGTGCTGATTTATTTATTTTTTTGCTGTGTGCAAAGCACGCATGCTCAGTGCAAACAAAACCCCTACAACCACTGAGCGAATGCTCCCTGCACACACACTGCCAATAATGACCGCCACTGCCCCCTAATGTAGTGGAGGTGAAGTGGAGTTTTTTTTTTTTTTTTTTTTTTTTTTTTTTAATAGAATGAAGATGAACAGCTGTGCTGCATTGCGGTTTTTATATCATATTCTAAATAAAAATAAACATCCATCAAGACAATGGAAAACAGGAGTCCGACACGTCCTTGCTATCCACACGCTCAAGCAGTCAAGTCGAGCAGAAATGCCTCGAAATACACGTTGGAGCAAAATATAGGCCATCCCTGCAGTTTAAAAAAACATGTTGATAAAACTGTCATCATTAATTTAGTAAGAAATGGTTGTAAGAAAAATTCATGCGCCTGAGAGCCGTTTAGTGGTAATTTTGGACTGAATTTGTACTAATGAAACGGTTTATGTTTCTTGCAATTTACTGTCAAAACTCACTCAAGTATGATTGTTTTTTTTTTTTTCTTCATGAGACTGTTTACATTATGTTTAGAGCAGTGGTTCTTAACCTGTGTTCGATTGAACGCCGTTGAGTTATTTTCAGGGGTTCACCGACGCGCCGCTTGGCCATCATTGGCTGCAGGTCATCTCAGATCTCTTGTGACTGTTGATGGTATATCGCGTTATTTATTTATTATTGTAATACCTTCATTCTTGTTGGAAAAAAAAAAAAGTGGTCAGACGAATATGTGCAATATGAATTCACACGTATAACGTTTTACTGGATTTTAACTGATTTTGCAAGGCCCATAGAATATTGTGTCCTATTGCTATAAGAACATGGAATGTACCAAAAGAAAGATTAGAGCCTCTTCTTTAATCAGGGAAAAAAAAAAAGAAGTATATTTTTATCCGTTTCCATTTTGCATCAGTTGGTATTAAAATATGGCTACGTTTCATCATTCTCAAATCTGTTTAAAGATAGTGGGGGGGGGGAATAGCTTTTTGATCTCTTATACTCTGCTGCCATCTGCTGGCCGTTTCTGTAATAACTGCCATTGCTTCAAGCATTCTCTTCAGTTCAGAGGTTGCATCAAAGTATGCTCTAGCATAAAATAACAAATAAAATAAAAAAAAACGTATAAATACGTCTTTGGGACACAGAACATTTAAAATAGAACGTATTTCTACGTTTTTGGGAGCAAATGAGTTAATTGTGAGAGGCTGCATCAAATAAATCTCTAGGAGCATGGTAATATTTAAAATAGAACGTGTTTATACGTTTTTGGGAGTACATGAGTTAAATGTGGCTGCACAATATTAAAACACTTTTTGGATGCATATCCAGAAAAAAGCTACCACATTAATTGCATTAATGCAAAAAAAAAAAAAAAAAGTATTATCATCCATCGGGCTGTGATTTTCCTGCAGCATAATTAACACACGGCCCTCCCCACTCGTACTGCAGAACTCTTAGTTTTGAAGGACAAAGCCAGCGAGAGTGAGACGGGACCATCTGACAGACTCTGGCTCCCAATCACCTCCGCCGGGTTTCCAGCGTCTATGCCATCTAATTAGACTTCAATCATTTGCCGGAGCGCCGCTTGCGGTAAATGATTTCACCAAGGAGAGAGAAAAGTGCGGAAACCCGGAGACGGGCTAGAAATCGGCGCGGACCGGAGCCCAAAGACTCGCCATTTTCCAGCGCGGCCGCGTCTGGCTTTGAAGCAAACGCGAATATGGCGTCTCTCGGCTCCATAATGGCCACAGTTGTGCAGTTATTAGAATCTCTTTGATGTGGCAACTGTGCCAACCTGCTCGCGCACCTTGCGAATTGATCCGGCTCAATTAGCCGGAGACCGCGTTCAAAAGTATCGGCGCCTTCACACGCTCGACTGCGACACGCATCCCGCCCAGGTGAAGTACTTTCGATTCGTTTACGTATCGAGGCCTGAGAAGACCAAACTGTGACGAGATTCGAACGTTGGAAAAATCACTCTAGTGTCTAGTGAATTCTTAACTCATTTGCTCCCAATAACGTGTAAATAAGTTTTTTTTTATGTAAGTGTCCCAAAGACGTATTTATACGTTTTTTTTTTTTTTTGTTTTTTTTATGCTAGAGCATACAGAAGGCTTTGATGCAGCCTCTCAACTGCAAAGAACGGTTGCAGAAATGGTAGTTATTACACAAACGGCCAGCAGGTGGCAGCAGAGCAAAGGAGACCAATCAGGGCCATCTTGAAAAAAAGCTCAATTACTTACAATTTTAAATCGATTTGTGAAAACTGATGAAACTTAGCTCTCTTCTAATGCTAATTGCTGCAAAACGGAAACAGATAGAAACTTGTTTTTTTTTCCTGATGAAAGAAGAGACTTTAATCTTTCTGTTGATTGGTTCCATGTTTTTATAGCAATAGAACACAATATTCTGTGGGCCTTTGCAAAATCAGTCCAAATCCAGTAAAACAGCCGGGAGCGAACGGGATTGCGAAATGTGAAAATGGCGGCGAATGAATGAGTTAAACACCAGCTAGCTAACATCCTGAAATCATTTGCCCATTTATTTTTTTTTGACGCTACTGTGAACCATTTTCCCACATTTACTCTCGTTATCTGCTTTGTGTCTTTATGTATCGAACGACATGAGCCGTCTCCTTCTTTTTGAATTGGCTGACCCATTTCAATTTGTCTTCATCAGTCATACCAATTAAGTTGTCGATTAGATTCCTCCGTGCCAGCTACCCCGACGTCCTCCATGCGATCCCGTTATCTATCCTTGACTTACCTGGTCGGATACGCAAGCGCTGTTGGAGTATGTTTCTTTCATTTGAGTTTATTTCTTCTTCTCAAGAGGTGCTGTATTTTTATCCAGTCTAGTCTCGTTTTTATCCATTTCATTACGCTTGCTTGCCTTTGCTTAGAAATACGATCGCATTTTATGACCGTGTGTTATAAAACGTAAGAAAATGTGCAGCGTCATTTGCTCACAGTTTCCAATGGGTGAGAAGATGGAATTTTATTAAGGTTACATTTGTGGCAATTGGATTGAATCTGTGCAAGTCTTCGTTAAGTAAGGAGCTCCTGTGAAAAGACCCATGTAACGATATCCAAACATCACGATACGATATTATCACGATATTGTGGGGGGGCGTTGGCGATATTTAAAAAAAGATCACAATATTGTGTTAAAAAAAAGGGCTCATACTAAAAAAAAAAAAAAAAAAAACCCACAATATTTTGTACGTAACAGCAATGCATATAAACCACCTTACAATCTCTAATAACAATATTGAGGCACTTACCCGCTAATGCAAGCACACATTGATCGCTTCACAAGCAAATTAGGTTCCCCTTCATCTGACAATTAGCATAGATTTTAAACATAGAAGGCCAAAACATGCCTAATGAAAATTAAATTGCACTAATAAAATAGCCACTAGAGGGTGCTCTATCTGCACAAATGAAAATCAACCTGACTTTTTTTTTTTTTTAAACAGATGTGTTCCTTTTAAATATTGTGAACATGACGACGACGATATCGTTTTAATATCACGATATTGCCCTTATCGTGACATCCCTTAGTGACACTACAATGTTGTGGATCAGCACTTTTCGGCACGGCGCAAACGAAGCTGCCAGCAGGTTGCAGGAAATCTGCAACCATTTCATGTTGCACGGTCACTATAAATTCATATTTCACAAGCAAATGCAGCGCGATTCAATTAACGATTCCGATTAAGCGTCTGCATGCAGATGGATGTGTTTCGTAGGCATAACTGCTCTATGGTTAACAGCTTCATAGTACACAATTCATCACTCAAATACATCAATAGAGCATGTGTTGAATCCTATTTTATGAACCCTGCAGTCACCGGAGCGCAGCCCGATTGAACTGCGATTGAACCCGCTACATAAAACGCTCCATGTGCATCATGAAAACACTAAATGAAGGAATAGCTTCAGGAAAAATGGCGACTGGACACTCGCGTACTACATGTGCTGAAGAAAAATGGACCTCTTAAATTTACGGAAGCGTGGAAGTGCCAAAGTGGACTATGCAGTATTTTAAATATCTTCACATGTATTTGAATTTGCTATGTTTGTAAATACCAGTAAGCGAGCTTTACCCTGTAAATACATTTCTTAATAATGAATAATAATTACTAATACTATTATTATAATAATTAAAAATTAATAATAATTAATTTCTTAATTTTTTAAATAAATTTTCTGACTTTTTGGCCAATTTTCTTGACATTTTATTGTATTTTTTTCGGGATTTCTTCTTTTATTTTTTGACGTTTTATGTTTACTTTTTGAAGGTTTTCTTTTTTTTTCCTTTTCTATTGTCTGACTTTTTTTTGCAATTCTAAAGACATTTTATGGTCATTTTCTGCCTTTTGTGTTTTGGGCATTTTATGGCTACTTTTTGAATGTTTTCTTTTCTCACTTTTTTTTTTTAATTCAGTTCATTAATTTTTGGCAAATTCATGGACATTTTCTGGTAATTTTTGGGAGATTTTTAGGTAATTTTTAAAACGTATTTCTTTTATTTTTTGTCTTTCTGACCATTAAAAAAATTGACATTTTTTAATATCTAATTAGTCATTGTTTTAATCTAAATAATTAAATCATTCAAGTAATATTTTATCTAAAAAAAAATACATATAAATATGGATATTTTTTTTTTTTTTTTTTTTTTTTTTTTGTAGCTCCACAGGGAGGCACAGGAGAGGGAGTAAAGAGCTATTTGTAGCTCCAGAACCGCAGGTTGCAGACCCCTTGTCTAAGGTGGACTAACGACTCATTTTATCTTGCAGATATGCAAAAAAGTATGCCCAAAAAAAGTAATCTATTGCCTATTATCATATGTGTGTGCTCCCATTAGCACCCCCCATTTCCTCTCTCATTGCCTTCTCTGACTTCCACGACCGACTCCCTCATCCTCCCTATACAGTATACCAGAGATGTCACGTTGAATTATTCTGACTCGTTCCATGTGCACTGGTTTCAATCCTATGTGAGTGGTGTGCGAGAGGAGGATGAAGTCCAGGCTTTGGCTCAAGCACCGCTGAGGGTTAATGAACCAGACCAGTTCAGCAAAAAACAGTCCCTCTTTATTATTAGCAGTGAAGAGCAAAGCAGATGTAACAACACATACAGAAGGTGCTGTGTAGCGAAAACGGATAATGTGGTCACGTTTTCTCTATAAATGCTAAGAACACCCGTTCAAAAAAAGCGTTACGTTGCAAAGAATTTTTTTTGTAACTCCGAGTGCTATTCAAAGATGTGTCTGCATGATATAATCAGAACCATCAACAATAAAATAAAAGGTAAAGCCAATTAGACAAAAAAAAAAAAAATGCTGTAATACTGTGAGCCACGCTTCACAATACTGATATGATATAGTCTGAATGGTCTATGCAGAGTTCTTTCTTTGACAGTTTCTCATGACTCCATACAGGGATTGTAGTGTAAAACACTGAAAAAATAAATAAGTTGTCAGTAAAAGTGGCAACGTAAGATGGCTGCCCTTTGGCGTCAGCCTATTGATGGTCCATTCATCCTGTAAATATGTCAGAAGATGCGGGTGGACGAGATTGACCTAAACGACCAATAAGATGACATTTTATTTGCATAAAATGCTAAACGTCGTCTGATCCCGATTTAGCTGATCCGATTGGTGTCAATTCGACTTCTAATTCCGCGACAGCGTCTAATGAAGTTGCATGACTTACTATGACGGAATGTTTCTTGACAAATTAATATTTGCCAACATTTTCTGTTACTTCTGCAGGTCTTTATGAACTAATCATTTGAAATCACGTTTTTTGTGTCTGTTTTTTGTTTTGAACATACTCCAAAAGCCACTCCTAGCATTAATTGTCACGTTTTATGCCAGCATTAAAGTCTTTCCTGATTGATGAAACACGAAACGATTTTGCTCTAATGGCTGAAAAGTCTCCTCTGACCTTTCGTGCATCGTACAGAATAAGATGAGCCATCGTTTTTTTTTTATTTTGTCTCCGAGGCCCGAGACGTCAAGGTCAGTGGGAGTTTGCCGACGCTCCGAACCGGTCGCAACCTCCAAGACCTCGGGCCAAATGGCGAGAACGCGCGCACGCGCACACACATCGTGTAGCTGTTGCCTTGCAGGGAAGCGGCAGAATTAATGGAAGCAACCTCAGCAGTTCCCAGGGAGAAAGTGAGAGGAGACAGCCCGGATGTTCAGTATCGAGAACACATGTTGGAAGTTGTAAGCCTCCAATGTGCTCTTGGGCTGATAGCAGATCGGTCTCTATCCATAAAAAAAAAAAAAAAAAATACAGACTTAGGTACAACCAAATTACGCAAGGAAAGACATTCTCTGACTGGCTTAAAATGCAAAGCAATTACTGTCGTTAATTTTACACAAAAACCTCCATAGATTTTTCTTCTATTTTCTGGTGCCTCCAGGTAGATCCAAATCCTTAAAACAGGCGTGTCAAACATACGGCCCGCGGGCCGGATCAGGCCCGCAAAGGGGTTTAACCCGGCCCGCGTGATGATTTTGTAAAGTAAAAAAAATAAATACATTTGTAAGGTCGGACCAAATTAATCAGCTGGCCACAATCAAAACATATCAATTAATAATTTCAGAAGCAGCCCTCAGATGAGCAATGCAACTTGTACGGGGGAATCGTCCTGGATGTCATTATTTTACACACAACTTAAAGTTATGGTATATTTATTTATTAATTTATTTATTTATTTATTTATTTATTTATTTATTAGATCATAGACCGACATAAACATGTTAAATAAGTCAAAAATTAATTACTGGTAACTAACTCATTTGGTCCCAAAAACATATAAATATGTTCTATCTTAAATATTAAGTGTTCCAAAGACGTATTTATAAGTTGTTGGGTTTTTTTTTTTTTATGGTAGAGCATACAGAAGGCTCTGATGCAGCCTCTGAACTTGTGAGAACTGTTGAAGCAATAGTAGTTATTACAAAAACGGCCAGCAGGTGGCAGCAGAGTATAAGAGATCAAGCAGGGCCATGTTGCAACAAGCTCTTGTTGTCAGTGTTTTCACCAGGAATGTAACTAATGATGAAACTTAGCTATATTCTAATGCTAATTGCTGAAAAACAGAAACGCATAAAACGTATACTTTTTTTTTTTTTTTTCCCCTGATAAACGAAGAGACGCTAATCTTTCTTTTGATAGGTTCCATGTTTTTACAACAATACCATTATTTTACCGACCCAGCCCACTTGGTAATATATTTTCCTCCATGCGGCCCCTGAGCTAATATGAGTTTGACACCCCTGCCTTCAAATCTTATATTCTGTTTCTAACTTGTTTTGTACATGACATTGCATTCGGGCGTTATCGCTTCTATTCTTCATGCCATGTTAGTGTTGCATATGTGCTGGGTTATCACGCTGCCATCGCTGCCTTAATCATTGCGTTATCTCTTGGTTTATCCATGCGTGGTTGCCCCCCCCCCCCCCCCCCCCCCCCCCCATGTTATCGCGTGCCGCGATCACGGTCATGACCTCAAAATGCTCTGGTGGAATGTTCCGTCACTTGCTTTTGGCTTCTTCCAACTGCTGTTGGGTATTACCGTGAGGTTTTGCAGTTTTTTTACTGCTTGCTCTGTGGAACTTTCTCACCAAGTCGCACTTTTATGTGTCAAACATGTTTAGCTAGTTTGTTTCTGCCAGTGACTTGTGATTTGTCTTGTGCCGTTATTGCATACGACGCCTGTGTTTGCGTTTCTTGCAAAGCCTGTGCCGGCTGGATTCCGCTGGTGGCGCGATTGGTAGCAGATGGCTGTCGTATTCCACGGGAGAATGACAGCTGAAGACGGCTAATACCGAAAATGGTAGACGGGAGAGAAAAAGAGAGGAAATACTCGGCACGATTACCATCAAAGCCGCGACTCGGGTTGAGGGAGCCATCCGCATTCATGTGTCGCTTCTAGCTATGAAATACTGTAGATGGGAAACGTTTGTTTTTGTCGTACGCCCATCAAAGAATCAGTTTTGAAGTTAGCAGTCAAAGAGGAAAAGCCTCCGTGTGTCCAGCGATTGCTCTCCGTTGACTAGGGAAGCGAGTGCGTACCACAGAGGGCGAATTTAGGGGTCATTCTCAATTGAATTCAGAGTTTTGCCTAACTAACCCCTCAACACGCACCTGATGACGATGTGCTGCAAAGTATAATTGGCCAGGCCTGTACTAGTTAAAAATCACGTACAAGGAGTCTTTCACTTACGAACAAGTTCCGTTCCTACGCTGGCGACGTAGCCCAATATTCCGCACAAGTCGGATTTCACCTCCACTAAAGTCGAAATTTACATCAAAATACTATCCATCCATTTTCTTGACCACTTATTTTCCTCACAAGGGTCGCGGGGGGTGCTGGCGCCTATCTCAGCTGGCTCTGGGCAGCAGGCGGGGGACACCTTGGACTGGTTGCCAACCAATATCAAAATACGATGGACTGAAATAAAAAAAAACAACAACATATATTTGTAGCACCCTGAAGTTGCCAAAAACCAATATTTCGTGTTTCCGCACGGACATTTATTGCTGATGGAGCTTGGAAACAAACAGGGAAATGACCTACTCGATGGAAGCCCATTGCTGGAAGTAACAACACAACTGGCGGCCGGCATATGCGCTAAAAATAGCTTTGGCATGGATGATAAACACTGCTGCTACCTCGGTACAGGTCAACATCAAGTAAATTCACTTAACCAGCACTTGGATGCTACTTCCTTGCTCACCATACTATCCCGGCTGTGCGTGACGTAGTCCGTACTCGAAGCTGATTGGCTACCACGAAGTTCACATTTTTTAACTTGGGCGAATATGCAAGTGTGCTGATTTTCCTCACGAATGTGCGGATTTCGCTCCTGCACATTCTCTGAGAAGACATTGTGAGAGTAAAAAACGGTATGCATCGTTTTGTTTTTTATACCCCAGCCCCCGTCGAAAGGTTTCCGGTTGCCTTTCGGAATACTTGACTACCACCGCTGATGGTATGGAGGGGAAATACTTCTCGCGCATGCGCTGAAGGTACGTAATAGTCGGCGGTGGGTGCAGTGTGTATTTATATTTTACAGTCATCTACGCGACGTGCCGACGTCTGGGCCGACGCACGGCCGACATCGGATTGGCCTTTACACGTCCGTGTCGAATTTTCACATTCGTTTATGAAACTTCTAAAGCCAGATTTCGGAAAAGTCAACCTTCAACCTCCGCGAGCGGTCTGGTTGGGAGTTGCTGCCATGTTAAATAATGATCAGTCTCTTTTGCTCATTACGCCACATCACTTTGAATCTTGTTGAAACTACAGCGCACACAAAGGAGATCTATATGCGCTTGTACGGAGTCATGTGACCCGAGTTGCAGTCCGCTGGGGTATTGTTACATCAGCAACTTGATCTGTTGGTGTTTAAAGCATGGATGAAAAGAGCAGCCGGCACATTTTCAAGTCGATGGATCAAAGCCTTTTGTTTAAATATCACAAAAACGCTGAAAATCCGCTTTGTCATTTTCCCGTCTTGTGACTTGAGGATATGTTCTTACAACATACTTGCAAACTTTGGCTTTTCTTTTGTCGCTTTAGGGAAGGGATGCAATTAATATTTATCGACTGGGTCAACAGGCCCAAAATTGAATTGGCTGCTTGGGGAAACTCACGAAATTCCCGATGGCTAGCATGAACCAATATATTGTAGTACCGCATGCTGCTCGAGGGCTATTAAATATTTTGGTATTCGGATATCCTACAGAAAATAAAAAAATATATATATATTTGAGTATGATCTGTATGAATGACAACAGACTTATTTATGTTGATTAAAGTCAGCCGTTACACTATCACACGTTGCCGGGAACAACTTCAAAATAAAAGTGTCCCAAGACATTAAGCTCCATATACTATTTGGTAAGATAAGTTTATTTTGTTAGCAGCGTCTAATCAATAAGATCTAACATTCCTCACAACGTAAACTGTTGATTTTTGCTGTAAAATCGGTAGGTTAGCGGGAGAACTGACTGATGGGGAGCCACGTGGAAGATGGAGTTGAAATTTGTGAGTCCTCCACATGAATCAAGAAAGTTGGCAAGTGTTTCTAACAAAAAGCATGTGGCCTGGATTTGAAAATCCCCCATCACCGCCAAACAATCCTCACCAACCCCGAATGGAATTTGCTTGTTCATCAAACTTTTTAGATAAACAAGTCAAAGATGAGGATGAATAAGAATATAGGACAGTCAAACCTCGGTTTTCGAACATAATCCGTTTCAGAAGGCAATTTGTTCGAAATCCAAAACAATGTTTCCCATTATAATTAAGGTAAATCATTTTAATCCGTTCCAAGTCTAAAAAAACTTTTTCCAAGTTTTTTTTTTTTTTTTTTACTATTTTACACCATAAACTGCACTGTATACTGTTTACCATAAATAAAGAAATAGTTCTGCGCACTACTTTCCTCTTTTCTTCACCAGCTTTACCACTTGCACTTGCTTTCTTTGGACCCATGATTAGGGGCTAATACACGATGCAAAACTAAAAAAAAAAAAAAGATTTGCGTAAATAATGAACAGGTCTGCTCCGAACGAACTTTGAACCCGAATGTGCTACGGAGGAAGCATTCCAGTTAGCTCGGGTCCCGAGTGAGTCGCGTTCAGGTAGTTTAGTCGAGAGCCGAATTTTTGGACGAGTTCTGAGACATAAAATTCTCGAATTTTCTGGGTCGAAAACCGATTTGGTTGAGAACAGAAGCGTTGGAAAACCGAGGTTTGACTGTAAACGAGAAATGGATTGCCTTCAAATGCTTGCATTTGTGCAATCAAGTCGTCGTTCCAACTGCAACACGGAATATCGGATACATGCGACCATGTCGCCATTTATGTCCTCCTGTTTTTGTTTTTGTTTTTTTTTTGTCTTTCTGCCGCGTAATTTGTTTGTTCTGTATTTGTAGAGAGCTTCACATTGTCTGGTAATACGAACATAAAAGGGCACGGGGCTTTCTCGGGAGAATTTCGGGTTTGTGTTTGATGCTTTTAAGATGGTCTGATTTAAGAAGATCTGATTTACGGCAAAGGAAGCATATTTTCTCTTGATAATCCACTTCAACAATCCCCATGACTGCACCCTCCCTCCAAAGCTGACAGCCACACATGTTGTAGCCTCAAGCATAAGAGAGAGAGAGAGAGAGAGGGAAGATGCGTGTTGCAGACATGCAGAAGGCGGGGAAGGATGAGATCTGAAGAAGTGGAGATGCGGCTGCAATCAAATTATTGGCCAATCAAGTCATAACATGAGTAATTCAAGGCTTACACCGACATCCTTAATCTGATTGCTTGGGCATTAAGGGCTCAAAGGGTGGCTCTCGTTGGGGGAATCCTGGGGTGCTTTTTTTTTTCTTTTTTTTTTGTGGGGAATGAGAAATCCCCGTTTGTTGACGTGAATTTGTTTATGAGCGTAGGACCAAATGACGAGTATGTGTTAAATCCAGACTTGCAGTGGTGGGTGGTTGCCATCTGCCTCCGCTGAATTATCCAATGGCAACATATCGCATTTGCTCAATTACCGAGTACGGTTCTGATGGGTTTGTTTCCCCCCTTAAGGACCGCTGGGACAGATTTGACTCATGATTTTGGTTCGGCGACTAATAAATCTTGCCATGACCACCCAGTTACAGTCCCATTACAATTGTTGCCTCCAAATTGATTTTAGAATACAGCCTCAATGTTCTGTAAACAAAACTAGGGCCTGACCCATTTTTTTTTTTTTTTTTTTTTTTAAGGACAATTTATTAATTAATAGAAATTAATAGTGTAATTAGTCTGTGGTAATACAATGATTAATGCGATCATTTTTTTGTGATTAATTAGTTAACGCTTTAACTTTGATAGCACCAATTCTAATGCTAATTGCAGCAAAACGGAAACAGATTAAAAACATATAAAAAAAATTTCCTGATGAAAAATGACTATAATCTTTCTTTTGGTAGGTTCCATGTTTTTATAGCAGTAGAACGCAATATTCTGCGGGCCGTGCAAAATCAGTCCGAATCCAGTAAAACAGCCGTGAGTGAAGGGGGTTGCTTCAGTAAAAAAATGGTTTATGAAAGATAAAAGATGTACACTCTAAATTTTGGTTCGCATTGCCCTTTGTTAGCCCTCCAGTGCCCTTGTAACCCGAAATGTGATAAGCAGGATAGAAAATGGATGGAAGGATGAAGTATGTCTGGAAAAAGGAAAAAGATTGAGACCACCTTTGATTTAAAAAAAAAAAAAAAAAAAAGTTGAAAAGCAAAGTTGGATTTTCCGGCTTTTGACTGAGTGCTAATCACGCTCGGCTTCAGCATCTTGAGAGTGAAAGCTTGGCATGTTTTAGCGCTGATTTGCATGTGGAGGGTTCCTGACTCCGTAAGCGCCCCGTCGTTCTTTTTTGAAGTATTTGGGGAAGTAAAAACAGCATTTTTTTTTCATGCAACACATTCCATTTCGTTTTTAAACAAAATATACAAAAAAAATGGTACATTAAGACACGTGCCATGTTAAGTTTATAAGTAAACAAATGTTGACATTCTTCCTCTGCTTTCATTTTTCTTAGCAAGACAGTGTCCAATCACCGGTGAGCTATTTTTTGCATTAATTGAAGGCAATTAACTTCAAAGACGCTGCTGGTTTTTAGTTTTTTTTAGGTACGATGCGTATCGATACGTGTATTGTAATGAGGCCCGCGACGACATATTGCCGTATCGATTTTTTTTTTTTAGCACACCCCTACCGAATGGCGTGATAAAGTGTGCGGGCGTCCTCTGGGAGTGTCGTGTTGTTCGCCATATGCTTATGACTGGGTGACAGTCAGGCATCCATAAAAGTCTTATTGTCGTGCTAACCGTAAATGAGCAATCGCCCTTTCTTTTCACAGTGCTGCTAATCGGCTCTCTCGCAATATGTGCCCGTGTTCCGCCTCATATATATTCTCGGCAACCGTCCCCGACTCCCATCACTGCAGGCTGACTTAATCCGTTGTGCCAATATGGAAGCGCTTGCTCAAAACAAACACGCTCGCGAGCGAGCGTTGGACGGGGTTTGGCATTTTCCACGCACCGATGATGGAAGGTCCCTCCCTGTTGCTAATAAGGCCCGTCGGTTCAAGAGGAACTGACAAGTAAGTGACAAGGTGAGCGCTGTGTTCCTGGTTATAATGCTACAACCTAGTGTATAGAATAAACCTCGTCACATCAGACAATCGGGCGTGTGCCGCAAATAATGCAGGAAATGTGAGCTCGGCTGTCAATCAAAGTCTGTGCACAATATAAGCTAAAAATATTACAAAGTTATATGTCACGGAATGGTAGTCAACTCATTCACATTTCGCAATCCCGTTGGCTCCCGGCTGTTTTAATGGATTTCGACTAATTTTGCAAGGCCCACAGAATATTGTTCAATTGCTATAAAAGCATGGAACCTACCAAAAGAAAGATTAAAGTCTCTTCATTCATCAGGAAAAAAAAGTATGTTTCTATCTGTTTCCGTATTGCAGCAATTAGCATTAGAAGAGAGCTAAGTTTCATCAGTTTTCACAAATCTATTTAAAGTAATTTAGTTTTTTTTTCTCGATGGTCCTGGTTGATCTCCTTTGCTCTTCTGCCACCTGCTGGCCGTTTGTGTAATAACTACCATTTCTGCAACCGTTCTTTGCAGTTGAAAGGCTGCATCAAAGCCTTCTGTTTGCTCTAGCATAAACAAAAAAACGCATAAATACGTCTTTGGGACACTTACATTAAAAAAAACCAACGTATTTCCACGTTATTGGGAGCAAATGAGTTAAATACTTGTTGAAAACTGAATGAACACCCTCATATAATTGGAAAATAATTTCATGGTTTCAAGGATCCTCGTGGTCATTTTGAGAACCTCTGAAGCACATCACCAAAAAAAACAAAACAAAACAAAAAAAGATATATACGTCTTTGGGACACTTACGCGATTTTGAGAATTTTTGTTTTGTTTCATTTCCAATGCAGTTTATTTTGTTCAAAACATGAACAACCTGTGAACCAAATTTTGAGGCCAGAGTTTCCTCTGTATTCGCTCTTGTAGTATGTTTCATGAATGCAAAATCCGTTTGAAAACGGCATTTATGCAGCTGCGTGCCGCTGAATATTCCAGGCCAAGATGTTTTGCAGACTCCAGCCTGAGAACAAGTTAAACGTCCGCCTGAATAATCCAAGAGCCCGGTGCTCACCGATACGACATCAATTAGGCTCAAGTTGAAGGGTCGATTCGTCTTCCAGAGGATGCGGAGGAGCCCGCTTGGCTCGCCGTCATGTGAGCCAAGCGGCTTTTCTCTGCAGGCTTCTGTCGGAAAGGCAAAGCGAGGGAGCCGATGCAGGAGCCGTGTCGCTGTGTTGTTGAGTACATGTTGTGCAGATGTACCCGAGTGTCCTCTGTCAGACTTTTAATCACTTTAAAACCATTCAATCGCTTTCACTGCAGCAGCAGCGGCGGCGGCGAAAAGCATTGACTGTTTTCGCTGGCAGGGAAGGAAGGAAGACGAGTGAACTTGTATGATTCAGAAGCTCCTTTGGCTACTATTCACCCCACTTTTCATTTCCTCTTCTCTCGCATCTCAATGATCTCCACAAAGGTACGTTTAATACTTAATTGCTCTCCCAGCTGCTGCTCTGTCTGCGTTTTTGCAGTTGGGTTTACTTCAACATCCCCCCCCAAAAAAGGAGAAATCTCAAATAATGGCTCTTTGTCATTCATCCATCAAATGCATTTCACAAAACTTGAATTGTGACTGCTCATATAGAGAAAAAGATTTCAAAGATGGAATTAAAAATACTCGAAATGAATTTGGCCTGAAGTCAACGCTGGAGATGATAAGACACAAAGAAATGTATTATTTAAAGACTATATCAACCAGATGCCGTGCGATTGTGCCCCTGATGGGGAAAAAAGTGAGTAATCGGATTGCAGTCTTCTCCTGTGCTTTTCAAGTAAAACCGAAAGATGGGAAATGGAATGCTAATTTCGTAGCATCAACATAAACGTACCACGATCTTTGCTGATACCGTTGTTGACATCAAAATTCAAGTACAGTCAAACCTCGCTTTTCCAACGCTTCTGTTCTCAACCAAATCGGTTTTCGACCAGAAAATTTGAGAATTTTTTTTGGTCTCAGAACTCGTCCGAAAATTCGGCTCTCAACCAAACTGGGAAAAAAAGCCGAGCGTACCTGAACGCGACTCACTCGGGAGCCGAGCTAACTGGAATGCTTCCTCCGTAGCACATTCGTGTTCAAAGTTCGTTCGGAGCAGACCTGTTCATTGTTATTTACGCAAATCTTTTTTTTTTTTTTTTTTTAGTTTTGCATCGTGTATTAGCACCCAATCATGAGTCCAAAGAAAGAATGTGCAAGTGGTAAAGCTGGTGAAGAAAAGAGGAAAGTAGTGCACAGAACTATTTCTTTATTTATGGTAAACAGTATACAGTGCAGTTTATGGTGTAAAATAGTAAAAAAAAAAAAAAAAAAGAAAACTTGGAAATAGTTTTTTTAGACTTTGAACGGATTAAAATGATTTACATTAATTATAATGGGAAAAATTGTTTCGGATTTCGAACAAATCGCTTTTGCATCGTTTATTAGCGCTTAATCATGGGTTCAACGAAAGCAAGTGCAAGTGGTAAAGCTGGTGAAGAAAAGAGGAAAGTAGTGCGCAGAACTATTGAATTTAAAAAAGAAATGTTTGCATTTTTTTTTCATCATTTTAGATAGGATATCTAAATAAAACAGTGTATATTTAAACAGTATACAGTGCAGTTTATGGTGTAAAATAGTAATAAAAAAAAACTTGGAAAAAGTTTTTTTTTTTAGACTTGGAACGGATTAAAATGATTTACATTAATTATAATGGGAAAAATTGTTTCGGATTTCGAACAAATCGCTTTTAGAACAGCCTTGTGGAACGGATTATGTTCTAAAAACCGAGGTTTGGACTAAAATGCGTAAGTCACAATTCAAACCAACAGGATGTGATCTTGAAATGTCAAAGATGAAACAAAGCAAAGTTTTATTTCACCAAGAAGATAAGTTAATGGGAGTCACGGAGCAAAAAGCCATTGATGGAAAACAGGCCACTAATGAAGGTCATGCTAGTTCTGCCAACTCCTGCTTGGATAGAACACCAGGCCATTCATTCATAGAAGAGATTAGCTCTTATGAGGACGACCATAGTAGCATTTTCAAAACGATATATATAATTATTATTATTTATTTTATTTTTTTTGACCCAAATAAGGCTTTTTGCTCCATAACGAAACCAAAAACAGCTTGTGAAATCGAAATCTTAGGGGACTGATATATATATATATATATATATATATATATATATATATATATATATATATATATATATATATATATATATATATATATATATATGTATACACAGATCCTCCCAGACAAACAGATCAAGCCTCACCATGCCACTCACAGAGCAACGCGCGCACTCGCATATACGCAGGGGTCGAGCGGGGGAGTGAAAAATTGTGCCGCGTTAGCTTGGCAAGCAATGTTTGTGCTAATGAAGCTCCCTGTCCACAACTTGCTGATGACTGGATTCTTCGACCACAAAGGTCTGATACATAATTTGAATATTGTAGCAGGTGTAGCCTGTGGTTGGCCTGTTTAATTAGCTGATACCTTCTTTTTCCGCTCTCCGTTTATCAGGTGTTTATCAGCACCTGATTGTATTGGAGTTTGAATCCAACTTTAGTCGACAAAAATAAGGAGCAATTTTAGTCGACTAAATTGACTTCTGGAGGTCGAGACCCAGTTTGTGGTCTCGGTAAGACCAAGACCGATCACTAGGCACGATGGTAGCACTTAGCAATGAAATTGCTGTCATTGTTGTTATTCATAACAATGTGGATTAATAACTATGAATTAAAACAATGAATAACTAAAACTAAATTCAAATTTCTTGTCAAAATTTGCACTGGCTGTTTGCTTGGATTTTTGACGTCTATAGTCGTCATTGGCAGTGAATGAGTTAAACTAGACAACATATATATATATATATATATATATATATATATATATATATATATATATATATATATATATATATATATATATATATAAATAAATAAATAAATGTCTCGTCTCAAAATGTTTGTCCATAATAGTGTAGCAAAGAGGTGATGTCACTGGTTCGGCTCCATTCCTGCTCATGTATGCTGGGGGAAAAAAAAAAAAAAAGTTGTTCATACACACCTCTGACTTTATAAATGGAAATTAAACTTGTCTCACTGTCTCAGAATGCATTATGCATCATTCCACCCAGTCACCAGGAGGGGAGGGTGCTATTTGTTTGACTGTTAAAATGGAATCTCAACCATCTTTTTTTTTTTTTTTTCCCCCAGAACTTTCATTATCTGGCTTTTGTGCCGCGTTGGGTTTAAATCTCTGTCATTCTGTAAAAGTAAGCCCCTTAACACCTTTGTTTACCTCCCAAATGCATCCAATTTCTCCTCTCGCGACAAGTAAAGGCCTCACTTGTTTATTGCACATCCACTCTGTCGCGTCTCCCGGGAGCCGAGACGGAGTCGCGCCTGACCTTACAGAACTTTTTTGTTGTTCCCAAAGTACGCGCGCCCGCTCGAGAGAGATCACACGCACGGTGACATACACACATGTGGCGACGTCCTCCTATATGGCGCAGTGACGAGTAATTAGTGAGTGCCCCCAGGACTCTGACGGGATCTTTGTGACAAGAGGGAAAGGGCAGGGTGACATTTTTGGGCGGCTACGTGCTGCAGTAATCACGCCATACGCTTGCGAATATTACCAGAGAGGTTTGGAGTTCAATTCCCAAGGAGCTACTTTCTGCTGATTTCGCCTTCAGCTGGTTTCGACAACACTTTGGACTTGTCGTTCTTCACAAAAAAAATTAAAAAAATAAAAGATGGCCCTTTGAGAGGCTGCACCTCATGTTCTTTGTTTGGACTTTTAACTCATTTG
Organism: Festucalex cinctus; assembly: GCF_051991245.1. Lineage (NCBI taxonomy): Eukaryota > Metazoa > Chordata > Actinopteri > Syngnathiformes > Syngnathidae > Festucalex > Festucalex cinctus. Next base: position 1,589,865 of record NC_135429.1, read on the forward strand.
CTCCCAATAACATGTAAATACGTTTTTTTTATGTTGTAAGTGTCCCAAAGACGTATTTATACGTTGTTTTTTTATGCTAGAGCATACAGAAGGCTTTGATGCAGCCTTTCAACTGCAAAGAACGGTTGCAGAAATGGCAGTTATGACACAAACGGCCAGCAGGTGGCAGCAGAGCAAAGGAGATCAACCAGGTAGAAAAAACAGCTCAATTACTTACAACTTTAAATAGATTTGTGAAAACTGATGAAACTTAGCTCTCTTCTAATGCTAATTGCTGCAAAATGGAAATAGATAGAAACTTACTTTTTTTTCTGATGAAAGAAGAGACTTTAATCTTTCTTTTGGTAGGTTCCATGCTTTTATAGCAATAGAACACAATGTTGTGTGGGCCTTGCAAAATCAGTCAAAATCCAGTATAACAGCCGGGAGCGAACGGGATTGCGAAATGTGAAAATGGCTGCCAGTGAATGAGTTAACAGCCTTGAGAGGCTTGAATACTTCTAAGCACAAACGAGCAAATGATGGAAGCGGATGAACTCTCACCGTGGGACACATTTGAGTTTGAAAGCGATTGTATCTTGGAGTGTTGTTGAGAAAGAAAGCAGCCTTCAGGCTTAGAGAAATTACAGAAAGAAAAGAATGGGAGGGTAAAAAAAAAAAAAAAACCAAGAGCACGACTGATATAGAAGGTGGCAGATGGTAACGACCTATAAAAAGAGCAAGCTGCAGTCTTTTAATCTTATCTTAATTTTTCCCAGTAAATAAACACAACTGTAATGGCGGTCGTTAGCTGGATTTACTGCTCTGAGTCAAATACTTCCATCCTGAGTAAGACGCTCTCTCGCGCAGATCAAATATTGGACTACACCCTTTACGACTAATGAATGGCACGTCCTGATGGTCCTCCCTTTTAGATTTATCCTCCAAACAACTTGATGGATGGGCCAAGTTCATGACTAACTGGCCGCCCACAAGCTCCCCAATGCCATGACCTCATCGCTGGCAGACTGGCATGGTCTCAACCTTCAGTCATGCACGACCGCTTATTAAGTCGGTGTGGCCGTGGTCACCTGACCAGGTCATCTGCGACTGCTCTCATTGCTAAATCCGTAAATGTTGTTGTCGTCGCTTGTAATTTTGTCACGCATCACCACTTTCAGGGTCTTCCCAATAGGTTTTTTTGTTCTAGCCATTTTTTTTTTTAACTTATCGTGGGAATGCTTCAGCATTACCACGATATTCGGCTTTTTATTCTCCACACTTTTTTTTTTTTTTTTTTTTGCCATGTAATAACTCCCACAAAATACTTCCGATTTACACCGTTCAAATTTCAACTTGCTTCAAAAATTCACGCCATCTTGGGAATATATTGTCTGATCAACTTTCCCCCATTCATTTTCAATGGGACTGACATTGAACTTTTTCTAACTCCCACTTTCCACGCCCGCGTCCTTACATACAACTTCTCATCATTACCAGCTCTTTTATACTGCTCAGTGGCGCACTTGGTAAAATGAATGCATTGTCCAGTAACCAGGAGGTCGTGGGTTCGAATCCCACCTCTGACTGTACATTGCAAATGTATCCATGGCAATTATGCTAAGTGATTACATGTATGCGAACCATCTTAGTTCCACTTTTAATCTAAATGAATGGTGGGTACTGCATGCATAGGTGGTGCTATTCCGTAAATTGTATTTGTTTGCATTTTTTTTCGTTCCATTTTTCCATCTAAATGAATGGAGGGCACTTTCAGGTAACACTTTTACATATAAATATAAGTTGGCTCACATATGAAATACTTGCCTGCTATTATGCAGACAATGCAAGTGCGGTGGTTCAAATCTCGCTTGGGAAATATTTTATTAGCGTTCAGCTTTCAGCATTCCCACGCAATTTCTGCAGAAATTTCACTTTGTCTAGTTCCAAAGAAAGTCCAGTCTCAACAGGGGGTGTGTGGGTTAAAGGATCCCCTCATATGAAATGTTCACTTTTAGGGGGGTTTTGACAAAAATATGCCTGACTAAGTCCCCAAAGCTGTGAGATAAACGACCCATGTTTCCCTTACGTCAAACAGCAGTCTTTCGGTTTTATACGTCACGAGCTCAGCTGAAATGTAGTCTGTTTTATATTTTGATATTAACAATGGTCAAATGTTACCTGGACAATTAATAAGGGTTTGCACCTTGAAACTCATGTTCACATTCTTTCCTATGAAGATTTTTCTCTTATCGAATATGAACAAACCAGAAGTGAGCTCGCATCCCTCAACAGACTGTTCAGTCTTTGAGATGCCTCTGTGTTAAACAGCAACATTTAGAATAACAGCAAAATGTAAACCTTCGCATCGAGCCTCTCATCTTGTCGTTGGGATTTATGAATTATTCATTTGGAACGTTGCAACGTATACAATTGCGCAAAGTTTCTTCCTGCAAACAAAAAATATGCGGTAATGAAACGATAACCTCCTAATGAAGGCAATGGATCCAGCAAATATGAGCACATAATCCGTCTGTAGCTATACTGTATATCATTTTGACTGAATTTAACACATTACTGTGACATAAAAGTCATTTATTACAGTCCTGATTTTTTTTTTTTTTGCCTTTTCATCCTCGACTTCTCAGTCTGCCTCCTTCCAGTCCATAGTACTGCACTGTGTATATTGTCCTCTGTCATGTGGCCGCATCACATCACATTGTGGGTTGGCAGGCTGACCTGGGATCAACCCCGTAGCTTGGCTAATCCGACTGGTGGGATTGTCCGTGGAAACAGCTGCTATTTTCATTACCGAAAATAAAAAATGTTTTAATCCAAGGAAAGCAGTAATTATAGTATTATTGTGTTTGTGCCCTAAACCACTTACCGTATTGGATAGGTTGGGGTGGGGAAGGTGCGGGGGCGGCGGTGATATTATATTTTCTCTTTTTTTTTTTTTTTTTTTTTGCTGAATAAATTGTGGTCCATTCTTGGAGCTCCCATACAGCCTATCTGTGATTTCACACGTCGCGATACACAATTGGTGTTGTCACACTTTCTAATAGAACACAAATGTGGATGGGGGGTGAAAAAAGCACTACATATTAAACTGATGTTAAACTGATGAACATACGTCGACTGTCAAGCTGCAAGGTGGTGATTGAAAGCAGACCTGTCTGTGGTGTCGACCTGTGAACCCAGAGAGAACACAGCGAAACCAGATGGTCACGCCACGACCATAAAACTACTGTTTTTTTTGCCTATTCAACTATTTTAAAAGGACGATAGCTTTTTTTTTTTTATATTGAATTTTCAATTTTGTTACCCACAAGGTTCATTTCAGTAATTTGTGGTGGGATGCAGTTTATACCGCTCGACCCTTGCATCAGACTTGGAGTATGCTCTGCGAGCATAAGCCTGCTTTCTTATTGTTCACTGCTGCCAAATAGTCTTTTGTTGCGGGATCCTTCGTGTTAAAGCATGCGCATTGCCTTGCGATTGATTTGTAAAGATTAAAGTATCTTGAATTTAATTCAATAGTATGCAAAAGTAAACCACTGCATATTTTATTTACTTAAATGGGCTTCATGCATTTTAGAAGATTAATAATAATACACAAACTTAACTAAGTTTAAAAAAAAATGCATAAATATTACTCTAACATGCACATGTCTTGAAGTACGGAAGGTGGCAATGTGGAAACATTTTTGACTGGAAAATAAGTTATGTTACGTACTTTTTTCGATATTTTTATTTTTTTCCCTGCATTATATCAATGTTTGAAAACTAACTATGGTTTTATTATTTTTTTATTATTATGCTGTCTGCAGTACATGATTTCCATTCAGATTTTTTTTTTCCCGCATACTGCCATGAGGTATACACATGTGCAAATCAATAACCTGTGGTGTTATGGTTTTTAGCATTTAGCCAACAAGTACATTCAAAACATTCTTGCAAATACATTTGAACACATTTGCAACTACTCTCAAATCTACTTGTAAATATGTTTGAACGTACGAACAGCAAATCTAACTAGACTAAGTGCAATTTCTGGCGAAATTGCGTGGGAATGCTGAATGCTAAGATTTGAATGCATGTGGAATGCTTATCAAGTCAATTGAGAGAAATTATGAAATTATATCAATGCACTTTACGACGATATGTACCCCAGGAGGCGTCAATTTTTGAAGCTAGTTGAAATTTGAACAGTGTAAATTGGAAGTATTATGTGGGAGTTGTTACGCGGCAAAAAAGTGTGGAGAATAAAAATCACAATCACATATGTGGTAGTGCTTCAGCATTCCCATAATGCTAATTCTTACCTAATATTATAGGCTCTATTTCAAAGTAGTGTTCTCTGCCGGAATCCACGCCGAATGTTGCTTTGCTTGCTTCAAACAACAATCAAGTAGAATTGCGGAATGCTGGAAAAAAAAAAATTGCTACATTTGTATAGCCTTTAAAAGGTGTGTTGACAGTGTTGTCACTCAGAGTAAGCTGCCAGTTGTTGCGTTTATACTGACATCCAAGGCTGACTTACTACCTCAGGCGTACCTAAAGGGTGTAACATTCACTGACATCTTTCCATCTTTGTGCAGTTCAAAAAGAGCGCCGAGATGCAACAGTCACACGGGCGAAAACTGACTCTTTGAAGGAAGCAACACTCGGAGGCCTTGTCTGTCTTTATAACAAATTGATTAGAGGAATGACATGTTTTCTTCTGGCTTGTATTTTAAGCGTACAGGAAGCCACGTGGGAGGAAAAGTGCAGAATAATCAAATCTTAGCCTCCTTCTGCACAGGATGTGAGACATCTTTGTTACCTGCGTTACCCTGGGTTTGGTGGCTATATATATATATATATTAGGGGTGTGTGGGAAATCGATTATCGCAATATATTGTTGCGCTCTCTGTTGTAATAAATTATCGATACATTGATGGTAGATATCGATGTAATGTGTCCATTTGTGCAGTGTTATGTTATAAATGTTTATGCACAAGTTAAGTTTTCGCATTGAATAAATGCATAATTCGACATTTTCCTTTTTATGGACATTTGTTGGCTTTTTCAGTCACATATCGTGATATATTGCTAAAAAAAATTTTTTTTTTGACAATTTAGCAAAAATTGTAGATATCATGTATCGTGATATTATCGATATCGTCACAGTATCGAATCGTGTTTTACCCGTGTCGTCCCACCCCTAATATATATACATAATGTGAGAGGAGCAAGAACAAATTGCATGATTACAACTAGGGATGTTCGATACCACTTTTTTCAGACCGATACCGATACTCAGACCCTCAGTACTCACCGATACCGATACCAACTGCCGATACCAGTAGTACATTTTGACAAATAAAAAAATCACAAAAAGATATTTTTAAACAAATATATTTCCTTTAATTTTGACAAAAAAAAACAGCACAGTCACTCTTCAATAACCTTAATGTTCAAAATAAAGCACAAAAATTCTCTTTTAGTTTACGATTTATAATTTTGAAGTATTTCCAAACCGGTGAAGTTTTGGTGGAAAAACTGCTGCAAGCTATAGCGCCACTTACAGGCAAGGAGGACTCACTTAACGTCGAATAAATTCTGCCATCGTCTGCGTCACTAGTACTCGAGTACTTGGGGGGAAAAAAAAGGCTGGTATCGGCCCGATACCGATACCTGGTATCGGTACTCGCCCATCCCTAATTACAAGTGTATGAAACTGTGATCGTTTTTATAAAACAACCGCATCACGTTTGTCACATCCCACAAGTAAAAGATGTTGAAAACCTTGATCAGCATAGCAAAAAAAAAAAAAAAAAAAAAAAACACAATGGCGTCCATATCCCCATTTTTGCATGCATTCCAGCGTGAGTGGGCATGCGAGCGCATTTTCCTGTGTAACTGTAGTAGTTGAGAAAACAGGTTTGGCCGGCACATCAATCGTCAAGTAACGCTGCATGTTGGATGGGCTTGACGCAGGATGCCGCTCGCTCACTCAACTTCCCCGCATCTCATCTTGCTTACAGTAGCATATGCCAAGCCGCCTCCTCCGTTTGAAAAGCACTCAATATGCCGCGAACCGCCTCCCAAAGGGAAAGAGTCATATTTTCCCCTCTCGTGCATACTGCCAGTCAGAAAACACAAAAGAAGCAAACTGCCATCGCGTTGCCTCGGGAGGTTTTGTTCTTCTGCGGGAAACTGACAGACAACTTGCCGTTGTTGCGTTTTGACTGCCGAATGTTCATTATATACATAGTGTGGGTGTTTAAATTGTGTTTCCCAAGGTTACGCTTGTCCGTTTTGAGGGTTTAATTATGTAAACTATGCTATTGATTGCCAGGCAGAGACATTTTCTGGGAAAAGAAAAAAAAATAAAGTTTACTTTAATAAATTCATGTATTGTGTGCGCTTAATCATTAATTTTATGTGTAGATCGATGTTATGCAATGTTGAATTCCTGCACTAGATTAGCATTAGGTTCGCTGCTGTTCAAATAGAGGAAAGTAACATTGAGCAAGCAAAATTGAAAGACCGTCAGAGAGAAAATGAAAACAAATGCACTTCTTGATATTTAGGAATGAAGTACGATGTCATCCTACAGGCATATCGGCAGGTCGAACCCGTCTGCTTGCACCCTGGATCAATTCCTCCAAAATCGCACGACACTGCACCACAACTTAGACCAAGTGGAACCAGGTCTAAGTTGTAAGTTCTGACTGCAAATGCAATTTTCTGCTCAGAAAATTGTCAACTTAAAAACTTAAAAGCTATTTTGTTGGCCATTCTTCTATTTGACAACTCACTTTTGGATGTAAATATCGAAACTGAGATAATGGTGGAAGTTACCAATGAAACACTTAATATTGCTCCCAATGTGAAAATAGATGCTTTAAAAAAATAATCATAATAATAATGGCAGAAAACAGGGCTGCTGCCATTTGTCAGTACTGCTCAAGATAATGAGCTTCACCTGTGAAGCACATCTGACCAGCGGAGACATTTAATTTAATAACTCACAGTTTCAACGGAATACGTGCTGAGTATCTTATTGTGAAAAGTCTCTCCTGCCAGGTCAGCATTACTTTATTTACAGATGTAATAGTTAATACAATGTTATTTAAGACATTGTCAGTACGGCTCATAAAGCTATAATGACGGAACTGTGTGACTGGAACTGCTTAAAGCAATTCCTCAAATTGTCTATGAGTATTATATATATCATATAATATGCATTAAATGCCAATTATTTCCTCTAAGTCTGTTGGGGACTCCCCTCAGTGTCGCTGCCTGGAGGGTGTTGTTTACGGCATAGGAGCGAGCGCTAATGAGAGGACGGGAGTCGGGGTCAATGCCTCCGCCCGCATGCCTCCTGTACGCTTTAAAATGCAAGCCAGAAGGAAAACATTTCGTTCCTCTCTTAAATTTGTCAAAGACGCCATCACAGTCAGTCGGTGGCCTTCCACTTCAATCTGTGATGGTTTGTCCCTGAAGGCTCGCCCTTCATCTGATGCTCTTCTTGAATGTTATGTTTGATCAGTCCTGCTAAATGTTTTTGGTTGTGTGTCGCTTCCTTTATCCTAAAGAGGGTTTAACATTCAATGCCATATGTTTGGCAAGATTAGTCGCAGCGACTTTAATGTGCACGAGACGGAGAGCAAATTAGATCAGATCAAAACCGAACCAAGAGCGACATTGTTGCTTTTTGTCTCACAACAGATGCCTGTTTTGCATTTTCATCAGATGACACAAGGACTGCGTGCACCAAATGAGGCAGCAGCCTAATAAAGAAAGTCCGTAACAAGTCGCCCCATTGAAACGGTTGATAAAAAATTTTGATGAGTTGCAACTCTTTGACTGCCAAAAACGTTTAATAGCGATTAGTAAAATCACGATGTATGCCGCCATCCACGTTAAATGACGTCAACTACATTTTTTTTTTTTTTTTTTTTTTTTTTTTTTATCAATTAGCAGTGTCACGTCTAAGTGCAGCGCTGCCTGGTCAATGGGTTGTGGAATCAAAAACCCTCACTATCTATGGTCAGCAGATGGCAGCATTGTATCTCTCTTCAATGAGATGCCGGTGTATGAAATTACAATGAAACGTGACGGAATCTGATTAAATCGTTTTCCAGGATGACGTGAATGACCAAAGCCTTTTTTCATATTAGTTTTTTGATAACGTGGCAGGAAATGCCAAAAGAAAAAAAAATATATAAACATTTGGAATTATATTGAATGAGGTGGAATGTTGTTGAAACATTAAATAACACTGAATGGTCTTGAATGGTCATTGCGTTGAATGATGTGGAATGATTATGAATGATATGAAATTATATGGAATTTGGTGAAATGATATTGGTGAAAATGTCTAATATGTGAGTGGAAAAGTTGGAATTTTTGGTTTATGCAAAATTTTGGCATGTTGAAAATTGTTCACTGTTATTTTGAATGTGTCTTTGGGGAATGAATGGTGAACATGTTTGAGGGAAATTTGGCCTCAATTGGATTGAATGGGGATTTTTTGGGGGGGTCAAAATGTTGAATTGTGGGAAAACTGTGCATGTTGGGAATAAGAAAAATAATAGCCCGCGAAGCATGAATATTTGGAACATGTTGACGTTGCAATGGTTTGAATCGGTCAAGAAATGTAGAAGTAGTTGAAGAACAAACAATGGCGGAATACGCGAATAAATAAAAGGTAGAATAACGTGTTATTGGTTATGGTTGCATTCTTGTCACGCAGTTGCACAAAAACTACTTAGAGCTTGGTGTAGGATAGATCTTTAACTCATTTGCTCCCAATAACGTGTAAATACGTTTTTTTTAAATGTTCTAAGTGTCCCAAAGACGTATTTATACGTTTTTTTGTTTTTTTATGCTAGCGCATACAGAAGGCTTTGATGCAGTCTCTCAACTGCAAAGAGCGGTTGCAGAAATGGTAGTTATTACACAAACGGCCAGCAGGTGGCAGCAGAGCAAAGGAGATCAACCAGGGCCATCGAGAAAAAAAACTAAATTACTTAAAAAGATTTGTGAAAACTGATGAAACTTAGCTCTCTTCTAATGCTAATTGCTGCAAAACGGAAACAGATAGAAACTTACTTTTTTTTCCTGATGAAAGAAGAGACTTTCATCTTTCTTTTCATAGGTTCCATGCTTTTATAGCAATAGAACACAATATTCTGTGGGCTTTGCAAAATCAGTCGAAATCCAGTAAAACAGCCGGGAGCGAACGGGATTGCGAAATGTGAAAATGGCGGCAAGTGAATGAGTTAACAAAGAAGGAATCATACGGATATGATGTCAAACCATGGCCTATCTTGTTGATGTGTGTTTTCAAATACTTACATTTGGATAAATTCACTTGTGGGCATCCAGGTCTGCGTTGCACATTTATATACTTCCTAGCCACAGCTTGTGTCAAACTGCATCCAGGTGTTCTCAGCTGAAAGAATGCAGCGTGTAACAGTATTATGCACAGTAACACTCATCATTACCGGGACTAAAAAGGTAAATGTCACCCTCAATGTATCAGACACAAAAAGAAGTAAGCCTGTCACCAGAAACGTTGAGCCTCTTTCTGGTTTTTTAACAGGATTTGTGTTGCGTTCACATTTTTCTGTCGTGCAGTATATATTTTGTGTGGTTGATACGAAATAAAAAATAATACCCAGCTCGCTTCAGAATACTTGTCAGTTAAAGGGACAATTGATTACGCTCCCGCCCCAGCGTCCACCCTCCCCTCCTCATCTTTTCCTCCCTTTTAAAGATCTTACATTTTCACTAAAGTCCCCTTCCCTCTGTTATCATCTCACCAGAGGCTCTCCAAAGAGCTTTGATATTGAAAGCAGACTTGGCATGAAAGGCACGGGTTTAGAGGAATGTAAATGCTGGGGGTCTTTTTTTTTTTTTTTTTTAAAGGAAGAGCTCTACCAGTTAACGACCAACTCGTGCTCAGCCACATTTTTTTATTTTTTTTTATTTTTGCCTTGTTGATTCGGTTTTCTTCATCTGACAAAATTGGTATGGAAAGTTGATTTGGGATGCAGGTGAGGCAACAACAATATCACATATTACAGCTTTGAACATATACTGTATGGAGTTCATATCCTAAACGGTCCTTTTTAATTTGGCCGAGATCCAAAGCGTCGAAACATGCTGCAAGAAGAAGGGCTGCTTCTGATCTAGACTGGCTGCGTTTCAATCAGATTGCAAAGTCATACTTGAGACCAACTGGGAGCCTGGATGACAAAACAAATCGAGCTTGTTTATTTACTCTATTTTTTTTTGTGGGGGAGTGAGATGAAATTATTTTTTTGTGTAAAGAGATACAAGACTTGATCAGATTTTTTAAGTGGATATGGGTCTAGGAAATGTTCCCATCAATCTTTCAAAGCGCTTTTGATGGTTTGCTTTTATTTGTGTTCAAGAACGAAGAATTGGAATATAGAGAATACTGCTATTTATCTAAAGATGTTCGATGTTGCTTAGTTTGGCATGGATACGTTTTTCTCCAGGCGCTGTTTAAATTGAGGTCTTCCATTGAAATTATACAGTGACAACGTGCAGGTTCTGAACCAGGAACAGTCTTACAATTAGGACCGATACCAGTATGGGTAGGCAGCCACCAATTCGAAGCACCAACTTTTGATACATTAAATTTCCTTCCAAAAAACACAGACGGGTAATTTTAAAGTTCAGATTTTTTTTCAGAGTGCTTAACTCAAGTAGTCACCTATACGAAGCACCAATACTACTAGTGCTTTTTATACATAATGCCCCCCCCCCCCCCCCCAAAAAAAAGACAGGTAATTTTATAGGAACACTATTATTTTAATAAAACTTTTGTTTTTTTTATAAAAATTGCAAATGGCAGTTTTCTATTGTTATAATTTCTAGTCACTGATTGTAAAACGGCCACAAGACGGTTGCCATAGCGACTACCAATACCCCGGGTATCGGCCCTATATTGATACCTTGTATCGGCACTCACCCATCCCTAAGAAAGAAAGAAAGATAGATATTATTTTCCCATGAAATTGCATGACGTTAAAGATGACAATTTTCTGTTAGGTTTTTCTATTTCTATAAATATACTTAAAGGAATTGCATCTTAATGGGCATCGGTCAGTCTGAGTACCGATTATATTGAAATAAGGCAAGAGTATTGGCTCGATACCGATGGCTGGTGTTTCAGATGTTCTCCTCCTCCTCCAACACACCTGATTCAAATGATCATCTCATTAGCAAGCTCTTCACAAGCTTGATGACGATCAATAACCAAGCCTAAATTCTTCGTCTATACACGTTTCATATTTCAAAGCTTTCATCATATGATTGTAACTTGATCCATGTGACCTTCCCCGGCAACAAGACTGTACTACTCTTCACCGGTGTAGCTTCACACTTCTGGGTATTGTTTTCTCTTGGAAAAGAGAAAAAAAAGGCTTTGAAAAAAAACTCCCTCTGCTCTGTACTCTTCCATACGCTGCCCTCAAATAGCTCCTCTCCTCACTAATGAGTCCCCGGAGGGCCTTACCCTGCAATCCCTCTCTCGAGTCACCATCACAGGCAGCGAGACCTGAGAGACGACGGGCGTACCGTTGCTATAACCGGGGATGGCTACCTGCCTGGATAGCTCTCGACATTAGCAAAACACAATTACTAATGGCCTGAATGGACTTAACGCGGGAACAAGAGCCATGGGAGCTGGAAAAGTCCATATCCTGGAGTTTGAACTTCTCCTTGCTTCAATATGTGCTTTGGTGTCCCAGCTGTAGATCATTCTGGGCTGTGCTTAAAGATTTGTCAAACATTTACTTTCTGTTTTTTTCAACTTTAGGCTTTCTACACTGTCCTTTCATAGTCGCAGCTGCTTATGCAGTTAATTAAGTTTCTACTGGATAATTAATATTTTTCATATACTGTATACCCAGGACAGATCAGCTATAAATTACAGGGCTGACGAGGCACATTTCCGCCAAGCTATACAGTTCAGTTTAGTTTGGTGGGAAGGAAAGAAAAAAAATAAATAAATCTGGTTTTCATTTTCACCACGTGGTAGTGACAACTGCAACTGAGTGATGACACTTGCGTTGACATCTGTATATAAACATAGTGTGTCAGAAAAGCTTCCAAGACGAGCATCCCAAAAGATGTATTCCGAATCCAAACTACACATTTTTCCTCTTTGAAATGATGCCCCTGGAGACTTGCGCAATCTCTACCTTGCCATCATGTACTCTTGGATTCTTTCTAGGTCCGTTCTTAAATGGTGTACTTCACACTCGAAAGCAACGACTTGGGGAAGAGAGGGGGGAAAAAAAACCAGAGAGCTAGATGGGGTAAGCGGGGAGCTTGCTCCAGCAGGAACTGTCAGATGCTCAGCAAATTGAGATTCGACGACACTACCATTGTAATGCGTTCAAAACGTACCCTTCCTACATTTTATCATGCTTATGTGTGAAATGGGAACGTGGAATGGCTAAAACCTAAAGCGCATTAACTCATTTGCTCCCAAATACGTATAAATACGTTCTATTTTAAATGTTTTAAGTGACCCAAAGACTTTCTTTTTTTTTAAATGCTAGAGCATACAGAAGGCTTTGATGCAGCCGCTCAACTGCAGAGAACGGGTGAAAAAAAAAATTGTAGTAATTACACAAACTGCCAGCAGGTGGTAGCAGAGTATAAGAGATCAACCCGGGCCATGTTGAAAACAAGCCGTTTCCCCACAATTCTAACCAGTTTTGTGAATAATTTTGAAACAAGGTTATATTCTAAAGCTAATTGCTGCAAAACGGAAACGGATAAAAATATATATTTTTTTTCCCTGATGAAAGGGGAGACTCTAATCTTTATTTTGGTAGGTCCCATGTTTGTATAGCAAAAGAACGCAATATTCTGTGGTCCTTGTAAAGTCAGTCAAAATCCAGTAAACGAGCCGAGCGAAGGGTTTTGCGTCAGTCAAAATGGCTGCCAGTGAATGAGTTCAAATGGATGGCGGTATTTACCGACGTTTGCCCATCAGAATCATACAGTGGTGAACAAAACTTAACTAGACCAGAGAGCAAAAACAAAATGGCTTTTTAATCTTTCGGAATTTGTTTTCAGGTAAGCATGTTTTTTCTACACTTTGTTTTTCCCCTTTCATTCAATCCCTGCCGTAGCTGGCAGCTGCGGGGGCCCCGCGGGATCAACCGCTGCACTCGTCTGCTGGAAGAGCCCTGCAGGAGTTGTCACTTGAGACGTGATGCGGCTCCATTGCCGCTCTTTCCTTTGACGCTGCCACCAGTGTCGATCTTGAAGTCGCGCATGTCACATATCCAGCACTTAAATGGATTTCACCACGCTACCGCTCAAGAATAACTTGACCCTGAACGACGACTATGCTTAGACAAAGAAGGGTAACATATTCTACAAACGTACATACCGTGGTTGATGACAAATTTTTTTTTTTTTTTTATTTTCTTCCTAGCGCTCAGAATTGTTCATTCGGTAGTCTTACCGATTCAACGTCTTATCATCATTGCTCTTTGTTTTGGGTTTTTTTTATTTTATTTTTTTATTTCTTTACGTGTATGTGTGTGCGTGCGTGTGCGTGCAAATACGTATAAATTTATACTCATTAATTCACCTAAAACCTTGTAAATATCCCATTACCCTTCGCCTTAACCAGGTACTTCAGAATCTCGCCAGAGTCGTGAGGTTCAAACGGTCAGGAGACCAGAGAAAAGGTCAGAAAAGATCAAAAGAAAAGAAAGATAAATCAAAGTGAAATCCAGCACTGACCAAACACTTCCTGCCTTCCCCATGGCCTTCCTGGGTGGAGTTTGCATGTTCTCCCCGTGCCCGCGTGGCTCTTCTCCGGGTACTCCGGTCTCCTCCCACATTCCGAAGACATGCATGGCAGGTTGATTGGGCGCTCCGAATTGTCCCGAGGTGTGCTCGTGGGTGTGGATGGTTGTGATGACTGTGTGCCCTGCGATTGGCTGGCAACCAGTCCAGGGTGTCCCTCGCCTACTGCACCAGAGCCAGCTGAGATAGGCGCCAGCACCCAAGAACTCAAGAAAATGGATGGATGGATGGATGAATATGTCAATGCCATCAAAATGACAAAGTTTTTGTGTGCAAGTCAAATTGCTTCGTCGTTCTATCCACAATTCTTTCAAAAAAACTGGTTGATCATTGGTTGAGCTAACATATGATAACGTGTTCAGCCATTTTGCATTTGCAACATGTTCGAAGTAATGAGGAACTTTTTGAAGTGGCAATGATGTGAAATTTGAAAATGTCGTTTTGAGGAATTCAATTCTGGTCAGGAAAATGTTCAAAACCAACTGAGAAAACTGCAATACGAAGACAGCGGAGCGAAAAAGGAAATCCTTACCGCACCAATCTTAATCGAGTACGTCAAATACACGGCGATACAAGTCAATTGTGGGAGGTTTGCAGGCCATCAAGGTTGCCCCTTGTCAATTTGCGCACTCGGTTCCAAGCCGTCTTCAGCCAGGCTGTTGAAAGAACGTAGCAATGTTTCTGCAATGAATTGTGTATTTTTTTTTTCACGGCACTGAAGAGGCAATTTCCTTTGCAGCGCAAGTGGTAGTTGTCTTTTTCCTCCTTGTTCAATTAGGGAAGAGGGCGGGGGAGAGAGCCGGAGGGTTGCAGTAATACTTGTGGTCAAAATAAAAAGCTTTTCGCCGAGACATCATGTCATCCATCTCCCAGTAAATGATACATCTTCCTCTCGCAGCAGTCTCAATGACCTTGTTTGTGTGGCCCTGTTAGTCGTGAGGAAAGACTGCGGGAGGGAGTCCGGAAATGAGCCAGGCCATTGTCTCGAAACGGAGGCAAGCGCAGAGGGAAGTGACAAAGACGGGAGGAGGGGCAACCTGAAAATACGCTCATCTCATCCCCCGACCTGCTGCACTCATCAGGCGTCTTATTATTCAGATGCTCGTTTAGACCTGACCTTGGATCACCACATTGAAAACGTTGAATAAGGAGGAAAATAGAATTTACATGCATGATGTTATCGTATAGCAGAAAGAACCATTATTTCCGTTTAAAAAAAAAATAAAAAAATAAAAATGCTCAGAATTGCAGGATGGGTTGGAAGAAAGATTAATATGGGGCAAGGAGAGCATGCCAGTGAAAAAAGCAGGCGGGTAGAATTTAATGAGTTTTGTGTGTCGGCGAGGGAACCTGCTCGCACGACGCTAATTACATACTGTAACGCACAGATTTAGGGCGCATCGCAAGAGGTCCACAAGCAGGCGTAAACAAAGGAACTTCAACCAACAATCTAAAGCTTTGCTGTGTTTTTCTTTTTTTTTTTTTCTTTTTTTTTTTTTTTTTTACTGGGAAGGGTGGGGCGTCTGAATCGCATCATTTTTTGTAATTCATCGCGATTAACTCATTCACTCCCAGCCATTTTCGATGAAGCAATCCCCTTCGCTGCCGGCTGTTCTACTGGATTTTGACTGATTTTTCTATCATTAGGGATAAAAAAAAAAAAGTATATTTGTATCGGTTTCCGTTTTGCAGCAATTAGCATTAGAATATAGCTAAGTTTCATCAATATTCACAAATCTGCTTAGAAATGTGGGGAAACATCTTGTTTTCATCATGGCCCTGGTTGATCTTTTATACTCTGCTGCCACCTGTAATTACTACTATTTTTTTCACCCTTTCTCTGCATTTGGGAGGCTGCGTCAAAGCCTTCTGCGTGCACTAGCATATTAAAACATGAAAAACGTATAAATACGTCTTTGGGACACGGAATACATTTAAAATAGGACGTATTTATATGTTTTTGGACGCAAATGAATTAAGTGGATTTTTTTTTTTTTATATTTCCTGCAAAGCTTGTAACAGCACTTTACTTGAGTAAACTCTTGGAATTCATGTAAAATCATGAAATAGAAAGTATATTTAGGTTTAAAAACTGTTCTAATTTTCTTTTTTTATTATTATTATTCAATACCATGCAATATACGATGTAAAACACAACAGTTTGTTTGGACCCGCATACCAAACATACCTTATCTAAACACTGCAATTATTGGAAAGGGCGCCCCCTCTTGTTAAGGAGGCCAAATGCAACATTGGATCCCCCCTGGGTGGCGAGTAAATGAGGAAGTCCCGGCTCTTGAGTGGGTGTGTGTCTCTTTCCTTCATTAAGCCTCCACAGCGCCTCCAGGGAATCGTACACTCTTCCCACGCATCGGTGAAAGCAGCATACAAACAGCAAACAATCAGGCCTGACTTTCAGCTGTGACTTTCAGCAGAATGAGGCGGAGCCCCTCCCTCCTCCTCCTCCTCCTCCCTCCTCCTTCCTCTCCATTCGCTTTTCCCTCGCTTTCAACTTGGAATTGGCTTCTGGCACAGTTTAAATGAAACTTGCCCTCTTACCAATGGATTCTAACCTTTAATATTCTGTCCCTTTGTTGTCAAGTGTATATCAAACTTTCATCATGCAATATGTATTGCTCTCCGTCTATGCCCCTGTAATCCTCACGATGAAGTCATTGCTGAGCTGAAAGCACACAAAGTTACTGTCTGAAAAGTGGAATGAATTTCATCTTAGGCTTTATTGCATCCTATTCAGGTGATTTTTTTTATTTTTTTTTATTTTTTTTTAATGCCAAAACCAGACTCTACCATTTGTTTATAAAATATTACACCCACCCGCTGTTTATTAACTCATTCACTCGCCGCCATTTTCACATTTCGCAATCTCGTTCGCTCCCGGCTGTTTTACTGGATTTTGACTGATTTTGCAAGGCCCACAGAATATTGTGTTCAATTAATATAAAAGCATGGAACTTATCAAAAGAAAGATTAAAGTCTCTTCTTTCATCAGGAAAAAAAAAAAGTATGTTTCTATCTGTTTCCGCTTTGCAGCAATTAGCATTAGAAGAGAGCTCCTTTGCTCTGCTGCCACCTGCTGGCCGTTTGTGTAATAATTACCATTTCTGCAACCGTTCTTTGCAGCTGAGAGGCTGCATCAAAGCCTTCTGTATGCTCTAGCATAAAAAAACAAAAAAAACGTATTTACCCGTTATTGGGAGCAAATGAGTTAAAGCCATGGCAGCCACATGCAGTAATTCAGCGTCCATCCTCCGCCATGTTTACCTACTGTCCCTTGTGCTCTCTCCCCAGCTGATTTCCTCATGCAGCCCCTTATGCATTCCTTTCCAATTAAGCCAGCATCATCTGATTCTAATTACTCTCAGTTATAGCAGCCAGGATGTGAGCAGGAGCAGAAATTAGTATAGAGCAGAAGACGGAAAACCCTTTCGAGAGTGCGGGGATGTCGTCGTGCCCTTAAGGTCGGCGCCGCATCGAAACGTCAACAAAAAAAAAATGTGCGCAACATCACAGAAACGGCCGTGAATGTTGTGTCTGCTGTTGGCGGTAATGGTGGAAGCACTTGATGGTGACACACCATGTAATCACCTCACACACTTATTAACAAGGTCAGCCTAATGGCGGGACGGACGTGTTGTTAATCACGCCGTGACGCGACGAACCCCAATTCCCTCGGTTTGTCTCGTAAAAAAAGGACAAACGATTCCCTCCCGCCTCTTCACGTTCATCTTTTGATGCCTGCTGTCTCCTCTATAATTAGTTTTGACACTTTACATTTATATGTTCATTCCCAATTGAATTGAATTGATGGACACTTTCAAATGCATGTAAAAAGACGATCATGGGGAGGCGATCCAATTGGAAATCAATAATCTTGCATGGACAAGTCAGGCAATTGAAAGTCAGATTGAGCTTTCTGTCCATCTTGTAATCTGAAAATTAATTGTTCTTAAATTAAAAGAAGATTACAATGTCTAAGCATTTTTGGACCACCAAAGAAATCCATATTTTTAAGTATGTACCAAATTTTTCGGACGGCTCCAGGATGCTAAAGTGGAGCTGAGAAAATATTTATCATTACATTTCAGAATATCAAACTCCCCTACAACCCACCCTCGTATCACCGTCCTTGGACTTGAAGTAACTCTGGACTACAAATTGCTCCTGTTAAAAAAAAAGTCACTTTTTAAGTCATTTTTGGGAGAATTTCCATCCATCCATTTTCTTGACCACTTACTCCTCACAAGGGTCCCGGGGGGTGCTGGAGCCTATCTCAGCTGGCTCTGGGCACCATCCACACCCACAAGCACACCTAGCGACAATTCAGAGCGCCCAATGAACCTGCCATGCACGTCTTTGGAATGTGGGAGGAGACCGGAGTACCCGGAGAAGACCCACGCCGGCACGGGGAGAACATGCAATCTCCACCCAGGAAGGCCGGAGCCTGAACTCGAACCGGAGTCCTCAGAACTGGGAGGCGGACGTGCAAACCAGCCATCTGCCGTGCCGCTGGGAGAAATTTATTATTTCTAAATAACAGAGCACACAATCGCACTTAAAAAAAAGTGTTCCCCTATCATGTTGACGGTTGTCGAAACTGGGGATAGAGGAAAAAAAATCACCACCACACATTAACAGAAGCCCAGAGGTGTAGAGTTCAAGGGTATACATCCTGCATTTTCCCGAGTGAAAACGTTCGACCCTCGCTTTAACAAGAGTATAATATTTTATTGTACATTTAGAACAGATGTAAAATTGTGATGAATCATGAATGCAATTAATTAGGATTCAAAACAATTAATCGCCTGACCCCCGTAGTTGGTATATGTAATGTAAAACTGTTGTCATTATGTGCTCCCTTCTAAATATTCCATTTTCAACCTAGTCAATCGCGATGTCCACTCATTACATTTAATGATCTTCCAATATGACATAATTTTCCTCGGACGCGCATGCAAACCTGTGCGAGCTCATCAGCTGTCGCCACACCGAGATGAAAGTCAAGTTTGGCATCAAACGGCGAGCGCTTTTAATGATCCAGACCCTTAGATTAAAGTGCTCATTAGTTCCCATCCCGATAACACGCAGAGCAGATAGTTTGCTGGATGATTTGTAAACTTGCCTAGTTTGCGGTGTTTATTGCGCAATGGGCCTCGGCGTTACTTCTTCATGGCGTCTCCGTTAGCTTGCTTTCTGATCCAATCTCTCGTGGCTTTGACATTCAAACAACAGATCTTGAATAATGGAGTGAAACTTTTTGCAGAGTGATCTCGGGTGTTGTGCGGCAGTGATAAATGGAGTGATTATGGAAATGATAAACCCCGCTGAGGTACGTATGACAGTTAATTATCTGGAGTCTTGCAGCAGGTGTTGACGTCAAAGGACGATGTTTGTTGAAAGTCAAGTCAGCGTGAGTCTCCTCTGACGCCGACTCTCAAGTCGGGATGACCTCCGGATAAGGTGACCCTCCTTCGTCTTAGTCTGCGTCACCCGTTCATTCGCATTCCCTGCTGGTCCGTTTTCGTCGTGACGTGGTCATTTATGTCACTTTCAAGACGACTGTCGCAATGAAGTCTCGGCTGACGGCTTACCAAACATTATTCTGGTTTTGCATCCTTTTCGCCTTCTCGGATATTCTAATGAACTCCGAAGAAGATTTTCTCGCAGTCGAATTGCATTGTCATATGATGGGAATTAGTTTTCAATGAATGATGAAATATGAAGTTGTCTTCTAACTAGCAAAGAATTTTTGCCCTTGGCGGGGACTACATGACTATCGACAGAGATACTGTATAATATATTTTGTGTCATGCAAAATGATGGACACAACAGCTCTTGTTGTGGGAATGCTGCAGCATTCCCACATGTTATTTATATTATTATTATTATTATTTCAGGCACATTTTATTCTTCATATTTTTTGGCATCAACCAACTCCCACGTAATACTTCCGATTTACACCCTTCAAATTTCTTGCTTCAAAAATCCACGCCTTCTTGGGAATATATCGTCTGATTCCACATTACTTACAGTACTCACACAATTTAACATTAAAGATCAACTTTTCCTCATTGATTTTCAACTTTTTTAAGCATTCAGCTTTGAGCATTCAGCTTTCTGCATTCCCGCGCAATTTCTACAGAAATTGCACTTAGTCTAGTTGCATTTCGTACAGTAATACAGTTTTTTCTTTCCTTTTTTTAATGATGTTGCCTCAAATGGCTTCCTCAGCTTTCTGTTCCAAACAAGCAATTTATTGTCCCCTTCTGCCGGTTTGCTCAAAGCACTGAAATTCCTGCGCTTTCTTACTTCAACATAGCAACTACACAGCATCACATTGAGACAAACGTTTATGATCAATAAAACCGGGAGTAAACAAACGTGAACTTTAATGATCATTATTCTTTCTGGGGGGTGACAGACTGTTGTGTGCGGTTGTTTTCTAGTTAAATGCAGGCATCAGTGGTTTAAATGCATGATTATTTGACATTTTAATGTCTGTATCAAAATACAGATGTTTGTTGCATTGCTCGTTTCTTTTGTTCATAGTCGAGGCTTCTGTTAAAAAGGAGTTTTTCAAGTTGTTTTTTTTTTTTTTTTTTTATTATTATGTAGTACGAGTGATAAGGCCATTGAACTTAGTGGGACACTCTGTGTTGGTTCGTTAGTTCGTCCCACAGTATCATTAGTGTCCATAACAAACACGTGTCTTGCTGGACTTCCCTTCTTCCAGGCCATTTGGGGTGATAATTAGACTGTAACAAGCAGCCATCCCCTCTATGTAGGTCATCTGCTGTTCGACATGCTTTCACTAAAATACACTCTGAGGAGTTTGGGTCCACAAACATATCACAAATTATTCAGCCTTTTGAAAATAGCTTTTGAAATGCTGATTTCCTTAGACGGTTTCCTTAGAAAATTGTAATCGTTTGACAACACAAATATATATATATATATATATATATATATATATATATATATATATATATATATATTAGGGGTGTCAGGCGATTAAAATTTTTAATCGCACGACTCAATAGTTAACTCACGATTAATCGCAACTTTTATTTCTGTTCTTAATGAACAAGAAAATATTTTTTTAATTTTTCATACTCTAACAAAAACAGAAAAAAATAAACTATTAAACTAATAAAAATATGGCTGCATCTTTTAGTCATTGATACAGCAATTTCATAATTCATAACATTGAGTTTCAATTAAAACAGGGGTGGCAAACTGCGGTCCTCGAGGGCCGGAGTCCTGCAGGTTTTATAGATTTCCCTACTCGAAGCGCAGCTGATTCTAATTAACAGGCTCGTTATCAGGTTTCTGCAGAGCTTGCTGATGAGCTGATCATGAATGAGCTGTGTTGAAGAAGGGAAATATCCAAAACCAGCAGGACTGCGGCCCTCGAGGACCGGATCTCGCCACCCCTGAATTACAAAGATGTACTGAAAAAAAAAAGTGTGATATTGATTTGTGTTGGTCATTTTTCTGCCACTAGATGGCATGATTGCATTTTTTAAGATATTGGTGACAGTTCAGTGAATTTTTCTTTTCATAATAGCAGTCTAATCTTTTAACATGAAGTAACGTGAAATTCTGCACATTTTTTAAAATTGCAAAAATAATAAAAATATGTCTCCACAAATATATGTATTATTAATAAATGCATTACTGCTAAATTTTGACTGGATCTCTCTGCTGCGTTGCGAGTGGAATTGTTACTTTCCAAGTAAGGGGCGGTCATTAATCGTGCGTTAAAAAAAAATAAAAAAAATAGTGGCATTAAAGGAACTTTCAATTAACTCAAAATTAATACACTAATTTTGACACCTCTATTATATATACATATATATATATATATATATATATATATATATAACAATACACATTTTGAATGGTCAAATACCCTTCCAGCAGCATGCCTATTAATTTTCTGATTGAACACATATGGACGCATGCCAACGGGAAGCTATCAAAAGAGCGAAAACAAAAACTGATGTGCAGTTTGTACCGTTATTATGTGGTAATTTGACTTCAATTGTCAGGTTTTCTGTCATGTTTCATTAACG
Organism: Festucalex cinctus; assembly: GCF_051991245.1. Taxonomy (NCBI): domain Eukaryota; kingdom Metazoa; phylum Chordata; class Actinopteri; order Syngnathiformes; family Syngnathidae; genus Festucalex; species Festucalex cinctus. Next base: position 1,611,797 of record NC_135429.1, read on the forward strand.
TTGCTTAATGTCCATGAAATGTTTCCATAACTGTTAACACATGGCGAAACCGCATTTCATTCCTCGTTTCATTTGAGCTCTCGTTACTTTGAAAAGATGGATCTTCTTTTTTCTTTTCGTCCATTGACATAAATGGCTTTTAAAAGGGACAGGCTGCTTTCATGTATTTAAAGGTTTATTATGTGTGAGCTAATATGAGAAGTTGGGAATAATACGGTAATTTGTAATTGATAGAATTTGATCAAAATTTAGTTATCACTGGTTTTCAGGTCTTGGTGACAGACAGCTCATGATTGATCACATGTTGTCAACAGTTTTTGATTGAGAAATTGATCTTGATCACACTCTTCTGTCCACAGTATCATTTGCAAGTGACCTGAATGTACTTGCTTGTCCGAATGGGTTGCTATGGTAACAATGTAGCTGGTAAAAGAAATACAATGAAAACAAAACATGAATAAAAGACCCCACAGATGGAATTCACCGACTTTACGGGGAGCTCAGGTACGCTTGTTCTCGGCTTGGCTCCCGCATAACGCAAACCGTGCAATAGAACTCATGCGAGCGCCGTGAGAACATGCAGACCGAAGCCCCTATGCTGCCAGATTGTATTAATGAAAATCTCAAAGAGGATTGATGAAAAGGGGGGATACCCTGTGGAGCCTTCCACATCCTGCTCCCTTGATTATATGCTAATACGCGGACCAATGCGGCACCTTCTATACCATTCTGTAGCCTTCTGGTTGTCAAGGTAGCAGATCTGTCAAATAATTTCCTTCCTATTCAAGAACCTCGGGGCTATACAAAAGGCCAGACAAAACATTATGACCACTTGTACAATAATATAGTGATACCAAATATTCACTTTAACTCATTCACTCCCAAAAACGTATTTATACGGTTTTTTTAGGTTTTTGTTTGCTAGAGTTTTTGTACGAAGGCTTTGATGCAGTTTCTGACCTGAAGTGGTCGCTTAAAGCGATGGTAGTTATTACAAAAAAAAAAAAAAAAAAAAGTGTGCTTCATCTGTTTCATTAACTCATTCACTCCCAAAAAATGTTTTTATAAGTTTTTTAGGTTTTTGTTTGCTAGAGTTTTTGTACGAAGGCTTTGATGCAGTTTCTGACCTGAAGTGGTCGCTTAAAGCGATGGTAGTTATTACAAAAAAAAAAAAAAAAAGTGTGCTTCATCTGTTTCATTAACTCATTCACTCCCAAAAAATGTTTTTATACGTTTTTTAGGTTTTTGTTTGCTAGAGTTTTTGTACGAAGGCTTTGATGCAGTTTCTGACCTGAAGTGGTCGCTTAAAGCGATGGTAGTTATTACAAAAAAAAAAAAAAAAAAGTGTGCTTCATCTGTTTCATTAACTCATTCACTCCCAAAAAAATGTATTTATACGTTTTTTAGGTTTTTCATTGCTCGAGTTTTTGTACGAAGGCTTTGATGCAGTTTCTGACCTGAAGTGGTCGCTTAAAGCGATGGTAGTTATTTAAAAAAAAAAAAAAAAAAAAAAAAACGGCCAGCAGGTGGCAGCAAAGTAGAAAGAGATCAACCAGGTCCATGTTGCAACAAGCTCTTTTTCCCAGTATTTTCAACAGGTTTGTGAATAATGATGAAACTTAGCTAATTCTAATGCTAATTGCTACAAAACATAAAAACAGATAAAAAAAAATATATACCTTACTTTTTTTTTTTTTTTTTTTTTTTTTTTCCCCCCCCCTGATGAAAGGAGAGACACATTTTTCTTTTGGCAGATTCCATGTTTTTATAGCAACATTACATGAAAATGGCTGGGAGTGAATGAGTTAATAATACTGTACTGAGTTTTGATGTCTCTGCTAGATAGGTATTCATTTAGCCATGTCAATCAAAACATTTTTCATGATTGTAAAGGCAGAGTACTCAAAGTGATATCATTGCAGTGTAGATTAGTACATGCATACACAGTGTGATTGTATTTGTTTGTTTGTGTTATTCAATTGACGACTAATACTCCACCTCAACATTTGGTAATTGAAAATCATTGCCTCGCTTCCTCCACTGAACTTGACTGATGCCACATAAACGTTGATTTGTTCAGAGTCGCTTTCCCCCGCACAACGCTTTCCAATATTGCTTTTTTTTAATTTATCTTTTTTATTACTTTTGTTGTTGCCGTTTCCCCATTGAGAAATAATTCTTTAATATGTATTTCAATATTTCCGCGGCGCTCGCCTGGTCGGTGTGTCATTTCCTCCGCGCAGACGTGACACAAGCGGGGCCAAGTTACGACAACATGCGACGCTCACACATTGCGGCGCGCTTGCACGCAGCAGGCTTACGCTTCCCTGGCGAGCGCTGGCACATTAAGGAATAACAAATGAGTCTGTGGCCCTCGGGTAGTTATTCGTCGTGTGTTTTGTTGGAGCACCGCAGATGGCCTACGCTATTTACTTTGCACGTTGGATTCATAAGCGAAAATTGCATTGTGCTTCCGTTCGGAGGGACGGAGTGGGAAACAAAGAGATTGACACTTTTTCTGCTTTTCAGAGAATGCATTCAGTCTGGCTTTAACGTGGGTAATAAATTGGCGAGATTGTAGAACGCGTTCAGTGCAGTTGGATGCAGATGAAAGCGTACGCGTTACGGCTGTTTACAAATCACTGACGCGTGCTTAAGCGCACGCATGTGACTTTCCCCTTCCTCCCTTACTGTAAACTTTGATGGTTTGACCTCACCGGTTGGCTGAGCAAATTCCTCGCACAGATAATGTGCGGGTGAGGCAGGACGGGGCAAAAGAATACGGGTGAAGTCACGAAACGTTCACTGCTACGGCTCATTTGACCCGTGAACCGTGGACTTGAGCGTGCATGGTGATTTGATGATGTGCTGAACTTGGTGGAGGGCATGCTGAATGACTTTTGAATAGCAAACATATTTAGACCATCTCTGAAGATGGGAATTTGCTGACGTAATAGGCAAGAAAAATATGTTTTCGATCCCAAATACTGCGGCAATTATGTTCAGAGTAAAGTATTCAAAACGTATGGTTTCATGTCATTCCATGTGGGGTGGCCGCTCCTAATGTGGGCTAAAGCGTGCTTAGCACACGACATGGGCAACAAAAATACGTCTTTGATCCCAAATACTGCGCCAATTCTGTTCAGTTAAGTCCTCAACGCATCCGGTTTCATGTCATTCCGTGTGGGGTGGCCGCTCCTAATGTGGGCTAAAGCGTGCTTGGCACACGACATGTAGCTTAGTTGTCATTCATTCCATGTAATTCAATCTGTATTTTACGCTCGCGGTACGTCACGATGATCACGTGAAATGCCCGATACAGTACTTAATGCAAAAATATTCATCAAAAGTGCTAAAAAATCATAATTTTTTTTTCAGGAAAGAGTTGAAATGAATTATTTCACAGAATATCTGGTTAGTTTTTCATAAGTCTTGTATTCCTTTAAGTGCAAAAACTAATTTTGCACATTTTTTCACAAAATCAAGTTTGTCCTAAGACGACATTTTCATCATTCGTACGATTGACCCGCAGATTCCCCGTCGTCATCTGTTGGAATTTCTTTGCCTTGTCAGTGTTCTCATTGGCAGACAGTATAAAGATAATTAAAACGATATAACCGATTTGTTGATGATACATTTTTGAGTTTAGATTCATTCCGGCCTATGAAAGTTTTCACATAGGTTAAAAGTGGAAATCCAATCGCTCATCACCATTTCTTTTTTCATGGCCGCCCTTCCTCCTCCTCGGAACTATCAGCGGCACTCTGTGCCATGGCATGATCTCAGTCAGGAAAAATTCAATCTCGGAAATTATATCATGAATGATTTATAAGACAGAAAAACGCATTTACCCCAGCAACAATACAATGAGCAGTTGATGCAAACAGCCTAATGGAAAAATACGAAAAGGTTATGGAGATGAAAATGTATTATGAAAGTGGGAAGACATTCGTGAATGTTGTTGTCTTCACTGAGGCAAGCGCCACGGACACGACGGTGGCGAATCCCTAATATAAAGCTTCATGTGTATGCGCGCGTTTAATGCTAAAATGGTGCGCTTGCTAAAGAACAGAGGTAAGGCCAGAAACCGGAATGACATGAAACCGGATGTGTTGAGGACTACTTCACTCTGAACAGAATTGGCGCAGTATTTGGGATCCAAGACGTCTTTTTCTTGCCCATTACGTCAGCAAATTCCCATTAAAATGAACGAAGACAGCTTCCGGGCTACGTCATCACGATCACGTGACCACACACAAATTCAAATTCTGATACTAAATCGGTTTAAAATAAAATTCAGGGAATAAGATGCCAGAGGTATTTGCACTTTTTTTCTTTGTACACAATGCCTAATCCAATACCGGAAAATTATTTTTCCATCATTTTAATCTTTCCTCTTCAGCGATGGTCTAAATATGTGCACATTGCACATGTTAATAATACATTTTTACGATAGCGCCACATGAAACTTTAATCTTTGGAATATTAGCTCACCAAGGGGAGATACAAAATCAAATCAGGGGGGTCGTGATTAATCGGGTGAAGCGCATATCAAGCCATTTAAATTCACATTAACCCCGCATCAAAATGTATGAGCCATGACATTGATGTCACCCTAATTTATTGGTCTTGTGTCTGTTTTACTAAGTAATGACCAGATTTGTTTCCACTCATCCGCCATAGTGAACAGAGACGTTTACCGTAACACGATTGTAAATGTCAGAAGAGGTTGTCGAATAGAACCCTGAATAGAATAGACTAGACTAGAATAGACACCCTGGACTGGTTGCCAGCCAATCGCAGTCAATGATAGCACATTGTATATATAAATTCATGAATATTCATTTAATGTACTCATTTTAAACACATCTAGTTTAGCAAAAGCGAGTCTCTTTCTGATCACTTCAGTATTAACAGTATCGGTTTAAAATTAAAGCTTATTAAAAAACATTTGTGTTTTGCAGTCCTTTAAATTCAACGTCTTGTTAAATGAGCCAGTGCAGTTCTACTCCATTGAGAACCATCACAACGCTATAAAAACGTATAAATACGTTTTTTGTTTAGTTTTAAGTGTCCCAAAGACGTATTTATACGTTTTTCTTTGTTTTTTGTTTTTTTTATGCTAGAGCATACAGAAGGCAGCCTGTCAACTGCAAATAAACTTGCCTTGCCATTAAATCACACGATCCCGTTTCGCAACGAATGATTACCAGCATAGCGTCTGCGTATTAAATACATCATTCAAAATTTGACAAGGTATGACAGAAGAACCGAATATCATGGGAAAACAAAAGCCGCAGCATAAGCATGTTAGAAAAGCCACGGGCTCAATAATGCATCACCTGTAATTGTCCCTTTTGTTGCATCTGTCATCACAGTTATAATGCCGAGTTGCTAGAAAGTATTTTTCCTTAAGCCGTAATATGACAGCGGGTGAGTGATTATGCAGACGTGTGTACAAAAAAAAAACATCTACGGTGTGTGCGTTCGAGTGAGCTTATATGAGGTGCAGTGTTATTATGCAAGTGAATGCGCGTGTATGTTGATACCCAAACAGCCTCGGTGCTTCTGGTCTGCAAAAGACACACTTCTAGTACTTTCCATTAGCATATATTGCACTCGCGGGGGGAATACTGTAGCGGGATAAAGTGATGTATAATGTTTATCGCTCTGCAGCAACATCTGCTCATTTGTACAATTTTTATTTAATCATTCTATCTGAGCCGAGCGCAACACCACAAGAAATGGTTGAACCTTTTTTTTTTTTTTTTTTTTTTTTTAAATTGGTAGAAAAGGTTGCTTGGTGGACTGACTCGGACGCCATCTGCGCGACGAGCAATTCATAAAGCGATGAGTGAGTGACCTTGTTGATTCATCATCCTTGAACTGCGCCGCAGCTTTCGATTAAGTGATTACGAATCATTTCGACAAACGTGACCTCTGAAGCATTGTCGTGAGGTTTGCTTCACAAAAAAGATCGGAAATTCTGAACATGAGAAGTGCGACGAAGGGTGTCGTCACACTGCGAATGTTACTTTATAAAAGTACTTGGTTATAATTACTCATTACTTGCTCAAGAGTATAACTGAGTTAGTAATTTAATTACTTCATCATTAAAGTAACTCATTACCAGGAAAAATGACTATTTTCACTACTTAACACATTTGCTCCCAAAAACGTATAAATACGTTTTTTAAGTGTCCCAAAGACGTATTTATACGTTTGTTTGTTTTTGTTTTTTTAATGCTAGAGCATACAGAAAGCTTTGATGCAGCCTCTCAACTGCAAAGAACGGTTGAAGAAATGGTAGTTATTATACAAACAGCCAGCAGGTAGCAGAGTATAAGAGATCAACCAGGGCCATGTTGAAAAAAATTACTCACAATTCTAAATAGATTTGTAAAAATTAATTAAACTTAGCTAAATTCTCATGCTAATTTCTGCAAAACGGAAACAGATAAAAATATATATATTTTTTTTTTTCCTGATGAAAGAAGACACTTTAATCTTTCTTTTGATAGGTTCCATGTTTTTAAAGCAATAGTACGCAATATTCTGTGGGCCTTGCAAAACCAGCCAGGAGCAAACGGTGAAAAGGGCTGGGAGTGAATGAGTTAAAAAATTGTTTTATAGCAAATTATTATTATTTATTTATTTATTCATTTATTTATTTATTTATTTATTTTTTTAATGCAACAAATTCAGATTATGTCCAGGCTTTAAAGGGTGTTTTCGTTTATTTTTTTGGTGAATATTTGTCACACAAATGTCTCACTCCATAATAACAGATATCATGTATGTTCTACTACTATCAATCACTACAGCAATCAGAATAATAATAAAAATTTTTTAAAAAAATCAAGTAAAAAAATATTGTATACATGCTAATTTGTGGCACATATCCATCCATCCATTTTTTTGACCGCTTATTCCTCACAAGGGTCGCGGGGAGTGCTGGAGCCTATCTCAGTTAGCTTTGTGCTGAAGGTGGGGTACACCCAAATGCACTTCCAATGAAGTGCCAATTAGCTACTTTCACAATCGAGTCACCAATAATTTTACTTTTTAAAGCAAGTAATCCGTAAAGTAACTAAGTTACTTTTTCAAGGTAACTGTAGCAACACCGCTCTTCACACCGTAAATGAAATCAACTGAAACCCACATTTTATTTTATTTTTTACAAGCAGCCAGTGCAGCGAAGCAACAGCTGGAGAAATAAGATCTCTTATTTCTCCTTCTAGTCAGTCACAACATTCTGCACCATCTGGAAAGGCTTTACAAACGTGTTGTAGCTGTCTGCTAAGAGAGGGTTACAATAATTCAGCCATGAGGTCACAAAAAAAACCATGTAATAGTCAATGGTAAGCAGCGTATGACATTTTTTGCTGAACAAGTGAAAAAAAAAAAAATGATGTCCTTGACATTTGTCATATTGTGGGCGTTGAGTGATAAATCCTGACAAAAAGGTCACGCCAATGTTCCTGCAATCCTGAGCAGCCGCGTCATTGGAAACATGGCGGCCTCGCAAGTCCTGGGAGCCGAGGAACTTATAATTCAATTTGATACAAATTCACTTGCTTGCTTTGAGGCAGGATTATGAGGGGGAAAAAAAAAAAAGTTGTGCATCATCTGTACAACTGTGGAATTTAGTGCCGAAGAAAAACGGAATAGTACCAAGCATGGATCCATGCGGGACACCGCTGTCTGTTGTTGTTCCTGTAGTCTTAAATCTAAGTCTTAAATTTGTGCTAGTATCCATTTGATTAATTTACTGTGCAAGTCATGTCGGAATGATGATTCTTTTGGGCTATTACTTCATATATAATACGAGTGTATTAAAAGTGATAGAAGATATCTTCATCTCATTGCAGAAGATTGGTATCGGGAATGTTAATGTTTTCAGCCGCCATGGGAGCAGCTAAAGTGACACAATTTCCTGACGCCGTGGTGTGTAAAATTGTGTCATCAAGTCTTTAAGGTAATGTGCACGCTCGATTTAGAATGCACCTCTACGTGTTTTTAGCCTACCGATTTATCAAGTTTGCTTTAAAAACACTTTCAATTAAGCGCTTTATTGTTTTAAAATGTTTCCTTTATCTACAGTGGCTATTAATGGTTTGAATAATGATACTACCTTAGTTTAATAGAGCGTCTTATTGAAAAAAAAAAAATCAAAAGTAATGAAATGCTGTCCACTTGTGTTACGGGCGTAGCTGCAGAAAGAAACGGGCTGTGGTCTTGTGTGAATGATTTGGTGTTGAAGAGCTGTAAGTTAAGTTTTTTATTGTGTGCCCAGCGGTGAGTGTGCTGTTATGAAAGTTTAGAGGTTTATTGGGTCTATTGGCATGAATTTAGTTGGAAGTCACTATATTGACTGCAATTCTTTTGTTTGTTTGTTTTTGCAATATATGAGCGTCGGGAAGCCACAGCAATATACCCCACAAACATCGTGGACAAACTGTAACAGCGGTACATTACAATTTCTGGTCCAAACTAGTATAAACAATTTGAGTGTGCGGACATTTGTCTATCAAATCAATACTTGGGTTGATTGGGTGAAACTGATTGTTGATTAATTGTGTCTTGAAGATACTGAGGCTAACTGTGGTGCTATTGAGCTAAAAATTACAAACATGATTTCATAAAGTGAAATACATTTCATTCACCGTATGCCAACTCCTGTGGCCAGTATTAACTCATTTACTCCCAAAAACGTATATTTACGTTCTATTTTAAATAGAACCAGTGTCCCAAAGACGTGTTTATACATTTTTTTTTTTTTATGCTAGTGCATACAGAAGGCTTTGATGCAGCCTCTGCACTGAAGAGACCGGTTGAAGCAATGGTGGTTGTTACAAAAGCGGCCAGCAGGTGGCAGCAGAGTATAAGAGATCAACCAGGGGCCATGTTGCAACAAGCTGTTTTCCCCACAGTTTTAAACCGATTTGTTAGCTATATTCTAATGCTAGTTGCTGCAAAATGGATAGATATTTTTTTTCCTGATGAATGAAGAGACTAATCTTTCTTTTGGTAGGTTACATATTTTTATAGCAGTAGAACACAATACTCTGCGGGCCTTGCAAAATCAGTGAAAATCCAACAAAACAGCCGGAAGCGAAGGAGGTTGCTTTCGTGAAAATGGCTGGAAGTGAATGAGTTAATCTGCTCAGTATGACACAAACATAAAAATAAAAAAAAAAGTTAAAAACATTCAGACTATAGTCAGTCAAGGACATTCATAGTCAAAAGTCAATCCCAACTGTCCATAAAATCATATTATACTTGGTTGTATTCTTGTGCATGCATGTAAAAATCTACCAAAAAAAAATGTTCCTCATAAAATGAATAAAGGATTTGCTTTTCTTATTCCTTAGCATACCAGTCACAGGAGCGCTTGAGGGAGTTTATAGGAGGTGACGACAGAGGTTGAACATCCAGAGTGTATACCGGGTAACCACGAAGCCCTGTAGAGCCAATTATGCATCCAGCCTAATTTCCTGAGTAGGCGGTATTGATGGAAGTGGCAGAATGGAAGAGAAAAGAGCAAGGAAAGATGCCCACGGTGGAATGAATGAATGAATGAATGAATGAATGAATGAATGAATGAATGAAGGTCATGGATTGACGAGCGGATAGGGAGAAGGACGTAAGAAAATTGTTGACAGCAGTGGTGCTTCGAGTTTGAATGCAGCATTCAATGCAAAGTCAAGACATATTTGTGTCTAACTTTTATCAGTTAAACGGATACAACCTCGACATCCCCGTTGGCAGAACGGGAGACTTCTTAAGGAGCTGAAGTCGACTCCCTCCAGCAAAAGCAAAGGCAACAATGGCTTCCTTTGAATGCCTTCTGTCTGCCTGTCATGTCGGCTGCTTTCCGACCTCGTCATTCTTTTCACCCGCTTCAAACCTGTCAATGCGCTCTAACTTCACCAGGAGAGTTCAGCCTTGAAGCTTTAAAATTCAGTCTAAATCACAGGGATATTGTTTTGCGTTTTACACAGTCTCACAAAAAGTGAGTGCATCTCACATTTTCTTTTTGTAAATATGTTATTATTTCATGGGACAACACTGAGGAAGTAAGTTTGCTACAATGTGTACAGCTTGTGTGGCTTTGTAAATTCACTGTCCGCTCAAAATAAGTCAACACAGCCACTAATGTCGAAACTTCTGGCTACAAAAGTGAGTATCAGAAATTCTCAGTAAATTTTACAAAGACAGTTTTGAGTACATTTTACCAGTATTAAAAAAAACAACAACAACAAAGGAAACTGAAGCGTTGAGGAACAAACTCATGACATTCAACTCTACCACGTGAACCATGCCACCTTCTCTGTTTGTCACGATACTGCATTGCTGGTGTGTGCAAAATGAGACCAAAAACTGGTCTCTACAAAGATCCTGCCTGAAACAATTAATATACTAACGCACTGCAAAGGTGGCATGGCTCAGGTGGTAGAGTGACTGTTATTTTATTATTATTTGTTTTATATATATATATTTATTTATTTATTTATTTTTAAATAAACTGTTAAAATGTACTCAAAAGTCTCTTTGTAAAATTTACTTAGAATTTCTGCAGGGGGTTTCCAAGTAAATATTAGTTAGGTTGCCATTGGAATTCTATGACATCCTGCAGCTGGTGGATGTTAGAGGCCTTGTGATTCTCCACTTTCCATAAAAAGGGCACCCCACCAGATGCTCAATAGACGAGGATTTGGGCTTGTTATCTTGTTGGAATACGGCCTAGTTTCCAAAGAGAGCAGATAAGAGCGGATATTGGCATCCACGGTTCCCCCCCCAATGAACTCTCCATCCAGACCCGCGCAACTTACAGACCGTGACGCTCGCGCCGCCATGTTGTCTCTGGGTTGTCTCTGTATTGCTCACCCGGTTGCCACCACGCGGCACATAGTTTGATCTTGGTCTCATCAGACCGCAGGAAGTAGTTCCATTAATCGTGGCCTTTGTTCTGCATCATATTTTAAAAGAGGCTTCCTTCTGGCACGACAGCCATGTAGACCAAGTTGATGCAGTGTGCAGCCTTGGCAAGGTGCCCCGCCCACTGCTCCAGTGTTGCTGGCAACACTCGAAGGTTTTTTTTTTTTTTGTTTTTTTTTTTTTTTTTTAAACAAAGATAAGCACTGGATACGACACGAAGCATAATATGCTCTCAACTTCTTTTATTGACCATGGAGAGACCTGTCCTGGATACAACATGTCTAATTAACCCACTGTGTGGTTATGGCCAACATGCTGCAGCTGAATTTCAGGGACATAATAATAATAATAAAAGCTTTTGTCAATGTAATATTGGTCGAACTCGGGTTCAAGCAGTGCGGTATCAGTTCCCACTCAGTGTGGGTGTGCACGTCTCTGTACTGTATGAGCCCTGTGATTGACAGGTGACCAGTCCATGGTGTAAGTCTGCCTTCTGCCCAAAAGTCAGCTGGGATAGGCTCCAGCTCGCCATGACCCAGAACAAGATAAGCTGTTATAGAAAATGGTTGGGTAGACTTTTTTTTAATTGCTTGTATACAAAATAGTTTGGTCTCTGGAGTGTCATGTCCAGTGCCCACTCGTCAAGTGTGAAATTACCAATTAAATCTATTGTCTGAAAATATGCCTGTAAACAAGCCATTATTCATTTTGAGAATTGTCTTACAATTCTGCTCATTTAACAACAACAACAAAAACAAAAAAAAACACATTGACTGTCTCAGGTCACCTCTCTGGTTTTAAAAAAAAAAATTCTGCCTCTTTTACCAACACCGTCATTTAGACATGTCAAGAATTCAAAGCGATCAATTAACCTTCAAATTTGCAATGCCAAAGTGCAATGACAATTGGCTGTCTTAAAATCCCAGAAAAGTTCTGGCTGACACTTGTATAACCTACAAGTAAAACATTTGCACTATTGAACCGAACTAAACGAATAATATAGTGGCTAGTGTGCTCGCTCTGTCAGCAGCAAGTCCCTGGTTCGAGACCAGCTCAGGGTTTTTTTTTTTTTTTTTTTCCTCCCCTCCTCCTCCACGATTTCTTTCGGCAAGAGGCCATTTTGTTTCAAATGTTTATTGAAGAATAGATGGCTTGCATTCAGAGGAGCGCCCAAAACGCAGAGTTCCAACAGCAGACTGCAGTCGGTTCGCCGGGGGCGGGGCAATCGCACGAGGAGAGGCGGAGTTTCACTGAAAGAAACTTAGAAAGCTAACCAGCAAAAGACATGATATTTCATAAAAAAAATGTAAGATTAATCATTATATGCCTATAGTTAAAATATTGTGGTGTAATCCCTTTAATGGGAAACGAAAATCAAAACGTTGATGATCAAGAAAGAAGCATAACTAGAAGTTGATGTAGGCTGGGAAAATGGGAGGCGCTGTCCCGATTGCTAAGTCCAGTGTAGCAATGTAAGACACGATTAGCCATGTTTCTTTGGTTGTTTGCCAAGAATCGTTTTAGGTCAGACACCGCAAGTATTTCCTGCTTCTCGGGACTGCTTCTCATCATTTTTACCTTCTTGGCAAAAACAACCCCCTTCTCCTGTAGCATGGTAATGTTGTCAGAAATTACAGTCGGGTATAAACAGAGCAGGGTGTTGAAATAATGGGAAAAGGGGAAAAAAAAAAACGCTGCAAGGCTGTCAGCTCTCGAATGGGGGCCATTCGTCAGCGGTAAATGACACGTCCCCGCAACCGCCCGTTCTTCCTGTCACATACGCTGTTGGATTCCTCCTGTTCCTCCTGGTGGCAAGGTGAAGGAATTATGCTCATCAAAGGCCCCGTCCAGCCTAGAGTCTTTCCATTAACCTTCTACAACAGTGGTCAATGGCCGTCTGCCAGACAACTGCCATTCCACAGGGGTGAGCTAAAACCTCTAGGGGGGGCGAAGGAATTGACACAAATGCATCTTTATACACACGAGATCAGGGGTGTCCAAACTTTTTCATTTGAGGGCCACATCCAGAAAAAGGGCCACATAATGTTATGAAGAGAAATTGTGTTTAGTCCTGAAAATTGTACAAATAATTTATTTGTGCTTTTGCATATTTAGAAAAATGCTACAGTATATAAAGCAATTTTTTTTTGTAATATGGCAGTAGGGTTATTATAGTTTTGTTGGCATTTTTCATTTAAGTTTTTATTTCGTTCTGAGTTTAGTTTTTTTTTTTATTTAGTTAGTTTTAATTAGTTTTCAGGGTGGTTCTGTTAGTTTTTTTATTAGATTTAGTTTTTTAATAAATGCTTAGTTTTAGTTTAATTAGTTTCAGTATTATTTTTAGTTTTTTTTTTTTTTTTAATGTGTATTACTCGTGAGCAACATTTAATAAACACAATGGGAGCGACGTCATTATTCCGGTTTCTATCAAAATAAATCTACGAAAAAATCACATTTCAAATCATCCCCAAAGGCTCATGCATTAAATTAATTAAAGACGAAAACAAAGGACATTTTTGCTATAATTATAGTTTTATTTGAGTTAGTTTTGGAAACATAAAATATAGTTTCAGTTCATTTTAATTTTTTTTTAAAAAGCATCTTTGTTTTTGTTTTCGTTCGTTAATGATTTTTTTTCCGTTAGTTTTAGTTAACTAAAATAACCTTTAATAGCACCTGTGTTTTTCGACACCTTCCCTTCTTACCTTGACCATCTCCAAACTTTTATTTTATTTTTTTTTGAAGAACTCAAATGCCATTTTTAGCACATGTCGTGGGCCACTAAAAAAATGGACGTCGGGCCGCAAATGGCGCCCGGTCCGTAGTTTGGACACCCCTGCACTGGATAGAATAGGCATAATACATAATGCATAATTACTTTCAGATTGGCTGTGCACACTCCTCAATTACCGTCCCATTCACAGCCTGACGGAGGCGCGTACGCCAAGGCTGACATTCAAAGAAATGAAATCTCCCGCTGGAATGTGCCAGCCCGTCTCACCTCCGCTTAAGACGCTCCCGTTCCCACCGCCGCCACCCGTAATCTACTCATCTGGGTGTTAAGGGCTTTGTAGCGCCGAACGTCATCAAAGGGAGAATTGAAGCGAGGCGGGCCTCCGCGCTTACACGAAGCTCGCTCGCTCGTGATAATCCGCCCGCGAGCCCAGCGCCGCTATTAACACACTTTTGTCGCTTGCGTTTTTTTTTTTACCGTTTTTTTTACACGGAGTCGACGGCGCTTCAATGCAAACGCGCGTAAACTCGCATATGTGAGTAAATCTGTCGCGTGACTCGTTAAATCAACCCGACGTTGGATTGAAATAATCCTGGAAAAAAAAAACATGCGTAACATTTTCAAGAAAACTGAAAGGGATGCGCAGCTGCAAGGCGACATGTGGCAAACTGAAGAGTGGCGGGTTACACGGGCAGATTTAATTAAGCCTTATTCAGCGTCCATGTCGGTGTTATACAAACTTGAGCTTTGTTTTTCTTTTTCTTTGCTTCTGCATAAATGTGATAAATCTGCAGACAAAGAGCGAGCAACACTTCCCTTTCACAACAGGAGCTGACGCTGTCTCCAGGACTTTAATCAGATCAAAAAGTGTCCTGTCACATAAGATGGCTCATTAATCAGGGGGAGGGGCCACTCTTCTCTTCTCTCATGTGAAATGGAAAGCGGGTAGGAAGGAGGAACTTCCTCTTCGACTTAACCTCTTCTTGTGCTGTGTGTGTCGATTCTGACGACTCTGGAGATGTATTTCAAAATGAATACGTTTGCATGCGGTCAACATTTGTGTTTAAGGTCAAAATTACGTTTTCTGAAAGATTTGGAATCATCAAATATAATAATAATGCATGTATTTGTGGAGACGGGGGTCAAGTTGTATTTTGCCATTTTAAAAATGTGCAGAATTTCACAAGTTACTTCCTGATTAACTCATTTGCTCCCAATAACGTGTAAATACGTTTTTTTTTTTGTTTTTTTTTAATGTTTTAAGTTTCCCAAAGACGTATGAATGCTGAGATGTTAAAATACTGCTTGTACATATCAAGTGAAAAATAATCGGAGCAAATTGTGCAATGGTCAGCCATCAGATGGAAACAAATTGTTTAACTGTAGAGTTTGCAATGTTTTTTTTGTTTTTTGTTTTTTGTGGGAGAAAGTTCACTTTTTTTTTTTGTTTTTTTTTTAATAAAAGTTTTTGTAGTCATTTTGACTGACTTGAGCCACTGGTGCTACTTCTGTCTTGCGGGCTTGGTAACTGATGGACTTGTCTGGCTGCACTGCAGGGCCCAGCTGTTGCACTCACTGGGCCCTGCGTTACCTCGGGCTCAAGCCTCGACCAGCTGTGCGGTTTTTACCTAGCTAGCAGCAACCTTGGGGCACTGCAATTAAAAACACATTTACAATATCCACCCATCAACATTTTTGTCCTAAATTTGAAACAATCTGGATAAACAACAGCTTTAAAGTCATTTATGTACTTGTTTACTCTACTTAGTAAAGTTTATTTCTATCTGTTTCCGTTTTGAAGCAATTAGCATTAGAAAATAGCTAAGCATCATTATTCCCAAATCTATTTAGAATTGTGTGTATTTTAGCTTTTTTTTTTTTTTTTTTTTTCACACGGCTCTGGTTGATCTACTTTGCTCTGCTGCCACCTGCTGGCAGTTTGTGTAATAACGACAATTTCTTCAACTGTTCTGGTTCTATTGAGAGGCTGCATCAAAGCTTTCTGTATGATCTAGGATAAAAAACAAACAAACGTATAAAGACGTCATTGGGACACTTAGAACATTTAAATGGAACATATTTATACATTTTTGGGAGCAAATGAGTTAACATGCCCACACTGTCAATCAATGGTGCTGCCATATAATGAGTGACATCTGAGACCAACCAATGATTGCTTTAACTCTTTATAAAAAAAACAAACAAAAAAAAAATATAAAAAAAAACGTGTAAATACGTCTTTGGGACACTTAGAACATTTAAATTGAACATATTTATACATTTTTGGGAGCAAATGAGTTAACATGCCCACACTGTCAATCAGTGGTGCTGCCAATGATTGCATTAACTCTTTTACTGCCAGACGTTATCAAAAAAAAAAAAAAAAAAACTTTTATATGACAAAGGCTTTGATCGTTCATGAAAATATATATACATTGCTTCCATCTGCTGGTCATAGTTAGTGTTTGTGATTCCACAACCCATTGACCAGGCAGCTCTGCACTTAGACATTGCACTGAGAAAAAAAATTGTTGACGTCATTTAACGTTTATGGCGGCATACGTTGTGATTTTACTAATCGTTATTCAACGTTTGTGGCGGTCAAAGAGTTAACGGTGCCTAATGAAGCCTGCCTATGCAACGTTTCACATACCTCGTCGACGAATGTGCATCCGCTTGCCAAATGTGCGAGTTTTGGTCGCACGCTTGACAGCTTTACGACACTCGACGGGGTTGGCTCGCGCATTTCGTGCTTTCCGCGCGTGATTGCGCCGCATTCCCCTTTTCTCATATACCTTTTTTCTCCGCTTTGGCTCGGCAGCAACAAGAGCAGGATCCAACCAACCTGTACATCTCCAACCTGCCCATCTCCATGGACGAGCAAGAGCTGGAGAACATGTTGAAACCTTTGGGTCACGTCATCTCCACCAGGATATTGAGGGATGCCAACGGAGTCAGCCGGGGCGTCGGCTTCGCCAGGTACAATAACCACAATCTTCATCCATCTTGACGCACGATTTGCATCCAGAAAAGTGGACGCTCGTCGGGAAAAAAAATATTAAAGAATCAAAAATCTCAAATATGTATGTACATATTTACTACATCAGAGATTGATTCAGCACCGTATCTGGCAACTGTACATGAATAATACATACTGTATAGACACTACACTATAATACGTACTATATATGCAGATTGTGGTGAATCGGGCCGCTATTATATGCGGATAAAATTCGGAATTGAATCGGATATCTGTCATTGCGTCTGCAGCAGAAGTAGACAGATCTGCGACAGAGCCTACGATAATCTTAATTCTTGCGACGTGTTTGGCAAGAATTTGAATATGCACAATTGTTGCTGTAAAGCAGAAAGAAATATTTATATCAAAAATATCCAAAGTGGTAACAACAACAATACATCAGTTGTTCTCAAACATTTTACAACAAGTATATGTTCGATACCACTTTTTTTTTTTTTTCAGACCGATACCAGTATGACAACTCAACACTTGAGTCGGAATGGGCGAGTATCGATACCCGACATCGTATCAGCTTGATACCAGGCCTTATTTCAACATATCTGTACGCACGACGCCGATTTGTTGCTATTTTACAATCAATTTGACAATTTTTATTAGTTTTAGTTGTTTAATCAATGTTTAGTTTTAGTTTATTTAGTTTCAGTATTAGTTTTAGGTTTTTTTTTAAGTGCAGTATTGTGCGCAATATTTAAAAAACACCATGGGCGCGACGTCATTATCCGGTTTATATCGAAATAAATCTACTAAAAATTGCATTTAAAATCATCCCCAAAGGCTCATGCGTTAAATTAACTACCAAAGACTAAAACGGACATTTTTCTATAATTATAGTACACATAAAATGTAGTTTCAGTTAGTTTTGTTTTTTTAAAAAGCATCTTCGTTTTTATTTTATTTCGTTAACGAAATTGTTTTTTGAATTTTTGTTTTTTCCTTAGTTTTAGTTAACTAAAATAACCTTTAATAGCACCTGTGTTTTTTGACACCCTCCCTTCTTACTTTGACCATCTCCAAACATTTTTTGTTTTTATTTGATTTGAACTGAGTCAAATGCCATTTTGAGCATGTATGTCGCGGGCCACTGAAAAATGGACGGCGGGCCGCAAATGGCCCCCGGGCCGTAGTTTGGACACCCCTGCTGTAACGGTATGTAAAGTTAGAATATTCACACTGCACTTAGTAAAATTGACCTAAATAACAACTGGACTGCACTTGGGTAGTGATTCTTCCCGACTACTTCCGTAGTACCAGTATCGCACTTTTAGAATCACTGTTGAGTTCTCCAGACATCCCATTTGGTACGCTGACCTCTCACAAGGGAGGGCATATTTTCTTCCAAAAAATGTTTACGCCAAATCGCCCAACTTTCGAAGCGTTCCGCTTTCGAGGCTCCGCCGTACGTAAACATTCGTGAGTCGGCGTTACCTGTGTCGACAGACGGCTCGCTGGAGGTCGGACCGCGAGGGGCATTAGAGAGTAAACTGAGCTAAGTGTTTGCGGGCTGATCCATTACTGTTATCAGAGCCCATTACTCCAGCCCGAGCACTAATCATTGCAGACAGGCAGCGCTTGATGCCATTAACCAGCGGCGGCGCAGAGAAACGGGCCGCCAGCGAGCGGCGAGCTCGACGTTCCTTAGCCAGACAGTCTGGCTGAGCAGTTCGTTTCCCCCGTTGAAACCAAAACCACCTGTCGGCCTTATTGACTCCACGTCTGCCCACCTGTTTTCCGTCCACCTGCGTGCGCCGCCGTTGGGGAAACGAGAAGGGGGCGACAGAAAATGAACGGCCAGGGGGGCCTTGAAGACCATGAATAAAATAATGCACGGGAACGGGAATAGTCACCGCTGAGAAAATCATTGAAAATTGTGGTGGAAAAGTAATGCATTCAGACAGATTTTCATGGGCAGTGAACACATCCCACCCGGCGATTTGAGAGGGAGTTTATTTTTTGATAAAATGGAAAAACTCAACCACATAAATCATCGCTTTATAAGAACGTCTCAGGAGGCGGTTCAGTGTTAAAAGATTTCGATTCCGGGTGAAAAAATTGATACAAACGAGAGGACGTAAACCGCAATCATGACTCCATCGTGACTCAAACAGTGCTATTGTATTTTTTTTATCCTAAAGTGTCCAAACTGCGGCCCGGGGGCCATTTTCGGCCCGCCGTCCATTTTTCAGTGGCCCGCGACATATGCTAAAAAAATTGGCATTTGACTCAGTTCAAATAAAATAAAAACAAAACAAAAATGTTTGGAGAAGGGAGGGTAGCGAAAAACAGGTGCCATTAAAGGTTATTTTAGTTCACTAAAACTAATGAAAAAACTAAAATTCAAAAAACAATATTGTTACCGAAATACAATAAAAACGAAACTAAACGAACGAACGAACTAATATTATAGCAAACGTCCTTCGTTTTAGTCTTTGGTAATTAATTGAATGCATGAAGCCTTTGGGGATGATTTTAAATGTGATTTTTAGTAGATTTATTTTGATTTGATTTTCAGAAAACCAGGTGAGCTGCGATTGGTCGTTACCTGGCTCAGGTAACAGCCAATCACGGAGCAACTGTGATGTAATTTTCAGTCCACAGCAAGTGGCAAAATGGCCGACCCACACGAGTGCTCGCAAACATAAATAATTAATGTTAATAAATGTTTGTATTTTAATTATTACATTATGTGTGCTTAATTTGCAAAAGGCTGTTTATGTAAAGTTTTGATTCTGGTGTTGCACAGATGTTGCGATTATGGATGTTGTTTTTTTCCCTTGAATCGGTAATAACATAATCACTTTATTGCCATTTGTCGTCTGTCTTCTTCCCTATTTCAACATCAGATGACACTTTTAAAAATAAATACGCTATTAGCTATGATTTCAAACAAGTACAGTTCGCTCAATGGTTAGAGCAATTGCCTTCCGCCTTGGAGTAACTGGGTTCAAACCCCGCTTGGACCACATTTTAATACTTTTAATAATTTATCTTTCATTTTACTTCATAAGCACGTGCATTCAAATCTTAGCATTCAGCTTTTCAGCATTCCCACGCAATTTCTGCAGAAATTGCACTTTTTCTAGTTTATCTGTTTTCCTTACTATGCGATCCCCGCCTCTAATTTACCACAGAGCTAAATAGTTGTCATCATAAATCGTACACAATGATATACGACATTGTTTTTTTTAAATGATACCTGCATTGGATTAATTTGAATTAAACTCTGGTAAAACTGCACTGAAGGCCAATTTTGAGCATCACTTGATGTTTACCCGAACTGGTTAATAAAGTGTCGCCGCAATGGAGTGAAATGGTGAATGCTAAAGATAGACGACGCTAAGGAAGTGTGAAAGATGACATATTCTAAAAATAGAGAAAGGATGGAAAGGAGGATGAATATGTAGAAACACTAGAGAGACAAAAAGGGCTGAGCGAGGAGGCAAGGAAAGAGAGTTGTAACGGTAAAAGATGGCGGAAATAAGCAAGGTTGAAAGACGGGGAGGAATGAGAGAGCCGTCAAAAGGAAGAGCTTCAGACGGGCTGAGAGTAAGATGGATGGGACAGAGAGAGCGATAAAGAAGCTCTGTTAAGAAGAGAGGGAAAAAAAAGAGGGATGACGGTAGCGATATGAGAGAAAGAGGACAGAGAAGTGGGCGGCTGACAGAATGATAAGAGTCTTCTCGGCGGTGAGAGCGAATCAAGCACGAGAATCTACAAAGCAATGAATTTTGCAAAAGTATATTACCATGAATGTCTCGCTCCTGCTTGCGTTTGGAGACTCTCATTTTCTGTTTGGCAGGGTGAAGCTTTTAAAAAACAACAACAACAAAAACAAGCTGATTCCCTGATTAAACCTTGAGTTTCTCTATGAACTTCTCACTTGGTGAATCAAACCCGATTGGTTCTAATCTCTACTAATCTCTCAGATCATTTTAGATGAAACACTTAGATGTAACTTTTTTTTTTTTTTTTTTCTGGAGGGAAAACTGAAGTAGCAGTAAGAAGTAATTGGTCTCCTTATTGTTTTGCTCAGGCACTCCCTTGACACCTGTGAAGTTTAACTCACAATTAACCCAATGCAGTGAATACAAATAACACTATTACAAATGATATACCATAGATTGTTTTCAATTATTATGCACTTCATTACATTTATCATAAACAGCACACAAAATAGAATTGAATTATTAGTATTTAATTTAAAAATCAAATGTGGCCCTTAAGGACAAAGGATTTCCCAAACTATGGACTTTTCACACTGCACTTAGTTTACATGGTGTTCGCTGCAGGGCGTAAGGGCGACAGCGTAAATTTGCCTGGATTTGGTTTGGCTAATTAGCAGACCAAGAAGTAGCCTGGAGGCTTTTCCCACCGTCTTGCGCGTAGATTAGACAAGTCCACCCAAATATTTCGCTGAAATCACTTCGCCAACACTTCTTCTAATGATTGTGCCATCGGTCCCAAATTGAACATAGGCGAGAAACAACGAGAATGTATCGAGGCTCACGAGATGCTAAGCTGACTTGGGCTGTGGAGGTGCACAGAGGAACAGAGGTAATAATTTGACACAAAAAAAAAACACTTCGCAGACCGGCTAATATAGACCGCGAATCGATCTGATTGGCTGTGGCTAAACTTGTGGGTAACAGGACTGACATGGTATTATCTGATTGGCTGTTGACCAGATAAAGAGAATAAAGATTCCTGACATCACATAGCTTAAGACCAGTTGAAACTAAATGCTGGTTACATCAGTTCAAAACAGACACTTGACCTCACGGTCATGACCCAAACATAACCCTTGCATGACCCTAGTCATGACAAAGATTAGTCGAGTTAAAAACACGTGTGTCCTCTTTTTGTGACAGGATGGAGTCCACGGAGAAATGTGAAGTAGTGATCCAACATTTCAATGGGAAATACCTGAAGACCCCACCAGGAATCCCAAGTAAGACTATTTTTACCCCTTAACCTGATGTAAAATCCGCATTTTGGTCACAAGCAACAGTTTGCTGTTTGCTGGCGTCATTAGCTGTGCGGCTATTTAAATAGCCGAGGTTTTCTTATGTCGTCGCGCTCACATTTTCTCTCGGTCAACATCTCTCTTCATCTTTGGTTTTGCAACTTGTGCAAACTGGAACTTCTCAAACGAGAGAGAGAGAGAGAGAGAGAGAGAAGCCACTTAATATTCACCCTCATGCCTTTGTGGTGTTCTTTGCAATCTTCCTAAGAGCTTGCACTCGCTTCTCTTTGCTCTCCTGCTCACCGTTGCCATGTCCTCTCTCAAGCTGAGCAAGGGGAGAGCAGACAGCGGGGAAAAAAAAAAAAAAAAAAAAAAAGGTTGAAAGCTCAAATATACCTATCGTTTTGTGGTTTGTGCAGCCAGTTGTCTTCTCTGTTCAAAGTCATCGTTACTGCCCAATATGCTGGAAACACAAAATGACAGAGCAAGTCGTAAGTAAAGGCGGAGTCAAGGTAGAAAAAGAGAGAATCAGAGGGCAAGGCCTCATTGAAGGGACGTAAAGTGCCGTCGAAGCCGTTTTGGCCCTCCAAGTCTCGTGTGCGTCCCAGCAGGAAGCGGCAGCCAGACGAGGCCTCGCCGAGGAGCTCTCCTTCACCCCGGGGCCAATTTCATTACCAATGCTCACACCTCCAACCAGTACCGCAGAAACGCATCCATAAATTGCTTTCCGCTTCCCAGTAATATCGCCGAGAGAGTCCGGATTTCAAATCTCCATATATGCGCCGCCGCTGCATAGCCAGCAGCTATTAAAGGCAAGGTGAGTAGTTACGTCGAAGTCGAGCCGTAACAGGAAACCTTTAAAGCTGTAATATCGGACTGACCTTCGCCTTTCAGGATCTATCTGTCAGCCGCTCAGACTTTACGATTGTTAATGGATCGTTCCGACGTGTGATAAGCAGGCGGATTGACTGCCTTGACTTAAGGAAGCCGTGCGACCGAATTAGTATTAGTGGCATTGATATTGGTTTGTTTTTATTTGGTGTTGTAATGTTCCCGACGGTTTCTAAAGTCACACAATTTGGAGGGGAAAAAAAACAACAGCAAATGTCACGTTAAACCTCGGAGTTCGAACCACGTTCACGTTTTGCTTTTTTGGGGGGGACAATTTGGCATTGATGAAAATTGTGAGAAGAAAAGAAATAAACTAGATGTTTATATGACATGAGCAAACTTGCATTCAAAGTAAAAAGACTTTCAGAGTAACCAAACACGCCAAAGTTCAGACGGAGTGCTTTACTTCACGAAATTTACTAAAGCGTACACATCAAGGTCATTACAGTTCGTGAAAACTAGCAAAATAACCAAAACTAAAATTGAATTGAAACATTTAACGAAATAAAACAAACAGAATTGCTTTTTAAAAATTGAAAACAAACGAAACTACATTCGACATTTACTGTACAAAACTAACCCTAATTCTTGCAAAAAACAATTTTAAACGTGTTGATGTCAGTATTACAGTACCGCCATTAGCTGGAAAAAGTAAGGTTGAACATTCATCATACATATGACGAAAAAAAAATGGGATGTCCAGACGGGACCTGCATAATATTGTGACAAAACAGTTTGGGAAAATCCGCCAACATGTTAGCTAGCTAGCTAGCATCCTGGCGAATTTTTGCTAGCTAGCTAGCTAATCATGCATTCATTCAATTTTGCTCAAATTCACACACACAAAAAAAAAAGGAAAGTGGGCAAGTATCTTGTGGAATTCTTCTCAACAGGAATTCAAACCACAAAGTCCACATTAGAAATTGGCAACTTGGCAAACACGGCACGTTTATTCAAGACCTTAAAATTGTGATAGCTGACTTTAGAAGCAGTACTATTTTCTTATATTCAAATTGTGGGATGGTTTGTTTTTAAACTGTTTTTCAAATATTTTTGTTGCGTTTACTTGAGCTGCATCCACTGAGGATCAATATTTTTTTGTTTTTGAGTCACTTTTGGCTACAGCGACGTGAAGCGTCTTCGCGAGCTGAGAAAAGCACGATACAGATCAAGCTGTGTCAACAAAAACGTTTATTTATGCGCAAGTGTTGTTGCCAAGTTTTGTCGCACGCTCTCTTAATTTGCACTTTCATACGGTATGTAACATTTGTGTGCGGAGAACGTCGGCGTGTGTTTTGCTAGCGGTGGTATTTCCCCCAGAGTCCCTTTGCTGCACGGGGCAGCTTCTTCATCCATCCGTCTTTTGACAGGTCCGCCGCAACTCCCGGGAAGGTCGTACCGCACCAACGTGTGTGCCGGCGCATGTATAAACTTGCGTGACAGCCATGACCGCCGCTCTCCACGAGCACGCACAAACCGCATAAATACAGTCGCGCTCCGCTAACGTTGACCCCAGCGGAATGTCAATGCGCTATATACTGTAACGCGAATGCGTTTCCCGCCGTTTAGCATTTTCAAGTAGCAAACGCGCAAAGCAAGCTGCAGCTGCACATACTTTTGGTTGCTCATATTTTTAAAATCACACTATAAACTTGCACAAGAAAACACAGATATCGTCAAGCGTCGGCATTTCCGCCTACAGTCTGCGAACCCTTGCATCCACGTTTTACCCTGAAACTGCGTGAAAGACGAAGCAGTCAGCGAGATATTGATGGGAAGTCGATATCCGTTTTTGTGTCTGACGGACCATCATTGGTCACTGTTGCAATTCGGTGGTCTGGGCGTCAATCATGACAGCAGCATCAGCAATTAATTAGTCATTTTGTCACTCGGTGTGTCAGTATGTTTGTTTGCAATTTTGCAAAGTTTTGGCGGCATTGTCGGTTGTCTTGTATTTTCAGTGTATTTACACTGCAAAATACGTGGACCATTTGGGGCCTGAAAAAAGATAGAAAACTGCCTGTAAGTCTTTTTAAGCAAATATTTTTCAGTAGTTATTTAACTGAAATGACACGAGAGATGCAACTCAATCGACAGCTAATCGATGATCAAATTAATCGATCCATATTTTGGTCATTCTTGAATCATTGATAATGTGTATTTGTTTGGTATATTTTCATAGTGTGTGTGTATATTAATTTTGTACTTTTGATTCTCTTTTTCAATGCAATGCTGCTCAGTTTTAATTGCCCTAGTGGATATAAATAAAGTTATATTGAATTGAAGAGAATAGAGAAATCGTAGTCAGTTCGTCTTACTACAGTCTTACTACAGCATAATCAGTTTTGCTTATCTGGAGGTTAATCTGTGGAGAATAAAAAAAAAAACTGACTGCAATTTATGAATCAGCATGCCAAATTTCAATTTAATCAGCAAAAAAATGGAACTCAACAGTTTTTTGTTAAAAACTGTTCCTAGTGTTATTGCTGTTTTTCTGTTTTTTTGTTTTTTTTTTTCAGTAGAAAACATTTGCAAACATTTGCTTTTAATTTGGGAAAACAATGATCAATATTTTTGCTTTTTTTTTTTTTTTTGACATTTTACATACCGAATCAAGAATCATAATTTTTGTTCATTTGAGTCCTGTATAAAGTCCAGTATTTGCATAAAGGAGTGGAAATTTTCAAATTTGATTAATCCATTTAGTAACAAAATTGACAGATTAATCGATTATTAAAATAATTAGGACTAAGTGCAATTTCTGAGGAAATTGCGTGGGAATGCTGAAAGCTGAAAGCTAAGATCTGAATTGATTTGAGTTGAATGCTAATGAAGGAAATGGAAAGATAAATTCTGTGAAAATTACAAAGTAATTAACTTAATTACTAGTAGTAGTAGTAGTTGAATTTGAATATGAAATAACAGAATAGTAGTAGTAAGAAAAAGGAAAAAAAAGACACTATTACATATCGATGTTGGCTGTCCGTGGTCCATTTAGACATTTAATGCGTTATCCCTGGGACACACTTCACTTACCGGTGTATTTAAATTCTACTGCTGGAAAAAGGATCTCCTCGGAATGGTCGTTTATGCATTCAGGTTCGTGTAGACGCATGTAATCAGCTATCCAGGTCAGGTTTGTTCACCGACGCCTGGTTGATATGAGCGGTGCGTAGCCGTCCGGCGCAAGAGGCCCGACTCGAGCCCACGTCTGATTTGGAATGCCGAGAGAGGGACGTGATCGATGGCCGTGATGGGAAGCGCTACAGCTGTTTAGCAATTCTGTGCAATGCGGCAAGCCGCCGTTGTCGGACCACGATCGTGCATACACTCGCGCGCGGGATCCGATCGCTCGAGCGCGCGTGCTCCTGAACGCGTCTTCGTGTTAGCCGTGCGCTTAAAAGATCGACGGTCTCGCGCAGACAGAGCGATCTCTGTTTCGAAAAATGATCCATTTTGTTATTTGTAGGTAAGCGCACAAAGAGTTATTCTTGTTTTTGGGAGCATGTGGATTTACTCGATAGACAAAAATAAATGAAATCTATGAAATGTGACGACGGCAATAAAGCACACAGAAGTGAGACCAACAGGGACACATTATGATTTACATCGCAACCCTGAGCAATGGGAAAGTCAAAGGAAGTGCAGATAAAAGTGATTTAATCCGCTGGCTCCGCTGAGCCTGATTAAAGCCCGTCGTCCCACAATGCATTAAACAGCTTAGAGACGACACCTTACGGTTCATGTAATTCAAACCGGAGATACATTAGCCATTGCCGCGTTTTGGCAGGTGAGTAATCTGCCGTGCGTCGCGTGGTATTGTTGGAAGTTGGCAGAGAGGAAATTGAAAACATTTGATACACTGTATAGATGGCGCTGTCGGCAGTCAAACAACAGCTAAACTACGTGTTCTTTACGACTGCAAATAAAATACGGGCGGTATATATATATATATATATATATATATATATATATATATATATATATATATATATATATATATATTAGTGCTGTCAAAGTTAAAGCGTTCACTAATTAATTAATCACAAAAAATGATCGCATTAATCATTGTATTACCACAGATTAATCACACGAGTAATTTTGACCGCAGATGATCCTTATTAGCCGCCATCGGCTGGTTACATTAAAGGTAGCTGTTGGAGTTTGAGCAATAAACAGAACTATATGCATTAAAGTAAAGCATTTCATGTATGTTTACATATGCCGTAGGTCTTTTTTTTTTTTCCCATTTTAAATTATGTAATTAATTAATTGATTAGAAAAAGTAGGATGAGCGTGTGCAGCGGGCAAAAATGTTGGGGGGGGAAAAAAAAGCTTTTTTAAGACGGTGATTAATCAAAATTCTACAATGTGATTCATCTGATTAAAAAATTTAATCGTTTGACAGCTCTAATATATATATATATATATATATATATATATATATATATATATATATATATATATATATATATATATATATATATATATATATTTTTTTTTTTTTTTTAACTTTATTTATTTATATAGTGCAGTTGCAGGCAAAGGTTTCCTCCCCGCCGGCGTGCTCAGCAGGGCAACGATGCCAAGATGGCCGAGACACAGCCCACAGTATTAAAACATCCTCTGCTGAATTAAAGCGAGTCCCAAATTACTCCGTAAGTCACAAAAAAAAAAAAAAAAAAAAAAAAAAAAAAACCTTCAGAAGCTGTCAGTCATACTTGAGTAATCCATGTTCATTTCTGTAGTCCCGCCCACTTTCCCCCAGCTAATAACCGCCCTGTCGACAGGCCCATTGCTCCCTCCTAGAAGTGTTTAGTATGTACTCACATGCCCGCACGTCGGAGATGGAGGCAGATATTTCCCATGATGACATCTGATCAGCTCTGCGAATTTTAAACACCGTCGTGACTCGCCGTTGTCTTTTATGCCGTTTGTATGACACATTGTCACGTAGCAAGACACGTTGTTTATTGCTGTAGAACGGGGGTCGGCAACCCGCGGCTCTTTAGCGCCGCCCTAGTGGCTCCCTGGAGATTTCTCAAAAATGTTTGAAAATGGAAAAAGTTGGGGAAGGGAAATATATATATATATTTTTTTTTTGTTTTAATATGATTTCTGTAGAAGGACAAACATGATGTCAAACCATATGATCCGGTAAAATAAAATGACATAAAGTCAAGAAATAATAATGCATTCACACTGATCACCAACCTGCAAAACAAAAATACATAAAATAATTTGTGCTGATTTTTTTTTTTTTTTTTTTTTTGCTGTGTGCAAAGCGCACATGCTCAGTGCAAACAAAACCCCTACACCACCGAGCGAATGCTCGCTGCGCACACTCTGCCAATAATGAGAGCGCCACTGCCCCCTAATGTAGTGGAGGTGCAATTGCACTTTATTCAAGGACAGTAAAAAAAAAAAAAAAAAAAACTAAATAAAAAAAATAAAAAAGCATATTCCCCGAGGTCGCCCCACTATTTGAGAATCACTGGGTTACCCCAACATTTATGACAAGAATATCCTTTAATCAAGAACCGATCTGAAAATGTTCCTTCTCCATTTCCTGTGGCTTATACTCACTATACCAGCATAGATGAAATATTATAATGAAACCCGTCCTTTCCGACTCAACAACTTCCCAGATTTGACTGCTCTCCCATTAGAGTCGAGGGACACGGCAAAGTTATTATTGGCAACCCGAGTAAGTCAGACAGCTTCCTGGAGAGAGAGAGGGAAAAAAAAAAAAAAAAAAAAAAAAAAAAACGATCAATTTCCCTTGATGCACTTTCTCATTATAACCTTATCTCGGCCGCAGACAATAATCTGGATTTGTCACGCTTTGTTTGTTTCGCCACGGAAGTATTTCAGTCGTGAATTAGCGGGAGAAGAGAGAGGAAAATCGGAGCCGCGCCGTGAGGATACGTCACTCAAATGTGAACGTTTTCACCCCTGTGTCATTCCACGGAACGTAATATACCGTATTTCCCGCACTATAAGGCGCACCTAAAAGACTTCAAGAATTCGATGTCAAGACGCTATTCGGTGACCCTGCACGATCGTTGACGCGCATGCGCAGAAGATCCCGCCATCTTGGATCGCTAGCTAATGCTAATATTTTACCTCAGAGAAAATAATAAAACAGCTGTTTTATACATTTTGGGATGCAAATGGAGTTGTCAGAAAGCTGCTTTGTATTCTATTAATAAAGTTTGACTGACCTATCTGACTGTTTTGTTGACATTCCCTTTAGCGCAGCACCATCTAATGGATGCATAACGTAACCCCAGCCTCTACTGTAGCGCCTTATATATGGAAAAAATTTCAAAATATGTCATTCATTCAAGGTGCGCCTTATATATGGAAAAAGTTTCAAAATATGTCATTCATTGAAGATGCGCCTTATAGTGCGGAAAATCCGGTAATATGCACGGCGCTCTTTGGGAGAGGAGGATGCTTTGGTCGGTTTTGGCTCCGCTCATCCACGTCGAATGAAGAGAAAGGCAGGATGAACGAGTGAAAGATACATAAAAGTCGAGGAAGTGAGAAATACGGTGAATAAACGTGACGGGAAACGGGAGAGCAAGGTCAGCGAGAACAGATGGGAAAGGGCAGCGAGAGGGGTGGGGGGGGGGGTTGATGTTGCGAAACAGAGGAGAAAGTAGGATCAAGCCTTGGTTTTTTTTTTTTTTTTTTTTTTTTTTTTTGCAAGGTTACGTTTGAGGAAAGTTTAGGCCGACGCATCTGCAGCAGGCGAGATGAAAGCGTGACATTGACTTTTTTTTCAGCCGCTTCCTGAGCTTGACCCGCGTGCCGCTTGGCCCAGCTGTCCGGCGTTGATCCGCTTTTTTATCTCTCTGCCTCTCACCCCGCTCACGCTTTTTTTTTTTTTTTTCCTCTTAGCACCTTTTGTTGTCCTTGCTTTTTTTTTTTCTCTCTCATCCGTCGCTCCCGCTCTTATCTTCCCTGCCGCCGTTGTCTTTCATCTGCACGCGCTTTCGCCGCAACGCAACGCTCGTGCAGAGTTTTGTTGCACGAGTCACGAGTGGGATTATTTTGCGGTTTTAGAAATGTTGCTCGCAGCCTACGTACAATCAAATGGATATGGGAAAGTTGACTGTAATCTGTATAGGGGTTCAGTTTGCATCCCAAAAAGTTGGAGTACGAGTTACGGTTCTAATATATATTAGTGCTGTTTATCGATTCTAATTGATTCAGTTCGATTCCGATTTATTTTTCGACATAACTCTAGAGACCCCTTCAGAGTTTGGAAACAAGGTGACGCAATTTTTCAGGGCGGGGCTTAGCTGGAGGCAAAAACACCTCAGTGGCGCGTGGTTGTAACGCCGGTTAGCATATTTTCACGAATCGTTTACGTCGAAATTGACGTGAAAAACGGCCATTTGAGTGAATATGTAAGCAAATTGACTCCCCACGACCATAAATGTTACTTTCAAAAGTTAATGTGGGACTATATTTACTGACCCCTACGCACTCACGCACTGGACAGACGATTTAACGGGACTACCCACCGTTCAATGGTCGGACATTTACATCTATCTTATAGAAAGAAAAAAAAACGTTTATACTAAAGATAAACTGAAAAATCATCAGACGACTCCAACTACATCTTGAATGGACATGATCAAGATTTTTAGAATATAACAATTTGAGCAAGGACTTTTGTGTCGTGCGTAAGAAACGTTAACCCAGCTAACGTTTGGTTAGCTAGCGGTTAGCATTAGCGCATGTAGCATGTAAACACGGACTTTTTCTAAGTCCGTGCATGTGAAAGGAATCCCAAAAAATAATGACTATGGTGGTTGGGGGGGTGCATATGATATGCGTCACACTGCTCCATCTGGTGAACGCCATTGTGATCGGTGGTAACTTGTTTGAGTTCCCAAAAGTTTGCACTAATAAAACTTGTAGTTATTGTGGAAGGAGGGCAAAACATTCCCAAACTGACTTGATACAAAAGGTGTCATGTAATAACAGCACCACCGGAACTCAATGAAACAACTGCTGCGGCCTGAAGCTTTTTTTTTTTTTTCCCCTTCGATATAGAGTAGTTGAGTGCCCTCAATTTCAGTGCAAGCAACATAAGCACCCGAGGCTGGTCTTATTTCTTATTTCTGAAGAACTTACATTTTCTTTTCTCTTACTTTTACTTGCCGTTATACTTTTCAAGTGATGCAGTTATAAGGTCAGGTCGAGTGCAACAAGGCCACAGAATGTAAAACGTCCATGAATTCATAATAAATGGTATTAATAATGCATTTTTTTTTTTTTTTTTTTTGCAAATGTAGCTGTGTATCAGGCTTGTTAAATGAATGTGAGTCGGAAGGGGATGTCCTCCGTTGTATGCGAGCAGAGTTGAAGTTACAGGGAAGGCAAATTGTGGTGCTCTTTTATTATTGGTCAGAATTCAGTACAAGTCAAACCTCGGTTTTCGAACACTTCTGTCGCTCCACCAAATCGGTTTTCGACCAGAAAATTCGAGAATTTTATGTCTCGAAATCGGCTGGCACTGTTGGGGTTGTTTTTTGGATAATGTTTGGCAGTCAAAGAGTTAAAATAAAACATTGTCTATTTCTAACCTTTTCTATTTATGGTAAACAGTATACAGTGCAGTTTATGGTGTAAAATAGTAAAAAAAATAATAATAATAATAAAAAAAAACTTGGAGAAAGTTTTTTTTAGACTCGGAACGGATTAAAATTATTTACATTAATTGTAATGGGAAAAATTGTTTTGGATTTCGAACAAATCGCTTTTGGAACAGCCTTCTGGAATGGATTATGTTCAAAAACCGACGTTTGACTGTATTTTATAAAAAAAAAAAAAAAAAAGTATTGAGACATGTTCAACTTCTTCTGAACTTGTAAAAGATATTGTATGCTACGTGTGCACCTGCGAAGCAAGTTTGATTTAGTCTTTTTTTTTAAAGTCAGGTATCAGTTCCACTTGGCCATGTCAATGTCATTGCGCTAGGATGCAGAGGGCAGCGAGATAAATCAAGCTGCCCCCCCCACACCCCAAAAATAGCGCGCAAACCTCCATTAGGACGAGACACAGGCGGTGTGGGAACAAGCAGAGGTCGCGGTGGTCAGCCAAGTTATTTCCGTCGCATCACCAGACCTCCACGAATGGACAGCCGTTCATTCATCCCGCACTCTGCCAGCAGGGGAGGCAGAAAGGTGAGCGAGCCAAAAAAAAAAAAATGAGGGTTGGAAGTCGCACATACTGTATGAGGACGGAAATGACACCTGCTTTGTCACTGTTTAGTTTTCTTATCACCTGAAGCTATTTTTGTCTTTTTCTGTCTGCACTCTCTCGCCACAGCAGTCGACACTTCCACGAAATCTGACGTAGCATGATTAAATAATGTATGTTTCTGAAAATAGCATGTTGTGTGCTTTTACCTGACTGCAATCTACAAAAATAGAAAAAGGTTAGCAAAACTTGTCTTGTGCAGGAGTTGAGGCATGATGTGGCAATGTGAGCAGAAATGAATATAGAATGGCAATAACCTGTATTTTATTTGTATTGGATTTATTTTTTTTTTCGCATACAAGAAATAGCCAGAAAACATGAATGAATAATGATATAAATAAAACTGTTAAAAACGAAATTAAAATGGCGCATTTACAAATAAAAAAAAAGAAAAAGAAATGAATTAAAACTAGCAACCTCACTCACAAAATGAATAAGAACTAACAGAATTTGTAAAGCTACTCTCAAAATGAGATAAAAAAATAACTCATGAAAAATCAGTCCCTGTATATATTTTGTGGATGGTTGTTGATGTGCTTATTATTTTAAAAAAATAATGTGAGACTTACTATGACCTTTTTAAAACTTGCACACAAATTTCCACCATTTAAAATAAATAAATAAATAAATCTAAAACTAATACTAAAACTAATAGAAAATGAGTTAAAACTAACAAAGTTGCTCTAAAAATTAATTCAAACTTATTACACTAACTAAAACATTTTTAAAACTTGCACACAAAAAATGTCCGATGAAAAAAAACAACTAAAACTAGTACTAAAACTAATAATAAGAATGAATTTACCCTGACAAAGTTCTAAAAATCAAACTAATTGAATTTGAAAAACTGTCAAAATGAAATAAAAACAAACTACTGTATAACGAAAAATCCGTATCTTAAGCCTTCAGCACTGTCAGCCACCATGCTGCCTAAAATGACACATAATTAACAAAAAATAATTAAATTAAATTAAAAAATTCCATCAAAAAATTACATTAAAAAATAACTAACAGAAATTTGCAAAAACTAACATATTCACTAAAAAAAATTAAAACCAGCTGAATTAAAAAAATAAATAAATAAATAAATAAAACACTATGACCCTGATCTATAAATAGAGCATGCAAAAGCATACATTTGAACATTTTGTGACGTTTGGCTGTGCAGATCGGCATACCTAATACTGTTGTGCGTTCATGGCTGGAGTAATATCAGAGCACTCTGCTGGTTTTGGAAGATAACGATTCAATATGGCCTTGACTCATAGTAGAAGACATCCTGGATATTGAGGTATTATTATTTTTTTCTCTTACTTTAGCTCAGCTCATGGATGAAACATAGGTGGCTCCCGTTATCATCAAAGCTGCCCGTCCCTGATGTAGACGGCATTGCAAAAAAGCACAGAAAACATACAAATCCCACTCGCAGAAAAAAACTAAAATAAATAAATATTTGTCCCTTGCTACCTCCTTTGTACCTTTTTCCACACGCTCTCCCACACATCAATAGTCCATTAGAAGTGTGTTGCTTTCATTGCCGCCGGTTTGGCCCTAAGACAGCCTTCAGAGTGAAGTACAGCAAGAGCAGAGCTGGCCAGGTTTGCGGTATAAGTCCGGTAATTGCCAGTACTCTGTTCTAGATTTCCTTGTGCGCCAGGTGCAAAAAAAAAAAAAAGTATGAATCTGTGTTATCAAGAGACCGCCCCTGCTGTGCTATACACTGCATCTGACTACAACTGCCTGTCCCCAGTCAGGCACACTTTAAGGGGAGGGAAACCGAGAGCTCAAAAACCAAAGAGTCAAAAAAACAAAACAAAAAAACTGCTAGTGGAATAAGAGCAATAAAAGTAGAGGCACCTAAAAGAAAATATTTGCTGCACAATAGTAAGCACTGTAAAGGGTCCACTAAAATAACTCATTCACTGCCATTGACGGAAAAAGACGTCAAATGTTGCATTTTTGCTGGGCTGGCAGTGAATGAACAAAAACAAAAACAAAAAATACTGGTCGTAGTAGAAATAACACTACAGTTGTTTAGTAGTGATGTTCTGTAGAACATTTTTCAGACTGTAGTCACCAATACCACTAGTACTGATAGATAAATCCCCCCCCCAAAAAAAATAAAATAACTGACAGATCATTATCGCATTTCCTTGAAATTGCATGAAAATAATGGCAATTTTCTATTCTTCTAATTTCCAAATTCCTAGTTCTTAATCCAAAAAATACATATTTAATATATTGTATAGGGCTGTGCATGTGATTTTTTTTTTCTATGAATAAAATACAGAAGAATAATTTGTATGTAATTAATGTAAATTGAAATACAAATAATGTTGTTCAAGATCAAAACGTTACTAGCGTTACTTTATTAATGGTCAAGGAGAGTTTTAGTGCGAGTAGAAATGTGGTTAAATTGAACAGTCTCAATGAATTGACACTTCCTGGCGCTCTAATTACTTTTTGACTTCTTTTTTTTTTTTTTCTTCTTCCCCAAACATGCCATTTTGATAATAGAGCCAATATGTCTCCCCCGTTCACCAGAGCCCGTCCTGATCCTGTTACGCATACACAAACAGATTTAAGGCTAACATCCAGCCAGTCATATCTTTTTAGGCTCAGACATAATCTAGCCACAGTTTCATCCAGATCAATTTTTCAGGACGTCTTATTTGTCGAGCGAGCCGTGGAGGAGGAAGGGGGGGGGGGGTCGAGGAGCCGTGTAGTCGGGGTGTATCCAATTTCATGCTGCAAAGCAAATGGCCTTGGAGATCAAGGATTATACAGCAGATTTCCAAGTCGAGCTCGCTATTGATTCGCCGCGCCCCTGGTGAACTCCTCGTCGTAGCGTCTTCATGTAAGCTTTTAAATGCTGCTGCCTGGGAAGTATCCACCCGCCTCACTTGAGATCAACAGTGTCACGGTAGGCCCCCTCCTAAAAAAAAAAAAAAAAAAAAAAAAAAAATCATCTTTTGTTCTCCTTTCATCTCAGTAATTGAAACGCTTTCCTTCATCTGAACAATTCACACGAGTATTTTATTTTTTGGAATTCAATTTATGTACACGTTGCGTGGAAATGCTCACGAGCTGGTAGCGAACTGAAACGCTGTGGAATGAACTGAAGATTTGAAATGTACAATGTGCGATTTGAAATTGGAATGTTTTGAATTGGTGCAGATGAAGCTGGCTGGAATGTGGATGTTGAGGAACTTTTTCCAAATAGTTTTTGTGTGTGGAAATTTTTGGAACAATTATTATTATTATTATTATTATTATTATTATTATTATTATTATTATTATTATTATTACTATTATTACTTTTTTGCATGAGGTGTTTAGTTCATTATGAAACTAGCAACTAGTTGCTCGTACTGGAAAACCAAGACTTTGACTTGACTTGACGTGACTGGACTTGACATGACTGAACTTGACGGAACAGGACTGGACTGGACTTGACTTGACAGAACTGGACATGACTGGACTGGACTTTACAGAATTGGACGTGATTGGACTGGACTTGACAGAACTGGACTGGACTTGATGTGACAGAACTGGATGTGACTGGACTTGGCAGAACTGGACGTGACTGGACTTGACAGAACTGGACGTGACTGGACTGGACTGGACTTGATGTGACAGAACTGGACGTGACTGGACTTGACAGAACTGGACGTGACTGGCCTTGACAGAACTGGACGTGACTGG
The DNA here is from genome assembly GCF_051991245.1 of Festucalex cinctus. NCBI lineage: Eukaryota > Metazoa > Chordata > Actinopteri > Syngnathiformes > Syngnathidae > Festucalex > Festucalex cinctus. The sequence continues at coordinate 1,647,347 of NC_135429.1, forward strand.
ACTGGACTGGACTTGATGTGACAGAACTGGACGTGACTGGACTTGACAGAACTGGACTTGATGTGACAGAACTGGCCGTGACTGGACTGGACTGGACTGGACTTGACGTGACAGAACTAGACGTGACTGGACTTGACAGAACTGGACGTGATGTGACTGGACTTGACGTGACTGGACTTGACATGACTGGACTGGACTGGACTGGACCGGACTGGACTTGACGTGACAGAACTGGACTTGACGTGACAGAACTGGACGTGACTGGACTTAACAGAACTGGACGTGATGTGACTGGACTTGACGTGACTGGACTTGACTTGACTTGACTTGACAGGACTGGACTGGACTGGACTGGACCGGACTGAACTTGACGTGACAGAACTGGACTTGACGTGACAGAACTGGACGTGACTGGACTTAACAGAACTGGACGTGATGTGACTGGACTTGACGTGACAGAACTGGATGTGACTAGACTTGATTTGACGTGATAGAACTGGAAGTGACTGGACTGAACCAAGCGTGGCATGACAGGACCACACTTGCCTTAACGGGGAGTGACTTGACTGTAGCTTGACTGTAGCTTGACAACACCGCACACTGCTTAGTAGACGAGACACCCAGCATGACCCACGTAAAAACCAGCAATGCACCCACACCGACTGGACACAACAGACTAAATCCACCAACACGAATGACCTAAAGAGAGACACCTGTGGGAAAACAAGTGACTGAGGGCACTGATTGGTCAAACACTGGGAAGGGGAGACAAACACAGGTGGACGTGGTTCGACATAACAAGACAAGGGAAGAAACCAGTAATACATGACAAAAAACACCAGCCACAGAACCAGAACATCACATATGCAAGTAAATATTGAATAAGTTTCACTTCCTGAATTGATAGTTTGTGCAGATGTGCCTTTAGATTTGCATAGCTCAAAAACAAAAGCAGCTAAAACGTGATGTGAAGTATTCAAATGAGATTTACGCTTAACCCAGTGCCCTTTCAAAATTCTCCAGTATGCCAACTTTGACGCGTGTTCCATCCACATAATATATGCTCATAATGGCATTCATAAGCACAGGCAATATTAGACCACGTTCTGATGTGCTGTCCCATAGCCTGAGTGGAATTCTTGGCACCCCTCTGTGCTTTCATGCACTCTCTCTTTCTCTCTTCCCTGTCTGAGGCACTGAATTAAAAGTTTGTGTCGTCCTGCTATTCGGCCATCTGTTCTTCAACGTCTGATGCTCCCTTCTCAAGGTTTTGGACTTGTTGTGCGGAGTTGGTCTTGCGTAACAACTCTAAATTCTCCATTGGTTGTTTATATGTAAATACTGTTGTGATAGGCTCCCAAAAATCAATGGGTTAACTGTTACCATGTTAAAACCTTTATTTACCGTACACAAAATGGTTGAAGACACTTTCTACTATGATGAAAAATGGGGAAAAAAATCAAAGTAAAGCATAATTGTTGCAGAGGGAAAGCAGTCGGGGTGTTAAAAAAAAATCGATTCGGCAATATATTCGCGATATTACATCGCACAATTCTCGAATCGACTCAATAGGCAGCCGAATCGATTTTTAAACATCCACATTTGATGGAAAAATATTCAACAAAACGTCTTCACACCTTAAGCACGAAAGAATGTTCTATTCATGGAACAGTTGGCCTTAATATTTGATTTCAATGCTGTTCAAACATGAAACAGATTACAACCTCTATAAGACTGAAGTTTCAGATAAATAATACAATTTCATACAAATCTTACACTGTACATGTTTACTGATCAGTATTTTCTAAATTTGAATAAAAAAAATAAAAAAATCGCAACAATCGACTTATGAATTCGTATCGGGATTAATCGGTATCGAATCGTGACCTATGAATCGTGATGCGAATGGAATCGTCAGGTATGGCTAACTATCTGAAGATCATGCATTCTGTTTATTTATCGAAACAACGAGATGCTACATCCATACTAGCTAGTTATTCTATTGCCCTGGGAATCAACTGTGCCAGTTTTTGTTTGTTTTTCCAACTTTAAGCTTTCACATACTGTCTCGTAATGTTTTAAGTAACAAACAATTATAACGTCAGATGGAAAAAAAAAAAAAAAAAAAAAGCCAACTCCTAAGCTAATGTAAATGTAGCTCTCAGGTCATTTCTTCCTACCTACCTGCCACTTTTAGCTCACAATTCCCCACACGAAATTGGGAGGCAAACACGGGATAAAAGGGATTGCAGTGAGTCTTGGGATCGAGTAAACCGGAAATTGGCGCATAATTGCGTAAAATCAACCATGGGGAGTGTTAGATATTTGCGCGAGAAGGAGAAAGCGTGTCCAAATCCTTTCTTGTTCTCACAGCCATTACAAACAAGAGTGGATTAGCCAGGAGACCCCTGCTGAGACGGCGAATGGGGGGGAGGGGAATGAGGGGAGGCTGTTCCTCTTCAGCATTATCTAAATAACAGGCCGGGGAATTCAATAAGTACCGGCCTCATCAGACCTCATCAGCTCTCCCAATTAGGCTGCTCGTCGTGGCGGCTGGTTGGGTTGGTTGCCGTTGGTGACAGACGGGCGGCCATTCCACGGCGTGCTCGACTGGGCTTGAGCACATTCTTGTTATTTGTTGGTGTCGTGGGATTCTGTTGTTCTTGTTACAAGATTTTCATTGCGTGAAGGGTGAAGGTCTTCCCCCGTCTTTTTTTGCCATGCTTCTCCTTCCACATAATTTATCCGATTCACATCATTCCAATTTCAACACATACCAAAATTTCATGCCATGGGGGCTTCCATTTTTCCAAAAATTCTATGTTTTGTCATAATTCAATCTTATGCACTTAGCAATTGCCCATTCATTCCAATTGAGGCCAAATTTCCCCCAGTACGTATTTACCACTTATTTCCAATGCCACATTCAAAATGGCAGATTCAGATAGTTCCCATTTGAAATTTAGATCAGATTAGTCTGTGTCTTTAGTTTTGTGAATGATTTTCATACCAAAATTTCCCATCTTAGGAAATATTCTACATTGACTCCTCCCTCAACATTACTTGACTGATTCTAACTTTAACATGTGCAGATCACTCGAGCTATCTCATTTATTACACCCATTCACAAAATTAACATTTGAGATATCCCCAAATTCCAAATATTTATATACACACCGCCAGTTTCCACGCAACTTCAACGTATACAGCTCATTCCATGTCATTCAAAACCATTCCACATGCTTCACTTTTTTTTTTTTTAAATTCAGCCTTTCAGCATTCACGCGCCATTTCTGCAGAAATTGCACACGTCTAATTGTACCTTGAGACCTTGACAGACGAGCCTTCAACTTTGCAGGAAGAAGCTGTAGCTACACTTGAGCTCGACGGGGGCTCGGGAAGCTACGAGATATCGACGTAGCCCTCCCACATTACCGCTCAGTGTTTCCCCAAGGGTCAGGACGCGTGGAGAACGTGGCTCTCCCACATTGATTGTGATCCGTGCATGTCAACTGAGAAAAATTAAAGCCTTTCATTACGTCTGCGAAATTCAGGCAGGCTCAAAAATGAGCTTTTCTATCTCTGAATCGCCCTTATTAAACATTACGATATATATATATGGCAATCATTGTTCAGCTATACGGTGTTTCGGTGTAGCTAATTTCATGATGAGTTTGTGTTGCACATTTTCAGTGTGTTTGCTTCCTCGTGATGCTGTGAAACGAAGATGAGTGACTTCTCTTGCGTTCCTTCAGGCTGACATGAGAACGCAGCACGCCATCGTTAGCATCTGGCGGCGAATGTCTGAGACGAGAGCGCACAAAAACGTAACGTCGAGGTGGATTTTGGAAAAGTGACGTTGATGTCAAGTGTTTTTGAGAACAAAGAGCATACCTAAAAATGAATAAATGATTACTCTCGAGGATTTCGAACGCACTGTTTGAAGTTGAGAAGTGCGTCTTGTAGCTGACGAAAAGAGGGCAAAAATAATGGGATGCGTATTAACGGCTCAATGTCATGGCGTCATTGTCATCTCATTGTTTGTCTAAACTCATTTTGGCATTTAATCGCATGGTTGTTGTCCAGATTGTTGAGACTGCAGGGGCACTTGACTTTCCAGGTCTCGTTATATAATGCTAAGTTGGCTGCCGCTAACATTTCAGGCCACCATAGAAAACTAGAAAGGGCCTGCGCAGATTCGGTGGGCAAACATGAGCGGACTTACGTTTCAATTGCCAAAACGTCTGCTGGTGTGGATAAGAAACGAAATCAGTTTTTGTAAAAACCCGGTTGAGCACGTAGCTCAACCTGACAGCACGTAATAGGGCGGAACACAAGCTGTGCAGAAGCCTAATAACGATACTGTTTTACTCATTTACAATCAATATACGTCATTGTGTAAATAAACGTTTGTTGGGTTTATTAGATTAAAATCGTGATCGTCCTGAATGACAGAAAAAATAAAAAATAAAATAAAAATTTGAGATTTTATCTTTTGGCCATCTCACCCAGCCGTAGTAGAAAGTAGCGGTGAACATCTCTCCACAAAAAAAGACGATTCAATACGGTTTTCGATACATGGGAAACATATCAAGGACGGTTTGAACTGAAAGTGGAACAATTCTGTGGGATTCCGATTCGATTTGATATGATACGGATCGGATCGAGAGGGTATGGTGCAGTAACGTTTTTGAATCAAGTTGTCAGTACCGTAAATGTGCCGTTTCCTTCTAAGATATACTGTATCTCGCCAATAAAAGGTGATTTGATATGTATATCAATATATTTCAAAGTGGAACGATTGAAATTTGAATTATGTACACTTACCTCTTTTAAATCAAAAAAAAAAATTTTTTGGTTCAACACTGTTTTTGCTGCACCTTTAGTCGAAAGCCTTGACAGAATGAGGCAAACGTGAGGGACCCCATCCGAACATGATTGTCAATAGCCAGATGTCTTTCTTTGTTGTTTTTGTTTTGTTGTTGTGGGGTAGACCCACATTTTGTTCCTTAATGATGTAGTCAAGGATCTTCTCAAATATCCGTTTGAAAAAATCCGTCCGGGGGAAATGTCCTTACAGCAGATTGACGGGATTGAGAACCAATCGTAACGATGATCCATCCGGACGACGCATCGACAAAAGATCCTTGAATACACCTTTAATATCATTAAGCCCGTTGTGGTTCGACAACAGGACAAAGAGGCCGTTCATTTCCAGGTCTGAGTGAAATCCACTGAGCTTAACTGCGTTAATGAGAATATCATCGACACAGGAGATGAGGGAAATTGAATTGAATTGCTAATTATGTAGCATGTATTGCCAATTATGATCGTCATACCGCCTGATCTTCGTTCTTAGAAAAGTTTGCTGTTTGCCAAGTAGCCAGCCTCGCCCACTAGTCATAATTAAGATCACAAGACTGTCATAGTCTGAATAGAGTAGAAATGAATCCATTGTCTACTCTGTTAACAAATACAAAGCAGCATACGCAAATGATGGATGCAAATAACATTGATGACAATGGAAGTTGAAGGATTTTATTTTTATGAGACCAAATGTCAGACAAATATCAAGCAAGTCTTCACAAACCTGTTTTGTGTGCGCTCTTTTGCAAAAGAAACGTGTTAGCTAGCTAGCTGTAAGCTAGCTGTACCTGCAGTCTCTGTCAACTGTCGGATGGTTCCTTTCAGCGCCATGTTAATTACAGGCTCTGCAACTCTCCGCTGACAGCTGCGACGCCGTCGGCGCAGCCAAGCAAATCTCCTCACGCATATTGTAGCCGCCTCTCCCCTGCCACAAAGTCACCTGATCCCAGATCGGCCACGCCGCAAACTCTTATCGATCCCCCGATTGCTCTAGTGCGCACGCATACAGTATGTTGCCGTTTTAATATTCAGCTGGCCCCGCCTACGTTGAGCGTAAATCAACAACACGGCCAAGCATTGATCGTCAATCACCAGTGACATAATTGATCCGACTGTGGCCGTGCGGCCGTAGACTTGTGCCCTCAGCCCGCACGAGAGTCAGGCTATGGCGTATTGATCACCTCTGGATACAGTATTATTGGTAATTCATTTATCAGGCTGTAATTTCATTTTCTTTCCTGTCTATATCATTCTTACTGGACGCCCAATGAAAGGAAACCGAATTATCCCGCAGGGTTTTTTTTTGTTTGTTTGTTTTTTAATACACCACGCTGCTGCTGCTGCTGCTGCTTGCATTCATTTCCAAGCATATTTCTTGCCTGTTGAGCTGTCATAATCAATTTAAAGGCAGTAGTAGCCTAAAGGTTAAGGTTAAGTGAAAAGTCGTTTTGAATCCCTGGACCAGCGTTGATAATAAATGGGAAGCACGGTACCTCTAAAATCCCATTTTTCGTTTGATTTCCTCTTCGGCCAACAATAGGGGCTGTTTGAAATGCACCTTGGGTGTCAATTTGCGTAACACTTTAAATGTCAAGCAGTGCTGCCCCAATGGTAGCTTGAATGACGGGCAAAAGTCTGTCTTAATATACAAGCATCCATCCTTGAAAAGGAAGATATTCTTGCATTTTGTTTTTGATGTCATTTTTTGGAGGCAGGACTTTATTGAGTTTGTATTTTGGTTCTTCCCCGTGTCTTGTTTGCGGTTTCAGGGTTTGCCCGAGCGCGATATGTTTTCTTGGCCCTCTTGCCTGGCTAAGCGTCACTTTTTTTTTGCAATGACAATTTTTACGTGACATGTAGGGGTGTGTGATAGGCAGAGGTGGCAAATCCAGGTCCAAAAAGTAAAAACCCTGCCACAGTTTGGCTTTAGCCCCTTGTGCTAGCGAGCTAGGTAACCAAACACCCGGAGAGCTAGCTAGGGAGCTTGCTAGCTAGCACCTGGACGTGGATTTGCCACCTCTGTATTATGTTGTGTATTTAATGTCATTTCTAGCATAATCCTTAACTCATTTGCTCCCAATAACGTGTAAATACGTTGTTTTTTTTATGATTTGTGTCCCAAAGACGTATTTATATGGGTTTTTTTGTTTTTTGTTTTTTTTTTATGCTAGAGAATACAGAAGGCTTTGATGCAGCCTCTCAACTGCAAAGAACGGTTGAAGAAATGGTAGTTATTACACAAACGGCCAGCAGGTGGCAGCAGAGCAAAGGAGATCAACCAGGGCCATCTAGAAAAAAAGCTAAATTACTTACAATTTTAAATAGATTTGTGAAAACTGATGAAAATTTGCTCTCTTCTCATGCTAATTGCTGCAAAACGGAAACAGATAGAAAAATACTTTTTTTTTCCTGATGAAAGAAGAGACTTCTGATAGGTTCCATGCTTTTATAGCAATTGAACACAGTATTTTGTGGGCCTTGCAAAAACAGTCAAAATTCAGTCAAACAGCCGGGAGCGAACGGGATTGCTTCTGTGATAATGGCTGCCAGTGAATGAGTTAAACTCCGAATTTTGTAGTCCTGTCACTATGCTGCTAGCTAGCGAGCTCCCTAGCTAGCTACACAGTGCTCAGATACCTGTTAGTGAGATAGCTAGCTAGCTAGCTAGCATCCATCCATCCATCCATCCATTTTCTTAACCTCTTGCTCCTCACAAGGGTCATGGGGGGTGCTGGAGCCTATCCCAGCCAGCTTCGGGCAGTAGGCGGGGTATACCCCAAACTGGTTGCCAGCCAATTGCAGAGCTAGCTAGCACTAGGGGCTAAAGCCAAACTGTGGCTGGGTTTTTACTTTCTAGACCTGGATTTGTCATCTCTGGTGATTGGTATCGTATCGTGATACATATTATATTGTGAGGTTGTTAGCAATACCCAGCCCGGACGGTATGTTCGATATAAGGTATGAATTTGGCCGAAGGTCGGGTTTTGGACACTACCGTCCAATCCTGATAGTGCATGTTGAGTACGTCTTTGTATCGTCTTCCGTGCGCAATGCTCAGTATGACAGAAATGAATCAATTGTACGCCCGCTTCAGCTCGGTGTTCATATTGCGGAATGCTTGTTGCACACTATTTTGCAAGCCTCCGCTACTTAATGATCTGCGGCTGGATTGCTAACGTGGCTAAACAGGGCTAAAGTTTGCATCATTGGCTACAGATCATCATTACTTGGCCTATATGTGCTGCAGATAATTTGGCGCAAACCCCAAACCTCAAAACTGTACCGCAGACATGCCCACCATGCAAAGTGAGGTTCCAAATAAGCTCCTATTCCTATTGAATGTCAGCCGAGTTTTGGTTTACTTGCAAAGCTGATTTATTCCGTTTCTGCAACAATGCCATCAATATTCCGATAAATGTTTTCTGTAGGTCGGGTGGATGGGCAGTTCCACCGAATTACAATCGGTATGATTCATCTGTGTAGATGGGAGGTTTCACAGGTCACCGGAGGCGTCGGCAGTGTTAGAATACTCGGCTAACAGGGACAGCGTTAGTTTGAGCGTCAGCCCACACAGGCAGTGACACAGACAGGAGCAACACAAGAGAAGCCCACAGGCGCAGTCTGTCCACCACAGCGAAAACTGTCTGAGAACAAAAAGAACAAAAAATAGAGACTTCAATATTGCAGTTTTGCACCTAAAGGCTAAAACAAAGAAAGAACAATAAAGTTAGTTTTCTGTCTATTATTATCTTTATATATATATATATATATATATATATATATATATATATATATATATATATATATATATATATATATATATATATATATATAAAATTTCTGACTTTCATAAAAAAATAATTTGCATCTAAGATACATAACTTTTTTTCAACTGTCATTTATTAGATAAAGTTAAAATGAGTACTTTTAGATCAATTGCACAGAGAACAGAGAAATACTTGAATTCACCAACTGGCCATAAGATTATGACCACTTACTGAATGGAAGGGACATTTTTTCCAAGGAAACCGAAACGTTAGAAACAGACAACAAAAGGTTGCATAAAAATCCAAAGTTTGATCAGCTGTTTTGCATCACATACAACTTCAGTATGTCTCATGACACTTTGGCAATCTTGTGAGAGGAAGTGTGATTTTGCGTCTTTGTGTTTTGTGATGCTAACTTTTTTTTATCTTATTACGACTGGCTGCTCAGTAAGACATGGATATGTCTAACAATAAGTCCAGAAGTCATCAAAATAAAGATTCAGTATGGATTTTTTTAAATGTCCTTGTGTTGAGAAACAACAACAAAATGAAATGCATCAAGGTGAACATCTCCCCAGTGGTAATTCTTGGTTTACTTGAAAAGCTCCACCAAACTAAGTGAGTTGACTTCTTGATTCATGTACAAATGCATAGCTGGATGACAATCGTGTCGTTTTCTTTGCCGGGATTCTATTTTGACTCCACTATACAAATACTGCTTTCACTCTCATACTCCTCTAATTATGAGCCAAGTACGATGTGGTTACATGTAATTGCCCCACTGGGCAGCTGTGTAAAGTGGCCAATTTTACTGGAAGCAAGATGTTGGCGTTATGGGCCAGCGTGTGTGTGGCTCCAGCCGTAAGTCATGCACCCTTTATTTAAAAAAAAAAAAAAAAAAAAAAAAAAAAAAGGAAATGACAACAGAGTGCCATAAAACTACACTGTGCTGCTCTGTTTAATTAAATGATGTTGGCACATTCTGCTTTAAACGTTCATTCCTTCATCACATTTTCTGGATTGATGGCCGTGAACAATTCACACAACTCTTGTTTGTGTATATGGATGGATGGATGGATGGATGGATGGATGGATGGACAGAGACAGACAGACAGTTAGGCAGGTATTTAGCTAGAGGGACAGACAGAAATTTAGTTAGCTAGATAAGCTATTCAGATAGCGAAACGCCTATTTAGCTTGATAGCTTGCTAGATGGCTATTTATCGTGATAGCTAGCTATTTAGCTGGCTGATGGATGCCTGGACGGATGGATGGATGGATGGATGGATGGATGGACTGATGGATGGGCAGCTGTTTAGATAGATAGACAGACAGACAGACAGAAATTTAGCTAGCTAGATAGCCATTTCACTAGCTAAATAGCTTATCTTGATGGATGGATGGATGGACGGATGGTCGGGCAGCTACTTACATAGACGGACAGACAAAAATTTTGCTAGCTAGATAAGCTATTTAGCTAGTGAGATAGCTATTTAGCTTGATGGATGGACGGATGATTGTATGGATGGACGGATGATTAGATGATTAGATGATTGGATGGATGGATGGATGGATGGATGGAAAGAAAGAAAGAAAGATAGATAGTGTTTTTGGAGATGGAAAGAGACTCCAGGAGATGGATTAGCATGTCAGCGCTAACCTACATCGCATCACTCTTCAAGTGTTGCAACAGCTCATCGATCAGGCCTCTGCCACCCACGTTTTGGCTCTTCCTTTTCTGTCATCCATAACATCATCTCAGGCTTGAAGTGGCCGGCGTGCTGCCGGGGCCCTCTATGGGAAATGTGGAGTAACGGCAGATCAATCGCAATGCGCGGCGAGGACCCGACTCGACTCGGTATGTCGGTCTGCCTGCCCATCGCCTTGTCCTCATTAGGCTGAGCTTGAAACTCAGCTGACTCTAGCTGAGAAGCGGCGTTCGCATTTGAGCAGACAATTTAGAGTCTTCAATCCAACTAACGTTCGTGCTTTTAGAAACTGGGAGGCAGAAAAAAAACAAAAAAAACACACCATGCGATTCGAATGAGATCTCCTATGCTGCCCGCTCGGACATTTTCTCAATATCTCTCAATGACGTCTTCTCCCACTCATCGTCTTCACCGTCTCCTCTCAGCGCCGCATTCTATTTATCGAGTCGTGTCACCGAGCCACGTGTGTCATCCCTGTCAACAAAACCTCTAGCCGACTCTTAATTTCCATGTTCTAGTGAGCCGTATTGACTGTTATCTGTCACAGGTGCGCCTTTAGGGCTTCGGCTCTTGTCTTCATTTATTCCCTAGTAGGGGACCATTCCAAAGCCCTTTTCACACTGCATTTAATAGGGTGCATCAAACCCATTCATTGGGTATGTGGTGAGGGGCAGGGACCATGGAATGGAAAATGCGTCATTTGGAGAGGAGCTGGTGGAGTGATGTTTTTTTTACTGGATTTTGACAGATTTTGCAAGGCCCACAGAATATTGTGTTCTATTGCTATTTAAAAAAAAACAAAAAAACAAAAAAACATGGAACCTACCAAAAGAAAGATTCAAAGTCTCTTCTTCTGTTTCCGTTTTGCAGCAATTAGCATTAGAATATAGCTAAGTTTCGTCATTATTCACATATCTGTTTAAAACTGTGGTGAAAACCGCTTGTTGCAACATGGCCCTGGCTGATCTCTTATACTCTGCTGCCACCTGCTGGCCGGTTTTGTAATAACTACCACTGCTTCAACCATTCTCTTAAGTTCAGAGGTTGCATCAAAGCCTTCTGTATGCTCTAGCATAAAATTAAAAAAAATGAGAAAAAACATAAAAATACGTCTTTGGGACACTGGTAATATTTAACATAGAACGTATTTATACGTTTTTGGGAGCAAATGAGTTAATTTTTCTGCTACTCAAGTCAAAGTCAGGGCATTCTTTTGCAGCAGCGAAAGACGAAATATCGAGACGTGGCCTAACTAAAATGTTCGTTTTTACTTTGTGGTAGGCTGCTATGTCGTCACAACGGTACGTTCAACTCTTTCACACTGAGCAAGTGCAGTGCGAAAAGGGCTTAAATCCTTTTAACTCATTCACTCGCCGCCATTTTCACATTTCGCAATCCTGTTCGCTCCCGGCTGTTTTACTGGATTTGGACTGATTTTGCAAAGCCCACAGAATATTGTGTTCTATTGCTATAAAAGCATGGAACCTATCAAAAGAAATATTAAAGTCTCTTCTTTCATCGGGAAAAAAAAAGTATGTTTCTATCTGTTTCCGTTTTGCAGCAATTAGCAATAGAAGAGAGCTAAGTTTCATCAGTTTTTGCAAATCTACTTAAAATTTATTTCAAATTGTAAGTAATTGAGCTTTTTTTTTCTACATGGCTCTGGTTGATCTCCTTTTCTCTGCTGCCACCTGCTGTCCGTTTGTGTAATAACTACCATTTCTGCAACCGTTCTTTGCAGTTGAGAGGCTGCATCAAAGCCTTCTGTATGCTCTAGCATAAAAAAAAAAACCATATAACTACGTCTTTGGGACACTTAGAACATTAAAAAAACGTATTTATATGTTATTGGGAGCAAATTAGTTAAATTTGGGTCAGACGGGTGGCACTGTTTTTATTCAAAGTATAAACTAGGAAATTTAGTGTTTGCCATTGTTGGTTGTAGCAAACTAGCAATATAAAAATGTCGAAAATATTGCGGGACGTCTAAATAAACACCTCATAATTCTTCAGAGCCAACTTGTGTGTTTCATCTCGTTCTGTCGGGGGAACAATTCCGCCTGCACGATAATTTTCCATTCAAACGGCGTTAGTTGGCATGTGCGATTTATTAATCGGGCTTCGGGGGCGCTAACGATTGCGCTCCTCGAAACAGCGCCGGGCAGGAAATGCTGCCTCTGCAAATTCCGAGCCATTTCAATTCAGCTGTGAAGTTTTCCTTTTTAATGAATCATGTTGACTATTTGTCGCGCGGGTGGTTGAGCACATTGATTTTTGTAAGGCGTATTGGAAGTAATAAGAGCACATGAGGTACTTTGCAAGTCGTTTCCTTAGCCCCGTTAGTTTTTATTTAAAAACGCCTGACCACTCTGGTGTAAGCTTTACTCGATCACAATCTGTTGTTTCTGCTTTCTTTTCCCATTTATTGTCTTCCCGTCTCCGTCTGCGTCTGCCGCTTCCCCTTTCCCATAAATACTGCCTTGCCAATGTGGGCAGACGGGTCAAGCCGGCTGATGGGAATCAGACAGTCGTTGATCCAATTAGAGAGACCCCTCGAGCCAGCGTCGCAGAACATCTGAATTCCAATCCCAAAAAAAAACAATGTCTTCTTCTTTCTTCCTCATCCATGTGCTCCCCGACACGTCCTTGCAATAAAAACGGATCAAGATATCCAAATGGCTTCGTTCTCGGAGATGCTAACTCGTATCAATTCGAGCCAAGAACCCGTAGACACCTTTTAACCCAACATTTCGCTGAGCTAAATGAAGTTTGCTTTTACTACAGCTTTTTACTTAACTCATTTGCTCCCAATAACGTATAAATACGTTTTTTTTATGTTCTAAGTGTCCCAAAGACGTATTTATACGTTTTTTTGTTTTTTGTTTATGCTAGAGCATACACGAAGGCTTTGATGCAGCCTCTCAACTGCAAAGAACGGTTGCAGAAATGGTAGTTATTACACAAACGGCCAGCAGGTGGCAGAAGAGCAAAGGAGATCAACCAGGGCCATCGAGAAAAAATGCTCAATGACTTACAATTTTAAATAGATTTGTGAAAACTGATGAAACTTAGCTCTCTTCTAATGCTAATTGCTGCAAAACGGAAACAGATAGAAACATACGATTTTTTTTTTCTTGATGAAAGAAGAGACTTTAATCTTTCTTTTGATAGGTTGCATGCTTTTATAGCAATAGAACACAATATTCTGAGGGCCTTGCAAAATCAGTCCAAATCCAGTAAAACAGCCGGGAGCGAACAGGATTGCTTCTGTGAAAATGGCGGCGAGTGAATGAATTAAGTGCATAATAGATGTTATGGGCTCGGGTTTGTGCAAATTTCAAAAGTAAAGTCATACCAAAAACGTTTGTGGCTTTCCTCTTGAAAATTGTTCATCCATTCATCCACTCATTCGAAGCCGAGAATTCCATACTTGCTGTTCCCATGCCAGTCAAGAGACATTGGGTCTGATTTACTAACAGTTTGCACATGTGAAAACAGGCCCAAAATTTAGGATTGCTTCTGCCAAATGTGCTAAATTCAGGGGTGTCCAAACTACAGCCCGGGGGCCATTTGCGGCCCGCCGTCCATTTTTCAGTGGCCCGCGACGCGTGCTAAAAAATGGCATTTGACTCAGTTCAAATCAAATAAACAAAACAAAAATGTTTGGAGATAGTCAAAGTAAGAAGGGAGGGTATCGAAAAACAGGGGCCATTAAAGGTTCTTTTAGTTAACTAAAACTAATTTAAAAAAAGTCAAACGAAAATTCAAAAAAACAATATTGTTACCAAAATAAAATAAAAGCGAAAATGCTTTTAAAAAACAAAAACTAACTGAAACTACATTTTATGTTTACAAAACTAACTCTAATTATCGCAAAAATGTCCTTCGTTCTAGTCTTTGGTAATGAATTTAATGCATGAGCCTTTGGGGATGATTTTAAATGTGATTTTTAGTAGATTTATTTTATTATTGATGTAAACCAGAATAATGACATTTGAAAGTGTGTCACACAGAAGTGACGTCATCTAGCAGCAGTCAACATTGCTCCCATGGTGTTTTTTAAATATTGCGCGCCAGTATTACACATTTTTTTAAACTAATACTCATACTGAAACTAACAAACTAAACTAAAACTAAACATTTTTTTAAAGAACTAAATAAAAACTAACAGAACCACCCTGAAAACTAATAAAAACTAACTAAAATTAAAAATTCCAAAACTATAATAACCGTACTGCCATATTACAAATAAATTTAATTTTAATAATTACAAATGTATTTTAATCTGTTTTCCCATAAATTCATAACAAAATAGAATTTTAAAGGCTCATTTTTTTTTTTTTTTATCTTACCATTTTCTTGAAATTTACTGTTCCATGAATTTAAAAGTACTTCCATACATCTATGAAAGACCTGACTTATTGTACTTTAAGACAAATTTATTTACAATAACTTGAATTGTGAAATTATCTTCATCTCATCCTTGCCGATTTCGATGTTTGTGTAATACTTGATTATGACTTAGGGATGTAACGATAATGGCAATATTGTGATATTAAAACTGCCACAATATCGTCGTCGTCATGTTCACGATATTTAAAAGCTACACATCTGTTAAAAAAAAAAAAAAAAAAAAGTCAGGTTGATGACCATTTGTGCCGTTCTAGTACCCTCTGGTGGCAAGTCTTTTAATGCAGTTTAATTTTCATTCGGGATGTTTTGGCCCTTCTATGTTTAAAATCACTAATTGTAAGGTGAAGGGGAACGTATTATTTTTTCACAATATTGTGCTTTTTTTTTTTTTAGTATGAGCTCATTTTTTTCAGTATTATCTTTTTTAAATATCGCCAACTTCCCCACAATATCGTGAGCTTCATATCGTGATAATATCGTATCATGATATTTGGATATCGTTACATCCCTAATTACAACACGTGTTAATTTCATTAATAAACTAAGTCCTTTAACCAGTTACGGTCTCCGCAAAATTTAATTTGGAATTTAATGTTCCGTAAGTAGTCAATATCTGATTGAAGTGAATCGAATTGAATAAAAAAAAATAATTGAAATCAAAATGAACTGATCTCTTGTGAATCAAAATCAAATCGATTGAGGAAATTAGAATCGATACCCGGCCCTATTTAACTCTCTCATTCTCTAGGTTAACATTGTTTGCCTTGATCTGGCTTCCCCCAAAAATTATCGGTGTAGTCGATTGATTTTCTGTGACTCGGTTGGGAAAAAAAATAAAAAATAAAAAAAATAAAAATAAGGAAGTCATGTTGAGTTCTGGCATTCTTTATACAAATGTTACCTGGTTGCCCATCCAGAAAACTGCAGCGACAGCACTAATGACTAATTAGTTCAACTTGCAAAGTTTCGTTGAGTTATAAATCTGCACGTACTCAGTGAGGCATTTTACTGGGTGCCAAAGTGTCTCCGAATGAGCACAAACTTGCAACCAGTTCCACATAAAAAAAAAAATTAAAAAAAAGTTTTTTTTTCCCCTCCTTTGAGAAGCTTGTTTAGTGGCTGCTGTTGACATTTTTGCAGATTGATTCTGAGCTCAACCTTTGAAATAGTCGCGACGTGGAATACGCTACACGGACAAAGGCAATGAATGAGACGTGGCTTTTAATCAATGACTTAATTAATCAGAGGTTAAGGCAAACCACCTCGAGATCATCCGGAATCACAATTATTTATTAGAACAAGACATTTCGGAGGATTTCATATGTGTCCGACTTGCACCTGAACAAAAACTATGGTGGGGGGGGGCTTTGACTTTTTGGACCTGGATTTGACGTCTGTGGTTGTTAACTGTTAAATGTTTTCAGCTATGTGTGTACCTCGAGTTACAATGCCTCGTATAGTTCCACAGCGTTGACATTGACATGTAAATTTATAAAGAACACAATAATCATGCCTGATAATCATGTATAGGGAAAACCGACTGGGAAAAGCTGCTCTTGAGCTTGGAATTTCAATGATGTCACAGGGGGGAAATCAACTTTCTCCTTGTCAGATTTTAACGAATGTACTCACTAATTATTTCCCTCAATACCACAGATGATGGGAACAACTTTGGTCTTTAATTTTTTATTTTTTTTCTCTCTCCCAGGGTCTCCTTTACCGTCAATGTCCTTCTGACTAGGATGAAAACTTTTCTTTTAACTCTTTGACTGCCAAAAATGTTTAATTCTAAAATCCTAATGAATGCTGCCAAACAAATATCCTAAATGAATAAAAGTGAAAATAAAAACGGAAATAAAAAATATCATTAAATTAAATACTAAAAAATAAAATAAATGGATGTAAAAAAAAAAAATATATATATATATATATAGTCAAATTTTAAATTTTGAATTATTTTTAATATCCGTTTTTATTTTCAGTTTTATTTATTCATTTATTCCTTTATTTATTTTTAATTTTGGCAGTTTTGTGAATGAATTAAACATAAATAAATGACTGAGTAAACATGCTAAATAAAAACGGATGTGAAAAAATGTAGTCAAAAAATTAAATACAAAAATAAATATAAATATATTTTTGTTTTTTTTCCCAGTTTTATTTATTCATTTATTGATTGATTTATTTGTAATTTTGTCCTCCATCCTAACTTGGTGACGTCAGGAAAAAAATTAAATCATCCCCAAATCATGTTTGCTCATTAACGCCCAAATCATTTTTGTGTGACGCTCTCATCACTTTCATTGTTGATTTATTGTCCTCAATTTTAGACGGGCATATTTTCTTCTCCAGAAACATCATTGCTCTCAACGGCGCATCTTAACATTTGCTGTGAGTGGAGATGAAAGCGTCAGCAGTTCTTTGGTAGTGTTGGTGTCATCTCTGGCACAAGCGCAGTGAAATGTCCCGTTGTTCAGTAACCCGCCCCCCCACCACCCCCACCACCCTCCGCCCCGCCTCCTGCAGGCAGCCTTGTCACCTGCCCGTGTTGTCACGAGTCGCCAGGCTGCTAATGCGAATGTGATGACAGGAGAGCTGTCAGGTCACCTGATGGGCCGACAGGTGCGCCGCAGGACTGTTTGGAGAAGCTCAGGTGCTCACATGTCAGGTGGATACATCAGCCAATAAAAGAGCTGCATCCAATTGTTGGCCTTGATGAAATATTGCTCACTTTTATGTGTATTATTGTGCTTGTAGTTGTGTAGAATGTTGATATGAATAATAATGAGAACTGTATGTTAAATTCTTGACTCTCGAGTCACAACATAACCGAGGTCACAAGAAAACCTCGAATATTAATTTGAATCTGCTACATTTGAATATATATTTGAGCATTTTGCGCAGCTCTAAATTGGCTAAATTGGCTCTAAAGTGCATCTAAATGAATTAGAACAAAGATGGGCACATACGTGTGAAATACAGGAGGTGCTCTTAATATATTTCATTTGCATTTGTCAATGTAGAAATAAAAAATAAAAAAAAATCCACTATCCCAACCCAACAACAAAGGGTTTGATGCAGACAAAGTAATCACATATTTTTATGTCTGTATTTTTTTTTCCCCACTGCATAAAAATTATCATTCAAGATTGGCACATAAATGTTGAACAGGGAACCAATAATTAGTAGAAAAAATAGTTTTGTGCATTTATTCACAGAAATCAACTCCCTTGAAATTTTAATATTAGCTTTTTTGTTGTTGTGGAGGTTGTTGTTTTTTTTTCCCCCAATATATTTTCATTTTTGGATCATTCCTGGTTTTTCCCACCGTTCTTCGTGGGAAATGTATTTTGAATATTTATATGTTTGTTTGTTTTTTTATTTTGAAAGAATTGTTTGGAGGGTTGTAAAAAAGAAGGAAAATAAAAAGAAGATCCCAGATTTTTTTGTTTTTTTCTTTTTCGGTGGTTTGACTGGTGGTGGGGGGGGATTAATAATTCATCAAGGGGCCCGCTGAATTATAATGTCGTTGAAAAGTCCATTTATTTCATCAGTTCTATTCAAAAAGTGAAACTCATACATTATTCCCATTCATGAGACACTTCCCACCGACTTTGGAGATTTTTATTTATTTATTTATTTATTTATTCATTCATTTATTTATTTATTTTTTATTACATTTTTTTTTTTAGTGCTGTCAATCGATTAAAATGTTTAATCTGATCAATCACACTTTTTAATTTTGATTAATCACGATTAATCAGCTAAATTGCATGCGTATTCGCGTAATATAAATATAAAATGTACAAAATACCGTAATATTTTTACATTAACGCATTTCATTATCTGAATGTCATTTGATTAAATGCATGTACGCAATTGCATGCAAGTATTTTTTGTTTTGTTTTTTTCTGTACTTTGCAGAATTTTCTTTGCTCGGTTTACAGAATTTCCTGTCTGTTCGGTATAAAAGAAAAAAAAATCCAAAGAAAACATGGGATGTGAGCTTGAAAAGTGAAAATATTGGAAAATTGCTCCAATTTTGTTTTTGTGTATTTTGTTATTGTTTCTCGTGCCATAAACATGCCGAGTCACTGTTTGAGATGAAGGATCAATTCATGATTGTTATTGTAAGTGTTTTACCTCAGTCTCTAATTATACATTTAATCCTGCGAATCTAAGATTCTAAAATAGTCGTACGGAAACATTTTTGCGTTGCTATCATGTCCTTTCCTGAAACAACATATCGGCAGCAAAAATGCCATCTAATCGGCGTCCAAAAATCCTCAATGTTTTGTTAAATGTCATTTAATTGTACAGAGTAGGTGAAGACGTTATTGTTTTTTTAATCGCGTGACATTCTCATTTCACATGAATGACTGCTTAACTCAAATGACAGATCCCCAGTCAGACGATGGGGGGG
Organism: Festucalex cinctus; assembly: GCF_051991245.1. NCBI lineage: Eukaryota > Metazoa > Chordata > Actinopteri > Syngnathiformes > Syngnathidae > Festucalex > Festucalex cinctus. The sequence goes on from NC_135429.1 coordinate 1,666,525, forward strand.
GGCATAACATATCAAATAAAAGAGAACGTGGCTGTTTAAGTAAAACAAAAAAGTGATTATAGCAAACAGGAACGCCTTGTAGAAATAAGCTTCGGCTGACAGATCGGTCCCACGGAACCATCTCAGAGGTATTTACAAGAGCGATTACTCTGATTATTATTTCAACAATACCCTCCAACGCTCTTTCATGCGCTGCCAGCTTGGGGTGGGCCTGCCAACATCAGCCATCTGGGGAATTTGCTCTGAGAGCTCCGTAGAAGGCCGGAGAGGAAGGGGAGGGGTCGAGGAAGAGATTTTTGGAGTTCAAAGGGCCACAGCGGGGTCACGGGATGTCGTCCCCCACCGCCCTCCCCCCTCGTAACGTGGCTTTGCCCCCACCCCCACCCCCCTTTCTCTGCTTTTGTCCAGCTCCCACGGAGCCGTTGCTGTGCAAATTTGCTGACGGGGGCCAAAAGAAGAGGCAGAGTCAGAGCAAGTACCCTCAGAACGGGAGGCCGTGGCACAGAGAAGGCGAGGTGAGTGCGCTCGACAGTTGTGATGAAATGCATAAAAACACATGCCGCCTCCTTGTCTGCGTGTCTGTCCATGTTACATGTTCGGCAGCCCTCTATCACGCCTATAAACCACTGAAGCGTGTTTTAACCTAAATCGCACGCCCCCGTCACCTTACAAGCTCGTAAACATTGACAGGGTCAGCCCTGGTTGTCCACAGGAAAAATGAAGTGTGCAATCAGGCAGCGTGCAATCAGACCACCCAGCGGTGGTAAAAGAAAAATGGGAAGAAAAATAACCCCGCTGTCATTTTTTCCCTTTCCCTTTTTTTAACCCTTTCTGTCAACCGTGAGCTGAAAACGGCTTCTTACTTGTCTGACCTCGCTTTATTTGCCACAGATTTGCTCGGTCACGTATACTGTAATTTACAAAAAACAAAGCTGACAGTGGGTATCTTTTTTTTTTTTTTTTTTTTTTTTTTTTTGTACCTCAGCAAAATGAAACTCTTATACCCGACAAAGGCAAATATGATCAATTTGAAGCATAGAAACTGAAGGATATTGTCGGACTTTATGAATTGATTCACTCCCAGCCATTTTCGCTCCTGTTTTACTAGAGTTTGACTGATTTTGCAAGGTCCACAGAATATTGTGTACTATTGCTATAAAAACATGGAACCTACCAAGATAAAGATTGGAGTCTCTTCTTTCATCAGTTAAAAAAAAAAAAAAAGTCTTTATCTATCTGTTTCCGTTTGGCAGCAATTAGCATTAGAATATAGCTCAATTTCATCAATATTAACATTCCTGGTGAAAACACTGACAAAAAGAGCTTGTTACAGCATTGCCCTGGCTGATCTCTTATACTCTGCTGCCACCTGCTGGCCATTTTTTGTAACAACTACCATTTTTTTAAGCCACCTCTTCAAGTCAGAAACTATATCACAGGCTTCTGCATGCTCTAGCATAAAAAATAAAAATAATTAAAAAAAATTAAAAAAAAAAACGTATAAATGCGTCTTTGGGACACTTAGAACATTAAAAAAAAACGTATTTATACATTATTGGGAGTAAATGAGTTAATATGCGTTAATACGTGATTAATGTGAAATTTTTCTGTGATTAATTAATCTATTAACACTTTAACTTTGACAGCCCTAAATAGAACACAATATTCTGTGCGCCATGCAAAATCAGTCAAAATCCCGTAAAACGAGCCGGGAGCAAACGGGATTGCGAAATGTGAAAATGGCTGCCAGTGAATGTGTTCAACTAAATATGTTATTAATGACAGTAAAACTTCGAAAGGCTGCATTGTGTCCAACATGTATAACCTCAGGGACAGAAATTGAGAAGTTGTTGGAAACATGTTTTAACAGTTCAACAGCTTTTGCACTCCGTTTGAAAGTTTTTGGGGGTCATCCAGCAGCGTCTTGAGCCTGTCACGGTTCCTCCCTTCATCCTCATCGCAGCAGCTGACTGCATCAGTAATCCCTCATTGGCCATGCTGAGTCCCTGGTCAGGAGATGCTTTGCTGCGGAATTCATCAGCACATCAAACCAAGGGCAGCACTTAGGGGGAGGCTCGGTGTGCGCCCGACAGCTGCTCGCGTCTCCCGACTGCTATTAGGAGCAGAAAGACATGCGCCGGTAACATCGTCAACTTTTCAGGCATTACACAAAAGCGTTCCGTCAAGATCGCCTCAATTGCGGAATTGGTCCCGGCTCCTCGCTAATCCCGCCCCTTTTTACTCCCCTCGGCCACTATTCCCTGGACGCCGTGGCTCCGTGCAGGTGAACCTCTTACAGGGGACAAAAGATGTGCACAGAAAGATGGGCAAGGAGAGAGGAAGACAATCCGAGTGTGTGTGCGTGCGTTTCTGTTGATGTTTTGAAATCTGCCGTCCTCAGCAACCTCTGGTTAAAAAGAAATCGGATTAGCTCTCCTCTGGGAGAGAATCTTCCGGAATGCAGATGACGGATTGCGCTGCAACAGGTTTCTCCACCTGCCTCACAGGGAGCCGCACAAACACGCATGCACACATTCTTGTTCAACTAAATTTCATTCATGAAAAAAGTCCCTCATCACTTTATTTAGTTGACGTTTGAGTCATACTAGACTAGAGGTGTCAGGTGATTACATTTTTTTAAATCATAATTAATCGCATGACTTTGATCGTTAAATCACGATTAATCGCAACTTTTCATACTCTTGTTAACCAAGTGGAAAAAATGTTGAACGAATAGAAATATGGCTGCAACTTTTAGTCAATTGATACAGTAATTAAAAAAAATTGGCTTAAAATTTTAAAATATGTACTGTGCGATTGATTTGTATTGAGGGCATTTTCTGCCACTAGATGGCATAATTGCATTTGTAAGACGGCGACAGCTCAGTGCATCCCCCCCCCCCCAATAGAGAGCTCAGAATTGTTCATTTGGCAGTCTTACCGATTCAACATATCATCATGATTGATTTTTTATTTTTTATTTTTAATGTGCATACGTGCGCATTTGTGTGCGTGTGCGTGCATGCGTATGTGTGAATTCGTGGAAATTTGTACTCATTAGTTCACCTTAACCGGATACTTCAGCGTCTCGACGGCCGTGAAGGTCAGAAGGTCAGGAGACCAGAGGAAAGGTCAAAGGAAAAAAAAGATGAATCAAAGTGAAATCCAGCACCAACCAAACATCACCACCATTTGTTATATATGTATATTAGGAATGTTTAATCGCAATTTTTTTTTTTTTTTTCCCAGACCGATACCCATATGAGTACTCGGGTCTTGATTACAGGACTGTCTCAGAACATTAGAATATTGTGATAAAGTTCTTTATTTTCTGTAATGCAATTACAAATCAACTGAAATATTGCAAGCCTTTTATTATCTTAATATTGCTGATTATGGCTTACAGCTTAAGAAAACTCAAATATCCTATCTCAAAAATATTACAATATTTCCTCAGACCAAGTAAAAAAAAAAAAAAAGAAGAAGAAGAAGCCATAATCGGCAATATTAAAACAAAAAAAGGCTTGCAATATTTCAGTTGATTTATCCAGAATGTATGACATTTTTGCACAATATTCTAATTTTCTGAGACATTCCTGTAGGGTCCCAACACCAAATACCAATACCACAAATATTTTTGATACGTAAAATTCACCACCCCCCCAAAAAAAGTCCTCATCTCGAAGACTTTACATTACGTTTGTCTTGATGGATACTAAAACGACTTCTATAATCACAAACTTCTAACTTTGATCTAATTCGGTCAACTCTGGAAACAATTTGACTGAAATTGTTAGCTTGCAGTCGCGGTTGCCGCAAATCACGCCAACGTATCGCCGATAAGTCGCTTTGATGCTCGTACAAGCGTCTTCCTCGTTTGTTCAATGGACCGATGAATACGGCCGGCTTGTTTTTCCACAAAGATATCGCGAGCATACAGAATACAAATGGTCGCAAAATGGCGCGAAAGAACCCCTTGTTGGAAAAAAAGAAAAAAAGAGACAAAAGAGTAATTGACCATAATGATGAAATCATTCCCGCTCCCCCTTTTCTCATCAATGGGCCTCGTTGTCGTCTCTTTCTGATCCACCTCCTGTCATTTGTCACGAAATCCATTTTTTTTGTGTTCTCTTTCCAGACTGGCATGGCATTAACATACGATCCTGCTGCAATGCAGAACGGGTAAGCAAGCGTCTGACCTTGGCATCTTTGAATACGCTCGCCTCTTGCCAAATGGGAACCCAATCAATACCACTGCCATGCATAAAGATTAATGGAGTGCCTCCAACTCCTTGTTTGATGAAGGTAATCAATATGAACCTGTAATATAAGTTTTTCTTTGAAGGGGTCAGGTAAAGAATGGCGAAGGGGGTACTTGAAGGAGAATGTTTTTTTTTTTCTGCATCTTGTGTGCGTATGTGTCAAAATGCTCCTGGAGAAATGAATGTCTCAGCAACATTTTTTAATGAAGTAGAGGATGATCTTCAACGTTAAAGTTCACTTGTTTCGTCCATTATAGCAATAAATAATATTTTGTCTATAATTAATTTGATACTTTCATTTTTTTTTTCCACATACGATTAGTACCTTTTAAAACACATTTTGCAACTTGCTGTCGACTAAAAATGACATCACAAGGGCTCAGGCGACCAATCACAGCTCATCCTTTTTTCTAAGTTTGGTCATGTGACCGTCACGAGCTGAGCTGTGATTGGTTACCCGAGCCCTTGTGATGTCATTTTTTAGTCGACAGCAAGTTGCAAAATGTGTTTTAACACATTCACTGCCATAGACGGCTTTAGACGTCAAAGATAATTTTTTACTTGGCTGGCAGTGAATGAGTTAAAGATACTAATTGTATGTGAAAAATAATGAAAGTATCTAATTATAGACAAAATATTAATGTTTGACTGTCAAAAATGGCTAAATAAGTAAAGTATCCCTTTAAGCTAGCAAGCTAGCAATGTAAAAATCAACTTGCAGAATTTCCATTTCATGAGATAATAACGTACTGTCACATAAACTACAATTGAAAACCAAGACATCATTATGACAAAAAAAATTTGTCAGACCATAAAACATTTTTTTTTTTCCCCACATGTGCAAAAGTTGAATCAGAACAACTGCACTATTTGGTGTCTGAACGGGAAAGACAGTAAGATCAGTTTGAGTCAGGAAGACATAAAAACCTTTGTCGGTTCTGGACTACGAACAGAATCCTGAATACTTACCTGAACAACAACAAACTGGTATCTGCTTTTTGACTCTCATCACCCTTTAGAATGGATCAAAAGTTTAAGTATAGTATACTATTAGATCAAATGTACCGGATAAAAGAAGTTAAATTCGGGAGCGAACGGAGTGCATGGCAACTAAACCAACAATATATCCAAGCCGAGGCAATCCTATATTTGTGAAATAGTCTACTGGAGAGCGTTGGACTCGAATCACAAAGCCTGGCTGGGACTCTCGGGAATGAGATAAAGTAAAAGCGTATCGGACCACCTCGCTTCTCCCGATGCTGAAGTCAAACCTTGTCTCCTTTTAAATGCATGGACTTTTCTCCAAGCTCAGCACACGAGCTCGCGCCTTAATCCATGGCAGCCACAGCATGGTGCTATGTAGGTCTAAAAAAAAAAAAAAAAGTCTTTATATAATGACAAAGCGCCATTTGATGTAGGGGGGGAGAAAAGCATTTTTTCTGTGGCAAACACCAGAAGGCACTCCATGTGAAATATCTAATATGTGTTCACGACGTCCAGAGTGCAAAATGATCATCGATATTTTCATTTGAAATCAGAAACATCGTCATTTTGGTCCTTAAGCTCCTTTTTGGCTCCCTTTTAACTGGAACCCCGTGTTCGCTTCAGCTTGTCATGGTACGGTAAATCCTTATCTGGATTGTGTTTCCAATGCAGGATAAAATGGATTCCTGCTGTGTCCGCTACTTAAATATTGTGGATGACAAATCTGTACATTTAAAAAGGACATTTCGATAAGGTCAAATTGTAGCCATCATAAAATATTTACAAACATTTGGCGTCCACTAACTGTGTTGTAGTTTTTGAAGTATTTTTGGGTTCTATATCCCTTCTGTCATGACTGTGTTTTGTTTGGGGCAAGGGTTATGTTAGGGTCATGCAAAGGGTTATGTTTGGGTCATGACTGTGCTTTGTTTGGGGTCTGATGCAATCGGCGTGTAACGGCAACTAGCTTCAACCGGTAAGAAGCTATGTGAAGTCAGGAATCTTTCATCTCTTTCTCTGGTCAACAGCCAATCGGATAATCCCACGTCAGTCCTGTTACCCACATGTCGAGCCACAGCCAATCTGATCCATTTGCTGTCTATAGAAGTCTGACAGTGAAGTGTGTTGGCGACGATTTATTTCTCTGTCCAGCTAGCTACATGCTCTTCGGTTTCTCTGTGCACCGACTTAGCTTAGCATCTCATGATTCTCGTTGTTTCTCGTCTAGTCAAGTTAGTTCCGTGCCTCTTGATGTTATGCGAATAAAGTGTTAAACTCTTATTTGTGTCTGCGCTTTTGGGATCCAACCCTAGTCCCAAAAGGAGAAGGGAATAATTTGCTGAACTGAGGCCTTATGAAGTACTTTTTGAGGTATTTTGTGTTTTGCTGAAATGTTGAATAAAATCACCGCAAGAGACGGACGGGTACTTCCGCGTCTCTTGTCTCGTCGATGGATTTTCGGCGAAGGAGTTATGTTGCAAAGCCTCAAGAGAAAACACGGACTGCCGCCGACTGGAGCGGGTTTTCGTCCGTCGATTCAGCAGGTCGATACTGACGATCCTTCTCGGTCTGGTATTCGTCAACAACGGGAAGAGACGAGAGTTGGAAGCGCCGATCTCTGGTCATCGCCGTAGCGTAGCGTTCAGTGGCATAACTTAAGAAATTCTAGACCCAAAGGGATGGTCATCATTGAACTAGAAAGACAAGTGTTGGTGTTTTCGCAATGTTTGTGTCGGTTCTACAGCAAACGCTGACACGTTATTGATTTATCGCTTTTCGATGCACTCTCTAACGTCCCTCTTTGACCCTTCTCAGGTTCTACTCCTCGCCTTACAGCATCGCCGCCAACCGCATGATCGCACAGACCTCCATCACGCCCTTCATCGCTGCTTCCCCCGTCTCCACATATCAGGTGGGAAACGGCTGCATGTGAAAATGTGCGCTTTTATTTGTCTACGGAGATGGGAAGGGAAAAGGGACAGGTTGCAAAACAGCGTGCGTTCTCTGATCATTTCCTTGCCTGCTCCAGCTGTGCACGATGACATCTGTTTCATAGGCGGAAAGCACAACAGGCATCTGAAGAGAAGCAACAAAAAAAATGGATGGAAAAGGAAGAAAATCACCAATCAAGTACCGTGGAAAAACAAACTCTCCTCCCATCTAGTTTTGTGACCTCTTCCGCAGTCGCAAAGTTAATACAGCGAAGGATTTATTCATTTTGTAATGTCGCGTCCATGGTGGAAGCTCCATATTCCTCATAGCTGTGATCTGTGGAGGTAATGAAACAGAACAGAACAGGATCGGCGAAATTGCCTGCCTAAGATGCCAGGGGTGTTAACAGTTTTCTGTCAGCCCGCATTTCACGCGACAGCCTTCGCAAAATCCAAACATCAAGCGGCATTGCCGCTGCGTCCTCCTGCTCGAGACGCTATCGCTTAAGATTAGTGCTGCTTGGTATGCACAGACAGGCAAGAATAGTGCAACAGAGAGAAGGCGATAAAGGACGGGTGGAACGACGGGAGCGACAGATGGCGAGGAAGGAAAAGTCGGGAGTAGTGCTGGTGGCGGCGATGGCGGCGGCTCAAGTGGTAGAAGTCGGCGGGATCGTGTCGCTTGAAGGTTGCCGCGTCCGTCTTTGCGGCTCGGTTGATTAAAACCCGTCGAGGGTCTGCGGTGAACGGGTGGGGAGGAGGGAAGAGGATAAAAGTGGGCCAAGGCGCGTCTGTAATCCGCCATCGGAAGGCTTCCCAAATTGATTTATCAAAAACAATGGCCGGGCTTTTGAGGAATATTAATCCTTGCGGCAGCGCCGCCACCTCGCCGGTAATTTTGCCCTTCAGCCAGTCACGGCAGGAAGGCGAGGCGAGTCCTTCATCTTCTGAAAAACGAGAGAAAGAAAAGACAAAGACATTTCAAGCTGCCAGATGCATCAAACAAAATGACTGATTCTTGGTTTTGCAATGATCATTTTGAGGAGCACACAAATGTCCACGGGTCTCATCTAGTCTGTCTGTCGCGCTATCTCTCCATCTATCCTGTCTGTCTTGCTAGCTAGTCTGTCTGTGCTCTGTCTTGCTAGCGAGCCCGCTAACTAGCCACTGTCTGTCTGTTTTCTGTCTTGCTAGCTAGCACGCTAGCTAGCCACTGTATGGTTGTGTCCAAATTCAGACGGCTGGGTCGTCCGAAGGGCGAATTTGTCGGCTGCATGACGTCACTCCCGGCGCAACTCGACAGCCGACAATTTCGCCCCCCGGAGGACCCAGCCGTCTGAATTTGGACACAGGCTCTGTCTGTTTTCTGCCAGTGCTAGCTAGCCCGCTAGCTAGCCACTGTCTGTCTGTCTTGCTAGCTAGCCCGCTAGCTAGCCTCTGTATGTCTGTGTCTGTCTTTCTGTCTTTCTATCTGTCTGTCTGTCTGTCTGTCTCAATCACCCACGCTCTTTATCTCTCGCTTTATCTCTCTCTCTCTCTCTCAATCTCTCTCTCATCTTTCAGCTAACTAGCTATGTTTCATGTTGTTTGTTTAGCATGAAACAGGACCTACATTCCCTGTTCTTGCGATTAAAAAAAAAAAAGAAAAAAAACATACTTGGTGGGAAAATGTGCGTACATATGGCACAACCTCGCACCGTGTGCAGTCAGATGAAGCCAAAAATTACATACTTATATTTAATAATATCAAACATAAATCACAACAAAACCACACGTTACTCGCATATAATCAATCCACCGTTATTTGTATATGACTTTTCATACCAGGTGAATTGCTTTCGACAGCTGGAGCCGTTCCATTCTCATTCAATTTGAAAAGGCACGAGCCATCTCATGTTTTAAATGGATCGGTTGGCTCGATATTGAATCAATGCTCTCTCTCAGTTCCCAGGCTACCACAGACTATGAAATTCTCATCATTGTCAACAACATCGATCCTGGAAATTAGCCTTGACTAAAAACATTCTTGTCGATATCACACTTAATATATGTTCAAGAGATATTGCAGGTTGCAGGGAATTCATGTTTGTAAAATGTGAGAATGCAGTCTTTTGGGGAATCGTTCTCTTTGTGGTCTGTCCTTTGCAGTAAAGTCTGTCTTGAATGCTATTTATAGTTGGTGCATTGTGTTTTCCCTAAAAAAAGTGCTGCGTTCAAAAGGCTATTAACTCATTTGCTCCCAAAAACGTATAAATACGTTCTATTTTAAATATTACCATGACCCCAAAGACGTATTTATACGTTTTTTATGCTTTTTTTTTTAATGCTAGAGCATACAGAAGGCTTTGATGCAGCCTCTGAACTGAAGAGAATGCTTGTAGCAATGGTAGTTATCACCAGCAGGTGGCAGCAGAGTATAAGAGATCAACCATCTTGCTAGAAGCTCTTTTCCTCACACAACCTTGCTGCTTACATTTCCATGATAGTGTGACTTATTGCATCAAAGCTTCTACCATTTTCGTGCCTGTATTATAGTCATATAAATGCCAACATTTTCATTTTTAGGATGAAACTTGGGTCTGCTTTAGCTGGAGCTGGCGAATGGCAAACACTGTCTGTCTAAAACAAATAGATTTGGCTTAATTTTGTTGAGCATGGCGCTTGTTTAGATGCGAGTCCAAATCACGAGTTTGGGTTGACTCAGAGGATTTATTGCTCTTAGAGCAGATTATTCTATGTTTGTCTTTGTTTAATCAAATCATTTTAGCAGGATCAGTGGCCAGCCTGTGTGTTTGTCTGCTCCAAGCTGTCTAATTCTCTCCGGCACATCGAAAAAAACAAAAAAATTCTGCTTTGCTCCTCTATTCCTCGTCACTGTCAGCACCCGTATATAATATTGGTGACAGTGCATGTCGCCACAGAAGACAATTCACTTTTTCAAATCGTCTACTTTGTGTCCCCTGATTGTTCACCACCTCTGAAACAACTTGTACCATAACTTCATTTGGAATTAATGCCATTATCATAATAGAGAGAAAAGGGTCTAATTAACAGTCTGCGCACGAGTCACGCCGTTCATAATAACGAGGTACATTTTCCCAACACCTGAGGTTCTTTTTGCGAGTCATTTAAACTTTGTGAAGTTAAGCAATTTAATCAACGTTTAAGTTCCGCTCCCCGGAGAATTTGTAAATGTCACTTCAGGTGGGATGTAAAAAAAGGGAAGCCATTATAAGCTGTATTTTCTTTCCTTTAGGTCCAGAGTACGTCATGGATGCCTCATCAACAATATGTTATGCAACCTACAGTAAGTACTCAGCCATTCGTTTTTCATTCAGTATCACTGGCCATATTTTGGAAAATATCAAGAATGGACTTTTTGCGCTAAAACAGGGGTGTCAAACATGCGGCCCGCGGGCCGGATCAGGCCCGCAAGGGGGTTTAATCCGGCCCGCGAGATGATTTTGGAAAGTAAAAAAAATACATAAAAATTGTAATGTCGGACTAATTAATCGGTTGTCCAAAAATCAAAACATATAAATTTGGAATTTCAAAATACACAAATACATAACACAAATACATACGACAACGATTAGTTTTCTTATAATGTCATTAACTGCGCCACACAATGCATTCTGGGAACACTATATATATATATATATATATATATATATATATATATATATATATATATATATATATATATACACGAAAACTGGTCGATTTAACACGTCCGGAACTCAACGTTGCCGCATTCCATTTGCATTTGAGTTAATTTTTGGAACAATATGATTACAGTTGAGCTCTGTAATTTAGGGCTAGCCCACAAATAGTGAAAATCTACGTAGAAATGACGGCAATCGTTTTGAAGTTATATACCGTTATTTTACCGATGCGGTACCACTTGGTAATATTTTTTCCTGCATGTGGCCCCTGAGCTAACATGAGTTTGACACCCCTGCTCTAAAACATAAAGATGCCCTAGAATAGCTCTGGTAATGGTGAAGAAAATAAGACATCAGTGGTAAAGTATTTTTAGGTTGAGCCGTTTAATTGATCCTAGCGGCATAAGTGTTCTTGTTTAGCTCCATAAAGGTTTTAAATCCTTCTGCCAGAGGCTTTGCTTGGGGCTTTTTGTGTCCCCCTAAAGCACATGGAGTGCACTTTGTTCTCCTCTTCTCTCAGTTCATTCATTGAACGAGAGTTGGGAATCAGTAATGGCGGCACGTTTGATTCCTTAATATCCTCTTAAGTCTATCACAGAAAATGATTACCATAATAGATGCCTCAGTTCAAGGCCGCTACCGCGCATTGTGGAGCAGTATTGAAGGAAAATGCTCCTCAGAGGGGCTGTCCGCTGCTCAACTTCTACCTGAGTCACCCCTCTTTGAGTTCCTTGGTTTTAAGTACAGATGCAAGCAATCACACTTGAGGGGACCCTTTTGTGGCAGTAAAGTTTTCGCAGTGTGAACATGAATGCCGCGTGGCTCATTTTGAAGGACCTCCCTGATCAACTGCAGGGTTTTGTCAAAGCTGTGATGCCGTTGGTTACAATGTTTGGCCAGAAGATACAGATTCAATCGTCAGCATGTTTTTGTTTTCTTTGTCATCACCGGTTCCCTGTGGTCTGAATAGCATCGTAGAAAAAAGCGAAAGAAAATGTTCACATTCAGAAAATTGTCTTTGATTGTTGAGACTTGATTGGCCTGGATTTTCACCGTCTATTCCTTTTATCAATGGCCAGCCTCCATGTCGGTACTTAAGAACCCCTATTGAGCCGGATGTCACTCGCTCTTTATGTCCAATGTCTGCAACTTGTGGCTCTTTTTGTCCCTCTCCTGTTGCACCTTTTGGATCTCTTTAAAAAAAAAAAAAAAAAAAATTTTTTTTTACATATTTTTTACTTTTTAAATGAATTAATGATTTTTTTAAATAATTAAATATTCCAAAATTATCGCAGTCCAAATGTTTGAGAAAAAGATGCAATTTGATTTTTTTTATTTTTATTTTATTATTATTATTTTTAATATGTCCAAAAAGGAAGCGGAAAAGCAGAAAACTACCATGTGTCTACCAAATGTCTAAAAATTGCCAAAAATGAGAAAACTTAGAATTTAATAAAAAAATAAAAAATAATACAGAAAAGAGAATGTGAAAAGTAGCTATAAAATGTTGAAAAACAAAAGAAAAAATCCTGAAAATTGCCGTAAAATATCACAAAATTCATATTTAAAAAAATAAAAAAAAAGTGTTTAAAAGTCACAATAAAATCTCCACACTTAACATAAAATGCCTCCCCAAAAAGTCAGCCAATTGATTTAAGACAAGGCTGGAAAGAAAAGAAAATAAAATAAAAATTAAATTAAAAAAATAGCTAAAAAGAATGTCCAAAAGGTGACAAGAAAATGTCTAAAAAGGAAGCGGAAAAGCAGAAAACTACCATAAAATGTCCATGAAATTGCCAAAAATGTGAAGAATGAGAATTGAATTGAAAAAAAAAGCCAGAAAATTGATTAAAGAAAAGGCTGTGAAGAAAATGTTTTATCACTGTAAAATAACCAAAAACCAAAGAACAAATCTCGAAAAAATGTCAAAAAATAGCCACAAACACACTGTTTCACTCATCACAATGTTCAAATGATTTATTTTTTTTGTTAATTGGCCTAAAATGGCTCTTTTGACAATAATCAAGGATTTCAAGATCAGTTTACATGTTTTAGGAGTAAACATATTTCTTTTATTTTACATCAATGAAGTAGAATCTTTTGCAATCTCAATATAGCGAAAATGTGTCAATCGAATTGAATGAAAATCGGTTAACTGGTCCAGCACCGCCTCCACGGGTGCTTTCAAGCGGTCACATGATGCTGCCCGCTGCGGTCATTTACCACTCAGACCTCTCCGACTCGCTCCCACTTCCTGCTGCGGGACAGTGAACATGTAATCCAGGCACAGCGGGTCACCAAACAGGCCGACGCGCTCTCAGCAGCCGCCGCCCCTCCGATCCGCTTTCTTGCCTTGCCTTCGATGCACACCAACTCCTGACTTCTTTGTCTGAACTCGCTCTGCCTCCGCTCGCATCTCTGTCTGAGCCCGCTTTGCATCATCCTCTGCTTTTGCGGCAATTATTGTGGTCAGCAGAACGCTATTGTTGCAGAATGTGCTCGTTTTGAACACTGCGGGTTTAGTTTAATGTCTGCATGTTATTATTGCTATATATTAACACATTCACTGCCAGCCCAGCAAAAATGCATCATTTGACGACTTTTGCCGTCAATGGCAGTGAATGAGTTAAAACGAAAGTAGGTCATGTTTTTACGTAACTCACTTTCTGAGCATTCAAATGAGGTCCTAAGATGTGTCGGCTGCCCAGAGTTTACAGTAGCTCACTGGTAGCACTCTGCACTCGCAAACCGGAGACAAAGTGATGGTGCAGGTTCGATCCTATAACGTTATTTAAAAAAAATAAAAATAAATGTTATTGGTGGAGCAAAAAAAAGAAAGGTTTAGAGCATTGTCATGATTTATTTTTTTCAAATAGACTTCAAAAGAGAGTTATGTTTGTTGTATTTTTTATTTTATTTTTATTCTTTTGCCTATACAGTACATTACAAAGGAGATATATGGTATGTTAAAATAGTTATATAATAATAGTCTCTCCAGTCCGGCGTTCAAGTTTACAAACATATGCTGAAGCATTCCACATATGTTATTGTGATTTTTATTCGCCACACTTTTTTTGCCGCCTAACAACTCCCACATAATACTTCTAATTTACATTGTTCAAATTTCTACTAGCTTAAAAAATTGACACCTTCCACATTACTTACAGTATTTGCACAATTTCACATTTAATATCAACTTTTCTCCCATTCATTTTCAATGGGACAGTCATTGAATGTTTTCTAAGTATCACTTTCCACGCCCACTTCCATACATATAACTTATCATCATTCCCACAGTTGGTAAAGCGCATTGTCCAGTAACCAGGAGGTTATAATTTCATAATTGATCTCTCATAAGCATTCCACATGCATTCAAATCTTAGCATTCAGCTTTCAGCATTCCCACGCAATTTCTGTGTTGATGCATTACCATATGTGTGATTCACGTCATATCCCCATCCAGCCTGGTTGACTGTCTGTTGTCCATCGTCCAACAATATGTCATGAGACCTCTTGAAATTGTTGGCACATTTTTGCTTGGTGCGCCGTCACCGTTTTTGTGCCAGCAGGAAAACAGCCATGTGTCCATATCTGTCCCCGTGGCCACTCCCCCATTGTGTTCGGATGACGTAGCCGACAGCGAACGGCTGCTAGGCGCTAACCCTGGCCATCACAAGCCATCAGTGCGTGATCGCGAGCAAGCTGTCTCGCTTTATGGCCCAGTCTTACAGTATGTCTGCACTGTGAAAGGCCCCTTTAACACAAGAGTGCTTGCCAGCATCTCATTGAATCGCAGCAAATTAGCCAAAGCGTTGGAGCTTCAAAAGCTCACCGGGCTACTCAAATCATTTCTATTTTCGCAAATCAATCCATGTAAAATTGGAGTCCTTAGAAGAGGTTGTATTGGAACACTGATGGCACCGATGTGTCTTCTTGATACTGAAATGTCCTGATTGTGAATATTTGTCTATCCCGTCTTCATCTGCCTGTTGCCTAAATGAGTACAAGCAGTGAAGACGATGGCTAGATATAGAGTACCGTATTTTCCGCACTATAAGGCGCACCTTGAATGAATGACATATTTTAAAACTTTTTCCATATATAAGGCGCTACAGTAGAGGCTGGGGTGGCGTTACGCATCCATTAGATGGTGCTGCGCTCAAGGGAATGTCAACAAAACAGTCAGATAGGTCAGTCAAACTCTATTAATAGATTAACAAACCAGCTTTCTGACAACTCCATTCACTCCCAAAATGAATAAAACAGCTGTTTTATTATTTTCTCTGAGCTAAAGTATTAGTATTAGCTAGCAATCCAAGATGGCGGGATCTGCGCATGCATGTCACCGATCGTGCAGGGTCACCGGTAGCGTCTTGACAGCGAGACCTCAATATTGATCCATATAGAAGGCGCACTGGATTATGGTCAGCTTTTGAAAAAATTGAAGGCTTTTAGGTGCGCCTTATAGTGCGGAAAATACGGTATATATTCCTATTGTCCTCCAACCAGATACTTTGATCTGTTTCAGTCAGCCAATCACTAGTTCCCCTCATGAATAAATCACAAAGAAATCCTTAAAACTCATTTGTGAAGTTAATCCTTTAGATGTTCATTACGACGCACTCGCAACAGATTCGCTGAAGCTACGCTACTATTTATCCGGAAAACTGGTTTCAACTCCAAATTTTACGAGTTTTGGGTGGCCCAAATATTGCTGGAAACGCATCCATAGGGCTAAATCTCACTTACATACAGATCAGCAGTGACACACACACACACACACGCTCAAATTCTCACGCTTCCAAAAGAGCAAAGCGTAGCCGAAACGCCAACCAAGCGCGGCATTGCTGTCTTTCCCCATGACTTAGCCAGACCCCCCTTTATTTTTTTATTCCCCCCCCCTTCACTAAGAAGCGTTTGTGCTAAGAATATGTACCTGCTGGAGTGCATCGGCCCTTCCATGCCGCAGGTGAAGTATTGAATTCCTCTGTTGCGCCCCAGCCAGTTGTCGGTGCCAGTTAGATGCCTCTTAGAATTGAACCGTAACTATCTGCCCTAATCAGACGGGGGGGTGAATCGGTGCACTGTGAGATGCCCCATCACGGTGCTTGGCATTAAAAACGCACTTGCGGTTATAGAGGGGAGGAACGTTGTCAGTCTCGTGGTTTTGACAGCTGAGGCAGGATTTGTTTCTCATCTGCCTCTTCGCGCTCTGCCTACGTCTGCTTTCTGCCCAGCTTCTTTGTTCGCCGCTTTGTTCATCAAGTGTAGCTTTTGCCCTCCTCGAATCAAAAGCAACAATTAAAATCATCTTGTGTTGTGGAACGTCATCTTTGAAAACATATGGAGAGACAGTTGGAACAGAGAGATGAACCTTCTAGCTTAGCGTAAGCGCTAGCTAGCTACTACGACAGGCAGGGCCAAAACTACCAAAATTAAAAATAAATAAATGTAAATATAAAAACGCAGATATATACATATATATAAAATCTCATTTAATACTTAAACACAAAAATAAAAAAAATGAGATTAAAAAAAATCAATAGAAATGTGGAAATAAATGTAAATATATAAAAGGAATTAAATAAATAAATGTGAATAATTAATTGTGAATATTAAAAACAAAAATAAAAGAAATATATATCATTCAATACTTAAAACACAAAAAAAATAAAAAAAAATAAAAAAACGAGATTAAAAAAAATCAATATAAATTTGGAAATAAATATAAATACATTAAAAGGAATTAAATCTCAATCAATGAATAAAAAGGCTTTGCGCTCATATGTATTTATTTCATGCTGCAGATGTTGTGAGCATGAATTCAAATGAGGCGGCAGTCTTCAGTGTGTCTTGGGCTGAACTCCGCCGCTGCAAACTGCCTTTCAATGAAAGACAAAGGACATTTCAAACTCCGACGTTTTTTTCCAAAAAAAAAGCTCTTTGAACGACATAGGAAGTAGCTCAATCACTACTGTATATGTATACCATTACCATTGAGACTCAATTGGATTTTTTATTCTTTGGACAATGGAATGTTTTTCGGTAAAAGGATAATGAGTCTTTTCAAAGTATTGTGAGCATTCCAGATGGCCATCGTCACGCTTTGATGGACAGGACAAGCTTGATTGGCTTTCTATGTGTAAATCTGCCTTTTGTCTATATATGGAAGTTCGACAAGGACTCACAGTAGACAGTCTGAGCACGCGGAGGAATAGACCTCCTGCAAAGACATGACAAACAGGGTTACATGCTTCATCTAGCACCTTGATCCTCACACACACGCATCCATCCAAATCGCATGCGCTCCTCAGTAAGAGGCTTTGATAATGACCTCATTACCGTCAGTTCTTTGCGTAGATGAATGGAACGTATTAGAACACAAACTATCGCAGTTAAGCTATTGCTTGCAACTAGAATATGTCACCAGAATTGGACTTGTATCCAGCAGTACATGACGTTAACAATTGACAATGTTGAGCTGGAGATAAAACGCCAAATTGAAATTCTCCCCGCATCCCTTTGAGATATTGCCCCATGACGGACGAACAAATGACTCGATGGGTGGTGATTGATCCATCATCTCTTTCATTTTCATTTCATCTCTTGAGGACAAATACCTACGCAGTCGAGTCGTCTCGCTTGCGCCATTTGCTAATTTCATTTAGCCCATTCACTGCCATTCACGACTATCGACGTCCATTTTAACTGAGCTGGCGGTGGATGAGTTAAAATCCAAAACGTAGTTTACAGAGAATTGTGAAATATGTCATTAGCTCCTCAAATGCATTTATAACACCCTTTTGTCACATGTTATCATGGAAATCACAATCAGCTTCTTTATTCCATGATTTTGATGCTATCATCAAAACGTTAACTGGGTCATATTATGAAACGATCATCGTGATGATGCAAGTTGTGTTGCACTGAACCGCCATGACAAGAGAACAAGAGATTTGGAATTTTCCGCCATTTTCCGGTTCCATTTCAATCATTTTTCCTCTTTGCCAACACAAGTATAATTTTGTCTTCAACTCATGGGAAAAGTAGAACACTCATGTGGAGTTAAAAAATCGTTTAAAGAGAAGCGCTACGAGGTATTTTCCAAAACATGATTAAAGACACATTTAGAAATCATTGCCCTCCATTGTTTACAGAATTTGAAATGATAAAATTTGTAGGTCTGTTACTTGTTTGAATGATCAAATTGGATTTGCAGCTTTTTGGAAAAGATCTTGAAATGTGCTGAATTCTCCCGAAATAAGGGAAGATCTCACTTAATCTCATTATTGACTCTGGATTTGTGTCCTTTAAGGCATATTTTTACCACACAAAAAAAGGCCATATTGTCTCAATTGGGGGCTTTTGAGGTTTGATATGTTCTACGTGCAATCATTTTGGTTGTATATACAGTAAAAGGTCACACATATTTTCCACCACCAAACATTTTCGACTGTCATATACAGTGTATTTCAGGCCAGCTATTTGATGTTAAACCCTCTATTTCTCAACTGTGTCAGTCTAGGTATTTGGAAATAAGTTCAGTGTGTCTCATACTACGTTGGTTGTCGTACAACAGTCGTAGTGCTCTATTTGCTCCGAGGGGGATTCATGCTGCGGATTAGAGTGAAAAGCCCCACATGCTGGCTTCTCTTCTCGGGACTTACATGAATAGAAATGTGCCTGAGGGCGGATTCTCCGTCCACAGTCAGTAGACAAAGGTGGTCATGAGCATTTTTTTATTTTTTTTTAATACATGAATAAAACACCCGAAGAATGTGAATGTAGACACGCACACATGCACACGCACTCGTGGTCAGTTTATGTAATACGAATACAGATAAAAGACTCACACCTGCACTATGATCATTGGTGATTCACTGTAGCTAATTTTGTTTTATTATGTGCCAAGTAAATCATGAGCACATGCTCAACTGAAGTACCAGACTTGATAGCCTCAAAAAAAAAAAAAAAGCCTTCACATGTGTCTGAGATGGAGGAAATGCTTGTACTACAAATATGTTTTGAATGCACACACCGACATCAGGCGGCAGACCGCAAAACCTCACGCTGAAAAAGTAACTGTAACTCACAAGGAATGTGTTGAGTGAAGTCCGGGTCCTCTTTCATGTAGACTACAAGCGACACATTGTTTGACTAAGACTCACTGTGGTCATGTTTCACTCTTGTGAGGATTTGACTGGACATCATTCCTTCCACATGTGCTTCAATAGAGTTGTCGTTCTCAACTCTACCGTTCATGTATGCGCTTAAAAAAAATAAAAAATAAAAAAAGTGGAGTGCCTGTGGAGTTACAAAGTGTTATGTTCAGGGGTTGGATCCCAAAAACGCAGACACAAATAAGATTTTAACTATTTATTCACATCAAGAAGCGTGAAACAAACTTGACTTGGACGAGAAACAACAAGAGTTGCACAGAGGAACAGAGGTAATAATCCGACAAAAAAACACACCCTTCTCAGACAGCGAATTGATCTCAATGGTTGTGGCTCGACATGTGGGTAAACAGGACTGACATGGAATTATCTGATTGGCTGTTGACCAGAGAAAGAGATTAAAGATTCCTGACATCACATAGCTTAAGACTAGTTGAAACTAGATGCTGGTCACATCAGTTCAAAACAGACACTTGACCTCACGGTCATGACCCGAACATAACCCTTGCATGATTACTTGCTTGGTTAATTTTAGAGTGTTTAATACCTTAAAATTGAAGGATTTTAAACGAAAAAGTTTGGTCAGCCCTGCTGTAGCGTCTGAGAGGCTTATACAATTTGGGGTACCACAAGGTTCCATTTTAGGTCCATTATTGTTTCTTTTTTTTTCTTTTTTTTTATGAATGGTCTTGCTGCAGCATCAAACACTTAATATTCAATATTATTTGCACATAACCCAGTTTCTACCTCACCTGCACGTGTATTTCGCTTTCATATTTGAATTTTTGTTCAAGAATGTGTTAAGAAACAAAACAAAATAATCGGAATATTATTTGCTGTTTTTTGGGGGGTAAATTATTTTTCTGATGATGTAGCAGGCATACTTGTAGTTTTTGCTATTGTTATTGCTGTCCAGTGTAAGATTCACTAGCGATTGAACTCGAGGTGAGGGAAATGATCACCTCGAGCAGGCAGCGAGACGCCAGTGAACATTTGAAGCGATGATGGAGCGGACACGCCCAAGGCGTCGTCATGTTGGATATGTTCACCGGCAGCATTTTAGATCGTGATCAAATAGGATTGGATATCTATCGAGAACGTCTGCGCTTTTATTTTATAGGGCTCTATTTGTAGTAACTGTATTTCCTGAACCACATAAAATATTAGGAATGTTTCCTTTTAATAAAGCTATTTTATTTGGTCTTAAATGTCATAGCTTGAAAGACAAAGACACAAAGCTAACCGGAATGCGTACTAAAAAAAATAAAAATAAAATACTTGAAATGCTATCTTGAGTGTCTTTCACAAAGCTGCAGATACCGTGCTCATAAATGAATCAGTCAAGCAAAAACCCCCGCTGTGGATGTGACATTTATCTGCTCTATTGAGCATGTGGTGACTTGCGTGTGCACACCGTCTGATACTGATCAGCAATCCATCAGTCCTCGAAAACCGCTTTTCACTTGTAATTGGCGGCCATTAAAAAAAAAACAAAAAAAAAAACACTGCAGGTAGTGTAAGTGTTTCTTATTTACTGTACACTGTCTACGATGGTCGAGCGTGCATCAATGCCGGTAACGGCCGTCTCCGTCGGGATCGTGATCGATATCGTCTTAATCATGACAAGGTTTTCCTCAAGCGCTCGCGCAAAGTCACATATGGACGCAGACAAAGGAGAGACGTCCAAATATGCCTCGGCAGTCTTTAATTTTCTTTTATAGTCTGTCTGCTAAGGGACATAAAAGCATATAGACACACTCATGCACACTCCCTCTCACAAACAGAGAAAATCGAAATCACAAATCGGCTTAACTCTCCCCGACACGTCGGCGAATTAAGCCCTTCCGCTGCTCTCCCGTTCCCATTATGAAGGCATTGGCAGCAGCTGAATCGGTTACAGGTGCGACTTCCTTCCGTCCTTCCCGCCTCTGCTTTCCTTTTTCCTTCTCTCAACCTTCCCTCCTTCTTCTCCTCCTCCTCTCTGACCTCGACTCTATCGCTCTCGTTCTGCTTTCGTGTGCTTCCTTGACTTTCCCCCTGTTGGTGTACAAATCGAAGGAAACGGGGAAATAGTTTTCTTTCTTTTTTTCTGTTTATACTTTTTCAAATAGGAATGGACTGACTGAATAATGTTTTCATAGACGTCAATGTTTTCTACAAGGTATTTTACAGGGGCCCTAGAAAATTATTTTCCGCACTGCACTGGTGGGACCGAAAGGTCTCCGGTATCAACGTTCGACTTAATAGTACAGTTTAGGTATAGTTATTGCGGTAAAGTCATAGATGTAGAACTAGATCAGGGGTCTGCAATCTGTGGCTTCTGTGGATCGCTAAAAAAAATATATATATATATACTAGAAATTATTATTATTATTTTTTTTTACATTACAGTATTCTTTGAATGGATTCATGATTATTTTTTTATTTTTTTAAAGAATAATTAAACATTCCCAAAAAAAAATGTCAGTCCAAATTTTGATGTTGTCAGAAAAAGAGACAGAAGGTTGTTGAAAATATATTTTTTTTAAATACCTAAATGTCCAAAAAGTGACCATAAAATGTCCAAAAAGGAAGAAGAAAAGCAGAATTACCATAAAATGTCCACAAAATTGCCAAAAATGTCGGAAAATAAAGGCAAATGTAACTCTAAAATGTCCAAAATCAAAGAACAAATCCCAAAAATGCCTCGAAATCACTAAAAATGTCAGAAGTTTGATAGCAAAAAACATCAGGGAAAAAAAGTGTTTAAAAAAATAGCCAAAAAAAATTAAGAAAAGAACAGTTTAAAAAATAATAAATACCGCTAATGCTTGGCTGGGTTGTGTCTCTTGATCCAGGGTGCAGTGATCACGCCAGCCATGGACCACACGATGTCCATGCAGCCTGCCAGCATGATGGGTCCCCTCACCCAGCAGATGAACCATCTGTCCCTGGGCACCACAGGAAGTGTGAGTACCCCTTGCATGGGCCACAACAAAACATTACCGGTGGCTAGCATTAGCACGTCCATGTTACGAGGGCTTTCGAGAAACGTGACGTTGATTGCTTAAATTGTACGACATGTTGTGAAGCTTTTGAAATTGGAGCTAAACTGAAGAACCGTTTTAATGTTAACGGAACGACGCGCTTACAACAAGCTGTCAAATGCTTCTTGCATCACGCAAGTGCATCGGAACTTTTGGGGACACCCTGTATTTGGGTTTTAAACTGGGATCAATAAGTGCTTTAATATAAACTCTTTGAATTAACGTGGTCTCTATGTTTGCATTTTTAAGATTTGAGATGTTTAACGTCCTGTGAAAGCACTTATGTCCATTTTTTTTTTTTTTTTTATTTCACTGGGCTGCTCTGAGTAGCCAGAAATTAATCATGATACAAAACTCAAAACAAAATAAAAACTAAAATGAAAAATTGCAAAACTATAATAACCCGACTGCCATATTACAAATAAATTGCTTTATATACTGTAGCATTTTTCTAAATATGCAAAAGCACAATCAACTAATCATAGGGCACATTTAGACAAACAACAATTCACAATCACAATTAGGGACAATTTAGAGCAATGGTGTCCAAGCTACGGCCCGGGGGCCATTTGCGGCCCGCCGTCCATTTTTTAGTGGCCTCGCGACATATGCTAAAAAATGGCATTTGGCTCAGTTCAAATAAAATAAAAACAAAAATGTTTGGAGATGGTTAAAGTAAGAAGGGAAGGTGTCGGAAAAAAAAAAAACACAGGTGCTATGAAAGGTTATTTTAGTTAACTAAAACTAATGAAAAAACAAAAATTAAAAAAACAATTTCGTTAATGAACTAAAACAAAAACGAAGATGCTTTTTTTTAAAAAAAAGAAAAATAACTGAAACTACATTTTATGTTTACAAAACTAACTAAAATAAAACTATAATTATTGCAAAAATGTCCTTCGTTTTCGTCTTTGGTAATTAATGCATGAGCCTTTGGGGATGATTTGAAATGTGATTTTTAGTAGATTTATTTGGATATAAACCGGAATAATGACGTCGCGCCCATTGTGTGTGTTTTTTTTTTAAATGTTGCGCATGAGTAATACACATTTAAAAAAAAAAAAAAAAACTAAAACTAATACTGAAACTAATTAAACTAAAACTAAGCATTTATTAAAGAACTAAAACTAATTTAAAAAAAAAGATTAACAGAACCACCCTGAAAGCTAATTAAAACTAACTAAATAAAAAAAAATAAAAAATGAAAACGAAATAAACACTAAAATGAAAAATGGCAACAAAACTATAATAACCCAACTGCCATATTACAAATAAATTGGTTTATATGCTGTAAAGCACAAATCAATTATTTGTCCAATTTTTAGAACACAATTTCTCTTCATAACATTCTGTGGCCCTTTGCGTCCTTCGGATTTTCTGGATGTGGCCCTCAAACGAAAAAGTTTGCACACCCCTGAAGTAGCGTAAATGCAGTCTTAAGTTTTTCTCTTGGTGAGCCGCACGCACCTCGTACGACATTTGATCGTGTTGCTGTTGCGTGCGTGCCACATGTGGACTTCTCACTTCTCACAGACTGTTTGAGGAAGCCTGGTAAAAAAAAAAAAAAAAAAAAGACGGACTCCTCGAGTAAAGCGGACGTGACATCGCAGATCCTCCGAGCGGATTCCTCGAGTGCACGCACATGCGGTGGGGTTGTTTTGAACAACCTTCTTCTGGTCACGTGACTTTGCCACAGCGGCACTCACGCTACAAGTGCAGATACAAAAAAAAAAAAAAGAAGACTCACAGAAGTAGTTTGAAAGTTCAGAATTCCTGAGACACCTCAGAATACTCTTGGCTGCTTCTCAACTTCCTGGTTTTTGGTGACCGTCGCTTTCCGAGAAATTGATTCTGTTGACGATCGGCTCGGCCCGTTGTGAAGGAGAGGCAAGGAAAACTTCACCTTGTGCTGCGGAAGTGTGACTCAGTCCTCGTCTGGTGGTCACGGCTTTGGAATGTAGCTTTTTTTTTTTTTTTTTTTTTTCCGACCGCAAGATGTTTCGAATAGGCTGTGAAAATGAAAATATTTTTAACGCGTTGCGGTGGAGTGAATGCTGATGTTTTGTCATGATTGATCGGTAACGTATCGCACAGCAAATGTTTACAATTGATCGTCATGCTGCGTGAGTGGTTGGGAACAATACTGAACAATACTGTCAATCTGTTATGGTTGTTCTGAACTTATTATTATTTACGTACTCAGAGAGGAACAAATTCTCATTTGGAATGCCGGCCTGCAAAACGAAGCAAAAAAATAAAAGCGCATGAAAATGCATGCACAACAAAATGTAAAATGTGACGCCGTTATAGTTCAAATCAAAGACTGCGGGTGGTGGTATGCATGGTGAGCAGGGCGCGAAGATGGTGTTAAATCAACCGGAAACTCGTAAATAATGTCACTTAGGAGACCGCTGTAGAACTATATTGTTAAACTAATGCATCTAATCCAATCCAAACATTATTATCATTATTATTATTATATTTATTAGGGGTGTCAAAATGTGTGCGTTAATTTTGAGTTAATATAAAGTCCTTTTGATTAATGCGACATTTTTATTTTATTTTTTTCACGTCCACGTCAAAATTTAGTAGTAATCATTTTAACTCGACTAAGTGTGATTTCCTGAGAAATTGCGTGGGAATGCTGAAAGCTGAACGCTAACAGCTGAATGCTAAGATTTGAATGCATGTGGAATGCTTATGAAGTAAATTGAGGGATAAATTATGATATTATGACCTCCTGATTAATGGACAAGGTTTTTTTGTTTTTGTTTTTTTTTACCAACTGTGCCACCAAGCAGTATCAGACACCTGGTAATGATGATCATTTTTATATTTGGAAAGTGGGCGTGGAAAGTGATACTTCGAAGTTCAATGACTGTCCCATTGAAAATGAATGGGGAAAAGTTGATATTAAAAGCGGCAAAAAAAAAATGTGTGGAGAATAAAAATCACAATAACGTATGTGGGAATGCTTCAGCATTCCCACAATAATAGTGCATATATTTGGAGACTGAGATGTTTTCAAATTTTTAAAATATACAGAATTTCACAAGTTACTTCTTGTTAAAGATTAGATCGCTCTTAATATGGAAAGAAAACACATTGAGCTGTCACCAATGTCTTACAAATGCAATTATGCCATCTAGTGGCAGAAAAATGACTAGCACAAATCAATATTGCGCTTGTTTTTTTTTACAGTACAGTACATCTTTTCAATAGCATACTGTGATGATGGGGATTTTTTTTTGTGGTAGTAAATAAGTCATTTTAACAAACAAGACTGCAAAATGGTAAATCATCACCAAGATGATTTTTAGAGTTTCAGTTAAGAGTGTTTTGTTCTTCAATGGCATCATAATGTATTGTAGAAATCTTAATAGAAAAACACTGATTGGCATCAATGCAAAATATCTCTGTGGCTTTATTGCTTTTTAAACAATAAAAGCATGATTGTTTCACAGCTCACTTAAATCTCATATGGATGCAAAACGGGGTTCCCCCGGTGCCGGGTCCCGCTGAATCAAATCGTTGTCGAAACGCAACCTTGCATGAGCCGCGTTGAAAGCGCTTGAATGTCGGTTAGTTATTGAATCACCAGTTTGCTGGATGGCCTTAAAACAAGCAAACAAACAACAACAACTCCATTTTCGTTGCTCATTTGGTCGTCGACGGCAACATGATGACAGAATAGTTATGGATGACATAAACGTGCCATCCTGGGTGATTTATTGTGTGTGCTCGCTTTTGTTGCAGCAACATTTACCAAAGCGTCCATCAGTCATGCATTGCCATTCGAGCTTATTAGCTTTTTTTTTTTTTTTTTTTTTGTCTTCTGTTTGGGTTTGGATTGCATGTTTGAGTGCAGGATGTTGACATGACAAGAGGTGACCTTCCCTCCGCCATGTCTATCCTTTTTCTGTCATCGTATACAGTATACAAGCTGTTGTCATGGTGACAGCGGTAATTGACAGCTTCAGTGTCCTGAGAAGACAGATTTGTGTGAACACCTTCCTCTCTTATCCATTTATTGATGGAGAGGAGTAAAGTGTCACATTCGAGATTTTATTTTATTTTTTTAACTCGAAGCTCACGACACGATTTAAAGGAGTCGTTTTTAAATCAGTTTGGAGACACAGCGCGGTTTTAGTGGCTAGCACATTTCTGGGTTCAGATTTCCTGAGTGGAGTTAGCATGTTTGAAGCCTCTAAATCAGGGCTGTCCAAACGTTTTCATTTGGGGGCCACATCCAGAAAAAGGGCCACATAATGTTATGAAGAGAAATTGTGTTTAGTCCTAAAAATTGTACAAATAATTGATTTGTGCTTTTGCATATTTAGAAAAATGCTACAGTATATCAAGCAATTTATTTGTAATATGGCAGTAGGGTTATTATAGTTTTGTTTTCATTTTAGTTTTTATTTCGTTTTGAGTTTTGCTAGCTGGAGCGGCTAACAAACACTGCTAGCAGGAGAATCTCGCAAATGCTAGCGAGCGCAAAGCAGAGGGAGACGAGCATCCTAATACTGCATTCACGCACAAGCGGCAGAAGCTAACGATGTTAGCGAAGTTCTTCTTCGGTTATGCGTAGCAGAAAGATGGCGGTGAAACATGGCAGCCACCCGGTGCGACCTATCTAATATAATTAGCGATTACCAGACCTGCGATTATATAAAAGAATGTATGTTGTGATTGGGGTATTTTTGGAATTAATAGTGTTCTTTTAAATGAACGAATGATTAGTTCGCCACGAGATGGCGCAAAATAATACACACTGCCACTTTAACAGAAACCTGTTTTTCAAAATAACTAGAAAATATAAACAAACAAAAAAAACAAAAAAAAAGAGTTCGAACAATCTGTTTCAGATGTTTTGAGATTTTGGTTTGGCTTGAAGTTGCCAAAGAAAAGACACGGAACTAATCACGAGTTGGCGCACGACAAATTTTAGCTTTATTCATGTCGCAGCATGTCGCTTTGATACCAGTCTTGACAGCCACTGAATTGCGAGCCCAGATTGCAACTAATTATTGTTATGCTCTGCTGCTTAAATAGGTTAACTAATGCTTATGGTTGAAGGGGAAATCATATTAAATATTGTTGCTAACGCAAAATGAAATTCCAAATGCAGTCCTGCAGCTAAATATCCCATTTCGAAATGGACAGTCTGCTTTTTTTGACAGCTACATTTTGACTTGGCTAATTATCTCTTTCTTCCCTTCATTTGCTTTCATGCAGCCCTCACAGGTGAGTTGGCTGAATGAGGTAAAAAAAAAAAAAAAGAAAAAGGGAAGGAGAAGACAAAGGGAAAAAGTCCGAGCGAAATTGGTATGCATGATTCTGATTCTGCCGAGGAGGAGAAGGTCACTTGAACAATCTGGTCGGCCCTTTCAGGCGATAGCGGGATGAGAGGAAAGGAAGTGACAGGAAGGGTGAGCGAGAAGGAGGGACGTGCTAACGTGTCACCAGGTCGGGATATTTCAACTCGGCCCCTTTTGTGAGCGTGACAGGCGGGAAGGTGAGATAAGCGAGAGTCACTCTCGCATAACAACTTCCCATCTCGGGGCGTCCTCCTGGCCGTGTGGACCAGCAACAGTGGTGGGTGGGGGGGCGAGTTAATCACCCATGTCTATGGCCTTTAGCTGCTCTCATTAGCAGCGAGCGGTGGAGCCGTACCCGATCCATTAGCAACACTGCTCGTAATGACACTTCACCGGCACCGCCGGGCCTGCAGCCAAATAATGCTATTACATCCGACAGTGGACTGCTGTCACTTTTCTTGTTTTTTCTTTTTTTGTTTTTTTTAAACTACCAATAAGAGTGGGGGTTACGGAGGGCCAAAACTGTCAAAAATTAAAATAAATAATTGACTAAATAAACGTGGATTGGCTGGCAACCAGTTCCGGGTGTACCCCGCATACTGCCAGACGCCAGCTGGGATAGGCTCCAGCACCCCCCGTGACCCTTGTGAGGAAAAGTGGCTCAGAAGATGGATGGACGGATGGATGACTAAATAAGTGCATAAATGACTAAAAGTGAAAATAAAAAATAGAATTCAAAAATGAAATGCCAAAAATAAATATAAATTGAAATTAAAAACAACTATATATTAGGACCGCCCCCTGATTTGAATAACATTTCATCTTGACAGAGCGTCTGCAGGATGAAATAAATAAATGTAATAGCGGAGCGTTTTTATTTATTAATTGATATTTAATTATATTTATACATTTATTTATTTATTTTTTATTTTGACATTTATTTTAGATACATTTGTATTTTTTGAATTTTGTTTTGTATTTATTTTTACTTTTACATATATATTATTAATTTTTTATTTCCATTTATATTTATTTCAAAATATATTTATTTTTTGTATTTAATTTCTAAATGATATTTTTATATCCATTTTTATTTTCACTTGTAGTCATTTATTTACTTTTAATTTTTGTAGTTTTTGGTCCTCCATAAAACGGGGGTGAGGGAATTAAGAAAGGAATGCACTTCTTTTTTTTTTTTTTTTTTTTCTTTTTTTTTTCTTTTTTTTTTTTAAATCTGATTCCATTTGCAATGCAATGCAGTGCGGAACCTTAACCCTTAACCGCCTGCACAGTGTTGAGTCCTCATTCATATTGCATGCGAAAGCCCCACGGCTGTCGTGTAACTCAACCTGTGTCACATCTGTAAAACGGCCATCGTGGTGCGAGCAAAGAGACGGTTAAAAGGGGCATGGGGGAAGCATGACTAAAGGAATATACGCCACAGGCAAAGGGGGGGGGGGGGGTTCTCTTTCTTCTCTTTCTTCTCTTTCTTCTCTTTTCGCTCTTCCTTTTCATTCCCTTTAGCGGCTTTTTCCCATTTTCCGTCTTTTTCTCAGTTGTGGCCTTGCACATTTGCCTGCCTGTGAAGTCTGGATGATACAGCGTGGACATTTCCTCCTCCTCCTCCTCCTTGCTACTTTACCTCACATGCTCTTCTGTTTGGCTCTCATGTGAGAGTGCAACGATATTCTTTTGGCGCCCTCCAAAGGACATTGGGTGCATGGAAAATTCTTTTTTTTTTTTTTTACCAAATCATTTTTGGAAAAGCAGTTTTTTCAACCTTTTATACCAATTTCCACCTGGAAAAAAAAAATACTCAGCTCTCCATGTACCATCTTCATGACCAACATTTAAGTGCAGCAACATAGAAAGCCCAAGTGTTCATCAAAAACTGATTATTGAAATCTACTGAGATATTATGCACTGTTTAAACATAATCACTTAAATATAGGAAAATAAAAACTGGATTTAAATGCTGATTACTTTAAAATATAGTACATATAATAATTATTTTGAGGAAAATAAAAACTGTATTTAAATTATAATTACAATATTGTACATGACTGATTTTAAGACGTTTTACAGCAAACGCTTCTTGGACATTAAACAGAGGTGTCAAATCCTGGTCCAGAAAGTAAAAACCCTGCCACAGTTTGGCTTTAACTCATTCACTGCCACCGCAGTTAAAATTTTTGACGTCTATAGTCGTCAATGGCACTGAATGAGTTAAGGCCCTTGTGCTAGCTAGAGCGCTAGCTAGCTCCCTAGCAGGTAACCGAACATCGGGGGTGCTAACTAGGGAGCTTGCTAGCTAGCTAGCACCTGGACCTGGATTTGCCACCTCTGTAATATGTTGTGTATTTAATGTCATTTGTATCATAATCCTTCAACTCCGAATTTTGTAGTCCCGTCACTATGATGCAATGTACAGTCGGGGGTGGGATTCGAACCCGCTACCTCCTGGTTACTGGACAATTCATTTTACCAAGTGCGCCACTGAGCAGTACCACAGAACTGGTTCTGATGAAAAGTTGCATGTATGGACGTGGGCGTGGAAAATGGGACTTAGGAAAAAAAAAAAAAAAAAATCAGTGCCAGTCCCATTGAAAATGAATGGGGGGGAAAAGTTGATATTTGACGTTAAATTGTGCAAGTACTGTACTGTGAATTTGAACGGTGTAAATCGGAAGTATTATGTGGGAGTTGTTTCTCTGCAAATAGCTGAGAATAAAAATGGGAATAACGTGTGTGGATGCTTTCGGCATTCCCACAATAATGACTGAAGTCCTCTCGACTCCCCGAGGGAATTTCTCCAAAATGATTCTTTGCATGGATGTTTAATGCATGTGACTTCTGTGTGTTCCAGTACATGACTGCCGCCGCCGCCGCAGCGCCTATGCAAGGGACCTACATTCCCCAGTACACTCCTGTGCCTCCAACAGCCGTCCCCGTCGAAGTAAGAATTGCGATCAATCATCGGCAGACAATTGACCAAAAAAAGAAGACTTGGTTACTCCCGACAGGCCAATTCACTTCACATGAAGCATTTCTCAACACAGACATTGTCTCATTTTTGATAGTATATTTTCCAATTGCTCTTCTTATACAAACAAACACGCTGGCCCGCTCCCAATGAATAAAAATACAAATAAAAAAAAAAGTACGAGCAAAGCAAGCTGAGTCACACGTTTTACGAGAAACCCTCTTCCGCCATAACTTGAAAATTGTCCAGGATGTTTTTACCTGAGTCAGCATGCTGACTCAGGTTAAAAAAAAAAAAAAAAAAAACTTTTACCTGACGTCCTCTTTTGCCTGGACTTTAAAATAATCCAGTATTCATTCATTTAGCTGGTGTGCGTTGTTCCATTGCACTTTTGCAGGCACACAGTAAATTCTGTCATTTTGACATAGACTCACTTTTGTAGGCTAATATTTACACGAGGGATGTAACGATATCCAAATATCACGATACGATATTACCACGATATGAAGCTCACAATACGATAATTATCACAATACTGTGGGAGGCGTTGGCGATATTTTATTATTATTATTATTATTATTATTATTATTAATTCAATATCTGGTGTAAGAACCTTTTTTATTGATTGATTTAATTTTTATTTTTTATTTTATTTTTATTATTATTATTATTAATTCAATCTCTGGTGTAATAACCTGATTGATTGATTGATTGATTGAATTATTTTTTTTATTTTATTATCTGTGCTTATTGCTGCTGGAGATGTAAATTTCCCAGAGGGAGCCATCCCAAAGGGATCAATAAAGTCAAGTCTACGTCTAAGTCTTAAACTGCACTAAAAAACTAGCCACCAGAGGGTGCTCTAACTGCACAAATGAAAATCAACCTGACTTTTTTTTTTTCTTTTTTTTAAACAGATGTGCAGCTTTTAAATATCGTGAACATGACGACGACGATATTGCGGCAGTTTTTTAATATCACGATATCGTGACATCCCTAATTTGCACTTTGGAAGAGAGTAAAATAAAGGATTAGGGGGAAAAAAACTAAGTCACTCAAGGGTTGAGGAACGAACTCACGACCTTCAGCTTGGGAGACTGCCGCACTACCACCTGAGCTATGCCCCTCCCACTCTTTGCTTATCTCCCAAGAGGAGGCCAAAACTGCATAATAAGTCGTTTGTAGGCTTGCATTACATGTCAATCATTTCTGATTCCAAGAAGGACGTTTGCAAACGTCGTCGTTTTGCTTTTTTTTTTGTCTTACATTTTTAAGCGCATATGACAAACGGTGAACGCGGAAGAGCGGGATCGCTGTCTGGCAACCGACGATCGGTCGCATGTCGGATGACAGCAGCTCAAGTGAGATGCAGTGCGGCCGCTGCAAGCTGGCCGATTGTAGGTAGGCGAAAACGCGCGCATCTATCAGCCGCCGCGAGCGCAAGACAGTGACAGTTTCCCCCCGACGGACGCATTAGTTTCTGTGAAAGGCGCATGCGGGGGGAGCGGCGGCGATGGCGGCGGAGCGATGGAGCCGGAGTGTCGCCTCGGGCCCCTGTTTGCCGTTTCCGTCTTCCTCGCCGGTGGCCGCTCAGTGGCGGCATTAGCAGCTGGGGTGCGTGTCGATGCATCATGCGGCGTCTGCAGGGCTGATGTATAGACAGCTTGCAGGATCCTTGAGAGCTTGTTAAAGGTGATTGACGTGACCAGGGCCAACATCGAACCAGCTGCTGTGACTCATTCTGTGAAGGAAATGCAAAAGAAAAATTATAATCAGGCTTCATTATCATCATTATTATTATTATTATTATTATTATTTGTTCTACTACTTGCCCTGCAGTTGGCGGCTACCAGTCCAGGGCCTTGCCCAAAGCCAGCTGAGATAAGCTCCAGCACCCCCCGTGACCCTTGTGGGGAGTAAGCGGTCAAGAAATGGAATGGTTAGCCTGCATCATGCTAATTGCTAAAGTAGCTAGCTGCGGCGACCATATATATTAGCTAGCTAGAGCAAGTCTGATAGGCTAAGGATAAGTCTGATGATAGGCTCCAGCACCCCCGCGACCCTTGTGAGGAAAAGTGGCTCCGAAAATGAATAAATGGATGGATGTTACTAATATTACTACTTTTTTGGGGGGGTCATGGGGTAATTGTGTTGTTATGGCTCTGTATATGTCCCTTATAATGATCTTGTCAGTTGCTATGCAGTTTCGATAGTCTATTAGTCATTCTTATTTTGTCTAGTCACTCTCATTTTGTAGTTGCTATGCAGTTCCTATGACCCTTTTGATGATGTTGTCAGTTGCTATGCAGTTTCTATAGTCTGATATTAGTCATTCTTATTTTGTCTAGTCACTCTTATTTTGTAGTCACTATGCAGTTCCTATAACCCTTATGATGATGTCAGTTGCTATGCAGTTGCTATAGTCTGATATTAGTCATTCTTATTTTGTCTAGTCACTCATTTTGTAGTTGCTATGCAGTTCCTATGACCCTTATGATGATGATGTCAGTTGCTATGCAGTTGCTATAGTCTGATATTAGTCATTATTTTGTCTAGTCACTCTCATTTTGTAGTCGCTATGCAGTTCCTATGACCCTTTTGATGATGTTGTCAGTTGCTATGCAGTTTCTATAGTCTATTAGTCATTCTTATTTTGTCTAGTCACTCATTTTGTAGGTGCTATGCAGTTCCTATGACTCTTATGATGATGATGTCAGTTGCTATAGTCTGATATTAGTCATTATTTTGTCTAGTCACTCTCATTTTGTAGTCGCTATGCAGTTCCTATGACCCTTATGATGATGTCAGTTGCTATGCAGTTTCTATAGTCTGATATTAGTCATTCTTATTTTGTCTAGTCACTCATTTTGTAGGTGCTATGCAGTTCCTATGACTCTTATGATGATGATGTCAGTTGCTATAGTCTGATATTAGTCATTATTTTGTCTAGTCACTCTCATTTTGTAGTTGCTATGCAGTTCCTATGACCCTTTTGATGATGTTGTCAGTTGCTATGCAGTTACTATGGTCCGATATTGGTCATTCTTATTCTGTCTAGCCACTCCCCGTTTTGTAGTTGCTAGCTATGTCCCTTATGGTGGAGTTGTCAGTTTCTTTGCAGTTGCTCTAGTCTATTAGTCATTCCTATTTTGGTCACTCTCATTTTGTGGTTGATATGAACAGCAAAAGTGTGAATCGACTAATTAGAAAATGTTTTCCGTCACAAAATGACCTCTCAATCGTTGCGTTCTCAGGGAGTGGTGACGGACGCCTCCCCCCAGACGGTGGCGCCCTCATCGCAGGAGGTGACTGGCCAGCAGCAACAGATTCAAGTCGACGGCGCCGCCGACCACGTTTCTGCGTACTCGTACCAGTCCAAGTAAGTCTTTGGATTCTATAACGTCGCCTTTTCGAAGACATCTCTTAAAAGTGTGTCAAAAAGGGGATGTAACCTGTGAAAAGGTCCAAATTTAATTCCGGCACGTTTGAATTGCGATGATAAAAAGTTACCTTCCAGAAGTTGCACAAAGCAGTTTAATTTGATTGCATTATTTATTTATTGAGGCTATAAAAAGAAAGTAGAAAAAGTACTATTGAATGTGATTTTAATACTTTTTTTTTTTTTTTTTTAAATGTGTGTCGTAAAATGCTTACTTGAATGATTACTACTGAAATGACACTGTAAAAGTTCATAATTAATCAATGGGTTTTTGAACGATTCATTTCAGTCAATGGTGGCCGTCTTTTTTTTTTTTTTTATAAAGCGGCCTGCAGCATGTCACCGTTCTGTGAAAGACACTTAATGTATGACTTTTTTTTTTTTTTTCTTAACATTTTTTTTGTTTTATTGGTACGTTTTTAAAAAAAATGTAAAAAAAAAAAAAAAAATGGACATAAGTGTTTTTCACAGGACATACTAAATACTATAATAATACTAAATATGACATCTGCTATTAATACATTAGTTTTATATGCCGTACAGCTTTTCTAAATATGCAAAAATGAAAATTCAAATTAAACAAGTAACAATGTTTGTCTTCATAACACTGTGGTCAATAACAATAATTACTTTTTTTTTTTTTTTTACAAGAAAAATGTATCAAATTAATTATAGACAAAATATTAACTTTGTATTGCTATAATGGGCTAAATCAGTGAAGTATCACTTTAAAGTTTTAAAAATAATCATTTCAAGTGGCCCTTGCATCTTTTTTGATTTTTTTTTTTCTGTATGTGGCCCTCGGAGTAAAATGTTCGGAGAACCCTGATTTTAAGTCATTCAAACAACTTTATTCAAATATATTTAAAAAAATATTTGATTTGGCTACAATAATTTAGATATTTACGATTTAAGTAACACAAGCAAATTAATTTCACTTGTACACTTGTATAGCACTTTTTTTTTCTTTTTTTTAATTTTGGTCTGTAATATTTTGATTGCAACTGTATGTCTTCTCTCCACATGTGTTTCTCCTCTGCCATCAGATAGCAACGGCCTGAGAGAATGTTCCTGTGACAGCGTTGCCTTGAGACATAAGGTGGCTGCACTGTGAATGTGAGGGGGGGGGTGGAGAGGAATGGGGGGAAAAAAAAAAAGGAGATTGCTTCCAGATTGCCCAGGCACCAAAAAAGAGACACTTTTTTTCATTTTCTACCTGGTCAGCTAGAGGGGGAGAAAAAAAACAACAACAAGAAGGAAGCAATGGGTGGTGAGAAAGAAGTTTGGGACTTTGTGGGGGGGGGGCACAGTGCAAAGAAATGAAATTGTTTAGTGTGGAAAACCCGCCCGAAGGGCTGGGCTGAAGCTAGAAAATTTTCTCAAAGAAAATTCTCAACCAATTAAAAAAAAAAAAAAAAAAAAAAAAATCAGAAAATGACAAAAAAAAAAAAAAAAAAAGGTTGAATGTGAAGTTTATTTTGTAATTAGAAAGGAGGAGGAGTCACGTTTGCGATACACAGAAGATTGTCTTCCTCAGATACTAAGCTAAAAAAAAAATTATGTTCTAGTGTTCAATTTTACTTTTCTAGATATATTTGAAAACATTTTTTCTTCTCCTTTCTTGAATCTTCATGGCCTTAATTTGGAGGGCGCCAGAGACTTTTTTTTTTTTTTTTTTTTCAAGTTGAAGTCTGACGTCCGGTTGGCGGTGGCAGGAAGAAAACACAACAGAAAACATTTTGGACCACTTGGAAGGTTCAAGAAACTGGACGAGTTCATTTAAAGAGGAAACAGAATCTATCACGTAAGCTGTACAGATTTAATAGAGAGCTTTTTTTTTTTTTTTTCTTCAAAAGAAAAATGCTTTGATAAATATGTCTGAGGTAACAAATGTGTTTAAAAGAACTAAATGCCTGTTGCGGAAAGACTTGAGCTCTGAAGAGATTTTTTTAACGATGAGGAAAAAAAAGCAAAATATAAGGAAACGCTGAACTCGCTTTTTTTTTTTTTTATGGTCATCGTTATGATTTAGCAAGCGACGTTGCTGTCAATGACATTCAAGCTTTTTATCTGCCACATTTGACATTTTTTTATGAGCTTTAAGATGTTTTTAGCCCGCTTTGCTTGTCACACTGCAAATGTTAATTAAAAAAAAAAAAAAAAAAAAACTGGGAAAAAAAATGTATAAAATGTACAAAAAAAAAAAACAACTGGCAGTGAAACAAAAACAGTAGATAGAATAGAGGAGCTTATGGTTGAGATCAATCAGTGCAAAAAAGCAATAGAGGAAATTGTTGACAATTTCTGTAGTCTTTCCTAGTTGTGGATCAAATGCAGCCCATGGACGGCCATTTTTATACCAAAGATGAAGATACACTCTGAACCAGAGGTAGTTTTTGTTTTTTTGTTTTTCACGTCTCATTTTTATTTTTTTTCTCTGTTGGTTGTTGATGTTAATGATGTTGTTGATGTTGATATTGATGTTGTTGTTGATGTTGTTGTTGCTCCTGTTGTTTTTTTTTATTTGACCTTGACGGCCGGACTAGTCCTTCAGGATTTTATTTTATTTTTCAAAACGCACACACTCACATGTCACACCGTATTTTCATGCATGCACGCAAAGTGGCGTTTTTACTTCTTTTTTTTTTTCTTTTTTTTTATTTCAATGTCACATAGGTCATCAAACAGCCTGAGCACATTCTGCATCTTTTTTTTCCCCTCAAAAACAACTTCCTTTGCATACTAAATTGTGCAAGATACTCCGAAATAGAAGTCATTTTTGATTAAAATAAAACAAATGAGGGTTATTTACTGCATTATTTTTATTTATTTATTTTTTTTTATCCAATACAGTGCCATGTTTAGGAGAAACAATTCCAGAGGAACACCTAAATTCAAATTGTTCTAAAGTCATATAAACAAGCAGAACCCAAACCAATTATGAGCTCTTATTTTATATTGCAAGATTTTTATTTTTATTTTATTTTTTACTTTTAGGGCTCTATTTTCATGTCTGGTGTAAATCCTGCACAGTGCATGCCGTAACTACGCAGAGGCAGGTTTGACCCAATGTTGGTATTTCCAATGATGAGCGTGGGCCGCTGTGGGAGTGGTTAATCAAGGCCAAGCAAGTATCCTGCTAATTGCACACTAGAGTCTCAACATGGCGGAAGCAAATCTGTGCCATGCCAGTTGTTTGCATATTTACGAACGAAAACTGTCAACTCGCTGCTGCTACCTTCCGCCGCTGTTATGTGGTCTGAGGAGGCATTTGCCCCACAATGCGGCCATTTTGATTTATTTTGTTATTTTTGAGTGCCTTATTCAAAATGCCACCATAAAATTAGGTACCATCCATTCCAAAAAATGTAAAAAAAAAAAAAAAATGTGACATGAATGTGACTACCATAGAACTGAAAGGCAGGATAAAAATTGTAGTCTGGCTGCTCGGTACAATTAGGCTCAAGTGAAAAGAGGAATAACCGAACTATCAGTTGCACAAACAAACCCGATCTTATGTCATCGGTCATTTCTCATGCCGTCTATGAGATTTTATTTTTTTTTTCTTTATTTGGTGGTGCCGAAGCAGAACCGCAAACCAATTTCAGTCATCCTCTCAATGAGGCTTGACGGGTCCAATTTGTTTCCCTCGGGGACGATCGGATCCACTCCATTGTCCCTCAAGATAACAATTTCTTCCAGGAAATAAAAAAAAAAAATGGTGGTTGGTGATGATCGCAGTTAAGACTTTTGTTTCCAGATGAACCGTTCCGATTTGAAGTCCAATGTTGCTGAACGACGTTGGAAATCACAATCACGGGTTCCAGATTCCATCTGACAAATGTTGATTTCTTACTCTGCTAGCCTGTTAGCTCCTCCACGTGCTTGACGCCGCGCCTAAAAGACTACAGCCGACCTTCTGGCCCCAGCACATCTGGATGGTGCTACTTTCCTCTCCTTTTGCACAACACCAGGTGCACTTGATTCGGAATCGTGCGGTTACATTGGAACTGGATTTGATCCAGGAAGTGTTGGACTGTGTTCCCTTTATTTTTGAGCACCTTCTCTACATTTAGTGCCTTTGAACGAAGCTTTCGTATCATTTTTAATGGCT
Organism: Festucalex cinctus; assembly: GCF_051991245.1. Classification (NCBI taxonomy): domain Eukaryota; kingdom Metazoa; phylum Chordata; class Actinopteri; order Syngnathiformes; family Syngnathidae; genus Festucalex; species Festucalex cinctus. Next base: position 1,704,427 of record NC_135429.1, read on the forward strand.
CGTGTGTTTTATCGACGCGTTCGCGACCAGCCCGGTAAAAATTGTTTTTTTGACGTCTATAGCCGTCAACGGCAGTGAATGAGTTAAAGATGTAAAGCACATTAAGAAGCTTGTTTAAAAGGTGTAACATAACATTAAAGCTTGTATATGGTGCTAAAGTGTTGGCTGTCACTGGCTTGTGCCTTCGTCTCACCACTTTTTTTTTTTTTTGATGTTTACATTACATCCGATGAAATTCCGGCACGTCATAACTCCCTGGTCCCGCTTTTATTTGATTTCTTTATCTCCCGTTGTTTTACCGAGCAAATTCTGCGTTTCTCAACGCGCGGCGATAAAGTCCTCCTGACATTAATTATCCAAATAGGGCTCATAATACAGAATGTGCACATTGGCGAGTGCAGCGATTCCCAGAAATTGGCCTGAGATTCAATAGTAATGGAATTATGAGAGAGGGGAGGAAAAACCGCACAAATAGGAAGACATGCATCTTTTTTTTTTTTTTTGCTAACGGAGAATCAATGCAGAGAAAGAGGCGCGAGTTTGCTCCTGCTTCACATTTATTTGACTTCCCCGTAGATTTGAAATATGAGCGAGCGAAACAAACGGAAGTGGAGTTTTCTTAATGGCGTCCGTGCGCTCGCTGCAAATTGCGTCTCATTTACATCAGTTTGACATCATCAGCATTCTTGCCGAGTTTGAACCCTGTTCACATGTAGACGACTTGCACTGGGCTTGAACCTGCACACTGACTGCCCCCTGCAGGCGGGAACTTTGCAATTGCAGTTGAATTATGCATTCAAGCAATCGTGGATGGCTCCATTTTAGAATAGTTGGACAGTACGTGAGAGTATGTGAGGGACATACAAGGCTGGAACTCATCGCTGATGTTTTGGACTTACACCACAATAAAGGTGAAACCATGAATTCAAATCAATCAATCAAACTTTATTTATATAGCACCTTTCACTGGGTCACAAAAAGTCAACTATATTTTAGACTCGTACAAACCGGGTCTATCGAGCGGTGCAGGTGATGTCAACGCGATTTCAGCAGATTTGATCAATTCTAATGGCTCAAAGTCTACGGAAACACCAAAAGCTTTGCGCAAATTACGCTTAGAACGAAAATTGGGCACATAGTGTGTAAGAAACTGATTGTGTTGCGCACCACACGAAGCACCAAATTTATTTTTGACTAACTGCCATATTGCACTGAGCAGCCAGGACAGAGATGCATGAAGTTCAATATTGATCAATACGCTTTTACTTTTTACCATTGGTGGTACTCGAACATGGTGGCAAGTAAACAGTCATTTTTTGTTTGTTTGTTTATATGGAGCATTTGGATTTTGAGGTTTCGCTGTTTTTTGTAATTTATATTTGAATTTAGGTCATTTGTCTTTCCTGCAGTAAATAACCCTCATTTGTTTCTCTTTTTAAGTCTACAAAGCCCCTAAAGTGAATTAAATATATGTTTCTTGTCCGGACGAGAAACTTTTCTTACAAGAAAGTTTCTCGTCCGTTCTCGTCTGGACAAGAAAACTTTCTCGTCTGGACAAGAAAAGTTTCTCGTCCGGGCAAGAAAAGTTTCTCGTCCGGGCAAGAAAATTTCTCGTCCGGGCAAGAAAAGTTTCTCGTCCGGACAAGAAAAGTTTCTCGTCCGGGCAAGAAAAGTTTCTCGTCCGGGCAAGAAAATTTCTCGTCCGGGCAAGAAAAGTTTCTCGTCTGGACAAGAAAAGTTACTCGTCCGGGCAAGAACATTTCTCGTCCGGGCAAGAACATTTCTCGTCCGGGCAAGAAAAGTTTCTCGTCCGGGCAAGAAAATTTCTCATCCGGACAAGAAAAGTTTCTCGTCCGGACAAGAAAAGTTTCTCGTCCGGGCAAGAAAAGTTTCTCGTCCGGGCAAGAAAAGTTTCTCGTCCGGGCAAGAAAATTTCTCGTCTGGACAAGAAAAGTTACTCGTCCGGGCAAGAACATTTCTCGTCCGGGCAAGAACATTTCTCGTCTGGGCAAGAAAATTTCTCGTCTGGGCAAGAAAAGTTACTTGTCTGGACAAGAAAAGTTACTCGTCTGGACAAGAAAAGTTTCTCGTCTGGACAAGAAAAGTTTCTCGTCCGGACAAGAAAATTTCTCATCTGGACAAGAAAAGTTTCTCGTCCGGACAAGAAAAGTTACTCGTTTGGGCAAGAAAATTTCTCGTCCGGACAAGAAAATTTCTCATCTGGACAAGAAAAGTTACTCGTCTGGACAAGAAAAGTTTCTCGTCTGGACAAGAAAAGTTACTCGTCCGGACAAGAAATTTTTTTTGCGCATGCCAATCGAAAATATCCTGTTTCAAGGTGATGTGGCATTTTACTTCTTTTCCAGTCTCAAGTCTTCACTCCTCTCAGAATTTCTTCTGCCATCTTTTCCACTCAACGCACATGCGGCTGCTCCCTATTGGTTGACTTACACCGTCAGGTGCGAGCGTGAAAATGTGGTTCAATACCTCATCGCACGCCAGGCTCATACACAAGTCGCGTGCATAACGCGGCCACGAAATTGCCCCAGCAGCCCTTCCTTACATAAACACGCGCACCAGAACGGGGACCGCCTGCTTTTTAATTGATGCTTCGGTTGACTTTGGATGAAAGCTATCGATCGGCCACACGGGCCTCGGAGCGCAGTCATGAGTGAAATCAGCTCCTTGCCAAATCCACCATGAATCAATCACTAGGAAAAAAAAAAAAAAAAAACCTGAGCAGATTGTTGTTATGAAGCGCGATCGGTAAGAGACTCGAGAGTGTGAGAAATGTTTCATGGACAGCAGAGCGGCTTTTGTTACTTTCATTTTGGTTGCTTTATTATTTGATTTTTTTTGGGTTTTGTTTTGTTGTTTTTTTATCCCACTCGACTTCAGCGCCGAGCAGGACGCGGTCACGCCTCGCACATGCTGCACAGTGTGTGTGATCTTTGAGAAGCTATCTGTACATCTGTGGATGTGAACTTGGATTTAATGATTTTTTGTTTGTTTTTTTTTCTCTCTGATGAAGCTTTCAATTAAAAAAAAAAAAAAAAAAAACTGTTAAAAAGCAACCGAAGACTGCTGTTATCATTCAATTTGCATCACAAATGATTAGAAGCATTTCGGGAGGTGCTCATTATGCAAACAACCCTCGTCGTCCTCGTCTCCGTGGGAAGACGCCATCTTTTCTTTGCCGGCACCTGCAACTAGGGATGTCACGATAAGGGAAACATCGTGATTTTGTGATATGAACTCTTTTGCTGCCACACTTTATCCAAAAGGATGGGGAGGGGGGGAGGGGGGAAAAAAAACTAATTGACGTCAATTAACGTTAATGGCGGTAATCGTTGGGATTTCTGTTAACGTCAATTAACGTTAATGGCAGTAAAAGAGTTAAAACTGCCACAATATCGTCGTCGGCATGTTCACAATATTTAAAAGGAACACATCTGTGGAAAAAACAAAAAGTCAAGTTGATTTCCATTTGTGCAGTTCTAGCACCCTCTAGTGGCTAGTTTATGAGTGCAATTTAATTTTCATTAGGGATGTTTTGGCCTTCTATGTTTAAAATCTATGCTAATTGTCAGATGAAGCGGAACCGAATTTGCTTGTGATGCGATCAATGTGTGCTTGCATTAGCGAGTAAGTGCCTCAATATTATTAGAGCTCTCTTTTTTTACAATATTGTGATCTTTTTTTAAATATCGCCAACGCCCCCCACAATATCGTGATAATTATCGTATCGTGACCTTCACATCGTGCTAATTATTGAATCGTGATGTTTGGATATCGTGACATCCCCACCTGCAACGCGTTGACCTCGTATCTCGACATCCGACTCATAATTACAGCCTTCGCAAATGGAGCTCCGCCCCCCTCGATGGGATTTCCTCCCCGTCTCAGCTCAAGCGCACTTGATTGGGCGTAAAGTGGTCATGATCAAAGATGGAGGAGCACCCTAGTGGGAGGGGGAGGTTGTGAGCGGATCGATGGCAATCAATCTTCCTCTTCACTCTTATTTAAGCCCAATCAATCGCCGTCCTTGTCGCCACCCGGCACCGTCGATACGGGCGGACGCAGTCGCCGGTTTGGCCCGAGCGCCCCCCCACCCTCAGCAAGATGAAGGTAATGAGGCGGCCTGGCCTCTCTTTCAGACGAAGGACATCTTAATAGGGAACAATTGACTCTTTGAAATGGATTGAATCAAAGCGTGCATGCTCTCAAACGCGTCAGCGCTGGTGGAAGAAATATATATATGCTCGCATATGGCGAACGAGCCGGCCCGATAATGATGTGTTGGTCACAAACCACAAACAACTTAAGGCGGATGCGAAGTGTTTAGAGGAGAACAGCAAAGCTTGAGAACCTACTGCAACACTAATATATATATATATATATATATATATATATATATATATATATATATATATATATATATATATATATATATATATATATATATATATATATATATATATATATATATGAGGGGTTTCAAGGTCAATACCAGTATCAGCTGCCCTCTTGTGGCCATTTGCGAGAAGGTACTTGAACCTGTACCGCACAATACAGGTCACCACCTTTAATATTGATTGAATGATTGATTGATTGGGTTTATTGAATATTAAAAATATCACAAGTTAAAATAAAAAAATTAAAAAAAAAGTTGTAGTTTAAAAACAGAAAAGGAAAAGAAAAAAAATGTCATTAGTATCATAATTTACATGTTCAAAAGGAGTAGGAAGAACCAAAAACGTATCTAGTCCGACTCCCTAATGCTTCTATCATCATAATATACTAAAGTTGTTGTTTGAGAAATGCCAAGAATTCCGTTTCCCTCCTTTGGAGCCAAATAGCTTCTCTTTTTTTTTTTTTTCGGATCAGGTTTGTAGAGATGTAGCAGAGCAGAGCGCCACCAGGGTGCAGCATCCCAACACTGATGTTATCTGTGCGCGTGTCGAGCTGCAGACTCGACACGCGCACAACATTGACGAGCATCACAGCTGGATGCAGATCAAGAACGAAACAACACTTGAAGGAAGCATTTGCCATCTGCTGAATGGATCCGTAGATGAAGAAGGAAAAAAAACATGTGGCCTATTTACCTGCTGCACAAACACGCCAAGAAACAAACCGATACCGGAAGAACCTGCTTGGTCCTTCCTGGTGGTGATGATGAAATTGAGCTGATGGCAAATCTTGGCTGAAGTTTTTACGAGCGTCCATTTGCATTGGACACTTAAACATAAATGACGACGGCTGTTATGTCTTTGAGTTTTCAAAACAAAAAGAATAAAATGGTATGAAGAAAGAAATGTTTCTAATTCAAATCCATGATGGATTCCTGTCAAAAGAACCATTTTAGGCCAAATATATGACAAATAATCTGTTTTGAGCCGCAAAATATTTAAAGGTTGTTATGAAGAAAAGCGTGAAATGAGCTAATTAGAGCTGCATCATAACAGAAAATTATGCAGCATCCAATACTTTGACATTCATTTTCTTCTACCTTTAGTCTTTTGTTTTTACATTTATATTTATTTATTTATTTGTCATTTTTCATTCTTTATGACATATGGTCATTTTCTGCCTCTCTTTCTTTTTGCCATTTTTGCAATTTTATGACATTTTTTGGTAATTTTCTGGACATTTTATTGTAATTATTAGTATTTCTTTTGTTTTTGGTCATTTTTTGAATGTTTTATTTTTGACCTTTTTGTAATTCTAAAAATATTTGATAGTCATTTTCTGCCTTGCTTTTATTTTTGGATATTTTACGTTACATTTTCTTTTCTGCCTTTTTTAATTTAATTCTCTGACATTTCTGGTCATTTTATGGTAGTTTTTTGCTTTTCCTCTTCCTTTTTGGACATTTTATGGTCACTATTTTGACATTTTCAGGTAATTTTTCATCTTTTTCTGGCATTCATTTTCACTCAAGCACCTGGATTTTGACTGATTTTGCAAGGCTCACAGAATATTGTGTTCTATTGATGTAAAAAAAAAAAAAAAAAAAAAAAAAAAGGAACCTACCTTCGTATTCGAATATAGCTTCCGTTTCATCATTATTCACGAACCTGTTGAAAACACTGGCAAAAACAGCTTGTTGCAACATGGCCCTGGCTGATCTCTTATACTCTGCTGCCACCTGCTGGTCTGTATTGTAATAACTACCATTGCTTTAAATGACCTCTTCAGGTCAAAAGCTGCATCAAAGCCTTCTGTGTAGTCTAGCATTAAAAAACATTAAAAAATAAAACGTATAAATACGTTTTTGGTAGGGAAGAACAAAGTATTAAAAAATGTATACACATTTTGGGGTTTGAATGAGTTAAAAAAATGGATTGTGACATTTTTTTTAAATATTTATTTATATTTTATATATATATATATATATATATATATATATATATATATATTTTATATATATATATATATATATTTTATATAATATTTATCATTTTTATCTCAATCATTTCTTCATTCGAAGAATATTTTATCTTCAAAGAAAATCCAAATAAATATGTAAAGAAAGGTATTAATTTCTATTTTTGCTTGTAGCAGGACTAAAGAACCGCGCGTGGCTCCAGAACCGCAGGTTGCATTCAAGAGAAGAATACTGCAATTATTCACCATTTTTATTCAGTGCAGTGCAACAACCTTGGCAGAGGTTTGCGGGACTGTAATGATCCCGAGCTTCCGGGTGCATTCCAAGCATTTTTTTTTTTTTTTTTTTTTAAAAGATTCAATCAACAATCTGTGATAGTCAGCACGCAAGCGCACACCTGGCGCTCCCTTTATTAGCTTATGCAGCACTAAAAGAGTCGTAATGAACCGAAGTGGGACTCTGCATTGCTGCGCTCCATTCGAAATCAAACGCACGAGCGTGATTTGTGTTTTCAGGCGTACTTTATGAGTCACTTCTTCGCCGTCCGAGGAATATGCGACATTGCATTTCGACGCAGAAAGGGCAGGAACTGCTATGTGGATTTCACCTATAGGTTTTTTTTCTTTTTTCTTTTTTTTTTGGAACACAACCCCAGCAATAAACAATGGAACACTGTATCTGTACAATCTTGCCTGTGATCAAATGACAGGCCTTTGACCTTTACGCATTCCTGTCGTCTAGCTTGTACACTCAAAGCATACTTTAACATAGAGGTCTTTATTGTTGGTTATTTTCTCGGCATGCTTCTCTTTTTGAAATTTACAGGCCAATTAGTGTGCACGGTATTCTTGAATATATGTTATCTTTTGACTCGCAGAAGTAATGGGGAAAAATATACGGTGAACTTGACCTGGTTTTGCACACGCAAGCTTCCTCATTTGATTGTGAGAAGAAAACAGTGTTGTGGTTTTGTCCGTCTATGTAGATAATAAAACAAAAACAAAATACAGTCAAACCTCGGTTTTCGGACATAATCCGTTCCAGAAGGCTGTTCTAAAAGCGATTGTTCGAAATCCAAAACCATTTTTCCCATTATAATTAATGTCAATAATTTCAATCCGTTCCAAGTCTAAAAAAAAAATTTCCAAGTTTTTTTTTTTTTTTTTTACTATTTTACACCATAAACTGCACTGTATACTATTTACCATAAATAGAAAAAAAGGGTAGAAATACTGTTTTACTTAGATATCCTATCTAAAATGATGAAAAAAAAATGCAAACATTTCCTTTTTTAAATTCAATAGTTCTGTGCATAATAATAATCATCATAATAATAATAATAATCCATCCATTTTCTTGACCGCTTATTCCTCACAAGGGTCACGGGGGGTGCTGGAGCCTATCTCCTATCTCCTGTCCTATCTCTGGACAGTAGGCGGGGGACAATCTGGACTGGTTGCCAGCCAATCAATCGCAGGACAATAATAATAATAATAATATTATTTCAGGATTCACACATATATTGATTGAATGAATTGACTACCAATGGTAATACTGTTGATGAATATGCTAATCAATGCTTCCCCAACTACATATTAAAGTGTAAATAGCTGTGAAAACATGATTTCTTTGACTTTGTCGATCTTTAACATAAAATAACATGTTTTGTTTTGTTTTTCTTCAATTCTCCATATCAGCTTCCATGTTTTGACAGCATAGCGAAAGAATGGCACCGACGTCATGCCCTCCCTTGCAGGAATAACAATGGATGGCGGGCTTGGTGAAGGCCAACAAGCGAGGGAAATAGCGTCCTATAAATACATTCCGAGTGCTGTGTCTGAGTCGAGAAGCGGTTGGCGGCGAGTGGCCGTCCTGGATTGGAGCCTCTCGGAAAGCGCCGTCGACTGTAAGCAACGGAAGTAAATGATCTGTGGCTCATGCGCAGCGCACACATAATTACAACCATAAATAGAGTTCGACTATACACACAGCTGAAATGGATACCTGGCAAGCTGTGTTTCCCCCTCCAGGCGGAATGTTTTGGAATCTCTCCGTCAGTGATGCCGCATTACACGTGTTTAAGTCTGCGGCGGAGCGAGCTCGTGCTGAACTGCAAAGAAACGTTACAAAGGTGAGCCGGCATCGAAACGGGGGGCCTGATCTTTCCGAAGTCCTCCCATGTCAATGTATTAATGCTGCGTGCGTGCGTGTATGGAAGCGTGCCAGCATCCCCCCACTGCAATTGTTCAACTTGAGGAATTTTAATAACTCGCACTGCTGCATTGGACTTGGATCAGATCCACGAATGGTTCTGCTTGTTGGCTGCAGCTGTCAACAGTTGTTTCGCAACATCGCCCGGGGTCAATTAACGCGGCTACCTGAAGTTAAGTATGACGTCATTGTTTCATTGGTACAAAACACAGTTCAAGGCCCAGTCTGCCGGTTTCACTCAGGAAAATGCACTTTAACTTCCTCTCAGTCTACACATCTGGGCTTATGTTAATGTCTGGTGGTGATTTTGTCCTAAACAATCATCCCCCAATGCCTGTATTTTGCCATTTTGTGTTTGTTTTGTAAACTGCGGGACGTTTCTGTGGAAAGACAGTATTTACACCCCTCCAGCCAATCGCAGAGCGGGGGGGGCGTGTCGCAAACGGGGCCGGGCGAACGTGTCGGCTGCGTGACGTCACTCCCGCGGCAATTTCAAAGCACGCACGGATTTTTTATTATTTTTTTTTCACTCACCCACCCACCCACTCACTCACAGAAGCTTACATTTGTGAATGAGTGAGTGAAAAAGAAAAACAATCCGTGGGTGCTTTCAAATTGCCGCGGGAGTGACGTCAATATAGGCAGCAACCCTGTTTCGAATCCGGGTCACTGCAACCAGTTGTAAAGTTCTTATGGCAACTTTGACTTTTAGCATGCATATTCTCAGTGAAACTATTTACTGGATGCCACAAAAGATGCAGTACACAGCTGGGGAGCCTTTTTTTTTTTTTTTTTTTTGCTGGATGCGGAAGAAGGTCTAATCTGTCCAAAATGGTTTCTACTCTTACGCTGTCTTGGTCTAGCCCACGTGAAAATGTGTGACCTGATTGTCTTAACTGGTTTCAACCAGAAAAGCGTGCCAGAATGCAGATAGATCGGAAGACGCCAAGTCATTGCATTTTGTGACTGAGAAAGTCCGGATGAACTTGCTTATGGCTTGACTTGACTTTTTTTTTTTTTTTTTTTTTTTTTTTTTAAATGTAGCCAGAATGATTTTTGCCACAAGAAGTTTTGACTAGTTTGTCTCCCTGAAGGAAACACACTTGCTAAGACTTAAGGTAAAGCGTGTTTTTTTGTTTTTTTGTTTTTTGTACTGGGCTCGGTCATGTCTGTGTAATATCCCGAAGCCACAGAAAAGTGTGTGCGCCGTCTTAGTAAAAGACCAAACGAAATCGGTTGTGTTACCATGGTATCAGCCGGACAAACAGGGGTACACAGTGAGGAAGATTAAGACGTGCAAAGCTGGAGCTGTGACGTTCGCGTTCCGCAACAGTTTTCATTTCGTTTCCATGAAAGTAGAGAAAACTTGAAGAGGGATTGAAAATAAACAAGCAGAGAGACGGAGAAGGGAGCGGCTCGGAACGAGGAGCGGCGGCGATCTGGTGTATGTCTGGACACAGTTGGCAGCTGCTCCTGCCGGCACATCTGGAGACCTCATTAGCTAACAACAACAAAATGGGCTCGACCTTGAGTGTCTATTATCGTTTATAGAAATCGAAGTGTGGCGATAAGAAGGAAATTTGATGAATAGTTGATTGTATAGTACAGGGGTGTCCAAACTACGGCCCGGGGGCCATTTGCGGCCCGCCGTCCATTTTTCAGTGGCCCGCGACGTATGCTAAAAAAAAAAAAAAAAGGCATTTGACTCGGTTCAAATCAAATAAAACAAAAATGTTTGGAGAAGGGAGGGTATCGAAAAACAGGTGACATTAAAGGTTATTTTAGTAAACTAAAACTAATGAAAAAAATCAAATTCAAGAAACAATATTGCTACCGAAATAAAACAAAAACGAAAATGCTTTTTAAAAAACGAAAACTAACTGAAACTACATTTTATGTTTACAAAACTAACTAAAACGAACTATAATTATCGCAAACATGTCCTTTGTTTTAGTCTTTGCTAATTAATTTAATGCATGAGCCTTTGGGGATGATTTGAAATGTGATTTTAGTAGATTTATTTTGATATCAACCGGAATAATGAGGTTTGAAAGTAAGTCACACAGAAGTGACGTCATCTAGCAGCAGCCAATAGAAAAGCACCAAAAGATGACGTTACTCCCATGGTGTTTTTTTTTTTTTAATTATTGCGCACAAGTAATACACATTTAAAAAATAATAATAATAATAATAATAATACTGAAACTAACGCAGAACTAAACTAATAAAAACTAACAGAACCACCCTGGAAACTAATAAAAAATTAACTAAAATGAAAAATTAACTAAACTATAATAACACGAAAATTGGTTTATATACTGTAGCATTTTTTCTAAATATGCAAAAGCCCAATTAAATGATTTGTACAATTTTTAGGACTAAACCCAATTTCTCTTCATAACATTATGTGGCCCTTTTTCTGGATGTGGCCCTCAAATGAAAAAGTTTGGACACCCCTAGTATAGTATGTAATATTATTAATGTTTATTTCTGTTTATTTTATTGACTAAGAGACGGGGCAAATTTGACGTATACTTGTTTTTCAGTTGTTAATCATTGTATAATCTAAAATATTCTTTTGACATTCCTCTTTCCTCTTCCAGTGCACCATAAATTGTCTCTACTACAATAGTCCCACTTCAAAAAAAAACCAAGTTTCTATTTTCTGGTTGATCTCAGGTGACCAAACTGCGGCCAGCAGCAAGCAGCAGCAGTTTTCCTGTGCATACAATACAATAACAAGCAGCTGCCACCATCATTGTTCTCGCCCTCGGGCCAAGCGGTCCGATAACGCAAACATCGTGGCCTCAATCGGGAAATCTCGTCTCGATAACGGCAGACGGACCGGCGTGCACCCTCAATTTCTTATCAGATTGGAAAGGGTGAAACCTTTTCACCTCATTGCCGCTAGCGAGGGAAACTTGAAGCTCGCTTCGCAGCTGCACTTGAAACGAAGAGCTTCGACAGCAAGTTGAGCTGGATGGCATCGCCTTTTAATGAGGCGGGATAACGCTGGCTGCTTGACAATATAGAACTGCCAGAAAGGTTCATTTCCTCTGCTGATTTTTAGGAAAGATCAGCATGTCGCAAAAGTGCCGCTCAGAATTTAATTTTTTTCCCCCCCAGAAAATGTTCATATTATGGCTTTTTACCCAATAATGTCTTATGAATCTGCTGTCCAAACAAACTAAACCAGGGGTGTCCAAACTACGGCCCGGGGGCCATTTTTTTAGTGCATTTGGCTCAGTTCAAATAAAAGAAAAACAAAAATGTTTGGAGATGGTCAAAGTAAGAAGGGAAGGTGTGGAAAAACACAGGTGCTATTAAAGGTTATTTTAGTTCACTAAAACTAATGAAAAAACTAACATAAAAAAAACAATTTCGAAGATGCTTTTAAAAAAAAAAAAGAAAATTAACTGAAACTACATTTTATGTTTACAAAACTAACTAAAATAAAACTCTAATTATTGCAAAAATGTCCTTCGTTTTCGTCTTTGGTAATTAATGCATGAGCCTTTGGGGATGATTTGAAATGTGAATTTTAGTAGATTTATTTTGATATAAACCGGAATAATGACGTCGCGCCCATTGTTTTTTTTTTAAACGTTGCGCACGAGTAATACACATAAAAAAAATTACAACTAATACTGAAACTAATTAAACTAAAACTAAGCATTTATTAAAGAACTAAAACTAACAGAACCACCCTGAAAACTAATTAAAACTAACTAAATTGAAAAAAAAACTCAAAACGAAATAAAAACTCAAATGAAAAATGCCAATAAAACTAATAACTCTACTGCCATATTACAAACAAATTGGTATATATATACTGTAGCATTTTTCTAAATATGCAAAAGCACGAATCAATTATTTGTACAATTTTTAGGACTAAACACAATTTCTCTTCATAACATTATGTGGCCCTTGCGATTTTCTGGATGTGGCCCTCAAATGAAAAAGTTTGAACACCCCTGGACTAAACTAAGTGCAGTTTCTGAAGAAACGCTGAATGCTCAGATTTTAAAGCATGTGCTTATGAAGTAAATTGAAAAATATATTATGTGGCAATTACACATTTTTAATTGTAGTTAAATGACGAATAAAAAGAGAAGTTGAACTGCAATCTGTCACAGGTGGGATTTAATCGTTTCAGGGAAATTGTAATGCATTCCCTGATCCCTAACTATTTCTCCATCACATTCCTTTTTCACATGAAGAGTTTTTGTTAGTTCTTTTGCAGTCCAGCGCTGAGCACCACACGGATTCTTTTTTTGTTTTTTTCCCACTTTCTCGCTCTTATCAGTGTTGGGTGACGCTGGTATTTCCTGTCTGTAACAAGAGCAGAAGGTGGCACAGGATGAGAGCTGCTTCCTTTTGCTGGCACACCCAACATGAACCCGCTGGACGCATCCACTGGCTTCTGCAGTGACGACAGCTTGGCCCTGGAAAAAGTCGCGTCACGTCGTCACAGGTCAAAGGTCGCATGCCGCAGTCTTGGTTTGAACTTTGATCAGTTTGTCACTATCACCAAGGATGTTGGTTGTCTCTGTTTAGATCTTTAGATTGGTTTATTGATTTGTTTGTATGCAACTCGCTGTTACTGTTGACAGCTGACAAGCCCAATTGTCGTTATTTTTAGGTGTCTTCTTTTTTTTTTTTTTTTCCACAAAATTTGAGCGAGTTAAGAATAAAAATCATTGAAAGAAAAAACGACCAAAATAGCCCTAATAAAATAAAACTATTAAAGGGGAAGTCAACCCAAAAGATTCCTTTATTTTTATTTTTATTTTTTTTTTTTACAGTATGTTCTGTGCAGCCCCACTTTATGTTTATGTCGTAAAAGTACACAATAATCCTGTTTGCCTTGAAAGATGAGTTAAAATGCTTGAAATCGGCTGCCACTTTTTTTTATTTATTTATTTTTGATAACATGTGGCAGTAAAAGTGTTAACAATTATTAATTCAATAATGGGTTAATTATATTACATTATTAGTATAACTGCAAAAAAAAAAAAAAAAACTCATTGTGCACATGATCAAGATGTTAATTTCCCAAAAAAATACAATTACCGGTATATCATTCTTCCCAACTAAGTTGATGCTTTTCCTGATGTTCATGGCAGACGGGGTGTGGCTGGTGTATATTCTCTCTTAATGCTTTTTTTTTTTTTTTAACTCTGTATGAATGATTCATGCCAATTTTGGCACACGCGCCCCCAAGGGACTGAAAACAGCGAAACGTCATCAGAGAAAATGGCCAGATGTGGTCCGCATGAACACGCGCAGCTGTTGCCACCAGGGAGGGCCGTTGCTGTACGTGTGTTTATTCGAAGTGGCTTCCTTGATCACCGGCTTCGCTCAGCAAATGTTATTTGGACCGCTTGGGCGGCGTTTGGACCATTTTCAGCTACACTTCATCCCGTCGTGAGTCAAGTGGAAATATGAAATCAACGTTTGCAGGTATACTTCAAGTGTTTGCAATTCATTTGCTTTGGCTTGATGTATTTTATTATTATTTTTTTATTAATCATATGAACATAAACAGGTAGCAGATAAAAAATAATTAAAAGAAAGAAAAAACGTATACAGTCATCAGTGACAGTTTACATGTTCAAAGGGAGGAGGAAGAAGTTGAAAACTTATCTAGCCCCACCCCTTATTCTTTGTCTCTTTTGACTTATTTCATTATTAATACAATAAATTAATACATTTCAACAAAAGAAAATGTGTAATCCTGCCCGTGCCAATCGCGTGTATACATGAAATTCATCCACAATAATAATAATACATCCTCATACTCGCATATACAATTTTTATTACACTCATACTGGGACATCGGAAAAGAAAACAAAATTAAGTTCCTACTATATTAATTTTCATGTACTCATCAACTTTTTAAGCTTTTCCGTTTTATTTGAAGAAAGAAAGATGTTTTTGTATGTATTTATTTGCTTATTTGTTTTTGTCGGCTGGCTTCTTTTATTATTATTATTATTACATAAAAATACTAAAAAAAAAAAAGCATGCAATTAATATCCAGTGAATATTTTTCCCCATTTATTAATTTATTATAATCAAACATACCTAGTCCATTGTAATTAAATTCAAGGCTAGTAATAATAATAATAATAATAATAAAGAAGTGTAATTCAGCAAAAATTAATTGGATATTTGATGCCACACTTAAAAAAATAAAATAAAATTTGGGAAAACAAAATGGTGGCATTTTGGATGGCACAATAGCAGCATATAAACCTGGTAATGATTTTTGTATGTACTTATTTTTAGAACAGCATACGGTAATATTTGTGATTAATGCTGTTCTAAAAACTGACTACTATTTGCTGACTAGCAATTACAGACTGAAAAGTTGCGGCTGTAATTAGTTTCATGCAGATGTAGCTTGAACGCATCCAAAGGTTTCCCACCTTGTAACTCAACACTGAACGCCGCCTTTCGCCTCATTGGACTCCGATTGGAGAATTTTATTGAGGGCAAGTAATAATTACATTTTCTTTTTTGCTAAAATGTTCTGCTGTCTGTAATTTCGGTTTAGTGAATGTTATGATCATCGTCTGCTCTCACCATAGAAGTTACGGACTAGGGAGCCATTGAGTGAACATCCCTGTACATGCTCGGTTTGGCCACTGAACAGATGCCACTTATAGACAATTGATGTTTTTAAATGGTGCATGGTAAGTACGAATCACTTTTATTTTGTTCTCTGGTTTGTCAACTCTGACAGTTTATTGAAGCAAGATTGGAAACGAGCTGAAAAGGAAATGCTAAAACAAAAAGGCTCATTTGTATCTTTTAACAAGAAAAATGTCATTTTACAAGATTGCAGTCTGTCTGTTTGCCTGTCCCCGTGGCTGCTAGCTGTTGCATGGTATGTAAGATTTTTTTTTATTTTGTTCTCTGTCAACTGTGACAGTTTAATGACGCAAGATTGGAAACGAGTTGAAAAGAAAAGAAAATACTAAAACAAACAAGGCTAATTGTCTGTTTGCCTGTCCCCGTGGCTGCTCGCTGTTGCGCTCCGACGTCATCACAGTGTGAGTTTCAATTTTGTGTTATTAGTGGATTGCCAACATTAAAAGTTATGACCAATGATTTCTTTGTGATGGTGTGCTGAATTTGAAGTACAGTAGCTGTACTTTTAAGTGCGAGACAAAAACTAAGCCCAGATTGACTTTAATTGAATCGATCAATCTTGAGCAGGAAATTTCAACTGCATGTTCACATGAACTTAGAAACGGGAACGTCTTCCTGGGAATAATTGCTCACATGTTTCCTCGAACAGGTTTTGGCAAAGTTTTTGCCATAAATCATGCACCGTCGTCACCAAACAATAGCTCCAAAACTCTTGTCATCTTGTAGCTCGTAACCTTTGGAGCTTTTCAGATTAACTTTCCCTTCCTTTGTGTGTCAGCCTTGTCATATTGTGGGAGAAGAGAGTTGGAAGACAGAGAGTGCTTGTTGCCGTCAGAACGAGCCATTGTGCACCAAGAAAACCGCACTAATTCACCGTGTGGGTGATATTGTGCAAGGCTCGCTATCTGCCCTTCGAAGAATGTTCCGTGTTGTAAAAGTGTGCGCGCACACCCACAGAAAATCCAAAATAGTCTTGCAGTTTGTGCCAAACTGTCCACAAGTGATTATTAATATGTACAATGACATACAAGTGGATTTCACTTTTCCCATAGTGTTTATTCTTATCTCCACTTTTCTGCAAAAAAATTAGAATATGTAGATAATGTAGGAGAAGTACAAGGCATAGAAATAGAAAGCACGAATGAAATTAAGTTTCTAGGTATCTTTATTGATGAACATTTAATATGCAAAGCGCATATAGAACATGTCAAATCTGAGGTGTGACAAACCGTAGCCGTGTTACACAACCGTAGGCAGTATTCTGACCCGTTTTGGGCTTTTGTTGGTTCTGACCAAGTCATTTCAAAATAAGATATGGCTTACGGGTTAAAGAAAAAAAATAATAAAAATCATTGACTGAACCCATCTTTCTTTTACAGAAACGTGCTATTTGTGTCGCTTGCGGTTGTGGATACAGAGACCACGCTAATCCATTATTGATACAACTGCAAACTTTCAAATGTAATAAATTGATGGAGTTTAACCGCCTTCAAATACTGTATAAAGCCCATCATAAAATTTTACCAGTCAATAAATTGGATAATTTATTTAAAAAATATATATAAATAATAAATTACAAAAATAAAAATAAATAAATAATGTATTTGTTTATAAAATATAAATAATGTAATCATTTATATTTAAAAATAATAATTAATAATTATAATAATTTATATTAAAAATAAATTAGAAAAAATAAAAAAATAAAAAGGGTACAAAAGACATTTTTTTTCAAACCTAAATATAGAACAAAACAAAAAGAACGATGTATTTCAACTCAAGGTGTCAGTCTGTGGAACAATCTGGATTGTAAAACAAAATCATGTCAGTCTATTTGTATTTTTTTTTTAAAATGTATTAAAGTACAATTACTGCAAAAAAACAAAAAAAAACTAGCACAAGGACATGCAGTTAAATTATTTTGAATTATTTTTGGTACACTGAAAGCATCTTGACCGCTCAGTCATTCATTTTGTGTTGATTTTTTATTTATTTTTTTCAGACAAAACAGGTTTCATTTCTTTTACTTTAAATAGTAAAATTAAAAAAATGGAATTGAATTGAAGTATGCACATGACATCCACTTGAATGAAAGAAAATAATAATACCTACAAACACAAGTCCTTTAATTTAATTCATGGATGTGCAGATGGAGCAGATACATGGCAGATAGTTTTTATATTGGAATTTGTAGAAGAAGTTTGAAGACTTCGCTGAACCAATCGAGAGCAAAACTGAAGTTGGGGGTGATGTGCTTCCAGGGCTAGTGAGAATACTTGCTACAGAGTTCTGTAGATTTTGGAGTCCATCCAGGACATCGAGCTGCAGCCCAGACTGGATTTTGTTGCTTACTTTTGTTTGCTTCACTTGCACATTGCCAAAAAAATGAGCGAGCTGCAACAGTGGCCCTCGGGTCAAAAGGCAATTCGGCAAATTACGCCATTCTAAAAGTTGTACTTGAAATTCAGATGTCATAGTAACTGGTCAGCGTAGTCAAACATTCAGTTATTTTCAAAGCATCTGCTCTGGTCTTGTTGAACACCAAATATTACTTTAAATTTGGAATAATATTCAAATACAACACGTCAACACGACTACAAGTGCTGAGTATTGCTGACTGTGATCGTTCAACTTTGTTAGAAACTTTATTTGCTGTATATAAGATGCAACATAAAATTAGAAATAAAATACCATGAATTAAAAAAATGTTTTTCTGAATCAAATTTTCAAGAAGAGCTCCCCATAATAAGCATTTGTTCTACAAGAAGTCCAGAGTTTGATTCCCTGTCATTGTACAATCCAACGTGTTGTGAATGAGAAGGCAAACGTGAATTTGGAAGTAAATAGGAAAGAATTAATTTCCCCATTAATTTCCGAACGCACCAATGTGTTGTGTTAGCAAGATTGCGACTTGTTTTGTATACATCTCGACTAGCCCACGACTCAGAACTTGCGGCACTAAACCGCAAACTTCAGGGGAAAAAAAAAAACAATTAATTCACACACAGTATAGTACATCTTTTTAATTTAACTACATTTTATCAATTATTATGAAATTACGGTATCATTACTAAAAGATGCAGCCATCGTTCTATTTAACATTTTTCTCCACTTTTATGTTAACACGAGTATGAAAACATAGAAAAAAATGTACATTGTTTTGTACATTTAGAACAGATAAAATTTGCAATTAATCGTGAGTTAACTATTGATGTTATACGATTAATTACGATAAAAAATTGTAATCGCCTGACACCCCGAGTATTTAGGCAACGCAATAACTCTGATAGCAAGCCACGACGTGATTTTTCAACATGTTTGCCGTCAGAATTATCTCGAGGCACGTGTCCAGAGATTTGTCATCATCAAGTTTCTCTGTTTGTTTTCCCACTCAACCAAAGGAGCTTATTGGAGAAAGGCAAGCACCTGCTATTAAACGTAATACCGCTCAGGATGTTTGCCTCACTTCTGTTTATCTGTGTTTGTGCAATGAGGTGGGAAAAAAAAGATTCAAAGGCACAACAATGGCAAGGGAAAGTGAAAGACATTTCGGAAGGAAGCACATAAAGTAACGCTGTAACGACTGAGCAGATAAAGCGAATACGTTAGTTTGAGTTTTGAGTTCACCAAGAAGGATGCTGTGACCCGATGACATCACACATTGTGCTCAGGCCAGCGGGGAATGATTGTTTTTTGGGCTCACGGTGCAGCCGGATCTCCACCTTGTGGCTTGGACGCCGTCTTGCAGCACTCAAACTCCTGCCTGGCAGACACGCCGGAGTGAGCTCCACACGCACACACCCTCCGGCCCACACGCGGATTCCCCGGCAAGTCAAATGGAAACGGTGAAAAGGTGATTTTCACGCACCCTGCATGTTGTTTTCGCCAAACGGGCTTAGCAAAAGCAATAAAAGAGCTGTTTAAAAAAAAAAAAACTGAGTGAGCCAGCAGCGGGCGAGTGAAGGAAGAGGACATACTTTTGTGGAGATTTATAAGCTCCGGGGTCACAAGGTCATGACTGAAACCTGACATCACTGCTCAAGTATGCAGAGCAAAAGAAACGCCTACGCAATAATGACGCAAATATACGAGGGTCGTCGTGGACTGAACCTACCGTGTGTTTTGAATAAAAGTCACACTTTCTGTCACAAATTGATCACGTCTGGAAACTCTCTGGGGAAGCGTGGAAGTCATGAATGTCATTTATACACTGTTTCCACCCTGTTTGCCACAGTTTGGGAATAGCAAATCCCCAATCTGGCTTGTATTTCCCAAGTGGTGCGTATCAGCCGGATGACGATGGCTGCCTCGGCTACGTAAACAGTGCGACGTCACACCAGTGTCGCCCACCAGTGAGTCAACAGAGAGGGAGAAAAAAAAAGACGGAGAAAACAACGGGATGACTCCCAAACTTTAAATTTAGACACTTACCTACACTATCTGTTTGTGGGCAGCAGTTATCTACTCTGTCGGGACTTTTTGAGAAGTATAGTGACGATGATTCAACAGATTAGATCAAATTGGACATCTGAGGGTCACCAGCAGGTTGCCCCAATGATCACATAACTAGCCGACACCTGTTCTAAAAATAGTTCACCGGTAGTGTTCATTTTATCACACATTTTGAAATTTAATCTTTCCACACTTTTAATTTCATCAATGTTAGTCAACCTCATCCTGTTTTTATTTAGTCAACTTTTAGTCGACTATAAATCTAGCATTTTATTCTTTATTTTAGTCCAAGAAAACAGAATTTCATTTGTCGTGTTTGAAACAACTTCACACACAATTAAAGTGGCGACTATGGCTCAAGCTATTAAGTTAGCCATCATTAGTTAACGGGAGAAGGGCGGCTGTGCAAAAATGTACCATGCAATTCATGTTGCTTTCTTGTTAAGCAGTTTTGTGCTGTCCTTTAATTCACTTCAATTTAAAACAAACAAACAAACCAAAACAAAAAAACAAAACAAAACGTTATTTATTTATTTATTACTTTATAAAGCACTTTAAAACAACCATCGCTGCATAAAAAGTGTTGTAGCCTACATGAAATAAAAGTCAGTCAAAATGCACATAAACAATACGGCTAATGTTTAAAGTAACAAAATACAGATACGATACGTATCGCGATACATATGTGTTCCAATACTTGATCTTCATGGCGATACGTATCTCAATATGTTACATTAATTTTCTTGCATTTAATAATAACAGTCATATGTATGCCTAAAGGATATGTTTGTTATGCTGACTGACAAAAATATTTTTGTTAGTAGCTCTTCTGGTTTACCACCAAAGCGGTGTGCCTGGTCTAAATTTGCAGCTTTCACAGACACACCGGGAACAATTATTAATAGGCATGAGCCGATATGAGCAAAAATATCAACGTATTAAAATTACAGCTCTAAAATGTGCTTATTTGAAATATTTGGGGAAACAAAAACAGCATTTTTTTTCATGTAACACATTCTACTTCGTTTTTAAACAAAATATAGGAAAACTGGTACATTAAGACAACGTGCCATGTTGAGTTTATAAGTAAATAAATATTAATATTCTTCCTCTGCTTTAATTTTTCTTAGCAAGACAGAGTGTCCAATCACTGGTGAGCTATTTTTTGCATTAATTGAAGGCAATTAACTTCAAAACGGCAAACGTTAACTGCCTCTTTAAAGTTAACAAGCAATATCGATTCTGACGCCTGCGTATCGATACGTGTATTGTAATGAGGCCCGCGACGATATATTGCCGTATCGATTTTTTTGAGCACAGTGAGTAGGTGTCGCCCCCAGTTAGCTATTTGTGAACATGTCATTTCAAGTTTTGCCCTGCTGGATCTTAGCCTCCTAATGATATGGTTCAAGACTTTGGGAGCCACATGAGCATGACTAAGGGAGGAGGAAGAGAGAGAGAAAAAAACTGACCAACCCCTCAGAAGATTTCCTGTTTCATGAAAAGTGCTCGTACAGTGAGTCATATAGGGCACGTCCTACCCGCTTGTGTTTACTCCTCTCACAGCTGCCGAAGGGAGCAACAAGCGGACCGAAGAAAGTTCGCGAAAAGTCTGGATATTAACCCCCCGTCAAAGCTTCGGCTAATTAATGAGAAAGAGAGGAGCCTCTTGTCTGTTTCTTCATGGAGCTACTTCGCTTTTCCGCTTTCTGGTGTGGAGCGATACTCTGTGGTAGTATTGTGCTCGAGCAGGCGGGTGAGTTGGGACTTTTACTGTCAACAAAAAAGTTCTTTTATCTTCCAAGTTAATTCACTGACACTTTAGGGTTGTTTAACTCTTTTTCGAAAACTCAAACTGCGACTTTTCCCACAGGTGTTGTGGTCTTCTCATTGTAACTTAAACCAAGTGGCGTTTAAGACGACTTGAAGCAGTCAGTGACGTGTTTGCTTTCTTTTATTTTAGTTGAATTGTTGTGCCTTTTTTTAAAACGACGATACGTTAAAGTTGAGCCAGTGTGCGGAGCCAAGTCACAATCACAGATATGTCCATCTTTGGTGTGCTGCATGGAAACATTGCTCACAGGTCGAGCTACCCCCCCACCGGAGCAAGACAGTCTTGTGCATTCATCTGTCTCACTCTCATTCCCGGCGGCTGTTAATCCGCCTCCCCTCGCCCTGCAATTAGACGTAGCCTCGGGTGACAATTACTATCATTCACCCTCTCAAAAGCCACCCCGCTGGGTTTAAATGACACGCTCTCTCTCTCTCTCTCTCTCTCTCTTTTTTTTTTTTTTTTTTTCCTCCTCACTAATTATGTGATTATCTAACACGAGTATTCAAGCATGGACACCTCCTTATCACACTTGAACCCCAGCCCACCAAGAATTGCTGTCAAAAAGTTAGGTCATGCAAAGGCTGTCAGAAAAGTTTTAATATTGTGTCCAACTGACTCAAATCAGCCAACATCCTGCTTTGTCTCCTGTGTATATCCCGAGAAGCCTTGCATGCAGGAAGAGGATGCAGCAGCTCTCTTCTTTCTCGCTGCAGGTTGCACAGTATTTCTGCAGCAGCAAACCACAGGGCTAACTCCACCCTGCATACTGACAAAGGGGGCTTTTGTGGCATAGTACGCACACACACACACACACCACCTTTGCCTCCTGCCTGTGTGAAGTCTGGCATGTCCAAACAGACGCTGAGCTTCTTCACAACAAGTGGCTTCTCCGCTCAAGATGCATGCATTTTAAGATGGTCGAACAATAGTAGCATACCTCCATTTATTGTGGGGGATACTTTACCAACAAGCTTTAAAAAAATAAAATTCTTAATTTTATTGTTCCCTACCGCTCACTTAAAACATAATTAAACTGACTGAAACACTTTTTAAGTATCCCTTACTGCTTCTTCTCACTGACTTTGAGGCAATAAAAAGCAGATCTTAAACATTGAGAATATAAACACCAAAATGATTCACCAAACATCTCAATTATCATTTCGTCTCACGAAAATCTGCTAACATATAGGGTCTAATGATAAACCAGACCAGAATGGAAATGAGATGTTATGATAATTATAAACCTTCACGCAAGTACTACTGTAACGTACTTTGAGCAGTTATGCATGCAAATACTCGTGTATACAGAATATTTTCGCATATGTCTGTGAACGACGACTTGTTGACCCCCACATGTCGGATTCACATATTCTCAGATTTAAAAAAAAAAATGTTGTGAATAGTATTGTATTTTCCGGTATGTTTATGAATCTGTATTTGGGCTGTGCAATTAATCAAAATTCAATTACAATTTCAAATATTACAGTCCACTATTACAAAATCAGCATAATAGTGTTAAAAAGAAAAAAGAAAAAAGAACAACAACAGAAACATTAACTATATAGCCGTTGTTTTAAGAAACATTTACAGCCATACAAAAAATAAAACTAAGTCAAGAGTTCAACTCTACAGCTATATTTTGTAGTCCACTGTGTTTATTTTGACCAACGACTGAGGCGGCCAAATTCATTTTTACGCAACTGACTGATTTCTTTTACTTTCTGACTGCTATGCATGACAAATGAGCAACGTCCCCACAAGTGAGGAGACGCTTCCATGTCTGCTTTTGTTCTTGGCTGTCTGGGTTTTGTCTCCACGATAAAGATCGAACCTTCAGGCACTCGGCCACAATCGTGTCTGTCTGCTGGCAAAGTCAAGTCAGAACAAGTGCAAAGGAAGTGGATGCTTTTGCATACTGTCATAACGATTTTTTTTTAATTATTATTATTATATCCTGTATTGTACTGGATTGTTGATTGAGTCTTGAAGCAAAAGAGACAGAATGGCGTGTGCTACATGAACAAACCAACAGTAGATAGGGCCTGTGAATTTCAAGTTAAAGCCCACAAGTAATCGACTCTCTCCATTTGCCTATATTAATATTGGATAGTCTGCATTTTGACAAATATTGCCATTGGCCATTTAAAAATATCTGAAGGCCACTTGCTGTCGACTGAAGATGAGCTAATATGAGTTTGACACCCCTGCTTTAAAGTCATTTCAGGATTCCCCAACCCTGTGATTGTCATAAGTTGGTTGGAACCAAAAAATAGTCTGTTTTTTAACGTTTTTAACTGACTAAATCCATTTCTTTCTCTCCCCAGATTCCTATATAATAAAGGTAAGAAGGCTGTGCAAGTTTTGCGACGTACAATCGACCAGCTGCAATGGCCGAGGGAGCTGCAAGGTGGAGTGCGACATCACCTCCATCTGCCCCCATGACGACGACGTGTGCGTCGCTATTTGGTACGAGTTCGCCCGTGCGCCTTTCCTTTTTAAGAGAGAGTCATCACGAGCTGACGTCACAAGTACACAACACTGTTCAAATGATCTTGGTTGAGGTTGGAATCGTTTCCTCATTCGTTTGACCTTTGAACTGTCAACAACCAAGACTCTGAATATAATTATGGAAGCACAAGTTACCTACAGTAGCTAACTGTCAGGCTTTATTATGACTCATTGGTTGCGCCTAAACGTGTAAATGTCTCTGACGGTATTTCTCACATTGCTTTTATTGCTCGTCTGCTCACAAGGCGGAAGAAAGACGACAATGTCACGTTTGACACCGTCTGCCACAACCCGGCCCACAAGCTGTACGGTCTGGTCCTGGACGACTACAACAACAGCAAGTGCGAGATGAAAGAAAGAAAGGGCATGGGCTCGTCCTTCTTCATGTGCTCCTGCTCCGAGGACGAGTGCAACGAACGCATCATTTTTAACTCCTGTAAGTTGAGAAAAAAAAAAAAAAAAAAAACACATCGTCATCATCAAAGCATAACTCAAGCCGTCAAAGCCCAAGACCAGTTGACAGTAGGGCTGTGCAATGAATTGAAATTCAATTACAATTTCAATTATTACATTCCACAATTACAAAATCAGCATAATCATAAAAAAGTCAATAATAAAATAATAATTATATATATATATATATATATATATATATATATATATATATATATATATATATATATATATATAATTTTTATTTTATTTTTTTTGGCACAACTGCCTTGTACATTCTAGTTGCTCTCGACCTGGAATCGGAAATACCGTATTTTGACTACAGCATCCAAGGCAATAGCGGCAAGCAGCAAGGTACATTTTCCAAAACGCAGCTCACCACAAAGTGCCAAATTGAAAGCACCTGGGCAAGCCACATCACGTAATTTTTTTTTTTTTTTTACTCGCTGTGGGAAATGTCCGCACTTCTTCTGTGACTTTCAACACAGCCTTGCAAAAGGTAGCATCGAAAACGAATGCAATACCAATTGCATTATAGCGTAATCATTTGCAGTACTGTTATTTATTTTTTTATTTTTACAGCTATTTTTTTAAAGCCTAATTTAGCTGGAATAACCTTAATTTCTTTTTCCCATCCATTTAATCAGTCTGTGAATTAATATCGTTTTTTATTACATAAGACTCAGTAATGAGCTGTCTTCAAACTGTCATCTGGGTTCATTCAGTGCCAGTAAAAATAAGTCAAAACTTGCACCCCACTCACCAATGCAATTCCACTTGAACCACTCGAAACCTGAGTCGCAGTCGCCACCTATTTGAACATAGCATCCATATTTTGACGCCGTTTCTCCCCCAAAAGTGTTCAACGTGATGAAAATGTAAGCAGTCGTAGTCATGTACAGTAACAGGTTTGTTGTGAGGAATAGCTTCTCACTCTGAAAATCTAAACAAACCGTCTGGGGGCCACGTTGAGGATTTCAGACATGTGGTTTCCTGTTTAGAAAAAAAAAAAAAAAAAAAAAGAGAGAGAGAGCGCGAAGCAGAGAGCTTGCCTAGGCAAGCAACGAGATGCCCTCCCCAAGACTTCCTCCTCCCTTATTTACACAGCTTCTGCACCTCGCAACGACACTTCTAAACTCGGATTCACTGCTTTGGCTTGGAGCAAAATTTGGAAATTGAAAAGAACACTTCTGTTCTGTGTCTGTACATATCATTTTGGAAGTCGCCTATTTAGTAACTGCACCATAAAAGCAGCACAATTATAAAGGTTCTGTTTTTTTGTTTTTTTGTTTTTTTACCAAAACCATAGTTAAGCGCCCAGACGCAAGACTTTCCAAATTTTAAGCCTCAGACATAAACTATGAAGAGATACAATATGTGGTTGACTGGGTCACGGTTTGGGGCACTTTGCCTTTGCGGTGGTGTAAACACTAACTTTAGCTCCCTGAGACATCAGACATTCCTCAGGGAAGGGTCACGTTCCTCCTCCTGTTATTGGCAACAATAATGCATCTTTGGAGCCTGTCTATCAGGAGGGGATTTTTGTCATGCATGCCGACAGCTGGAGCATTTTAGAGCGGAGACGACACTCCAAAGTCTAAACAAGAAAAAGCAAAAAAATCTCACAACCTACATCTCATAGATGTGACATGAAAGTCAAAGAAAACAAAATAACTCTCCAGTTAATGCCTGCTACTTTGTCTTTCCCCATTTTTATTCTCGTGTGACTTTGGCACTTTATTTTCCCAAACTAATGATGCTACCAGCGGACCCTCAAATACAACACAATCCTTTCCAAAAGATTTTGCTTGAATTCAATTTGTCTTGTGATACAAACTTCTACCATTGTTAAAAAAGAAAGAAAGAAAGAAAGAAAGAAACCAATAAACTTTGAGTTTTTCTTTTTGACTTATCATCATTGATACTCTTGGGATGTTTTTTTTGTTTGTTTGCTGCCATCTGGTGGCCATAGTTAGTGAGTGTTTTTGATTCTACAACCCATTGACCAGGCAGCGCTGCACTTAGATGTTGCACTGCCCATTGATTAAAAAAACAGAAAAAAAAAACGTAGTTGACGTCATTTAACGTTTATGGCGGCATACATCGTGATTTTATTAATCGTGATTAAACGTTTTTGGCAGTCAAAGAGAAAAGCATTCCACATGCATTCAGCTTTCAGCATCCCCACGCAATTTCTCCAGAAATTGCACTTAGTCTGGTTAATAATGTCATTCCGTTTTAGGTTCATCTTGTTGTCCTTTGTGTGTCTCAGACATGGATTCCCAGGTTGCCGTCATCCTCGTGAGCCTGGTTCCTCTCCTGGTCATGGCGATTGTGGTCATTACGTCCTTCTACTGCTATCGGGTGCACCGCCAGCGGCGAGCTAACGCCAAACGCAAGAAAGGCGCCCCCCTGGATTTCAGCGACGCGCACGCCATCATGGGCGACGACGAAGGCTCCGACAGCAGCTCCACGCACGCCAACAACCTCAACCACAATACAGAGTTGTTGCCCATCGAACTGGACGTCCAGGTGGGCAAAGGTCGCTTCGCGGAGGTTTACAAAGCCAAACTGAAGCAGGGCTCGTCGGTCAGCGACGAGCAGGGCTTCGAGACGGTGGCGGTGAAGATCTTCTCGTACGAGGAGTACGCCTCCTGGAAGAACGAGAAGGACATTTTCTCGGACGCCGACCTGAGGCATGAAAACGTGCTCCATTTCCTGACAGCGGAGGAGAGGAAGGCACAGAGACAGTACTGGCTGATCACGGCGTACCAGCCCAGAGGCAACCTCCAAGATTACTTGAGCCACCATATTATCAGCTGGCACGACTTGTGGCTGCTGGGAGGATCGCTTGCCAGCGGACTGGCTCATCTGCACAGCGACCACACGTCGTGCGGTCGCTACAAGGTGCCGATCGCGCACAGGGACATTAAGAGCTCCAACATACTCGTGAAGAGTGACCTGACCTGCTGCCTGTGTGACTTTGGCCTCGCGCTGCGGCTGGACAATTCGCTGTCTGTGGACGAGCTAGCAAACAGTGGTCAGGTAGGTAACTTTGACTTTTTCAATCAGTTTTATTTTACATAGTTAATCTCGTCTTCTGAGTCACACTTAGTTTCTCTGGTTTAACTCACTCAGAGAGTTTCGTTTCATTTTCCTTATGGTTCTGTTTCTGTTTAAAAACCTTATTTATTGATTGATTGAATTTTTATTTTATAGTTGTATTTTTCTAATTATTATTATTATTTTCATTAATCCAATCTCTGGTGTAATAACCTTATTTATTGATTGAATTTTTATTTTTTATTTTATTTTTATTATTATTAATTCAATCTCTATTTATTTATTGATTGAATTTTTTTATTTTATTATCTTTTCTTATTGCTGCTGGACATGTAAATTTCCCAGAGGGGGAGCCATCCCAAAGGGATCAATAAAGTCAAGTCTAAGTCTAAATAAAATTAAAATAAAGAAGAAAAAGAAGTTAGGTTAAAATGGATAAAGTATCAGATATTTATTAGGAGTTTAATATTATTATTATTATCTCATATAATGCTTTTATTCTTGTGTTTGGTTCTTAGGTGGGAACAGCCAGGTACATGGCACCGGAGGTCTTGGAGTCCAGGATCAACCTGGAAAACATTGAGTCCTTTAAACAGGCCGACGTGTATTCCATGGCACTTGTACTGTGGGAGATGATTTCCAGGTGCAGGGCTATTGGAGGTAAGATATCAGCAGACACTGATAAGATTGAGACTGCGTTCCGTCTGACCTATTTTATGATCGCAAAACAGAATAAATTTATGATTTTTTTTTTTCGCGCAAATTTGCCATTTTATAAAGTGGCAAATTTGCGACTCTATAAAGTGGCAAATTTATAATTTCAGAGTAAATATTCTGAGAAAAAAAAACTGAGGAAAAAAAAATTTGAGAAAATATTCAGAGAAATTTGCCACTTTATGAAGTCGCAAATTTGCCACTTTATAAACTCGCAAATTTATGAGGGGTTTTTTCTTGCAAATTTGCCACGTTATAGTCACAAATTTGCAAGCTTTTTTTCTTTGCAAATTTGCCACTTTATAAACTCACAAATTTGCGACTCTATAACGTGGCAAATTTGCAAGAAAAAACTCGTAAATGTGCGAGTAAATATTCTGAGAAAAAAAACTTTGAGGAAAAATAAAATTGAGAGTAAATATTCAGAGAAAAAAAACTCACAAATTTTCAACTTTATAAAGTGGTAAATTTACGAGTTTTTTTTTCTCTGAATATTGTCTTCCCCTCTAAAAAAAAATATATATATATATATATATATATATATATATATATATATATATATATACGCCGTCATATGTGTCGACTGCATCGCTGGTGCTACAAAATGTGAGAACAAAACTCGAGTGTCAAACCCACAATGAATCTTGTGGGAGTCTCAAGGATTACACTCTATGCTGCTCATGTGCCGTTACCTCTGTTTGTCATCCAGTTGCAAAAACAAGGTCAGGATACGTGCGAATAATAGAAATGGATGATTGTCGGAGAGCGAAGCACACATGTCAGACCTCAGTCATTTGTTTTCACTTCCCCTTAAATGTCTCCGCGGGCCTGTTCTTTGCTGCGACTGCTCCATTGTGTCGCTGCAGTGATTGAAAGCTAGCTTTGGGCTTGAACGCGCCTCCTTGAGCTCTTTTCCTGTTTTGCACCCCCCCCACACACACACACTCCCCCCACGGAGGTGCTGGGACTGTATTGCACAGTCGTGTTGGCCAACAGGCCAAAGTGACCCACAAATCCCACTTGTTTTCCCTTTCCCGAGTACAAGAATATGCACGCTCTGTGGGTACGTTTTGAAAATAAAATCGGCCATTTCCTGTTTTGCATAAGCACAGACTGTTTTGGTGTCAACCTAACTACTGTTTAAGTACGGACGTCTTTATTTGCGGATGCCGTGTCTCTCGACAGAAGTCCAGACAGAATTCTTGCTTTGTCGTGACCGACCAGATGCGAGCGGCTATATTAAAAAAAATCTCCTCACGAGCGTGAGTTTGACTCGCTTTGACATCCTATTCCCGTCCATATCTTTTATTTCTTACTTCCTCTCCAACGCGTCCATTGTTCTGATTTAGGACGTCCATTTCTAGGGAAGCTGCATTATTTCTGTACCAAATTTAAACACATTGCTTGGAATATTGCTGTCATTTTGTGCTACTAAACTTGACAGCTTCTCTATATTTCCCGGTGTGCCTTTGCACTCTGTCTGTCTCTCAAGTACTTCCTACCCTGAGGCAGGTGATGCAGCAGTTAATGACTCCCCCACTGCATGGAAACACTCTCGAGAGCTTTACTCATGCCAACACAGTCTGACAAGGAGGACAAGACACAGGTTTTCCAGCGAGATGGAAAGCAGAACCAGAATAATAATGGAGGGCAGCTTGGCTCGTTCGTGCATATTTCTTTTTACGCTACCCAAGCACGTATTGGGACAACTGGCCGTTAACACCTTACAGGTAGTGAAAATTGCCCCCCCATCCTGCTTCCATAACTAACAACTTGCATGTGTTTTTCGAGCTGACTCATTGCAAGATGTTTGAAAAGGGGCTGAGATCACCATCGGCAAACTTGCCCGGCCATGTTTTTGTGCACTGTCACGTCCCAAACGGCTCCCGTAAATTGTTTCGGTAGTAGGGCTTGGTTTCAAAAATGGAATGGAATTTCAGTGGCCCGCGACATATGCTAAAAATGGCATTTGACTAAGTTCAAATAAAATAAACAAAACAAAAATGTTTGGAGATGGTCAACGTAAGAAGGGAGGGTATCGAAATCCAGCTGCCATGAAAGGTTATTTTAGTTAACTAAAACTAATTTAAAAAAATAAAATAAAATAAAAAAAATATATATATATTGTTACCGAAATAAAATGAAAATGCTTTTTAAAAAACGAAAACTAACTGAAAGTACATTTTATGTTTACAAAACTAACTAAAACTAACTATAATTATAGCAAACATGTCCTTCGTTTTAGTCTTTGGTAATTAATTGAATGCATGAGCCTTTGGGGATGATTTGAAATGTGATTTTAGTAGATTTATTTTGATATAAGCCGGAATAATGACGTTTGAAAGTATGTCACACAGAAGTGACGTCATCTAGCAGCAGCCAATAGAAAAGCACCTTCAGGTGACGTTGCTCCCACGGTGTTTTTTAAATATTGCACACCAGTAATACACATTTAAAAAAAAAAAAAAAAACTAATACTAGTACTGAAACTAACAAACTAAACTAAAACTAAGCATTTTTTAAAGAACTAAACTAATAAAAACTAACAGAACCACCCTGAAAGCTAATAAAAACTAACTAAAATGAAAAATTCCCAAACTATAATAATAACCCGACTGCCATATTACCAATAAATTGGTTTATATACTGTAGCATTTTTCTAAATAGGCAAAAGCACAAATAAATTATTTGTACAATTTTTACAACTCAACCCAATTTCTCTTCGTAACATTATGTGGCCCTTGCATCCTCCTGATTTTCTGTATGTGGCCCTCAAATGAAAAAAGTTTGGCCACCCCTGGTATACGGTTTTCCCGTATATAATCATATCTGTAGTTGATTCAACTCAATAATAGAGTTGGTGGGAATAATTTTGGTTGGGCCTTGGTTGAAAAGTGCCAGAGATTTGGTATTCATTCAGGAATCAGTCAAAAAAAAAAAAAAAAGGGGATTTTTACAGACTTAATTCCCCAAGTTCAACAAAAAACATCAATGAGTCACCGGTGAGCGCTCACATTTGCTCCGACAGACAAAGTATGAACATGTGTCCACAGGCGTGCACATACCGCACATAAGTTGAGCAACACATCCCGGCTCCACATTTTAACGACGGAAGTTCCGCATACCGCCACCTGTGTGCGATCCCCACCCGCCCGCCTTGTGTGCGCGACAGATGTCGGATCATCTCTCGGAGCCTCGGTGGCAGGCGGCCACATGGCCGTTCTGTCCCCGCTCGCGCGTCTTTTGCTGTGATCTGAGATCTGCTGCCAGGCGCGAAGGACACACTCGTTGGTCTGTTGATGGCAGCCAACCAGCCAATGCTGACTTCTTTTTTTTTTTTCTTTTTTAACTAACAAAAAAAAAAAAAAAAAGTGAGATATGACAGAAGTTTACGGTCTAACAGTCTCCATTCATTCTAAAAATGGTTATGGTACTAATTGGAAATGTGAATATGGGCCAACCCCAGCATTGTTTCGATTTTGAAGCAATACATTAAAACCTTTAAGAGTACTGGCATTTTTTTTAAAAGTGGAAATCAACCCCAAACAACAGATTTAATATTGAGTTTGTGGAATATGAATAGGGCAACAAAATCCACCTGTATTTATCCATCTCAGGGAGCGGCCATTTTGTCACCACTGACTGAAAATGACATCACAGTTGCTCAGGGCTCATGTAACAACCATTCGCGACTCGCCTTGCGACAATCACGTGACCAAACTCGGGCCCCGTCCACACGAAAGCCCGAATAATCAATATTGTATTGATATTCCTTTTTGAGCCAATCGATTCATAAAATCGTGTATTGATTACTTTAATCGCTTTTTCCACTTAAATTTATAGGAAAAGAATTGATACCCAGTCGTAATAAACTTCACAACTTTGATCAGATGTAATGTATATCGTGCAGAATTGGAAATTTGTCCCTCTTTTGAGACTGGACCTTCATTTGTAATAAATGTTGCAAAACAGACACACGCCCAAAGTTAATGCCTTATTGCTCATTGTATGAAGGCTTGCATGACATCACTTGTGATATCATACAGCAGAGTTTTTTGTTTTTTTTGTAACTCATAGGCGTAGTCATGCCGAAATATTTGAGTTCCGAATCTCAGGGGCATTTGCCGCATTCAACTCTACAGGATCCATTTTGAAATCCTGATCTGGTATTGTGCCCGTTCCTGACACTACGCTGGCGTGGATGTTTTTGTCTCCCGTCAGCTGAAGCAATATAATGTGCCACTATTAACTTATTTATCTTGTTGACCCTCAAGGAATGTTTCTTGTGAGACTTTTTTTTTTTTGTATTTATTGTTCCCTCCCAACAGTGAAATGAAATATCCGCCTTTGTACAGAGGCAGAGGAAGCATTTGAGCGATCCGACATGATGAACAGTCCCACGAGAGACAGAAAATGCTGGCGTGGAGGCCTTTTTTATTTCCTACAAAATGTCTCCCGTATAATTTAGCCGGTCCGGATTTAGGGCTTGGAAATCCGATGAAGGCGTTCCTGCGACGGGTGGGGCCTGGAGGTGGGGGGGGGATAATGGCGGAGTACGAGTAGACGGCGAAATGCCTCCCAAGTCCCAGGAGGGAGAGATTGAGCCAGACTCGAGGCGAGGAGGAGGAGGAGGTTAGGCCAGCTGCTTTCCACATGTCAGAACGTCAACGCTGTCAGGGTTCGAGGGCCTGGCGGCGTGGCGTGAATGAATGTGAGAGGAGGCGTGGTCTGTTTTGGATGTTTGAAATGTGTATCAAAATCTATTTGCATATATGCAGTGTGTGTGTAAATGGCTTTTACAACCTGTGAGGAATACAAAACAAGTATCTCCGCCACTACAGTTTAATTAATAATGAAAGCCAGCAGAAGAGGACGGGAGAGGATTAGCGGATGACTCACACAGACTTTGGGAAACAGGCAATGTTATTGCGATTCCGATTACCAAGTCCGCCTTGTACCATATCAGTCACAGCTTTGTAAAAGCGCGGAACGCTTTCTCTTAAAGACAAGACGGTAAAATAAAATGTTAACGGTGCTTTACTGTATGTCTGCTTTGTTTTGGCTTGCCACTGCAAATGACGCTGTTTAACTGTGCCTCCGGTCAGCCGGTAATCACAAGATAACAAGGTGGCGGGAAATATAAAGACTCGATGAACTTAAAACACATCATCTGTTCATTGTAGGACTTTTCAAATTCCAGACATACAGTATATACAAACAGCACTTTAAAACAACCACTGCTATTTTCTTAAGATTGAACCCAGGTGCAGCAGATGCAATGAAAACTGCAGAGGCCCCAGAATTGAGCCCTGTGGAACACCATACGTTCAGTTATTCATAATGTACATATTGTTCCAACCACTTTCTTTTGTTTTGTTTTGTTTTTTTCTCAACATATTTAGTATGTACGGAAGCGTATTGCATTGATTCACTTTTAAAAAATTATTATTATTATTATTAATGATTATTTTTTATTATTAATTTTTTGGGGGAGCTTTGTTTTTTTTGAGTAACTTTTTTTTGTCTATTTTTCTGAATATTTTTCTTCTGTCATAAAAAAATAAAATAAAAATCCAAAAAACAAAGACATTTTTCAGAAAAACAGGAGGGAAAATTACTCAGCAAAAATAGGTTGTTTTTTTGTTGTTGTTGTTTTGTTTTGTTTTGTATTATTATTTATTTTGTGTGTTTGGCTGCTGTTGTGTTTTTTGATAATGTTTTTTTGTTGTTGTTGTTTTTTGTTTGTTTATTTACGCAGAGGTGAAAGAGTATGAGCCCCCTTTTGGGAATTTAAGGGAGCACCCGTGCGTCGAGAGCATGAAGGACAGCGTGCTCCGAGACCGAGGAAGACCTGAGATTCCCAACAGCTGGATTAACCACACAGTAAGAGGCAACACGCACACATTTCGATTTGCCAATTTCCCAAGTTTCAGTCTCCCAAACCTTAAAACAAGTCGTTCATACTCCCGTTTAGGTGCGTTTGCAATCATTTCTAGTTTGAATACATTCCAGTTTGACAAAATGCTTGACTAAATTGGAAAATATTATGCAGGCTGTCGCTTTTATTCAATATTCTGACCCCAATTTTAGGGTGGTGTCCTTTTTTATTTCAACCACTCAGGATGAGTAACCAGACGAGTGGAAGACGTTACGTCAAAAGTGGATTTTGATGGACGTACAATTGGCAACTTGAAGTGCACGTTGCGATGAGATCTCATATTGTAGAGCAGACAAAGCGGGATTTCAATTGTAGGGCTTTTCCAGACGCTTTCATTCAGACGTGGCTGCATGTCAGCATAGCACAGTCCGACTACTGTAAGTTTCGTCGCCTTCCAGTTGGTGTGGGTGGATAGCGATTGCATTGAGGGCCGCCAGACGAGAGGAGGGAGGGGAGAAGTTGGTATGTGAGGGAGCAACAGATGGTGCAAGCCGGGACATTGCAGTGAAGGATTGTGTGGACTGGCCGGATATTGAACGGTTAGCAGCTAAGTCGCTATCCGTATTACTTGTCGGCGGTGCTTTCCCTGCCCATTAGGATTGTTTACATTCCTCCCGTGGCTAATGTGTCACAGGCTGCTGATGCAGTCAACGGCGTCGTTACAGTCGCTGCATCCAAAAATACACTATTAGTTGAAATCCTAGCAACAGTCGCAGCCTTGGATGACTTCCTAAATGACTTTTCGTTCAATTTCACGTCATAATCAGACATTGTGGCCTGGCTAAACTCGTTAATGTTTTGCAATGAGTTGTCATTAGCTGTCGACCGTCTGCGACAAGTTTCGTAGCAAAAGTCTCCACAGCAAAGAAGACACAGCCAATCAGAATGCTTAGTTATATCACATGGTCTTTCAAAAAAAAAAAAAACATTTTTAGGTAGTAAGTAGGGGTGGGCTATATGGTAAAAATGTCATATCACGATTCTTTAAAAATAAATTCACGATCTCAATTTTATCACAATTATTCTGAAAAACAGAGCACCGACTTTTGTTTTTCGGATTTTTTTTTTCTTTCTGTTTTTGTGGAATGTTTTTTTTCCCCCTGTTTTTTGGAGTAATTTTTTTCTCCTGTTTTTCTGAATATATATATATTTTTATGACAGAAAAAAATCTTCAGTAAAACAGAAGAAAGAAGAAATCAGAAAACCAGAAAAAAAATACTCAAAAAAAACAAAAAAAATTAGTCAGAAATGTTTTTTGCTTTTTTATTTTTATTTTTTCAAGTGAATGCAATACACCACTTATCTATTTAATATCCCTAACTATATTTATAATTAGCTGTGGACGAAAATCAAACCAAATATAGTCTTTCCGCCACCAAAACAGATTGACGTGTGGTCTAGCCTCTCAGATGGCAACATTCCGTGTAACATTTCAAATGTTTTAATCCCAGAAATTCAATTCCTTTCCTCCCCCTGCAGGGCATCCAGCTGGTTTGTTCCTCCATCGACGACTGCTGGGACCACGACCCGGAAGCCCGCCTGACAGCGCAGTGTGTCGCCGAACGCTTCGAAGACATGGAGTATTTGGACAAGCTGTCCGACTGCTCCGACTCGGAGGAGAAGATCCCCGAAGAAATCATTGTGGTGGATGAGAAGTAGAGCGCCCCCTCCTGGGTGACACGGAAACAAAACTGGAAAAAAACAAATCTGCGGTTCATTCCGAAGGCAGAAGGACTTTTTTTTGGGGGGGGGGGACATTTCTCATCTCATATACAAGCGGATCACAAACAAAACAGGGATATCACAAATAGAAAGCTTCCAACCAAATACTTTTTGCACTTTATCGTTATCTATGCACACTAAACTTCTTACGTCAGGACAAATTCATTTCAGGCAGACCAAGTAAAAGGAATGTTTATTTAAAATACGTTTGAGACATTTCAAATATAAGACCGCTCATGACGCTAAATGTTTCATGGTGCAACTTTAACTTATCGTGACAAAGCAGTGACGCACGTGTGAAGAATCCACGGCGGTAATTTGTGTTAAAAGACACTTTTGAAACCAAAAAACAAATCTTTATCAAAGAAAAAAAAAAGTGTTTGTGAGTTTGTCTTACTATGCAGTGTGATCTCCAGTAAATGAGGAAGTCTGCTTAATCATTGCCAGACATTAAAGGGGATGTACAGTCAGTAAAATTTGAACCTACAACTTCCTGACTGCTGCCTGTAAAAGCTGAACTTAGGTTTTTTATTTTTTTGCAGAAACGGGGAGTATATTGTACATCCCACGCTTAGAAAAAAAAATCATTTGTTTTGTATAAAAGTGTTAAGATAAAATTTAGTGTTATATGAGAAATTAAGTGGTGTTATTGAGGTTTTCATGGGTTTGTCAGCTGGTTTGAGCAAGCCAGTGAAAATTGACTATTGTACAAACGACGACTGTAGTATGTTGCTTTGCATTTTGAAATTTAATATCCGTGCAGACACTAAACGTTGAACCTATATGCTTATGCTTGGACAATTCACATCCTCCGTTCTTACACTTCTTTTTTGGTTGTCCATCTTGTGTCAATTTTAACCAGGAGTTCTCCTTGTTTACATTTTGGATTACAAACTTTAAGCTTTAATGCTCTTGGACCTGGATGGTCTCGTCATCCTGTCTCCGTTATAAATTGGCAGGATATGAACCGCAAGCTACGCCAAAGTTTCTCTTATATGGTCATTTTCATCTCTATATTGTTGTCATATTCCGGATTAAACCTTTTTGTTTTGTTTTTTTTTCCTTTTAAATCTACACCTGTTCAGTCATTTCTGTCGTGGTTCTGTAGGTGGAAAAGCTGCTGTCAGGGATGGTATCATCACTGATTTTTTTTTATTATTTTTTTTATTATAACTACTGCATAGCCACAATTTGGAATACTGAGTAAATAATGGCAAAATAGTGACCACACAATTATGTTACATGATCAATAAATATCAGCGAGCCGGTTCAATAAAAGCAGCCATACTGTCTCCACTGTTTGACTGTTTATTTTTTTTTTCAGTGAGCCACGCCCACCTCTTTAGCCACCCTACTCACCTGGGTGTACAGGTGCGTCAAATCAGCAATAAGTGAAGTGCGCATCTCGAATTCAAGGTGCATTCATTGAAAATGAATTGGATCCGGTGGAATGGGCTCTGATAGAAACGTTTCAACAACTACGAAGTTGCTGGGGGTTTTTTTTTTCTTTCTTTCTTTTTTAATTAACATGCATAACGTGGTTTACTGATATCGGGTAAGTTGACTTGCAAGCTTTATAGTGTACAGTTAGGCAAAGATTGTCACCACGCTAATCTCCGCCATTCAAATTAATGATAGGGTAGTTGGTCGCCTCGTTTGTTTGTTTTTTTCCTCGCGCATGCGCAAACTTCATGCGCACTTTGCTTATTAGCTGCTATTTTAAGGGAAAGTCGACCTTACAATGTGTTTTAGGTGCCCCCGCTAGTTTAAATACAGCATTATGATTAATATTGCATTTGTAGCACATGAGTTAAGCAGCAAAATCCACCTGTTTATCCATGTCAGTGGGCGGCCATTTTGCCACTAGCCGCAGAGTATCGAAATGTGTAATGAGCGGAGACCATGGCAACGTTTCACAATCTCCATATTACAAGGTAAGCTGTTATTTTAATGTCATATCCCGAAATATTGTAACACCTGTTCTCAACATAAAAAAAGTTCCTTATGCTATAAACCAACGTGTAGTTTTTCAAAATTTTGTTAGTTTGTGTCATCGCTATTAGCTCTAATCAGTGGTATTTGACTATTCGACTATTTGAAAAATTATATTCCATGAAGTCCAAGATATAAATCCAAAAATAGAAATGAAAAGGATCATAAACATTTTTCTCTTCATCCAAAACACATTCCAAACAGCCCCATTGCAAGAAATGTCCACATGTACATGACAATACTTTTGGTGAATTGTTAGCTAGCTAGCAAGCTTTTTTCTTTTTTCTTTTTTTTTTTTGAAGATATTCAAACCTCCAATACAACTTATATGATTTACAAACATACATGATGAGATAATGAAGACTTAAGTATAAATAATTAAAAGAAAATGTATAAAGTACAACAAATTCACATTTCAAACTAGCTAGCTAATCGCCTCTCGCGTTGTAAATTCCCATCGTATGAGCTTTTCTATTGCTCCTGTGGCAGTTTGTATGCTCTGTATTTATAACCAGTGCCAAGCCAGCAGATAAATTGGACCGACCCCAGGAAATCCACATGGATAATAAATTATTTAAAGCCGGACTCCCATTATAAATGGATTGCCATAGTTTGTCACAGCCAGGTAGCGGTTGTTGGGATTCTTAATAATGCAATAATATCATGCAAATTATGTACAGTTCATGCTTTTAATTATTTATTCATCCATCTATTTTCTATTCTCCTTTTTTGTAGTGACATGGGTGAGCTGGAGCCTGTCCCAGCTTCCGCCCAAAAAGGCCGGAACCTCAGAACTGTAAGGCAGATGTGATAACCACTCTAACATGTTTTATCTCTTTCATTTTTATTAGCAGTCGTAGTAGCTTTAGCTGTGATGGGAAGTAAACAAGTTAAAAACAAACGGGGGAAAAAAACATAATAGGCCAACAGTACTTATGCAGCTTTTTCTTATTTTGTTGTTTACATCATTCAATTCAATCCTTTTTTTTTTTTTAACTACATGTCAAACAATCCGAAAATGTGACACTGTACAGTACTTAATTGACACAGTATCTTTGAACAAAAATAGAGCACCCTTCTCATGAATCAAACATTTTTTTCCCTTTGCTTCCCACCTTTCCTCGCCTGAGAGCGATACGCTGCCTTATATGCAGTAATGTAAGTACCTGGCATAAACCAGGATATGTGGCACATGTCTTGATTTTTACTTCTCAATACCAACACACGATTATCACCACCAGTCCTCGTTTTTTGCTGCATTTGATCAAAGGTAAAGACAGGAGCACGCTGAAGTTTTTATTTTATTTTTTAGCGATGATAATTCCAGGTGGTGAGACTGTCATCTATTTGAATCGACAAACTTTCTTTTGTCATAAATTCAAAGCGCTACTGTCAAGCTAGCATAGTAACTGCTACCCAAGAGAGGAAAAAGAAAATAGTTTCTCAATGTTCTCCCTCAAGGCAGAAAAATACATAGCCAAGAAGTAAGGTGTATTTTTTTCCCAGTCATCGTGACCTAATTGTTTGTTTGTTTTTTACTCAGTTGACGTTAGAAAAGCTTTGGAAGCCATTGTTTTGATTTCGTTCACGTTGAGCTAATGTCGGGTCTCGGGTCAGGTCTGGAGCCGGAAGGCTGGCCGCAGCGTCACCTGTCTCAGCACCTGCTGGCAGGCTGGTGCTCCAGGTCTCCTTTTGCGTTGTGTGTTGAAATCAAATGCGAGTCGGGAAAAAGAATAGGCGGGAGTCCAAAGTCAAGCTGAACAAAAAGTGGCTTTATTGGCAAAAGCACAATGAGACCATTCAATTTGCGCAAATGGAAAAAATCTGATCATCTCAGGAAGTGCAGCAGTTTATAAAGCTTCATCCATGGTACAACCTCTTTTCCCAATTGGCTGTCAAACTTGTCTGCCCACTTCACGCTTAGATCTTATTGGCACGGGAAAGCCTCGGCCAAACCCACTTATTAACGAGATGCAAATTATTGAATGCTAATGGTATCTGCTTTTGACCACTAGGGGGTAGTGCGAGCTTAGTTTTGTGACTTCTACTGGTATCCAATTGTTATTGAGTAGCCCGCAGATCATACGTCCCCCCTCCCGTTCTTGAGACCAGAAGTAGTAACAAGTTTTACTGGTATCAAAAGAACTTATTCGTTCATAAAAATAAGGTGAC
Source organism: Festucalex cinctus (assembly GCF_051991245.1). Lineage (NCBI taxonomy): Eukaryota > Metazoa > Chordata > Actinopteri > Syngnathiformes > Syngnathidae > Festucalex > Festucalex cinctus. The sequence continues at coordinate 1,744,534 of NC_135429.1, forward strand.
CTATCATTTACATTGAAAAGAACTTATTCGTTCATAAAATAAGGTCATCTATCATTTACATTGTATAATCTAATAATTTTGCTAAACTAACCTTTTGCAGACACCCAAAAATAGTGAGAGCCCTGTCCCAAGCCTCGTCCCCCAGCCAACAACAACGGGATCCCTGTCCCGAGTCACCTGACTGCCACTTGACCGTTTGCAAAATAATGAGATCCTTGTTCTGAGCTTCTCCTATGATTGTCCACTAGAAGTCATAAAGTAATTAAGATTCTGCTCTGACCTTTTTCACCGTCATGCTTGTTAGCTTCTTCAGGATATCTCTTGTTCGTTTTTTGGCCCTTAAGCGTGAAGGGGCAGCTCTCAACAATTGACCACAGTGAACATGTGATTTCGAAGGGGAAGTTCTTTTCAACAGTTTGACCATCGTGAACATGTGATTTCTGGTATTTTCAGCTGGCACCTTAGAGTTTCAAAATTAAGTAAAATGATTAATTGGTAACAAATACATGATTCCCTTTGTGAAAAGTCAGGATACACACTGGCATTCAATTCCCTTAGGCTATTTAAACACAAGTAGCAATCATAAAGTTGTTTAGCATGAAAAGGATTTCACTTGAACATTTGGCCTAGAATAGGTCAATAGTTCAAGAGACAGCACCAAAAATCAGATCCCACATTCCCCCCTTCATGATGTGAATACATCATGAACAAAGTAGACAAAGATGATTGGAAGCACAGCTTAGTCGTTCATGAAATCACAACACAGACACCAGCATACAAATTCTGAGTTATTGGCACCGCTAACACCAATCATACAGCGTAAACAATTACACACCGCGACACCTGCAAACCTCCACATCAACTCCAGTGTTAGAGCAAAGCTCTGCAAGTGACCAATATTGAACCCGAACAGATCGAGTGTGCGCTCTTCGGAGGGGGCAGGCACCTCCTGGAGCGCGGGGGAACTTGGAAGCGGCTCGGTATGAGCCTCCACACCGTGGGACTTGGCCACATGTCAACCTGCGTAAGAGCATGGGGCCTTAAATTAATGAAAGAACTACTAGACACCTATAGCCCTGTGTCACGTAGTCAATAACCAAGCAAAAAGGCAAGTTAACACTCGCTATCTACATTACAAGCGACAGAGTTTAGCACATCAACACTAAAAAAAAGGCTAAGTGAAATAATTGTATGCCAGTAGTTGTACCCGCCGGCTGGCGGCCAAAGGGACAGATTAACATAGTGTAAGTTTAAAGGTAAAGTAAAAATAGCATAGACATAAAAAAATTGCATAAAATCATAATAAGATTAAAATAGTACAGCCATAAAGGGCTAAATAAAAGAAAAAAGAAAAGAAAAAAACATGTGGATCCAAAAGGCTAACATAACATAGTGGAGGATTTTTTTTTTTTTTTTTTTTTTTAACAAACTGAAATCTCAAAATATAAAACAATAAAATGGCACATTATAAAACCACATCGAAGAGAAGAACAAAGGTTATATGTCTAACACGCTAAGATAAATGCTGAGCACGTAACATGCTAACGGTACTCAAAATTTGCTATGCGATATTATGTCCAAGGAGAGGAGCGGATGGGGAAGCTCTCAGAAGAGTGACAGTTCAGGAGAAAAATGTGAGCGGTGTATGCATGGATACAGGGAGTGCATGGGCTGAGAGAGAGAGGCTAGTGATGGGTGGGGGTGGAAATGTTTGCAATGGCCCGGGGCAATATGAGTGGAAGGAGGGGTGTAAATGCAAAAGAGAAAGTGGAAGAAAGAGGGGTCCAGAGGTGACGAGAGTCCGTGTGTGCGTGTGAACGCGAATGTCCATGTGTGTGCGACACATGTCCGTAAACGAACGAGGGCTCCGTGCCCTACACGAGTGAGTCAGGTGGATGGTGTGTGGATCAGCGACGACCATCCGATCATGATTTCCACACTGCGTGGGGATTATTATGCCCCAACAAAACAGTGATAATGCAAGATGCGATGAAAGGGTTTCCCACTGCCCTGGGGATTATTATGCCCCAGTCAGAACAGTGACTGCAAAGGTGTGGTCGTGATGTCCAGTTGTCCTCTGGACAGCACACCTGTACTGAAAAGGTGAACCAGAGTCGCAAGGGGCGGTGCAGGCGTCGGCAGGGGACCGAAAATGTCAACCCAGATTCTTTCTCGGTTGACAGGACAGGTGGTCAGAAGTGAGGCCTCTTCAGGCTAAGGATTCGGCTGTGCAGCCATGCCACGCTGTCTGGCTAGGTCACGCTGTATGGCAGCTCTCTGCCTGGCACGGGCTTTCATGATGCCCGCGCGCCACACCTGGTATAGCTCCTTGGTGTCATCTGGGATCCGGCTGCACAGGATCCTGAACTCGAGGCGGGAGATGTCAGCCAGCTGTTCCACTGCCAGGGTCGCGCAGTCGTAGCCTTGTTGCCCCAAGCTCGGGAAGCACAGGCCATGGGGCATCCTCAGTCTATGCCGCTTCCATGAATGGCGGCAAGGAGCCAAATCCTCATCTGGCCTCGGGTGTACGGCTGACGCAGGATGAGCACCTCCTCGCACCCCTGCTGCTCCCGGTTGTGGGGGAGGGTTGGGGGCCACATAAGATGAGGAGCCACTGGGGGAAGTCAACAGGTGGATGAGTCTGGTGGGAGCCTGGGGGGACCACATGCCGGGCCTAGCAATATCAGTTGGCAGGCCAGACGGCTGTGGCCTTGGCGCAGGTGATTGCCTCCCAGGCGGAGGGCACCAAGGCTGTGACCCTGGCCGTGGAGTTGGTCGCCTTTGTGGATTGGCTGGTGAGTCAGGAGATGCTGGGTCCGAAGGCGTCCGCAGCCGCAGACGGATTGGTTGCAGTGCCGGGGAAGGCCTGGATGGGTTCAATGGTGGCTCCCCTGGCTGCATCGGGGGACCCGCCGTTGGGAGTATGTTGTAACTCCCCCTTCCAGCCAGCTCATCACTCAGGCGCGGCCACCAGTTCCCGGGCGTCTCTCCCATCTCCTTCCTCCTGCTTAGGTGAGGGGGATATAAAGGAGAAACGCATCTGCCACCGCCACTTCCCTTTTTCCTGCTGCGCCACGCAATATTGGTCAATATTCTGGAGACATCTAGTCATACGTAGACGTCTATCACTCATAGTGTCCGCAACTAGCTTTCTCCGTGTAGAAAACAAAGTATATCCATTTAGCTTAATTGTTATCACTTCTATCAGGGCCCTAGTATTCAAAGTCTTATAATGGTCCTGGCTGAAAACGTCGTACTCAAAATAAACAGGGAATATATCAGTAAAAATTGCCATTCCCCCCTTTAAAACATAAACATGTTTTAACCATTTCCAGGGATAAATAACAACCTCCCTAACAACAACATGAAGGGGGAAAGAGCCTACATAGTGATAGGGAGTAAACACTACTTTATTACTCCGGGCACATCGGGTAGTAGAGCGACAAAAAGGGATGGGGCCGAGGGGTAAGTCATTCAATATGTCCTGCAGACCAAATTTAAGTTTTTTGTTTGTTTTATGAGTCATTAGTTAAGATATTTATCTGCCATAACTTCATAGACAGAGTCGCAAGGGAAAGAGGAAGTGGCATCAGGCAAATGCATGTCGGCGCCGTAAGAATCAACCACCACTGGAAAATGGGTTACAGCATTAATAGATCTCCTAACTAGCACTTTAATCAGGGGCAATATACAACAGGTGGTAATTAACACTAGCAAGAGGAGCAGGCCCAGTGCAGTGGCAATGAGGGACAAAACCTTCCCGAAAGACATACTTTCAAGCCATTTGGCGAGTGTGTCCAGCCACCCAGTTTTGGTGTTCCAATTTGAATTACGGACATGCTCGTCTTGTAGCGTAACCAATTGTTGTAAGACTAAAGTAAGGTTACCTTTTTCACCAGTATGCATAGGAATCTCCACGCAACATTCGTCACCAATCATTGAACAGATCCCGTTATCTACGGCTAACATAGTGTCCAACACAAGTCTATTTTGCAAGGTCATTAGAGTGGTAGCATGGAGCTGCTCATGAATATTCTCTAAGGCCATTACTGTCCAGTTAATAAAACGTTGTTGATTATACCACAAGTAATTGATCCATCTACTGTTACGAGCAATATATTGTGAATTAATAAATGGACCAAAGAGCGGAATCCAGCCAGTGCCTTGGCCGGACCGGATCCAACCTTCAGAAATAGCAGAATGCTCATCTGGGACCTCTATTGGCTGCTGGTCCCATGAAATATAGACAGAATCGGGCTCAGTGAGTGTGTTTGGACGCAAAACAGACCTCTTCCCAGCCTTCTTTTTAATAGCCAACACTGCCAACTGCCCAGTCACCATAACAGGTGCACACAACCCCCGCCAGCGGGCGGGAATTACAGCCTTAACTTGATCATCATTGTCGCACAGCCAAAAGACGTCTGCGAGTGGGGTACTGGGAGCATCACCTGCAATAACAGGGATGACTCTGTGGGTTCCAGAAGTGCCATTAACAGCATGGACCAGGTCACCTCCATTTTGGAGGACCTGCGCACATTGCAGTGGGGACAGGGCAGTTGTGTTAATTAAATGTATGACTGACCAGAGCTTGCGACCACCCGGGATGACACTAGTTAGGGTGTGGGTTCTTTGTAGATGCCCATCCATTGAACGGTTAGCTGCTTTTATCCACATTCTTTTATATTTAAGCCCAAAAGCAACACAGACCGGGTGCACAATATTTCGGTCTATACGCGACATAGGTGGGGCAGCTAAAGACATATTTTTAGACAAAACCCGCGGGCAATGGTACTTATCTGTGACCCACTCAGGATAAATACCTGATGCTAACCATAGCGCACAAGTCGTAAAACATAATCCAGCACCACAATCATTTTCCCTTAATTCCGGCAGGGGCCGTACAGTGGGCAAGCGCTTACGATTATAACATGTTATACAGGGGCGTTTACTTATTTGTCGGGCTGAATAGGTCATCCATTGATAAAATAAACTACTATCCTGTCCCAAGATTTTAACAGAATGATCATTATTAGCAATTTCATTATAATTAGGCAAATTAACAGCACGCCGGGAGCGAGTGTGTGCCACGCGCATCAGAGTAAAAGCTTCATTTACAGTCATAGTAACGCCTGTATAACCAGTAGTCGGGAGACAGTGGGTGACATTGCATATGAGTGTGACTGAACCATAAACGTAACATTGTCTAGTCAGTGCCTCCATTGCAAATTTGTCATGAGTCGGTCCTACAGTCAGAGTATAACGGCTAGAGGGAGTATTTACATATGTCAGATCTATGTTAGAGTCATTGTCCCAGGCTCCCTGCGCCGCAACAACAAGCCCTGCAGCCAGAGCACATTGGTGAAGACGCACTTCCCTATCCTCAATACTCTGTACTACGCTAAAGGTGAAATACGTCAGGGGCGGCAGGGCTATCAGCAAGATCAGCAAGGTCAGGCTGATATTCCTGCAGTTCTCGGAGGAGGTCAAGGTCAATGGTCGAGAAAGGGACACAGTCACTCCGACTCGGCTCAGCCTGGACTGGATCCGCCTGACCGGTCTGGGCGGAGGACGGGCCGGCTCCTCCATCGTCAACTGATCCGGCCCCAATGTCCCCTCCAACTGATGCATCTCCACCCATTCCTGAGGTGGGGGGTGGGAGAGCTGCACTTCCCCCCCCCTCGGGGGAAGCATCACTTGTGACAGCACCTGGGCTAGGCTGCTCATTGTCAGATGATGCCAACTCACTTGCGCAGCTAGGACTCAGAGGCGGAGGTAGCGAGCCACTACTAGGTGATGAAGAGTCGCCCCCTTGTGCTAGCCTTTGGGATCGTCTAGGAGCGCGCTGCACAGAGGGTTCTCTAGCCGCCGCGGGCGTCCGAGGCCTGGCTTCTCCCTGCGGGGTGGCGTGGTCACCCCTGGCCAGGCCTGGTTGCGTTTCAGCAGGCCCTTCAGGCCGCGGTGCAGGACAGCAGTGGTTTAGGTGGAACCAGACTGATTTACCTTGGACTTTGACAGAAGTTGGAGTTGACAAGATGACCTTGAAAGGACCTTCACGTCGAGCCTCGTTCCACCTGCGCTTGAAAGTCTTCACGTACACCCAATCACCGGGCGCCACACGCTGCAGGTCAGGCTGGATTTCGGCCTGTCGGTCCTCTGCGGTCTCAATAACCTGTCGAGAGATAGCCTTGTGTATTTGGGTTAAATGGTGCAGGTAGGAGGTCAATTCCATTTCACACTGTTCTAATGGAGGCCCTTCATACGGGCCTCTCAAAAAGGGCACAGGCATGCGACGGCCAGTTAGCATTTCATGCGGGGTTAAATGGGTCGTGCGGTTAGCCTGTGATCGCATTGACATGAGAGCTAGCGGCAGGGCATCCATCCAATTCAACTTACCATTACTGCTTGCTCTAATTTTGGCTAATTTGGCTTTCAAGGTACCATTAGCACGTTCGACCACACCTTGAGACTGGGGGTGGTAGACACATCCAAATTTTTGTTTTATCCCAAGCATTTTCATGCTAATTTTTACAATGTTGGCAACAAATGCTGGACCATTATCCGAGCTGATCAGGTCAGGGATGCCAAATCTGGGGAACACCTCCCGGCACAAGAATTTAGCAGCAGAACTGGCATCAGGACCCTTCGTGGGGACAGCCTCAATCCACCTACTAAACCTGTCAATTACCACCAGAACATATCTGTAGCCCCTCACCCTTTCAATCATGTCGATGTGGTCCATCATTAGATGCCGAAACGGTCCTTCCGGTATAGGAATGTGGCCCAGTGGTGCTGAAAAGGATTTCCTCACATTGTGCTGTGCGCACACAATGCACTCGTGTAAAGTCCGATCCACCATGGCTGCCAAGAAAGGTGTCCACCAAACCGCTTTTAGCTTGCGCAACACCTCACCCCGATGACAATGATCTTGGCCATGGGCAGCCAAAATTGCTGTTTTCACCAATGACAGGGGCAACACAAAATGTCCCTCCGGGCTGCGCCACAAATTTCTCTGATGCCCATCTGTCAAACACTTGGAAGCGCCTCTTTTCTTCCAAACACTCTTCTCATACACTGATGCCGCATCCTGGGTCTCAATCAAGGAGACTAATGTAGTCAAAGGCTCACAGTCACCCGCAACCAGCAGGGGGGCCATAGCCCCCACCGATGTGACCTCCCTGGCTAACTCATCTGCATAGTTATTCCCCTGGGCAATCAATGAGTCATTCTTTTGGTGACTAGCACATTTGATGATAGCCAGAGCTGATGGCAGCATCATGGCTTCCAAAAGTGAGGCAAGCGCTTCTGCATGAACAACTGGAGTACCATCAGCTCGCTTAAAGCCTCGTTGCTGCCAAATTTTTCCATTAATATGACACACGCCATAAGCATATGCAGAATCTGTGTATGCATTTAGACGCTTGTCTCGTGCCAATTGACATGCGGCTGTCAATGCCATCAGCTCAGCAAGCTGGGCTGAACAAGGCTGCGGAACCTTTTTCGCCTGCACTTTAGATAATGAACCATCCAAGTGCAATTGGACAACTGCATAACCCGCATGGTTACCTGTTACATCTTTAAAGCATGACCCATCAACAAAATATGTGAGATCCGCCTCGATAGGCTGATTATGAAGGTCATCACGAGGTTTCAGAAATTCTTCTGTTGATTGAATACACTCATGCGTTATATCTGATTCTGGGACCATCATACGAGTGGCTGGATTAACTGTATTACATCTTTGTATCGTTAACTCAGGTGCTGACAAAATTACTTCGTATCCGGTACGCCGGGCTTGAGTCAACACAAAACGCGGACTCGTAAGCAGTGCATGCAATTGATGTGAAGTAAAAAGGGACACAGGGTGGCCCATAGTTATTGGTGCTGCTTTTTGAAAAGCAAAGACGGCCGATGCTAATCCTTGGTAGCATGGAGGCAACCCTAACTCAACATTGTCCAATTTAGAACTATAGTAAGCAATCGGCTGCTTCCCAGTTGGAGTATCCTGCATCAAGACAGCACATGCATGCCCAGATTTTTCTGCAACATACAAAAGGAATGGCTTTGAGTAATCAGGGTTTCCCAAGGCAGGTGCTTCCTGGAGGTCACGCTTTAGCATTGAGAATCCCTGGAGGGCTTTTTCATTCCACTCCAAGTTAGCTGAGCCATTGTTCTGTCCGGCCGCGCGGATCATTTCACGCAGAGGGGCCGCTTTTATGGCATAGTCACAGATCCAGGCTCTGCTATATCCTGTCATTCCCAAAAAAGTCAGCATTTGACTCACTGTTTTTGGCTGTGGGGCTTTAGCAATTGCCTCCAGGTGAGTAGCAGATATTTTTCGTAAGTTGCCGCATAACCTCCTCCCCAAGTAGTCTACCTCCTTTTGACAGAACTGCAACTTGTCTCTGCTAACTTTATGCCCTCCCTTTTCAAGTGCTAAAAGAACAGTCAATGAATCACGCTCGCAATTTTCTTTTGTCGGACTGGCAACCAAAATGTCATCCATATACTGAATGACAGTGCTTTCTACCTCTAGGTGACCTAAATCCTCTGATAGGACCCTGTTAAAGATTGTGGGGCTGTCAACATAGCCCTGTGGTAGGCGTGTGTAGGTATATTGCTGCTTTTCATACGTAAACGCAAACAAATATTGCGATGCTAGATGTACTGGAACGCTGAAAAATGCTGAACACAAATCAATCACTGTATACCAGAGTGACTCAGGTGGGATGTTTGAAAGCAAAGTGTGGGGGTCCGGCACCACGGGAGTCTCAGCATCCACTATGGCATTAATAGGTCGTAAATCATGCACAAGTCTGTAATCAGGCGAGCGTGGCTTGGGAACGGGGAAAATCGGTGTGTTGCACGGGCTCTTTGTTTTGACCAAGACCCCTGCTGCTATCAGTCCTTCAATAGTGGGCTTTATCCCTATGGCTGCTTGTGGCTTCAGGGGATACTGGCTTTTATTGGGCAGTGTCACGTTTGGTTTTAACTTGATTACAACTGGCTGTGCTGACTTAACAAAGCCTATGTCTGTCTTATGTTGTGACCACAGTCGCGAGGGTATCTGACCAAGCAGGCTTTCATGCTCTGCTGACAGTGAAGCTTGCACAAAAGCTGGCCTGTGCACCAATGTGGTCACAGCGCGGCCTTCACTGACAGCAAAAAATGAAATTTTGATAAATTGTTTATCGGGTGAAATATGGACGCGCGGATTATCGGTGTCTTTCCATGCAATAATTTGTAATGCTTCTTTTACCATTGGGCCAAGCTCCCATGATTTGTGTCCCTTTTCAACAAACAGTGTCATGTGTGGTGCTGAATTTGGCACTTGAAACCATATGGCTGCTCTTAATGGAAGTGTAATTGCTGCGGCTGCCCCTTGGGGGCCTACATAAATGTTGACTACGTGCACATAGAAGCAATTATTATCCATAACTTCCTTCCAGCAAATCTCATAGTCTCTGTGGTTTTGCAATTCGTCAAAGAAGAGTGTGCAATGTTCAGGCATTGATGGCTTTCTTGCATGGGGCAGTATTTTTTGTGTCCATTCAGTCCATAACTTCCAATCCGACAGGAGTGGTGCAGTCTTCACGAGCAACAGAGAGTATACAGTGGCATAATGCTGTTTTTCTCGTGGGGTTTGGAGTGGCATCAGGGTGGTGGCTGGTAGCGAGTCTTTCGGCGGCAGCTCAACCCAGATTCCATCCGGTGTGCACATGATATTGGCATTAAGAGCACAGAGAATGTCTCGTCCAAGTAGGTTGATTGGCGTTTGGTCAGAGATGAGAAGTGGCGCCACTACCTTTCTTCCTGATACCAACATTGGAATTGGTTGGGTGAGGGGGATTAACTGGGTTTTCCCAGAGAAACCTATAGTCTTTATCGATGAGCCAGACAGGGGGAGTTTTAATCCAGAGCTCCCCACGCAGGAATAAGTAGCCCCTGTATCCACCATGAAGTCATGTTGTGATCCTTCAATGACAACAGGGACAGTGGGCTCGTCCTGTGGTTGCGTTGTTACTGCTGGCGCCATGACGATTTCTCCCCCAGGCTTCTCTGGGCCCCCCTATTGCGGCCCTCTCAAATCTATCCAGGGATTGGTGGGACAGTCGCGTTTGACGTGGCCTGGCTCGCCGCAGCCCCAGCATTCGTTTCCCTGGGGGCGGTTCTGGCCCCGGGGTGCTGGTCCTCGATGAGCCGCATTGCGCCTGGGGTCAGCAAAAGAGGTTGGTGGTCCCCCATGGTGGCCCGCTGGAACAGTCTGTGGGCCCGCATTTCCACGACCAGGTGTCCGCCGGCTGCCATGGCTGTGAGTCTCCCTTGTGGGCTGGCTTCTTCCATCCCTTGGCTCATTATAGTGCACGTGGATTTCAGTTGGCACTGAAGGATGCATGGGAAGGTTCAGGGTCTGCGGCCCATTAGGCTGAGTCAGTAGGGGTCCTCCCAGTGGGAGGATTGGCAGGACAGCAGCTGGCACAGGTGCAGGTGCTTGTGTTGTGAAGGCAGTTGCCTGGGGCATGGGGGCCGTTACCTGGGGCACCTGGGGGCAGGAGGCCACATATGGGGCCACAGTTGGAGCCGGAGGCTCAGGGATCGGGGGACCTCCCACCGTTACCAGAGGAGCTTGAGTCTTGACCTTGTCCTTCTTCTGTCTCAGCTCAGTCAGCTGCAAGTGGGTGAGCTTGGCGTTCATCTGACGATGTGCCTCTTCTTCTTTTTGTTTTTCCTTCCGCAGGGCCTCCACATGGTGCACCAGGTGCTCTTGGAACAGAGGCCAGTCCATTTTCATGAGTCCCACCACATTGTCCAGCCGGTCTTGAACTTCATCAGGCATAGATTTTTTCACCATGACTTTGAACAGGCTTTCAGTGGTGCTGTTATTATTCCAGGCACTGCCGGTCTCCTCTCTCCACTTCCGCTGGAAAGAGTGAAGGAATTTAATAGGGCACTCATCTTCCTTCAATGTCTCACCCTCCAGTTTGGCTGGGTCCATTTTTTCGGGATAATATTGTCGCAGCTGCCTCCAGACATCGCCACGGTGTCCATTAAAGCCAACATGATCAGCCTGGTTCCCCATCAGCAGCACATCCAGTCCAGCTCTCTCCAGGATCTCTTCCGCTGCATGTTTTCCAACCAGGTGCATCAACAGCGCTTTGATGTCTCCCAAGGCAAGCGTGACTCCGGCAGTGCTTTCTTCCAGGGCGGTGATCCATTTGTTAGCCCCGTTCGTCAAATCAGGCAGCCTGTCAGCTAGACCTATCATGTCGCAGAAGGACCAAGGCACATAGTGGCGCTTTCCATAACTTCTGGTGACCAGTGGGCACTGGGAGACGCTGGCCCCGTGAGGGCCTCCTTGTTCGCTGCTTGGGTGGTATGCTCTTCCGCTGCGCAGTGTTCCGCCAGGCCCATGTGGCTCGGCTGCATTCCTGCCAGGAAATGATGATCTTGGAGTGTTCTCATAGTCCGCCCCTTGCAGCGGCCTTTCAGTGCTCCACTGGCTGGTGTAGTGGGGAGGATCAAATGTCTCAGGGATGTCCACCAGAGCTTCCTGGTTGGGCGTGGGAGCAGTGTAGGAAGCGGATGGTGGGCTCTGGCGTGGATGCTGGCCTCCTTCTGGAGTGGGCCCAGGGTGCAGGTTCAACTCCCGTCGTGCCGTCAAGGGAGTCTGGGGGCTTAGAATTGGAGGTGTTGGTTCGGCAGCGCTTTCTGACAGCTGGATCAGGGATGTCTGTGGGCACCTGCTCTCACCCCCCCCGTACCGCTTCTCCATGTCAGCCAGTGAAAGGAGCCCATTGTTGGAGCCTCCCTCATTCGCGCGTGCGATATGTCCTTGCTTTTTAAGGCACTCTGCTAGCATTATGTCTTTGTATTGCTTTCTGTTGTCTCTCGTCTCTTGAGTTGTCATTTCCATAAAGTCCAATGAGTCATCCGTGAACTTCTTCTTTTTTGACCACATGGGCAAAGCATCCACTCCTACTTTTCGTATTACTTCATGAAGGGCACTTAGTTTTTCTTCCAGTTCCTCATCATCAATCATGGGTGTGCGTGTCTGCGAATTAGGATCAAGTCTATGTGTGAATAAACTCGATCGAGTTGTCGGGTTGTGGGCTGTGTCTATACTATTCTCTTTGGCTCTGATGCGTGTGAGTGTGTGTGCTTCAGCAGCGCGCCTGTGTGCAAGGGTCAAAGGGTCAATAGAGTGCGCGCGCGCGCGTGTGAGCTCGCTTGGATCAACAGTGTGCGTGCATGCATGCATGTCTGTACCTAAAATGTCTCCTAATGGGCTAGGACTACATGTGGATGTAGACAAATCCGAAGAACCGCCCGCCCTCGCACCTGCATCAAAGCCCACCCTTCCATATCCTCTGTCTGCTTTTGGCTGTGTTTTGAATGACACCTCAAAAGTGCCTGTAACCTCCCCGCTTAAACTTCTGTCTTGGCCCCCCCTTACCACGTATTGACCAGACTGGCCCCCACCCTTCTCACATGTATATGGTGGTGGGTTGGCCTGCAGCTCTGGAGCAGTAGGCAGGCACAGTAGCTCTTCAGCTTTATTTTTTTGAATTTGAGGATGAGACGGCCCGTCTTCCCTCAGCGGGAGCTGTGATGCCCCAAATGCCCGCTTTCTGCCCTCCTCTCTAAAAAATCGCAACACTTCTCGCTCTCTCGCCCGCTTTCCTTGCCTGCTTGCGCTAAAGTCTTTTGCTTTATAATGTTTAATATTTTGCTCAATTTCATCGCAACAGGCAGCCATAAAGGTCCCTTCTTTAGGCCATCTTAATTGGCCAGAGGTTCTTTTGTGCCACTTTGCCATACTTTGTCGAATTTGTTGCTCAAAATCAGGTTTTTGCATGATTACAAATGCCATTGGGCTAGATGTCCCGACTCCCTTTGAGTGTCGAACACCCATGACGCCCTGCGTAACCTCACCTGATTGTGAATTCAGACTTGCCGGTTCGTTGTCCGCGCTTACTTTTATCAAGACAATTATCTTGCCCGCGGTAATAGCAGTTTTTAGTTTTGTTCGGGGGTGAAAAGTTAGCCTTAGCTGCTCCTCGCCGTCACAGTCAATTTCTTTAGTTAATTGCCCAAATTTACCCACCTCCCAATGCACTTTTCGGGGAACCACTGAAATACAGAGCTTTGGATCTTCTGAAATTTTGTTTTCTCCCACAAGAGGCAAATGGTTGGGGATTCCCAATAAAGGTTTTAGAGGGACAACTGCTTGATCTTGAAAATTTCTGCAGAGATAGTCCAACAGTGGAGCTAGCCGGGCTGCTGTCCAAATTTCCCTAAGTTGCAAGTCCCAGTCAATACCGGGAAAATCTTTCTTAATACACCCAAGATTACAGAAATCTGTTATTTTCCACAGTTTATGATTTATCAATAGCTCACTTTGCCACTGTTCTTTCCCGTTTTTGTCACGAAACGTACGTTCAAGCCAGAAGTGGGTTCTTATTCCCTGCACTTCGGGCTCGTCAATATCAGGAATATTTAATTTTGGCACACTTTCCTGTACGATTATATTCTCCATCCACTATTAGTTCATATCACTCACCTTACTTTTATTTATACTATTTTACTATTTCCTTTCTTTATTTATTCGTTTAATTATTTTATTATTATTGCTCTCGTTATTATTCTTATTATTGTTGCCGATAACAAAAAGGCACTTTATTTATTAGTTTTTATTATTATTATTAATATTATTATTTTTTAAACCCGCTCTCCTTCCTTTCTATCCCTCCCACTGCAGGCTTAACAATTTTATTTCTTATTTTTCCATGCCGTTTACAATGCAATCCACAGAATAATTCACAATGCGATTCACAAATCTTTCCAACACTATTTCCCACTATCTCACAATCCTTCCCTAATTACCTATTTCACATCAGTATTTCAGAAAACCTTCCTTTGTTTTTTTTTTTTTCCAACTGACTAGCACACAGGCATCAACCACTAACCTTCTCACTATTTTGCATACTTTTCATCCAACTTTAGCTCAAACACCACTAGACAACACTACACAATCTTCTTTCCAGTTAACAACTTTTTCTTGATTATCCCTAATGGACTCTTAAAAAACAACATTCAGTTATGCTTTTCCTACTAGCAATCCACTTTTATCCACAAGTCCGCCGTCTGCCACACAATTTGCCTGTCACAGACCAAAAGACATTACAAACATAGTTCCTCTTGAACTAAGCTTATAGACAAAAACACAGTGATCTTAACGACCCAAAACCTTCCTGGCTGGGGACACTGCAATCACTTGGCTCAATACAATTTCTTTAGCCTACTCCGAGGCTCTTAAACACACACAAAAATAAGGTCTTCTTCGACCTAGAAACCCGCCCGAATTTTCACACACTTAGCACAATGCTTCTCGGCCTGTCCTGAGGCCGAAAAATAGGGTCACCTTTACCCAAGCAGGTGCTCAGTTACCAGTCAAATTTACATCACAATGAGTCCATCTCGGACTTACAACAAGTCCCTTCGGACGAGACCCGCCTCGGGTCTTAAAACAATAATACTGTGGCTCACCTCAGAGCAGAAGCCTAACTAGGCTTTTTCAACAAAAATAATCCGTCCTGGATTTGCAGCCCACCTAGAGCAGAAACCTAACCTCTTAGGTTTTTACAACAACAAGGATCCGTCCTGGATCTGCAGCTCACCTAGAGCAGAAGCCTAACCATTAGGCTTTTACAACGAAAATTATCCTTCCTGGATCACCCCTTCCTGGGGCAGCTCACCTTGAGCAAAGAACACTTTCTACTTAATACTTTGGCCGTTTTTCACACAATCAAGACAAACAAACATACAACATGCACGTGGTCAGGTTGACTTGGACTCCTACAATTTGCAATTTACTTTTGACTAAATTCGAAATAGACCTGGGCATATGTCAGACAGCTAGACACGCCGTGATCAGGCAGTTAGTTTCCAGACTTCAATAATTGAGCAGAATAAAAGGTCTGCTTACCTTAATTTTTGTAGGCCTTGTCTGGAAGTAACGCACCGATTTGGCGTGACACGCTGTCCGTTTTTCCCCAGAACTTTGTCCAAATCCGGGTCACGGCACCAAAATGTCGGGTCTCGGGTCAGGTCTGGAGCCGGAAGGCTGGCCGCAGCGTCACCTGTCTCAGCACCTGCTGGCAGGCTGGTGCTCCAGGTCTCCTTTTGCGTTGTGTGTTGAAATCAAATGCGAGTCGGGAAAAAGAATAGGCGGGAGTCCAAAGTCAAGCTGAACAAAAAGTGGCTTTATTGGCAAAAGCACAATGAGACCATTCAATTTGCGCAAATGGAAAAAATCTGATCATCTCAGGAAGTGCAGCAGTTTATAAAGCTTCATCCATGGTACAACCTCTTTTCCCAATTGGCTGTCAAACTTGTCTGCCCACTTCACGCTTAGATCTTATTGGCACGGGAAAGCCTCGGCCAAACCCACTTATTAACGAGATGCAAATTATTGAATGCTAATGGTATCTGCTTTTGACCACTAGGGGGTAGTGCGAGCTTAGTTTTGTGACTTCTACTGGTATCCAATTGTTATTGAGTAGCCCGCAGATCATACGTCCCCCCTCCCGTTCTTGAGACCAGAAGTAGTAACAAGTTTTACTGGTATCAAAAGAACTTATTCGTTCATAAAAATAAGGTGACCTATCATTTACATTGAAAAGAACTTATTCGTTCATAAAATAAGGTCATCTATCATTTACATTGTATAATCTAATAATTTTGCTAGACTAACCTTTTGCAGACACCCAAAAATAGTGAGAGCCCTGTCCCAAGCCTCGTCCCCCAGCCAACAACAACGGGATCCCTGTCCCGAGTCACCTGACTGCCACTTGACCGTTTGCAAAATAATGAGATCCTTGTTCTGAGCTTCTCCTATGATTGTCCACTAGAAGTCATAAAGTAATTAAGATTCTGCTCTGACCTTTTTCACCGTCATGCTTGTTAGCTTCTTCAGGATATCTCTTGTTCGTTTTTTGGCCCTTAAGCGTGAAGGGGCAGCTCTCAACAATTGACCACAGTGAACATGTGATTTCGAAGGGGAAGTTCTTTTCAACAGTTTGACCATCGTGAACATGTGATTTCTGGTATTTTCAGCTGGCACCTTAGAGTTTCAAAATTAAGTAAAATGATTAATTGGTAACAAATACATGATTCCCTTTGTGAAAAGTCAGGATACACACTGGCATTCAATTCCCTTAGGCTATTTAAACACAAGTAGCAATCATAAAGTTGTTTAGCATGAAAAGGATTTCACTTGAACATTTGGCCTAGAATAGGTCAATAGTTCAAGAGACAGCACCAAAAATCAGATCCCACACTAACACATGCGAATGGTAACATGTTTGGGTTTTAATCTTCTTAGTGTGAGCACTATGTAAACTAACAAAAGAGTATGCAGTAATCCGACAACAACGCATCATCGCTGCATGCATTTTTGTCTTAACGCCACAGGAGGGCGATGTTGGACTGCTGGATGACAGTTGATGCGGGCATGATTTGCGTCTGCGAAGAATTGAATTGAAGTGCTGGATCCAGCAGCGTGCGTGTTGGAAGTAGTGGACTCACTGGACAAACATAAGGTACTTGAAGAGGGGGATTGTCATTGTGCCACACACCACTCAGCAAAAAAAAAATGTGCACTGAAACAGCTTTCTTGGCTCATTAAACCGTGGAGCTTCATTCTGTTGGAGGAGCCAAACAGCAGGCGGAGTATTTGGCCAAAACTAGCTCATCATTGTGTACTCGCGGGTCACTTCATTAGGCACATCAGAAGAAGAGCCGATGAGAGAGATACTGTATGTGTGTATTTAAAATGTGTGGGTGTTGGATATTATTACTGTATGAAAGTGACTCTGTTATCAGAGCTTCTATAGTTAGTGAGCATATGCTCACATAACCCTGAGGTATTGTTATAATAATCAGAGAGAAATGCTCTGCTGCCAGTCATTGTTCATTCCTGTTTGCAGGTTGCCATGGGGATGCAGTATATATCAATTAAAGCTACCGGAATGTGTTGTCTGGGGTAAGCAATAAAAAATATTGCATGCTTCAATGAAGACTTTCCTCCTCAGGTGCAGTAAAAGTCATAACCCGTTTTCATCTCTGACCCAGTCGGTTCTATATATTTTTTTAAGGAGACATATTATGCGACCACCACCCCCACAAACACGCACACACAAAAACTCTGAATTTTCCTATCATTTGTGGAGACAGCATTTCATCATCAAGTCACTGAATTAATACACTTTGTCAATTAGTGTAATTTGACATCAACAAACACAAACGCCTCCCGCACCCAGGTTGAAAATTGAGCTGCAATAGAAGTAGTGATTTACCCCAATTTAACAAAAAAATATGATCATTGAAGTCTACAAGATGTCACATTGATTTAGAAATAATTTGCCACGAAATATTTTTTGCGTGCCCAATATTAATTTTCATACGTACTGTAAAAATCAATCTATCTTTTTTCCTTTGGGCTACTTCTCCATGACAACTGCAGCAAATGCTCGTGCGAGGCTGTCGATGCTTGCTGTGCTCTTGTGCATTCCTGAGCACTTTGTGTTGATTCTCTGCGCCCTCCGACATCATCCCATATTCACCAGAGAGGCCGGTGTAACTTTATTTAGGAGGCGTGAAAGGTGCTCTGTCACATGAGCGATTGAGGGCAACCGGGAGGAGGATCGATTAGACGCGGGCAGTGACTAAGTGGTCACTCTTTAATGAAGTGCCTCCAACGGTTGTTGTTTTTTGGGGTCTGAAAAGGGTTGACATAAACATTGATTTTGGGATGAAAGTGAAAGAATGAGGGAACCTTATTTCACTCATGTTGGGCTGTTGGTTAATAGATGTTCTTGTCTGTACGGTAGAACACAATCGACTGATCTTTCTCTGTCGGTCTGTCCATCTGCCTGACTGCTTGACTATCGAGCCTTACCTAACTGTCTTTCTGTCTAGCACTTTATTTTTTCCAAATAATACACCTTATCAATCTATCTGTCTGTATCGCTAGATAGCTAGCACATCTCTATATAGCTAGCTATCATCTAGTTAGCTAGCTATCGCCTCGCTATTTAGCTAGCTATCATCAGTCTAGTTAGCTAACTATCACATCTCTAGCTAGCTATCATCGATCTAGTTAGCTAGCTATCGCCTCGCTATCTAGAAAGCTGTCATCTATCTAGTTAGCTATTGCCTCTATTTAGCTATCTATCACATCGTTAGCTAGCTATCATCTAGTTAGCTTTTTTTTTTTTTTTAAATCTAGTTAGCTAGCTAGCTATCGCCTCTCCATCTAGCTAGCTATCATTCTATCTAGCAATCATCCATCTGTCTCTCATCTGCAGCTAATCTATCAGCTATCTCTCTAGCTAGCGAACTATCAGTTATCATGCGACCATCTATCACTATTATAGCTATTGTCTTTTGGTCCGTCCCTCATTCCTTCATTATCCATCAGTCATTTCACTTCTTTCGATCGGCCCATCCGTCCGTTCTCCATCCATCTTGAGTGTTCTTCTCTGTACACAGCCTGATTGTTTTGTGATCACTGCAGAATAAAGTGTGCAGTCCCAGGGCCGCCATTGGACATTCATCTGTTGTCGCGGCTATTGATGCAAGCCCGAATAAGCCTCTCAGGAAAGTAGCGAGGGGTGTATTTTGTCAAACTGAGGCTACGCTTACTGCAGTCATCAACACTGGTGGCATTTTCCGGTGTACGTTTTTTGTCAGATCTGCAGTTTTTATATTTGAACTTCACCTTCCTTCAAAAGACGTCATGGAGAGGTTTCTTGAACCAAGTGAAATGTTGATAAGGCAAAGGGTGCTTTCAAGATGTTGAACACAATTTGGGTGTGACATTTTGCTCGCAAACAGCAAACTTCTCTTTGCTTTTCTCGCTACCTCTCGTCAATAAGAAGTGAAACATCCCTGAAGGCTGTCAGTGATATTCCATCTATTTATGAGCAATGGCACCTTTTATGCAAAAGGCCAGTGCCATATTTGTTGTTTTTTTAATCCCTAATTCTATACTCTAACCCACCCTTCCCTATATCACATTTTATTTTAACAGGATTATGCAAAATACCACCAACCATCATCATTACTGAATACACATGACTGCTTAACATTAACATCTAATTTTACTCCCTGTGATAAAAACATTGCTAAAAATAAAGCAATGGTCTGAGTTTTGTTCACAACAGTGATACATGTCCAATTAATATTCAGACTGGCAAGAATCGACTATAATTGGATTCTCCCCCTTTCTGGTGATTAATGTATTTGGTACCAAAGTAAGAAATCAAAGGAGAGAGTTTCGATATGGGGAAACTGTCATCGTTTCAGTTCCTGTAGCCTCACAGAAGCACTAATTCATCATGTGCTTTGCAAAGATGAATAACATAAATCACGCCATGATGGATTGTAACATAATGGTGATTTGCACCACTATTTTGCATTCTATCGGGCGACATGAAAATAAAACGAGGGCGGTGTGTAGCTCAAAAGAGGTAATTGACTTCTATGCAAAACAATATTTACGTTTTTATCAAATTGAGCAGCCTTAACATATTCGCAAAAATGAAAGTCTTCCGTGTTTTGACATTTATAGAGAACATCTGTTCCGCCATGTTCACATCAGGATTTGAACTACTTCCCCGAGCCCCATTGACTGTTGGAGAAATGAGGCATGCTTTGAGTGAAATGGGGTGTCACTGATTAGGGCGCACAGGTGACACCTGAACAACAACCTCACCAGGTAGTGGCTCATTACTCATTACATGTGTTTAATCCTTAATTCGGCTCAAGGCACAGAGAGACATTAAAACCTAACTACTAGGTGTTATTGATCACCGAAAGTTAAATTAACTCGACATAGTGTTAGTCAGTTACTTGTCTAATTCCTGTAGTGTGAATTTAACTCTGCTTAGTGAGTTATAATGTACTCTCTCCCAGGGTTAAAGGTTGTACGACATTTTAAAGGCATTGATCACTGTGCAGTATTTACCAGGGATGTAACGATATCCAAATATCACGATACGATATTAACACGATACGGTAACTATCACAATATTGTGGGAAGGTTGGCGCTATTTAAAAAAAGATCACAATATTGTGTAAAAAAAAAGAAGAAAAAAAGCTCATACAAAAAAAAAAGCAAAATATTGTGCTTTTGTACATAACAGCAATACATATAAACAACGTCCAATCTCTAATAACTTTTAATATTGAGGCACTCACCTAATGCAAGCACAGATTGAGTTCCTCCACATATTGACTCGCTTCACAAGAATATTCCCAAACAAAATGGCTAAAAAAAAACATTGGTGAATTACATTGCAAATCCTTTTGACCAGCTCATGCTCCAACCTCCAACATGTCTGAGAAAGAACTACAGAGCAAGGTGCAATGAGCATTTCTTGCCAAGTATCTTAAGCTTTTTTTTTTTTTTTTTTTTTTTTAGGACTGGCCTTTGGCAGAGTGGAGCAGTATAAACACCTTAGAATGCCAAGTAGAAAATTGGCCGGTGTTTTATGCTGTTGGGCTGCAAGCACAAAGGCAAAAAAAAAAACCAATGCAAATATTCAAGTCTTTGCCTCGGAGACGTCGGGGAAAGACAAAAGAGCGACGTTAGCGCCTTGCCCGTTAATTTTGCCAGACTTTCATCTGCGTTTTGGCATTTTGACAAGCAATCGTCATGTTATAATCTGAATCTGTACGCGCAGACGTGGATTTGTTTCATGATCACATTTTATAGTCACAATGTTGGTGTTTATCCGTGTCTGTGTACCTTTTTTTTCCCTGTGATCTTGTGAACTCCAGACTTGCATCCACCTCTGCCAATCCTCTCTCCAAGATGACCTCATCAATTTTCATAATCACACTTATCCAGCCTTTCATCTCTGCAAAAACTGCGTGATCACCGTCTTATCTCCCCCCGTTCTCTCTCCAGACTATAGCCCCAATGCACAGCTCCGTTAAGCCGACTAACTTCAGTGCAATTTTCCTCAACATGAATATTTCATTTTAATGTTAAATCATTCCGTTTTTGAGGAAAAGGGTTGGCCGTAAATATTTTTACTGAAAAGGAACAAGCACATTGAAAGATTTATGACATTTTAGCTGCATAGCAAAGAATGTAACCCTCCACACTGCTTTAGTGGTGCACATTTGCACAATTTTGAAACCATCTGGCGTGTTAAAAATTACGTATGGCGTATCAGAAAGCGTGACCGGAGGCATCGTCAGGAAACTAAGCGGCTGCTTGGCGCTCGGTGGCCACTAGGGGGCCGCCCAAAATCGTGAGGTTATTAATGATCTCATAAAACCTACAAACGAACACGTGAAAGGACTCACAGGTGACCGAGGTGGTTCTTTCTATAACACGATTCTTCTTACAACTCCAATTTATAACAGTACAATTTCATCCGTTCCCAAAGTCAGCATTTGTTTTCAGTGTTCAAAAATCCCATCGTCCATTATAGCCTTTAAAAACCTTTTGGAAAATTGTGAACGTATACTCAGATGAATGCTGTGTTCTCGTATGTGCTGACAGGCATGATAAATGGCGTGACACATCAATCTTTATTACCAATCCAATCTAGAGCATCCAAGGGCACCACAATTATTACATTGTGCATTTATCTTCACATGACTGCTAAAAGGCTTTGGTGCGATTATTATTTTTTTTTTTTTTACTGTGCAAGTGGACAACTAGCACAAAAAAAAAATCTTACTTTCCATTCTGTTTAATTGAATGACAAATGTCTTTATTAGCAGAGAGCGCCAGACTGACACCAATTCAAAAATCCTCAAAGTTAGCGATCAACGCTAAATTTCAATTGGTATATTGATCCTGTCAATCTACTCGATGCTGTTCTCCCATTGGTCGAGCGGCGCGCAGCCCCGCCTTCTAATACCTGTCGATTTGTGACAGGCCGCAACAGCTTCCGGTAACCCCGCCCATCGCATCCCTTCTTCCTCTTTCCACCGGTGCTCTGGTGTGGAGCGTCGTGTGTACCGTGGATTGACTGTTGCGGTTTCAGTGCGTAGCAGGCGTGTGCATCATGGGATGTAACCGCTACTAGCTCAAATCTCATTCGAAAACTATTCTAAATTCCAAAGTAGGCGGCGGCTCGGGTGGAAACCAAGGGAACGTACATCAGCACGGAGCGGAGGGAGAGACGGTAGTTTTGGCTGGAGGGGGACTCTAGCAAAACCTACTGACGCCGCGCGCAGAAATGGCGGAGCACCACGCAGTCAGCGACGGCAAGCACAAAGCGTCCGCTAATGCCGGCAGCTCGGTGCACGGAAACAGCCGAGCCGGCGCCGCGGGTGCTGCGGGCGGCAGAGGAGGCCTGTCGGGCGGACTGACACAGCCGGCGGGGTGGCAGTCGTTACTCTCGTTTAGCATTCTCTTTCTGGCCTGCCTGGCCGGATTCAGCTCCAGACTTTTCGCCGTCATTCGGTTCGAGAGTATCATCCACGAGTTCGATCCGTGGTAAGTCAAGCTAGCCAACACAGCCGTATTGGTTATTATAATTTTTAAATATTTATAAACGTCGGTGCATTCATGTCCCGTTTGAATGATTGAGACTGTTGTCATTGTCATAATGACCAACGTGGACCGTTGACATTTAAACATGACGCTTCGTGTCTCATTTAGCTAGCCGGGCTAGTTTGGACTTCTTGTCTCGTGCTGATTTGTCTTCTTCCACACTCGTGGCCCAGTTGAGTCACACGAGGACTGCACTTCACACAGATAAGAGGCGTGATTAACCGTGAGAAATGAATGAGTGTTTGATTTGTACCTTTTTGGGGAGTTTTAATACATTCAAAGAAGGGAGTATGACGTTGCACAATGTGGCGAGAAATCGCTTCAGCCGTAACTGCTGTGATTGATAAGCTGTTGTGTCGCCGGGGCGAGATCTTATCGTCGAATTTGTTCGTAATTATACTGTGGAATAATGAAATGCATCATGGAACACAGGGCTTTCGTTGACTTTTAAGCCGGCGCTCGTCACCACTGCGGACGGTTTGTAACCCGGAAGCAGACGGAGTCGCTGTGACCTGTCATCACAAGAGCCGTATTCAGGCCGCTTGTGTCACGTGGGTCCTGCATAGATTGGACTTCCTGTGTGCCTTCACACAAGTTAACGTTAGAACCACAGTGTTGATGAAATATACTATTGAAATTAATTAATTAAAATACTAATTAAATATACTGATATCAACAGCTTATTTAAAAGGGATATATTATGGAAGGAAGTGCAAATGTATTGGTAATAGAGCTGCAACTAACAATCATTTTGATAATGAAAAAATGTATAGTATTATTATTTAATAATTAATTATATTAATTAATTAAGATTTAGTTACTAGTTTGGTCCGTAACATGGCAGGAAATAGGTAAAATGTTAAGTATAAGCTATTTTTGCAAATGTTTTATTTTGAAATCTGTTTTAAAGAATTTTTACTGTTTAGGGGCAGAAATTCTGAGCATTTGGACAATTTGAAATTAACCGAGATCTCTAAAGGATTAATTCATTATCGATTTGAATTATCGAAACAGTAGCGCAAAGAAACAAACGGACTGTGTGAAGATTAATTACTGCGCTTCCCTTTTTATGGGGCGGAGCCTAGGAAGTGACCTCAGGAACTAGGTCATTTGGTCTGCATGTGAGTCTTGAGCGTGAGTTTAGCCCTACTTTACCTCCTTGTGTGTTTTGACGTTTGTGCCCAACAATTGAATGCACTGGATAGTTATTGACCTCTGACTGAATTGTGACCTTTGATTCATCCGACTAGGAAATGTTTAGCTTTAGGCAAATTAGTTTGTACCGAGCCACTACGGCTTTGCTGATATGCTACCCAGTACCCACTAGGTTTTATTTCCGGTTCTGTGGGCATCATCTCAGTTCCTGTTTGCTCTCACTGGTATGCTACTCTTTGTAAAAGATTAGCAGTGGACAGGCCAAGTATGTTGTTAACTTGAAAAGAGTCTGAGCATTTCTACTTAGAGCTTGGAATTTGCCCCAAGGAGTGACCTTAACATTGTTTCTGAGTGTTAAATACTGGCCAGAGGCCACTTTCTCTCATTAGAGCCTGCTTACCTAGCATCTGGGTGGTCACATAGTTTACCACACTGCATAGTGTAAGTTGGATTTTGGTTTTATTTTTTTTGCACACCATTTTAAGTCTGTTAGTAAGGATATGCTCGAGGGCTGCACGATATTGGAAGAACATGCGATGTGTGTTATAGTTGCTGAATATAGCGATATCGATGATATTGTGATATTTAACATGTACCTAAAGAAATGACATTTTTATTATCTCATGAAAGGATTGCATTTTTTTCATACGGCAAAATAATCAAACTCAATGTATTCTTAATTGTAATTACCTCTCGATAATAAAGTATTTTATGGCAGTGCACATTTTCGTTAAGTACACGGTGTTACAACTATGTTTTGTATTTGCATTATTAGGGTTGGAACACCCACGTAACTAGGGGCATGGAAAGCAAATAAAAAGAGGGTGAGGATGGTATTTTTTTTTTTTTTCCAGAGAGTGCAGTAGTGAATTGTATCAGTCAGTTCCTCGCGAGCTTTGATCTGAGTGTCTTCTCTCCTTTTTGCCATGTTTAATAAATGTCAAACAGGTAAACCCGACAGTCTGCCTGGTCAAATTCAGATAAAAGCATAAAATTCCATATCAAGCATATTGCAAGTCTTTGCGATATGCATATTGCATCGGCCAATATCATGATATCGATATTGTTTTTAATATATTGTGCAGCCCTAATATTAGAATCTGATGATGATGATGATAATCTATTGATTATTCAATCAATTGACTAATTGGATTCATTTTGATTTTGCATTAAATTGTATTACAAAAACATTTGACTCCCTGATTGCTGTTTATTAACCAGTGATTAGTGTTTATTTTGTACTTCATATTTGTTACAGAGATTTAAAAAAAAAATAAAAGCGGGGTTGATTGATGTTACCGGTTCGGTCATTGATTTCCAAGGTAAACAGATGTTTGCAAATGTCTTAAATTGATTAAACACAGAAGATAATCAGTCCTCTTTCATGAAAGACTACAGAAATCAGTGAACAATTACTGCTTATATGCTGTAATCAGAGGATTTGGACAAATTTAAATAAAAATAATGGCTCTAAACGATTACTTAAAGTTAAAACATCCCCATTCTCTGTGGAAGTGCTCATAACAAACATTTTAAACTTGATTTGAGATAAAGTAACAAACACACACATTGTATTTGCTGACAGGCTGCTAGCAGCCAACATGAAGTCGGAGTAATGTGTGTGTTCCCTGGACTCTCAAACAAAGAAATTGCAAATGTAATTGTGAAAAATGGTTGGTTCAGATTTTTGTCAGGTCAATCAAGTGGATTGAAAATCCAATCGCTGTTTATTCATCTTTAGTTATGCTGATCACATAACCGAGAACCACAGCCTCGTGTTTTTCACATCGTGCGACACAGTTGGAGGTTTTACAGGGTGCGTGGTAGAAGCACAGAATGGCTGTTTTATTGATTTCATGTGAAAAGGTGGACTAGTGTTGATACTGGTTTTGACTGGCACGTCGGTCACGTTCCTCATTTACAGTATATTTTGTTACAGCCTTACACCAAAATGGATTAATTCATTTTACACTCAGAATTCTACCCCTTAATTAATGACATTTTAAAAAATCAATTAGTTGCCTGGAAATTATTTCCAAAGACAAACACCTCTATAAGATCCTGCTGTTTGACAGCACATGTCAGAGCACCAACAAAGCATGGAAATGTTTGCAGACCAGACAGGAAAATTGCTGCTCCTGGGAAGGTCCCAGTGAGCACAATGTCTGTGAGCCTACCGCTAACAGGAAGTTAGCAAATGCTAACAGGAAGTTGATATTGACTTCGGGGGTGTTTTTCCTTCAAATAACGAATTTCCACACAAATCTTGTGGGAACGCATACCCACAGATGAGATAATACTACACAAAGCACAAATTCTTCTCAATGTGTGAAAAATTTTATTTTTTATTATAAAACCAACAAACATTTATTTAAAGGTTTAATTCATCAATACTGTGCAAAATGTTCAGACAACAATGTATGATTTTAATTAAATAATAAAAAAATTACATTCATAGCTTATGCAAAAAAATAGCTGTTCATAGCTTGCTTAAAAGCCGCAATTAAATAGTAACTATCATATCATGATATGACGGTTCATGTCGTAGTTTTGTCTGACAGTGGAGTGAAGATGGGGAGAAAAATGCAATTAAATTCTCTGGAAAAGCTGGAATGACGGTGTTTGTTTTTGAGATTTGGGTGTTTGTCCATGTTCATCTCGAGTGATATTCTTAATTAATTTGAGCTTTTTAATTTGGCATCTTGGTCTGTCGTCTTGTCTATACTTGTGCATTTAAGAGAGTCTTGAATATGGTCTCAGTTAACGCAGCGTCATGTATTTCTTAAAATATATCCTCTGGATGCTATGCGCGGGGCTTCGGGGTAGAAGTGTGGAAGAATGAAAGGCTTGAATCTGGGCATACTGACAGGTGTCGGCATGCAGCTCCGTGGGAGACTACAGCTACATTTGGAGAAAAGATAAAGAGGGGAGGGGGTTGGGGATAGAAATTGTGGAAGGATTTAATACCTGTCAGGCATCCAATCTGAGGGAGGTTCTGTAGATACAGCCATAGAGATTTCATTGTTTTCATAGTTTTTTTGTCGTCGTGTGTCTTTGCTGTGTTATGACGTTGGGAAGTTTTTATCTGCCCTCTTTACCAACTGTGTAAAAAGTGTCTTTGGCGGATAGAAGTCTTTCAGAAGTGCCCATAAAATAGAATCTGCTGAAGAGTAGATTGATTTTTGAGCAGCTGGGTCTGTCTTGGAAAAAAAAAAAAAACAAATTCACAAAATTCCAAAGAAATTTTGCTACCGGTTTTTGCCATTTGTTTGTTTTGCTGTATACACAAGACAGTAAATTGTTACTTTGGGAAATAGCAACAATCCAGTTTCACACTTAAGTTATCACCATGCAAATGAAATTAATACTGTTCAAAATACAGTCCCAGACATGCTATTGAAAAACTTGCATGGATCTGATCCTTTCTCACCAATGTGCAGTCAGTGGGCACCACAGTCAATTGTGCAATACATCTTTTTTTTGGGGGGGGGGGGGGGTGTTCAATACCTTGGTACATAAAACTTGATGAGCAAAAGTTCTTTCTTTCTTTCTGACTGTTTTTGGTCTAATTTAATAAATCTAGTTGGTGCCGAAATTTGCTTTTGGTCATTACTGAACCACAGTGTGAAACTGTAGCATAAAATATTACAAAATATTGACAAATGCAATTGCAAAAAGTAGTGTAGCACTCTGCATAATGCACAAAGGTAAGTAAATGAACAAAATAGAATTGAATCGCTCCCATCTATGCAGTCTTGAGGAGACGAGTACAACAATGTTAATGCGTTCGATGCCCCGTACACAATTGAAAGACAACTCCAGAATTATGACTGCAAAAAAAAGGGACAAATGCATGTGACTAAATACTGTTACGACACGCCAAGGGTAATGCTCTCCAATAAACAAAAACAGAATGCCGAAAAAAAAACAAATACTGTTTTTGGATGAATTTGCAGATGTATGTAGGGGAATGGCGCTATTAAGACATTCACACAGATGCTCGGTGCTTTTAGCTGTATTCATTGGCTCACTCACAGCTACCAATTACTCTTTGTTGCATGGTGTGCGTTTATTAAAATGAACTGTGTGTCAATGGTGACTGACATGCCAGAAGCTCATTAAAATACCATATTATTACAGTGGCTGTGTCGTTGTCCCCTTTAATTGGTCTTTTGTTTGCTTCAGCTGAGATGATTCATCACTACTTGAAACCTCAGTGTGAACCAAAAATATGTTTAATTATTAGTGTCCATGGGGGACTTTCTACCACAATATAAGAATGAGCCTGAATTTCCCAATGTGAACATAAACTTGGCTGACTTAATGACGGCTCAAATCTTTTAATTGACCGTGAACGTGCTAGTAATATTCTTCATGGAGATATTCACACAAGAATACGGTCAGTTAGGGTAAGCGACGAGAGTCCACTGCAATTGACTCAACTTCAAGCACGAACGGTTGCGACCTTGAAAGAACCATGACGAGAAAGAGAGAAATCAAAATCCGCAAAAGTCGCAAAATGTGTTTTTAAATGTACTAATTGTGAGTGAAAAATAATGAAAATATTAAATTAATTCGAAACAAAATATTAACTTTTCATTGCTATAATGGGCTAAATAAGTGAGGTATCTCTTTAAAGTGTTACCTAAACAGCTTGAGACTTCATGCTGTCTGTGTCTGCTTCAGTAACTTGCAAGAGAGCGCAAAGGAATGATTTCCCCCCAGTTGTCACTCTGGGCTCCAGTTCAATCAGAAGCCCCAAAGTGTGTAGTCATCTCTTTCTTCTTTTCAATCATCTCATCCAGGCTCTCATGAACATAGACCCGCGTGAACAGGCCTGGATGAAGGAGCGTTCAGAAGGAGATGTACCCTAGAGTGAAAATGGTAACCGACAAGATGGTAGCGTAGCGGTTCACTAAGCTGCCTTCCATGCGGCTGGCGCAGGCTCATTTCCCAGCGAATGCTGCAAACGTAATCACCCTGTGATTGACTGGCGATCAGTCCAGGGTGCGTAGTGCACGTCTCACCCCAAGTCATCTGGGATAGTCTCCAGCTGCTCAGCGATCCTGAACAGGATTAGCTGTTTAAAGAACTGATGTATGGACTTTTAAGATTTAAAATCACTTACCGGGATTATTTATGATTACTTAAAGATTTAAAAAAAATTCTGCTTATCAGGATTGTTTGAGTCCAATTAACTTAAAAAAATAAATAAATAAAATACTTTTCAGTTCTAAATCATGCCTTTTTTAGCCAACGTTGGTGCGGCTAGACAAAAGCTGAATTTGGCTACGAATGAAGCACTCTCACGCGTCTCTTGACTCGCTACAACAGGCTGTTGGATGTGCTTCCCACTCTGCGATTTGGAGATTTAAAGCGAGAAGCAGAGGTTAGTCATTCAAACTCTAATCTGTCAAGTATGGTGGAGCGCGAGCAGTATGAGGTCATTATTGCCTTTTGTGCCTTTTGGATTTGATTGTTTATCATAAGGTTGTGGGTAGAAATTTGAAATATTAGATTAACTGTTCCTCAGTAAATTCTGCTGACTTGCCATTCCTACTCATGTCGACCTTTTGAAAATATAAAAGCAAAGAATTAATAAAATTCGGGTATATAGACCTTAAACCAAAAATAATTTTCAGTGTACAACGAAAGTAAATTGTTCCAATACTTTTGGAGGAGAGTGTGATGTATTTTATTCTGTTTATTTATTTTTTCTTTTATGTGCTCCGGGTACAAATTGGGTCATGTCACTGTAACTCATGCTACATTTTAAGACGCATGGAGAATTTATATTAAATTCAACCACTGTGACTCAGTTAGGACCTTATTTTTAAAAAAAATTAAAAAAAAATAAATAAAAAGCTGTACTGCCTGCTTTCTGTCGCAGAGAAACTAAATTCTCTGGGCGCTGAGATTAATTTGGGTTTCCTCTGCCTGATGAGGAGCAGAGCATACACTATAGTATCATCCGTTTAGCCATGAGCGATCCTTCATCCTTCCCACCAAAGCCCTTAAGTGTGAAAACTCCCCCATAACTGGGATGATATAATTGGAAGAAAATCCAATGCTTGATTTAGCACAGGAATTTCGCCCCCCTCTAAACAAATTGGTGTCCCCTTTTCCTCCACTAAATTATGCATGTAAAGTCACGGTTAGAATAGTGTAACTTTGTGTTTTACAAAGACAGGAAAAGCCCCCTTTGGAGTTATCTGTATTCTGCTTGGTTGCTCATTAAATTACGGGGATAACGGCTGCTACATCAAACGAGCACTGCTTGGGGGTTTCGTGCAGTGGGACAACATTTCTTGTGTCGTCTGGGTTCCTCTCCAACTTTTACCAAAAAAAAACAACCTGACCAAGCATGTGTTGCACTCCGTAATATGATGTAATTTGTTTTTAGTATTAGAAATTCCTCATAAATTCAAGTAACCAAGATGGTTGACCAAATTGTTTTGGGTTTTTTTGGCAGATTATTTTGGGAAGTGGCAAAAGACTCCCGCATCCGACCTGTTTTTATAAATATGGACAAGCATATGTTAATTCACGGTACTCGTTAAACAGGTCCAGTAAAATAAAACTGGACTTGTAAAAGATTTATTCGTCAGATGTTCAGTTATTTTAATGAACAAAAGCCATCACATAATACGTAGCCTCTGTAAACACTGAACTAGCTTTATAAAGATACTTGATTATGTATATGGACCATTTAAAAATGGTGTTTTGTGATAAACTGGTGCTTAGCGAACTTGTCCTTCCGATGTGTCATCTACAACTTTTTATACATTCAGAATGTAACGTAATCCCCCATAACTCGTTTTTATCTGTTGGTGAAGTGTAGTTATTGAGCAAGGACAACAAACAAATCACATTTGTGGGTTACTTCCATCATGGAACTTCACTGCTACTTCAGCCGGCAACAACGTTATGGACCCTTCTGCAGAGACTGCAACATCGAGTGTGTGTTAATGGCAGTAAACGGGTTCAACAACAAGCAAAAATTTATCGTGATCTTTGTGTTCTGCAATGGTGGTCAGTGTATTGAATAAGCAATTTTACCATTCATTTAACTGCAACATCGACTAATAATGCCTCTTAGATGCCTAATCGGGGAAAGATTGTGTTTAGTTCTTCCTGTGCAGTGAAGAGTCTCTCCACATCTTAAGTCACTACCTCCATATATCATCCGCTTATTCCTCACAAGGTTCGCTGGGGCACTGGAGCCAAATATGTTATATGCAGCCCCACTAGTCTAAATATGGCATTCTGGTTGCTCAGGGCTCAGATAACCAATCACAGCTCAGCTTCAGAAAACAGGTGAGCTGTTATTTGTCGTTGCCAGAACGCTGAGCAAAATTGATGTCATTATCAGTCGACAGCAAGTGGCAAAATTGCCGCCCCAAGATTTTGCTTCATAACTCATATTCCACGAATATAATATTAATCAAATGTCATGTTTAGAGTAAGGTCACATATAACATTGCCAAGAAATGCTTAAGATTGACTTCTACTTTAAGGACAGTCACATACCGCATGTTATTGTTCTCTGCTGGCTGTTGACCAACCAGGATTACCGATAACCAATGGCAAGTCTTCATGCAGCGATTGCGGCTTTGTGTGGAGCAGCATTAACTTGTGTGATTTAACACACCGTATTAATGATTTAGTTTGCAGAGAGGCTGCAAAAATGTCAGTGTCTTGACAGTGCTTGCGCTGAATTTCTGTCCATTGGGATGGAGATATATTTCTCACGCTCTCTTGGTGACTTTGCAGTACATAACAAAGCCGTTATGCGCAACACAAGAACAATGACAATTTTATTTTTTAAACAGCAATCAATTGCACGCCTGACATCTTTGTGTCCACGGCTGTATTTTCGTTTATCATACTCTTTTTTTTTTTTTTTTTTTAAGGTCTATTTCTTCTTGCAGCAGGTAAATATTTGGACATTACTCAGTTTTTTTTTTTGTTTTTTTGTTTTTTTTTGTACTGTCAAGTCAAGATGAGGACTGAAGTCATAATGACACACGGTAATAAAAATGCTTCAAAATGTTCTCAATATGCATCACTGTCACTGATGAATAGGCAGACAACTTCTTCCGTTTGCCTTTGGCGTTTGTGTTTGCAAAGTCCCATTAAATAGCCACCCACCCAAGCTGTTTTGTGTCAGTAATTAGTCAATTTCTGTGGGATTTCAATGTGATGTTATCTTCTGCTTCTTCCTGATTCCCCCAGTGCTTTGCCCAGTTTTGCTTGATGGTAAAAATTGCATTTATTTTTGTAGATAAAAGCAAATCCTCCGAAATCCATTTCCTTTGACTCGTATGCCATTGTTTGGATTTATTTGTTCTGTTTAGGCCTTAGTGTTTAATTTTCTTCTTCTGATTAGTATTAGCTACAATTTCAGAGACACCCACAAAGTGACTTGAAACACACCATTCGATTTAGCACTGTTCAGAATGGAAATTGTTACATTTTGTTAACATTAATAGCTGCAGTGAATTGTGTTTATTGGATTTTAAATTGACTTACTTGCTAACGAAAACCTTCATGTATCCAATTAAATTCTCTTTGGGAGATAATTAGCATGTACCTGCACAGAGTGAAGGCAAAATGGGCTCAGTTTCCCATTCATTTCCTTATTGGGGCACACCCGCCACAGTCATAAAAATGATAACCTTGATTTGCTCAGACATTTATTTGGCATTGGCTTTTGTGGCACATAATAAATTAAAATGTATAAATACAGGAATTATTTTTAATTAACCTTAAAACGCAATCCATATAGTGCTCCCAATTAGTCTGTTTAAATTACTATAGATCAGAACTCAGGAGTGTCAAGCTTCTTTTCATTAGGGGTCACGTCAGAGTTATACTTTGTCTCTTCGGGCCAGGTAGAACTGTGAAAATCTGTAAATGTGTAACTCTTCTTCATCATACATCAATATATTGTAGATCATCTTACCAACAAGTTGACAACGTATCTGCATTGCAAGCAGATACTCAAATATAAATATGGCCAACATTTAAGTGAAAAATATGCCCTTAAATTCTTAAGTTGACACTTAATGTTCATTAGGCGCATGAAGAACATCTCTATTGAAGCCTCGGGAGAAGTGCGAGACGAGGCAGTTTTCGACAAAAACGGAGCGCCGCATAAATGAACAACTTGTCAATTAATATTAATACTGTATTGTCTTCCAATTTTAAGCACCGCTTCCTTTTTACCACCAGGTCGACCTGCAAAGTATGGTCTCCCTGAACCGCTATAGGTTGTTGCATTGTATTAGTTCACCACAAGATGGCACTACATTTTACACACTGTCACTTTAAGGTTGTTTTATTTTTTTTATTTTTTTCCCTACTCTTGCCAGAGGTCTCCAGTCTACCCTTATCGCCTGAGAACAGTGTGGGTTTACTGTAGCCCCAAGTTGCAGTTTTGTGCCCACCCAAAATTTGCCAACCAGCAGTTATTGACATAACTTCGTATTTAATCTTAATCTCCAGTGATTAGAACCACCCTTCTAATTTTTCCATCTGTTGTTTTGTGTTGTTCAGTGGCTGTCACTTTACTTAAACATCTGCTGCAAATGAGTTTTGTCAATCAGGCATACTCACAAGGAGGATTTTAGCTGACATCCTCTTTGGAGTAGTCCTATGTGATTATGGATGTCTATGTGTCTTGTAATAGGATTATGGATGTGCCCCTCAAATATTCTATGTGGAATTTTAATAAGGTTCACTTCACATTCACATTGCAAAGTTGTGTTGTTAAGACACCTGGGCTAATATTTTAAATGTAAGTCACTTAATAATTCCACTGTGAAACGCTACGGTCTAATTTACTTACTTTTCCAATTCTATTCTCTTGCAAGAATGATTAATTATTCAAGGTGCTGACCGGATGTCTGGAACCAAAAGTCTACTGAACAGGAAATGATCATGTCCGATCACATAGTTGATAGTGAACTGTCTATCTGTTTCAAGATCTTCCCGTTCGTCATGGTAAAGTAAAAGCGAAAGGCCACTTAAACCTAAATACAACGCAGTATGAATTTTTAAAAATCGGATTATGAGTTTTAGGGAAATTGAGCTAAACTACCTTTTTGGGGAACACTTTTGTGTTATTTTGCCTATTGGAAATCTGGTCAGAAAAGCACCTTTTTAGTGAAACAGTTTCACGTCATTTCTCAACGTATCGCAACAAAAACGGACTCCCTGTATATGTTGCGATAACGATCACAACTGGTTTAACTAAAGAAAAGTATGCCTGCATAATTAGATGTTTAAGATGGTGCTGATTCTTAGTTTTTTAATCACATAGTAGCTTGCATGTACACACCAAGGAATCTGATGATTAGTTTGAATAGCAAATCTGAATAATCCTCGCCTCTTTAGTATACCTCTCTGGTAATCACCACAAAGCGCATTTTCCTGCAATCTTTTTTTTTTTTTTTCTTTTTATCTTAAGGCTGACCTGAGCAATTGGCATCACCGCAAAAGGCTCTGGGTGAATTGAAGCCTTATCTTCCCCTTTCTCACAAGGTGAAGCCGCTGCAGCTTGCCCATTGTTGCTGCTTGCAGAAAACCCATTCCTTTTCGGAAAAGTGCTTCTGGTCTGTCAGCTGACATAGCAATTTGGCAAGCTGTGACAAAGATGAAAATGTCATGTGGTATTATAGCCTTACACTTAACTTGACCCCTTTTGTGTCTCTTTAGGTTCAACTACAGATCAACACATCATCTCACAACCAATGGTTTCTATGAGTTTCTTAACTGGTTTGATGAAAGGGCATGGTACCCGCTGGGAAGGATTGTTGGTGGCACAGTAAGTACCTCCATGGGAAAATGAGGTCATGCTCTGAGTCACACATGTCTACTTTGTCCGTATTCCCTTTCTAGGTACTGGTTAAAAACACATTTTAACAAGAACAATAATGTAGCGTATTTGGCAATTTTGTTTTAATTATTTTTTTAATTAATCTAGAATCTAGTGAAGATAAGAGGTTTAAAAAAATGGATGGATGGATAGTTTTCATTTTGCTTGTGTCTTCTTTATCTGTCAGAGCAGTGAATTCTGAGCTCGTTACAAAATTCCTCTGCACAGTTGCGACGATGCTTCAAATGATGTGCAGGTACCATTATCATCCCATCGCCCACTGTAGCAGATGGTAAAGGGCAGAAGCTTTAAAAATGACAGATAATGTTTGAATTTTTTACTCTCTAATGCACAAACGCAGCGAGGAACACCAAAACCTGTCCCTTCATGTGTCACACGTAGTTATTGTCAGAGGCTGCTAAGTGAGAGATGACAAGCCAAGCTTGTAATAATGGATTTGCAGGTTGTGCTACAATGCTCATAGTGTTTGGGTTTAGACCATGTGCATAGTGTGGGGATATGATTAACATTATTACAACACCAATGAACAAGACATGACATATTGTTAGAAATTACTGGTACAGTTTTGCGACGTGAGAGCTTACTCGGATTCTTTTGTTGTCTTCTCTCTATGTCCGTCCATTAGCAGTTTAGAAAGAAATGAAGGATGTCATCCTGTCTCTTTCTGTGTCTGCCTCCATGTTGGACAGATTCGGCCGTCTTATTTTCCACCTTATTGAGAGGATTTGTAAGCTTAATCAAACTGTGCTGTTTTTCCCAAATGTAAACATTAATCCAGCAATGCCCCAAACTGAGATTGTACGACTGTGCAGTGGAGAAGTAGGTTCTGTGTTGTACAGTAATTCCTTTTGTGTATCTTTTACCCACTTGCAACATTTGAATGTTTTATTGGCATTCCTACAGTGCCGCCACTGCATTTTTCCACTTTTTCTCATCCTGACAATGCTCCATCCCTGCCTTCGTCCCAGCCTTATAGCAAGCTGCTGGCTTTTATTTTTTATTTAGATTCAGACTTTTCTCATGAATTGTGTATGATAACATTAAGCCTCCGAGCACTCAGGTGGTTACGCCATTTAGCAAATAGATGGGCCTTTTATCAGTTAACGTGACAGTGGACTTTCTTTCGAGACCGGTCCCGCTTATTTCTATTTCACGACCACCCATCATGCATTCCACAGAGAACTGCCAGATATGCTTTGTCTTGAAACTACAGATAAGAAAGAAGTGTTTCTTTAATGTGATGGTCCAAATAGAGCACAATAAAAAGCAATAAAACAAACCTTGTTACCCCTCAGGACGTTGACACAAGTGCATCTTTGATGAAAGCTTTTGTTTTGCACATTTTGTTTTTGGAATGAGAAACCTGCTTAATGCATCACTAAATGAATGCTTGCTTAGAAATGTTTATAAATAATGTATAAACATTCTTTGCAAATGTGCTGCTGTGATGAACAATTTAGAACTTCTCAGCATTACAGAACCAGTTCAAATGAGATTTTAAACATTGTAGAATAACAATTATCACAGGTGCTGTCCTTTTACTGAAGGGAAACTTTGCTCTACAAGGCCATAATTCGAATCAGAACTGGAAGTCGGGTTATATTTTTGATGAATCTTGAAAATAAAATCAGTCCTTATTGTGGAGCCGAGTTATGCCAACTAACTCAAACGAATTGCGAGCAGATACAGATGTCATTTCTCATCTATTAAATCTCAAGCTGCAACAAAATGCCACGATCCAAAACGATTCATGAACAAACCCCTTCCTGAAGCTAATGTAGTCCAGCAAACCACAAAGAGAGCTACTCTCCACAAATGGCAAAAACATGGAACAGCGGTGAACCTTCACAGTACATTACCACAACAGTGACTACATATTCACCATGAGCTCACAAAATGAACACAGGAAATGATTTAAAACGGTGGTTTTCCAACCACTGGTTCATTTGGTATTGGTTCATTTTGGTACTGGGTAGGGATGTAACGATATCCAAACATCATGATACGATATGAAGGTCACGATAAGATAATTATCACAATATCGAGGGGAGGTTGGCAATACAAAAAAAAGGTCACAATAGTGTTAACAAAAAAACAAAACAAAACAAAAATGTATGTGAAATGACAGAATGAAAGTGCATGTTTTTTTTCCAACCTAAGTATTGATAAACATCAATACAATGTGACATCTATTTTTTTAAATACATCTGGACTGAAATCTGACATAAATGTTGTGGCATCAAAAACCCTCCAGGTTGCTGTACTAAAGCAATTCTGCAAGAACAATGGGCCAAAATATCACCATAGATGTAAATCCTAGCTTAAAAAAAAAAAACACTTAAAATTTCGGTTGTTGCTGCTGAGGGTCGCCCAACCCATTATTAGGTGAGGGCCTTACTCTTTACACAGGGCAGGATTGCTTTAAATAGTATAGAAACTATTTTATTTGGGTTATAGCTCCCTGGTGTGGCTGTTTTTTTTGTTTTTTTTTGATGGCATCAAACAGTAAAGTGGGCAAACTGTGCCAAAAATGCGTTTTAGTAGTGGGCTATTACTTTTTCATGGCACTGTATATTTTCCATCAGCACCTGTCAAGGAAACTACCTAGTTGTTTTCACATGACAGCTTTTTATTGCATCAGATTTTGTTTCTCCCAAATTTTCATCTCTCTGCAGTCATTCAATTTATTTATTTATTTGTTAAACCCATCTCTTCCTGTCTCTGTCCACCTACACAGGTATATCCAGGATTAATGGTGACTGCGGGACTCATCCACTATGTACTCAACATGCTTCACATTACGGTCCACATTCGAGACGTGTGCGTCTTCCTGGCGCCGGTGTTCAGCGGCCTCACGGCCATCTCCACGTTCTTGCTGACGCGGGAGCTGTGGAATCAGGGCGCAGGGCTGCTGGCAGCCTGCTTCATCGCCATCGTCCCGGGCTACATCTCCCGCTCGGTCGCCGGCTCGTTTGACAATGAAGGCATTGCCATCTTTGCCCTGCAGTTCACCTACTATCTCTGGGTGTGTATGCTTGATTTCATTTGTAGTAATTGGTGGATTAAATTGTGAGACAAAAGAGCTGTACTGTAGGCAAAGGTGAATGTCTTCATATAAAAAAAAAGAACAAAATGAGGGAAAAAATAAACCACTGGCAGGCCAGATAGATGAGAAAAAAAAAAAAAAAAGTCTAAATTACATCTACCTTTTGATAAACATGCAGCATTGTCCCTGAAGAGCATCTTCAGTCCTTTGTTCAGTTTCAGCAAACACACTTTGTTTCACCAGAAAAGTGGCCCCACTTTGTTGTTTGGCCACAGATGATGAATTATAGATCTGAAGTCTTAAAAGGCATAGAGGGTTTCTATGCCGACCATGTGGCAGCCAAGTAATGGCAGACCTTCACAATAAAACCTTTTAAAGCATAGAATACAAAAGCATTAGGTCTGGTTTTACCTCAACCAGATGTGTTGCATTTGAAGTCAACATTCGAGCATGTTTTGGTTTCGTCTTGATGCCAGATAATTTGTTTTGGATATCGAGCGTGTTAAGAAAGGAAAGAGAGTAAGTATCGTAATTTTCATTCCGTTGTATGCCTCTTCTTACTAGCATTATGCTATTCAAATACCAAAGGGCAAATTAAGTAGTTTAATACATCATTCCACTAGAGAGCAATTCATTGGCTGTACAGTAATGCAATGATCTTCATGGGATTCACTTTCCATTGTTGCTACTTCATTACGTTTCTTTTTCTAAATACCTATAACAGTGCTTGATTAGAGGAGCACGGGGACTGTTAGACTCCAAGACTCCACCAAATTAGATTAATTGGGAATGTGAGTCAGCCACTATTTGGGATGTTATGGTTTAATTCTTGAAAAAGAATATTTTTGTATTAGGATGGAACCACGCTTGTTAGCTTAAAAGTGCATTGGGGAGTTCAAAATGTTAACGTTTAAGCTTTTTCTACATCATGCATACTCCACCAATGCCCAGGTGAATACAAAGAGCCCTGAATATTTAGCTGCGACTTTGCTATCAGCTTGCATATTTCCTGTGTGGAGTGTTCGGGGGTGGAGTGTCAAATCACGCTCGTCGCAACAGACAGACAGTGTTGTTAGCGAGTGTACAACAAAATTGGGATGGAAACGCGCGCGCGCACACACACACACACACACACACCCCCCCACACACACACACACCCACACAAAAAAAACTCCGGCACCATGCACAAGCTTGACACAGAGGCTGCAGTTCCGCTTTAGGCCAGCGGTGGCAGTCTTGAGTCAAAAGTGACAAAGTCCACAATGCACCTTTAAGTCAACTTATAGTCATCGTTATTTATATAGCACTTTCTTTAAGATGAATGTGTATCATAAGTGTCTTTTGAACTTCATTAGCTGTATCAATTTGTTAAAAAAGATTTTCTCTTCCTCTTGAGGGATTTTCATCCATTGGAAATTGTTAGCACAGTCCTTTTTTTAATTTAATTGGTCAGCATTACCAGGCCATAGCATGTATATTTGAGTCGGCTATCGCATCCACACAATAGCCTGTAGGCATGTGAACAGGTCAGCATTTCTTACAGGCTTGTTACTTCTCCCGAGTGCAGTGCTGAATCATTTCTCGGTGTATACTTAAATCATTTACAGAGAGGATTTGTCATGTCTGCTGTTGGCTGTTGTCAACTGTCATATTTCCTTTGTACTTCGTCTCCAGGCCTCCAACACTCAGCACGGAAACAGAACCTGAATTTGCAGCTAGTTTTTTTTTTTTTATTTTTTTTTTTTTTTTTATTTTTTTTTTTTTTGGGACACCATGCACGCTTGTCAAATTTCTGGAAGTAATTGCCTGAGTCGCACCTTGAGAAATTTTGGGGTTTTGGGTGATTATAAAAGTGTTTCCTTGACTAAAGTGGGCCCCCAATACTTGTTTTCAATCATTTACTTTTTAAAAAAAGAATTTATTTAGGGGACAAAATCCTCTTTCTTTTTTTTTTCCTTTTTTTTTTTTTCTTTTTTTTTTTTTTTTAAATTAATGGGGTTCAGCTTAAATTGTACATGACTTTTCTCAATTTGTGGCATCCAGTTCTACTGTATAGTTTGAAGTTGTAATATCACCATTCACCACTAAATGACTGTACTAGGATGTGAGGCCTACTATTTTTTTGTGGATTTAGAATGACACGCAACCCAAACATAGTGAGGTTGTTTTTGTGGAAGAAATGCACAAAATAAGTTCTTGTACTTGATGTCGTGTTGCTCCAATTTACTGCCGCCCTTGATTGTTTCAATTGTTATTCACAGGAGCCCCTTGCAGGGGGGAAAAAAAATCACACTGTGCATTAAGTAGCAATTTTTAATTGTTCAAACCCTAGCTTTTCTTATTCTATTACATTATTGCTCCATTTTGTTCCTCACACGGTCGTAAATGCTTATTGAAGTCCTCAAGTCACAGTCCTCCCTTTGATTCATTATCTGACAGTCTTTCATTTTGACCACTAATGGCATATTCAACTTGACTCACTTAATCTGTTTATACTCAAAACACAAGTGCGTGCGTGCGTGCGTGCGCGCACACACGCGCACTCTTCCATAATCTATATACCGGTAATTGAATCCTTTCATTCCCAGGGAAGGCACCCTCCAATATATGCATACTCACAACAAAATGTTCCCTTGTGCAACCTATCGGAACATGCATAAAATGTTGGACCAACAATAGCACTATTTTCTTTTATTTTTTTTATGATCAGGACTTGGGGAGAATATAACATATGTTTGATAGGACTTTAAATATGAAAACTGTCCACAGTGTCTTCTGTCAAATTCTGCTATTTGCAGTCAGCCATTTTAAAGCAACTGTGTAATTTGTGTACTATTTACTGTCAGACTAAACTTCATAACGGTCCTTGTTAATACCTTACATCAATAGAACAACTTGAATAACCACCGATGCATTTTTACCTTAATGTAGCCACAAAGTGTAGTTATAAAACGCTTTTAAATTTGACCGGCTGGCCATGTTGACGTCTTGATTGTTGGAGTTGTATGGTAACACATTATGATGCCCATTGGAACGGGATGCACGTCAAAGAAATTTGAAGCCAATTAAATATTCAACACAAATTAGCGGTAGATTCACCTGCTTTTTAAGTTGCTTGTTATTTTTGGCGAGATGAGAACAATTTTTCCCACTGGCCACATATCAAGAGATTGAATTGAACGTCACAGCAGGTGGGGAAGAGCAGAGCAGAGCAGAAGACGTGAGGTTGAGCTCGTAGAAAAACATTTTGTATTTAAAGTTTCTTAATTGGGTTAATGTGTTTGTTTCGTCTTATTTGGAAAGATTTATCCCAACACAAGAGATCTGAAGTGGTGTATTAATATAATATATTTGCAATAGTTTATTTTTTTTTAGAGATTAAACCTCCGTGCAAGTCTGTGGCTATTCTACAGTAGTGCATCTCAACCTTGATTGAAAATCCTCAATAACTGAAGGCTCGCACAATGTCATAACCATTCTCACAGTAGTCCTCTACCTCTCACCGAGTGTTTGTTCAGTCCCACGGTCCTATTGAGGGCAAACGCTGTGGATTAGAATAGGAATCGATGGGCAGCCAGGAGATGTTTTTTTTTTATTTTTTTGGACATCCAGTCAGTGCTTGTTTACAGCCTATCGTATATGGCAAGCCCTCTTCTAATCTATTCATTGTCTTTCCCAGGTGAAATCTGTCAAGACAGGCTCTGTGTTTTGGACTATTGGCTGTTGTCTCTGCTATTTTTATATGGTAAGTATCATTCCGCACAAACGTTGACACTGCTGACATTTTGACGTGATTCACCACAGCTGATATTTGTTTTATCCCATGACTACTGCTGATATTTGTACAACCTAACACAGCCTTCGGTTTAGTATTTGCAGATAGTATACAACTGTTAAATACAAGTTGTTTTTAAGGTCAATGGACTTCCACGTAGGTCAGAATGACAATTGCTTTAAGATGCACCCATTTAATGAATTTTGCCAGGTCTAAATAAAAATCTCTGGCTTAGTTTTTCTGGCTCGTAGATGGGTGTCCAATGAGATAAATTACAATCGATCACAGCATCCAAAAGGGCTCATTTTGATAGATGGGCTGATTGAAAGATGGATATTACTGTCTCTGAATCAATTGAAGCTGTAGAGACGAAGGAAAAGAGTTGTTTGTGTCGGAAGACGGGGTATACAAGAATGATAAGGGAATGCACAAATTATGTTTTTCTCTTTGCACCATAGCTGGGTTGCTCATGAGACGATACAAATTCAAGCCTCCCGTGCTTCTGATTTTTATTATTGGTGTGTCTTCATTCTCCATCATGCGCTCTCTGTATTGGTAATAAGTCTGTGTACTTTATCCGCAGCCCTCCCACTGTTGTTGATACAGTCGCCCTAGCAACAAAAACAGCTTTTGGTCATGAGGCGAAAGCACGGCATAAACTCATTGTTGCTCCCCCCCCCCCCTTTCGGGGTCACAATTCTGCCAACCTATGTTGACACTTGGTCGTGGTTGTAACTGAATGTGACAAGTGGGAGAGAGAAAGAGAGAGAGAAAGAAATCATTGATCTTGAAATCCGCTTCAGGAGAGAAAATGCGACAAGAAGGGCAAGTTAAAGAGAAGGATCAAAGCAGCAGGCTTCCCTGATGGACGGGAGCAACGGCAACCATGCTAGTTGCTGTGCAACATCCTCCTTTTTCCAGTCGGTTGTGTGCGAGGGTGGAGAAGAAGCATTATGCATGACTCTCTACTGCTGTCATGCTCATTCTCCAAGTAATGTATTTTCATTATCCCTCTGTCTAAACAGTCACTACCCACTATCATCGGGGAGCAGCGGAGCTCATTTTTGCCCAATTGAGTATTTAAACTGCTCGCACCAGCCGCTCCGTTATTCTAATTCACTTACACGGCTCTGGAAACAATTATGAGAACACTGCAAAATTATCATGTTTCTCTGGTTTTGCTGTTTGAGATTTGAGTGAAATTAACATGTTTTATTCTATAAACTGCTCACAATGCACCCTCCATATTCCAAATCGTGTGAGGGTATTCCTTTGCAGAGTAAAGCAAGCAAAATGGTGCATTCAGGGTAGTTTCACAATGTCGGAAATATCAAACGGTTTGCACTTTACACCAATGTACAATGAGGAAAAAAGCAGGCATTGACACAAACAAAAAAAAAATGTTTGGTATATCAGAGTTGTCCACACTGCAAACCACTTTTTCTCACTGCGCTCCATGTTCGCGATATCTCTTCCGGATGGCCCTGCGGTCAGCCTGTGAAATTCAGAGTGTGATAAGAGTGAAAAGACTTTGCTCCAACCACTGTCGGATTCTTGCCCTGAGCTGTTGCCCTTTGGCTGTAGGCCAGACTGTTGGCTTTTAGAACCGTGTTCTAACAGCCAAGCTTGTTTGAGTGCACCCTCGGGTGGGACTCTCTCCATTCCTCACGATTCTATATTTTCCTTTTAGTTCATTTGTGTTTTCTAGTTCAGTATATAGCAGTCTTCAGCATTCATACTTTTGAATAAGAAGAAAAGAAACTATTGCTTTAAAAAAAATAAATTCCTCTCTGCACGAGCCCATGGTCAATGTTAAGCCATCCGAGAGCGACTACTTGAATTCTTGCACTGTAACGTATATGTCTGGTCTGTCCTATGCAAGTCCTGTATATGTATATGTATATGTATATGTTTCCGACTGTCAGAAAAGCAACAAGTAGTTCTAGCTTTCTGCTGTAAATGCTAATGCTGAAAACAAGCAATTTGCTTCCCCGTAGAAACGCGCAAAAAACATGCCATGATTTATGCATCTTCGGGAAAGGGGCACTCAGGGGAGATGCCAAATGTTTCTCCTTCCCCACTGTACACTGCATAACAAGCAAAGCCTTACAAGTCTTGGCCCGACTGGAAATTAGGCCAAAAAAGCTGGCTTAATTATTGCCGTGAATGGCGAGATATTGCTCAATCTCATTTCTTTCTCAAACGCTCATGTGAATTTCACTCATCATTGAATTCAGTTATATTATTTGAATATGAAAGCTTGAATTATTTTTGTTCTTGTCTCTTCCAGGTATCGGCATGGGGAGGCTATGTGTTTATAATCAACCTGATTCCCCTCCATGTGTTTGTGCTGCTGCTGATGCAACGTTACAGCCGAAGAGTCTACATAGGTATGGTGCACAGGTTTACCGTAATAAGATGTTGTAGGGAATGGCTTGATGTTTACGATTAGATTGGAATATGAATGTAAATGTATGCAAAAAAAAAAAAAAAATCTCCCTCCAATAGAACCTTCCGTTAAGATGCTCGAAATTCAAATTCCCATCTCACAATCGTAAGCAATTGGCCGTGATTTCTCAAATTCGACCTCCTGCTACAACGTTCGTAGAGAATATATTTGCGACGCTGAAACATGTACAACTTGGTGGGGGATGAAAGTAGACATGAGTCTACATTTGTCGAAATATCTGACATTGATGGCCCTTTGGGAGCTTGTGGTTTTTTGATAGCTTCTAAGTTCCTTTCCTGTCCTTATCTCTTCACAGCCTACAGCACATTCTACATCGTCGGACTTGTACTGTCAATGCAGATTCCGTTTGTCGGCTTCCAGCCAATCAGGACCAGCGAGCATATGGCTGCTGCCGGTAAGTCAGATGTGACTGATTTGACATTTTCATTTTTCGGCAGAAGTACAATTGCGTTTAGTTGTTTACTTTGTGCGTGCCAACAGATAACTGGTGTGAGACAACGGGGGTATATGTCATAAATTACAGTCGACGTGATTGCATCGAAGTTGTTTCCAGTAACGGGTGGCAAAATAGATTCATTATCAGTGTGGCTGCATGTTAGTATGTTAGTATGTGTAGCCCACCAAATCCTAATGTAGTTGACAATCTACTTTCAAACTAAAAGGAATTTTGGCTCAGTTGTGATTGATTGCATAATAATAAACACATGGGCAAAATTGCCCCCAAAATCTATTTCCTTGGTTATGTAACAGGTGTCTTCAAGTGTGTGATCAATGTGTGCAATAATTTTATTATAATGGCCTTAAATATAAACCCATACATAACAAGGTAATATATGCCACAGAGTTATGGGGGGGGGGGATTGAGAGCAGAAATTT
This sequence comes from Festucalex cinctus, assembly GCF_051991245.1. Classification (NCBI taxonomy): domain Eukaryota; kingdom Metazoa; phylum Chordata; class Actinopteri; order Syngnathiformes; family Syngnathidae; genus Festucalex; species Festucalex cinctus. The sequence goes on from NC_135429.1 coordinate 1,789,332, forward strand.
GGACACGGTTTGCTCTTTTTAATGAGACTGCAGGAAAAAATGACTTTGCAAGATAATTACCTTCTTTGCAGAGAATGCAGGAAAAGTGGAAGGTGGGCAGCATGTCACTTTACAACACTGTTTTTTGTTATTTTAATGTTAGGATTTGGTTTCAGCTTTTTACAAGTAAAAAAACTCATTTTAAACGTGTGCAGGGTTGCTGATTTCGTTCTTGTATTCAAAATAAAAATAAAACAGTCCTCATAGCAAACTTTACCAAATTTCTTTTTTTTTTTTTTTTAGCAATATTGTGATAACAGTGATTACATTATATTTTTTGTTACTCTAAAGTTTCATTTCTTCTAGTAAAATGTCTTTGCTGACTTGGCAGCCACACAGGTTTGTCATTACGCAACTGCAGTTTCACCATTCAACGTCTCACATTTTACTCAAGCAAATTCCGGTCTTTGAAGTATTTCTGCCCACTAGCACACCTGATTCATATAATCAGCTCATGCGCATGCCTGATAACGATCCTGATCGTTAGTATCGGGTGTGCACAGGTGAGTTAAAGATGTACAAGGGAAGAAATGATCATCTCCTCGAACTCAAGTGTGCGAAGCACATCATAAATATCTGAATAATGATCCTTATTTAATCTACTATCTGCTCTCCTTTACTGGCCTACTTTGAAGATTTAATGACACTCTTGCTTTGAAAGAGGTGAAAAGTTACTGAAGCAGTATTATCTATTTTTTTGTGCACATTTAAACGGCTAATATATTCTGGAAGCAAAAGGGAACTTTGGTTGTTGTTGTTGTTGTTGTTGTTGTTGAAGTTAATGCATATAAAAGCTGGGGAATAAATGGTGAAACAAACATTGTGCCAGGTCAATAAAGCAAATGCCAGCGATAAAATAAACCAAAGTAAAACTTTTATTTTAATAAAGCCAAGTCATTGTCATGTAAATTGGACATATTTTTGTCAAATATTTCTATTCTAAGTCAATATCACCCTGCCCTACACACCATGCAATGTCCGATCGCCGTCAAAACCCTTTGAAGCCATTTTACCACCATTTTGACTTTCATATATTTACATTTTGTCAAATGCCCAGCAGCCCAGCCTTATTTGCATTCATAAAATGTCAGTATTGTTTTTCAAGACCGTAACTAAACAATTGTATTGTTTTCTTAAAACTACTGAGCAAATTTTTTTCTATTTTTGGCCACTGACAAACACTATTTTCTTTAAACATGCACTAATCTTGTATATACTTTTTGTTTCTAAGCAATGCTGCAGGAGCATTTTTTTTCTCTTTTTTTTCTTTAAACAATGTACACAAACGGCATCCTGCAAGACGTTAAGCAATTCAACACCAGAAATATCCGCGACTCCGTTTTTAGCTTTGCCTTCCCGCTTAAGTCTATTTTGTGTCGCCTGTGTAGCAGCTGCTCCGAACATCTGGTGGTAGCATTTAGGAGGCACCATGGGAGGCGATAGGAGAGTGACTGAGCCATGGATTTGTTAGGACGGTGCCCCCTTGGGCACGTGGGGAGGTGGGATAGAATTTTAGCACCATGGCTGCTCTCCAAGAAACCTTCAAGGGGCTTCGTTGTGGAAAAGGTGGGCACGCTGAAGAAACAGGGTGATGTGGGTTGACAGAGAAAAATGCTGGAAAGAAGAAGTGCTTAATTTCTTTCCTAACAAATTCAGCAGATGTTAAAAAGAGGCAGATTCAAGAGCTCTGCGCGATGAATAAGTCATGAAACACGTATTCAGTGCAACCTAAAGCACCGTGAATTGACAAAAGACAAAGCAAACACATTCACGATTTGAAAGCCGTCTGACGGGTCGTTTCTTTTCCTACTTTCAGGTGTGTTTGCCCTCCTCCAAGCATATGCCTTCCTGCAGTACTTGAGAGACAGACTGACCAGACAAGAATTCCAGACGCTCTTCTTCCTCGGCGTTTCTCTCGCCGCCGGCGTGGTCTTCCTCACCGTCATCTATCTCACGTACACGGGTATGAATGCAATATCCTGGCTGGCGTGGTATCAACATGTACAACGTGATCCGTGTTTGCCATTGTGAGCAATTGCACAACTTCACATTACACTCAGTAATTATCAGATTTAAGTGTGGGAATGCCCACGTTATTGTGATTTTTATTCCCCACACTTTTTTGCCGCTTAACAACTCCCACATTCAATTAGCTTAGAAAATTGACACCTCCCGGCGTATATATCGTCTGATTCCACATGACTTACAGTAGTTGCACAATTTAACATTTAATATCAACTTTTCCTCATTCATTTTCAATGGGATAGACGTTGAACCTTTTTCTAAGTATCACTTTCCACGCCCGCTGCCATACATATAATTTATCATCATTAAGGGATGCTCGATGGCACAGTTGTGCATTGTCCAGTAACCAGGAGGTCATAATTTCATAATTTATTTACTTCATAAGCATTCTACGTGTATTCAAATCTTAGCATTCAGCTTTCAGCATTCGCACGCAATTTCTCCAGAAATTGCACTTAGTCGAGCTGTCTATTGGCATTTAAAACTAATAAATATGCATACAACCTCAATAATGAATCCTCGTAAATCTGTTTCATGAATTTGTTAATCTGTTGATCTTTCTTTCCAATACTTCCCTTAATGTTCTCTATGGCTGTTATTTGTGCATGAATACCATGGCAGATTTAGATGAATAAGCATGCTCTCAAATAGGTCAATGAACTGATCTGGGATGCAATATATACCATGCTCAGAGGATTCTTGTGCCACACTAAAAGCTCCTAATGATGGCAAATGTGCGTCAAGACCGATGAAATGCAGTTGTACATAGAATACAATCCATTTTTATCTGCAACAAACTGAGCAAGCAGTGTTTCAAGTGACTTAAACATTCTTCGTGTTGTCCTCTTATTAGTGTTGACATATTGTCCTGAGCAATCAAGGCAGATAGTTTTAGCTACCTGTATGTCACAATAGATTTATGGTTGTCATCACATTTTTTTCACTTTGCCTCAGCGGCTAGCTTTTTGTGGTGGCGTGACAAAAGAATGGAGAGAGAGAGAAAATGCAAAACAAGCTGATGTCTCGTGATATTTGCTGAAGTCTTGCCGATTGCCTTTACATGTGTCATGGTTTGTTTGCTTAGCACATTTTACAGTGCACGGAGGGAATGATGCCGCAAAGGCTTGTGGTACACCTTCATACTTTGTCTAATATTAACTATAATTTTGTTTGACAATCTTAAACATTAAAGTGAGGGTAACTCAAACAAAAGTACTTTTTTTATGGCACTGTAGTGATAGAAACCCCCCCAGCATATTTTAAGCATGGAAGTACCGCTCCAAGTTTTAAACACAATTGAACTTATTAAAACGGTGTAAATGTATTTGAATGCACAAATATCTATAAGCATTTTTGTCTCTTAATATTGTCCTTGCACTTCATATTTTCTTCTGATATGCAGCTCTGCGCTAAGGTTAGCCGAGCCGCCATCGTTTCACGCTTCCTTGGCTATTTATCGATTCCATTTAGCTTTTTATTAGTATTTCAATGCTGTAATTTGTGGCGCTGATGGACTGCTTTTTGTTTGTGAAATTACACTTCATTCCATTTGTGCGAATTAGACTTGATTTACCATTTTGAGATCACGTCTTCGTAGAGCTCTGTTCGACATCACCCCAAATCACAATGGCGAGGAATGTCATAAATTTACAACCACTCAAACAGTATCCATAAAACACATTGCTCCTTCAGTAGATCATCATTAAAGTGGGGTTTATGTCATTGTGCTTAGAATCAGTTGCTGTACTTGGGCCAGTTAGTGAATATGTGTATGTTTTATATATAGATAGCATGTGGCTTTTCAACACTCACCACCATTCATTTAAACTTTACCAACTTGTTACTTGTTTTCCTCAGTCTTGGGAACCTTGTGATATTTTTTATTTTTTTAAATTCTGCAAACTATTCTCTCTGTTATAGAAATGAAGTGTAGGTGCTTTGGTTTGTTTAGTTATAGATGGTAGCAAATTGGTATCGCAGTTGGGAAAAGGGAAACGGTGCATTTTTAAAATATGCGGCTGAGCTCATTTGTGTTGTCTTGTATGGGTGTTGGTTGTGCACATGTACGACTGTGAAAGCCCCCCAAGCAACAATTCAGAGCTGTAATGTATTCCAGATCAAAGCTTAAAATATATATGCACATATGAAATGCCTTGTGCCTAATTTGCAGTATAAATGCTTCCTCTTATGTTTATAAATAAGAGAATTCCCGTAATTAAGATGTCAGAATACTATTCCTACAATCAGGAGGACTATGATTACACATGAGCCTCGCATTTTCTGAACCATTTTGCTCGTGTGATTTAGTGTCTTATAAAAAAATTATAGCCAGCACAATGTGTAGTTTGTTGGTTTAAAAATAGTATGCAAATATTGCTTTCAGACGTTGTTTCTTGCATCACATAGATGACTAAAACGTTGCATTTTGTATGTTTTTGTAATTTAGAACTGTTTCCAGGCATCTAAATAGTTTGGGCAGGCAACAATTGTTCATATGCATACCACATAACGATTTAAACGAGTTAATTCTAACATCTATACAAAGAAAGAATCTTGCCGTGAGCCTCTGAGTTATCTAAAACTGGCAGTTTTTTGCACTCTTGGAAAGTGGCTAACTTTTGGAATGGAAGTTGGCCACACAGCATAATTCTACGATTGAGCCAAACTACAAACTACAGCCGCTAGAAGTCATATTTGGCCAGAGGCACAGAAAAGCCGGCAGCCAAACTGGCAGTGGAAATAAAAGGCTAACGTAATCTCGGGTGTCAGCCCTGCAACTGACTGTTGATCTGCCCAGTACGCTGTACGCTGCCTCTGCCGGGATGTATCAACATGATTGTGCAGCCACTTTATGACCACTTGCACAATATACTGAATGAATGAATATAAATCAGCCTGTTTTTATGTATCTTGGGGTGACCATTTTGCCACTAGTTGTCGATTTTAAAAATGACATCACAGTTGCTCAGGTAATGACCAATCACGATTTACCTGTTTTCTGAATTTGGCCATTTGACATTCTCAAGCTGAGCTGTGATTGGTCGAGCCCTGAGCAGATGTGATGTCATTTTCAGTCGGCAACAATTGGTAAATGAGATGGGTAAAAACAGGTGTGTTTTTGCTGCCCTTATTCATATTCCATACACACAAGATTACATGTTTGGACAATGTGGTGTTGGTTCACAGTTATGGTGGGCATAAATGTGCTGAAGCACAGATGAGTCAGCAGGGGACAGGGCTGGGCATGGTTTACCCCACCGTAGTACAACATTGAATTGTTTATTTAGCCATTCATTGTAGTAGTCTTAGACTAGTACTTAGTCCATTTACTAAACTACTAGTTGTTGATCATATGAATGTTTGCTGTTTTTGGTGACTGGAGGGCAATGATCACATATTTATAGATAGTGATTTACAGTTACCGGTATTTAATTTTGATTTTTAGTTGCTGAATAAATAGGGCGTAATGTTTCAGATTGTCTTCAGGCAATTTCCATGTTTATTCCAAGACCTGAAGATCAGATTGCATTAAATATAGTTATTATTGTTTTTGAAATGCAATTGAAAAGACTATTTCCTGTCTTACAGGATACATTGCTCCATGGAGCGGGCGTTTCTACTCACTCTGGGACACTGGGTAAGTTTTGCTGAAATGTGTAGTAAAATTGAACATTCTGTGCAAACCTAACTTGCACCATGACGTAGAGGGTTAAACGCTTCAACAGAAATATTTCTTGTCCCACATAGCAGCATGCGCTTTGTGATCTGCAAATGACAAAAGACGTATGTGACAATCAGTTCCCACCCTATTTGCTGATTGATGCCGTTTCCTTTGGAGGCTGATACAAATTCTTTTTGTGGCTCTTTTTTTTTTCTCCCCATGGTAATCAGTAAAAACTTCAGAAGGAAATATTTCAAGCTGTATTGTAAAAGGCCGTAATGAATGAACAGAGAGCATAAAACACAAAAGGAAGCGCAAAGAGAGCGCATAACTCGCGTGGTGATATATCTTAATGTTTCATTACAAAGATGCCGTGGATGTAATGGATCTTTCCACCTTATTATTCCGGGGAATTTATTGCATCATTTGTCTGTCCTTCCAACTTTCCCTTTAGCTATGCCAAGATCCACATCCCCATCATAGCATCGGTGTCGGAGCACCAGCCGACGACGTGGGTCTCCTTCTTCTTTGACCTTCACATCCTAGTGTGCACCTTCCCGGCAGGCCTCTGGTTCTGCATCAAGAACATAAATGACGAGCGAGTGTTTGGTAAGTCTTTGGTGGACTTCAAGGTCATCTAATGTCGCAGTTTGTTTTCAAGACAGTATTGTGCAACAACTCAATGAACATATGAGTGGGCTGATATATTCATCATATTTGACATCTTTTACCACTCAATGGATAGTCGTTAAATGAGCAGAAGGGGACCTAACTCCAAGCCTTGAAGGACACCACGTTTAACGTGGGGGAGCTTTGTCCTTATAAGTAGTCATCCTTTTCACCCAGAAAACTGTCCATGCCAGAATAATGACGTAAGCAGACATTTAGACAGAGCAGAGAAGTTAAACGGAAATATGGAAATGGAAGACTGGATTGAATGGAGCACAAAAGTACTTCTGAAGCCAAATGTAATTTCTGCTGAAAATGAATGCTGACAGTTTCATATTATTCAGCAGAGTTATGATGAATTGCTAAGTCGTCTTCATTCAGATAAGGAAACACTCAATTCACTCAATCTTATCATAAAAAAGTCATCGAATGTGGGTGGAAAAAAAAATATTGATAAATGCTTGTCCGCCAACATCCCCAGCCACCACCCACCAAAAAAAAAAAATCTTGATTATGAAATAGTGTGGCCTATTATTGCTTGCCATCTAATATGAAACTGATTAAGACAAAAAATAATGAAAAGATTTTTGTGAATAAGAGACTAATACTGTATAATACAGTTTTATCCTGCTGATTCCAATCACATCTATGAATTCTGATACCAGTAGGGATGTAACGATACTGGCAAAATCGTGATATCGCGATATTAAAACAGCCACAATATATCGTCGTCGTCATGTCACGAAATTAAAAGCAGCACATCTGATCAAAAAAGTCAGGTTGATTTCCATTTTTGCAGTTCTAGCACCCTCTGGTGGCTACTTTTTTAGTGCAGTTTAATTTTCACAAAGGCATGTTTTGGCCCTTCTATGTTTAAAATGCCCGCTAATCATCAGATGATCGTCTTAGTATGCTTGTGAAGCGAGTCGATATGTGGAGGAACTCAATGTGTGCGTGCATTATTAATTAAGTGCCTCAATTTTAAGTGTTGTTAGAGATTGTAGCTTGTTTATATGCAATTTTCTTATGCACAAAAGCACAATATATATAATTTTTTTAGTATGAGCTCTTTTTTTTACAATATTGTGACCTTTTTTTGTATCGCAAACCTCCCCACGATATCGTGATAATTATCGTGATATTGTATCGTGATGTTTTCGATATCGTTACATCCCTAGATACCAGTCGCATTGATTAGCTGCACACTTGTCAATTTTAGAGATGCTCATTAATGCTTATTAAAATAATTGATTAATCTATTTTTTTAAGTAATTAATCAAATTAAAAATAATTATCCAAATCCTTTTTTAATACATAATTGACTTATGACTTGATTAACAAATATTACAAGCTTTTAATGTAAAAAAAAATAGGACAGCCCAGTCTAGATAAAGGTCAGAGGACATTCAAGCAATAGAAACGTCCTTCAGCTGTCTGTTTCTCCTCCAACTTACTCAGCCAATTATTGCTATTGATTAGGCACTCACTTGTTGAGCCCGGTCGGCGCTTTTGAAGGACGGAAAGCTACCGGTGTACTTTCTATTCCGGCGCTGTAATGTGGAGAAGTAGAAAAGACTGATTAACTGAGCCTGAGGCTGCCTTTTTTTGTCTTTATTCATTTTTGACATCGGCGTATCTTTTCAGTCTGCACTTATTCAATGAGTCATGTTATTTTCGTCTTTTTTTTTTTCCTTTGCAGTGGCCCTGTATGCCATCAGCGCGGTGTACTTCGCCGGCGTGATGGTGCGTCTCATGCTGACACTAACTCCGGTGGTGTGCATGCTGTCGGCCGTGGCTTTCTCCAGTGTCTTTGAACACTACATGGGAGATGACACCAAGCGGGAGAAGCCCCCCGCCGAAGACAGCAGTGATGAGGACGACAAGAGGAATTCTGGGAATCTCTATGATAAGGTAGGGTGTGATGCATTGTCGAGCTGTACTGTACAAATGGACATTTTTTTTTTTTCGACACAATGTCGCAGGAAGCAGTCGCGTTTCGATCCGACACGTGTCGAGGTGGATGGTACCACCTTTGCTTGGATTTGCATTGCAGGGTCCCAGTGCCCAATTACAATTTGGCATTGCAAGCCCCCCAAAAGCAATGGGGTTGTCAGCGTCCTGGTTTTAAGGAAGGCTGTGATACACTGAAAAATCCCCCAACTCCAAGCATGATACATTTTTTTTTTTTCTTTAATAATTCTTTAGAACTATTCACACTTTTATAGAAGCTTTTTTTGTGCAGCTGTTTTTTTTTTTTTTTTTTTTAAATAAGATTTTTGTGGCGAACAAAAGCTTTTAAGGCCGTAATCACCCATTCCTAAATCACTTGCATTTTCTATAATGGGCAAAAAAAAATGTTTTACTAATTATTTATTATTATTGTTATTGTTATTATTGTTATTATTATTATTAAATTGGATTAATTAATTTATTTATTTATTTTTACATAAGCTTTTAAGGCCATATCACCCATTCCTAAGGCTGCTATGATGCATATCCGAGTTGAACGACTGGAGAGCCAAAAATTGAAATTGTGTCACTTGAACCATACAGTGTAAATCCATCTCTGGAGTCTTGAAGTCACTGTGATATCTCTCTTTGTTGGTCGCGCTTGGCTCAACACCCTTTGTGGGGCTTTTGTGCTCAAACAGGAAAGCTGGCAGCTTTCATCTACACATCCCACCAATATTTTGAGCCGTTTCAGCTAACCTGTGATTCATCTGTGATTCAACTACAGCTATTTGATATGTTCACCCAATTCTGAGCACACTCGCATGGTAAATGAGCGGTTCGATACCTTTTTGTTGTTCGTCAGACAAAAGCAGTCAGTATAAAGCGAACACCACACGTGCAGAAATATTTTTGAAATGAATATCCTCTCTTCAACATCCGGACCAATGGCGTTTTTTAATCGAATCACCGTCCTTCCGGCAAGCACATCCACATGCACTTGAAATCCACTTCAACCAGTCAAAAGCCTGAAAATATTTTTTTGTTTCACATTTGAACGCCTCCGTACAATAGTTATACCCACACTGATGTTGTCAAGGTGCATGAAATCAAAGTGGCTCGTGTAAGACAACATCATTTCATCATTCAACAGCTTTCTCCCCCTCCTCCCTGTGCCACGTTTTGTAAAAAAGTGACCTAAAATGATATGGAGGGATATATAAATACCCAACATGGCCTTGTTAGAAAAGAGGGAAGGGTGAGTCTTGTTTTTTATTTTATTTTTTGTATTGTATCCTCAGAGGCACATAACATGAGGACTCTGCACCATAGTTTGCATATGTAGTACTTTGTCCGTTCTTTATGGAACGTCAGCATCATAAATCATTGTGTGCGCTAGGGATGTAACGATAACGGCAATATCGTGATATCGCAATATTAAAACTGCCACAATATATCGTCGTCGTCGCGTCACAATATTAAAAGCGGCACATCTGTTAAAAGAGTCGGGTTGATTTCCATTTGTGCAATTCTAGCACCCTCTGGTGGCTTGTTTTTTATAGTGCAGTTTAATTTTCACAAGGCATATTTTGACCCTTCAATGTTTAAAATCCACAACAATGGTCAGATGAAGGGGAATGGAATATGCTCGTGAACTGAGTCAATATGTTTAGGAGCTCAATGTGTGCTTGCATTAGCAAGTGCCTCAATATATATTTTTTATATATAATTTATAAATTATAAATTCTCATATTTTTCATTGCTGTATTGTACAATTTTTTTTAGTATGAGCTAAAAAAAAAAATTAATACAATATTGTGACCTTTTTATTTTATTATTATTATTATTATTATTTATTGTATCTCCAACCTCCCCACAATATCATGATCATTATCATATCGTGACCTTTGTATTGTGATGTGAAGTTTGGATATTGTCACATCCCTATTGTGTTGCCTCCCTTTCAGGCTGGCAAGGTACGAAAACACGTGTCCGAGCAGGAGAAAGCTGAAGAAGGTTTGGGTTCAAACATCAAGTCCATCGTCACCATGCTCATGCTCATGCTCCTGATGATGTTTGCCGTCCACTGCACGTGGGTCACCAGCAATGCTTACTCCAGCCCCAGCGTGGTGCTCGCATCGTACAACCATGACGGGTAAGGAGTGACAACACCCTCACGTGGTGTTCACACGCCTGCTGTAATTTGATAATGGCTGTAGAATTACCACATGGAGAGGGGCTAAATTAGTAGTTGGGGGGGAAAAAAAGTGTCTCCACAAAAAGCAGCAAGACAGGAAGTACATGCATATTTCATACATTTGTTGAAATATTGATGTGCGCATGACAGCGCGCGCTTTGATATGGCTACTTATTTTAGGCTTTCTAGGTCACGTAAATGTGTTTGTGTTAAGCATATGCTGCAGTTATTGGCCGTCTTCAGAGAGTAGCGTAGCACTCATCCCAAACTTTTAAAATACTTGCAGCGAGATGTAACAAAGTTGTCTTACCCCTTATACATTGTATTTCTGGTCGCCATATTTAGGACATGAATCCACCCTCAAAAAATTGTGAATTACTATTCAGATAGCTTTCTGTACTAACTCAAATAGATGGCAGCGCACATGTCATGCCAAAATATCATCAATAAATCTCTTCATGGCAGGTTTTGGGAAAGACATGACTGGGACTATGGTAGCCCATAAGTGATTAAAAAAAAATAAATAAAACAAAAACACAAACTCGCAGGGCAACAAAATTAAACTTTGATGCCAAGTAGGCGGCCACAAAATCTCATCCTGTGGCCCACAATTGGCCCCCGCACCACAAGTTTGAGTCTGTTCTGAGCAACAAGTAACAACTAATGAATTAATTTCAGTATGTGGAAATATTGTAAAATGGCCCTACATTTAATATTTTTGACGACTTCCCTGCAACATTATTTTGCTTTTGTCTCGTCAGGTCACGTAACATCCTGGACGACTTCAGGGAGGCCTACTACTGGCTGAGGCAGAATACAGACGAGCATGCGCGCGTCATGTCGTGGTGGGACTACGGGTATCAAATAGCCGGCATGGCCAACAGGACCACGCTCGTTGATAACAACACGTGGAACAACAGTCATATAGCACTGGTGAGCTCTTTTAATCGCAGAGAAACAAAAATGAGCAGCAGCCACCAGATCAACAAGCTCTGTTGTGATTGTTTTTGTTTTTTGTTTTTTTAATGAAATTGCCAATTCTATCAGCTCTCTCTTCGTCATGTTTTCTTAAGCATTTCATTTCATTGCTGTCACATACAATAGGAGGTTGGTCGCGTTGATTTCTCCCTCAGCTGCTGCATTTAAAAATGTCTTCCTTTAAAACTCCGTCTCCACTTTGATGCCCTCGCTGCCTGTCTGCTCCTCATCTGTTCTTGGAAAATAGAATCACGGCGCATTAGAGGGCGTAATTGACTGGTGGCTACTGCTCTGCTAGCGACCCGTGTGCACTTGCATTTTATTTGAGGTTTTTCCCTTTCACGGAGTCAAGAGTTGACTGTGACAGTGGATGGCCATTGGAGAGACTTCCTCTCACAAAGCAAAGAGGAGAAACTTTACGAGCGTCATAAAACGTTTCATCCCCCAAGGATGCAGCCAACTTGCGAGATTAAAGCCTGCTTGTGTCCAACATGCTGGCATGTGTTTTCTGGGTACAAACCAATGTTTTTTTATTTTTTAGTTTTTTTCTAAATTCAATGGCAAAACTTTCAGAGCTAAGCTGTAAATCACTGGTTTAGGGAAAAAAAAAAAAGTGGAGCATTCTACAGATAAACTAAATTTCTGACAGTCACCCACAAAAAAATGTCAACAAGAATCAACATGCACAACAATGTGAAAGTGGGTGTTTTTGAGCCAGATGTTCAAATTTAAAAACCGTTATACTACAATTTTGCTGAAAAACAAATATACAATACAGTTAATCTTTTTTTGTTTGTTTGTTTTTTGTGATTACATGTGGATGAGAATGAGAACGCAAATGTGGTATAGGAAGAATTGATTTTTGTTTTTTTTACTTGATTTATCATATGAACCACGATGACAACTGCGTGATTGACAGACACATGGCCCAAACGAATGGCTTGGTCACAAAGTGTCTTGGTTAAACCGAGACATCTGGTTTAGAAGGTAACGTGTACGTGAGGGTATGTTTCTGCCTGAAGATGGAGACTGAAGCTTATCCTCCATTTTGGATCTGGTGAAGATAACTGTGTGAAGCTCTTTACAGTTTCCCAGTGATAGAGGTGACAGTTGGCCAATAAATGTTTTGAGGGATGAGGACTGGTGGCAAGATCTGGAATATATGCTGGCAAAGTCACATTAATCATGTCGCACGCATCCAAGCTTGATTCTCTGCAGGGACCTCTGCAAATGTTTACGTCGAACTTGGAGGTCTCAAGTTGCAGCAACAGGGCCTACAAGTGTTTTTCATACGTTACTGTACAGTAATTCTGACTTGAATACTTCCATTAGCATTTAAAATCGATTCAACTGGTACTTTTGCCACTCTAGGTGGGGAAAGCCATGTCTTCCAACGAAAGCGCCGCCTACAAAATCATGAGGTCCCTGGACGTGGACTACGTGCTGATTATTTTCGGCGGTGTCATCGGCTACTCGGGCGACGACATCAACAAGTTCCTGTGGATGGTGAGGATCGCCGAGGGGGAGCACCCAAAGGACATCAGGGTAAGTGGCGGCGCATCCTCAAAAAGGCACATGACGCCAATCTCTTCTCTTATTGGCCACAAGAATGTGAAGAAGGTTTGCACTGCCAGTAATGATGACAAAACCAGTTTTGCGGAAAACTAAAATACACGTCTGGAATTCAACACAGCCAATAAAACAAATGAAAGTGATGCGGGCGTGCTCAAGTGAAGACGTATCAGTTAAGCAACAGTAATCTGTTTAAATGCCCCCTGCAGCTACATCACCGTAATGATTTTTTGTTTTTTTAAAGCAAGGTGCAAGCACATCAGTAACACCGATCGACTGTTAGCCGCAGATGCGATCAGAATACCAATAGGGAAGCAGTGGCAGTAGTTTTCTGTCTCAGTAAATGTCACTTGTGTGTTAAAAGGGATGATTGGAACAGGATGAAAACCAAAGTAGCTCTCTTTGAGATGCAGCTTGAATAGTTAGCATCTTTGTCAAATTCATTGGGAACTCTATTGTGCCGCTTGGTGGAAAGGTTGCAGTCGTGTCGTGTACGGTTTCCAACTTGCGAGGGGTTTTCCAGCAGCCTGACCATCTGCACAGCTCCGTCTTGGTACCTGATCTGTTCACTAAGCATCCAGTCTGGATGTTTCCGTTAAACGGGCTCCAATTAAAAGCCAAGTGCAGTTTCCTCCTCCCTTTTTCCACTCTTCAGATTCCATCCTCAAATTTGTACAGTACAAATATAGTCTAATTACAGTTTTGAAATTTGAAATAAGAGTAGCTGCAGCCGCAAATTGTGAAATACAATCTAGTGAGTGGTGAGAGTAGGTAAATGTTTTGAATATTGGTATGGTTTTCTTTTTTTCTGCACCTGGGAACTGTCAAAATACATCAATAAACAAACAAGTAATTGATTATCAAGTCATCTATTTTAACTCATTCACTGGCAGCCATTTTCACATTTCGCAATCCCGTTCACACGCGGCTGTTTTGCTGGATTTGGACTGATTTTGCAAGGCCCGCAGAATATTGCGTTCTATTGCTATTAAAACATGGAACATATCAAAAGAAAGATTCAAATCTCTTCTTTCATCAGGGAAAAAAAAAAAAGTACATTTCTGTTTCCGTTTTGCAGCAAATAGCATTAGAATATAGCTAAGTTTAATCAATTGTCACAAATATGTTTAGAATCGTGAGTAATTAAGGTTTTTGTTTTTTTTTTTTCAACATGGCCCTGGTTGAGTTCCGTTGCTCAGCTGCCACCTGCTGGCCGTTTGTGTAATAACTACCATTTCTGCAACCGTTCTTTGCAGTTGAGAGGCTGCATTAAAGCCTTCTGTATGCTCTAGCATTTAAAAAAAATGTCTTTGGGACACTTAAAACATTAAAAAAAACACAAACAAACGTATTTATACTTATTGGGGAATAGATTAGTTAATAATCGAGCACAGCCATCGTTTGGAGCCATTTTTTAATTTAATATTGTCCAAATTGTCTGATTTCAGCATATCAACAGTAATGGTTCATTGATTTCTGTAGTCCTTCATGAAAGAAGACTGATTATCTTGTGTTTAAAATCAAAATAAGACATTTGCAAACATCTGTTTCTACTTTGGAAAACGATGAACTGGTAACAGTACATCAATTCCCCTTTTCTTCAATTACTATTCGAATACGGAGTATGAATTAAACGGCAATCACTGGTGTTTACATCACAAAATGCTTTTGTTATGAATGCATTTTAATACAAAATGTAAGTGAATCAAATTAGTGGATTGATTCTAAAAATGTTCTATAGTAACAGCACTAGTACTTACACCAAATCGCCACAGAGTGCATTTTTATGAGTCGGGTAGAATTGAATAGATGTTTAAAAAAAATAATAATGGTAATGTTGTCTTCCAGGAGAGCGACTACTTCACTCCTCAGGGAGAGTTCAGAGTGGACAAGGCCGGTTCTCCCACTCTGCTCAACTGCCTCATGTACAAGATGTCCTACTATCGGTTTGGTGAGATGCAGGTGAGTTTGAGCTAACGGCCGCTTTTTTTTTTTTTTTGCACCCCAACTCCAACAATACAACACACGACTACAGTACCGTACAGTATTTGATCTGTTGCGCATCTCGAGGGCGAGTCGGGTCTCGTGAGAATCCTCAACACTTCCATCCGGCGCTCTGATCCACTTCAGGGGCTCGGATAATGAGTCGCAGTTGTGCGCAAAAGTTCACACAAGTCGTCTTATCCCGGAACAAGTCAGGTGCACTGTTCCTGTGCTTTGTAGACAGTAACAAGCGGCTGCCGCCACGAAAGGTGATTGGCTGGTTCAAAGGTGTTCGCAGGTGCCTCGGGAGTCCCCGCGGTGTGACGGAAGATTTCAAAGATTTTTCACATGCTTTGTGCTGCGGGACTAGTTGGGAGTAGGCAAAGGCAGGGGCGGAATGATCCTTCTTGAGATCACACGACTGCCTACAGGTCGATTGAATCCGTTTCAGCCAAGAAATGGGGGAAAAACAAATACGATGTATTATAGAAAATGGCAGTGGAAGAAAACTGGTAATATTAGTGGTTGTTAACGGAAAAAAAACAGGTTATGTGTCTTCTCCCATCTAATGGAAGCGCACATCCATCACTATATGTTCCAGACGTACATAGATGAACAAACATACTTGTGTAATCATTTTCAGACCAATTAAAGTAAGACTGGATAATCCCCCGCGGCGCACGGAATTATTTTTACACCAAAATCAGATATTGCCCAGCAACCTGCAGCTTCCGCTGTTTTTCTCATTACTCTGTAGAATGACCTCAAAGCCTTTTCAAGTTCCCCCGAAGCTTTGCAACTGTTTGTATGTCGTAGCCTTCTCTGCTAGATTCCTCTAAATCTCACACTAGTTCTTCTTGAGACAGGTTGGCTAATGAGTTTTCTTTTTTCTTTTTTGCCCCGGGAAGCTGCGTTTCTTCTGACATTTTACTACCCCCCCCCCCCCCCCCCCATCTATCTCTCAGCTGGACTTTCGAACGCCCCCGGGCTTTGACCGGACGCGCAACGCTGAGATTGGGAACAAGGATATCAAATTCAAGCACCTGGAGGAGGCCTTCACCTCGGAGCACTGGCTGGTCAGGATCTACAAGGTCAAGAACCTTGGCAACAGGGAGCCGCTGGACCGCAAGCTTCGCAGCATCGTGCCCAAACAGAAGCACACCTCCAAAAAGGTGCAAACAAGCATGGAACGCACATTCATATTGGCATTTTTAAGACCTCTGTTAACTTAAGAGTTAGTGCTCGAAAATTCAAATCATTTCTGCCTTTGTAGGCAACACTTGAAACAGCCCCGCCAGCCCCCCTCAACA
Source organism: Festucalex cinctus (assembly GCF_051991245.1). Classification (NCBI taxonomy): domain Eukaryota; kingdom Metazoa; phylum Chordata; class Actinopteri; order Syngnathiformes; family Syngnathidae; genus Festucalex; species Festucalex cinctus. Next base: position 1,805,716 of record NC_135429.1, read on the forward strand.
AAATAAACTGAGTTGTGTTGCATTTGCTCCTTTCAGACGGCCAAGAGGAAGCGAGGCTACGTGAAGAACAAGCTGCAACTGAAAAAAGGCAAGAAAGTACAAAAAAAGTAACCCCGACGGACTGTCCAAGCAAAACAGATGCGAATGCGACGAAAACCTCTGACAAACAATGAAGAAGAGCACCAGGGTTGTGGATTTCTGTGGCACTTGGTCGGCAAGCGTTTCTCATTAACAGCACCCCCGTGTGGCCAGGAAGGTGAAGTGTCAAATACTGGCTTTCTCCAGAAAACCTTTGTCCATTTTATCTTAGGGGGGGGACGTTTTTGTCTTGCTTCTTTTCTCCACTTTTTTTTTTTTTTTGATTTGCAATCGATTTTTTTTTTTTTTTTTTTTTTTTTTTTTTTTTTTTTACTTTGTACTTGAATGTGCAGCGAGGCATCGGGCTGCTCTGTTGGTTTATGTCGATTAAAACTGTTGTGGTTCACAAACGATGTGATTATCAGTGCGCGTAAGGGAAGAGGGAGGGGTTGGGGGGCCAGTTTGCACCAAAGAGCCATTGACGTGACCTTGCTCCATGGCACATGTGAACTCCTGGGAAAGAAGAAAAAAAAGAAGCGAGGAAGCGCTCAGGCCTCGTTCCTGACACGTGTACACGCCAACGTATGCGGTATGGAGGGACGTCAACCACCTGTTTGAATTCATCATCATCATCATCACTCACGCTTCCTTTTTTGATCATTTGCAAACCAATTGGCCTAACGTGTAACTGTTATGTAAAGATAATGTCAAAAGAATTATAATATATTGGATTCTTGTGATTTTTTTATTTTTTTTATTTTTTTTTTTTAATATGCTGTTTGTTTTTTGTTTTGGATGTTTTTTGTATGACAGCAAATAGATAAGTGAATGCAATAATAATTCTTGTACAGAGGGCCTTGATTTTGTTAATGGATGGAATGAATGTGAATTTTTACAATGCCGATCCCCCCCCCCCCCCCCCCCCCCCCCCCTCCTAAATGGCCTCGATTGTACATTTTTGCTGCTAGGGCTTCAAAGAGGCAAGCAACAATACGTTAAAAGAAAAAAAAGAAAAAAGTAGGGATGTTATTAAATTAGGCCTCCCTTCCTGCAGAGGGCGCTCTCGTCATGGACTCACATTTTTGCTGTCTTCCGTCGTTTAGCAACAGGTGCGGAGGCCTCGCAGACGGGATGTTACTAGACTGATACTGAAAATACTGATTCAAACGATTTCATCATCATGCAGTGTTTTGTTTTGTTTTGTTTTTTTGCCTTGCTCTCCCCGTCTCGTAGGGATACTCGCATAATCACCATTCATGTTTTCCACTGCAGAGCTGCGTCCACTCGCTTGGGGTGGAAATGTTACTACTAGGAGGAAAAGTGCAAATATTACGATGACACTTGTAATCTTACATAAGAGTCTTTTCAATATTTGCTTCTTTTTTTTTTTTTTTTTTTTAAATAAATTACACCTACCTGTTCTCCATTGTTCCTTGTGCCCCCAAAACATTAGCAGCATTGTTTGCGCATCAATCTGGTGGCATTACAGTGCCAAGGAAATGTTGACGTGAGTTGCAGAGCTCCGTTTAGACATTAAGTAGTCATTTGCTGCCATCTTGTGGCCACTATAAACAGTTAGTTTGCGTACATCATTTCACCAATTTTGTTTTTCGTAGCAGAAATGTTTGAGCTGGGAATGAAACTTACACACAAGTATCACATCAATGTCTTAAACCGCATTTTTGATTTTTACGTTTACTCTGACAATTTTGTTGAAAATGGTCAATAAAAGTTGCAAGTTTGAAGGGATCTTCTACAGTTAGTTTTTTCCAAAAAGATGAACAGTAGTAGTTTGAAAAACAATTAACATTTTCATGACGTCTTCTAAAGGGTTATGTAACAAGGACGCAGCTCTGATTGGCTGTTTTGTTTTTTGTTTTTTTTTTGTGCTAATTTCAAAGACACTGAATTGTTCTTTGTGTTGCCATGTCTGAACTTGAGATTTCGATTTTCTTTCCTCGCCAGTGTTGCTTTAATGCTCGTGACATCTTTTTCGGCTTTCAGATCATCACCTCGAGTTTGCTTTCAAGAGGAGTTCAAACTAAGCCTTAATGTGATGTGAAGTTGCTCTTGATTTCCTTTTGGGTTGTTAGTTTGACGCCATCATCCTCAGCGCTTCTTCTCCCCTTCAGCTTTTTACACTGTTGCTCTGTTTGTTCAGTCATCTTGAAATATACACCGAATCGAAATGAAAGCATCTTCTTGTGTTGTCATTGTGGCCTCCACCTCGAACAAGTGCAACCGGGCAGCGTTTCTCTCTTGTGGGTTTAGTTATATTCCACTAGGTGGCAGCAACAACCCTCGCATGACCGAACACTTCAGAGAACTGCTGGTTGGCTTTGACGAGAATCAGGTTTGAAATCGCATGCTACTAAATATTGGTAAAACAGCTTAGTATATATGTGTGTATATATATATATATATATATATATATATATATATATATATATATATATATATATATATACATATATATATATAAGCCAAGTTACATGGTGTAAAGAAAAAAAAAATCATGCTGAAAATATTTGAAAGTCGTTTTGGGGATGTTACGGACATTACCAAAGACAGTGACATCTAGTGGATATTTTAAGTCTTAACAAGTTTACAAAAATGGTGACTAAAACAATCACTAACGTAGAACAATGTACAGTAACTTCTTTTATTTTTATTTTTTAAGACCACGTCAATTTTTAGAACACCCAAACGAAATTTATATAATAGCCTATGAATATGAATATATATGCAAATGAATTTCCACATGCATCGAAGCTTAAAGTTTCGAGTAAAAAAAAAACAACTAAAATAAATATTTGTATGTATTTTTTAACTAAAAAAAAACAAAAAACACAAATAATGCAGAATATATAATGCTTTTTTTTGTGCTCATGTACAAAGTACAAACATGGTGAGAATGGGACGTCATATCAACGGCCAACGGACGTTTAGACGTCAAAAGTCAACCTAGTTTGGGGGTCATATGGACGGAGAAATAGTCCACGACCGGCCAAACACGATTCGTACATGATCTGGAGGTCCATTAGATGTCGGATGTTTAGTGGGAGATATATGAATATAATATGATATATGAATGATTGTTTCACTAAAGATAATATGGCACATTCATCACGTCTGCATCGAATTTGCACTCAGAGATTATGACCATGACGCTCTCCCTCCACCGTGACGTCACACAGGAATGGTCTATAAATGGCGACCCGCGTGCTTGTGGGATATGTTTGGTTTTTTTTTAATAAAGGTGAGACACTTTTGCAGTCCTGATGACAGGCCAGCAGGCGGCGCTAGTGTGCAACAAGCGGAAAAATTTGAATGGTGGGCTGACGTCACGTCCGACTGCAGCTCGCTTGATATACAGGTTTGGGGGGTTTTTCTGCGACCATATGCGTGGTCTTCTGTCAGCTCGGTAGGCGAGCACACGAGCAACTTTTTGGCGTTTGTTGCCCTTTCTCACATGACGTTTTGCTTCTTGTAGGATTCGCACATTTGAGGTAAAAGAGCGTTTGAGGTTCGAGCACATCACGTCACAATGCGTTTCTTTGCTTCATTGAGAACGGCTCGCTCTTTTACCACCGTTTCAAACTTTATTTTTTCTTGCTGGCCAGCAATCTGTTGGCGCTAGGGAAACACTTCCAAACAATCTTTCAGAACCTTAAGTAAATTGAGTTTTTGTAACGGAAATGAAAATGGCGAATGTGCTTTGTTGAAATAACCTGCTCAGTTGTCGATGCTAAAATTTGGTCAAAACATTTTTTTTTTTCATTCTTGGTAAGTCCTCCTTACAACAGACAGCGTGCACAAGTTCACCATGTATCATTGCTCGCCGATTTATCAACTGTTTGACCTATTTTCTTGGTCACACTGATTGTTTTCAAATACACTCGCATTGACGCTCTCCCTTCACCGCAAGAGGGCGCACTTTAACGGGACGTCACACTGGAAGGGTCTATATATGGCGACCCGCGTGCTTGTGGGATATGTTTGGGGTTTTTTAAATAAAGGTGAGACACTTTTGCAGTCCTGATGACAGGCCAGCAGGCGGCGCTAGTGTGCAACAAGCGGAAGAATTGGAATGGTGGCTTGACGTCACGTCCGACTGCAGCTCGCGTGATACAGGTTTGTTTATTTTTCTGCGACCATATGCGTGGTCTTCTGTCAGCTCGGCAGGTGAGCACACGAGCAACTTTTTCGCGTTTGTTGCCCTTTCTCACATGACGTTTTGCTTCTTGTAGGATTTGCACATTTGAGGGAAAAGAGCGTTTGAGGTTTGAGCACATCACGTCACAATGCGTTTCTTTGCTTCCTTGAGAACGGCTCGCTGTTTTACCACCGTTTCAAATTGTATTTTATTTTTTTCCTGCTGGCCAGCAATCTGTTGGCGTGAGGGAAACACTTCCAAACAATCTTTCCAAACTATTAGTGAATTGAATTTTTGTAACGGAAATGAAAATGGCGAATGTGCTTTGTTGAAATAACCTGCTCAGTTGTCGACGCCAAAATTGGTCAAAACATCTTCTTTTTTTTTTCATTCTTGTTCACCATGTATCATTGCTCGCCGATTTATCAACTGTTTGAACTATTTTCTTGGTCAAAATGATTGTTTTCAAATACACTCGCATTGACGCTCTCCCTTCACCGCAAGGGGGCGCACTTTAACGGGACGTCACACTGGAAGGGTCTATATATGGCGAGACGCGTGCTTGTGTTTTTTTTTTTTTATAAGCATTTATTTATCAACAAATGAAGCTTACAGGCTTACAAAAACATAGACATGTACATCTGGGCGATCTCAAAAACAAACGTGAAAAAACAACATAGATATGTTATAAAGGTGAGACACTTTTGCAATCCTGATGACAGGCCAGCAGGCGGCGCTAGTGTGCAACAAGCGGAAGAATTTGAATGGTGGCCTGACGTCACGTCCGACTGCAGCTCGCGTGGTACAGGTTTGTTTATTTTTCTGCGACCATATGCGTGGTCTTCTGTCAGCTCGGCAGGCGAGCACACGAGCAACTTTTTGGCGTTTGTTGCCCTTTCTCACATGACGTTTTGCTTCTTGTAGGATTTGCACATTTGAGGGAAAAGAGCGTTTGAGGTTCGAGCACATCACGTCACAATGCGTTTCTTTGCTTCATTGAGAACGGCTCGCTCTTTTACCACCGTTTCAAACTTTATTTTTTCCTGCTGGTCAGCAATCTGTTGGCGCTAGGGAAACACTTCCAAACAATCTTTCAAAACCTTAAGTAAATAGAGTTTTTGTAACGGAAATGAAAATGGCGAATGTGCTTTGTTGAAATAACCTGCTCAGTTGTCGACGCCAAAATTTGGTCAAAACATCTTTTTTTTTTTTCATTCTTGGGAAGTCCTCCTTACAACGGACAGCGTGCACAAGTTCACCATGTATCATTGCTCGCCGATTTATGCCGGTTTGACCTATTTTCTTGGTCACACTGATTGTTTTCTAATACGAGTGTATTGGATGCATATAATTTATATATGTATTGAAGGCAGGTGTAAAATGCCTTAAGTTCTGTTTAATGAATTAAAAAGAAAAACATAAATCATGCTATTTCTACTAATTACTGTCAAATATTTTCTCCAATTTGGATACTGTAAATTTATAGAATCGTATGCCGATAAACATTTATTGGGAGGAGCAATATGGCGGCCTCGCATTTGGCTATTGAGAGCGCCGTCCATCGCACGTTACATGGTACTTATTAGAATATTGAATTGAATTGTGTGCTCTATATAAAATTTGTACTTTTGTGTGAGGAAAATCAAATAAAAGATCACAGAAATTTACCAGTTGCTTCGTTCAGTTTGTATTATTGGTGTATATAAAATGCCCATATCACACAGTTCTATTGCAAAATGGTCAAGTAAAACAACTGCATCATATTTTCTCGAGATGTTGTATTTGATTGTGCGTTTGTACCTAATGTAATGTCCCCATATGTCACCCCCCCTGCAGAGAACATGTGGTGCTCTGGGTCCTCTTCCAAACTGCCTGGCCGCTGTGAGACCACCAGATGACGAGTCGGCAGCTCTCCCACCCCCAAGTGTCCCCACATTTGTTCCCGTGTAATATTGTGAATTCATCTTTGTTTCTCGTAATAAAGCACAAGTAACAAACTCCACTGCCTCTTTACTTCAGTCATAAAGTGACTTAGCAATTCCAAGACGAGCCCCCTGCGGCTTGACAATGAAAGCAGACCACACCATGACAAATATGCTCAAATCGAGTCATGACAAAGTTTACAATTGAAATACTCGTCTGCTATTTGTATGAAACACTGAGCAATGCTAACGTGCAAGCTGATATTTAAAAAGTGAATGGTCAGTCAAATGTTTCAAGTGGATATCGGGCAGGACAGGTTTAGTGATGGAGGAGAACTTGACATTTTGACTTTGGTAAATGTTCACTTTGATGGCGAAAGGAAACACAAGCAGTCCTGCCAAAGCCAACGTGCCAGCGGCTGGCTTGTGGTGGACGAGTCGACGTCCATGTTACGTAAAGGATCAATGTGCATTTAGCACTTGGAATACTAAAACATAAATCGCCGCTACTCGGACAAAGTGGCCGAGCGGTAAAAACTTTGCCTGGTGTGCAGACGACCACGGTTCGATCCCCGGTGACCCCAATTTACAATTCAAAAGCAAGAAAGAGTGAGAATCGAACCCGAGCGTGCTGATGCACAGGCGAAGTCATTTACCATTCGACTATCTCGAAGTGAAAAATTTCAGTCGTTTGGTCGTATTTAAATGTTGTTTGACGCATTTGCGATTTGCTGCGTCACTGTGACACTTGATGAATACGTTCTAAAAAAACGAAACCGGCATGAGAACCACTGGCCGAGTGGTGAAGGATCATGTCTCCGGAGCAGACGAACCGGGTTCAAGCCCCGGACGCGGTGGACGCGTCTTTCTATGAAGCACTTTGAATGTTTCTCTCTTGCGTATTCAATGCAGTAAACTTCGATTTGTGTTTGTTTCTATGTTAAATAGCGAACTTTTTTATTTTTGTGCTTGTTTTTTTTTTTAAATAGTGACGTCATCACCGGAAACCTATTTAAGCCGGAAGAAACGCGACGTTCATTCTTTCTCACCTCAGACAGCATCGCGTCGTCCTCGTCTTCCTGCTGCTCCGCACGAATTTCCACAAGATCTTACAACACTTTGACCAGGTTAGTGTTCGTGCTTTTAATAACTTTAAATTCGCTACTTTTGTTCACTTTTAGCGCAATGTAGCACTTTTGGCGTGGTTGCATCTTGCAAACACGTTTGTGCCAGCATTGCTACTAAAAAAAAAAAAAGGTTCTACGAGGTTAAACTGCACCAAAACGCTTTTATTGTCACTTTTTTTTTCCCCAGAATCGCGATGAAAACAAAGCGACGTTTTCCGGAAGGTAAGTAGACCAAAATGTAACAATTACACGGACTGAATCAAGCAGATTTAAATACATGCGTGTTAATTGTCTAATTGTTTGTCTACAGATGGAAATCTTCAAATTGAGCCTAAAATGGCCGACTTGCTGTGCGTTTCAACGTGGACTAACAAACCAGTTTGCATCAAGTGTTTCTAAATGTCTCCTTTCTGTCCACAGGCTCGCATCTTCAACAAATGGCCAGATTGACTGCAAAAATGGCAGAATGCAAGTTTTTATTAAATATATCTATTATTAAAACAGACAAAATAAAGTTTTAGGTTGTGTTTCTTATTTCTGTCCACAGGCTCTAAAATGGCCGACTTGCTGTCGTTTGAGGCGTGGCTTCATGAGACTTTCAACTAAGCTAAACTAGCTTGTAAGGCCGACTGTTGCAAAAGTTAAAATGCTTACACAAACGTTGTCGTATCTTTCAGGCCAGCAGCTGCACGTCGTCGTGGAAGAGGCGTCCAGTGCTGCCCTTCACTGGTGAAACACACGTTCACAAGAGCCCAAATGTTTGACACGTTTATTTAAGCATGTGATTGAACCTCTTGTATCACTTCAGGCATAACGAGCTCGGCACAGGAGATCTGGATGAGATGGACGACAGCTTCAAAGAGCTGTGGAACAAGACTGGCAACAAGTGAACATTTTCTTTTTCCATTTAATGTTTCACCAAAGCGGCAATGAGAAACTGCAGTCAGGACCCTCTTCCAATTCTGGTCCTTCAGGGCCAGAGTCTTGCAGGTTTTACTTTTTTCTGCACAACAGCTGATTCTGATCTTTAAGAGTCAGGTGTGATGTACAGAAAAATGTAAATCGTACAGGACTCAGGCCCAAAAGGACCAGGATTGGGGAAGCCTGGTTAACAAGGTACTTTACCCTCTTGCATGTTCTTCCTGCTGTTGTCCACCAGGTGGTGGTGAAGAGCCTGATTGACGCAACATGGCTCCTCCTGTGCAGGTCAAAGTCATCTTCATCAAGGTTTGGACCTGTTGCAAAGATTTAACTTAACACATTTTTTTCCTTAAAATTCTAGATGGTGCAGTCCATCAGACATGATCAACTTGTGTCCAACATGAGTGTCAACGTAAACTCCAAACAAATTTGCCAATTAAACATTTCAAAGTGCACTCACCTGCATTCTTTGACTCTGCATGCAGCGCACCTTCCAGTCCAAGTGGGGCCCGTCCGAGTTTCTGCAATCAAGACGACTCCTTGCAGGTGGTGCTCCAAGCTGCCTCCATTTTCAACGTTTTAGTTTTAAATAAAGAAAATAAATGAGCATGTTGCCTGGTCCCTTGCTTGTGTTGTGCAGGTTTGTCCGTCCTCTTCACAGGTGTGCCAGCATGTTCGGCGTGCTGCTTCAACAAGAGGTTAATTATTAAAAAAAAAAACTGCGCTAAAAAAGTGATTGTCTGTTTGCCATGGTGTCCACCTTGCATGTTGTGTTGCAGATGAAGCTGCTGGATGTTCCAAGATGAAAGAAAGCAGACTGATTGGAGTTGGTGTCCTCAGCTGGTAAGAGAAAAAATTTGATTTCAGCTTTCAATTGTCTCATTTGAATTTGATGTGTCCAGTGTGGAGGACGACGGGGTACCTGCTGACAGCCAAAGTTCAACGACGAGCCAACAACTTTTGCTTTTCTTGCTGATTTTGCATCCACAAGGTACATGGCAGATGTTGACACTCTTGATTGCACAATCAGGCCAACCTTGATCAACTCGCCTTTTTTTCCTCTTTAGGCAGCAAGGAAGGTGATGAGCTTCCTGAAAATGCAGTGGTGTGGAAACAAGTTACAGAAAACTCGTCTTGGTAGGTTTTTCATGCTAAACTTTTTTTTTTTTTTCTGCACTAGAAGTTGACTTAACTTTGTGACTCACTTTTTTTTTTTTTTTTGACGTCTTAGGTCCACGTTCTTCTTCCTGGCCAGCCACTTGACCACATGCAGTGAGGAGCAGACTTATTTTTTTTTTTTAGGTCCATGCGCTTCTTCCTGGCTGACCTGTTGACCACAAGATCATCCAACATGTAACTTTTGTTTGCTTTGTGATTGACTCTGCAGAAGAAAAAATAAAGCTTGATTACAAAAGAACACTTTAATTCTTGATTTGTTTCTCAAAACATCACAAACACAACATAAAAAAAAAAAATCTAAACTTAAAAAAAAAAAAAAAAACATATAAAAAAATTAAAACTTAAAAAAAAAAAAAAAAAACTTCTAAATTCTTTTTTTGGATTTCTTTTTTTGAGGGTTTTTTTTTTTTTTTTTTTTTTTCCTGGAATTTTTTTTTTCCCCTCAAATTGGGCAGGATGAGGCCGGAATACTGGTTTGTGATTGGCTAATAGTTCTGGAAGTGGGCGGAGCAATGAGGATGAAAGGCTATGATTGGTTGATAAGTGGGTGTGGCTATGCAAACTAGAAGCGCTGTGATTGGTTGGTGTAAGTGGGTGTGGTTATAAAATTTTAAAGCGACGTGATTGGTCAGAATTGCAAAAGTAAGCCCGTTTTTGCAAAATCGAACACTGTGATTGGTCGGTTTGGGGTGGGCGTGGTTATGCAAATTTGAGCTGCTTCGTGATTGGTGGAGCCAAAACTGGGCGGAGTTAGAGGTAGTCAAAGCAGCGGAGAGCTTCTGGAAGCCATTTTGAAGTGTTGAGGTAAGAGTTTCACATCAGTTACTCCAATGGACACGAGACTTTTTGTGTTCACCTCAGCCAAAGTGGCTCAAATTTGACAATTTGGAGAGCAACAGGAGGAGGAATATGAGACGACAGAGTGGTAAACTGCTGTCAGACTCAGAATCGTTTGTTTGCCACTACACAGCAAAGGCTTCCAATGCGCCGAGGGCACATTTGACTGATAAAACACAAAGACGCCCGTTCAAGTTGAAGCATTTATTGAACACAAAAGCTTGACATGACAATTTGAAAGCCTTTGAGGCGCTTTTGTGTGGGACCGACTCAGCTGAAGGAGCTCACATGTGGCGTCACTTCCTTCCAATGCCACACGGACACCACGTGAGCACACCAACCGACATCTCGCACTGGCAATCAAACGTAAGTGCCGTGTACTTTGCAACATCCTCACACACCTCTGGACAGGTTTTCAAATCACAAGTTCATTTAAAAAAAAAAAAAAACAAGGTAGAAAATGGCGGAGCTAACAGGTGCTCAAAAAGTCATGGAGAAGCCTTTGGCAGACTGACAGAAGAGTTTATTGTCAAGGCAAAAACTCTTCGTAGGGGCTAACGAGGCATCGCAGGTGTGTCAACATGTTTTTTTGTATGTTTTTTTTGTCCTTTGTCCATTACAAAAATTAGAAAAGATTGATAAAGGTGCTCCTTTGTTAAGTTTATCCTTTTTTTTTTTTTTATTATTTATTTATTTTATTTTTGTCCATTACAAAAATTAGAAAAGATTGATAAAAGTGCTCCTTTGTTAAGTTTCCTTTTTTTTTTTTTTTTTTTTTTTTTTCCCCCCCATTACAAAAATTAGAAAAGATTGATAAAGGTGCTCCTTTGTTAAGTCTATCCTTTTTTCCTTTTTCTTTTTTTTGTCCATTACAAAAATTTTAAAAGATTGATAAAAGTGCTCCTTTGTTAAGTGCTTTTTTTTTTTTTTTGTCCATTACAAAAATTAGAAAAGTTTGATAAAGATGCTCCTTTGTTAAGTCTATCCTTTTTTAAAAAAAAATTATTTATTATATTTTTGTCCATTACAAAAATTAGAAAAGATTGATAAAGGTGCTCCTTTGTTAAGTGCTTTTTTTTTTTTTTTGTCCATTACAAAAATTAGAAAAGTTTGATAAAGATGCTGCTTTGTTAAGTCTATCCTTTTTTTTTTATTTAATTTATTTATTTTATTTTTGTCCATTACAAAAATTAGAAAAGATTGATAAAGGTGCTCCTTTGTTAAGTTTCCTTTTTTTTTTTTTTTTTTTTTTTTTTTTTTTTTTGCCCATTACAAAAATTAGAAAAGATTGATAAAGGTGCTCCTTTGTTAAGTTTATCCTTTTTTTATTATTATTTATTTTATTTTTGTCCATTACAAAAATTAGAAGATTGATAAAGGTGCTCCTTTGTTAAGTCTGTCCTTTTTTTTTCTTTTTCCTGTCCATTACAAAAAAATTTAAAAGATTGATAAAGGTGCTACTTTGTTAAGTGCTTTTTTTTTTTTTTTGTCCTTTGTCCATTACAAAAATTAGAAAAGATTGATAAAGGTGCTCCTTTGTTAAGTCTATCCTTTTTTTTATTTTATTTTATTTTTGTCCATTACAAAAATTAGAAAAGATTGATAATGGTGCTCCTTTGTTAAGTTTATCCTTTTTTTTTTTTTTTTTTTTTTTTATTTTATTTTTGTCCATTACAAAAATTAGAAAAGATTGATAAAGGTGCTCCTTTGTTAAGTTTATCCTTTTTTTTTTTCTTTTTTTTTGTCCATTACAAAAATTAGAAAAGATTGATAAAGATGCTGCTTTGTTAAGTCTATCCTTTTTTTTTTTTTAATTTATTTTATTTTTGTCCATTACAAAAATTAGAAAAGATTGATAAAGGTGCTCCTTTGTTAAGTGCTTTTTTTTTTTTTTGTCCATTACAAAAATTAGAAAAGTTTGATAAAGATGCTGCTTTGTTAAGTCTATCCTTTTTTTTTTTTTAATTTATTTTATTTTTGTCCATTACAAAAATTAGAAAAGATTGATAAAGGTGCTCCTTTGTTAAGTTTCCTTTTTTTATTTTTTATTATTTTTTTTTTTTTGCCCATTACAAAAATTTGAAAAGATTGATAAAGGTGCTCCTTTGTTAAGTTTATCCTTTTTTTATTATTATTTATTTTATTTTTGTCCATTACAAAAATTAGAAGATTGATAAAGGTGCTCCTTTGTTAAGTCTGTCCTTTTTTTTTTTTTTCCTTTCTTTTTCCTGTCCATTACAAAAAAATTTAAAAGATTGATAAAGGTGCTCCTTTGTTAAGTGCTTTTTTATTTTTTTTTTGTCCTTTGTCCATTACAAAAATTAGAAAAGATTGATAAAGGTGCTCCTTTGTTAAGTCTATCCTTTTTTTTATTTTATTTTATTTTTGTCCATTACAAAAATTAGAAAAGATTGATAATGGTGCTCCTTTGTTAAGCCTATCCTTTTTATTTTTTTTTATTTATTTATTTTTTCTTGTCCTTTGTCCATTACAAAATCACAACACTGCGTACTTACAATCATCATGTGTCCAAATGCAGGTTGCCGTCCGTCCGTCCGTCCAGTCTGTCGGCTGCTGAAAGGTCCCCCGAGGCTGTCAATCATCCAGACAAAAAAACAAAGCGGTGAGTCACATTGTCAACACTTTTCACAATGGCCACATAATGATCAGAATCGGATAACGTCAATATGGCAAAATGAGTTCAAATTAGACATCAAACAGGCAACAAACTGCTCCTCCATCAGTCCTTCACCTTCCCGTGGAAAAAGATTACTTGATTCGGGCAATATGACTCTCAAAAATGGAAAATGATCTTGAAAAGATATTTTCCATCTCAAAAATATGAAAATGTTTTTAAAAACAGTTTTACCTTGACAATACAGTTTGCGTCTTAAGAGTATTTAAATAAAAAAAAAACATACCAACTTGAATATCACATTCTTCAAATCACTTGTATTTATTTATCTATTAATTTAAATGATTTCTTGAATAATTATGGTACACTTCGCTTTTTCTTCTCAGAATCAATTGTTATATTTATTTTCATAATGTTTTTGATTCAAGAGTTTCACTTTTGTCCACTAACTGATCAGTTTTTTTCTTGTTTTTTTTGTGCGTGAGATGAAAGTCTTCCCTTCCACAAGGAATCGCTTCAACAAGATTTCAAGCTCAGAAAATGTAAACTTTACATATTCAGATTTTATATTGCAATAGAAAAAAAAATACATGCTAAATATAAAAATCTTAATTATGGCTGCAACTAACAGCAATAATTGATTAATCTGTCGATTATTTTGCAGGGCAATTAATTGGATAGAAAAAAAAAACTTTACATTTCATTATTTCAATATTAGTTGAAAGTTTACCATGCACAATAAACGGATTATGATTACTGTAAAACTATTTTTTGAAAAAATAAAAAATTAAAAAAAATATCCCCAAAAGAAAGTAACATTGTTTAGGCAGTACCTACGGGTTGAAGAAGAAAAAAAAAAACTGCTTTTTAGCACATTTCAATCGAAACTTATTTTAATAAACAAAGTGCAAAAACAAGATTTTTAAAAACCTTCATTAAGTTTATGAAAATCACAACAGTATTTTTTTCTCAATCTACACTGTTAGCAATTTGTTCCACAAGTCCCATTACTGCCTTTCTCAATAAGGTTTATGTGAAAATAGTTTACTGGATTTTTTTATTTTTTTTAAAGAACTATGACAGTAACAATATATAGGTTTGTAATTAGTAAATCAATGTTGATCTCCACTCTTATAAATCAGAATAACTTTTGCTGTTTTCGTTTTGAGAGGTTGCACTATAAATTTGACAATACTTGATATTCAAGCCGTATCAATATTTAAACAGTCAGTGGACTTTAAGAAAATAAAAAAAAAATAAAAAAAAGGAGACTTAAACAATTGATCAATGATGACGATGGTTTGAAATTGTGCTCGGAATGGCCTTTGAAAATTCCAAAGGAGTCGTCTCCATACAGCAGCAAAATAAAAGCTACATCCAAATTGATAACCCAAAATGAGAGACACCTCTCATATGGCGACACTCCATACTCCAATGTTGGGCTTAGTCGAATTATTTCAATAAATATATATATTTTTTCAATCTTTAAACAGTTTTTCTCATTCTTTATGACAGGTCGTCTTAAAAAAAAAAAAAAAAAAAAAAAAAAAAAAAGATTTCTTTTTTTAAACAAATGTTCAGAAATTATTAGCAGTATTCATATTATGAGGAGCTTGTGCAGGTGTACAGTCAGTGTGTTTTGGTCTGTGGATATTTCTTTAAAAACAAATATGAAAAATAAGAGAGTCATTTGATTTTCGTTTTAAAATAGATTGAAATACAGCTTGATTTTCTCGTTTGGCTGTCTGGAACGGGTAAGGAGAAGTCTCATTACTGTTTTAGTGAGTGAGTGAGAGAGATTTAAAAATATATAAGACATTTAAAAATATTTGTAAAAATATAAGATACATTTAAAAAAAATTAACTACAAGAGACATTTAAAAATATATTTTTTTAAATAAGACATTTAAAAATATTTTAAAAAATACAAGACATTTAAAAATATATTTAAAAAAATACAAGATATTTAAAAATATAAAAAAATACAAGATATTTAAAAATATATAAGACATTTAAAAATATTTGTAAAAATATAAGATACATTTAAAAAAATTAACTACAAGAGACATTTAAAAATATTTTTTTAAAATAAGACATTTAAAAATATTTTTAAAAATACAAGACATTTAAAAGTATATTTAAAAAAATACAAGATATTTAAAAATATAAAAAAAATACAAGATATTTTAAAATATTTTAAAAAAATACAGACATTTAAAAGTATTTTTATAAAATGAGACATTTAAAAATAATTTTATAAAATATGAGACATTTAAACATATTTAAAAAAATAGACATTTAAAAATATTTTTAAAAAACACAAGACATTTAAAAAATATTTGTAATAAAATGACATTTAAAAATAGGAGATGTCTGATGTATGTCGTTTTTTTTATTATCATTATTATTATTATTATTATTATTATTATTATTATTGCATTAAAAGACGGGTACCGGTAATTATGTCTACATGTGTAGTTTGTCTAATTTTGTCTGGAGATGGTCACATAGAATCGATATTGGGGTTGTTGTTTTGTTTGTTTTTTTGTTTGTTTTTTTTAGATGTCAATGTCGCCATCTCCTGGCCAGTATGAGAAATGCTCGGGGTGACAACTTCGAGATCCAAAAACAAAAAACAAGTCGGTTTTTTTTTTTCGGCTTGTGCCTCGTGCGGTCTCCTTTTTACGTTGTTGAAGTAAAAATTGATAATTAAACTGTTACTAGGCTTTCCTTTCTCGTTCCAGACAACCAAACGAGAATAACGAGCTGTATTTCAAATTTGGTGTTTCTATTTTAAAACGAAAATGAAATAATATGACTCGTTTTTCTATTTCTATATCTGTTTTCAAACGAATATCAAATGACCCAAAGAGTGAGAATGTTTTGAGCGACTCTCCACCAGCGGCACAAGAACAAAACAGGAGCAAAATAGGCATGTGTTACCTTTTGTAGAAGATGTTGGTGACGAGATGTAGCAATTTGTAGCATGTGAAGCCATTACTCTATTTTCATTGTGGCCGTCAGCATCTGTTTGGAGAAGAAAACAAGAATCAAGTCAAGCGTTTTCCTTGATTGACTTTTGATTGACAGCTGAGTGCTACTTGTAGGCGTGCTAGCTGCCTAGCCACCCGGCTTTGTTGACATATTAGCAAGCGAGCTTCCAATGACCTTGCGAGTAACATTAAACAAGCTCAAATGTTATCAAGAGCCTTCTAGGTCGTGTATTAGTCATACACATATAAAGGGCAGTTTAAAATACTCACTCGAACGACAGGACTGCGATTGATTGAAGGCTTGCTTCTGCTTCCTATACGTACGGTAAGCGAGAACGTTCAATTCACATTAAGGCAAAGTACGTGGTTGTCTGAAGAAAAAATAAAAAATAAAAATTACGTTGAGGTTCATAATGTGTACATATTTCTTTGGTTTTACATCTTCGGGTAATCCGATTGAGTTAGGGAAACACTTCCAAATATCTTTCAAAACAAAAAGTAAAAATAATTTTTTGAAACGAAAATGAAAGTGGCGAATGTGCTTTGGTGAAATAACCTGCTCGGCTGTCGACGCCAAAAGCGTGAAGTAAATGAATGAATAAATGAATTTGATTGTTTATTTTTGTATTTATTTACACATTTATTTGTATTTTTTTTATCTATTTTATTTTTATTTTTGTGTTTGTACTTTTTGATCAAGCATTGTCCAAGCACAGAATCTGAAGGTTGATACACGACAAACACAAAGATAATCGTGATGTTCTTGATATGTTGTTATAAAGGTGAGACACTTTTGCAGTCCTGATGACAGGCCAGCAGGCGGCGCTAGTGTGCAACAAGCGGAAAATTTTGAATGGTGGGCTGACGTCACGTCCGACTGCAGCTCGCTTGATGCAGGTTTGTTTGTTTTTTCTGCGACCATATGCGTGGTCTTCTGTCAGCTCGGTAGGTGAGCACACGAGCAACTTTTTGCCGTTTGTTGCCCTTTCTCACATGACGTTTTGCTTCTTGTAGGATTTGCACATTTGAGGGAAAAGAGCGTTTGAGGTTCGAGCACATCACGTCACAATGCGTTTCTTTGCTTCATTGAGAACGGCTCGCTCTTTTACCACCGTTTCAAACTTTATTTTTTCTTGCTGGCCAGCAATCTGTTGGGTTTAGGGAAACACTTCCAAACAATCTTTCAAAACTAATAGTGAATTGAGTTTTTGTCACGGAAATGAAAATGGCGAATGTGCTTTGTTGAAATAACCTGCTCAGTTGTCGACGCCAAAATTGGTCAAAACATCTTTTTTTTTCATTCTTGTTCACCATGAATCATTGCTCGCCGATTTATCAACCGTTTGACCTATTTTCTTGGTCACACTGATTGTTTTCAAATACACTCGCATTGACGCTCTCCCTTCACCGCAAGGGGGCGCACTTTAACGGGACGTCACACTGGAAGGGTCTATATATGGCGACCCGCGTGCTTGGTGGGATATGTTTTTTTTTTTTTTTTTTAATTTAGGTGAGACACTTTTGCAGTCCTGATGACAGGCCAGCGGGCGGCGCTAGTGTGCAACAAGTGGTAAAAATTTGAATGGTGGGCTGACGTCACGTCCGACTGCAGCTCGCATGATGCAGGTTTGTTTGTTTTTTCTGCGACCATATGCGTGGTCTTCTGTCAGCTCGGCAGGTGAGCACACGAGCAACTTTTTGGCGTTTGTTGCCCTTTCTCACATGACGTTTTGCTTCTTGTAGGATTTGCACATTTGAGGGAAAAGAGCGTTTGAGGTTTGAGCACATCACGTCACAATGCGTTTCTTTGCTTCCTTGAGAACGGCTCGCTGTTTTACCACCGTTTCAAATTGTATTTTATTTTTTTCCTGCTGGCCAGCAATCTGTTGGCGTGAGGGAAACACTTCCAAACAATCTTTCCAAACTATTAGTAAATTGAATTTTTGTAACGGAAATGAAAATGGCGAATGTGCTTTGTTGAAATAACCTGCTCAGTTGTCGACGCCAAAATTGGTCAAAACATCTTTTTTTTTTTCATTCTTGTTCACCATGTATCATTGCTCGCCGATTTATCAACTGTTTGAACTATTTTCTTGGTCAAAATGATTGTTTTCAAATACACTCGCATTGACGCTCTCCCTTCACCGCAAGGGGGCGCACTTTAACGGGACGTCACACTGGAAGGGTCTATATATGGCGAGACGCGTGCTTGTGTTTTTTTTTTTTATAAGCATTTATTTATCAACAAATGAAGCTTACAGGCTTACAAAAACATAGACATGTACATCTGGGCGATCTCAAAAACAAACGTGAAAAAACAACATAGATATGTTATAAAGGTGAGACACTTTTGCAATCCTGATGACAGGCCAGCAGGCGGCGCTAGTGTGCAACAAGCGGAAGAATTTGAATGGTGGGCTGACGTCACGTCCGACTGCAGCTCGCGTGATGCAGGTTTGTTTATTTTTCTGCGACCATATGCGTGGTCTTCTGTCAGCTCGGTAGGTGAGCACACGAGCAACTTTTTGGCATTTGTTGCCCTTTCTCACATGACGTTTTGCTTCTTGTAGGATTTGCACATTTGAGGGAAAAGAGCGTTTGAGGTTCGAGCACATCACGTCACAATGCGTTTCTTTGCTTCAATGAGAACGGCTCGCTCTTTTACCACCGTTTCAAACTTTATTTTATTTTTTCTGCTGGCTAGCAATCTGTTGGCGCTAGGGAAACACTTCCAAACAATCTTTCAAAACCTTAAGTAAATAGAGTTTTTGTAACGGAAATGAAAATGGCGAATGTGCTTTGTTGAAATAACCTGCTCAGTTGTCGACACCAAAATTTGGTCAAAACTTTTTCTTTCTTTTTTTTCCATTCTTGGGAAGTCCTCCTTACAACAGACAGCGTGCACAAGTTCACCATGTATCATTGCTCGCCGATTTATCAACTGTTTGACCTATTTTCTTGGTCACACTGATTGTTTTCTAATACGAGTGTATTAGATGCATATAATTTATATATGTATTGAAGGCAGGTGTAAAATGCCTTAAGTTCTGTTTAATGAATTAAAAAGAAAAACATCATAAATCATGCTATTTCTACTAATTACTGTCAAATATTTTCTCCAATTTGGATACTGTAAATTTATAGAATCGTATGCCGATAAACATTTATTGGGAGGAGCAATATGGCGGCCTCGCATTTGGCTATTGAGAGCGCCGTCCATCGCACGTTACATGGTACTTATTAGAATATTGAATTGTGTGGTCTATATAAAATTTGTACTTTTGTGTGAGGAAAATCAAATAAAAGATCACAGAAATTTACCAGTTGCTTCGTTCAGTTTGTATTATTGGTGTATATAAAATGCCCATATCACACAGTTCTACTGCAAAACGGTCAAGTAAAACAACTGCATCATATTTTCTCGAGATGTTGTATTTTTTGATTGTGCGTTTGTACCTAATGTAATGTCCCCATATGTCACCCCCCTGCAGAGAACATGTGGTGCTCTGGGTCCTCTTCCAAACTGCCTGGCCGCTGTGAGACCACCAGATGACGAGTCGGCAGCTCTCCCACCCCCAAGTGTCCCCACATTTGTTCCCGTGTAATATTGTGAATTCATCTTTGTTTCTCGTAATAAAGCACAAGTACCAAAACTCCACTGCTTCTTTACTTCAGTCATAAAGTGACTTAGCAATTCCAAGACGAGCCCCCTGCGGCTTGACAATGAAAGCAGACCACACCATGACAAATATGCTCAAATCGAGTCATGACAAAGTTTACAATTGAAATACTCGTCTGCTATTTGTATGAAACACTGAGCAATGCTAACGTGCAAGCTGATATTTAAAAAGTGAATGGTCAGTCAAATGTTTCAAGTGGATATCGGGCAGGACAGGTTTAGTGATGGAGGTGAACTTGACATTTTGACTTTGGTAAATGTTCACTTTGATGGCGAAAGGAAACACAAGCAGTCCTGCCAAAGCCAACGTGCCAGCGGCTGGCTTGTGGTGGACGAGTCGACGTCCATGTTACGTAAAGGATCAATGTGCATTTGGCACTTGGAATACTAAAACATAAATCGCCGCTACTCGGACAAAGTGGCCGAGCGGTAAAAACTTTGCCTGGTGTGCAGACGACCACGGTTCGATCCCCGGTGACCCCAATTTACAATTCAAAAGCAAGAAAGAGTGAGCATCGAACCCGAGCGTGCTGATGCACAGGCGAAGTCATTTACCACTCGACTATCTCGAAGTGAAAAATTTCAGTCGTTTGGTCGTATTTAAATGTTGTTTGACGCATTTGCGATTTGCTGCGTCACTGTGACACTTGATGAATACGTTCTAAAAAAAAGAAATCGTCGTGAGAACTGCTGGCCGAGTGGTGAAGGATCATGTCTGCAGAGCAGACGAACCGGGTTCAAGCCCCGGACGCGGTGGACGCGTCTTTCTATGAAGCACTTTGAATGTTTCTCTCTTGCTTATTCAATGCAGTAAACTTCGATTTGTGTTTGTTTCTATGTTAAATAGCGAACTTTTTTATTTTTTTGCTTGTTTTTTTTTTTAAATAGTGACGTCATCACCGGAAACCTATTTAAGCCGGAAGAAACGCGACGTTCATTCTTTCTCACCTCAGACAGCATCGCTTCGTCCTCGTCTTCCTGCTGCTCCGCACGAATTTCCACAAGATCTTACAACACTTTGACCAGGTTAGTGTTCGCGCTTTTAATAACTTTAAATTCGCTACTTTTGTTCACTTTTAACGCAATGTAGCACTTTTGGCGTGGTTGCATCTTGCAAACACGTTTGTGCCAGCATTGCTACTAAAAAAAAGGTTCTACGAGGTTAAACTGCACCAAAACGCTTTTATTGTCACATTTTTTTTCCAGAATCGCGATGAAAACAAAGCGACGTTTTCCGGAAGGTAAGTAGACCAAAATTTAACAATTACACGGACTGAATCAAGCAGATTTAAATACATGCGTGTTAATTGTCTAATTGTTTGTCTACAGGTGGAAATCTTCAAATTGAGCCTAAAATGGCCGACTTGCTGTGCGTTTCAACGTGGACTCACAAGCAAACCAGTTTGTATCAAGTGTTTCTAAATGTCTCCTTTCTGTCCACAGGCTTGCATCTTCAACACAACGGCCAGATTGACTGCAAAAATGGCAGAATGCAAGTTTTTATTAAATATATCTATTATTAAAACAGACAAAATAAAGTTTTAGGTTGTGTTTCTTATTTCTGTCCACAGGCTCTAAAATGGCCGACTTGCTGTCGTTTGAGGCGTGGCTTCATGAGACTTTCAACTAAGCTAAACTAGCTTGTAAGGCCGACTGTTGCAAAAGTTAAAATGCTTACACAAACGTTGTCGTATCTTTCAGGCCAGCAGCTGCACGTCGTCGTGGAAGAGGCGTCCAGTGCTGCCCTTCACTGGTGAAACACACGTTCACAAGAGCCCAAATGTTTGACACGTTTATTTAAGCATGTGATTGAACCTCTTGTATCACTTCAGGCATAACGAGCTCGGCACAGGAGATCTGGATGAGATGGACGACAGCTTCAAAGAGCTGTGGAACAAGACTGGCAACAAGTGAACATTTTCTTTTTCCATTTAATGTTTCACCAAATTGGCAATGAGAAACTGCAGTCAGGACCCTCTTCCAATTCTGGTCCTTCAGGTTTTACATTTTTCTGCACAACAGCTGATTCTGATCTTTAAGAGTCAGGTGTGATGTACAGAAAAATGTAAATCGTACAGGACTCAGGCCCAAAAGGACCAGAATTGGGGAAGCCTGGTTAACAAGGTACTTTACCCTCTTGCATGTTCTTCCTGCTGTTGTCCACCAGGTGGTGGTGAAGAGCCTGATTGACCCAACATGGCTCCTCCTGTGCAGGTCAAAGTCATCTTCATCAAGGTTTGGACCTGTTGCAAAGATTTAACTTGATTAACACATTTTTTTCCTTAAAATTCTAGATGGTGCAGTCCATCAGACATGATCAACTTGTGTCCAACATGAGTGCCAACGTAAATTCCAAACAAATTTGCCAATTAAACGTTTTAAAGTGCACTCACCTGCGTTCTCTTTGACTGCATGCAGCGCACCTTCCAGTCCAAGTGGGGCCTGTCGGAGTTTCTGCAATCAAGACGACTCCTTGCAGGTGGTGCTCCAAGCTGCCTCCATTTTCAACATTGTAGTTTAAAATAAAGAAAATAAATGAGCATGTTGCCTAGTCCCTTGCTTGTATTGTGCAGGTTTGTCCGTCCTCTTCACAGGTGTGCCAGCATGTTCGGCGTGCTGCTTCAACAAGAGGTTAATTATTTAAAAAAAAAAAAAAAAAAAAGTGTCTGTTTGCCATGGTGTCCACCTTGCATGTTGTGTTGCAGATGAAGCTGCTGGATGTTCCAAGATGAAAGAAAGCAGACTGATTGGAGTTGGTGTCCTCAGCTGGTAAGAGAAAAAGTTTGATTTCAGCTTTCAATTGTCTCATTTGAATTTGATGTGTCCAGTGTGGAGGACGACGGGGTACCTGCTGACGGCCAAAGTTCAACAACAAGCCAACAACTTGTGCTTTTCTTGCTGATTTTGCATCCACAAGGTACATGGCAGATGTTGACACTCTTGATTGCACAATCAGGCCAACCTTGATCAACTCGCCTTTTTTTTTCCTCTTTAGGCAGCAAGGAAGGTGATGAGCTTCCTGAAAATGCAGTGGTGTGGAAACAAGTTACAGAAAACTCGTCTTGGTAGGTTTTTCATGCTAAACTTTTTTTTTTTTTCTGCACTAGAAGTTGACTTAACTTTGTGACTCACTTTTTTTTTTTTTTTGCCGTCTTAGGTCCACGTTCTTCTTCCTGGCCAGCCACTTGACCACATGCAGTGAGGAGCAGACTTATTTTTTTTTTTTTAGGTCCATGTTCTTCTTCCTGGCTGACCTGTTGACCACAAGATCATCCAACATGTAACTTTTGTTTGCTTTGTGATTGACTCTGCAAAAGAAAAAATAAAGCTTGATTACAAAAGAACACTTTAATTCTTGATTTGTTTCCCAAAACATCACAAACATAAAAAAAAAAATAACATAAAAAAAAAATATAAACTTTAAAAAAAAAAAACAACTTTTAAATTCTTTTTTGGATTTCTTTTTTTTTTTTTGGTTTTTTTTTTTCCCTGGAAATTTTTTTTTTTTCCCCTCAAATTGGGCAGGATGAGGCCGGAATACTGGTTTGTGATTGGCTAATAGTTCTGGAAGTGGGCGGAGCAATGAGGATAAAAGGCTATGATTGGTTGATAAGTGGGTGTGGCTATGCAAACTAGAAGCGCTGTGATTGGTTGGTGTAAGTGGGTGTGGTTATAAAATTTTAAAGCGACGTGATTGGTCAGAATTGCAAAAGTAAGCCCGTTTTTGCAAAATCGAACACAGTGATTGGTCGGTTTGGGGTGGGCGTGGTTATGCAAATTTGAGCTGCTTCGTGATTGGTGGAGCCAAAACTGGGCGGAGTTAGAGGTAGTCAAAGCAGCAGAGAGCTTCTGGAAGCCATTTTGAAGTGTTGAGGTAAGAGTTTCACATCAGTTACTCCAATGAACACGAGACTTTTTGTGTTCACGTCAGCCAAAGTGGCTCAAATTTGACAATTTGGAGAGCAACAGGAGGAGGAATATGAGACGACAGAGTGGTAAACTGCTGTCAGACTCAGAATCGTTTGTTTGCCACTACACAGCAAAGGCTTCCAATGCGCCGAGGGCACATTTGACTGATAAAACACAAAGACGCCCGTTCAAGTTGAAGCATTTATTGAACACAAAAGCTTGACATGACAATTTGAAAGCCTTTGAGGCGCTTTTGTGTGGGACCGACTCAGCTGAAGGAGCTCACATGTGACGTCACTTCCTTCCAATGCCACACGGACACCACGTGAGCACACCAACCGACATCTCGCACTGGCAATCAAACGTAAGTGCCGTGTACTTTGCAACATCCTCACACACCTCTGGACAGGTTTTCAAATCACAAGTTCATTTAAAAAAAAAAAACAAGGTAGAAAATGGCGGAGCTAACAGGTGCTCAAAAAGTCATGGAGAAGCCTTTGGCAGACTGACAGAAGAGTTTATTGTCAAGGCAAAAACTCTTCGTCAGGGCTAACGAGGCATCGCAGGTGTGTCAACATGTTTTTTTGTATGGTTTTTTTGTCCTTTGTCCATTACAAAAATTAGAAAAGATTGATAAAGGTGCTCCTTTGTTAAGTCTATCCTTTTGTCTTTTTTTTTTTCTTTTTTTTTTTCATTTTTGTTCATTACAAAAATTTGAAAAGATTGATAAAGGTGCTCCTTTGTTAAGTCTATCCTTTTTTATTTTTATTTTTTTTTTATTTTTGTCCATTACAAAAATTAGAAAAGATTGATAAAGGTGCTCCTTTGTTAAGTTTATCCTTTTTTTTAATTATTATTTATTTTATTTTTGTCCATTACAAAAATTAGAAGATTGATAAAGGTGCTCCTTTGTTAAGTTCATCCTTTTTATTGTTTATTTTTATTTTTTTATTTTTGTTCATTACAAAAATTTGAAAAGATTGATAAAAGTGCTCCTTTGTTAAGTCTATCCTTTTGTCTTTTTTTTTTTCTTTTTTTTTATTTCATTTTTGTTCATTACAAAAATTTGAAAAGATTGATAAAGGTGCTCCTTTGTTAAGTCTATCCTTTTTTTTTCTTTTTTTTTGTCCATTACAAAAATTTTAAAAGATTGATAAAAGTGCTCCTTTGTTAAGTGCTTTTTTTTTTATTTTTGTCCATTACAAAAATTAGAAGATTGATAAAGGTGTTCCTTTGTTAAGTTCATCCTTTTTTTTTTTTTTTTTTTTTTATTTTATTTTTGTTCATTACAAAAATTTTAAAAGATTGATAAAGGTGCTCCTTTGTTAAGTCTATCCTTTTTTTTTTCTTTTTTTTTGTCCATTACAAAAATTTTAAAAGATTGATAAAAGTGCTCCTTTGTTAAGTGCTTTTATTTTTATTTTTGTCCATTACAAAAATTAGAAGATTGATAAAGGTGTTCCTTTGTTAAGTTCATCCTTTTTTTTTTTTTTTTTTTTTTTATTTTATTTTTGTTCATTACAAAAATTTTAAAAGATTGATAAAGGTGCTCCTTTGTTAAGTCTATCCTTTTTTTTTTCTTTTTTTTGTCCATTACAAAAATTTTAAAAGATTGATAAAAGTGCTCCTTTAAGTGCTTTTTTTTTTATTTTTGTCCATTACAAAAATTAGAAGATTGATAAAGGTGTTCCTTTGTTAAGTTCATCCTTTTTTTTTTTTTTTTTTTTTTTTTTTTTTTGTTCATTACAAAAAATTTGAAAAGATTGATAAAAGTGCTCCTTTGTTAAGTGCTTTTTTTTTTTTTGTCCATTACAAAAATTAGAAAAGATTGATAAAGGTGCTCCTTTGTTAAGTTTCCTTTTTTTTTAATTTATTTATTTATTTTATTTTTGCCCATTACAAAAATTAGAAAAGATTGATAAAGGTGCTCCTTTGTTAAGTCTATCCTTTTTTTTATTTTTATTTTTGTCCATTACAAAAATTAGAAGATTGATAAAGGTGTTCCTTTGTTAAGTTCATCCTTTTTTTTTTTTTTTTTTTTTTATTTTATTTTTGTTCATTACAAAAATTTTAAAAGATTGATAAAGGTGCTCCTTTGTTAAGTCTATCCTTTTTTTTTTCTTTTTTTTGTCCATTACAAAAATTTTAAAAGATTGATAAAAGTGCTCCTTTGTTAAGTGCTTTTTTTTTTATTTTTGTCCATTACAAAAATTAGAAGATTGATAAAGGTGTTCCTTTGTTAAGTTCATCCTTTTTTTTTTTTTTTTTTTTTTTGTTCATTACAAAAAATTTGAAAAGATTGATAAAAGTGCTCCTTTGTTAAGTGCTTTTTTTTTTTTTGTCCATTACAAAAATTAGAAAAGATTGATAAAAGTGCTCCTTTGTTAAGTTTCCTTTTTTTTTAATTTATTTATTTATTTTATTTTTGCCCATTACAAAAATTAGAAAAGATTGATAAAGGTGCTCCTTTGTTAAGTTTATCCTTTTTTTTTAGTATTATTTATTTTATTTTTGTCCATTACAAACATTAGAAAAGATTGCTAAAGGTGCTCCTTTGTTAAGTTTCCTTTTTTTTTTATTTATTTATTTATTTTATTTTTGCCCATTACAAAAATTAGAAAAGATTGATAAAGGTGCTCCTTTGTTAAGTTCATCCTTTTTTATTTATTTATTTTTTATTTTTTATTTTTGTTCATTACAAAAATTTGAAAAGATTGATAAAGGTGCTCCTTTGTTAAGTCTATCCTTTTTTTTATTTTATTTTATTTTTGTCCATTACAAAAATTAGAAAAGATTGATAAAGGTGCTCCTTTGTTAAGCCTATCCTTTTTATTTTATTTTTTATTATTATTATTTTTTTGTACTTTGTCCATTACAAAAATTAGAAAAGATTGATAAAGGTGCTCCTTTGTTAAGTTTATCCTTTTTTTTTTTTTTCTTGTCCTTTGTCCATTACAAAATCACAACACTGCGTACTTACTCACAATCATCATGTGTCCAAATGCAGGTTGCCGTCCATCCGTCCGTCCGTCCAGTCTGTCGGCTGCTGAAAGGTCCCCCGAGGCTGTCAATCATCCAGACAAAAAAACAAAGCGGTGAGTCACATTGTCAACACTTTTCACAATGGCCACATAATGATCAGAATCGGATATCGTCAATATGGCAAAATGAGTTCAAATTAGACATCAAACAAGCAACAAACTGCTCCTCCATCAGTCCTTCACCTTCCCGTGGAAAAAGATTACTTGATTCGGGCAATATGACTCTCAAAAATGGAAAATGATCTTGAAAAGATATTTTCCATCTCAAAAATATGAAAATGTTTTTAAAAACAGTTTTACATTGACAATACAGTTTGCGTCTTAAGAGTATTTAAATTAAAAAAAAAACATACCAACTTGAATATCACATTCTTCAAATCACTTGTATTTATTTATCTATTAATTTAAACGATTTCTTGAATAATTATGGTACACTTCGCTTTTTCTTCTCAGAATCAATTGTTATATTTATCTTCATAATTTTTTTGATTCAAGAGTTTCACTTTTGTCCACTAACTGATCAGTTTTTTTCTTGTTTTTTTGTGCGTCAGATGAAAGTCTTCCCTTCCACAAGGAATCGCTTCAACAAGATTTCAAGCTCAGAAAATGTAAACTTTACATATTCAGATTTTATATTGCAATAGAAAAAAAAATACATGCTAAATATAAAAATCTTAATTATGGCTGCAACTAACAGCAATAATTGATTAATCTGTCGATTATTTTGCAGGGCAATTAATTGGATAGAAAAAAAAAACCTTTACATTTCATTATTTCAATATTAGTTGAAAGTTTACCGTGCACAATAAACGGATTATGATTACTGTAAAACTATTTTTTGAAAAAATAAAAAAATTAAAAAAATATCCCCAAAAGAAAGTAACATTATTTAGGCAGTACCTACGGGTTGAAGAAGAAAAAAACAACAAAAACTGCTTTTTAGCACATTTCAATCGAAACTTATTTTAATAAACAAAGTGCAAAAACAAGATTTTTAAAAACCTTTCAAAAACCTTCATTATGTCTATGAAAATCACAACAGTATTTTTTTCTCAATCTACACTGTTAGCAATTTGTTCCACAAGTCCCATTACTGCCTTTCTCAATAAGGTTTATGTGAAAATAGTTTACTGGATTTTTTTATTTTTTTTAAAGAACTATGACAGTAACAATATATAGGTTTGTAATTAGTAAATCAATGTTGATCTCCACTCTTATAAATCAGAATAACTTTTGCTGTTTTCGTTTTGAGAGGTTGCACTATAAATTTGACAATACTTGATATTCAAGCCGTATCAATATTTAAACAGTCAGTGGACTTTAAGAAAATAAAAAAAAAAATAAAAAAAAGGAGACTTAAACAATTCATCAATGATGACGATGGTTTGAAATTGTGCTCGGAATGGCCTTTGAAAATTCCAAAGGAGGAGTCTCCATACAGCAGCAAAATAAAAGCTACATCCAAATTGATAACCCAAAATGAGAGACACCTCTCATATGGCGACACTCCATACTCCAATGTTGGGCTTAGTCGAATTATTTCAATAAATATATATATTTGTTCAATCTTTAAACAGTTTTTCTCATTCTTTATGACAGGTCGTCTTAAAAAAAAAAAAAAAAAAAAGATTTCTTTTTTTAAACAAATGTTCAGAAATTATTAGCAGTATTCATATTATGAGGAGCTTGTGCAGGTGTACAGTCAGTGTGTTTTGGTCTGTGGATATTTCTTTAAAAACAAATATTAAAAATAAGAGTGAGTCATTTGATTTTCGTTTTAAAATAGATTGAAATACAGCTTGATTTTCTCGTTTGGCTGTCTGGAACGGGTAAGGAGAAGTCTCATTACTGTTTTAGTGAGTGAGTGAGAGAGATTTAAAAATATATAAGACATTTAAAAATATTTGTAAAAATATAAGATACATTTAAAAAAAATTAACTACAAGAGACATTTAAAAATATTTTTTTTTAAATAAGACATTTAAAAATATTTTAAAAAATACAAGACATTTAAAAATATATTTAAAAAAAATACAAGATATTTATAAATATAAAAAAATACAAGATATTTAAAAATATTTAAAAATATATAAGACATTTAAAAATATTTGTAAAAATATAAGATACATTTAAAAAAATTAACTACAAGAGACATTTAAAAATATTTTTTAAAAATAAGACATTTAAAAATATTTTTAAAAATACAAGACATTTAAAAATATATTTAAAAAAATACAAGATATTTAAAAATATTAAAAAAATACAAGATATTTTAAAATATTTTAAAAAAATACAGACATTTAAAAATATTTTTAAAAAACACAAGACATTTAAAAAATATTTGTAATAAAATGACATTTAAAAATAGGAGATGTCTGATGTATGTCGTTTTTTTTATTATCATTATTATTATTATTATTATTATTATTATTATTATTATTATTATTGCATTAAAAGACGGGTACCGGTAATTATGTCTACATGTGTAGTTTGTCTAATTTTGTCTGGAGATGGTCACATAGAATCGATATTGGGGTTGTTGTTTTGTTTGTTTTTTTGTTTGTTTTTTTTAGATGTCAATGTCGCCATCTCTTGGCCAGTATGAGAAATGCTCGGGGTGACAACTTCGAGATCCAAAAACAAAAAACAAGTCGGTTTTTTTTTTTCGGCTTGTGCCTCGTGCGGTCTCCTTTTTACGTTGTTGAAGTAAAAATTGATAATTAAACTGTTACTAGGCTTTCCTTTCTCGTTCCAGACAACCAAACGAGAATAACGAGCTGTATTTCAAATTTGGTGTTTCTATTTTAAAACGAAAATGAAATAATATGACTCGTTTTTCTATTTCTATATCTGTTTTCAAACGAATATCAAATGACCCAAAGAGTGAGAATGTTTTGAGCGACTCTCCACCAGCGGCACAAGAACAAAACAGGAGCAAAATAGGCATGTGTTACCTTTTGTAGAAGATGTTGGTGACGAGATGTAGCAATTTGTAGCATGTGAAGCCATTACTCTATTTTCATTGTGGCCGTCAGCTTCTGTTTGGAGAAGAAAACAAGAATCAAGTCAAGCGTTTTCCTTGATTGACTTTTGATTGACAGCTGAGTGCTACTTGTAGGCGTGCTAGCTGCCTAGCCACCCGGCTTTGTTGACATATTAGCAAGCGAGCTTCCAATGACCTTGCGAGTAACATTAAACAAGCTCAAATGTTATCAAGAGCCTTCTAGGTCGTGTATTAGTCATACACATATAAAGGGCAGTTTAAAATACTCACTCGAACGACAGGACTGCGATTGATTGAAGGCTTGCTTCTGCTTCCTATACGTACGGTAAGCGAGAACGTTCAATTCACATTAAGGCAAAGTACGTGGTTGTCTGAAGAAAAAATAAAAAATAAAAATTACGTTGAGGTTCATAATGTGTACATATTTCTTTGGTTTTACATCTTCGGGTAATCCGATTGAGTTAGGGAAACACTTCCAAATATCTTTCAAAACAAAAAGTAAAAATAATTTTTTGAAACGAAAATGAAAGTGGCGAATGTGCTTTGGTGAAATAACCTGCTCGGCTGTCGACGCCAAAAGCGTGAAGTAAATGAATGAATAAATGAATTTGATTGTTTATTTTTGTATTTATTTACACATTTATTTGTATTTTTTTTATCTATTTTTTTTTATTTTTGTGTTTGTACTTTTTGATCAAGCATTGTCCAAGCACAGAATCTGAAGGTTGATACACGACAAACACAAAGATAATCGTGATGTTCTTGATATGTTGTTATAAAGGTGAGACACTTTTGCAGTCCTGATGACAGGCCAGCAGGCGGCGCTAGTGTGCAACAAGCGGAAAATTTTGAATGGTGGGCTGACGTCACGTCCGACTGCAGCTCGCTTGATGCAGGTTTGTTTGTTTTTTCTGCGACCATATGCGTGGTCTTCTGTCAGCTCGGTAGGCGAGCACACGAGCAACTTTTTGGCGTTTGTTGCCCTTTCTCACATGACGTTTTGCTTCTTGTAGGATTTGCACATTTGAGGGAAAAGAGCGTTTGAGGTTCGAGCACATCACGTCACAATGCGTTTCTTTGCTTCAATGAGAACGGCTCGCTCTTTTACCACCGTTTCAAACTTTATTTTTTCTTGCTGGCCAGCAATCTGTTGGCGTTAGGGAAACACTTCCAAACAATCTTTCAAAACTAATAGTGAATTGAGTTTTTGTCACGGAAATGAAAATGGCGAATGTGCTTTGTTGAAATAACCTGCTCAGTTGTCGACACCAAAATTGGTCAAAACATCTTTTTTTTTTCATTCTTGTTCACCATGAATCATTGCTCGCCGATTTATCAACCGTTTGACCTATTTTCTTGGTCACACTGATTGTTTTCAAATACACTCGCATTGACGCTCTCCCTTCACCGCAAGGGGGCGCACTTTAACGGGACGTCACACTGGAAGGGTCTATATATGGCGACCCGCGTGCTTGTGTTTTTTTTTTATAAGCATTTATTTATCAACAAATGAAGCTTACAGGCTTACAAAAACATAGACATGTACATCTGGGCGATCTAAAAAACAAACGTGAAAAAACAACATAGATATGTTATAAAGGTGAGACACTTTTGCTATCCTGATGACAGGCCAGCAGGCGGCGCTAGTGTGCAACAAGCGGAAGAATTTGAATGGTGGCCTGACGTCACGTCCGACTGCAGCTCGCGTGGTACAGGTTTGTTTATTTTTTGCGACCATATGCGTGGTCTTCTGTCAGCTCGGTAGGTGAGCACACGAGCAACTTTTTGGCGTTTGTTGCCCTTTCTCACATGACGTTTTGCTTCTTGTAGGATTTGCACATTTGAGGTAAAAGAGCGTTTGAGGTTCGAGCACATCACGTCACAATGCGTTTCTTTGCTTCAATGAGAACGGCTCGCTCTTTTACCACCGTTTCAAACTTTATTTTATTTTTTCTGCTGGCCAGCAATCTGTTGGCGCTAGGGAAACACTTCCAATCTTTCAAAACCTTAAGTAAATTGAGTTTTTGTAACGGAAATGAAAATGGCGAATGTGCTTTGTTGAAATAACCTGCTCAGTTGTTGACGCCAAAATTTGGTCAAAACATCTTTTTTTTTTTTTTTTTCATTCTTGGGAAGTCCTCCTTACAACGGACAGCGTGCACAAGTTCACCATGTATCATTGCTCGCCGATTTATGCCGGTTTGACCTATTTTCTTGGTCACACTGATTGTTTTCTAATACGAGTGTATTGGATGCATATAATTTATATATGTATTGAAGGCAGGTGTAAAATGCCTTAAGTTCTGTTTAATGAATTAAAAAGAAAAACATAAATCATGCTATTTCTACTAATTACTGTCAAATATTTTCTCCAATTTGGATACTGTAAATTTATAGAATCGTATGCCGATAAACATTTATTGGGAGGAGCAATATGGCGGCCTCGCATTTGGCTATTGAGAGCGCGTCCATCGCACGTTACATGGTACTTATTAGAATATTGAATTGAATTGTGTGGTCTATATAAAATTTGTACTTTTGTGTGAGGAAAATCAAATAAAAGATCACAGAAATTTACCAGTTGCTTCGTTCAGTTTGTATTATTGGTGTATATAAAATGCCCATATCACACAGTTCTATTGCAAAATGGTCAAGTAAAACAACTGCATCATATTTTCTCGAGATGTTGTATTTGATTGTGCGTTTGTACCTAATGTAATGTCCCCATATGTCACCCCCCTGCAGAGAACATGTGGTGCTCTGGGTCCTCTTCCAAACTGCCTGGCCGCTGTGAGACCACCAGATGACGAGTCGGCAGCTCTCCCACCCCCAAGTGTCCCCACATTTGTTCCCGTGTAATATTGTGAATTCATCTTTGTTTCTCGTAATAAAGCACAAGTACCAAAACTCCACTGCTTCTTTACTTCAGTCATAAAGTGACTTAGCAATTCCAAGACGAGCCCCCTGCGGCTTGACAATGAAAGCAGACCACACCATGACAAATATGCTCAAATCGAGTCATGACAAAGTTTACAATTGAAATACTCGTCTGCTATTTGTATGAAACACTGAGCAATGCTAACGTGCAAGCTGATATTTAAAAAGTGAATGGTCAGTCAAATGTTTCAAGTGGATATCGGGCAGGACAGGTTTAGTGATGGAGGTGAACTTGACATTTTGACTTTGGTAAATGTTCACTTTGATGGCGAAAGGAAACACAAGCAGTCCTGCCAAAGCCAACGTGCCAGCGGCTGGCTTGTGGTGGACAAGTCGACGTCCATGTTACGTAAAGGATCAATGTGCATTTGTCACTTGGAATACTAAAACATAAATCACCGCAACTCGGACAAAGTGGCCGAGCGGTAAAAACTTTGCCTGGTGTGCAGACGACCACGGTTCGATCCCCGGAGACCCCAATTTACAATTCAAAAGCAAGAAAGAGTGAGAATCGAACCCGAGCGTGCTGATGCACAGGCGAAGTCATTTACCACTCGACTATCTCGAAGTGAAAAAATTCAGTCGTTTGGTCGTATTTAAATGTTGTTTGACGCATTTGCGATTTGCTGCGTCACTGTGACACTTGATGAATACGTTCGAAAAAACGAAACCGGCATGAGAACTGCTGGCCGAGTGGTGAAGGATCATGTCTCCGGAGCAGACGAACCGGGTTCAAGCCCCGGACGCGGTGGACGCGTCTTACTATGAAGCGCTTTGAATGTTTCTCTCTTGCTTATTCAATGCAGTAAACTTCGATTTGTGTTTGTTTCTATGTTAAATAGCGAACTTTTTTATTTTTTTGCTTGTTTTTTTTTTTAAATAGTGACGTCATCACCGGAAACCTATTTAAGCCGGAAGAAACGCGACGTTCATTCTTTCTCACCTCAGACAGCATCGCGTCGTCCTCGTCTTCCTGCTGCTCCGCACGAATTTCCACAAGATCTTACAACACTTTGACCAGGTTAGTGTTCGCGCTTTTAATAACTCTAAATTCGCTACTCTTGTTAACTTTTAACGCAATGTAGCACTTTTGGCGTGCTTGCATCTTGCAAACACGTTTGTGCCAGCGTTGCTACTAAAAAAATGGTTCCATGAGGTTAAACTGCACCAAAACGCCTTTATTGTCACATTTTTTTTTCCATAATCGCGACGAAAAGCAAGCGACGTTTTCCGGAAGGTAAGTAGACCAAAATTTAACAATTACACGGACTGAATCAAGCAGATTTAAATACATGCGTGTTAATTGTCTAATTGTTTGTCTACAGGTGGAAATCTTCAAATTGAGCCTAAAATGGCCGACTTGCTGTGCGTTTCAACGTGGACTCACAAACAAACCAGTTTGTATCAAGTGTTTCTAAATGTCTCCTTTCTGTCCACAGGCTCGCATCTAAAACACAACGGCCAGATTGACTGCAAAAAATGGCAGAATGTAAGTTTTTATTAAATATATCTATTAAACAGACAAAATAAAGTTTCAGGTTGTTGATTCTTATTTCTGTCCACAGGCTCTAAAATGGCCGACTTGCTGTCGTTTGAGGCGTGGCTTCATGAGACTTTCAACTAAGCTAAACTAGCTTGTAAGGCCGACTGTTGTAAAAGTTAAAATGCTTACACAAACGTTGTCGTATCTTTCAGGCCAGCAGCTGCACGTCGTCGTGGAAGAGGCGTCCAGTGCTGCCCTTCACTGGTGAAACACACACGTTCACAAGAGCCCAAATGTTTGACACGTTTATTTCAGCATGTGATTGAACCTCTTGTATCACTTCAGGCATAACGAGCTCGGCACAGGAGATCTGGATGAGATGGACGGCGCTTCAAAGAGCTGTGGAACAAGACTGGCAACAAGTGAACATTTTCTTTTTCCATTTGTTTCACCAAAGCGGCAATGAGAAACTGCAGTCAGGACCTTCCTCCAATTCTGGTCCTTCAGGGCCAGAGTCGTGCAGGTTTTACTTTTTTTTTTTTTTTTTTTTTTCTGCACACCTGATTCTAATCTTTAAGAGTCAGGTGTAATGTACAGAAAAATGTAAATCCTACAGGACTCGGGCCCAGAATTGGGGAAGCCTCCTCAACAAGGTACTTTACCCTCACATGTTCTTCCTGCTGTTGTCCACCAGGTGGTGGTGAAGAGCCTGATTGACGCAGCATGGCTCCACTGGTGCAGGTCAAAGTCATCTTCATCGAGGTTTGGACCTGTTGCAAAGAGTTAACTTGATTAACCCATTTTTTTTTTTCTCAAAATCTTAGATGGTGCAGTCCATCAGACATGATCAACTTGTGTCCAACATGAGTGCCAAAACGTGAACTCCAAACAAATTAGCCAATTAAACGTTTTAAAGTGCACCCACCTGCATTCTCTTTGACTGCATGCAGCGCACCTTCCAGTCCAAGTGGGGCGGGTCGGAGTTTCTGCAATGAAGACGACTCCTTGCAGGTGGTGCTCCAAGCTGCCTCCATTTTCAACGTTTTACTTTAAAATAAATAAAATAAATGAGCATGTTGACTGGTCCCTTGCTTGGGTTGTGCAGGTTTGTCTGTCCTCTTAGTGTGCCAACATGCTAGACGTGCTGCTTCAACAGAAGGCTAATTATTTAAAAAAAAAAAAAAGTGTCTGCTAAAAAAAAAAATTGTCTGCTTGCCATGGTGTCCACCTTGCATGTTGTGTTGCAGATGAAGCTGCTGGATGCTCCAAGGTGAAAGAGACTGATTGCAGTCGTTGTCCTCAGCTGGCAAGAGAGAAAGTTTGATTTCAGCTTTCAATTCTCATTTGAATTTTGTCAAGTGGAAGACGACGGCGGGTTTACCTACTCAGTCAAAGTTGGACAAGCGTGCGCACAACTTCAGATTTTCTCGCTGATTTTGCATCCACAAGGTACATGACACTCTTCATTGCACAATCATGCAAACTTTGATCAACTCCTCACTTTTATTGGTATTTTTCTTTACAGGCAGCAAGAAACACGATGAGCTTCCTGAAAATGCAGCAGTGTGGAAACCGTTCCAGAAGACAACTTGTCTTGGTAAGTTTCATGCCAAAAACCTATTTTTCTGCACTACAAGTTGACTTTGACTCACTTTTTTGTCTTTCGTTGTCTTAGGTCCATCTTGTTCCTGGCTGACTTCTTGACCACAAGCAGAATGTCATCCAACTTGTAACTTGTTTGCTTTGTCATTTCATGTCTACTCTGCAAAAAAAAATAAAATAAAGCTCGATTACAAAAGTACATTTCAACTCTTGTCATTTTCAAACATCACAAAAACGTTAAAAAAAATATATATATTAAACTTACACAAAAAGAACTTTAAAAAAAAATTCAGGAATCAAAAAAAAAAAAATTCAGGAATTAAAAAAAAAAAAAATCCTGATTTTTTTTTTTTTTTTTTTTTCTGGATTTTTTATTTCCTGGATTTTTTTTCTCCCCATGAATTATTATTTTTTTTTTTTGAAATTGGGTGGGACAAGGCTGGAATACTGCTTGATGATTGGCTGATAGCTCTGGAAGTGGGAGGAGCAATGAGGATAAAGGGCTGTGATTGGTTAAAAAGTGGGCGTGGCTCTGTGAAAAGAAGCGCTGTGATTGGTCAGTATAAATGGGCGTGGCTACAAAATTTTTAAGGGCCGTGATTGGTCAGAATTGCAAAAGTTTGCAAAACCGTGCGTTGTGATTGGTTGGTTTGGAGTGGGCGTGGTTATGCAAATTTGTGCCGCTTCCTGATTGGTGGAGCCAAAATTGGGGCAGAGTTAGAGCTTTTGGAAGCCATTTTGAGTGTTGAGGTGAGAGTTGCACATCAGTCACGACAATGGACAAAACACTTTTTGTCTTCACCACAGACAAAGTAATGAAAATGTCAACATTTGATAGCAAGTGACATCAATTTCACCATTTGGAGAGCAAACAGGATGAGTAAGACGAGATGACACACTGGTTTGATGACTGCTGGCAAACTCTCCTCAACCTTTCACATGGTTTGCCACGACGAACCAAAGCAGTTGAGGGCACATTGACGGATAAAAAGACAAAAGACGTCCGTTCAAGTTGAAGCATTTATTGTTAAAAGTTTTGAAAGCATTTCAGGCGCTTTTTGCATGTATGTGGGACCAACTCGGCTGAAGGAGCTCACCTGTCACCTGACTTCCTTCCAATGACACACGGACACCACGTGAGCACATCCGACATCTCGTACGGACCGGGATAAAAAGTAAGTGACAAGTACTTTCCAACATCCTCACACACTTCTGGACAGGTTTTCAAATAAATAAATGAATAAAACACAAAGAAAGTCAAAAAACTTAGACCTAATGGGGGCAAAAAGTGGCGGAGAAGCCTTTGGTTGACTGCCAGATGAGTTTATTGTCAAGGTAAAAACTCTTCGTCAGGGCTAACGAGGCATTGCAGGTGTGTCAACATGTCAAGTGAAAAGCAGTCATGTGACAGCAGAAATGTCAACCTGACCAAAAATAGGCATGACGTATCAGCACTTCTCAAATGACGTTTGAAAAGATTGACAAAGCAGCAGCCATGCAAAAAAATAACAAATACATAAAAAAGCTTGATTGACAGCAGTTGCCTCCCTGCCACCAAAATTGACAAAAGCACAAGTTGCTCACTAAAAGTCACTTCAGTGCAACAATGCAATATTCAGTGTTGACTGTTGCTCATGTTTGTCATTATTAAATATACATTTTAAAATTTATTTTTTTAAATCGATTTAATAATTAAGTGAATTATTTCTTTTTCAAAAAAAGTCTGTATTATGGGCACAAAGTGGGACACTATTTTTATGAACACAAAAATGTACTTTACAATTAAGTTTACTATTTAACTATTTTTTATTTATTTTTTTAAAGTTGAATAAAGCAGAAAGCGATATCAAAGCAACCTGTCTTTGCTTTGGCCTGGTTAGGGGCTACCTGGCTGATAAAATATTTTGCAGGGGGTAAAGGTTGACAATC
Organism: Festucalex cinctus; assembly: GCF_051991245.1. Lineage (NCBI taxonomy): Eukaryota > Metazoa > Chordata > Actinopteri > Syngnathiformes > Syngnathidae > Festucalex > Festucalex cinctus. Next base: position 1,843,148 of record NC_135429.1, read on the forward strand.
ACTGCACATGCCAAAAGAAAAAAGAAATAAATAAAACCGATCCTAACTGGACAAAAAAAATAAATAAAAAATAAAGAATTAAATAATAAAATAAAAAATAAAAAACAACCTTGTCCATAAGTGTTTGAGGATGTGCGAGAGCGAGGCCCTCTTGTGGGCCGATGTAACATCACACATGAGGGGCCCGATTGCCAAAGATTCTCCGTGCAAGATTCTCAGTGCTTTGAGAGGCTTGGGAGAATCTTTGGGAATTGGCCGGGTGGGCGGGGCCAGCTCCTTAAACACACAACACTGCGTACGTACTCACAATCATGTGTCCAAATGCAGGTTGCCGTCGTCCGTCCGTCAAGCGTGTCGGCTGCTGACATCTCCCCCAGGCTGTCAATCATGCAGACAAACAAAAAAAAAAACAAAGCAGTGAGTAATATTCTAAACAATTGTTGACATGTCAAAATGCAAACGAGTTCAAATTGGAGGTCAACAGGCAACAAACTGCTCCTCGTTCATTCCTTCACCTTCCCGTGGGAAAACAATACTTGATTCCAGAAATATGATTCTCAAAAATAGGAAACATTTTTCAAAAACTTACAAAACTTGAATGTCAATCTATATTATTGATTACATATTTTGACATCGCCCAAAAAGGCAATGTGGGCCCGTCTTCCTATGGGATCACCACCTGGAGGAGGGGCCAAAGCGAGGTGGGTGGCGGCCCAAAAAAAAAAAAAAAAAAAAAAAAAAAAAAGACCCCCTGACTAGGGAGGCAAACTCTTGTTGGTTGGGGTCTTGTTCACGAGTGTTTGGGGCCCCGGGGACGAGGCAAGACACGCTTGGAGAGACGCGTGTCTCTTGGCTGGCCTGGGAACGAACGTCAGATGAGCTGCTTAAAGTGGCTGGGGAGAAGCAAGCCTGGGCTTCTTCCCTCCTAAAGCTGCTGTCCCCACCACACGACCACTGGAGTAAATGGATGGATTTAATATTTTTATTTATTCATCTATTTATTATTTTTAAATGAGTTAGTTAATAATGATGGTACACTTGACGTTTTTATTCTCAGAATCAATTTTTATATTTATTTCCAAATGTTTTTGATTCAATATTTTGAGTTTTGTCCACTAACTGATAAGTCATCAGTCTTTTGAGCATGCTGGATACTTATTTTTATTTTATTTTATTTTGATTTATTTTTTGTGCATCAGGTGAAGTCTTCCCTTCCACAAGGAATGGCTTCAACAAAATTTCAAACTCAGAAAATGTCCAATTTAAATATTCAGATTTTAAATTGTAATAGAAAACAATTGCATGCTAAATATAAAAATCTTAATTATGGCTGCAACTAACTGCAATAATTGATTAACCAGTCGATTATTTTGGCGGGCAATTAATTGGATTAAAAAATAATAATTATATCCCTTTATTCAAAAACAGGAACATTATTTGAAAGTTGAGTGTGTACAATAAACTAAGAAAATTATTTTTTGCGGTGGTCAAAAAAAAAAAAAAAAAAAAAAAAAAAAAAATCCCCAAAAGAAAGGAACATTGTTTAGGCATTTACCAGTACCGATGGGTTGAAGAAGGAAAAAAAAAAAAAAAGACAATTTGAAAAATATGTTGGAAGACCTTAATCGTAGGTATGAGGATAAGAGAACATAGTTTTGAAATCTGATTGACACATTATTGGAATGTTTTTCATCTTATTCTTTCATATTAGCCACTCTGACAAAAAAGGATACATCAGGGGATCGTGTTACACAAGTACCAAGAAAAATAACTGCCTTCAAGGGTGATTTTTTTTTGTGTTTTTTTATGTATTCAATTTAATTTTTATTTTTTTATGACTAGTTGAAGCGTGAGCACAGACCCTTGTGACCTCGTGAGTCATCATTTGATTTGAAATGATTAAGCAGCACATACTGACGTCATTTCTGTCATCTACATAACTTTTAGGTCATTTATGTGTCAGGACTCTCACGCCATATTTAATCTTTTTTTTTTTCTTCTTCTTCTTCTTCTTCATTAATATATTGTGATCTACAGTATCAAAAACCTTCATCAAGTCTATGAAAAAAAGCCCAACAGGATTTATTTATTTTTTCTTTTTTATTTTACACTGATATCAATTTGTTGCCCAAGTCCCATTACTGCCATTGAGGTTTGGTGCCATTCAGCAAAAGTGCTAAAAAGGGTGGATTTCCCCCCCAACTATCCAGGTAGCGTGATTAAGAAACGAAGAAAGAAAGAAAACAATAACATTTAAAAATGTTTAAAATAAAAATAAAATAAAAAAAACACAGGCATAAATAAATCTCTTTTTTAATCACAAAACATGCCTGGACAATTATTTATTTATTTATTTATTTTTTAAATGATGATGATGCCTCTAAGACTGAAAATAATTTGACTTTCGGGACACGTTGAAGGTTGTGGATGAGCATGACAGACATTTTCAAACTTGTAAAGTGGGAATTTGTTTCATTTGGGCAACATTTTCAGACATATTCTCCACTATCACTTCAAGTTTGCTCATGACTGCATTCTCAGGGTTTCACTCCATGTCAAAACACATGGGCAAAAAAAAAGAAAAAAAAAATTCCTTCTGGTTTTGTGTGCTTTGTAGCAACAATGATGTTTTACTGTTTTGTTTGGTTTGTTTTTCCTCGCCATTGGGCATTCAATTAAGTTGAGAAATGAGACTTGTGTTTGAACAGAGTGACACTTTGAGCATTTTGAATTGATGTTCTCCTTAAAATAATTCCATCAGGTGTTATTGAAAACTTTGTTGCCATTTACTGTTAGTATTATTGTACCACCTTAATGTTTTTGTCCAGGCCTGATTTGTGCCTGTCTTTTTTTTTTTTTTCTTCTAAAACGCCTTAAAAAAAATGTAAAAAAAAAGATGCACCCAGAGTAAAGTAAGAAGCTGTTTTTGGGGTATCAGCAAAATTTTTATCTTTTTGAAGATGACACTTTGATTTTTCTCCCCAACAGTTAGAATATGTTAAAGTGCTACTGGCACGGAGTAATGCAAGTTTGAATTAAGAAAAAAAAAAAAAAAGACATTTTATGTACGTCTATTTTTTTTTCCATTATTATTATTTTTCACAAAGTCTGCCATGGAAATGAGTGTAGCATGGTGCTGTGAACTGGGAAACGCAAAAGGATCACAGCATGAAGTCTTCCCTCGTTCCACTTCAAATTTGAAAATAATACGAAAGAAAATGAGCATTTTATACATGTTTTTCCAAACCACAACTTAAAAGCAATGTCTGCTTTTCCTTGTTTTATTATTATACTCGCATTAACCAGCAATTATCTCCACGTGTTTAGTTACCGTTTGTGGAATTTTGACTGGAGATGGTCATACAGAATGGGTATCGTTTTTTTTAGACGCCAGATCGCCATCTCCTGGCCAGTATGAGAAATGCTCACGGTTACGAGTTTTTTTGTTTTTGCTTCGTGCTTTATCCTATTTACGTTTTTGAAATATAAATTAATAATTAAACTGTTACGAGGCTTTTCCTTGCTCGTTCCAAACAACCAAACGAGAAAATCGAGCTGTATTTCAATTTTTAAAACGTTGAAATTAGAAATTCGTTTTATTTTTGATATATGTTGTTAAACAAATATCCAATGACCAAAAGAGACATGGGCCTATTTCAATAAATAATTTGTTCAATATTTAAACAGTTTCTCTTTTTTTTTTTTTTTACAGGTGTTTTTAACATGTTATTTTTAAAACCAATATTCAGAAAATATGAGCAGTATTCGTATTATGTGTAGCTTGTGCAGGTGTACCTAATGTTTTGATCCACTCGCCACCAGCTACACAGAATAAAACAGAAGCAAATAGGCATGTGTTACCTTTTGTAGAAGATGTTGGTGATGAGATGTGAAGGATGTAGCAGGTGAAGCCATCACTCTCTTTCATTGTGGCCATCAGCTTCTATTTGCAGAAGAATACACCAAACAACATTCAAGTCAAGCGTTTTCCTTGATTGACTTTTGATTGACAGCTGAGTGCTATTTGTGGGCGTGCTAGCATGCTAGTTGCCAAGCCACGAGGCTTTGTTGACATATTAGCAAGCGAGCTTCCAATGAACTCGCGAGTAACAATAAACAAACTCAAGTGTTATCAACATCCTCCTAGGTCGTGTATTAGCCATACACACATGAAACGGCAGTTTAAATTTGTTTAAAATACTCACTCAAACGACAGGACTGCGATTGCGAACATTGCGAACTTGCTGAACCGGATGCCTACGGGAAGGGAGAAGGTTCAAATCACTTTAAGGCAAAACTGTGCGGTTGACAGGTTGTCTTGACAACGCAAAAAAAAAATAAAATAAAAAACAAATTTTTTTTTGTTTATTTGTACCGTTTCCGGGCAATCCGTTGGCGCTAGGTAAACACTTCCAAACAATCTTTCAAAACAAATAATTTTTGTAACGAAAATGAAAGTGGCGAATGTGCTTTGGTGAAATAGCCTGCTCGGTTGTCAACGCCCAAAATTGAGTCAAAACAGCTTTTTTCATTCTTGGTAAGTCCTCTTTACACCAGACAGCGTGCAATAAATACATAAATAAATATATACGTGAATGAACGTTTTTTGTGGCGTGAAAGCAGCAAATTCCATGGTAAAACAAAGCAGTAATGCTGACGGGCCACCGGGGGGCGCAAGTGTGCAAAGCGCCGTTCAACAAGCAGAAGAAAGCGCCGTTCAATTAAGCAGAAGAAGACTTTGATAGGTGATATTGGAGACAGGTGTGCACGACGGGATTACAGGTCAGGCAAGATGGCGCCGACACGTGTGGCCTTTTCTCAGGTAAGTTAGCACGCGGGCGAATGTTTGGCCGGCGTTTGTTCCAGTTTCTTACAGTGACACGTATATTTGCTTCTTGCAGGACTGTCTTGAAGTGAAAAGTCCAAACCAACCGGTGACGTTTACCTTCATCTGTCAAATGCAGATAAGCTGCTGGCTGCATGAACTGTGAAGCTAACATTAGCTTAGCTTCACAAGGACACGACAAACATTTGAGGTTTGATCACATCACATCACGTCACAATTCAATTCACTTTGCTTTATTTTGCAATTATTTTGGGTACTTTTGCCACCATTTCAAATGTATTTGCTTTGTTTGGTTTTAATGCTGGCCAGCTTTTTTTTTTTTTCTTCCATTGTTGTAAATGACACACCTGAAAGCTTTGTACTGAACTGTAAGGTCTTTTGTTGTTTAATTATTGATTGGGTCTATTGAATATCGTTTTATTTCTGGTGGTGTGTAACTTTTGTTTTTGTCTTTTTTTTTTTCCATCATTGGTCATTTCCTTGTCTGGGCTTGTGAATTTTGCTGTTGTGGTCAAATGTTTTTGTTTTTTTTCCCCCCCTTCAACTCTGAGTTATTGAATTTGTAAGAATTGTACTCGCCAGCCACCCACCATCTCCATCTTACAATTCATGTGAAGGGTTATCTAATATTGTCATTTATTTTCCTTGATTGTTTTTTGTTTTGCAAACTTGTGAATGTGATATTGTCTTATGCACTGTTTTTTATTTTTTGTTTTTCTATGTGTAATTTTCTGCTAAACTTGGCAGTCTGGGTCATTTTATTTTGTTTCAACATGGATTGTATGAGGGTGAAATATACAAACACACATGAAATAAAGTTCCCTCCAGCACACAATTAATGGCATGTTTGTCTTTTGCAGGTTGGATGATGAGCCAGATGGGACGAGGAGGCAAAGGAACAAGTCAAGAATCAAGCGCACACACAAAACTTGAATTATTATATGAATTGTATGATGTGTGGGGAGCTCCAGGTGCCCTTTGGTTCTGGGTGACAATTTTGTGCTGGACTGGAAAGGTTGCTTTGAAATGTGGACAAGTTGGTCAGAGCTGACGGTTGGAGTTGTCTTGCGTCAGGTGGTCTGCACTTGTGCCTTGTCTGGATCCAGACGTTTGTTGTTGTTGTTGTTGACGACAGTTGAAGGCCAGTGTAGGATTTGAGGAAGCACGCAATCATGTTAATAAGCACAAATTGAAAATAATTATGAAATTGTCCCACTGTGTTTAAGGCTTGTGGAGGCACCAGCTTTCGTGAGGGGAGCCAAGAGGAAGTGGACCAATATAGTTAGTACACAAGTGTTTTGGTTGTTTTTTTTTGGGGGGGGGGTTACACTTGTCATCCGTTGCAGCCGATTGGTCCAGCCGTCTCCGCTCTCGTCTCCAGGTTGCTCAAATGTTTTTTTCCCCTTCTCCTTGGATGCTTGCGGTCAGCGGACGTCGCCAACCTTTGATAAGCCGTTGAGACTCATTTCTAATGTTTTGAAAAAATGTTCTTGCAGGTTGTGGGAGGGGCCATCACATCCAACCGCAGCAGTTGCACAAAAAGGGCCGCATTTGTGTGCTTGTTTTGAGCAGCCTCATGAAACACATCAGGCAAGTCAAGAAATAAGCAATATGAAGTTAGCACATAACTCATGAAATTTCTTTTCTTTCCCCAGCAATTTAGGAACCAAGTGGCTGGCACCATAAAGATGACTTGACACAAGATGTTTGTTGGTATCAAAACTGACTTGCGACCAGGAGGGGGCAGAATATGGAGATTTGTGGCATGCCTTCGTTGTTTGGGTGTGCAAAGTGTGGGGAGAGTGGTTCGTGTTTGCAAGATCTTGCTCTGTCATTGTTTTTTGCTTGTCTGGGTTCAGTTTTGTTCCATTGATGGCTACTTGAAAGTGGCTTTGCACAATGTCGGTTGCATTTCAGGCACAAGTCCGTCATATTGAGCCATTTTTTTGTCCATTTTTAGGCTTGTCTCTGCACCTTCACAAGAGGACCTGAACCAAGTACACGACTCATTTTGCCTTTTTTCGTCTTGCACAATAATTTGTTTTTAGCAAATGCAGAGCAGTCTTTTTGGGGTTGGTCCATCCATCGGTCCACTTGATTTTTTTTTTTCTTTTTTCTCTCTCCTTTTCAGATGGCATTTAGGTTGGGAGATGCCACCCACAAACCTTTTAATTTCGCCAGCTGTGGGCTCAAGAAGCCCTTTTGAGATGCTATTTGTGATTAACTGGCTCGACAAATGCACTTGAATTCATCTTGCAGGAAGGAGGTGGAGTCCGTCAAGTGGCAGCATCAAAAGTCAACAGTGACCATGCGCATTCATCTGCTTGTTTTGCAGGTTGAGAAGATGAGTGACAAGTTGGTGAAGTTGTTTGGGGGCTGAGCAGCTTTTTGGTTTGTGCAGTACAGGCTTTGCATCATGATTGAGCAACATCAATCAAACCTTTTTTTCTTCTGTTACAGGCTGAAGAAGAATAAATGTACACAAAGGAGCTCCAGATGAAAGTCTTCATTGCTATTGAGGCAAGTGTGCAGTTAATTGCGTATCAACATGGATGGCAACACGTTCACAAGAGTCTGTTTTCTGTTCCCCACGAAGGTGCTTGTGGATGCTGCAAGTGTTGAAGAGCAGAGCCAGCAATCTTGGAGGGAGGGAGAATATGTCTTGTGTGAGACTTGCGATGTTTATTTCCACTCTGTCACCAACTCACTGGGTGTGCACCAACTCACACTGACTGCATGCTTGTCTACCCCCCCAAACCACTAAAAATGTAGCCGGTTTCTACGTCTATGAAGTGGTTTTTTTTTGTTTTTGTTTTTTTAAAATTATGGATACAACTGAAGCTTGTTTTACTTCTGTCTGTTCCAAATATGCTTTTCTGCTTGAATAAAAAAAAAAAAGTGGTTAGTGTTTGCAAGATCTTGCTCTGTCATTGTTTTTGTCTTGTCTGGGTTCAGTTTTGTTCCATTGATGGCTACTTGAAAGTGGCTTTGCACAATGTCGGTTGCATTTCAGGCACAAGTCTGTCATATTGAGCCATTTTTTTTGTCAATTTTTAGGCTTGTCTCTGCACCCGCTCGTACAAGAGGACCTGAACCAAGTGCACGACTCATTTTGACAGTTTTCTTCTTGCACAATAATTTGTTTTTAGCTAATGCAGAGCAGTGTTTTTGGGGTTGGTCCATCCATCGCTGGTCCACTTGATTTTTTTTTTCTTTTTTCTCTCTCCTTTTCAGATGGCATTTAGGTTGGGAGATGCCACCCACAAACCTTTTAATTTCGCCAGCTGTGGGCTCAGAAAGCCCTTTTGAGATGCTATTTGTGATTAACTGGCTCGACAAATGCACTTGAATTCATCTTGCAGGAAGGAGGCGGAGTCCGTCAAGTGGAACCACAGCAGCATCAAAAGTCAACAGTGACCATGTGCATTCGTCTGCTTGTTTTGCAGGTTGAGAAGATGAGTCTGACAAGATGGTGAAGTTGTTTGGGGGCTGAACAGCTTTTTGGTTTGTGCAGTGCAGGTTTGCATCATGATTGAGCAACATCAATCAAACCTTTTTCTTCTGTTACAGGCTGAAGAAGAATAAATGTACACAAAGGAGCTCCAGATGAAAGTCTTCATTGCTCTTGAGGTGTGAGTGTGCAGTTAATTGCGTATCAACATGGATGGCAACACGTTCACATGAGTCTGTTTTCTGTTCCCCACAAAGGTGCTTGTGGATGCTGCAAGTGTTGAAGAGCAGAGCCAGCAACCTTGGAGGGATGGAGAATATGTCTTGTGTGAGACTCGCGATGTTTATTTCCACTCTGTCACCAACTCACTGGGTGTGCACCAACTCACACTGACTGCATGCTTGTCTCCCCCTCACTAAATTGTAGCCCGTTTGTACATCTATGAAATGTTTTTGTTTTGTTGTTTTGTTTTAAATTATGGATACAACTGAAGCTTGTTTTGCTTTTGTCTGTTCTAAATATGCTTTTCTGCTTGAATAAAAAAAAAAAAAAAAAGTAACAATTGCAAGTTTTCAGTTTCAGACTTGAGAGAGCGAGAACATGCAGGATGCATTTAATAATTACAAATATGTATAATGTTGCACTACATTTTGCCAAGCATGCTGTCTAATAAAGCATGTCGAATGAACATGTATGGCATTTTTCACAAATGTGTACTGCTGTTGTGAATAAAGTGCTGGTTTTGTTGTTGTCCGAGTTGTTCTTCCTGCAGACGATGGGCAAGCTCCAGCTGGCTCTTCTGCTGCGGTTAGTGTGGGCTTCAGGTCCCCGTGTCTGCATTCACGTGACCCTCAACATCTCAAGCTGAGGTACGCCGCCTCCCTTTTGGTCCCCTCAGCTTGCGATGACCTGAAACAATTCAACTTTGAAGGGCCAGGGGACCAATTGTAGGCTAAAAGCTACTACTGATTCATGTGAGGAGGGACCAGTTTGACATGAATACCTTGAATGTTTGTGTAAAGATGTTAACATTGCTAATACGTCACTTTTTATGATTTTAGAGCTGTCAAATGATTTAAAAAAAAAAAAATCAGATTAATCACTATAATTTTGATTAATTGCTTAATTAAAAGCTTTTTTATCAACTTTTTTTTTTGCCTGTCAAATTTAAAGTGCACCTGTTATGTGTTAAGTCTTTTGACATTTAATGTTGATGTCAACAGTTTTTGGTCCCCTGCACATGCTCATGCTCTTTTTCTAATCATTACTTGCATACAAATATTCTGAATATCATTTATTAAATGCTTTACTTGAATGCATGCTGCATGTGTTTATTTCTCAAACAACCTGTGCTACCTTGAACGTAACCATCTGCTGTCAGCTAAAGCTGCTGTCAAAATATTCTGCATTAATACATAATACGATATATATATATATATATATATATATATGTATATGTATATATATGCTTGATTAATTTGATTAATGCTTTAACAGCACTATTAAATACACAAATTTCACCAAATTTAATGGCTCGTCAGTCTTCGATGTCAAAGATGCCAAATACTACCTTGATTGACAGATCAGCACCACTAAACAAGTCCATGCAGTTGCCATTATCCAACCTTTTTGCTCTGTAACGACAGCGATTGACAATTGCGAACATCCGGGCATCAACACAGTGCAATTGTATTGTTTTTTTCTTCTGTGACTATCATGCAAACTAGGTGTGGTGTATGGCTTTAAGCCAATGTTTATGGTCGCAGGTTGTGACGTCACGGCGACCGGGCCCAAGTGTGTGTGATGAGAAAATAAAAGCTCAGTGAGCACAAGCCTATGGAAGCCCAAAAGTGTCAAAATTCAATAAATAAAAAGGCCTTTTTGAAATAACTATTCTTTTGATAAATAACAGGCCATTATGTAATATGGCCATTAAATTTTAAGATGAGGTGTTAGTATTATTAACAGTTTTATTCTATTCTTGAATATGTAACAAATATTTTATTTTGATTAAATATTTCGTAATGATTATTTTAACAACGTCATACTTTTTAAAAATAATGACATTTAATTTATTTTCAAGGTTTTATAACATAATAAAACGTTGTTTTACAAAGTCAGTTTTTATTTCATAATGTCCTTTTCCACAATGGTCTTCTTTTACATAATGGCGTTTTACAGCCGAATGTCTTGGTCTGTCAATCAAATGACATGAGGCGGAGCCATTTACGTGATTGGCTGAGTCCCTTATACAGACATGAGCAGCAGCACTTATTTAATGAATTTCGACAGTTTTGGGCTTCCATACAGGCACATTTCTGCAGCAGTCCAACGACATTTCATCACGTTTTGAAATCGAAATAATCCCAACAAATCCAATTAGTAATTGTTACAAGGATCCAAAGTCCAATGCTTTTCAGTGGGCGGGGAGCGTCATTTTCACGGAGGTGGCCGCCATTGTGACTCATGACGTAATCGGAAGCTGGCGGTGCCGTTTAGCTCGCGCCGGCCACGCATTGCAATGCAGTAGTAGAAATAGACCGTTGAAAAACTTGACCTTGCGACCGCCAGTGAATAGTAGGACTACATTTCCCATAATTACTAGCTGCAAAAGAAGGAAGTATTTCGAGTTCCCGTCAATGGCGATCGCTCGCTTTGCAGGATTTGCATATGACAGAACGTGCTTCAGGACCTCTTCACACCGAATAAACTAAGTTTTTAAAAATAAAACAAAACAGAAGAACAACTTTTATGTAATGGAGAGAAACGTTAGTGTGTTAATTGCACAGACAGTAAGCTTGACACTTGCTTTCATATCGAGATCATTGCTTTATCGTTTCTTGTGAAACACATTCATTGTTATGTAACGTTGACAGCAGTTATTGATACACACGGGAGGGAATGAAACATGGTTAGGGTTAGTAGCACACATTACACAGACATTTAACATACGACGTTGTGAGATTTGAACCCTGGACCTCAGGGTTCGCAAACCGTGTACCTAACCGCTCGACTAGCGGAACGACTGAGGGTGACCGCCGCTCTGTGTCCATATATATGAAAGAATAGGATTTTCAGCGCCAGGGGGCGCTTCTGTCAGCAAGCAAAAGACAAAACTGCGCAGAGACCGGCCGACTTCGTTGCCACCGTGGTCTGGAGGTTAGCGCTTCTGCTTGAGACGTCGTAGGTCCCGGGTTCAAATCCAGCAGCGGCTGCTTCCGCTTGCTGTCCTTCACTATACTGATACATACAAAACTACAATTGGGCATGTTGTAGTTGCAATCAAAGTGCAATTTTGTTATTCAATTAAAAAAGAAAAAAAAAAAAAGCTGAAACACAATCCTTTCTACTAGTAGCATTCTAGTAGCATGCTAGTACAATGCTAGCAGAAAGCTAGTAGAAAGCTAGCTACCCACTACCATTCTACTAGTAGCATTCCAGTAACATTCCAGTAGCATGCTAGTAGCTACTAGCTTTCTACTAGCATGCTACTGGAATGTCTCTAGTAGAATGCTAGTGGGTACTAGCATTCCACTACTAGAAAGCTAGTGGGTAGCGGGCGGGGCAAAGCTATGCTAGAATGCTAGTAGCATGATAGCAAAATGCTAGTAGAAAGCTAGTGGGTGGTGAAGCCCCGCCCACCACCCACTAGCTTTCTACTAGCATTCTCGTAGTGGAATGCTAGTAGCATGCTAGTAGAATGCTAGCAACATGCTAATAAAATGCTAGTAGCATGTTAGTAGCATGCTAGTAAAATACTAGTAGCACGCTAGTAGAATACTAGTAGAAAGCTAGTGGGTAGTGGGTGGGGCTTCGCCCCGCCCACTACCCACTAGCTTTCTACTAGCATTCTAGTAATAGAATGCTAGTAGCATGCTAGTAAAATACTAGTAGCACGCTAGTAGAATACTAGTAGAAAGCTAGTGGGTAGTGGGCGGGGCGAAGCCCCGCCCACTACCCACTAGCTTTCTACTAGCTTTCTAGTAGTAGAACGCTAGTAGCTACCCACTAGCTTTCTACTAGCTTTCTAGTAGTAGAATGCTAGTAGCATGCTAGAAAAATACTAGTAGCATGCTAGTAGAATACTAGTAGAAAGCTAGTGGGAAGTGGGCGGGGCGAAGCCCCGCCCACTACCCACTAGCTTTCTACTAGCTTTCTAATAATAGAATGCTAGTAGCATGCTAGTAGAAAGCTAGTGGGTAGTGGGTAGTGGGTGGGGCTTCGCCCCGCCCACTACCCACTAGCTTTCTACTAGTATTCTACTAGCGTGCTACTAGTATTTTACTAGCATGCTACTAGCATTCTATTACTAGAATGCTAGTAGAAAGCTAGTGGGTAGTGGGCGGGGCGAAGCCCCACCCACTACCCACTAGCTTTCTACTAGTATTCTACTAGCGTGCTACTAGTATTTTACTAGCATGCTACTAACATGCTACTAGCATTTTATTAGCATGTTGCTAGCATTCTACTAGCATGCTACTAGCATTCCACTACGAGAATGCTAGTAGAAAGCTAGTGGGTGGTGGGCGGGGCTTCACCACCCACTAGCTTTCTACTAGCATTTTGCTATCATGCTACTAGCATTCTAGCATAGCTTTGCCCCGCCCGCTACCCACTAGCTTTCTAGTAGTGGAATGCTAGTACCCACTAGCATTCTACTAGAGACATTCCAATAGCATGCTAGTAGAAAGCTAGTAGCTACTAGCATGCTACTGGAATGTTACTGGAATGCTACTAGTAGAATGGTAGTGGGTAGCTAGCTTTCTACTAGCTTTCTGCTAGCATTGTACTAGCATGCTACTAGAATGCTACTAGTAGAAAGGATTGTGTTTCAGCTTTTTTTTTTTTTCTTTTTTAATTGAATAACAAAATTGCACTTTGATTGCAACTACAACATGCCCAATTGTAGTTTTGTATGTATCAGTATAGTGAAGGACAGCAAGCGGAAGCAGCCGCTGCTGGATTTGAACCCGGGACCTACGACGTCTCAAGCAGAAACGCTAACCTCCAGACCACGGTGGCAACAAAGTCGGCCGGTCTCTGCGCAGTTTTGTCTTTTGCTTGCTGACAGAAGCGCCCCCTGGCGCTGAAAATCCTATTCTTTCATATATATGGACACAGAGCGGCGGTCACCCTCAGTCGTTCCGCTAGTCGAGCGGTTAGGTACACGGTTTGCGAACCCTGAGGTCCAGGGTTCAAATCTCACAACGTCGTATGTTAAATGTCTGTGTAATGTGTGCTACTAACCCTAACCATGTTTCATTCCCTCCCGTGTGTATCAATAACTGCTGTCAACGTTACATAACAATGAATGTGTTTCACAAGAAACGATAAAGCAATGATCTCGATATGAAAGCAAGTGTCAAGCTTACTGTCTGTGCAATTAACACACTAACGTTTCTCTCCATTACATAAAAGTTGTTCTTCTGTTTTGTTTTATTTTTAAAAACTTAGTTTATTCGCTGTGAAGAGGTCCTGACGCACGTTCTGTCATATGCAAATCCTGCAAAGCGAGCGATCGCCATTGACGGGAACTCGAAATACTTCCTTCTTTTGCAGCTAGTAATTATGGGAAATGTAGTCCTACTATTCACTGGCGGTCGCAAGGTCAAGTTTTTCAACGGTCTATTTCTACTACTGCATTGCAATGCGTGGCCGGCGCGAGCTAAACGGCACCGCCAGCTTCCGATTACGTCATGAGTCACAATGGCGGCCACCTCCGTGAAAATGACGCTCCCCGCCCACTGAAAAGCATTGGACTTTGGATCCTTGTAACAATTACTAATTGGATTTGTTGGGATTATTTCGATTTCAAAACGTGATGAAATGTCGTTGGACTGCTGCAGAAATGTGCCTGTATGGAAGCCCAAAACTGTCGAAATTCATTAAATAAGTGCTGCTGCTCATGTCTGTATAAGGGACTCAGCCAATCACGTAAATGGCTCCGCCTCATGTCATTTGATTGACAGACCAAGACATTCGGCTGTAAAACGCCATTATGTAAAAGAAGACCATTGTGGAAAAGGACATTATGAAATAAAAACTGACTTTGTAAAACAACGTTTTATTATGTTATAAAACCTTGAAAATAAATTAAATGTCATTATTTTTAAAAAGTATGACGTTGTTAAAATAATCATTACGAAATATTTAATCAAAATAAAATATTTGTTACATATTCAAGAATAGAATAAAACTGTTAATAATACTAACACCTCATCTTAAAATTTAATGGCCATATTACATAATGGCCTGTTATTTATCAAAAGAATAGTTATTTCAAAAAGGCCTTTTTATTTATTGAATTTTGACACTTTTGGGCTTCCATAGGCTTGTGCTCACTGAGCTTTTATTTTCTCATCACACACACTTGGGCCCGGTCGCCGTGACGTCACAACCAGCGACCATAAACATTGGCTTAAAGCCATACACCACACCTAGTTTGCATGATAGTCACAGAAGACAAAAACAATACAATTGCACTGTGTTGATGCCCGGATGTTCGCAATTGTCAATCGCTGTCGTTACAGAGCAAAAAGGTTGGATAATGGCAACTGCATGGACTTGTTTAGTGCTGCTGATCTGTCAATCAAGGTAGTATTTGGCATCTTTGACATTGAAGACTGACGAGCCATTAAATTTGTTGAAATTTGTGTATTTAATAGTGCTGTTAAAGCATTAATCAAATTAATCAAGCATATATATACATATACATATATATATATATATATATATATATATCGTATTATGTATTAATGCAGAATATTTTGACAGCAGCTTTAGCTGACAGCAGATGGTTACATTCAAGGTAGCACAGGTTGTTTGAGAAATAAACACATGCAGCATGCATTCAAGTAAAGCATTTAATAAATGTTGATATTCAGAATATTTGTATGCAAGTAATGATTAGAAAAAGAGCATGAGCATGTGCAGGGGACCAAAAACTGTTGACATCAACATTAAATGTCAAAAGACTTAACACATAACAGGTGCACTTTAAATTTGACAGGCAAAAAAAAAAGTTGATAACAAAGCCTTTTTAATTAAGCAATTAATCAAAATTATAGTGATTAATCTGATTTTTTTTTTTAAATCATGACAGCTCTAAAATCATAAAAAGTGACGTATTAGCAATGTTAACATCTTTACACAAACATTCAAGGTATTCATGTCAAACTGGTCCCTCCTCACATGAATCAGTAGTAGCTTTTAGCCTACAATTGGTCCCCTGGCCCTTCAAAGTTGAATTGTTTCAGGTCATCGCAAGCTGAGGGGACCAAAAGGGAGGTGGCGTACCTCAGCTTGAGATGTTGAGGGTCACGTGAATGCAGACACGGGGACCTGAAGCCCACACTAACCGCAGCAGAAGAGCCAGCTGGAGCTTGCCCATCGTCTGCAGGAAGAACAACTCGGACAACAACAAAACCAGCACTTTATTCACAACAGCAGTACACATTTGTGAAAAATGCCATACATGTTCATTCGACATGCTTTATTAGACAGCATGCTTGGCAAAATGTAGTGCAACATTATACATATTTGTAATTATTAAATGCATCCTGCATGTTCTCGCTCTCTCAAGTCTGAAACTGAAAACTTGCAATTGTTACTTTTTTTTTTTATTCAAGCAGAAAAGCATATTTAGAACAGACAAAAGCAAAACAAGCTTCAGTTGTATCCATAATTTAAAACAAAACAACAAAACAAAAACATTTCATAGATGTACAAACGGGCTACAATTTAGTGAGGGGGAGACAAGCATGCAGTCAGTGTGAGTTGGTGCACACCCAGTGAGTTGGTGACAGAGTGGAAATAAACATCGCGAGTCTCACACAAGACATATTCTCCATCCCTCCAAGGTTGCTGGCTCTGCTCTTCAACACTTGCAGCATCCACAAGCACCTTTGTGGGGAAGTGAAAACAGACTCATGTGAATGTGTTGCCATCCATGTTGATACGCAATTAACTGCACACTCACACCTCAAGAGCAATGAAGACTTTCATCTGGAGCTCCTTTGTGTACATTTATTCTTCTTCAGCCTGTAACAGAAGAAAAAAAGGTTTGATTGATGTTGCTCAATCATGATGCAAATCCTGCACTGCACAAACCAAAAAGCTGCTCAGCCCCCAAACAACTTCACCAACTTGTCAGACTCATCTTCTCAACCTGAAAAACAAGCAGACGAATGCACATGGTCACTGTTGACTTTTGATGCTGCTGTGGTTCCACTTGACGGACTCCGCCTCCTTCCTGCAAGATAAATTCAAGTGCATTTGTCGAGCCAGTTAATCACAAATAGCATCTCAAAAGGGCTTCTTGAGCCCACAGCTGGCGAAATTAAAAGGTTTGTGGGTGGCATCTCCCAACCTAAATGCCATCTGAAAAGGAGAAAAAAGAAAAAAAAAATCAAGTGGACCAGCGATGGATGGACCAACCCCCAAAACACTGCTCTGCATTAGCTAAAAACAAATTATTGTGCAAGAAGAAAACTGTCAAAATGAGTCGTGCACTTGGTTCAGGTCCTCTTGTACGAACGGGTGCAGAGAAAAGCCTAAAAATGGACAAAAAATGGCTCAATATGACAGACTTGTGCCTGAAATGCAACCGACATTGTGCAAAGCCACTTTCAAGTAGCCATCAATGGAACAAAACTGAACCCAGACAAGCCAAAAACAATGACAGAGCAAGATCTTGCAAACACGAACCACTCTCCCCACACTTTGCACACAAACAACGAAGGCATGCCACAAAGCTCCATATTCTGCCCCCTCCTGGTCGCAAGTCAGTTTTGATACCAACAAACATCTTGTGTCAAGTCATCTTTATGGTGCCAGCCACTTGGTTCCTAAATTGCTGGGGAAAGAAAAGAAATTTCATGAGTTATGTGCTAACTTCATTTGTGTTTGTACATATTGCTTATTTCTTGACTTGCCTGATGTGTTTCATGAGGCTGCTCAAAACAAGCACACAAACGCGGCCCTTTCTGTGCAACTGCTGCCGTTGGATGTGATGGCTCCTCCCACAACCTGCAAGAACATTTTTGCAAAACATTAGAAATGAGTCTCAACAGCTTATCAAAGGTTGGCGACGTCCGCTGACCGCAAGCATCCAAGGAGAAGGGGAAAAAAAACATTTGAGCAACCTGGAGACGAGAGCGGAGACGGCTGGACCAATCGGCTGCAACGGATGACAAGTGTAACCCCCCCCAAAACAAAAAAAACAAAAAAAACTGGTGTACTAACTACATTGGTCCACTTCCTCTTGGTTCCCCTCACGAAAGCTGGTGCCTCCACAAGCCTGAAACACAGAGTGGGACAATTTCATAATTGATTTCAATTTGTGCTTATTAACATGATTGCGTGCTTCCTCAAATCCTACACTGGCCTTCAACTGTCGTCAACAACAACAACAACAACATCTGGATCCAGACAAGGCACAAGTGCAGAGCACCTGACGCAAGACAACTCCAACCGTCAGCTCTCGGAGCCCGGACCAACTTGTCCTCATTTCAAAGCAACCTTCCCAGTCCAGCACAAAATTGTCACCCAGGACCAAAGTCAACCAAAGGGCACCTGGAGCTCCCCACACATCATACAATTCATATAATAATTCAAGTTTTGTGTGTGCGCGCTTGATTCTTGACTTGTTCCTTTGCCTCCTCGTCCCATCTGGCTCATCATCCAACCTGCAAAAGACAAACATGCCATTAATTGTGTGCTGGAGGGAACTTTATTTCATGTGTGTTTGTATATTTCACCCTCATACAATCCATGTTGAAACAAAATAAAATGACCCAGACTGCCAAGTTTAGCAGAAAATTACACATAGAAAAACAAAAAATAAAAAACAGTGCATAAGACAATATCACATTCACAAGTTTGCAAAACAAAAAACAATCAAGGAAAATAAATGACAATATTAGATAACCCTTCACATGAATTGTAAGATGGAGATGGTGGGTGGCTGGCGAGTACAATTCTTACAAATTCAATAACTCAGAGTTGAAGGGGGGAAAAACAAAAACATTTGACCACGACAGCAAAATTCACAAGCCCAGACAAGGAAATGACCAATGATGGGGGGAAAAAAAAGAAAAGAAAAACAAAAGTTACACACCACCAGAAATAAAACGATATTCAATAGACCCGATCAACAATTAGTTAAACAACAAAAGACCTTACAGTTCAGTACAAAGCTTTCAGGTGTGTCATTTACAACAATGGAAGAAAAAAAAAAAAAAGCTGGCCAGCATTAAAACCAAACAAAGCAAATACATTTGAAATGGTGGCATAAGTACCCAAATTAATTGCAAAATAAAGCAAAGTGAATTGAATTGTGACGTGATGTGATCAAACCTCAAATGTTTGTCGTGTCCCTGTGAAGCTAAGCTAATGTTAGCTTCACAGTTCATGCAGCCAGCAACTTACCTGCATTTGACAGATGAAGGTAAACGTCACCGGTTGGTTTGGACTTTTCACTTCAAGACAGTCCTGCAAGAAGCAAATATACGTGTCACTGTAAGAAACGGGAACAAACGCCGGCCAAACATTCGCCCGCGTGCTAACTTACCTGAGAAAAGGCCACACGTGTCGGCGCCATCTTGCCTGACCTGTAATCCCGTCGTGCACACCTGTCTCCAATAACACCTATCAAAGTCTTCTTCTGCTTAATTGAACGGCGCTCTCTTCTGCTTGTTGAACGGCGCTTTGCACACTTGCGCCACCCGGTGGCCCGTCAGCATTGCTGCTTTCACGCCACAAAAAAACAAAAAACAAAAAAAAACGTTCATTCACGTATATATTTATTTATGTATTTATTGCACGGTGTCTGGTGTAAGGAGGACTTACCAACAATGAAAAAAGCTGTTTTGATTCAATTTTGGCGTTGACAACCGAGCAGGCTATTTCACCAAAGCACATTCGCCACTTTCATTTTCGTTACAAAAATTATTTGTTTTGAAAGATTGTTTGGAAGTGTTTAACTAGCTCCAACGGATTTCCCTTAAATTCTACAAATAAACAAACACATCTTTTTGTTCTATTGTGAATATATTTTTGTTGCGTTGTCAAGACAACCTGTCAACAACACACTTTTGCCTTAAAGTGATATGAACCTTCTCGCTTCCCGTAGGCATCCGGTTCAGCAAGTTCGCAATTGTCGTCTTGTCGTTTGAGTGAGTATTTTAAACATATTTAAACTGCCGTTTAATATGTGAATGGCTAATACACGACCTAGAAGGATGTTGATAACCCTTGAGTTTGTTTATTGTTACTCGCGAGGTCACTTGAAGCTCGCTTGCTAATATGTCAACAAAGCCTCGTGGCTCGGCAGCTAGCTCGCTAGCTAGCACGCCCACAAATAGCACTCAGCTGCCAATCAAAAGTCAATCAAGGAAAACGCGTGACTTGAATGTTGTTTGGTGTATTCTTCTCCAAACAGAAGCTTTGATGGCCAAAATGAAAGCGAGTGATGGCTTCACACGCTACAAATTGCTACATCCTTCACATCTCGTCATCAACATCTTCTACAAAAGGTAACACATGCCTATTTTGCTTCTTTTTTGTTCGAAGTAGCTGGTGGCGAGTGGATCAAAACATTAGGTACACGTGCGCAAACTGCAGATAAAAATACTACTAATAATTTCTGAGTATTGGTTTAAAAATATGTATCTATTAGACCACTTGTCCTAAAAAAAAAAAAAAAAAAAAAAAAAGAGTGCAATTGTTTAAATATTGAAAAAAATATATATATTTATTGAAATAGGTCAGTGTGTCTTTTGGTCATTGGATATATGTTTGAAAACAGATATTAAAAATAGAAAAACGCATTTCTAATATCATTTTTGTTTTAAAACAGAAACACCAAAATTTAAATTGAGCTAGATTCTCTCGTTTGGTTGTTTGGAACGAGCAAGGAATAGAATTGAAAAGAATAGAATACAACTTTATTTTCAACGCACTGTCACAAGTTCAGAACAACGAAATACAGTTTGCATCCATCCAGAAGTGTTTTAGCAAAAATAAATTATATATTTTAAAAATAAGACATATACAGTATATACACATTATTGCAGGCTATAAATATGTATTCAGCATTGATAAACTAAATATTTCTAATTATATATAATATAATTGTATATGACTATCTCTACAGTATTTACAGATATTTATTTATAGTAGTGCAATTATGATCAGGAGACAGTGTTCAGGAGTCTAACAGCAGTGGGGTAGTAGCTATTCTGATATCTATTAGGAAAAGCCTAATCATAGTTTATCAATTTTATTTTAAAAACGTAAATAGGATACAGCACGACGCACAAATATATATTAAAAAAAAAAAAAGGCTCGTATTTTTGTTTTCCATTCCGGAAGTTGTCACCGCGAGCATTTCTCATACTGGCCAGGAGATGGCGACACTGTCATCTAAAAACGATATTGATTCTGTATGACTCCAGTCAAAATTCCACAAACGGTAACTAAACACGTGGAGATGATAATAATAATAATAATAATAATAATAATAATAACAAGGAAAATCAGACATTGGTTTTAAGTTGTGATTTGGAAAAACAGGTATAAAATGCTCATTTTCTTTCGTATTATTGTCAAATTTGAAGTGGAATGAGGGAAGACTTCACACTGTGATCCTTTTGCGTTTTCCAGTCCACAGCACCATGCTGCATTCATTTCCAAGGCAGACTTTGTGGAAAATAATGAAATAAATAAAATAAACATATATATATATATATATATATATATATATATATATATATATATATATATATATTTTTTTTTTATTCAAATTTCCATTACTCAGTGCCAGTTGCACTTTATCATGTGTTATCTTCAAAAAGAGATCCAAATTTTGCTGATACCCCCAAAACAGCTTCAAATTTACTTTGGGTGTATCTTTTTTTTTTTTTTTTTTTTAGGCGTTTTAGGTTTATAAAAAACAAAAAAAAAAAAAACAGGCCTGGACAAAAACATTAAGGTAGTACAATAATAATAAAAGTAAATGTCAACATAGTTTTAATAACACCTGATGGGATTATTTTAAGGAGAACATCAATACAAATTGCTCAAAGCGCCACTCTGTTCAAACACAAGTCATTTCTCAACTTAATTGAATGGCCAATGGCTTGAAGAAAAAAACAAACAAAAAAAAACAGTAAAACATGATTGTCACTACAAAGCACACAAAACCGGAAGGAAAAATATTGAACTTTTTTTTTTTTCCCGTTATAATTTTAAAGAGTCCAGATCCTCACATTCTCTGTCTATATACTTCTTCAAATGTGGAAAAAAAAAGATCCTGGAGCAATGCGGCGCATTTTTATTGATTTATTTTTTTGGCTGGCATTTTCTGACATGCAAGTGAAACCCTGAGAATGCAGTCATGAGCAAACTTGAAGTGATAGTGGAGACTATGTCCGAAAATGTTGCCCAAATGACCGCTTACAATTTGAAGATATCTGTCATGCTCATCCACAACCTTCAACATGTCCTGAAAGTCACATTATTTTCAGTCTTAGGGGCACCATCATTTAAAATAAATAAATAAAAATTGTCCAGGCATGTTTCATGATTTAAAAAACAAAACAAAAAGTTCATTTATTTATTTATGCTTTTTAAGTTTTTTTTTTTTTTTTAAACTATTTTTAAGTTCTTTCTTTCTTTCTTTCTTTCTTTCAAAAAAAAACATTTTCATCCAAGTGCCTACTTAGTGTTTGTGTAATTTTGGCTGGAGATGGTCATACACAGGACAATATCGTTTGTTTGTTTTAGACGCCAGTGTCGCCATCTCCTGGCCAAGTATGAGAAATGCTTGCGGTGACGATTTGTGTCCCCTGCCATATCCTATTTTCGTGTCTGAAATACAAATCGAAAAGAAAACTGTAATTAGACTTATACTCAATTACCCGTTCCAGACATCCAAACAAGAAAATCAAGATGTATTTCAATCTATTTTCAAATGAAAATCAAATGACGAGTTGTTCTCTTATTTTTCATTTCTGTTTTCAAACAAATATCCAAAGACCAAAAGACACGGACAATTCACCTGCACGAGATACAGATAATACAAATACTGCTTATACATTCTGAATATTGGTTTCAAAAAATATGTATCGTCATAAAAAAAAGATAAATGTTTAAATATTGGGAAAAAAAATGTTTGATGTAGTTAGACTAATGCCGATGTCAGACTACACGAAAACAGCCCGATTTCAGGCCGACCGACGTGTCGCGGACAAACGGGGCATGTCATAAACGATTTTGGGTTGTCTTGACGTAGCGTCGCCCGTGTAGTGTGACACGTTCAACGACTGGTCGCCTGTTGTCCGGGACGGTTCACGACCATCACGATGAAAGTCTAGCTTGTTAGAATTTTTGCTCGTCTTGACGCATAATGTGACATACCGACATCGTCGTCCGTTTGGTTCCATAGCAAACTGACCAATAGCGAGAGGGAGCGAAACGTCAATCACACACTAACAGCACTTTATAGCTCTTTTTATTAGCATTTTTATTTTATTTTATTAGCATTTGTTTATTTATTCGTTTATGTATTTATTTATTTATCCCCTGGATATTTAATGGGATGGGGCCAGCAGGTGCATTGCATTTCTGGGGGGGGGATTAAAAAAAGAAAAAAAAAAGCGCCCCGCTGCGGCGCTGCGGCTGCATGGAGCGCGCACGCATCCGTGCAACCCGTCAGGCAACGGCGACGTGAATAGAGGACCAAAACATATTGTGACTGTTGTTCTAATAATTTCAGAGATTTGGGCACATATTTAGTGAGGATCGATCACATTTTCATATCGTCGGGCCAGGCCTCGCCGCCTTAACTGTCATCCGCTCTCACTTGAAAGTTTTTTTTTTTTCCCCCTCGGAGTGAGTGGCGTACTATCCAATGCACCGTACTAAAACAAGTCAAATATGAATAAATGAAGCAGTAAAAAAAATACTCAAACAATATAATATTGTTTGATAAAATAATAAAACAAGATGTCATGTCATGTCATGTCATCCCGCATGTAGGCCTAAATAAATTAAAATACAATGTTGGCTAGTAAATCATATTTTAAACACTATTGCAGAGCAGGGAGCGCAAGCTCACATCACACTTGTCCCATGCGTGCTCCATTCACGCAAACACTCCCTGTCCTTGCCTCTTTTTTTTTTTTTTTTTTTTTTTTTTTTTTGGTCCGACCTCCCCGACAAACAGTGGCCGACGCGTCTCTCTTGGCAAGACAACACGCGATGATCGGCTGGTATCTTGTCGCGTTCAGACGTAGTGTGTTGTCTTGCCAAGAGAGACGCGTCGGCCACTGTTTGTCGGCGAGGTTGGACCAAAAAAAAAAAAAAAAAAAAAAAAAAAGAGGCAAGGACAGGGAGTGTTTGCGTGAATGGAGCACGCATGGGACAAGTGTGATGTGAGCTTGCGCTCCCTGCTCCTCAATAGTGTTTAAAATTTGATTTAGTAGCCAACACTGTATTTTAATTTATTTAGGCCTATATGCGACGGGGTAATATAGCCGATTTTGTTCATTAATTTGCGGGATGACATTTTGTTTTATTATTTTATCAAACAATATTATATTGTTTGAGTATTTTTTTACTGCTTCATTTATTCATATTTGACTTGTTTTAGTACGGTGCATTGGATAGTACCCACTCACTCCGAGGGGGGGAAAAAAACAAACTTTCAAACAAACTTTCAAGTGAGAGCGGGTGACAGTTAAGGCGGCGAGGCCTGGCCCGACGATATGAAAATGTGATCGATCCTCACTAAATATGTGCCCAAATCTCTGAAATTATTAGAACAACAGTCACAATATATTTTGGTCCTATATTTACGTCGCCGTTGCCTGACGGGTTGCACGGATGCGTGCGCGCTCCATGCAGCCGCAGCGCTGCAGCGGGGCGCTTTTTTTTTTTTTTTTTCCCCCTCGAGATGCACCTGTCTGGCCCCATCCCATGAAATATCCAGGGGATAAATAAATACATAAACGAATAAATGAACAAATGTATCCATAAATAAAAAGAGCTATAAAGTGCTGTTCGGTGTGTGATTGACGTTTCGCTCCCTTCGCTATTGGTCAATTTGCTATGGAACCAAACGGACGACGATGTCGGTATGTCACATTATGCGTCAAGACGAGCAAAAATTCTAACAAGCTTTCGTCGTGATGGTCGTGAACCGTCCCGGAGAACAGGCGACCAATCGTTGAACGTGTCACACTAAATAGGAACCATCATCATCATCATCATCATCGCCACCATCATAAGTGATGAATTGTTTAACGCTTCTTAATTTCCTTAAAGTCCACATACAAACGGTTTAAATATTGATATGGCTTTAATATCAGGTATTGTAAAATGTAAAGTGCAACCTCATTATGTAACCATTCTTTCTAAACTGCTATTTTTCCATCTGATTTATAAGAGTGGAGATCAACATTTATTTTCAAATTACAGACCTATAAATTTGTACTGCCACAGTTATATAAAATAATAATAATAATAATAATAATAATAATCCAGCAAAACTATTTTGACATAAACCACCTCTATGGCAGTAATGGGACTTGTGCAACAAATTGATACCAGTGTAGATTTAAAAAAAAAAAAAAAAAAGAATAAGAAAAAAATATATATATACTGTTGGGATTTTTATATAGACATGATGAAGGTTTTTCATCCTGTAGATAACAACATATTAATGAAAAAATATAGAGAATTATGGCAAAGGATTCCTGACACATAAATGGGGGAAATAAAAAATAAAAAATAAAAAAGGGAGCCCAGCATGCTACATTTTGCGTCGTCTCGCTATTGGTCAACGCTGTGGGAGCAAAAGATTGACGACATATATCGATCGCATTGTTGGACAAGACGAGCAAAAATTCTGATTCGACTTTGGTCGCGATGGCGGTGAAGCGTCGCGGACAACAGCTGACCGATGAGTGAACGGCTCACAATACACGGGCGATGTCAAGACAACCCCAAATCGTTAACGACGTGCTCCGTTTGTCCGCGACATGTTGCTCGGGCCAAAATCGGACGCTTTTCTTGGAGTCTGACCAAGGCATAAATAATACTCACCCCTATATAATAACCAAAAAAAAAAAGAATCACCCTTAAAGGCACTTTAAAAAATGCTGTTCTTGCACTATATGCTTATTGAGATACTGTTTGAAATGTACTATAAATTAGTGGGGGGGTTCAGTGTTTTTTTTTTTTTTTTTTTTTTTTTTTTTTTTTTTTAAACAATAAAAAAAAAAAAAAGATTTTACAGTAATCATAAGCCATTTATTGTGCATTCAAACAAAGTCCTGTTTTGGAATAAAGGAATGTAATGTTTTTTTTTTTTTTTAATCCAATTAATTGCCAAAATAATCGACCGACTAATCGATTATTACCGTTAGTTGCAGCTATAATTAAGATTTTTATATTTAGCATGTAATTTTTTTTTCTCTTGCAATATAAAATCTGAATATTTCAATTTGACATTTTTTGAGCTTGAAATCTTGTTGAAGGGAAGACACACACACAGAAAATAAAAAATAATAAATAAAATATGTCCAGCACGCTGAAAAGACTGATGACTGATCAGTTAGTGGACAAAACTCCAAATATCGAATTTAAAAAAAAAAAACATTTATGAAGATAAATATAACAATTGATTCTGAGAAGAAAAGTTAAGTGTACCACAATTATTAAATCATTTAAAATAAGAGATTTGAAGAATGTGATATTCAAGTTTGTATGTTTGAAATATTGTAAGACATATTGTCAAGGTCAAACTGTTTTTGGAAAAAGGTTTCATAGTTTTGAGATGGAAAATATCTTTCCAAGATCATTTTCCATTTTTTAAGACTCTTATTTGTGGAATCAGTCGTGAAGGTGAAGGAATGATGGAGGAGCACTTTGTTGCCTGTTGACATCCGATTTGAACGCGTTTGTCATATTTTGCCATGTTGACATCCGATTGTTATCAGGATGTGAAAAGGGAGGAGAATCTTACTCACTGCTTTTCTTTTGTTTTTGTCTGCATGATTGACAGCCTGGGGGAGCTTTCAGCAGCCCACAGACAGACTGGACGGGCAGACAGACAGACAGACAGACGGCAACCTGCATTTGGACACATGATGATTGTGAGTACATACGCAGTGTTGTGTGCTTGACGAGATGGAAGCGTCCAGTTTTCTTCATCTGTAGCCACAGTTGACTTCAATCTGTACTCTTGAGCATGCCAATAAGAAACCAAGATCAAAGTTTGATGTATTTGAAAAGTGTGGTAGTTTTGGAGTGTGAAACAGGCGATAAACTCCATGACATTTTCATTTGGTGCAAATGACAGCAGGTTCAAATCAATATAGATTTTTTTTTTTTTTTAAACTGTAGGCAACAAGAAAAGCAACAGTCTTCACCAATGCAAAACTGTGAAAACATTGCCATCTTCTGGCCAGAAAATGCAATTGAGATTTAAGTTTGATAATATAGCCTTAAAAAAATACTTTATTCAATACTTTCCATTTACAATTAATAATCAAGTTCATCAAACAAAACAAAAAGGAATCACAAACCAAAAAAAAATTCAAGAAACGCTCAGAGGTAACTAAAAATAGATGTGAAATGAAATAAATATGTTACATTTAACGCAAGCAGAAACAGTCTTCATATTTTATTTTTTTTTGTATTTCTTACAATATCTAATTGACAGAAAATAAAAGCTTGAGTTTGTTAAAAAAGGCCTAATTCCCAGAAATGTACACTTTATGTATGTGAAATTTTGCCAAAATGATAAATAAATGAACCAAAAACACATTTGCTTTGCTTTTTTTCAACAAAACCAAAAATAACATTCTTCCCAAATAAAACCAAATCTTTGTGAAAGTAAGTTCTTCTAAAAGAAAACAGGAAAAAAATGACATGTTGAGATTTCCAAAATTAATTGATAATATCGGCGAATATATGGACTTGGTAGTATCATGACGTCATGTTGGAAAGGATCCTGCTTCAGAAATAGCTGTCTGTGCTAAAATTGTTCATAAAGTGAATCAAAGAAGAAGCACAAGGTGATTGTTAGATGTATCCAGGATTCAGTTTAGCTTCGTCTGCCGGGAGAAATTGCTACTTTTGATGTGAGGATGAGTTAATGATGTATTCTACAAACGATGGATACCTCCAAAAGCTGCAATTGCATTATCTGGCCTGAAGATGGCAGTGTTTTGCAAATTTGCATCGCTCTCCTCGTTGCCTACAGTTAAAAAACAAAACAAAAACACTGATTTGAACCTGCTCTTATTTCCACAAAATGAAAAATGTTCTCGCCCATTTTACACTACCACACTTTTCAAATACATTAAAGTGTTATTCTTTGTTTCTTGCCCATAGTTCACACCTTTTCTCAAAAAGAAATCAGTCACTTCATTAAAAAAAAATTATTATTTTTTTTTTTTTGGCATGGCTGCTCGTTTGTCCATCTTTTCAAGTGTCATTTGAGAAGCGTTGACATGTCATGCCTATTTTTGGTCAGTTTGACATTTGTGCTGTCACATGACTGCTTTTCACTTGACACCTGCGATGCCTCGTTAGCCCTGATGACCAGTTTTTGCTTTGACAATAAACTCCTCTGACAGTCTGCCAAAGGCTTCTCCACCACTATTTAGCAACTTTTTTTTTTTTTTTGCCCACCTGTTAGCTCCGCCTTTTTCCCCTTCTTTGTGTTTTTGAATGAACTTGTGATTTGAAAAGGTGTGTGACGATGTCACAAACTTGTCACTTACTTTTGATCCCAGCACGTGCCAGATGTCGGATGTGGTGTCCGTGTGTCATTGGAAGGAAGTCAGGTGACAGGTGAGCTCCTTCAGCTGAGTTGGTTCCACACATGCAAAAAGCATCTGAAATGTTGATGTCAAGGTTTTGTTAAAAATAAATGACTTGTTAACGTGAACAGACGTCTTTTGTATTTTATCCGTCAATGTGCCCTCAACTGCTTTGGTTCGTCAGAACAAACCATGTGAAAGGTTCTTGAGGTGAGAGTTTGCCAACAGTCACCAAAACAATGTGTCATCTCATCTTACTCCTCCCGTTTGCTCTCCAAATGGTCAAATTCATGTCACTTGCTGTCCAAATGTTGACATTTTCATCACTTTTTCTGTCATGAAGACAAAAAGTGTTTTGTCCATTGTCGTGACTGATGTGCAACTCTCAGCTCAAGACTCAAAATGGCTTCCAAAAGCTCTAACTCCGCCCCAATTTTGGCTCCACCAATCAGGAAGCGGCTCAAATTTGCATAACCACGCCCACTTAAAACCAACCAATCACAGCGCACGATTTTGCAAACTTTTGCAATTCTGACCAATCACAGCGCTTCAAGATTTTGTAGCCACGCCCATTTATACCGACCAATCACAGCGCTTCTTTTTGCAGAGCCACGCCCACTTTTTAACCAATCACAACCCTTTTCCCTCATTACTCCGCCCACTTCCAGGGCCATCAGCCAATCAGCAAGCAGTATTCCAGCCTTGTCCCACCCAATTTGACCAAAAAAAATTCTGGGGAGGAAAAAAAAAAAATTCATGGAAAAAAAAATCCAGGAAAAAAAAAAAAAAAAAAAAATCAGGATTTTTTTTTTTTTTTTTTTTTATTCCTGAAGTTTTTTTTTTTTTTAAGTTTTTTTTGTCTAAGTTTAATTTTTTTTTTTAAAGTTGTTTTTGTGAGGTTTGAAAATGACAGAGTTGAAGTGTTCTTTTGTAATCAAGCTTTATTTTTGTTGCAGAGTAAACATTTAATGACAAAGCAAACAAAAGCGACAAGTCGGATGACGTTCTGCTTGTGGTCAACAAGTCAGCCAGGAACAAGAAGGTGGACCTAAGACAAAGAAAACAAAGTGAGTCACAAAGTTAAGTCACCTTGTAGTGCAGAAAAAAAAAATAATTGGGGCATGAAACTTACCAAGACAAGTTGTTTTCTGGAACTTTGTTTCCACACTGCTGCATTTTCAGGAAGCTCATCACCTTCCTTGCTGCCTACAGGAAAAAAAGGGAGGAGTTCAAGTTGCCATGAAGCGTGTCAACATTTACCTTGTGGATGCGAAATATGAACTTGTGCGCACTCTTGTCCAACTTTGGCTGTGAACAGGTAAACCGTCAGTCGTCGTCCACACTGGACACAAAAATTTAAAGTGAGACAATTGAAAGCTGAAATGAAACTTGTCTTCTCTTACCAGCTGAGGACGACTCCAATCAATCAGTCTGCTTTCACCTTGGAGAAGCCGGGCAGTGAAATCTGAAACAACCAACATGTAAGCAAGTGGACACCATGGCAAGCACACAATCACTTTTTTTTTTTTTACGCAATTAACCTTGTGTTGCAGCAGCTCGTCAAGCATGTTGTCACACCTGTGAAGAGGACTGACAAACGTGCACAACACAAGCAAGGGACCAGTCAAAATTATTTATTTTCTTTTATTTTAAACAAACATTGAAAATGGAGGCCGCTTTGAGCACCATCTGCAACCAGTTGTCTTGATTGCAGATGCTCGGACAGGTGCCATGCTGATGCAAAGAAGAAAAAAAAAAAACGCAGGTGAGTGCACTTTAAAAAAAGGTTAATTGGCAAATTTGTTTGGCGCTTACATCATCCTTTGGTATTCATGTTGGACACAAGTTGGTTATTTTTTTTCCTATCAACTGCACCAGCGCCATCTGAAAGAAAACAAAAACTGGATTAATCAAGTGAAATGTTTGCAACAGGTCCAAACCTTTTGACAAAGACAAGTTTGACTTGCACAGGTGGAGCCCTGCTGCGTCAATCAGGCTCTTCAGCACCACAAGAACACGCCAGAAGGTAAAGTAGCTTGTTGAGCAGACTTCCACAATCCTGGTCCTTGAGGCCCTGAGTCCTGCAGGTTTTACATTTTGCTGTACAACACACCTGACTATTCAGATCACAATCAGATGTGTTGGAGAACAAACTTGTAAAAACCTGCAGGACTCCAGCCCTCAAGGACCAGGATTGGGGACACCCGTTTCTCATTGACAGTTTGGGGGGGATCCTGCAGAAAACAAAAAAAAAAAAAAAAAAAAAAAAAAAAAATTGCCGACTTCTTACCAGTCTTGTTCCACAGCGCTGTCCATTTCGTTCAGATTTTCGGGGCCAAGGTTGTTGTGCCTGGAGGGATGCAAGAGGTTCAAGGTTCAATCAAATGCTGAAATAAAAGGTGTCAAACAAATTTTGCACTCTTGTGAACGTGTTTATTTCACCAGTGACGACTCCTCTTCCACAACGACTTGCAGCTGCTGGCCTGAAAGAAACGACAACGTTGGTGTAAGCATTTTAAACAACCTTACACGATAGTTCATCTTACCTCAAATGTTTAGCAGGAGGAGAACTGCAAACATCTCATGAAGCCACGCCTCAAACGACAGCAAGGCAGCCATTTTGGAGCCTGTAGACAAGTAAGAATCAAACAACCTGACACTTGATTTAGTTTAAAAACTCACAAATTCCATCTTTTTGCAGTCAATCTGGCCGTTGTGTTGAAGATACAAACCTGTGGACAGAAATGAGACAAATTAGAAACACGTGATACAAACTGGTTTGCTTGTGAATCCAAGTTGAAACGCACAGCAAGTCGGCCATTTTAGGCTCCATTTGAAGATTCCCACCTGTAGACAAACAATTCGACAATTATCACGCATGCATGTTAATCTGCTCGATTCAGTCCGTGTAAATGTTACATTTGTGTCTACTTACCTTCCGGAAAACGGCGCTTGCTTTCGTCGTGAAACTGAAAAAGGTTAGAGACAAAAACGAGGATGTTTTAGTGCAGTTTAACATGTTTAGCATTTTAAGTAGCAACGCTGGCGCAAACGTGTTAGCAAGATGCAAGCACGCCAAAAGTGCTGCATCGAGTTAAAAGGGAGCAAAAGCAGTGAATTTTAAAAAGATACGATTTTAAAATAGCGAACACTCACCTGGTCAAAGTGTTGGACGATCTTGTGGAAATTCGTGCGGAGCAGCAGGAGGACGACGCGATGCTGTCTGAGGTGAGAAAGAACGACTGGCGCGTTGCTTCCGCCTTAAATAGGTTTCCGTTGGTGACGTCACTAGGAGAAAAAAAAGTAAAAAAAACAAAATACGACGTTTATTTAACATATAAACGCGCAGAAAGTGAGCTATGTTGCATTGAGAAAGCGAGAGTGATTCGTTCAAAGTGATTTATAAAAGACGCGTCGGGGTCTCGTACCCGGGTCGCCTGGTCCGCAGACATAATCGTTAACCACTCGGCCAACAGTTCTGACGACCAATTTCTTTTGGAGGTTATATTCATGAAGCAGTGGAGTGACGTAGCGATAAATGTGCCAATCAACACTTAAATACGACCAAACGAGCTAATATTTTCACTTCTCGATGGCCGAGTGGTAAATGACTTTGCCAGTGCATCAGCAAGCTCGGGTTCGATTCTTGCTCTTGCCCACTTTTGAATTGTAAATTGTCGGTACCGGGGATCGAACCGTGGTCGTCTGCACACCAGGCAAAGTTTTTACCGCTCGGCCACTTTGTCTGAGTCGCCGCGACTTTTCCTTTGGTATTTCAAGTGATAAAGTGACGCTCATATTTAACATTCCACATGACTTCGATTCCGTGCTTGTGTCTCCTGTCGCCATCAAAGTGAATATTTAGCAAAGTCAAAATGTAAAGTTCACCTCCATGACTAAACTTGTCCTGCCTTATCCATTTGAAACATTTTATTGCCCATTCACTGAAAAAAAAAATAGCTTCCACATTAGCACTGCTATGTCCATCCACCCATTTTCTTGACCGCTTATGTCGCGGGGGGTGCTGGCGCCTATCTCAGCTGGACACTGCTATGTCTTCCATACAAATAGTACAGGCCAATATTTCAATTGTAAACTTTGCCATGACTTGATGTGAGCATATTTGTCATGCTTTTCATTGTCAAGCCACAGGGGGCTCGTCTTTATGAATTGAAGGAAAGAGGCAGTGGAGTTTGTTACTTGTGCTTTATTAGGAGAAACAAAGCTCAATTCACGATATTGTACTTTTATTTCCCTCCAGAAAGTCGAAGTGAACCCCGGGACCAAATGTGGGGACACTTGTGGGCGGGGTCGCTGGCTGCCTTGTCGTCATGTGGTGGTCTCACAGCGGCCGGCAGGCACTTTGGAAGACAACCCGGAAGTACCACGTTCTCTGCAGGGGGACACTACATTAGGGACAAATGCACACTCAATCAAATAACATGTTGAGAAAATATAATGCAGTTGATTTGTGTGATGGGGGCATTTTATATACACTAATAAAATTAACTCGATATATATATTTATTTTTATATTTTTTTGAACGAAGCAACTGCTAATTTTGTGTGATCTTTTTTGTGATTTTCTTCACACAAACACATTTTATTTATCGATAAAAGTACTCATTTTATATAGGACCACACGATTCAATTCATGATTCAAAAAGTAGCTTGGAACGCGCGGTGACGTTGCTTTACGTTTTCACTGTTGGGAATGTTCGAAAGTTTACTTCCCCTCAAATTGAGCGTGCAGTTTTCAAAGGAGTTAAAGTTGGCGCGTTGACGGACGTGACCACAAGAGGGCGCACTTTAGTCTTTTCAATTTTCTTTTCTCTTTAATTTAGCATTTTTCGTGCCATTTTTTGCATTTTGTTGTTTCCATTTTGATACTTATTTCTACGTGACCACAAGAGGGCGCCAACATTACATGAATCGCAGAGGACCTTTGAAACTCTCTCTTTTTTATTTAATTTTATTTTTTACATTAGCTATATACTTTTTTCTTCATTTTGTCCATATATACTTTTAGAGGTTTGTATTTTTTAGTCTTTTCAATTTTCTTTTCTATTTAATTTTGCATTTTTCGTGCAATTTTTTGCATTTTGTTGTTTCCATTTTGATACTTATTTCTACGTGACCACAAGAGGGCGCCAACATTACATGAATCGCAGAGGGCCTTTGAAACTCTTTTTTTAACATTAGCTATATACTTTTTTCTTCATTTTGTCCATATATACTTTTAGAGGTTTGTATTTTTAGTCTTTTCAATTTTATTTTCTCTTTAATTTTGCATTTTTCGTGCCATTTTTTGCATTTTGTTGTTTCCATTTTGACTTTTTATTTCTACGTGACCACAAGAGGGCGCCAACATTACATGAATCGCAAGGCCCTTTTGAAACTCGCTTTTTTTTTTCTTTTTTTTTTTACATGAGCTATATACTTTTTTCTTCATTTTGTCCATATATACTTTTAGAGGTTTGTGTTTTTAGTCTTTTCAATTTTCTTTTCTATTTAATTTAGCATTTTTCGTGCCATTTTTTGCATTTTGTTGTTTCCATTTTGATACTTATTTCTACGTGACCACAAGAGGGCGCCAACATTACATGAATCGCAGAGGGCTTTTGAAACTCTCTCTTTTTTTTTTTTTTTTTACATTAGCTATATACTTTTTTCTTCATTTTGTCCATATATACTTTTAGAGGTTTGTATTTTTAGTCTTTTCAATTTTCTTTTCTATTTAATTTTGCATTTTTCGTGCCATTTTTTTGCATTTTGTCGTTTCCATTTTGATATTTATTTCTACGTGACCACAAGAGGGCGCCAACATTACATGAATCGCAAAGGCCCTTTTGAAACTCGCTTTTTTTTCTTTTTTTTTTTACATGAGCTATATACTTTTTTCATTTTGTCCTTAAATATACTTTTAGAGGTTTGTATTTTTTAGTCTTTTCAATTTTCTTTCTATTTAATTTTGCATTTTTCGTGCCATTTTTTTGCATTTTGTGGTTTCCATTTTGATACTTATTTCTACGTGACCACAAGAGGGCGCCAACATTACATGAATCGCAGAGGACCTTTGAAACTCTCTTTTTTTTTTTTAACATTAGCTATATACTTTTTTCTTCATTTTGTCCATATATACTTTTAGAGGTTTGTATTTTTAGTCTTTCCCCCTTCCTTTTCAAATTTTATTTTGCATTTTTCATGCCATTTTTTTCGTTTGTTATTTCCATTTTGATACTATTATTTCTACGTTACCACAAGAGGGCGCCAAAACTACATTAATCGCAGAGGACCTTTTGAAACTTGTGTGTGTGTGTATATATATATATATATATATATATTTGCGATAGTTTTTAAATTGTGTCCATTTATTCTTTTACAGGTTTGTATTTGTTTCTTTTCCCTTTTATTTTGCATTTTTTTGTTATTTTGTTTTTTCCATTTTGATACTTTCTATTGTGTTGTTTCAATGTATATTTTTTTTGTCCTCCAAATGAGCCAACAACATAGAACATTTTAGCTCATGAGCGCCATCTGGTGATCCAAATAAAACGTAAACGAAATCTTCCATTTCCACCATTTTTATTGTTTGATTGTAAAAATAAATAAATAAATAAGCCGTAAAAGAATAAACTCATGATTACATTAACGAGCCAAACATTGGCTGGTGCTCACCTCGCTGACTTGCGGTTGGCCGCCATCTTGCCGTACCTGTCGCTGAAGGCTTGACGTCAATCCACCAATCAAATTCTTCCCCTTGTTGTGCGCTAGCGCCACCCGCTGGTCTGTCGTCAGCACTGCAAGAGTGTTGCTTTTCCATTCGACCAGTTTGGATGGATCAACACTATCATTTTATTCGTATTAAATAAAAAAAATAAAAATAAAAAATAAAAATAAAAAGTTGAAACATTAAGAAGATTAAAAGAGGCCAAAAGATGAGTTTGTGCGTTGTGATTGGTCAGTTGATGGGCTGGTAGTTGCCTGCCATGGCCGCCGCCACCCGTCTCTCACGCAGGCACACGTAGACTCCGCCCATCAGCAGGATGGCGAGCGGCGCGCCGAGGCCCGCCGCCATGATGGCCGCCACCAGCGGGGAGAAGGCGTCGGCGGGGGGGATGCCGACGCCCACCAGCGTCGTCCTGACCAAAAAAAAACAAACAAAAAAAAGACTTAGTTGGACAATTTGCTAGCATGCAAACTCTGTTCCTCTGTCCGGCCTGTTTGAGGCGTTTCCCTCCTCCAAGACAGCTGATTCGAATGATCGGCTCATCCGCAAGCTTGCTCATTCGAATCAGCTGTGTTAGAGGAGGGAAACAGCTAAGACAGGCCGGAAAGCGGCGGCGGAGGACTGGAGTTGCTGAGCGCAGTCAGGCGGCTGGTCCACAGGGGGGCGCCAGCGTGTTGGCCAACTTGGTCTCAGCAGGGTAACAAGATGGCGTCCATATGTCATGTGACCAGCAGTTGGCCAATCACAATCTAGTCTATGCTTGCGCTCATTTTGTCAACAAAATAAATGTCAACACATTCGTCACCAGACTCAAACTAGACTAAAACCATTTTAATAAACAATATTGAGTGAAATACATTTTCACTCAATATTTATTTTTTAGACTAAAATCTGTGGACATTTTAGTTCATTAACAAAAACAAGACAAAAATGATAATTTTGTATAAAAAAAAAAAAAAAAGCTAACAGCTATAAACATTCCAACAATAACGCTCATCCGACCGCTAACTAATGCTAGGCTAACTTACTAGCTTGTAGCATGGAACCACAGTAGCCACTTGTCAATATACGAAACTAAAAATATAAGAGAGACATTTAAAAATATTTTTTTTTAAATATAAAGATATTTCAAAATATAAAAAAAAAAAAAAAAAAAAAAAAAAGACATTTGAAACTCTCTTTAAAAAAATATGAGACATTTAAAAATATTTTATAAAATATAGGAGAGACATTTAAAAACATTCTTTAAAAATGTACGAGACATTTAAAAATATTTGTAAAAAATACAAATATATAATTTATATTATTATTATTTATAATTTAATAAGCATTTTTTTTAGATCACGAAACACTCCTGGACATACATAAATAAATAAATAAATAAATAAAAGGTGCCCCTAAGACATAGGGACATGTTGAAGGTTGCCGATGAGCATGACAGATATCTTCAAACTTGTAAGCGGTCATTTGGGCAACATTTTTGCAGCGGCACAAGAACAAAACAGAAGCAAAATAGGCATGTGTTACCTTTGTAGAAGATGTTGGTGACGAGATGTAGCAATTTGTAGCATGTGAAGTCATTACTCTATTTTCATTGTGGCCGTCAGCTTCTGTTTGGAGAAGAAAACAAGATTCAAGTCAAGCGTTTTCCTTGATTGACTTTTGATTGACAGCTGAGTGCTACTTGTAGGCGTGCTAGCTGCCTAGCCACCCGGCTTTGTTGACATATTAGCAAGCGAGCTTCCAATGACCTTGCGAGTAACAATAAACAAATGTTATCAAACAAATATTATCAAAGATCCTTCTAGGTCGTGTATTAGTCATATAAAGGGCAGTTTAAAATACTCACTCGAACGACAGGCCTCTGCGAAGGCTCTTGAAGGCTTGCTTATGCTTACTATACGGTAAGCGAGAACGTTCAATTCTCATTAAGTGCTGATGTCACGTGACATCAGTCCTGTATTTTAATTGGATGATGGTCCCAGTTAATGTGGCCCCCATGGCTGAGATCAGCTTGGGACATCATTTGAGTGGCTCATCCACTTAAAATGGCTTAAAATGAAAGTTAGACTGTTGAACTTGGTTGTGTATTATACATATATTTTTCAAATGAAATTACCTTACGATGGAGTATATGCCACGGAAGAGGCGGGACGTGATTTTACACATCAGCTTGCTTCCGGTCCGTGTTGCGAACGCGCAACCGAGGGGCACAAAGTCGGAAGCACAAGTATTTTTGACGCAGACCACACGTTGCAAACCGAACCGGAAACTGATGAGCAAAAACAGTCCCGCCTCTTCCGTGGCAGATACCCCATTGGTATCTATGTAAATATATTATTCATGAAATAAAATGTTACAAATTATGGGCTATAAAGACCAATTATGAGCCTGCATAGTGCTCAACAGCGCCATCTGGTGGGCCCCAAACGCAGAGATGCGGGAGGCCTGACTCAGAAGTATAACAAGGCCTTAATATGTGATGTGGCTCATGATCTTAGAGTGATAGAATTACATTGTGATATTGTATTACAAAATAAGGGCCCACAAGAAGAGAAGTAAGCCTTTATGAGAGCTAAACTATAAATAATACAACACAAAAGATGGCGAATAAACCATTACAAATGTGAATACATTCAAAAGTGTAGACTAAACAATCCAAGCCGTTAAAAGCCAATGTACTTACCGGTAATCATATTAAAGTAGTACATTTGTATTGGCAATGACATTTAAAATGTGATCCTGATTGGCATAAGGTTATAAAAGTGTATTATTACATCTATGGTAAAAGTGCTTTATAAACTTTGTTGTTTTTTTTTAGTGTTACGTGAGCCAAGTAGAAGACAACATGTGACAAAAGGATGTAAAAACCGCAGACAGACTTTTAAGTGTGAATGTGCAAAAGGCCTTCTTGGCACGCACAGGTGAAAAATAGAAGACAACTCTAATCCTATATCGACTGTATACAAAATGTCCCACGCGGAGATTTTCCCTTTGGCACCGTTGCTTGGCTCCCGTCTGTCTCCGTGGCAACAGGGCGAGTCCAAATCCCTGCTTTGAAAGTTTCAAGCAGCCACGTTGAACCCCGGATGTGATGTCATCACTCGCTGTCAAGTGGACTTCCACAGAGGATTGTTGTACATCCAGCCGTCTCCCTGCAACATGTTACACTTTTTTTTTTAATAAGCAAAATGAAGGGGTAAGCGCACAAGTCTGACCTCCTTGGTGAAGTATTTGGGTGTCCACGCTTTATTAACAGCCGCCCTCCGCCTCTCGTCCGCCCTCTGCTGCTCCTCCAGTCCGTGTTTGTGCGCCGTCGCCTCGTCCATGTTGCCGTCTCTCAGCGACGCCGTCACGTGTTGCCATAAGCGCCTACAAGCGCACAAACGATCCCATCAGCGTCTCTCCGCGAGCGCCCGTGCGAAGCTTTCATACCTGGACTCGCTGCGTCCTTGTTTGTCGAGCGGCCGCAGCTTCTTCCTGGTTACGGCCAGCCGGGCCGTGTCGATGACTTTGGTTTCGCCGCTGCTGTAGGTGAACTCCAGGGTTCCGTTCCACTCTCCCTGCGCTTTACACACGATGGTGTTGGTCGGGTTGTGTTTCACCTCTGCAGTCACTCTACGGCGGACAAACGCTTGTTGGATTTCATCGAAGAAAAAACATTTATGTGCAGAAGTTCCCTACGTTGTGAAAGTACCCTGATTGCACCATGTAGCCCGGAGCGAATCAGATTCTAGCGTCCCCAAGCGTCCTTTAAGCTATTTAATGACACTCTAGTTGGAGTTAAAGGGACACTCCACTTATTTAGCCCATTATAGCAATAAAAAAAGTTAATATTTTGTCTATAATTAATGTGATACTTTCATTATTTTTCACGTACAATTAGTACCTTTAAAAACACATTTTGCAACTTGCTGTCGACTGACAATGACATCACAAGAGCTCAGGTAACCAATCACAGCTCACCTGTTTTCTAGGTTTGGTCATGTTACATTCACAAGCTGAGCTGTGATTGGTTAACTGAGCCCATGTGAGTCATTTTCAGTCGACCGCAAGATGCAAAATGCGTTGTTAAAACGTACTAATTGTACATGAAATATAGGCCAAATATTAATGTTTGACTGCCAAAAATGGCTAAATAAGTAAAGTATCCCTTTAAGTTTGAAAATTAAGAAGAAAAATGCAAGAGGCTTGAACTTTATATGATATTTATAAGGTTATGTTATACTTAACGAAAAGAATCGTGTTCAACGTGAAGGGACGAATCGACTTAAAGGAGTAGCTGAGTTTTAAAAGCGACGGATTATTATTTTTCCCCATAATCATGCAGCCCTACTCACCTGTGTACTTTGCCGCCATAGAAAGGTTTGGTGTGGAAAGTGACGGCGGCCGAGTAGCCGCTCCTGGCGCAGTTGATGGAGACTTTCCCTCCCAGTTCCACCCAGGGCACGGTGAGGATGGAGCGGGCGTAGGCCGACGGCAGCGAGAAGACGTACTCCTCCTCGTGCTCCGCCAGACACAACACGCCTGGCGGAAGGACGTCAAGTACACCACCAGTTCAAGCGGCCATCTTGCATGCATATAATCAAGTTAACATTGTTATTCGTATTTTAGATGTTTCCCCTCCTCTGACACACCTGATTCATAAAATCAAGTCAGGATTGCTGATAAAGTGACAAAGTGAAATTAAGAAATAAAAACTATGCCATATAAAAACAGGAAGGAATGTTGTTCCTTATTGAATTGTAGTAAGTAAATAAAAAAAAATCAAAATATACAATTATTCTGTAGAATTTTCAGTAGTATCCCAGAATATTCAACATCTGGGAATATATATTTTTGTATTTTTTTTTAATTTATTTTTTTAACCTGAAAAATAGAAAATAACTTGGAAAAAAAAAATCATCAAATAAATTCCATCCATCCAACCATTTTCCGAACACAAAATTGCTCCTCAAATGGGGGAAGAAAAAAATATGAGAGTCATTTGGTACCTCCAAACCTTTAAAACGACCGATTAAAAAGTGCAGTCACGAACAATCGCAGCATTCCAAAAGTCAAACGCAAACGTCAACGAGCTATGACGCACATAACAAAGCCTTCAAATTGTCACGCAGGAAAAGGGAAACGTGTCTAATGGGTGTGCATTCAATGTGTACGTTGTGTTCAGCTCTACACTGATTACAAGTGTGCGATCACAAAGGCAGCAATCAGTGCCTGCGCTGAAGGTCACCGACATCAACCGCCCTTGCACTCGGCAGCCAAAAAATTCAGTTTGTGTCATTCGGTGCCATTGACGGCGATACACGTCAAAGATCCATTTTTAATGACGACTTGTAAAAAAAGGGATTAGTTGGTCAAAACTCACCTTCCCCAACCATGGACACACCTATGGACATGCCCATGAATTTGCTCTTGGTCCACACGTGCGCGTTGACACACATCCGCCTCTCACGGCACTCGCAGTAAAAAGCCGAAACCGGCGGATGATGGCAAACCTGCTCGGCCACAAAACGGACCCTGTAGCAGCCGCCCGTCGCGTCCCTGCTGGACTCCCGGGCGGGACCCTGGTTGGCTCTGAGCAAAGGTTTGATTTTGTCCCGAGGTACTTCCCACGAGCAGTGGAAGGTCTCCCCCAGCACGGGGTTGTAGGGCTTCTTGGC
The DNA here is from genome assembly GCF_051991245.1 of Festucalex cinctus. NCBI lineage: Eukaryota > Metazoa > Chordata > Actinopteri > Syngnathiformes > Syngnathidae > Festucalex > Festucalex cinctus. The sequence goes on from NC_135429.1 coordinate 1,883,669, forward strand.
AACAGCCCCCTTGCGCCCCTCGTGGAAGGAGGTCAGGTAGTACTCCACAAAGCGGACGATGCGATCCTCGGCTGTGACTCCGCCCGCTATTGACAGGAACAAGTCCGGATGCGCCATGAAGTTGGCGTACATCTCCAGCAGCGAGCGCTTTTCCAGAATAAACGTCGGCAGCACCACCTGGGGAAAAGCCAGACCGTTAACATTTGAAAAGTCTTCAAAAGATGGGAATGGGAAACGCACCCGTGTGAGGTCCATTCCCAGTTTGAGCTGGGACAGCAAATGGAGAATGACGCTCCTCTGGTCGTCCAGGACTCCCAGGTCCTCCTCCTCATTGTCCTCCGTGTCCGTCACTTCCTCGCTTTGGCTGATGTCTCCCGGCCCGGCCTGGTGCTGTCCAGACAAAAATAAACGCCGGCTGTTTGAATTTGTAAGACAAATCAGTGCTGTTTAATAGGGATGTAACGATATCCGAACATCAGGATACGATATCACGATATGATAATTATCACAATATTGTGGGGGAGTTGGCGATAACCACTTTTCATCAAACTGCAGCACAAGCGCTTGGATTGCTTTCAACGTCTTGTTTGCCTTCAGCCCTGATGCACATGACTGGCCAAAGCCGAGTGAAGATGTGTACTTTCTTTTGTTTTCCCAGCATTCAAGTGAAGGCCGATCGAGCTGACGATGCCTTTGATATCTCCTGCAGTAACGTGACGGAGGCAGGAAGAAGAAAAAACAAAACAAAACAAGAAGAAGATTGTAATGTATAATGCACAAAGTGCTCTCAAGCCTGTGCTTTTGTGCAATACCAGCTTCGGGATCTTATTTTAATGACAATGCCTCTGGAAATAACATCAAAAACAACCGAAACGAACCAGAATGTGAAATTGGCAGAGAGGTGGAAACGCGTCTTCCTGTTACCTGAATATTTCATTGTATGCATGCAAAAGGCCCGCAGAGCGCACACTCGACACGAAAGACCTGCGCAACAACGTGTGCCGGGATGCAGACGTATTTATAGACGTGTTATGAGTCCAGTGGTTCCAATTCATTAAAGGCTCTCGAACTGAGACATGAAATTGCTGCTACGAGGGTCACAGCACTTCGGCTGGAGATTGTAATGAAGTGTTGTCAGCGCAGAATTGTAATGATTAGCTACGAGCTCATACTCGATCATTATTTAGACTTAGACTTGACTTGACTTTATTGATCCCTTTGGGATGGCTCCCTCTGGGAAATTTACATGTCCAGCAGCAATAAGAACAGATAATAAAATAAAAAATAATTCAATCAATCAATAAATAAGGTTGTGACACCAGAGATTGAACTAATCATAATAATAAAAATAAAATTAAAAAAAATAAAAATTCAATCAATCAATAAATAAGGGTATTACACCGGAGATTGAATTAAATAAATTAAAGTACAGTAAGTTTAATAAGGTATAATCTCGAGCGAGAGAAATGCGCGCTCAGTTGGATTCAGGTCAGGTGATGGACTTGGCGGTTGCATAACGTACAATTTATTTGCCTTAAAGAAACGTATTTGGTTGTTTTTATAGCAGGCTTCAGGTTATTGTCCATCTGCACTGTGAAGCGCCGTCCAAACCGTTCTGAACCAATTGACTGAATAGAAGATAATATTGCCGGAAGCAGCTCAGCGTAAATTTTACAAGGTCTGACAAGGTTTGTTTTTTGTTTTTGTCATTGTTTTATTTTTATTGTTATTTTTATTTTTTTAATTCCAAAGTCTGTTCTACAATTTGAATACAGCGAGTCTCTTCTACTCCGCCGGCACTTTAATGAAAATTAAATTCATGTGACTCAACTCATCTTGTGCTTCAGTGTGCCAGGAAGTAGCGCAATGAGTAAGGTTCCCGATAACAAATTGACATTTCCTCTATTTACAAATGCCGCTTGAAATAATACGAAAATTGCCTAAATTAACACATTAAGCCATTTTTCTTTATTGACATTGTTTTGAAATGTCAATCAAATGTCTCACAGCAAAATGAGGTTACAATTCATCAAACTTTTAGCTAACGCGCTCTTGGATGAATTTATAATGGAGACCTTGTATAACCTGCACAAGCCGTCTTATCATAAAGTAACTATTTCATGTTTACTCCCAAAAAATAACAGCTGGCTAATTTGGTCAAATGAGCATACAGTAAGTTCACCATATTTCAACAACATGCATAAACCAGGAATACAAAAAACTCACGTTGTCTTGATGGTTGACCGGCATAAAACTCGACTTCATCTCCATAAAAAGTCAACAACAACAAAAATAACGAGACCAAAGTCAAAGTTGTGTTTAAAGCTGTGCTAAGCACCCATAACAAGACATCTTCATCTCTTCAGGCTCACGTCGCGGTAGTGAGCGGCTGCTGTGCAACCCCCCACCCACCCTGAAAAACAAGGAAGTGGTGAAACAAAGCTCAGGGCTAAGTCCCAGTGACGTCTCCTGCTGCTTCTTCCCATCATCCCTGCGCTGCGCTGCGCTGCGCTGCGCTGCGTTCCCCCGCACGCTTGTTACTTCTTCCTCCTCCTCACTTCTGCCCTGTCTTGTATTTTCTCTCCTGACATCACTTTGCCTCCTCCCCCCTCACTTGGTTGACTCCTCTTCACTGATTTGGGGGCTGGTGGCTAAGAATAGAAAAAAGCCTTTATTAGTCCCATATGCCAAGGTCAACTTTTTTTTTTTCCCCCAACACTTTCACATTCTTTTCATATTCCTTTACAGTTCAATTTGTTACCGTCCTCCCGAAATTATTCCAAGTCCAAATTCTGTCGTGTTTTCCTCCCCTGTGCTGTAACACGTAATCTTCCGTTTGTCGTCGTTTCCTTCATCCACCCTCCTTTCCTTCCTCTGCTCATTCCTGCCACCCTGTTACATCATCGTCGCCCTCCCTTAACCCCAAACCGTCTTCCGCATCCATTCCCAGGCTTTCCTTCTGCTTACAGTCGCTCGCTCTCGTTCCATTTTGCAAAGCGCAGATGGGGCAAGTCTTCATCTTCTTGATCCTCCAGCTCACTTCCACTTCAACTCGATAAAAACTGTACTTTCGACTATTTATACTTCATGTCATTAAGTGTGACCGGTGTTTTGTCTCGTGTGGTGGATTTAACTTGGTTTTTGCTCCTTGAGACCCTGAACAGGGGAAGTGGTACAGCTAATGGAAAGCTACGTCATATATATCTACAAAGCATTTTGCTGACCTCTACTGGTGTAAACCAAAACAACATGAAAATTTGTTTTGCACAAAAAGAATAATAAGATGCATAACAATAAAAGAAAACAAAACAAAAATATATTTGATATATTTTACATCTTTCCATCCCTCAACAGACCTAATTCAAATGATCACTGACTATCAGGCTCTTGCAGAGCTCGCTGATTAGCTGATCATTTGAATCAGCTGTGTTGGAGGAGGGGAACCATCTGAAACATGATTAATGATCCTGACTGGACTTGATTATTTGAATCAGGTGTGTTGGAGGAGGGGAACCATCTGAAACATGATTAATGATCCTGACTGGACTTGATTATTTGAATCAGGTGTGTTGGAGGAGGGGAACCATCTGAAACATGATTAATGATCCTGACTGGACTTGATTATTTGAATCAAGTGTGTTGGAGGAGGGAAACATCCGAAACATGAGCAATGGTCCTGATTTGACTTAGTTGAATCAGGTGTGTTAGAGGAGGGAGCCATCCGAAACATGAGCAACAATCCTGACTCATCACATCCCGACTCATCACAATCGTTGACCGAATGATTCAGGCAAATGATTTATTCAAATGATCACAATCAATCATTTGAATCACGATTGGTGATCATTTTAATAAGTTGTGTTGGAGGAGGGAAACATCTAAAACATGCAGGTTAGTGGCCCTCGAGGACCGAATTTGGACAAGTCTGGTGGGGTGGGCAATTCCAGACCTCTAGGACTCCGGTCCTGCAGGTTTTAGAGGTTTCTCTCCTCCAGCACAAGCTGAATCCAATGAGAAGAATTATGATCAGGCTTATGTAGTTTGCTGATCATATGAATCAGGTGTGTTGGAGAAGGGAAACATCCCAAACCTGCAGCATTTTCATCGAAACCTCACATGTACATTTTTTTTTTTTTAAACAGTAACCAGCAGAGTTGACATTTGTGGTGGACACCGATGCCAATCCTGCTCACCTTCATACAAAAGGACAGCGAGTCCAAAGTGACCCGTCTCACCTCGGCAGCGTGCGACAGGCTCCTTTCCCTGAGGGCCGGCGAGGGCTCGGCGGAGCGCAGGGGAGTCGGGCCGCCGTTCTTCAGATGCTGCCCTGAGGGTGACTTTGGTACCGTCCACACAGGCGCGCCATCTGAGTGAATGACAACGTGTCAGCGGCAAAAGTCAAAGGTCATCATTGATTGCCCGAGTTGGCTCGCAAGGAACGAGAATGGCGAGGAGGATGGAGACAGGCGCCGATCACTTCTGGTTTGCTTCTGACAGTCAATATTAGATTTCATAAATAAAGCTGAAAGGCGGCGGTGGGATTGACACAGACGAGACAGCAGGAAATTGCGTGTGCGCCTTTTTGTGTCTGTGCTTCGTGCGTGTGTCTGAATGAAATATGTGACCGCTTCTCTTTGACTTTGTATCAGAAAGATAAACACTCAGAAAGTCAGAATGTTGCTTTATTTTGACTTGTGAATGTGACTTCCTGACATTTATTTATTTATTTATTTTTGTCAGTGAGCACTTAAAAGCACAATCACAATAATAAAAGGAATAATAGTAAACACAATAAAATGAATGGGGAAAAAAGTTGATATTAAATGTGAAATTGCGCAAATACTAAGTAATGTGGAATCAGACAATATATACCCCGGCAGGCGTCAATTTTTTAAGAGAGTTGAAATTTGAACAATATCGTCTGATTCCACGCTACTTACAGTATGCGCACAATTTAACGTTAAATAACTTTTCCCCATTCATTTACAATGGGACAGTCATTGAACTTTTTCTAAGTATCACTTTCCACGCCCACTTCCATACATATAACTTATCATCATTACCAGGTGTAGTTGGTAAAGTGCATTGCCCAGTCACCAGGAGGTTATCATTTCATAATTTCTCTCTCAATTTGCTTCATAAGCATTCCACATGCATTCAACTCTTAGCATTCAGCATTCCCACGCAATTTCTCCAGAAATTGCACTTAGCCTAGTTATTATTATTTGTTTATTATTCCGTTTATTATTTTGATTGTGCTTTTACAAATATTACCTGCGACAAATGTTTTAAGATGTGAGAAATGAACAATTTAAAATGTATTGGGTAGTTGACTTCATTGCTGTCCATGCAAATCACCGTCCACCCATTCCTCTGTACGTACAGTAAGTCAAGGCCCAACTTTAAATAACTCGTTGTCGGGCTGTGAAGGGACTCGTTGCATTTGTGGAGTTTCATTTCACTTCCTTACAGGATTTTTTTTTTTTAAGTTCGCGGAGGTGACAGAGGAGAGGAAAGCGGATTCGAGAAGAGTTCGAGAAGAGCCTCGCAAGACAGACCATCAGTCCATTCACAAGCTCGACCCTGCCAAACAGTTGGCCATGCACTGCCACAGTATTAAGCACTTTTTCTTCATATCGTGGATAATTCTCATGCGTCGCACAGCCCAGCATTCTGCTTAGAAAATTCCTCACTGTATTAAGGGGCCTATCAGCCAGGCAGCGGATACAAAGTGGTTTGTACTTGCAGCAAGGTGGTCCCACTCCACAACAACGCGTGGCGACTGTTGGTGCAAAGAAAAGTCAGGACTGACTTGCAAGTCAATTTCAAAACGTTTAGAGACAACCCAAGAAGTTGGCACTTTTGGGGTACAATCATCCAATATTAGACATCCTAATCCTTTGTTTGAAATCCAGTCAAGCACCCTCAGGCTGCATGAGGTTTCAATCCAAATAACTTTTATTGGCTCCATTATGATCAGGCACAGGGAAGGTGAAATTCAGCAACATTTGGTACACACACCAAAGTTTACATTAGCCAACGTGCAAAGACAGGAACTGCAGTCCAGTTGGCTCTCGCTAATGGGTTTGGAACACGTGGGCAGAAAGGACAAAGAGGAAGGAGAAGATGGAGAAGTTGGGGGCTCCAGCAGTACAAGAACGGAGCCCCGGGACGACTCACCCGTGGTGACGGCGTGGTTGCGCTGGGTGGCCTGAGACAGAGGCGGCGCCTGGCTTTGGCTCTGTTGGAGGATGTTCAGGCACTCTCCCAGGCAGCTGAGCGTGGCGGCCGACGTGGCTTTCAGCAGCAGCAGGTCCTGGTCCAGACAGGAGACGGGGCCTTTGGTGGGCAACGAGTCGATGGACTGGACAAGGTTCTTCTGTTGGCCCTCGGCTTGCGACATCATCTGGAAGGCAACGCGGGAATTATAATCTCTGCTTCAAGTCTGCAACCCTGAACTGGACAATTTTTTGTTTTAGTCTTCCGCATATATTCTACACCATTCCCGTTATTCTTATTATTCCATTTTAGTCCTCGCGCTTTTTTGACGCGCGACTACTGCCACATTTTTCAACCGATTCTCACCGTTCAAAGTTCGACATATTCCAAAAATTCACGCAACGACCGCTTCCATTTTTCTCAGTTCAAAAATTCACGGCTTAACCACAATTCCCGATTTTTCCCCATTAGTCTTAATGGGAGATTCTACATTTTCCATTTACTTCCACATTATTCATCCAATTCACGTTATTCCAACTTCAATATATTCCAGTATCATTCAACATTATTCCTAATCATTCCACGGGTTTTTATTTAGCCTTCCAGCCTTCACACGCCATTTCCCCATAAATGGCATTTTCTAGTTTAACTTACAACTTCCTCTTGAGTCAAGCTTGACTCTAGCGCACATTTCAAAACAGAAGGTGTATAAATCCTGGCAGTAGAGAGACGAGAAATAAGGAGAACTGGCAGAAAGGTAGAGCGGAGGCAGTAGCAGGATGAATTGCAGATCTTAATTCAAATTCGGAAGGCCATCTTGGATAAATATCAGCCAGCTGTCAAAAATGCCCGACTCCAATGATTTTCGAATCTTTTAAAATGCCACAATGACAAGGTACTTTGTTAAACTCTGCTACTTATTCCACCGCATAGAAGCAACCGACTCTAAATAGGATGAGTTCAACTTTTTCCCTAAAGACAATGTACTCTTCGAGAGCTGTCCAAATTAATCGATTAATTGACAAGTAATCGATTATCAAATTAATCAACAACTGTTTTAATTTCGAGCAATCGTTTGGAGGCTTTTTTTTTTTTAAATTAATATTGTCCCAATCCTCTGATTTCAGCATATCAACAGTATTGATTTCTCTAGTCTTTCATGAAAGATTATCTTCTGTGTTTAATCAAAATAAGAAGGCATAAAAAGCAGGATGTAAAGGAAATTGACATTCAATAATCCTGAGCAAAAACTAGGGTGAGCTGAAATATTGGACTTCCTGTTTTCAATCTTCTCAAATTTACAGTGTCAAGGACACTACAAAATAGTGTACCGCCATCTAGCGGCCGCCAGTGAAATCCAACTTTTTATTCCATGATATTGAAAGTGAAAGTGCATTGCAATTGACTTTATCATTTCATTCTTCCATCCATCACACTCTTCTGTGCTCACAAGCACAGTGATGTATGCCATTTAAAATTAGACTTGAGTGGCTAAATTATAATTAAAAGGGATCAGTATCTCCAGTGCATCATAGTTAATACATATATTGTATATGCATTCTGATAGTATCACCTCATCTGCACCAAAAGAGGAGTACCAAAAAGTATGAGAATTATTCCTATTTGGCTCGAAAAGCATCACAAAAGAGGAAGACAAAAGTTGCATCTTCCTTGTGGGTAATGAAGCTTTTCTCAGCACTAATGTATGCGGGTTGCTAATCTTGCCTTCATTAATATTGTATATGTTCACAGCCCACACCTCGTGTTCTGCGCGCACTTGACAAGCGCATCTGCAGCGGCGCACAAGAGCTATTTTTGAAGCAGTGAAAGCTGCCGGATGAGCTTATTTGCATCTTCTATAGTCAATGGGAAAAGATCCAACAATCGGTATTCAGCTATGCATTCACTTAGATTGGATCCATTGACAACGGATTGTTCAGTTTTGTTCCATAATCTACCTTTATGGAGGACCAAACATGAAAAATAAATCATATAAATACATAAAAAAAAAATGTGAAAATTAAAATGGATAGAAAAATATTCAAAAATTTAATACAACAAAATCATATCAATGGAAATAAAAACAAAATATATAGAAATAATTTAAAAAGTAAAAACCACAAAAATAAAAAATGAGAATCAAAAAATAAAAATAAATTTCAAAATAAATGTTCTCCATAATATGGCGGACCGAAAATGCCAAATAAATAATAATCAAAATTAAATACAAAAAAAACTGAATATAAATGGAAATAAAAACAAAATATAGACATACATAATATAAAAATGTGGAAATAAATACAAAAATAAATAATAGAATTAAACATCAATCAATAAAAAATAAAATAAAAAGGCTCTGCTTTCATATTTATTCCACACTGCAGACGCTGTTATGGAGGACCAACAATGCAATAAATAAATAAGAAAATAAAAATACAATTGATAAAGTACAACTAAGAGACAGATGTAAAAATCTAAATATAACTGAGCATAGCTTCAGGGTTCCTGTTAATGAACATGTGTTCCCATGAATTAGTAACGTGTCATGAATAATATTGAAGTGACATGATCACTCGGCCCCCTGACAGCAAATGTAATTATGCAGATGACAAAAGGCACACAAGAGAAGTGTGAGATAAGAAAAGTGACTGAAATGTATTACTTTCCCTGGCTTATTTATAACATTTTGTTGAATGTTATTAAAGTACTTGCAATGCGTAATCTATGCATTTTTGACGTGTGACATGACTCAAACCAAAAAGGAGCAGACTGGCCCTATTTCCAAACACAGCAAAAGCAGACTTTCCCCGTGGAGCCAACGGGATCAGCCACGTTTCCAGAAATAGCCTAACTAACCCCAGTGATCCAGCTCTCCAACATGGCTGCACGAGCGAGTGCCCGCCCGCGCCGCCGTTTGATGAGCTCACATCAGTCGGCTGTGACAAGCTGGCTGAGGGCAGACGCTCGCGTGGTCCGACTCCCGCTGCCGCACAGACGGGGGATGGACAAATACACGCGTGCGCGGATGGACAGACAGGTTGAAGTGAAGGTGACAAATGTGGCAAGGACCAGTTCTTGTCTCTACACTCGCTTCTCAAAGAACAAAAGTCACACTTGCACTGAATATTTTTTTTGTCTTTTGATCATTCAGGCTTTCATTTATGATCAAAGATGTTGCCAATGCTGCATCAAAAAAACATTTCAACATTGGTTAGTGGTTACCATCACTGTTATTTATTTTTTTAACAATCAAGGAGGTTGTGTTTTTATTCCCTCCCTCCATCCAGTTTTTTTTTTCTTCACTCACTCACAGAAGCTTACGTGTGTGAATGAGTGAGTGAAGAAAAAAATAAATAAATCCCTACGTGGTTTCAAATTGCCGCGGGAGTGACGTCACGCAGTTGACACGTTCACCCGGCCCCGTTTGCGAGTGGCAAAATACAGGCTGGGGAGGTGGGGGTTTAGGACGAAATTACCACAAAAGGTTAATAAAAACACAGATGTGTAGACTGAGAGAAAGTTAAAGTGTGTACATCCTGTATTTAAAAAAGTGCATTTTCCTGAGTGAATCCGGCAGACAGCCCCTTTAAGAAATATGTTTAAAACAAAGATACAAAGAATAAGGGGTAGGCTTAGATACGTTTTTAACTTCTTCCTACTTCCTTTGGACATGTAAACCATCATTAATGATTGTTATGAGTTTGTTTGTTTTGTTTTTTTCTTTCTTTCAATTTTTATTTCCTATTTGTTTATATGTTATGTTTACATGTTCAATAAACTTAAAAACAGGCCAATACCGGATATCAATAGCATTAATTGTTCAAATCATACTGTCTTGATGGTAAGGTGGAAAAATTAAAATTCAAGGAAATTAAGTTTTCGAGCCCAGTCCCTGAGTAGACAACATTTTACAGTAGTAAGCATTTATTTTTATTTTTTTTAAGTTTATGCACATTTAACGAGCCGTGTGGATTTGAGAGAGCACAAACGTAGCAATCACAAAAAGCCCAATTGTGCGTCTGTTGGCTTCCAGCCTGGAAGCTAAAAGTGATACTGGCTGAAGGTCAAACCGACGAGACAAATCATGTATCAATTCACGGATGTGGGAAGGAGCCAGAAAAATGCACGTGCCATACAAGGTGACGTTCTGCAGTTTAAAGTTTACCCATATAGCTCAGCCGTATCTGCACGCAGCAGCTTCTTTTGTCTGTCAAATGTACCCGAGGAAATAAATCACAGAACAAGCCGTCTCCTGCACAATCAGTTCGGAATAAAGGAAAGATGACAAATTGGGAAGAAGTATGAAGTGCTGCATGACGTAGGAATCAGGTCAGACGAATGTGAAGCCAAACAGAATGAATCACAAATCTCAGAGGGCCTTTTTTTTTTTTTTTTGGTTTTTTTTCAGTCTGACGTGGAAACACAAGCACCAGAGGAGTGTTTGTTTTACTTAATGAGCACGCCATCTGCTCGCTATTCACTCGCACTGCAGCAGGTTGACACGAGGAGGCGGAGCAGTCTGCTCCTTGGAGGTGATGAAGGATTCTCCCATTCAACCGACGGCAAGATGCTCTCTTTCTGTCAATGCGGTGAATCACTCGGATGAGATATTCTTAACGAGACGATGCCGACGCGCAGCGTGGCGCAATCGGAATGTGGGGGGGGACCGCACCACGTGTGGAGTGGCCAGAGAGGCAATTAAAAGAAGAGCTCTGCACGAGATTGCAGTCAAAATGGGAAACTTTCAAAATGTTTGTGATCTTGCAGTCCATTTGGGGTATTGTTAAAAGATAATGCTGCCAAATTTGTATGAATAGTTTGGGGAAGGTCCTTTTCTTGACACGCTCACAAATTATAAGACAATTTAAAATCTGTTTATGCTTTTGGAATGTCGGGAAAAAAAAAAAAAAAACCTTAATCAAGATGACTTAGCCGACTTAGCCGCGAAATCCAATTATTTCAAGAAAACAGTTATTTATAAAAAAAATAAAAATAAATAAAAAATAAATTTTGAGCTCAGATGTATAGTATAAACAGTAAACACAAAATGACAATTTAACAGCGACATTGAAGAATAAAGTTTATTTATAAACCGATCCATTATTTCAAATTGGAAAGAAATGTCTTTTCAGATTTCACTTAAATTTCCTACTTGTTTTTAATAAAAATAAAAAATAAAAGATTTCATTTAAGAAAAATATATTTTTTAATCATTTTTAAATTAAAAGGTACAAAAATTACTTGGAAGTGTTTTAACAGTGACTTTTAAGAATAAAGTTTGTTTTTTTATTATACATTAAGCATTATTTTCAATATGTGGGTGAGATATTAATGAGTCTAAATGAATCCAATCACGTCTGTTTCAATATTTTTGCCCACTTGAAAACTATTCAAGCTAGAATTTCTCAACTTTTGCCTCACAATATCTTTTGATTCACATTTTTTGGCACCCACCTCTTTGACCTCCAGCAGCCGTCCCGGATACTGACTCTTGGCCCGCCGCGCTGCCGCCGGCGACTTGTGGTGCGTTATTGTGACGATGTTGCCCGGCGAAGACGTGTGGGCCGGTTGCCTCTGAGAAGCCGGTGATGAAGTTGGCGTGAGGTGTGGGAGGAGGGAGAAGCTACGGTTGCGACCAGATGAGGAGGAGCCCTATGCAATACAAAATTATACATAAATAAATTATCTATATAGGCCTGTATAAATCAATATGAATAAGTATCATTTTTATATATATAATTGAGGGTTATTGGACTTTCAGATGAGATTTCACGAGGAACCTAAAATGCTCTTCAAGTCAAACCAGTTATCCTCAAAGGCCTGCCTTTTTTCTTTTTTTTTTTACCCCCATTAGTGGACAGGGAAACACCAGAGCTGATCTGCCCCGAGATAACAGAGGTCTGGTTACAGTGCCGGTGAAAACAAAATAGATCAAACTTGCACAACAGAGCGCTGCTCACTGAAAGGCAAACAACCAAGCTGCGGTCACGCTGCTTTGCGCTGTAGTAACCAAAAGCAGGTTGCTTCAGATTTCTGAAGAGTGAGATTTCTATCACATAGGTCCTTTGTGATGTTTTGGGGCAGGACTTAAATCAGCTTACAGGAGAGAGAACAGTGTTGCATTGTGCAAAGTCAAGCCGTGAGCAAGCAGAGAAGGAACGGCATTAAGAATTGAGGTTTTGTCCTCTATAACTGGAACAGAGCCCCGAGCATTTCATTAAACTGGAAAGAACTTATTGGACCCAAGAATATGTCTGGACAAGAAGGGGAGGGGCAAACAACTTAAAGAAAAAGGTAGTACTGATTTTTAAATCCCCACACATCCTTATTATTATTTATTTTATACTGTATTGTACGAAAGCGTATTGCATTCACTTGGAAAAAAAATAAACTGTTTTCTGGCTATTTTTGGGGGGGAGCTTTATTTTTCTGAGTATTTTTTTCCTGTTTTATATATATATATATATATATATATATATATATATATATATATATATATTTATTTATTTACTGTTTTACTGAATATTTTTTTTTCTGTCATAAAAAAAAATATTCTGAAAAACAATGAAAACTAATCCTCAGTGACTTGTTGGTCACTTGGAGTTCAGAGGTAAAATAAATAAATATAAACAGGTGATGATGTCATCTTCAGTTGACATATAAACCACCTACAATCTCTAATAATATTGCGGCACTTATGCAAGCACACATCGATCGCTTCACAAGCAAATTAGGTTCCCCTTCATCTGACAATTAGCACAGATTTTAAACATATAAGGCCAAAACATCCCTAATGAAAATTAAATTGCACTAATAAACTAGCCACAAGAGGGTGCTAGAACTGCACAAATGGAAATTAACCTGACTTTTTTTTTTTTAACATATGTGTTCCCTTTAAATATTGTGAACATGACGACGACGATATTGTGGCAGTTTTAATGTAACGATATTGCCCTTATCGTGACATCCCTAATTATGACAACCATGGAAATGGATAAATAAATAAAATGTCTTTGTGCCAGGCATTCTCCGTTAGTGTTACCGTTTATTTGGCTCGGGGGAAACAATTCCAGTGCTGTCACTTTTCTATCTCGCTTTTTCACTCAGCTGTCGACAGATTTGGCCCTGCAGCGTGTGGGCGTAAGTAAGGTACAACGGTCAGCTGCTGATCCGTCACATTTTACACCACAGGATGCATTCGTTACCCTCACACCAGATACTCTGTGAGCACACACTTTTCCAATGTCCGCCAGGGTCAGAAAACTGCCAACAGAATCTAACCAGATATTTCATTAAGTCACTTGTACACATTTTCAAACAAAGAATTTCAGCAAAGCTGAAACAAAGAAGGCAAAGAAATCCTGTTGTTTGCTTTATGCCATCACAAAGACAACTGGACTAAGTCCACAGACTTACTCACCCTACGATTCCTGTTAGGATGCGACCACACTCGATAACAACCTGCTAATCATCGTGAAAAACATTCCGCCTTTGCTTCCGTGCGGCGAGCTCCGTAATCGGCTAATAAACTGTGGTTGCAAAGTGGCACCAACAACAACAGAGCCAAATGTTCTGAGAAAGATCGATCATATCGTGCGCTACAGCCAGACAACCTGACTGCTCGTGCGTTTCTACCAAATAACAGGCGACGGGAAAAATTGAAGCTCTGGCTCCTGCAAATATTACGATAAATAAGACGGGGAGGGCGCATTCGAGTGCGCAAACGCGTGTTGCTCCTGGAAAATGTTTGGAGCTGTGAAACGCATGCCCATTTAAATAGGTAACGACCAATCATGGTCCACCACTTTTCTGGGGCTGGTCAGAAAACAGGTGGACCATGATTGGTCGTTACCTACTTCCTTAGCACAGGTGATGATGTCATCTTCAGTTGACAGTAAGTAGAAAAATGACTTTTTAAAAGGTATTAATTGTACATGAAAATGAATGAAGTTACCACATTAATTATAGACAAAATATTAATTTTAGTCAACAATTATTTATTTTCTCTTCAAAATTCACCTTTAGTCATGCCAGAAACTTTCTGATATGGGGAAGAGCGGAACTGAACAATGATATTTAATAAGCACATGGCAGTACATGCTGTCACAGAGGAGGACATCTCCATTATGAAGTGCTGCGCATCTTTAATAAGATGGCGGTGTGTGTTTATTAGTGACTCACCAGCACATCTTGTCCTCCCCCCGATTCCTCTGCACTCAGGTGTTCATCGGAGCCCTTCAACTTCCTTACCTATTAACCACATGCACACACGGGAAGAAAAGAAACACTGCTTTCAAAAAGTAGAACAGAAAATGAATTCTAGTCATGCAATCGTATCCATTATTGTCAAGTTTTATATATATATATATATATATATATATATATATACTCCCAAAAACATATAAATACGTTCTATTTTAAATGTTTTAAGTGTCCCAAAGACGTATTTATACGTTTTTGTTTTTATGCTAGAGCATACAGAAGGCTTTGATGCAGCCTCTCGATGGCAAAGAACAGTAGACTTCAATTATTGCCAAAATAACTAATTAAAACCCAAATACGTATAAATACATTTTTAATACTTTGTCCTTCCCTACCAAAAACTATTAAATTGCAATCACAATATTGAGGTGGAGGTTGAAAAAAAAAAATGCAATTATTTTTCAAAATCATTCAGCCCTAGTCTCCAATATCACTAAGCATCCCAGGTAATGCAAAATCTAAATCTTCTTGAAATGTATGTGGCAGATAAGCATATTTCAGAATAAGTACTGTTAAGGAATTGTCATCTCTTTTGATGCAACATCTTACGTCTGCAACAAAACAACAGCAACCTTTCCTCAAACTTGATATGTTGATGGAGGACATGCCAAGGTGAATCTATTACCAGAACACAACATCCAAATTGATGTCTGGCTCACGTCAGAGAGCGCCGCTTGTTTATGCTCCTTTGTAAGCGGAAGGCTGAGTTCGAGAGTCATGCGGCGCTCTTCATTAGGAGGTATTATTGTTATGATTGCAAGTCAAAGTACTGTCACTGCAGTTATCGTTCATATACATTAAAGTGCTGTTTCTGTCCAACAATTGCTGTTTTGTTTTGTTTTTTTGATGTGTAGATGTGTGACAAGTCAAATCCATTTACCGCAAAATGAATCCAACCAAAGAGGTGGTGCCCTGTTATGGATGTTTGGGATTAAAAAATATAATCTCATCTTCATTTCATCCTACTGTACAATTTCGGTTTTTGAATGTTATATTAATACTTATGAATCACATTTTTATCTTGAGCCCGATAACACTAAAAACATATCATGGAAAAACAGAGCCCCTGCTTTCTTCACATACATCCGAGGTATACCAGGAGGTGCAACAATTAATCGAGTATTATTTTTAACATCGTTTAATTTAAAAATATCCCTCACGACTTTCATTTCTTTCCTAGTCAACAACAACACATGTTGAACACTAAAAACTATCTGCATCTTATTGTATTTATTTATTTATTTACTTACCTTGGCACTGCAGTCCGAATGTCGCCTGGCACACGCTTGGAGCTGGCTAACCCAATACTGCTGCTCTTTGGCATCAGATGCTGAAAAGATACAAAAAGAAAAACAAAACAAAGTTAATTTACAGGCTTTCTTCCTATTCATGCAATAAACTCTTACAGGAGTTCACAGGCGGGTCGATATGTAGTTAAAAGAGTCTTCGTGTCCACTGAGGGATGCCATTCGTTTTCTTTTATGCAGTCCGACTGCACAGATGAACCTCTGAATTTGATTAAGGTTGCTAGAGCAAGTCTCGCCCTCTACAGATAGCTATTCCTTAAGTCGATTAGTTGAATAAAGAATCCCACATTACTGTCTTAACATTTAATCACTAGAAGAAACATGCAGGTGTGGCATTTACTTGTAAGGTGCACCCCCATTGAGACCACCAAATAGATACATTGTCATGTTTGGAAGAACATACGTAGTTTGCGGTACTTTCAAAGTGTTAAGATGCTGAGCAATCGTTCAATGTTTTTACAAAGCGCAACTTTTTCGTCCAACATCTTACGACGCTCTCATGAGAAGAGGCTGCTTGAGTGCAACCTTGCAGAAAATAAACAGTCGAGTCTGCCGCAGAGGTGTCAATCAGATCCAAACTGCTGCACCTGACTCCCCTTTGCTGTTTGTTGTTCATCACTTGGGAACTCGAGCCACAGCAAAAACTCACTTTGACAGGACGTCCCTCATCTCACATTGAGAGATAGCAAACTAAAGGTACAGCACTGAAAAATGACACTTATTTTTCCGTATCATATGGTTTGACATGGTCAGTCAAAAAATTTTTATAGTTTAATTAAGGATTTAATTTTATTTTTGAATTTCAGATGCACTTTAAATCTTTTCTGTTACAGTTAATAAAGCAATTCTTTGTAAGTTGGTCCATTTTCTCTTTTTTTTTAATTTATTCTCTTATACATTAATACGGATACAGTGTTGTGCAGAGATGTGCTTATAACAATTTTATAGACAAGTGATACTATTTATAGTCGCACGGGGATTGGGGGGGTTGTTTTCTTCTTACTGGTTTGGGGGCATGACAGAAAATAATTGAGAAGCACTGCCATAATACCACAAGACATTACTTGTGCATATACGAGTGGGAAAAAGTAGCAGAGCCTTTGTAGCATTTAGCCTACAAACATTAAATGTGTATTTAAATACGTTCAAACATACACGCAATTACGTTCGAACGTACTCGCCAGTCGCCATTGCAAGATTGTCGTCTGATAGTAATATTGTCTATTTTCAGCCTTGCAATTGTCACTAATGCCTTTTTGTTATGAAGCCAAACATCCCCCCGAGGCTGTTGGAGGCCATTCATGGATACAATTACACGTTTCTTAAATTCAAAAGTGAAATGTAGTAGAATGGCGGCCAGTTGTTGAAACCATCCAGTGAGACCGTGCATTAGTGATACAGTGTATGTATCCTCTTACAGCAGCACAAGTGATAAGAAAAACATGTTAAAAAAAAAATAAAAAATACAAAAAATCAAATTCAGTGAGACGATACACATCAAAAGCTGCATAAGCCGCGAAAAGTGCAAAATGACTCCTTGCTGAACTTTAAAGTTCCGCTCTGCCAATCCCAAGGTAGGATTTCAGGGGGGTTCCCATGGTAACCAAAACCAAATCTGAGCATGCTGGCTAATCTTCATCACTGATTGTTGAGGCCACACATGTGAGCTACTTAAACGCTTTCCTGATGTTTCGACTTGTTGCTTTAACAATAAGCTAGCTGGGCTTTTGTTTGTCTAGGGCTTATAAAATACACTTGTAAACGTTATCTTGGGTTAAATGAGCGAAGATTCCGGAAAGACAAATTATGAAAATCAATTGAAGAATAGAGTCAAGATCATTTTTGTCTGCGCTGTATACCCAAAATATGAGTAAGGCACTTGAAAATGGAAAGATCTCAGTCTGTGTGCGACTCTGCCGACCTCTCCTCGGGTAGGATCATTGATTCCCCTTCGCTCAATACACATGGAGTTATTCAGGGAATATAGGCCAAGTTGTTCTTGTTTTGAAAATCCTTCCCCCAAGAGCGTAAGGGGGCATACTGGTTCCAGTGGTTAGAGTTGAGCAACAGTCAAAGAAAAAAAAAAAAAAAAAAGTCAGTGAAAGAAAAGGCCCTACTAGGCACAAAGCTCAAACCGTCCTGCTGTTATACCTCCCATGTTATTCTAATTTGTTCAAGACAAACATGCCTGGTCAAATGTCAAAAAGCATATACCAACATCAATCAATCTTTTTTTTTTTGGTGACAATTCGCACTGTTGTAGATGTGATCACTTGATTTGCTGCCAACCAAAGCCGCTACCTTCCGTTAAGTTTAGATGAATTTGTGTCACCAAAATGTCAAATACGCTAGGTGCAACTTCAAGGTCCCACTCTCTGTATATCCAGAACGTCCAACAGGCACAACAAGTCCTGCGTGGGCATGAACATCACGTTTTTAATGCTTGAGCGCAGCTGAGCCGTCTACAAAAACATTGTCCAATGTGTTAAGTGGAAATATGAAAGGCACATCCCCCTCCTCAAATAAAACACTCTTCTTGAGAGTGAAGTCAATAAACGAGCAGATCAAAACGAGCGGCGTCGTACCTCTGAGTTTGTACAGCTCTCCATTCACAGAATTGACGATGAACATGTGCGGAACCTCATCGCTCTGCGTCACCGTGGCTCCGATCAAGGGGAGGGACCCTCGTGGCTTCTGGCTCCTTCCCTGCTCGTTAACGTAGTACAGCAGCTGTCCCAAATCTGGATCTAACACAAAGTACCTGAAAAACAGAGATCGATAAACTGGTTAGGAGGCAACATTTCACCAGGCCAAAAATCGGACTACACCATACCCAGCCATCAAAAATGTCTCAAGACATCTTAAAATGTCTCTTAAGACACATTTTTGAGATGTCTTAAGATGTTTTTATAATTCAAAACATGTCTATTAGATGTGTCCATAGACGTGAGTCTTAAGATGTCTTTAGATGTGACAAGGCTGTGGCAGATTCAAGGACTCGGGTGCAGAGAGTTGGCCACCAAGGCAGATGTTTATTAAAAAAACCCACCTGACTCTGAGGGGAAAATAAAAACAAGGGCTATGAAAAGGTCAAACTAAAGGCTCTTCAAAAGGGAGGATACCTAAGCTACAAACAAAAGAACCAAATACAGTCCTAAACTAAACACTAAACTGTGGCTATGTAAAGTACAACAAAAATTTCTCAGACGAGACAAACGATAGCAAGGCTGTGGATCGAGACTGCGGTTGGGCTTGGGTGCTCGAGACGAAACACTATGGCACAAGACAAGGGGAGACACAGACTATTTAACACATGAGGGTAATGGGAAACAGGTGGACACAATCAGGAAGCAGGGTTGACACTGACGCCACATGAAGAAGGGCAGGTGACCTGAAATGAAAGAAGAGTCAGGATCTTCAAAATAAAACAGGAAATGGCAAGACAGAAAAGCCCTCGGCAGGACAACCTTCTTCTACTACCCAACACAGGCCAGAGTGTCACTGGCGTTTTTCTGCTGACCTATCCATAATTTGAAGAAACAGTAGTTGTCCTTGCTCTCTCCTTCTGCCCTGCATTATCTTCTTTTGGCCGAAACTGATCATCAATGCTCTCCCTCCACGTCCAATTAAGGTATTGATTTGCAATCCAACGGCACATCATGGTTGCATAGAATGGTTGGAGACGTGGGACCCCCGCCAGTACCCAGAAAAATCCTAAAGGAGGCGTGTCCAAACTTTCTGCATCAAGTGCCGCATAAAGAAAAATGTAGATACTTGACATTTTTTAGCTTCCGGTTAAAACGCTGTCTAAAATGAATCTATAAAAACTATATACAACTATGAAAACACAAATGTAACAGTTTTATCCCAATGTTGTGTGATCATAAACAAACTCTAAAAGACGAGGGATTCACTACGACCTGAATATTGATCCCTATTCACAATCTTGTTCGTGCATGAGTGTCAACCTCAGCAAATCAGTGAACGATCTGCCTACGTCAGATACTCAGCCGTGTCTTTTTGTCACACACGTCCATACACACACAAAATCTCCCATGTTCAGTCAGCAGAGCGGTCTTTTTACTGTTGACCCCCTCCGGGCAGTCTTGCCCTAGCAGCTAAACAAGACGTGATGGATGGTGCTGGATAATACATACAGGGCCGTATGTCCAAGTTCACATGTAACAGAGCTGAAAATGCTGACGTATGAGACGCAGGATGTAAAAATGGCTCAAAATCCCAAATTCAGTCCAGGGTAATGCAAGGTGTCGTGCGCTATGCTGAACTGTCTATTATGTAGAAGTTTTCTTCCTACGAGTATGCCACTGAGACACCTGACTGAAGCTGCACTTTTTCAATTCACACCTTCAACCGAGGCAGTGAAGCAATGTCATGATTCATCCCTCAAAATGTACCCCGACCACCCACCTGCCACCTCGACATTATTCATTTGACAGCACAGAAAAGTCTGAATTTAGAATCAACACATGGAGGAATCTGTGCCTCCACTATACGGTAGATTTATATTCTACCTATAGCAGACGTAGATGTTGCTTCAAGCCAGTAAAATAAGTTAATAAAAACTCTGGATTGATGTTAGTATTGCATATTTTGCACAAACCTAATATTTGTTGAAATGACAGCACAGGATGATTTAATACACAAGCGTTAACACTACTCACATCACTGAAGAATAAGTAAAAAAAAACAACAAGGGCAGATATCTACCGCTGTTCCATTCCAATCATGCACATCACTTACACAACATTATCAACACTTCACATTGGCAGAGGGCCACCTACACAGCATCGTATTTAGCTCCACTCGGGTCGGTCTGTTTCTCGCCACCACACCGCCTGCCCGGCACTCACAATACACTTGTAATTCGAAAAGCCACTGATGACTGTAATTACTCTACACTGCGCGACCTGCAAGGCATTTCTATTAATAATCGAGTAACCAGATTTGATCCAAATCACAATTCACCTTCACACTTAAGACAACAGCGTTGACTTGAATTAATTTTATATCATTCACTCCACTTTTTATTTTTATTTTTTTTTATGAAAACTCTGAGTAATGGCTGCATTGTGAGAAGAGTATATCAGAACGAGGCAGGGGGTGAAGTCATAAATGCTGAATGAACCACACAATAATGCACTGCTGAGATGTCGACTTCTCTGTGGGCTCATTATGAGAGTGTCCATGGTGCTTCAAAAGAAGAAATATTATGAATACAAATGCACACACAAAAAAAATAGACAGCGATAACGAGAAAAGGCATCAAGATAAGACTGCGCAAAATTAACCCGGCACAGAGATATATGAAAAAGCAAGTAAAATGCTAATTGTATTATTGTGGCTGTAATTATCAATTTTATTTGCCATACTTTTTGAAGAATGGGTACTATTCCCACCTTTTGGTTTAAACAAATAGTTCAAAAGTCACTTGTAAGCATTATATCTTAAAATGATATCCAAATATAGAAGTTGCACTGTAGAGGCAGCAAAAGAATTTATATAGAACAGATACGTGTGTAAAAAATAAATGAAATAAAAAAAAATAAAAAATAAAAAAAAAGACCATGTTCAAGTAAAAATATTGATTTAAATCTGTACTTAGGTAAGAATAAAAGTACAAGCTGAAATGTATATCATTAAATGTTACATTTTGTCCTCTTTCATCTATAACTGCTTCAAACATCAAAGCATATGTAGGAATGGAAGAATGTTGTTTTGTTGTGATTGTATTGTATTTGTGTTCATGTTTTATGTTATGGTTGGTTTTTTTTTGTGTGTTTCTGTAAAGCGCTTTGTGACAACTCAGGCTGTTTGAAGGCGCTATATAAATAAACTTGAGTTGAGTTTTTTCAAAGCAACCACAGCTTAGTTAGCTATGCTAGCTAGCTAAAGCCAGCTAGCACTGGCATGACTTTTATGCTGGCAAAACATATTACCAGCTAAAATTGTGTACTTTTTTTTTAGTATTAAGTAGTAATAAATATGAAATTAGCTCATGTTAACTGAAAAAAATAAAAAATAAAAAACACCTGTTTTTTGTTTTTTTTCTTTTTCAGATTTTCTAGCTTGGCATGAGCAAAGCTTGAAATGAGGACAGCTGGCTCTAGTCTAAAGAGGAGCTTGTTAGTGAAATATGGACTATCTTGACAACATAGATCTGAATCTGTTGCATATTGTTGTTATTGTTCTCTGGACGATGTTCCTCCATATTGCTGCTCTCAATATCTCTCACTCAAGAGCTCAACCACAGTTGGCTTTATCTCTATTTTCTACTTTGTGTTGTCATCTATATATTCACACTCATTTGTACCTGAATAGAAAATGTATAGTCATAAATCTATGGATGTTTTGGGAATGTGAGAGGAAGCAGCAGTACTTGTAAAAACCACGCAAGCGCTGGGAGAACATGCGAACTCAACATAATAGAAACTATTTGAACTTCATAACTTTGAGGCAGCTGTATGAACTACCTTTTCACTGTGCCATGATACTAACAAAGCAGAGAAAGTAAAGCACTGTTTGTGCAAAAAGTAGAGAAATAAACTTTCAAGTAAAGAAAAATGTCAACCTCTCATCAAGTACAGTTTGCATTGAAATGACTCCCCGCCCCTCCCCTTAAAGTGCAACGTGGACAATGCAGCATCAACAAACGAGCCATTCACAAAAGTAAAAGCCAAACTAACTCCGTGTGTTGTTTTATTTACCTGTTCTGCCAGCCTTGGATGAGGTTGGTGTACTTGCTGAGAACTCCTTCCATTTGTCGCCTACGACCCTGCTGCGAACCGGTACTGCTCCCCAGGAAAGCCCCGCGGCCGCCTCCTGCCCCGCACTGGGGGCCGGAACCGGAGCCGGGGCTTGCCGACCCCGTCCGCCCGCCGGGTTTCCTCGACGAGTTGTTTCGCTCACAAGAAGAAGAGTTGCTTTTGTTGGTTCCGTGATGTGGACTGCTCGGCGTCCTGTCCATGCTGCTGACGGGACGGCTGAAGGAAGAAGAGGAGGAGGAGGAGGAGGAGCTGGAGGACGACAAGGAGGAGGAAGGGGGGGACAGGGATGGAGCCCAAGCAGTCGTGGGGAAGGATTTCACCACCACATTGAAGTGTCGAGAAAGACGGCTCGAACTAAACGCGAGACCTGCGGACGTGTCGTGACCGCGCCGTGACGTGGATGCGAGCGACCCCCGCCGCGTGTAAAAACCGACATCTTCCTTGGCCGGTGTTCGAGTCCCGGCTGGCTCGTCTCTGCACTCAGGCTGTGTGACACCGCGACACTGAGCCAGCGTTTTCTTGCACTAAGACACGCCCACTCGAGCCGCCCATCCCGGAAGTTACAATGGAGCCTTGTGGTGCGAAAATGAGATTACAGCCACACAGTTTGGATGCAAAACGTTTTTTGAATATTAATTATTGACAATTCCTAACATCCGGGCATTTCTGATATTTTCATAATGCAACGCCTCCGCAACTAAAAGATAAACTATTCAGAATTAGCACATTTTTACACAGCAATTATCCACCTGTTGCCATTCACACAACAAAATATCATATAGGCTCCGCTCAGGTCAGATTGGACTTGATTTAATTTCTTACAAAGACTATTTGACACAAGGACATGCCAACATCCGGGATTAAAAAGAAGCATCGTGCGGGCTATCGCGATCGACGATTGCACTGACCAATCGAAGGCTCGCCTCGATGAATCTCTGCAGGACACTTAACGGGGCTCAGATAGATTCCCACTGCTGAGGCAGCCTCAAAGATGAGATCAATAGCCTACGGAAGAGTGAAAACATTTTTTATCCCTGAGCAACACAAAATGAGCGATGTTGGTTAAAAGCTCGTGATGAGATTCAAGATGGGGTCAGCTGCATTTCTTTAAACCATTCAGAGCCTTTTCCATTAACGTTCAATTCCAAACATAATATAGAGATGAAACAATGAGCGTTATGAAGGAATCTGGGGGGGGACCAACAAGCCCAATCTAGTTCCTCATCATTAGCAATAATACTCGTCTCCGCTTCATGGCCTCCTCATCTGTTGCTAGATCAAAACGGCATGCGTCATCCTTCTCAGACCTCAGCGCTGTGAAATATGAAAGAGGCTTTGATCCAATCGGCTTCTTCTTCTCCCCAACTAGAACGAAGCATCAAACAGGCAGACGAGACAACCTTAACGCGGGCCTTCTTCCAGTCCTCTCCCAGCATCTGTAATCTGGATTAGCGCCGAGGAGGAGGTCTTTCTCGAACATGAATGTCATCTTTTCAGAAATGAAGAACATCAGCAATGCAAGATGGGAGTTTAAATCTTAAATAATACCTGAAGTTGAACCTGTCTGCATCAGTAAAAGAGCATTAGATGATGATGACCGTAGGACTGGAAAATTAAGTCATTGTGATGCCTTTGTATGATTACAAAAGTACAGAATATACAGTACAGTACACCAGAAAATAAGCTTCAGTCGTTAATGTTCACATTTCTCAAGGACAAGCATAACACCTTTTTGATCATGGGCATTCATTCAGTTAGCTTGTCAGTAGCACTTTGGCTTTAATATTAACACACACAGAGAAGATAACAGCTATCTTTTAACATTCCAATTCAAACAAAGGACAGTGTTGATTTCACCACCTGAAATGTTTCCTAGCTAGGAAAAAAAAAAAAAAAAAAAAAAGACAGCTAACTTCTCTCTGACAACATAAACAGTGAGCTACAATTACGTTCAGCAACCATGAGGACTGGAAATGATAATAAAGTGTTGGTAAAGGTACTCGGTGGTCGAAGCAAGGAAAGAAATGTTCCACATAAACCAGGTTTGGTCTGAGTAATAGGCTGCATACTCACCTGTGTAAATAAGCACTAGTTCGGGGAGGGGCTAGCTGGAGCAAACGGTCCATTTGAACAAAGTACATATATAACTTGTTATAAAAAAATAAAAAAAAAGAGGATATACTGTAAATTTTAAACATAAACAATCTTTTTGGGTGGGTGGAATTAACCATCCCCAAAATGGGCTAGAAACGCCCATGGATTGAACAATAATTTGTAAAATAAACAAATTTTAAAAAGTAAATAAATAGATACATAATAATAATAATAATGTAAATAAATAAATAACCACCCAATAGTGTACAGTGGATATATGAAACATGAAATTGATCAAATTTAGACTGGCGAGGTCTCAGCCTGTCATTGATGATTTCCTATTTTAATCAACTTGCACCTAGTCACAATCTAAGATAATACAAAATATGGTCCAGTATAAATCTAAATTAGAAGGAGAAAGTTTGTTTTTGTTATTTTATATGATACAAAATAACAGTGTGTGGAGTATGCTTTTAATGTCAGTCAGGTTCATAGTAGCACAGCCTTACCTTAGCATTTGCCACCCAAAATGAACATTGTCAATATCACCAACTGAAGTGAAAAATCAGAAAAAAAATGTTAATCAATATTCCAAAATAATGATATAAGTACACAAGATCACAATACAATTGAGTTGAACTCAACTTGTGTAAGTGATCATAAATTGTTTATTTATTAGAGTAGTTCCAGAGTGTTACCTTGCGCACTAAACTCACACTTTTCTTCCAATGCATTTGACATTTAGAGCGCTGACGACCTTTTCAGAAAGTAACTGATGTCAGATTCGCCTTAGAAAAAAAAAAAAAAAAAAAGCAGCTTTGAAGGTAAAAAATGAAAAAGTCCTCTCTCAGTCTTTCTCGCATTTTGCCTGGCATAATATTTCACGGGTTTTAATGAATCATGCTCAAGGAGTTTCGTGATATGAAAGAGCAAACGTTCATTGCCTGGTCAGACTCATTTTGAGAGCTTATTGGAAAAAAACGGCTTCCTGGCAGAGTTCGTGTTACAGTGACGGCAGACTTCGAATACGGATGATTGAATGCATTTCCTCAGCTGTCATATCGGTTCGTTGATGGAAATCAGACATCTCCAATGTCAAACACGATCAATAACTGTGGGCACAAAAATACATTTAAACATTTAATTCTTGCGCCTACCAAGTCAAGGTCACCACTTACAGATACTTGACACTGATAGTTTTTTTGTTATATAAAACAAAAAGAGCTCACACTAAAAAAAAATTGTTTGGATATCGTTACATCCTCACTAATATCAGCACTGCTCTGTTTTCGGGGTCAAATTTGAATAGAGTCACAAAAAGCACACACAAAGAAATATGAATTAAAAAAAGACAAAAAAGTAAAACACTGCTAATAGTAATAATTTTCCACCAGTTGGATTTTCTGCATGATGAACGGCTAAATCATGTTGTGGTTTTGCCCCAGCCTACATTCATTATAAGTAGCAGCTAATAAAACTACTTCATGGATTAGAGGGTGGTATTTTTTTTTTTTTTTGCGCACTGCTTTTCTCCGTGCAAGGCCATGAAAATTCATATTCCATCTTTTTTTTTTTTTTTTTTTTACAAAATCAACTAGCATACAAAGTTAACCAAACAGTGTAATCAGTATACAGTAGAAAATTGATGACTGGGTAAAATTTGTTTCGAGGTTATTCTATTCAAACCCCATTTATTCATTTTTATCCGTATTTGATGGCTGATAAGGTCAAGCTTGAGTCTTCTGTCAAATTAACTTGAATTTAAAGTCTGATTAGCACCAGCAGTGTGGAAAAAGATGAGAGCCGGTGACAGCTTTTCTCTAAAAGTGTCACAAGGATCATATTGGCTCAATTACCGCTCGACTGAACAAGGATGGAAGAAGCCCAATTAGCTCTTTAACTTGACATTAAGAGAGAAAGAAAGTTACGAATGTAACTACGGTTCTATGAGCCCTCCTGTGCTGTAACCAGCACGGGAATTCCCCATGTCGCGACAGCTCTGTAACATTTGTCAATAAATCAGGTATTTAAGCATATTGTCTTTATTGTATCTTTAAAAAACAAAAAAACAAAAACAAAAAACAGAAAAATTCCCCCTTTTAGTCTCATCTGTTATAAAATATAAAGAATTGGTTGGAGGGGGGTCATAACAAGATAAGCATAAACCCTACTGTTGACTTGAGATTCAACTTTACAGAATATACAAATTAAATAACAAATTCAAAACATTATGTAATTCCTTTGTTCGTTAGTCACTAAAGTTAAAATCGTAAAAAGGCTTTAAAAACAATTCGCATTTGTACTACTTATAAACTTATTGAATGTACATGACTTATATGTATATACCCCCTGTCATGTGCTTGTTCAACATTGTATACAACGTACTTGTGAATATGGTTGTTAATAATAATAATAATAATAATAATAATAAGAAGAAGAAGCAAAGTAAAAACAAAAAAAAAGTTACAATCGAAAACAGAAATACAAAAACTTAAACTTTATTATATTTTATTTTATTTATTTTTACTTTATATTATTTCATATTATGTTTTATATAGTTTTATTTATAGAATTTTTTTAAATTATATTTCATATTTTATTATATATATATATATATATATATATATATATATATATATATATATATATATATATATATATATATATATATATATATATATATATATAGACTGCAACTCCCAAAATGCAACGCGTGCCGATTAGTCCACACCCCCACTCGTCACTTCTCCGGCCGTATGCGCCGTGACTGCCACCAGGCGGCTGATTGGAGACAGTGCACCGCACGCTTCCACGCAGGCGGGCTCTTGAGCGGAGCAGCAGCCCCAGACGGAGGTGGAAAGATGGAGTAGCCCATTATGTGTCGAAGCTGTCCTCCTTCAAGATGTTCCCCGGAGTTTTCTATGCACTGCTGGCGGGTTTCCTCGCGGCCGTGGCGTCGTCGTCGGCCAAGCTGTCGCTGGGAGCGGACTACCTGAAGGGAGTGTGCGAGACGGGGCTCCGGACGTGGGGCGAGCAGCGGAGATTTCGCCAAGGGGATGAAACTACCGCCTGCGACCGGGTGAGTCATGGAGGAGTGTCGGGAGTCAAGTTAGCAAGCGCGTCTCGTCCATTCTCCCTCAGCTTCAGCACCAGTCGCGATTTTAGGGTGCGCTCGCCTGATGGGTGACATTGCAGCCGTATGGTATCGCGTTGTTTGCCGTCACAACGCCGTTTCCTCTCACCGGGGTCGGGTTTCCTCTTTGACCTTCAGCCACCTTTAAAAACGTCACGTGACTGTCGAAACGCCAGGTAGTGCTCCGAAAGGTGATCACTATTCATTTTGCATCTCATAGCCTTTTGAAATGAATTGGAAATAAATTCATCTGTTACTTCTTCGTTTTTAGACATTTTATGGTCATTTTTATTTATTTTTTTATTTTTTTAATTCATAAATCTTTCGTCTCTTTATGACAGCTTAAAAATTTGTACTGACATTTTTGAATATTTAATTATTATTTAGTAATTCATTTAAAGAATATTTTACCAAAAAAAAATGTTTAAAAAAAAAATTAAAAAAAAATTTAATAATTTTTTAAGAGATCCACAGGCAGGGCTGGACTAGCCATATGGCATACAGGGCACATGCCCGGTGGGCCGGCCTCTTTTGGGGCCGCTGCAGTGCTTTTTAATTATTATTTCCCTACATTTTATCCCAAGACACTGGCCCACAATGTAGAGGGACCAGTCCGATAATCCGGTCCGAATATGGATAGCAAACTGAAACATCATCAGTCAACATCAATGGCAAAACTACATGTTAGAATAGAGTGAGGATGGGTCAAAATGCCAGGGCCAATTTATTTTATTTTTTTGTGCCAGTTCAGCTCTGTCCACAGGGGGGCACAAGAGACGGATTAAGAGCCAAATGTGGCTCCAGATCCGCAGGTTGCAGACCCCTGATTTAGACAACCCCGTTCACATTTACACAAGAACAATTTTTTATTCCTCACATGCCTTTTTTTTTTTTTCTTCTTTTTTTTTACGACTGAATGGGCTATTTTTTTTTAAATGAAAAATGTGGTCAGGTTTAGTGATGCATCTGAACTTCAAGTTAAAGAATCTCAATGAGCGATGACGATGTAATGTTTCAGCTCCACATCCCTCTGAGGCTGCTGTGTGGCGGGCTGCTTTTCACCTGCAATGCTGTGATGTGGACCTTCCTTGCCAAAGCACTCAGGTACTCCTCCTCCTCCACCCAGACCACTGTGACCACCACTGCCTCCAACTTCGTATCTTCCGTGAGTAGTGCAGGTCACTGAACCAGAAAATGAAAAAGAATGAGGAATTGATTTGGAATATTTTTCTCATCTTGAGGCTTTCCTGGGCCAGCTGATCTTCGGCGAGGCCCAAATGACACTGTGGTGGGTCGGGATCTCCCTGACGTTTTCCGGCCTGCTGGTATTGCAGCGGGTTGCGCCGCAGGATCGACAACCCAGCGCAGTCGCCAAGAGAGACGAATGATGCGTCTCATCTCCACTTAACTGTGCTAAAGTACTTCTCATACTGGTGCAATGTGTGCTTTGAATAGCTTCTTAAGTCGGATTTTCCATCACGCCAAAGATCAATCACGTCAAGTCGTTTTTGTGTGTGTGTATATTTATGAAATGTGTGAAGTACAGGGAAACCGAAGGAACACAAATTGCTAAAACAAAACAAAACAAAAATATTAGATGTTATGTATGCATCTTGTTCAACTAGCTAACAAGCTAACTGGCAAAGTTCTTGGTAGCCTGAACAGCTAAAGTCGGGTTAGTGGTAACAAAACTAAGTTTGTTCGCTAACAAAGAAAAAATAACAGTGAAATCAGTTCGACGACATTTTGAGTAAAAGTGTAAAATAGCCATGTTTAACTTTAGAACTTCTACTTTAGCTTCATACAGAATCCTTTTAAGCTTCACTTCAAATTAACATACAGAGGCAATGGGAAGGAATTAGCTTGTTAGCAATTAGCGCAACTTGCAAAACGGAGCCGTGCAGTAGCAAACTTACTAGCTGAGAATAATCGCTTTGTTTTAAAAGATATTAATGGCCTGAATATAAAGAAAGAAAATGCTTAGTGTAAATAAGTGTGAAGATGGGAAACAGGAAGAAGCAGCTTGCCTGGCTCTTGTCCAAGTTTTGTCATCTGTGCAAATGGATTCCTTTGATTAGTTCTTTGGCATAATGAGATCCTGGAGTTTTGTCGCTGTGTGGTTGCCAGGCAACAAGGTGCCAGTGGGTTATCACATTGCCATGATGTCACCATTAATTCATGTTGATTATGTACAGCAATTGGTTACCAAAGCGTTTGTTTGAAATAACTAGTGACACTCACTGTAAACATCTGTGCACACTTTAGTTTAGCCGAATAACTGAGTTCCTTTTCCCCCCACAATAATATAAATGTAGCTGTTGATCCTAAAATAGAATTTAAAAGCAACTTTCCGTTTCTCAGTCCTCAATTCTCACACACGGCAAATCATGTGACATCAAGCTATGAGCTGCTATTTTCATTAAAAGTGGACATTTTGGGTCTTCAGCGGACAAACTTTGGCTTTTATTTCAATCGTGTCTTGGTAGGACATTCTAAAATGGCGGTCTCTGCTCGAATTGATGCTGTGCCTCAATTTATCGCCATGCTACTTCAGGAAGCAAATATGAGATGGTACAAATCTATGTCGTTAGCTTACTAGCATAAATCTGTGTTGTTAGCCTACTAGCATAACTCCGTTCGCCTACTAGCATAAGTAACTTATTGTCGCAATACTAATAAATAAATACATTTTTAAAAATGTGCTTGCTGACAAAAAATAAAAATTATGCTACTCGGCTAATGATATCTGTTATTATCTTCACTGAATACCAGTTTGATTTCGTCCACTAATCTTGGTTTTAGCGGGTGGGATGCTGCTAGCTGTTTGAGCTCTGTCAATAGTATGACATCATAGGCTGTACACTTTGGACAAAACCACAAGAACTGAGTTGGAAAGAAGTAAATGGCGTACATTCATTTATTAAACGGTCACACTTTGCTGCTGATTAGGACATCAAATGAACGCGTAATGGTAGCTATAATAACGCACACATACTGTACATCAGACACCCTTACAACCGTCGCTGCGTATATCACGTGTATGTACACGCATCCCTATTAATGTGACCACAATGTGAACAGAAATGTCGATGATGTTTTGTTTTGTGTGTTGCAATACTTGGATTGCTCACTTGAATTTTGCATTTTGGGAACACTTAAGTCCGCTATATATTATGGACTAAAGTTGAATGTATAGAGTCATGGCTGTCATTGTCCTATTAAATACAAGTCCTATTTAACTTTCTTTTTTTTTTTGTTCCACTTTGATACAGTTAAATGTTCACTGATAAGCAATACAATATGTTTGGCTGTGATCTGAACGGCATCACTCTACTCTGCTCTCCATTGAAGCCTTTCCAAATGAGATCATCCTCGTAAAGGCATCCTTTCTGAAGCAGTTCTCATTAGACTTTGCAGTTGTACCTAATGAAGTCCCAATGAAAGACTGAGCAAGTCACAACAGTTAAGCATCCTCACTATCTAAATGAGGGTTTCTTTTCCCTCGTTACATCTAATAGGGCAATCTTGATGTGGGAATTTAGAAAAACGCCCGCAAGGCTCTTTTAGTACCTCTGCTTCTAGAATGTGCTCTTTGCTCTTGTGGTTGGCAATTTTTCTTTTTCTTTTTAAACACTCTGATGTGATCCAATCATGATGTGTCGCAAATATAATGTGAAAGATTTGTAAATGTGTAAATTACATGATTTTGCAGCAGAAATGGTCACCTCCACTTAGAGGGGGTAAAACACTAAAATAATGAAATAAACATCTCATCTGACACAATTTTGTTCTCCACTTTTGTCTTTGAAATCATGTTTAAAAAATGTGGTTGATAAATTATTTATATTTATAATCATTATTTACTGCAATTGGCTGGCAACCAGTTCAGGGTGTACCCCGCCTACTGCCCAAAGCCAGCTGAGATAGGCTCCAGCACCCCCCGTGACCCTTGTGAGGAATAAGCGGTCAAGAAAATGGATGGATGGAATTATTATTTATTATTTGGTTATTTTTATTTTTAGTACGTTTTTTTTTTATAACCAATTTGTAACCAATTACTTGGTAGCTTTTTGTACTTTGCCAAAATAGGGCAACAAGTGTCAATCACTTAGAATGGAAAATATTATTGGGTCATGCAAGAATGTTATTATTATTATTATGTTTTGTTTTGTTTTAATGCTGCTTCATACCATTTCAATGTAATATTTACCAATGCATCTTTACAGAATAATGTAACTTAAAAATAGACCAAAGACTTTAAGACTATTTTTAAATCAATGTTGTTTACCTATTATTATTATTATTATTATTATTATTATTATTATTATTATCACTGATTTAGCTGTTAAATGTGATTGGGGGGAAAAAAATGAATGAAGACATTTCCCGAGCGGAGACACTGTAATAAATAGTCATCATATATTGTGTCAACATAACTTTATTTCTCGTTCCTTTACTCAAATACATTATATAAAAAAGAATCATCTTAAAAGCACTAAAATAGTATTCATGACGGACCATACATGTTATAAGATGACAGCTGGTGTTATTATTGTAAGCTGAATAGCAGACTGCATATCCACAAAACGTAAAAAAAAAAAAAAAAAAAAAAAAAAAGATGAATATTGCAAAGATACTGTATTGCGTTTTAAAACACTTTCTAAAAAGAAAGCAACATGCAAATTCAAATCAAATATCAAACTCCCCTTTAACAGCTGGATGATTCATCGAAATTTTCAGTCGCTCAATTCACTTCGACGAACATTTTTCAGTCTTCAACATTTTTATGCTTTAAGGCTGTAAAGGAGCACCTGATTGCTGACTGACATCATTTTAGCGAGCCTTTATTATTCCCCTGACTTCTTTAGCGTAATGTATTCTTGGCAGCAATCTAAAACTCAGCATTTCGTAACAATATACACAACTGCACAAAAATATTAGGTCATAACAGATCTATCGGCGGCCCGACACTTTTTTGTGGGGTTGCACGTTCACCGGCGACAATAACGTTGTGATAGCATCATCTTGAGCAAGTCTTTTATTGATTCACGTTATGGTGTTGTGTTTTTATCTTTTCACATGTAATTATCCTGCAACAAAATGCCTATCCAGCATGTTTCGAGGTTTGTACACCAGCAAAAGTGAGTTACTTGTTGTATACTCCAAACTGTCCACGATTTACAGTATTTCCTCACATAGTGGCTTCCGTTCTAATAGATGGCCACGCCCCCATTCATGGCAGAGAATTTAGCGCCCCACTTCAAATCGATGCCAACAATCTTTACTAGTGACACGTCTGTAAAGCTGAAATTTATAGTGGAGTTTACAAAGTTCAGTTTACAGAGCAAAAACGGCTAAAATTTACCAGTAAATTTAGAAGAAGAAAAAAAAACAAAAAGGGTTCTGAAATCACTTGATAAATCGCAGCAGAAGGTTTTTAGGATGTATTCTTTATTAACTTATAAGTAATGTCCAGAAATTTGATAAAAAAAAATATTTAGATCTAACATTTAGTGTGTGACAAAGGCTGTAATAAAATATAAATACTGCATTATCTTGTGTCAGTAGCATTAAACTAAACTACGCAGACTTTCTAAGGCAGTTTTTTTTTTAAATTCAATTTACCAATTTAGTCAATTTACCATTTTTAAAATTTTTATTTTGAAAGTAAACATGAACTGGGAGACGTAAGAAACAGAACTATTTTTCTTCCTTTTTTTTTATTTATTTATTTTTTTTTATTAAAGAAATGCTCTATCTGCCTATTTGTAAATCGGGTCATCCCAATCTCAAGGCACCATTGTTGTAATATAGATGTATTATAATATATTGAGGATACGTTCCACATAAATACACTTTTTTGATTTGATAGTTTTACCTCTCCCACGTGCTTTAAAAAAATATTTAAATGTATTAAAACAGTTTTCAAACACATTATACTGTACATGTATTTGAACATAAAAAAAAACATGGAATGTACAGAAAATACTGTACGTATTGTGAGAGACCTTTAACTTTTTGACCGCCAAAAACATTTAATAACGATCAGTAAAATCACGACGTATGCCGCCATAAACGTTAAATGACGTCAACTAAGTTTTTTTTTTTTTTTTCCCTCAGTGCAACGTCTAAGAGCAGCACTGCCTGGTCAATGGGTTGTGGAATCAAAAACACTAACTATGGCCAGCAGATGGAAGCATTCTATATATATATTTTTTTTCGTGAATGTTCAATAAATTTGTCATACCAAAGTTTAGTTGTTTTTTTTATCACATGTGGCAGTAAAAGAGTTAAGAGGCGGGGCCTCAGCGTGTCTGCGTGAGTGTCTGGGGAGAGCTGTGGCCAACAGCAGCGTCAGCTCGAGGATGTTTGTTGTGTTTTACGTCACAAAAAAGTGCATCGGCCACTACGGCTCTCCTTTCCCCACACGCAGGGCACTAATTGATGTAATTATACTGTAAAAATTCCACAAAATATAAGTGGGGGGTGAACAATTAAATGCTATGGCGTGAGGAACACTACATACTTTTTTATTCAGTATTATTTTTAGAAATAATGAAAAAATATATTAGTGATTAAAAAAAAAAAAAAAAGTAGTTGAGTAAACAAACTCTACCACCATATGAGGAAATACAATATTTACTCTAATCATAATCTGTATATTTAAAAAAAAAAAATCACATAAAATTCACTCCTAAAATACATTCCTTTGATAGAATGACTTGGACATCCGGTCCAAAGTTCGCCATACGGAGACAATACAAAAAAATGACATCCATATGTACTTGATGCCTCTGCCCAATAATGTAAGGCAATTTCAGCCACAGTGTTGAGTTCAAATTACTGCAGCAAATGAAGCTTTACAGGAAGACAAAATGTCCTTGATTGTTAGTGCACATTGTGATAAAGGTCACACACGAATGATAATAATTCATATTTTGCCCAAAAATCTGTGGGAATCCACAGCAAGCGGGACGCAACATAGTGGAGTGGATTTTTTTTTTTATTTTTTACAAGTTGTGTTTTATTTTAAATATCCATTAAATGGATACTTTACTTTTTTTAGCCATTTTTGGCGGTCAAACATGAATATTTCGCCTATAATAAATTAGATATTTTCATTATTTTTCAAGGGGTCAGGTAACCAATCACAGCTCAGCTTGTGAATGTCACATGACCAAACCTAGACAACAGGTGAGTTGTGATTGGTTACCTGAGCCCTTGTGATGTCATTTTCAGTCGACAGCAAGTTGCAAAATGTGTTTTGAAAGGTACTAATTGTATGTGATAAATAAGGAAAGTATTAACTTTTTATTGCTATAATGGGCTAAATAAGTGAAGTATCCCTTTAATGGAGGAATATGGTCGTTTTGTGCCGTGTGCAAAGTTCTACCTTCACACTATGTACTGGTACACGTCTGCCTTGCCGTGATCGGGCGTCGCGAAGGGGTTGAGCCAGGCCACGGAGAACGGGTGGCCGAATACCACCTTCATGTTCATCCATTTGGACTTTTTCAGCCATTTCCTCTCCTCCTTTTTCAGCTGCTCGATACCCTGGGAGGTCAAAAAAAAAAAAAAAATGAAGAATCTCAATGCGGTGATAAGAAAAAAAAAACTAGGGGTGTTAAAATTAGTGTGTTAATTTTGAGTTAATTTAATGCCACTAACTCTTTAACATGCAATTAATGACTCACAATGCAGCAGAAACATCCACATCAAAATTTAGCAGTAATAAATGTAATAATGCATATATATTTGTGGAGACTGGGATCAAACTGTATTTTACAATTTTGTAAAAAATGTGCAGAAATTAGTTTAAAAGTTACTAAATGTTATAGATAGCTCTTAATATGAAAAAAAATGCACTGAGCTGTCGCCAACGTTTTATAAATGCAATTATGCCATCTAGTGGCAGAAAAATGACAACACAAATCAAGATCAAGTACATCTACTCAATTTTATGAATTATTATGAAATTACTGTATCAATGGCTAAAAGATGCAGACATACATTTCTCTTAGTTTAACATTTTTTTCCACTTATGTTAACAATGTTTTTGTTTTCCCGATGTCACGATATTTGTGATATCGTTACAGTACAAGGCACTATAAAAACACAATATAAAGACATTTAAAATTATTTATCACCAGTTGAAATCAGGTTAATCGCTATGCAACCCTGTTTGTACAAAATCCTTCTGAGAGCAGGCGGCTTTTGGTTGCCTGCGCTTACCGTTTCGTCGGTACAGATCGAGTGCACCTGTGTCCCGAACATGACCGCGGTGAAGATTAAGAATAGGAGCCCCTCGAAGCACAGGAGGATGAGGAGGATGACGGTTGCGGGTGCGGAGAAGGTGCTGCACTCTGATGCCGGAAGGGAAATACGTAAGCAACTACGTACACTTTTGCAATATAATAACAGCAAACTACACACGGATTATTTTATATGAGTGTCATAGAAATACATGACACATTATTTACAAAAATGTGATACTGTAACATCGCTCAAAGTAGAAAGTGCTGATAACAAACATGGGAAGAAAGTTGCCCACTTACTTGACCAATCTTCTTCAAAGCAGAATACAAAATGGAACCCCACCATCGCAAGCGCGTGGAAGGATATTAACGCAATGTACATCTGTATGTAAACAGACATATTAGCAAGAATATGAACCTTGAGATTCCAATTTTGCTACTTGTCTAAACGAAGATATGTACGATCCGATTTCGAGACTCACCGTGAAAAGCACAAAATACTTCTGATTGTTCTCCCCCACACAATTGTTGACCCAAGGACAGTGGTGATCCATCTTTTTGATGCAGCGCTTGCACACACTGCACACAAACACACAAACATAGGCAGTAATAAGAACTGTGACCTCATCAGTACGAGCTTCCCGTCAGCAGCAACTATTTTTTTTTAAACATTTATAGATTCAAACAGTTGATTAGCTATCGCGATTAATCATGACCAATTGTGATTCACGCCGGCCGGTTTACCTGCAGTGGTGAGCTCGGTCAGGCTTGATACTGCAGCATTTAGGACACTTGTAGACCACCTGGCCTGGCTTGAGCTGGAGGCTTTCGATGAATTCTTTAGTCGCGTTTCCTTTTGGCACAGCTCCCTGGTAACAGGAAAAAAAAGAAAAAAGGAATCAGATTAACTCGTTCACTCCCAGCCATTTTCACTGAAACAACCCCTACGTTCATGGCTGTTTTACTGGATTTTGACTGATTTTGGCCCACAGAATATTGTGTTCTATTGCGATAAAAAAATATGGAATCTACCAAAAGAAAGATTAGTCTCTTCTTTCATCAGAAAAAAAAAGTATATTTCTATTTGTTTCCAATTTGCAACAATTAGCATTAGAATATAGCAAAGTTTCATCATTATTTGCAAATCTGTTTAAAACTGGGGAAAAGAACTTGTTGCAACATGGCCCTGGTTGATCTCTTATACTCTGCTGCCACCTTTGTAATAACCATTGCTTCAATCGTTCTCTTCAGTTCAGAAGCTGCACCAAAGCCTTCTGTATGCCTTAGCATAAAAAAAAAAAAACCCATAAAAAACGTATAAATACGTCTTTGGGACATTGGTAACATTTAAAATATAACATTTATATATCAGTGATCAGTGAACAGTGATCATTGGTCATCAACTAACCGGGTCAGTGCACATGGCCCTGGCGTGCGAGGCAAGCGCAAGGAAGGCCAAGCTGTTGAAGAGCAGCCCGTTGAAGAGGCTGTAGGCCGCGTTCTTGGCGGGCCACAGCATCACGAACACCACCACAAACTCGGCGTAGAAGACCAGCAGCCAGGTGATGACGGCGCACACGATTCCGCAGCCGTCGCGGATGAACCACATGGTGTCGGAGGCGCCGCGGGGCGGCGGGGGGACGCAGTGCTCCGGCCTCAGGTAGCCAGCCTGCCGCTCGATGTCCCTGGTGCGGCGAGCCGAGCTCTTCATTCTACAGCAGCCGCGGCTTCAACCGCATGCTGAAAGGCAAAATTCGGAGGGAAATAAGTAGTATACCAACAACCACTCTGGGGACTCAGATGGCATCACTACAACACAAGGTTTGTTACAACTGACTTGAGGATGTGAATGAAACACTGAATGTGGTATACAACTGCCTAAAGGTAGCAAAGTGAAATTCCTCGACTCAGCCAGCATACTTCCTTGGAACCAAGATGGCCGAAAAGCACTATTTAATTTCTCAAGTCACTTCACCATTGTTCCTTGGTTCAAGATGCCACAAGATGGCGCCAACTTAGTACTTTGTTCTTTATTTTTGTGGTCATTTGCTATTCCTCGCCCTCACCAAATTACTGAGCATGGGGACAACAATTCTGATACAGGCATGGAAATACGCTCTTGAACTTGCAGTGTAACTTCCAGTCTGTAAGACAAAGGAAGTTCAGTAAACTAGTGAACCTTTTTATTTGATATGTTTTGTAAACTGGATGCTCAGAAACAATGCCATCTTGTAAATACAAAAGTGCTTTTTTTTTTTTTTTTTTTTTTACTGTGCTTCCTTTATCGTCTATGAGAACAAGATAAACAGAATTGTCTGTGAATCATACATTTGATATATGTACATATAGTGCTTTTTTCAACATTTATCGTTATCATTTTCTAAATATTAATCACATGTAACAGACAAAAATAAAATTAGGTCTGGGCAATCGACCAGTGAAAACTAGCGGTGGTTATATTTCATTCCTAAGAGGTTTGTTGTATTGTTTACACAAGAACTGCGATATGAGGATGAATAAATAAGTTCTTTATGTATACTTGTAGTGTGTCTTAAAACTTGAGTTTTCTTTTTTTTTATTCCTTACTTGTACTCAGCATTACATTTGTCCTTGAATTGGGCTGTTCTTAAGAAAAAATTCATTCACTTCTGAACTCTGAGACGATAAAGCGATGTCCTGAATCAATCAATACATTTCATTATAGAATTAAACACTAAAATTAAACTGTGTTTTGATATAAAACACGTCAGTGGGAAGTTAACATGCGTCGATAAACTCAATAATGAGACTCATCCGGGAGCAGAATGTAAATAAATGCAACGCACTACACTTACAGTTCTTTAAAACATCATTTATCAATCTCTATTTTTTAATCTTACCTCACGCTCTCTCTCGGCGCTGTGGCGAAAATATCACTTAGTAGTTTCTAATCTTTCGAAGTTAAATTCCGTAAAGTAACCCGGAAAGCGTCTCCCCCGCCGTTCCCCCCCGTTAGCGCAGACCCAGTTGCCAGCTAACGTCAGTGGTCTGCTGGGCAGTGGCTGTGCTCGCAGCTCCAGTAGTCACTTTCGTCGCGGCCGCAGTTTCGGTGTGATATTACCGAAATTGTTCATAAACTAGAAAGGCCGGAAATCGCACATTTCGGCCGCCGGTTGCTTTGCTACCTCGATACTTCCTTCCCGGTCGAATCCAGAATCCTCCCCAGTTCACGGGACAATAAAACAGGGCCAACCAGGAAGTATGCGATACTGTTAGGAGTCATGTGGATGGCGAAACTGTGACTTGTACCCTTTACTTTGTCTGTCAGGTTTCTCTTTCACCTATAAACTGGTCGCAAAGCGAGTAAATATTATCCTAGTGTATTTCAAAACATTTACAATTTATATATTTATAGAGGAACTAACAATATTAGCACACATACAGCATTTTTTTTTAATCATCCCAGACCCTCAGGTGTTAAATGACAAGCGGGGCGCTTAGGTTACCGAAGCAAGTGTTCCTTTACACTCGTCTGTTTTTGATGACGTATAATTTCCTCGACGCACATAGGTCCACAATGGCAACAGTGCAAGTAAGCGAAGCTGAAAAGGTGTATATTTTACACGGGATAAGGGTAAGTGTTGACGACGTGAAGATTGTTGATTGTGTTAGAAGTTGCTGAGTAATATGTCGCCATGTTGCAACGATCAGGATGATCTGCGAGTGGATGGAAGGGGCTGTGAAGACTACAGACACATGGAAATTGAGACTGACGTGGTGTCAAATACTGACGGATCGGCCAAAGTTTCTCTGGTAATATATTAATTTTCGAGTTGGCTCTCGCCATATGACTCCTTATGTCACTCATCGGTTTCATTTGTCATCTTCCAGGATGGATATTGCAGGCTTGATCAAATTGTATTCATGTTTGCAGGGCCACACAGCAGTTCTAGTGGGAATAAAGGCTGAAATTGGAAAACCAAGGCCCATGGCTCCAAATGAAGGCTATCTAGAGTTCTTTGTTGATTGGTAAGTTGGATGTGTCTGCCAGTATGATGATGATGATATTACGACTTGGTTAAAAACTCATTGGGCACTAAATCAAAGATTCTGTTTGTACTTGTGTTCACCAGTTCAGCCAACGCAACGCCGGAGTTTGAAGGGCGAGGAGGGGAGGAGCTCGGGACGGAGCTGAGCAACACACTCTACAAAGTCTTCAACAATAAGCACAGTGTGGACCTGAACAAGCTGTGTATCAGTGAGGGAGAACACTGCTGGGTGCTCTATGTAGATGTTCTGGTGAGAGAATTGTTTTTTTTTGTGTGTTTTTTTTGGAGTTCTTGAACTAGCAAAAGTGCAAATACGCTGATTTGCGTTCCACAGCTCCTGCAATGTGACGGAAACCTGTATGATGCCATTTCAGTAGCTATCAAGGCAGCTCTCTTCAGCACCAAGTAAGTTCTGTATGAACAGTTTGTTTATATCTAAGTGTTGTTGTCACAGCATCATGCCTAAAAGGTCTTCTTTTTTTTTTTTTATAAATGTATTTTCATTCAGGCCACAAGATGGCATCATATCTCATGTGACAGCAGCGCACAATGTACTATCGAACATATTAATGCCGTTTTATTTTCACTCAGTTTTAATGGTAAATGCACATGTTTGATTCCTTGAGAAAAATCCATGAAGGTCACATGTAATTGTAGTTAGTAGTATCCATTGATTGATTTTGTTAACCAAGTGCTTTTTCTGATAGAATCCCCAAAGTCCACATATCAACCGATGAAGAAGGGGGGAAGGAAATCGAGCTGTCAGATGACCCCTATGACTGCATGAGGCTCAATGTAGAGAATGTTCCCTGTATCGTAACATTGTGCAAGGCAAGCTCACTCATTAGACTCGCACAAGTCAGGAAAATTATTTTTACGAATGCAGAAGATTCATTTTTCAGCATTGTTTTTCTTGTTTGTGGGGGGTTTAGGTGGGCCACCGGCACGTGGTGGACGCCACTCTGCAGGAGAAGGCGTGCTCCGTGGCCAGCCTCATTATCTCTGTCACGCACAAGGGAACGGTCACCTGCGTGAGGAAGGTGGGCGGCGGCAGCCTGGACCCCGAGAGCATCTTTGAAATGACAGAAGTGAGTCGTCGCCGCTTACACTGATAAAGTTTGTTTGGCAGTTTTTACACTAAATGCAAACCTGTGCCTTGTAGGCTCTGCTAGCTTTATGCTAACATATAATGTGAAACCTCATTGACGGGCTAATGGAAATTAGCATAGATGTTACGACAATGGTAAAGCGTCAAACAGCTGCCACAAGTTGTAAAACCTGGATGCAATGAATTTATACTGTTTAAGTAAACAAAAAAAATGTACAAAGTGTTGAATAGCGTCTTTTTTTCCTCTTTCTTTCTTTTTCCAGGCAGGTAAACGTGTCGGCAAAGCCCTCCACATGCCTCTCATGAAGCTGCTGCAGCAGGAAGAGAGTTTAGGAACAAAGAGACAGAAAGTGGGCTTTCTTGGTTAGAATTGTCAAAGGTGGATAATGCTATGTATATTTCATCATGTAATTTTTGTTTTGTTTTTCAGTAAAAACTCAACATTTTGTACAGCTTACTTGTACTGTCCTTATTTTTTGCATTAGTTTAGATCTGTTTAAATACCAATTTTCATGGAGCCAGGAAATGTATTGGTTCATTCGAGGATACAACTTGACCTTAGCATCACTTGTCCAAAGAATGTAGTTGCAGCTTCTTTTTTTATTGTGTATTTTAAAATAGTAAAAATCTGTTCTGATTATGTAACATGGTTGAGGAAAATTCTAGAATCTCTGCTGCACCTTCTTGCTTCTGCCACGTGGCTTAGGCTGAGGGTTTGAGTAAAGGGAGACCAGATGGGAAGAAATCATTCCAGACGTCTGTCAGACGGTCCAAAGTTTGACGGCAGGCAGATCCAAAGCAAACTGTGGATTTGTCACTTTTTTCTTTTTTTTTTAAATAGAGTTTGGCGCCTAAACGAGACATTTCACGGTTCCCAATGATTTAACGGTTAAAAGTGCATCATCATTAATTTCATTATCCAATTTGAAACAAAAGCAAAACCTTCCCTAACAGCATTTGGTGAACATTCATGAAAAAAGTGGGACAGATCGTTCAAGGTGGCGCTTCTTTCCTTTTCGGCGATTGTTTTTTTTTTGTATACAGTCATTGTAATGCGCGGTGGCGTCGAGCCCGCTGTTTCTTTTTGTTGTTCGTTTAGAATAAATGTTGTGAACTTAAGTTGCTCTCCTTTTTTGTTTTTTTTTGTTTTTATTTTGCTGTCCTGCCGCGCCGTCCATGGCAAAATCAGCCTCCACGCATTACTATGAAAACCGCACATGGTTATGTCATCAGTACTTGAGATTGGTTGACACGCTCTCATCATTTTTCCACATGCACGCACACAAGAGAGAGAATGGGAGGGGGCTCAGAGGCAAGGAGATAAATAGCGAAGGCTCCACGTTGGCCCATCCTCAGTCTGACAAAACGTCGCCATGGAGTGCAAAGGTGTGTGCGTGCTGATGCTCGCGCTGATGCTGGTCAACTGCTCACTCCAGCAGACTCCGCCAAAGAAGAAGCCTGTACGAAAAGGTAATTTGCACCCAAAAAAAAATAAAAAAAACTGTTTAACATTTTACCTAATGTATCATATGTGACACTGAGTTTATAATTATGATCACGTGTGACTTAACATTTTTTTTGTGTGTTTTGGAATTAGACAATAGTGCTGCCATTGAGGAACTACAGAGACAGATTGATGAGATCGTGCAGGACCTCAACCTGCTGAAGGAAGAGCAGGCCTTGCAAAGAGGTAAAAATGAACCTATGAAGCACAGATGTGGGGTTATGAAAACTACTAGAAAATAACTTCAATTAAGTGAAGTTCAGAACTGTTACAAAACAACTAATCAAGTTAATATTAGAGGAACCATTTATATATATATATATATATATATTTTTTTTTAAGACATTCACTGCCATTGACGGTTCTACACGTCAAAAGTTCCATTTTAACTGGGCTGGCAGTGAATGAGTTAATAGCACCTCCACAAACAACAAAAACAACGTCCACTGCATTTAACAATTAAATCTGTCTTATGTAGTATGTTTGAAGGGCACAAAGATGAACGGCAAGTGCATCTTGGCCGACCCGGTGAAGAAGTCGTATCACACGGCCAGCGAGGACTGCAACGCCCTGGGCGGCGTCCTGTGCGCCCCGACGTCGGCCGAGGAGAACGACCTGCTGGCCGACTACCTCCGCCTCAGCGTGGGCCGGGATGAGCAGGTGTGGCTGGGCATCAACGACATGGTGACCGAGGACACCTGGGCGGACCAGAGCGGCGCCAGCATCCAGTTCAAGAACTGGGACACATCCGGCGGCCGCGCCCGGCAGCCGGACGGAGGCCGCTCCCAGAACTGTGCCGTGATCTCGGGGGCCGCCAAAGGGAAGTGGTCGGACGAGAACTGCCGTGACGAGAAGGCCTCCGTCTGCCAGTTCAACGTCGTGTGATGCCGCATAATATGAAATAAGCTGCTTTTTGTGTGTACTTCTGCTGCAATGCCACTTTACCTTCTTTTTAAAAAGAAGCTTTTTTTTTTTTTTTTTTTTTTTAAAAGACGTCTGGTTCTTCAATTGGACTCGTGGGTGTAATTTCCTTTGTGTTCCAAACAATACACCAAAACCAGGAATATTGCAAATCTTGTGCATTCTCTCTTTAAAAAGCGTAACTAGAGCTGCATGTGACATCATCTTTAAAAATACCACTAGCAACACACTCATTAGCACCCCCATTCTGTAACAAAGCTCAGAGCTATTCAGTGTTTCTCATTGTGGTTGTAGAACTGCACTCAGATGTCATTGAAGGTGTGCCGGTGTATTCGATGTCATCAAATACAAACGTGGTCTGACGAGACAAGCTGAAACATCACAACTATTATATTGTGCCTGTCAAAACTGTACTTTGCTGCATTCTGTATTTCACTGACAAGTCTCACATTGAGCCTGAAGAATATTCTTGTTTTTAACTTTTTTTTCCTACATCTTCCTTTTAGCTAGCTAATGTCTAGCCTGATTTAACCTGAATAAACGGTAAAAGCAAATTGTCCACCAATCCTGGACTCGTCAAATTCCTGTTTTCTTTTCAGCTCTTTTCTTGAAGTTTTTGTACTCATGAGTGAGTGAGTTGGAGCTAATTCGAGCCAAGTTGGACCCTGGACTAGTTATTAGCCATAACATTCAACACGTTTTTGAGAAAACTTACATAAGAGAACGGCAATAACTCCACACAGGAAGGCCTGAGTTGGGTTCAAGCCTAAATTTAAAATATCTGCGCGGCAGACATGCAAACCACAAATATTTTTAAGATTTTGTGATGATACGAATTGGTGGGGATAAACTATGTCAACTTGGACTACTGAAGCTGCCGCTTTGCAACTTGGACCACGTTTCTGCGGTGGAAATCATTTCCGCGATCCAAGAATTGAAAACCTCAAGTGTTCAGTCAAATGAAGTGCAACTTTCCCTAAAATTTATTGTAAAAAAACAACAACAACAAAACTGCAATTACAGGCAAATAAAACCAGCCTGACAACATTAAACACCTAAAACATAAATTT
Organism: Festucalex cinctus; assembly: GCF_051991245.1. Lineage (NCBI taxonomy): Eukaryota > Metazoa > Chordata > Actinopteri > Syngnathiformes > Syngnathidae > Festucalex > Festucalex cinctus. The sequence continues at coordinate 1,928,355 of NC_135429.1, forward strand.
GCATCTCCAAAATCCAAAACATGGGAGACTGAAAAATACAAAATGATGAACTCTGAAAAAATAAAGTTCACAACTCCTCTTCTGGAAGCGTTTGAAAATTTCTGAAAAAGCTCAAGTTTAAAACGTTTTTCAACTTATTTCCCTGAGTGCGACTTAGGCACAGAAGCTCCCATCTCTGAGAAGTAACAGAAAATAACATCGTCGTCGTTGTCATCCGACAGCCAAAATCCTACAAGTACTCCTCCGACGTGGGTGGTTCCGGTTCCATGTCGGCACCGGACAGTCGGATGGTGCTCACCTCGCCCGTGTTCCTGAACGTGTAGAGCTCGTTGTCCACCATCCGGCGGTCTTGGAAGCCCAGGCTGTCCTGCCGATCGATGGGCGTGCGCGGACGAGGCGGGATGAACGACTGGGACGGGTCCAGGAAGGTATTGAAGTGGTCCACCTCGGGCTCGGGCTCCGGCTCGTTTATGACGGGCAGCTCGGATGGCCCCGCGAACGTGTGGTAGGAGTCCATCTGCATTCCGTTGTAATGGTCTTGCAAGCTGTCGGCGTAGCTGGACTCCCCCAGGAGGTGACCGTACGCCATGGTGTCGTCAATGGAGGCGTACACGTGGGACTCGTTTTCCGACCGGCCTTTGCTGAACTTCCTTTCGCTGGGACGGAACATATTCCCGCTGCCGATGTAGATGGACGCCTCCTTGCTCATGCGCTCTTTTTTCTTTTTCCTGTTTGAAAATAAATCAGGATAGCCCATTGAAATGAATGGAAATGCTATTAATCCGTTCCAGACTTCCAAAACACCACAATTTTTCTCATGAAAAATAGCACTACATTCTCAACTCAACTCAACTTTCCAAAACTATTAGAACCTTCCTTAAACGTTAATCAGTTGTATTGGTGCAAATATTCTACAACAAAAAATCTCAGTAGTAGAATGTTGCTGACTCGATGGACTCACTTTACAAAGAAGCAGACTAAAGCTAAGACAACGAGGAGGAGGAGGAGGACTGCCGCTATCCCAAGAAGGATGGCTAAGAGATCTGTGAAAGCAAAAGAACACGAAATTAATCTTTTGAATTTTGCAGTTCATAAAGGCCCCAAGAGAACGTTTTCTTACTGGTCTTTGGCTCTAAAACAATTTTGGTGACTGCCCCAAAGTTTCCATCTTCTGGTATACAGTTGGACATGTTGAGGTAGAAGCTCCTTGACACCAATAACTTGTCGTCGGTCTTCTCGTCCTCCCGGCGGCTCAGGATCTCCTCCTCCGAGTCCAGCATCTTGACCTTGATGGCCGTGTGCCGGTCGTCGCATTTGGGTTGGCTGACGTTGGCGAACTGGAGCTGTGCCCGGTATCCGCTGGGCAAAGAGACGATCCAGGACACGGTGGACCCAGGACGCATTCCTTTGGGCCAGTTGGGCGTGGCCAGCAGGGTTGGAGAGGACACATGTGGGCTGACTTGATAAATGAGGGTCTCTGGGAAAACAGCGCAATCAAAAAGAAATCAGGACGCCATTTTGTGTGGAAGTGCAACAGTGCGCTCATGTTAATTAATATTTTACAGTGGACAAAAAAGTTTTTTTTTTAAATTATTATTATTATTTACATTTTTTTAAAGGTTTACTTCACTTATTTATTTAAAATAATTTTTCCTCCTGAATACATTTTTATGAATATTTTTTATGACACAAAAAAATCCCATATAACAGAAAAAATATATATATATATATATATATGAGCTTTTTTTTTTTTTTCAAGTAACTGCAATACACTTCCGCAGAACAGCCATTTAAAAAAAACTATACTGAAACTAACTAAAACTAAGCATGAAAATAATAAATAAATAATAAAAACTAAAAGAACTGTCCTGAAAACGAATTAAAACTAAATTTAAAAAGCAAAACTCAAAAGCTAAAATGACAATCCAAAACTATAATAACCCTATTAATCAGTTTCCAGTATTTGCTGATTTTTTTTTTAACCTATCTATTATTATAATAAACTTTTGTTGTTGTTTTTTTTAAACTCTTTCTACGAGACATAGCGTTGGCTAATAAAGCAAAAGTAATACTTTGCTGCCATCTATAAACCTTTTGGAATGGAGGCTTGTCTCTCACTCAAGGAAATTTTGCTATTCACAGCATGGCCATCTGCTAACATACACAGCCAAAGTCCACCCAAGTAGCATACGATACAAAATCGCATTACCTGGGATCTCTTTCGTGAAGGTGACGTTGAGGAAAGGCCCTTTGGTCTTGCTGAAGTCTCGTGTGGCGGCCGTGACGGAGATGTTGGCGTGCACCTGAAGTTTCTGGATGTTCCCGTTGGAGCAGAAATCCCCCACGGAGAAGCCTTCGCTCTCCTCCACATGCAGGGAGACCGAAGCGTTGCACTTGTGGCCTGGCACCGACTGTTGAAGACTTCCCGATGGCGACACGAGATCGATGGTGCGGTCCTGAGGGATGTTGAGGTGCCAGGTGAAGCTGTGGAGGGGCATCCGTAGACAGGAATCCAATTGGGGGACAGTGAGGAGGGTGCTGGAGCAGGTAGCTCTCTTCTGACAAGCTGGTAAATATTATAAGTTAGTTTACTTAAAAAAAGTCAAGAAATATATTAGAAATTCTTACCAATAACTTTACTGGCTGTCAATTGCACATCTTCATTGGGACAGTCGAGGAAGGAGAGCTCGGCAGTACTGCCTGCAGCCACATTTATCTTCTGTAAAACCTCAGAGTTGACGCTCATCTCGCAGTAGGGATCCGAGCCCACTTTCTCAATCTGCACGGACACTTGTTGCTGTTTGGTCAAGTCCACTGTGCACAAAACTGCGAGGGAAGAAACAGACGAGAACAATCAATTACAGAAAAAGTACTTTGGGTTTAATGGCTCATCCCATCGCGTGTTGTACCTGGATGACCGCTTCTCATAACCGACACGCTATATTTCAAAGTAAGTCCTGGCAACGTCCGGTTGGTTTCACAATTCGTCAGCACCATCTCAAAGTCGCCCTGCTGATGCTCCGGCTGCTTGTCGGTCAGGCCCGTTTTGATCACCTTCTTGTCCTGTCTCCTGTACTCCACTTGCACGATCTTGCCGAGGCACTCGGGAGCCGTGTGATTGTGGAAATGCACCGTGTAGTTGTGCATGCCGGGCACGGTAAAGTCCCATTGCATTTGCTGGTCGTCGGGGAAATCTTTGGGATAGTGGGCGGAGATGAAAGGCGTGTCAGAGACGCCTCGCGGTAGGTTGACTTTCACTATGGCCACCACTGAAAAAAGAAAGAAAAAGCCTCTTTGGTACAGCACATACCGCAAAGGAGTAATATGGAGGACCAAACCTGCCAAAATTAAAAGATAAATACACGAATAAATAACAGCGAAAATTAAAACATATTAAAAATTAAACAAAAAAATCAATATAAAGTGGAAATATACACAGACAAACAAATAATAGTAAAGAAAAAAAAAGTAAAAAAATAAAAAAATAAAAATAAATGTGGAAATAAATACAAAAATAATTATATAAATAGAATTAAATGTCAATCAATAAATAAAAAGACTTCATGCTGTCCACATGAAATGTTATTCAAATGAGGGGGCGGTCCTAAGTGTTTCTTGGGTTGGAATGAAAACACAACACAAGGCAACATTTAACGTATCTACTTACCACTAGTTTCAGGCCCAACACTGAGTTTAAAGTCAACCGGATCCAACTTTCTGTCTTTCGGCACCTGGAGAGAGATGCGGCCCTTGTAGCGTACCTGGATACTCGTCACAGAACCTCCCTTGCAGAAGGTCCCGATGGTGGCAGGGCCCGTTCGCAGATAAGTAACAAGAACGTATGTGTGCCCGTCCGGACAAGTCTTTTCATTGTCAATCTGCTGCATTCCCAGCTCAGGGAAGTCCAGCTGGAAGGCCCGAGTGGAGCTGACTTTCAGATCCCAGGTGAAGGTCCGGTCAAAGTCCGGGAAATGCGAGGACTCGGCCTGGACGATATCGCCAGAGCAGGAAGCTGCTGTGCAGTCTGGAATGACATGGAAACAAACGCAAGCGTTGGGAAAGTTGTGGATGTCAAGAGAGAAAAAAATATAGTGCAAAATTTCTGCCTTAATAAATAAAATCCTTTTGGATAGTAATAAAAATGCATTTAATAAAATATTTCATTCATAATGACTGTGGCTTAATTGAACATATGGATGTACAAAATGTATAATTCTTGTGAGGATAACAATTGAAATGCTTTAAACAATTCACTAAGTCAATATTTATTTATTTAAAAAAAAAAAAAAAAAAGGTGGGTTTGGGGAAACTCGAATTAATTAAAGTTTAAATCGTCCACAACAAATAATTCAAATTAATTCTCAAAATCGATATATCGCTCAGGCCTACTGTACAGTATTGGATATTTAAGTGTTATTGTGGTAACGGAACATAAATAGCAGTACACAAGTTTTCCCATTTGCCTACCAATTTCTCTGTTGATCTCCACAGTGAAGACCTCCTCGGGGTGAGGACAAGTAAAATCCAGGGAGGTGTTCAGAGATTCTCTCAGGATTACAAATTTCGGATCGCAGGTCTGTGTTGGGAGTTTGCCCACACACACGCTGCAGTCAGGTTCAACGGTGTCCCTGCTGATAGTAATGATGGTTTCCGGGTCAGGGGTCACAGACAGCGTTCTGCCAGCTGAAGAGAAAGGGGAGCAGAAAACATAAGTTATAGGATTTCTCACGTGAAATGAATTCCATATGATGCTGTTCATAATACATGATCAATTATCATGAAGATATTTGCCTCTGGGTGCCGCTTTGGCTGTGAAAATCGTCCTGTACATTTCGTCTCCTCGGGACGCCTCCACGGTCACGGCAGTCCTTCCAAGGAGATCGAGACGGGTCACCGGTCCGCCTCTGCAGTAGCTGTTGGTCTTGACCTGCCCGTCGCTTCTCGTTGTGCTCAAAGAGTACCGTGGACCTTCTTGACATTCGTCTTGTGCGGCTACCCGTTTCAGGTTGTCACCAGGCAGTTCCAAGGTCAAGGTCGTGCGATCCGGGACGCGAATGTCCCATTTCAGCGTTCTTTTGAAGTCCTTCCAGAGGGACGGATCGAGCTCTCCATCAGTAGGTGTGCAAGAGCTCTTGGTACATTCTGAGAAGGGAGCATAGTATGACATCCGCACAGATTCTGCAGTTCCACTATACGATAGGGATGTAACAATATCCAAACATTACGATACGATATTATCACGATATGAAGGTCACGATACGATAATTATCACGAATATTGTGGGGGGTTGGCGATACAAAACAAAGTCACAATATTGTAAAAAAAATAAATAAAAAAAATAAAAAAATACATGCTTTTTTACATTACAGCAATAAAAAAATCTAAAAATATTATGAATATATATAAATACAATATATTTATGAATAATATATTTAAAAAAAATATAACATATATTGAGGCACTACTACAAGCATTACAATAAATTGATACAATTTTATTATTAAGAAAGTCAATACATTAATAAATAATTTAATAATTAATTAAATTCAATAAGAAATTAATACATACAATAAATTGAGTCCCTCCACATATTGACTCTGATCACAAGCATATTACTTTCCCCTTCATCTGACAATTAGGCGTGGATTTGAAACATAGAAGGACTGCACAAGTGGAAATCAATCTGACTTTTTTTCTTTTAGAAGTGCTGCTTTTAATATCATGACATGACAACGACGATATATTGTGGCAGTTTTAGTATGGGGATATCACGATATCGCGCTTATTGTTACATCCCTGCTATATCATGACATCGGAGGATAAAACGGCTCACCTATTGTCGTCTGCACCTCCACACTGTACGCGTCTTGAGGTCTGAGGCAGCTAAACTCCAGCGCGAGACTTTGCACGTTGGTCAGGGTCTTTCCAGTCTGGCTGCAGGTGCGGGCAGAATCGACACCGGTACAAAGCTCGCATTGTGGCTCCTGCGAGAACCTGCTGATCGTCACCGTCGTGCTGGAATCGGCGCTCACAACCACCGTTCGGCCATCTAAACAGGAGAGCGGGACCAGAAGTCGAACACAGATTAAGAATCACTGCTTTTACGGTGATAGTGCAGCAACCTTTCCTTCCATTCATTCATTTTCTTCTATTTTTTGGGGGAAATTTTTCAGACTTTGTTTTCATACATTTTTAGACTTTTTTTTGCTGTTCTGTCAATTTTAAAAAATATATTTATGGCGATTTTATAGACATGTTATGATCCTTTTCTGACCTTTCCTTTTTTTTATTTTTAGAAATTTTATGGCTTTTTTTTTTTTTTTTTTTTTTTCCCCCCACACTTTTTTGCTATCAGTTTTCTTACATTTTGGGTAATTTTGTGGACATTTTATGGTAATTTTCAGGAAATCCTCTTTTGTTTGGGGGCATTTTTAGCTACTTTTTAAACATTAGGTTTTCTTTTCTGCTTTTTTAAAATAAATATTCTGACTCTTGGCAATTCTAAAGAAATTTTATTGTAATTTGGGGGATTTTTTGTTTTTGGACATTTTATGATTACATTTTTAACATTTTGGCTTGTAGCTTTTTTTTCTTTTCTTTTTTAATTCAATTCTGTCATTTTTGGTAATTTCATGCACATTTTATGGTCATTTTCAGCTTTTCCTATTCCTTTTTTTGGACATTTTACGGTCATGTTTTGGAAATTTTTAGGTGATTTTTAAAAACTTTTTAATCTTCCTTGAATTAATCTTTTTCTGACAACTTAAAAATTTGGACTGACATTTTTTAAACATTTAATTATCTTTTTTTTTTTTTTTATCTAAATCAGTAACTCATTTAAATATTTAACCGAAGAATTTATATATTAAAAAAAAAAATAATAATAATAATAAAAATCAAATTTCTACTAAATCATTTTTTTTACAGATCCAAAAGGAGCCGCAGACCCCTGTCATAGATAGATAACTTTAATATTGCGTTGTTGTTTTTTTGTATTTGATCACATTGAACACCTCTAATGTGACCGTGATCGTACTTCTGTCATGTGATTCAAACAACCACAGCTCATCCACCAAGAACTGAATTTACAGTACATGAAATATTCTTACTTAGTGGTCTCGCAAAGGCATGGAAGACCGCAGATGCCACTTCCGTCTTCGGTGTAACTTGCAGAGACACAACAGCTTGATCGAGCAGGTCGAAATGGGTCACGGAACCCACTTTGCAGTAACGAGTGTCTGCTCTGTTGTTCCCTTCAAACATGGTCACCGAATACTGATATCCGTCGTGGCACGGCTGCGATGTTTCCCGCAGCGCGTCTCCGAGGACATTCAAAACCACAACGGTCTTTTCCGGCGCCTTGATCGTCCAGATGAACGTTCTGGCGAACTCGCTGAGGAGGGACGGTTGAGTTTCCATCACAGAAGGGGTGCAAGTGCCGTTTGTGCATTCTGCATAAACAAGGAAGAGAAGAAAATGAAGACAACATGCACACATTTTTATGTACTTTTGGTGAGTGGCACTCTGCATTTCATTCCCTTTATACTTGTGACGTTAAATCTTTTCTGATTAAACTGTTTTTGACATATGCTCAAAATGGTTTTAGTTTTTCCTAAATACACAATTTTATGCTAAATAAGTTGAATTCATAATTAAGAGCACAACAAACTAATATGACAAGTATGCCAGTTAACTCACCAATGAGCTGATTGATGGTGACGACGTAAGACTGTTCGACGGGGCAGTTGAATTGCAGCTTGACCTCCTCCTCGGGCTCCAGAGCAAGAATCCCGCGGCACGCCGTTTGCGTGCCGTTGACTCCGCTGACCGTGCACACCGTACACGCGTCCGACGACTGGCCATTCGACACCGTCGCCGATAGCCCTTTGTCGGGCCGGACTGTCAGCTCCAACAAGCATTCTGAGGAAAGAGACTGGAGGAAGTCAAGATGATGCAAGAAATGGAAATCAAGAAATGACAAAACACGAGAAGGGATTACCAGACACGTTGTCTGGCACATCCAGCTGAGAAACAGACTCACCTGACCTTTAATTTGGCATTTTCCCTGTTATTGGACTTCTGGATGCACAAATACTGGATATAAACTATTGATCTTTTTAAAAAGGTCTAATTCTACTAGGGATGTTACGATAAGGGCAATATCGTGATATTAAAACTGCCACAATATCGTCGTCGTCATGTTCACAATATTTAAAAGGAACACTTTGTTAAAAAAAGTCAGGATGATTTCCAATTGTGCAGTTCTAGCACCCTCTAGTAGCTAGTTTATTAGTGCAATTTAATTTTCATTCAGGATGTTTTGGCCTTCTATGTTTAAAATCTATGCTAATTGTCAGATGAAGGGGAACCTAATTTGCCTGTGAAGCGATCAATGTGTGCTTGCATTAGCAAGTAAGTGCCTCAATATTGTTATTCTAGATTGTAGGTGGTTTATATGCATTGCTGTTATGTACAAAAGCACAATATTGTTCTTTTTTTTTTTTTTTAGTATGAGCTCTCTTTTTTACAATATTGTGATCTTTTTTAAATATCACCAACAGCCCCACAATATTGTGATAATTATCGTATCGTGACCTTCATATAGTGATGTTTGGATATCGCTACATTCCTAAATTTTCCAGTGCGGCATTACAATGGAACAATCTGCCAAGGGAACTAAAATTAAGTGGAACCTTACAAAAAAAGCCCTCAAACGGTGGCTACAAAACTATACTTAAATCCTCATATGAAGTTATTTATTTTTATGAAATAATCAATTTTGTATGTTTCGAGCTATTAAGTACCTTTATTGTGCTGCTGTTGTCTTCACCCTGTTTTTATATGAAAAATATGAGTTTATTTTTTTGTTTTAATATTTGTGCTTATAGCTTGTACTTGAATGATTGAAAATTTGAATTAAACTTACTAACTTTGTCGATGAAATGATGTTGCCCTTTTATGTCTTTGTTGTGTCCTGCTGTGTGTTGAGGACCACAGTGGAAATAAGCCCTCTTGCTTTATTGTGTTTTTATCCTCTGTCATGTCAGACTGAAGTGATTGGAAGTTGGATTTTATTTTATTTTTTTCTCTGTCGTCACCAATTTTGTCTTCATATGTTCTGGATTCCAATGTGAGGTTAATGTAACATTTTAGAGGTGCGTATCTGTAATAAGGCAATTTTGTTTTGAATGTCAAAGTATAACACTTGTACCACTAGTGGTACTCAGGCTCACTCTAGTGGTACATGAAAGAAAAATCACCACCCAAGTACAGCTCGGTTGCATTTAAAACTTTACAATACATAATTTTTCCATACCCGCGACCCTTGTGACAGACATATTCAAATGTAAGTGAGAGAGACAGACTCCATTGTATGTGTGGGTTGCTATGATACGATGCCTTCATTTTTAAGTATTTCTGCCATTTTTCACTTTATATCAACTACATAGTTTTGTTTTAGTAACCACAAACTTTTAAAGATACTCCATTCAACATATGCTACTCCCCTACAAGCATGTCATGTATTACAATGGCTAATACAACTGTAAGCCTGGATTAAAAGGGTCAGTTGTACTCCACAAAAGGACAGTCACAGCTCTGTAGCAGATTGCAAGTCAATTATTAATGAAGACATGATCAATTCGAGCCTCCCAGGAAGCGCCATAAATGCCTCATAAAACCTTATAAAGGGGAAGTTCTATGTGTCAAACTAAATGCTTCGACGCTGCTCGGCGTTTTATGAGATACGTCACCATTATTGTGCATTAAAAAAAAAAAAAGTGCTGTTTTAGCTGCAGCTGGTTGAACAAGAACAAGACACCACGGCTTGACCCATAATTTAACGGTCAAACACATAAAACGCTTGAAAATAACTTCATTGAGCAACTTACCCATCGTAGCATAAAGTCTCACCTGATACATCGAGGATAATCAACAACAAAAGTCCGAGCGGCAGGCAGGTGGCGAGCCGCATGTTCGCTTGCAGTCCTCCTTACTGCCAAAACACGTCCAGGATAATATTTTGAATTCCCCCACTCCCAAAAAAAAAACAAAAAAACGTTATAAAGCCCAGTTGTGGCGTGTCAAGGTCGCATTTTGGCTAGGTCCCACATTACGACGCGAACAGGCTGCCACTTCCTGCTTACCTGAGGAGCAGGGGCGTGGTTCGCGGGCACGCTGACCTGTTCAAACCTGACAGGTGAGCTCACGCTTCGACAACTTCGATACACAACCGCGAGGAGAACTCTTCCCTTTTTTTTTTGCGCGCGGCACAATGGCTGACCTATTTATAAGCACTGAAATATGCCGGCGAACACTACGCAGGGTGTGGACAATGTGGCGTTTACGCACACGTGCTCAAGTTGACTACTTGTGGAAGACTGGCAAAAGTGAAAGTGCCGATTCAACCCTGTATTTCAAGGGAGTTAATTTTTTTTTAAATGACAAGATATTTGTTAAAATTGTCCACGTTATCTGACAGTAGTACGAGTGAAATAATCTTCGAAGAAAAATATCAGTAGCTGGCCCCAGTTTGTAACAACAATGCTGCATTCGAGGAAATCGAGGAAATTGGGAATTCGGACTTCCCAGATTGTGGCATTTCTGACCTCCAAGTGTTCAAGGCGAAACAAAGATGGTTGATTCCGATAAACTGTTAGTTGTTCTGGTTCACGCATTCAGTCAAAATCACGTTGTGTGAGATAAATGTATTTTTGATAACTATTTTTTTTTTTATTAAATAAAGAGATAAATATGTTTATAATTGTACTATAAATTATATTTACGTCAGATTAAAGCCGGCTAGTGATGTCGGAGTCCCAAAGGTGCATTCCCGTGCACACTTCCTGGTAAGAAGCTGGAAAATTCTGACTTTTCACTTTCCTCGAATGCAGCATAGCATAATTTAAATTTGAAAAAACTGTATCGCCCATATCAACCTATATGAAAAAAAATGAAAAAAAAGAAAAGGCAAAAAAAATGTATGAAAAAGTCTGAAAAATTAGCTAAAAAAAAAAATCCCCAAAGAGAGGAAATTAATCTCTAGATTTTGATTATTATAAGTAAGAAAATAATCAGATTAAATGCTGTTCATTACAGAGAGACCTTAACTTGTGGGTCAAAAGTGGCCATGAATATTTGAGTTGTGTTTAAAGGAAATTATCCCAAAACAGTTTTTCACAGTACTCCTAGACTGTCTTCATACATTGACAAAAAACCGATATGAACAATAATATATTACCTGTCTATCAGATAACAAGTTAGCATAAAAATGTGTTTAAAAAAAAATATATATATATATCGTTGGCCAACGGCTGTCTTTGACAAGAGTATGTGCCAAGGCATCACATCTAACGAGCTAATCTGATCTGACATGTTTGCGTATTCAAATGGATGCAACTGACTCGAGTTAGTTCATAAATTTTGTACTGGCTTGTGAGGACAATTTTACTTCCACGCTTGATTCTCGCTCGTAAGCCTGAGCAATGAATTTCACTCTAGTGTTGCAGAGGCCTGCTGCCTCCACATGCCACATATCAGAAACATTCCTGAGCAGAAACATACCTGAGGGCAAGAATATGCAACGCACGCACACACGCACTGTATGTATAAGCAAATCATGTGTCTGCTATATTTGTTTGCTGTGTGATATGGCAAATTTATATCCAGAATACATCTTTAACATAAAAAAAAAAAACATTTATCCAAACAAAAATATTTTAAACTAGACTAAGTGGAATTTCTGGAGAAATTGCGCGGGAATGCTGAAAGCACATTGAGAGAAAAATTATGAAATTATAACCTCCTGGTTATTGGACAATGCGCTTTACCAACTACCGAGCAGTATCAGACAACTGGTAATGATGCTAATTTATATATTTGGAAATGGGCGTGGAAAGTGACACTTAGAAGAAGTTCAATGGCTGTCCCATTGAAAATGAATGGGGGGAAAGTTTATCTTAAATGTTAAATTATGCAAATACTGTAAGTAATGTGGAATCAGACGATATATACTCCGGGAGACGTGAATTTTTAAAGCTAGTTGAAATTTGAACAATGTAAATTGGAAGTATTATGTGGGAGTTGTTAGGCGGCAAAAAAAAGTGTGGAGAATAAAAATCACAATAACATATCATTCCCACAATTACATTGCAACGATCATCAGTGACAGACGACAGCAAAGTCTACTACTGATTTCGCTGAACCAGTCTGACAGCATGCAGAGTGGGCGTTGTGGTGGCTACAAGTGTCGCGCCTGAAAAACAAGGGAGCTCAGTGAAGAACCAGCAGCTGTCACAAATCCCTCCCCTCCCATGCTGGTGTTAAAAAAATAAATAAAAAAAAAAAACGGGACGAGCGCACATGTGCTTGCGAGGCCCACCTCTTTGCATGGTTTCGTACCGAGGAATAAGGTTTCATGGCAAATGTTTCTTTCCCACACTCGGATGGGAGATGACCGCTCTTCCGCAGCTGAGATGACCCCAGAGAGTAAAAATGCAGAGTTGGAACATTTGGAAAGTGTCTCATCCGGATTGTAAACAAAAGTGAGTTACTGCACATGGGTGGGTCGAATGCTGGAGCTTGAACACTCCACATGAGGGCAGTCACACAGTACAATTCCAATGTCAGACTCTTCATAACTTAGCAAGTTGATATACAGTGTTTTTGTTAGGGATTTTTGATATTACTTTTTTCTCCCAGACCGATACCAGTATTTGTACTCAGTTCTTGAGTAGTCACTGATAACAAGTACCGATACCACAAGTACTTTTGATATACCCCCCCCCCAAAAAAAAACAAACAAACAAACAAAAAAACAATACCCGATACTTTCAAAGAAAGACCTATATATGCCAATTTAGCATTGTCCCTTAAAATTGCATGAAATTAATAGCAATTTTCAATTCTTCTAATTTCCAATTTCTGATTATTAAAACTCGTTGGCTCGCAGCCACAGTTGGTAAAGTGCATTGCCCAGTAACCAGGAGGTCATCATTTCATAATTTATCTCTCAATTAACTTCAAAAGCATTCCACATGCATTCAAATCTTGGCCTTCAGCTTTCAGCATTCCCACGCAATTTCTCCAGAAATTGCACTTAATCTAGTTTTTTTTTTAAGATACTGTCACCTAATCAATAAAGCAACAAATGTGCTAAAAATTCTTCTTTATTTGCATAAAACATACTTTGCAGAAAAGGAGCTCCATACAGTAATGTTTGTAGTGATAATTAATGCCATGTGATTTTTGACGTTAATCCACATTATTGAGCAATATAAGCACGGATGTAAATGTGCGTGTAAAATTATACCACATGACCTGTTGCCACCCACCTTAGAAGAGTTGGGGAGGGGGTGCGACCAATAGTACTGACCGCACCAATCACAATCTCGAATGGCAGCTCTCCTTACAGCTGTCTGTGCAAAATTAAACCTCCTCGCTGTCAGACAGACGGCTCTGAAAGGAAAAGACAACTTGGAAAAAGAGGAAATGGACACCAGCGGCGGTTCAAACTTTTATTTTGGTAAGATGGAAATATCATTCTGTGATATTTACCTCTCAATTGGGTTTTGTTTTCCTCGACTACTGCACTTTTGTGTGTGTGATTGTGTTGTTAGATGTCACTACTCCTTCTCAATGAATGACTGATAAAGTACAACCTGTTTTTGTTTGTAGGTCATTGTGCAAAATGCAGTAAAGAGGTGCACGGTGCGGGGAAGGTCTGCCAAGCCATGGGACAACTATTCCACGGAAGTTGTTTCACCTGTAGCATTTGTAGTGAGTTGACGAGAAAAGAACATATCACAAAAAAATGCTCAATAAGATGAAACTACATCATTTTATTTTACACATATATTGTTGTAATATTAACTCATTCACTCCCAGGAATTTTCACTGAAGCAAGCCACTGCGCTCCACACTGTTTTACTGGATTTTAACTGATTTTGCAAGGCGTCACAGAATATTGTGGAATACACCAAAAGAAAGATTAGTCTCTACTTTCATCAGCAAAAAAAAAGTATGTTTGTATCTCTTTTTGTTTAGCAGCAATTAGCATTAAGATATATCTAAGTTTCATCATTATTCACAAACCTGTTTAAAACATTGGGAAAAAGAACTTGTTGCAACATGGCCCTGGTTGATCTCTTATACTCTGCTGCCACCTGCTGGCCGTTTTTTGTAATAACTACCATTGCCGTAAGCTACCTCTTCAGATCAGAAGCTGCATCAAAGCCTTCTGTATGCTACAGCATAAAAAACAAACAAAAACAAAAAAAACACCATAAAAAGCGTATAAATACGTTTTTGGGAGTGAAGGATAAAGTATTAAAAACATATTTATACGTTTTTGGGGTTGAATGAGTTAAGTCTCTCATGTTACTAAATAAGTTCAGCAGAATTTTATAAATCAGTTTGATGCAGTTCTACATCACTCTAAACCAACCAAAACATTTTTTGACAATAATATGTTATATGTGACCTCACTAGTCTAAACATGACATTCTGATTAATATTACATTTGCGGAATATGAGTCAAACATCAAAATCCAGCAGTTTTTTATCAATATCAGAAGGCGGCCATTTTGCCACTTGCTGTTGACTGAAGATGACATCACGGTTGCTCAGGGCTCAGGCAACGACCAATCAGAGCGCACCTGTTTTCTGAAGCTGAGCTGTTGATGTTATTTTCACTCAACAACAAGTGGCAAAGTGGCCGCTGTTGGATATTGATGCTTCAGTCATATTCCACAAATGTAACATTAATCAGAATGTCATGTTTAGACTAGTGAGGTCACATACGACATATTATTGACAAGATTTTTTTTTTTATGGGTGTTGACTTCCTCTTCAATTTAGTAGTAATGTGAATTTGTTTCCCATTAGGTAAAAATCTTCAAGGCAAGCCATTCTACACATTGAGCGGAATTATCTATTGTGAGGAGGATTTTTTGGTAGGTACACATGGACAAAATGGTTGGTACCCTTTCATTAACGAAAGAAAAACTTAGTGAAGCTTCATTAAAGGCTACTTTCGAGTCAACTGTTATGTCTTTGTCGTTGTTTTGGGTCATCCTGCTGTTGATAGCCTGCACAGCAAAACAGCCCAAAGCTGAGCTTAATACATGTCAACACAATAAGTGCAGTGTTCTTTTCTTCGCCTTTCATATTTGTATGTGTAAAAATAGAGCTCATTTGACTTGCCAAATAGCTCCACTTGTGTCTCATTTATTCCAGAAGCAAAGAGGACCAACAATATAATCCACGCGTGTACAAGATAGAAACATACAGTAGATTCTCAGTTGCATTTTTATTTTTTTTTTTTTTTATATAATATGCAGTATTCGGGAGTCCATCCATCCCCTGAAGTGTGTTACAGCTGTGGTCAGTTCATCGAGGATACGGTAAGGTACAGGGTGTTCCAAAATGGTTGACCCCATTATAAATGCCCATATCTCGGAAACTACTTGATGGATCTTAATGAAACTTAAAAACACTTTATGTTGAAGGTCACAAGTTTTATTGGTTAAATTTACAAAGAAAAATACAAATATTTGTTGGTTCTATGACAGATTTTCATAAATGTTCAACACCATGTGGCAGGTTATATTTTGGAATTACAGCCCAAGTGCTTTTTAGGACATTCAGAACTTCCTTTCCTGTGTTTTATGTAAGCTCGACGTTACACACAAAAACTTGAAACGTTTCTACACAAGCTGTGAAAATTTGAGGCCATTCCAACGAAAATTGTCCAAATTATTGGCCTGCAAAATGGGGTCAAAACATTTTGGAACTCCCTGTATATTTATGTGCATGTTTGTGTACGTTTGATTAATTACGCCTGCGATTGGCTGGCAACCAGTCCAAGGTGTACCCCGCCTACTGCCCAAAGCCAGCTGAGATAGGCTCCAGCAACCCCCGCGACCCTTGTGAGGGATAAGCGGTCAAGAAGATGGATGGATGGATTAATTACGCAGCGTGCGCACCACCAGGTCCTGCAGGCTCACGGCAAGTCGTATCACTCGGCCTGTTTCCGCTGCGCTGTGTGCAGACAGAGCCTGGAGGACTCGCCCTTTACCGTGGGCGCCGACAAGAAGGTTTACTGTATCAAAGACTATCACAAGTAAGTATGTTTGCTATTGGGTCACACCCAGTTGAGTTATTATCCTGACAAATAAATGACGAATCCGGGAGCTGCAGGGCAGGTTTAACATGAAAGAGCTGTTGGTGCTTTCAGGGTGCTGGCTCCTTGCTGCGCTGCTTGCGATAATTCCATACTACCAACCGAGGTAAGCCTTCAATTTTTTGTTATGATGTTGCATATTTTTCAATTATGAAATCTGTTAACAGCTTTCTATCATTGTTTGCAGGGTTGCACGGAGTCTATTCGAGTGGTGTCGTTGAACAAAAACTATCACGCAGAGTGCTACGGATGCAACGTTGACTTTGTTTGACGATAAGATTGTTGTGTATATATATAAAATATTAAATAAAGTATATAATAGTTAGTGTGCTGTTTAATTTCTGCCTGCAATAATTCCAGTCCAAGTCATTAAACTGTTGTGCTGTCATGTTATTTTTGTCTTTTTTTTTCAGATCACCTTTGTGATAACAAACAGAAATGTCACATTTTTATTTAATTCAAAACGTACATTAAAGGGATAGTTGACTCATTTGGCCATGTTCAGCAATAGAAAGTTAATATTTTGTCTTATCTTTTGTTTGTTTTTTCATCTACAACGAATAGGCTACCTTTAAAAACATTTTACCACTTGTTAACTGAAAATGAGATCACAGGTGCTCAGAGCTCAGGTAACGACCAATTACGGTTCACTTGTTTTCTGGGTTTGGTCACGTGACGTTAGCAAACTGAGCCATGATTGGTCATTACTGTACCTGAGCCTAGAGCACACATGATGCCAATTTCAGTCGACAGCAAGGGGCAAAATGTTTGTTTATTTTTAAAGGTATTAATTGTACATGAAAAATAAATGAAGTTGTCCAAATTAATTCTCGACAAAATATTATCTTCTTACTGCTGAAAATGGCTAAAAAATGTAGTCAGTATCTAGTATCTCTTTAAATATATTCTAGGGTCATCAACTCTGGTCCTCAAGGAACGCTATCCTGCATGTTTTAGATGTTTCCCTCCTTCAACACACCTGATTCAAATGGTCAGCTCATCAGCAAAGTTTGAAGAAGCCTGATAACGATCCTGGTCATTTGAATCAGGTGTGTTGGAGGAGGGAACAATATAAATCGTACATTATAGGGGCCCTTGAGGACTGGAGTGGCTGACACTTGTTCTACATGTATCATGTTTTAAAGTTACATTGTAAATGGCCTTTTTAATTATATTTACTCCCGATATGTCCACACTAAAACTTCTATACCTTCTGTACAAGCTCCTCTGCATATACAGTAATTTGCAAATATTGTATTGTCAATAAATTCAATATGCATCTAACGGGAACCCAGCATTCACCATTCTGAGCAAATTTTCCAAGCTGGTTATACCGCCCCCCTGTGTCGCTATTTGCAAATCACACATTGTCCCCGGAAGGCAGCTCTGTGGGAAATGTAGAAAGTAATTCATCGAGAATGGAAATGGCGTCAGTCACGCTCCGTCGCTGTGCTCTGTGCACCGCGACCTTGCTGAACTTTGCTTTCGTTTTCATATCCGGCGCTGATTTTATTCGCTTTGTATCCTTTCGAGCCATTTACCATAACATCACTGGAGAAACGATACTCTGCCAAGGTAAAACTTTCCTAAGTGTCGCTGGCAAGTTAGCGTAAACCTTTACGAGTGGTATGTTTTTTGTACACGTTTTATATCGTACGCATTCTTTGACACTGCGTCATAACTATATTCATTTACTAGTAGTAGTACTAGTAGTTTTATTTAATTTTACGGCGGTTTTCACGCACGCCCGGCTAGCTCAGTCGGTAGAGCATGAGGCTCTTAACCTCAGGGTCGTGGGTTCGAGCCCCACGTTGGGCGTGAAGTTTGTCTTCTGTTCATTTGCTATGTCATTTCTTTTCCTTTTTTTCTTTTTTTTTTTTACGTTTATAGTTGTATCAGTTATGAAATAGGCCAAACTTAATGCCTGTTGGAAGACAACAAGTTACATAGCGAACAATTTTTAAGTTAAAAATCAAATTTTTCATTTGAATATGATTGAGTCAGTCTGAGCTTGTTTTAGGTCAAATTAAAAACGTCTTTATTTTATCTATAAGTCCTTGACATGGCTAACAAAGTTTACTTTGCTGTTATTTTCCAAATAAGGTATCTTCTCACTCAGTAAACATCCTATAATGTACTTAAAAAAAAAAAAAAGTTGCTCAGGTAATGGCGGCTCGCCTGTTTGTTTGTTTGTTTGTTTGTTTTTTAAGCTGAGCCGTGATTGGTTGTTACCCGAGCAACCATGATGTCATTTTCAGTCGACGGCAAGTGACAAAATGGCTGCCCCCTGAGATGGATAAAAAATGGCTGGATTTTGCTGCTTCTTAACTCATATTGCACAATATTAATCACAATGCCGTGTTTAGACAAGTTGGGGCACGTATATTATTGTAAAGAAAGTTTTTGGGTTGTAGTAATCATTTTCTTTCTCTTTGATTTTTAGTACCACTTAATTAACACTCTTTTTGTTTTCAGTGTCTCGTGACAACAATCAACTTGACTGTGTACTACCCCCCCCCCCTCCTCCCCCTGTTTATTCACCTTATAAGACTCCATAGCATGGTCAGAAGCACTACGAGACAGCTCTGTCCTCCAATCTCTGGTCGTCGATGTGGCTCTGCTGGCTCTGTTCACCGTGCAGCACAGTCTGCTAGCATGGCCGCCTGTCAAACAGGCCTGTCAGTCCATCCTGGGCTGTCTGAACAGAACTGTGTACTGCTTCACCACTGCACTGGCTCTCCAGGTACTGCAACACACGCCGGATAAAACTGTGATCTATTAGTTATTGTGGGAATGCTGAAGCACACATGTTATTGGGATTTTTATTCTCCACACTTTTTTTGTAACAACTCCCACATAATACTTCCGATTTACAATGTTCAAATGTCAACTTGCTTCAAAAAAATCACGTCTCCCAGGGTATATGTCGTCTGATTCCGTATTATTTACAGTATTCGCACAATTTAATGTTAAATATCAGCTTTTCCCCATTCATTTTCAATGAGATAGACATTGAACTTTTTCTAAGTATCACTTTCCACGCCCACTTCCATACATATAACTTATCATTACAGGGTGTTTGATACTACTCAAATCATAGCATTCAGCTTTCAGCATATCCACGCAATTTCTCCAGAAATTGCACTTTCGTCTAGTTTTGACAAAAGTTCTTGTATTTGTGTTAGATCCTGATGCGTTATTGGCAGCCTGTGACTGGCGCCCCCTGTCTGTGGTCAGTGCGCCAAGCACCTTGGAGCGTCTGGTTCCCTCTGCTTTGCTTCACGGTGCACTTTTTCTGCTGGGCTATCATCTGCACCGTCCTTATGATATTTGACTACCCGGAACTGTTGGGCATTAAGCAGGTAATCTCAGATGAGAAATGATCATTTTTAAACTAGGCTTCAGTAAAGTGTGTTGACTAGAACTCGACAATGAGATGAGGAAACTGTCCCATCTTTGCGTAGGTGTATTACCAGTGTTTGGATATGGGGGAGCCCCTGTCCTACAAGTCCTCCCAGGTCCAACGTTTCCTCTCTCACTTTCGCCATCCGGTGTGCCTGGAGCTTGGCGTTGTGCTGTGGCTCCTGCCGGCTTTATCCCTGGACAGGCTGCTCCTGGCATTAACGATGTCAGTCTACCTGGCGCTGGCACACTCGCTGGACAAACAGGATTTAGCTTTCCTCTGCGACCATTTTAGCAGCAAGGTGCACATCTTGACACCAGCCCCCAGCCTGGCCAGCAACCGCAAGGAGAAGTGAAAGTAGTCGTGCCGCTGTGAGCCGAAGCTGATTTAAAATTAAACACTGGCTTAGAACTGGCTGGTCTTCTGGACTTGGAAGGTCTTCGGTGACCTTTTTCGCGCCCTCTTGATGTATTAATCAGTTTGCGGTTTAACAAGGAGGATTCAGTTGCAAAATGTGATTGTATATTTTAATGCATAGAAACAAGAACCACTTTTTTTTTTTTCAATATGGATTTGTGGATGTTGATTGGATAACGGGGTTGTTTTTTTTTAATATTTAATTTTGTACTCTTGTTTTTTTTTTTATTACTGTTTATTAAAAGCTACTGACACCAATTCAATACTTTGATTATTATCATTTTGATGTTTTAGAGTGACAAAGAATTGCATTATGAAAATAAATATAATTTGGAACCCAAAAATGTGTGAATGTCCGGTATAGTATACAGCACACTAATTTAGTAATTTCACAGAGAATGGATTGTGAACCTTGAAACCTTGTTAATTATTAAAAACATACTGAACGTGTATTTTTTAGGGGTGTCAGGCGATTAAAATTTTTTAATCATAATTGTCGCATGACTTCAATAGTTAATTCAATAGTTAACTCCCGATTAATCACAAATTTTATATCTGTTCTAAATGTACAATAAAATGTAAAATAAAATACTTTTTTAAGTTTTTATACTCAACATAAAAGTGGAAAAAATCTTAAACTAATAGAATATGGCTGCAAAAATTTAAAAAAAATGTAAAAAAAACAACAACAACCTGATATTGATTTGTGTTGGTCATTTTTTTTCTGCCACTAGATGGCATAATTGCATTTGTAAGACGTTGGTGACGGCACACTGCATTTTTCTTTTCATATTAAGAGCTATCTAATCTTTAACATGGCATAACTTGTGAAATTCTGCACATTTAAAAAATTGTAAACACCCCTGTTTTGTTGTTGTTTTTTTGTTAGTAATAATAGTTTTGTTTTGTTTTTTAGTTTTATTTGCTGCTTTTCAAAAATGATACAATTAATTCTACAGTATTGGGTCATGTTAATAGATATTAACAAGTCACTTTTTTTTTGTATCAGTCCTGATCCTTTCTGCCAGTTACTCCTTGAGCTCTGCCCCCCTCGACCTCCTCCATCCTCCATCTCCAATTAGACCGTGAGATGAGACGTGTGTGTGGAGAGAGGTGGGGGGGTTAGAGCCCGGGCAGACGGCTGTGCTCGTTAAACGCCTTTCTTAGGTCTCACAATATGGTGCTTGCCACTTAACTCCACTGATGGAATTGAACGTAATTATCGGATTAGTGTCCTGGTGCTTGGGACCAGAAAATATTCACTGTACTCCAGTGATGGTGCCGTGTTCTCCGTTTGCTTCTGAGTGGGACCGAAAAGTACTACTGAGAATATTTTTTCGAGATGCCAAACATCTATTTGTTTGAAGAAGACATGATCTAGTGGCGAACGAGCTGAAGTGGATCATACGTCAATACAAAGTAGGATTCCTGTAAGTATCGGTTACATTTGACTATTACAGAAATGTCTTATGTTAACAGTTAGGCTGTATGCAGAAAAAAATTCAGGTGTTAATCCTGTAATTTAAAAAAAATAAAAAATAAGTGCATCTTTGTATTTTAATCGGTTTAGACTGGACTGCCACTTCAGATCTGCACATTTGAGTAAACTGTCAAGTAATTAGCACCATGGTTAAAATACACATACAAACTTATGACCACTTTCACAATAATATCCAATACAAGATATGGAATAGAAATTTTGCTTTAACAACATTAAAAAACAAATAAATCAATCAATAAATAAAATTTTAGATTTTGACACAATCAGAGACTTAAGCTAACAATTTGTTTATGATTGTGGCTGGAGTATGATTTTGTGTAGGAAGTTGGAAAGGTTTTGTATCATCCCAAGAGCTGTATAGATTAATTAAAGTTGACGGATGACGCAGTGCAGTTCTACAGTGTAAATTGTAAATTAGAAGTGATCATTATTATCTACGGATAGACATTTTTTTTATATATATATACTTGTATTATATTGATTATGTCTATTTAGAAACAATGCATGTTTAAAAAAACAAAACTCTGAAGTAAAATCCTTTTTGACCTCAATGCAAACATAAGCAATATAATTTTCTACGATATAGAAGTGATTTAACTGAACTGAACTTCTCATTTCTGTACTCCAGTCACAGGGGCCGGGACAGAAAAAAAAACTGCCACTTTTCTGTTATGTCTGTCTCCTCTCTTCCGGAATGGAAGCAGCTCCTGTTGGAGAGAAAGAGGAGAGAGGAAGAGGAGCGGGGAAGGCGAGAGAAAGAAGAGGAGGAGAAATTGGCCAAGATGCCTGCCTGGAAGCGAGGGATCATTCAACGGAGGAAGGCGAAGCAGGAAATCCTGGTCGACCGGGAGAAGGACAGAGACGTCGCGATACTGCCGGTGGATGCTCAACCTGCCTCAGATACACTAAGTGATACAGATAACTCTGTAACTGTCAGTCAGGGAAATGAACAATCGCTCAGTCCAGATCCAAACCAGTGGATGGATGTCGACCTTAAATCAGGGAGCCAGGTCTCTATGGAAACCATAGTTCCAGTCCATGAAAACCCATTTATACGCACACAAAGCGTGTGGAAGAAGGGCAAAGAAACGGATGTGGGGTCCCAGGAGAGGGGCAACGAGTTGGAGGTAAAAGAGCGGGAAAAGGACAAACTGCCTCCCAGGGGTCATGATGGGGAGTCTGGAAGAGGAAGAACTATAGAGCAGAAAATAGAGAGATTTCGAGATTTGAGTGAAGGACGAGACAAGGAGAGGAGCAGAGACAGGAGTCAAGGGAGAGAGAATAACAGAGAGTTTTGGGAAAAAAGCCCGTGGAAAGAATCGGTGAAAGATGTCGCCAGGGAGAAAGCCTTCCTGAAGGAGGAAAATGAAAGAGATCCAGCACATTCATTTCCCCCCATCGTTCCTTGTCTTCGAACCATTCGTGCGGACAATATCATCATCATCGAACAGAACCGCAGAGGAAGTGACGAGATAAGAACAAAATGGAGGGAGATGGAGGTGGAGCGGCCTGAGGAGGACTTACAAGGAAAGAGGGGGATGAAGATGGACCTAAGAGAGATCCTGGCAGGGGGAGCGAGCGTGACCGAGATCCGAGCTTCTGATGTTCTTATCATAAAGCCCACAGTGAGCATTGAAGAGCGATCTTCAGGAGGAGGAGGAAGCAAAAACCCTGGGAGAGAGGATGGTGAGATGGGCACCTTGGATGCAAAGAGGGAACATTTGGCCAGGGAACTCAGAACCGAAATGTCCCGGATGAGGGAAAAAGACTACTCCAAAGAAAAAGAAAGACCATTCAGCCAGGCAACAGTGATTAACGATAAGAGGAAGGACAGCTTGGATGACAATGTGTTTTATGAAAGAGGAGGGAGAGTTAGCCAGCTTCTCACTAAATTTGGGGAGCTCCGTAGGCCTCCATCCAGATCGAAAAGTTCCGATAATTTCCTTAGGCCCGGTAGGAGGAAAAATTCAAGGGAAACCGATGAACAAACTGAGGGGAGGACATACGATGGGAGAAATGTGCCGCTCAAAGGTGTGCCAAAACGTTCATTCAGCTTCTCTGATAGGATCGTCTGTGCTAAGGAAAATGGGTTAGATCCAGATGGGTACTTTGAAAGGAAGCCACGTGAGAGGCTATATTCAGACAGGAGTGGGTCAGGACTTGGGAAGGAAATACCAGCAAAGTGCAAAACGGAGTGTGCACAACTTTTAGACAAAGAGAAGTTTGGAAAGAATAAGGATGGGCAAGTAAGGAATGACGATCCGAGTGATGGAACACGGAAAAGAATTGATACAGGGATGGGGTTCCAAAACAGGACTGAAGTCAATAAATTTGACCCTAGTGAAAGGAGGTCTACAGGGATGGCAGGCGAAGATCGGGAAGGCTTCACAATGGCATCTGTCAAAAGCACAGAGGGAATTTCATTCGCTAGAAGAATACCAATCAGGCAGGATGGAAAGGCAAGGACGGCTGAAAGGGAGGCGAGGAGCCTCACAGAGAAAGATTCTATCTTGGGAAAACATAAGGGGCAACTTTGTGGCAATACGGATGCATTGGAGAAAACGGAGACATTCACTAGTCGTTGCGCTGCAGAGAGTTGCTTTCGGCTTGAATCAGACCACAGGGACTGCTCCAGTCTGCTCAGTACTGTGGCAGACAGAGGGGCAGAGTGGGATGCTTTGTCCCATCACACAGAAGAGCTTATCAGCAAAATTGAAAAAATCGTAGACGCACCTGATTATAACAATGATAAAGGTGTCGGGTTTTACAAGAATGAATGCAAGCAGGGGGCACAAGTTCATAATGAGATCGCTGCTTATGATGTAACCCCCAGATCTCCAAAAGGGATCCCTCCTTTGGGGAACCCCCCAGGTCCCCTAGAGATCCAGATCCCTAGGACCGTGTTTTATGTTGCAGAAGAGGTGGCGAGAAAGAAGAATACGGGTCAAAGCAAGGAAGGTGAAGACTCCGAGAAAGGGCAAGGAGTCGAGAGGAGGGATAGTTGGAGGGTCGGCAAGCCCTTGAGCCGCATCGAGTCCCTGCGAGAGAAAATTAGACAAAAAGAGCAGGAGAGGCTAAAACAGAGGCGGGCACAGGGTGTGAATGGGGGGGAAAGCAAAAGGATTTCTGATGCAGAGACACAAGGGGACACCTTTGAGGAAAGTGGGACTGAAAAAGAGAGAGGTTGCGAAACCGTAACTCCTTTGCAGAATAGGATGATGGCAACCGAGCGCGATGAGGCACACACAGAAGCGCAGACATCCGGGTCTGTGTTTGACATCACGCAGGAAGTCGACATGTTGAAAAACTGCCCTCAGCTTCCTGTTTCTGTCCTACACTCACCCACTGTTGGTGGAGAGGAAGTATGCTTTGCCAATGCTCCCTCCGAAGATTGCGTTGAAATATCTGACGATGGACGTGACAAATTGAAACATGTGGAAGAACAAGTGACACTCCACAAGATCCAACACCAGAGCAGGGACGGAGAACAAGAGGAAAAAGACACAGAGGACGCCGAGAAGGAAGTCGTGGAAGGATACAAATCATCCACTGACCCTGCGCAACGTCCCTCCTCGTCACCACCGCATCCCAACTCCCTGGCAGCAATGAGTCGGATCTACAACTTGGAGACAGTTGGTTCCAGATCAGGCTTGTGTTTAAGAGAGAGGAATGTGGACGTTTCATCGGTACATCTCATTAAGGTGAAGCCGCTAATCACGTCAGATGCACAAAAGGGAGATGGGAAAGTGTTTTCAGGTGAAGACGCCTGTGGGCTTAAGACAATACAACTCCAAATTGAGCAGTTTCAGCTTAAAGAGCAGGAAGTGCTGCAGTCTCAACACGTTGCCTCAACATCAAACACTCCTTGTAAGGACAAAGAGGCAAAAGGACCCCAAAGCAAAGGATTCAGAAAGCATCAGACGGAAGATATGGTCAAAGAAATACCAGAAATGAAGCCCAAAAAGTGTCCAAGACGGGTTTTTTCCCCAACATCTCAGCTCAAACAACCAAACCCAATTATTACCTCACACTTCAGGAGCCAATCCCCGGACAAATCTCTGAAACCCTCCGACTGTGCACCAACTCCAGCCTCCTCGCCGTGTCCTCCATCTCCCGCTGCCTCTCCAACACCATCGCCAACGCTCTTCTCCATTCGCAGTGCCTCGGGGGGTCACGGGAAGAGAGGGGCCACCATTACAATCACTCCAAAAAAGTCCACAGGAACGGGAAGAACAACCGGATCCATGACACCGTCCGTACCGGCGGCATGCCCCGATACGAAAATACCCCAGCCGATCCAACAAACCCAGACAACCTTGGCTGTGGCTGAGCCCACGAAGAAGAAATACCCAGCAGTAGAAGAAATTGAAGTGATTGGCGGATATCAGAACCTGGAGAAGTCATGTCTTGTTAGGAGCAAAGCCACTCCAAAAAGGGTAAGTGCGGAATGCTTTATCCATGTTTTGGGATGTGATCAGGTCAAATATAGAAAAAAAAAGTGCAGAGACCATCAATTTACAACAACCATAAGCAGATTTGAGGTTACGAACAGTGCGTAATGATTAATTCTAGACCACGGTTTAATAGTAGTGGATTTTTCATTATATATATATATATATATATATATATATATATATATATATATTTTTTTTTTTTATTTAATGTTGACTTTAGTTTTTTTTAAATTTCGTTTTAATTTTTTTTTAGAGCAAGTTGGTTAGTATTTATTAGTTTTCTACTTTTATAAATGCATGTCGTTTTTTTAAAAAAAATTTTGAACGCTCCTTTTTATTGTATTTATTATGTATTTAATTGTGCTTTCAGGCTTAGTTTTAGGTATTTCATTAGTTTCTGTTAACTATAACATTTTTCTAGATACAAAAAGGCATGCTCAGGTATTTAGTTTTTCATTTCATTGTTACCTAATTTTGGTCGAGAAGTGTTTTTCATCCAAATATTTACTCTAAGTATGCCTTCACTACTGCACTAGCGCTAGCATAGGTAAGTGATAGACTACGGCACTTTCAGGTTAAAAATTCGAATTACGTCACCACCATAGGAACAGAACACCATTATAAACTGAGGATCCCCTGTAGTGGGATACTTGGTCATCTCTGTTTGCAGTTCATCCAAAAATGTTTAGTGGGACTGTTTTGGACTTTATCTAGTTTGACTGTTTGTCAGTCATGCTGACACAGCAAAAGATCTTCTCCAAACTGTTGCCATAAATTTGTGAAGAACTGTCATATTTTTTATGTCAGAAAAAAAAATATCTTCAGGTGAATTGTGTTGTTTAGCCAACATCTGATTAGTCAATTCATAGATGATCACATTTATCCTATATCCATGTGATCGTCAAGACGAACTTGAGACAGGGGAGGCCTCATTTTGCGTCACCTGACCGTCTGTCTCTTTTTGTTGTGTGGGATCGCCTTTTACTGGGAGAACATCCGTCTTGATTGAGAGGCCCAACCACAGAGACAGACCTAAGCTGGTTAAAGCCTTATCAAGCACGGCATCATGATTCTTAGCCATAAAACCCTGCTGGGATCTGCTCGGCGACTGTGCGCTCTTTTGCCATAGTGAACTGTGAACCTGTGTTGACTGCAATCGAGTCTGAGCAGTGTTTCCGTCTCAATAAAGTTAAAAGTTCCAAATTTTCTCCCCTCGCTTTGTTCAATCACATTAAAACTAGTGCAGGATTCTATCGCAGAACCCTTCCTCTTTCCATTGCACCAATGTTGCAGTTTGTGCTGAGTCAGCTTTCTTTGTGTATTTTTGGCTGTTTCAACTGAGTGTTTGCATGGTATGCTCAACAGTTGTTTGCGACAGGCTGCCAATTTTTAATATGACCGAAGGAATTCCATGCACTTGTGTCAGTGAGTTGAAAGCACGGAGCCCGCTTGTGGTAATGAGTTGGAAAATAAAGGTGTTAATTACTAAAACAGAAACTTGGCTAGCAAAGCCTCAGTTCCTCATTCAAACTTATTAACTTCTCTTTACTGAACTTTGGAGAATACTAAGCTTCTTTGGAAAAGGTGGAGGAAGGTTTATATTTCCCCAAATAGTTCCATTTATTCAAATAATGCACACACAAATGATATGTGTACTGTACAAAGACATGACGCTAGTGTTTAGCATGATGACATCGCAGTTGTTCAGGGCTCGCAACGACCAATCACAGCTCACCTATTTTCTGAAGCCGAGCTGTAATTGGTTGTTACATGAAGCATGAGCAACTGTGATGTCATCTTCAGTCGACAGCAAATGGCAAGATGGCCGCCCTCTGAAATAAATAGAAATGGCTGGATTTCGCGTCTTAATCATATTCCACTGACTCAATATTAACCAGGATACCATATTTAGACCAGTGGTGCTGCATAGAACATATTATTTTAAAAAAAAATGTTGTGGTACTCCCCCTTTAAGACTGCATTTCCATATGCCACCACAACTGTACGTTTGACTGTTAACAGGGGAAGGTATGTTTCGACGAGGACCGGCTCGAGCAGTTGTGCGAGTATCCTTCCGAGACCTCCATGTTGGTATCCACCCCTTGCCCTCACGAAACCGGCAGGACCGAGACGCCGCAGGGCGAGGACCCGCAGGAGGAGGAAGGGGAAGCGGACGGAGGAGCCGTCATGTCCAAGAGCACAAGGAATTTGGCGACTGCTTTGGGACGGGGTCTTCGAGTGGGTCAGTGTCACCCCCTTCTCAAAAAACACAATGTGTGATAATCGTTCTTGAAAAAAAAAAAAAAGTGCAAATAATTGATTGTCTAAAAGGTGCTAAAGTCTTGTTGTGAAAGATATTGTAAGAACTTGCATCATAATTACGACGCGTAGCTCGCTAGCTAGCTACGCCTACACTTTATACAGTCCACTGGTGCGACCACTTTAGAGCGCCTCATTGTCAGCTGTGAGTGTGTCCCAGAGAGAAAAGTTGAAGAATGTTCGGAAAAATGCAAAGTGGGGTTTATTTAATTCAATAAAACACAATTTTGGAACTCACGTTATTTCCTTCCCATCTCTACCCCCTTTATCTTTTCCAGATGAGTCATGCCCTCGGTAGATGCCACTCACCTCGCCAAAATGGCCGTGCGGTGCAATCAGGTTTTACTGAGGTTTTTGAATGTTCCATTAGATGTGTTGACATGAGTCATCTCGGTCTGTGTAGCGTTGATGTACAGTTTGGTTGCTGCTGTTACTTGTTTAGCTTTATTTTTCAGGGGGAAAATGTGAATGTATGACACATAATGTCAATGTCCTGTAGTTCACCAACTGTTTTTGGTGCTCTGTGGCAAAAGATCACTTGTCTATGCAATTAATAAGATTGTTTAATTCTGTAGTTAATATATGTGGTAAGATATCAGTGATGTTTATGTCATCTGCGTGCCTTGTGCCTGCTTTATATACTGAACCCACACAGATGATATGAAAATCAGTTGACATATTTTTTCCTGCATTTGTATGTATTCTTGAAAGAAAAATAAACAGGTGACTGTTATTTTAATATTTTGTCATGGGGATGTGGCAAAAACTCCGGAATACAGGAAGAAGACAACAAAAGATCGGCATTAGCATTTTACAACTGCTGTCACAGCTGTTTGTTTGTAAATGAACATGTTTGATTGGTGAACCATGCATAGAGTCTGTACAGGAAATCCACAAATTATTTTTTATTTTTGAAACAGCTTTGCTTGACAATATAATAAATATTTAAGAAACCATTTGTTTCTGTTGTTTTTATTAACTTTTTTTGGTGTGAATTTACATACTAATGTAAGCACACAAATCTATGCTCATGTATGTGTGTAGGTTTATATAATCTGAGTGTTCGTTCTTTTTTAGGTGTCAGCAAATATTTTAGCAATTTTCAACTCTTCATCCTTCCCATAAATGGAGAAAAGAGAGGCATACTGCTATAGTTTACCATGGATCATGTTTAGAATGTTAATAGTTGTCAAACAGAAATTATTTAGCAATATATCTTTAATGTTTCCTCGTGGTGGGACGTAACAATGTACAAATAATAATTTGTGGCAAATATGTTGTGTAATGTGCCATTCTAAAATACAAATTCGAATTACTATTACAGTATATTTATTTCTGTATTTATTTATTTATTTATTTGTTTGTTTATTTATTTCCTTTATACCACTGTTCTGTTCCCAACGTTAGCAAATGTACTGTATTGAGAGCACTTTTTTTTTTTTTTTTTTTTTTTTTTTTTTTACTATTTTTGAGAAATAAATAGTCAAACACTAAATTATAATTTTACCAGCCTGCTTTAACACAAGTACAGTACAGGTACTTTATTTTTAAGTAGAGTATAAAAAGTTAACTATAAAAAATAAAAACTTGTGTTTGTCAAAATGTTCCCGTCATTGTTTTGTTCCTTCTTCTTCCGGTGAAACAGCGACACGTAATGGAGGAATGCGGTACTGCAGTTAGTTTTCATATCTCCGTTTACGGAAACTACTTTTGACGTCAACACGTGTGCAGGCTTGCCCTGAGTTCACTTCAGTACGTGAGGCGTTGCATGCATGTTCCTGCTTCCGAAATAACAACGACGCAGAGGAGGGTAGGTCCGTTGTTGTTCTTTCTCTGTTTTCAACTTGGACTCTGCTTCGTCGATGAAGACTCTCTTGCACATCTTCGATGGAGCACGACTCATAGTTTGTCATATGAAGCCACAACGACTGTGCTAAAGGGTGGGGGGGTTCCATAGGCCGAGGACTTTTAAAGTTTTCGTTCGTATGCTGAGCACGTCTGACAGATGCAAAGGCGACTACAGGCTTGATTGGAGGAAACATGATTTCCAGCAGGATCCAACCGGGAGCGTGCAGACTATGGTTTACTCGTGTACGTATTTTTATTTTATACACGCTTGTGCACGTCTTTGTGCGTCTGTCTTCAGTCTTGCATCAACTGTGTGAGCAAAACGTTTTCTTTCTTTCTTTTTGCAAAGCTACATTTGTAAATAGGGTTTTAAAAAAAGTTTAGAATGCATATGTGTTTTAAAATAATAATAATAATAATAGTAATAATAATAATAATAATTAATTGCAATTAATAATAATTGGATTGCAATTAATGACCCATTTTTTAAAAATAAAAAATGTACTGTATATGAAATTTTTTTTATTTTTGTATTTTATATTTTACAATAAGCCAATTAATTAATAAGAATTTTTTTTAATAAAAATGAATAAACAAGTGAAATATGTAAAAATTTACATTTATTTTAATAGTTAATTACATTTTGTTTATTTTATTAATTTAATTTGAAGAAATTACTGTTTAATCAAATAATATTTTGGTTTTAAAAGGATCAATCAAATGCATTTAATACAATAAACAAATAAAACATATCTAAATATAAAAAAAATAGATTAAAAAAAATAAACATAACATGAATAAATACAATTTTAATTACCCATTTTTTAAAAATTAATGCCACAAATACAGGACTGTCTCAGAACATTAGAATATTGTGAAAAAGTCCTTTATTTTCTGTAAACCAATAAAAAAAACAAAAAAAACAGTGTCATACATTACGGATTCACTTGGAAACACTTGCAGGTGTTTCGAGTTAATTAGACGATTCAAGTGATTAGTTGAATAGCATATACTAGTATACTTTTTCATGATATTCTAATATTTTGAGATAGGATATTTGAGTTTTGTTTAAGTTGTAAGCCATAATCAACAATTTTAAAATAATAAAAGGCTTGCAATATTTCAGTTTATTTGTAATGAATCCAGAATGTATGACATTTTTGTTTTGTTTTTTTAGTTGCATTACAGAAAATAAAGGACTTTATTTCAATATTCTAATTTTCTGAGACAGGACTGTAGAGGACTTGTAAACAAGTTTGTGTTGCTCTGTTTTGACTTATTTTTGTTCCATTATTGGTCATTTTGTGTATGTGTTTATCAATATCAAAGACATGAAGGGATGCTTGCATTAGATTTAAATATAAAAGCCTATATTTGGGTGCATCCTACACAAACTGTAATAATATATACAAAAATGAAACTGACACAAAAATATGAAATGAAATGAAATTAAAATATATAGATAAAATTCCAATATAAGGAGCATTATTAGTACCAACATAACATGTTTTAAACAACTTTTGACTCACATATGTAAAACCACCGTTGACGTTTCCTCCAGGTGACATCCAGGCAGGAGCTGAGCATGTCCACCTTCGTGCCCCCGCAGCCGGTGCCTCCCCTTGGTCAGACCCTGCAGGCCTATATGAGAGGCCTGGAGCCCCTCATACCGCCCGAGGAGCTCGCCCACACCCGCAGGGTGATACGGGAGTTCGCCGGGCGTGGTGGTCTCGGTGCGGAGCTTCAGAAGGGCCTGGAAAGGAGGGCCAGAAAGACAGACAACTGGGTATGTGTTTTGGCTTTCGTCTCACTTGGGAAAGGTGACACATGTTTGCTGATGGATTGATGTGTTGGTAAAGCACAAAGAATGCAACAGTTACTGGATAGCTGTATTGTAGTGCTTAAATCAGTGTACACACTTAACCATTGTCAAATTTGAGCACCTTTTTTAAACCTTAAAATCAAAGTCAGATTTTATTCTTGCGCGGTTTCCTCCGAAAATGGCTAAGCCGCCAAATGTAAGAGTAAAACATGTTATTTATAACCGCAATTACAAGTTCAGCCAAGTGTGAAGCTTGTGCTGTTGCCGTACACAAATGGAGTAGCAACCGGTTTTGTTGTGTTTGTATAACGTCATTCCAAGTCATTCACAAAAGTCCAAATGACAAAAAGAGCTTGGAACTGCAATGTAGTTAGCAAATGAGCTAACAGTTAGCCTAGCTTTCTACTATTTCTTTTTCTTTGTATTTAATTCATGCTACCTCTCGTAGGTCAATAAGAGAACTGTATTATTAAATGTTTAGGTGTTGTCTATGTTATTGTTTAATATCTATTATCTAATGTTAAATGTTTGTCTATTGAGGCGAAACAATACAAATAGTATGTTGACATTCCCTACACGCTTCTCTATACATCCTGATAGTACAAATGGAACCATTTTCAATGATACAAAACATATTAGACTAGTTTTTGTGTACCTTCCCTGTAGATCACAGACTGGTGGGTGCAGTGGGCCTACTTGGAAAGTCGACTGCCGCTGCCTGTTCACTCCAACCCGGCCATTTCTCTCCCCAGACGAGATTACAATGGCTGGAGGAGCCAACTGTTGTGAGTAAACAATGACTGCGCTACACGCAGCACGTGGAGCTAACGCGTAGCTAATCTTGTACTAAAGGAATGGAGTGCATTTCAAAACACAATTAGTTGGCTATATATGATGTTAGGCTACTTTGTAAGCCATTTTATTTTATTTTATTTTTGTTCTGCTCCAGTATAGAGGCATATTTCCCACATGGAACATAATTAGTTAAGCAACAGGAAGTGTAGCTGCCTTGTGCTTTAGCCGCTAATTTACTCTGGAAATAACATAGCATCTAAGCTAGCATGCGTCATGGCTAGCGATATGCTTTTGGTGCGACATGAAACTCATTTTAAACAGCTTTTGATGGTATATTATATACTATACATGTGTTGTCAGAAGCTATTATAAACAAAATATGGTGTTTATTGTTTGTAATGTCTTTAGAAGAAAAAAAAAAAGGAAAATGCGGGTCCCAGGGTGACAACAGTCGAGAATCACAAAAGTTGACAAAATAATAATAATAATAATGATGTAGCCATGACAAAGATGCTATTCTCCTTATTTCAAGACAGTATACAGCAAAATGATTTTATTTTAAGGTAGTATTATTTTGTACTAACAATAATTTGTGTCCTTTCAGGTTTGCTTCCAAGCTGATTGTAGCAGTACTTGAATTTAAAGCCAAACTTGACGCGTAAGTCCTAAATGTGAATGCCCTATATACGAAAAATGATCAAATGATCCTGCTTCATGTTTTGAAAGTTGGGTGTGCTAATATTTATTCATATTTCTAACGGTACTGTAGTGAATTGAACTACACTCAGGTGGCAGTAATCCTCTAATAACCCCCGTAATCTGTCGCACTGCTATTTGTGTGTGCTGACCTTCAGCCCTGCTGGCAAGGCCTTGTATTCCTTTGCTGTATGAAGTTAATCTGTTTCTAAATATACTTGAACACACTTATTTGTAATAGTATCTGTGCCAGGATTACAGTTTGTTTTAACAAGATTTGTGAAATATGAGCTCTTGTTATGAAAACAAGTCATTTGTGGATGTTAACTTGGTGTCTCCCACCTATTTACATGCAATACGTACGTCATTGGCCTACCTCAGGGGTCTGCAACCTGTGGCTTTGGAGCCACATGTGGCTCTTTAGTCCCTCTCATGTGGCTCCCCGTGGCTCTATAAAATAAAAAATAGCATCAATTAATATATATATATTTTTTTTACATATTTATTAGTAGACCAAATATTCTGCAGATGAATTAACGTTTTAGATAGAAATTAATTAAATATTCCAAAAAATGTAAAAAAATAACAAATAATAATTTGTCAGAAAAATGTGCTTGCATAAAAAAACAAAACAAAAAACCCCCCATAAAAAACGTATAAATACGTTTTTGGGACCGTGGTACTATATAAAATAGAACGTTTTTATACGTGTTTGGGAGTGAATGAGTTAATTGATACTGCACTTTATGTAAAAACAAAACAAAAATTAGAGTTATGTCGCATTGGAAAATATATTTGATAAATCGCTATTACTGGTAATCAAATTAACTCAGTGATGAAAATGTTTGGTTTTTTTTACCTGTTAGTGGCCGGCTGCCATTGGAGTACATGCGAGGCAGGCCTCTGTGCATGGAGCTCTACCCGCTGCTCTTCTCGTCCTGTCGCATCCCGGGGCCCAAACACGACTACGTCGCTCACTACGGGACCTCCCGACGATCACCAACGCACATCACTGTGGTCCGGAACTACCAGGTCAGCAATGTTGAGCTCATTATTTTCATATTCGTACTTGGACTGACTGCGATTGGGTATTTGTTGGAGGAACATATGAACCTTGAGATATTTTCATGTACAATAGGAAGCAAAAGAAGGAAGTCAAATATTTTGACCTCCCGTGTTCCTTTGTTTGTGTTCCGCTGTAGGAACAGAATTATGTCATGAACTGAGCCATGTAGATAGAGTACATCCGTGAAAATAATCAGGCAATATTTATTTTTGTGTTTAGTATGTTTTGTTCTGGTCGTAGTTCTTCCAGCTGGAGGTGTACAACAGCGACGGGTCCCGTCTGACGGAGAGTCAGATTCACGGGCAGTTGCTGAGGATCAGGTCTCAGTCCTGGAAGACGGACAAGGAGCCGATGGGCATCCTGACCAGTGACCATCGCAACACGTGGGGACAGGCCTACAACCGGCTGCTGAGAGGTAAAAAAAAAAATACAAATGTACGAGCCTCAGATCTGTACGATGCCATGAAAGATTTTTTTTTTTCGACATCTATTTACATCCTTGTCCTCCTGTGCCTTTCTATACCCTTGTGTCACCCAGATAAGCTGAACCGGGAATCCGTGCAGGCAATTGAGAGGGGGCTTTTTTCGCTATGTCTGGATTCTCCGGTTATGAGGATATCGGATGAACGGTATGTATGCACGCACGCACATTTATACATAGGTTAAGCAGTAGATTGCTGGCTAGAACCCCAGTTTCCCTTCACAGGAAACCGAACACCCAGATGCTTGCGCTCCGTCGTCGGTGTGTGAATGAGATGTTTATTTTACTGCCATGGCAACATTATTGATGAAAGGGCTGCACAAAGGGGAAGCCAACCCCAAAAAATAAAATTAATGACAATAATCTTATATGTGACCTCACTAGTCTAAACATGACATTCTGATTAATATTACATTTGTGGAATATGAGCTAAGCAGCAATTTCCAGCAGTTTTTATCAATGTCAGAAGGCGGCCATTTTGTCACTTGCTGTCACATGAAAATGACATCAATGTTGCTCAGGTCTCAAGTAACAACCAATCACAGCTCAGCTTCAGAGAACAGGGTGAGCTGTGATTGGTTGTTGCCCGAGCCCTGAGCAGCTGTGATGTCATCTTCAGTTGACAACAGGTGGCAAAATGGCCGCCACCTGACATGGACAAAAACGGATGGATTTTGCTTCATAAACTCATATTTCACAAATGTAATATTACGGTAATCAGAATGTCGTCTTTAGACTAGTGAGGTCACATATAACAGATTGTCAAGAAATGTTTATGGTTAATAACTTTGAAAGGAATATACTTTAAAGCAGGGGTGTCAAACTCATAGTAGCTCAGGGGCCACATGGAGGAAAATGTATTAGCAAGTGGGCAGGATCAGTAAAATAATGGTATACAACTTAAAAACAATTCCAAACCCCTACTCTCTGTTTATTGATTGTTCCAACATTCCAATTTTTTTAATTTTTTAATTTACAAAATCATCTTGCGGGCCGGATTAAACCCCTTTTGCGTGCCTGATCCGGCCCGCGGGCCGTATGTTTGATAGCGTTGCTTTTAAAGAAACCACAATTATGATGAACAGATATGCTAGCCGTAAAGCAGCCCAGGTCCTGCACGGAGGCGGGACCTTCTCCAACAGTGGCAACCGCTGGTTTGACAAAACTCTGCAGGTGAGCGAGCAAGCTGCTCACCGTCGACAAACGCAAAAGTTGAAAGCGGCGCCGGTTTGTTGACTTTGTGTGTTTGGACAGTTTGTGATCGGCGAGGACGGCTCGTGGGGTCTCCTGTATGAACAGGCCACAGCTGAAGGGCCGCCCATCGCCACCCTGCTGGATTATATCCTGCGCCACTGGTAATAAAACTGCATGACTCCAACCCCCCTTTTATGAACTAAACTAATGAATCACTTGCACTAGTCTAACAAAACTTTGTTTTGTTTTGCTTTGTTTTTTTAATTGCCTGCAGTGAGAATCCAGACCCAACGAGAGCACCTCTGGTCCCTCTTCCAATGCCCAAGAAGCTTTACTTCCATATAGACAGAGAAATCAAGAGGGACATCGAGAATGCCAAGCAGAACCTTGATATGTAAGTTGTATAACTTGGGTAACAATTTGAAGATTAGAAAAGACTTATCTTGCTGTGTATTGACAACCAGACCTTTTGTTTCCACTTACTTGTTACGTTTGTCCCCAACTGTAAATGAACCCTTGATTAAAAAAAAAAAAAAAGAGAACTCTTGTTGACCTAGTTCTTTTTCTCTTTCTTAGAATCCCATAATAACAACAATGAGTTGTATGACGTTAAGCCTGCCGCACACTGGCGCTATCTGCTGAGCAAAAAGTCATTTGAGACCGTTTGCTCAGCAGATAAGCTCACTGTGTGTTTAATTTTCGACGAGTTGACATGAATAGCTGACATGGTTTGTTTGTTTTTTGCTTTGCGATGTGGCAAACTTGCCATGTTCGCTACTTTGGCGAAATGCTAAGAGCAGAAGTTCAGTTTGACTAATAAAATTAAAGTTTTTCAACAATGTTTTATCAGATGTTGCATCTCTAAACAAAGTAGTCTGAAGTTTATGAGGAAAGTATACAGGAAAAGCCACTGCTAATTCAGAATGATTAAATATACTCAAATGTTTTTTTGTTTTTTTTTCCAGACTGATAAATGACCTGGACGTGAATGTATTCAACTTTACGGAATTTGGCAAAGACGTTCCCAAGCAGCACAAACTGAGTCCCAACTCCTTCATCCAGGTGGCGCTGCAGCTGGCCTACTACAGGTAAAATCAAAACTGACGTTTGAAAATATTTGCAACATGAATTCATTTATTACGGAATAATAATTTGGATATTTCCGATACCATGTTTTTTTTTTTTTAAGGACCAATACCAGTTTGAGTAAATTTTCTCCTTTTTTTAATAGTACCAATACCTTGAAATAAGGCCAAATATCCGCCTGTTGTCAATACCTGGTATTGCTACTCGCCCATCCCTAAATTTGAATACAATCCAATTAGAACTGATTTAAAAAAAAAAAATCTGTACAGCAGCAAAACAAATGGACATATAGAATTTCATATTTGCATATGTCTTCCGTTTGTGTTGGTAGAGTTCATGGCGACGTGTGCGCCACCTGCGACATCGCCTCTCAGAGGATGTTCCGGAAAGGAAGGACCGATTACATCCGCTCGCCTTCAAGCCAGATGCTTAAATTCATCCTTGCCTTCGTCGATCCGTCCGTGTCGGTGAGCAGGCGTGCAATGTTTGATTTTGAACGTTTTGTTATTGTTATTTATTTTGTCTTGCCTTGCAGCGTGAAGCCAAACTCCAACTGTTGACAGAAGCGATTGATGCCTACTCGGCTCTGACTGACCAGGTAACCAAACTATTTAAAAATAAATAAATAAGTATAGATAGGTCTGGTGCCACTGAACATTTTGAGTGGTTGAAATTGAAAAAAAATATATTCATAAATGACTTAGTTATGACATTTCAAAGGAAAAGCCATATTTTGGACAAAATCACAATAATTTAGTTCTATTCAGAAAACTGCCATTGTGTAAAAACTAAGCATGCAAAAAAAAAAAATCTGTTTTCATGACTTATAATCTTATTCAAGCCTCTAACTCTGTCATATGAAATATTCAAATTAGACTTTTATTTTCTATACATGTACAGCATAGTTAGTCTTGCTATTAGAATAATACTGCTATTATTAGCCCATAGAGACATTAAAAATAAATAACTAAATAAATAACTACATATGTATAGATAGGTCTGGTGCCACTGAACATTTTGAGTGGTTGACATCGGAAAAAATATTCATAAATGACTTAGTTATCACACTTCAAAGGAAAAGCCATTTTTTGGACAAAATCACAAGAATTTAAACTAAAATTTGCGCCCAGGAGTTAAAATGTCAATGAAAATTATGGTCAATGTAAATATGATTGTAAGTATTATTGTAAATCATGGTGCCACTTGTACAGTACATATGTCAAACAAAATGTCCATATTTGGACTCTGCAGGTACTTAAAGGACACGGCATAGACAGACACCTGCTGGGTCTCAAGCTGCAAGCCATTGAAGAGGGACTGAGCGTTCCCAAAATCTTCATGGATACTGCCTTTGGCCTGGCAACTCATTGGAAACTCCGAACTGGGCAGGTGTGGGCATACGTTTGTGAAAGAGTACAATTTGTTGGTTACGGTTTTATTTTGTGGGGCTTATTTTCATATGTAAGCGTGAATGCTTGTCTATACGTGACATGCTTTTGACGAGCAACCAGTACAGGAAACCAACCGGTGCTGATATAGTTTTTTAGAATGTACAAATTAGAACTTAATTTGACCTGATTTTGAAAACATGATTTGTAGAGATGTAACGATAACAGCAATATTGTGATATTGTGACATTAAAGCTGCCACAATATATCGTTGTCGTCATGTCACAATATTAAAAGCAGCACATCTCGGGTCGATTTTTATTTGTGCAGTTCTAGCACTCTAGTGGCTAGGTTATTAGTGCAGTTTAATTTTCATTCGGTACGTTTTGGCCCTTCTGTGTTTAAAATTCATTCTATTGGTCAGATGAAGGGGAACATAGTATGCTTGTGAACCAAGTCAGTATGTGGAGGAACTCAATGTGTGAGTGCATTAGCAAGTGCCTCAATATTAACTCATTTGCTCCCAAAAACGTCTAAAAACGTTCTATTTTAAATATTGCCAATATATTTATACTTTTTTTTTTTTTTATGCTAGAGCATATAGTAGGCTTTGATACAGCCTCTGACCTGAAGAGGTCTCTTAAAGCAATGGTAGTTATTACAAATAACTGCCAGCAGGTGGCAGCAGAGTATAAGAGATCAACCAACTTTTTTTTTGTTTCCTGATGAAAGAAGAGGCTCAAATCTTTCTTTTGGTAGGTTCCATGTTTTTATAGCAATAGATCACAATATTTTGTGAGTGGAGGAGATTAAGTTAAGTGTTGTACCGTAAATAAAGATGACTTGAGTACAAAAAAAAACAAAAAACTCTGCTTTTTTTTTCTTTCTTTTTTTTAATATTCATTTCTGTCTTCCCTTCAAGGTGCCTGCGAACACAGACAGCGTGATGTGTTTTGGTCCGCTGGTTCCTGACGGTTACGCCATATGTTACAACCCGCAGTCCGACCACGTCCACTTCTCCATAACTGCCTTCAACTGCTGCGAGGAGACAAATGCAGAAACGCTGGGCGTCGCCGTGAGGGACACCCTGTGCCAACTCTACGAACTGCTGGAGCCTACTGTGTAGCGCTACGTCGGACGAAGAGCATTCCACTTTTCACTCCTCTTTAGTCGTTAAGCAGATTTACAAAAGTGTTTATGAAAGGCTATTTCCTATCTTTTTTTTTTTGCATTGTTTATTTCACGGGTGCACACGTTTCTCTGTGTGTGAAAAGACATCTTAAGCATTAATCACAGTCAAAGTGTTTGTATGTACAGTACAGTATGATTCACTGTTACCGCCATCAATAAAGATTTGCAGGTGACTTGGTGTGGCTGTGAAGGACCAAAAATATGGAATAAAAACGTTGATGGTAACAAATGGTGCTATTGCTTGAATTAAGCTGATGTGGCCCAATTTGTAGGCATGTTTGCGCATAACTTTTTGGTTTGGTTAATAATAAAGCTTATGTTATTGCTCACTAAGGTGGTCTTTGTTCAGCTCACAATCCTTCTTGTAGTTCATCCCGAAAATGTGAGGTGAGGCTTTGTTCCAAACTCATCGAACCTTGGCTTCTTGACAGTATTCAGCAGACTGAATAATCGAATGAGGATGTGACGTCATAATCAGCATGCCTAATCGATCAGTGGACTGGACCGTTAGCGTTACAAACTACTGCATGTTTGTTCTATAATAGCGTCAATCAAACGGCCTCCCTAGGGCCTTCAGAATCAGCTAGTGTGTAAAACGATGTCAGCAATAGAACTGCTCCAACAATATATATATTTTTCTCCATCCTCACATATAGTCAAAGGGGGGCACGTTCCACAAGCAAAACACAGATGTTGCAATCTGCACACAATCAATCAGCATCTGGTGACTGTAATGTATATTGTTTACGTATTTGTTTTGAGATAAATATTGATTCTGATATTTCATCATGTTAAGATCGGTTTTAGCGAAATTGTTCATGGTAATTTACGTTACAATTCTCATGTACTTAGCTGTTAAGGGCGAACAATTTTGTTTTAAAGATTATATGGCACTAAAAAGCGTATTTTAAAGCTTTGAAACTGCAACTGCGCTGATTTGAAACCGGAAGTGACGTATATCGTGACGTTTCAATTTATACCGGAACAAATAAACTTCATGCTCGCTCGGCTGCAACACTCCGGTGTTTACCACCGTGTAATCGAACTACCGCTACTAAAGGGATTTTATTATTTATTTTAGCAGATGTCTGTTGAAAAACAACTGCGCGGAAGTTCCGACGTATTTATCAGGGCTTAGGTGGCAGGGAATGGAGCGAATATTAACTTTTATATTTAAATTATTTAACACCCCTCAGTTTTAATAGAGCACTGATTTATCTGGAGTACATATTGTTATGATGAAAAGCTTTACGACGGACTCGATCGTCCGAAGAAGGGAGAGGAGCAGCTGGGCAGCCAGTTTCCTGTGGCCACTGCTCGGTGCGTGTCTGTGGGCTGCAGCCGTCGCCTACAAGCCGGTGATCATCGTGCACGGCTTGTTCGACAGCTCGGGAGATTTTAAAAACCTGCAACGCTTCATTAACGTGGTAGGTTTTTCAGATGGTCAGAACGATGATGTTTGGCTTATCTCGTCTGCATTACAATTTTTACAAATCCTAATCTGCAGGATGTGATTTCAATTTAGCTTTTACTTTGGAAAACATTTTTTAATTTTTTTTGCGTATTTTCTGACAAGTTACGGGTCAATACAGTAACAGAATCATTATTATTTTGTGTTTGTACATCTGCATTGTCGCATTTAAATAATGTCCTTTTAAAAAAAATAATAATAATAATAAAGGGATTTTTTGTTTTTTTTTATCAACAGATTGATCATGTTTTTAAAAGAATCCCATAGGTACTTTTTTCATCTAAAACTTTGTTCTACCTCCTTTTTCCAGTCCCATCCTGGAACAAATGTGACCGTGATTGACTTGTTTGACCGAGGTTCCAGCCTGCAGCCCATGTGGAAGCAGGTGGATGGTTTCAAGGCTGCCATTTATCCTATCATGCAGAATTCCGCAGAAGGAGTCCATTTTATCTGCTATTCTCAAGGTACAGTATGTGCACGTGTGCGAGTCACACGAAGCAGTGGCATGTTCTGTAGTTGTAGTTATAGTGTTAGTATTGCATAAAAATGACCTTTTGACACATGGTGTTCACGTTACACAATGACTGCTGGTGAGAAAAGTAAGCATTTGTTTCGGTTTAACCACAGGCTGGAATGTCCCATGAAGCATTCTTCAATTCAGTCCATGTTGACATTTTCTGAATGTGAAGCTTATCAGGTTTTTCCTCGTGAATATTTGTTCTTATTGCTGTGTGATGATAATTTAGAAAAGTAAAAGCAGCATTTGTATATTTATTTATTTCAAGTTAGTCACCATGTTATTTTCCCCCACATTTCAGTTCAAATGTGTGGGACCAATATTGTTGATGTCGTTTCAGGTGGACTCATTTGCAGGGGAATATTATCCACTTTGCCAGATCACAACGTGCACTCGTTCATCTCGCTGTCTTCGCCTCAGGCCGGACAATATGGCGGTGAGTTCCTTAAAAAGCTTCAACACGCACTATTTAGTGACTGTTTGCGGTTCGCGTTACGATTATACGACCTTCTGCTTTTTGTTTTTCCCAGACACCGACTACTTGAAGTACCTGTTTCCTCAATTCGTCAAGTCCAACTTGTACCATCTCTGTTATACAGCCATAGGCCAGAGGGTATCAATCTGCAATTATTGGAATGGTGCGACTCAAAACAATAGTTTTGTTGTGTACATTTCTTGTCCTTTTGAATTATTGAATGTTCTTTTAAGTAGGGCTGAACAATTAATTCAAATTAACAGACTTTATTTCGTCGGCTGTTAGCCTTTATTTTATATATATATATATATATATATATATATATACTGTATAATGTATATTCTATGTATCAATATAGTGTTTAGATGTAAACATAATCACCTATTAATCGCAAAGATTCTTTTTCAAAAAGCTTCAGCCCTACTTTAAAGTGACTTTCAAAACACTGTTTGAATTTGGCAGAATAAACAAGTGCCTCTTTCCTCGTCCATCTTCAGATCCTCACCACAGGGACATGTACACCAACAGCAGTGATTATCTGGCGCTGCTCAACAGCGACAGACCCAATCCAAATTCAACAGGTCAGCCAATTCTTATTGCTTCAACTAAAGTTCACCTTCTACAGACCAGTGAGGTCTCGCGAGACGGGACATTCCGAGAATTGCGCCTCAGAAGCGAAACTCTCTTCAATGGGAAATACCGACAATTCGAAATTGTACTTTATCGAAATAGTACAATATCGCTTTTATTTTTGCGAAAAAGGGTAATGGAAACGCACCTATCGATTCATTTGTCAAGTATGACTCCAAAAGAGTTATGTTTTTTTTTTCCCTACCTATACAGAGGAGACATATGTTCAAATAGTTATATTATACGACATCTTTGAGTAAATTTTCTGACTATCATTAAGTAAGCCTCTTTTTCATCTCTCAGAATGGAAGAAAAACTTCTTGAGAATCGACAAGCTGGTGCTTGTGGGAGGACCAGACGATGGAGTCATCACTCCCTGGCAGTCGAGGTGAGTTCTTCTTTTGAAGTTACTACTGTACTGTTTTTACCCCACAACGTCCACATTTTTTGTTCTCGGTTTACATACATTACTGCAGGTTTGTTCCCTTTACATGTGCATGAACAGGTGACGCTCACGCACACATTCTGTCTTGTGTTCCGCTTGTATGTTTTAGTCAGTTTGGATTCTTTGATGACAATGAGACTGTCGTTGAGATGCAGCGACAAGGCGTGAGTAAGATCTAACCGATCTGTTTTGTTATTTTTTTTTAAGATATGATTTGAGGAGCCATTATTGTATTAGTTTTCATATAGCCAGACTAATCTAAAGATGGTATTCTGGTCAGTATTGGGTTTGTGGAATATAAATTGAGGAAAATCCATCTCTTTTTATCTGCCTCAGGAAGCGGCCATTTTGCCACTTGCTGTCGACTGAAAATGACGGCCAATCACGGCTCAGCTGTTTTCTGAAGCTGGTTCGTGATTGGTTGTTACCTGAGCAACTGTGATGTCATTTTCAGTCGACAGCAAGTGGCAAAATGGCCGCTCCCCATTCAGCAAACCCAATATTATAGACGACACAACGTTACATTGTAAAGAACATTATTTTGAAAAAGGCTAACCCTGATGTTGAACTCTCTTTTCTTAATCCAGATCTACTTAACGGACATCTTTGGTCTGAAGACGCTGGCGGCTCGTGGCGATCTCATCTTGTGTTCTGTTCCTTACGTCCAACATGTCTGGTGGCACTCGAATGAGACCGTATTTCACACTTGCATGGAGAAGTGGCTGGTTTAGAACCAAAAACGCTTCGTCATCAACGTCAACATTTGCTATGAAATCTTCATACAGTACTACAGGGGGTCCTCGGTTGACCACGTAGTCCTATGGTGGCAACCTAATCCAAATTGGTATGTGTAGTTGGAATACGCTGTCACTAAACTTTGCTAATGTAAAGTCAAACTGTTGTAAATATTTGTATGAAAACCCCTTCTTTGCTCTAAATATAAACAAATGAAAACTG
Source organism: Festucalex cinctus (assembly GCF_051991245.1). NCBI lineage: Eukaryota > Metazoa > Chordata > Actinopteri > Syngnathiformes > Syngnathidae > Festucalex > Festucalex cinctus. The sequence continues at coordinate 1,972,691 of NC_135429.1, forward strand.
AAATATAATGTAAAACTACAGAGTAGAGCTGCCAATGTGGAGTAAACATTTTTGGCTGGCAAATATGTTCGAACATAGTCGCATATTATTTGCGCATGCGCGAACCCGTTTTTAGGCATTTGCGCCACATTAACAATTCATTAGAAAATTAAGTAGACAAAAAACAGTTTTTATTCATAACTTTTACGATTTATTATGTCTGCCGTGCATGATTTAGATTCATCATTTTTTTTCACTCGTGCACGTGCAAATAATATGTGAAGGTATGCTAACTTTGTAGCATGTAGCCTACAAGTACGTTCAAACGTTTTTGCGACTCCGTTCGAACATACTCGCCAGTCAAAAATGTTTACTTCACATTGGCATCTCTATGCTTCCGTAGTAAAACAATGAAAGACAGCGGTAACTGAGCCTGCCGTTTGGTGCTGCGTGACGACGTATTGTTACGCCGCAATGCAAACTGGTTCATCATGTGCTGTTGTTAACCTCCAAATGACATATTTGGTATAAACCGAGGCCCCCTGTAAATGAACCACTACAATTTGGGGTCTGAACAATGTTATTATTTGGAAGTAATAACAGTCGTCGTTTTGATTTGATTTTATTTCCATTGCGAGGATGACACAAACTAACTGACATCTGTAAAATTGCAAACGCTTCTATAAAATAAATGTAGAGGTTGACCAGCATTTAAAGCTATTCACGAGGACCAGAATTTATTTGCAGCAACTCCATCAAAGCAACCCAACAGTGCCTGAGCAACGTTCTGTCATCTTGTGTCATTGCCTTACTCTCATTTAATGCAGTATTTCATTCTTTTGATAAATGCACGGTTTTCCATGTTTATTTGTTATTAACGGTAGCTATTTTATGAGTAGCACCAGTTTTAGTCGACGCCGCCTTAAATTTCCCCCTCATGCCTCAGTGTTCCATGTCCCAAACCGCAAGTGCTAAGATATACTGCCTGTTGTGATAGTGCTAAAAGAATTGAAGGATCGAAACTTTAAATTATTAGCCAGAGTGCAATATTATGCAGTAAATTGTAATAGTCTCTTTCTTTATTACCTTTCGTGTCACTTTTTTGCCTGTGCTTATAGGGGTTAGTCATTTCAACCTTTGATTGTGCCCATTTGGCAAGAGATTTGATTCTCATAATACATTCTGTGCTATTTCAGATAAGGATAATGTAATTTTTCATAGGAGTATTTATCAGTGGATCTAAAAGGACTTCTATTGAACTTCCTGAAAGGAATTCTCCACTTTATGATGATTTAAAACATGAGAGGGAAAGCTTTTACTGAAAAGGGAAAACGAGGTTTGTTTGAAGCTTTTGTATGTCATTTTGAAATATTTTACATTTGTTGTACTGTATGCTTGTACAGACTCACGTACCTTTATGGTATGGTTTGAAGGTATAAAGTGAAGTTGTACTTTTTAAAATTATAAACAGATACAGCTATTTTGTCATTGTCCTGAAATTTATACTGTGTAATGTGTTTGGGAAGCTGTTACTGTAAATGTATTTCCGCAATAAAATGTTTTAAACGTGCTTTGAGTGGTATCATTTAGAAAATAATGTATAGGTACATAATTTAGTATTAGATAATGTATTTAATATGTACAGTATAACCAGCAGTTATTCTCTATTATCGTCACCATATATATATATTTTTTGGCCTTAGCCATCTCAGGATGCTGACCACCAAATCAGCTACGATTTAGCCTTAACAGATTGTTTAATTTCATCCATGAAATGGAATTATGAATGCATTTGATCAGTATTCGTTTAAGTTTTTTGTGCTTTCTGGGAAAAAAAATGAGGGTGACGCTCAGGCCAGTTTATATTATAAAACAGATACTACTACACATTTTGACAGTGTTATAAATTTTAGGGTGTGTAATCTGTTTAAGAATGTGTTCAATAAAAGTATTTCCCAATAAAATGTTTAAAATGCGATCTGAGCAATACTTTTCTGAAAGTGTAAATACAGTAGTGAATGTAATGAAAAATACAATAAAATGTGACATAAATTTAGTGTATCATGTTTAACGAAGATATTTACCTATGCAAATAAACCTCTATATGTACTTGTTGACACAAACTGCTCCTTTCTAGTAATATAAAGTACGTTTTAATCATCCTTTTCAATCCCAACGTATAAAAACTACGTTACCCATCATGCACTGCGTACCGGAAACACGTATCCATCCAAGCGGATATGTGAGCGCAGCGCCGCAAGAAGGCCCTTTTCCGTCTCTGAGAAGTGTGCTTCAGACCGTCAGACACCAGTGAGTCAAATATACATTTTTAGTTGCGTTTTCTAGCACACAAAACAAATGTTGCCGTATTAATCGAAAGGACATTAACTCCCTGTCTTCCCAAAAGTTGTGACGAGCGTAGTAATTATGTGGAATGTCTTATTTTCCCTGAAAGTTTTTCGTCCTCATAACAATACTAAGCGCTAGCATGGTGCTAAGTTTTAGCCCATGTGGAAGCTAGCTAGCGGCTAACGACGTTTAACGGTGCATTCTCTATTGATTCTACGCGTCTGTTTTTATTGTAGCGTAGTTGACAAGTCTGACTTTTTGTGTTTTAGAAACTCATGCGGTAGGATTGTTTTAAAATTTGTTAATTGCAAACGTGTTGGGAGACGCGCGTGCGCGAAGGCCCTGCTTAGGAAAGGCAACCAGCCATTACTGTTAACTTAGAAGCTGAAGTAGTTGACAGGCATATAATTCATTAACATTTTTTTCTAAATAGTTTTAGCCCTCCTCCAAGCTTCAAACAAATTTAAAGCCTTATAAACAAACATTTTTGTCTCGCACAGTTCTCCAAATATATATATATATATAAAAAAAAAAAACATGAACCACATAGCTGGCAAGCATTGTGAAACTAAATCTATTTACTGTGCACAGTGACTGAGTGGGAGACCGCCCCAGCCGTGGCTGAGACTCCTGAGATCAAACTGTTTGGCAAGTGGAGCACCGACGATGTCCAGATCAATGACATCTCCCTGCAGGTGAGCACAGCCCCTTGAGGGAACGTTTTGGTGATGAAAAGCGAGGCTAGAGTCACACCTCGGCATTTCTCCGTTGTCCTGGTGTGCTAGCGCGCTCGCAGAGAAATGCGTCTCTGCGTATTCATTGGCTGTTTTCCTCCAGTGGCTCAGCCAATCACCAGCTTAGACACATGACCAGTTTAATAGGCACCTCAAATGCAAAAAAAAAAAAAAAAAAAAAAACCCAGTTGTTTAATGGCTCTTTTGGGTTGCAGGACTACATTGCCGTGAAGGAGAAGTACGCCAAGTACCTGCCTCACTCTGGCGGCCGTTACGCCGCCAAGCGTTTCCGCAAGGCACAGTGCCCCATTGTGGAGCGTCTGACCAACTCCATGATGATGCACGGCCGCAACAACGGCAAGAAGCTGATGACCGTGCGCATCGTCAAGCACGCCTTCGAGATCATCCACCTGCTGACTGGAGAGGTGCGACATTTTTAACTTGGATCACATTTGGAAATAATCGAGTTTAGTCAAGCGAGGCTAGAGTCACGCCTTGACATTGCGCTGTTGTCCTGGCGTGCTAGAGCGCTCGCAGAGCAAACGTCTCTGCTTATTCATTGGCTGGCGTCTCATGTGGCTCAGCCAATCACCAGCTTGGACACATGACCTATTAAATGGCACCTGAGGAAGAACTTATTTTCTATTTATTCTTTTTTTTTTTTTAAATAACTTTTATTGTTATTGTAGAATCCCCTGCAAGTGTTGGTGAACGCCATCATCAACAGTGGACCCCGTGAGGACTCCACCCGTATTGGCCGCGCCGGTACCGTCAGGAGGCAGGCCGTGGATGTGTCGCCCCTCCGTAGAGTCAACCAGGTAACACGACAAACCCAAGCTTTGCGCTAAACTTCATACTGTGACGTTGAAGCTCCTGATAAATGACAAAATTGCCAATTTAACGCGAGGCTAGAGTCACGCCTCGACACCCGTTTGTTGTCCTGGCGTGCTAGAGCGCTCGCAGAATGAAACGTCTGTGCTTATTCATTGGCTGTAGTCTTGAGGTGGCCCAGCCAATCACCAACTCAGACACATCACATTGCCGGTGTTTGCGTAGCCACGTTTGTGACAATTTCTGTCGTTACGTTGCAGGCTATTTGGCTGCTGTGCACGGGCGCAAGAGAAGCTGCTTTTAGGAACATCAAGACCATTGCCGAGTGCCTGGCTGATGAGCTCATCAATGCTGCAAAGGTCTGTTCATGGAGTGCAATTGCTTGATTGCTGTAGCCAGAATGTAGTTTGATTTCTTGAACTCTGGATATTCCCCCCCTCCCCCCTCAGGGTTCATCTAACTCTTACGCCATCAAGAAGAAAGACGAGTTGGAGAGAGTTGCCAAGTCCAACCGTTAAATGTTCTAACAAATCAATAAATTTGGATACATCACTTTACTATTTTGTTGTCAGACATTAACTTGGAAGTAACACAAGGGACATCTAGTGGACAAAATAAGTAAAAGCTACCTATGTCATTAACGTGAAATATTCACTCACCCTTTCAGCACTTAACTCATTCACTCCCAGCCATTTTCATTGAAGAAAAGCCCTTTTGACAGATTTTGCAAGGCCCACAGAATATTATGTTCTATTGCTATAAAAACATGGAACCTACAAAAAGTCTCATCAGGAAAAAAAAAAAAAAAAGTATGAGTTTCCATTTTGCAACCATTAGCATTAGGATACAGCTAATTTTCATCAATATTCACAATCCTGGTAAAAACACTCACAAGAGCTTGTTGCAACACGGCCCTGGCTGATGTCATACTCTACTGCCACCTGCTGGCCATATTTTTAATACCTCTTCATGTCAAGCTGCATCAAAGCCGCCTGTATGTTCTGGCATCAAAAAAATGTGTAAACATTTTTGGGCTTGAATGAGTTAAAGTCAGAATAAATGATACGGAACAATGTATTTACAGAAGATTAATTTTAATGCTTTTCCATAAATATTTTTTTTTATAAAGGGGCTTACTTTAAGTTACAAAATGACACATGACAGTTGTGTATTTTCACTTGTACTTTTCACTGGTCACCATTACTAACCCACACAAAAACACTTCAATAGTTTGGTAGTTCGCCAAACCAAATAGTCAATTTCGAAGCAGTGCGATAAAGATTGTCCAAAGAAGGTGTCGATATCATTTGACCATCACTAGCTTTTTGTATTCAGACACTTTAATAGGTGGACCTTCACAATCACGTTAAATACAAAAGTTGTAGCAAATTCTAACTATACAAAAAGGCATGATTCTAATATTTTGACCCCAAATAGCGTAACCAACGCATTAAAACACTCATGTGATGCCTACTGCACAGCACAAAATTTCATCCCAAGGTTAGCGTTCAAAAAAAAAAAAAAAAAGTGGCACCAGTGAAGTGTTAACTGGATTGAAGAAAAAGTGACATTTAAAAAGGTGTGGCATTTTCTCGCTTAACTTTCAAGGACTTTTGCATGTCATAATTTCCTCCCAACTATGAGATTTTGGTCTTAAACATGAACGTGATAACACCGAGGGATCCAAACACAAGTTTTGCAAATCAGAAATATGCGTGCTTCTTATTGATAAGCAGGCAGAGCGAGGACAGAGAAGCTCCCAACTTGGAGGCCTCGCTGCAGGCCGTAGGCAGGAAGACGTAGTCCTGCAGCTTCTGGAAGGCCTGCGCACAAACGCGAAGAATAATTTGATACAGGAAATGGGGAAAGAAAAATCAAAAGAATCAGACTTTTTAGTGGGCGGGGCTTACAGGAACGCTGCCAGGACATTCATCCACTGGCCTGTGGAGCAGGAAGTCCCTCTTGGATGGGCCCTTTATGTAGATGCAGTTAGCTGCAGATTGCTCGGGAACAGTCAGAACTTCATAGTGGTGGTCCGTCAGCTGTTCCATCATCTGGACACAAAACATGAAAACCTCAAAAGCAGTTCTCAACATTTGCCCAATCACGGAACATTGAGCGATACTAAGAAAAAAACAAACAAACAAAAAAAAAAGACCCGCAAGGTCTTCTTGGCCCCGTCACTGTTGCTGATGACGATGGTGTTGGCCCCTCCCATCGAGCAGATGTTTTTCAGCCGAATCCCACCGCAGACTGGCACGGTGGACACGGAAAAGTCCTGAACACATCAGAGCGGAAAACGTTTTAACGTGGCCCCGTTACACTCTTATTACATAACAGCAGACGCAGGCTTTTACCATTAGGTACCCCCCCCAAAAAAAAAAGCCATAAAAACGGATTAATAAAGTTTTCTTCAATTTATAGCAAAAAGTCTTTTTGTCAGCACACCGTTTCAAAATGTACGGCGTGGTATGAAAAACACAGCTGTTACTAAAACAATCATCGCCACCTGTGCTTCATCTGTTCAAGTGCCTCATAATGATTCCAAAATATGTCATCATGGAAACAGCTGCTTTTTGGCCTGTACTGTATTTAATTCCATTGCTCAGTAAATCTTATGATTGCAAACAATGTGATGTGATGTAGTGCAGCTATTGTTGATGGTGTAACATAACGTTAACGCCTCTCCCCCTCAATGACACCCAAACGTATGTAACAGGCACTATCCATAATGAAACGTGAATGTCCAAATGGCCTCGTTTTCATCCAAAAGGAGAGGCCCATTCATCACCACTTCCACTCCAATTCGCCAAATAACACCTGACTGATTCATCATCTTCATCACTGCTTCTTTGCTCTTACCCGAAACGTGTCCGCCAGCATCTCGGCCCCTTTGTGGTTGGTGTGGGACGAGATGCCCACGAAGAACTCCCTCCCCGTGAAGAGGATGTCGCTGCCCTCCAGCGTGGCCCCTCCGGAGTCCCCAAGGGCCCCGTCCATCTCCACCACAGTAAGGTTGAGCTCCGACATCACCCTGCGCACGGCCTCCACCTGCGTAAGAGTACACATTCTTTGTTATTGTACTTATGGAAGAGTTTTGCTGCCACCTGGTGGCTTGTTAAGGCTAAGGAACTACGTTACATTTTTTCAGTTTTTTTTTGCCACAACATTATTCAACTCCTACTGCCAAAATTCCATTTGTCAAGGATCCCAATCTTGATTTTTCAGTTCTGGTTCACTGATGTCAAGCTGTGTTCACATGATAGCACAGCTGCAAGGTTCTGAATGCTTTCCTTGTTGGGTTTAAGGAAAGAAAAAAAGATTTCCCTTGCAGATTCATTAGTTCTATCGTTTTCTTGCCCCCCAGAAAGTTCATCCTTGGATGCTCTGAATTCTTGCTCACATGCTGACATCTCACGCTTTGATTTAATGTCGTAAAGTAAAAATTAATAAAAAATAAATAAATTTGATACTTTCATTATTTTTCCACATACAATTAATACCTTTAAAAACACATTTTGCGACTTGCTGTCGACTGAAAATGACATCACAAGGGCTCGGGTAACCTGTTTTCAAGGTTTGATCATGTGACATTCACAAACTGAGCTGTGATGTGTTTTTAAAGGTACTAATTGTACATGAAAAATGATGAAAATATCCAATTTATTATAGGCAAAATCTGAATGTTTGACTGCCAAAAATGGCTAAATAAGTAAAGTAACCCTTTAAGCAGCAAAATCCAATTGCTTTTATCTATCTCAGGGTGCAGCCATTTTGTCCGTCGATTGCAAATGACATCATAGGGCTCAGAGTTGGATAAAAGGATTTTGTAATGATTTTTTTTTGGGGGGTTGACTTCCTCTTTGATGACGTGAAAATGACATGACTCAGGTTGTCAACGGGAAATGAAATCTAAAACGTTGCGTGTTCACCTCGCTGCGCCTCTGCTGCCTGAAGGGCCTGGTGATGAGCGCCGTGCCACCTTGGATCACCGCCACGTCCTCCACCTTCCAGCTCATGGGCAGCTCCGGGTCGGGAGGGATCTCGATCAGCTGCAGGCCCACCTTTTGCCTCAGCGCCCCCGTCAGGCAGCCAAACTGACGCTGAGCCTTGGCCAGGTCCACTGAGACGTCCTTGTTCTCGCCGTTGTCTCCCACAACCTTCCCAAAGTTCTCCGGGATGCCTCGCACCACGGCGTGGGTGAACTGGCCATACGGGCACATGTTTGCCATCTTTTGTGGGGGGGGTGTGGAGAGGAGGAACAACTTCTTCACTGTCGAGTTGGGGTGAATTTGAATCAAGTGGAGAGACACTTTCTACCTCCTCCTGTTGCGCATTCTTACAAGAGAAGAAGCACCACCTACGGAAAGAGATATTAACTTTAATCAGGGGAAAGGGTTAGAAAAAACAAACAATTTTACGACTGTTAAAAACCAAAGCATAATAATCATCATAGTCCAAAAGCTTTCCAAACTAATTTCCAATGCTTATGGATTATTTGGTTCTAAGGATTCCACAGGTTTAAATGAAAACAATTAAAGACCAGTTTTACCCATCAATATGACAAAAAAAGTGGGGTTATTAAAATGTTTTTGCCCATCAATTTTGGTTTTAGTTGAGCACCGGTGCAGACAATCTGCAATCTACAAGTAGTGCGACGCCCAACTCTTTATCCTTTCAACCTTTAAATCATCCTTTGGGAAACTGCAGAAAACTAATAAAGACATGAAAGTGGAAGTCCTTACCGCTTCAAAGCGTGGAAGTAAGACGCTTTTTAGCCACGTTCGCCACTTTCCGACGTATTTCCCAAACAGGGCCGTTTCCCGTTATCCTGCTTTTCACTCCTTGTCCTCCCGCCCACTGCTGTGTTGAAATGTGCTACTTCCCAGTAAGCGCTTCAAAATAAAACAACTTTTTTTTCGATTCTCAGACGCTCCGTTTTGGATTTAGAAAAAGACTCGACATTTCTGTTGCGCCGCCCTCTAACAAAATTAATTTTACGACGTGTGGGTGACGAATCTGAACGCCATGTCGGTGTCATTTCCGGTTTGTTGGCGTGCATTTTGTTTGACATAGTTTGAACCATCTGAGTTATTGATTACAAATAAATTGGAACAGCCTATATAAACACAAGGTAGCAGGGAATGTTTTTTTTATTTTTATTATTAAATTATTTATGTATGCAAAATGTGTAAAAGTAAACCAAAATTCAAAGTAATTCATTGCGCGCCGTTCGTACGTTGAACTGTCGGACCACCGTAAAACGAGTGAGATATATTATTATTTAAACAACTATTCTAAAACATTATTCATGTTGTTACAATACTTCTATAAGTGACCAATGCAGTAATAGAAGAATATTTAAGAGTGATTTCACATTTATTTCACATAATTTCTTCCTTAATTTATTTAATGTTGCATTATAACAAGATGCCAAATGTGAATGCAAACACTGCTAATGGTGCATAAAGCTTTAATGAATGACAACAACAACAAAAACCGTTTTTGTTTAAATGTTTTTGAATAAATACAATGCTTGAATCCTTTGTTCTATTCCTCAACTGCATTTAGTAACAGTCCTCATATATTAGCGCCTGTTTATCCAGAGCGGTTATCTGTTTTTGTCCTTGACGTGACAAAAAAAATTAATCTTTTAAGCTTTTCCCAAATGGGTCAGATGGTGCTTGACTATTGGATAAGCACGTTGGACCGTGAGGGGAAACGGATTTTTAGATGCCACTTTTAATAACAACACATAAATGATAGTTTACATTTTATTTTGGCAACATACTTGTACATCTGGACAGTCGTGACTGAGCAAACTTTTACGACTTATGCAGCAGCACAGCATTCCTTTCTGACTGTGTGACTTACAGCAGTAAAAGTCCGGGGACAGCACAAAGACATAAATCAGTGGCGGCGTGGTACAAAAAAAAAACAATTCTGGGCACATAAAGTGGTGGAATAGCATCGGGGGAAATGAGTGCGCGAGGGGGGGGTTGGATGAAAGATGGCAAGTAGAGGGCGCAGACAGGATTAAAGAACACCATCTGTCCCTTTAAGGTCAGGCAAACATTCATGTAAACACATGAACAACACTGGCAGTTCTCCAATCCAAACCATAAATACGTGTGAATGTGAATGATTGTTCGGTGGGTCTGAATTTAGATTTGCACACCTTCAATGCGATGTCACATTTTGCCACAACATGTTTGGCAGCACTGAGATCGACTGGATACACTAGAATGAAGAAGAAGAGGCAGAAAAGGTCAGCTGAGTCACATTAACTATAATCTTCACTTGATTTTGAAGTTGTGAAGAGTAGCAATTCAAAGTCTCCTTTCATTTGTGTGTTTTAATAGTGTAAATGTGGTTTATTATTCTCCAACAGTCCGGATGCCGTTTGGCTCCATGCTGCCACTCATAGGTCATTCTTGGTATGACAGACATGTAAATAGCAGAACTTATTAACCCCGCCACAGGGTGGCAGTGTTGCTCATCAAACAACTTCCTGTTCACTCTTGCGCATCTCTTATCTTGGAATTAAGTGTTTTTGTTATACAGTGGCCAAGTCGACAGTTGAAATCATACTTGTGATGAGTGAAATTTGACATTTCATTCCAATTGAGTAAAATGATAAAATAATTAAGTAAATAAATAAATACAAACCATTGTATTTATTCAAAGAGAATAATATTAAACTATATAGTGTCTGGAAATATTACTGCTACAGCTGCAATTAATCTGTCAACTAATTTGTGAATCTTTGCACTCAACACGATTTTATCCTGTGCTTCTCCACAGTCTCATGAACTTGTAAACAGCTTATCCGGTCTGAGCCACTCGACTGGTCCCATCACAAGACCTCCAGTCAGAAGACCGTCCAACATGCTGTCCTCACGTCACGTCTCCCATTACAACTCAAGGGTAATTCGCTTAAACTCGACGTTCCTATCTTCTTACTTTCTCTCGTCTGACTCTGCAGTCGAACGGATTTTTTGGCATGCTTGTGGAAATGACATGCCAAGGACTCCGATGGGATGTTTATGATTCTTTTTTTTCTTTTTTTTACGCGATGACGCTTGAGACCATGTCAAAGAAGCATTCCAAAATAATATTTGACATTGTGGCTTGGATGAATGGAATGTTCGTGCAATGCATGCTGGGGACCGGCGTTGCATTCTTTAATTGATTCTTTTTATATGGCACTTTGCAATGAGCTTTCAAATTAAGTATCTAAACGGAATTTAGGCACAGGGTGACCTACAAAGCCAGACAAAATGTGGAGTCAATATGCCTCAAAAGTCAAACAAAACTTGGAGTACATTTACAGTATAGAATACAATAGACTTTATTTGAATACATTGATACAATTTCATGAAACAAATTAGAATTTAAGTTGCTTTTGATTGTGTTTAGGACAGCAGAGAAGGGTAAATACACAAATGTAACCATAATTGCAGACCTTAAACAAAGCACGCCAACTTAAAGCTGCCCTCTCAGCTGATCAAAATTATCTCTCCAAATTCAATTAGGAACCTGGCACGCACATGGGGATTTTTCAAATCCTAAAGCAGGCTTTCTCAATTCTGGTCCTCAATGGCCGGAATATCCTGCAGGTTTTTAAATGTTTTCATCCTCCAACACACCTGATTCTAAAGATCAGGATCGTTGTCAGGCTTCTACTTGATTAGCTGGTTTTATGTATCAGCTGTGATGGAGGACAGAAACATCTAAAATAAGCAGGATTCCAAAGGATCCGTTACAGACACCACACATGAAGATTAAAAAAAAAAAAAAAAAAAAAAAAAAAAGAGACAACTCAGCGTTTTGGTTGTACTGTTCTTAATGGAAATATTTGAATATACGCCATTAATTTGTTGTCGATCTGTAAGTGAACATTTATAATAATCACATTCAAATGCACATATGTTGTTTTTGTTTCAAGTCTGTTTCTGATAAATGTTATTATGATTGTGAAGGGGAGACTGAGAAGCTTTAACTTTGCGAATTTGTGTTGGGCTGTCGCTTTTCGTTTGTGGATTTACGAAGCAGATATGACACATCCAATATGGCGGATGGGCCGACGCAAACTAGTCAGTCCATTGCCAGGGTCTTGAGTGAGGTTGGGAGTTCAGTGGCCACCAGCTCCCTTATCCTTATAAAGTAAGGAGAAAAGTTGCGCCTTTTCTTTTATTTACCAAGCACACTTAATATATTGTGTTTATTATTTATGTTCAATGGGGATCATGTTTAATGAAACTTAACAGTCATGTTTTTGGAGAGGCGCATTTGAAGAATGCAGCGGAGGAGCTCGTAAGACGAGGGGTGTGTACTTCAACGGCAAATTGAATTGGACACAATTTGGAAGTTGCTGCGGAAATTTATTTAACGTGAGACTCGTTGGACTGGAAGGAAGCGTCATGTCTGCCTCGCAGCTTATCTTGCTGCTGGGTTGTCTTCCCTTGGCAAGTAAGGAAAAATACAATTTTACTTTTTGCTCCTATGCACTTTTTTTTTGTTAGAATATGATGATTATTTATTTATTTACTTATTTACTTATTTATTTTTAACAAAAAATTTCCCGGTGTTTGAACTTGTTGGACTTTTATTTATTTATTTTTTTTTGACGTTGTCATCCTCTGTAAATGACAAAAAAAAACAACTTCTCGTTAACCACAGTGCTTCAGCACTTTTGCCATATCTTCTTTATCCATTTTGTGTGCATTCTAAAGTTTAAACATCTTAAAAAATACAGTCAAATAAATATTAAAAGATAGAGGTCCTTTCACATTCTTTGAATTTTGTATAAAGTTAAAGCTTTGTTTCACTGTATCATGCTAAAAAAACAAAAAAATAAAAAATAAAAAAACATCTCTAACATATTGTACAAGTAAAATGTGTCTATTTAATGTGGCACATATGTAATTGACTCCCATTTAATATCTATCTACCTATCCACCTACCTTCTCTCTCTCGCTCTCTCTGTCTCGCTATCTAGCTAGTTATTGCTAGGGATGTAACGATAATGGCAATATTGTGATATTAAAACTGCCGCAATATATCGTCGTCGTCATGTTCACGATATTAGAAGCAGCACATCTGTTAAAGTCGGGTTGATTTCCATTCCTGCAGTTATAGCACCCTCTGGTGGCTTTTTTATTTTATTTTATTTTTTTAGTGCATTTAATTTTCACAAGGCATGTTTTTGCCCTTCTATGTTTAAAATTCACGCTAATAGTCAGATGAAGGGTCACGTAATTTGGTTGTGAACTACAAGTAAGTGCCTCAATATATATATTATATTTTTTTATATGTGATATTTTTATACTTTTCATTGCTGTTATGTACAAAAGCACAATATTGTTTTTTTTTGTATTTAGTATAAGCTCTTTTTTTAAATATTTTTTTAAACAATATTGTGACCTTTATTTAATATCGCCAACCTCCCCACAATATCGTGATAATTATTGTATCGTGACCTTCATATTGTGGTAATATCGTATCATGATGTTTGGATATAGTTACATCCCTAGTTATTGCTAGCTAGCTACTGTATATTTTTGTATATTAGCTGTAAAAAAAATTTTTTTTAAAAGTTGACTAACTACTGTACATGGTTTTCTAATAGAAAGTAGTAACTTGGACTATATTTGTGTTCTGTTTCAGCTAGTTTACTGTGTTACACTTGCGTATTTCCTGCCATTTCTCCTATGGACTGCCTAAAGTTTCCCGAGCAGTGTGCGGATGGACATCGCTGCCTGTCCAGCGTTGCAACGGCAAAACGAGGTGACGCTTTGTGTGTGTGTGTGTGTGTGTGCGTAAAAACTGTGGCGCTATTGTTGTACAAATGGAAGACAAAAAGATTCATTGTGTAACGTCTCCAATGGTCTGGATTGGAAAATATTGACTCCATTGTACTGCTGTGTTCAGATTCAAAGACAAGCGCGTGCGCATAATATGAAATCTTCCTCATGAGTGGCGGGACCAAGAGCTCGAAATTGAATAAACATAAAGTGGAAGTTTCTTAAAGTGAAAACTTAGATGAAATTTGAAATTAAAACATGAGAGCTTCCAATTTGCTCATATTCTAAATTAATTCCCCCCCTCAGAAACTAGTATATGTACAAATTTAGCATTATTTTTTACATTGTGGTTACTTTAAACACAGTGCTTGTCAAATAGTGGGGCGGGCCCCCCCAGGGGGGCGCGAAGCTCCATCAAGGGGGGCGCGTTTGACCTCGGGGAACATGCTTTTTAATTTTATAATTTTTATTGTATTTTTTTTACTGTCCTAGAATAAAGTGCAATTGCACCTCCACTACATTAGGGGGCAGTGGCGCTCTCATTATTGGCAGGGAGCATTCGCTCGGTGGTGTCTGGGTTTTGTTTGCACTGAGCATGCTCGCTTTGCACACAGCGAGATGTTTTCTTCTTACTGGGGGGCATGACAGAAAATAATTGAGAAGCACTGCTTAAACAAGACGTTTTTTTTTTTGTTTTTTTTCCCCCCCTTCTGCGTCCATAGGTGCACTTCAAGTAACTTTGTACGAAAAGAACTGCGCCGTTCCCTCCCAGTGTGGCGCGAGCGGGCAGAAATACACCAGCGGCATTTATTTCAACTTCACCAACGTGTGCTGTGATACAGACCTGTGTAACGGGGCGTCGGCACACGCCAAGTGGGGCGGAGCTGCACTCTGCCTGCTGCCCGCGCTCGGCCTCCTGCTGGCCTGAAAGCGACTGCACGAAAAGGCTCTATATGGTATTATACATTTTCTATTGCATTTCTACATACCGGTATATGTATAATAATGCAGTTAACTGAGCTCTGACCTTGTTTGTTTCTCAACCTTTGCCTTTATGTCGCATGTTTTCTGAACACGTGTCTTAACCGATTGCCTGCTGCATTTTTTAGGATTGCATCACCCATGGTAACTCGGGGCGTGGGAACCAAATAAAAAGAGAGGGTGAGGAGAGGATTCTTCAGAGAGTGCAGGAGTGAATTGTATCAGTCAGTTCTTCTTCTCTCTCCTTTTTGTGTCACGTTTAAGAAATGTCAAGCTGGTAAACCTGACAATAATGAACCTAGAGCTTGTTATTAAACTTTTTTTGGGAACTCTTTAGCCTCAAGTCTTGCATTTGGATCATATACTTGGTACTATTTGTGAGCAAAAAAATAAATAAATGGAAGTAACCTTGTCCATGCATTTTCTATAACACTTGTCCTCGTTTGGGTCTTTGGAGCAAGAGCCTATCCCAGATGACACATGTAAACAAAAAATAAATAAAAAATATTCACACTCACGTTCAAGTACAAACGCTCGACTATATGCCGGAGAAAAGACTTGAACCTGGAACCTCAGAAACAAGAGGCAGCTGTGCTAACCACTAGTCCACTGTGCTGCCCCAATTAGCACACGAGTCAAAATCAAGTGACCATAAACATTTAGAACTCAAGAGTAGCAAATGTAGAGACTCGGACACCACTCATTTCTGAAGAAAACTTGATTTTATTTTTTAAAGAAATGCACCAATGAAACGTGGCTTTGGAAGTACAAAAGTCAACATGGAATGAACAAATTATTTCAACATACTTGCTTCATGGCCACTTTTCTGTTGAACAAATGTGAACACAAAACGCGAAAACGGCTACAATAGCAACAAGCTGAAGAGTAAATAGGTGTCATTAAATCAAAAAAACAAAAACATAACATAACATAAGACACGAAATGTTAAGAAAGGTGAAAAACAAAAAAGTAATTTTGATGAGTTAGGTCCCTGAAACTGTATTCAACTCTACAGTACATAACGAAATCTAAAATGAGGCTCTGAAAAATATTTAAGACACTGTCCCTTTAATTGACTCGTTGAGGAAACAGTTCAGTCAAGTAAAAAACAAACCAAAAAAAAAAAATAAATCACTTTGGAAAGAAGGGGTCGACTTCTCCAATTTAAGATGTGTAGCACATATATCAAAAACAGCATAACAAAAAATGTTTTTATTCTTAAAATTGCACTTAGGTGGCTTGATTTTTTTTTTTTTTTTTTTTTTTAACCTCCTCTGGCAAACAAGAGATTATACTGGACTGCTTACATGAACTTTCATTCAATTACATTTGAATTCCAGAACGCCTTCAGTAATAGTTAATGAAGTATAAAGCTTAAGTTATCCAGTTCAGTTAACTCAGGAGGGAAACAAACCGTAACTGAGATATAGTGCACATATATTGTACATATTTAAGTTTCACTCCCTTTTTTCAATTTGTCATTGTTCAAGAGACCTTTTTTTTTTTTATGTAAGTGCACATTTCTTCAAGCTTATCGTTCATCCTATTGAAAACTACCCGCTATTATTTTTAGTTGCAACACTGTCAACTTCCTGTTGCGTGTCGCCAGTATGAGTAAGTAACATGTGACACGCGCAAAATGTTTCAGGACAGTGCCAACTGCTGAACTCAAATCATATCAAAGGAGTATTTGGGTCACAATGAAAAATGAGCGCCATCTATCTCCAATTGCTATAGTTAGTCCTCTTATGAGGAAAAAAACAGTACAGAAATACTAAAACTGCGATATCACAAAACATGTATTAAAAAATACACCTCTCATATCTTTTTTTTTTTTTTCCCCACAAATTGTATTGACCCCAATACTCCATAATAAATTTGTGCTAAACTTTTTTTATATGCTACAAAAAAAAGTCCTTCATATATGAGATGGAATAAAATGGAGGGTATGCAGCTTGCTACAAAGGAAACCATTTCAATAGATTCAAGCTCTTGAAATGGTTTCCTCTCACTGCGTCCTCCAAATGAGCCTGCACCCCTTCCGCTCTATTGTGTGCTATGACACACACAAAAAAAAAACTTTCCGATTTAAAGTGTAACAGTCCTTGTTGCGATAATAAATGTGTATGCCAAATAGTTTGGCCAGTGCTGGTGTGCATGTTTTCTACCAAATACTCCACATTGAAACTGAATGAGCTTTGAAATTTGACCTGACTTGACAACTTTGTGTGTGTATAATCTCCACAAAAGTCAAACGAAATTGTACAAAGTGTACATCTTTTGCGCCCCTGCAACATCGAGGATTTTTAAGCAAACATTTTTTTTTTAATAGGTTTTGGAAGAAGAGACAAAATGTGCCTGTGAGTAATTGTTTGTTCTGCTTTTTTGTGTGTGTGTGAGTGTAGCAGTTGTTTGAAGGTTTATAATTACCGTAATATCAATGCTAATTTCCTTTAGCATGTTTATGGCGTTTCACATTATATATTAGCATTAAGCTAGCTTGTGTTTGATGTGATTATATGGTAGACACTAAGGAATACTTTAACAATTGTGTTTTTAATAAGTTACAATGTGTTTGGGAGGGGGAAAACTATGTTTAAAAAAAACAAACTTTTTTTGTGTGGTCTCTGTATTGTGGATTTTCAACAACCACTGCTCATAAACAGAAAACAAGCAAACAAGTAGAGGCCATCAAATATGACCGCATATTTGTGACTAACGTGAGCATTTGTAGAACACTATGAGGACAAAAGTATTGGGACACCTCCAGGGACAAAAAAAATAAAAATAAAAAATCAGAAGAATGACGTAACTTGATATGTCTCAATACTTTTGGCCGTGATTCAGCAATAGTTTGACTTGGCAAAGCGGTTGTATCCAACTCAGGTTATATAACATATGTTGTTCTTCTGTATATACGTCTGCTTGTTAAATTGAGGATGAATTCTAACTATTTTTTTTTTTCTGCCAAAGCCTACTTGAGAACTTTGGCCACCGAAGAATAAGCCATGTGGATCTCGTCATCGACCGGGCAGGTGGAGGCGAACTCGTCCCGGCCGTATGCTGCGTTCAGGTACCTCCACAGGTTGGACAGAGACTGAGGGATGCTGAATTTTCGGTACTTTAAACACACAACCTAAAACGGATGTAACTTAATAAATAAATGTTGCCAAAAGAAGGGTCGCAAAAAAGCGGGAAGCCTCATTACCTTGACGATGTGAAGCTTTGGAAGCAAGTTGCAGTCAGCCAGTGTGAGTTCTTGGCCGTCGAGGAAGGGGCGGGACGAGGAAGTGACCTCATCGGCACTATTTTGGTCAATTTCGTCAGGAAGCGGCGAGCCGAGGTAGTCGTCGAGTTTCGTCAGTGCTTTCAGGAGGCCTTTCTCCAGATCTGAGCACGTCAAAATAAAAATGGTTTCATTAAACATGAGAAAAACAAAACATTAAACAGTGGCTTGAGGATTTTATTTGACTTACTTTCATTCGTCTGAGGGTTGGAGTTTTTGATGTAAGCTGAGAACTTGGAGAAGACGTCCATGCCTGCTGTGTTTGACTCGGGGTTACGCGCAGCCAGGCGAGGATACCTGAATGACACAGACATGATACAATAATAGTATCTATGGTGCCCCACTAGTCTAAACACGGTATTTTGTAGTGATGCGAAATATGAAGCATCATGAAGCTTCATGAAGCACTTGCAATGTTTTTGTTTTTTTTAACTCCTCTGGATTAAATATTAATGCCTTTACAAGAGAAACTGATTACATTTCTGCATCTGTAAACCAAGAGTGCCATCTAAAGGAGTCAAAAAACATCACAAGTGCTTCATGAAGGTTCATGAAGCTTCATTTTCGCGTCACTACAATACTTAATATGAGTTAAGCCGCTTAATTTAGCAAATTTTTATCAACATCAGAAGGCGGCCATTTTGTCACTTGCTGTCGAGTGAAAAATGACATCACAGTTGCTCAGGTAACAACCAATCACAGCTCAGCTTCAGAAAACAGACGAGCTGTGATTGGTCATTGCCTTAGCCCTTGAGCAACTGTTATGTCATCTTAAAGGGATACTTCACTTATTTAGCCCATTATAGCAATAAAAAGTGAATATTTTGCCTATAATTAATTTGATACTTTCATTATTTGTCACGTACAATTAGTACCTTTCAAAACACATTTTGCAACTTGCTGTCGACTGAAAATGACATCACAAGGGTTTCAGGTAACCAATCACAGATCAGCTGTTTTCTAGGTTTGGTCATGTGACATTCACAAGCTACTAATTGTACATGAAAAATAATGAAAATATCAAATTTATTATAGGCAAAATATTCATGTTTGACTGCCAAAAATGGCTAAATAAGTAAAGTATCCCTTTGGCTGTATTTTGCTTCATAACTCATATTCCAAAACCGTAATATTAATCAGAATGTCATGTTTAGACTAGTGAGGTCACATATAACGCATTATTGTCAAGAAATGTTTAACGTTGACTTCCTCTTGTAAAGATAACAAAAAGCAAAATGGATGAATGCGGTGGACTACTTTGGGGGGCAGAGATTTTCCTCCAAGAACTCCTCGATCTTGTTGGTGTCGGTTTTCACCTCGCTGCCGTACAGCAGGAAAGGCGGCTGGGCGCCGGGAGCCAGGTCGTTCAAGATGTCCGGCTTCCTTTCCATGGATGACAACAAGGAAAAGGGTTCAAGGAATATTACACCGCGGTGCAATAAATAGTCGATTCCCACCTTTTCATGTCCACTGTAGTGACATCAAACGTGACTCCTTTAAGCCACAGCACCATGAAAAGACGCTGGGAGAAGGGACAGTTGCCGATACTTTGGCCATCACTCCCTGCCTGCGAGACAAAATACAAATTTTGCATGAAGTACCTCACAAATGTGAGTACACCCGAAAATATTTTATGAAATCACTTTGCAAATGCACAGCCATTGATGTCGAAACTACAGGAAACAAAAGTGAGCACAGCCGTCAGTGAAAATAAACCAAAAGATGTGATAAATGACCAATGTGAGAATTATTATTTTTTTAACTTAAAAATAAATATTAGCGCACCAAGAGCTGACTGGGAATATTCATTGAATGAGGAAGCATATTTGGGGAAGGGTGGCTTATTTGAAACTACTTGTTCTCTCTCCCCCCCCCCCCTTTTTTTTTTTTTTTTTTTTTTTTAAGTGCAACAGTAACACAAGAAAAAGGGAAAAGAAGATGAAAATGTTTACACTTTTTCAAACATCATACTCTGTATCAAATATGGTATTTTGCCTTTCTGCTGAAGCTAAATAAGGTAACCAAAAATAAAAAATAAAAAATGCAATTAGACATTTGTTGAAAATCATTCAGCCCTACTGGGAAGTCCTTTTACATTCCAAACAAAAAGTCTCCTTTTGTGTTGCAGGTCACTCGCCTGACAGGTTAAGCTTCCATTCAGTGACAGAATGCGTCTGACTGGTTATTTGTCTCTATATGTGCCCCGTGATCGACTTTCTACCAGTCCAGTGTTGTGTGCTGAGAGGTTTGGATCCCAAAGGTGCAGACACAAATAAGATTTTTATCTATCTATTCACACCGAGATTCACAGAAACTCAGAGATGCTGTACACAGGAACAGGTGGACAATAATCCGGCAAAACACACAATTTTCAGACCCGTAAATAGACAGTCAATCACTCTCATTGGTTGTGGCTAGACATGTGAGTACTAGTACTGACATGGAATCATCAGATTGGCTGTTGACTGGTTTCTAACCATATAGAGAGAGATAAATAGAACCAAACATTAGACATTTGCCTCAAACAAATCAAAACAAAACAAAACACAGTCATGATAGTTGAACCCAGGTATGACCGCAGACATGAGACAAGACCCAAACATTACTCCTGCATGACTCGAGTCATGGCATCCAGGGTGTTCACCATATCTTGCCCATTAAAATTCTTTTTCAGAAGTTAATCTACAACGCAAACAACTGGACACTAAAACACAATAATAACACAGTACTATCGCATATATGAACATCTATCGTACAAGTTACTTTTGGTTTCCATTTAAATGACCCTGAAATGGAGGTAAGGAAGTTGAAGTGGCAGTATTATTCTGAGAAGTTACAACAGCATCTTTCTTCCATGGAGAGGAAAAAAAAGTAGAGGGTGTAGCACATGTTCACACAGAGGAGTCATTATGGAAACTTGTGCACAACATATGACTTTTTTTTTTTTTTTTTTTTGGAAGCATAAACATGTAAATACGATGTGTGGGTAGCATGCTATATGACTAAATATAGATTCAGGTCTAATGTTAATGTGCATTTAATAAGATTAGTGGTTTATAAAGCTCGTGAGCCAACAGAGGCGTTGTGGCTGACACCGACACACGTCTGCTTCATTTATGCCAAACGATAGACTGACGCGAAGGACATTTAATAACAATGAACAAAAATGAATCAGCGTCGCGTAGTTTCAACTTGACGACGCGGACCACGTCACGACGTGCGCGTTAATGGAAAAAAAAGAAAAAAGAAAAGTCTCGTCCTTACCTTGACAAAAAGTTCGACTTTGGGCGGATTTGGGTCGCTCATCTTTATTTCCTGCCAATGAGAAGGTCAAAAATGTTCTTTAAATATCAGCGAAGTAACAACATAAAAACCGGAGGAGAAGGATTTCGAAACCGGAGGAGAGCCAAGCCCATCTTCCGCTAACGAGCCCACAGACATTAAACGGCCACTAAACGACATGAAATAACTATAAAAGCACTTCACAAACTAGCGTAACTGTTAAACGACAATCTTATCGTTCTCTTATAACGAATTGTAGATTTTTTTTTATTGTATTTCCGTGTATGTTGAGCTACCTTGAAGCGCTGCTCGAAGCTGCTGACGCCTGTTGCTGTTGCTAGTTTCTCCTCCTCCCAGTGGTGCGTCCTCTCTCCGGGTAGCACACGCACCCCGTTCCCATTTCCTGGAGGCCACCGGCCGAGGCAACCTCATCGCAGAATTTAAAAAGAAAAAAAAAATTACACAAGGGGCGGGTATGTAGTTATTTATAGAAACAAACCAGTGTCACGGCTCAAGAATGTAATCCATAGTATACAAAGAAACATACGAAAGGGAAGGGATTTGCAAAGTCTATTTAAACCAATCGAGTCGGTCCCGTTTTGTTTTCTAGCCCTCGGTTAGAGGCCGAGTTGAGATTTTACTTCACGGTGTCAAACTTAAAGTGACAGTGTGTCACGAGGCCACTTGATGTCGCCAAATAATAAATAATAATTTGCACAAGTGAACAGCAATCTTGGTGAGCTACGCCGACTTGGTGGCAGCCGATATGAAGCAGAACAACAGAAAAACAAAACAAAACAAAGCATGTTCCTTTTACTGCAAGAGAACTGGGAATAACATTCAACAGGTTAGAAGAATTTAGCGCTTTTTTTCCAAATTTTCTGTATGGATAGCACACGTTTTGGCATTAATTAAAACAAACAAACAGTTAACCTCATGAAATTGAAAATTGGTTGCGAAATTAGAACGGTATGACCTAGTTTCAATGTCATCGCGTTGTTGTTGATGGGTACGTGACCCTCCCAATATGGTCGCTTCGTAGACATGTCGCTTGGTCGGACTGACACATACTCCGGCACAGTAGGTGGCAGTAATGCGCCTTAAACACTCCATACCAACCACAGGACTAACTAGAGTTACTAGACGAAGGAAAAGAAGAAGAAAAAGTGGGCGTAAGCAAACGAAGAGGCGACAGGAGGACACGAGTGGAAAACGTTATAAAGGTTACTAAAGTGAGCAACTTCTTGCGGCTACCGACGAAATCTGGGTGCTTTGTGAAAGATTGATGGCGTCGTACGAGGAACTGTGTCGAGTGAGAGAGGAAACTGAGCGACAACGGCTCCCAAACGTCACGTGACCAAACCCGGAAAACAGGTTAGCAAACTTCCTGTTTGTTTACTTTTTTTTGTAAACTTCGTTGAACAATATTGAACACTGAAATTACATATTTTACAGTATGCAGAATGGGGATTATTGAAAGAAATAAAAGATAAAACTAAATCAATGAGCAAATAAGGTACATTTAAATCCAATTGGGCATTTAAATTTACACACAATGGATCATAGGCAAGAAAAAAAAAACACATTTTCCTTGCATTAAGCATAGTTGCTTATTTCAAAATTTATTTTTTCATATATTTTGTCTAACACTTGGAGAATCACTACCATATCGTATTTGACCTTTGTTATCTAAACTATATTGTATTGCTTGCATCATATCCTGCAGATGTCCAGCATCTGATTGGGCATCAGGAAGAGCTTCCCCTTAAGGTGGGGAAGCCCCAATTTGGAACGGGAGGATTCACAGCCCTTCCATATTAAAGAAAAAGAGCAGGCTGACATCAAGCAAGTTGCCACTGATCATTGTCGTGAAGGACAAACCCTGATGCCGCAGCTTCATCTTCACAGTACAAATCACGGAGCACTGTCAGACAACGGCGGCACAAAAGAACCTTCAAGGAGTGACACGGACTTTTGAGGTGAGGACAAACTGTTGAAAACACCTGAAAAGGGCAAAACTATGAAGGAAAATACTTCTCCAGTGCGCAAGCGATAGTGTGCTCGCAAAGAACATTTCAACTGCTCAATTTGTGCTAAAAGAAAGGAAAAAAAAACTTATAAAAAGTCAAACCTTTTGTTGCTCATTGTGCGGTAAGACATTCTTTCAAAAGGAAAATATGATAAAGCACATGAGAACACAGATGGGAGGAAAAACCCTTTAGTTGCTCCACTTGTGGTCAAACATTATCCAGAAAAGACTCAGTGAAGACAAGACACATATGAGAGTACACACAGGAGAAAAGCCATTCAGTTGCTCAGTTTGCAGTAAAGCCTTCATTCAATGAAAGTGCAAAAGTAAACCTCTGTCTAGCGAGGGATGACTACATTATCTTACGTTACCTTATCTTACCTGATGTTATCTTATCTTCTGACTGAGGCGTGAAACCTGCTGGTCTGGTGACAGTTGCTCATCTACAGTCTGTTGTATACGACCCAAAATCAGTCGCTCGTAGAGTTTATAAAGTAGAGAAGGTGTATATAGGTCTATAGCTTGTTGGTAATTTGGAGTCATTTTTAGGTTTAAGTAAGTCTGCTACTTTTTGCATTTTTCCAGATCTTAGTGAGTTTAAAAGTAACTGCACGGTTGTTAAAACACTTCAAGTTGGAAGTTCTCTCAGATTTGTGAATGTTCTTCAATTGTGAAAAAAATATCTATCTAGATCTGCTGCTGCTTAATATGTCAAATTTCAAGTATGTTACTAAAAAATTCTATGGAATAATCTATCAAATATCGATATAAACTTCAACTCAGTATTTTTTTGCATCAAAACATAAAGTATTAAAACTTCGAGACATTAAACTTCACTTGTGCAAAGCTAGAATTTTAGCAAGCGTGTGCAAGACGGATGTGTGATGGAAATGGTCAGTGATGTGGAACACAAGGTAAAATCAAGCACCACATGCCAAGAACATAGAAAGGCACCTGCTTGTGCACCACTCCACCCATGGGAGTGGCCACGGCGGTGACTTCACATTGATGATGCAAGTCCTTTTCTGGGGAAACATGTTTTTAGTCATTGTGGATCCACATTCCAAGTGGCTTGACGTTTATCCTGTGAACCCGGCGACGTCACTTTATTGAATATTATCTTTCCAATCCCTTATTCTTGAACAATTAACGTAGAGGGCAAAAGAGAAAATAACAGGCAAAAAGTGCAAACAGGGAAGACCTGGTTGGTCCTACAAAACACATCAAAAAACTCCAAGGCCCTAAATGGCCCACGTTGAAAAAATGGCTAGGCAGACGGCCATTGTCAGGGAGAGCTGGACGGACGCGGCGCCATTACACAGATCCGTGTTACAACACTCAAAGGAGGCGGTATAAGCATTTCCAAAGATGTCGCCAGTCAGCACATCCCCGCACAGGTCCGTGTCCAGGCAGCCGCGAATTTTTAGTCTGATCGACCCGGTAGAATTGAACTCTGAAATAAGCATAACAAAAAAAAATTAATTAAAGACAATGCGACATAATAGTGGTTGTAATTAAGAGGTGGATTAAGTCGGGTAAGACCTTACTAAAGGGCCAAGTACCAAACACAATCAAGAGGAGAGACAGAAATTGGAAAAAAAAAATAAAAAAAGTTAACTGTCTTGTGCTGAATACTTTTAACGAACACAGTAAACCCGTACCACCTAAAAAAATAAAGTGATGTCTCCTTACGTGCAGTTCCACGATAGCAACTCTGTGTGTCTGCACATGTGACGTCACTACCAAACAGACATAGGTTCACTATACCGACAGGGCAGCGGCGGCAGGTCAGACAGCATGCTGTTCAGTGAGAAACATGAGAGAGAAAAAAAGAGTCAAGTTTTTTGTTTTTGTTTTTGTTTTTTTATCCCCAGAGGTTCCTGGTATACTGACATAGAGTAGGTGGTTGCTGGGCAAACAACAAAAAATAAATAAATAAATGAATGCATAAATAAATAAATAATAAAAACACTTGTTTGACATCGGGGAAGCCAATCCATTTTCTACTGCGTGCATATAGGAAAAGGCCCAGGTCCAGATGGTGTTTCATCTGAATTCTCTGTATTATTATATTAACCTGTCTGCATGTATGTGCATGTATACAGGTTTTGCCATTTTAATTGGTTTCATAATCAGAGATGCTTAATTATATTAATTAAACCGTAATTTTCTGTCCATATTCCAATTTACTGGTGTCTTTCTCAGTCATTGAAAGCTGGAAGATGACCAAGGGCGGATGACATTCTCGTTTTAATAATTGAATATGTGGATGAAAAGTCAGCTGTCTCAAGCCACCTTTTTTGCCTGAATTTGGGATAAGTGGCAGCTTAGCTATGACCTTAATGAGCATAACCGGCACTTTAGAAAATGCACAGAATGACGTATCTATAACGAATGTACCGAATGTATAACGTGTCCTGTTCAGGCTCACGGGGAGTTGGAGCCTATTCCAGCTCATGCTGAGAAAAAGGTGACCATTTAAACTTACATTCACAAAATTGAAATAATACTTGAAAAAAAAAGAAATACTTTATATGTTTAACAATTATAGTGTCAAGTTACTTGAAAATAAAACTGTAGACTTTTACCTTTTTTTTTTTTTTTTTTTTTTTTTTTAAACCAGCCATTGAAAGTACAGTAAGCCGTTATCTTTATCTGAGGAACATCTGCATCCGCAATATACAGTAAGTAGCAACATAAGTCTACTACTAATAATAATAAAACACAACTCATACACATTTCTTGTAAAAGTGAAGCAAACATGCTCGTCAGGTTTTGATGTCGATTTTGATGTTAAGTCCTAAGATCATACATTAAAAATAAGGCTAAATTAGTATTAGCGTTATCCATTTTTACTCTCAGTTACTTACCAGCTGCTACTGTAGTAGCCAGGAAAAATGCTGTTTTCCAAAAGTTGTTCATCGTATTCCTTTGATCACCAAGTTGGCAATTGCTGTAATGCTGTCAATTTAGGCGAGAGACATCACCGACAAGGTGAGCAACCAACAGACGTCATGTGAACGTCAGCAAAAATCTGACTTTTCAGGTTTCTGCACTTGTCATGAATGAGTAGTAAGAATGGAAGACTGAGTGACGCCCATTTGTAGTTTTTGTTTCCTTGTTTGTTGGGCATGGCTCAATAAAGATTTCCTTATTCACATATATGCACAATCGAAACATCTACCCAGTTAACAATATTTATCTACTGCATATCTACACTAGAGGGTAGTATTGGCCTTAAAAATGACTCACCAGTCAGTTTTTTAAATCATTATTTATTTATCATGCTAAATATGGAACACCGTAACCCCACACAATTCAAAACACTCTGTTGTAAATATTTGTCCACACAAAGAAGCTGACTACAACTGGTTGCCATCTTTAATACTAAGATCAACATACTAAATGTTTCATTCATGGTTGTATTTTCATTGTTGTCCTAATCAATGCAGTCTTCAATGACATATTCTATTCCCAATCCCTGATTCTTCAAGTAGAAACTGCAGGTACAGTAATCCCAGACATGTTGAAGCTTCATGCACATAATACCAAAATATACTTATGAAGTGCAGACATCATTTTTGTCCACCTGGGGGTCACCATACTCGCGGTCTAAACTGTAGTATCCGTGATGTTGAATGTGTTGAGTGATGTGAAAGGCAGCAAATGAGAATGTGGAGATGGTTGACTGTTAGTTGGCTATTATGTTTTGTGTTTCCTGTATTTTACTTTGTCATTCAAGCAATTTATACTGTACAAGTGGCTGTGTCTACCCTCCTTTATCCTAACCACCTCCTTTGGGATTTCAAGTCTTCCTAACTAGCTATGGTAGGCTATACTAAATTCATTAGTTGTGTTTACCGTACATGTGTAGTTGTGCCAGTTGTACTTTGCGCTTTAGCTTATTAGGCGTAAAATGATCCCAAATTTTGGACAATCTGTCATGACTCTCACCTGTTGCTACGTGAGTCTACAGAACAGCCCATGTCGGAAAAAAATAATAGCAAGTATTCCACAACATCAAGTTGAATAAAAGAGCGATGCAGTGAAGCTGCAAAAAGTGAACCTCTATATAGCGAGGGATGATTACGTTATTTTATCCATCATAATAAAGGTAAAGTGGACAATGCTTGATTTGATCTGTAAAAACACATCAAGTAGGCTAACTCCGAGGTTTTACATAGCCCAGAGTGAAAAAATACTGGCACAGATGGCCAATATGAAGGAGAGCTGGAGAGATGTGGCGCCGTTGCATCGATCGGTGTTACAACACTCAATTTTGGCCGAGACGGGAGTTCCGAGGATGGTCTGAGTCACGTTTAGCCCGCATACGGCACTCGTCCGGCAGCCGAGTAGTATGTTGCTCCTCGATCTCGAGCCAATCCCTGAAATAAGCAGAATATAAAAATAAATCAATGACAATGACTCAGGTTTGACTCTCGATTGACCTTTTGTGGAGTCCTCTGGGGGTGCTTGATAGCACTCCTGTTGGAGACTCCATCATTTTGCCGAGGGACGTCAATGCACAGGTTGGCAATGACAACGAGATCTGAAAGGGCTTGATTGGGAGGAACGCCCCCCACCCTGATCAAAACTCAGTCGGTGTTCTGTTATTAGACTTTTGTGTCCGTCACGGATTGATGGTTCAAACGTAAGGGTGTCCAACAGTCCATACTTGCACTTGGCACCAGGACACCCTCTCTTCACCACACTCCAATATTCGAGACAGCTGATGGGTATCGGCTGGCCAAGTGGAATGTATCTTCAGCGGTTGTGGGCGGAGTTTGGTTAGGCCATTGAATACGACGTATGAGCAGCTTCAAGGAAATTCTTGTTCACCATCCGGCAGCCCCGGAGGGAGAAGCAATGCACAATTTACACTGTGTATAGTTGAGATTAGGTGCTGCTGATCTCGACTCAAGATGTTTTGAATCAGTGGGGAGAATAATTCAAAGACTTCCTCAATTCCACCAACATGCCTTCCTTTGAGGAAGCAGAGTCTGGGGACTTTGTGGTGGGCTCTCCTTTGTCTGGAGTTGAAGTAACCGAGGTGGTTAAAAAGCTCCTTGGTGACAGCAGGGGTGGATGAGCTCTGGATGTTGTGGTGCTGTCCTGATCGTAAACACAGGTGTCAGAGTCCGGTCCTCGATGGCTTGAGTCCTGCATGTTTTTGAGGTTTTCTCTACTCCAACACAATGAAACTAAGCATGTGAGTTTGCCAATCAGTCTACATGTGTTTTGTGGGCTTGGTGCATTCCACCGTGTCTCTTGGGGAGTTCTGTCAGGGGTGATTCGGTAGTACTATATCGAATCACAGTACGGGCTCTTTGATCCCTGTACGACTCGTGTCAGAAGTTTGTTCCTGACTGCCGGCAGTAAATTTGGATTAGTTTCTGGTGAGGGCTGGACTCACCATTTCTCTTCATAATATTTATTGACAAAATTTCTAGCCACAGTTAGGCATGAAAATCAGCACCTCCTAATCTGAGACCATGGTCCACAGTCGGAAAAGGGTGGAGTACCCTCTTCAGGTCAATTCTGCCCTAAGTGGAGGAGTTCAAGTGAGGTGAGGATGGATCAGGAGATCAACAAGCAGAATGGTGCAGCATCTGCAGTGATACAGACTCTGTATTGGTCTGTCATGGTGAAAAGGGAGTTGAACCCAAAGGTGAATCTCTAGATTGTAGATTAATGGTGGATCTACGTTCTTACCCACCAATGGTCATAAGCTGTGGGTCATGACTAAAAGAATATGATCCAAGCGGCTACAATGAGTTTTCTTTGGAGGGTGTGGAACTGGTTCTTTAACCAACCAGATTTAAAATTTGCCCTCAGAGGACCAGCGTGATATCGATGATGTCAACAACACAGAGACTGAAATAAAATACACTATTTAACTGTCTTGTGTAAAATACATTAAACAAACACAGTAACCCGTACCACAGCCACCAATAAACCGAGGGACTTCTTCTTACCTATAGATAAACGGGAACATTGTTGGTTTGCATTATCTTCACAATCGATGTCTTCTCCCATCCCACATTGTTCATCAGCACCACTTGGGCATTGGAGGCAGGTCAGGCAGTTTGCTATTCAATGAGAAAATAAAAGGGAAAAAAAAACATAGTCAAGACACAGGCATCTGTTTTGTTTTCCCTCCTAAAAGTTACTTGATATCATCAGTCCGATGTTTTGTTCTTAGCCACTTTTCGGTTGTTTTTGAATTGTGATTTTATTTATACCTGTTCTTGTGTGAAACAAGCCCCACTATTTAAATAATAAATGAACAGTGACGGATCACTCCCCCCCCCCCCCCCCTGACTACCTCCAGACAAGGCCTGAACTTCAACTGTGACGGGTGACTGCACCATTCCGCTTTGACAGGTTGTCATTCAAATCGAAAGATTGGCCGATTAGTCTTATCTTATGTTGGCAATCGAAATGGTCGACTTAACGTCAAATCTCTCTTTCTCTGTCTCCCTCTCACTCTATCTCACAGCTAAAATTCAAATCGAAACCAAAACCTCTTGACTGTGAGGCTGCCATGCCAACCTCTCATACTTTCTTGGGTGTGTCACTTTCATAGGATGCTAGATGTTTGGTTACGTTTATTTGCATTGTAACGTACAATTATTTTTAAGCAGCGATGCTAAGGCAGAAGCGATCTGAGGGTTGGGATACGCACCCATCACCCAAATGTGGACCATCGATTACAGATAATGCAAAGCTCAAACTAACTTTTTTTTTTTTTTTTCTTTGAGGAGCAATTTTGCTAATCAGTGACATTCATCAGAGATGAGGGTTTTATCAAATAATCAAAATTACCACGACGGACAGGCGGAATATAGATCTGCAGCTGCTTAATATTTCATTCAAGTATGCTACCGAAAATTCTATCAAATAATCTATTAAATATAAATTTAAACTTCAACTTAGCATTTTTTCTTGTCTCAAAAACACAAAACATGAAAACTTCAAGGCATTAACTTGTGAAAGCTAGAATTTTAACATGCAACATAATATTGTAGTAGACGTATGCGTTTATGAACTTAGAGCAGTATATTTTTTATACTAGGAAAAGTGAACTACTGGAAAATGAAGAAACAGTCTAAATGGCAAACTATACTATAGTGATTAACATTCTAATCAACTATAGTAAAAGTGTTAAGATGATCATCTCATTAGCTAATAATCCTCAAGTAGGATTTTAAAAACTTTAATTTGATCAGGAAATAAGTGATTTTTTTTCTTCCAAATTCACCAAACAAGACCCAGTAAATTCATTCTTCTTGCAAGGTTGAAGCAAACTACTGCTAATCAGATTTTTGATATAATGTGTTGGTACAATAGTTTTGAAATCATACTACATTTAAAAAAAAAAAAAAAAAAAAAAAAAATGAGCGTTATTGCTAGCTAATTTCTTTGTCATCTGCTATCATCTTACCAACTGCTACAATAGTAGCC
The DNA here is from genome assembly GCF_051991245.1 of Festucalex cinctus. NCBI lineage: Eukaryota > Metazoa > Chordata > Actinopteri > Syngnathiformes > Syngnathidae > Festucalex > Festucalex cinctus. The sequence continues at coordinate 2,003,432 of NC_135429.1, forward strand.
AGGAGAATTGCAGTTTTCCAAACGTTGCTCATCGTGGTCCTGTTATCACAAAGATGGCCGATGATGCTGTCAATGCTTTCGATATAGGCAAATGGTTCCGTTAAATACTCTTTCGACGAGGTGGGCAGGAATTAGACGGACAGATAAGAATGCGACTCTTCAGGTTTCAGCAACTGTCATGGACTATCTAAATTGAAGACAATCAAAACAAAATGAAAGATAGCACCATTGACTTGGCAGCCTGTTTCAAGAGCTTTGTATTTTTCTCTTTAATTTGTACTTTTCCACGCTTTTTTTGTCATTTAATGTTCATTGTGAGTTATGCGGATCCATGGTGGACTTTTCGGCCATTTTGCCGGCACCCACTTTAGTAAGACATCTAAACAGTTTCCAACAACTTGTGCAACAAGATGCTGTTTCGAATGCTCGTTCAGTTTTGAGAAATGCTCTGGCAAAAGGGTCCTCAAGTTTAAAAATAAAAATTGAGATTCATATATTCCAATTATGCACTTAATTCCCTAAAAAATGATATATAATACATGGTTGTACCTCAAAAAATGGCAAAGTTATATCAATTTTAATGCTGCCAGGTAGAAAAATGGATTTCAAGTTTTGGTCCTTGCACCTTTCAAATATCCAAAGCAACCAGTATCTTATGAAAAATATATCGACCCCAAATTTTCAGGAACTGTAAAAAGATGACTGGAAAGGCAATTCTTATAGCGGGTAAGGACATCATCTGAGATTTGAATAAAATTTTCTGTAGCCTTTGTGTTGTCACTTTTTGCCCTGAGCAATTATAGAAAAATCATTGCACTGTGATCATCAGTAAATGTTATTGCATATCTGCCTTTATCAGCTGGCTATCTGTGTGAACTTGCTGTAGCGTAGCTGTAGCGTTAGCATCTGCCTCCGTTTCTGTTTTGTGTAAACATTCTTTATATTTTACAGTTTCGATTAGACTTGTTCTCTTTTTATCGACATTCCTTTTACCACCTTTTCAAGTTTTACAACATCAAGTGCCCTATGCCAAGTTTGAATGTCATAACTAGCACATACTTTATCAACATTTTCATTTTCGATTGTCCTAAGATAGTCCAGCCTACCGTACACGTCCATCCATCTTGGAACGTTTCACTTTTCACTTTACGTCCCTCAGCAAGTAGACTTCAGCGTCTCCTATTATCTTCGGTTCAGCTCTTTCCCGTCAGCTAGCTTAATCACGTGATCGCCTCGGTCTGAAGCTTTTATCGAGCCTTTTGAATTGCTGAGTGCCGAGTTCTGGGCATGGACCTTTTTCGATTTTAAACAAGCAGCCTCTTTAAAGTGAATTGCCATCAATTCATTTAATTTTCCCCTCAAGCGACCTTGTACACGGAGCTGGAAATGCAAAGATACACATGGGTGGGCTTCACAGTTTTCATTGTCCTTAAAAAAATAAATAAAAAAAAACGTGCACGAGCTTACCGTTGATGGGAAACTGTGACATGCGAAGAAGAATTTAAACCGAAGAAGATTGTAAACATGTATTTATGTATTTAAACTTAACATGTACGGCATGTGGACATCAGCAAAAATGCGACCCTTCAGGCTTCTACACTTATCATGAGGAAGTAGTCATCAGAATCAAGTTTCTCGTAATTGTACAAGTACATAGCAAAGAAAAATAGTTATCAGGTTCAATTGTCGAAGAAATACAAACATACGCACAAAAAAAAAAAAAAACGACTGAAGGCCTGTCGCTTTTAGTGTTCCGAAGATCTTAGATAAGGAAATGAAACAAAAAGGTTCCAGGCTCTCATCATGTTACATTGGGGAGCATGAGCCTGTCGCAACGCAGTACATTTTTGTTCAAGAGTGCCAGGTTTTGTCTTGTTAGACTACAACAACATAAAACAGGTAAATACACCCGAAAAGAGCCTATATTCGGCGGGAACCCCAGCGCTGTGTGTTATGCTAGCGTAGCAAACGTATGTAATTCTGCCGTCCATAAGCGTCCTTTACGACGTTTAATGACAACACCATTGGAAGATAATGTAATACTAAACACACAATAAAAAGAATTACACACATTGAAGCAAAACATTGCTTCGTTGATTACCCATCGCTAGCGCTAACGCTAGTCAATGGAGAATCACATTCAAATGCAAATGGCAGATTAGCATCGACTTCAGGAGCGACATTACTTCAAGTCACGAATATTTACACATAAACGCTGTGGAAGCACATACATGACAATATATTAGAGGTTTTTTTTTTTCTTAAATTGATTAATTTAATTACTAGTTCACGATGGTAATAAATAATAAATTTCTCTTTGAACATAGGAAAGCTTTATGAAAAAGTAAAAAGTAAAATACTTAAAACATCATTCACTAAAATGTTGCTCAATGAAAAAAAAAGTGTAAAGTATAATGTTCAGTCATTTGTTTCTAAATACATGATGATGAAATATGTAATGTGCATAGACTGAATTGTTGCAATGTAGCGCTACATTCTTTTTGATGATTTCCGTTTTCGAGATTTTTTGGGGCGAGGTTGAAATCATGCAAGCTCAAGTATGCACTTGGACTTTCTAGCATGTCCCCTACAGGTCAAAAGTTTACATACACATGAGGCAAAAACTTTCTACTTAAATTTTTAAACATATGCTCTTTTTTTTTTGGTAGACTTTTACTTTAGATGTCTGCTATCTTTAATTGCTACGTTTATTGTTTCTTTATTTCTGACTTATGTAACAAATTTGGTTGTATGTCAAAAAAAAAAAAAAAAGTAGCTGAAAAGGCCAATCCTCAAACAACTGATCGTAGTTAGATGTAAGCTCAAACAAATACACTTAAAATGAACACCAAAAGCTAATGTGTGATACTAATTGACAAAGAAGAAAACTAAACTAACTGAGGACATTTTTGCTATAATTAATATAGTTTACTTTTACGATCGGAATTTTTCATTTTCTATCCCAGCTGACTTCGGAGCACACCCTCAAGATTGTTTTTATTCCAAACACAACATCCATGAAATTATTTTTGATGTGGACATCTCATTTATCATGATAAATAAAAAAAATAAAATATGAAGTCAGATTTACTTTATTTTCACATCTTGGGTTTCAATTTTGTCAAGTACAAAGGATAAATACAAAAAACAAAGTAAAAACTTTAACACAGTGGAAGATTTACGAGCTCAATGTTTCCCTGAAACATTCCATTGATCGACTTCTACAATGTCAGCACATACATTTTTGTCAGCATACAACGTCCAAAGATTTATTTATGTATTTTTTTTATGACTAGCGCTAGACTATAGGCAGACCATCCCTCACAGCAGACTTCCCCACGCGGAGGTCAGGACGGCGGCCGCGATGGCGCTGGCGAGGGTCATCCTGGTGGACGGCGCTCCGCTCTGGACCGGGTTGCACCGGTCCGTGGAGCAGCAGTTGACCGTGGCCTCGTACGTCACGCCCAGCAGGGTGGCGTTGGCGGTCGCGTTGCACTTGGCCTCTGCGATGCAACCCTGCGTGTTGAAACCAAACGAGGAGGAGATGGAAGCGAAAGCTGTCGGGGAGAGAAAATGATATCGCTTGAGTGATGCTGGAGTGGACAGATAATAAATAAATAAATAAAAGTAGTAATAACTCATTTGCTCCCACAAACGTATTTTAATTTAACTATATTACCAGTGTCCCAAAGACGTATTTAAACGTTTTATTTATTTATTTATTTATTTATTTAATTTCTAGGACATACTTGAACTTGATGGAGCCTCTAAACTGAAGAGAATGGTTGAATCAATGGTAGTTATTACAAAAACGCCCAGCAGGTGGCAGCAGAGTATAAGAGATCAATCAGGGCCATGCTGCAACAAGCTGTTTTCCCAACAGATTTGTGAAGAATGATGAAATTTAGCTATGTTCTAATGCTAATTGCAGCAAAACTACGATGGCGTATTAGGGGTACGTTTTTTTTAGGGGGCGGGGGCAATATGACGAGAAAAAAGTGGCAAATTTGCCACTTTTTTCTCGTCAGAAAAAAATTCTTGTCATATTAAAAAGTGCCAAATTTGCCATTTTTTTCTCGTCATATTAAAAAGTGGCAAATTTGCCACTTTTTTTCTCGTCATATTAAAAAGTGGCAAATTTGCCACTTTATAAAGTGGCAAATTTGTCACTTTTTTTTTCTCGTCATATTGACCCCGCACTCTTAAAAAAAAATAAATATATATATATATATATGTGGTCCTAATATACTGTCGTACAATACAGATATAAATATACCTTTTCTTTTTTTTTTCATGATGACAGAAGTGACTAAAATTACTTTTGGTAAATACCATGTTTTTAATAGAACTCAATATTCTGTGGGCGTTGCAAAATCTAGTAAAACAGAGCAAAGGGTCTTGCTTTAGTGAAAATGGCTGGGTGTGAATGAGTTAATTAAATAAATATGAAATAAATAAATTGATAAAAAAAAAACGGGCTACAAGTGGACCTACTTGCTTTTCCCGTGAAGCACTGGGAGGTGTTGGTCGGGCACTCGACAGTGGAGGGGGACACACAGAGCCCGAGCAAACCAAAGGAGCACTGGTTGCATGTGAGGGACTCCACTGAAACAGACAGAAATTAACCTTCGACAAATATTTGTATGCAACAAACAGGATATCGTCATGGCCTGTCAGCATTGTATTGTTTGCACAACAAACAAACGCGCTCCTTAATAAAGTGAGCAATTTTCTTCTAAACCAGCATCCAAAATGTTATCGTGAAAGACAATAGAAGGATTTTTCAGACCTGAATATCATAACAATCTTCACTTTTTTTTTTTTTTTTTGTCTCTATGCAATATCAAAGACAGACGACATTCTTCACATCGCTGCATCTTCTTACCAAGCATGAAGCAAGCAAGCGCCGCAATGCCTCCGATAAGGATCCTGCCCATCTTCCCTGTGGTCGTCGCGAGCACGGAATCCTTCCCAAGGGTCTTCGGGCACCTCGCAGGCTTCAACTGATGAACCTGTTTGAGGGGTGGGTTTTATCAGCTGCAGAAACAGGTGGGTCAGCAAAATGGGAGGGGGTGATCGGGTGCGGTTTCGTCTGCTTTTGTCTTCCAGGCGATTTACGTCAACCGGGGAATAAAGGAATGCCAAAGGGTGTACCACCTTTTTTTTTTTTCTGGCTGACTGGCCAATACCGGTCCGAGTACTCAACTCTTGAATAATCCTACCGATACCGCTAATACTTTTGTTGACACATAACATTTTATCCCGCCCACCAAAAAAATAAAATCACATATACTTACCAATATAGCAATTTTACTAAAATTGTTGCGTTAATTCTTTCTACATTTGTTACAATGTCAACATTTTTTGATCCAATGCAAACTCTCATCCTCGTTCTAATCAATTAATTACTTTGCATAATTTAAAACGGAAACGAATGACCCCAAAATAAATATTGTGAATGTCATACACGAACATTAAATGCTTTACTTTAAGCCAGGGGTGTCCAAACTTTTTCATTTGAGGGCCACATACAGAAAATCAGAAGGACGCAAGGGCCACATAATGTTATGAAGAGAAATTGTTTAGTCCTAAAAATTGTGCAAATAATTAATTGTGCTTTTCCATATTTAGAAAAATGCGACAGTATATAAAGCAATTTATTTGTAATATGGCAGTAGGGTTATTATAGTTTTGGATTTTTTTTAAATTTTAGTTAGTTTTTATTAGTTTAGTTCTTAAAAAAAATGCTTACTTTTAGTTTAGTTAGATTCAGTATTATTTTTATTTTATTTTTTTTTAATGTGTATTGCTTGTGCGCAATATTAAAAAAAGACACCATGGGAGTAACGTCATCTTTTGGTGCTTTTCTATTGGCTGTTGCTAGATGACGTCACTTCTGTGTGACATACTTTCAAACGTCATTATTCCGGTTGATATCAAAATAAATCTACTAAAAAATCACATTTCAAATTATCCCCAAATGCTCATGTATTAAATTAATTGCCAAAGACTAAAACAAAGTACATGTTTGCTATAATTATAGTTGGTTTTATAAACATAAAATGTAGTTTCAGTTAGTTTTTTTAAAAAGCATTTAGGTTTTTATTTTATTTCGGTAACAATATTGTTTTTTGAATTTTAGGTTGAGTTTTTTCATTAGTTTTAGTTAACTAAAATAACCTTTCATGGCAGCTGTATTTCGACACCTCCCTTCTTACTTTGACCATCTCCAAACATTTTTGTTTTGTTTATTTGATTTGAACTGAGTCAAATGCCAATTTTTAGCATATGTCGCGGGGCCCCTGAAAAATGGATAGCGGGCCGCAAATGGCCCCCGGGTCGTAGTTTGGACACCCCTGCTTTAACGCATCAGTCAAACACAACCTGTGCTACCTTTTAACGTAACCATCCACTGTCAAGCCAAAGGATCATCTGTGATCAAAATTAATAGTGCGATTATTAATATGCGTTAATAAATGATTGCAATATATATTTTTTTGTGATTAATCAATAAGGTTACACTTCTACTTTAACAGCACCAATTTTATATCATTTCAGCAGCTATACTGTGAGACTAGTAGGAAAAAAAAGATGACCCAATGCTAATTTAACTTTACAACAGTTGGGTGGAAATGGTAGAAAATTATTGTTAAATAGAAAATAATACACCATGAAGGCCTCCAAATTTTAAGTGTTCAATTCAACATCAGCGGAATTATCATTCACTTGGAATGAACGTCCGCTGTCCTCCACAAAATGCCAAAACAGGCAAGACGGGTTCATCCTGTCGGGTGGAGTTAGCCCAACAACGAAACTGCAACCTGAGTAGTACATACACACGAAAAAAAACGTTTTTTCTTCCCAATTTGAAGACTTTATTGCATCTTTCTTAATGATACAATCTTACACGAGCAATTTCAAGCACACCGTTCAGACACATGCGCACGCTCGAGGGAGAAAACGAATCAAGTGGACACTTGATTCGTTTGCTTGATTTCTGATTTGGATTGAAGCCTGGTGTGTCATATTCAGTTTGATATCGTCTCACCATTGTTAGTTCAGACCATTACTGTCAAACGGTCACACCTTAGTATACATTCCACACTTGCATCTGACAGTTATAGAAAAAGAAAAAACACAAACAAATAAAATGGAGGATAACAAGATGCTAGCAAAAGTTTTATAGTGAAAGAGAAATGTTTACAACCTTTTAATGCAAAGTGTAAAGCTGGTTACATTTATTGTCAGTGTTATACAAGTTGACACTTTGTCAAAAAAAAAATGGATGAAATGATGCCCAAGGCAACTTAGACGACGATATGAAACGAGCCATAGAAATGGTTTTGGAACCGTCAATATAAAACAAACAAAAAAACAGATTCTTCTTAACGTGGCGCCGTTACGACAGCATGTTGGTCAGAAGCAGAGCGATGACGGTGGCGAGGACCAGCGGCCCGCCCGAGATCCCCGGCGCCGAGTTGCACAAGTTGCTGTTGCAACACGTCTTGGTCATCTTGTAGATGGTCGTGTTGCTGCTGGACGGGAAATTCACGTCCTTGGTGACGTTGCACTCGGCCTTCGCTAGGCAGCCCTTCATTCGGATGTCCATGAAGCCGGCTGGGGGGGGCAGGGGACATCGTCAGATTCGACATGACACGAGCAATTTTGTGGGAATGGCAACAATGTGGACTAGCAACAATTGGCAAACTTCAGAACTGCACCAGAAACTCCAGTTGAAATATTCGAGCTCTCAACTTTGTCAAAGATGTCAAATAAATTCCTATTCAGACAGCTAATTTTGCTCGAATTGAAAGGATTTAAAATAAGCATTTGAGCACGTTAAAATGGATTATTCCAATCTTGACCGACCTACATTAAAGTGTGCTGTTCCAATACCAAATCTAAATTGATGTGAACTCCACAATCTGGATCCGATCTGGATTCAAACCGGTTTGACATTGGTTCCAAACCCATCATAAACAGCAAACCCTATTCAAATGAGGAAAAAGGATCAGAAAATTTTAAACAGGATTGTTTTTCCCCAGCATAAACCGAGATCAAATCCAGATTAAACAGCATTTTATAGCAATGCTTCTTTTTGTGCTTATTAAAAAAAAGGAAAAAAAAAGGGATTGGATACATTGTGACGAAAATGTGATTTATTTATTTTTTTTAATACATTTATGACAATAAATATTTTTTAAATGTATTTATTTAATGGGAACATCAACTTTTGACAGCAGAATAAATGAAGGCAGTTGGGTCCGAATAACCATTTTAATCGTTTTTTACAGAGTTCATTTGAATTCCTTCAAGGAAGAAAATGGAGCCAGACTAACTTTTCTTATCTGCTTTTTCATCTATAATGTAAATATTGCTATAGAAAAGCATTACATCCAGTGTATATTTAGTTCTACAATGACGGATACATTGGCTTGCTAACAGTATTGATGACATCATAATTATCTTTTATCTGCAATCTGCAAATATTTTTTTTTTAATAATAACCCAGCACTCCCATCCCACAAGTTGCTACTTATCTCCCCGTATTTTTATTTTTTTTTTTAATGACAGTTCGCCTTGTTAAATAAATTGTGACGTGTCAACGTCGCGTGTCACATTCCGGAAGCCGTTTGAGTGACAGCTGCAAATTGCTGAAAAGAATGTCGACAGGCCAATCGCCGCACTTACCCGCCGTGCCGTTGCCGCTAAAGCAACGCTCGCCTTCTGCACACGTCACCGTCTTGGTGATGCACAGGTTCCAAAAGCCGATTTTACACTCGTAGCACTGCAGAGCATGGCCTGACAATGACAACGAAGAGGAGGATATTAAAGGGTGTATTTAAAAAAACATTTTATAATAACCACAAGTCCACCTAAACAACACAAATAAAATAAATCTAAAACAAAGAATTGCACATTGCACATTTAAAACCACATTACCATTTACGAAAGTCTGTTAGCTTGATGCTAATGCACACTGCAAAACACCATAGATGGGCTAACAAAATTAGCATCAATGTGTTATGATAACCCTTGAGCACAAACAAAATGGAGACAGACACTATAACAATATTCACAAGGATATTTATTTTATTTCATATTTTTTTTATTTTTTTTTAAGGAATTAATCATTTTTGGTCAGGTCAAAAAGTATTGTTTCAAAGTCCACACTTGGAATTAATAATTGTAAGTATTTTTTATATATAGTATTTATTAGGGGTGTTAAAAAAAATTGATTCGGCGATATATCGCGATACTACATCGCGCGATTCTCGAATCGATTCAATAATCGGCAGAATCGATTGTTTTTTTTATTTATTTTTTTATTTTTTTTTATTTTTTTTTAGGATTCACACCTTGAGCATGGAAGAATGTTATATGAACGGAACATTAAGCCTTAATATTTTATTTTAATGCTGTTCAAACATGAAACAGATTACAACCTCTATAAGACTGAAATTTCAGATAAATAAATAATACATTTTCATATAAATCTTACACTCTACAAGCTTACTGATTAGTATTTTCTAAATTTGAATGAAAAAAATCGCAACAATCGACTTATAAATCCGTATCGGGATTAATCGGTATCGAATCGTGACCTGTGAATCGTGATACGAATCGAATCGTCAGGTACTAGGCAATTCACACCCCTAATATATATATAGTATATTTATTTCACATCCTAACAAAAATTGAGGATTTTAAAGGATTTTATAACATTAATAGGGGATAACAATTAAAGCTTATGAAATCAATGTCTAATAATACTAATTTTAAAAATTGGGCAAAAATATGTTTGGTTTTTTTGCAAATACAAAACAAACCTGCAAACAAGCCTATTAAAAGGAGTTGGTCACAATTTGAAATGTGAATTGAAGTAGAGCAAAGCAACTATATGCATTTGCAGCGGAATAAGATAACAGTTTAAAAACTTCCATTCATGGAATTAAAAATTATATTTTTTTACAATGTTGGTGGACTCCCCCATGATGCCTCTTAAGTTGTTGGGATTTAAATTTAACAAAGAAAATATAAATAATTATTAAAAAAAAAAAAAAAACAGTACACAACTAATGTTTACTTTATATCCTTACCCATCAGTATAAATGTTCTCAGTTGTGACAAAGCATCAAAAGCAGTTTAAAAAAAAATAAAAACAGACTCGAATAAATTATGACTCAATGACTTTTCGTAGTGATGACTTCATGCAGGTTTATGGTCAAACAAAATCAGGCGACTCGCCTCCGCTGAGAATCTTTAAAATGCTGACCAACGAGTTTACGTCAGATTCTTATCTGTTGCCGAGGACTTGTTCGACCGGATGGATGCGTTTGTCAAACTCGCTGCTCGGGGGCCACTTCTGGCCCGCTACATTTTTTTTTTTTTTTTTTTTTGGTCCAGTAAAGCAAATTGAGTTGTTTCCTGCCAAAATAGATTTGCTTTTCCTTTTGACAGAAAATCTGTCCCAGAATAATTTTTTGGTTGCCACTATTTTCCATGACTTTAGCTAGTGGAACCGTCACTTGCCTTCGGTGCCCCGCCTGGGAGAGAGACCATGTTTGTTTGTGTGAGTAAGTGACCAAAAAAAAAAACCTCTTAAATGTTAATTTGTCCTAGATATTGAGAGAACAACTTTCCCTTTATTTGTTTCATGTTCGAGAAGGACACGCCTGACAAAAACAACAACAACAAAAAAAAAAAACACAAAGGCATCATGTATGACGCATGAGTTGCGTGTGAATACATTGCATTAAATATTGTGAGTTGTCAAGTTACTCGACAGCGAAGTTTTTTTTTCTTTTCAGGCACTCGTCATTCAAAAACTCCAATTAAAAAGTTGGAAAAATTGACAAAATATGAAATTATTATTTTTTTTAAATATATGCCAATGGCTCCAAAATAAAAAATTAATTTGTGACAAAAATAAAAAAATAATTATGCATTATGGCTCAACTGTAATAACCTTATTTATTGATTGGTTGAATTTTTATTTTATTACCTGTTCTTATTGCTGCTGGAAATGTAAATTTCCCAGAGGGGGCCAACCCAAAGGGATCAATAAAGTCAAGTCTAAGTCTAATTAATAGGAATTTGGTATTACAAACATCTTATAGTAGCAATAAAAGAATACTAGAAATGTACTTTGGGATTAAACTAGCCCTGAAATTCGACTTTGCCAACCAAAGTCGTATTTTATACTGTAAATTGTAACACCTCAACTATTAAAAATCATGTAGTAGCATTAATAGTTTACAGAAAAACGAGCTTCCAGCTTGAAACTGATTGGATGCGGGGTAATAATTGGGGAAAAGTGAATCTTTCAGGCGTGACTCTTATGAAGACCACATCAGGCTTAGCCTGCCACCTGCTGTTGGTGAGGTGAACTGACAGACCTAAAAGAAAAAAAAAAAAGGGTGGAGTTGAACAACATCCTTTTCTATTCACATGTCCACTAGAGGGCGATAGTATTCCAAAAAGCATCAGGTAGTCCTAAAAGCTTGTATGTAGTTTTGAGGGAGCCTGCTGCCATTGTGCACGTTTAATTATTCTCACAGGACGGTGCGTGTATGTGTGAACCTTCCCAGCAGCAGAAAAACCATTTAGAAAAAAAACAAATTATTTCCAGTGAGTTTTGCTTTGTTAAAAAGCTGTGTATTTTCTTAGTCAAAAGTGGGAAACGGGAAGCGAGGGCAAAACAATGACCAACTAGGCGACCGTAAACTCACAATGAGCTGCGAAAAAAAACAAAAAAAACTTTTGAGGCCAAGGTGAAATAAAAACAAATAATGAAGTCACGCACAGTGATAAAAATCGGCGTTAGCATTAAAAAAAAAAAAAAAAAAAAAGTTCCAAGATAAATAGGCACAAGCAAGTCAGGTGTGTAATGTAAATAGCAGTAGTTTGCATTAGGATTTGACATTGACACCTCATTCACTTAACAGCCTGGTTGATGGGATAATCACTTATAATCCAAAAGACATTTGGATGTTAAGCAAACTTGCAAATAGGTAACACAATCAAAGAGAATATTACTCCCAATTTGTCTAAATTTGAGTGTAGCTTGCATTTATCTGGATAGTGATTCACATAATATCCCATAATAGTTTACAAAAACAGCGTCAACTTTCTTTTCTTAGCACGTTTGGCTTGTAAATAATTTAGCAACTGTCACCATGACAACCATGACCACCTCCTAATAACAATTTAAAGGGCCTGCCTGGAGGACCATCTGGACGTATGTGTCGCGCTAGCTAGCATCACGGATAGCATTACCGTTCAGTTTCGCTAGTCACACGATGCTGTTCTGTTCATGTGTAAAATGGCAATAAAAGAAGCATTTTGGCGCCATTTTTTGGGAAGTTTGCATAAAAAAAAAAAAAACATGTTTAAGTGACTTAGTTACATTTTTAAGTGGTTTGCTGCCCTCTTGTGGAATTAAAAGTGAGTAAAGGAGTTTCATTTTGACAAAAATAGTTCTTTGGCACCATACAATAGCCAATGACTTGCAGTTCTTCCCCTGCTATTTGGGTTTAGTGAAGTCCAATACTGCCCACATGAAGCATGATCTCACTGATTTCAAAAACTCAACCAAGATCATTGGGAAAACATTTGCTTCTAAATCCAAAGCATCAGCACACCTCAGCTTTAGTGAGCATTAGTCATACTTTGCTTTTTTTTTTTTCTTCTTTCCTTTGGCCTGTGTGTGCTGTTTTTGTGACAGTCAGACCATAGTGGTTCGTCTGTATCATACACATGAGGATGGAAATTGTTAGTATACCGAAAGTCAAAGAGAGTGAGAAACGTGGACACAAAAACTGGCCTAAGTTAATAAATACAACCTAAATGTGTGTACGTTTAAGAGTAGAGAGCGAAATAGGATTTAGATTAGGCCATTTCAGGATAGTCCAAAGATGAATATTTTGTTTTTGGCTATTATGTGGTATTTTTGACTGTGTTTATTTTGTTAGAACCCATGCATGGCCCTGTAGCTGAGTCACTTGGGCAACACATTTCAATCCAGAATAGATTTCATTGTACCCTTCACTGGTTCCAAGTACCCAGTTTAGCAAAGCAGCTGCAGAACATAACCAAGCGTCGTCCTCACGACTGAATTCTGAAGTGGCCGTTGAACCCGATGCAGTCAAACCTGAGGCAAATTGGAGATTGAGTCTCAAGAAACTCTTTTTAAAAGCGTAGAGCCAGATGTAGTTCTATTTTTATCTGGAAGCTTATGCAGCAGGAACTATTTCAGTGGCCTGCGACATGTTGACAAGAAACTAAATCAAGCGGGCATCTTTTTGGAAAGCACCTGAAAGCAGCCAGAATTGGAGGGAAAAAACAAACAAAAGAGCGTCGCTGTGAGTCAGGGTGTGGCCTGAAACAAGATCCAAATAAAGCCGGTGGCGCGGGGGGGGGTTACCAAAGGAACAATGTCACCCAAAAAAAAAGACAATAGCCACTGAACAAAAGTTACTTGTGGTGTGGACTCTGCAAATCCTCGGTGGAAATGGAATTTGAGACACGGGCCTCAACTGCTGCGAGGTGAGGAATTTCTCACGAGATGGTCCGACAAGTTGGGACGCGATTCAGTCTTTCAAAAGCGTCTCGGGAAAGCTTCTTGCCGCCTCTCACTCAACGCGCGATAAATAGTTTGCCGTGCGCACACGAGAGGTGCCGCTACTTGTTCTTCTGAGAATATTTGCCAACTTGTACTGTGTTGTTGTTGACTCACTTGGAGGCGAGCAGAATCAAAATAGATGCGAGCTAAATAAACGGCAACAAAGCACAACATAACCAGTATGTGTGATTACAGACCTTTTTTTTTTTTTTTTTTTTTTAGGTGTCATGAGCTTAACAGTTGCCGGGCACACACAAAAAAAAACAACCTAACAGCCGTTTGTGTTGAATGTTTGTATAACGTATCACCCGTTGGGTGTTTGCGTAACATGTCTCCTAAGTTATTCACATCGACAATGTAGGCTAGTTAGCAAATAAGCTAACAGTTAGCCTTAATGTCATTTTCTTCCTCTATTCTTTAAAAATTTCAGCAGTTCAGTTCAATAAACCATCTCTAGTCTAATGCTGGGTTCTCACCAAATCCGAAAAGGTGAACTGGAACTCTTCCTTCGCGAGTGTTTCACCGCGTAGAGTTTTTTTGGAACGATTGCCGCTTATTTGCGCAAACGCGCCGCCGAAACGCCTTCCCCCGCTTTTGGTGAGAACGCAGCATAAACATGGTATTATATTAATACTGCGTTTGTGGAATATGATTCAATTGTCAAAAAAAATAACCCTTTATAATCCATCTCCGGGGGCGGCCATTTTGCCTCTTGCTGTCGACTGAAGATGACATCACATGTTGCTCAGTGCTGTAGCGACCAATCACGGCTCACTTGTTCTGAATTTTGTCACGTGACGTTCGCAAGGTGAACCGTGATTGGTCGTTATTTGAGCGCTGAGTAACTGTGATGTCATTTTTAGTCAGCAGTACGTGGTAAAATGGCCACCCGCTGAGATGGATAAAAACAGGTTGGATTTTGATGCTCAATTCATATTTCACAAGCAATATTAAAATCACATTACCTTGTTTAGACTAGTCCGGCTACTCATTTATATGATTTTAACATTTCAGATGTGAAGAGCTGATATGGTCATATCCTGCCATTTTGTGTTTCAGGCGGAATGTGTTCCTGCCAGGTCTTCTTGGTCCGTTTGAAAGTTTCCAAAGCTGCCAAAATTGTGTAAAAATAAATTTGAGACATTTCCCTCCATCTAAAAATGTGCATGGCAACAAATGAACACAACACTTTACCAAGAATAAAACAAAATGTTGCGACGGCTTGCTCAATTTTCTTTAACGATTGATTATCTCTTGTCAGTGTGGTTGTATACTGGAAGAGGAAATTGGCATCATGCAGTATTCATTTATCTGCTTTTTAAAAATTCATGGCAACAGCTTTTGGAGAGGGGGGGGATCCTAATTAAGTGATTGTCTGTCCAGTGGTGTGACCAGTAAGCATGTGACGTGATTCTTATCGCATTTGGCAAAAAAAAAAAAAACTAAACTGAAGTTTTTTTTTTTTGATTGGTTGGAGGGAGGGAGGAAAATATGACAGTAATATTTCATTTCCTGCCAGCCTTGCCAGTCTGCGTGTGTTGCACTTTAGTAAACAAGTGCCGTTTTATTTTAGGGTGTGCCTCTGGTCAGACGAGTGTCCAATTTGTCCCTCTTTTGGGGCCCCACCCTCCCCTGTGAGTGTGCACACGCCCTGGCAAACCGTGTGCACAAAAAACAAACAAAAAAAAACATCCTCAGCGCACTCCAAAATTATTAAATAAACATATCTCCGAGTAGTCATTTTAACTTTTTTTTTTTTTTTTTTTAGGCGCTTAGATCACGTAGAAAAAGTCTTATTAAAAACCAATGTATTTTTCAAGTAAATAAATAAAATGAAGAAAGTACGTTTCTTACCGAGAGCAAAGCAGACTCCCACAGCGAAAAGCTGGAGAACAATTCGGTTCATGTTGATTGACAAGACGTGTGGAGGAGCTGTCAACCCGCGTGTCGCAGACCGTTAGAAGAATCGAACTTTTTTTTTTTTTTTCCCCATCATCAGCTTATTTATAATCTTCCACCCCCCCCGCCCGTGCGTCACCGTTATCCAATGAGAGGAGGTCTTCTGTGCAGAGCAAAGCAGTTTTTTTCCGCCTCCTCTCTTCCCCCAAAACAAACTTTTCCAATCCACCTGCGATCACGTGACGTCACTTTTTTTCCCCACAGTTTTTTGTCACAAACGCACACAAACTTCCAGTGGGCTCCATTTAATACATATTTAAAAGAATGTGACCTATAATGTTAGAGTAGTTTGATTAAAACTAATATCACGAGTTAGCAGAGCTGCAGAATTGATCTACCCAAGTAAATGACTTAAACAAAAAGTAGTCCTCCAAATCATTACTTGTTTTCAGTGTACTTTTTATTTTTATTTTTATTTTTTTAAGTAAGTGAACGTCAAATAGGCAAACATAAAATGGGAATATGCAAATTAAAATATTTCTTAACAATATTGCTTTAAAACAATAAATAACATATTTTTTTAAAGAATAAAATAGACAATTTGAGCCACAAAAATGTTACAAGTAACACATGAATGGCACACTAGGATAATCACGCAGACATTGGTCATGTGACGTTGGTTTGGCGAGAAAATCATGTGACGTAGGTCTCAACAAACAAACCAAAATACGAGTAGTGAGCTGAATTTGTACAATTTATCCAAAATGTTACTTATGTAAATGTAAACAGAGTAAATTGTAACGTTCAACTCTGGCCTAGCAAAGAAAGAGGGAGTCAACTGAACTCATGTGAATCATCTGGGAGGTTTATGTCAAAGTGGCTGGTTGCTATGGAGATGTGAATTACGCATTATTATTATTATTATTATTTTATTTTTTATTTTGGAGTGAATACCTGATTTACATGTCACACAAATAAAAAAAATATTTTTTTTTTTGCCTAAACTTGACCTAAAATTAAAAATCTTAAGTTTGTGTACACTGATTATGTTCTATGACCTAATTTGTGACCTGCCAACAATGACGGTGCTTCATGTGAATGGCTTTAGTCAGTCGGTGCCGTCAGCTTGTATCACGTATCAACACAGGCGGGGTCATGGATGTTTTTAGCCCAAACAATAGCGTTATCGAGATCCTGCTACGTACAATGACATCGGAACACAACAACAGCAACCCTTGCTCAGCCTAATTTAGTTAGCAGAGAGCAGTCAACGCCTAAACAAATGCATCCACAGAAGACTGAACCTGGCATTTTAATTTGTATGTAATTGTGGTATTACTAGTTTTCAGAAAGTATAATAAATATGTTAACAGAATAAAAGAATAAAAACTGTTCAGCAGTTTCGGGTCTAGACAGGTTGGTGTTCAATCACAAGCCACGGAAGAGACTTTGGGTAATAAGTCACGCAAACAGGCCTCATCTTGCCTAACTATGTTTGTGTTCTAAGTGTGTGGGTCACGCCCGAGAAAGAACACTAAACATTTAGTCAATGACTGACAAGCAGAGTCTTGGCCGAAACAACAACAACAATGGGGTCCTTCAAATTTATTTGTCCACATGACACTCTCATGCCCTTTTGTGTTGTGTCTTGAGTTTGGGAAACTGTTTGGTTTCCTTGGCTGTTAGATAACCTCTTTGGAGGCACCTTTTGGAGGCTGCTCAAGCTAGTAAAAAAAAAAAATGCCTCGCTTTGTTTTCCCAAGATATATTTGTCAACGTTACTTGGAAATAGGGTGTGAGGGTGTAACAGAGCTAAAATCATACTAATTCCATCAGCTAAGTGATTACAGATTAGTGACCTGGAGATTCCTGATTGGTCAGAATACAAACTGGAAAAGTATTGAGTCACTTTTCACTTTGTCAGTTTCGGGAACTTTTTACCGCAGCCAATTTGGAAAAAATAACCAGTAGGGAATATATAGTTAGGAGAAGTACTAATGTAGTATTTATTTTTTTGAACGACTTTTTACTTTTACTCCCTACATTTTATTTTATTTTTTACCTGGACGGATTGTGCTCGATCTTAGACATTCCACTGATGTCGTCATTGAAATGCTGTAATATTTCTGACACATTACACTATTTGTTTTGGAAGTGTTTCCCTAACTCCAACGGATTACACGAATAATGTACAAACAAACAAACATGTTCAAATTTTGAACCTCAACGTAGTATTTATTTATATATTTATATTTTTGTCAAGACAACCTGTCAACCGCGCACTTTGCCTTAATGTGAATTGAACGTTCTCGCTTACCGTACGTAAAGGAAGCAGAAGCAAGCCTTCAATCAATCGCAGTCCTGTCGTTCGAGTGAGTATTTTAAACTGCCCTTTATATGTGTATGACTAATACACGACCTAGAAGGCTCTTGATAACATTTGAGCTTGTTTATTGTTACTCGCAAGGTCATTGGAAGCTCGCTTGCTAATATGTCAACAAAGCCGGGTGGCTAGGCAGCTAGCACGCCTACAAGTAGCACTCAGCTGTCAATCAAAAGTCAATCAAGGAAAACGCTTGACTTGATTCTTGTTTTCTTCTCCAAACAGAAGCTGACGGCCACAATGAAAATAGAGTAATGGCTTCACATGCTACAAATTGCTACATCTCGTCACCAACATCTTCTACAAAAGGTAACACATGCCTATTTTGCTCCTGTTTTGTTCTTGTGCCGCTGGTGGAGAGTCGCTCAAAACATTCTCACTCTTTGGGTCATTTGATATTCGTTTGAAAACAGATAATAGAAATAGAAAAACGAGTCATATTATTTCATTTTCATTTTAAAATAGAAACACCAAAATTGAAATACAGGTCGTTATTCTCGTTTGGTTGTCTGGAACGAGAAAGGAAAGCCTAGTAACAGTTTAATTATCAATTTTTACTTCAACAACGTAAAAAGGAGACAGCACGAGGCACAAATCGAAAAAAAAACCGACTTGTATTTTTGTTTTTGGATCTCGAAGTTGTCACCCCGAGCATTTCTCATACTGGCCAGGAGATGGCGACATTGACATCTTAAAACAAAAAACAAAAACAAAAAAAACAACAACCCCAATATCGATTCTATGTGAGCATCTCCAGACAAAATTAGACAAACTACACATGTAGACATAATTACCGGTACCCGTCTTTTAATGCAATAATAATAATAATATTATTAATAATAATAATAATAATAATACTTAAAAAAAACGACATACATCAGACATCTCCTATTTTTAAATGTCATTTTATTACAAATATTTTTAAATGTCTTGTTTTTAAAAAATATTCTTAAATGTCTATTTTTAAAAATATGTTTAAATGTCTCATATTTTATAAAATTATTTTTAAATGTCTCATTTTATAAAAATACTTTTAAATGTCTGTATTTTTTTTTTAATATTTTTAAATGTCTTGTATTTTTTTTTTATATTTTTAAATGACGAAGAGTTTTTGCCTTGACAATAAACTCTTCTGTCAGTCTTCCAAAGGCTTCTCCATGACTTTTTGAGCACCTGTTAGCTCCGCCATTTTCTACCTTGTTTTTTTTTTTTTTTTTTAAATGAACTTGTGATTTGAAAACCTGTCCAGAGGTGTGTGAGGATGTTGCAAAGTACACGGCACTTACGTTTGATTGCCAGTGCGAGATGTCGGTTGGTGTGCTCACGTGGTGTCCGTGTGGCATTGGAAGGAAGTGACGTCACATGTGAGCTCCTTCAGCTGAGTCGGTCCCACACAAAAGCGCCTCAAAGGCTTTCAAATTGTCATGTCAAGCTTTTGTGTTCAATAAATGCTTCAACTTGAACGGGCGTCTTTGTGTTTTATCAGACAAATGTGCCCTCGGCGCATTTGAAGCCTTTGCTGTGTAGTGGCAAACAAACGATTCTGAGTCTGACAGCAGTTTACCACTCTGTCGTCTCATATTCCTCCTCCTGTTGCTCTCCAAATTGTCAAATTTGAGCCACTTTGGCTGACGTGAACACAAAAAGTCTTGTGTCCATTGGAGTAACTGATGTGAAACTCTTACCTCAACACTTCAAAATGGCTTCCAGAAGCTCTCTGCTGCTTTGACTACCTCTAACTCCGCCCAGTTTTGGCTCCACCAATCACGAAGCAGCTCAAATTTGCATAACCACGCCCACCCCAAACCGACCAATCACAGTGTTCGATTTTGCAAAAACTGGCTTACTTTTGCAATTCTGACCAATCACGTCGCTTTAAAATTTTATAACCACACCCACTTACACCAACCAATCACAGCGCTTCTAGTTTGCATAGCCACACCCACTTATTAACCAATCATAGCCTTTTATCCTCATTGCTCCGCCCACTTCCAGAACTATTAGCCAATCACAAACCAGTATTCCCGCCTCATCCTGCCCAATTTGAGGGGAAAAAAAAATTCCAAAAAAAAAATCCCCAAAAAAAAATCAAAAAAAAAAAAAAACCCTCAAAAAAAGAAATAAAAAAAAAGAATTCAGAAGTTTTTTTGTTTTTTTTTTTAAGTTTTAATTTTTTTATGTTATGTTTTTTTTTTTTAAGTTTAGATTTTTTTTTTTTATGTTGTGTTTGTGATGTTTTGGGAAACAAATCAAGAATTAAAGTGTTCTTTTGTAATCAAGCTTTATTTTTTCTTTTGCAGAGTCAATCACAAAGCAAACAAAAGTTACATGTTGGATGATCTTGTGGTCAACAGGTCAGCCAGGAAGAAGAACATGGACCTAAAAAAAAAAAAAAAAGTCTGCTCCTCACTGCATGTGGTCAAGTGGCTGGCCAGGAAGAAGAACGTGGACCTAAGACACAAAAACAAAGTTAAGTCAACTTCTAGTGCAGAGAAACAAAAAAAAAAAAAGTTTAGCATGAAAAACCTACCAAGACGAGTTTTCTGTAACTTGTTTCCACACCACTGCATTTTCAGGAAGCTCATCACCTTCCTTGCTGCCTAAAGAGGAAAAAAACAAAAAAAGGCGAGTTGATCAAGGTTGGCCTGATTGTGCAATCAAGAGTGTTAACATCTGCCATGTACCTTGTGGATGCAAAATCAACAAGAAAAGCAAAAGTTGTTGGCTTGTTGTTGAACTTTGGCTGTCAGCAGGTACCCCGTCGTCCTCCACACTGGACACATCAAATTCAAATGAGACAATTGAAAGATAAAAACTAACGTTCTCTCTTACCAGCTGAGGACAACGACTCTTTCACCTTGGAGCATCCAGCAGCTTCATCTGCAACACAACATGCAAGGTAGACACCATGGCAAGCAATTACTCATTTTTTAGCAGAATTTTTTTTATAATTAACCTTCTGTTGAAGCAGCACACCTGTGAAGAGGACAGACAAACCTGCACAACACAAGCGAGGGACCAGTCAACATGCTCATTTATTTTCTTTATTTTAAACTACAATGTTGAAAATGGAGGCAGCTTGGAGCACCACCTGCAAGGAGTCGTCTTGATTGCAGAAACTCCGACTGGAAGGTGCACTGCATGCAGAGTCAAAGAGAACGCAGGTGAGTGCACTTTGAAATGTTTAATTGGCAAATTTGTTTGGAATTTACGTTGGCACTCATGTTGGACACAAGTTGATCATGTCTGATGGACTGCACCATCTAGAATTTTGAGAAGAAAAAAAAAAAGGATTTATCAAGTTAAATCTTTGCAACAGGTCCAAACCTTGAAGACGACTTTGACCTGCACAGGTGGAGCAATGCTGCTCAATCAGGCTCTTCACCACCACCTGGTGGTGGTGTGCAGGAAGAACATGAGGGTAAAGTACCTTGTTGAGCAGGCTTCCCCAATCCTGGTCCTTTTGGGCCTAAGTCCTGCAGGATTTAAATTTTTCTGTACATCACACCTGACTCTTAAATATCAGAATCAGCTGTTGTGCAGAAAAATGTAAAACCTGAAGGACCAGAATTGGAAGAGGGTCCTGACTGCAGTTTCTCATTGCCAATTTGGTGAAACAAAAGGAAAAAGAAAATGTTCACTTGTTGCCAGTCTTGTTCCACAGCTCTTTGAAGCGCCGTCCATCTCATCCAGATCTCCTGTGCCGAGCTCGTTATGCCTGAAGTGATACAAGAGGTTCAATCACATGCTGAAATAAACGTGTCAAACATTCGGGCTCTTGTGAACGTGTGTGTTTCACCAGTGAAGGGCAGCACTGGACGCCTCTTCCACGACGACGTGCAGCTGCTGGCCTGAAAGATACGACAACGTTTGTGTAAGCATTTTAACTTTTACAACAGTCGGCCTTACAAGCTAGTTTAGCTTAGTTGAAAGTCTCATGAAGCCACGCCTCAAACGACAGCAAGTCGGCCATTTTAGAGCCTGTGGACAGAAATAAGAAACACAACCTAAAACTTTATTTTGTCTGTTTAATAGATATATTTAATAAAAACTTACATTTTGCCATTTTTGCAGTCAATCTGGCCATTTGTTGAAGATGCGAGCCTGTGGACAGAAAGGAGACATTTAGAAACACTTGATGCAAACTGGTTTGTGAGTCCACGTTGAAATGCACAGCAAGTCGGCCATTTTAGGCTCAATTTGAAGATTTCCATCTGTAGACAAACAATTAGACAATTAACACGCATGTATTTAAATCTGCTTGATTCAGTCCGTGTAATTGTTAAATTTTGGTCTACTTACCTTCCGGAAAACGTCGCTTTGTTTTCATCGCGATTCTGGAAAAAAAATGTGACAATAAAAGCGTTTTGGTGCAGTTTAACCTCGTAGAACCTTTTTTTTTTAGTAGCAATGCTGGCACAAACGTGTTTGCAAGATGCAACCACGCCAAAAGTGCTACATTGCGTTAAAAGTGAACAAAAGTAGCGAATTTAAAGTTATTAAAAGCGCGAACACTAACCTGGTCAAAGTGTTGTAAGATCTTGTGGAAATTCGTGCGGAGCAGCAGGAAGACGAGGACGACGCGATGCTGTCTGAGGTGAGAAAGAATGAACGTCGCGTTTCTTCCGGCTTAAATAGGTTTCCGGTGATGACGTCACTATTAAAAAAAAAAAAACAAGCAAAAAAATACAAAAGTTCGCTATTTAACATAGAAACAAACACAAATCGAAGTTTACTGCATTGAATACGCAAGAGAGAAACATTCAAATTGCTTCATAGAAAGACGCGTCCACCGCGTCCGGGGCTTGAACCCGGTTCGTCTGCTCCGGAGACATGATCCTTCACCACTCGGCCAGCAGTTCTCATGACGATTTCCTTTTTTTAGAACGTATTCATCAAGTGTCACAGTGACGCAGCAAATCGCAAATGCGTCAAACAACATTTAAATACGACCAAACGACTGAATATTTTCACTTCGAGATAGTCGAGTGGTAAATGACTTCGCCTGTACATCAGCACGCTCGGGTTCGATTCTCACTCTTTCTTGCTTCAGAATTGTAAATTGGGGTCACCGGGGATCGAACCGTGGTCGTCTGCACACCAGGCAAAGTTTTTACCGCTCGGCCACTTTGTCCGAGTTGCGGCGATTCATGTTTTAGTATTCCAAGTGCCAAATGCACATTGATCCTTAACGTAACATGGACGTCGACTCGTCCACCACAAGCCAGCCGCTGGCACGTTGGCTTTGTCAGGACTGCTTGTGTTTCCTTTCGCCATCAAAGTGAACATTTACCAAAGTCAAAATGTCAAGTTCACCTCCATCACTAAACCTGTCCTGCCCGATATCCACTTGAAACATTTGACTGACCATTCACTTTTTAAATATCAGCTTGCACGTTAGCATTGCTCAGTGTTTCATACAAATAGCAGACGAGTATTTCAATTGTAAACTTTGTCATGACTCGATTTGAGCATATTTGTCATGGTGTGGTCTGCTTTCATTGTCAAGCCGCAGGGGGCTCGTCTTGGAATTGCTAAGTCACTTTATGACTGAAGTAAAGAAGCAGTGGAGTTTGTTACTTGTGCTTTATTACGAGAAACAAAGATGAATTCACAATATTACACGGGAACAAATGTGGGGACACTTGGGGGTGGGAGAGCTGCCGACTCGTCATCTGGAGGTCTCACAGCGGCCAGGCAGTTTGGAAGAGGACCCAGAGCACCACATGTTCTCTGCAGGGGGGTGACATATGGGGACATTACATTAGGTACAAACGCACAATCAAATACAACATCTCGAGAAAATATGATGCAGTTGTTTTACTTGACCATTTTGCAATAGAACTGTGTGATATGGGCATTTTATATACACCAATAATACAAACTGAACGAAGCAACTGGTAAATTTCTGTGATCTTTTATTTGATTTTCCTCACACAAAAGTACAAATTTTATATAGACCACACAATTCAATTCAATATTCTAATAAGTACCATGTAACGTGCGATGGACGGCGCTCTCAATAGCCAAATGCGAGGCCGCCATATTGCTCCTCCCAATAAATGTTTATCGGCATACGATTCTATAAATTTACAGTATCCAAATTGGAGAAAATATTTGACAGTAATTAGTAGAAATAGCATGATTTATGATGTTTTTCTTTTTAATTCATTAAACAGAACTTAAGGCATTTTACACCTGCCTTCAATACATATATAAATTATATGCATCTAATACACTCGTATTAGAAAACAATCAGTGTGACCAAGAAAATAGGTCAAACCGGCATAAATCGGCGAGCAATGATACATGGTGAACTTGTGCACGCTGTCCGTTGTAAGGAGGACTTCCCAAGAATGAAAAAAAAAAAAAAAAAGATGTTTTGACCAAATTTTGGCGTCGACAACTGAGCAGGTTATTTCAACAAAGCACATTCGCCATTTTCATTTCCGTTACAAAAACTCAATTTACTTAAGGTTTTGAAAGATTGTTTGGAAGTGTTTCCCTAGCGCCAACAGATTGCTGGCCAGCAGAAAAAATAAAATAAAGTTTGAAACGGTGGTAAAAGAGCGAGCCGTTCTCATTGAAGCAAAGAAACGCATTGTGACGTGATGTGCTCAAAAGTCAAACGCGCTTTTCCCTCAAATGTGCAAATCCTACAAGAAGCAAAACGTCATGTGAGAAAGGGCAACAAACGCCAAAAAGTTGCTCGTGTGCTCACCTACCGAGCTGACAGAAGACCACCATTCAAATTCTTCCGCTTGTTGCACACTAGCGCCGCCTGCTGGCCTGTCATCAGGATAGCAAAAGTGTCTCACCTTTATAACATATCTATGTTGTTTTTTCACGTTTGTTTTTGAGATCGCCCAGATGTCCATGTCTATGTTTTTGTAAGCCTGTAAGCTTCATTTGTTGATAAATAAATGCTTATAAAAAAAAACCACAAGCACGCGTCTAGCCATATATAGACCCTTCCAGTGTGACGTCCCGTTAAAGTGCGCCCCCTTGCGGTGAAGGGAGAGCGTCAATGCGAGTGTATTTGAAAACAATCAGTGTGACCAAGAAAATAGTTCAAACGGTTGATAAATCGGCGAGCAATGATTCACGGTGAACAAGAATGAAAAAAAAAAAGATGTTTTGACCAATTTTGGCGTCGACAACTGAGCAGGTTATTTCAACAAAGCACATTCGCCATTTTCATTTCCGTGACAAAAACTCAATTCACTATTAGTTTGGAAAGATTGTTTGGAAGTGTTTCCCTAAACCCAACAGATTGCTGGCCAGCAAGAAAAAATAAAGTTTGAAACGGTGGTAAAAGAGCGAGTCGTTCTCATTGAAGCAAAGAAACGCATTGTGACGTGATGTGCTCGAACCTCAAACGCTCTTTTCCCTCAAATGTGCAAATCCTACAAGAAGCAAAACGTCATGTGAGAAAGGGCAACAAACGCCAAAAAGTTGCTCGTGTGCTCGCCTACCGAGCTGACAGAAGACCACGCATATGGTCGCAGAAAAAACAAACAAACCTGTATATCAAGCGAGCTGCAGTCGGACGTGACGTCAGCCCACCATTCAAAATTTTCCGCTTGTTGCACACTAGCGCCACCTGCTGGCCTGTCATCAGGACTGCAAAAGTGTCTCACCTTTATAACAACATATCAAGAACATCACGATTATCTTTGTGTTTGTCGTGTACCAACCTTCAGATTCTGTGCTTGGACAATGCTTGACCAAAAAGTACAAACACAAAAATAAAAAAAATAGATCAAAAAAATTAAAAATAAATGTGTAAATAAATACAAAAATAAATAATCAAATTCATTTATTCATTCAAATTACTTCACGCTTTTGGCGTCGACAGCCGAGCAGGTTATTTCACCAAAGCACATTCGCCACTTTCATTTTCGTTTCAAAAATGTATTTTTACTTTTTGTTTTGAAAGATATTTGGAAGTGTTTCCCTAACTCGATCGGATTACCCGAAGATGTACAACCAAACAAATATGTACACATTATGAACCTCAACGTAATTTTTATTTTTATTTTTTGTTCAGACACACCACGCATTTGCCTTAATGTGAATTGAACGTTCTCGCTTACCGTACGTATAGGAAGCAGAAGCAAGCCTTCAATCAATCGCAGTCCTGTCGTTCGAGTGAGTATTTTAAACTGCCCTTTATATGTGTATGACTAATACACGACCTAGAAGGCTCTTGATAACATTTGAGCTTGTTTAATGTTACTCGCAAGGTCATTGGAAGCTCGCTTGCTAATATGTCAACAAAGCCGGGTGGCTAGGCAGCTAGCACGCCTACAAGTAGCACTCAGCTGTCAATCAAAAGTCAATCAAGGAAAACGCTTGACTTGAATCTTGTTTTCTTCTCCAAACAGAAGCTGACGGCCACAATGAAAATAGAGTAATGGCTTCACATGCTACAAATTGCTACATCTCGTCACCAACATCTTCTACAAAAGGTAACACATGCCCATTTTGCTCCTGTTTTGTTCTTGTGCCGCTGGTGGAGAGTCGCTCAAAACATTCTCACTCTTTGGGTCATTTGATATTCGTTTGAAAACAGATAATAGAAATAGAAAAACGAGTCATATTATTTCATTTTCGTTTTAAAATAGAAACACCAAATTTGAAATACAGCTCGTTATTCTCGTTTGGTTGTCTGGAACGAGAAAGGAAAGCCTAGTAACAGTTTAATTATCCATTTTTATTTCAACAACGTAAAAAGGAGACAGCACGAGGCACAAATCGAAAAAAAAAACCGACTTGTTTTTTGTTTTTGGATCTCGAAGTTGTCACCCCGAGCATTTCTCATACTGGCCAGGAGATGGGGACATTGACATCTAAAAAAAACAAAAAAAAAAAACAAAAAAAAACAACAAGCCCAATATCGATTCTATGTGACCATCTCCAGACAAAATTAGACAAACTACACATGTAGACATAATTACCGGTACCCGTCTTTTAATGCAATAATAATAATAATAATAATAATAATAATGATAATAAAAAAAAACGACATACATCAGACATCTCCTATTTTTAAATGTCATTTTATTACAAATATTTTTTAAATGTCTTGTGTTTTTTAAAAATATTTTTAAATGTCTATTTTTAAAAATATGTTTAAATGTCTCATATTTTATAAAATTATTTTTAAATGTCTCATTTTATAAAAATACTTTTAAATGTCTGTATTTTTTTTAAATATTTTTAAATATCTTGTATTTTTTTAAATATATTTTTAAATGTCTTGTATTTTTTAAAATATTTTTAAATGTCTTATTTTTAAAAAATATTTTTAAATGTCTCTTGTAGTTAATTTTTTTTTAAATGTATCTTATATTTTTACAAATATTTTTAAATGTCTTATATATTTTTAAATATTTTTAAATATCTTGTATTTTTTTTAAATATTTTTAAATATCTTGTATTTTTTTAAATATTTTTAAATGTCTTATTTTAAAAAAATATTTTTAAATGTCTCTTGTAGTTAATTTTTTTTAAATGTATCTTATATTTTTAAATGTCTTATATATTTTTAAATATTTTTAAATCTCTCTCACTCACTCACTAAAACAGTAATGAGACTTCTCCTTACCCGTTCCAGACAGCCAAACGAGAAAATCAAGCTGTATTTCAATCTATTTTAAAACGAAAATCAAATGACTCTCTTATTTTTAATATTTGTTTTTAAAGAAATATCCACAGACCAAAACACACTGACTGTACACCTGCACAAGCTCCTCATAATATGAATACTGCTAATAATTTCTGAACATTTGTTTAAAAAAAAGAAATCTTTTTTTTTTTTTTTTTTTTTTTTTTTTTAAAGACGACCTGTCATAAAGAATGAGAAAAACTGTTTAAAGATTGAAAAAATATATATATTTATTGAAATAGTTCGACTAAGCCCAACATTGGAGTATGGAGTGTCGCCATATGAAAGGTGTCTCTCATTTTGGGTTATCAATTTGGATGTAGCTTTTATTTTGCTGCTGTATGGAGACGACTCCTTTGGAATTTTCAAAGGCCATTCCGAGCACAATTTCAAACCATCGTCATCATTGATGAATTGTTTAAGTCTCCTTTTTTTTATTTTTTTTTTATTTTCTTAAAGTCCACTGACTGTTTAAATATTGATACGGCTTGAATATCAAGTATTGTCAAATTTATAGTGCAACCTCTCAAAACGAAAACAGCAAAAGTTATTCTGATTTATAAGAGTGGAGATCAACATTGATTTACTAATTACAAACCTATATATTGTTACTGTCATAGTTCTTTAAAAAAAATAAAAAAATCCAGTAAACTATTTTCACATAAACCTTATTGAGAAAGGCAGTAATGGGACTTGTGGAACAAATTGCTAACAGTGTAGATTGAGAAAAAAATACTGTTGTGATTTTCATAAACTTAATGAAGGTTTTTAAAAATCTTGTTTTTGCACTTTGTTTATTAAAATAAGTTTCGATTGAAATGTGCTAAAAAGCATTTTTTTGTTGTTGTTTTTTTTCTTCTTCAACCCGTAGGTACTGCCTAAACAATGTTACTTTCTTTTGGGGATATTTTTTTTAATTTTTTTATTTTTTCAAAAAAATAGTTTTACAGTAATCATAATCCGTTTATTGTGCATGGTAAACTTTCAACTAATATTGAAATAATGAAATGTAAAGGTTTTTTTTTTTTCTATCCAATTAATTGCCCTGCAAAATAATCGACAGATTAATCAATTATTGCTGTTAGTTGCAGCCATAATTAAGATTTTTATATTTAGCATGTATTTTTTTTTCTATTGCAATATAAAATCTGAATATGTAAAGTTTACATTTTCTGAGCTTGAAATCTTGTTGAAGCGATTCCTTGTGGAAGGGAAGACTTTCATCTGACGCACAAAAAAAACAAGAAAAAAACTGATCAGTTAGTGGACAAAAGTGAAACTCTTGAATCAAAAACATTATGAAGATAAATATAACAATTGATTCTGAGAAGAAAAAGCTAAGTGTACCATAATTATTCAATAAATCATTTAAATTAATAGATAAATAAATACAAGTGATTTGAAGAATGTGATATTCAAGTTGGTATGTTTTTTGTTTTTTTAAATACTCTTAAGACGCAAACTGTATTGTCAAGGTAAAACTGTTTTTAAAAACATTTTCATATTTTTGAGATGGAAAATATCTTTTCAAGATCATTTTCCATTTTTGAGAGTCATATTGCCCGAATCAAGTAATCTTTTTCCACGGGAAGGTGAAGGACTGATGGAGGAGCAGTTTGTTGCCTGTTTGATGTCTAATTTGAACTCATTTTGCCATATTGACGATATCCGATTCTGATCATTATGTGGCCATTGTGAAAAGTGTTGACAATGTGACTCACCGCTTTGTTTTTTTGTCTGGATGATTGACAGCCTCGGGGGACCTTTCAGCAGCCGACAGACTGGACGGACGGACGGATGGACGGCAACCTGCATTTGGACACATGATGATTGTAAGTACGCAGTGTTGTGATTTTGTAATGGACAAAGGACAAGAAAAAAAAAAATAAAAAGGATAGGCTTAACAAAGGAGCACCTTTATCAATCTTTTCTAATTTTTGTAATGGACAGAAATAAAATAAAATAAAAAAAAGGATAGACTTAACAAAGGAGCACCTTTATCAATCTTTTCTAATTTTTGTAATGGACAAAAATAAAATAAATAAATTTAAAAAAAAAAGGATAGACTTAACAAAGGAGCACCTTTATCAGTCTTTTCTAATTTTTGTAATGGACAAAAATAAAATAAATAAAAAAAAATTAAAAAAGGAAACTTAACAAAGGAGCACCTTTATCAATCTTTTCTAATCTTTGTAATGGACAAAAATGAAATAAATTTAAAAAAAAAAAAGGATAGACTTAACAAAGGAGCACCTTTATCAATCTTTTCTAATTTTTGTAATGGACAAAAATAAAATAAATAAATAATAATTTAAAAAAAAGGATAAACTTAACAAAGGAGCACCTTTATCAATCTTTTCTAATTTTTGTAATGGACAAAAATAAAATAAATAATAAAAAAAAGGATAAAATTAACAAAGGAGCACCTTTATCAATCTTTTCTAATTTTTGTAATGGACAAAAAAAAAAAAAAAAAAAAAGGAAACTTAACAAAGGAGCACCTTTATCAATCTTTTCTAATTTTTGTAATGGACAAAAATAAAATAAATAAATAAATAAATAAAAAAAAGGATAAACTTAACAAAGGAACACCTTTATCAATCTTTTCTAATTTTTGTAATGAAGAAAAAAAAAAAGAAAAAAAAAAAAAGGAAACTTAACAAAGGAGCACTTTTATCAATCTTTTCTAATTTTTGTAATGGCCAAAAATAAAATAAATAAATAATAAAAAAAAGGATAAACTTAACAAAGGAACACCTTTATCAATCTTTTCTAATTTTTGTAATGGACAAAAATAAAATAAATTAAAAAAATTTAAAAAAGGAAACTTAACAAAGGAGCACCTTTATCAATCTTTTCTCATTTTTGTAATGGACAAAGGACAAAACAAAACAAAAAAAAAGCACTTCACAAAGGAGCAACTTTATCAATCTTTTCTGATTTTTGTAATGGACAAAAAAAAAACAAAAAAAAAACAAAAGGAAACTTAACAAAGGAGCACCTTTATCAATCTTTTCTAATTTTTGTAATGGACAAAAATAAAATAAATAAATTTTAAAAAAAAAAGGATAAACTTAACAAAGGAGCACCTTTATCAATCTTTTCTCATTTTTGTAATGGACAAAGGACAAAACAAAACAAAAAAAAAGCACTTCACAAAGGAGCAACTTTATCAATCTTTTCTGATTTTTGTAATGGACAAAAAAAAAACAAAAAAAAAACAAAAGGAAACTTAACAAAGGAGCACCTTTATCAATCTTTTCTAATTTTTGTAATGGACAAAAATAAAATAAATAAATTTTAAAAAAAAAAGGATAAACTTAACAAAGGAACACCTTTATCAATCTTTTCTAATTTTTGTAATGAGAAAAAAAAAAAAAAAAAAAAAAAAAGAAACTTAACAAAGGAGCACTTTTATCAATCTTTTCTAATTTTTGTAATGGACAAAAATAAAATAAATAATTTAAAAAAAAAAAGGATAAACTTAACAAAGGAGCACCTTTATCAATCTTTTCTAAGTTTTGTAATGGACAAAAAAAAAAAAAAAAAAAGGATAGACTTAAAGGAGCACCTTTATCAATCTTTTCTATTTTTTGTCATGGATAAAAAAAAAAAAACAAACAAAAACATGTTAACACCTGCGATGCCTCGTTAGCCCCTACGAAGAGTTTTTGCTTTGACAACAAACTCTTCTGTCAGTCTGCCAAAGGTTTCTCCATGACTTTTTGAGCACCTGTTAGCTCCGCCATTTTCTACCTTGTTTTTTTTTTTTTTTAAATGAACTTGTGATTTGAAAACCTGTCCAGAGGTGTGTGAGGATGTTGCAAAGTACACGGCACTTACGTTTGATTGCCAGTGCGAGATGTCGGTTGGTGTGCTCACGTGGTGTCCGTGTGGCATTGGAAGGAAGTGACGTCACATGTGAGCTCCTTCAGCTGAGTCGGTCCCACACAAAAGCGCCTCAAAGGCTTTCAAATTGTCATGTCAAGCTTTTGTGTTCAATAAATGCTTCAACTTGAACGGGCGTCTTTGTGTTTTATCAGTCAAATGTGCCCTCGGCGCATTGGAAGCCTTTGCTGTGTAGTGGCAAACAAACGATTCTGAGTCTGACAGCAGTTTACCACTCTGTCGTCTCATATTCCTCCTCCTGTTGCTCTCCAAATTGTCAAATTTGAGCCACTTTGGCTGACGTGAACACAAAAAGTCTTGTGTCCATTGGAGTAACTGATGTGAAACTCTTACCTCAACACTTCAAAATGGCTTCCAGAAGCTCTCTGCTGCTTTGACTACCTCTAACTCCGCCCAGTTTTGGCTCCACCAATCACGAAGCAGCTCAAATTTGCATAACCACGCCCACCCCAAACCGACCAATCACAGTGTTCGATTTTGCAAAAACTGGCTTACTTTTGCAATTCTGACCAATCACGTCGCTTTAAAATTTTATAACCACACCCACTTACACCAACCAATCACAGCGCTTCTAGTTTGCATAGCCACACCCACTTATTAACCAATCATAGCCTTTTATCCTCATTGCTCCGCCCACTTCCAGAACTATTAGCCAATCACAAACCAGTATTCCGGCCTCATCCTGCCCAATTTGAGGGGAAAAAAAAAAAAATTCCAGGAAAAAAAAAAAAATCCCCCCAAAAAAAAAAATCCAAAAAAGAATTTAAAAGTTTTTTTTTTTTTTTGTTTATATATTTTTTTTTATGTTATGTTTTTTTTTTTTTAAGTTTAGATTTTTTTTTATGTTGTGTTTGTGATGTTTTGGGAAACAAATCAAGAATTAAAGTGTTCTTTTGTAATCAAGCTTTATTTTTTCTTCTGCAGAGTCAATCACAAAGCAAACAAAAGTTACATGTTGGATGATCTTGTGGTCAACAGGTCAGCCAGGAAGAAGCGCATGGACCTAAAAAAAAAAATAAGTCTGCTCCTCACTGCATGTGGTCAAGTGGCTGGCCAGGAAGAAGAACGTGGACCTAAGACGCCAAAAAAAAAAAAAAGTGAGTCACAAAGTTAAGTCAACTTCTAGTGCAGAAAAAAAAAAAGTTTAGCATGAAAAACCTACCAAGACGAGTTTTCTGTAACTTGTTTCCACACCACTGCATTTTCAGGAAGCTCATCACCTTCCTTGCTGCCTAAAAAGGAAAAAAAAAAGGCGAGTTGATCAAGGTTGGCCTGATTGTGCAATCAAGAGTGTCAACATCTGCCATGTACCTTGTGGATGCAAAATCAGCAAGAAAAGCACAAGTTGTTGGCTCGTCGTTGAACTTTGGCCGTCAGCAGGTACCCCGTCGTCCTCCACACCTGACACATCAAATTCAAATGAGACAATTGAAAGCTGAAATCAAACTTTTTCTCTTACCAGCTGAGGACACCAACTCCAATCAGTCTGCTTTCTTTCATCTTGGAACATCCAGCAGCTTCATCTGCAACACAACATGCAAGGTGGACACCATGGCAAACAGACAATCACTTTTTTAGCGCAGTTTTTTTTTGTTTTTTTTAATAATTAACCTCTTGTTGAAGCAGCACGCCGAACATGCTGGCACACCTGTGAAGAGGACAGACAAACCTGCACAACACAAGCAAGGGACTAGGCAACATGCTCATTTATTTTCTTTATTTAAAACTAAAATGTTGAAAATGGAGGCAGCTTGGAGCACCACCTGCAAGGAGTCGTCTTGATTGCAGAAACTCGGACCGGCCCCACTTGGACTGGAAGGTGCACTGCATGCAGAGTCAAAGAATGCAGGTGAGTGCACTTTGAAATGTTTAATTGGCAAATTTGTTTGGAGTTTACGTTGACACTCATGTTGGACACAAGTTGATCATGTCTGATGGACTGCACCATCTAGAATTTTAAGGAAAAAAATGTGTTAATCAAGTTAAATCTTTGCAACAGGTCCAAACCTTGAAGATGACTTTGACCTGCACAGGAGGAGCCATGTTGCGTCAATCAGGCTCTTCACCACCACCTGGTGGACAACAGCAGGAAGAACATGCAAGAGGGTAAAGTACCTTGTTAACCAGGCTTCCCCAATCCTGGTCCTTTTGGGCCTGAGTCCTGTACGATTTACATTTTTCTGTACATCACACCTGACTCTTAAAGATCAGAATGAGCTGTTGTGCAGAAAAAAAGTAAAACCTGCCAGACTCTGGCCCTGAAGGACCAGAATTGGAAGAGGGTCCTGACTGCAGTTTCTCATTGCCGCTTTGGTGAAACATTAAATGGAAAAAGAAAATGTTGACTTGTTGCCAGTCTTGTTCCACAGCTCTTTGATGCGCCGTCCATCTCATCCAGATCTCCTGTGCCGAGCTCGTTATGCCTGAAGTGATACAAGAGGTTCAATCACATGCTGAAATAAACGTGTCAAACATTCGGGCTCTTGTGAACGTGTGTTTCACCAGTGAAGGGCAGCACTGGACGCCTCTTCCACGACGACGTGCAACTGCTGGCCTGAAAGATACGACAACGTTTGTGTAAGCATTTTAACTTTTACAACAGTCGGCCTTACATGCTAATTAGCTTAGTTGAAAGTCTCATGAAGCCACGCCTCAAACGACAGCAAGTCGGCCATTTTAGAGCCTGTGGACAGAAATAAGAATCAACAACCTGAAACTTTATTTTGTCTGTTTAATAGATATATTTAATAAAAACTTACATTCTGCCATTTTTTGCAGTCAATCTGGCCGTTGTGTTTTAGATGCGAGCCTGTGGACAGAAAGGAGACATTTAGAAACACTTGATACAAACTGGTTTGTTTGTTAGTCCACGTTGAAACGCACAGCAAGTCGGCCATTTTAGGCTCAATTTGAAGATTTCCCACCTGTAGACAAACAATTAGACAATTAACACGCATGTATTTAAATCTGCTTGATTCAGTCCGTGTAATTGTTAAATTTTGGTCTACTTACCTTCCGGAAAACGTCGCTTTGTTTTCATCGCGATTCTGGAAAAAAAATGTGACAATAAAAGCGTTTTGGTGCAGTTTAACCTCGTAGAACCTTTTTTTTTAGTAGCAACGCTGGCACAAACGTGTTTGCAAGATGCAAGCACGCCAAAAGTGCTACATTGCGTTAAAAGTTAACAAGAGTAGCGAATTTAGAGTTATTAAAAGCGCGAACACTAACCTGGTCAAAGTGTTGTAAGATCTTGTGGAAATTCGTGCGGAGCAGCAGGAAGACGAGGACGACGCGATGCTGTCTGAGGTGAGAAAGAATGAACGTCGCGTTTCTTCCGCCTTAAATAGGTTTCCGGTGATGACGTCACTATATATAAAAAAAAAAAAAAAAGTTCGCTATTTAACATAGAAACAAACACAAATCGCAGTTTCCTGCATTGAATAAGCAAGAGAGAAACATTCAAAGTGCTTCATAGAAAGACGCGTCCACCGCGTCCGGGGCTTGAACCCGGTTCGTCTGCTCCGGAGACATGATCCTTCACCACTCGGCCAGCAGTTCTCATGACGATTTCGTTTTTTAGAACGTATTCATCAAGTAGCAGTGACGCAGCGTCAATCAACATAGAAATACGACCAAACGACCAAGACTTTTCACTTCGAGATAGTCAAGTGGTAAATGACTTTGACTGTGCATCAGCGAGCTCGGGTTCGATTCTTACTCATTCTTGCTTTTGAATTGTACATTGAGGTCCCCACGGGGATCGAACCGTGGTCGTCTGCACACCAGGCAAAGTTTTTACCGCTCGGCCACTTTGTCCGAGTCGCGGCGATTTATGTTTTAGTATTCCAAGTGCCAAATGCACATTGATCCTTGACGTAACATGGACGTCGACTCGTCCACCACAAGCCAGCCGCTGGCACGTTGGCTTTGGCAGGACTGCTTGTGTTTCCTTTCGCCATCAAAGTGAACATTTACCAAAGTCAAAATGTCAAGTTCACCTCCATCACTAAACCTGTCCTGCCCGATATCCACTTGAAACATTTGACTGACCATTCACTTTTTAAATATCAGCTTGCACGTTAGCATTGCTCAGTGTTTCATACAAATAGCAGACGAGTATTTCAATTGTAAACTTTGTCATGACTTGATTTGAGCATATTTGTCATGGTGTGGTCTGCTTTCATTGTCAAGCCGCAGGGGGCTCGTCTTGGAATTGCTAAGTCACTTTATGACTGAAGTAAAGAGGCAGTGGAGTTTGTTACTTGTGCTTTATTACGAGAAACAAAGATGAATTCACAATATTACACGGGAACAAATGTGGGGACACTTGGGGGTGGGAGAGCTGCCGACTCGTCATCTGGTGGTCTCACAGCGGCCAGGCAGTTTGGAAGAGGACCCAGAGCACCACATGTTCTCTGCAGGGGGGTGACATATGGGGACATTACATTAGGTACAAACGCACAATCAAAAAATACAACATATCGAGAAAATATGATGCAGTTGTTTTACTTGACCATTTTGCAATAGAACTGTGTGATATGGGCATTTTATATACACCAATAATATCACTCCCGATATATTTATTTTGGTTTAAAACTGAATGAAGCAACTGGTAAATTTCTGTGATCTTTTATTTGATTTTCCTCACACAAAAGTACTAATTTTATATAGACCACACAATTCAATTCAATATTCTAATAAGTACCATGTAACGTGCGATGGACGGCGCTCTCAATAGCCAAATGCGAGGCCGCCATATTGCTCCTCCCAATAAATGTTTATCGGCATACGATTCTATAAATTTACAGTATCCAAATTCGAGAAAATATTTGACCGAAATAGCATAATTTGTTTTTTTTTCTTTTTAATTTATTAAACAGAACTTAAGGCATTTTACACCTGCCTTCAATACATATATAAATTATATGCATCTCATACACTCGTATTAGAAAACAATCAGTGTGACCAAGAAAATAGGTCAAACAGTTGATAAATCGGCGAGCAATGATACATGGTGAACTTGTGCACGCTGTCTGTTGTAAGGAGGACTTCCCAAGAATGAAAAAAAAAGAAAGAAAAAGTTTTGACCAAATTTTGGCGTCGACAACTGAGCAGGTTATTTCAACAAAGCACATTCGCCATTTTCATTTCCGTTACAAAAACTCAATTTACGATTAGTTTTGAAAGATTGTTTGGAAGTGTTTCCCTAACCCCAACAGATTGCTGACCAGCAGGAAAAAATAAAGTTTGAAACGGTGGTAAAAGAGCGAGCCGTTCTCATTGAAGCAAAGAAACGCATTGTGACGTGATGTGCTCGAACCTCAAACGCTCTTTTACCTCAAATGTGCGAATCCTACAAGAAGCAAAACGTCATGTGAGAAAGGGCAACAAACGCCAAAAAGTTGCTCGTGTGCTCACCTACCGAGTTGACAGAAGACCACGCATATGGTCGCAGAAAAATAAACAAACCTGTACCACGCGAGCTGCAGTCGGACGTGACGTCAGCCCACCATTCAAATTCTTCCGCTTGTTGCACACTAGCGCCGCCTGCTGGCCTGTCATCAGGACTGCAAAAGTGTCTCACCTTTATAACATATCCCACAAG
This sequence comes from Festucalex cinctus, assembly GCF_051991245.1. Lineage (NCBI taxonomy): Eukaryota > Metazoa > Chordata > Actinopteri > Syngnathiformes > Syngnathidae > Festucalex > Festucalex cinctus. The sequence continues at coordinate 2,040,522 of NC_135429.1, forward strand.
CACGCGGGTCGCCATATATAGACCCTTCCTGTGTGACGTCCCGTTAAAGCGCCCCCTTGCGGTGAAGGGAGAGCGTCAATGCGAGTGTATTAGAAAACAATCAGTGTGACCAAGAAAACAGGTCAAACAGTTGACAAATCGGCGAGCAATGATACATGGTGAACTTGTGCACGCTGTCTGTTGTAAGAAGGACTTACCAAGAATGAAAAAAGATGTTTTGACCAATTTTGGCGTCGACAACTGAGCAGGTTATTTCAACGAAGCACATTCACCATTTTCATTTCCGTTACAAAAACTCAATGTACGATTAGTTTTGAAAGATTGTTTGGAAGTGTTTCCCTAAACCCAACAGATTGCTGGCCAGCAAGAAAAAATAAAGTTTGAAACGGTGGTAAAACAGCGAGCCGTTCTCATTGAAGCAAAGAAACGCATTGTGACGTGATGTGCTCGAACCTCAAACGCTCTTTTCCCTCAAATGTGCAAATCCTACAAGAAGCAAAACGTCATGTGAGAAAGGGCAACAAACGCCAAAAAGTTGCTCGTTGCTCGCCTACCGAGCTGACAGAAGACCACGCATATGGTCGCAGAAAAAACAAACAAACCTGCATCAAGCGAGCTGCAGTCGGACGTGACGTCAGCACACCATTCAAATTTTTCCGCTTGTTGCACACTAGCGCCGCCTGCTGGCTTGTCATCAGGACTGCAAAAGTGTCTCATCTTTATTTAAAAAAAACCCAAACATATCCCACAAGCACGCGGGTCGCCATCTATAGATCCTTCCTGTGTGACGTCCCGTTAAAGCGCCCCCTTGCGGTGAAGGGAGAGCGTCAATGCGAGTGTATTAGAAAACAATCAGTGTGACGAAGAAAACAGGTCAAACAGTTGACAAATCGGCGAGCAATGATACATGGTGAACTTGTGCACGCTGTCTGTTGTAAGGAGGACGTACCAAGAATGGAAAAAGATGTTTTGACCAAATTGTGATATCGACAACTGAGCAGGTTATTTCAACAAAGCCCATTCGCCACTTTCATTTCCGTGACAAAAACTCAATTCACTATTAGTTTTGAAAGATTGTTTGGAAGTGTTTCCCTAACGCCAACAGATTGCTGGCCAGCAGAAAAAATAAAATAAAGTTTGAACCGGTGGTAAAACAGCGAGCCGTTCTCAAGGAAGCAAAGAAACGCATTGTGACGTGATGTGCTCAAACGTCAAACGCGCTTTTCCCTCAAATGTGCAAATCCTACAAGAAGCAAAACGTCATGTGAGAAAGGGCAACAAACGCCAAAAAGTTGCTCGTTGCTCGCCTACCGAGCTGACAGAAGACCACGCATATGGTCGCAGAAAAAACAAACAAACCTGCATCAAGCGAGCTGCAGTCGGACGTGACGTCAGCCCACCATTCAAATTTTTCCGCTTGTTGCACACTAGCGCCGCCCGCTGTCTGTTGTAAGGAGGACTTACCAAGAATGAAACAAAGTTTTGACCAAATTTTGGCATCGACAACTGAGCAGGTTATTTCAACAAATCACATTTACATTGGTGCCAAATGGCCTTTCCTTACCTCCAATCTCTTTCTCTCTCTCTCTCTCCGCCCCAACCACAAGTTTTAATCGACATAAACCCAGAGCAGCCCGATGCCTCGCAGCACATTCAAGTACAAAGTTACAACAAATATATATTTTCATATTAATTAAATAGCAGAATAGTAAGAGGGACCCACTTTTTTTGGACTTTCCATCAGCGTGCAGTGTCCGTCTCTTTCGTCCTTGTTTTGCTCCTGCACGAACGTCTTTGTTTTTTTTGTTTTGTTTTGTTTTACTTTGCCGTTCCCCCTTTCAGGCACGACTGCAACATCGTGGCTTCACTTGTTGATCTCGTTATTTTTAGGCATCTTGCAACTTCTTCAGCTCGTGCTGTGTGTGGTTTGTGCAAAACAAAACCAAACCAAAACAAAACAAAAAACGTTCAATGTCCACACTTGAGAGATAAATGTTTGTTCATTCCGTCTTTCAATATATGCAACCGCAAAAGCGAAAACGTGCAACTTTGCAGCTCTCTCGACTTGGTGAAAGAATGAAAACATTTGACTGAAAGACGAAAGCATGAATGTTTTCTTCTTCTTTTAGCAACCGTGGCGTCTCAGTGCTGACGCCAGCACAGACAGCACCACCTGGTGGATGAAAAGATGCTGTGGAGACAGAATGTCTTAGATTTCATGGAAATAAAGTGCTGTACACACGCTTGGAATGGAGATTTTACACTGCTTGTAAACAAACTATACTTAAAATGCTTTATTTGCAAAAATTCATTGCGTCATAACAACCAAAACTCAGCCAAGAACATCACGATTATCTTTGTGTTTGTCGTGTACCAACCTTCAGATTCTGTACTTGGACAATGCTTGACCAAAAAGTACAAACACAACAATAAAAAAACTAGATAAAAAAATATTAATAAATGTGTAAATAAATACAAAAATAAATAATCAAATTCATTTTTTCATTCATTTACTTCACGCTTTTGGCGTCGACAGCCGAGCAGGTTATTTCACCAAAGCACATTCGCCACTTTCATTTTCGTTTCAAAAATTTATTTTTACTAGTTGTTTTGAAAGATAATTGGAAGTGTTTCCCTAACTCAATCGAATTACCCGAAGATGTACAAACAAACCAACAAACAAACAAATATGTACACATTATGAAACTCAACGTAATTTTTATTTTTTATTTTTTCTTCAGACAACCACGTACTTTGCCTTAATGTGAATTGAACGTTCTCGCTTACCGTACGTATAGGAAGCAGAAGCAAGCCTTCAATCAATCGCAGTCCTGTCGTTCGAGTGAGTATTTTAAACTGCCCTTTATATGTATATGACTAATACACGACCTAGAAGGCTCTTGATAACATTTGAGCTTGTTTATTGTTACTCGCAAGGTCATTGGAAGCTCGCTTGCTAATATGTCAACAAAGCCGGGTGGCTAGGCAGCTAGCACGCCTACAAGTAGCACTCAGCTGTCAATCAAAAGTCAATCAAGGAAAACGCTTGACTTGATTCTTGTTTTCTTCTCCAAACAGAAGCTGACGGCCACAATGAAAATAGAGTAATGGCTTCACATGCTACAAATTGCTACATCTCGTCACCAACATCTTCTACAAAAGGTAACACATGCCTATTTTGCTCCTGTTTTGTTCTTGTGCCGCTGGTGGAGAGTCGCTCAAAACATTCTCACTCTTTGGGTCATTTGATATTCGTTTGAAAACAGATAATAGAAATAGAAAAACGAGTCATATTATTTCATTTTCGTTTTAAAATAGAAACACCAAATTTGAAATACAGCTCGTTATTCTCGTTTGGTTGTCTGGAACGAGAAAGGAAAGCCTAGTAACAGTTTAATTATCAATTTTTACTTCAACAACGTAAAAAGGAGACAGCACGAGGGACAAATCGAAAAAAAAACGACTTGTATTTTTGTTTTTGGATCTCGAAGTTGTCACCCCGAGCATTTCTCATACTGGCCAGGAGATGGCGACATTGACATCTTAAAACAAAAAACAAAAAAAAACAACAAGCCCAATATCGATTCTATGTGACCATCTCCAGACAAAATTAGACAAACTACACATGTAGACATAATTACCGGTACCCGTCTTTTAATGCGATAATAATAATAATAATAATTTAAAAAACGACATACATCAGACATCTCATATTTTTAAATGTCATTTTATTACAAATATTTTTAATGTCTTATATTTTTTTTTAATATTCTTAAATGTCTATTTTTAAAAATATGTTTAAATGTCTTATATTTTATAAAAATAATTTTAAATGTCTTGTATTTTTTATATTTTTAAATATCTTGTATTTTTTTAAATATATTTTTAAATGTCTTGTATTTTTTTAATATTTATAAATGTCTTATTTTTTAAAAATATTTTTAAATGTCTCTTGTAGTTAATTTTTTTTAAATGTATCTTAAATTTTTACAAATATTTTTAAATGTCTTATATATTTTAAAAGTATTTTTAAATCTCTCTCACTCACTCACTAAAACAGTAATGAGACTTCTCCTTACCCGTTCCAGACAGCCAAACGAGAAAATCAAGCTGTATTTCAATCTATTTTAAAACGAAAATCAAATAACGACTCAACTTATTTTTAATATTTGTTTTTAAAGATATATCCACAGACCAAAACACACTGACTGTACACCTGCACAAGCTCCTCATAATATGAATACTGCTAATAATTTCTTAACATTTGTTTAAAAAAAAAAGTTTTTTTTTTTTTAAGATGACCTGTCATAAAGAATGAGAAAAACTGTTTAAAGATTGAAAAAATATATATATTTATTGAAATAGTTCGACTAAGCCCAACATTGGAGTATGGAGTGTCGCCATATGAGAGGTGTCTCTCATTTTGGGTTATCAATTTGGATGTAGCTTTTATTTTGCTGCTGTATGGAGACGACTCCTTTGGAATTTTCAAAGGCCATTCCGAGCACAATTTCAAACCATCGTCGTCAATGATGAATTGTTTGTCTTTTTTTTTTTTTTTTTTCTTAAAGTCCACTGACTGTTTAAATATTGATACGGCTTGAATATCAAGTATTGTCAAATTTATAGTGCAACCTCTCAAAACGAAAACAGCAAAAGTTATTCTGATTTATAAGAGTGGAGATCAACATTGATTTACTAATTACAAACCTATATATTGTTACTGTCATAGTTCTTTAAAAAAAAATAAAAAAATCCATAAAACTATTTTCACATAAACCTTATTGAGAAAGGCAGTAATGGGACTTGTGGAACAAATTGCTAACAGTGTAGATTGAGAAAAAAATACTGTTGTGATTTTCATAGACTTAATGAAGGTTTTTGAAAGGTTTTTAAAAATCTTGTTTTTGCACTTTGTTTATTAAAATAAGTTTCGATTGAAATGTGCTAAAAAGCAGTTTTTTTGTTGTTGTTTTTTTTCTTCTTCAACCCGTAGGTACTGCCTAAACAATGTTACTTTCTTTTGGGGATATTTTTTTTAATTTTTTTATTTTTTCAAAAAAATAGTTTTACAGTAATCATAATCCGTTTATTGTGCATGGTAAACTTTCAACTAATATTGAAATAATGAAATGTAAAGTTTTTTTTTTTCTATCCAATTAATTGCCCTGCAAAATAATCGACAGATTAATCAATTATTGCTGTTAGTTGCAGCCATAATTAAGATTTTTATATTTAGCATGTATTTTTTTTTCTATTGCAATATAAAATCTGAATATGTAAAGTTTACATTTTCTGAGCTTGAAATCTTGTTGAAGCGATTCCTTGTGGAAGGGAAGACTTTCATCTGACGCACAAAAAAACAAGAAAAAAACTGATCAGTTAGTGGACAAAAGTGAAACTCTTGAATCAAAAACATTATGAAGATAAATATAACAATTGATTCTGAGAAGAAAAAGCGAAGTGTACCATAATTATTCAATAAATCATTTAAATTAATAGATAAATAAATACAAGTGATTTGAAGAATGTGATATTCAAGTTGGTATGTTTTTTTTTTTTTAAATACTCTTAAGACGCAAACTGTATTGTCAAGGTAAAACTGTTTTTAAAAACATTTTCATATTTTTGAGATGGAAAATATCTTTTCAAGATCATTTTCCATTTTTGAGAGTCATATTGCCCGAATCAAGTAATCTTTTTCCACGGGAAGGTGAAGGACTGATGAAGGAGCAGTTTGTTGCCTGTTTGATGTCTAATTTGAACTCATTTTGCCATATTGACGATATCCGATTCTGATCATTATGTGGCCATTGTGAAAAGTGTTGACAATGTGACTCACCGCTTTGTTTTTTTGTCTGGATGATTGACAGCCTCGGGGGACCTTTCAGCAGCCGACAGACTGGACGGACGGACGGATGGACGGCAACCTGCATTTGGACACATGATGATTGTAAGTACGCAGTGTTGTGATTTTGTAATGGAAAAAGGACAAGAAAAATAAAAAATAAAAAAAAATAAAAAGGATAGGCTTAACAAAGGAGCACCTTTATCAATCTTTTCTAATTTTTGTAATGGACAGAAATAAAATAAAAAAATAAAAATAAAAAAAAGGAAACTTAACAAAGGAACACCTTTATCAATCTTTTCTAATTTTTGTAATGGACAAAAATAAAATAAATAAATTTAAAAAAAAAGGATAGACTTAACAAAGGAGCAACTTTATCAGTCTTTTCTAATTTTTGTAATGGACAAAAATAAAATAAATAAATAATAATTAAAAAAAAAAAGGATAAACTTAACAAAGGAGCACCTTTATCAATCTTTTCTAATTTTTGTAATGGACAAATATAAAATAAATAAATAATAATTAAAAAAAAAAGGATAAACTTAACAAAGGAGCACCTTTATCAATCTTTTCTAATTTTTGTAATGGACAAAAATAAAATAAATAAATAATAATAAAAAAAAAAAGGATAAACTTAACAAAGGAGCACCTTTATCAGTCTTTTCAAATTTTTGTAATGGACAAATATAAAATAAATAAATAATAATTAAAAAAAAAAGGATAAACTTAACAAAGGAGCACCTTTATCAGTCTTTTCAAATTTTTGTAATGGACAAAGGACAAAAAAAAAAAAAAGAATAGACTTAACAAAGGAGCAACTTTATCAGTCTTTTCTAATTTTTGTAATGGACAAAAATAAAATAAATAAATAATAATTAAAAAAAAAAGGATAAACTTAACAAAGGAGCACCTTTATCAATCTTTTCTAATTTTTGTAATGGACAAATATAAAATAAATAAAAAAAAATTAAAAAAGGAAACTTAACAAAGGAGCACCTTTATCAATCTTTTCTAATTTTTGTAATGGACAAAGGACAAAAAAAAAAAAAAAGCACTTCACAAAGGAGCAACTTTATCAATCTTTTCTGATTTTTGTAATGGACAAAAATAAAATAAATAAAAAAAAAAAAAAGGAAACTTAACAAAGGAACACCTTTATCAATCTTTTCTAATTTTTGTAATGGACAAAAATAAAATAAATAAATAAATAAATAAAAAAGGATAAACTTAACAAAGGAGCACCTTTATCAATCTTTTCTAATTTTTGTAATGGACAAAAATAAAATAAAAATAAAAAATAAAAAAAAAGGAAACTTAACAAAGGAACACCTTTATCAATCTTTTCTAATTTTTGTAATTGACAAAAAAAAAAAAAAAAAAAAAAAAGGAAACTTAACAAAGGAACACCTTTATCAATCTTTTCTAATTTTTGTAATGGCCAAAAATAAAATAAATAAATAAAAAAAAAAAAAAAGGAAACTTAACAAAGGAACACCTTTATCAATCTTTTCTAATTTTTGTAATGGACAAAAATAAAATAAATAAAAAAAAAAAAAAAAAAAAGGATACACTTAACAAAGGAACACCTTTATCAATCTTTTCTAATTTTTGTAATGAAAAAAAAAAAAAAAAAAAAGGAAACTTAACAACAGAGCACCTTTATCAATCTTTTCTAATTTTTGTAATGAAAAAAAAAAAAAAAAAAAAAAAAAGCACTTAACAAAGTAGCACCTTTATCAATCTTTTCAATTTTTTTGTAATGGACAAAGGAAAAAAAAAACATACAAAAAAACATGTTGACACACCTGCGATGCCTCGTTAGCCCCTACGAAGAGTTTTTGCCTTGACAATAAACTCTTCTGTCAGTCTTCCAAAGGCTTCTCCATGACTTTTTGAGCACCTGTTAGCTCCGCCATTTTCTACCTTGTTTTTTTAAATGAACTTGTGATTTGAAAACCTGTCCAGAGGTGTGTGAGGATGTTGCAAAGTACACGGCACTTACGTTTGATTGCCAGTGCGAGATGTCGGTTGGTGTGCTCACGTGGTGTCCGTGTGGCATTGGAAGGAAGTGACGTCACATGTGAGCTCCTTCAGCTGAGTCGGTCCCACACAAAAGCGCCTCAAAGGCTTTCAAATTGTCATGTCAAGCTTTTGTGTTCAATAAATGCTTCAACTTGAACGGGCGTCTTTGTGTTTTATCAGACAAATGTGCCCTCGGCGCATTTGAAGCCTTTGCTGTGTAGTGGCAAACAAACGATTGAGTCTGACAGCAGTTTACCACTCTGTCGTCTCATATTCCTCCTCCTGTTGCTCTCCAAATTGTCAAATTTGAGCCACTTTGGCTGACGTGAACACAAAAAGTCTCGTGTTCATTGGAGTAACTGATGTGAAACTCTTACCTCAACACTTCAAAATGGCTTCCAGAAGCTCTCTGCTGCTTTGACTACCTCTAACTCCGCCCAGTTTTGGCTCCACCAATCACGAAGCAGCTCAAATTTGCATAACCACGCCCACCCCAAACTGACCAATCACAGTGTTCGATTTTGCAAAAACGGGCTTACTTTTGCAATTCTGACCAATCACGTCGCTTTAAAATTTTATAACCACACCCACTTACACCAACCAATCACAGCTCTTCTAGTTTGCATAGCCACACCCACTTATTAACCAATCATAGCCTTTTATCCTCATTGCTCCGCCCACTTCCAGAACTATTAGCCAATCACAAACCAGTATTCCGGCCTCATCCTGCCCAATTTGAGGGGAAAAAAAAAAAATTCCAGGAAAAAAAAAAAAAATCCCCCCAAAAAAAAAATCCCAAAAAAAACAAAAAAAGAAATCCAAAAAAGAATTTAAAAGTTTTTTTTTTTTTGTTTATATATTTTTTTTATGTTATGTTTTTTTTTTTTAAGTTAGATTTTTTTTTATGTTGTGTTTGTGATGTTTTGGGAAACAAATCAAGAATTAAAGTGTTCTTTTGTAATCAAGCTTTATTTTTTCTTTTGCAGAGTCAATCACAAAGCAAACAAAAACAAAAGTTACATGTTGGATGATCTTGTGGTCAACAGGTCAGCCAGGAAGAAGAACATGGACCTAAAAAAAAAAATAAGTCTGCTCCTCACTGCATGTGGTCAAGTGGCTGGCCAGGAAGAAGAACGTGGACCTAAGACGTCAAAAAAAAAAAAAAAAAAAGTGAGTCACAAAGTTAAGTCAACTTCTAGTGCAGAAAAAAAAAAAAAGTTTAGCATGAAAAACCTACCAAGACGAGTTTTCTGTAACTTGTTTCCACACCACTGCATTTTCAGGAAGCTCATCACCTTCCTTGCTGCCTAAAGAGGAAAAAAAAGGCAAGTTGATCAAGGTTGGCCTGATTGTGCAATCAAGAGTGTTAACATCTGCCATGTACCTTGTGGATGCAAAATCAGCAAGAAAAGCAAAAGTTGTTGGCTCGTCGTTGAACTTTGGCCATCAGCAGGTACCCCGTCGTCCTCCACACTGGACACATCAAATTCAAATGAGACAATTGAAAGCTGAAATCAAATTTTTTCTCTTACCAGCTGAGGACACCAACTCCAATCAGTCTGATTTCTTTCATCTTGGAGCATCCAGCAGCTTCATCTGCACCACAACATACAAGGTGGACACCATGGCAAACAGACAATCACTTTTTTTTTTTTTTTTTAATAATTAACCTCTTGTTGAAGCAGCACGCCGAACATGCTGGCACACCTGTGAAGAGGACGGACAAACCTGCACAACACAAGCGAGGGACCAGGCAACATGCTCATTTATTTTCTTTATTTAAAACTAAAACGTTGAAAATGGAGGCAGCTTGGAGCACCACCTGCAAGGAGTCGTCTTGATTGCAGAAACTCCGACGGGCCCCACTTGGACTGGAAGGTGCGCTGCATGCAGAGTCAAAGAGAACGCAGGCGAGTGCACTTTGAAATGTTTAATTGGCAAATTTGTTTGGAGTTTACGTTGACACTCATGTTGGACACAAGTTGATCATGTCTGATGGACTGCACCATCTAGAATTTTGAAAAAAAAATGTGTTAATCAAGTTAAATCTTTGCAACAGGTCCAAACCTTGATGAAGATGACTTTGACCTGCACAGGAGGAGCCATGTTGCGTCTATCAGGCTCTTCACCACCACCTGGTGGACAACAGCAGGAAGAACATGCAAGAGGGTAAAGTACCTTGTTAACCAGGCTTCCCCAATTCTGGGCCTTTTGGGCCTGAGTCCTGTACGATTTACATTTTTCTGTACATCACACCTGACTCTTAAATATCAGAATCAGCTGTTGTGCAGAAAAAAAGTAAAACCTGCAAGACTCTGGCCCTGAAGGACCAGAATTGGAAGAGGGTCCTGACTGCAGTTTCTCATTGCCAATTTGGTGAAACATTAAATGGAAAAAGAAAATGTTCACTTGTTGCCAGTCTTGTTCCACAGCTCTTTGAAGCGCCGTCCATCTCATCCAGATCTCCTGTGCCGAGCTCGTTATGCCTGAAGTGATACAAGAGGTTCAATCACATGCTGAAATAAACGTGTCAAACATTCGGGCTCTTGTGAACGTGTGTTTCACCAGTGAAGGGCAGCACTGGACGCCTCTTCCACGACGACGTGCAGCTGCTGGCCTGAAAGATACGACAACGTTTGTGTAAGCATTTTAACTTTCGCAACAGTCGGCCTTACAAGCTAGTTTAGCTTAGTTGAAAGTCTCATGAAGCCACGCCTCAAACGACAGCAAGTCGGCCATTTTAGAGCCTGTAGACAGAAATAAGAAACACAACCTAAAACTTTGATTTTGTCTGTTTTAATAGATATATTTAATAAAAACTTACATTCTGCCATTTTTTGCAGTCAATCTGGCCGTTGTGTTTTAGATGCGAGCCTGTGGACAGAAAGGAGACATTTAGAAACACTTGATGCAAACTGGTTTGTTTGTGAGTCCACGTTGAAACGCACAGCAAGTCGGCCATTTTAGGCTCAATTTGAAGATTTCCACCTGTAGACAAACAATTACACAATTAACACGCATGCATATAAATCTGCTTGATTCAGTCCGCGTAATTGTTAAATTTTGGTCTACTTACCTTCCGGAAAACGTCACTTGCTTTTCGTCGCGATTCTGGAAAAAAAATGTGACAATAAAGGCGTTTTGGTGCAGTTTAACCTCATGGAACCATTTTTTTAGTAGCAACGCTGGCACAAACGTGTTTGCAAGATGCAAGCACGCCAAAAGTGCTACATTGCGTTAAAAGTTAACAAGAGTAGCGAATTTAAAGTTATTAAAAGCGCGAACACTAACCTGGTCAAAGTGTTGTAAGATCTTGTGGAAATTCGTGCGGAGCAGCAGGAAGACGAGGACGACGCGATGCTGTCTGAGGTGAGAAAGAATGAACGTCGCGTTTCTTCCGCCTTAAATAGGTTTCCGGTGATGACGTCACTATATATAAAAAAAAAAAAAAAAGTTCGCTATTTAACATAGAAACAAACACAAATCGCAGTTTCCTGCATTGAATAAGCAAGAGAGAAACATTCAAAGTGCTTCATAGAAAGACGCGTCCACCGCGTCCGGGGCTTGAACCCGGTTCGTCTGCTCCGGAGACATGATCCTTCACCACTCGGCCAGCAGTTCTCATGACGATTTCGTTTTTTAGAACGTATTCATCAAGTAGCAGTGACGCAGCGTCAATCAACATAGAAATACGACCAAACGACCAAGACTTTTCACTTCGAGATAGTCAAGTGGTAAATGACTTTGACTGTGCATCAGCGAGCTCGGGTTCGATTCTTACTCATTCTTGCTTTTGAATTGTACATTGAGGTCCCCACGGGGATCGAACCGTGGTCGTCTGCACACCAGGCAAAGTTTTTACCGCTCGGCCACTTTGTCCGAGTCGCGGCGATTTATGTTTTAGTATTCCAAGTGCCAAATGCACATTGATCCTTGACGTAACATGGACGTCGACTCGTCCACCACAAGCCAGCCGCTGGCACGTTGGCTTTGGCAGGACTGCTTGTGTTTCCTTTCGCCATCAAAGTGAACATTTACCAAAGTCAAAATGTCAAGTTCACCTCCATCACTAAACCTGTCCTGCCCGATATCCACTTGAAACATTTGACTGACCATTCACTTTTTAAATATCAGCTTGCACGTTAGCATTGCTCAGTCTTACATACAAATAGCAGACGAGTATTTCAATTGTAAACTTTGTCATGACTTGATTTGAGCATATTTGTCATGGTGTGGTCTGCTTTCATTGTCAAGCCGCAGGGGGCTCGTCTTGGAATTGCTAAGTCACTTTATGACTGAAGTAAAGAGGCAGTGGAGTTTGTTACTTGTGCTTTATTACGAGAAACAAAGATGAATTCACAATATTACACGGGAACAAATGTGGGGACACTTGGGGGTGGGAGAGCTGCCGACTCGTCATCTGGTGGTCTCACAGCGGCCAGGCAGTTTGGAAGAGGACCCAGAGCACCACATGTTCTCTGCAGGGGGGTGACATATGGGGACATTACATTAGGTACAAACGCACAATCAAAAAATACAACATATCGAGAAAATATGATGCAGTTGTTTTACTTGACCATTTTGCAATAGAACTGTGTGATATGGGCATTTTATATACACCAATAATATCACTCCCGATATATTTATTTTGGTTTAAAACTGAATGAAGCAACTGGTAAATTTCTGTGATCTTTTATTTGATTTTCCTCACACAAAAGTACTAATTTTATATAGACCACACAATTCAATTCAATATTCTAATAAGTACCATGTAAGGTGCGATGGACGGCGCTCTCAATAGCCAAATGCGAGGCCGCCATATTGCTCCTCCCAATAAATGTTTATCGGCATACGATTCTATAAATTTACAGTATCCAAATTCGAGAAAATATTTGACCGAAATAGCATAATTTGTTTTTTTTTCTTTTTAATTTATTAAACAGAACTTAAGGCATTTTACACCTGCCTTCAATACATATATAAATTATATGCATCTCATACACTCGTATTAGAAAACAATCAGTGTGACCAAGAAAATAGGTCAAACAGTTGATAAATCGGCGAGCAATGATACATGGTGAACTTGTGCACGCTGTCTGTTGTAAGGAGGACTTCCCAAGAATGAAAAAAAAAGAAAGAAAAAGTTTTGACCAAATTTTGGCGTCGACAACTGAGCAGGTTATTTCAACGAAGCACATTCACCATTTTCATTTCCGTTACAAAAACTCAATGTACGATTAGTTTTGAAAGATTGTTTGGAAGTGTTTCCCTAAACCCAACAGATTGCTGGCCAGCAAGAAAAAATAAAGTTTGAAACGGTGGTAAAACAGCGAGCCGTTCTCATTGAAGCAAAGAAACGCATTGTGACGTGATGTGCTCGAACCTCAAACGCTCTTTTCCCTCAAATGTGCAAATCCTACAAGAAGCAAAACGTCATGTGAGAAAGGGCAACAAACGCCAAAAAGTTGCTCGTTGCTCGCCTACCGAGCTGACAGAAGACCACGCATATGGTCGCAGAAAAAACAAACAAACCTGCATCAAGCGAGCTGCAGTCGGACGTGACGTCAGCACACCATTCAAATTTTTCCGCTTGTTGCACACTAGCGCCGCCTGCTGGCTTGTCATCAGGACTGCAAAAGTGTCTCATCTTTATTTAAAAAAAACCCAAACATATCCCACAAGCACGCGGGTCGCCATCTATAGATCCTTCCTGTGTGACGTCCCGTTAAAGCGCCCCCTTGCGGTGAAGGGAGAGCGTCAATGCGAGTGTATTAGAAAACAATCAGTGTGACGAAGAAAACAGGTCAAACAGTTGACAAATCGGCGAGCAATGATACATGGTGAACTTGTGCACGCTGTCTGTTGTAAGGAGGACGTACCAAGAATGGAAAAAGATGTTTTGACCAAATTGTGATATCGACAACTGAGCAGGTTATTTCAACAAAGCCCATTCGCCACTTTCATTTCCGTGACAAAAACTCAATTCACTATTAGTTTTGAAAGATTGTTTGGAAGTGTTTCCCTAACGCCAACAGATTGCTGGCCAGCAGAAAAAATAAAATAAAGTTTGAACCGGTGGTAAAAGAGCGAGCCGTTCTCAAGGAAGCAAAGAAACGCATTGTGACGTGATGTGCTCAAACGTCAAACGCGCTTTTCCCTCAAATGTGCAAATCCTACAAGAAGCAAAACGTCATGTGAGAAAGGGCAACAAACGCCAAAAAGTTGCTCGTTGCTCGCCTACCGAGCTGACAGAAGACCACGCATATGGTCGCAGAAAAAACAAACAAACCTGCATCAAGCGAGCTGCAGTCGGACGTGACGTCAGCCCACCATTCAAATTTTTCCGCTTGTTGCACACTAGCGCCGCCCGCTGTCTGTTGTAAGGAGGACTTACCAAGAATGAAACAAAGTTTTGACCAAATTTTGGCATCGACAACTGAGCAGGTTATTTCAACAAATCACATTTACATTGGTGCCAAATGGCCTTTCCTTACCTCCAATCTCTTTCTCTCTCTCTCTCTCCGCCCCAACCACAAGTTTTAATCGACATAAACCCAGAGCAGCCCGATGCCTCGCAGCACATTCAAGTACAAAGTTACAACAAATATATATTTTCATATTAATTAAATAGCAGAATAGTAAGAGGGACCCACTTTTTTTGGACTTTCCATCAGCGTGCAGTGTCCGTCTCTTTCGTCCTTGTTTTGCTCCTGCACGAACGTCTTTGTTTTTTTTGTTTTGTTTTGTTTTACTTTGCCGTTCCCCCTTTCAGGCACGACTGCAACATCGTGGCTTCACTTGTTGATCTCGTTATTTTTAGGCATCTTGCAACTTCTTCAGCTCGTGCTGTGTGTGGTTTGTGCAAAACAAAACCAAACCAAAACAAAACAAAAAACGTTCAATGTCCACACTTGAGAGATAAATGTTTGTTCATTCCGTCTTTCAATCTATGCAACCGCAAAAGCGAAAACGTGCAACTTTGCAGCTCTCTCGACTTGGTGAAAGAATGAAAACATTTGACTGAAAGACGAAAGCATGAATGTTTTCTTCTTCTTTTAGCAACCGTGGCGTCTCAGTGCTGACGCCAGCACAGACAGCACCACCTGGTGGATGAAAAGATGCTGTGGAGACAGAATGTCTTAGATTTCATGGAAATAAAGTGCTGTACACACGCTTGGAATGGAGATTTTACACTGCTTGTAAACAAACTATACTTAAAATGCTTTATTTGCAAAAATTCATCGCGTCAAAACAACCAAAACTCAGCCAAGAACATCACGATTATCTTTGTGTTTGTCGTGTACCAACCTTCAGATTCTGTACTTGGACAATGCTTGACCAAAAAGTACAAACACAACAATAAAAAAAACTAGATAAAAAAATATTAATAAATGTGTAAATAAATACAAAAATAAATAATCAAATTCATTTTTTCATTCATTTACTTCACGCTTTTGGCGTCGACAGCCGAGCAGGTTATTTCACCAAAGCACATTCGCCACTTTCATTTTCGTTTCAAAAATTTATTTTTACTAGTTGTTTTGAAAGATAATTGGAAGTGTTTCCCTAACTCAATCGAATTACCCGAAGATGTACAAACAAACCAACAAACAAACAAATATGTACACATTATGAACCTCAACGTAATTTTTTTTTTTTTTTTTTTCTTCAGACAACCACGTACTTTGCCTTAATGTGAATTGAACGTTCTCGCTTACCGTACGTATAGGAAGCAGAAGCAAGCCTTCAATCAATCGCAGTCCTGTCGTTCGAGTGAGTATTTTAAACTGCCCTTTATATGTGTATGACTAATACACGACCTAGAAGGCTCTTGATAACATTTGAGCTTGTTTAATGTTACTCGCAAGGTCATTGGAAGCTCGCTTGCTAATATGTCAACAAAGCCGGGTGGCTAGGCAGTTAGCACGCCTACAAGTAGCACTCAGCTGTCAATCAAAAGTCAATCAAAGAAAACGCTTGACTTGAATCTTGTTTTCTTCTCCAAACAGAAGCTGACGGCCACAATGAAAATAGAGTAATGGCTTCACATGCTACAAATTGCTACATCTCGTCACCAACATCTTCTACAAAAGGTAACACATGCTTATTTTGCTCCTGTTTTGTTCTTGTGCCGCTGGTGGAGAGTCGCTCAAAACATTCTCACTCTTTGGGTCATTTGATATTCGTTTGAAAACAGATAATAGAAATAGAAAAACGAGTCATATAATTTCATTTTCGTTTTAAAATAGAAACACCAAATTTGAAATACAGCTCGTTTGGTTGTCTGGAACGAGAAAGGAAAGCCTAGTAACAGTTTAATTATCAATTTTTACTTCAACAACGTAAAAAGGAGACAGCACGAGGGACAAATCGAAAAAAAAACGACTTGTATTTTTGTTTTTGGATCTCGAAGTTGTCACCCCGAGCATTTCTCATACTGGCCAGGAGATGGCGACATTGACATCTTAAAAAAAAACAAAAAAAAAACAACAAGCCCAATATCGATTCTATGTGAGCGTCTCCAGACAAAATTAGACAAACTACACATGTAGACATAATTACCGGTACCCGTCTTTTAATGCGATAATAATAATAATAATTTAAAAAACGACATACATCAGACATCTCATATTTTTAAATGTCATTTTATTACAAATATTTTTAATGTCTTATATTTTTTAAAAATATTCTTAAATGTCTATTTTTAAAAATATGTTTAAATGTCTCATATTTTATAAAATTATTTTTAAATGTCTCATTTTATAAAAATAATTTTAAATGTCTTGTATTTTTTATATTTTTAAATATCTTGTATTTTTTAAATATATTTTTAAATGTCTTGTATTTTTTAAATATTTTTAAATGTCTTATATTTTTTTAAAATATTTTTAAATGTCTCTTGTAGTTCATTTTTTTTAAATGTATCTTAAATTTTTACAAATATTTTTAAATGTCTTATATATTTTAAAAGTATTTTTAAATCTCTTTCACTCACTAAAACAGTAATGAGACTTCTCCTTACCCGTTCCAGACAGCCAAACGAGAAAATCAAGCTGTATTTCAATCTATTTTAAAACGAAAATCAAATAACGACTCAACTTATTTTTAATATTTGTTTTTAAAGATATATCCACAGACCAAAACACACTGACTGTACACCTGCACAAGTTCCTCATAATATGAATACTGCTAATAATTTCTGAACATTTGTTTAAAAAAAATATGTATTTTTTTTAAGACGACCTGTCAAAGAATGAGAAAAACTGTTTAAAGATTGAAAATATATATATATTTATTGAAATAGTTCGACTAAGCCCAACATTGGAGTATGGAGTGTCGCCATATGAGAGGTGTCTCTCATTTTGGGTTATCAATTTGGATGTAGCTTTTATTTTGCTGCTGTATGGAGACTCCTCCTTTGGAATTAAAAAAAAAAAAAAAATCCATAAAACTATTTTCACATAAACCTTATTGAGAAAGGCAGTAATGGGACTAGTGGAACAAATTGCTAACTGTGTAGATTGAGAAAAAAATACTGTTGTGATTTTCATAGACTTAATGAAGGTTTTTGAAAGGTTTTTAAAAATCTTGTTTTTGCACTTTGTTTATTAAAATAAGTTTCGATTGAAATGTGCTAAAAAGCAGTTTTTTTTTTTTCTTCTTCAACCCCTAGGTACTGCCTAAACAATGTTACTTTCTTTTGGGGATATTTTTTTTAATTTTTTTATTTTTTCAAAAAATAGTTTTACAGTAATCATAATCCGTTTATTGTGCACGGTAAACTTTCAACTAATATTGAAATAATGAAATGTAAAGTTTTTTTTTTTCTATCCAATTAATTGCCCTGCAAAATAATCGACAGATTAATCAATTATTGCTGTTAGTTGCAGCCATAATTAAGATTTTTATATTTAGCATGTATTTTTTTTTCTATTGCAATATAAAATCTGAATATGTAAAGTTTACATTTTCTGAGCTTGAAATCTTGTTGAAGCGATTCCTTGTGGAAGGGAAGACTTTCATCTGACGCACAAAAAAACAAGAAAAAAACTGATCAGTTAGTGGACAAAAGTGAAACTCTTGAATCAAAAACATCCATCCATCCATTTTCTTGACCGCTTATTCCTCACAAGGGTCGCGGGGGCTGCTGGCGCCTATCTCAGCTGGCTCTGGGCAGTAGGCGGGGGACACCCTGGACTGGTTGCCAACCAATCGCAGGGCACACAGAGACGAACAACCATCCACACTCACACGCACACCTAGGGACAATTCGGAGCACCCAATTAACCTACCATGCATGTCTTTGGAATGTGGGAGGAGACCGGAGTACCCGGAGAAGACCCACGCAGGCACGGGGAGAACATGCAAACTCCACCCAGGAAGGTCCGAGCCTGGACTCGAACCGGAGACCTCAGAACTGGGAAGCAGATGTGCTAACCACTCGACTACCGTGCCGCCCGAATCAAAAACATTTTGAAGATAAATATAACAATTGATTCTGAGAAGAAAAAGCGAAGTGTACCATAATTATTCAAGAAATCATTTAAATTAATAGATAAATAAATACAAGTGATTTGAAGAATGTGATATTCAAGTTGGTATGTTTTTTTTTAATTTAAATACTCTTAAGACGCAAACTGTATTGTCAAGGTAAAACTGTTTTTAAAAACATTTTCATATTTTTGAGATGGAAAATATCTTTTCAAGATCATTTTTCATTTTTGAGAGTCATATTGCCCGAATCAAGTAATCTTTTTCCACGGGAAGGTGAAGGACTGATGGAGGAGCAGTTTGTTGCCTGTTTGATGTCTAATTTGAACTCATTTTGCCATATTGACGATATCCGATTCTGATCATTATGTGGCCATTGTGAAAAGTGTTGACAATGTGACTCACCGCTTTGTTTTTTTGTCTGGATGATTGACAGCCTCGGGGGACCTTTCAGCATCCGACAGACTGGACGGACGGACGGATGGACGGCAACCTGCATTTGGACACATGATGATTGTGAGTAAGTACGCAGTGTTGTGATTTTGTAATGGACAAAGGACAAGAAAAAAAAAAAAAAGGATAGACTTAACAAAGGAGCACCTTTATCAATCTTTTAAAATTTTTGTAATGGACAAAAATAAAATAAATAAATAATAATTAAAAAAAAAGGATAAACTTAACAAAGGAGCACCTTTATCAATCTTTTAAAATTTTTGTAATGGACAAAGGACAAAAAAAAAAAAGAATAGACTTAACAAAGGAGCACCTTTATCAATCTTTTCTAATTTTTGCAATGGACAAAAATAAAATAAATAAATTAAAAAAAGGATAAACTTAACAAAGGAGCACCTTTATCAATCTTTTCTAATTTTTGTAATGGACAAAAAAAAAAAAGAAAAAAAAAAGGATAGACTTAAAGGAGCACCTTTATCAATCTTTTCTAATTTTTGTAATGGACAAAAATAAAATAAATAAATAATAATAATAAAAAAAAGGATAAACTTAACAAAGGAGCACCTTTATCAATCTTTTCTAATTTTTGTAATGGACAAAAAAAAAAAAAAAAAAAAAGGAAACTTAACAAAGGAGCACCTTTATCAATCTTTTCTGATTTTTGTAATGGACAAAAAAAAAAAAAAAAAAAAAAAAAAGGAAACTTAACAAAGGAACACCTTTATCAATCTTTTCTGATTTTTGTAATGGACAAAAAAAAATAAAAAATAAAAAATAAAAAAAAGGAAACTTAACAAAGGAGCACCTTTATCAATCTTTTCTGATTTTTGTAATGGACAAAAAAAAAAAAAAAAAAAAGGAAACTTAACAAAGGAGCACCTTTATCAATCTTTTAAAATTTTTGTAATGGACAAAAATAAAATAAATAAATAAGAATTAAAAAAAAAGGATAAACTTAACAAAGGAGCACCTTTATCAATCTTTTCTAATTTTTGTAATGGACAAAGGACAAAAAAAAAAAAAGCACTTCACAAAGGAGCAAGTTTATCAATCTTTTCTGATTTTTGTAATGGACAAAAATAAAATAAATAAAAAAAAAAAAAGGAAACTTAACAAAGGAGCACCTTTATCAATCTTTTCTAATCTTTGTAATGGACAAAAATAAAATAAATAAATAATAATTTAAAAAAAAGGATAAACTTAACAAAGGAGCACCTTTATCAATCTTTTCTAATTTTTGTAATGGACAAAGGACAAAAAACAAAAAAAAAGCACTTCACAAAGGAGCAACTTTATCAATCTTTTCTGATTTTTGTAATGGACAAAAAAAAAGAAAAAAAAAAAAGGAAACTTAACAAAGGAGCACCTTTATCAATCTTTTCTAATTTTTGTAATGGACAAAGGACAAAGGACAAAACAAAACAAAAAAAAAGCACTTCACAAAGGAGCAACTTTATCAATCTTTTCTGATTTTTGTAATGGACAAAAAAGCACCTGTTAGCTCCGCCATTTTCTACCTTGTTTTTTTTTTTTTTTAAATACTCTTTAAGACGCAAACTGTATTGTCAAGGTAAAACTGTTTTTAAAAACATTTTCATATTTTTGAGATGGAAAATATCTTTTCAAGATCATTTTCCATTTTTGAGAGTCATATTGCCCGAATCAAGTAATCTTTTTCCACGGGAAGGTGAAGGACTGATGGAGGAGCCGTTTGTTGCCTGTTTGATGTCTAATTTGAACTCATTTTGCCATATTGACGATATCCGATTCTGATCATTATGTGGCCATTGTGAAAAGTGTTGACAATGTGACTCACCGCTTTGTTTTTTTGTCTGGATGATTGACAGCCTCGGGGGACCTTTCAGCAGCCGACAGACTGGACGGACGGACGGATGGACGGCAACCTGCATTTGGACACATGATGATTGTAAGTACGCAGTGTTGTGATTTTGTAATGGACAAAGGACAAGAAAAAAAAAAAAAAGGATAGACTTAACAAAGGAGCACCTTTATCAATCTTTTAAAATTTTTGTAATGGACAAAAATAAAATAAATAAATAATAATTAAAAAAAAAGGATAAACTTAACAAAGGAGCACCTTTATCAATCTTTTAAAATTTTTGTAATGGACAAAAATAAAATAAATAAAAAAAAAAAAAAAAGGATAGACTTAACAAAGGAGCACCTTTATCAATCTTTTCTAATTTTTGTAATGGACAAAAATAAAATAAATAAAAAAAAAAAAAAAAGGATAGACTTAACAAAGGAGCACCTTTATCAATCTTTTCTAATTTTTGTAATGGACAAAAATAAAATAAATAAAAAAAAATTAAAAAAGGAAACTTAACAAAGGAGCACCTTTATCAATCTTTTCTGATTTTTGTAATGGACAAAAATAAAATAAATTTAAAAAAAAAAAAGGAAACTTAACAAAGGAACACCTTTATCAATCTTTTCTAATTTTTGTAATGGACAAAGGACAAAACAAAACAAAAAAAAAGCACTTCACAAAGGAGCAACTTTATCAATCTTTTCTGATTTTTGTAATGGACAAAAAAAAAATAATAAAAGAAAAAAAGGATAGACTTAACAACAGAGCACCTTTATCAATCTTTCCTAATTTTTGTAATGGACAAAGGACAAAAAAAAAAAAAAAAAAAAAGCACTTAACAAAGGAGCACCTTTATCAATCTTTTCTGATTTTTGTAATGGACAAAAATAAAATAAATTTAAAAAAAAAAAGGAAACTTAAAGGAAGGCTCCTTTAATTTTACATGTATGGCTTGATCGGCAGTAAATAGTTAGTTTAGCTACGAAAAATGCATAAGAGCTGAAGAATACACCCTTATATTGATTTATTTAACTTTTCTTCAACATAGAAGTACTTCCGTGTTGGAACGCCCCCGAGTGGTGACGTCACTAGTGTGTATACTCTCTTGGCGAACAGTAGTTCACGCAGACATAACAACGAGGAGGACACAAACTGTCACTTGTGCCTTTGTGTATTGCGAAATTTTGCAAGGCGTCGGCAAGGAAAAACCCGCGAGACCCCCCTAAAAAAAAAAAAAAAACAAAAAAAAAAAAAAAAAAAAAAAAAAAAAAACCCTTGAGTAGACAATGGTTTGTTTGCTAAGTGCTGTCAACCTCCCGGCAAGGACAAGCAGGCGCGTGTGTGCAGCGAACATTTCAGGCATGAGGACTTCGAATATATGTTACAATTTGAGATGGGGTACGCCACACGCCTAATACTAAAGCCCAACGCAGTACCGAGTATCTTTAAAGAACCAGACGTGGGAAATAATCCAGCCGATGGAGGATCTCTGGCGGCTATTTCCGCAACTGCTAGCAACACGGAGCCTTCACTGTCACCAACAGCCGGCACAAATCGAGTCCCTACCTACGGCCACTGAAAGATCTCGGAGAAGCGAAGCAAATTTAAAGCGAAAGGTAGGCATGTTTCGTTATTATACTGCACGGACTGTTTTATTTCATAATTCATTTGAGTGTGAACATCGTCAAGTACGGGGACGAGGACGTTATGTTTTATTAGCTCGTAAGTTGTTTATACTTCACAAATTGACCATGTTCATAATCTTATTTTACCAAAAAATTTATAGAATGTGGATTAGTGTCATTATCATGTGTCGTGTGCGACGTACTACATTTGTGTTCTGTCCCGCTGTTCTTCCTGTGGTAACCAGCCTAGGTAACGGCGTCTCGCATTTCCTTACTTCATTCTGTCTATAAATAAACACGGTTAATACACAACCTTCTTGCAACCTTTCGTTTACATCATCGGGACGCTACGCAAAAAAAGAAAAGAAAAAAAACAGCTAGGGGAGGTTGGGCGCTGTAACGATGATACATTTAATTTTACTATTTTTTCTTTTTCCTGAAATAGTTCGTCAGTTCCACACGTTTTGCATTGCTCGTGCTGCGTGTCACGTTACCTGTTGGATATTGGCAGTTGAGATTGTCCGCAAGGAACCGATCCTCGAGTTCTTTCATTTCCAGCCAGCACACATTCATTAGCGGATTGTCCATTCCTGTGCAGCTCCCGCACCACCCCCCCGCCTGATTCACTCGTTCGTTAAAGTTTATTTTGTGCCCGAAAAGACCATCTGGCGCCACAACTTTCACATCCAAGGCAGACTTTCCTTCGGTAGGGTTATTTTGTCGTGTTGGATCGAAGCGATAAGGTTTAATCCTTCCGGGTTTGACGCTAGATGCACGGCTGCGTTGCATAGTGCTTCCATAGTGTAGCGTTTACACACTAGTGACGTAAACATCCGGGTTATTTAGTCACGTGTAACAAACATGCCGGCGTTCGATTCATTTTAACATCGGTTTAAAAGTTATTAAATGTACATAAAAAAATAATCACGTCACCAAATTAATTATTGAAAAAGTAGCAACTTTTTGCTGCTAAAAATGGATCAATAAGTAAAGTGTTCCTTTAACAAAGGAACACCTTTATCAATCTTTTCTAATTTTTGTAATGGACAAAGGACAAAACAAAACAAAAAAAAAGCACTTCACAAAGGAGCAACTTTATCAATCTTTTCTGATTTTTGTAATGGACAAAAAAAAAAAAAAAAAAAAAAAAGGAAACTTAACAAAGGAGCACCTTTATCAATCTTTTCTAATTTTTGTAATGGACAAAAATAAAATAATAAAAGAAAAAAAGGATAGACTTAACAACAGAGCACCTTTATCAATCTTTCCTAATTTTTGTAATGGACAAAGGACAAAAAAAAA
This sequence comes from Festucalex cinctus, assembly GCF_051991245.1. Taxonomy (NCBI): domain Eukaryota; kingdom Metazoa; phylum Chordata; class Actinopteri; order Syngnathiformes; family Syngnathidae; genus Festucalex; species Festucalex cinctus. The sequence continues at coordinate 2,064,094 of NC_135429.1, forward strand.
AAAAAAAAAAAAGCACTTAACAAAGGAGCACCTTTATCAATCTTTTCTAATTTTTGTAATGGACAAAAATAAAATAAATAAATAATAAAAAAAAAAAGAATAGACTTAACAAAGGAGCACCTTTATCAATCTTTTCTGATTTTTGTAATGGACAAAAAAAAAATAAAAAATAAAAAATAAATAAAAGGAAACTTAACAAAGGAGCACCTTTATCAATCTTTTCTAATTTTTGTAATGGACAAAAATAAAATAAATAAATAATAAAAAAAAAAGAATAGACTTAACAAAGGAGCACCTTTATCAATCTTTTCTGATTTTTGTAATGGACAAAAAAAAAAAAAAAAAAAATAAATAAATAAATAAATAAAAGGAAACTTAACAACAGAGCACCTTTATCAATCTTTCCTAATTTTTGTAATGGACAAAGGACAAAAAAAAAAAAAAAAAAAAAAAGCACTTAACAAAGTAGCACCTTTATCAATCTTTTAAAAAAAATTTAATGGACAAAAATAAAAAAAAAGAATAGACTTAACAAAGGAGCACCTTTATCAATCTTTTCTAATTTTTGTAATGGACAAAAAAAAAAAAAGGAAAAAAAAAGGATAGACTTAAAGGAGCACCTTTATCAATCTTTTCTAATTTTTGTAATGGACAAAAAAAAATAAAAAAATAAAAAAAAAATAAAAGGAAACTTAACAAAGGAACACCTTTATCAATCTTTTCTAATTTTTGTAATGGACAAAAATAAAATAAATAAATAATAATTAAAAAAAAGGATAAACTTAACAAAGGAGCACCTTTATCAATCTTTTCTAATTTTTGTAATGGACAAAAATAAAATAAATAAATAATAATTAAAAAAAAAAGGATAAACTTCACAAAGGAGCACCTTTATCAATCTTTTCTGATTTTTGTAATGGACAAAAAAAAATAAAAAAATAAAAAAAAAATAAAAGGAAACTTAACAAAGGAACACCTTTATCAATCTTTTCTAATTTTTGTAATGGACAAATATAAAATAAATTAAAAAAAGAAAAAAAAGAAAAGGAAACTTAACAAAGGAGCACTTTTATCAATCTTTTCTAATTTTTGTAATGGACAAAAATAAAATAAATAAATAAATTTAAAAAAAAAAAGGATAAACTTAACAAAGGAACACCTTTATCAATCTTTTCTAATTTTTGTAATGGACAAAGGACAAAAAAAAAAAAAAAAAAAAAAGCACTTAACAAAGTAGCACCTTTATCAATCTTTTAAAAAAAATTTAATGGACAAAAATAAAAAAAAGAATAGACTTAACAAAGGAGCACCTTTATCAATCTTTTCTAATTTTTGTAATGGACAAAAATAAAATAAATAAATAATTTAAAAAAAAAAGGATAAACTTAACAAAGGAGCACCTTTATCAATCTTTTCTAATTTTTGTAATGGACAAAAAAAAAAAAAAAAAAAAAAAAAAAAGGATAGACTTAACAAAGGAGCACCTTTATCAATCTTTTCAATTTTTTTGTAATGGACAAAGGAAAAAAAACATACAAAAAAACATGTTGACACACCTGCGATGCCTCGTTAGCCCCTACGAAGAGTTTTTGCCTTGACAATAAACTCTTCTGTCAGTCTGCCAAAGGCTTCTCCATGACTTTTTGAGCACCTGTTAGCTCCGCCATTTTCTACCTTGTTTATTTATTTTTTTTAAATGAACTTGTGATTTGAAAACCTGTCCAGAGGTGTGTGAGGATGTTGCAAAGTACACGGCACTTACGTTTGATTGCCAGTGCGAGATGTCGGTTGGTGTGCTCACGTGGTGTCCGTGTGGCATTGGAAGGAAGTGACGTCACATGTGAGCTCCTTCAGCTGAGTCGGTCCCACACAAAAGCGCCTCAAAGGCTTTCAAATTGTCATGTCAAGCTTTTGTGTTCAATAAATGCTTCAACTTGAACGGGCGTCTTTGTGTTTTATCAGTCAAATGTGCCCTCGGCGCATTGGAAGCCTTTGCTGTGTAGTGGCAAACAAACGATTCTGAGTCTGACAGCAGTTTACCACTCTGTCGTCTCATATTCCTCCTCCTGTTGCTCTCCAAATTGTCAAATTTGAGCCACTTTGGCTGAGGTGAACACAAAAAGTCTCGTGTTCATTGGAGTAACTGATGTGAAACTCTTACCTCAACACTTCAAAATGGCTTCCAGAAGCTCTCTGCTGCTTTGACTACCTCTAACTCCGCCCAGTTTTGGCTCCACCAATCACGAAGCAGCTCAAATTTGCATAACCACGCCCACCCCAAACCGACCAATCACTGTGTTCGATTTTGCAAAAACGGGCTTACTTTTGCAATTCTGACCAATCACGTCGCTTTAAAATTTTATAACCACACCCACTTACACCAACCAATCACAGCGCTTCTAGTTTGCATAGCCACACCCACTTATTAACCAATCATAGCCTTTTATCCTCATTGCTCCGCCCACTTACAGAACTATTAGCCAATCACAAACCAGTATTCCGGCCTCATCCTGCCCAATTTGAGGGGAAAAAAAAAATTCCAGGAAAAAAAAAAAATCCCCCCCAAAAAAAAAATCCAAAAAAAAAAAAAAAGAAATCCAAAAAAGAATTTAAAAGTTTTTTTTTTTTTTTTAAGTTTATATTTTTTTTTTTATGTTATGTTTTTTTTTTTTAAGTTTAGATTTTTTTTTTATGTTTGTGATGTTTTGGGAAACAAATCAAGAATTAAAGTGTTCTTTTGTAATCAAGCTTTATTTTTTCTTTTGCAGAGTCAATCACAAAGCAAACAAAAGTTCCATGTTGGATGATCTTGTGGTCAACAGGTCAGCCAGGAAGAAGCGCATGGACCTAAAAAAAAAAAAATAAGTCTGCTCCTCACTGCATGTGGTCAAGTGGCTGGCCAGGAAGAAGAACGTGGACCTAAGACGTCAAAATAAAAAAAAAAAGTGAATCACAAAGTTAAGTCAACTTCTAGTGCAGAGAAAAAAAAGTTTAGCATGAAAAACCTACCAAGACGAGTTTTCTGTAACTTGTTTCCACACCACTGCATTTTCAGGAAGCTCATCACCTTCCTTGCTGCCTAAAGAGGAAACAAAAAAAGCCGAGTTGATCAAGGTTGGCCTGATTGTGCAATCAAGAGTGTCAACATCTGCCATGTACCTTGTGGATGCAAAATCAGCAAGAAAAGCAAAAGTTGTTGGCTCGTCGTTGAACTTTGGCCATCAGCAGGTACCCCGTCGTCCTCCACACTGGACACATCAAATTCAAATGAGACAATTGAAAGCTGAAATCAAATTTTTTCTCTTACCAGCTGAGGACACCAACTCCAATCAGTCTGATTTCTTTCATCTTGGAACATCCAGCAGCTTCATCTGCAACACAACATGCAAGGTGGACACCAGGGCAAACAGACAATCACTTTTTTAGCGCAGTTTTTTTTTTTAATAATTAACCTCTTGTTGAAGCAGCACGCCGAACATGCTGGCACACCTGTGAAGAGGACGGACAAACCTGCACAACACAAGCGAGGGACCAGGCAACATGCTCATTTATTTTCTTTATTTAAAACTAAAACGTTGAAAATGGAGGCAGCTTGGAGCACCACCTGCAAGGAGTCGTCTTGATTGCAGAAACTCGGACGGGCCCCACTTGGACTGGAAGGTGCGCTGCATGCAGAGTCAAAGAATGCAGGTGAGTGCACTTTGAAATGTTTAATTGGCAAATTTGTTTGGAGTTTACGTTGACACTCATGTTGGACACAAGTTGATCATGTCTGATGGACTGCACCATCTAGAATTTTAAGGAAAAAAATGTGTTAAGTTAAATCTTTGCAACAGGTCCAAACCTTGATGAAGATGACTTTGACCTGCACAGGAGGAGCCATGTTGCGTCAATCAGGCTCTTCACCACCACCTGGTGGACAACAGCAGGAAGAACATGCAAGAGGGTAAAGTACCTTGTTAACCAGGCTTCCCCAATCCTGGTCCTTTTGGGCCTGAGTCCTGTACGATTTACATTTTTCTGTACATCACACCTGACTCTTAAAGATCAGAATCAGCTGTTGTGCAGAAAAAAAGTAAAACCTGCAAGACTCTGGCCCTGAAGGACCAGAATTGGAAGAGGGTCCTGACTGCAGTTTCTCATTGCCGTTTTGGTGAAACATTGAAAGGAAAAAGAAAATGTTCACTTGTTGCAAGTCTTGTTCCACAGCTCTTTGAAGCGCCGTCCATCTCATCCAGATCTCCTGTGCCGAGCTCGTTACGCCTGAAGTGATACAAGAGGTTCAATCACATGCTGAAATAAACGTGTCAAACATTTGGGCTCTTGTGAACGTGTGTGTTTCACCAGTGAAGGGCAGCACTGGACGCCTCTTCCACGACGACGTGCAGCTGCTGGCCTGAAAGATACGACAACGTTTGTGTAAGCATTTTAACTTTTACAACAGTCGGCCTTACAAGCTAGTTTAGCTTAGTTGAAAGTCTCATGAAGCCACGCCTCAAACGACAGCAAGTCGGCCATTTTAGAGCCTGTGGACAGAAATAAGAAACACAACCTAAAACTTTTATTTTGTCTGTTTTAATAATAGATATATTTAATAAAAACTTACATTCTGCCATTTTTTGCAGTCAATCTGGCCGTTGTGTTTTAGATGCGAGCCTGTGGACAGAAAGGAGACATTTAGAAACACTTGATACAAACTGGTTTGTTTGTGAGTCCACGTTGAAACGCACAGCAAGTCGGCCATTTTAGGCTCAATTTGAAGATTTCCACCTGTAGACAAACAATTAGACAATTAACACGCATGTATTTAAATCTGCTTGATTCAGTCCGTGTAATTGTTAAATTTTGGTCTACTTACCTTCCGGAAAACGTCGCTTGCTTTTCGTCGCGATTCTGGGAAAAAAAATGTGACAATAAAGGCGTTTTGGTGCAGTTTAACCTCATGGAACCATTTTTTTAGTAGCAACGCTGGCACAAACGTGTTTGCAAGATGCAAGCACGCCAAAAGTGCTACATTGCGTTAAAAGTTAACAAGAGTAGCGAATTTAGTTATTAAAAGCGCGAACACTAACCTGGTCAAAGTGTTGTAAGATCTTGTGGAAATTCGTGCGGAGCAGCAGGAAGACGAGGACGACGCGATGCTGTCTGAGGTGAGAAAGAATGAACGTCGCGTTTCTTCCGCCTTAAATAGGTTTCCGGTGATGACGTCACTATATATATATAAAAAAAAAATAAAATAAAAGTTCGCTATTTAACATAGAAACAAACACAAATCGCAGTTTCCTGCATTGATAAGCAAGAGAGAAACATTCAAAGCGCTTCATAGAAAGTCGCGTCCACCGCGTCCGGGGCTTGAACCCGGTTCGTCTGCTCCGGAGACATGATCCTTCACCACTCGGCCAGCAGTTCTCATGATGATTTCGTTTTTTAGAACGTATTCATCAAGTAGCAGTGACGCAGCGTCAATCAACATAGAAATACGACCAAACGACCAAGACTTTTCACTTCGAGATAGTCAAGTGGTAAATGACTTTGACTGTGCATCAGCGAGCTCGGGTTCGATTCTTACTCATTCTTGCTTTTGAATTGTACATTGAGGTCCCCACGGGGATCGAACCGTGGTCGTCTGCACACCAGGCAAAGTTTTTACCGCTCGCCTACTTTGTCCGAGTCGCGGCGATTTATGTTTTAGTATTCCAAGTGCCAAATGCACATTGATCCTTTACGTAACATGGACGTCGACTTGTCCACCACAAGCCAGCCGCTGGCACGTTGGCTTTGGCAGGACTGCTTGTGTTTCCTTTCGCCATCAAAGTGAACATTTACCAAAGTCAAAATGTCAAGTTCACCTCCATCACTAAACCTGTCCTGCCCGATATCCACTTGAAACATTTGACTGACCATTCACTTTTTAAATATCAGCTTGCACGTTAGCATTGCTCAGTGTTTCATACAAATAGCAGACGAGTATTTCAATTGTAAACTTTGTCATGACTTGATTTGAGCATATTTGTCATGGTGTGGTCTGCTTTCATTGTCAAGCCGCAGGGGGCTCGTCTTGGAATTGCTAAGTCACTTTATGACTGAAGTAAAGAGGCAGTGGAGTTTGTTACTTGTGCTTTATTACGAGAAACAAAGATGAATTCACAATATTACACGGGAACAAATGTGGGGACACTTGGGGGTGGGAGAGCTGCCGACTCGTCATCTGGTGGTCTCACAGCGGCCAGGCAGTTTGGAAGAGGACCCAGAGCACCACATGTTCTCTGCAGGGGGGTGACATATGGGGACATTACATTAGGTACAAACGCACAATCAAAAAATACAACATCTCGAGAAAATATGATGCAGTTGTTTTACTTGACCATTTTGCAGTAGAACTGTGTGATATGGGCATTTTATATACACCAATAATACAAACTGAACGAAGCAACTGGTAAATTTCTGTGAGCTTTTATTTGATTTTCCTCACACAAAAGTACTAATTTTATAAAGACCACACAATTCAATTCAATTCAATATTCTAATAAGTACCATGTAACGTGCGATGGACGACGCTCTCAAGAGCCAAATGCGAGGCCGCCATATTGCTCCTCCCAATAAATGTTTATCGGCATACGATTCTATAAATTTACAGTATCCAAATTGGAGAAAATATTTGACAGTAATTAGTAGAAATAGCATGATTTATGGTGCTTTTTAATTTATTAAACAGAATTTCAGACTTTTTACAACTTGCCTTCAATACATGTATAAATTATATGCTTCATGATGTTTCGTACAGGAGGAAACTTGTAATTTTTTATTTTATTAACTCTTTGACCACCATAAACGTTTAAAGAATTATAATGCCAAATCTAATATTGGGGTCTAAGCAACTAAGGCAATGAGCGGCTTTGGAGTAGCACACGTTTGGCATGTCAAACCACGACAGTGACGCAAACTGTGTCACCTGAGGAGGTGAAACCTTTCGAACTTAATAAACTGCTCGCCCCAGGCTGACGGCACACAACTGCCACCCAGTGGCCATTTCGCAAAACTCATTTACGTCTATTAGATGCCTTTTAGACCGAAAAACACAATAAAATACAAATAAAACCCCAAAGCAATAATTCACAAAACAAATATAAGTCAATTCTAGGTAAATAAAATACGTGTTGGCAAATCAATGTGTTACGCAACCAAAAGGTCACTCACTTCCGGGTCACGCAACTTGCGTCAAGTCAAATATCCAAAGTGGATAAAACCGTCCAAATCGCCCGTTATGTTTTCTCCATTTTCCATTTGTGCACAAAATCGGAAAATGGAAAATGATTCGTTATCCGTTTTTTTCCATTTTCGTTTTGGAACGAATATTGATTAAACAAGTCGTTTTTTTGTTTTTGTTCCCCCCCCACTTCCTGTTCTGTTTGGAAAAACGACTGAACGAATCATACCCTTCGTAGCCGTCGCGTCCGACGAACTTGGGAAACGATGGGGTCCAGCAGAGAGAGGAAGATTCAGACGTCTACTTTTCTGATAGAAATAATCTAAAAATGTTGTGGTGGTGCTTACCATGTTTCCTTCCAAAGCCTTGTAGTTGATCGACAACGAAATCGATCCCGGCGTCCAAGTCGTACCTCCGCTGGAAAGGCAACCTGGCTCTCAATAAATAGTCTATTGAAATGTCTCTCTGTGATAACGATTCCTTGCAATGTCAGGCTTTTCAATATGTCCTCACTTAAGCCTAAAATACAGTTCGACCATTCTATCGGTTTCCCTTGACCTTTCAACTTTTAAAGAAGGTGCGTTCGATTTGTCTATCTATCTGACCGGTACAAAGCCACATAGCGACGTGGTGTGCACGTTGTAACGAATGGTGCGCACAAAGTAGTAATTCGTTGGCACGAAGCAGTAGTTTCGTGGGCACGAAGTTGGTGTTCGTGCCCACAAAATAGGTGTTCGTGCGTACGAAGTTTTTTGTTTTTGTTTCTTTAATGTCATGTCTGGGGCTCCGTAGCTCAGTGTTGTAATGTAATTTAAAACAACAAGAGCACCGGCAAGGGCATAACACGTCTAAGAATAAGGAGCAAAACGTATGAAAAGAAGAATCAACCTTTATTGAGATTTAATCCTGTCCACCTTTCCCTAATAGCACAGAGAAAAACAACAAACAGGAGTTCAACTGTGGCCATATAAATACGGATTCATTTGAAGAATTCCAACTCATCAGGAAAAAGTATTTGCGACAAGAGGAAACAAGGAGCGTCTGCATCACTGTTTTTTTAGAAAGGGGGGGAAAAAATAAAATAAAATAAAAAATGGCAGCTGGTGGTCTTGCTATTGCTAACCCTAAAATCAAACGAGTTGCAGCAGTGAAATCAGTGCTGTGCTGCAGCGTCTTTACTATCCTCTTTTTTTTTTTTTTTTGTAGAAAACAGCGTTTGTTTTTATTGTGAAGATGAATATGTTAAAACAAACAAACAAAAACAAGCCGGTTTGTATGTCAGATATGAAGCTGACATCCACAGATGGCTAGCTTAGCCTAGCATAAAGCCTGGAAAACAGCGGCAAAGAGCTAACACACTCTGGGATGTCACATTTGTCGAGTAAATCTAAACTCACGACACAATTTGTTTAGCAAATGAAAATAAATACGCAAAAGTGTGTACGGTTGGTGTGAGCCATTTCCAGCTGGTTTCCAAAAGTTATGCAAACTGGTGACTTAATTCATATAAACGAGTAAAACGAGGCCAAGTATGATCGCTTGGAAAAAGTAACATTTACAGACAGCTAGCTTTGTTTCTATAATGTCCTTCCTTACAGTAGAAGCACAGTACGTATTTTATATCTGTAAGATTTTTGTTTTGACACCACAACGACAAACATTTGTAGCCTATGAACCAGCAACACGAGAAAAATAGATCAGTTCTGGTACTATGTTTGAACTGCTGGCAGCCATGTTTGTGGGCTTTTATTGGGGAGAGGGTGCGGACCACCAGTGACTCGTTACCAAACTGTGCCAACACTGACGCCGCTTTAAAATGATTTGGAAAATGATCCGTCTTTTTGGCACGTCAGTTTGGTGAGGGAAGGATACCAAAAAGTAGGATAACCAAATATACACTCGTCACAAAAATGGAAGGATATTGAAATTTTAAGTTGAACCTAAAATGCGCTTTAACTTTTACAGGCAAACTGCTGTGCATTTTTGGAGTTGTGCAAAAAAAAAAAAAAAAAGGTACGGGAACGTTGAACGTGCATTCAAAAGGTTAGAAAAGGTGAAATGAAGTTTGCTGTCGAAGTTATGGTGCATTTTAAATTCATTCGAGTTCCACCTGAAAGCTCGACATCCTTCAATTTTTCCGAGTCGTGTTTGTGTCTTGACTGAGGGGGGGACTGAATACACATTTACGTGATGAAGACTATTACTCATAATCATCATCATCATCAACATTATTATTATATGTTGCTGTCATTTGCTCTAATCTAACCCTCAAAATAATACAGTCTTCAGAGCGGGGAGGGGTCACTTGTGTCACTTACGGGAAAAACACAGGTGACCCCTCACCTTTTTTTTTTGTCAATATTCTTTTGTCGTCTCGTCTCTTTTGACAGCTCCGCTAGCGGATGGCCTTGACGGGGCTTTTGAAGCTAGAGGCCGCTTGCAGCTGCAGCTGGTAGGCCATTGGGTGGATCTTGAACCCGTAGAGCCTGGAGAGGGGAACAAACATCTGAGAATTTGGACGAGATGATTGTTTGCTTTCGACTAAAACGCGCCACAAAAAAGCTTCAACCAAATCTGACGACGCCGACAAAAACATTCAAGACTGAAATTGATGGGGCGCTTTATATTTAATGGTAATGGGAATGTTATACAAAATGGGACTGTTTAAAAAAAACAAATATCAGAGTTAGATTTTCGTTTTTTTAAATAGTAAAAAAACAAAAAAAAGTAACATTTATTTATTTATTTTTTGAATTGAAATATATGAAATTGTTCTGGCTCGCATTCAGATTCGTGTTTCGTCACCGCCATTGCAAGCCAGGAAGAAAACGCGGAGGATCCCCTTTCTGCTTGAATTATTTGAGAGGAGGCATTTATTTGCATCAAAACGCAAATGTGTGACGGTGCAGCAACGCCTGGTCAATCGGGAACCGTGTTGAAATGTGAACCTTTTTGTGTGCCCTTTTTAAGTCCTCGTTCCCCCACCTGTTATTTACATTATTTGTGAGTCACGACAGCAGGCAAAACTGGCAAAACCGCTTTGAGGCGACGCCACTAAACTGACCTTGGGACAAACTGATTGGCAGGTCTCTTGGGCCTGTTCTCGGGGTGAACCATGAACAGCATGTGGGGGAAGCCGGTGCCGAAGTAGGCTCCGTCCGTGTGGTGGTGCCTGGAGGACTTGGGTGTGTACACGTCCATGCATTTGGGGCAGTAGAGCTTGACCATGGCCTCTCCCGGGATGTCTGACAGGCCTGTTGGAGGACGCCGGACAATGTAGTTCATAACCTTTCAGTATCAAGGATCTCCGTATATTCACCAAAACATTGCCACATATTGAATCATTTAAAAAGAAAATCATCTGAAATAGTCTAATTTCCACCCTAATTATACTCACTCATTTATTTTGTTTACTCACCAATGGGAAGCATCGTCTGATTCTCACAATAGACACGAGGACAGTAGCCAAAGTCGCCCTGCTGATACTTCTCCAACTAACACAAAAGAGGAAATGAAGAGAAGCAACATTGGTGGCAAAAAAGTCTGTACGCAAACACATGACAAAAGCCGTGATCAGAATCCACTTGGTCTATCCTTCACTTCCTCACAGTTAATGTTTACCCAGAGCCGTCACCCCACATGCTTTTAATGACGTCCCATCTCACTGAGATAAACAGAATGGGAAAAAAAATGGCCTCGGCGTCTACCATCTGCGCGATGCCTCGGTTGGTGAGGATGTAGCGTGCGTGGATGAGGCCGTAGAGCATCTCAGCCGCCTGCTCGATCAGGTCGCTCTGGTTGGGATTGTCCTCCAGCTCCTCATCTGCAGACACATCGGAGTTACAATTGTCGATTCGCATTCACAGTTTGAAGGATGAAAGCTGTGTAAGCGAGCATGAAATGGTTCCTTGTGCTCATGAATAAATTATTAAGTCAGTCAAATACAGCCCATTAAATGCATACCGATATGACAGTATAAGTGCAAACAGTCCATCCATTCATATTGTTACAGAACACAACATACTGTGGGTCTTTAGTGGACATAAAGCGTTAAAACACCTGGTTCAAGGTCCAGAATCATGTCTAGAGCCTGGCGGTAGTGAGGGACTTGCTCGTTGAGGCCCGTCAAGTTGAATTTGTCCTGGATATAGTCTTCATCCACCTGCCAATCAATAACAAACACCGATCATTTCTTTGTCATTTAACTGAGACATAACGTGGAATGTTTACATCATTTTATTTGCACTGTATGCATCAGTATTAATTCTGTGATAAAGCCGGGTGGCACTGCATTACATTTAAGGCCATGGTCAATTAATCTAATTGAAAAAAAGAAATCGTACCTCGCAGAAAAATTCATTCCCCCTTAATCCACAGAACCAGGAGATCCATGACACTTCCTCTGAACTGCTCATGTCTGAAGACCTGCAAGTGCAAGCATTTTATACGCATGGATCATGTCTTCAAATTTATATGTGTACATCGTACTCACGCAACAGAAATGCGGTTTAATTAAAAACCGGTAAAATGTTATTTCAGGAAGGAATGATGACGAGCTCAGGTTTGGGGCTAGGCTAACTTGACAAATCACAGCTGTTTTAGCCATTGTAATAAACAACTCGCTGTTGTAACTCAGAAGAACACACTCTGAGTTACAGTAAAAATTGTTTTATGCGTCCGATAACGTTCAACGTTGCAGTATTAATATATATATCTATATATATTTTTATTGTAGCTAGCGTTAGCTCGTCATGCTAATACGAACTAGCAAGTGCTCAATCAATATGGCGCATCGTTGCCGTCCTCGGAAGAGCTTTCGCCATTTCCGTTCTTGTGTCAAAGTACGTTTCTCGGGGCAGATAAGTGACAATTTGTGAGCTTACCCAGTTTTTTACTTTTTGCAACAGCTGAAAAATGCGACAGCTCAAATCAACGTAACAAGCTATCGGGTTTAAATAAAATGGACACCGGCTCCCACTACAGGAAGTTCTTCCTGGACTTCCGGCGCAGGTTGAGAGCACTGCTGCCACATGATGGCGAGTTCGACTACTACAATTTTTTTCCAAATGAAGGCCATCCTGTCTTCGACACGTATTGTTTGATTAAAGCTGTAATGACATAAGTGACATTATAATTCTCAACTCTCTAAGCGTTTGTTATAATTGAGCTCTGTAGTCACCACGTCGTGTTTTTTTTTCTACGTTTGAATTAATGAGTTACTACAAATTCTAATTTGTTGGCTTCTTGGTGACATGCTACCTAAAATAAAGTGAAGATAAACTGTCCAAAGGTGTGAAAATTCGTGTGAATGGCCTCCTAATGTCAGCTAGAATCCTAATGAGGACAAAGATGTGGAAAATACAGTTGTTCAAATTGAAGATATTCTGTAATCTATAAGGGAACATAACTTGCAAATGACATTCTTAAATATGTCTGATCTGCACAAAATGGTAAGCAAAGAATCAGACGTGCAACTCCGTATTTCCATTCAATCAAAAGTAGTTTATTTAACTTTGCCTTCTCTGTATAACTTTATTATAATAAGACACTTCTCTGCTTGTACATTGCTCCCTTGAACTAAAAATGGCAACATTTGTTGGTGGGAATGTAAGTTGGGGTCGACAAAACTTAAGATACATACCAATATACATACATGTGCATATATTACGGCGCCATTAATAAAACCATAAATGCTAAAACAAAATGGACCACTCCAGGTACCTCGAGAATGCTGGAAACAGTACAATCTTTTTGAGTAATTTCAATACACTACTTTTTTCTTTTTCTTTTAGCATGGGTACATACAATAATGTGCACATCAATATCAAAGAGTTAATGAGGGATGGCGGACTCTAAGCCAGTCTCCAAAGTACAAGCGATGCCCAAACCAGTGACAGGCAAGCTGCACACATGGCTATGAAATTATGCTTGAAAGTTCTAGTGGAAAGAAGACGCATAGCTTGCTTGCTTATGTACTGTATTAAACTATACAAAAAAACAGTGATTCCTTCCACTGCTTGTTCATTTAGATGAATGTACTGTTTGTATGCAGAGCTAAATGCATCACCGTGGGTGGGTTTTTTTTTCTTCCCTTTCTTTCTTTCTTTCTTTCTTTCAAAGCAGCAGATTTGGTAACATGGGTTCAATTAAGTGTGGGCAAACAAGGCAGAAAGTGCGTGCCATTCTCATTACCCTCTGGTGCTTGCCGTTCCCGTTACAATATAGATACCAGAAAACGCACACATACCAAACACATCACACAGTCGCGCACACTCACAAATCACCAAATGCCCGAACTCGCAACATCCCCGTTAAACTTGTTGTCAGTAAACAAACAAAAAACCCCAACTTACAGCAGTGAATTGATGCAGAGGAGTAGTAAAGTTCACCTTCTTTCCAAACTGTGCAGGTCTGTCTACTGCGTGACTACAAGTGTTACCAATCCAAGATTTCCTGAACAAATCCAGCCTGGTTGCTGAATTGCCCTCACGGGTGGTCTCGGACGACCTTGAACAGCCATCCTTGAGAGCACCCACGTTGGAAAAAGCCTTCCGTCAGATAAGGAGCTCCTGGTAGTCCTTGTTGCAGCGAGAAGTCCCAATAGTAATAGCACAGGGTGCATCACAGCATGCACGACAGCAGAGGAAATGTAATACTCGACCTAGATCTGCGTACTCTGGGCCCAGACAGAGTACCTGTCCTTGTTGCATCACATTAAACTTGCTATACTAAATGAAAAGAAAACAAAAAAAAAACATCAACCAAGTTGTTTTTTTCTTCTTATACTACAAGGAGTGCTTTTTACAACATAATCCACCGAAGCAATTACAATTTAACAAACCAACAATTTGTGAAAACGTGTTCTTTATCGTGAGCCATTTTCTCCTTGAACGAATTCCCCCCTCAAAACAATAAACATTCCACTTTAAAGAGAAAAACGAATTCTTCCATATAAAAATGGAAACCTCGGAGGAAGTAACTTGAGAAATAAAGCCGCCACGTAATTAACGGATTAAACCAATGAAAGCGGAAAACTATTGTCCAATGGGGAGAATTTTTGCAGTGTGCAGAGCTTCTGCGGGTAACGAGGATGCTACGGTGAGGCTGAAAAAGCCTTTATTTTCTTAATTAAAAAGAAAAAAAAAACAAAAACGGATCAATCTAAATGAAACGTCAACGCAGGTTGACATGAACGCGAGAAAGGGAAATAAAACAGCATCTACACACGCAACAGGACGATGATATAAAACGAGGAACTTTAGTGATGTCGAACAGTAGTACAGAAAACTGAAAAGCTCAGACTTGGGAGCAAAAGAAAAAGTAAGTAAGAGATTGAGGGCTGTTTAATGATCCACTTTGTTAAAAACAAAAAAAAAACAAAAAAACACAACCAACCAACCACACACACATACACACTTAACATCTCCTGTGTGGCTGAAAGTGAATTGACAATTCCTGAAAACAAATATAAGATATAAGTATGATATACTGGTACTCTTCTTGTTAAGCTGAAGCTGCGCTTTCTCCCTTTGTTAAGGGGAAGTCGCGCAGAACCGGACTACTGTACACCACCAAAGGCCAAAGTGTGGTAGAAATATACACACGTACACAAATAGAAAAGTTTGCCCAATTTCACCGTTTTGCCAATCATTTTACATCCACGACTACACAAGTTCTACATGTCTTGAAGATGTCATATTGTGCTTGTATGTGCAGCTATGTGAATTCCCCCAATTTAAAACAATGTGCACTTTCGATGCAGAACTACATGCGCGTTAGGGGCAAGATTTTTTTTTTTTTTTTTTTTTTTTTTTTTGAAGGTGAAGAGGACACGATTCAACAGAAATAAGGAAACCAACAGAGAACATATACAAGAAAGGACGGTCAACAGCAGACTGATGCAAAAAGGGAGAAAGTTGAGTGGGGTGAACATAGAATACCGTCTCCGTATACTGTACAATACACTAATATGCTTAGGGATGCGAACACGAAATCATCAAAACAGGGTAAATTTAAAAAAAAGAAAAAAGAAAAAAGGAAGAGTTGGGTTGAAAGTGAGTGCAGTTCAGCCGAAATGTTTTGAAATATTCGATCACTTTCGATTTTTCGGGGAGGGCCAGTTGGCCCGCTTCTCTCCACGGTTGCCGCCTCCGTTTCCTGTCCCACCCGAGCCACCACCGGGTGGACCTCGAGGGCCTCTGCCTCCGCCCCCGCCGACGTTAACCCTCCGGTTTTGTCTTTCCATGCCGGGACGCTGGCTCGAAAAGCTTCTTTTATTCGCTTGAGGCTCCTTGCCGGCCAGCTCTCGCTCGACCGCGCCTCCTCCGCCGCCGCCGCCTCCCTTCCCGAGGTGGTGGTGATGGTGAGAAGAATACGGCTTGCCTCCTCCCTCTTTGTCTCGGAACTCGGTGAAGTCGCTGCTCTCTGAGGCCGTCTCCCACTCCTCGTTCGCCTGGTCGGAGTTCTGGTTGGTGAAGTCCGGGGACTTGGCCCCGTGGCTGTGGTGGTGCTGAGGGTGGGCGGGTCCTGTGCCGCCCTGGTTGAAGTGCTGATGGTGGTGGCTGTTTGCGTTGCTGAGGTGCCCGCCGCTGCTGTTGTTAGCCGTAAGGGTGGCGTTGTGGTTGGCATTCTGGGCGTTACCGATCAACGTCGCCGAGACGGCGGTCCCGTTACTGTCCTGAACCGAGTTTACGGAAGGGGAGGAGGGCCTCCCTCCCCCTATCACGCCGACTCCGCCGTTGATCCGCGCGGCATTCTCTCGCTCCTTCAGCCTCCGGAAGCGAGGCGGCTTGTCCTGCTGATGTTGGGAACGCATGTGGCGGCGACGCTTGGGTCTCTCGAAGCCACCGGGAGGGAAGCCGCGGTTAGTGGGAGGCGGGACTGAATTTGGCCCGCCAGCGATTGACGCAGGGTTGGTAGAAGCTTGTTGGGTCAAAACAGCTCCGTTGTCAGTGGAGGCTTGAGTGGTCGGGGCTGCGGCCAACGGAGTGGACTGAGGTGGATTGGCTCCATGACTTTGAGCTTGGTTTCCATCGGTTGTCTTCTCCTTCTTCTCCAAAGGAGGCCCTCCCCTGCCCAAGTCTTTGTGCCCTGAGGTTTGTGACGGGGCTTGCCTTCGTGCCGAGTTGGGCTGTCTTGAGGGCCCCCCGTAAGAGGCCGAACCGGGGGCACCCCTGTGTCCCCCAGCCGGTCCCCCAACATGGCCGCTATTCCTGTAGATGCTTCCTCCGCTACCACCACCCCTGCCCCGCCTCGACGGCACCCCCCTCGGGGTGAAAACCCGAGCCTGTGACCCTCTGGGTGGCGCCGACGAAATGCTCCCGCTGGTAGCGGTGTTGGTATTCTCAATGCCGTTCTTGGTGTTGGGTTTGTGGGTGTCATCCTTGTCCGACTGACCGAGATCACTAGCTCCACTCTCGCTGCCCGTCTCCGAGCCCCTCTCCCTCCTCCTCTTGGGGATTTCTTCATACTCGGAGCCCTCGCTGCGCGTTTCGCTTCGATTCCTCGCCCTGGCCGGGTTGTGACGGGGCCTATCTTGACCGTGTCTACCGCCGGGTCCCTCACCCTTTAAATCGTGATGGTGGCCAACGGCAACAGACGCGCGATAGTCTCTGCCACTCCTGCCGGCCATTCTCCCGCGGTTGCTGCCACCGGGCCCAGCACTGGCTGTGTAGGTACCTCTATAACCACGACCGCGGCCGTAAAACTCTCCACCTCGCCCACGACTGCCCCTGGTGGCTTTGTTGGAGACTCCATGATTATGGGCATTGTTGGTTCTCCTTTCAAACGAACGGTCTCGGTCCCTCCGGGACGAGGATCCTGAAAATCCTGAAGAAGTGGCGTCTGCGTCTTTAGGTAATCTCCCTGACCCACCGCCGCCACCTCCGGGCGGCCGTTCTTTGCCGCCATTCCTGGGTTTTATTGTCGCAACAGGCTCTTCTTTGCTCGATGGAGCTGAAGCGTTATGAGAGGAGGAGGCATCCTGCTTTCCTGAGGTGGCTTGGCCACCATCTTTCTCTTTATCCTTAACAAAACCTTGGCTTGATTTCTCTCCGAAATCAACTTCTCCCTCTTTCTTTACATCTTTTATCATTGGCTTCTTGATTGGACCTGCCCTTTTGTTGGGATTGTTGGCTCCTGCCTGGCTGGTGGGCTTGTGCTCTGATGGGGCATGGGAGGTGTCATCTCCGCCACGGGAAATGTTCCCACTTCCTGCATTGTTGGCCCTTCTGCTATGAGAGGAAGCCCCACCTGCGTTGGTGCTGCCGGGTCGAGGGCCCCACTGGGTCTCGGTTTTGTGATCCCGCATCCCTCTTTGGTTTGACCTTGGATGAGGATGGTGCTGGGGCTGCGAGTGACTGCCATGCTGGGCAGGAGGTGGGCTTGAGGCCATGGAAGCATGTGGCACATAGGCAGAGCCTGTTTTTTCATGTTTGACATGACCGCCACTGCTGGTACTACTGGTACCTCGTTCACCAAGATTTTGGCCAACACTAGCTTCACCTTCTCTGTGAGAATGATGATGAAGCAAAGGGGCCTTTACATTGCCATCTTCTCTGGTAGAAGCAGAAGAGGAAGATGAGGAGCAAGAGGATGATAGGGAGGGCTGGTTGAGTGGGGGAGAAGGGTTGATTTTCTTCAGTGGGCCCTCTGCTACCCTGTCATGGTTGTTCTCGAGCTTATGTGATTGGACAGCGTAGTGAGGCTTCTGCTGAGGGTGGTGGTTATGATGGTGGTGGAGGTGTGAGTTGCCTTCTACATTAGGGTGCTCTGAACGGCCATTCCGATCATAATGAGGGTGTGGGGCCCCCCAGAGCTGGCCTGACTGAGATCCCCGGGGCGGGATGTCGTCCTGATGGGTGAAGCCATGGGAGTGGCTCCCCCGTTCACCACCTCTTTGTTGTTGCTGCTGCTGGTGCGGTGTCATCCTTGCGCATTGATCGGGAAAGTTGTTGTAGTTGCCCCGCCCACTCATGTAATGATGAGGGGGGTGGCTGCTGCCCGCCGCATTGACAGGAGGTGGCGTCTGGTTCGACGGGCCCGACGTTGCGTTGGGCTGCTTGATGGGGCCCAATCCACCCTCTCTTATGCGATGTGGAGGAGTGTCACTCCTAAATCAAAGATAAAACAGATGCATTTACATAATTGCCAATTAGCAAATGAAAGACAAAGTTAATGGAATATGAATCCAATACAGCCCAAAACAACTACTGTGTCTCCATACCTGGGTCCTTTGGCCACATCCTCTTCCTCTGACGTCTGCCTCTGCCTCAGAGGGGGATTTATCCCGCAACCTTCTCCTCCACCAGGAAATACCTCAGGCCCCCAAGCTATTTTAGGATCAATAGGGGGAGTACCACGGTGAGGGTGCCCTGGATGCTGTTGTTGCCGATCAAAGGTGTCTGAACCAGATCCTCCTGAATCCGATCGCTCACGCCCAATAAGACCTGATGATTTAAAAAAAAAATTTTTTTAATGACTGCAATTATTCAAATATATACATATTTTAAAGGATTACAAACATTCTCTTACCTGATGGATGCATGCCAGTGGAATAAAAGTCCATAGGTGGGCGGCCCTGCATCATGCGCGGGTCCATGTACGGCATCATCATCCAGCGTGGGTCAAAATTCATCGGAAGCGGACGAACTAAGTTGCCGGGTTGATATAACGGGCCACCTTGCTTAGGTCCAGGTCCTGGCTGGGGTGTTGAAACTGGTGAGGGACCTTGTGGTGCCTGGGGTTGGGGTGAGATCTGGCTTTGGGATGCCTGGCTATGCTGCTGTTGCCATTGCTGCTGCTGCTTCAAAAGCTGCTCCTATCAACATGAAGAGAACCGGAGTTTGGGGGTAAGAACATACCACAACAATACTTTGCTGAGTGTAAGGTATGTGGTGCGTTTGTTGTGTGCGGTCACCTTTTGGGGCGAAAGCAATGCAATGCTGCAAAGTGACTAATTTACTAATTGTCACTACATTTAGTGAGATTCAAACCCATATAGCCACCAAAATGTATATAATCAACCAGCAAAAAAAAAAAAAAAAAAAATTTTTTTAAACTGAATAATGAGACTTTTTTTTGCAAAACTACCAGACTTTTGTGCAATCAAAATAACATGTTT
The DNA here is from genome assembly GCF_051991245.1 of Festucalex cinctus. NCBI lineage: Eukaryota > Metazoa > Chordata > Actinopteri > Syngnathiformes > Syngnathidae > Festucalex > Festucalex cinctus. The sequence continues at coordinate 2,083,422 of NC_135429.1, forward strand.
TTCAATGTTTTCAGACTTGATTAATATTCTTATAATCGTGATATTTTGGTCATGAAATTTAGTAACAATACATATTTAAACGATACATACAGTAGTGTTCAATCAATCGCCAGAGTAATTTTCTTACCTGTTGCTGCCTCTGAAAACGAGGTGGGAGGGACTTTTGGTACTTTGAGTAACCCTGGCCCGGAGAAACGATTGCTTGACGGCCTGGTCCCCCGCCAATATTCTCAGTCTTCACCGGTTCCGTCCCTCTTTCACCTCCACTTCCTGTCCGTATGTGAGGAGTGCAGGCAGTCTCCTCTTTGTCGACGGGTGAAGGTACTTCCAACGTAGACGGCTGTGGATGCGTCACAGCTGGCTGAGGACAATGCTGCACATCTGAATGGCAAAGAGAATTGTTCGTGGTTTTTTTTTAAACTTCAAACAAATTATACAGACCGCTCATTATTATCTGTGAGCGTACCTGTGTTCGACTCGTAGCTGCTGTTGCTGCTCGCCCGCTGTCTGTCACCAACAGTAAGACCTGTGGCCGCAGGCAGCACAGGAGGCTCTTCAGGGTCGACACACGGCGAAGGCGGCTGGCTGATGTTGGGGGAAGACGCAGAGGCCGATAACGATGGACTCGGGCTGCCAGCTGTGGCCGCCGTAGAATTCCCATCCAGGCTGGGTGTTTTACTGCCACCGCTTCCTCCGACGTTGCCGCTTTGCTGCTGCTGCTGCTTCTCATCCAGCCGTTTCAGCTTTTCGGCACACGCTGCGCGTCTCTCCTCCTCCATCCGACGTTCCTCCTCTTCGCGGCGGCGACGGGCTCGCTCAACTGCAGCGGAGATCTCAGTGGAAGACTGCTTCCTGCGCTGACGCCATGTCTCATCCTCGTCGTCCCCTGGGACCCCGTGGACCAGCAATCCAGGCTGGGGAGGGGGGGTGGGGCCTCCTGCTGCTGGCTGATGCTGGGTGTGGCCTACTTTCCCAGAGCCCAATGATGCACTCTGGATGTGAGACCGGTCCTGAACAAATTGTGTTAGAATTTTTAATCACTATAAATGCGCTTCATGTTCTTTGAAGAGAATTTTTTAACCAAAGAATAAAAAATGAGAGAGAGAGAAAAAAAAAAGAGAAAAATACCAAAAAGCAAATTCTGCATATGGAATTACTTAAAGGTTTTGTGGCCCATGAGTGACAAATGGTGGAATTAAATTAAGAGGCCTGGTCAGGATGTCTACCTGTCGGTAAAAGGAGTGAGGCCCTTGTCCGACGAGTGGCCCAGGTGGGGGGGAGGGCTGCTCCCGGTGACCACCTAGTCCATGCCTGCGCCCCTGTATACAGGCAGACACCGTCAGCCATACTCCACCATCATGGTTTACGCTTATAAAAACGCAGACATACAAGCCGACATGTCGACAAGCCTATGTGGTATGTTGGGCCTCTCTGCCTCTAAAAATGTGCCTGGGCCAATTATTAATCACGTAAATCTATGAAAAAATAAAATGCGTTGAGACTACACATCTCTGTCTAGCCCACTAATAATTTGAAGTTATAACTACACCTGTACACAAAAATGGAGAGGAAATCCAAAGTTGTAATTATTCAAATTAGTGTCATTAAACCTCTCAACATTAAAAACGGCTAAACTACCTGGTAGTTGGATGGTGCTCCTTGGCTACCCTCAGCCCACCCTGGCTTGATGGAGGCGTTCTGTGGGCCATCCTCAGTGTTGGAGGGAGGGCTGCGGCGGTTATCTCCACTGCTGTCTGAGGCTCGAGAGCATGAGGTTGCAGAGGGGGCTTCTTGAGATTTCTGCTGCTCACTAAAATATATTTGTTTAAATGAGCTTTGAACAACAACCATTTTTAGCATTATTTGGTCACAAACTGACTTTGAATCATTCTTGCTCTCTGTTGTGTCCTCTTCTCCCTCTTCATCTCCTTCGTCATCACTGAACTTCAACTTTGCGGAGTAATCAATCTCCTCATGTGCCCCTGTTCAACCAAAATAGGACAAATAATCATTAAGAGCAGCACTTTGACAAACATTGCCTTCGATGTGTGTACCAAAATTCAGTGATTGTTCTCAAAGTCTAAAAGAAATGCTTGCATAAATGAAATCAATACGTTTACTTTAGATTAGTGGCTCTGCACCTTGTTGGAGTTACTGACCCCCACCAGTTTCCTATGTGCATTCACTGAACCCTTCTTTGCTGAAAAATAGTTGGCTAGTTGTGCTGGACTAGAATTGTTCAACTTGGCATTGCAAATCATGCAGTTAGGATGCTGAGTGCCATCACACAACTCAACTCTATATTCATACAGTACTTAAACAACCACTGCTGCTTTATAAAATGGAACGACAATGAAAACGGCAGAGGCCCCAGAATTGAACCTTGTGGAACACCATACATGTGAATTTATATTGCACACACGTTCGACCACTTTTCTTTTGCTCGTCATTGTTAGTATGAAGGGATTACACTAATAAAGGAATCACACGACATACCATCACAATAGTCAAAAGTCGACTACTGAGGGCACTAAATTCCTGCAGCACAGATTGGTCAAGCAATGTAGTGTGAAAACCAAGCGGGGCACATTATCACAAATCATATGAGTTGTATGTGTCTTGACTTCCGCTGAACCACTGCTTTCGATACTTTTAAATCTATTCCAAGGTTCCAAAATCCCCAACAAAATAAGATTGGTAAGTAAGTAGAATATTAGGAATGGGTAAAGTCAGACCTGCCCAGCCTTCATCTCCATCGTGGTCCAGCTCATCGAGCTCCTTGAGGTCATCCTGCTTTAGGATGGAGGGTCGCTTGACCACCTCTCCACCTGCATCTCGTGAGAGAAGCTGAGGCCTGCAGTCAGGACCAAGCTGCGACCGAGAGAACCTGAAAGCGGTGGGACAATCATACATCAAGTTGGAGTATAGAACATTTCATGTGACACTTTTTTTTTGTGTGGGCAGACTGCCATTGTCTGCAAATTGTTCATCTTGGCTGAATTCATTTTTCTACATCAGGATTCATTTTACAGTAAATGTATGTCAAACCCAGCGGAATCCAACGATAGTTAAATGTTTTTGAATTCACTTTCAAAAGAGTTACTCTATTTGGAAAAGTACATACCTTGGAGCTGGACCTTCACCAGGTGGTGGAAACCTGTAGGGCCCTTGAGGACCATAATTTGCCGGGAAGGGTAAATATGGTGGATACATCTAGAAGAAAGAAAAAAACAAACAACTAAGACGTACTCCTCACACAATTCTTTAAAATCAAGAGCCTAAAATGAAGAGGACAAGAGAATGAAAAGCAAACGTACGAATGGAGGCATGATCCCTCGGAATTGGGGAAACCCAGGCCCCACGGGGGGCTGAGGCAGGGGTAAGGCGGGGCTGCCTGCGGGAGGGTTCCTAGGTGGCACGAGGGACTGCGAGTTCTGAGGCGGGACCCCGGCTGCCCCGTCCATCAGCAAAGCCCCGCCGCCGCCACCCTCTGCCGCCCCCTCCCCAGAGAGGGTGGGTGCCAGGCCTCGGCCCCCACCGTCCCGCCAGCTTGTAACGTCTACGCAGACGGCACAGAATTTGAATGCAGAATTCGGTAGACGTTTTCTCCAAGATGAAAGAAACATCACTTACTCTGGGGGCGGAGGCTTGGTCCGGGCCCATACCACTGATCTGCAGTGCCCTGTTCTCTGCCAACTTTGTCCTGGTCGCCAGCCGCCTGCAGGGTGGGAAATTCCTCGCGAGAGAATGGCGACGGTAGGTTTGATCCCTTTCCACCTGCAGAAAGCAAAGATACCACTATGAGATAAAAGGCTGATTCTTATGAATATGAGCGCATGTGTAAGTAATACATAAAAAAAAAAAAAAAGACCCACCATCCCCTTGTACTCCATGTGTAACACTGGCCTGTGCCCAGGACCTTGCCCCTCCGGCCTGGGTTGAAGCTGGGGCCATAGCCTGAGCAGGACACACCAAAATAAGACACACGTCAGCTGTGATCCCTTACAACCTAAAATGACAATATTGATAATACGGCGCATGTATTTTACTGTGACCGTTGGCACCTCTGAAGCTGGCGGGGTTCTCGGGCGGGTCGGTGCAGGCGTCTGTGAAGCCACAGGCTGCTGCGGTTCCTGCTGCGGTGCTGACAATGCATCGGTACTGAAAGGAAAACGGTTTAAAATTACATTCGGCGAAACTGAAAAATCAATTCTGATTTTATTGCGACATGTACACATTTAGAACGTGTATATGACTCAAGTGCAATTGACCTCTTTGGGTCCGCTTGTTCCGGTTTGCTTGCCCATCCTGTGCCGTCTTTGGGAACGAGTGAGACGTTGGGATCGTTGCCTTTATTCTCTGCCTTCAGACTTGGCAAACTGGCAGGGGGTGGCATACGCCGGGCAGAGGCAACTTTACCGAGAGACTGCAAGCCATGGCGGGGGGGAACTGATCGGAGAAAGGAATTAATATGTTAGGTGAGGCCAGGAACCAAAAATCACATCAATTGATCGATCTTCACTGCACACTGGTTTCGGTAATAGAAGACAAAATGACTTCAATCAAGGTTTATAATTTTGTGAGTGTCTGATAGTCATTTAAAAAGTTACATCAGGAGAAGCCAACTGTGAAACTGATATAGGGAAAAACTTTGTAATTGAAAAGAAGCTGTGCTGATTCAAACCGCCATTTTGTCCTGGGGGATTGAAATAAAAATAAAAGAAAACATCACAACATCGCATAGATTTACTATGCTGGAAGGGAAACGGCGAGATCCGAAATAAAACTTAATAAACAATAAACAGACTGTTCACAAGCAAACCTCTGGATCAGCTCACATGATAAACCTTCCATTCAAAATTCTGGCCTATGTGGTGCTACGGAAAATAATTACGGTATTTAGCACGTATGAACATAAGTTTATACAGTATTGTGGACACCTGTATTCTCTTTAACCACGAGCTTTTCTTTACTTGTAGATGAAGCAATATCGATGTGACCTTGACTGATAAGCCTGCTCGGAACAGACTGTTTGCTTTCCTGTCTTTTGACCCTTGTCGAGTGCTGTTAGACTTGTGTATATTTGACGCGTCATATAATAATTGTAATAATAATTGTTTTCCAACCTGTTTCATACATCTCGCCTAACTACTGAAAATTCCACAACATTGGCAATAACTGTAACTGGAGAGCGGAGACTCTACAAACGTGTAACGCAAGCATAAAGACGTCCACAGACCAGGCATGGAAGAAATTATTTCAGTTCAAAATTGAGAATTAAAAAATGTTGTAACGCAGATTTATGCCACGGTTCACCAAACAAGATCCCAGAGATGCTTGAGGTGCAAGCGTGACTGACAGAAATCACTTTTGCATTATGCCGTCACCGACGCTACTAAGATACTCACCAATAGGCTTTTGTGTTTCAAGGCTCTTTCCTTTGTATGTATCAAACAGGTTGAGAGACGCATACTTGGTTTTGCCTTCCTTCCCCTTTGCAGTTTGCCCAGAGCGCTCTGACATTGCGCTGTCCGCTCATCGAGTATGGTGAGCCCTGAGACTGTGAGATGGAAGAGACAATAAGTTACAAAGAGGCAGTTATTTTATAAACAACACAATGGAAATGGAAATACTTATCTAATTCTAAATGACACAAATCAAATCAAATCACACACACAGCAAGAGATCTAAAAACCGGGGCAGCTCAACTCAGAGTTACCCCAAACTTCGATTGAGGAAAAAATTGGTTGCAGGCTCATGACTACTGCAATCGAGGTCTTCAAATATCAAATTCTAATCTTAAGTTCTCTCATGTGTACGCCAAAGCACATTAATTCATTATACTTAAAGGAACTTTAATAGTTACAAGGAGGCTGACGGTAGAACAGGTTGCCACTCCCCAAAGAGCCTGTTGTGTTATTTGCCCTACACTTTATTTTACATATGGACCGGTTCTGTCTAGCGTCAGAGGACGTGGACAAATGACATTACTTAACGATGAGTATTGTGGCACTGGAGGACTAGTTTAAAATCATCCCATTTATGCCGGTACATAAGTTTCATATCTGCATAACTAAACTCTTCACCACAAAGAATCACTGTACAAAAAAAAATGGAGAAAGGAAAATAACTGTTGCTATAGAAACTAATGTTTTTCTCTGTACCTTGCTTTGTGAGATGCAACTAAGTGCCAGGACTGCACATCAACAAAAGGTGAACTGAACTCATTACCATTGCACCATTCATTTGTCACTTAACATGATTCATAAGACATATATGATTTTGTTGTAATAATGAAAACCAAAAACATAAGAAATTGAAATATTTCAGGAATTAACAAAGAAAAACTAACAATCTTTTGGTGACATCATCTCGTGGTGCAGTCTCGTCTCCTCCATATTCGCAAAATAAGACGGAATGGAAACGGGCATGAATCGCATGATTGTTTTGCGGATTTTCACTAGATTCACTTAAATTTGGAAACATTTGGATGGAAACTAACTATTACAACACGTACATGGATATATTCTTTATCCTCTGCAAAAAAAAAAAAAAAAAAAAAAGACTAATTATACTGCATCCTACTGAGTCACTATGTTGTAAAACTGTTCTTCGCGAGTGTTTGTATAACTGTATTATATGTCCCGCGGTATTCAACGTGCGCACCAGAAGGCACGCAGGGGTTGGAAGGGTGAACAGAATTTCCGTTCATTTCAATAGTGAAAGATTATTTGCTCTATGAATATTTTGAGTGGGATGATGTCAGGGCATTAATGTAAATCAGAAGTGAAGCTACGACTCTCAATGGTAACTCCCTTACCATTGACGTTTGATCTCAAATGTCCCTCCAACATAATTAACAGCTACATTGGGATATCATTCCTAAGCAATGCCACTTTAAAAAAAAAAATGCAAACAAACATCTATGTGGCATATAAACGTAAGCAACACTGCCCAAATACCATATGGTGTGTGTGTGTGTGTGATGTTTACATTAAAAAAACACAACAAACAACACAACCGATGGTGTCACTGTATGCATGGACCGTGTGTAAATGGCCAGATGAGATTAAAAAATTAGGTCGTGGTCAACTATATGGGATTAAAGGGGCCAGCAGCCATGCTATACAAAGCCTTGGACTATCTGCAGCATCGGCAGGCCTTACCTAACAATATTTTTCAGGTTTTACCTCAACGCAGTTGTCAGTGCAGTGCAACGCAAAGCCAAAAAAAAACAAAAAAACATCATAATTTGAGAACATCGACTATAAGCCCCAAATCGTCAACTACTTCGATTGATAGTTGTAGCACGGATGCTAGCCGGAGCTAACTGGCAGGCCATCCATGTTCGCATTGGGAGGGGGACTGCGTTGATGTTTCGTAACGCATTTCAAAACTTGCAGTGCCACTTCCGAGCTTGTTCCCACCGTTTAAGTGGACTTTCTTACAAATCACACGTTAACCGGTTCCCGTGAGCTTTCTCAATAGTTAGTTCGGCCATATAACGCTTGTAATTTTGACAGACTTGTGAGTGAACGGAACAAAATGGCGCTGGACACAGGCCCGGTTGGTTTTTACCGTTAACATTTAGCGACACCGGTTTAGACATGGAGTAAGATAAAAACACATTTACTGTTCGTACATGTAGAGGTTAATAACATTACTCGTATTTTCAAACGTTGATACATCGCAGTCTGGCAATGAAATAGCTAAAGATATATGTTGGTCTGAAACTGACTGAACAACCTGTTATAATAATGTTTGGCATTATCCACACACATTAAACGTATATGGTCAGATAATTGAGCAAAGCACATGCAACTTGTACCGAGATCAAATCAAGCCTGGTATTAGAGTTCCACCGCATTTAATTTGTAAGACAATAAAGCCACTGTCTACATTCATTAGCAAGCTAGGCTAAACAAGCTAGAAACAACCAAGGCTGTCCCTTTCCGAGGGAAAAAAAAACAAACATCCAAGACTGCTCCTTCACGAAATTCCATCGCTGGTCTGTTCCAACAGCGTATTCAATTTCTGCTCAAAACAACGCAGCAACTATATATCTCTTCATAAGATATATTCTAAAACTATTTCCAGCCACTGACCTGGTCTTATCCCGACTTGTCTCGAGGTTGATTCGCAGAATGAGGTTAGATTAGCTTTGCTAGCACAGTGACCTAGCTAGCGAAACAACGTTATTTCCCCCGCATAGTCAAACACCCCGCATTAGCATTTTCGTCACAGATGTGAGTGAATAAATACAAAGAAACTATGCTGCTTACTTGTACTCCCCTTCTTTATCCCGAAAACAAATGAATAGGGGGGTGGGGGGAAGAAAAGTGTAAATCGAAGCGTCACCTAAAAAGCTGTCAAAGGCTACTGGGTAATTTCGTGAGATGGGAGCCGTTTGAGAGACGATGGGGGATTAAAAATAATAATAAAAAATTAACGACTGTATCCTATATTAAAAATGGAAAACAAACATTTTAATAAATCTGAATAAATCACAGCTATGGAAAAATGCTGGTCTGTTTTTATAAATAAACTTGGAAAATGCCGTAATGCTGCAAAGAGAAAATTACTGTCAACAGTGAGGGTATTCCAGGTCAGGTTCATTCTGACATGATTGATCTAATCCTAAAAATATGATTCAACAAACATAATTGTTGTTTTAATATATTATAGACAGTTATTTTAGTCTGCTTCTGAGGTACAAGCCAGTTTGCTCTTTAAAAATGGAGTAAAATCAGTGACGTTCAAAACTTTCCACTACATGATGCCATTGATGCATTTTGTATTTTAAAATAACAACGGGGGAAAAAAAAAAAAAAAAAAAAGAATCAGACAAATGTGAATATTTTGACAACAATTTATTATTTCTGATGATCACAGAGGTGTTGGCAAAGAGTTCATTTGAATTGATGCAAATCCAAAAATAGCTAAGATGATAACACAATGTAAAAACAAATTCCCCACACACTGATTGCATCATAAGTAGGAGTGGCTTCCAGGTCCCTCACATGCACCCACACACTTTTAAAATTATAGCCATGGTTTTGAAGCAAACCATTTAAACTCAAGGAGATTCCAAAGTGTATGATACATTCATCAAAAAGACACGAGCATTATTTAACATTTTGTAAAGAAATTGTTACAATCAAATCGAATGTAAAGACATTTTTTAGACAAATGGACAAAGCTAAACGCAAGTACACAGCGTGCATCCCACTGTAAGATATCAGTAAAGTGGATGCATCCTTAAAAAACTAAGCAATATTAAAGCCTCATTTAATTCTACTGAACTCCTCGCACAGCTGAACATTCATACACAGACTGTGCTGGTAGATGTCACAATTTATTTATTTATTTATTCTTAAGTGTTTATTTTCAACTAATATGTCGTCTAGTTTTGGGTGGTCAGCCCCAAAGCAACATAGGGGTAAAGTTATCCTATTACACGTTAATTTTCATAAAAAAATAAAAATGTTTTTTGTTCAATAAAAGATAGAAACATGACAAAGATTAGACAATTATGGATATCCTGGTGCAGGGGTTCACATTTCATGTTTTACATTATAAAAGGTGGGGGGGGGGGGGGGGGGGGATTCCCTTTTGTACCTTCCTGAGAAAGTGTTTCCGTTTTTCCTCGGGTGATCAAACCCTGAAATAATAAAATAAAATAAAGTCATTTAAAAGTCATATTCAGATACCTGTGCTTCTGGATTAGATTATGATTTTTAAATTACCTCCTCTATGATGCACTTGCATACTGTTTGCACTTTGTTGGTTGTTTGTATATTGTTAACGTTAAGTGTACATTTGTGAAAACTGGTGCTGTGGTCATTTCAATTTTCCTCATGAGATGAATACAGTATATATATATATATATATATATATATATATATATATATATATATATATATATATATATATATATATATTAGGGGTGTCACGATTCGCCAACTCCACGATTCGATTTAAATTTCGATTTTGGGGTCACGATTCGATTTTTTTTTCGATTTTTTTTTTTTTTTTTTTTTTTTCTCCGCTCCCCCACTTCATAACACAGAGGCATATGCTTCTGTAGGCTAAGGCTAGTCTATGATCATTGGTTCTATTCATTGTACAGTAAATCTTATTTCAAAAGATCGGCTACATATAGGTGATGCAATTTCCATATTATTTTTGTGTAAATTTATGTAATATATGATAATTGACATTAGGCAGGAATGATCAAATTCAAAGAATTTATTTACAATATAAAGTTAACCGTCTTGTTCTTACTGAAGTGTAAAATAAAAAATAAAAAAACAAAAACAAAAAGTCACAGTGGGTGCCTGCCATCTATTGACTGTTTTTGGTTACAACAGTGTGCTGTGCGTTCCTCTTAAAATAATGTGCAATGTGCAACAACAACAAAAAATATATTGTATCCAAAGTCATGGAACAAATACAGCCTGAACAAACTATATCCCAACATTTACAGTTGCTGGGCATACTGTAGCGTGGTTCAAGTACACTAATTAAATGTTTGAATCCAGCGTTTTCCAAGGCTGCAGGTCTGCTGCTATAAATAGACCTATGGATCTGGCGTTTCGCGCGAGCTGAAGTGTGTGGAAGTTTCACTGTAAATGAGGATGAAATAGTTGGTTGGACCGTTGTTTTCCCACTTCTAGTTGAATTTGATAAATCTAAATCTTTGTGATGCCTGCGTAAATGTCCCGTCATGTTTGTCGTGTTTCCCGTTGTTACGGCTGGCGGCTCGGGCCATTCAGTTTGAATGCGCCAGCGCGACACTCTGATTGGAGGACTGTGCCAGCGCGACACTCCGATTGGACGACTGTGCCAGCGCGACACTCCGATTGGACGACTGTGCCAGCGCGACACTCCGATTGGACGACTGTGCCAGCGCGACGCTATTGTGTATCCGTGTATTATACCCCTATTAGTTATTGTTTCTCCTCCGTTCTGTCAGTTCTGTCAAATGCGGTTATTATTTGTTCACCTTCCACTTTCACTCCCTTGTCAAACCCCTGCCTGAAATTTCAATTAAAACTACTCAGATGTTAAAGTCGACCCGTGTTTATCTACTCTATATTTTCTGTTATTGTGTTACTTCCCTTCCCCTTGACGAGCCGGGCGTAACACCGTGGCCGAGTACAGTACGCGCACATAGCATATCTTGCAACTGTGGTCTTTTTATCGACAACGTGAACGTTGTCGACATAACTCACCGGGAACGCAAAATGTTTCCAAACTGGTGACGAGAGAAGCGGGAGCGGCTTGAAGCACCATTGCTGTGTCTGTCCGCGCTTGCCATCATGACTGCAGGAGAAGTCAGCTAACAAGTGCCGTTAGCTAGTAGCTGAATGGCTGCGTCTCATTTGCTTTCCTGGGAGGTGGCGGTGGCGGCGGTGGCGGCGGGCGCGGGGGGGGGGCATCGAATCGTGTGTCCTCTCTTCTATTTCGATGCTCGAAATCGTGACGTAATTTCGATCGATTTCGATAAAAAATCGAAATCGTGACACCCTTAATATATATATATATATATGTGTCATATCCACACACAAGATCTGTATCTTCAGATTAGAATCAGGCCGCTTTGTGAATGTGTATAAAAATCCAACATGGCCATTGTGAATGGAGTATAAATGTTGAAGGAGTATTAGAAAACAAAAACCGTAAAATTACAGAAGAAAAAAAAAAAAAAAAGTCATACAGTTGCAATAAAATAAAGTTGTGTCGTCACCAGAATCAATTACTAGTAATGGAACTATAATCATGATAATGCCGTGATCACTTGATTGAATGTTTTCACGTTCCTCTACTACAGTTGATCCCCCACTTTATTAGTTGATTTTTTTTTTCAATAATTAAAAAAAAATCTATCACCCATGAATTGCAGAGTTCCACTGTATAGTTTGTAATTGTAATACCATAAATCACCACTAGGTGTCAGACAAGCATGTCAAGAGGAAGGATAGCGACAAGATCAGAATTCTGAACCTCAAAACTAAAAAAAAGCAGATATGCCAACCACTTCTGCACCGCAGTTTGCCAAATTTATAAAAGTCTAACCTCACCTGCGATTCACGTGCATCACCGGCCTCCATACAGGTGGATCTTGGCAAACGAGACCGTCTCAAAGTAGTCTTTCGTGCCCTTCTCGAAGATGACGTAGATGTGTTTCCGGTCATCGGCGGAGCCACTATCCAGCGATGTAATGCAGGAGTAACCGCTTGGGCCCGGCCAAATCTGCAGAGCCGCCTTCTCCCAGGAGTTGCCGGCAGTCAGTGACCAACGTAAGGTTAGATTAATCCCTGCGGGGGACACACTTCAGTTAGCCATCATCACAAACGTGCCTATTGACTAACTGACGTTGTCAGATTTGAGAGCAAATATTTTTCATGTTGCAATTTCATGCTCAAAAACGCAGCCAACATATACTGGCCCCTAGGGATGTCACGATAAGGGCAATATCGTGATATCGCGATATTAATTAAAATTCATTCCCAGCCATTTTCACATTTCGCAATCCCGTTGGCTCCCGGCTGTTTTACTGAATTTTGACTGATTTTGCGAGGTCCACAGAATATTGTGTTCTATTGCTATAAAAGCATGGAAATTATCACAAGAAAGATTAAAGTCTCTTCTTTCATCAGGAAAAAAGTATGTTTCTATCTGTTTCCGTTTTGCAGCAATTAGCATTAGAAGAGAGCTAAGTTTCATCAGTTTTCACAAATCTATTTAAAATTGTAAGTCATTTAGCTTTTTTTCTAGATGGCCCTGGTTGATCTCCTTTGCTCTGCTGCCACCTGCTGGCCGTTTTGTATAATAACTAAAAAACATAAATACGTCTTTGGGACACTTAAAACATGAAAAAAAACAAACAAACTTATTTACACATTATTGGGAGCAAATGAGTTAAAACTGCCACAATATCGTCATTGTCATGTTCACAATATTTAAAAGGAACACATTTGTTAAAAAAAAGTCTGGTTGATTCCCATTTGTGCAGTTCTAGCACCCACTAGTGGCTAGTTTATTAGTGCAATTTAATTTTCATTAGGGATGTTTTGGCCTTCTGTGTTTAAAATCTATGCTAATTGTCAGATGAAGGGGAACCTAATTTGCTTGTGAAGCGATCGATGTGTTTTTTTTTAGTATGAGCTCTTACTATGTTGCTCATTTGATGGGTTGGTGAAGAAGAGCATGCCCTCTTTCTGAAAGGCCCCGGCTGCCACCGCGGGATCCACAAGCTCGTAGTCGAAGTACAGGTCGTCTATGGGCAGGGACATTCCTCCATCCTGGCTTCGCACCACCACCCGACACCTACAGTGGTAGTTGTTCTGGTTTCGGACATTGATGACAATGCTTCCGTCGGTCATTTCAAATGGCTGTAGAAAAAAGCAGGAGAATAAAAGCAACGGTGGAAGCCGACTGCTTCTCAGTTTACCAGTCAGTCGACATTCCAAATTCTCAACGAGCTGACTGAATGCGACAAGAAGCCAGCGAAAGCGATTGAAGTCTCGCTAATGAGGAACTCCAGCTGCGGTTGGACATTTTCCACGCTCTTAATGTCTGCTTGTTGCAAATGTTTTCATTTTGTATTTGTGGTTTTTGGCTGCTTGTCTGATTTAACAAACGGTTGAAAGTGCATCGTTGAAATGATCCCTCTGTCCCCCCAAATTAAACCCTGCAAATGATAAGCAGACCTGCGTACCTGGCACTCATCAGGATTAAAGTCTAGCGCCTTTTTCTGTTGGTTGTAAGGGATGCTTTTCAGCGCTGCACCGTTGAACCACGTCTGTCCATGGTCATCACTCAGGATGCAGAAAACGCCATCGCCTTCTATCGTGCCGTGACCGCACACCACCAATCTTCCTTGGTTTGGCTCATAGCGTTTCTGTTATGGGTGATAAAAAAAAAAAGTAGTGGAAAAATAATCAAGATTTAAGTTGAGTTTTCTTTAAAACCTCATCTTACCTGGATGCCAGAACCTGGTCCAGGAGCAAAATTCTTGACTCCAAGCTGGACCGAAAGGTTTCTGGGTGGACTCCAGCTCAAGCCGTCATCCTTGCTTTCTACCATCATGGTGCTGGCGGGTCGGCACTGGTACAGGTGGAAACAGGTTGTGTAGATCAGAATAACCGAGCCCACTTCCTGGTCGACCACCACCGAGCCCAGGTTCAGGCCGTCCTGCTGAAGTCCATCGTCGACAATGAAGCTGGTCGGGGACCAAGTGGATCCTTAGTGGGATGAAGGAGAGAATTATATTATTAAACAACTTACACTTACACTTGTAAGTGAGATTCAGATGCATAAACTATTTCTACAAGCATTATTTCCGATTTTCATTGCCTGGTAAGCAATGTCTCCTTGGCTAGGCCTGACACAATCAAAAGGGGAAGCGATATCACGATATTGTTGTAAGCTGACAACAGGTGATGACGCACACTTCCTCCTTTGTTTTCCTCCTCTTTGTAGTTGGAGCTTTCTTGACTACTCTCCAAAAACATTAGTCATCGCTTTTCAAAATTTGAACGTCCCTTTACTAGGGCTTGATCGATTTATCAGCTAATATTAACTCATTCACTCCCAGCCATTTTCACCGAAGCAACCCACTTCGCTCCCGGCTGTGGTTCTATTGCTATAAAAACATGGAACCTACCAAAACAAAAATTAGAGTCTTCTTTCATCATGAAAAAAAAAGTATATTAGAATATAGCTAGGTTTCATCATTATTCACAAACCTGTTCAAAACACTGGGGAAAAGAGCTTGTTGCAACATGGCCCCAGTTGATCTCTTATACTCTGCTGCCACCCGCTGGCCGTTTTTTGAAACAACTACCATTGCTTTTAGCGACCTCTTTAGGTCAGAGGCTGCATCAAAGCCGTCTGTATGCTCTAGCATAAAAAAACATTTAAAAACAAAAAACAACAACGTATAAATACGTTTTTGGGACCATGGCAATATTTAAAATAGAACGTGTTTAGGAGCATATGAATTAAGAATTGGCCGCAGTTTTGCCCATTAAACGGCAATACATTCTAATTAAACCTACACATAAATATGTAAAATTTGATTTTTGTGAAGAATCAACAAGATGGAGACATTTGTGACGTAGAATGAAATTTAAATGGCGTAAGAAAATATTTACCCCCTTTTCTCTCAGTGCAGCCAACTGTCTCCAAAATTGCCCTGATGATTCCTGAATGATCCGATATTGAATTTTATTTTGACGTCCTTGGTTGCCACTTGCCAGTAATTCATATTGTCATTAAGGGAGCAAAAATAAAGTTATTTTACTCATATTTCGTTTACAATAAATGGTAATAATAATCCATTGTTGGTAACCGTTTTGTCTGTGTGTGAGTGAATGTTTATCCAACTGCCACCCTAAGTCTGATAATAGTTCAGCAGGTGTGGTTACAGTCACGATACCTTTATCAGTGGATCGCCGCATCGCAATGAACTTTGCTCCCACATCGCCGGATGAGGATTTCCTGCCCTCAGCAAAAGCCAGCAGACTTCCCGCGGCGGTGAAGGTGATCAGAGGGATCCTGTAGGTGTTCACCTCACCTTCCACCCCGCTCACCCACAGCAGCTGCTCCTCAAACACCAGCGGTTTGATCTGGACCAAGAGAGCAAAACATCTGAGTAACTGTGACAGGGCAATGCTCAAAGATGACACGAGTTGTATCACGTCCTGATTTAGCCAATAACATAAATTATGCAAAAATAAGGGGTCCTCTCATGCTCATATTAGAGCAGTAGTAAGTCATAATTATAGTGCAACTTTATATGAAAGACATTTCTGGGAACTGAGCATGTTATGTACGCCATGGCATTTTGTTTTAAGCTGATAATTGAGACTAGTTCATTGCGTGCAGTTTAGCGATAAACCTGTTATGTACCGGTGTTCTGTCACACCACCGTAGTAGTAGTAGTAAAAAACAAACAAACAAACAAACAAACTAACTAACTAAAAGCAATACATGCGTTAAGTTAAACATACCACAATACTACTTTAACTTTGTTGTTTCGGACAAGTAAAGGTCGTTATGGTTTACCGTGACAGAGCAGATGATGACAGCGGGAAGTAATAGCGACAGTGCTGTCGCTAGCACACTTCCTGTTTTAACGTTCCATCCCCGTACGAAAGTCATTTCTTCGGTTTGAGCAGAAAATGAACATACATGTGGCGAGAACTGCTTCGGAATATAAACTAAATAAAAAAAAAAAAATCAGTATTCAGCCTGTCCACATTGTGACCCTGAATCATCAACAAGAGTAATGGCTCATGTGACCAAGGTGGGCGGTCACATGATCACAGCGTGAGACTAAACCCGGAAATAGAAAGTGTGTTTTGATGTTTTTGAATGATATTGAATTCATAAATGGGACAGCTGTTATTTTAAGACTTTTTTTTTTTTAAGCAGCTTTGTTGCATACGTTTTTTAAAATTCCACACAAGCAGTGGCAACCACAATAATTATAATACTGTGTGCAACTTTCGGTCACGTTTGACTGTAAACGTGTAAAAATAAAACATTATAAATCAAAAATAAATAAATAACCAGGCGGAGCCAAATTTGTCACAATATGTCAAAGATTAAGACTGCTTTAGAGATAAGACATTAATAGTTTCTAAATATTTTTTACCACACGATGGCAGTAATTGACCTAAAACAAACAAGGACCCCTAACTGGACCCACTACGAGAGGCCAATATAAAATATATTGTAGAGTAAGTTCAGTACATCAATAACTGATTCGTGATTGAAATCCGTAGCACTTTTGAGCAAATATAGCAAAAAAAAAAAAAATAATAGAAAGCAAAATAATTATGATAATATACAATCTATGCACATGCGGAGTAGAAAACATGCATTTCTGGAATGAATTAGGCTATGCATAACAAATGACACTAGATGCTGTAGAAGTAAAATAAGTAATAATAAAAACAACAATATAAAGGATGAAAATGCCAACTGAACTGATATGCAATTATTTGTGCTTTATATGGTTCAAGTAATGCTCATGAAGGTCTCCATCTAAAATGTAAACCAGCCATTAATGTGGTGAAGGGGATTAAAATCACATGCCAAGTGTATTTGTTAAAATGGTGCAGAAGTATTTGGTCAATAACACTGCATTTTTTATCATTTGAATTTTATACATCATAATGGTTTGGAAATAAGCTTAAGCGTCAAGTGTGAGCTTTGTTTTGAAAATATCAACGTAATTTGAAATACCAGGATGAAAATGCTTCACATTCAATTCCTGATTGAAGAACTTGAAGTTTTATGTATCTTTTATGAATAACAAGGTAGGCTAAGCTAGGCTCTTGTGAGTTTTGTCTAAATATCTTTGAGCCCATGAAAATAGAGTGCATTTATAGGCTGAAACTCTTAAATTAAACCTGAAGGTCTGTGTCTATTATACATAAAGGCAACATCTGAAAAACTCTGTCTGGATCTGAATTTGCCTGGGAAGTTTTAACAATGTAACCGCAAAAATAAAGGCAAAAAGGGCAGATAACTAACTAAACAAAAGCTAAAGTAAACCAAACAGATGTGCCAATGTTTACTCTTCGATAAAGAAATACAGAATAGTACATATAGAAGGAAGAAAATGTTGCTTTCGGTTTTGAAAGTATGTTGGGAATTTGAATTCTCTGTCACTCACTTGCTCACTCACTCACTCACAAGTATATATGAAAAAAAAAAGCAGCAAAATCCACCCGTTATTATCCATGACAGGGGTGGCCATTTTGCCATTTGCTGTCGACTGAAAATGACATCAGAGTTGCTCAGGGCTTAAAGGTAACGACCAATCACGGCTCACCTGTTTTCTCAGTTGGTAATGTGATGCTCGCAAGCTGATCTGTGATTGGTCATTTTACCTGAGCAGTGAGCAACTGTGATGTAATTTCCAGTCGACAGCAGGTGGCAAAATGGCTGCCCCCTTCAGGTGGATTAAAAATGGGCGGCGCTTTATTCATATTCCACAAATAGATCAGAACGTCGTGTTTAGATTAACGGGCCTGCATCTGTAGAACATATAATACTAATTGTCTTGACTAACTTTTGTTCCTACTTTATGAGTGTTTTGGGCAAGTTTGGTTTATTGATCGAAATCATCCTCGTCCCGTTCGGGTTGCCGGGACCACCACTGGCTGCCTTAGGTCAAGGTACCACTGTAGATTTTGCAGGAAAACCACGATACAGTACGTCTTCTGTGGCACCTGTTTACAATTGTGGAAACAAACACGTGTCACAGACACTCTCACATTTAACGTCGTGCTGTGTTGAACCGCGAACAGCATTCCAGCAGTCATGAGGCCGTGCTGAGCTGAGTCACACGCTAAGAAAGAGAGAGAGAGCAAGAAAGAGAAGCTGAGTGGCGTATCCAAGTGTACGCTTCAGTCTGACTTATCTGCTTTGAAAACATGGCGCTACATATCTATCTGCCAACAGCAGCGAGAATGGAACTTAAAAAGTCATCCAAACTTTGTTGACATGAAGAACTTTGATCAGGAGAGCAGGTAGGGAGCTTTTTTTTTATTGACTTTTATTACTCTAAACCTATAAACCTGATTTCCTTTTGTAGTAACTTTAACCCCAGAAGGCATTTGGCGATATAAAAACATACTTTAAACACGTCATCTTCTATTTTGAGTGTGTGTTCTTTCTTTCCCTTTTTGTGTTGAAACAGTGAAGCTACTACTTGTGCAACACAGTTTTGTGAAAGCACTCTTGGAGTTTGTGTAACTTGTATTAGTGTAAATGTCAACGGGAGTGAAGGCAAATAAATAGAAACGAAACATAAAGAGCAGAGAGGAGGAGTGTACATTTTGAATGATGATAGCATATTGTGACATGGCACGACAGCGTTAATATGTGGCAGTGAGACAGGAGAGCAAGAGAAATATTTATTTATTTATGTATTTATTTATTTACTTATTTATTTATGTATTTATTTCGTTATTTAAACAGTTGGTGAGCTGGATATGGCTTTTACTCTATTTCATTATCACACAAAATTATTTTATTTTATTTATTTATTGTTTACAGTTTATTATTAATGTGAAGCCTGATTTTTTTTTTTTTATTTTTTTTTTTTTTTTTAAACACAAGTTGTTCTGCTTTTCTGGCAGATTGCATCACAACATCCGTTACAGTATGTAGGTTCCTTCTACTCCATTTTTGAGCAACTTCAACCAAATGTGAAGTTTTTAATCCCCCCCCCCCCCCCCCCCCCCCATCATATCTCATGATAACAAATGAAGCGCTACTTGGATGTCTCACGCATACTTGCTTTCAGCAGTCATACGCTGATTCCGAGTCTTGTCTGCACAAGACTCGATTGGCTGCGGTGAGATTGCGCAATGATGCTTGGCTGCCAGTGGCGCATAATTGCAAGATTTTGTTTGTGTTGTTGCATGCTGCGTGTTTTTAAGGACGTTTCATTCATTTTGCCGAGGTTCAGTTCATTGTCAAATTTGTTATTATAAAGTTGATAACATACTACACATGTTTTTTTTTTCAGTCAGTTTTTTCATCCCTGAGAAGATGGAAGACAAGGATTGTAATAATCAGATGATGGAGGAGAGTGACGTGGATGAAGCTCAGACGCAGACGAACAATAAACCCAAATGGGCAAATGGTGATATAAGATTAATTGTTTCCTTATTATTTTTCAGATTTAAATACTTATACATACATTTTCAACGCACACATCTCTCTCTCTCTCTCTCTCTCTCTGTTTTTTCTCTTCTTTTTTTTTAGGTCAATGTGTTCTGGCAATTCCAAGCTATTCTCTCCTAAACCCCAGTTTTGATCTCTCACTGTGCAGCTCGACATTGGAGAGGAAAGGCTTTCAGGTCTCACGCACGCAATTACTGTGCACATCTTATTATGTATCAAGTGGCCAGTTTGCAGTATATTTTTGTTTAATTTTTCCTCACCATGTTAGATTCCAATCACAGACATTGAGATTCCGCTGAAAACAGCTCTGGAAGTTCCTTCAGTGAGACGATTCATGATTTTCAACTCATCGCTTTTCCATTTCATAATGGCTCCGGTAAGGATGGTTCACTTTCATGTCATTTAAGAATTGTGTCAATTCTGCAGGGCTGGAATGTAACTATTTATTTTTCTGATGGAATTTGAAAACTTCTATATCATCCTGTTCCTAAGTATATTTTACAGTTTGGTAAAAAGGAAATGAATTGCTACTTTTAGTTTTACACAAAGTAGTGAGTACTTTTGTAACGTCTAAAAAGTTGTGCCTTTTGAATTTGTGTGCACATTAATAAAGCCAGATGATTGGGATTTTTTATTTATTTTTCAATTCCCGATATTTGGCAAAAGAAAATTCCGATAACCGATTTAACGGTCCATTAATTAAAAATACATAATGAATATAATAACTTCTTTTCATGTTACTTTACAACAGAAAGAAAAATCTGTATATTAAAAAAAAATGTTTGTTTGAATGTCATTATCTTTGTCTTATGTTGTAATGTTTTAATGTTGAGAAAAATAATCAGTCGGTTTTTTTGTCCATTTGAAGATGGCAAATATCAGCCGATTAAATCGACCGCAGATTAATCAGTCAGTCAGAGAACACACTTTGAATGTTTGGGAAACATACTAATGACTTTTTTTTTTTTTTTTTTTTTTAAACCGCCTTCACTTATGTGTTAACTATTCAGCCTCAGGCAACAGAAGGTTCTCAGCAGCAACAGAAAGCCAGAATGTTTTTTATTCAGCAACACCCTTTTGTTTGAGAATTTTTTTTTTTTCTTAGGTCAAGGAACCACATTTGCTAACATAAACTTAGTTTGTATAGGCTGAAAATATAATATTGTTGGATTGTGCCATTGAATTGGTTGAATTTTTATTTTATTATTAGTATTATTATTATTATTAATTCAATCTCTGGTGTAATAACCTTATTTATTGATTGATTGAATTATTTATTATTTTATTTTCTGTTCTTATTGCTGCTGGAAATGTAAATTTCCCAGAGGGAGCCATCCCAAAGGGATCAATGAAATCAAGTCTAAGTCTAAATTGTGCATTGTTGGAATAATAATAATGTTCACACACAATAAATGTAAATCCTGCATTACCTACAGTGGAACCAGCTCACAAAGAAAAAGAAAAAAAAAGTAGTGATGATATCACGCAAATCCATTTCCTGTACATACGTATATCTCCTTCCTGCAGTTCCTTTATGTGGTCTTGTGGTGCGCCGTCTTCTCCACGCTGCGCCTCTACATGACGCTCAGCGACTACTGGATCTTGTGTCTGTGCGTCAGTCTCATCTCCATCTTCCTCACAACTGCCATCATCTTTGTTCTCAACCGGAATAAAAAGGAGGTAAAAAAACTAAACACATCTCGTTCAGAGTTCTGTCAGATTCAAGCATACGTACATTTTCATCTGGTTTGTGTCAGATCAACATGAACTTGGATGTGCGGCTGATCCAGGTGAACGAGACGCTGGTCGAGCACAAGCTGCTGGTGGCCGTGGCCGACTGGGTGTACAACTGCAGAGGAAGCATGCGGGTTGGTCCTCCAAAATCAACCAATAGCGTTAAAACTGCGATGTGTGTAAATGTTGCCCTTTACGATAAGAAAAAGAAGACAATTGTCAGCGAAGTCACCAAAAAATGTTCTTTATAATAATAGATGATGATATAGCATAGCATAGCATAGCCTAGCATAACATAGCATAGCATAAGTATAGGTCAGCATAGCATAGCCTAACATAGCATAGCATAGCATAATATAGCATAGCATAGCATAGCATAGCATAGCATAGCATAACATAGCATAGCATAGCATAACATAGCATAGCATAGCATAGCATAGCATAGCATAGCCTAACATAGCATAGCATAGCATAACATAGCATAGCATAGCATAGCATAGCATAGCATAGCCTAACATAGCATAGCATAGCATAACATAGCATAGCATAGCATAGCATAGCATAGCATAGCATAGCATAACATAGCATAGCATAACATAGCATAGCATAGCATAACATAGCATAGCATAGCATAGCATAGCATAGCATAGCATAGCATAGCCTAACATAGCATAGCATAGCATAGCATAGCATAGCATAGCCTAACATAGCATAGCATAGCATAACATAGCATAGCATAACATAGCATAGAATAGCATAGCATAGGATAGCATATACATAGCATAAGCATAGCATAAACATTGTATAGCATAAACATAGCATATCATAAACATAGCATAAACATAATATATGAGCATGAGTTGAATTAAGTTCAATTAAGAATCAAAATCCATTCATTTTTATCCATCCCAGTGGGCGGCCATTTTGTTACTTGCTGTCGACTGAAAATGACATCACAGCTGCTTAGGACTCGGCTAACGACCAATCGCAGCTCAGCTTGTGAACGTCACATGACCAAACTCAGAAAACAAGTCAGCTGTGATTGGTTGTCAGCAAATGACAAAATGGCTGCCGTAAAAAGTGGATGAAAATGAGTGGATTTTGCTTCTTTAGTCGTATTAGCACAAGAATATTAATCAGAATGTTTCGACTAATGGGACTGTCTACAACATATTACTGTAAAGATATTTTTTTGTGTTGTCAACATTTAATTCTTTGTAGGCCTACTTTAATAACATCTGATCATCTTTAGTAACATCTAATCATGCGGTGGTTTGTTCCTTTTCCACAGCTGTACTTTGTGTACTGGGACATGGCTCGTTGTTTGCGAACGCTAACTGAAACGCTGGAGGAGCACAGTTTAGGGGGCATTGACACCTGGGTGAGTTATTTTCGTTACCGCGGCCTTCAAACTGGGTCGGCTCTTTCATTTCTCGAACGGGAAAAGCAACATTGAGACATCCTCGTGCCGTGGAGACACTGTGCGTTAAATCGGGGTGCGACTCTTTCGCCAGAGCAAGCTGAAAAAGAAAATGTCCCATCTCGTCCTGGTGGCCGAGGTCCCGGACGGGGGTCATGATGAAGGTCACTCGGAGGTGGAGCAAGGTTTAGAGGAGCAGAGGCCTCTGCTGAGGAATGGAGACAAAGGCTCCACTTTTTCTTCTTCGAAACTCACCACCAACTACAGTCTCATTCCTGATGCATCCTTAAACGCTCAGGTATGAAAAACAGTCTCGTGGTTCACTACATGCAATTCTGACAATATGAATCATGACTTTTTTTCTTTTTTTTTTTGCTATAGGCTAGAGCCCACCAGCTGTTGATGACCTACAGCGCCGCCTACGTGAAGCTGCTGGTGTCTTCTGATAGGCTGTCCGGCCCGTCACAACGTCACCTCCGACCGCCGAGGAACCACTGCGCCACTGCGCCATTCTGCCTCTGCCAGTTCATCAAACTGAAGATTCTTGAATAGCACAACGGACCGGACGCACGAAAAAGTGAACTTAACTTCCTCCATTTGCAGGAGTTACATTTCCCCCCATGGTAATGAAGTTGTGACCCAATTCCATAGACGTCATACGAAACAAATAATAAATGAACAAAAAACCGAACAAGTCTATACATTACAGTACACAAAATTTTACACATGGAACCTACATTTCATATTATTAGGGAACTATTGTGTAAATATTTTCTATATTCCTGTCATAAAACTGAAAAACACCAAAGCTGTGTTTGGAATCATTTCCCATCCACTGCAGTGGTTTATGTACAGTGGATAGAAAAAGTCTACACACCCTCGCTTCAGTGCCATATTTTTGTGATTCTAATCTTATCTTTTCGAAAGGGGAAGTAAAAATAAACAACTGAAATAATGTGGTTGCGCAAGTGTGCAAACGCTCTTAATACTGGGTCAGGGTTGTTTTCAAAATGGATTAATCATGCTCAAATTCATGTTCAATGAGAGTCAGAACAAGAGTTATAAAAGTTTGAGATTTTTCATTGTAGTTGGTTTTTATTTTGTATTGACTTTTGTTTTTTTAAAGCAGGCATGTGAATTTTTATTTGTTAAAAATGCTTTATTTTAAGTTAGTTTTTATTAGTTTTAGTATTAGTTTTATTTTATTTTTTTTTATTTTTTTTATTAATTATAATTTATTTTGACTTTCTCCAATCTTTGTGAAGTAACGAATACTGCAAAAGAAATTTAAAAAAAAAAAGTTTTTTTTTTTTAAGCTATGATGTGTCCACTACAGTGGACATTTTTTAAAACTTAAATGCTAGGCTCAAATATTGTTAAAACAATTCAAACAATACTTTAATGTGTTCTTAAGAGTCTTATAGAAAACATGCTAACAACATTTAAAGCCTAAATTTGTTCAATAAAAAGTGTTTTATACACTTAACTTTTCCTCTTCCCTAAAAATTGCTTGCACTTGCCTTCTTTTATGATGCAATCAAAGGTAGCAAGGCCCCACCCCTACACATTTGGGATCATTGAAAAGCTCTGAATGTCCTCTACAGAGCACAAAAGGGATTTATTCAATCGTATGCACTGGGTGGGAGATATTCAGGTTTAAAAAAAAAGTCCACTACAGAGGACAAATTTGAATTGCTGGTCGTCAGGAGGATACATATAGCTAATATCAGTCTTGATCCTTTCATCCAAAACAAACGCCAGCCCTGTTAAGTGGCCGGCACAGTTTCCTAACCGTGCAGTGTGTCCCCCACCTTGTGGAAGTTGGCACCCTAATGAAGGCGAGTGGGAAATGGCGTGCAGCATGAGGCCAAGCTGAACAATTTCAGAGACGTGGGCTCTCCTCGGGAGGCTAAACGACCAACTGTGATCCCGCGCACACAAGCCTGGCTCGGCTTCCGTCTTTTGGTTCTCATTTCCCTTATCTCATACTTTCTTGTTTCTGTAATGTGTCTGTGGGTTAATTATGATGGAACACTGACATTCTGGTGCCATATTTTGCATTAATCATCCGGATTCATCATCATCTGGAAAACGGTTTTGCTTCCGTGCACTGACTCAGCGTGACCTCGTCTCTCACTGCCACGGAATTACAATTGTATTATCGTGACAAAAAAAAATAAATCTCAAGAATGAAGTGAATGTGCACAAGATAGGGTGACACTGTGATAGCGTACGAGAGCAAGAGACAGGCGCAGGAAAACGGGTCAGCTATAAATAGCGTTTTAGTGAGAGGTTGGAGAGAGAGAGACACACACACACACACACACACAGAGGTGGAAGAAAAAACACACACGCAGCCAAAGAAAAAGATGCTGCCGTCTCCAAATTGTCATTCACAGACCGTAATTCATATATTTTATTCAGGACTCAAAAACAGCTCAACTCCTGCGCAAAACATCCATAAATAAATAATCACCATTTAACAAAACCGAGGACACTTTGTATTTACTTGTCAGCCGCCTCCTTCCTTAGGAAAAAATAAATAAATAAAAATCACTGCTCTATGACAAGGTCAAATAAAATAAAATAAAGACTAAGCACACAATAACCTGTGGGGTGGGCGAGGGGGGGTGAGATAATATTTGTATCAGAAAGTAAAGTGCTCAATAAGCTGCAGCTAGTTAGCATTATCTAAACTAGTTATGCTAGTTGTGTATGTTTAGTACAAACACAAATTCATGTCTGCGCAAATGTGCAATTCATGCTTTAAATGGGCCATATATATATATATATATATATATATATATATATATATATATATATATATATCAGGGGTGTAATAAAAACATTTCAAGCTGCAAACAAACCATTCGACTCATATTCACACCTATGGACAATTAGCATCTTCAATAATCAAACGCATGTTTTCAAAATGCCGGAGCCTCAGAATTGTCGAACAGATGTTCTGCCATAAATCTCAATAATTAGGCAAAGAAATATAATTGTAAAATATATCAACTTTTGAATAAATTGGCATTTTTTAACATGCTGTCTCCCATATCAGCTATAAATAAATTATCATAGCAAACAAACAAACAAAAAAAAAGAAAATATGCAGAACTAAGTACGTAAGCAACTTTATACATTTTTAATTAAGCACTTAAATCGTGGAGCTTTTCCTAATCAATGAACATTGGAGACTGTATAATACAAATAAGAATAAGTGGTGCCCTGAGATACAACTTAAAAAGAATGGTAATACTGTTAATCTATAAAAAAAAAAAAAAAAAAAAAAAGTAAAATAAATTACAAAAAAATTGGGATGTGTTTTAATCGTGGAAAAATAGCCCTCTTTATTATTGTACTTAAATTAAAAAAAAAAAAAATAGTGATGTCATAAATAAATATAATGTAAAGAATGAAACTGTTTTTGTCCCACTTCTTTTGGTTTGATACATAAGAATCAAGAAGAGACAAATATGCAATCTTCGCAGAGGATAAATAATACATGCCTGGGAGTATTGTTACATTATATGTCTACAATGCTCAACCATTTGTGGTCAAATATCTGTTGCTTAAAGTTACAACACTGCCATGTAGATTATATTTTAACATTAGCATTATGCTAACCAGAACCCTTTTTTTTTTTTTTTTTTTAATGAATTGTATACAAATTCTATTTGTCAGGCAAATGGCGGCTCATATCGAAAACTCCTTAGTCAGGTTACTTGTATCTCAAGGCACCACTGTAAAGTTATTTAAAATAATAATAACTAATTGCTCAAGTAATTTAAACAGTATGATATGTTAAAGTAAAAAAACAAAAATACTTTAGGTCCAGGGAAGATGAACAATATTTTAAAAAAGTGCTGTAAAGCAGTGTAGGCAATATGATTGTTTTGCTCCCTCTTCTATCATGAACATTCATTTTTAGGGTTTCCTATCCTGCACTGCTGATCTAATGATTGCTACATAACAACCACACTCATAGAGGAATATTGTATATAGTAGCTCACATATGCACATCAAGTCTCCATATTTAATATAATTCTAAAGAAACTGCGAATGGCATGCAAGCTTATGCTGTCTCCTAATCGCTACCAATTCACACGTTGTGTCTAGGCGCAAAACGATATACCAAAACCTAGTATTGACAAAATTGAACCAATCTCTTAAAGTGGAAGTCAACCTCACTAGTCTAAACATAACATTCTGATTAATATCACATTTGAGGAATATGAGTTATGAAGCAAAATCCAGCCGTTTTTTTTTAATCCATTTCGGGGCAGCCATTTTGCCACTTGCTGTCGACTAAAGATGACATCACAGTTGGTCAGGGCTCAGGCAACAACCAATCACAGCTCACCTGTTTGGTGAAGCTGCACTGTGAATGGTTCGGTCGACAGCAAATGGCAAAATGGCCGCCCCCTGAGATGGATAAAAACAGCTGGATTTTGCTGCTTAACTCACATTCCAAAAACGCAATATGAACTCTTTTCCTGCCAAAAACGGCAATTGACGTTAAGGACACGCCCACCGAGTACTGCCAATAACGTAAAATCACGTCAACTATGTTTTTTTTTGGGTGAATGGGTAGTGCAACGTCTTGTGCAGCGCCACCGAGTGAATGGGGCGATTTTTTTTTTTAAAAAAAGACCCATAAACTATGGCCAGCAGATGGCAGCATTGTTCCTCTTTTCAATGGGCACCTGTGTAAATGACATGAAAACATGGCGGGATCTTAGCAAATAGAACGTTTTCAAGGATGACGTGAATGAAGTGTTTGTCACGTTAAATCTAATTCACAGAGCGTCACAAAAACAAAAGATATCAGTGTCGGAGTTAATTTTTTGTAGAAAAGGTGTCTTTTGACAAAAAGCTTGTTTTTTCCCCCCCATTTTTGCTTGGTGTCACTCAAATGATCTATTTTCAAATGGTGGTTACTAAAGAACGGAATAAGGTAGAAAGAATGGAATTCAATCTTTCATATGGTGTCCACCATGTTTATGTACTCATAGCACACAACATTTTGTTTTGCCTTGAAGGATAAGTGAAAATGTTTTTTTTTTTTGTTTTTTCCCAGTAAAAGAGTTAACCAGAATACCGTATTTAGACTAGTGGGGCTGCATAGAACACATTATTGTTGACTTCCTCTTTCATATAAATAGTTTAGAAATACGCTTTTAGAAATTTGATACTGCTTCACAACAAATGCATTTATTATCATGCACTACTTGAACTAGTAAAAAGCTGCATCATCACCTCAGATTCAGAATAATACTGATAATACGGTATTAAATTCAAGCCAATTTGAACACAAAGTAAATATCTGGCACATGTTAGATTAATCAATAAATATGTTTGTTTGTTTTTTAAATAATCCACATATTATATACTGTAAGTTTTGACAGCAAATAGAAAATATCTCCCAAACATCTGTTGGGCCACTTTGTCAACGAGCCTACATTTGGTGTGTTGAATGTGTATTGATCCGCTCCCCTTCACATTTGAATTTTACTCTCTTACACAAGTGCATCATCAATAATACAGTAGCAGCAACATGGCACAGTTAATCACCCCCCCCCCCAAAATATTAATATACTTAAATAGTTAGCGACTTACCCTTTGTGTCAGTGGTCCCATGACACGGATGAATTGCAGCTGAGTGTGAATATTAGGTGGATAACAGTTTGTATTTGGCATTTGGACATCCAGCGTAATTGGTTGTTTTGGCTGTCAATGCGGTTGTGTGTGCGCGCGCGTGTGGAGACGCAAGCAGTTAGCAGCGCGTGTGATCGGCGCTTCCCGCGTGATCACGGCCGCTCGCCT
Organism: Festucalex cinctus; assembly: GCF_051991245.1. Classification (NCBI taxonomy): domain Eukaryota; kingdom Metazoa; phylum Chordata; class Actinopteri; order Syngnathiformes; family Syngnathidae; genus Festucalex; species Festucalex cinctus. The sequence continues at coordinate 2,112,118 of NC_135429.1, forward strand.
CGTCACGGCTCCCAGTCGTCGTCGTGATGCTGCGAGGCGATGATGACCACCACGGTGAGGATGGTGCACAGCACGATGGAGGCGATGCCGACGGCCAGGCTGATGAAGGAGAAGTTGCGGGCCTCGCGGGAGGCGATCTCCGCCGTCACCATGTCCCCTCTGGCGATGGCCGTGCGCACCTAAGCGACAAACGGAACTCTTTTACTGTTTACACGTTATCAAAAAAAAAAAAAATCCACAGTGCCATACAACGTGGGTACCAAATGAAAGATCACATTCCATTCTTTCATTCGAAAAAAAAAAGTATGTTTCTACCTCATTCCATTCTTTCGTCATCACCATTTGAGTGACATTGTGCGAAAATTGAAAATATAATGAGATTTTTGTGTAAAGATACATTTTCTCCACAGCACTAATTTCTCCACTAATATTTTTTGGTTTAGTGACGCTCTGTGAATTAGCTTTAATGTGACAAAGGCTTTGATCATCATGTCATTCTTGAAAATGTTGTTTCATCAGATTTAATCAGATTCCAGCCCATTGAAAAGAGGTACAATGCTGCCATCTGCTGGCCATAGTTAGTGGGTGTTTTTGATTCCACAGCCTCTTGACCAGGCAGCACTGCATTGAGACGTTGCACTTCCCATTGATAAAAAAAAAAAAAAAAAAAAAATAGATGACATTTAATGTCTATGGCAGCATACATCGTGATTTTACTAATCGTTATTAAATGTTTTGGGCAGTCAAAGAGTTAAGACTGCTTCTTTGATAACTGTGACATTTAGTGAGTTAATTTCGAGTTAAAAAAATCAAAGTATTGCATAGTAACCCAACCAAAAAATAGTGTGCAACCTCCTTTCTTCAGACTAAAGGCCGTGCTGTAATGTAATAAAAAAAAAAAAAAAAAAAAAACCCATTTAAAACCAATCGATCTTTGCAAGCTCATGTATTAAATTAATTGGCAAAATTACAGTAAATTTTTTGTTAATTATGTAGATATAAAATGTAGTTTCAGTTACTTACAAAAATATTTTCATTGTTATTTTATTTTGTAACATTTTTATTTTATTTTAGTTATTTATAATACGAGTAGGAAGAAATCTAAGTAAAACTAAAAAGCAATGTTAGCATAATTTTACATACATTTTTTTCTTTACTCTTTCTTTGCTTTCCCCACTTTTATCTCATGCACTGATTCACGAGCTAACAAATCAGTCATAAGTGGCCAATTTGTCACCTACATCAATTCTAGTACCAACTACCAAGTGTATACTAGTCCATAAACCTGAAACCGATTATCAAGAATATCAAATGAATGCTCACACAGATTTCCATAGGAGGGGGCACTTGAATATTATGTAACTCGAAGATGCACGAGTGGCTGCAGCGCAAACACAAGCGGATCGATGTCGCGGGGCGTGCGGAAAGAAAAGAGGCCACGTGGCACCGCATCTACGCACCAAAGTCAGGCCCAGGCCTTGTCAGCTCGACTCAACTCAAAGCCAACTGAGCTGAGTGAGCAGGGTCACTGGGAGAAAAAAAAAAAAAAAAGAAAGAAAACATCCCCTCCAGTTGCTCCCTAAATGGTGCTGTTATGTAACGTAACTGTTGGGTGCATGTGGAACTGCACAGTCTGCTTGTTGTTGAACAACACAGGTAGAGTAGATAAAAACCTTCCTGTGTGAGCGCTACCTGAGCAGTAACCGCTGTACGAGGCCAGATGTTGAGTCGTCTGATTTTATGAATGAAACCGAACACAGCTTTTGAAATCAGAGGATGATACGGCATACAATTGTACTATCGATGATAGATAGATCCTCCTGACTACCAGCAATTCAAATTTGTCCTCTGTAGTGGACCTTTTTTAAACCTGAATATTTCCCACCCAGTGCATACGATAGAATGAACTCCTTTTGTGCTCTATGGAGAACATTCAGAGCTTTTCAATGTTGCCAAATGTGTAGGGGTGGGGCTTTGCTAGCTTTGATTGCATCATAAAAGAAAATGGCTTCCCTCGGTGCAAGCACTTTTTCGGGAAGAGGAAAAGTATATAACACTTTTTATTGAACAAATTTAGGCTTTAAATGTTGTTAGCATGTTTTCTCTAAGACTCTTAAGAACACGGGAGTGTACTCACCTGTACCGCTTTGATGATGGCGATGATGCCGGTGGGCCAGAAGCAGCACACCGTGGTGAGCACGGCGATGGGCAAGTAGTCGTGCGGAGGCCGGCGGTCCATTAAGGTGATGTTGGGCGGGATCTGCATGGGGTGAATCTGACCAGGCGGCATCGCCGGGTGGCCTCCTGTCGCAGGCATGTAAGGCTGCCCCTACAATTGTGAGTTACATTTTTAACATCTAAAATTGAGCTGTGCTAGAATTGAATGCAATTCATTTCATTTTTTACTTTCATAACCTTTTAAATGCAATTCTAATTCGCTGCAAGATATGAAAGAGAATTCATGCTTCTGGGAATGTAAATTATTCAGTTTTTTTTAATCAAATTTCAATGGAATATAATATAATGATGCTGCAGTTTGTATAAAGAGATTGTCATAGTTGGTATATCATGTTGGGAGGTCTTATTCAACTAGTGTCATATGAAATCAACTGATAAAAACTTCATATTTTGACTTTCTAATTATTTTCTAATTCAGATTGATTTTCTGGACAATAGAGGATTCAATGAATCCAAAATGTAGTTGTTTTGTTTTTGTTTTGTTTTTTTACATTTTTTTATTTTTATTTGGGGGGCAAGTGGGATACCTTGAGGTGACATTTGAACATTTTGAATGTGAGACAGACATGCAAACTATGAGGATACAGTGCTACCCTACATTACTAACATGTGAAGACTATATAATTGTGGAGAACAATAGTGGTAGGCCTACTTTAACCTTTAAAAAATTGTTACAGGCTTTATATTTCTCGCTGGTTAAGTCACAAATAACCGTAATTTGTTTATAATATTGACCACACAAAAAAACCTCTGACTCACACAAAAAAGGGAAAAAAACAGCCTCTTATTCAACAAAAAACATACAATAAAAAGAATATCCTCCGACAGAGGAAAAACATTTATTTTTCCTTTATTTATTTCCCCCTTTTTTTCCCCCTCTAAACAAGGAGTAAGCTTTTTTTTGTCCCAGCGAGTCACTAGCTAGAGATAGTTAGTTAGCTAGCTAGATAGCTAGCTTATAGCTAGCTAGCTAGCTAGATAGATAGATAGATAGTGATGTGGATAGATAGATAGTGATGTGAAGTGTTGATGACACTAATAGCGTCTTTTAAAATCAGACTCACCGAGGCCATGGGGTACACGGGAACGTAAGCGGTACATGGCTGCAGTTGCAGAGGGTACCCAGGATGGAGGTATCCCACTGGAGGATGAGGCATGGTTCCACCGGGACCCTGAGTCTGGACTGTGTAACCCTGCGGGGCCCCCGGGGGACCCATTGTGTTACAATGGAACTGAGTCTCTTGGAGGTATCCCTCTGAGCCCGGGGGCGGAAGCGGCGCCGGATAACCGGGCTGGACGCCGGGTGGCATGTTGGGGTGCTGTGGTACGTTCGGGTCCTGAGGGCCCGGGATGTACGGAGGGGGCTGCATCGTCTGGCGGCTGGAGTCGTCGAGTCCTGGGAGAGGAGGGACAAAAGAGGGCACAGTGGAAGAAGGCACGGCAGGATAACCGAGCACAAAGAATTTAAAGTTTTTGCCACATTATTTTGCTTTAGTTCAATGGACATTGTTTTGATCCTAAAAAACAATTACATGGAATAGTGTTTTATCGTTTTGTTTTGGTTTTCGATTTACACTGGCTGAGCTGTAAAAAAAAAAAAAAAAAGTTGAGTATTGTATTTATTAAGAGTAATTAAATGTTCTTCCACTAGATGGCACAAGGTTCACAATAAACGAGCTTCTTCACTTTTTGTGACATTTTTCAGTTTATTTCCCTTTTTTTTGTGTGTGTAATAATAATGAGGTTGACCAATATCCCACCTCTAAAAGTGACAATTAGTGTTATTTTAATTGATAAAATCCAAAAATTACTATTCACCATCAGCAGATATAGTGACGTCATCAACAGATGGTAGGACAACGTGTGGAAATTAGAAGGCTTAAAAAAAAAAAGAGAGACTGGTTTAATGTGCTTAACTTACAAAAACTAGAGGTCAAGGTTGTGGCGTGTGGAGGCACATCCGTGGACGGAGTGGCCACGCATTTGATTTGATGATTTTTCAGCCGCATGACGTGATTCTTTCATCTTAATTCAAACGATTACAGCATCATTATGGCAGCCTGGACGCCCACGTTAGATGCCAACATTTGTTAAGGCTAATGTGGTGAATGAAAATAACAAATCCAATTGAAGAAAAAACAAAAAACAAAACAAAACAAAAAAAACAATTGAAAATAAAAGCATAATTTAGAAAAAGTGTGATAACAATCATTTAAGGCCGCCATATGATGTTGCTCCGCTGGCTGCACCCACGCAGCGCGTTGCATCGAGTCGGCTGTACAAATGCGCACATCGGATGGCGATGGTGACAAATTGGGAATATACAATATTTTCCAAGCACACAAACACAAGACGTAAAAACAATACGCAATACAAAAAACAATTGATTTTACCGTGTTTTCCCGACATGCCTCTCTATCCTCCTTTAAATGGATGCTGTTGTCCCCAATCCAGATAAAGGTGAGGGGGGGGGGAGGAAAAAAAATCCCTTCCAAAGATGCGCAACGGTGCTGACTTCTACTCTAAAGGCGTGCAGGCCATTCTCAAGACGCCTTCATCTTCAAGAGCACAGATAACCTGCGCGTTATCTCTCCTGGAACACTGTGCCTCTGCTCTCGTTCGCGCGCACGCGCCGAACACGACGGTATGAATATGAAATCAATCAGCCTCCCAGAGATGGGCGACAGTCACTTCTGACGAAAGAAAGGCGCAGGCATTGAGCTGGAACATCCCATTAGAACTCAATAAAGAGGCTGGATTTGGATTAGCTGCACCCCCCTACCCCCCTCCCCATATTCTCTTAAATGATTTTCAGGGCATATTCATTTTTTAAGCAACAAAAATACACACACACCTAAGAATACAGTAAGTTTTATTACAACCATTTACAAAGACAAAATTTACAAAGGCAAAAGTAAATGTAATTTCAGCAGTGGCGGAGTCCGGGCTCCGGCCTTCCTGGCTGGAGTTTGCATGTTCTCCCCGTGCCCGCGTGGGTCTTCTCCGGGTACTCCGGTCTCCTCCCACATTCCAGACATGCATGGCAGGTTCATTGGGTGCTCCGAATTGTCCCAAGGTGTGCTTGTGGGTGTGGATGGTTGTTCGTCTCTGTGTGCCCTGTGATTGGCCGGCGACCAGTTCGGGGTGTCCCCCGCCTACTGCCCGAAGCCAGCTGGGATAGGTTCCAGCACCCCCCGTGATCCTTGTGAGGAGCAAACGGTTAAGAAAATGGATGGATGGCTACACTGTTCATCCCAAACTGATGTTGTTGATAGCTTATTGAACGACCAACCTTAGGTTATGTGACATTTGTAAAATATGTAATCCACTTATGCTGAAATGAACTGGACGGGCTTTGGTCGAAACGTTTTTTTTATAAAGCACACGTTCTCTCAGTGGGTGTAGAGGGAGGCGGTAAAGACGATGTCCCTCCGGATGGCGAGGGAGGCCTTCTCCATCTTGCTCCCCAGCACCGAGTCTCCCACGATGCGGGCGGCCTGGCGCACCTCCTTCAGCACCTCGTCCAGACGCTGGATGCAGCGCACCACCGTGCCCTCCTGCACGTCCGTCAGCTGGGCGATCTCGGCGAACGGCTGCGGCGGTCGACGGATGACGGATGGTGAGGAGATGTGCGATGCATGAGAAATAGCGACATGGCAATTTAACGACTCAATACAGCGTGTAATGAAGCTTCATACGATATTTCAACACCGGCGTGGTCAGAAATGCAGGCTAAATATAGGCGAGGTTGGTTGCTCGGAGAAGCCACCTGTTGTCATGGTAACCAGTCTGCATTTGCGTGTGACAACATGAGTCCCTATTAGTAAGCATTAAATCAGACTCTTCTAATGACACTCACATGTCATAATGAATTAGTAATTATTGTCCTCACATGATTCATTTCGGTGGTTGCTAGGCAACAGCATCTCTTACCATTCGCGCCGTTTCGGCGGAAATTACAATTGTGGCTATTTGCTGCTGCCAAATATGGAGGACCAAAAAATATCAAAATAACAAGAAATAATAGTCAAAAATAAAAATGGATATAATATGTATATATATATAATTTTTAAAAATCAATACAAAAAAAATATAAATGGAAATAAAAACAACAAAAATGAATTAATAAAAATAAAATTAAATTAAAAAAAAAATTCTAAAAATAAATATATAATGATTTTTATTATTTTTAACGGAAAGGAACATTTTCCCCCAAATAAAAGAGAATCCAAGACTCACCATGCCTCTGGCCCAGCAGTACACCACCTCTGTCAGGCCAAACTTGAACTGGCCCACAAATTCTTCGGCTGTTTGTGGTAAGCCGCAATCCCGTTGCAACTCTCCTATACGCTGTGCCACTGACAGCACGCGATCAATACCCTGAGTAGAAAACATCGATGAGAGGAACGGTCAACCAATGGAAGGTGGAAAAGGTAAGGGGGAAAACATCTTGATATTCAGTACTGTATAATGCAGTTCAGTTCTAAACCAATGAAATTACAACCACATGAATAAACATTGTTTGATCAAAATGGAGTCATATTGAGTTTAATAATAAATTACGCAAGTGTACCTGCTGTTGTTTGGTGAGTGTACAGTACATGACTCACCTCTTGCTGCTGCAAAAAAAGATTATGCCATTTGCTTTTTTTAAGAATCAATTTTGCTGCTTAACTGAGCATAACGAGATACAAAGAGGGCTCATGACTAATTTAAGAGCATATAAAGCACTTCCATGTCCAGGGTTAAGCTCCAAATACGTGGAAGAAGCAGCAGCAAAGAGCGTTTTTTTTTTTTTTTTTTTTGCAAAACATGAGCGAACACAAGTGAAGCATGATGTTATGCATCATAGGTGCACGTGTACAGTCTTACAGCGGTGAGTCAACCAAAACAAAATGTATTTACAATAATATTTTCTGTGCAGCCCCACTAGTTTCAACACAGTATTCTGATGAATATTGTTTTTGCAATATAAGCCTCCAAGAAATGTCGTTTGGCCCCACTGTGTCTTTAAACAATGAGATTGTTTCTTGAACCAATCAGAATTAGAATTTGTCCTCACAGGGACAACAATTAACTAGTAGTAACAGTAAGTTACTTACTGTAATTATTATATATACAGTAAAAAAAAGTATAGATTTTTTTTAAACTATTATATGCAGTAATAGATATTTACAGTAATTAAATGATTTTACAATAATTAACTGGGAAAAATTTTTTTCCCCAGTTATTAACTGTAAATTCTACTGTAAATTCTTGACAGTGTACATGACCTCACCTCCTGCAAAGTGTTGGTAATGTGCGGCTCCACTTGGGTATTCTGCGTGAAAACCAAACAGGACAGCAGGGCGGCGCTCTCCTCGGGCGCCAGCGGGCTCAGTGCGTTCTCAAACAGCAGCTCGGTGAGGAGCAGCTCGTGGCTGCTGATCTGACAGGCCACGCGGCCTTTGAGCTGCACGGCGCCGCCGCCGTCCACGTACTGGAGCGACTGCAGCACCTGAGGCATGCCGACGGGCAGATACAGCCCAGTTACTATTTATTTGATTCATTTTGATATAAACTATGATTTAACTATATCATCAGTGAACATTGCTAAAGTCAAACAAGCCAACCTTGATCCTCTGATGGTACTCAGGCAGCAGAGATAACGACTGATCTGAGACCAGGAAAAGCAGCTTGTCCAGCTCCTCTTCCACACTCATCCTCTCCTGAACTTTAGCAAACTGAAATACACGCAAAAGTGACACTTTTATGACATCGATTATCGCATCGATGCGGCAATCGCGTCACGCGGAAGCTCGCACCTGCTCGGCGAAAGTCGGCGAGTGGATGCAGTTGAAGTCTCTCAGGCTGTCCTGCAGCACGCGGAGACGCATGGAGGCCTCCACCACCTCGACGCTCTTCAGCTGAAGGTCGTTGACCGGGTCGAGGGTGGCGATGCCGCCGGTGTTGGCCTCGGCCAGCCGCAGGAGCTCTTGGGCGGCCGTGGAGATGGCTTGACCGGGTGGCTCGGTCCTGGATGATGAGAGAAGATCCGTTTTGTCTGCCCAACTGAGGAAAACTTTCCTAAAAACGCAGTTGACTGCCAAACCTGAATCGGGGTTGTTGTCTTTTATGATAATTGTCGATTATCCTGTCGGGAATCACTTTGAGGGTCTTCATTGTGATGCCAGTGATGTCCTGAGGCTTCAGCTTCTGCACTGTATGGCTGCATGGACCTGGGAAAAAAAAAAACAAAAAAAACACCTTGAGTCACTTGTTGCTAAGCAGATTTGATGGAGCATGACCATTTGTTCTGAAAACCATAAAAAAAAAACCTTCATCACTACCCTGCATGACATTCTAACAATATTTCGACAGGAAAAAAAACAACAGCGCCATCTGCTGGTTCCTCCCAATGCATTCCCAAAATGTAGAGTTCACAAATCAAATCCAACTGACCCCACCTTCAGGGATGAAGAGTGCCTTGTTGTAGAGGTGAGGAAGAGCTCGGCTGTCGCCACTGTTTCCTTCTCCTTCCTCGTTGCTTTTGTCGCATATGATGAGTGCTGTGAAGGTGCGATTCACAGCGTCGCCGGACACCTGCAGAGGGAAGCGGACATGGAGGGACCACTGCCTCGAACCTAATTTTTGCTTACTTATTCACAAGACCAAAAATGCCAAAATAAATAAATAAATAAATAAATAAAATAAACAAAAGTAAAAATAAAAAAAAACTATATAAAAATATAATCCAAAAATGAATGAATGCTGGGAGAGTTGTGCCTTCAAATCAATGTGGCGCACACCTAAATATTTTTTGTGCATTCACACTAATGCTTTAATTTATCATTATTCTCAATGTTCTTCTGTATACGTCTATATACTATCTCCTCAAACCTTCCAAGCAGGATATGCGTGTGTAAATCTACCTGCAAGATAACTCCCAGGGCGTTAAGATGCTGCTTGTTGTTCACCACCACAACTCTGCCGACAGACAGCGCTTTCAGCCCATTGATCGACTCCAGAATTGCATGCTGGAGACAAAGACAGCACATGTGCAATTATTACACTCCACAATGACAATTCTGTTTGCGCCAATTTGTTTTCCTTTTTTTGTGTTCGATGCCTGTTTTTCTTGTACTTGTAAATAAGTACATTATTACCGGTAATCTTATATAATTATGACAAATTGTGATTGGTTTTCTGTAAATCACCTTAGTGATTAGGCAAAATATTGTCACCCTAAATTGAGGGACTATTTTGATGTTTTGTTTTTGTCCTCAGTTTGAGGTTCTGTCGTATGAGAAATATGTATAACCCAATAGTGGAAAATAAGGGGTAGCATTACAATAAGTTATAATAAATAAATACATATCATTATAAATTCTATTTGGTCCAAAAGGAACTTACATAATTATAGTGTTTCTATTTTTTTTTAATTGGTCTTAATATTTTTAAATGCTAAAACATTTTCTTGTTTTGTACCAAAAAATAAATAGTCATTTGAATAATCATGATTTCAATTATTACCAAAAATAATTGTGATTATTATTTTTTCCACAACCGAGCAGCCTTACTAGCGACTTATTAGCAGTGATGGAAAAGTGTGAGGTGAGGTTGTGTGTGTTTGTAGCACCTGCAGGATGTCTCTGGTGGTCCGTAGTTCGGTCACTGTGTGGTAGTACGGCAACAAATCAGCGAACTGGCCCTCACTGGCCACAGCGGGCAGCGTGGACAATGTCGCTTTTAGCTGGGTGATCCTCGTCTCATGTGCCTAGAGGAGCACACGATGACAATGAGCATGCATGCAGCAGCTGCTGTCAAAACACACGGACTCGCCAACATCCAACCCCAACCCCACTAGACACGACGTGCGCACACTAATTTCCATAAATTCTATGCCTTGTCAATTATTTGTGTTCAAATTCAATTGTGATGTGTTGCAATCATGTGTACGTCAAGTCAACTTTTCTTAGCTGAGCATTTCAATCCGCTTTGTTGTCGTGTTGCTACCTGAGTGTCTCTGTGGCTTTCAGAGAAGCTCCTCCTCATCATGTCCGTCACGTGGAGCGCCTCAACTCGCAGCAGGTTGAGGATCATGGTGTAAGTCAGTCGGAACTGCGAGTGAAGTGTGGTGGGCTTACCCTGGGAGGGCCAAGATGTGATATCAAAATTAAAAAAAAAACACAAAAAAAAAAACACATAACGAAGTCTTTCCAAAATCTCTGTTCAAATTCATTTATCGCAATCTTTGGCCCTATATTAAATATTCCAATATGTGGATTTATAGCGTTCTATTTCAACTGAACCAGGATGCTGCAGTACACAGAAAAAGACTATGCAGTATTCGGTCGGGTTGAGGAACAATCTTCAGCATGGTAGCCGGCCACTCTACCACGTGAGCTATGCCACACCTACTGTTTGTTAACATATTGCTAGTGTTTCCAAAAGGAGACCAAAAATGATGGAGGTATGAGGATTTCACCTGACACCTGCGATAGACTAACACACATCAGGAGCTATAATAACATTTTACTCTCTTATTTTCCAAGTTTATTCTGTTTATACTGGGACCGAATATTGTCTTTTTTTTGTGTGTAAATTGAGCCTCACCAGCATCATGACATGCAAATCAGACATCTCGTGAACGCCGGCTTTGCAGAGAATGATGACGGTGCCTGTGGCGTCGAGACCTCTCCTGCCTGCTCTGCCCGCCATCTGAATATATTCACCTAAAAACATGTTTTTAAAAAGATGTCAAAACTCGTCTTTGTGTGCTGAAGAAGAAGCGGCGTACTAAACAGCATACCAGGCAGCAGATTCCTAAAGCCGGTTCCGTCATGTTTCCGGATGCTGTCGAACACCACCGTCCTGGCAGGCATGTTTACTCCCATCGCAAACGTCTCCGTCGCGAACAGTACCTAAAACAATGACATATATGATTAAAAGATGCTTATTTTGCCATGTGATGTAAAAAAAACAAACAAACCCACACCAAATAATTATGAATACATTTTGAACACGTCAGACTTACCTTCACGAGACCTCTTGAGAAGAGCATTTCAATAACCTCCTTCAATATGGGCAGGATTCCACTATGATGGACCGCTACTCCTCTCTTCAACAGATCCCTCATCACCACAATCTGAAGAAGATCAAATAGTATATAGAACGTTTTACCTTAATAAGCCTAACATAGCATTCTGATGAATATTGCATTTGTGGAATATGCATTAAGCAGCCAAATGCAGCCGTTTTCATCCATCTCAGGGGGCGGCCATTTTGCTGCTTGCTGTCAACTGAAAATAACATCACAGCTGCTCAGGTCATGACCAATAACGGCTCACATTCAGACAACAGGTGAGACGTTTTGACTAATCAACCCCAAAAAAAATTCTTTACAATAACATGTACGACATACGATTGTGGAATATGAGTTAAGCACCAAAATTCACCTAATTTTACCCATCTCAGAGGGCGGCCATTTTAGCATCTGCTTTCGAACGTCGACTGAAAATGACGTCATAGTACCTAATGGCTCAACTTCTGTACGTCACATGACCAAACCCAGACAACAGGTGCTCTGTGATTGGTCATTACTTGAGCCCTTAAGCTCTGTGATGTCATTTTCAGTCGACAGTAAGTGGCAAAATAAGTAAGTGGCTTCATGGTTTCTTCCCACATTCAAAATATATGTTTTTTAGGTTAAGTGAAGACTTAACTGCTTCACTGTCAGCTATTTTAGTCCAGGCTATACCCTTGCTCTCACCCAAAGTCATCTGGGATAGGCTCAAGCTCACCTACTTCCATAAAAAAAAAATAGAAGAACTGAGATTTCCTGTGAAAGAACGTCTGAGCTACCTGAGGCAGCTGTCTGTCTCCCCCTCTGAGGCGACTCAGGCTCTTTTGGAAGAACGAGTGGATCTCGGCCTTCTCGATGGAGGTGGTCATGTCCATGGAGTCCAGCGAACGGGCGTTCTCGTCACAGCGCGTCCGCGAGAAGGTGAAAGCCACCACGGGGGTCTGCTGCCGATTGGACAGGAAGTGCAAGAGGGTGAGCCACACCGCTCGGTCCTGAAATGGAGACAAGGATGTACATGAGGGGGGGGGGGGGGAGAACATAAAGAAATAATAAGAGCAGCTTTCTGACTGTTTCAGGGAGATAGAAAGAATTACTTGACTAGCTGTGGTGTTCTGGGATGTATTTTTGGCGCCAAAAGATTGGGCGTATTTGCTGGTTCGCTCCTTCTTGGCATCCACAGCTGCGTAGTAGCTGAAAACACACAGTATGCTCTACTTGTAACAACTTTCCATCCTATAAAAGTAGCCTTTCTGTACTTCTACATCATCTACTGATAAGAAAATAAAAGGTGGCAGCTACCCTTTGGTGAGGAAGTTTCCTGTAGCATCCACAAGTAAGAACATCTCTTTCTGGGTCTTTGTGTTGTTTCCAGTGTACAAATAATGCTCCAAAGGCACGGGCCTCTTCAAGGTGCTGATCACATAAATGTGCTTCTTCTTAATGCGTCTGGAAAGTTCGGCAGTTGATATGTCACATTCATCCAGCTCCATTTGTTTTTGGCAAAACTATTCAAAGTCAATGATGAATAATTTAATACTTGTTGTGGCTGCTGTGGACGTGAAGCACCTACCCGATCCACTCGCTAAACTCCAGAGCGTTCGGCACTGTAGCACTCAGGAGAATGATGCTTACGTGATCAGGCAACATGATGAGAACCTCTTCCCACACCACGCCTCTCTGTGCAATTAAAAAATAAATAAATAGGAAAACAGGTGCTATTGAATCTGAATATTTTTTCTAAATTGGAATTTGTATGACTCTTCTGACCTCAGCATCATTAATATAGTGGACCTCATCAAATATGACCCACTCCAAGTCTCTGATGACTTCTGAACCATTGTAAAGCATTGACCTGAAAATGAAGAGAAATTTATCAGTTTTCTGGGGGGGAAAAAATATTCTAATGCTAACCAGAAAAAAAAAAAAAAAAGTAAGAATACCTGAGGATCTCAGTGGTCATAATGAGACATGAAGATTCAGGACTGAGCTGGACGTCACCTGTGAGGAGACCAACGTCCCCAAAGGTGGTCTTGAAGTCTCTGAACTTCTGATTGGACAAAGCCTTGATTGGGGAAGTGTAGATGGTCCTATCCATAAGACAAAAATTACACATTACTAACATCCATCAATCCATTTTTTGTAAAAATATATAGCACTTGCACGATCATTCATATCTATAGATATTTTTCTTAACATTCATAATGTTTTACATGAAACAGTGCTTTAGTATCACATTATTTTTTTATTTTTTTCATAGCCCAGTGAACTAATTTTCAGTTAGTAACTCGGGCTGCTTGTAAAAACAAAGCCAGTAGGTGCATGATGGTAGTCTTCCATTTTTGTTTTAATCTTGGTGTCCCCCTTGTGGTAATGAGAAGAACTTCAATTGGACTTCCCTTTAACCAAAAAATGAAGCCGCTATTTTCAAATAAGAAAAGTGACAGCTCAGAAAGACACAAAAGTGTGACGTGATTTTGACCTTTTCTGCAAATACAGACCTTGTCATGTGTTTCTGCGAGAGCGCGACGGCGTATTCGGCCACTACAGTTTTGCCAGCCGACGTGTGCGCCGCGACAAACACCGAGTCGTGGGCCTCCAGTCGTAATATGGCTTGTTTCTGGAATACATCTAACTCAAACGGCCACTAGAGGAGCAGGGGAGGGTGCAAAAATACCAAAACAGTAAACACCAATGAAAGAAGAGCATGAAGACACTGTTTGGTGCACCGCAGTACCTTAAAAGCTGGATGAGGAATACGTTTGTGGAAATCCTCACAAGGTGAACTTATGTCAACAGGAATGGCCCATTTCTTTGTTTCTTCCGGCTTCTCACTCTTTTTTGAGTTCCTATCTTTTCCCTTGCTGAAGCGAGACGAGGCCGACACAGCATCCTGATGGCAAGTAATGAATAAAATCATACCATTTTTTTTAAATACAAAACCTATTGTAGTTACTAAAACACCTTGATAAATGTATAACAACTGTGCCATGTACTATAAAATACTGTAGTTCATTTGTCATAAATGAACTAAAAACCAAAGTGGAGATATGAGTGAGCTGCAAATTGCCAGATTAATACATATTATAAAACACTAAAAAAAAAAGATTACTTTGATGCCCAGGTCTTCAAGGCTGTTTGTCCTTGGAAGTTTGGCTGCCTGTTCATGTCCTTGGCCTTCCTCCTTTGCTTCTGCCTCAGCCTCCAAATCGGTGACATCATCAGAAGCCGACAGCAGCGACATGAGGTTGACCTCGCGTTTTGCTACTTTAGTTTCTTCAAGATGCACATTTAGAAAAGGAAAAGTTACTAGAAATGACGTGTTTGAATATTGCAAAATAAATCTTCTGACAGTGCCATGTTATTTTTTTATCATCCTGGTTAATTTTTCTATTGAGAAAGTGGCTTGAAATAGCACATTCCCTCTGAAAGAACTTCATGTTTGCTCTTTGAGTGTCTGTCACTAATAATCATTAATCACTAATAAAACCTATGCCTGTAGCAGAATGGCTTAGCCTTAGTGTGAACCAATACAATTAAAATATTCAAAATGTACGCAAGCCGAAGCATGTCGACAAACCTCTGTCAGTGAAGTCCATTCCAGCTTTAAAACCAGGAGGAACTTGGAGCAAATCTGTCAGTTAGAAATTAAGAACCTAAAATAACATATCGTGGAATTACAGTACAGTTTAATGTTTTTTCTGATTTACTTTCATTTTCCCAGAAAGAAATAATGGAATCTGTTACAGATTTTTTGTTCAATATTTGGAGCATATTTTCTTGTAAATACGGTGTCAAATTTGGCATTGCTGGGAAAAAAAAAACATTAAAGCTCACCATTCTCAAAGTCTATGTCCTGTTCCAACTCTGTCTTGTTCTTGATTTGGTCCAGAGTAAGTTCTTCCATACCCCCTATGGAGAAATAGATGGGGGAAATGTGGTAAATACACTTTCAGATATTGACAGTGTTGTCCTCACTTAGAAAAATAACTGAATGCATTTATTTCACCAGGCATAAAGGGGTAGTTTGTGTTGCTTCCTCGAAGGCTCTCGGAAGGAGGTCCGGGTTTGCGTTGTAATGACAGCGAGTTCTTTGACGAAAGGCCAGTGTTCTCCAATGATACCTAAATAAATAACACCAATAATAGGCTCACAATTGACTTCAAACAATGCAATACCGTAGCTCGCAAGAGTTCCAATCACTGCATTCACTTCCTAGTCTTAACATAACAGTAGTACAATGCGAGGAGTGAGAATACCTCTGTGAAATCCAGCAGCATCCCTGTAGTCGGATCTCTGATGACAGAGAGGCCAGAATTGAGTGGAGATGATGTGCAGTTGAGCAGGGAGTCCACATTCACGTTTCTTTGTGTCACTCTGGAAGAGACAACAGCAGAGCTGAGCTTTAAATATTGGCATATATAATTCTTTCCAAAATACAAATAATGGTAAAATGTTTTTGAAAGGAAGCACAGGAAGTGGATTGACATTGTCAGGGTTAACATCAAGTAAGAAGTATATATACATTCTCCTAAGGGAATACTGGCATAAAACAAATGTGATTTTCTTTGGGATACGCACTTTAGAAACTTTTGGAAGGCAAAGTCTGTGTCGTGCAAAGGAAGCCAGCCAGGATCCTGTAAAAACTGTTTCTTTACTTCAGCCTCCAGGCTCAGGCTGGTGGGGGGAAGCCCGTTGGGGAGCTGATAAGGGAAATATATGACATGATGACTGCACAAGCTGAAAAAACCTGTTGAGTTGGCAAAGACCTTCCAGGTCCACCATCAATACTGACCGTGCTCTGCGGAGGAAAAGGCAAGCCTGGGGAAGGATGTGTGATGAGTTCAAACCTACCAGAGCATCCCATCTCCAACAAGGACAGAGGAAGGTCCATAGGGCCCGGTGGGGGCACATCTACAGAGAGGCAGGAGGAAACAAACACGCTAGTAAACGAGATGTACCTTGACAACGTAAATACTATCGGGGAAATGCTATTCTGAAAGAAAACACTGATAAACTCAACAATTACTAACATTAATTCATAATTTATTTGTGGCCAAAAGCGTTGGTGCTGCTACATAAAGCAGTGACTGAAGCTGTTAGTCGAAAATAGCTCCTCATACTGAAGTAACAGAAATTAGGTAGTATATAATAAAGTACTATTATTTTACAATTTTATTGGTTATTTGATAGAACTGGTGGAATTTTAGCGAAACATGTCAAACTTACTTATTCTGTCCATATTCTCTATCAATGGTGCTGGGTTGTCGCATTTGGTTGCTTCGAAACCGGAAGTAAATTGCTTGATGAAACGGAAGTGGCTCGACAGCCACCGTACAAGGCAGATACGAAACTTTGAAGAAAAAAAGACTTTGATGTCAAAATAACTGAAATATAAATAAACATAATTTGTTGTAAAAAATATATAATATGTCACTGCCGCATACAAATATATTCGATTTAGTTAACTATGTATTTTCCCCCGAAATGCCGTCGCCATGTCGTACGTCATATTTACGCGACTGTGTTTTTGTTCAAACGCTCCCTGTGAATTTGGTAAGTAGAAGATTCTGATTATTGCAGACAAATTCAAATAAGTTTATGCATTACGAGAATGACAAATAAAGGTAATTATTTGCTTTTGAACTATATTTAGTTACGTACGTTTACATTTTTGTGCAGCGCGTTTAAATTTACGACAAATTCTTGTCGAGCTAATCGTCTCGGTTGTTGGATTGTGTTGCCGATCGTTAGAACCGCTGATTTGAATAATAATAATAATAATAATAATAATAATAATAATAATAATAATAATTTGTTTTTCTTTTTTCATAGTGAAACCAATTCCATCATGGTTGCGTTTCCATCTTCGCTAACGGAGGAAGAAGAGGCTTTGCAAAAGAAGTATGCGAAACTCAAGAAAAAGGTAAAGAGGAATCACATTATGTATGTACACCAATAAATATATTGTTACTACACTCTTTAATCACTTATTGTGTTTCAGAAAAAGGCACTGCTTGCTCTTAAAAAGCAGAATACAACCAACCAGACAAACACGAGTGGATTAAAACGGAGTAAGTGAATTTACCAGTGGCTGTGACACCTCTGCTAACAAAATGAATCTTTATCGTCTTTGTTATTTGTGCATGACTTGATCACAGCACTGTCAGACCAGCCTGTTGTTGACACGGCGACAGCAACTGAGCAAGCGAAGATGTTGATCAAGTCAGGAGCGATCAGTGCCATCAAGTCGGAGAACAAGAACTCGGGTTTTAAACGTTCTCGTATGCTGGAGATTAAACTAAAGGTAAGATATTATCATTATATTTGCATCTCTATATCTTTTGTTTGTGTTAATATTATTTCTCTTATACTGAAAAGGACCCTGAAAAGGGCCCAGTTCCAGCTTTCTTACCTTTCCAAAGGAGCGTTTCTACAGATGAAGAGCAACCTGAGGTAATATGCAATGTGTTAGCATGATGCCATTTTTGCAATAAGATCCACCTCTAAATATTCAATTTCTTGGTGTATTTTTTATGTTACTTCAAGTCTGGAAGGAGATCCCACAGAAAGTCACTGTATG
The DNA here is from genome assembly GCF_051991245.1 of Festucalex cinctus. Classification (NCBI taxonomy): domain Eukaryota; kingdom Metazoa; phylum Chordata; class Actinopteri; order Syngnathiformes; family Syngnathidae; genus Festucalex; species Festucalex cinctus. The sequence continues at coordinate 2,130,000 of NC_135429.1, forward strand.
AGAGGTAGTATGTCACCTTGGATAAAAAGTGGAACAGTGTTTGACTCCGATTTGTTGACGTGAAATACTTCCCTTGCATTTTTCCACAGCTTCGTCAGTTCAAGTGACAGATACCGAGATGAAGATGACGGGGGAGGAATGTCCTCCAGCCGAGAGATGGACAGAGACCGGGACAGAGACCGAGACAGAGATCGAGAGAGGGAGCGGGACCGTGACAGGGAGCGTGATCGTGACAGGGACCGAGAACGGGATAGAGATCGAGAGCGCGACAGGGATCGAGAACGTGACAGGGCGAGGGAACGGGATCGAGAAAAGGACAGGGAGAGAGACCGGAGCAGAGACCGAAGCAGTGAGATGGATCGAGACCGGGATGCGGACAAAGAGCGTGATGGGACATTCAGACGTGAGTAATCATTCCCTGTTGAACATGGGAGAAAAAAAAAAAAAGGCTTGTGCTTCATCACTTGATTTGTAAATCTGTCACTTCCTTTATAAGGATCGGATTCATATCCTGAGCGCAGAGTGAGGAAAGGGAATACAGTGTATGTTTACGGCTCGGGGCTCTCTGAGGACAACATGCGCTCAGCTTTCTCTCAACACGGCAACATCATCGACCTCTCCATGGACAACCCACGCAAGTAGGGAGCAATATCATCATCATCATCATCTAATGTTTTTCAATATTTGTGCATTTTCTTTGATTGCGTTATTCACTGTTACTTTCTTGATCATTATTATTTCTAGTTGTGCATTCATTACATTTGAGAAGATGGAGTCTGCAGACCAGGCAGTCGCTGAGGTTGGTAGATGATGACAATATAACAGGGTGACCTGAGCCCTTTGTGATGTCATTTTCAGTCGACAGCAAGTTGCAAAATGTTTTTAAAGGTACTAATTAGACATGAAAAACAATGAAAATATCAAATTCATTATAGGCAAAATAGTGTTTGACTGCCAAAAATAGCAAAATAAGTAAAGTATCCTGTTAAAGAGCATAAAATTAGACTTGCTGATACCTGCAGAAACTCTGCGTAAAGCAATACGGGTCTATTGTTTTGCCTTATTCTAATGTCAAATCTTTTTCTTACCTTCAGCTGAATGGGAGCACAGTGGGAGACATTCACATCAAAGTCAGCATTGCCAGGAAGCAACCCATGTTGGACGCTGCCACCGGCAAGTCTGTGTGGGCCTCACTGGGTAAACAGTCCACTCGTTCAACTTCTCTTTTTCAACTCTTTGTGCATCTATATCTAGTTTAATCTGCATATTTGCCTCCCTCGTTTGCAGCTGTGCACAACAGCACCAAAGGCTCTTATAGAGACAAGAGGAATCAGGTCGTGTACAGTGAAGATTTCCTGGAATGAAACAAAGTGGATATTATTGTTTTTGTTTGCCTTTCATGTTTTTCTCGTTACAACCTGTTGGCCATCAAAGGATGATGGCTTATTTTTCAATTCTTGTTTGATCCATATATCCACATGCATAAAAACGAGTGTTTAGCTTCTTTTGTCGAGAAGTGTCTTTTTGTTATCGTCACATTTGCTGCAGTGACTTCCAAAATAATGTTAGTTGAAATGGAAAAGGTAGCGCAGGTCAGGTGGACCACTGACCTACGGATGAACGTTCCAAATCAATTTTCAAAAATGGTATTACAAATGTTGTCACTTAGTTGGTTTGACCTGTGAATTTCATCCACTTTTTTCAATTAAATTTTCACTTTTGAAATGCCCTTTTTTCTTTTGTTTTGTGTTTTTTGCCAATATTCGTACCCTGGAAACATTTTCAGTTGCAACTAATTTTCTTTTGACTGGAAATAAAACAAGAAATTGGCAGAAACAGGTTTAAAATATTTGCAATTTCAATGTTTTTTTTTTTTGAAAACTTGAGAATGTTTGGCACCTTTCTGAAGGTTTTTGGTAAGTTCTAGCATTCACAAAATATTGAAAACATTTGATAATGCTCATAAATTTGCACATGGACTATTTTGTCAAAATGTAACAAATAAAATATTTTTTGCACTGTTGCCACTTATGCCATTTCCAGTTAAAATATGCTTATAGTCACCAAATAATTTACACAAATTTTGGACAGTGTTGTAACTGTACTAATGGCTGTGCAAATAATCGGAATTCAATTACAATTTCAAGTATTACACTCCACATTTAAAAAAAAAAAAAATCAGCATTCTCAAAAAAAAATAAAAAATACTAATTTTGACTTGACTTGATCTTGCATCCGACCTTTACTTAAAAATGTCAGATGTACAGTAAATTAACAGGAAAGCAGACCTCAAACATTTATTTCTTTGAACAACAGTAATTACCAGAGGTCTAAGTCATTGAAAGGAATTATAAATTGAACAAACCTTATATTTAAGGCCCCATATTAGGCAGTGTACAACAGGTGTGAACAGACTTCTCGGAATACCTTTTACATGGAATACAATATGTACAGTCAATAAAACCAGCACTTTTTTTTTTTTTTTAACAAAAAATATTTTGAAAAACGTATTTTTTTTCTCCACAAAAGACGACATTTTCAACATACAAAATAAAATCAGTTCTTTCAGACTAATATGAAACACAAATTTCAAAGGCCTCACAGCTAAACTACGTTTACATGACAAACTAGTTTAGCTTGAAATTCTTTGGTTTTTAAGATGCTTGCTCAGTCACCGGACATTCTTGCGCTTCCTCTCGTATCCTCCCGAGCGATCTCTCCCGCTCCTCCTGCTCGTGGATGGAATTCTGCACCGTGGTTTTGCCGTGCTGCTCCTTCAGGTGGCGCCGTAAGGCGGGCTTGTGGGCGAAGCGGGCGTGGCAGTACGCGCAGCGGTGCGGCCGCTCGCCGCTGTGGAGGTTCATGTGGTCGATGAGCGTGGAGCGCTGCGTGAAGCCCTTGGAGCAGAGGGGGCACTGGTGGGGTTTGCCGTTGCCCCGGTGCAAGGCCATGTGCCGGTTCAGGTTGTAGGAGTGGTGGAACTGCTTGTCGCAGAAGGGGCAGGCGTACACCTGGTGGGCGGAGCAGTAGTGCATGGCCAGGGCGTGAGTGGAGGGGCACGTCACGCCGCAGTGCTCGCAGATGACCGGCCCGGTCACGCTGGACGTCGAGCCCACCACGGCGACGGACTCGTCCCCGCCCTCGCTCGTACCGCCATTCAGCCGGCAACTCCCCTCGCCGGCGCCGCCGGACTCGTCCGCTGGGAAATGTGACAAGCTATTGGCGGCCGGCGGCAAGGACTTCTCCCCCCGAGCGTCATCTAAACTCAAGTCCATTCGCGGGAGGTCGACTGAGAAAAAACTTGCCGTCTTCAGCCCCTCACTGACGTCCACCCCGAAGCCGCCAGCTGTCCCCGCGAGGTACCACAAATCTTGGGAGGCTGATCGGGGAGATTTTCTCTCCTGTGAAGACACCCACCGTCTCCTCTTGAAACCCCTCCCCATTGCTCTCCCTCGGCCACGGCTCGGTTCCGATAACCTGTGTCTGAAAGGACGTAGTCCTTCCCTTGCGAAGCCGTCGGGGCCTTGACCTGTTGGATTCAAGTCATATTCGCCGCTCTCTCCTGCAACGTCCCCGTCTGCGGCAGGGGAGCGGGCGTCTTCATGCTCATCGATGGGAGCGCCGGCCTCTTCCTCCTTGACGCTGTTCTGCTCTTCATCAGAGATGTAGACTTGGAACATTTGGGCATCTCCTCTCTGGCCATTCTCCTGGGCCCAAAATAGAAAAATTAGCGTAATACTTTTCCCCAAATTCAAAACAGAAGTAGAGGGCAGGGATCAGCAACCTTCCATGCCAAAAGAGCCATTTTAGGCCAAATAAATCAACTAAAATATGTCTGGAGGCACAAAACATTTTAATGTTGTGATGAAGGAAAGCGTGTTCCTGTACTGAGAGCCCGAGAGCGAGCACCACAACATCCGAAATGTACACATTTATTTTCTTCTATCTTTCATTTTGGGATATTTTTGTTTTGTTGGTAATTTTTCAGACTTCATTTTTCATACATTTTTAGACTTTTCTATCTTTCTGTCAAGTTTCAGGCAATTTTATGTGCATATTTTCTGCCTCTCCATTTTTTTTGAATATTTTATGGCTATTTTTTCCCGTTTCCATTTCTTCTTTTGTTTTTGGACAGTTTTGTGGTTACTTTTGAAAGATGTTCTTTCCCGTATTTTCTTAATAAATACATTTTTGGCAAGTTCTTTGACATTTTATGGTATTTTTCTGCTTTTCTTCTTCCTTTTTGGTCATTTTATGGGAATTGTTTTGACATTTTAAAAATGTTTTCATCTACCTTTCATCTCTAAAGAGCCACATATAGCCGAGTTTGCTGTTTCGAGTGCTTGACCTCACTAAAGACAGTGTGGTACCAATTCCTATCCATCAAAATGTACCAAATGACTGAGATAAACGCAATCTGTTGATTATTGAACAGCTGAAGATCCTTTCTCTTGTTAAACCAGGTAAAACGCATGCTGTTGTGATGCCATGCTTTTTTTCTTTTTGTTAATGACGCATTGTGGAAGTGGAGAGCCAGATTCAGCATTCCATAATGGGAAGTTGCACTTAATTATACTGCTTGGTGGAACATCAATTGGGAACACACACACCTTCACATGTGCCGTTTCCATCAAAGGACGGCCATCATGGTGCTGACTGCATTGCTGCGCGTTCGTCTCTTCCACCAAGTGCGCTTCTGAGCTCCGCAAGGGGGAAGGTCGGCTGCCCGCGGGCGATGCGATGGAATGAATGCTGCCGCTGACAATCACAGGCTGGGGCTGTCCCCCCTCTTTAGCCATCTGCAACATGTGGAAAAGAAAATAACGTGAGCTCAAACTGATTGCAAACTGGAATAATAAAAAAAAAAAAAAAGAGTGAGGAGTTCCCCCAAACTTCTACAAAATGACCATTTGTAAAAAATGTGATTCATGACACCAGGTTCAGGATCATAATGGCCTCCAAAATTGCTGGATTATTTTCTCACTGATTTACTGATTTCAGTAGGCTTACATCTTTACACTTATTTTAGATTCATAGATTGGGTCATTGATCAGCTAGGTCGTTTATAAATACAGTTGAGTTGAGTTTAATTAAACAATGGTTGTGTTTGTTTGTTTTTTTGTCTTTTAGGAAAAACCCCTTTGGGTGACCCACCGTCAGTGGATTGGGGGTTTTCAGCTGCATGTACTTCTTCAGAGCATCCCTACAGCGCTCTACAATATATTCCATCTGCAGGTAACTTGCGGCAGTCAAGTAGTTAACGATCTCCTCTGGTTTGAATTGCAGAACACCGGTGTAGCAGGACTGCAGCAGATCACACATGACTGAAGAGCTGTGCAGCATTGACACCTGGACATTTGTGAGAAAGAGAGCGTTGTTTATCACAGGACAACTGACACAATGACATCGTGCAAATTGGCATTCCTTATCGACCTGAAGCTTCGACGAAGGGTTGAGGAGGAACTGGTCTCTCAAGAAGGGTGAGCAAGCAGCCAGCACTACCTTGTGTCCCGTGAATGTTTGGTTGTTGTTGGTCAATATGGTGACATCACAAAAATGCTGGCAAGATCTCAAAGAATTCATGTGTTGGAGGGTCATGTCCCCGTGGCCGGGCAAGCGGAAACACAGAGTCTCCATCGTGTCTGCAGAGATGGAGTCACTTCTAAGCAACTTCATTTGCAGATAACAATAGGAACACTTGGGAAGGACTACAATTGAATTTACAGTGTACTATAGAATTTAAGATGTGGTAGCTACCATAAAATATATGATGACATAAAAAGAAGAGTGCGTCATAAGCAATAATCTGCAAAAAAAACAAACATATTTAATCCATATTTAAATAAATTAACAACAATGAAAAGTCACCTAAATTCGGTGCCTGTAAAACCATCAATCGTAATGATAAACAGGCAAGAGAATGAAATGAGGCTATTGATCAGTGATTACTATTGTTTTCGCTTCCCAGCTAATCCACGCAGTACAAATAGCAGCTAGCGTTAGCAAACAGGTTAGCTTGATGGCATCTGACCACTCACGCACAAACGAAACATCCTCACTTTATCGTCTTGCAGTTTTTAACTTTGAACGCACTTAACTCCCCCTCTGATTCCGTCGAGTTTTCTCACACGACAGGTGCTGATTTATTTGTTTTAGTGACAGTTTTCTTCCTTCCTTCCTTTCGCTGCGCCGCTTGCTGCTCAAGTGAGTCTGTTTACTTTACGACCTCTCTGGATGAAAGCGTCCCGTGACAACAGCAGTAAACCAGCGTTGTCAGACTACTCGACTGACTTTGAGTCGGTTATACTGTTCGCCTAACGCTGTAGTCCTCCTTAAACGCGATGGTGCAGACTGATTTCTGATCAGCGGGTTTTAAAATCAATAAACTCAAGCGCTTGGGGGGGGGGGGGCAGGGCTTGGGTGTGACGTAGGCACGTTCACGTACGTTTACGCTCATTGGGAAACATGTCGGCATATGAGCCTGCGACAAAGGTATTAAGGAACACACATTACGGCAGTAAATAAGATTCATACATTTGAAAACGCTCTCACGCTAAGCGAAACACGACACTTACAGCGTAGAGATGTTAGAATGTGGCAGCGATTTATTTGTTGGTTATAGGAACTGTTTGCTTCCAAGTTGTGCTAAACTGCTAGCAATTGTGTTTGTTAGCTAGTAACAATGCTGTGTTTAATAAGATGACTACTATGTATATGATCCCGTTTGTCGCAGATATTTTTTGGCTTTTTTGTTGAGACCGTCTTCACTTACCTGTAAAATAATTCATCCAATAGAGTTGCATGGATTTGAATTCGTCCAGGCTTTTGGCTGGTCGAAACGAATTATTCAAGGTAAACGTGGTCTAATTTGACATTTTACAATTATTTGTATTTATGTTTTCCAGTCGCTTTTCAGCTCTGATGCTTTTGTGCATCATTAAGTTGTGTCCTTTTGATAAAAGGAATTGTGGATGGATGTTTTGTTCGATTGTGATGAATGGGTTGCTTTATTGATGGCGGCATTTGACGTAAACACCAGGTCGACCGGCCATTGGTTGAAATATAAACATAATGGTAATCAATGGCAATATATTTGTGCACATTTAATGGCTGAATTTTTATTTGTCGTTGCAGTGATTTTGCATATCGTCACTTTATTAAAATAGTGGCATACATATTTTAACTTTCTGGCAACCTCGAAACTCAGCTGCACACTCTCAATTCAATAGATCATAACTTCCACCCCTAAAATGAAATTATTGATAAATATAATGTAATCAGTATTTGGTTCAGTTGTTTGTTTTCTTAGGGGGGAAAAAGAAGCGATAACTGAGGCCATCATTTTAGGAAGGTGGCGACTGGCGGTTTGTTGACTGGATAATAGCTATGCATGTAAACTAATTATTGCACAATTTGTGAATACAGTGTTATACAAACGCTGTACTTGGTTAAAGCTAAATTAAACCACAATGATTGATTCAGCCCCTCGAAGACTGTGCAGTGTATAATAAAAGCTACTTATAACAAACACAATAAGTGGACTCAGAAAAATAGATGAATATATACTTATGTTTTGGATATCGTCTTATTTCCCAGGAGTCTCTAGAAGGAAATGTCTCAGAGGCTATTGCTGGCCCAAGTCAAGTCAAGCAGGGTATGTACCCCCTTTAGTTGATTTTCTGCGTGCATGAGGTAGATAGTGGATACCTAATGTATTTGTTTCAATAAATTCAGATAATGCAGATGTCACTATGGATGCCGATGCCAGAAAAACAGAGCAAGGGGACAGTGGAACACCAGCGTTGAGTTCTCAGCAGCCTGCAAAGGATGCACCCAAAAATCGGGAGGATGGCGCATCATCACCACTTAACAAACCACCTCCAGGTGATATTTTGCTTGTGAATGTCCACAATTTCCTACATTAACATCATTTGTACTAAATATGACTTCTCCCTTAAAGGATACGCAGCCAAATCCATAGCGCTACCCGTGACCTCCTCCTTGTTGTCCTCCTCTCCTTCTACGTCGACGACGCAGTCCCCGGGCCGAGCAAAGATGAGCGTTTCTGGGCCTGTTAGTAGTAAACCCATCCTGCCATCTGCACCTCCATCTTGTTCCTCTCCCTCTAGCTTATCGGAATCACCCAAAATCCACCGGGCACGTAAAACAATGACCCGACTACCACCAATGCAGGTAAATCTGCTTTATGTATGCGATACAGGAAATCCACTGCACCTTTACGAATGAAAACATATATTATATTTCATTAGCATTTTTGTAACTAACTACTTTGTTATTCAGAGGAACCAAAGTAGTGACACACCTACTCCACCTGTGCCTCCATCAGGGTCATCCACTGACATCGATACTGGTGAGCGTCTTAAATCACTTGGAAATAATAATGTACATGTTATTCTGTTTTGGGATGACTTTATCTCACATACAATGTTCAGTGACATTTGCTGTCAACGCTTTGGCACATCCAATACTGTTATCCGACTTTCAAGCCCAAAAATATTGGTTAAACTCAAACTGTGCACTCTTAGGAGCATTAGAATCTAGAGGTTCCATATTTTAATATGTTAGGAAGTAAAATTAATAAGTGTCCAGCTCTGTTACTATGACAGAAATCCCCATAAACCACACACTGCACACAACGCAACCCGATGACAATTACCATAATATCCCCTTTTAAAATTAACCTGTTTGTTTTATTATCATTGCAAAAAAGAAATAATAAATGTTATGTATCTTTCTCGACAGTTGCAAAAAAAAGAAAACTTGGCCAACCATCTTCCAGCTCTCATGAGAAGTCTGAGAGCTTTTCCGACACAACGCAAAAGACGGTAAGTCGAAGTTGGAAATCTTCAAGCCAGTTGTAGGCTCCTGTTTTCATTTAAAATAAGATTTTTTGTATGCACTATTTTGCACCAGACTGCTGACTTTTAATTTTGATTTGAGATTTGCACAATAAATGTTGTTATCCAAAGTATATTTATTCTTTTATTGTTTTTCAATCAATTTAGCTTTATAAAGGACTATGTCAACCAGTAAGCAAATAATTTATAAAAAAAAAAAAAAAAAAAAAATGGAGACAAACGCTGCAGAAAAATGTATGATTGATATTTTTGCTGTATTATTGTCATGGTAAAATGGGAAGTAATGTTTCCCTTTATGGTACCAACACGTCTGCAAGTGTGGACAACTTGTGGGCTAATAATCATTATTGATTTTGGTCAACAGTTTGAAGATGTTGGCGGAATAGAAAGGCCGCATGTTCAAGACACAGAGGGCTCCGTGAACATGTCAGATCATGTAAGTTTTGTTCTACTTGGTTGGTTTAGTTGGGGAAAAAAAGGGGTTTGACAATTAATACCTTTTTAAAAGGTGACAGGCCGTTCTTCATAGAAGAAAATGCTGACGTGAATGCGACATCACATGCATTGAAACTCTCATCAGATTGAACGTTCTTCTCAGGAATCGGATGCCGAATCACAAAGAGACGCGCGCAAGTCTGGCGAGTTACCATGGAAACAGGCGGATCGGGGGAAAGAAGGAAACAGCGCTGACGTGCTGGAGACAGTTGGAGGTGAGCGGCATAAGCGCAGACATTGATCACCCTAAAACATGTTTCGAGCCATTCAACTTTTTTCACATCAACAGTAAAATTAGGAACTGTGTCTTAATCTAATAGTTGTACTGTATTAACTAATATCTCCCTCATGAACAAAACTTCCTATCCCCAAAGATTTATTACAAATTCAGCTTCAGGCTATAGTACGATTATATGTGGAACTAGAGCTACTTTTAATTGTTTACTGTCCCAAGAATCTCCCATGAACAACAGCACTCACTCATGCTGGTATGTGATTTTTGCGGGTTTCAGATGGACGGTCCAGTGAGTACACGGAAGTCCCCTTAGATGCACTGGACATCGCTGCTGCCGATAGCCTGACACTCTCACCTCATCATGGTAGGTCATCAAAATGTACGCTTGCAAGGAAATTATCGGAATTTATTTGGACCGCCGACGCACCTGTTATAGAGTTTTTGCGTTCCGTTGAATCATATTTGACAAGAATTCCTGAGAAGTGTTTTATCTGCTCAATATGTTGTTTATCACATCATCAAGCTCAAGGCGAAAAGCAAAAAAAAAAAAAAGCTAAACATTTTTGAATACCGTAATTTCATGAGTAACATACATTTTTTGTTTTAACAAAAAAAAAAGGTGTAATCTGGACAAGGACTTGCAAAACTTATTTAAAAATGTACCCATATAGATAGGGACACTGATTACAAGTGATCAAATCCCAAATATCGTTTCACCTGGTGTAGCCGATTAGATGGTGGAAATTTTAAAATCGCCGGCTGTCTTTGTTGCAGAGGGAAGCGACGGGGACACGGAGCGACTGGAGGAGCTTCCCCTTTGCAGCTGCAGGATGGAAGCGCCTCGTGTTGACACCACCAACCATCGTGTCAGCAGGCAGTGTATGGCCACTGAGAGCAGCGATGGAGAGGTTTGTGCAACGTTCTTGTATAGCCTTCAGGCCAACCCATCATTTAGGATCCATCCATTTTCTTATTCACTTGCTCCTCACGAGTCGCAGGGGTGCTGGAGCCTATCCCAGTCGGCTTCGGGCAGGAGGCGGGGTACACCCTGCTGATACGTTCGCAACTGACCTATATGCTTTTTTTTCCCCCCCCACTGAGATGAGACCGAAGATGACATTTTGTGATTGGTCACAACAAACGTGCACAAGATGCCACATCGGCCAATCAGCTCGAAGTATTGGACAGAATGTCCCATGGAGCAGTCCTAGATTGAGAATGTGAAGAATCACAATTGTCAATCTGGTTACATTTCCTTATTATAGCTAATGACTAGGCATGTCAGGTGATTCAAAATATTAATTGCATGACTTCAGTCGTTAACTCGCGATTAATCGCAAATGTAATATCTGTTCTAAATGTACAATAAAATAATTTTTTTCTCCGCTTAACATAAAAGTGTAAAAAATGTTAAACTCATAGAAATATGGCTACATATTTTAGTCATTGATAGAGTAATTACATAATAATTCATAAAATTGAGTTAAAATTAAAAAGAGTTACTGTAAAAAAAAAAAAAGGGTGTGATATTGGTTTGGGTGGAGGTCATTTTTCTGCCACTAGATGGCATAATTGCATTTCTAAGACACTGGTGACAGCTCAGTGCATTTTTCTTTTCATGTTAAGAGCTAGTAACTTGTGAAAAATGAAAATCTGCACATTTTTTAATATTGTAAAATGCAACTTGACCCCAGTCTCCGCAAATATATGCATTATTAATACATTTATATTTGCTAAATTTTGATGTGGATGTGTCTGGTGCTTTGCGACTGAAATTCACCCAGTACAGGCTTTCCAAGTCAGTCGGTCAGTGGTGAAAAAAGCTTGACAATATCAAAGGTTATCTTTGTAACTGTCATTTTTTTGGTTAATATGCCAGCTGAGGGCTTGCACCAATATGACGACCAAAGGAGAGACCATGCGTCCATCCAGCCGGGTGCCCCTGATGGTGCTTTGTGACACCCACCGCTCCCACATGGTCAAACATCACTGCTGTCCTGGTTGTGGTTTCTTTTGTATCGCAGTAAGTAATCAGTTGTCGTTCTTAAATCGGCGTTATTTGGTTGTCCGTTCTCATCCCCGTTTTCTTCTTCAAGGGAACATTCCTTGAGTGCTGCCCGGACCAGCGCATCGCCCACCGCTTCCACCGCGGGTGCGTCACGGTACTCGGGGGTGGGCGGAGCAGACCAAACGGCGGAATGCTTTTCTGTCCCCACTGTGGCGAGGATGCCACTGAGGCGCAGGAGGTCACCGTGCCTTCCTTCAGCTCGGCGACGGCGTCCGCGACCATGGTGGTCACCATGTCGGCGTCCTCCACCACCACGCCGTCTTTGCCGCCGGCCGTCCCTTCGGCGCTCTCCCTCACAGCCTCCACGGGAGGGATGAAAGACGGGAAAATGCCTGAAAGGCCCGTCAGGTATGATTCCTCGAGGGCTCAGTTAGGGCTGCGCAATTAACGGGAATTCAATTACAATTTCAATTTGTACACTCCACAGTTGCAAAATTGGCATTAACGTAAACAAAAATAAAAGATTAATACTAATTTTGAGATGTTTAGCTAAAAGCAATGCTTGTTTTAAAGTGCTTTATAAATAAAGTTTAGTTGAGTGTATAGTTGACATTTAAGCTGTACGTGGCAGTATTTCACATTTCAAACTGGTCGCCAACTTCCCCTCAAACAATTGACTGTGAAGACTTCCACATTAACATGAAAACGATTTGTTTGCAGGCCTGATTCATCAACAACGTTTAGTGCGTCCATTCTTGGCAAAGTAAATAAAAGAATAGGTGAACAACTTTAAGTAAATAAACAGTTTAAGATCAGAAATGGGTCATAAAATGTGCTATTAATAATGAATTCATGATTAATGCTTTTTGGGCTTTTAAAGATATCAAAAAGTGGTAATTGAAAAAGGGAAAAAAAATTATTAAAATTATTAAACCTAATTGGACAAAAAAAAATTCTGAATTTTCATATCGAGCGTACTTCTTACCAACAACTGCTTTCACCAGTGCACGCATGCGCAGCCACGGAATGGCGACACTAACGGTCGAGCAACAACAGCCGCCCCAGCCTGTGCCTTCAACTGCATCCGCCGCCACCGCGCCCCCTCCTGAGGAGGGAGTGGACAGCGTGGGGCCGTCGCTTTGTATGCCAAACGGCAAGGCGGTTTGCCCCAGTGCGCTTCCACCGGGACCCAGCAGGGCGGCGCTACAAAAGGCGATTCTCACGCAGGATACCGAAAGGTTTGCCCTCAAGTACAGTATTGCTCTTTCTGTCAGGTAGCCCTATAAAGTGATGATTTTTCCAAGTCGATGAAAATTGTTGCGGACTTCCCTCCCAGGAGAAAGAAACTGAGGTTTCACCCACGCCAGCTGTACCCTGCTGCCAAACAAGGCGAAGTGCAGAGAGTTCTGCTCATGCTAAGTACGTTGTAAAAGGTCCTGCAACACTGTGGTACATTTCTTTGTAAAAGTGAATTGTTATGTATCGAATTTGTTTCTCCAAGTGGAGGGCATTGATCCCACATACCAGCCTGACTCTCAGAATCGACGCTCTGCTCTGCATGCTGCCGCTCAAAGAGGTCTTTTGGAAGTCTGCTACATACTTCTGCAAGTGTGTGAGGCCATCCATCTATCTATCTAATCTACCTACCTACTACCTATCGATCCATCCAATCTGATTCACTCTGTTTCCATCTTTTCCACATTTGTGCCTCGACTAAATGATCATGTTTTACCGGCAGGCGGGCGCTCACATCGATGCCCAGGACAAGGACCTGAGAACGCCGCTCCTCGAAGCCATCGTCAGCAATCACGTAGAAGTGGTTCGATGCCTGATACAGAATGGCGCTTGCGTCTACCATGTCGTGAGTATCTTCTGCTGGAAACGTTTACATGTTTGGTCAAGATTTATTTCATTTAGTTGTGTTGTTTTTCTTTTTCAGGAAGAGGACGGATATACTGGTCTCCACCATGCGGCCAAACAGGGCAACCTTGAAATTGTCAACATACTGCTGGAAACAGGGCAGGTGGATGTAAATTCACAGGTAAAGAAAAATGAAGCCGAGCGGTCAAATACAGTACACGTGGTCTTTTCGTTCCGTTCTATTACTACCCAACGCTAATATAGTAAACTGTGTTCACATAACAGCTCATTTCCATTTTTTTTTTTGCCAATATTCAACATGTAGGTATGTGATTTTTTTTTTTATTTACTGGTACAATTCCGCTAACCCCCACCGCACCCACGCAAATGCAACCTGGGCTTCTTTCATATGTGGATATAAATCCGATATTGCATACAAGTACAGCGCACTCACACATTGTCATGATTCATCTCAGGATAATGGTGGTTGGACGCCAATCATCTGGGCCGCAGAACACAAACACGTGGAGGTGATCAAAGTGCTGCTGAACCGAGGAGCTGACGTTACCATCAATGATAAGGTGATACCTCAAACTGGAAAGCTTTCTAAATCTGCTTTAAGAAATTGTACGGATTGTCCAATGGCTCTTGTCATGTTATAGATATGCATACATACAACAAAAACATGTTTTCCATTATGCTGTACTTCATCTATAGCGGCAAGCTAAATCTGTATTAACACTGCATGGTTCTAGTGGTGTAATTCGAATTTGCATCATTGCCAACACCTGTCTTCCCCTACTATTTCAAAAAATATAATAAAAGAGATGGTTTTACTTAAAATGTCATTTTTCCCCCCATTAGGAGTTGAATGTATGTCTCCACTGGGCAGCTTATGCAGGAAATGTGGACATCGCAGAGATGGTGTTGAACGCTGGTTGTTCCCTTGCCTCAGTTAACGTGCACGGCGACACGCCGCTCCATATTGCCGCAAGAGAAGGATACTTGGATTGCGTCACGTGAGTCATTATTCAAGCTAAATAATCAAAACACTTCCTTTTAAAAAAATAATGGTGATAATAATACTAATTGTGTTTTTCACTTTAGGTTGTTTCTCTCGAGAGGTGCAGATATTGACACCATTAACAGGGAGGGAGACACGCCTCTCACCCTCGCACGACCCGACACGCCGGTATGGGTTGCACTCCAGATTAACAGGAAGATACGAAGGGGGATAACCAATCGTATGCTTAGGACAGAAAGGATTATATGCAGGTTGGTCTGTTGACATTTCAAATGGGCTGCATAACCAGGGAATTTTTTTGCTATTTTCTCTTTCTGTTGTGGGCTTGAAAAATTCTTTTTTTTTTTTTTTTTTCCCCACCTCACTCGTTGCTGTACTGTCCTAGCGACATCGCCCAGGGCTACGAGAACGCACCCATTCCATGTGTAAACGCGGTAGATGACGAAGGCTGTCCTTCGGACTACAAATACGTTTCAGAAAACTGTGAAACGTCAGCAATGAACATAGACCGTAACATCACACATTTACAGGTAAAATGCACGACTGCCGTTCTGCTCCAAAAAGACGACGAGCTACTTTAAGGCGACGTTTGTCACGTGTTTCCTCAGCACTGTGGCTGCACCGATGACTGTTCGTCGAGTAACTGCCTCTGTGGACAGCTCAGCATCCGCTGCTGGTATGACAAGGTAAGACAAAAATCAAAATTTGGTTTGAGATTCAAAACGAAGGAAGTCATGAAAATAATGGTTTATTATTATTTATTTTATTTTACTTAAAAAAAATAAAATAAAAAAAAACTTTTATTTTATTATTATTATTTTTTTTACAGGATCAGCGGTTGCTTCAAGAATTTAATAAGATCGAACCTCCCCTAATATTCGAATGCAACATGGCCTGTTCTTGTCACCGCACATGTAAAAATAGGGTGGTACAGGCTGGCATCAAGTAAGTATTCCAAATATACACTCACGAGCCACAAGATTTGGTGCCTCTTCATATTCAAGACGTAGCCCAAAAGGGAATCAATTAAGTCATCGGTCACATTGACAGATTGAGAATATCTTGCTCCGTCAGAACAATAGTCCGATTCCGTGACATTTAGCTGGAGCAGCATATTACCTGAATACACTGCTGTTAATTGTATGATTTTTAACACATTCACTGCCATTGACGGCTATAGACGTCAAAGTTCCATTTTAACTGGGCTGTCAGTGAATGATTTTATTTGCCTCACATTCAAACCACTGAACTATGTTCCTCTCATTCCCTCAAGAGTTCGCCTTCAACTCTACAGGACAGCGAAGATGGGCTGGGGCGTTCGAGCGTTGCAGGACATTCCCCAGGGAAGCTTCATCTGCGAGTAAGAGAGGACCATCCACTCCCTTAGCTGTTTTTGTCACTAGGGCTTCGATGTTAAAATATCTTTATTCCACGCAGATATGTAGGGGAGCTGATTTCAGATGCAGAAGCGGATGTCAGAGAGGATGACTCCTACCTTTTTGATCTGGACAATAAGGTAATAATTAGAACACAATGCACCGTACTCAAGTGGCGTCTAACGCGTCCGGTGTTTTCTCTGAAAGGACGGGGAGGTGTACTGTATCGATGCCCGTTACTACGGGAACATCAGCCGCTTCATCAACCACCTTTGTGATCCTAACTTGATCCCAGTGCGTGTGTTTATGCTGCACCAGGACTTAAGATTTCCACGCATCGCCTTCTTCAGCTCCAGAGACATCCTTAGTGGCCAAGAGCTGGGGTGAGTGAGATTTGTTGAAATGGAGATCGCCATTATATATATATATATATATATATATATATATATATATATTCTGTATAAATCAACTAAATTGCCAAAAATGTCAGAGAATTGAATTTAAAAAAAAAACTGAAAAGAAAACATTCAAAAAGTAATCATAAACTGTCCAAAAACATTGGTTTCTAATATTTTATCACTATTCCCCCCCACCATAGGTTTGACTATGGCGATCGATTTTGGGACATTAAGAGCAAATACTTTACCTGCCAGTGTGGCTCGGAGAAATGCAAACACTCTGCAGAGGCCATTGCTTTGGAGCAGAGCAGATTGGCTCCACTGGAGGCCAGTCCTGAGTCGGGAGCAGACTGTGGGTTGACTATACCCAGCATTTAAACAACAGAAATAGGAGTTTGTCTTTCATATGATGTTTTTGAATGGAAAGGTGCTTTTTTTTTTTTTTTTAACTTCATTCAATGGTGGTAATTTTTTTTTGCCATCAAATCACAGGCTGATTTGCAACGTCACTAAACATTTCCTCCATGAGACAATATGCAACAGTTACAACGAAATGCCATTTTTGTTTACATAATGTATGCTTGTTGTTGAACAATGTAGCTATATTTGACAAAACCGGTTTCAGCATTAATATGCCATTGCATAACCCATATTGTATATTTCCTGTGGTTCTAAAAACAGACTGCATTTTTGTACACACTCCGGAAAACCAGAAATGAAATGACCTGTCGTGTATTTGAGGCATCGCATATCCATTTGTGTTGCCTTTTACTGCTGTTGTTTTGTAACTCTTTTTAAAATATACATTTAAAGTAATAAATTTGAAGAAAAATGTTTGCACATTGAGTTTTACTACCATTGTATCTTGTTATAACTACACAGTGCCCGAAGTAAACTTAGAAGCCAGTGATGGGATCATTAATTGCGGTTTTGTCAATCGTGATCCTCAACCCAGATCGTGTCTCAAGTTTCTCAACCAAAATAAGATTATACGTACGACAACAATTACACTAAACAACAAGCAGAAAGTTTAGATTGTTTTGCTTATACTATAAAAACGGTTCATATCCTTATGCAGACAAGCGAGGAAGCACGCTTCAATAAGATTCTGATGTTCTCTCTTTTTTTCCTTCCTTCCTGTCAAGTTAGTTTACTCAAGTGCAGTTCCTCCAACTTGAAAGAGAAACAAGCATCCACTTGAAGACTCCAACTGGGATTCACGCAATGACAAAAGTTTTCTTTTTCAATTTCAAGGTATTGACCATTAGTCGACCATTAGGTTGCCCATTAAGTGAAAAACCTTTCAAACAAGAAAATATATACAGAATATTACAAGCACATTGAAGCAATCTGGACTTATCAAAATACATCCTACATTAACATTTTCCATATTCAATGCAAACCATTTTATATCAATACGACGACTCATTCAATAAAACACATTAAGTTAATTGTTAAAAATCATTTACATTAGTTTTTAATACATAGCTCAATCATGTTTTAAACTTATTTAATTGCAAATATTTTTTTCTCCCCCATTTTATCCGATAAACATACACTTAAATCAATGCTACCAACTAAGCCCTCATTCAACTCCTACTTCTGAATCATCACAATAAACTCTTCACCACGTGTGACTGAAAGCAGGCTAGAAACCGAGCATATCAATTCAAACAGTTAAACAAATAGCCAGCAATCAACATCCTTATAGTAAAACTCGCACTCCTAAACACAGTGCTTCTCACCATGTCAATTCAACAGGCATGGATACATTCAAACTCAAGCAATTAATCACACCCAAACAATTAGCATTGCTAGACAAACACTGAACTTATTTAATATATGTTGCTCTTACCGGCTGCCTCTTCAATTTTTGTGGAAGCTTGCCCTGCACTCTTATCACAACACAGCTGTCAGTGATGCAGAGTAGTGTTGCTCACTGCAAGGCTGATTTTAATGTGACACCAAGTGGTGCCACGCCTTAAATGCTCCGGACACAACAGGCGGCCTACTCCCATCAGTCTAAAAATTATCTCACGGTTTTAAATTAACAAATTAAGCCTCGCAAAATAAACCTGTTGGCTAGTAGCTTCAAGTGTTCAGAAGGCATCGTTTGGCCATTACATTTAGCACTCCAAATTGGGGCATTGTTAAAACCCATGTAACGTTTTTCCCATTGTTTTGGATTTATATGTATATTTTAATTAAATGCCAATCCATTTCTGTCACTTGTCCAGGGTACATGCAGAACGTATCACCAGCCAATGACCGGGCTCCATTTACTCAAGCAGTAAAAACCAACCAATCAAAACTCAGAACTATGGGACGCGCTTGAATTACCCATAATGCATTATGGTAGCTTTTATATCATTCAAATACAATCACATATTAAAGATACTGTTCCTACTGTGGAAATTATCGATATATTATTTATGATACTTCAACCACTTATACACAACCATAAATGCAGTTTACTAAGTTTTCGTACTATTGTAACACCTTGACAGAGAAACGTTTTACCACTGCATGTATTGGCAACATTTCCATCGAATCAGTAAAAGGGCTTCAACAACGTCAGTGTTTCGGATAGTAACCTTAATTGGGCGCTATTCGCGGAATCTAAATCAAGAGATTTCGGAAGCACAATTTTTACAATAGGGAAAACTGGTATCCGATTGATCCGGTGTCCCGTCAACTTGTAAAAAATAACACAAAATCAGACGCTAATATAGCGACGAGTATAGTAGCGTTCACGTTACTGACTCAATTTAAGCAGTCGCCCGTTTATATTTACCGTACATTACCGGCACCCTGCCACCGTACAACAAATTCTGTTAACGTTAAGCTTCATACTACGATATATATATATTTTTTTAAAGTATTTCAAAGGAAGCCATGTTAAAGGGATCGTTCGGCTTTTTTAACATGAATCTCAATTTGATCCTCACCTCCCGTGTGTGCGATCAGCACTGACTTACCCCTGACAGCGTTCGGTGAGACCAGTTCTGGTTCGGCGTTGGACGAGAGGAAAATAGTCCAGCAAGCTGGCTGGGGTCTCGGAAATAAAGCGTTGCCAACGCAACAAATCGTAATTGGTGATTTGTCCTTTAATTTTTTTGCTTATTGCATATATTTTTTTTGTTTTGTATTGTTTGTTCCAGTAGAGTTTATTATTCAATTTTTTTTGTGTGTGTGTGGCTGTAGTGTGCCATAAAAAAAAAAAGGGATTCTGAAAGAAAAGCGCTGTGGTGAATTCCATGTTTAACACTGCAGTCTTAAAAGAGACTCAATTAAAAATTTAATGAGCACAAACATAAAAACACATGCAGCAGAAGTTTATTTTTCAGTTTATTTTAACATGACAAGCCAAGATTTGGTCATCAAAACCTCGGAAGCAAAATACCAATAAAGAGTTTGAAAAAAACAAACAAACAAAAAAAACATTTGAATTTGTCCTAACAAAATGGTCTGCCTCGCTAGTTTCACTCGTATCTTTAAAAGTATGGCAAAATACTTTCCTTGTTCAAAGAATAGTCCGTAATGTCAAAGTCAGTAAATAAAACCTCATGAAGCAAATGCATCCAGGTTTAATAGCTAAGCGGGTCTGGTATGCTGAACATCACTTGGTCCTGTTCTGATGAGAATTCTGCCGATTTCCACTGACAGTCTATCAGAGCGTCGTACAGTTCTTCACTGTTCTGTATGAAGCGCTTGTTTGTTTCCACCACATCCAGCTCTGCTGATGGATCTGCAACACAGACAGTCGCTGACTGAAACACACCCTTGTAATTCAATCATTTTGACTGCTCAATGTGCAAAAAATCCAACCTTCAAGTCCATCATCCTGAATATCAAGTTCCTAAATAAAGAAAATATGACGTCATCATTTCTACTTCCAAAAGATGGATATTGCTGTCCAAAACGGAAATGAGAGCTCACCTGCGACTGGGCATACTGCGAGTAATCATACTGTGGATACGTGTAGCCGTACGTTGCTGCAGTCTGATCGTAGCCCCAGGTGGAGTAATAGTTGGGATACGCCGCCTGCTGCTGTTGCTGCTGCTGCTGCTGCTGTTGGTGGTACTGGCTGTACTGGTCGTAGGTTGACGTGTAGGTGGTGCTTGTTGGCCATGCTTTGGTTTCGGGCTGTGTCGGCCTGTTCCTTAAACTGCATGCGGAGAGAATGACATAGGGAACTGGATAGGATATTTTGGCATCAGGAGGTTTCAGACGTTTGTTAATATTAAAGCTTGCATGACATTATGTAAGGGAGTGTCGTGTTTTGCTGCAAATCATATCATTCAACTAGGACTAAGTGCAATTTCTAGAGAAATTGCGCGGGAATGCTGAAAGTTGATAGCCAAAAAACGTTTAATAGCGATTAGTTAAATCACGTCAACTACATTTTTTTTTTTTTAAATCAATGGGCAGTCTAACGTCTAAGTGCAGTGCTGCCTGGTCAATGGGTTGTGGAATCAAAAACACTCAATAACTATGGTCAGCAGATGGCAACATTGTATCTCTTTTCAATGGGCTGCCGGTGTGTGAAATTAAAATGAAACGTGACGGAATCTGATGAAATGGAACGCGTTCCAGGATGACGTGAACGATCAAAGCCTTTGTCATATTAAAGTTTTTTTTTATAACGTGGCAGTAAAAGAGTTCATGTTAAGCTGAATGCTTATGAAGTAAATTGAAAGATAAAATATGTGAAATGTGTAATGATGATCAGTGGGCGTGGAAAGTGGTAAAAAGTTCAAAATTAACATTAAATTGTGCGAGTACTCTAAGTAATGTGGAATCAGGCGATGAATACCCCAGAAGGCATGAATTTTTTTCAGCAAGTTGATATTTGAATGGTGTAAATCGGAAATGGGAGTTGTTTCTCGGCAGAAAGTTGAGCAGAATAAAAATCTGAACAACATACGTAGGATGCTAGTAATAAGACAATCTGCGCAAATTCACTTCGTTTGAGTTGCCAAACTTGTGTTGTCGTTCCACGATGATGTCATGTGAATATCCTTTTAAACAAACTCACTTGCTAGCTGCTAAGCTCAGTCGCAGGGGTTTGCTACCCAGTCCCACAGCTCCTTGACACTCATCCAGTGCACGCTTCTGCAGGCGCTCGTCCGGAAACTGAACAAAGCCACAACCCCTACAGCAAAACAGAATCTCAATGTAGAGTCAATGAGTTTACATTTAGATTCAGAAACTTAGAAAATTACGAATCAGTGCAAGGCAACAAAAACAAGTTTCTTAATTGTCATATTTCGGGAATGTTCTCCATATACCGGTGCCATAATACCTCACTTCCAAAAATGAAATACCACATGGTTTTGGTCACAAGTGTGAATTATTTTATTATTTTGTGACACTGGTTGCAATAGTGTCTGAACCAGTGGTTCGATCGAACTACAGGGATTCGACCTGTGTTGCAGGGAATTCGGTATGCTCAGTAGTCGACTTTTACTGCTTTGATGCCGGTAAATCGTATTTGCTTCATTATTGTAATCACTTCAAACTATGTCGGGCAAAAAAAAAAAAAAGTACTGGGTGTTCCACAGGGCTCAATTATGGGGCCTCTGCTGTTTTCATTGTATCTGCTGTTACAGGGTTCCATCGTAAAAAAAACAACAACAAAAAAACAGCGGTGGCTCTTTGAGAGTGCTCTATAAATAGAGAGTTGAGTGACGGGAGTCACCGTACTAAGTGAATGATTCGCAATGCCAAGTTGAGCCAATTCTAGTCCAGCAAGACTAGCTAGCGATCTAGCAAAACTACAGAATACTTCCTTAGGAAACCGATAGGGTTCAATATCTCCAACAAGTCTAAAATAACACGTGTCTCACTTATTATTTAATGTTCCCCCCCCTTTTTTTTTTATTATTAATAGCACTTTAATCTTAACCCCCCCCCCCCCCCCCCCCTGTGTAATTTCTTTTTTTTCTTCTACTGGTTATCTCCATATTGAGCAGCGACAAAATGAAAACGTACTTGGAGTTTCCCATGCTGTCCAGCACGACTTTTCCTCCCCGACAGGAAGGGAATCGATTGTAGAAGAACTCGTACAGCATCCCATCATCTACCTCTGGAGTAAGATCTCCCACGAACAAAGAGTACATCTGACTACAAAAGATGAAACTGGATCAATTCTGAGAACACACAATGCGCCGACATTAAAATAAGTTATAGAGGGCCTCATGTACAGTTACCCTGTTTCTTGTTTCCCAAAGGTGGCTCGATTTAACTTGAATCTTGTAGGCTGTAGGAATAAAATTGAATGTGTCACCCGACCAGAAATAATAATGACAAACTTCCCGTTAATTCTTCATACCGGGCTGGCTCCTGGTAGGGATTTCCCATTGATTTTACGAAGACACCTCTCAGCTGTGGCCTCATCGGCCATTTCCACAAAACAATAACCCAAGGCACTGCTGGATGACGGCACACTGTCAAAAGATAAATCAGAATCACAGGTACAGCGACAAAAACTTCGCAAAGTTTAAACTCTCACCCTGGAACCTTGCTGCGTATGATCCGAACACTGACTGCCTGCTCACCCATGGTAGAAAAAGCTCTGGTGATGAACTTCTCGTCCATATAAGAATCCAGCTACAGAGCAGCATGGAAACAGTATTCAGATTGCGAGCATTTTAATGCTAAGGCCACGTTATCAAAATGAGGACTCAGTATTTATGTGGTGTAATGTTTAGAGATTGGCTAATGACATTCAATAAAAAAGTGCCGTCCACATTTGTATTTTTTTTTAACCTAACAATGTTTAAGAGGCACCATGACTAAAAAAATAAATACATAAATACAAATCATTAAACCTTGTGACTAAAACTGACCCTAAAAAAAACCAGTACATATTTTAAGTTGCTGCATGGAAGAAGGTGAGCCCTTTTTCAAGGGGATCCAAACCCTGATTATGATTCCAGTTTGAAATATCATGGACAAATCCGGGCGTTTTTTATATTTCCGCAATGCAACTCATTTTACACGAAAACATACTGCATATTATATTACTTTTGCATGTGACTATCATACAAGTCAGGTAGATTGTTATAGTAGTCAAATAACATTTTATCACATTTTACAAATTCCAACAAGCCAAAGTCGAATGCTTTTCAATGAGGGCAGATGTTCCTTTCACCGAGTAAGACCACCATTTTGACTTGTGTCATGAGCTTGAAATTATCCATTAGTGGTGGATATGGATACGTTTCTAAAATGTATGTAACCCTTTAAAGCTACAGTAATTAAGGGGCACAATTCGCAGTTGCATTACATTGCACAGGAGTGAAGCCATGTGGTTGAAGCGGTTTTAATTGAAGCGTAACGTTGTTAGCGGCGATAACGTGAAATAATTATTTACATTACAAGGATATCAAGACTTCCTATTATCACGTATTCATACCAGAGTGGGGTAAAGTAAATCGTTTAAACAGCGCTTTTTTTGTTTTGTTTTAGCCGTTATAACTATCGTGCATCCTCACTCAACGTATTGAGACTAGCTAAAATGATCACCACGCCGCAGTTCAACATTTTTCACAATTTGAAAACGATCTTACGTTTCCCATCCATAATGTACTCATGGTGCAGTCAACGATGTGGATTTTAGAACTGGAGTTTACACATTAAGCTCGAAATAAACTGATTAACTTCCGCATGCCAGCTAGAAGGCGCGGACGTTCTAGCTAGCAGTGTCTGTGTCTTCTTCCTCTTCTTCTCGTAAATTACTGGCTGATCATATCTCGCGGTACCGCCACCTACTGTGGACGAACATAAAGACCACGGATCTGTATACATAACTGGATAACTGCCATAGCAGCAATCTCCTGTAGAAATCACAAGAAATTGTTAATGATTGAAATTTAAGTTATTTTGAAATTAGTTCAAGGAAGTCTGCCCCTCATTATGTAAAATTGCTGGTGTAATTGAATATTGTGTCTGATTTACCGTTTAGTTTTGCCTTCCTTACACATAGCAATACAATTCCCTTTTATCAAATCGACAAATAAGACTCTAAACCTGTGGTGTCCAAATTCAGTCCTCGATAACAGGTGTGTTATCAGGCTTAAGCAGAGCATGCTGATGAGAAAATAAAAATAGATTATTGTTAATCTGTATGTTTTATTGGGAGAATTTCATATTCACAAATGTAAATTTAGAAATTCAACCCCTTTATTCAAATACTTTCTGATAGATTGACACTTTAGGTAACTTAACTTGATAAGAAATAAATGTCATCCCATAATTGTTATTCATGCAATAATATTGGGGGGGAAAAAAAACACCTATGGATATCTAAATGTAATTGATTTCCCGCCTCTCTTTATTTTTATTATTATATAATTTCATTTTACTTCAATGTTGCATATCTCTTGCAGAACCTGTAAATTGAATTGCCTGATCTTGGTATCACACATAACATCTTTGTTCAAAAAAATAAAATAAATAAAAAAATAAAATAACATAAAATAAAGGACCACCCTTTCTTACGTATTCCTTAAATGCAGTCAGTACATGCAGGGTAATAGCGCGGACACAGAAGTAAAGTACACTACCAGAAGTAGACTTTGAAAACAGAAGTGCACTACAAAGGAAGTCAGTTCACAGTTTATTGTCAAATATACATTATAAACAAGGTGATGAAGGCTTAACTGAATGTGATAATAGTGATGACTGCTGAGGAAAAATCAAAATTCATCTGACTGGATCCAAAATGTAATGTATTATAAATGCAGTGAGATTTGTGATACCATAAATTTCCCACGAATGACCAAGTTGACATTTTTAATTCACTTGCTCCACTGTTGACAAATTTGCAAGACATGATCATATAACCTTCAATCTATATTAATGCTGTACACAAAAAAATATTACCAATGTATAGATATATATATCTCGATATAATTACAACACAAAACACATTATAGGACAGTTATAGGACCCTAAGTCACACAAAGACCCCAAAAAACAAGTCCATCATATTTGCAAAATGTGTCGAAAAGATATACAGATACTTTCTATTGAGTTTAAACATCAAGTTGTCTGTGCAAATTATAATGGACAAATAAGTCCCTCTATTATTTGTGTTAATAACACATTGACTCCATATTCATATAAGATATGAAGTGAAGGGAATACGCAATTGAGTACCTTCTTCCAAAAATATGTTGTTCACAAATCATGACCTTTTATGTGCAAACATACACAACTGTGCACAAAACAAGAATAACAAAAAAACAGTTAAAATTAGAAATATGAATAAACTGATGGCAATATTTCAAAGACTGCACAGTATCTCCGTACCACACAGAGAAATTAAAATCATGATTAATGGCTTTGTGATAAATGGGGCAGTTTTACAAGTCAAAGTCAAACTACTTCTGACAGCTTAATGAGTAATATTTGATAGTATATCATGTAAAAGTTGATACAAATATTACATTTAGTAGTGTGCTAAAAGCAAACTGTAAACTAAATGATTGAGCTTCTTAATGAAATATTTCAATTGGTCTTAGAAGCCATTGCGAATAAATGTTTGCTTAATAGGGGCAGTAGTTCAATAAGCAGTAAGAGGTGAACTTGGCAAAACCTAATTTATTAATTCTCAGGCTTGGACCCAATCCTGTGCGAATAGTTTAAATTCATTGCATACAGAAAATGACAATAGAGACTGAATAATCCTGAAGTACAAACACACAGACAAAAAAAAAAAAAAAAAAAAAAAGGCGTTTGAAAAATATAGGCAGTACTTTTGTTTGTTTCCACACAACAAAAAGTGTTTCGCAGTGAGGAAAATCTGTTGAAAGTTACAGCCCGATCAAAACAGAACGTTTTTGACCATATACATTTTGGGAACAGATTTGCCAAAATCCAAATTTTAGGCTGTGCAACACAGTAAGAAACATCGTAAGGGAAGTATGAACACATCAGACAATATAGTCTTCATATGTGGATAATGTTGACGGTATCTTGGTGTGATTATCATGCACCTTCGCAGACACAACTCACTCAGTCCATCTTCTCTTTGTGAACAAGTTTAGGAGCATCCACGAAGTCTTGCCCATTAAAGAGGATGATGGTGGCTGTAATGGCACTGCAAGCGCCCCAAAACATCACATAAGCAAACGTCTCCGTCCATGTGTCACCTGAAAGGACAAGAAAGCTGAAATGAATATCATTGTGTGGTTTGGGATGCATTTGTGCATGATTAAGTAACACACACAGAGAGCACAGTGCTTTCAATACATAAACTGTCAAATCTTCTGGCAAAAAAATCTGTCAAAATCCAGTAAAACAGGAGTGAAGGGGATTGCTTCTGTGAAAATGGCTGGGAGTGAATGAGTTAAACACCTGATTACAACATATGGATTTGAGTTTGGGAGAAAAATACTGTCACTTGTACCTTTCTTTTTTAAAAATCCTAATTCCAGTGCGTTTGCTCATTGTCAAACAGGAAATGCAACAATTTATAACTGACATGAGGGTGTGGTTGGTAATAAGAGCTAATGTTAATGGAATGTCATACAAGACCTTCTTCAAACAAAAGCACCGTGTATATTCTTAATATTTAACCTCCCATGGCTTACTACTGATATCTACCATTGGATGTCACCCACTTCAACTATTATTATTGATACATCCACCAATAAGTATATTTATTTTAGCACCATTTGTTCGTGAGTTTATTCTCATGTCTTTTTTTATAGACTATAAATATACGATGATCAAGCAAAAACTATTTCACTCCATATTAACCATGAATTGTAGATTGTACAGGGAGGAGCCAAGTGGGGGGGAAAAAATGTGGCACCATTTTTTTGGGTGATTCACTTAAAATAAAAAAATAAAAAAATAAATAAAAAAATCGCACAGATTCAACAGAAGTAAAGAACTTACCAGCCATGAGGAAACATACAATGCACATTGAGAATGCCACCAACATGATTATAGGCAGCTGTAAAACAGGATTCAACGATTACATCGAAGTTGACTCCTTGTGCTGCAAATTGTCAAACGTATTGATCAACTGACCGTGAGGAACTTCCAGTCTTTCTGCACCCGAAGAGGGCCGGACCCATCTGATTCATCAATGGTAAAATTACCCAGAAACAAGTCAATTGAATCCTGAAAGAAGAACATACATACATATACATATATATATATATATATATATAAAAATAAAAAAAAACTTGGCAACCGTTCATTTACTTCTGATCCAATATCAATCATTTGTTAGGTAGCAATGACTTGTTGGCCAAGATACAAATATTTACTATTTATTTTTAGCACTGCAAGTGTTTTCTATGGTGACATACTTGTCGGAAGCCATCAGAGAAGTTGTTTTTGTAATAGCGGATCATGGAGTTCCAACCATCCATCAACAATCCCCAGTGGGTTCTTTTCCCTGTCCTGAGTGGAGGGGGGGGGGGAGGAAAAGGAAAAAAAAAAACAAAAAACAAAAACACACTTCTGTCAAAGAGGAGCTAAAAGAATAATTTAAGAATTGTCAACATAGAAAACCCCATGTTAGTAGTCACTTGATACGTGAAACATGAGTGTTACTGTACCTTGTGAAGTCTGTTTTTAATGCACCAGTTCCCGCGTACTGCACAGCACATGCATTGGCATTGTCAGCCCATGCTGATTAGAAAGCACAAAAGATGTGAGGGTATGCTCACGTCACACGTGTCATGCTGACACGCAAATGTTAGCACCGCGTTACCATTTTTGTAGATCTTCTCAAAGTCAGCCTGTTCTTCAAGACGCTGCCCAACATTCAGAACACCCATTCTCTGAACGATGCAAGCAGATACACATTGTCAACCTCATGTAACTCATTCACTGCCTTTGACAAGTATACTTGTCAATTGTATTTTTTAGACAAGTATATTTTTATTTATTTTTATTTTGACAAGTATACTTGTCAAAGGCAGTGAATGAGTAACAAGCTTTTGCTCAGTACACGATTACCTGGAGCTGAGACTGCAAGGAACGCCGTGCCAAAAGGCTCTGGATGACATTGGTTCTGTCCAAGCAGTCCATACAGTTACTGCGGAAGACACCTTTCTGCTGGGCTAGCACCTTTCCGTCCAGATTTACCATGAAGTAACTGCACAGAGAGTGAAAAGGTTTGTGGTATATCCACATTACGCACCTTAAACACTTTCATATAGTTGCTGTGTGAAATACCTGTATTCATCTTGTGTCTCAGCTACAGTATCCACCAAGATCTGGAGACGATCCCATCTCATGTGGCTACATTCTTTGTGGAAGTCAAAAGCTATATAACTGAGGATGAAGAACAAAATGTTCTGAATAGGAAGCGATCACTCAGATACGAATCCCTGAGACTGACCCCGAACCCCTGGAATTCGAGCGAACACGGGCTAAGAAACACTGGCGTATCCAGTAGTAAACAAATGTGTTGCAAAGTGATGAAAATTAAGTAATTGATTCCCACGTTATTGTGATTTTTATTCGCCGCACTTTTTTTTGCCACCAAACAACTCCCACATAATACTTCCAATTTTAACTAGCTTTAAAAACAAAACAAAAAAAAACAAGAAAAAAAAAAAAAGAAAAAAGAAAAAAGGAAAATGAGTACCATACCACTTACTTGAGCATACCATTATTCATACCCGCCACCATTTTGGCAAATGCCTGTTCAAGAGGCTTTTCGGAGCCTTTCTGATTTACCTGGAAAAACAGTACATAATATATACAAAATATTACTTTCATATATATATTTTTTTAATACCTACCTTAAGACCTTCCAGCTCAAACAAGATCACTGGGGTAAAATTTATGAAATTGTGATATATACAAATTTCCAATGGTATTTATTCAGACAGTGAAAACCAGGCAGTTCTGTACTTGGTGACATATTATCAATTTTAAGACCAGGAACTAAGTAGCTGGAGAACACAGAAAATCGTGATCAGTAATATGTATGTACTCCTTTGCAACACATACTAGATAAATTAAAAGCACTTATTTTACAGAACATGACCTTTATAATTATAAGTTTCCTTACACATATACCAGCAGCAACTTGCATAAAAAAATATTTTCTTCCATTTCATTTTTCATTAATTTCGTAAATTCTCAATTATTTTGAGAAAAAGATATGGCACGGGATTTTCAGACATAATGTGTGAAGTAATTCTGACCAATCACAAGCAGCCTTTCAAAGTCAGCCAAGCAACAAGGACAGTTTGTTTACATGAGGGATTGTTTTACAACATTTTGTTTGCTCATAATCATAAACATGATGTCATAGATTTAATGTAAATCCCGGGCTGCAGAGAACCCCAAGCTTTCTGTTGATACCAGACATGATGTGGTTTCATTGCTTTTCGGACTACTATTATGGAGAGGGTATGCGCCTCAAGAAAAGCATTTTGGTTTTTTTTTCAAGACTTTAAGATATGAAATTCACATCAGTATCAACTGGTAAGTAATATTTACTTAGCTTTCTCATGTTTGAATCACAAATCCGTAAATTGATCATTTTCAAATGATCATTGCTGATTGGGTTGTAGCTTAAAACCGTGCGACTCACAATCAGAAAGCCAAGAATGAATGAATAAATAAGTAACACCATGCAGCATGTCAATACACGCTGAACAGAGCTTAGCTGACGTCTGGAATTACATCATGGTTGACTTGATATGAGTTGACCTTTGGCAATTAATTTGGAAGGTTGACTCACCAGGTTAAGAAGGGTTTGTTTCCCATAGATTAGGAGCTGAGAGTCAAAATGCCTCTGGAAACCATCCAACTGAAACACGTTTCCAAGTGGTTAGTATGAATTTCTCTCAATTGCACGAACAACACAATTACTGAAGGCCTGTCCTTACATGACTGGTTGTTTTGCTGATGATAGGTTTAGGTTTGTATTTAAGGTTGGGCCTTTGACTCCAGTAAAAAGGCATAGAGCCTCTTGTCTGTGGGACAAAAATAGCATTTTGAAATTACCCGGCAACTTTTAAACATGCACGCAATGAATGACATTAAAAAGCAAGTCAAAGCAGATGTCATACTTGCCTGCACGAAGGAAGCTTTGGCTCCTTCATATAAAACGATCTGCTCGGTTTCAACAAAGTTAGCAGCATGGCCTTCTGAGTCGATGCCTGGAGAGTAACGCACAGAAAAACTTAATTAGTGTGAAAAGAAAAATGCTAATTTTCTACTTCTCATTGTAAAACAATATTTGAATTAAGTTTAATGCATCTAATCAAAACCAAATTACTATCCAAAGATCTACTTTGTTTACTGCACTCTAAAGTGATAATAGACATTTCATGAATCAGTCAATATTTTGCATTTGATGTAACATATGCAATCGGCTGTAATAATTTGCTTATTGATCAATTCCGTGAAATAAGACATTTCAGCCAACAATCTCATTCATTTCGGGGGCTTTCCATTTGTCATTGTTTGTGTTTGAGTTCGAAAGCTAATCTACTTTTAGCCTTGGTTGAGTGTCATGTGAGTGTAAAGCCTTTTGTGCTTGCAGGCGGAAGTTCCATCTCAGTAATAGTGTTCACAATTGAGGTGGTAAGAGTATAAAAAACATTTTACTTATATCCAAACAAAAAAAAACAACAAAACAAAACTACAGTATTGTGTTATTTATTGCATTTGAACATCTTGGTGAATTTTACCATAATGGCACTTATGGATGTAGCACTGAACTGTAACGGTTTTCTGAAGCATTCCTGCGCTCATGTGGTGATACCCTTTCCAAATTGCATTTTTTGATGCAGTGCCACTTGAGGGATCGAAAGTCACGGGCATTTAATGTTGCTTTTCGGCCTTGCCGCTTACATGCAGTGATTTCTCATGATTCTGTGAACTTTTTGATGATATTGTGCACCGTAGATGATGACTTAAATTATTTGCAATTGTATGCTAAGGAACATTGTCCTTAAACTGTATTTTTTCATGCAACTGTTCACAAAGAGGCGAACCTCGCTCCATCTATTCTCGCGAATGACTGAGCAATGCAGGGAAGCTCCTTTTATACCCAATCATGGCACACCCTGTTCTCAATTTGCCTCATCTTCACCTGTGGGATGTTCCAAATTGGTGTTTGATGAGCATTCCTAAACGTTCTGTCTTTTTTGCCACCTGGCGCAGTTTTTTGGACCATATTGCAGCCATAAAATTCTAAGTTAATGGTTATTAGCTAAAAATCAATAAGTTTCATTTTGAACATTATCTATCTTGTCTTTGAAGCATATTTAATAAAATATAGGTTTGCAAATCATTGTGTTCTGTTTTTATTTAACACAACATCCCAACTTCATTGGAAATGGGTCCCTACTTGTTTACAGCTGTTGAACCAAGATAGTAATAGTATTTACTAGCATTTGCCAGTGATGTTCATGCATTTTCTTTGAATTTCGGTCAGAGAAGGAGGAGACCTTCCACTAAAATTTACTTATTTCATAGCATGAGACTTATGTAAGGTTGAAACACTGGACAGTTTTTGTCACCTCTGACATAGTATCTGACACCAGCCCGGAAGCAGCTTCTTCGGGATATGAGGATCCATTCAAAGATCTTCCCGTTGATACGACATGGTTTCATAACAATGACTGGACCAACAGATCAAGGAAACCATTCTGTTAAGTGTTTCTTAAATCACACCAAAAAAATGAACATTTAGTCTCTCTCAATCTTCAGTTAAATATGTGGTTAAAAGGATACAGCCATGTACAACAGGCAGTGCAAACCTGTGCAGCTATGGGCAGTTAATTTGGAAGTTAAGGCAGATTGTGAAGACTGAGCTATTAAGTGAAAGAGAGTTTGACAGTCATGTTACCTCAGGCTGGGCTGCCAGCTCTCGGAGGAGATTTGCATTCCACACAAACCTCTGATCTGCCTGAAACACATCAGCCACACACTTATTCTTTGTTTTTTTAATAAATCGGCTCTGGTTTCTGAGCTATGAATGTGTAATTTGGTTACATTTGATTAACAAGGTAATCGCTTGTTATTAGCAGTGGCAAGGAGGTTCTCTTCTATACTGGTCACCAGTCAATCACCGGGTACAAACAAACGGAGACAGACAGAACAAATTCACTTTGTATAGAAGTATTTGTTGGATCACTTACCCTCTCGAGCAGGCTCATCTCTTGGAAGTCGGGGCTGGTATTGGCCAGTCGCTGAAGGGTGTGTGTCAGGTCATAATCAGTGCAGAAGTAGAAACCATCTGTAGTCAGCACATTATTTAGCATGGACAGGAAGGTCTTATTCTCCTGAGACTAGAAAAGGACAGAAAAACAACATCTTTTACAGGGGTTGACAAAATCGCATACCCTTGTGTATTAACAGCTAATGTTAGTGTCAAAAGTTCTAACACAAGGAAGGCTAGTTGTTATTACTATTATTATTATGACAAGCTGTCTAACTGCGCAGAGGGGGGATAGACTGAGTGTTGGTAATTTTGCAGAAATGCTCAAGCAGGCAGATTTCTAAAAGGGTAATTGGCACCGCTGTGAACACCAATTTGATTTGTCAGCAAATGTAGCGGCTTTTCTCACTCTAAATTTGGAACACAAAGGGCACACATTCCTGAACATGGCGTAAAAAGAAACTGATTTGCTCAAGTCCAATGGGAGATTGAAGCGCTCAAAAACATTAATAAGTGACTGCAAGCAGACCTCCACAGGCTGATGATGCACCTTTCTCCTGTAAAATTCGCCTGCCATTAGGCAGACACAATCCCGTGGGCACCTGGTTTGTAGATCATCTTCCACATCTGTGTGAAATTTCCGCCCATTTTTTGGTATACACAAAGCTCAGGTAAAATTCTGGTCTTAAGTGTAATTGCTGTGGTTAAACAACCGCAGTGAATAATGTATTAGAACGAGTTGCATGCTTTCTGGGCTTTGTGTGTCTCTGTTGAGATAATAGGATAAGACTGCTAAGCCAATTTGCAAAGCAGTGAAACGTCAACATTTCACTGGTCACAGACTCCATATGTTATCTGGCATTGTGACCATTTGATGTGCTCTTAAACCCCCATTTTACTTTTTTTTTCTTTTTAAAGTGCATATGAGCAAGATATGCAGTTACTTCCTTACTTCTCCACCGATTTTCCCAAATACAATTTATACGTCTTTAAAATGTTCTACAGAACAAAAACACCACAATACCTTCAGTTCAATGCAGTTCTGAAGTCCTGCCAAGGTTTGTTTTGCTTTAGTTTTTAAATTACTACTGCCTTACAACATCACTGTTCTAGATTACAAGCCCCACCTTTCTGACTTGTTCACGTTTCCCCATTTTTGCATGGGTTCTTTTACCTGGATTTCTGACAGATGCAAAATAGTCTTCTTGTAAGAGATGATATCAAAATCCACGGCTTTCCACACTGCATGACCCAGGAGGCTTCCCACATTTCTCTTCCTTGTGATGATGATTAGGTACATCCCTATGGAAAGTCAGTCGGTGCAATATCCATCATACAGAACAATGTACTGAAAATGCTCCAATAAAAGAAGACTACATATTGGTAATACCTACCAGCAACCAGGCGAATAGTTCCCATGATGCCACAAATAGGCCTGGTCACTGCTGAGGCAGGGATATCCTTTTTACCTGCAAATACACTACAGATTAGATGCTTTAAAAAAATAAAAAGCATCTCAAAATCTCTTCACTGTGAGAGCATCAGAATAGCACTGATAGACATAATTATACTAGCCATTCATTTTCAAAAAGAAAGAAAATTGACAGCTGTTTTTTAAAGGCACTGAATAGAGCAGATGTTAGTAGTAGCAATCTTTAAGTAATTTCAAGAGAAAAAAAATGTTATTTCATAACTCAAGATGTTTTGATTTGAAACACACAGTTGTCTCATGCAGCTTCTGTAAGAGCCTTCTTACTTGTGAGGGTCATCTCATTTGACACCCTGTCGATAGCCAGGACAGCATCAACCTCTTCATCACAGGCTTCGATTAAAAACTTTTCTGGGGTGGTGTGTCTGAAGAGAGATTGGGAATATGAAGCGAAATACTTTGAACGTTATGTCATATAGGCGTGTTTGTATTACTAACAGTTGAATGTGTCATATTTAATGTCACATTTGTTGTCCATGCTCTGATATGTATCTTTAGCCGCTATGGGTGAAATGGATGGAAGTAAAGAAATTATAAAGAAAAAATATTTTAAATAATAATAAATATGGCTTCCCACAGATCAAGATCCCTGCAATGGGAAAGTGTGACCAGTTTTTTAGCTACAGTAACAAACGGAACTGAAGCTAGCATGTACTGTAGTGAGAAAGTTGCACAAACAACCTATTGTTGCCCTGTCGTAATCTGAACTAAACTAATGCTGTGTACACAGGTCACACCAATGTTTGCTCAAAAAGCAGTATTGTGTTTCTTTTTCAGGGTATCATTCATTCATTCATTTCTATGCATTTTTAAAGAAATGCATAATTCAAACCTCTAAAAATATGTTAGACAAGGGGAGTTGAGTAATCCAGCAAAAGGTAATAAAGACATTTTTCATATCAGCTATTCTTCACTAAATCATGGAATGATAAATCAAGTAAAACTTTTCAACGGGAACAACAAAGTATCTACCTAATCTAAGATTTGTCAAAACTCATACATGGTGGAGTAACAAAAACGGTGAGGGGCCAAGGGATGCCATATATGAATACAGTTTCTGACTCATATTTCCCTTTCACATCCATGTGACAATCGATGTTCTACAAAACCAGACCTGTCCAACTGCCACAAGGAAAACAAAAAGTGCCGTAACTAAGTCATTTCTACGAATAAATGAACAAACATTCATTTGTCTGACGACGTGCATCATACTCACAGGGGGTACTCTGAACAGACAGACAAAAGCCATGTTCAAGTCTTTGATATTTTGCCTTGGTACACACTAATTATAATTTTAATGATGAATAAGGAGTTTAAACTTTAGTACTTCCTGATGTAACAAGAGTCACTCGGTGAACTTTAGCTGTCCAGTCGCCACGTTTAAAAGCTAATTTCCGCCCAGAATGTAGCTAACACCGACTTGCTTCCCAGCTACAGTTAGACCTTTGTCGACATAAGGCATTTAAAAATTAAACTTAGTTAAATGTAATGTACTTACAAATTGTATCGCTCATAGGCGGTCGCCATCTTCGCTCCGTCGACCTAACCAAAGCAAGCCAAGAGTGACAGCGCCTGCGCTTGTGTTGCCAGCTCCGATATGTTGAACCGGGAACAAATCTTGGTGTTTAAATTGCTGCTCGTCCGTGGAATCTGGCAACCAGGGGAGGCGTGACTATTAGCATACACCACCGCCCCAAAAATGAGCTAACGAAAAAAAGTGCCTGTATGCAGCTCTGAATTTGTGCTGTGGCAGAAATGAGGAACGTTACAGTATATATATATTTTTAAAAAAAAGTCACAATAAAATAGTTTTAAGGACGAATAGTTTCCTTTTTCGTCTTTAATTTCCTTTAAAAGGAGTCGAGCAACTCGGTAACGCAAACATTACCTTCAATTAATAATTCTGTAACTCAAGTAATGCAATTCAGTGTTTTTTTTTCTCATTTACAGTTAGTTTTTTTGTGCCTATATTTTCTGAATTTTTGTTGTTGTGAGTTTTTGTCAGGCACTGATGTCGCCCTTCCATTTCAAACTGGGAAGGACCCCGCTTAAAGCTTCGAAAGCAGTTCTTCCTGCCTCTTTTCTCTTCTGGGTGGTGGTTGAGGTACATGAAACTTAGTCTTTCATCATTTGACACGAAACTCGTTTTTCGAGAGAGTGAGAGAGACACAATGAAAGGTAATTAATTATCGACAGTTAATCCAACATTAGACAAAATGATCGCAGCCGCGCTATCGCGTGTTGCTCTGATGGAGAAATTGTGTGAAGCACGTGGTGTGACGCGACTTGGGCAGCGTTGGTCATTTTCCCCACTCTCATGTATTCGATTTCAGAATTTAATGAATTCCTGATGACCATAAGCTTGTGTATTAAAGACCAGCTTGGAGATGGGTGACAAAAGTAAGTGAAAACATTGCAGAATGCTTGCATCGGTGTCGAGTTAATCTGTTGCATGTTTGGAAGTGTTGATTTAAAATCTCTTGATTGTCTTCATTTCTGTGCTTTGCTTTTGCCGAAATGCAATTTTAAAACTTCGACATTTTTGTTTGTCAGGTTTACTCTGCTAGCTATAACTACCACCATGTTGGAAATCCTGTGCATATAGAGTAATGCAGCCGTGTGTTGACTGTGAGTATTGACCGATATTCTGTGAGTTACATGTCATTATATTGCTGCAATGATGATTCACTAGACTAGAGTCTCTGATTATACAATGAAGCATTTCACAGTGCACTGAGCATGCATGTATTTTACTGTGCAGAATTTGTGTGGATGAACACATTTTTACTGTCATTTTTCTTCTTCAGGTGTTAAAAGGCCTGCAGTTGAGTTTGCCAAACCAGCTAATCAAAGCTCAAACCATTTTGGGTACACTGGGCAGTGGGTCAGTGAACATTTGCCCCTTTACTATTGAGTAATGAATGGGGCAGGTTCCCCTGCAAGGTATGTTGAAACAAAATACAGTAATCTTCCTAAATGTGGAGTGATGATTCATAGACTAGAGTCTCTGAAACGCCTGATGTATTTTCACAGTGCACTGACCACACTCTTTAGTCCATTAAATGTGCTGCTCTGTTTTACTGTACCAAGTTGAAGCGTGGGATCACATAATGGGCTACTAACGTCTAAAATAGTGTCTTGACATTTGGTGTGGAATTTTGTCACGATTGTGCTGTCGCCATTTTGTTTTGCAGCTCCTGACTCAATGAAAGGATATTGAATCTTGCAGTCGTAAGTACAGTTGGGTTAAATTTACATTTTGTGCTTGCGTAATGTGCGAAAACATGCATGTGGTCTATGTTCTATGATGATTCATATTCGGTTCTACTGATTTAAAGCTGAAGTTTACTCGCAGCGCACTGAGACACTTGGACCATTGAAAGATTTACTTTAACCCACAAGGTATTTCATGTTGAATCAAAACTGATCAATTTGTTGTTGTTTTTTCTATACAGCTGATTGAGGCACTCAATTTGATGGCTTTCAGACTATAGCTGCTTTGAAAAGGTTGGTGTTATTTTTTATTTTTTTTGGTTCATTCAGTAATTCTAAGTTGCTGAAACTTTAAATTCTGTCTTGCAGGTGCTGAAGCAAACATTGAGGTGTTTTGTTGAAGCTGCCATCTTATCTGGTCTATTATTAAATGCATTTTGTTCAGTAAACTTGATGACGCTGAAGTACAGTCTAATAAGTGTGTGTCTACATTTTGCTCAATAAAATTGAAGCTGAATCGTAACGATTTGTTGTGTGTGTGTTTATAATTTACATAAGTTAGCATGTTTACAAAAGATTCATATTTTAATGTAATAAAACGTGAAACAAACTTAAGGTTTTACATTTTCATGTTTTTAACGTAATGTATCATGAATACAGAATTTGATCAATTCTGCCCCATAAAATGTGATTCGGCATTTGTTATAGCTTCACAATAACCTCGCATGATTTTTTTTTTTTTGTGTGTTTATATTTTTGGACACTATAGTAACAGCATGTACTTCAAATTCAGGTATATTCACTGTGGATCTATTAATAGTTGATTTGCTAAAGAAAGGTAAACGTGATTAAGGTAACGCGAGCAATAAATTAAGGTAGGCACAACCTTTTCATAAAGTTAATTCATAAAGTAGCTCAGGTTTAACAACAGTTTTATTTTGAAGGCGAGCCGGTAGTCGCCACTCCGCCCTCCTTTGTTCTTGTTTTGTGATGCACGTTACCTTAATTTCCCAGCCAAGTGCCTTCTGCTTGCTACATGCCGTATTGAAACGAAATTGCTTTTCTCCAAATCTATATCGTGTCAAGCCATGACACGACACCACACAACCGCCAATTTTGGACTTGTCTCGGGGTCGAGTTTCGGGGAGTTCAAGCTAACTACCATATGAGCTAGCAGTGACACCCTGGCCAACGTCGATGAAGGTGATCATTTATGTTGAGATAAGTTGTCGACTTAAACAAGTATTGGATGTATTTGCATGGTACCACTTTCCGTGGCCGACATTTACCTAAGGTGTTTTATAATAGTCGACAGAAATAGTCTTATCAAATGACCTAACGTTACCGAGATGTGTGTGCATATGCAGCATTAGCGACACTGACTTTACTGTCTACGTGGAAGGTACGTTTCGAGACTTAACATTTAATTCCTTACGTTTACAGGTACATGACGCCAAAAACGTCGTATCAACACATTGAAACTGGCCGCTGTTTACTTCCGCATTTGACGAACCTGAACAGCAAGTGTTGAGGAATCGGTATTATGGAGACCTGAGTCGTGATAAATGAATACTGCATGCTCTTTCACATAAGGGCGTAGAATACAGAGCTTCCCCATCATTTTGGGTAACTGTTGGGAGTTCCTTTGATTATCCAATTTAGGTTCCACAACTGCCCAAACAATTTAAGACAAAAAAAAGCTGGATTTTTTATTTTTTTTTCCCCAGTTGGAGTGATCTGCAAAAAGTTTCTGGAGGAACCATGACAGCTGTGGTAGGACGAGCATGGGGGTGGGTGCGCTCCTGGGGTAGCAGAGGAGCGTCAGACAAAGCTACATTGGATAAACTTGAGATACAAAATCAGACGAGAGGGTTTGATCGACAAAAAGAGCAAAATAGTCCAGGAGACGATGAGTACTGGGAAGCTCAGGAGAAGCTACAACCTATGGAAATCGAAGATCTATGTGCAGGGAAGGAAGAGATGGAGACAACTGTTGAGCGCGCTCCAAGATGGTGGAATAAATATCTTCCAACATCCTTTCTTCCCTGGGGAAGAAAAACACAGCCAAGTGGACTCGAGCAACAAAAACGGCACATCAAGAGCGGTGATCGGGATATCGATGGGGACTTTTCAGACTATGGAACACCTCCTCCTTCCCCGACTCCACATTCCCAGCTAACGTCCCCCTTTCGTCTGTTTGTGCACAGCTGGAATGTGGAATTGTTTCCTGAGCACTATGAGATCTGCTTCAACTTCCTCCGCCACCTGTTTGACTTGTTCGTGGTGGGATTCCTGTGGATCGTGTCGCCTCCCGTCAAACTGATTTTGGAAATTTTGGGGATCCAGGGACCACTGAGGCTTTGGCTCCATGGCATGGCCATGTTTTTCGTGTCCACAGTGGGGATGGCAGGACTCCTCTGGCTGATCCAGGAACATCTCCCTGAGTTTGCGTTTATCTACGGCATTGTG
This sequence comes from Festucalex cinctus, assembly GCF_051991245.1. Taxonomy (NCBI): domain Eukaryota; kingdom Metazoa; phylum Chordata; class Actinopteri; order Syngnathiformes; family Syngnathidae; genus Festucalex; species Festucalex cinctus. The sequence continues at coordinate 2,169,602 of NC_135429.1, forward strand.
CAAGCCTTAGTGATCTCTGTCAGCCTGAAAAAGAGTGTGCTCCTTGGGTTGGATGAAGAAAAGCCACGAGTGGAGGAGGAGAGCAGGGAAACTGCAGTGACGGATGAAGATGGTAAAGAAATGCTTTATACAAGTGGAAAAATGAAGACAAGCTAAGCTTCTTGGTAAGTTTAGGAAATTTATCAGGTACTTCTGTTTGGATGACATGAAACAACAAAAATATTTGACCTTTTCTGGATATTTGCAGCAAAACGACAAAGCTGATATTATGACCTAATTAAAAATGCAGTAATTTGCAAATCAGGACCTCTACAGTTGAGCAGGCACTGTTTTCTTAAGAATTATTAAAATACAAGATAGTCACACTAGCTGGCTCTAATTATGTTTACTACTGTATATGCTTGGTTTTCTCTGTGGCTAAAAAAAAAATAAAAAAAAATGCCCCTGGCTACTATAGAAGTAAAAATAGAATTCTAAATATTGATTTGAGGCATGGCAAGCAGGAATGCAATTATGACATAGCCTCCATCACAATCCATGACAAAGTATGAACAGGACAACCAGAAAGGCAGTCTCGAGAGCTATTTAGGTCAGATTACCATTGAAAATGAAGTGTGAAACCAAACTCATACCACTGACAAAAACGCTGATTGTTCATTGGTGCATTACAGTTTTTCACATATCCAAACGCTTTGTGATTTGTTTGTACACGAATTTAGAACGATGTTGGGCAGATACTACAAATTATGACAGTGTGGGTAAAGTCGTGTACCACAAAATGAAAGTGAGCTCGGCACATTATAATCATGTGGTGCAACCAAAAAGAAATAACCAATTTGGGACTTTTATTTTGAAACACATGAAAAGCGCACCATTTAAGCAACTGGCATGTGGTCATATTTGAACATCAAAAAAAGAATAATAATTTTGTCCAACAAATATATAATTTGTTATTTTACTTGTGTGACTAGCTAGCTGTGTTGCATCTGGTGAAATCTGTCAATTACCCTTAAGAAGCTTTGTAACTTAGAAATGGAAAAACATGTACTTACCACGTCAATGATAAATCAATTAAGTAATAAAAATGGGGATTGACATTTCTGTGTACAGTTTTCAGGCAGATAGTCTTGTGTTTTCCATTAAGCAAGTCTTGTCTTGCAGGATGTGGCTGTACAGTACTTCTTAGGGCATAACTGTAGGCAGCGGAACGCTAACAACAACACACCAAAAACTTCCCTGGAATGTTTGTGTTGTGAGGGAAAGACCTGTCGAAAGTGCCAATGATACAAAGAGAATTTTCTAAGCCTATTTTTTATATTTAAAGGGAAAGTCAACTCCCCAAAATCCCTTACAATATGTTGTATGTGCCTTCCACTCGTCTAAACGCGGCTCAGGGAACGACCAATCACTTCAGCTTCAGAAAGCAGGTGAACTGTGATTGATCGTTACCTGATCCCTGAGCAACTGCGATGTCATTTTCAGTCGACAGCAAGTGACAAAATGGCCGCCCCCGAGATGCAGTTTCTATTTTGTGACCATTGATTCTTGGATCTAGGGCAAGAGTTTACAATAGTTTGTTTGTCTATTTGGATTTAGAATATTTACTGTGTCTACAGCTTAAAAAATCTTAAAAAATCGAATAATTGATAGCGAATCGATTTTCCTTTTCCAGCCTGATATCGATTCATAAAACCATGAATTGATTATTTTAATATCTTTTTTTCCCCCCCATAAATTCATAAGGAAATAGAATTTTATAGAACAATTTTTTTGTGTATTTTACCGTTTTCGTGAAATTTACTAGTCACATGAATTCAAAAGTATTTTCTTAACATTTATGAAAGACCGGACATTGCACTTTTAAGGCAATTCAAAATCTTTTTAAATTTACATTTGCAATTATTGACTCAGAATTCTGAAAATATTTTCCATCTCATCCTTGCAAATGTCAATGTTTGTGTAACATTCGCCCGTCCCGCCTGCCTACTGTGAGTGACACGCCCCCCACCACCCCCCGCTCTGCGATTGGCTGGAGGGGTAAACAACTATCTGTCTACAGAAACGTCCCGCTGTTGACAAAACAAACACAAAATGGCAAAATACAGGCTGGGGGGTGTGGGTAGAGGGAAAAAAAAAAAATCACCACCACACATTAACAGAAGCCCAGAGGTGTAGATTGAGAAGGACTTCATGCGTATACATCCTCTATTTATATAGTGCATTTTCCTGAGTGAAAACGGACGACCCTGCCTTTAATAAAGTTATCCGTAAATATTATCCATCCATCCATCGATTTTCTTGGCCGCTTATTCCTCACAAGGGTCGCGGGGGGTGCTGGCGCCTATCTCAGCTGGCTCTGGGCAGTAGGCGGGGGACACCCTGGACTGGTTGCCAGCCAATCGCAGTGGTAAATATTAATATATTATTATTTTAGTAACAATTTATTAATTGAATATTTGGTGTGAACTATTTGTTGTTTTGTTTTTAGTATGCGGATGACACACCCTGCGGTTTAATTGAGGCATAGCATCCAGTAGAGTAGAGAGCACCATTTAAAAAATAATGGTACTTGTAGTGTAGTCTTAGTGTGCTGGTAAATTCTTAAATCTCAGTTGTCTCCAACTTAACAGTTTGTTGTCCTCCGCAGGTGGTGTAATGTTGCCGATACCATCACAGCAGCAACAACAACGGCAGCGGATTTTCATCATTCACCACACTCTAAAGCCGTTGGGCTTTAAAATTGTATTGCACCTTTATTCCAGACTTGCACAAGTCCTATTCGAGTCAGTTTCAACACCATCCTTGTGAACTTTGCGTTGTCGTCAGAATGTTGACACATCTACTACTTAAGGGGAAGGTTGAATGTTCCTGAAAATGCTTCTTCAGCCAAAGATTTGTTAGACACTTTTTTTTGTTGTTGCAATTAGGTCTGCTTTCATTTGTGTATATTTTTTCATGTGTTGCAGTGTGTGTCATAAACAAGATATAGTGCACAAAGGGCACCAAAGGGCCACTATACAGGAGACCACAAATGTATTGTGGAAGGAGACGGAAAGTTATTCTGAGCCAAGACCTGCAAAGTCAACAAGCAAATCAAATCAGCTTTTGTTTTCTTTTAAAATGTAAGTGGAACCCCCAAAGTCAAATATACTCTGTTGAGTTCCGGGTTCTCATTTCAAAGCAAATTTTTCTGAATGCTTCAATTAGTTTTTCAGTATTTACAGCAGGCAAATGGTGACGCCATGTCACATAGTGGCGTCGTTCCACTAGTTTTTTTTTTTCTATAAGCACCCTCAATTTTGACACTAACCTGCCTGTGTTCAAATATTTGAATATGTAACGGGGTGACTTATCACCGCTTCGTAAACATTTGTCACCACTCGTTTGATGTCTGTAAGTGCGCTTACAGATCTCCACTTTGTATCTGTTCAACTAACATTTTTCGATTGTTCTGTTCGTTCATACCTTATCAAAAAGAGTGAAGTAGCTATGGAGATTGTGATGTTCATAAAGTAGGGTCTAATTTTACTACTACGTTCTATGTCAATAAACACTCTTATTAGTTAAAGTTGCATCATTTAATAAGTGCATGACTACAAGCCAGCTAGAGACTGACGCTCAATGCTTAAGACAGGATAATTTGTCAGTCTTCCGATTGAAGCCATTACTGTTTTTTGCAATTACTAATAATTTACATCCATCTTTCTGACATAATGTATTTGCTAAATGAAATACAATTAAAAACAAGTTGCCAATATGCATGTTTTTATTTTTACAAACTGCATCAGACAATTGTGGCCTTCAGTAATGTGATGGTATCACACATCGTGACGGTCGCATGTTGTTTTTATGAATGTCAACTTTCAATTACAAGAGTTAGACTTTTGAGTTGTTAAATTTTATTTTGTGTAGATGAATTGAAAGAGGCCAAAAATATACAAATGTAGAAATAAAGTTTGATGATTACAAATTTGATCATCTTATGATGGTGGAATGTCTGGTTGTTGTAAAATCGATTTACTTAACTCATTTTCTCCCAAAAAACATATAAACATGTTCTATTTTAAATGTTTTGAGTCCCAAAGACGTATTTATACGTCTTTTTTTTTAATGCTAGGCTTTGATGCAGCCTCTGAACTGCAGAGAACGGGTGAAACAATGATAGTAATTACAGAAACGAGCAGCGGGAGGCAGCGGAGTACAAGAGATCAATCAGGGCCATGTTGCAAACAAGCTAAATTCCCCACAGTCTTAAACAGATTTGTGAATAATGATGAAACTTAAATGCTAATTGCTGCAAAACGGAAACAGATAGAAATGTTTTTTTTTTCCCTGATGAAAGATGATACTCTAAACTTTATTTTGGTATGTTCCATGTTTGTTATAGCAATAGAACAATATTCTGTGGGCCTTGAAAAAATCAGTCAAAATCCAGTAAAACAGCCGGGAGTTAAGGGGGTTGCTGCAGTGAAAATGGCTGCCAGTGAATGAGTTAATTTTAGACAAATTGAAAATCTGATCAATTGTTAAAAGGTGTTTACATAATTACAAATGCCCCATGTACAACAGTTGCTCAACAGTATGACGTCTTTGGTGTACTTTGCACTTGATAATGTGCCACACATTTTCAATGAAATGGGTCTGGACTGCTGGCAGGCCAGTCTGGTACTCACACTTTTTGACTGCAAAGTCATGCTGTTGTAGGTTGTGGCTTGGCATTGTCTTGGTGAAATAAGCAGGTATGTTCCTGAAAAAGATGTTGCTTGGATGGCAGCATATGTTTCTCTAAAACCTGCATTGGTGCCTTCACAGATGTGCGAGTTACCTATGTCACGGTAACTCACACCCGCAAGCCATCAGAGACCTTTGTGCGTATAACAATCCTCTTAAGTCCAGAGGACAGGATGTCCATGGTCTGCAAACATAATTTGAAGTGTGGACTCGTCAGACCACAGCACACTTTTCCACTTTGTGTCATGCCATCTCAGATGAGCTCGGGCCCCAGAGAAGAATCCTTAAGGTTTGTGCAGACATCATCAGCATTAGTTGATTAGTTACATTAATTTAAAAAAAAAAAACATCCCACATTATCATGCCAGATTTCATTAATTACGTGACTTCTAAACGATATCTGTACTTTTTGTTGTACATTTTGTCTTTTGTACTTGACAGTATTTGCCTTCTCTTCCGCAAGTTCCACTCCAAATTTGTCCTCATGCTTTTATGCACTTATAAAATGTATTATTTAGTAATAACACAACATAGAAAACACAGTTCAAAACTTTAATTCACATTCAGTTGGATTTTATGCTTAATTGTATTTACAGAAATGTGCATTACCAGAACAAGACCATTTTACTGTACATACCGTATCGCTGTGCATGTGGGCAAGTATGGACTGTATGATAATACAGGAAATGTTTGAATAAAATAAGCGCGCGTGAGCCCGAGAACGTGATGTTCAGTGAAGCGAGTTGTCTCAGACGCAAGACACGAGAGCGCAAAGCTTGGGCCATGCACCTTCAGCGCTCGTCTTCTTTTGTTAACATACGGAAATGGATGTCTCATGGAAACCTCTGAGAACAATCCGTAATTATGCAATCTCAACGACACAGCAGAAAAAGTATTATCACCCTTTAGGCTATCCGTGGAATGCAGGTGTTTTATAAAAAACAAAAAAACAAAAAAAAAAACATGCTGTAGAACTTAATGTTATGAAGTTTCACTCCAATATTAATACGGTGTTCACATTCCAGACTGCAAAGTTTAAAAGAAACTGCACGAAATAATGTGGAGTTTCCATCTCATGTTTCATTATTGCACATTAATTAGAAATCAATTCCACACATACGTCAAACTACTTCCTTAACAAATAATTATGCTTTCCCTAATGATGTTGCATACCGAAATGGTACAACGATTTAGTAGTTAAAGATGGTCCTTTTATTTGTATTGTAAATTTTCCATTTGCCACAGAAAGCACCGTTGTGTTCCTGAAAAGCGCATAATTCCATCCACCCATATTCATACTCTACGTATTTTATGCGTGATTACTACTTCAGAATGCAGTCCCCTTGCTTTAGAATATAGAGCAACAACATAACCCATTGCTGTAGTAGATCTTTGTATGAGCAAGCGCAAAATACACAACAGGATTTTTACAGTATTTTCCATCTTCATGAGTCTTAACTTGCATGCTGCCTTCCACAGATTTAAGTCTGAAAAATGACATCAAACTTAATGGCAGTTTTTGTGTGTGTCTTTTTTTTATGACAATTCAATCCAAATTAAAACAAATAAGTGTTTATTGAGACTCTCTTGATATTTTTGTCGCGATATGGCGCTTTTCTGTTTTACACGTTTTCATCTGGGGCTCTGTGTGCTCGATGGTTCAAGTCAGATGTGTGGAAGGTAGCATGAACCGTCTCTAATGTTGCGATGAAGAACCCCTCCCTCCATCCAGGTACCCTGCCACTCGCCCCCCTTTAAAAGGCCCACCTAGTGAGCATGTGACCTTCCAGACTTTGGGGGCGCCGTGGGTCCCCCGCCCCCCCTCTGTCCGTGATCCCGTCGCCCGTGGCCCAGGATACAGTGCGCGCTGCCACACCCTTCGTCGTCGTCATCTCCCTCGCTTTCGGAGGACGACTCGCCGAACTGTCGAGGCTTCTCATAAATACAGCAGCCTGAAAAAACAGCGTGCTGGATTAGCGATGATCAAGGTGAGCTTTCATTAAAAAAACAAGTCAGATATACAACTGTTAAATTAAATGTTATTCATGGTGTGACTGGAAATGATTCAATTACTGGTTTGATCCAGAACATGTGAGAAAATAGAGAAAAATATTGGTCATTGTTTCTAAACAATGGTGCTAAATTATTAACTGATTACCAAAATAGCTGTTGATTAATTGGATGATCGATTAATTTTGGCAGCTCTCGTTTTTGTGATTGGTAAATGTACATTTCTGTCTAGAGCCAAGTCATTTCGGACAAATGAGATCAAGTCCAGTTTATCCCTACAGATAATATTTTGAACGAGTTCGCTTGTCCCAAAGCCTAGAAAACACACTGTTAATTAAGCCCAACTGTATTCATAAACGTTTTGCAGAAAAAAAAAAACTAACAACGAATTAAGGACTCACATTTTGAAGACCTCCTCCCCAGGTGCTCATTGTCAACCGTGTCACTGGACCATTCCACCTTTTTCTCGGTTTTCCTCTTCCTTAGCTTGATTGTCAGACTACGTCCCTCCTGGAAACATGCCACAAATACAGAATGTTGACAAAAGTAATCATTTTGATCAATACCCCTGATGTAATCACTGACACATTTTGCACAATGTTAACCCAGGCCCTCCTCCTTGCAATTTTGTGTGGGTTTTCTGCAGGTTGTCCATTTTCCTTCCACATCCAAAACTAGTTAGGTTGCCGTAAATGAAGAATTGCCCATCGGTGTCAACCTGTGACTATGAACGTGTGACCAGTCTGCTCTAGGTTGTAGGTTGTTTACCATCACGGGCCTAATGGTAACCAGATGAAATACATCACAATTCACCACAAAAGGTGCGGACTGTCATGAAATCTGGGTGTCACTGTCACGCCGCCACCAGGCGTGGCGGTTCATGCTTTTATTTTTGTGTCTCTGTTTCCCGTTTTACTTTGAAATCCTTACTCTCCTCTCACCCCAGGTCACTTGCCCTTCCTGCCGCTCACTCATTACCGGTCCCCGCTCATGATTATCACCACCTGCCACCAATCAACCCACACAATAAAAGCCAGCTGCATTCTCCCCTCAGTGCCGAAGTGTCACCGTCAGTGCATGGAAGCGTCCTCAGTCCTTATGTCCTCGTTCATGTTGCCTAGCGTTGTTGCCTTGTTTTTGTGCCTTTTCCTCCCTTTTGGAGCGCCTTTAGTTACCCCTTTTGCCTTGAGCCCTTTTTCCTCCCTAGCGGAGCGCTTTCTGTTGTCCCCAGTACCTTTTGCCTGTTTTTTCCTCCCTAGTGGAGCGCTTTTTGTTCTCCACTTTTTCCCCTCCCTGTTCTCCTCTCAGTTTGAGAGGAGACCTTTGTTGGCCGGAAATAAACCTGCTGCCTTGGTGGCCTACCTTACGCCTGCGTCTGAGTCCTACTTGTCCTCGCCTTGTCAGTACACTTCGGCCAGCATGGACCCAGCAGGCACGGTCGAGGCCGCACTGCAGAGCCAGGAGGCCCGGCTCAACAACCAGGACTGGATCCAACAGACCATGCTGTCCCGGATGGAGGAATTGACCAGCCAGGTCCACGAGCTGGTAAGCCTTTCACGGCGTCAAGCGCCAGCTCCCACTGGACAGATTCCTCACCCTGAGTTCTCTGCACCGACCACGCCATTCACCGGGGTAGGATTGAGACTGGCCTCCCCAGAACGATACTCCGGTGAACCCGGACGCTGTCAGACTTTCCTCACGGAATGCGACATTCATTTCGAACAGTTACCACAGGCATTTCCCACCGCCCGATCCCGAGTGGCCTTCATGTTGTCTCACCTGACGGGACGGGCCAAAACCTGGGCGACCGCGGAATGGGCCAGGGGTTCCTCGGTCTGCCAAAGCGTACAGGACTTTCAAATCGCTTTGCGCCAAGTCTTTGATCCAGAAAACAATGACCGAGAGAAGGCACGAGCACTGAGCCGACTTCAGCAAGGCAACGAAGCTGTCAGCGACTATGCAGTTCGCTTTCGAACGTTGGCAACGAACAGTGGCTGGAACGCCATCGCACTTCACGACCATTTTTTGAAAGGACTCTCACCTGCCATTCAAGAGCTTCTGGTTCCCGTAGAGCTCCCCGCGGACTTGGACGCCTTGATTTCCCTCACCATCCGGACCGATCATCGTCGCCAGGAGCTGGCCAAGATCGGCGGACCGCGAAGGAGGGAGGAACCTATCCCCTGGACGCGGACACCGGAGGCCAGAAGGCCGCGATTCATCGCTCCTTCCCGACCGGAACCAGGAGAGGTGGACCTCGCTAGCGACGAACCCATGCAACTGGGAAGGGCTCGGCTTTCGCCGGAGGAGAGGCAGCGCCGACGCCGAGAGGGCCGCTGCTACTATTGTGGTGGTCTTGGGCACTTGGTGGAATCCTGCACCACAAAGGCTCACTCTCCGGTGAGTCCTCCGTCACCCCGACCCGCCAAGAATCACAGACTTACGCCAATTCAGATAATCCACCACAATGTCACCATAGATCTGTCAGCCCTCATCGACTCCGGATCCGACGAAAGTCTCATGGACTGGGAGCTCGTAAAGCAAATACGAGCCTCCACCGAACCCCTTTCTTTGACCATCCTGGCTAGAGCGCTGAATGGCAAGGAGCTCTTCCAAATCACCCACATTACTGAACCTCTGGAAGTCCGAATCGGACCTCACTTCGAGACTCTCCGTTTCCATGTTTTCCACGCCGCTTCCCCTACTTTGGTTCTGGGACACCCTTGGCTGTGTCTACATGGTCCCAGAATCGACTGGAACACTGGAGTTGTGCTGGAGTGGGGAAAAGACTGCAGCTCTCACAGGTTGGAACAACCCGCACCCCGAAACTCCACAGCCCAGGTTCACCAGGTGACTCTCGTCCCACCGGCTCAAGAAGAGTACCCGAACTTGCACACTGTTCCCTCCTGCTACCACCCTCTGCGGGAGGTCTTCAGCAAGACCAAAGCCATGACTCTTCCTCCACACCGCCCATATGATTGCCCGATCGATCTGATTCCCGGCTCAACCATTCCCAAGGGGAGACTGTACTCGGTCTCTGGACCCGAACGCCAAGCCATGAACAGTTACATTGACGAATCCTTGAAAGCCGGCCTCATCCGACCGTCTTCCTCGCCTGCAGGAGCAGGCTTCTTCTTTGTGAGCAAGAAGGATGGATCCCTACGCCCATGCATTGACTACAGCCCCTTGAATGACATCACGGTCAAGAACCGGTACCCATTGCCATTGATGTCCTCTGTGTTTGACCAGTTGCAACAAGCTAGAATCTTCACAAAGCTCGATCTCCGCAACGCCTATCACCTCATCCGGATCCGCGAGGGAGATGAGTGGAAAACTGGTTTTAACACGCCCCGGGGACATTACGAGTACCTCGTCATGCCTTTCGGACTCACCAATGCACCAGCAGTCTTTCAGGCCATGATTAATGAGGTACTAAAGGACTTTATTGATCACTTCGTGTACGTTTACTTGGACGACATACTAATATACTCTCCTGACCTAACGAGCCATCGAAACCACGTGAACCGAGTCTTGCAACGCCTGCTGGATCACCGGCTTTACGTGAAAGCAGAAAAGAGCCTGTTCCACGTCAACACCATCTCCTTCTTGGGATTCGTCGTGTCACCCGGAAAAGTGGAGATGGAAGCGGACAAGGTCAGCGCCGTGAGAGATTGGCCCACGCCGGACTCACGAAAGAAGGTGCAACAATTCCTCGGATTCGCCAACTTCTACCGGCGATTTATCAGAAACTTCAGCACCATTGCCGCCCCTCTGCACGCCTTGACCTCCCCACAGGTTCGATTTAGGTGGAACACGGAAGCAGAAAGAGCATTCAAGGACTTAAAGGCTCGCTTCACCAATGCGCCAATCCTCAGAGTCCCTGACCCCAAACGCCAGTTCGTGGTGGAGGTGGACGCCTCGAGTATTGGAATTGGGGCAGTACTGTCTCAGCGTTGTCAGGAGGACGGCAAGACACATCCCTGCGCCTTCCTCTCACGAAAATTATCTAAAGCAGAACGCAACTACTCAGTCGGTGATCGGGAGCTCCTAGCTGTAAAGGTGGCTCTCGAAGAGTGGAGACACTGGTTGGAAGGCGCCGAACTCCCCTTCGTGATCTGGACCGACCACCGAAATCTGGAATACCTACGCCAGGCCAAAAGACTCAACCCTCGACAGGCCAGATGGTCTTTGTTTTTTAACCGCTTCGTTTTCTCTCTGACCTACAGACCCGGCAGTAAGAACGTCAAGGCTGACGCTTTGTCAAGAATTCACGAGTCCGAACCACTGGAAGCCGAGCCTGAGACCATTCTGCCCCGGGACTGCATAGTCGGGGCCATGAGGTGGCAAATTGAGGACGACGTCAAAGAGGCACTACGGAACGTCACTCCCCCCACGTCATGCCCACCACGCCGACTCTTTGTGCCTGAGGAACTGAGGGCCCAGGTAATACACTGGGCCCATACTTCACGATTATTTTGCCATCCTGGAGTCCGCAGGACCATGTATGCTGTCGCCCGGAGATTCTGGTGGCCGGCAATGGAGACCACAATCAAGGACTACGTAGCTGCCTGTCCTACCTGTGCCCGCAACAAGACGTCAAACCAGTCCCGGATGGGTCTACTCCAGCCACTACCAATCCCATCCAGACCATGGGCGGAAATTTCAGTGGATTTTGTGACCGGACTACCACCATCCCAGGGTAAAACCACAATCCTCACAGTCGTCGACAGATTCTCTAAGATGGTTCGTTTCATCCCATTAACCAAGCTCCCATCCGCCAAGACCACAGCCGACATCATGATCCACCACATATTCAGGTTTTATGGTTTCCCCTTACACATCGTTTCCGACCGTGGACCACAGTTCGTCTCCCGTTTTTGGACTCAATTTTGTAAAGCCCTAGGTGCCAAAGCTAACCTGACTTCTGGGTACCATCCTGAGGCCAATGGGCAGGCAGAACGGCTGAACCAGCAGCTCGAAACCGGTCTCCGATGCCTCGTCTCCCAGAACCCGACAACCTGGAGCAAGTATCTAGTATGGGTCGAGCTCGCGCACAACTCTTTGCCCACATCTGCCACAGGTCTCACCCCTTTTAAATGCGTCCACGGCTACGATCCGCCATTCTTCGCCGAACTGGAAGAGGAGGCAACGGTCCCCTCGGTCAAGGCCATGATCCGTCGGTGCCACAAGGTCTGGTCGGCGGCCCGGACGGCGCTTCAACGCCAGGGAGACCGGGTGAAGAGGGCCGCCGACCGGAAGAGGAGACCGGCACCAGAATACCGCCCAGGCCAGCGAGTTTGGCTATCAGCCAAACACCTCAGGCTCAAGGTACCATGTCCAAAGTTGGCCCCGCGCTTTGTGGGGCCTTTTCCAGTAACCAAGTCCATAGGTCCCGCCGCCGTTCGACTCCGCCTGCCAAGATCCCTCAGAGTTCATCCAACTTTCCATGTCAGTCAAGTCAAGCCGGTCCACGAAAGCTCACTTGTGCCCTCCGAACCCGACCCACCCCCCCCAGAGATGGTTGAAGGCGGCCCCGTTTACAAGGTCAGGAAACTCTTAGATGTGCGTAATCGGGGCCGCGGAAGACAATACCTAGTCGACTGGGAGGGGTACGGCCCGGAGGAAAGACAATGGGTCCCCTCCCGGTTCATCGTTGATCCCTCTTTAATTGATGATTTTTATGCTGAACACCCTGACATTCCTGGGCCGTCAAGAGCCGGCCGTTGAGGGGGGGGTACTGTCACGCCGCCACCAGGCGTGGCGGTTCATGCTTTTATTTTTGTGTCTCTGTTTCCCGTTTTACTTTGAAATCCTTACTCTCCTCTCACCCCAGGTCACTTGCCCTTCCTGCCGCTCACTCATTACCGGTCCCCGCTCATGATTATCACCACCTGCCACCAATCAACCCACACAATAAAAGCCAGCTGCATTCTCCCCTCAGTGCCGAAGTGTCACCGTCAGTGCATGGAAGCGTCCTCAGTCCTTATGTCCTCGTTCATGTTGCCTAGCGTTGTTGCCTTGTTTTTGTGCCTTTTCCTCCCTTTTGGAGCGCCTTTAGTTACCCCTTTTGCCTTGAGCCCTTTTTCCTCCCTAGCGGAGCGCTTTCTGTTGTCCCCAGTACCTTTTGCCTGTTTTTTCCTCCCTAGTGGAGCGCTTTTTGTTCTCCACTTTTTCCCCTCCCTGTTCTCCTCTCAGTTTGAGAGGAGACCTTTGTTGGCCGGAAATAAACCTGCTGCCTTGGTGGCCTACCTTACGCCTGCGTCTGAGTCCTACTTGTCCTCGCCTTGTCAGTCACACAGCCATAAAAATGCCTTATGTCGGATTGTGACATAAACTGCCCCAGTATACGCTATCAAAATATTCGATTCTGAGCTAAAAGACTCAAAATGTTGTACGTTGTATTACGTATAGTGTGGCATTCTTCTGTGTGCTTAACGAATCAATTTTATTATCGTGATCAACATTTGACGTATTTACGTTACTTGCAAGAGCGGCCTTTTTTAAGTAACTGGAAGTGGCTAACTGGATTAGCCGCTAAAGCGCATTCAACAGAATCTAAACGTCTTCACGAGACGTCTTTTAAGTGGTTTACCTGCTGAGGCGGTGGCGGTGTGCTGGTTTGAACAGTCTCAGTTATCGTCTCACTTGACGTCCCCGGAACCTCCGCCATCCCTGGAGCTCGTTTGCTAACGCGAGCGTCAGCTAACTTTGAAGATGGAGTTCTAACAACCGCTGTCTACGGCTTATTGTAAAAGCGTCAACAATAAAAGACAATTATAAATAAAATCAAAAACACGGGGGAAATGTTAATGAAAGTCTGATTTGAGGTCTTTAGCACTCCGCTGGAATGGGATGTGGCCAACCAATATGTCAAGAGTCAGGAATCACCAATAGCAAGATTCGAAACGGAAATGTATTATTATAGTGTCGAATGTCTACATAATTTTAACTTCTAAATATAAATCAAGATGTACCTGGGATTGAAATGAAGCATATTATTCTACGTTTTTACGCGTTTTCATTAGTAAAAGAAAAAAAAATGTTTTGGATTTGACTTGTGCCTTTAAAACTGTACGCTGGAAATATTTTACTCTGAAGCCCAACAGGTTAATCTATTTCCGTTTTGTGTCTGTGTGCTGTGCGTGGTATATTTTTGTTTTTTGAAAACAATGAGGGAAGATATTTGTTGATGGACAGCAGGGATTTCCTGTTCCGGAGTTCCCATCGTCCGTGATGAAAAACAGACCGTCGTCAAACAACAATCACGTGCTGACATACAATTGTATTTTTATTATTTTTCTTGCTAAATATTTTGAAATGGCATGTTCATCACGGGACTATGCTAACTTTTTTTTTTTTTTTTTTTTTAAAGCATAACTAATAAAATTAAAGAAATGCGGGCTTTATAAGAAAGAGGAATTTAAAGGTCGTCGAAAGCGTCTCACAGTACTTTGAAAAACAAGCAACCTCAGGTGAACACAGCTATGATATTGAAAACGTATTCTTGTTTTCTCATTTCCTCATTTCAAATGACACCAGTCATTGAGAGTAAAAATATTATTCCTGTTCCGTGTATAGCTTGTCATTGAGGATGTGGAGGGTAGGTCCTGTTCATCGTCTCGCGGGGAGAGAAGCGGTCAGGCTCTGTTCCAGTAACTCGTGCAAGCCTTCATCATTATCCGCCAAGTCAAGCTTACATTCTCGTCTTCAAGTTGAAAAACACAAGCGGAAAAAACAGAGGGAGGACGCCATATTAGCCACTCAACACCTTGTAAGTATGAATGACATTAACCTGAATGTGCGCAGTAGCTATAGTGAAATATACAGTATACCTATATGGACTTCTGCAGATCAGACCACTTAAACAGTCACTGGGAGTCAACAACTTATATGTCAATTGACTGCCCCTGCCCCTTTTCACATTCATCCTACGAAACCCGTGATCGAGTAATTTAGTTGTACAACCAGTAGTTTTGTATTCCATCTGTGAGGTTTTGTTTCCAGACTGGTGAAGAAGACGTTATCAAATGGAGTGAGAAAGAGAGAATTCTCTACACTGCTCATACACCACCAGGGGCAAAGAAAGGTGAGTTTGTCCAGTTCACGCCGCACTCACCCAGTGTCATTTCATGTTGTAACTTATTGTTGTTGTCGCCGTCGTTCTGGGGCACTCAAAACAGGTTCATACTGATGAATGAATGTGTTTTTGGTAGACACAAGCTTGCCATTCCCATCCTCATACAGCCCAGATTATGTGGAATCCAGCTGGTATCAGTGGTGGGAGAAGGAGGGATTCTTCAGGCCCGAGTATCATGTGAGATATCAAAACACCATGTTTGTGACATCCGAAATGCTGTGTATGCAAACATACATTTAGTTAGGTGTGTGTCAGTTTTGGTTGCGGAATTATTCACGATATGACGTGTTGTTTTTCTCGATAGGATGTTCATGAGTTATCTCATGCTGTGGATAAGAACTTCTCTTTGTGTATACCGCCACCAAACGTGACAGGGACTCTGCATCTGGGCCATGCTCTGACTGTAGCGATAGAAGATGCTTTGGTTCGATGGTAAATACCAAAAACAGATTCAGAATGTTGCCTTTTTTAAGCTAGTTTTGCTATGATTATAATGTTGCTGGCTAAACAATGGGTCAGATGTACTCTATGCTTTGTTCAATCTACTAGGAGAAGGATGCAGGGCCAAAGAGTACTATGGGTTCCTGGCTGTGACCATGCTGGTATAGCAACACAGGTAAAGCAGTTCCGTTTCTCCTCCCTCGTTTGTCATAATTCAGTATTTAAGATTGGCTTTTGTTGAATCTTCACACATGTTTTAATCAGAGTGTGGTGGAGAGGCTGCTGCTTCGGAAAGAAGGGAAGCACAGGCAAGACTTGACGAGAGAAGAGTTTTTACAGGCGCTTTGGAAATGGAAAAATGAGTAAGTCTACCTTTTTATCGCGAGTATAATACTGCACTTGTTGTGCGGTCATTTCTGAATGCATGTTCGTACTGGTTTTGCATTAGGAAAGGAGATGAGATATATCACCAGCTGAGGAAACTCGGTGCTTCCTTGGATTGGAGTAGAGCCTGTTTCACAATGGATAAAGTAAGACATATTTGAACTGTACTGAATAAAACAGAATCTACTGATTGGTAATCGTTCTACTTATTTATTCCTTAGTTTTGCAAGCATGTAGATTCTATTTACTTCGATTCACAATGCTCTTTTATAGGGAATGAACTATATTTGGTAACTCAAATTTACATCAAAATCTGGAAATCTGTTCAGATCAACTTAGACCAGAGGTGTCCAAACTACGGCCCGGGGGCCATTCGCGACCCGCCGTCCATTTTTTAGTGGCCCGCGACGTATGCTAAAAATGGCATTTGACTCAGTTCAAATCAAATAAAAACAAAAATGTTTGGAGATGGTCAAAGTAAGAAGGGAGGGTGTCGAAAAACACAGGTGCTATTAAAGGTTATTTTAGTTAACTAAAACTAACGAAAAAAATAAAATCCAAAAAAACAATTTCATTAACAAAATAAAATAAAAACGAAGATGCTTTTTTAAAAAAAAAGAAAACTAACTGAAACTACATTTTATGTTTACAAAACGAACTAAAATAAAACTATAATTACAGCAAAAATGTCATTCATTTTAGTCTTTGGTAATTAATTTAATATATGAGGCTTTGGGGATGATTTTAAATGTGATTTTTAGTAGATTTATTTTGATATAAACTGGGATAATGATGGTGTTTTTTTAAATATTGCGCACAAGTAATACACATTAAAAAACACACAAAAACTAAAACTAATACTGAAACTAACAAAACTAAAGCTAAACATTTATTAAAGAACTAAAACTAATAAAAAAGTAACAGAACCACCCTGAAAAGTAATTAAAACTGACTAAATTCACAACATTATGTGGCCCTTGCGTCCTTCTGATTTTCTGCATGTGGCCCTCAAATGAAAAAGTTTGGACACCCCTGGCTTAGACAAACAAAAATGGATGGTGCATTAATAAGCGCATAGCTTGAATTTTGAAAGGCTGGCAGACATTTAAGCAGTGACTGAAAGATGATTCAAACTGCATAAAATAAGGATTGCTCAGATTCGGATGGAATCCTACTTTTAAAAATGGAATTATAGTACGTTGTTTCCTAATAAAATTTTGATGAATAATCTTCTTGTCTCTCTTGTTTCAAGGGTTTCAGTAAAGCAGTAACTGAGGCCTTTGTGCGTCTGTGTGACGCTGGCCTGATTTATCGCTCAGACGGTCTCATCAATTGGAGCTGTGCTCTGGAGTCCGCCATCTCAGATATCGAGGTGATCAAATATGTACCTTCTGTGCACAGTTGATGCACAGTGTTGTCAAAGAAGAAAACATTTTAGTGCTGACAGCTACTCTGCGGCTGTGCAAACTTGGGAAAAAAAAAACAGTCTACATATGTATTATACCTAATGGTTGCCCATTAATATATTATGTTTCCTGTTGCTGTGGTATGGCCTGCAAATCAATCCATTTAGTGACCGCAAGATTGCATTAAAAGCTCTGGAATCGTAATGGTTGTCAGAGTCAAATGACTGTTTTCATCTTCAAAAATAAAAAATAGGTCAAAATTTCTTACCGCATGTATTTTGTGTTAGGTTGATTCGAAGGAACTATCTGGGAAAACTATGCTGTCTGTGCCGAGCTATGAACACAAAGTGGAGTTTGGAACCATGCTCACATTTGCATACCCAATCGATGGTCACGGTGAGTATGAGTGTTGATGGGGGAGTCATTTTGGACGACTCAGTGTTTTATGAGAATCATTTTCTTGTCAACATGACTGCAGCTTGCTGCAAAACAAAGGAAAAACTCACCACCACACATTAACAGAAGCTCAGAAGTGTAGATTGAGAAGAAGTTCATGGGTATGCATCCTGTATTTGTATAGTGCATTTTCCTGAGTGAAAACGGAAGACCCCACCTTAAATTTAATTTCCCAAAAATAGAATTATTAACTCATCCACTCCCAGCCATTTTCACATTTCGCAATCCCGTTCGCTCCCGGCTGTTTTACTGGAGTTTGACTAATTTTGCAAGGCCCACAGAATATTGTGTTCTATTGCTATAAAAGCATGGAACCTACCAAACGAAAGATTAGTCTCTTCTTTCATCAGGGAAAAAAAAAGTATATTTCTGTTTCCGTTTTGCAGCAATTAGTATTAGAATATAGCTAAGTTTTATCATTATTCACAAATCTATTTGGAATTGTGAGTAATTGAACTTTTTTTTTTTTTTTCCAACATGGCCCTGGTTGATCTCTTTTGCTCTGCTGCCACCTGCTGGCCGTTTGTAGAATAACTACCATTTCTTCAACCATTCTTTGCAGTTGAGAGGCTGCATTGAAGCCTTCTGTATGCTCTAGCATAAAAAAAACATAAATATGTCGTTGGGACACTTCAAACATTTTAAATAGAACGTATTTATACGTTGTTGTTGTTGTTTTTTTTTTTTGGGGGGGGGGGGGGGGGGCAAATGACTTAAAAGGCCAGATGTCACGTTTTGTGTTCTGTCGTTTTCAAACCATCCAGGTGGAGAAATATTGGTCTCAACAACTCGTCCAGAGACCATGCTGGGAGATGTGGCCGTAGCTGTTCACCCTGACGATCCTCGATACCAGGCTAGAATCTTTTGATCGAAATATTGATGCATTGGAATGTTGGATAAATCAATGACTCAAAGAGGTGAAATTGGGACATGACATCGATTAAACATGACACAAAAAGGAGAGAAGACACTCAGTTCAAGACGAGAGAGGAGATGAACTGACTGTTACAATTCACTACTGCACTCTCTTAAAAAAAAAAAAAAAATCCTCTCCTCACCCTCTCTTTTTATTTGGTTTCCACGCCCCTAGTTACCATGGGTGATGCAATCCTAAAAATGCAAACGCAATGCATAGTTGGAACACAGTGTACTTGTTTGTCTACGTGTGTGCATGTGAGTGGAAGATTGCTGAGTACATGGGGTCAAGTTTGCAATCATTTCAAAACAGACAACAGGTGGACTTAAGTTAGACGTTCTTGTTCTTGTGCTCTTAAGAAAACATATAGCTATGCTGTGTGAATGTGAGTGCGGAGCAGAGCAAAAGCATTCTTCATTGCAGCAAATGTATGATAACTTATTATTTACAATTACTCCTACAATGGATTAAAATCATGACACAAATAACTGTAAACTCTTATGACCCACAGTTTTCGGTCAAAACACTGAAACTGTGTTGATTCTTGACATATAAATGTATTTTTAGTACTGGTAAGTGTTTTTCTATCAAAAATGTGGAAAGAAAAAATAACATTTAAATTTAGTTTGAATGATCATTATTTGTTGTTCCAGGATTTTCATGGAAAGCAATGCCGCCACCCCTTTCATGACAGACTGCTACCCATCGTCACTGATGAAATTGTGGACATGGAGCTCGGCACAGGTCTACTGCCTATTTTAGACACAGTCCCAAGAACATAAAGCGGTTTATCATAGCTTCACTGCAGTCGCCATGTTTCAAGTTTATGTGGCAAAAAACTCTTGATTTCTGTTGACCTCTTTGCTGAGCTAACTTGATGTCTTTAGGTGCAGTAAAGGTTACTCCTGCTCATGACCACGCAGACTTCCTGTTGTCACAGAGGCATGCTCTGCCACGCCTCACTGTGATTGGAGGAGACGGGAAGATGACTCCACTCTGTGGACAATGGTTGCAGGTGCATGAACTTCACTGTCATTCATGTCGTATTCCCTTCAAAAAAAGGTTTTATAGGAATATATTTGGAGGTGATTTATTCTGTTACATTTCATACAAAATATCTTGTTGGATATTTTAAGGGAGTGAAGCGATTCGACGCCAGACAACTGGTCGTAAATGCTCTGGCTGAGAAAAAGCTGTTCAGAGGAAAGCAAGAGCACGCCATGGCCTTACCTATCTGCAGGTAAACCGATACCGGCAACTGCTTGATTTAATACAACCACTGGATAAAAAAAAAAAAAAATGTGAAAAGTAACATAAATATTCGTTTATAAAATATTAATATTGATTTATCAATATATGTATTCATGTTCTAATACTTGTTCAGCTAAATCGCATTTTGACAGATGCAGCTGTAATAAAGCAAATGTTTTTGTGAAATCGTTTTCCACGTCTAAGCCGCTCAGGAGACGTGATCGAGCCTCTTCTAAAGAAGCAGTGGTTCGTCCGCTGTCACGGAATGGCTCAAAAAGCTATACGGGTAACTGATATGATATGATATGATGTGATGTGTTGTTGGTGGTTGACAGCTGAAACACTCTGTATGACTCACTCTTTCATTGTCAGGCCGTTGAGGATGGTCATCTGGAAATCATCCCTCACTTTTACACGAAAACATGGACCAGCTGGCTGTCCAACATCAGGTAGGCTGACGCTGACCTTTCCCCTCACATTTACAACATTCACATAAGTTAACTTTTGTTGAAATGAGTGTCATCTATTGTTCTGTGATGAGTGTGAAATAACACGATTCTTGTCATGAATGCATCCTTGTTTCATTGTATGGGAGTGAACAATGCAGCTCTGTTTGCTTTACAGTGATTGGTGCATTTCGAGGCAGCTGTGGTGGGGACATCAGATCCCCGCTTACAGGGTGGAGTTTCATCGTTCTTCTGACAAACAAGAGGTTAGCCTTTGCTAACTGGACAGCATCCTAATGTGTAAAACTGTAGTGCTTTGAGATATGAGTGACCTAACTTGTGATTTTTTTTCTTCTTTTTTTTTAAGTATAGTAAACTCACTTCACAATAACAGCACTTAAACTCCCAGTTGTTTTTTTTGTTTTTTTTAACTGTCAAACTGAACTTAAAACTAGATGAATTCCACTTTTTTTTTTTTTTTTAAATATATATATTTAAAGCATAATCTCACAGTCTGCTAGCTTAATTAATGCTAGTGCACGTAATGAGAAACGCATAGACCAGGGGTGTCAAACTCATATTAGCTCAGGAGCCGCATGGAGGAAGTGGGCCAAATCGGTAAAATAATGGTATATAACTTAAAAACAATTGCCGTCAATTATACGCAGATTTTTGTGATTTTTGGGCCAGCCCTAAATTACGGAGCTCAACTTGAATCTATTGTTTAAAAAAAAATAACACGAATGCAAATGAAACGCGGCAACACTTTGCCAGTATGAGTTCCGGATGTGTTAAATCTACCTGTTTTGCATATATATAGTTCCCAGAATGCATTGTGTGGCACAGTTAATGAAGTTATAAGGACGTTAATCCCTGTCATATGTATTTGTGTTACCAGTAATTGAATTTGTGTCATATTTAACACATTTATGTTGGTCTATGATTTAAAAAAAAACAAACTTTTTTTTTAAACAAACCGTAACTTTAAGATGTGTGTATGTTTGACACCCCCGGCATAGACAGTACAAGGACCAGGCTGGCTGGTGAATAGCCAAATCCACATATAATTGACGGCCATTATAAATGTTTTGAGAGAAGAAAAAAAAAAAGATACATTTCTCTTAAACTCCCCGCAATTTTGACAAAAAAAATAAAATTATATTAATTGTTCACGAAAATATTTTTAAAAACATTGAGGGGAAAAAAACTCACTTAATCTGAACCACGATTATGCAGGGGTCCGCCGCGTAACCCTTTAAATAACTAAAATCTAAAGACATTCATTATAACAGTACTTACTATTATATATTCTTTAGGATGAGCTGACACAAGCTGGGAGGTCCAGACATCCATGTATTATTATTGTTATAAAAGTACTGTATATCTATGTATCTGTCTGTCTTATACTGCCCCCAGCAGGCCAAGACAAGCAGTAGTACAATGTGCATTGAATTAAATGCATTGAATGAGGCAAAAAGCTATTAGATAAAAAAAAAAAAAATCTATTTAATTATGCTATTACAGTTTGTTTTTATAAAGTTCTATTTTTTTCTTTAAAAAACACATTACAATTTTTTTTGTTAGTTTTTGGAGACGTAGGAACCAAATCAATGGCATGTCTATTCATTTTATATGTGAAAAATGAGTTCAGAGGGATTTGAGTTGCATGCTTGGTCACGGAATGAATTCAACTGTTATCTCAAGGCGCCGCTGTATTTTGGTTTACCTCATAAAGTATTGGAGAGTCAAACATATTTGGAGCAGTTTTTAGTATGATGCAGTACAATTATGGGCAGCTGCAAACTACACCTACAAAAAATAAACATATGGTTAAATGCATACATCTAACAGTGTCGGTCAAAGTGAACTCTATAATTATTTCTTTGTAGAGGCAAAACATTTGATACTGCCCTTATTGCATATAATTATATTCGGCAAGTGGTCATTAAGTTGTGGTTGGTGGGTGTGTACGGTATAGTATCAAAAAGAAAAATGATTTCGAAATTTATTTGAGGTTCAAAAATATTTTATTGTTTTTTTGTTTTTTTTTCCCAGCCCAAAGTGTAAATATTGTTTCTGTTTTTGTTAGGACCAATGGGTGTGGGGAAGTAACGAGGATGAGGCTCGTCAGAGAGCCACTGTCAAATATGGAGTGAACCCACAGGACTTCAGTTTGACTCGGGGTACGCCAACCTCTTGAATCCCAAATCCGCATTTTGTGGAATGTAATGTTCTGTTTTCATTCTCAGAAGTTGCGTATATTATAAAAAATTGTGAAAAACATTTGGTTTGGAGAAATTGTGGTAATTTTTATTTTTTTTAATATTACATCTTTTTGTATGTGTGCACGCCGCGTGGGTCAGACTCTGATGTCCTGGATACTTGGTTCTCCTCTGCGCTGTTTCCTTTCGTTATGTTGGGCTGGCCTCAACAGGTACCGCGTCTCCAGCAGCACATTATCATGAATGACATCATTGATTTTCTAGACTCTAACCACACCCTCCTTCTCCAGACTCCAGATTTTCAGCGCTTTTACCCAAACTCCATCCTGGAGACGGGCAGTGACCTGATTTTCTTTTGGGTGGCGAGGATGGTAATGCTGGGTACGGAGCTGACAGGCCAATTGCCTTTTAAACAGGTACTGGGACGATGAGTGGCTCAAATTTGATTTCCTTCAAATCTAAGGATAAATACTAGTGTTGTTCCGATACCGGTAGGAAGTAGGTAACGACCAATCCTGGCTCAGTTTGCTGACCAAACCCAGAAAACAGGTGAGCCATGATTTGTTGTTAACTATTTCCTCATCACAGGTTAGAATATAGCTTAGTTTCATCAATATTCACATTCCTGGTGAAAACGCTGACAAACAGAGGTTGTTGCAAACTGGCCCAGACTGATCTCTTATACTCTGCTGCCACCTGCTGGCCGTGTTTTTAATAACTCTCATTGCTTTAAGCCACCTCTTCATGTCAGAAGCTGCATCAAAGCCTTCTGTATGCTCTTGCATAAAAAAAACAAAAATATGTTAACACGTTTTTGGGAGTGAATGACAAAGTATTAAAAACGTTTTTACACATTTTTGGGCTTGAATGAGTTAACATGTTCCATATTCATAAGGTAATATGTACAGCTTCCCCCCCCTTCTTTAAAAAAAATAAAATAAAATAATACAAAAAAAAAATAAATCACGTTATTTCTGCTTCTTGATTCTAAGGTTCTTCTCCACTCTCTGGTGAGGGATAAACATGGGCGGAAAATGAGTAAATCCTTGGGAAATGTCATCGACCCCTTGGATGTTATACATGGAGTTTCCTTGGAGGTGTGTAACAATTTTTTTTTCCGTCATTCCTATCTTTTGTCTTGCAGTTGTGTTTTAGTCTCTGTAGAAATGACCAACTTTATCGTCCTACTTTACTTTCCATTGTGTAATCATTATCATGTTCATCTAACAAGTCAAAGGTCAGCGGTTTGGTAACTCTTTCTTAATTTCATAAATGATACGAATCTGTTTGTAAACATCTGGATTTTTTGTTTTACAAGTAGCCAATATGAGGAAGATGAAGGTAGTAATATGTGATTGTACAACTTCTGAACATTGGTACATATAACTGGAGTTAATCCATTTACAACAAACAACTTCTTTACTGAACAAAGTCCATTTGACAAGTTTACATGATAGATGGTTAGCATGTTGCGCAAAGACAATTTAAAGATTCCTTTTTATTTAATGTTTCATTAAAGTAGACCAGCAATAAAACATACTGAATTTACATATCGACACCTTCTTAAAATAATCAAGTCTTTATCCCCCCCCCCCCCCCCCCCCCCCAGATTTTTCAGGAAACACAAAAAAAATTGAATTATTTCAATCATGAGTAGAGAATTTAGGCAAAAAAAATACTGAGGCAATTATTTTAACTCTTTGACTGCCAAACATCTTTCAAAGCAAACAGAATATTGTGCGATATGATGACATAAATATGGTGGATACCATATGAAAGATTGGATTCCGTTCTTTCATGAGGAAAAAAAAGTATGTTTCTACCTTATTCCGTTCTTTAGTAATCACCATTTGAAATGAGGTCATTGGAGTGACATAAGTGAAAATACAAACATATTATAAGAAAAACAAGCTTTTTGTGAAAAGATACATTTTTTTGCACAACAGTGACTTTGACACTAATATTTTTTGTTTAGTGACAAGGCAGCGCAGCACAAGACGCGCTGCCCATTGAGAGAGAGACAGAAAGAAAAAAAAAACGTAAAAACCGTAAATTAACGTTTTTGGCAGCATTCATTAGGATTTTAGAATACGTCATTAAACGTTTTTGGCAGTCAAAGAGGTTAAATTAAGATGGCGACGATATAAAAAAAAAAAAAGCTCTGTATTGGAATGTTTTAACTGGAATTGATACACAAGAACATAAATTGTTGGTGCTCCAGCAAATGCCCTCCTCTTAAGAAAGAAAACCCCACAGTGGTCATAACTTGAAATAACTTGAAAACTGACAAGACTGGAATTTGCTCAAATGCATATATACAAGCCACAAGGCTTCTGGAGGAATGCAGGGTTCAAAAGAACCTCAAGACTACCAAGGCATTCAGGAGAAAAATGTGCTGTGCAGTGCGAGAAAACTTTATCTCAGCCGTAGGTCATGGATCCTCCAATAAGGATAGTTGATTCTTTCTTTTTTTTTTAATGGAAGGAAAAGCAATTTTGTCCATGTGTGTAAACAGGACATCTGATAGTAGAAGATAGGAAAACGTCTCTCTTTGTAATTCTTTTTTTTTTTTCCTCTTAGAGACTTCAACAGAAAGTTAAAGAGGGGAACCTTGACCCCAGGGAACAGGTGGTTGCCATGGACGCGCAGGTCAGATCCCCTCGCTCTTTATTCGTGTTTCCTTTCTGACTGAGCGCGTGTGCTCATTCCCTCCTCGTCTATCTAACCACTGCATCTGCTTCCCTCAGAGCAAAGACTTCCCGAAGGGAATCCCTCAGTGCGGAACCGATGCTCTGAGATTTGCCCTTTGCTCTCACAAAATGACGGGTGAGTGATTGTTAACCCTCACTTTTATTTCCCAGTTGTAGTAAAAGTATTTTTGAAGCACGTTTAAGAGATGCTGCATTTCTGCTCATCACACCTGACATAGGAAGACAGTCAGCGCACTGTAATATTTGTCGGAACAATGTACAGGTATGTGTCTTATTTCTTACTTTTATTTTAGGAGAAGACATCAGCCTCTCAATATCTCAGGTCCTGAGCTGCAGACATTTCTGTAATAAAATGTGGCAGACGCTGAGATTTACTCTCGGCGTGCTGGGTGACAACACTACCCCAGTGGAGAACCTGGAGGAGGTACAACCAGCTTTTGCACATGTTGAACAACTTGAGAAAGATAGAAAGCATTTTTTTTTTTAAGTTTAGTCAGTATTATTACTAGTTGTGGGAATGCTGAAAGCATTTATTTACATACGTTTTATTTCATGCAGTCAATTTAATGTTCAATGACACATTCACTGGTTCGGCAAGACATCTCTTGCTTATTCGAGACCCGTCCCCATCGACCCATTACTATAACGCATCAGTCATATACATTATTTAGAATAGTCATTGATTTTTATCGTTATCCATCCCATACTATCCCAGACACCGCTCGCTCAGTTCGTCTTGAATGTCCGTGTGTAGATTGCGGCTCGTCCCAGTCATTTGGAACTGGTGAGTCGGTTCCTTGACACCACCAGCAGGCCTCGGACCAGCTTTTACACATGTTGTGGCTTCCAGAAGAGTAGATTGGCTTGCATTCTGCCCATTGCTTTCAAGCAATTTTTGCCTCGATTCTGGCTCAGCCCAGCACACCACTATTGCTAGCACCAGCAGTTCCTGATGACTCCTGAGCGCTACCCAGCCTAGCTCACCCAGCAGAGCGGCCCACGCCAGCCCCATCTTTGTTCATGAACTAGAAAGTTCAGAATGTTTAGTCCAGTTTTAAGTGAATTACATTTTCGTCTCGTTTTCATTATTTGACAAAAATGCATATTTATTTAGTCTCAGTTATTGTTTATTGATGAGGGTTTTAGTCGAGTCTAGTTTTAGTCCGGTGAAAAATGCGTGTTGACAAACCTGACAAAAATATTTTAGTTTAGTTTTCGTTAATGAAATGAACACGACCCAGGAGGTCAGTACTATCAATATCTGGAAACAGAAAGCTAGCATAGGAGGAATTAAGAGGAGTAGTGTGGACATACTGTTCGAAGATTCTGTTTCATCAGTACGCTTTGATGGAGGACTACATTAATCGGATAATATTTACTGTTAATACTTTAATATGTCCCTAAACGAGTCATTCAAAGTAGAAAATTGTTGCCTCTGGGGTCACCACAGAACTGTATCCTCAAGGATTTTATTTTATTTTTTATTTTTTTTAAGCTTCTGGCTTATCCATTTATCATTAGATGTCTGATTTGAGCAGCATGGACCGGTGGATCTGCTCCCGACTATACAGCACAGTAGCACAAGTAGAGAAAGCCTTTGAAGAATATGAGCTGCACGTGGTCACTGCTGCTTTGTACAACTTCTGGGTCCACAATCTGTGTGACGTCTATATGGTAAGAGACACACAGGGCACATTTGCCCGCAAAGAGGGAAATATGTTTTGTCATGTCCCCTTGTATCTGTGTGTGTGTGCATGTCTTATAGGAGAGTGTGAAACCAGTTCTACTGAAACAAAATGAAGGAACAGTGAGGAAAGTGAGACCAGCAGCAATCGTTGTTCTTTATAACTGTGTGAGTGCGTCTCTGACTCTCCTCTCCCCAATCATGCCGTTCCTTACTGAGGAACTGTGGCAGAGACTCCAGCCGTTCAGAACTGAAGCTGCAGCTCAGAGGAGCCTGTGTCTCCAGCCTTACCCCCGCTCGTCTCAACTGGTACCGCCACTACTTCTTCTAAACCGTACAAACCAAAATATGTTCTGTAATTTCCTTTCTTAAATGTGCTTCTGGCTTCATGTAATGATTTACTAGATATTGGACTCTATTAAAACAAATTCAATTCATAAGAAGCTTTGTAACAGATTCATTGAAAATAGTCATCACATACTACAACTACAATAAGCAATGTTAAATGCGCATGAAGTAGTTGTCATAAATAAAAATGAAAGTCCTATTACGGTACTCATCTCAGCAGAAGAATACAGTGGCTAACTTTTTCAGACCTCTGAGGTGGGAGGTGAGATTGGTGGAAAAGATCGCTTTCTTTGTAAGGGATCGGCCGATCGCCGAGCTTCCAAAATTAAAGAAATCGGGGCCGATAAATCGGCCAGCCGATCAATCGGTGCACTCCTACTTGCATTTTTGTTTTTATTTTATTTTATTATTTATTTATTTATTTTTATTTTATTTACATTTTTTTATTTTAGTTTTAGTGTTTTTGTTAGTTTTGCAAGCATAAAATGTACTTTCAGTTAGTTTTTTTTTTTTTTTTTTTTCAATGCTGCTGTATCTTTTTTTTTTATTTTTATTTATTTTTATATTTTTTTTCATAAGCAACAAAGGTGTGACACCCCTAACGTGTACAATGCGTTGTTGTGCACTAGTGGATTGATAAAAAAATATATATTATATTTGCAGTTTTTTTTTAATATATTGTTTTTAGGTGTACATTTTGAAGGTCAAAATATGAGAAGCACATCTTATTCTGTACCCCCCCCCCCCCCCCCCTCCCCCACACACACACACACACACACACAGGTTCTGGGTTCATGGTGCCACTATTTTACTGATGATGATGATGATGATGATGATGATTGAGTTTACTAAATGGCGGCATTTTCTTGAACACTGTAAATTTGAAAGAAAAAGAGTGAAGCGGGCCTTTTTTCAAGCTCTGCCTAGTTTTTGCTGAAGAGTATAGAATGTGAAATTCAATAATCCTGCTTTTTACACCTACAAAAAGTGATAGCTGTGGGTTCATTTTATGATTATTGATATGCTATACTGTGAGATATGTTTGTTTGGTAAAAAAAAAAAAGAAAGGGGATTTGTTTACACATCGGAGCTTTTGTGGCAAAAATAAATGTATTTGAAAATTGCACAGCATTAGCAAACAAATTTATGTTGTTATTTTGTCTCCTTCCTGCCAGAAACACTGGCACTTCCCAGAAGAGGAAAGAGATTTCCTCCTGGTCCAGGAAGTGATTCGAGTGGCTCGCTCACTTCGGGCTCAGTGTGGTTTGACCAAAGAAAAGCCTGATAGTAAGTAATCACTAGTAAGCAGTTTCCAACATCAACAAAGGCAATAATTGGTCCTAAAATATTATTTATGTTCAGATTTTTGGGGAAAATCTTATTTAATGTTTTTTTATGTCCTCTTTACAGTATGGGTGGTATGTTCACCCAATCAGGCCCAGATTCTCCTTCACTTTGGATCTACTGTTTGGACTTTGAGCCGAGTTTCCCGCTTCAATATCTACTGTCCTGAAGAAGCTCTCTCCACTTTCTCTACCACTCCCCCACCAAAAGGCTGCCTTGTAGGTGTTGTGGACCACACGTGTCAGCTGCATCTTCCTCTTCCGGTAGTAATCAATATTTTATCTCGAATGACACTGACCAGTATAGAAATGATGGTATTTGTGACTACGTATTTTGTTGATGATGTCCACTGCTGGAATCGAGCAATTTCTGCAACATTCAGTTATACGTGTCCTTTTTTCACCCAATATTTTCACATTACATCATCTTAGGATATCATATTATTTACTTTGTTTGAGTTTAAAAGCCCAGTATACCGGTTTCACTCAGGAAAATGCACTTTTTAAATACAGGATGTGCACACTTTAACTTTTTCTAAGTCTACACATCTGGGTTTATGTTCATCTTTGTTGGTGATTTCATCCTAAACCCCACCCCCCCAGCCTGTATTTTGTCATTTTGTGATTGTTTTGTAAACAGCGGGACGTTTCTGTGGAAAGACAGTGTTTACATCCCTCCAGCCAATCGCAGAGGGGGGGTGTCGCAAACGGGCCCGGGCGAACGTGTGGGCTGCGTGACGTCACTCCCGCGGCAATTTGAAAGCACGCATGGATTTTTTATTTTTTTTTCTCACTCACTCACTCACTCACTCACAGAAGCTTACGTGTGTGAATGAGTGTGCGAATTCTTGTGGTATGTGGTCGGTTTTGCCCTTCGTGATTAATTGCCCCATCATGGGATAAATAAAGTTTCTGAATTGTATGAGAACAAATAAACAAATAAATTATCCATTCAAATATTCCCCCCAGAGTTCCGTGAGCGTCAACAAACAAGTGGCCCAGCTCACCCAACGTAGAAGCAAGCTTGTCCCCAAGCTGGATGAGATCCTCCGCAAAATCCAATCTCCGGACCACTTGACCAAAGTCCCAGCACACATCAGGGAGCAGATGGACAGTAAGGTAAGCGTTGGGCAGATCACAGGGAAAGACATGATTGGCGCTTGGTTATTTACAAAAATAACAAAGCTAACAGCGTTTTTGTTCTTGTTGCCTACATGAATAAATTCAGAAACTGCTCATGTTACTATGAAAATGACCAATAACAGTATTTTTGATTTAGTTTAAACTATTGTTTTACCCTTACTAAAACATTAGTAATGGCTTTCGTAAATGTACAGTAGATGTTTGTATACAGTATATGGAATAAATGTTTCCTTAATGGTGCACATGCTAACCCAGAATAATTGATGATGATGATGATGATGAAGAGTGTATTCATTTTTTTTTAAGATGTGCAAAATGTTCTGTGTTTTAGTAACTCCTTCCACTCTTCTTGAATTTTAGATGTTAGCCTTTCAGCAGGAGTTGAAGACTATTGCAGACCAGCTTAAGGTGTTGCAAATGACGGAATGTTCCAACAGCAGCTATTCCAAAGATGATGTATCACTTAATCAGTGTCATACACCAAGTTCTTGAGGGCACATCATCACAATCATGGCATAATAGAAAGGATTGTAGTATATAAGTAATATTTTTAAAACTATTATTCTCATTTTCACAATGGTGTCCATGTACGCCATTTGGATTATGTGTTTATGTGAACGCATCATGGTGTTGTCCAATGGTCGAACTGGTCTTCACAATAAAATAGAGTGAAAATGTCAGACTGTGCTTATATGATTCTGTATATCATTTATTGTGGAAGATGTAATTCTGATGTGGTAAATTCACACACCCCTAGAAAAGCCTCTGGCCACCATATTGGGAGTTGAGGTTTTGTTCCGGTACTTATTGAGTGCTTGAATAGAAAAATCAGACACATTAATAACTGGGTTTTTTTTGGGTTCCAATAACATTAGTTTATTCATTCTAACTAACACATTTATGTAATATTGTTGGATATTTGTTGATTGTTGCCCACGGTATTATTTTAAACCCATATACAAACTACAGTACATTAACATGAAGTCCTTGATTACTTAAATAGCATATGAGTTACACCATGCCATTATCTGGCCTTGAGGCTTGCCTGTCCAAGAAGCCCAATGACAGAAACATCTTTTTAAGTTGCTCAATGCATGAAATTGAATTTTGAATCGCAACTGCCACATATTGCTGAAAAAATGAAACTGATAATGTGGGAAATTCAACCTGAAAACTATTGGGCAGAGGCTGGCAGCTGTTCACCCATTGTGAACGGACGGCTAAGGTGATAATCTGATAATTAGAAGGTGTCGAGTCATAAACGGTCAAATAAAAGATATTGAAAAGATATTTTGGGGCAAATTCCTCCATAGAGCAGCTTTAATGCTTTCAAATTGCGAACGCTGCTTCTTTACTTACGTAACCACCACCCACCTCCACTTGTATTATGGCTGTGGCTGGATGACCACCTCTACATAGCTCTGCCATAATGTTATGTTTATATTATTAATTGATTAATGTGCTGTTCCCTCTAAATTGTGGGCTCGTCTCTTGGGGGAAAATAATGTCCAAAAGACCCCGGCCCACCGGGCATCTGCCCTCTCTGCCAAAGGGCGAGTTCAGCCTTGATGGTAGGTATGTTTTTCAAAATAATAGTTATTATTATTTATAAATGTGCATAATTCTTGGCTCTATTGATAGGAAAAGCCCTAGAAGAGAACACTACTTTATTAACTAGTACTGTGGATGGGTCATGTCAAGATGGTTGTTGCCGGAGACTTCGGCTTGACTCGGCTCTAATCGTTAACTCACGAGTCAGTAATACGGAAGTGTAGTCAAGTGAAAATGTGTTGCCGTCATCATACACAAGTGATGGAGGTAGCCAGCGGCAGTGGCACAAGCAGCTGGAGCATGCGAAACTAAACCACGACATTCTACCGACCCCTTCACTGTAAAGCAACATTGTGGATACACAGCAGGCTAATAACGCTAACACTGTACTGGAAAACTCAACGTTCCCCGCTCATGTTTAGCAGTCAGTCTGCGGGGCCAGCGGTGGATGCACAGAAGAGAGACCGTGTCGGAGCCGCTGTGTACCAGCATCGAGATGAGCTGCGAACGTGATAGCGAAGCGGAAGCCAGGGTGGCTAACGTTAGCTAGCTACAAAACCGAGCTGGACTGGATGTGAACCCTATCAGCCCTCCAACATGAGAGGCACACGGTTTTGTTGGGAGCGGCGTGTACGAGGTGAGTGTCTGAGCGACGTCCCCCCCCCCGCCACTGCATCCGAAGCGGCTCGTGACTTCTCAACACCGATTGGTGTTAGCTAGCAGGCTCGGGGCACATCAGCGGAACATATTAGTTTGTTTTTTCGACTTTTCCTTCCAGGACGCCAGCTTATAATTAGGTGTACAGATGCCTGACACTCGTGATAACGTTTAATGAGCCCCGGTGTGGTTAGTTAATGCTTTGTTTTTGGCTAGCTTAGCATACCGAATACAAACGTAACATTCGGGAGTCATTAGTCAAGTCCAGGTGGCTTAATGTTGGCTTTGTAACGAGATATGTGTGAAATTTCCATTTCAGATAGATACTGTGTGACAACATAGCAAGAGGCGGTGCCTGTGGTTGTTAATTGGCTCTGTCACGGTGGGAGTCATGTGAATCATTTCTCTCCGTTGCCTCACAGCTGGTTTGTGGAGAAAGGCTGCTGTCTTGCTTCTTCTTGGCAACACGTCTCCGTGGAAAGCATAAGGGAGTTTTGAAGGAGAATAGAGTTTCAGCTGGTACAAGTTTGTAAAGTAGCAAGAGTTTCCTCCCTCCCACTGCCCATCCTCCCTCTTGTTCACAGTCATCCAGCTCTTGTCTGCAAATCTGAACTTTGAACAGCTTTGCAAAGGTCGGACCGTGCCATCTCTGTGAGCTGCTCCCAGGGCAGGTACAGCTTTAGTTTGGACATTATTGTTCGACTTGGATCTTGATTCGTATTTTATTGTGTTCCTGACATTTACTAGCTTTCTATCTTCTACCCCAATTGATTTATTTATGTGTGCTGCTGAAGACAGTTCAGTTTGGCAAGCAGGTTTATTACGGTACATGTTGCTGATTTTGTTGGCTCGGAAATTAGTTTTCCGTTGTCAAAAGCCCAAGCTACCCCCCCCAAAAAAACAAAAAAAACACCTAGACTTTCAAACAAAACTGCCAATGCTTTGCAAAAATGCAGAAACATATATTCCTGTACTGGTGTTTTTTTTAGAAGTAGGCCTATTGGTGTTTTACAAATTATACTGTGACTTTGTAACACAAATTAATTTATTGCTTATTTGTTAAAAACTATATGGGAAGAGGACCTTGAAAAATAATTGCATGCTATATTGCAATATTGAAGGGAGAAAAAAAAAACAGATTTTTAAATATCCAACTTTAGCCCAAATCACTTCATTATTTGTCAACAACTTACTCGAGCTTTTGTTTTATCTTATCCTTAGGGAATCCTTTCTCAGATTTGGTTTCAGTTAAACGTGATGAAAATTCGTAGGGTTCTCCAAGTCCGTGCGTCAAAATTATCGAGATGTTTTAAACGGTATCACTATCACTCAAACTTTGACTTCAATAGCAAAACTTGAAAAATATTTGTTCGAAAAGCAGTAATCAACACCCCGCCCCGAATTCATCTAATAGCGGATTTTAGAGGCATTTGAAGTGCGAAGGCTTTGTTCTTGTTTTTACGAAATGTCACAAAGATGGCGTCCAACTGTCATATTGCTAATTGCATAATAGACTACAGTCGAGCTGTCACTGTAACAATTTTAGAATCGATTATTCTTTTGACAATTCCATTGATTAATCAAATAATATGACAGCATTTTATTTTGCATTGAAGTGTATTAGAAGTTTAGAACCTCTAGATAAGTCCTAATGTCTGATTGAAATAATATCCATTAATAGTATAAAATGCTCATGGTGGCGGGGAACTGTATCTTATCTGACTTGGGTCAAAAGGTGGATTACTCCTTGGACTGGTTGCCAGTTATCCATCCATCCATTTTCCAAACCGCTTATTCCTAACAAGGGTCACGGGGTGCTGGATCTTATTTTAATAATGGAGTAATCGTTTGGAGCCATCGTTTTTTTTAAATTGTCCAAATCCTCTGATTTCAGCATACCCACAATAATTGTTCACTGATTTCTGTAGTCCTTCATGAAAGAAGATTATCTTCTGTGTTTAATCAAAATAAGACATTTGCATCTGTTTTTACTTTGGAAAACAATGACCGACTTGGTAACATAGTCCAACATCACCCCCACCTCCTTTTTTTTTTTTGTATTCCTACACAAATATGAAGTACGAAATAAACATCAGTCACTGGTTAATAAACAGTAATTAGGGAAAAAAATGCTTTTGCACTACACTTTAATGCAAAATTAAAACGAATCAGATTAATCGGTTGTTCAACCGATTCTAAAAATATTTGATAGTGACAGCACTAAAAAGAAGTGATTAACTAATAACCCAAATCTTGGTCGCTGGGTTGAACTGTCACAAAAGGGTGCTGTATTGTAAGTTCTCTGTTTGACATTGGTGTGTAGCCAAATCAATCGATGCATTATGTGATGTGACGAGGTGATGTTAAGGACCCCAGAATCACATATGTGGCACCTCTTCCCAGAAGACCCTCATACTGCTCGTGATTTTGCATGAACATTGATTTCCATTTAAATGTTACCTTTCTATAGTCTATAATTTGATGGTTTCTACATGTGAACAAGCCAGTCTTGACCTCACCCTCACACATTGTATCTGTTATTAGTACACTAATCTGTGGGGAAAATAGATTTCCTCTTGTCCCAAACCAGAGGAGCGCAGTTCACATCCATCCTAACAAGATTACTTACTGTGTGTCTATATTTACCAACACTAATTGGTTTAGAATGCTAATGCTTATGACCTCCTGGGGAGTTGTTGAAGTGAGCCATGGGGATGTTCCACTAACCTACTACCATCATCAGAATACATCATCATCTTTTATTGGTTACATGGCCAACCTTCAATTGACTGATGATTTGTTTTGTTCCGCTTTGTTTCCAGGATGATGGCCGAAGGATAATGTACAAGGAGTTGCCTTCCCTCAACCCAAAGTGACCCAAATTCCCCCCATTTTTGTTGATCATTTCATGGAGTTGATGTATTCAACAAAAATAGTGTATGAATTGGATTGCTCTGTTCTCCTTGGGGCACCCTCTTTAAAAGACGACAGGTTGAGTCTGTAATTTGATATGATGTGATATCTGTCAAACAAAGCATTCCGCTTGGATCTGAAGGACTCCAATACGTGTTCCCTAGCTTAGTCCTTATTCCACAACCTGCCCCTTTTAATGTCCTTGGGCCATGGTTCGAAAGAAAGGTTCCCTCATACTATGTGGTGCTTTTCTGTTTGTTGCGTGGAATGCTTTGCTTTTACTTTACCTTTGGGGACGCCCTCCGATTGGCCGCTTCGGGGAAGGAGGTGGCGCCGAACCAGGAGGAAATGAGGAGTGGGGTCTGATCAAAGGCAAAGGAGGCCGACTCAACCTGGCAGGGGAAGTGATCCGGCTGGCAGAGGAAGTTGAAATTCAGCTTGAGACCCAGAAAAAGCTGTTAAAGCAGATTGAAAGTCACAGGGCGGCATGGTCCAAGCGGAAAGATGTTGGGAAAAGAGAAATGGCCGTTACAAAACATGTCCAACCAGATGACATTCACCAGCCGCAAAAGCCTCTTCTTCCTTTGATAGACAACGTGGATACCAAGGATCAAACTCTAAAACAGGTTCAGAAGTCTTTTGCTTCAGTGGCCCCAGATTCTCAGCGCCAATCCAATGTCATCAAGACGGACAACACTGACAACGAGAAATTGTCAACCTTTGTCGCAAGCTCGGAAGTCGTCATTCCTATCCTTGTGATTGCTTGTGACAGAGTTACAGTAAAAAGGAGTCTTGACAAACTGATTCAGTACCGTCCTTCTCAAGAACTCTACCCAATTATTGTCAGCCAGGACTGCGGTCATGCCGAAACAGCTGGCGTCATTGGTTCGTATGGCAATCAAGTCACGCATATTAGGCAACCAGACCTCGCAGATATCCGAGTACGGCCGGAGCACAGGAAGTTCCAGGGCTACTACAAAATTGCCCGACATTATCGCTGGGCACTTAACCAAGTGTTCAACACTTTCTCGCAGTCCACTGTGGTCATCGTGGAGGATGACCTTGAGGTGAGTTCTCGTCTGCTTCTGCTTTATTGTAGCGAGTGTGGTTCATCATAGCTCATCAGGTCCTTTTGAGACCAGTTGAGTAGAAGCACCTGTGGCTTCAACGGTGGTAACGTTTTTACTTTGTGGACCTGGATTTGCCACCACTGTAGCTCATGCATAGTCAAACAGGCTACTGTATGTCATGGTATATTTTATCCATGAATGATCTGAAACTTTCTATGACCAAAACTGTTAACTGTCCCTCCAATAGCATTTGAACTTTGTCTGGATAAATCAAGGGTTGTCAACTAGTCTTACTTGTTGTCACACTCAACCTTTTTTGTTGGTCTTAGGTGGCACCGGACTTCTTTGAATATTTCCGTGCCATGTACCCGATCCTGCGCTCTGACCCGACCTTGTGGTGCGTGTCTGCCTGGAACGATAACGGCAGAGACGCCTTGGTGGATCCGTCCAAAGCCGGCCTTCTTCACCGGACAGACTTCTTCCCTGGACTGGGCTGGATGCTGCTAAAGGAGCTGTGGGAGGAGCTGGAACCCAAATGGCCTTCTGCGTTCTGGGACGATTGGATGCGTCTGCCAGAGCAGCGCAAGGACCGCTCGTGCATTCGCCCGGAAATCTCCCGGACGATCACCTTTGGCCGCAAAGGCGTCAGTTTAGGTCAATTCTTTGACCAGTATCTCCGCTATATTAGACTTAACACTGAATTTGTGCCTTTTACCAAACAAGACTTCTCTCATTTGCTTAAAGACAAGTACGACGAGAAGTTTATCAAAGAAGTTTACGATGCCCCGCTGGTGAAGATCGAGGAGCTGCAACAGGGGGGAAGTTTAAGAGGACCCGGACCATACAGAGTCAAGTACTCGAGCAGGGATAGTTTTAAAGTCCTTGCCCGGAATCTGGGAGTGATGGATGACTTGAAATCTGGAGTCCCACGGACAGGCTACAGGGGTGTTGTCAGTTTCCTGCATCGTGGTCGAAGGGTGTTTTTGGCTCCACCAGAAGGTTGGACGCAATATGATGTCAGCTGGAGTTGAGACAATCCAGTCTGTTAAAAAAAAAAAAAAAAAAAAAATAGTGTTGATGAGAAGAGTCGTACTCTGCATCCTTATGGTTGAAGAAGGATTTCCAACAGCACACCAGTGGGACTGTGAGCTGGCCTGTTTGCCAGGAAGCTTCTCAAATGAGGCGCTCACTCAGGATCAGCTCGCGGGGAGGTCACAGAGTTAAGTCTCGTGAAAGAAAAATTCCACTCTTGAACACAGCTTTTGGAAAAGTGCCTTTATTTTTTGACCCATTAGGTTGGGTGTATTATAACTTGAGTATCAATAACCTGACAAATCCACATGTTCACAGCAGCTGTAAATAATCTTTGGCAAGAGAGGACAATTTGGATTTGTGTCAGCCAGGAAGTTTCATGTTTCAGTGTCGGTGAAAAGAAAGTGGAAGACTTGGAAACTTTGTCTGCGTGCACATATGAAACTAAGCGTTAAATCTGTGAAATAAATATAAAATTGTTGGGAAAAACTCGGCAAAATCACCATAGGTAAGACAGATATGATGATAGTTGGCCTTTATGGGATAATGATGAAAAGACCTCTTCCTTGCAGCTAAATATAATCGAGCTGAGCTGCTGTGTCCTGCAAACCGAGTGTTAAAATTCAAGACTCATCAAAAAGTAATAAAACTGACTGAAGTGAATCATAATTTTATGAGAAGCTTCAGGTAAAAGGAGGTTGCTTGACCAGCGCGTCACCGTTATTACTTGTGTTCACGTCGCAAAGCCCGTATCCCACTGAGGGGTGAGCGTTTACGAAGCTAGCGAATATTGATTTCTCGTCGGGGTTTGTTCAATGTCGCATCGTTCGCTAAACGTTCGTCTAATGTTTTAATGCTTTTTCTAATCCCAAGAAATTTTCTTCACAAGTGAAAAAAGCACGAAAAAAATAAAATAAATCTCACTGAGGGGCAAGCGTTTGCGAAGCTAGCAAATGTTAATTTCTCGTCGGGGTTCGTACAAGGTCACAACTTTTCACTAAACGCTTGCACTTGCATAATGTTGTAAGGTTTTTTTTTCTGTTGCAAGGAAATTTTAAACATGTTCAAAGTTCCCTTACAACAAGAAAAACTTTTTTTTTTTTTTTCCCCCCAACAAATTAAGCCCATATCCCACTGAGGGGCGAACGCTTGCAATGCTAGCAAATGTTGATTTCTCGTCCGGGTTTGTTCAAGGTCACAAAGATGGCCAGACGTTCGCTTCATGTTTTGTTTTTTCTTGTCGTGAGGAAATTTGGAACATTTTCAAAAATGTAAAAATTTCCTTGCGACAAGAAAAAACCTTGTTTTTTTGTTTTTGTTTTTTTTATTAAGCCTTTATCCCACTGAGGGGCGAACGTTTGTGAAGCTAGTAGCAACTGTTGATTTCTCGTCAGGGTTCATTCAAGGTCGTAACATTGGCCAAATATTCGCCTCATGTTTTAATTTTCTTGTTGCAATAACATTTTAAACATCTTCAAATTTTCCTTGTGACAACAAAAAACATTAAAAAAAAACAACAACATATATTTAGCCTGTATCCCACTGAGGCGCTTCAACATTTGTTCAAATTTGCAACGTTTTCTAAACATTAAACTCTCGGAAAACATTTGCATACCTTGAACGGTGCCAGAAGGCAGCACGCGTTCACTAATTTCACCAACACAAACATTCACCCCTCAGTGTGATACGGGCTTCATCAGTGGAATACTTGCAATAACCAAAATATGACATGTTTCCACCAAGTGGTACAGTTCAGTTTGATTTGCCACTGCAGCTGATTACGGTAAACGTTTTTACTATTTGGCATTGCTGAGGTATGTTAAAACAAGCTGTCACAACGCATTGTGATGTTTGTGATTTTCATGTTTTTCTAAAATACTTAGCTCCAAAAAAGATTTTTCTGTTGGCCCTTGACATCAATTTTACAACGCATCGTATTTTTATGGAAGTATGAAAGCACAGTTTATTTTTGTAGTCACTCCAAATATTTTTTTAATACTGATATTGGTATACAAGAATAAGATTCGAAGTGTCCATGTAGGATGCTCGTAGGTGAGTCGACTACATAAATTAGAAGTAAAATTAAGTTGAATTTGCAAGAGAATTCAACAAAAATTAAATTCGATATGGGGCAGCAGCATTGTAAACAGAAAAAAATGGACTGAACTGTGCTACTTTGTGGAAACTGAGAAAAGTAACCAGTACTTGATGATTATAGTAGTTGTGTAAATGCAAAATCTATGGCAGTCGAGGATGTAGGCTCACAGGTGGAGGTTTTTGTTGTTTGAAATTCCAGCGCTGAAGCGCTTCATGTACCAGTTTTGGTTCTTCTTCTGCTTCAAACCGTGGAGAGAAATGTGTCTAAATTTTATTCACACAAATCGAGCTACGATTGAAATGTTTTTCAGATCCATAAGCATAGCATGATTTACATGTTTGGGTTTATATTTGTGGATCAGAAAACTGGAAATCACTGTTTTTGTGTGAATAATTTTGAGAACAACTTTGTGTGTGTGTGTATTGTTCATTTCATCTCTTAAAAAAAAAAAAAATCCATTGTGTCCTTAAAACTCTAAACACAATGACACACACATGCTATTTTCAGTGCCACATAATTTAATGTTATTCGAGAAGTAGTGTTGTGGAAAAACATTCAAATTCTGCCACCTTTTCCATTTTCGGGCTCCGGCGCTGCTCTAAGTGGGGATTTTTGATTATTTACTTTGGTCAGGTGTATTAAGATACTATTATAATGACTGACAATCTTTTGTTTGAAATGGTGTCCACTTTGTTGTCTTGATTCTCTCTGTAGCATTTTTTGATTAATTTCACTTAAGCTTGATTTGTCAGTACTCTGTGTTAAAGAATTTGCATTCAACCACTTGCGACAGTTTGTTGAATTACTGTCTAAACATATTGAAGGATGAATTTGTAAGTTACAACTTAACTGTCTTGAACTTGAAGTTTCAAACTTTTGCCAAGCAGAATGATATTCCACCTTCAACCCTGATACAGGGCTGGTTCTAGTTTTCATCCAAACCATTGTTTGGTCAACTTAAGGTTTGTTGAAAAACCGAAACGATTGTCTGCTATTTTTCTTCTTTGTTTCTGCTAAAAAGAAAAGAAAAAAAAAAAGAAGGCTGGTGAGTGTCAAGAAATCATCACTGTACTGTATTATGCTTGGGAGGGTGTTTCCATTCAAATGATTGACATGTCTGTTTGTGAGATGAAAGTACACTGCCTGTGTTTAGAACTTTAATACATCATGAATAAAATCAACTATTTTGATATTTGTGCAAATGTTCGAAGCTGTCTTTTAATCCCTTTTTGCGTGTGCGTACTACTGCTAAACTAGATAGAAAACGTACCACAATATGGCTTGAAAATACGAAAACGAGGTACAAATGTTTGGAATTAATTATTTTGTGGAACATTACTGATTTACCCCCCCTTTGAAATTAAACATTTAAACGATCATCCCCTAGGAGCTTTTTTTCCCCCCTAGAATTTGTGCCAGGGGTTGTAATTGGGTTACTTTTCTTCAGTTGTAAGGGTTTTTCAAAGGGGAAGAACAATGAACAGTAAACAGAATGTTTTGGACCAAAACCTGCTGAGTTTCCAGTATTTGAGTAGCAGCAACTTTAGAATAACAACGAAATGCTCAATCAGCGAGCAGTGCCATGACAAACATCCTCTGAACAGTCTCGAAGCTGTGATCGGCAGTCATCTCTCTGGTTCCGGTCAGTCATCCTGCAGATGCTTGCTCAATTTCCTCTTTCAAACCCTGCTTTATGGGGTATATGCCACGGAGGAGGCAGGATTTCCGACTTCGGGGTTTTCACACGCCAGCTTTGTTTCCGCTTCCGGTTTGCGACGTGCTGGCCACGTCCCAGTACTTGTGCTTCCGTTCCCATTAGCGAGTATGGAGTGTGTCCGTCTCAGTTGTCCGAAACATTTCAGAGAGCTGAGACGCCCTACGCGCTCCCGAACGTGCGGTTGGTGGCCGCAGGGGTGTTGGAACGCCGGCAGCAGTGGCCGGAAACGGCGCTAATGTGTGCAACCCGGAAGTCCGTGGCATCTACCCGGTTGCTTGAAAACGTTCGTCTTCCACACGGTTCGCTGGGTCTCAAGGGCACAATTTTTTTTCTTCTTCCTTTAAGTAGGGCTGCAGCAATGAATCCATAATATTGATAAAAAATAAATAAAATAAAAAACATTATTTAAAATAGTTTACTGAATAAGGTTTATTCAGAAGG
The DNA here is from genome assembly GCF_051991245.1 of Festucalex cinctus. Taxonomy (NCBI): domain Eukaryota; kingdom Metazoa; phylum Chordata; class Actinopteri; order Syngnathiformes; family Syngnathidae; genus Festucalex; species Festucalex cinctus. The sequence continues at coordinate 2,210,707 of NC_135429.1, forward strand.
CAAACAGAAGGCAGTATTGCTTTGTGACTAATTGAACTTCCAATGGCAGAGATTCGTCAGGCATAGTGTACAAAAAAAAATAATTTTTTTTTAAAAATCACATGCCATATGAACTGTTCCCTTGTTTTACAGGATACAAGGCAACTTATGTGACTAAGTCTTGGGCTCACAGCCAATTTTCCATGCATTTTCCAAACGCATGTGATAATGAAATCCTACGACTAAAACAAATCGGAGAATTACAGTTGTTTCCAAGCTGGAATCCATTCTCAACACATTCTGCTATAAACTACAATACCGAACAACAGTTTGTCTGTTTGTGGCATGATCATGCACTGCCATGTATTTATGTACCTACATTAGAGTCTCTGGAATGTGGAAAGAAATTGGATTACCTGGAGGGGGGGCATGAAAATATGAATATGAACGTGCAAACTAAACAAAGATCTAGGATTTGAAGTCAACATCAGAACTGTAAGCGTGAATTGATGATAACTGCTTGACCACAGTGCCCCCTTTCGTCATTAAGTGGGTAAGAGAATGTGTCGGCTACAGTGAAAATAAAATGTCTACAACACTGTACAAGTGCCCGGTTTTAGCGATTTAAAAGTGACAGATTAAAAAAAATAAAAAATAAATAAGAATGTGATCTACAGTACAAACTACTACTTTTTGGAAAAATAAAATAAAAAGAAATATATTTTCCTTCTGACAGCTAGCATATACTGTATTGTAAAATTAAAAAAATAATAATGTATACAGAAGTGAAGAAATACATGTTCCTATTAGCCTACTAGTTTAAACTGAACACGTTTTTTAAAAACATTTTCTGTCGTTTAAATGACGTCATCATGGGGAAATGACGTCAGAAATACTTAATGTTTTTTTTTTAATCATTTTTATTTCAAACAACAAACACAACTTTCTCAAATATCAACATCAAAAGATGATCATTACGATATTAATAGCGTTGAACATGAAACAATCAAGATACCATGCACAAATACACAAATACAGATCAAAGAAATGTATACAAAAAAAGAAAACGGTCAGAAAAAAAGAAGGGGAAAAAAGGGAAAAATAAAAGCTCATGCTGCAACCTACCAGGGACTTGGGAAATTATAAAATATATTTAAATTAATAACGCAGTGAATATTTTTTTTTGTTTTTTTTGTTGTTGAAAAAAACATGTGAGGTCATTTTCGTGCGACGCGTTGATAAGGACCGAGGCACGGCAGAGTACACCTAACATTTGATATATTTAAAATTATTACAAGGATATTATTTTATCCAATCGTCATAGTAATCATCTTTTTTTTTTTTTTTTTGACAAATCAAATTAACAAGTTACGAAACACTGAAGTGAGAAGAAAAGATGACGTCATATCCGTGCGACGGGTTGATGAGGAGGCTGGCGGTACTGCTGTACACTTAACATTTGTTTACAGCGTTATTTTGGACAGCGGAGAGGTAAGAAGCGATTGTAGCACCAACGCGAAACGTATTTATTTTTAGTATATAATTTTCCACTGCAGTAGCATATGTATCCTCGCCACATGTTTAGCTCATGCTGTCATGTTGTCAACTTCATATGCGACTCGTGCGTTACCGTTCGTATTGTATTTGGAGGAAAAACTGTTTTATGGGTGAATACGATTGTAAACAGACGTTTTGAACGGTGGCGTGCGTATCTTCTCTTCATTACAGACATGTCGTGTTTTAGTGCTGATCCCAACTTCTGTCCAGAGTGTGGAAATGTTGTTCCTTTGCCAGGGGTAAAAGACACGGTTTGTTGTCCCCGCTGCTCCTTCTCCATCTCTGTATCAGGTACTGCTGTAATGCTCCCATTTGAAATGAATAGTCTTTTAAATTATGAGTGCTGTGCATTTGTATTTTGCTGCCTAGAAATTTCAGGCCGAGAAATTCGCTCGACGGTCACCTTTAATCCGATGGACAAGTCATCTGTGCTTCTAGAGAGTAGTGATGACTCTGAAATGAAGGGTCCTGTGGTAAGATGGAATCCTCTGCAGCCTGACTCCGAATGCATAATTGGGGTCTTTTTTTTTTTTTGCCCGTTGTTCATCACAGTATGCGTGTTGTGTCATCGTTTCAGATCGACAGACGCTGCACGCGCTGCAATAAAGAAGGCATGATTTATCACACAAGGCAGATGAGATCTGCAGATGAAGGACAGACCGTCTTCTTCACGTGTATACATTGCAGGTAAAAATATAATCTCTCTTAAGTTATGTGGTGTTTGCTCATATTATTGTGTTTGTCCTGCTACAGGTTTCAAGAGAAGGAAGACTCCTGAGAGCATTCGGATCTTGTCAATTTCATTCACCAAAAAAAAAGTGGTATTTTATAGATGTTGTAATAAAATGTTGTCTTTTATGGAAAACACTGGCTTTTGTTGTCTAATGGACTTTTTGGGGCCAACATACCAACTTCCTTTTTGACACTACATTACAGAGATGATGCTACCGGCACTTAAAGTTGAAATTTAAAAACAAAAACAAAAAAACAACAAAGAACAGTTCAATATCGGAAAGAGCATACCTTTAAAAAAAAAATCCATTATAACAACTTGATTTCTATAAAATATAGTCGCTTTGATGAAACTCAACAATAGTGTATTTTCACAATATTCTAAATTAAAATAGATAAAACAAAAAACAAAAAAACGAACGCCAGTTCAAGTGCAGTCACTAAATCTGTCTCTAGATGGCAGTAGTGCATTCTTCAAGTGCAACGACCAAGGCTCACGACAGAGAAGAAGGATGTCATCCAATAAGAGCGCGCAAAGAATGTCACATGACCCGGTAGCGGTAATGTAGTTTGCAAACAACAGTACACGATCCAAATGGCCGTCAGATGAAGCCAACAACAAACCGGTTGACAACAATGCGGCTCTATCGCTCTGTTTTGTTCTTTTAAGTTAAAGAGATCGTGAAAAACACAAGTTTTTCGGTAAATAAAGCTGAAGTGTTTTTTTTTTTGTTTTAACCGCAACGATTGCACACATTGCTTCCGACGAGCTACTACAGCTATTAATTGTAACTTTTCATTTTTCCATTTCTTTTAGGTGCCTTTTAATACAAGTTTATTTTTAGACAATGAAGCTGCGAGTCCAGCTGCAGTGCAAAAATTTGCACGAATACCTCAGGGAGCTGAGCCCAGAGATTTTAGACCGACTGTACAACCATCCAGCAACATGTCTGGCTGTCTACAGGTAAGCTGACTTTGTCACTTTGAAACGTCATCATTGACATTGTGTTTATTATGATTTATGATGTTGTTAAAACTTTGCAGGGAGCTTCCCTCTTTGGCCAAAAACTATGTGATGCGAATGCTGTTCCTGGATCAGCCTCTTCCACAGGCAGCAGTGGCATTATGGGTGAATAAAGAAAGCCAGAAGTGAGTTACTTCTCTTTTAAAGCATTTGCAGTTTTTTTTTTTTTTTGTATGTTAAAATGAATCATGCACTCTTGGTGTGCTATACACGTGTAAGTGTTGGCTTCTGACCTTATGGCTAAGTATGCACTTTGCTTGTGCTGAAATCTCTGCAAAAATTTGACCATCAGTTCATAATTATTGAATCGAAAGCACTAACGTGGATGAATTTACTTTAATAATTCAACTCACATCACCTGCAAATTTGACGACAGTGCGCGAGGGAGTGGAAACAGTTGGAAGACATTTTTGCCGTATCTTTTAACCAAACCGAAGCAGTATATACCGAACTTGTCTGTTCATATCGTGATAATGCTTGCTGGGCAACTCAAAAAGGTAAATTAGTGGACCAGCAAGTGGTTGTCCTTGGTTTTGTCTGCCTAAAGAATCACCATAACCATTTTTGGTTTTTAATCAGATGTTTTCTGGCAAAGTGTAAACTGACTTTCCTGTTCTTGTTGTCAAGAGTCTGTATTTACTTCTACAGTGTTCCCTATGTTGCCATAAAAACAAACACAAACAAACCTAACAAAAGGAAGATTAGAGTCTCTTCTTTCATCAGGGAAAAAAAAAAGTATATGAATCTGTTTCCGTTTTGCAATTAGCATTAAAATATAACTTATGTTGCATCTTTAGTCCCAAACTTCACTTCAAGGACGCATCGGTTGAGGAAGGATGCGTCTGTACTTGCCCCTGCGCTCGCTCGTGATTCTATGTGTTGATTTTTGCATTGGGATTTTAACTACATTGCCGCAAAAACGCCTGGCGGAAAAAGAGCCGACGAGAATGAGGAGATAAAATCTTCTCTTAAAAAACTCGGTCGCCGAATGACTTGAAATGAAGAAGAGCATTGAGCCACTTCTTCAGGAAATACAGCAATTGAAGACAGAGACACAACAACAAGAAACCACAACGTGTGAAAGCTGATCCGAGGTCAGCAAAGACGCTACTGGTGAAAGAGAAGAATTGCGCTTGCCTTGGCAGGCTCGCCTGGCGGGGTGGGCCTGCTGGTGGTGTCAAGGAACCGACTCACCAGTTCCAAATGACTGAGAGGAGCCGCAGTCTACACACGGACATTCAAGAGGAACTGAGCGAGCGGTGTCTGGGATAGTATGGGATGGATAACGATCAAAATCAGTGACTATTCTAAATGATGCGTTACAGTAATGGGTCGATGGGGGCGGGTCTCGAATAAGCCTCTACCCATCTTTCGGATGTCAATGTTGCAAATGATGTGATGTGAGCTGTAATGTGTCCGAAAGCAAGAAAATGAATAAACCAAACCAAACCTATTGAAAACACTGAAAAATAGCTTGTTGTAACATGGCCCTGGCTAATCTCTTATACTCTGTTGCCACCTGCAGGATATATTTTTTGTAATCACTATCTTTTCTTTAAGCGACCTCTTCGGGTCAGAAGCTGCATCAAAGCCTTCTGTATGCTCTAGAATAAAAACAAACATTACAACGTATAAATACGCTTTTGGGAGTGAACGACAAAGTATTAGAAAACATAGTTATCCGTTTTTGGTTTTGAATGAGTTAATCACCCCCATCACAGGAATCATGATGAATGCGTCTCAGTGCTGGCAGGACTCCGCCTTTGGCACAGTCGGCAGCTGCAGGGCGGTCTGCAGGGATATATCCTCAATCCAGTGTTCAAAGACAACTTGAGGATCGCGCTGCTCGGCGGGTACGTCCGTTCTCCACATCATCTCTTTCGCCGTCTTCACTTTGCCGTTTTGTCAAAACTCATTTTACGCTGAATATACGTGTAACGATTGATATCTGGAAAAAGAAATCCATCAAGATTTGTGTTGTTCAAAAAAAGCTCCATTTCAGTTTGATGCTTTCCGCTTGTTCACGCCAAGCCGTCTGTGTGTTTTTTTCTTTTGAGTTGCAAATAAAAGGTGGAACAACACCTGCACACGGCAGCTAATTTCACTGAACAGACATTGAAAGAGTTCCCCTCGGGAGTTTGATAATTTGGGAGAAACGGATCACTTGCTTGGGGCTGTTTCCCCACATTCAATATGTTGATCCAGCGAATGTTGACAATAACAACTGCAATACATTTTGTTTTTGTTTGATGACGTAACATACCTATTTACATGCTGACAATAGGGACACGTTCAACCTAAGTGTGTTCTCTAATTGGCATCGCAGGCGTCGTCAAACTTGTCCAGTCTGTTTTAAAAGGGTGACGAGTAGTCACTTTTTGTTGTTTGGGAACACGGTGTGGATTGCACTTAACATGGAGCAGAGAAAGTGTAGGAGGGAATTTTCTCAGGAGATTCGAATGAAAATCATAAAAGGCTTGTTTTTTTTTTAAATTCTGATTATTATTTGAGCAACAACAACGGATTCTAAAGCGTGCGTCATTGCACAGGGGCCAAGCATGGGCAGACGAAGGCAGCAGCTTGGGCCCCGACCGGCACGCTCGCGACATTGAGAGTCTGGACCGTTACGCCGTGGAGCGCTGGGAGGTGATCCTGCACTTCATGGTGGGTTCTCCCAGTGCGGCGGTCAGTCACGATCTGGCTCAGCTGCTGATTCAAGCAGGCCTCATGAAAAGGTAGGTTCAGAGCTTTTTTTTTTGCACGCGGCCAGGAAATGACTGCCTTCCCTTTATTGATTATAGAGCACATAAGTGCAACTCAAAATGTGTCATTTAAACAACGGTAGTGCAAAATGAAAAAGGAAAACCACCCCTCCTACAACCTAAGAAGTATGTCAAAAGACCTGGCGAGGCACAGAGAAACCATGTGAGGAAAATTGCACAAATAGGCGTCAGCGCATTTTCCCTCCAAAATGAGGATAAGTAGTATGGATAATGAATGTTATGATTTATAATTGTGGATTTAGGATGTCATCTGGGGCACAAGAGCCACGTTGGCATAAATGGCTGAAGCTAGGGGTGCGCTTAAAATATCGATACGGCAATATATCGTTGCGGGCCTCATTACAATACACGTATCGATACGCAGGCGTCAGAATCGATTTTGCTCGTTATCTTTAAATAGGCAGTTAACGTTTGCCTTTGCAGCTTGCGTTGTACCTAAAAACTAAAAACCAGCAGCGTCTTTGAAGTTAATTGCCTTCAATTAATGCAAAAAAAGCTCACCAGTGATTGGACGCTGTGTCTTGCCAAGAAAAAATGAAAGCAGAGGAAGAATATCAACATTTATTTACTTCTAAATTTAACGTGGCACGTGTGTCTTAATGTACCAGTTTTCCTCTATTTTGTTTAAAAAACGAAATAGAATGTGTTACATGGGGAAAAAATGCTGTTTTTAGTTCCCCAAATATTTCAAATAAGCACATTTTAGAGCTGTAATTTCAATACTTTGATATTTGTACTCATATCGGCTCATGCCATTAATCAATTAATTAATCAATTTTCCCGGTGTGTCTGTGAAAACAGTGCGTATACATTTGGACCAGGCATGCCGCTAGGTGGTAAACCAGAAGAGCTACTAACAAAAACATTTTTGTCACCCAGCATAATAAACATATACTTTAGGTATACATATTATTATAAAATGCAAGTAAATGAATGTGAAATATCACGATACGATACGTATCGTGAGGTTGGTGGCCCTTGCTGACGCAATAGCAAAAACCGCAACCAGAATTTAGAATATCACTCAAATGATGTATGAAAAAGTGTTGAAAAGATTAAAATCGAGATAAAAAGAAAACGCAGGAATAAATATGAAGATCAATACCTTGATTTTTTTTTCTTTTCTTGTCTTTGGACAACCACGCGATGCACTTCCGGGAGCTGGATTGCTTTTGTTTGCCGTCGCAGACATGACACGACGTCATGATTGGTTTTCATGTGGGTGTGGTTTACGGCGAGCTCGATTGTTTGACCGCAGCAAATCGTGTCATCGTTTCACAGTGAGGCAGGAGAGGCCCCCTCCATCACCTCTGCGGGCTTCCAGTTCCTGCTATTGGACACAGCCTCGCAGTTGTGGTATTTCACCCTGCAGTACCTCAAATCTGCTCAGGTACTCCGCCAACGTCCATGCTGACCTTTTTACTACTTTCCAATTTTGATGAGCTCCGTGCCGCTGCGTCTGAAAAGCCCGTCATTGCTCTGATGAGCACGCACTCGGGTGGAGAGGGCACCGTCGTGATACGAGGGCCTACGAGAGCCTGGCTGAGATAAACGACTTGCGTTCTAATCATCACTTGCAAAACTCTCTGGAAAAAAAGCCGACATTTCCCAGCCAAGTTCGAAAAGAAAAAGGCTGAAGTGTGAAACTTTGACTCCATCCAATCAAGACACAATCGGCGATTGCTGACAAGGGTCATTTCAATGTAATCACTCAGTTACGCTCCACTTTCGCAAAAGGCAGGACATGACCGTATGAGAACGAGGCACCGAGCTTGAAATCGCAAGTAAATGCTAACACGCTGCAATGCAAGGCTGTCATTAGAATCAGAGTTCATTTGTCTGTAGGAAGATGAAGTAGTAGCGAAAGTCGCAGGCTGTTTTTTCTTTCACGAGCCAGCTTGGCTGTTAGTTGCCTAACAACCACGTCCCAAGCTGCCACTGAGTAGTTTCTCGTTTTGAACTGGTATATTTGAATCTTTTTTTTTTTTTTTTAGAAATCTGCTGGGAGTTGATTCCAACTATCATTTTAAAGAGGAAGTCAACCTATTTTTTTTTTAATGACAGTTTTTTATGTTCTATGCAGCCCCACTAGTCTAAATATGCTATTCTGGTTAACTCATTCACTCGCCGCCATTTTCACTAAAGCAACTCCCGTTCGTTCATTCCCGGATTTGACTGGATTTTGATTAATTTTTTTGCAAGGTCCACAGAATATTCTGTTCTATTGCTATAAAAACATGGAACCTACCAAAAGACAGATTAATCTCTCTTCTTTCATCAGGAAAAAAAAGTACATTTGTATCTGTTTCCGTTTTGCAACAATTAGCATTAGATTCTAGCTAAGTTTAATCAATCATCATTCTTCTGTTTAAAACACAGCAACGTGGCCCTGGCTGATCTCTTATACTCTGCTGCGACCTGCTGGCCGTTTTTCTGTAATATCTGCCGTTGCTTTAAGTGACCTCTTCATGTCAGAAGCTGTATCAATCCTTCTGTATGCTCTAGCATAAAAAAAACAAAACAAAAACATCCTAATCCTAAGGAAGACGTTTTGCTGCTTATTTTTCTGTCAAAAATGGATTTTAAAAAATCGATATATGCGATACATTGCCGAATCGATTTTTTTTAACGCCCCTATTAAAAACGTATTTATACGTTTTAGGTTTGAATGAGTTAATATTGCGTTGGTTATGATTTAAGCAGCAAAATCCATCCGTTTTTATCCATCTCAGGTTGGTGGCCATTTTGCCACTTGCTGTCGACTGAAGATGACATCGACGTTGCTCGGGTAACAACCAATCACAGCGCAGCTTCAGAAAACAGGTGCGCTCTGGTTGCTTGTTGCCTGAGTCCTGAGCAACATTGATGTCATCTTCAGTCGACAGCAAGTGGCAAAATGGCTGCCCCTTGAAATGGATAAAAACATCTGGATTTTGCTGCTTAACATATTCCAGAAACGTCATATTAATCAGAATGTCATGTTTCGACTGGTGAGGTCACATAACATAAATGCTAATGGTTGACTTCCACTTTAAAATGGGCTTGTTTATTATTTGCTTGAAGTGTGATCATACCTTGCCTACCTGAGACATGATTTCAAAATTGCTTTGTGTGATATTCGCAGCACTGAAGTCATTTGTTGTTGGAAAAATAATGTTGCAAATAATGGGATGTTTTTTGTTGTTGTTTTTTTTGACTATGCAAAACTAACTTACATATATCTGCAACACTCAGTCTGCCATACAGACGTGATTTAAAATATATGATGTCATGTATTGTTTTTGTTTTGTTTTTTTCCAGTCAAGAGGGATGGGCCTGGTGGAGATTTTGTCATTTTTGTTCCAGCTCAGTTTCTCAACATTGGGCAGAGTGAGTGCACAATAATCAACCTGTGTCGCGTGCGTGTGCTGAAATTGATGTTGCCGGTTTCTTGCTTGTTTTTTTTTTTTTTCTTTTTTACTTTTTCGTTGTTATTGAGGATGCGTTTTTGTTGGCCTCAGGATTACTCAGTGGAGGGCATGAGTGAGTCATTACTCACATTTCTGCAGCACCTTCGGGAGTTTGGACTGGTCTTCCAAAGGAAGGTAGGCGCTGAGAGGGAGACGAAAGGTTTTGTTACACTCCCTTCAAGTACTATTTCCTTCGATGAGAAGCGACTTGATGGCCCACATGGGGAAGCCGATTTATTGCCGCAGTAAAACGGCACCGGCTTCCATCACGGCTGCCTGCTTCACTTCTGGAATGGAACTATGCGAAGGCACAAAAACAAAAAAAACAAAAAAAAACCCGATAGAATTTACCCAATAAATGTAGGGTAGCATTTAACACATTCATTGCCAGACCAGCAAAAAAATGCATCATTTGACGTCTTTTTTTCGTCACTGGCAGTGAATGAGTTAAACGTGGTAAAAATCAATGAAGCAATTATAAATTGTTGATATAATGTACAGCAGGGGTGTCCAAACTTTCTCCTCTGAGGGCCACAGACAGAAAAATTGAAAGCTGCAAGGGCCACTTTGATTTTTTTTAAAAGTTATTTATTAACACATTCATTGCCAGACCAGCAAAAAAAAAAATGCATCATTTGACGTCTTTTTCCGTTAATGGCAGTGAATGAGTTAAAAATACAAGCAGGATCAAATCTAAGTAAAAACAGCATTTATAATTGTGAATAACAATTTACATGGTTTGTGCAATCAATTGCAGTGTACGAAATAGGGATGCAACGATATCCAAAGGTCACGATACGATAATATCACGATATGAAGCTCACAATATGCTAATTATCACGATATTGTGGAGGGGTTGGTGATATTTAAAAAAAAAAAAAGGTCACAATATTGGAAGAAAAAAAAAAAAGAGCGCTCATACTAAAAAAAAAAAAAAAAAAAAAAGAACATTGATGTTATGTTTTATTTTTATTATGTTATTATGTTATGTTATGTTGTTAATGCACACACACATGAAGTTCCTCCACATGTTGACTCGCTTCACAGGCATATTACGTTCCCCTTCATCTGACAATTAGTGTAGATTTTAAAACATAGAAGGGCCAAAACATCCCTAACGAAAATTAAACTGCACTTAAAAAAAAATAAAAAATAAAAAATAAAAACTAGCCACGAGAGGGTGCTAGAACTGCACAAACGGAAGTCAGCCTGACTTTTTAACAGATGTGTAACTTTTAAACATCGTGAACATGACGACGATGATATTGTGGCAGTTTTAATATCACGATATCACGTTTATCGTTACATCCCTAGTACGAACATAATATAAAAGAAAAAGGTTAAGGCTTTACATCAGTTGTAAACAAGTTCGAATTGGTTTATTATTGACACATAAATCTATACAATAACCTTGTATACTTAATGATTTTTCTTGATGTGGGGAAGGTTAATTTTATGTGTTATAAATATTTTTAATAAAAAAATCTGCAGATTAATTAGGAATCTGTTTGTTTGTTTTTTTCTTTCTGCCAATTAGAAACTACTTGACTGCGTTGGCACAATTGTTATTTTTTCGTCCCATTTCCAGAGGAAGTCAAGGCGGTACTATCCCACCAGACTGGCCATCAGTCTGGCTGCGGGAGTTACAAGCAGCTCATCTTCCCTGTCCTCTTCTACGTCTGGTGCCGGCGATGCAGGCTTCATTGTGGTCGAGACAAATTATCGCATCTACGCCTGCACAAGTATGTCAAGAATAGAACTGAACGCCGCTACACTGTGTGATCAGATGGCAGCATGATTAGGGGAACGCTGGCAAGGGAATCATTTGGATGGTTCTTCCAAAATACACCTGCAAGCGTGTCATCGTGTTTCTTATTTTACTACAGATGAAATGAATCACTTATTTGCATCGACTGTGTGTTCCCCCCCCCCCCAGACTCAGAGCTCCAGATTTCACTGGTCGCGCTCTTCAGTGAAATGTTGTATCGTTTCCCCAATGTGGTGGTGGCTCAGGTCACAAGAGAGTCGGTGCAACAGGCCATCGCGAATGGCATCACTGCACAACAGGTATACCCAAACACTACTTAAATCATTCAATCCTGGCACATTTTTTTTGTGTGCTGTTTTACTGGATTTTGAGTGATTTTTGCAAGGCCCACAGAATATTGTGTCCTATTGCTATCAAAACCAAAAGAAAGATTAGAGTCTCTTCTTTCATCGGGAAAAATACAAAAAACATATTTCTATCTGTTTCCATTTTGCAGCAATTATGATTAGAAGATATCAAAGTTGCATCATTATTCACAAATCTGTTTAAAACAGATGGGGGAAAAGAGCTTGTTGGCAACATGGCCTTGGTTGATCTCTTATACTCTGCTGCCACCTGCTGGCCGTTTTTTGTAATAACTACAATTGCTTGAAGCATTCTCTTCAGTTCAGAGGCTGCATCAAAGCCTTCTATATCCTCTAGCATAAAAAAATAATAAAAACGTATAAATACGTCTTTGAGAGCATGGTGATATTTAAAATAGAACGTATTTATACATTTTTTGGGGGAGCAAATGAGTTAAAAAGAGAGGAATTCACCCATTTCTAATGCTGCAACGCTAATAGCTAGCACGCATGCTCACTTGGCAAATTTTGGTATGCTTACATATTATATCTTTATACAAAGGCTGTATGAAAATGTGTATTTTTATAACAATTGAAACCAGAACAAAATATACATTTAATATGTACTTTTATATATATTTAATATGTGTGATAAAATCAAAACTGTAAAAATGGTTTGTGCAGGGTTTCCACAAATCTTTAATAGGAATTAAAAATCATTAAATGGTTGAAATTAAAGCCCTAAATTGCATTATATACGATTTTGAGAGGTACTAAATTATTATATTATTTTACATACACTATGTCAAGGAGTCACTATAGCATAATTTCGCAATAATCTGATAAAAAGGTTTATTTGAGGGAACTGGTGATTAGTTGTAATTTGCCAATTAATAAAAATGGCCCAGAGTCCACCAGGTGCTTCATTTGATAAATATCAACGCCCAACATTAAACACAAATGCTATCTAGTGGCAGAAAATTGCTTCACACTCCTTTGAACCGTAATTGTTAGATGTAACTTTATGAATTGCTTAGTATAAAATGACTGTATCAAAGAACTAAGATACAACCACATTTGTATTTGGTAGCCATATTTGTCTACTTGCATTAAAAAGCATTAAATTAGTTTTGATGATCCTTGCAGAAGCCCAATGTGAAACCAATTCTTCAATCTCAATATTTTGCAGATCATCCACTTTCTTCGAACCAGAGCACACCCCATCATGCTGATGCAGGTCATGATTTGTTTGATTGAAATGTAAAAAAAATATGAGTCCATGTACAGTATCAAAATTATGGGGCTGTCTTGATCTGACGTGTATCTCCGTTTTGCAGACACCAGTTCTTCCTCCAACCATAACAGATCAGATCCGACTTTGGGAGCTGGAGCGAGATCGACTACAATTCACTGAGGGTGAGTCGGCCGATTTATTGATTTACAAAGCAGATAAGGTCGATTACATTTTACTGAAACTTTCATTATTTTGTTAAACGATTAAATGTACACATGCCTAGAAGTTAGACGCCTGTTTGCGTGTACAGTAGTTGACATTTAACTCATTTGCTCCCAATAACGTGTAAATACGTTTTTTTTTTAAATGCTGTAAGTGTCCCAAAGACGTATTTATACGTTTTTTTTGTTTTGTTTTTTATGCTAGAGCATACAGAAGGCTTTGATGCAGCCTCTCAACTGCAAAGAACGGTTGCAGAAATGGTAGTTATTACACAAACGGCCAGCAGGTGGTAGCAGAGCAAAGGAGATCAACCCAAGGCCATGTTGAAAAAAAGCTCAATTACTCACAAGTTTAAATAGATTTGTGAAAACTGATGAAACTTTGCTCTTTTCTAACGCTAATTGCTGCAAAACGGAAACAGATAGAAACATACTTTAATCTTTCTTGTGATAATTTCCATGCTTTTATAGCAATTGAACACAATATTCTGTGGGCCTTGCAAAATCAGTCAAAATCCAGTAAAACAGCCGGGAGCGAACGGGATTGCGCAATGTGAAAATGGCTGGGAGGGAATGAGTTAAAGTCGGAATTCTGAAGTAGGAATTGTGACTTATAGTCAGAATTCTGAGAATAAAGTAAGTGGCCAAAACAAATGCTCCTTTTTAGCTTTGAGTTAATAGAGCTGTCACTTTGTTTCTCCTCGTCCCTTTCAGGTGTGCTGTACAACCAGTTTCTCTCCCAGGCTGACTTTGAGGTGCTGCGAGACAGAGCTCAGGTTGGATTTGGTTTGGTTGATTGATTTTTAGTATCGAGGATACTGGTTATTTCGGTCCTCTCACCATCTGTTGTGGACATGCGCTTCACCAACTAAGCTAATTTCAAAATGGCTCCAGCAGTAGAACCATATGATTTCTCCTTGTAATGAGAAAAAATATACGAGAATTGAAAAGTTCTAATAAAAATGTGATTATATAATATCGCAATTTCTTTATAATCAATGACCATCGCTGGTGTCAGGCCAAAACCTTGTTACCTCCAAAATAGTCACTTTTCAACCATTAACATTGCATCATCAAAGAGAACAAGCCATTTCCAACACTTTAGATTGGCTAATAATTTGTAAAAATGGCACGTGTGGACTGATCTAAAGTATGGATTTTTGAAAAAATATTAAAATGCCAAATTGTGACATACAAGGTTTCGGCCCGACGCCAAATAATACGTAGTGTCTCAAATATATGGATAATCATTCATTTTTTAAAGACTTATCCCAACAGCGTATAAATACATTCTAGTTTAAATGTAGTAGTAGTAGTAGTTTAAATGTTTTTTGTTTTATTTTCTACGCACACAGAGGAGGCATACGTTAAAATAGTTTTAACGTATGGAATCCTTGAGTGTCAATTAATTATCTCAAGGCCAGGCCGAGTATGATCTTTTTTGGAAATAAATATGTGGTCACCCTATTGTACGTTTAAATTACACATTTTATATACATTACATACAATACACTAATACATTTCTTAAATTATACATTCGTGAAAAAAATCAAATGAAACCGGTCTATGCCTAAACTACACTTTTAAAAAGGCTGTTTGGATCGAACTGCTCGTTACCATAACCCACATCTGATTACCTTCTTTCTTTAGATATACTTGAATTTTCCTCCATGGTATTGTGGTGCTATCATTCTAATCACACATTATTTGCCTTAAGTAGCTTTAGGAAATCATCCCATGATCCCTTCCATCTCGGTGACCTTCCCAACTTGGTGCACCTCTATTTGTATACAAGTTGAAACGTTTTGTTTGGTCTCTTTTGCCCCCTTTAAAAAAATAAAATAAAATAAATGGCTATCTAGAAAAAATAGCACTGCCTTCTATCCGCTCAAGTGTCCATGTTGTGATTGATTTGTTTTGCTGCAGGGTCTGGATTGTCTGGTGTGGCAAGATGTAGCTCACAGGGTGATGGTGGTGACACCGCACGGACATAGCGAGGTCAAGAGGTTTTGGAAACAACAGAAGTCTCACACATAACCAGGAGAAGAGGAAACAGGAAGGATGAAGTCGGCATTTCCGATGCACTTTTATACCTTTAAATGATCGATTCTGCAGTTGCTCTCAACTGTCGTTACGCCGGGACCTTCATTTTCCTATTTGTCCCCAAGTCGTGACCCACTTTTGTGTAAATTAACTGTCATGAAAATGTATACTTTAAAAAATAATCTCTTGCAAACATGAAGAATGCTATGCTTACATGTTCAAAGTACCATTCGGAACGTATTAAGTAACTGAGGAGTACTGTAACGTGATAAATGCATGTTCAAAAATGAAAATGGTAAAGTTAAATATCAAAATGCAAAATACTCAATTTTCTCTATGGTACTGATCTCATCTTTTCTCTGAAGTGGAACATAAATGATTTGTATTTTTTATATAATTGTAATAATTGACAAGATGACACCGAAAGGAGGAAGAGTTGTGGGGAGTCGTGTGCAAGTGCAACCATCCTGGGTACATCGTCAGTTCGTCACACGCGAAGCTTTATGGGATGGGGCGCGTTTAGCTAGCGTTAGCTCGACGGCTAATTCTAACATGGAAGCCTCCACGCAACGTTTTAACGCGTGAACACAAAGTTTCTTCACGAAAAGCCTGATGTAGGCTACGCACAAGACGCCTCGTTTCGTGGCGAGCTTCGGTCCGAGCGGAAGGCGAGCGACAGGCCGCAAATGGAGCCCGGGACCTCGCGTGGAAGTCCGGCCGACGTGGGGTGCCCCAAACGCCCGGAGTTGAGGGAGGAGACCCCGGGGGAAGAGGCGAAAAGCGGGGACGGGAGCACCGTGGCGTTGAGGCGAAGAGGAGGGGACGAAGCAGTCAAATGTAAGGATGCGAAATCTGAACGTGGACGTGGCGGAGAAGCCGAATACCAGCTGAAAACAGACGAAGAGGATGCTGGCAAATATGAAGAGGAGCTGGACCCAAGAATTCAGGTAGCCTAGGATGCGCTCTCAAATTGGTAAATCGACCTGTCATCGCCAACATAATCTAATTTTCATATTATACCATTTAATTCATTTCAAAAAGACAAAGTGAACTAAAGGTGTTCATTTCCAACCAGAACAATTTACACTCCAAATGTCAGCTCAACTTAAAGTATTCTGCTCATTTCAGTACACAACAAACTATTGACTGTTCTAATAGTTTGGGCAGATAGATACATAAATATGGCTAGTAATCACCACATTTTTTTTAAATAAAAATGTGTGCAGGTTCGGGCTGTGCAATTAATCGAAATTCTGTTACAATTTCAATTATTACATTTCACAATTACAAAATCAACATAATTGTAAATATATATATAATCAAATCATTTTGAATCGAGAATTGAAAATCAATTCCGAATCGAATCGTAGACCCAAAAATCGTAATCAAATCGAATCGTAAGACAGTCAAGTCACAGATTCCCAGGCCTAATAATCAATATTTTGGTCTTCAAGTTCACACTCATGGCTTTTCATGTGTTTACCAGGAGGAGCTCGAGCACCTCAACCAGGCCAGCGATGAGATCAACAAGCTGGAGCTTCATTTGGATGTGAGAAAGTTGCTTATTGGACACTACAAACAGGACGGCCAGCTGTCACTACTGTTTTACTCTCGATGTATTTCCGTGCGTGTTTTTCTTCAGGATGCCAGGTCCAGCTACAGGAAAATTCTGACAGATTCTGCCAGGAAGCTGAATGCTCAGGGCTCCCAGCTTGGTGCCTGTATTGAGAAAGCCAGGCCTTACTATGAAGCCCGCAGACTGGCCAAAGAGGTGTGTGTCTTTTGTAAAAATACTGTATGTTGTACTGTACAGCGGTTTCAATTGTCTTTTTAAAAAAAATTATTATTTGAACTAAAGTATCCCAACATGAGATATTTTTATACGGCTAATAAGTCTAGCAGCAGTGGTTCAAACCTCGTAAACACATTTTATGGCATATCAGTGGTGCAGTACAAAAGCACGCAAACAAATTACATTTAAAAATAAACAAAAATCTGAAAATAAAGTATCAGAAAGGCCAATTTCAGTAACAAAGGAGATATCTTAAATGGACAGGAGGTAGTTTTGACACTGCAAACCTAAGAAGCTCGGCTTTCCTTTATTGATGCATTATATCAGATTTGTTCTTAAAATAAATAGAAGAGTGTTCTTTGGGAGTGAGACGACTATTGCTCGTTTGCCATATTGCGTGTTTTTTTTTGGGCCCAGTGGGATGATATGAATTTGAATGTACATTATTGTTTGATCTGAGCACATCATTACATCAGCACTACAGGATGTCTCTCAAATCCATCGGTTCAAGCAATGTTCAATGTCGTGAAGAGAATACATCGGAATGAAAGCGAATACGTTTTCACATTCATATCTTTGTATCGATTCTATCCAAAGTAGAAACGTGTTAAGAAAAAAAAAAAATCTTTGCATCCTTGAATTTTGAGAACAGAAAGTCTTTGACTCCTTAAAATATCAACTTCATAATATAACTTGAAAAGACAATGACAAAATAAAAGCAATAAGAACGTGAAATAAGAATAGAATAAACTAATAGAAACTGAAAAAACGGTAAGAACAAATACTGGCTGTTCCTGTGCGTTTTTGCCTCTTGGGGGCAGTGTGGTGCCGTGCATCCATGGCGTGCACACTTGAAGCGAGTACAGAAGAAAGTTGCGGTTGAATTCTATTGAACTAACTCGTTTTTCACACATTGGGAACAATTTGTGCCTTTTGCGTAATGTTATCTCGTCTGTGTTCCCGCAAGATTTGTGTGTGGATATTCGTTATTTGAAGGAAAAACACTCCTGAAGTCGATGCTAACTTCCTGTTGGCGCTAGGTTAGCGATGCTTTAAAAACGAAGCATGTTTTGTATTTAAATATATAGTGAATGTAATTCTTAATGTTGTGTATTTAGTTTCACAGTTAACCGCAACTGCGGTCTCATTAAACAGCTTAAAGGATGCTTAGGGAACAACAGAATAACCAGAATAACATACGCTACACACTTGCTAGTTGCTTATGCTACGCAAGCAAAAATGGTGCAATCATGCTACTTTCATATCGTCGGAAACTTCGGATTTCTTCAATAACGTTTTAAGGCGAAAATAATCGTCCATTTGGCCCAATTGGCCGATTGTTTTGGCCGATGTTGGAAGTCGGCCGATTATAATCGTCGGCCGATTCATCGGTAGAGGCCTCGTTTTATTGTCATGTTTTAGTTTTGCACAATCAGTGTTTAACTCATTTGCTCCCAATAACGTATGAATACGTTTTTTTTATGTTCTAAGTGTCCCAAAGACGTATTTATACGTTTTTTTGTTTTGTTTTTTTTAATGCTAGAGCATACAGAAAGCTTTGATGCAGCCTCTCAACTGCAAAGAACGGTTGCAGAAATGGTAGTTATTACACAAACGGCCAGCAGGTGGCAGCAGAGCAAAGGAGACCAATCAGGGCCATCGAGGGAAAAAAAGCTAAATTACTTAAAATTTTGAATAGATTTGTGAAAACTGATGAAACTTAGCTCTCTTCTCATGCTAATTGCTGCAAAATGGAAACAAATAGAAACATTTTTTTTTCCTGATGAAAGAAGAGACTTTAATCTTTCTTTTGATAGGTTCCAT
The DNA here is from genome assembly GCF_051991245.1 of Festucalex cinctus. Lineage (NCBI taxonomy): Eukaryota > Metazoa > Chordata > Actinopteri > Syngnathiformes > Syngnathidae > Festucalex > Festucalex cinctus. The sequence goes on from NC_135429.1 coordinate 2,229,457, forward strand.
GTTTTTATAGCAATAGAACACAATATTCTGTGGGCCTTGCAAAAACAGCCGGGAGCGAACGGGATTGCGAAATATGAAACTGGCGGCGAGTGAATGAGTTAAGAAATCTGCTGGTCATGAAAATGACTCAAGCTAGTTTTTACTCTCTCAAGGCACAACAGGAGACCCAGAAAGCCGCTCTTAGGTATGAGAGGGCCGTGTCCATGCACACCGCCGCCAGAGAGATGGTGTATGTGGCGGAACAAGGCCTGCTGGCTGACAGAAACACGATGGATCCAACATGGCAGGAGATGCTCAACCATGCCACTGCTAAGGTACGGTTCGGTTCGCCCCTGCCGCTGACTGAGAACGACATTCATGTACATATCAAATTAATATTAATTATATAATGTACCATTCAAGCTATATTTTTCAGTCGCCTATTTCACATCAAAATTTAAGGTTAGCGCAGCCCCCGCCGCCATTTTTTTGCTACGTTGCAGCCATGCTTTCGGCGAAATGTAATTTTGAATTGCCAGCAAGTGGAAGGAAAAGATATCCTGTCAACCAGCTACCGTGATGTCTTTTTCAAAACCATCATGTGAAGCGAAAGGTTGCCGACGAGTACAGACAATCTCAAGAAAAACAGGAGACGGAATTTTTTTTTTTTTTTTTTGTGAAGCACAGGTGTGTTGGAGTAGACCGTTGAAGTCACAGGGCGGCCATCTTGCTCCTCCCATCTCGCGAGCAGACTATACGGTATACATACAGATTAGAAATACACAGCTCGTAGGCACTTAGTATAGGGCTGGGGGCAGGGCTGAGGGGTTTGTGGCGGGGTGCTCACTATTTTTTAACAAGTAAAATAATATTAATAAAATAACAAGTGTGTCTGTTTGTGCTGCTTTGAGACCCCCTTTTTCTTTTGTCACTCAGTTCCTTCGGCCTCAATATTACAATGTAGTCCTGTACTGTACTGAACGAGTGATATTGATTTGTGTCGAGGTCATCCGTCTGCCACTAGATGGCATAATTGCATTTGTAAGACACTGGTGACAGCCCAGTGCATTTTTCTTTTCATATTAAGAGCTATCTAATCTTTAGCATGAAGTAACTTGTGAAATTCTGCACATTTTTTTTTAAAATTGTGAAATACAACTTGACCCCAGTCCCCACAAATATATGCAATTATTATTGCATTTCTTACTGCTGAATTTTGACAGGTGAACGAGGCTGAGGAGGAGCGTTTTCGCAGTGAGCATGAGCACCAGCGCGTCACGCAGCTCTGCCAGGACGCCGAGGCCAAAGTCCAAACCCTCCAAAAATCACTGAAGAAGGTCATACTCAAGTCCAAACCTTACTTTGAACTAAAGGCTCAGTTCAACCACATCCTGGAGGTATGCGCGTGCACAACTTCATGACATTCCGACACCTAAAGCAGCTTTTCACTGCTTGTTGCTGGCCTGCTGCCATTTGTGGCCGATACCAATGCAGGATAGTGTATCGACCTGCAACTTCCAAGGTCGCACCAGAGGCATAACAACATGGAGGATCAAAACTGCCAAAATTCAAAAAGAAATAAATGACTAAAAATGGATATAAATGAAATATAATTCGAAAATTATATCCAGAAAATAAATAGAAATGGTAATAAAAAGAGCAAACAATAAAAATAAAAAATTATATATATATATAATACATTTGTATTAATTTTTTTAATTAGATTTTTCTATTTCCGTTTTTATTTTCACTTTTAGTCATTTATTTAGTCATTTATTTAGTTATGTATTTTTAATTTTGGCAGTTTTTGGCTGTACTGCCAAGTCGGAATGTTATATAAATGAGGGGGCGGTCCTAAGCGTGACATGGGTTGGACTCCGCCAAAATTAAAAATAAATAAATGACTAAATAAATTTAAAAAAAAAATGACTGAAAGTGAAAATAAAAAATTATATTGAAAATATAATTGAAAAAATGTAAATCTAATTCATTTATTTATATAATGTATATATATTTTTTTATTTACATTTATCTTTGTTTTTTGATATCATTTTCAGATCATTTTTTATATCCATTTTTATTTTCACTTTTAATCATTTATTTATTTATTCAGTCATTTATTTCTTTTGAATGTTGGTAGTTTTGGTCCTCCATATAACAGAGACAACGTTGACGGGAGAATGTGAAGTTTATCACAGCGCTTTGTGTCGTGTCGCGCTGACGTCGCCGTGCATCTCATTATCAAAATGCTCCAAATTGTTGCAATGTGTGAAGATTAGAAGCACTGCAGTGTTCCAAAAATCTTAACGGCTCTCTCTGTTACTGCACATTTTAAATGTAGAACTGAGTAATGTAATATTGTTTTCTTTCTTTCGACAATGATAGTCAATAAAATATATTTTGTTCGGTTAGGGCCTGGTCTGCAGCCAGACTTTTTTTTTTTTTTTTCTCTCTCTCTTGATCCAGGCTGTGAAAACGGAGCCCAGGTTTCGCCTTTTCCAACATTAGTTTATGAAATGGGTTCAATTCTGCACATTGTTGCATTTTTTTTTGTCCTCACGCTCTTAACCTCGAGCTATTTTCTTCTGTCTGAAATGATCATGTCGACCGTGCATCGGATGTACTTGTGTGGCTCGGAGGTTTTAAAAGTGCAGGTCAAGACATTCCATCGTCAGTGATTCATTTTAAGTTGGAGAACAAGAAAACTGGAATGTTGCCTCATCGTTTTTGTGCTTACCTCCTTCAGCCATCTTTCTTCCAGGTACGTCACATCGGGGAGTGAATTGCGTAGTACCTGACGATTCGATTCGTATCACGATTCATAGATTACGATTCGATTCGATACCGATTAATCCCGATAAAAATTTGTAAGTCGATTATTGCGATTTTGTTTTTTTTGTTTGTTTTAACTGAAATTTCAAAAATACTAACCAGTAAACTTGGACATGTGCACTGTAAGATTTGTATGAAAATGTATTATTTATTTTTCTGGAACTTCAGTCTTAGCCACTTTATTTAACAGTTTGTAATCTGTTTCATATTTGAACAGCTTTGAAATAAAATATTAAGGATTAATGTACGATTAATTAATAGAACATTTTCCATGATTTAAGGTGGGAACCCGTAAACCTAAGTAAGACATTCTGTTGAATATTTTCCATCAAAAATGGACGTTTAAAAATCGATTCGGCCGCCCTTTGAATCGATTCGAGAATTGCGCGATGTAATATCGCGATATATTGCCGAATCGATTTTTTTTTAACACCCCTAACGTCACATCTGCTTGCCACGCTATGCAGTATTGCTTGTGTTTCCACTGAAAAGTGCAAAGGCTTAAATTGCATTTTATTAAAAACATACTTTTCATTCCCACTCTGCTTCATATAGAGATGTCAGTCAATTTCCCCCCCCCATTGGAGTTTTGTATTTATTTGTGGATGAGGTCGGCACGTTACTCCAAGAGAACGACGGAATTCACCGTGCTCCAATTCAAAAAGCACAGCTCGGGGAACATGGGACATCATTTTTTTGCACAAGCACTGACCATCCCGCAGTTGAGATCGCAGCCCAATTTAGAATCTTTGGGATGGTTGTGATTAGTCACGATAAAATGCTAATTAGCCACTCATTATTCACCCTCCACTGTTATATCTCGAAGACAGTACACACATATCTATATTTGGGAGTGATCGAGAAGTGCTTCACTGTTAGATGAGGTTCTTGTGGGTCGGCTGCAATGTGAAAGTGATTGATGTGCTGATTAGTTTTGATTAGTTTCATTTTCAGTAATTAGCAGGCAAGAGGATGAAAGTGTCACATAAACGCCCACCCAATTCATTAGGCTTGAAATAACATTTTTATGTGGTGAAATCTGCCTTGTTTGTGATTTATTTCTTTTGTCCTTCTGCACGACCCGCGAATAGAATTCCTGATGTATCCTGATGTATTTTAAAAATAGCTTCCCTACCAGCACATTAAATGCTGTGTGTTTAAATCTTTAAATGTATTTGAATTTTACATTTCTGCAGTCAGTCACTGGCCACAGCTTAAGAAAATAAAACGCACACGTTAGATGAGCGAACCACGACACTATTAGTGACAATATGGAATGATAATCAAATGTCACAAATGTCTGTGTAGTTTCTGCCGAACAAAAGTGCAAAAATGAACGAAATAAACAGCGCAATTGCATGTAAATATCGAGTCGACGCAATGCCAATTATCAGAAGTCACAGTGCAAGTAATGTTCACCTCAATGTACCACAGCAATATTGTGGCATTTTGGATGTCGTAATATCGAGATATTTTTGTTGCATCCCTACTTTGTTCCAACTGGAACTGGAACTTATTGCAGTGTAGCAACAAAGGAGCAATAAATGCCCTCCATGCACCTGTCCGAACTGTTCAGCACAGTCCAGTTAGATCAAAGTTGACAAAGGCTGACGAAGGTCTTCAACTATTTTGGGGGGGGGGGGGGGGGGGGGGGGGGTGCCTGGCTAAAAGCTTTATGAACCAGATCCCGGTCCATATGCTTCATCCGTATAGATTGAGACGTATAAGGCACTTTTCTATTACAGGATTGATAACAGCCTGGCCCCGCTCTGCCCCGGCCTTGTTTGACCTGACCCGACCTCTGCCGCTTCTCCATGACAACATACACTAATCAATTGGAGCGAGATCGAATGAACTGTGCCAGCCTCCACTGCACATTCGCAGCGAGTCTCAGCCACCGGTTTTTCAGCGACTCAATATGTGGGATTCCGTTGCACGATGTGGCGACATCGCAAGTTCTAGAGAAACGTTCGTACATATGAAAAATCCATTTTCCAGGTTTAAGCGAGCGAGACACAACTGTCTGCCTACAAGGCTTAGTACACGTTTCATAACAAGCATATTTACAATTTCATATGCACCTGTGGGTGAAATACTGAAGTTTGTGGTCAAAAAAAAAAAAAAAATGAGCGGCGCTCGCATCACAGGATCCATTCAAGTGAATGTGAGCGAGTCCCATCATTCAAAATACTGTATCGCCATTGGTGTCTTTCTCGAGCCACCAGGGTTATTATAGTTTTGGAATTTTCATTTTAGTTCGTTTTTATTTCGTTTTGAGTTTTTTCTTTATTTTATTTATTTTTTTAGTTTGAATTAGTTTTCAGGGTGGTTCTGTTAGTTTTTATTAGTTTGTTATTTAATATATATTAAAAAAAAATAGTTTCAGTATTAGTTTTATTATTCTATTTATTTATTTATTTTAATGTGTATTACCTGCGATTGGCTGGCAACCAGTCCAGGGTGTCCCCCGCTTACTGCCCAGAAAAAGTATATTTCTATCTGTTTCCGTTTTGCAGCAATTAGCATTAGAATATAGCTAAGTTTAGAATTGTGAGTAATTGAGCTTTTTTTTTTCTCGATGGCCCCGGTTGATCTCCTTTGCTCTGCTGCCACTTGTTGGCCGTTTGTGTCATAACTACCATTTCTGCAACCGTTCTTTGCAGTTGAGAGGTTGCGTCAAAGCCTTCTGTATGCTTTAGCATTAAAAAAAAACAAAAAAAACGTATTTACACGTTTTTGGGAGCAAATGAGTTAATGCGGCTTGTTTTGGATCTCGCTCAATGTTGTCTTTCAGGAACACAAGGCCAAAGTCGTACAGCTGGAGGAGCAAGTATCAAAAGTAAAAACGCGTTATTCTGTGGCTCTGCGGAACCTGGAGCAGATAAGTGAGCAGATCCACGCGCAGCGAGGCCAAGTCCGCGCTAGCCGGGGGCGGCGAGCGACGTGCGGTGGCCGTAGCTCTCCAGTTGGTGCCGAGGCTGAGACCAGAGTTGCGGTCAGGGTTCCGATTGGCAGCTGGGCGGGAATGGCTAAGGTGGAGAGTGACTGGGCAGACGGTGAGAAAACACGATTGTGGGTGGAGAAGCACCGGCAGAACGGCTGGGGCCAGAGAGAGGAGCCGGAACCCGAGCACGCCGGTTCAGACCGCACGTCCATCGTCAGCCTGCAGACCATCGCTTCCGACCTGGAAAAATGCGATTCGGTAGAACACCTCGGTGACTTCAGCGATGGCGGCAGCGCGCTGGCCGAGGACTGCTGGGACTGGAACAGGAAGACTCCGCTCAAGCCCGGCAACGAGGCGGAGGTGACCGAGAGGCCCCAGCAGGCCAAAGCGCGCCAGCGGAATGAAACGGGGAGTCAAGATAAGCAGGAGAGCTTCGTCAAGCAGCACCACAGAAGCGTGAGTCTCTAATGTCGAGAAAGATGGCGTTCAGCATTCAAATAGGGGGAGGATTAAAAAAAAAAATGGACTGCTGCATATTTGGGCCAAGTTGATTGATTTATTTATTGTTTCAATTATCTTAATGTCATAATGTAATGTTTTCAATTATGGGGTGTACCCCACCTACTGCCTGCTTTTACTTGATGCTTCAAATAATTCATTTACAAACTATTTTTATGCTGTTCGGGACAGTAAAGGGAAGTACGACGGCGTAGAGCCACGTGTAAATATATATCTTTTTAGCGGGTGGGGGCAATATTCCGAGAGAAAAAACTCGCAAATGTGGCAAATTTGTGATTTAAAAAACAAACAAAAAAAACTCGTAAATATGCAACTTTATAAAGTGACAAATTTACGACTATAAAATGGCAAATTTGCGGAAAACAAACTTGGAAATTTGAGACTTTATAAAGTGGCAGATTTACGACTATAAAATGGCAAATTTGCAGAAAATAAACTTGTAAATTTACGACTTTATAAAGTGGCAGATTTACGACGATAAAATGGCAAATTTGCGGAAAACAAACTTGGAAATTTGAGACTTTATAAAGTGGCAAATTTGCGACTTTATAAAGTGGCAAATTTGCGACTTTATAAAGTGACAAATTTACGACTATAAAATGGCAAATATGCGGAAAACAAACTTGTAAATTTGCGACTTAATAAAGTGGCAGATTTACGACTATAAAATGGCAAATTTGCAGAAAACAAACTTGTAAATTTGCGACTTAATAAAGTGGCAGATTTACAACTATAAAATGGCAAATTTGCAGAAAATAAACTTGTAAATTTACGACTTTATAAAGTGGCAGATTTACGACTATAAAATGGCAAATTTGCGGAAAACAAACTTGGAAATTTACGACTTTATAAAGTGGCAAATTTGCGACTTTATAAAGTGGCAGATTTACGACGATAAAATGGCAAATTTGCGGAAAACAAACTTGGAAATTTGAGACTTTATAAAGTGGCAAATTTACGACTATAAAATGGCAAATTTGCAGAAAATAAACTTGTAAATTTACGACTTTATAAAGTGGCAGATTTACGACTCTAAAATGGCAAATTTGCGGAAAACAAACTTGTAAATTTGCGACTTAATAAAGTGGCAGATTTACGACGATAAAATGGCAAATTTGCGGAAAATAAACTTGTAAATTTGCGACTTTATAAAGTGGCAGATTTACGACGATAAAATGGCAAATTTGCGGAAAATAAACTTGTAAATTTGCGACTTAATAAAGTGGCAGATTTACGACGATAAAATGGCAAATTTGCGGAAAACAAACTTGGAAATTTGAGACTTTATAAAGTGGCAAATTTGCGACTTAATAAAGTATGCTAGCTTCTCATTGGTTAGCGTTAGTCAGCTGATAGGTGATCAGGAAGTGCTGTCGCTCTCGCTGCCGTGTATGACGAGTAAAGCTTCAAAATGAACAATGAATCCGTCTCCATCCTGCTTTTTCATTTCATAAATAGTGTCCCAACCAATCCTCACATTAGACTATCACCTTGCTGAGTGTATTTGTCGTAAATTTAAATTTTTTTTCTCTCGCAAGTTTGCCCCCTTTTTTTTTTTTTTATACGTGGCCCTAATACGTCGTCGTAGAGGGAAGAGAGAGAAAAAAAGGTCACTGTCTAAAATTGCTAACTGCTGCGTCCAAGTCGTCCCTTATTTAGCTGACTGCTATAAATTCCAAATCAATGGATCTTCACTTCAGTTGCTGAGCTGTCATTATTTACAGACTTTATTTAAATGAACTGCTGTGAGAAAGAACCCGACTGACCTCTGATGTACCAAACGGAGTCAAAACACAAAAAATATTTTCAAAATGTATTTGCATGCGTTTATATAATATTCAAAGTACTGCATTACATTTTAGTAAATATTTGCAATTGTTGCACCATCTTACGTAAGGTTGTTCTTGAGCTTGTGTCCTGTCTTCATCAAAGTGTTGTTATTTTGGTTATTATGAGCTTCTACAATTTATGTCTAAACTTTGGAATTAACTGTTGAGGCCATTTGAACTCCTGTTAATCCCCACCACTAAAATTCCTCCCCACTATCGCTCTGGAGGCTTCTCACATGTTGTAAACAAGCTACTTAAATAGTATTAAAGATGATCTGACGTTATATATTTTCCGCCGATTGGCTCGCTTACTCTCTGACTTTTATTGTGTAGAATTCTGTTTTGGGTTGATCTGTCCACAGAACATTTTCCCAGATGGATTACAGTTTGTCCTGGTGGTCTTTGCCAAAGATAATGACCAATAATGGATGCCAGAACTGTATTATAAGATCATAGGCGCCAGTAACGGCCAAAAATTATTTATTTTTTTATTGTTGTTGCATGGGTGTGGGTAATTAATTAGCGCAATGGTGAATTTTTTTCATTTATATCGCTCTCTCATCCGCATTGCCATTATACGTCGAAGACATGCTAATATTGTTGCAAGGCCACAAATGTGTCTACACTGTATTATTATGTATATTTGTTCTATAATTGTTCCATTTGCACCATGAGTTGAAAGAGATCTATGACTCGTGTAAACAATTCAAAGGTAGTAGGGCTGCATAATATATCGGAAAAATATCCATATCGCGATACTGGCCAATGCAATATGCATATCGCAAAGACGTGCAATAAGTTTGATATGGAATTTTATTCTTTTATCTGAATTTGACCAATCAGACTGTCAGGTTTACCAGTTTGACATTTATTAAGCATGACAAAAAAAAGGTGAGAAGACACTCGGTTCAAAGCTCGCGTTGGAGAGGAACTGACTGATATGATTCACTATTGCAATCTCTGGAAAAAAAAAAATAAAAAATCCCCTCCTCACCCTCTCTTTTTCTTTGGTTTCCACGCCCCGAGTTCCATATATGTTCCAACCCTAATAATGCAAATGCAGAACATAGTTGGAACACATCACGAAAATGTCCACTGCCATTCAATAGTTGAACATTATCGAGAGCTAATTACAATTAATTAAGAATACATTGAGTTTGATTATTTTGCCACATGAAAAAAATGTATTACTTTTATTAGATAATAAAAATGTCGCTAAATTCAGCAACTATCTCACATATCGTATGTTTTTCCAATATCGTGCAGCCCTACAAGGTAGTAATAAGTAATGCTTGTGGTTACATTTATCATGCTCACTGTCGTTTTGGAAATAATTTGAGAATGGTTTTGAGATGTATGCAACAGTGGCGGGAATTGTTGATCAACAATAATATTGTGATTGTCATAAACTGTATATTGCAGGGAATTCTTTCAATTCACATTCAATCACATAAATTGACTTGAAAAATAATAACACATTCATAACACATGATTCATGGATTTTTTTTTTTCTCTCTTGAATGGAAAACTGTGGCTGTATAGCTACCAATGACATATTTTAAGTGGTGGTTGATTCATTCTAGACAACAGCACTTTGGACCAGCTGGAGAGTACTTAAACGACTCCCTCGAGCAGCATGCTAAAAAAAAAAAAAGTGACAATGAAAGTAAACAAAGGTTTAATTTTGCCCATGGCTTTCCTGTTTCCCTTTTTAATGTATGAAATGTGAATGTGTTAACGAAATTGTTTTTTTATTTTTATTTTAGTTTTTTCGTTCACATGACCCGCTGAGGTGTTCAGATGATCAAAACATGCAAAAATCACTGGCGTAATCAACATTTCCCTTCGTTTATTGAGCAGCAACGTTGGCAAAATTGGAATCGCTGTTGCCATTTTGTGCTACCATCTGAGCACATCGTGATTCCCTTTTGTTTATTCAGTCACGAAAATAATCGTTTATGATGATGAAAACATCCTGAACATTTATCCCGAAAAAAAAAATGCTTTTATTAAACCCCCAGTGGAACAGTAGAAGCGAAATCTCTTTCCAATTGCTTTCCCCCTTATAGTCACGAGGAGCAATGCAAGCAAAGTGAGGAATTCATAAAAGCGTTTTATTTGACAAATTGTGTCTGGGCTTAAATTGGACACCGCATTCTCGCAGTTCTCGGCAGCAGCGCTTAATCTTTCGATGAATAGGTGGCACATTTCCCTGCCACATGTTCAGCGCTTTTGCGCACGCGCAATCTTTCTGGGGACAGATGTGATAATGAGTGCAGTTATGCCCTGTGTGAACAATGCCTCATATTTACATCTGCAGGGGGCGTGGCCTGTCTTTTTGATTTAAAAAGATAAGAAGAATCGACTGGTGGTCTTGATGAATTGCTTCCCATTAAAACAGTAAGGGAACGTGATCACCAAGAACAAGCATTTACAGTATAATCAAGTGCCCCCATTATCCCAAAACAGCAAATTTATTGTTTTGCCCTTCTTGGATTTGCAATATCAATGCAACCATCTGTTGTTTGACTGCTCCGTATGTGTGCACAGACAGCTTTGAAGCAATTATACGGATGGACAGGAGAGTTTTATTTCATATGGATGAACTGCTTTTTTTGGGGGGAAAAAAATAAAATAAAAAATCTTAAAATGAAAATCGTGACTTTAACTCATTTTCTCCCAATAACATGTAAATACGTTTTTTTTATGTTTTAAGTGTCCCAAAGACGTATTTATACGTTTTTTTGTTTTTTTTTAATGCTAGAGCATACAGAAGGCTTTGATGCAGCCTCTCAACTGCAAAGAACGGTTACAGAAATGGTAGTTATTACACAAACGGCCAGCAGGTGGCAGCAGAGCAAAGGAGATCAACCAGGGCCAACGAGAAAAAAAGCTCAATTACTTACAATTTTAAATAGATTTGTGAAAACTGATGAAACTTAGCTCTCTTCTAATGTTAATTGCTGCAAAACGGAAACAGATAGAAACATACTTTAACATAACATACTTTTCCTGATGAAAGAAGAGACTTTAACCTTTCTTTTGATAGGTTCCATGCTTTTATAGCAATAGAACACAATATTCTGTGGGCCTTGCAAAATCAGTCAAAATCCAGTAAAACAGCCGGGAGCGAACGGGATTGCGAAATGTGAAAACGGCTGCGAGTGAATGAGTTAATTGATTAATCGACGGGTTAATCGGATACCAAATCAATCCACAATTATTTTAATAACCAACTAATTGTTTGGAGCTATTTTTTTTTTTACTTAAAATTGTCCAAATCCTCTGATGTTAGCATCTCAACAGTAATGGTTCACTGATTTTTTTTGGAGTCCTTCATGAAAAGAAGCAGCAAAAACATCATCAGCATAGCATAAGCAGATAAAACTGAAGGTGATTTCCAAAATGTTTTCATTTTTTTTTGTCCTGAAACCAGCCAACAAAATAAGAGTGTAAATACAGATGACCCATGTAAAAAGCTGTTCATAGTGAAGCCAGTTAGATGTGATTAAAAAAAAATATATATATATATATATATATTAGGGGTGTGAATTGCCTAGTACCTGACGATTCGATTCGTATCACGATTCACAGGTCACGATTCAATTCGATACCGATTAATCCCGATACGAATGGTCACGATTCGATACCGATTAATCCCGATACGAATTTATAAGTCGATTGTTGCGATTTTTTTTCATTCATATTTAGAAAATACTAATCAGTAAGCTTGTAGAGTGTAAGATTTATATGAAAATTTATTATTTATTTATCTGAAATTTCAGTCTTATAGAGGTTGTAATCTGTTTCATGTTTGAACAGCATTAAAATAAAAATAAAGGCTTAATGTGCCGTTCATATAACATTCTTCCATGCTCAAGGTTTGAATCCTAAAAAAAAAAAAAAAAAAAAAAAAAAATCGATTCTGCCGATTATTGAATCGATTCGAGAATCGCGCGATGTAGTATCGCGATATATCGCCGAATCGATTTTTTTTAACACCCCTAATATATATATATATATATATATATATATATATATATTCAAGTAGTGCTACTGATCAGTACATTATCATTACAGAACACCTGTTTAAATTTGTAGGTTTATTGTCGGCTATTTTTGTGAGGGAAAAACATACGACGAGCAAAAATAAAGCCTGAGCATCGTGTTCAGTCGAACGGGTCTGTGGACTCTGAGAAATGAACATGCACAGCGCACCTGAGAGACGTGACCCTCATGCTGCAGTATTTTCTCAACAAAGAGCCGAAAAGGGGAACACAATACAGTCAATTTTCCTGGTGCGAGACGACCGAGCGCTGTTCTCGACACATCCGAGCGTTAGCAGTCACAGAATTCTGGCACGCGGGATGAGCGAATCACAGCTGCGTGTCTCGGCAATTTATCGAGCGCGGCGTTTGAGGCCTCTTGTCTTTCTGTCAACCAATCAACACCTTAATATGTCTTCTACTGCTGTATATCTAACCACATCCATTTTCCACCACTTACTGAGGAAGGAAACTCGGCTGTCATTTTCCTTAGCATGTGATTGGTCTCATGCATATATCTGGTTATAACAGCACTGATGAGTATCGAGTTGTTGTTGTTTTTAATCTTGCCAACATTTCTAATCAGCAGAGCTAACCAGAAGTTGGGAGTGCATAAACCTTGTTGTTCTGTCCTCACTAGATGTGTCAGCTAGACAGACAGTTAACAGATGAGACGCTTCTTGTAGTTTTTATCTCTATTTATTACAATACAATAAATACAATACCGCATATTAGTACAGTGCTAAAAATATCCAAGTTAATCTAACATTGTTTTCCAACTAAATTAGCATACGCCAATCACAAATGTAAAGACATAAGTCACACCGATAATTGTACTTTTATGTTAAGATATGCGTTCTGAATTAAAGTAGACGACACAACCGAGGTACGCTAACATAGTTAGCTTAGTTAGCAAACTCAAGTCCGCTAGCATAAAAGCTAACGAATGCTAACATCTTCACTGACTCGTTTTTGCCAACATTTTGAGTTCACAAAAAACATTCAACCGGACTTGCTGGCTCTTTATAGTTAAAGAAAGTTGTACAAATGTACACAAATAGTTACTTACAAGTTACAGCCTTAAGTGGGCCAACGCTCCACCGTGTGTGCTGTTGCCCTTCAGGAGGGTCATTGAAACTGACGTCAACCCAAGTAAATCAGACGTGATACGCATTTAACCATTAGGGGGTGCTAAAGTCAACATAAATCACTGAAAATAAAACGGAATGAAACTACAGTATAACGTCACACTTGCATATCTGATTTATTTATTTTTTCCCCTCACAACATGGGTGTGGTGATGGACCCAAATGCAAGGAAGCAGGGCGAGGAGGCAAACAATGCGGTCCAAAAAAAAAAAAAAAAAAAGTTTAATAAACAAAAACGAGGAGGAAAAAAATGAGCTACAAACTAGGAAACCAAAACAACAAAGTCCAAAAGGGTAAAACGAGGCAAGGCGTGGAACAAAACTGACAGCATGACAGGAGGAAAATGACAATGAATCTACGCAGACAGAAGGGAGACAAGAGACTAAATACACATACTGACACAATGAGACACAGCTGGGCAAGGCACAAGTGGCAGAGGGTGCTGATTGGTTGACACATTAGGACGGGCAGACCAAAACACAGGTGAACATAATGCTTGACAAGACGAGGGAGACACACAAGGACAACAAACCAAAACGCAGATCATAGATGAAATTTAAAGAAACATGAGAATAAAGACAAAACCAAACTAAACCTGAACCATGACAAAAGTAAAACAAAAAAACTAACCAAAACCCAAACCAAAACCATGAAACTGTTGTCCAACGATGTTGTATGCATATTAATTGCTTTTTTTTAAATCAGTTTTGTGCTATGCAGATGTCACTTATAATGTGTGTGAACTGGCCCACAGCATTAACAAACACTTGCTAGTGTTTCTCCTTGCTGCTATTAGATTTATTACTGGTGATGGGTTTATTGACCAATCACTGTAAATTGTACAAGAATGTCAGCCCGACCTCCTTGGCTCTGTAAAGAGAGCACTTGTGTTTATTTATAAGGCCTTTCTCCATAATTTACTGTATCTGCTAATTTATCAGATTTGCTTAGCTTGAAGTAAGTCCATGTATGCTCATAATCCCTTCACTTCATGTCCCAAATGCTTGGACAGGTGTAAAAATTGCTTTTAAGTATTTTGCACCATTCAGATGAAATAATGGTTTGTCAAAAGGTGGATATCTTGAGTCCCTATGATGATTTTTGTGTAGTTTATCACGGATTCCATACATTGTGAAAAGATATTCATTGAAAAAGCGAGTTAGAAAACACTACTTTGAGTAATTAAGCAGTGAAGAGATGGCATCTAGTGTGTTGATTGATAGTTTTATGACCATCATGACATTATTGTCACATTATTACCTGTGTGCAGCGACACCGTGACAGGGCAGACAACCCAAACAATTATCTATAGGGCCACGAGCTAAAGCAGGCTCAGTGAGATGGCTGACATTGGCCTATGTCAATAACAAACAATGGTGCCGCTTTAGACACTGCAACACGTCCCGATGAAGGAATCCCGACCCAAGCATAGGCAGCCATATTGAGCTGTGACGATTCAGAACCGATGCGGAATTAGCAACATTTCTGCTCGACAGGTAAGACTATCACCTCAACAAAAATAAACATTACTAAATAAATATCACGATAAAGATATAAATAATCACTAAATCAAACTTTCCAACTGATAACATCTTGTGTTTTAGTCACGTTTTACGACGTATAATTGATACTACCAAACCTAGCTAACGTTAGCGGCCGTAGCTCATGTTAGCTTGATTACAGTGCACATGAAACAACAGGGTGACCTGTGATTGGCTGGCAACCAGATTAGGGTGTAGACCGCCCACTGCCCAAAGCCGGCTGTGATAGGCTCCAGCAACCCCCCAGGGGCGTGGCTTTGGTCGGGATAAATAAAAAATCTTGTTAGTAGTTTTAATTCTCTCCTTAACTAACACTAGTTAATTAAACAGAAGATTAGCTAATAAACTAGTTGAGTAATTAGTATTTAAAAAAATATTACAAGCGCATTTAAACACATTTATTGAAAGCCAGCAAGAGCTTAAAAAAAAGGTGTAACGGTGCCTCAATGTTTTTTTGTTTTTTTTTGTCCAAACAAACTTATCATGCCCACAGTTGTACATTAGAAAAATGAACCTAAAGTCACAATTTCCAATAGGTATAAATAGCAGGATGCTATATCAATTTTCACCAAAAACTAGTGTGTGCTGAAATACAAGCATACTTCCGGTTTTGTTCACCTGTGATGTAGTGCACCTGTGATGGAGGGAAGTTTATTGCAGGCTATTTGTCGTTCAAGTGGTGGTAGTTCAGTATTGATTGTCATTTGTACATCAGCGATTTAATCAAATGAATTGCGAATTCTGGCTAACTTCTCCCTTGCAGTTGTTTTAAAATGGGGGCGAGACGCCACCCGGTCAATCTACAAACGCCGCCGAACTCGCGCGTCATGGAATCATTTGACGAAATGGCTCGCTTGCGTTTGGATTTGTAACACTTTTTTTTTTTTTTTTTTTTTTGACACATAACCTACTGAAATTGGAATCAGCTGCCGACTTGTGCAGTGACGTCACCAGTGAGGGATTCTGCTGAAGGAGAGTAAAAGGAGGCGATGAGGGCAGAAGCTCCACGGCGGTGGCGAAGCGTGAATGTAGGCTGTGTGTGTGTGTATGTGTCAAATGTTTGTTACCGTGTGTGCTTGCTTGTATTCCATAGGCGCGTTTTTTTTTTGTGTGGAGCCTGAACAACATTCAGCGAGCTGACGGGATTCAATTTGGGCCACCGAGGACGAGTTGGGACTGAAAAAAAAAACCGCTTTGCTGACTAAATTGTCCACGGGAGACACTTTTTTTTTTTTTTTTTTTCCACTCAATGCGGGGACGGACACTTCTCTCAGTCGGTGACAATCGGCTCGAACAACCGCCCGCTGCTTTTTGTGAGTATAACTCTGCCGCATTTACAATTTTTTTGGGTGTTGAACTTTTTGATTAGGATTAATAGATGGGTGGCGCATTTGTTTGAAATGCATTGTACAGTGAGTCATAGTGATGATGTACAGTAACACACCCGGCGTTTGTGATATTAGAACGTGAAATATGTCCGCGGCTGGTTTGTGATTAAGGCGCCCATTTGCACCGAGGTGATCAAGCACTTGTATGCTCACACGTGCGCTCTCGCCACAACGAGCCCCACTATGCAGCGTTTGTTTGGGTGTTGCTCGATCTTCGACACGGGGGGGTGACGTGGTGACGTGTTTACGTGCTTTCCATACGTGGACGTGTCGGTATCTTTCTCCCATCAGTTTGTGTACACTGCCGATGGCCGGACCAAGTTGTTAGTGGCTCCATGATGACAATGTGTGGCTCTAATAAGACATCCGAAGACAATTGTCGCACTTTGAAATACTGACTGACTTGAAGGAAGACGCCGTGTCTGTGAATTAATTCACTAACACAAATGGCATTCTCCATCCGACTGACTGAATCGTCCTATTATTCATAACTATACGGCAGCTATAAATTGCACACAGCAAAACACAGGTGTGTGTGTGTGACCACACTTACTCCACATGCCTGAATTTGGTAACTGAAGTGTACACAATATTCATAGGAAATGAATGAAAACTCCAGCAGCACTGTTTAAAGGAGGAAAAGAAAACTGTGCACTACTTTTGTAGGCATTTTATAAATACCAGTGGAAAGACTGGGAAAAAGTCGTTTTTTGTTTTTTTAAATAAAAAATAAAATAAAAATTGTACCGTTTGGAAATACATACGAGCACCACTGTTTGGTCCACGTTCACACTTTCTCCATTAAAAATATACTTTTATTTATTTATTTTTTTAAAAAAAAATTTAACCAATACAATAAAATTCTATGCTCACTTTTGGGTTGACACCATCATGTAATTATTAGTTAACATCTGCTTTTTATTGTGGTTGCTTTTTACAATAGTTCAGAATCACACAATGAGTTTTAAGGCTACAACGAAAAAAAAAAAAAAAAGACCAAAGTTTATCATATTTCAAGAATAAAGCTGTATTTTTATGAGTATTGACGGGTAATTTTACAATTTAAGAGAAAGGCTGAATACTTTACCGGAATATGGTAATAATTTTATAAGAACTTAATGTACCGGGAAAAAGTCAAATTTTCCTGAAATTTTAGATTTTTACGTGGCTTAGGGTAGTTAGGGGGTATATTTTTAAAATTGATATACAAGGGGGGGGGTCTTGAATTTCCAAGAAGGTAAGGGTGGCAAATGTCATTTTAGGGGAAACATCAACACAATTTTTTAAAATTAATTTAGAGGAAACCGGAAAAAAGTTTATTGTTCAATTATTTGTGAAATAATACTTCTACATTCATAATTTGACATCATATTTCTGTTATTTTTTTTGTAAAGACTACTATAAACTATACCGTGAGCTGTTTACACAACTTAAAGTTACGGTTTGTTTAATTATAATTATTTATTTATTTATTTTTAAATCTTAGACCAACATAAACGCGTTAAATGTGAAAAAAATTAAATAACTGGTAACACAAATAGATATGACAAGGATTAAACGCCCTTATAACGTCATGAACTGCGCCACACAAAAATCTGCGTATAATTGGCGACAACCGGTTTTAAGTTGTATACTTTTTATTTTAACGATACGGCCCACTTGGTAATATATTTTCCTCCATACGAGCTACTACGAGTTTGACACCCCTGAGTTAAAAAACAAACAAACAGATTTTGAGGCTACAAATGTGAGTTACAAGTTAGCATTACTGATGTTCGTTATTAACACTCATTCACTGCCATTGACGGCTATAGACGTCAAAGATCTAACTTAACATTACTGATGTTCCAGCACGCAAAACCGACCAATTAAATATCCAACTCGAAATCAGTTGTGTCAAACATTTTTCCATTTTGTATGTCTGAGTGTCAAAAAAAGGAGAAAACATCTTTTCATTTTATTTTGTATTATGTGAAAAGCAAACAATTAAATAATAATAATAAATTTTTTTTAATGCTCTTTGATTGCCAGTTGAAAATGGAACAAACACATGCTACATGGATTGAGTTGGTGGTGCTGGTAGTTCTTATCATTTATTTTCCATTTTAAAGTTGCCATCTCTAATTGGAATCTGGGTAACGAATCAGCATGTTAAAATATGCAAATTCCACCGTGACGAATGACATGCGATTTGTGCCGTTTGTATAGCAATTCATCTGCTCAAAGATGGAAGCCTCACTGCATTGAAAGACAAAACGTGTTTAATATGCATCGCTCTTGGCAATGGCAACATCTGAACCTGATTCTCGCTTCGAGCCATGTAAGCGGTTCTGAGTCACATACAAATTTTAGGATTGTGCAGCGCCAGGTCATAAACAGTCTATGCTAGAGGTAGAGAATCCTGGTCCTTGAGAACCGCTGGCCTGATGTGTCCAACGCACCTGATTGGGTGATCAGGATCCTTATCGGGCTTCTGCACATTATACGTTGTGATCTACTGTCTGCAGTGAGAGCGCAGAAGCGGCCACAGGCATTTATTGTTGAAGGAAATGTGCTCATTTTGAATGCATTTACACGAGGGACGTCACGATAATATCGTGATATTAAAACTGCCACAATATCTCGTCGTGTTCACAATATTTAAAAGGAACACATCTGTTAAAAAAAAAAAAAAAAAAAAAAAAAAAAGTCAGGTTGATTTCCATTTGTGCAGTTCTAGCACCTTCTAGTGGCTAGTTTATTAGTGCAATTTAAATTTCATTAGGGATGTTTTGGCCTTCTATGTTTAAAATCTGTGCTAATTTTCAGATGAAGGGGAACCTAATTTGCTTGTGAAGCGATCAATGTGTGCTTGCATTAGCGGGTAAGTGCCTCAATATTGGTATTAGAGATTGCAGGTGGTTTATATGCATTGCTGTTGTGTACAAAAGCACAATATTGTGCTTTTTTTTTTTTTTCAACATTTATTTACTTCGAAACGTAAGATGGCACGTGTCCTTAATGTACCAATTTTTGTATATTTTGTTTAAAAACGAAATAGAATGTTCCACAAAAAAATATTTTTATTTCCCCAAATAATTCAAATAAGCACATTTTAGAGCTGTAATTTTACTACTTTGATATTTTTGCTCATATCGGCTCATGCATATTAATCAATTTTCCTTGCTCTGCAGTGCGTGCACATTTCGACCAGGCATGCCGCTTGGTGGTAAACCACAAGAGCTGCTAACAAAAATATTTTTGTCAGTCAGTCAGCATAACAAACATATCCTTTAGGTGCACATATGACTGTTATGCAAATAAATCAATGTAATATAATCAGGATACGCATCAGCTTGAAGATCAAGTATTGGGATACATATGTATCGCGATACGTATCGTATCGTGACCCCTGTATCGCGATTCGTATCGCGACCCCTGTATCGCGATTCGTATCGCGACCCCTGTATCGCGATACGTATCGTATCGCGACCCCTGTATCGCGATACGTATCGTATCGCGACCCCTGTATCGCGATACGTATCGTATCGTGACCCCTGTATCGCGATACGTATCGTATCGTGACCCCTGTATCGCGATACGTATCGTATCGTGACCCCTGTATCGCGATACGTATCGTATCGTGACCCCTGTATCGCGATACGTATCGTGAGGTTGGTGGCAATACCCAGCCCTACTGAGAAATGATTCAATCCCTTCATAAAAATGATTGCAGGGGAAGTTCATATTCAGTGTCACATTAGACCTCGATAAACTTTAAGCCTCCGTTATTTTGACACACATTTTACTTCGTTATCATGTATTAAAAAAAAAAAAAAGCTGTTTTGATGTAGTTTGGCAACTGTATTTGTGATAAATCACCTTCAGGGTTGAATCATTTTTAGTTCAAAGTGAATTTCTAAAGACGAATAAACAAGAGAACACCGGAGGGGAAAATGATTAAATAGCTTTGACATGTTTAATGAAATTTGATGGGACTATTCGTAGCCTGGCAGATTGGACGGAATCGTGACTTTATGTCAATGCTCCCCTTGTAAAAAAATTTTAATCCTCAAATATTTGCCGGTACTTTAGGAGATCAACTTCTGGCCTTTGGATGTGCCCTTTTGTCTTTGGTGGTTCCATTCCTTGTCAGCTTAGTTGGTAAAATGAGGGTGTGTTTTCCTTTTTTTTTTTTTTTTTTTCCCCTTCACATATGAGCGTTTGTGCTTGCGGCACCGGCATATAGCTTGGTTAAGATTTGCTGCGCCGCCGCAGGGAGAATACGTGTTCACAACGGTTGCGGCCCCCTCGATAGCGGCGAGGGTCATTCCTGCTGACTTACAGTCTCTCAGTTGCACGGGATGGGGCAGATTTATCGTTGCCCTCACCGCTTGGCGTTTCCGATTGTTTATTTCTCGGCCTTCGTTATATTCCTTCCCTGTAAGGCCCTCAACTATTGGATGTTTCACTTTGAGCCAATGTCTTCCTCTACAACCTCCAACAGTTGCAGTGTGACTAATAAACATCGACAAATGGGATTTGGGTTTTTTTTTTTTTTGTTTTTTTTCCCGCTGCCTCCTATCAGCCAGTTCGATGTAAAAAGAAAGATTGCAGTTTTATTGATTGCGTTCCGTAAACGGCAGCGTGGTGCACCATAAACGTTAACAGCTACATAAACAATGAGTAAAAGAATAGAATAAAAAAAAAAAAAAAAGTGATTTGAAAAGATCAATCAGAATCAAAAGGAAATGAAGGAGGGGGTTAATCACTTGACCGCCGCCAATTTGACATCATCCGCAAGTAGGTTGATGTCGAATGACGAATGTCACCGTTTCCTCATTAACAAATTCACTCGCCGCCATTTTCACGGAAGCAATCCCGGCTGTTTTACTGGATTTTGACTGATTTTGCAAGGCCCACAGAATATTGTATTCTATTGCTATAAAAGCATGGAACCTATCAAAAGAAAAATTAAAGTCTCTTCTTTCATCGGGGAAAAAAAAGTGTGTTTCTATCTGTTTCCGTTTTTCAGCAATTAGCATTAGAAGAGAGCTAAGTTTCATCAGTTTTCACAAATCTATTTCAAATTGTAAGTAATTGAGCTTTTTTTTTCTCGATGGCCCCGGTTGATCTCCTTTGCTCTGCTGCCACCTGCTGGCCGTTTGTGTAATAATTACCATTTCTGCAACCGTTCTTTGCAGTTGAGAGGCTGCATCAAAGCCTTCTGTATGCTCTAGCATAAAAACAAAAAAAACGTATAAATACGTCTCTTGGGACACTTCAAACATAAAGAACAAAACGTATTTACACGTTATTGGGAGCAGATGAGTTAAAGTCACGATTTTCATTTGAAGATTTATTTATTTATTTTTTTCTTTAAGAGATTTGAAGATTTTAAGCTTACCTTTTGGACTGTTACTTCTGTCTAGTTAATTTTGGTAAAGTGGTGACACAGTGACCGCCCACATCAACTAGCATGTTGTTGTCGGCATAGGTTACATTTTAAAACATGCAATAATATGGTTCTATCGCGCTGATATTTTATTTTAATTTTCACAACGAAGCAGCAGTGGGTGAACTCGAGTCGCGATTCTTATGAGAATAATTTTTTTTTTTTTTTTTGTTGCCTCTAAGCTGCGGTGGTGAGCAGATGAACATATGATTGGCTAAATGTAATGCAGCCAGCGGTGCATGCGCTTCATGGCAATGTATGATATCGATACTCGCGTAATAGATCGATACTGCGAACCATTATTGCGATATATTGCCAAACGACATTTTTTTTTAAATTTTTTTTGGTCCCAGCCCTATAGTATGTTCCTTCACGCTGACCGTAACGAGATTTCAACAACATTTGAAATGTATAAAAATATAAGATTCCAAAATAAATAAATAAATAGTGTCTTCTGGTAGCAGCCAATCAGCAGAGCTCATCTTTTGAGCAACCAATCATCTGGAATGTAGCAGTAAAGCAATTATCCAATTACATTCCGGTGAGCGATTACTGTACATATATCCAACGTTCAAATACAACACCGAGCAAGAATGTTTAATTGATTGGCTAGTACAAGACTTCACAGTGAAAAGATAAATAAATAAATAAATAAATAAATAAATAAATACATATCTAAATGAAGCTAGCAGATGAGAAATGGGCAATCTTGCTCTAAGTGTACAAGAATGAAGTGGCTGCAGCAAATGCCTTCAAAAACGCCCTCAGGCCAGCTTCATACTTTATTTTTTATTTTTCTCTCCAAGTAAAAAAGGTCATCATAGATGACTGTAATCAAGAGAATCATTCTGTATCTTCAAGCTCTTCTCATTCATTCCAAGCCTCTCAAGAATCATCATCATCAACATCGTCAAGTTTAAGAACAAGTTTGGCGCTTGCTTCTGCAAAAAAAAAAAAAAAAAAAAAAAAGCAAGCGTGCCGATGCGCAGGCCAGTTAGCTGTTTTCAGAGAAATTCACCTCAAAGTACCGAAAGCACATTTTCAAGCACCTGTCGACCATATTACAAGAGCAAAAGGAAGGCGATGTACTGTAATAATTCACAGCCAACAAGACGTTTCCGGCTGGTTGATTGGAACTTGGCTTTGAAGTTCACAGCGAGGACCAGGAAAATGAACGACATCAGCTCGCCGCCATACAGGACACATGAAAGAGAGCACGTGTCAAGAAATGGCAATCAAAAAGCGGAAGACGACGATGTCGTTCGCGCTGGTTTCAGGCCGAGCAAACGATCGGCTGAAGTTGGAAAGGATGATGATGATTGTTAATTTATCATCTTAGAAGGAGTTTTTGGTGTTACTCGCAAAGGCCTGCACAGATTCCAGTAAGGGTGTGCTAAAAAAAAAATCGATACGGCAACATATCGTTGCGGGCCTCATTACAATACACGTATCGATACGCAGGCATCAGAATCGATATTGCTCGTTGACTTTAAATAGGCAGTTAACGTTTGCCTTTGCAACTTGCGTTGTACCTAAAAAATAAAAACCAGCAGCGTCTTTGAAGTTAATTGACTTCAATTAATGCTAAAAATAGCTCACCAGTCCTGCTAAGAAAAATGAAAACAGAGGAAGAATATCAACATTTATTTACTTCTAAACTTAACATGGCACGTGTCCTTAATGTACCAATTTTTGTATATTTTGTTTAAAAATGAAATAGAATGTGTTACACAAAAAAAATTTTTTTATTTCCCCAAATAATTCATATAAGCACATTTTAGAGCTGTCATTTTAATACTTTGATATTTTTGCTCATATCGGCTCATACGTATTAATTAATTTTCCTTGCTCTGCAGTGCGTGCACATTTCGACCAGGCATGCCGCTCGGTTGTAAACCACAAGAGCTGCTAACAAAAATATTTTTGTCAGTCAGTCAGCATAACAAACATATCCTTTAGGTGCACATATGATCTGTTATGCAAATAAATTAATGTAATATAATCGGGATACGCATCTCCTTGAAGATCAAGTATTGGGATACGATACGTATCGCGATACGTATCGTATCGTGACCCCTGTATCGCGATACGTATAGTATCGTATCGCAATACGTATCGTTCGCGATACGTATCGTATCGCGATACGTCGTATATGTCGTATCGTGAGGTTGGCGGCAATACCCAGCCCGAGATTCCAGCTTTTAGTCTTTCCGGGCAATATTTTAGAGCGAAGGAATACATGGGATGGACCTACAAGAGTTGTCCACAAGACGCACATTTATTCAATTGTAAACGGCAAGAAAGACGTTTGCCAAAATAAATATTGGCCCACATTTTAAAACGACTCATTCTGTGAATAAAGGGCAATTTTGTAAAAGTTAGTGCATGGACTCGGGGTTCTCCTTCACATCAACGACCGAGTCCCGAATAAACTCAAATTGCGTATTTATTGTAACAAAAAACCCCAAAACAAAAACATAGTGCTCATGTTCAACCGCACGTATCACTTCTTGGTACTAGTGAACAAAAATTGCACTAACACGGGTCTACAATTGGTTGTGCTTCCTAAAAGCGCTTTATGCTTCTCAAGTAATCCTAATCTCTAGAAGCGTTCACACATGGAGTCCAGAAACCAATTTAAACCTCATTGCTTTAAGATGGCAAATGCTCTCTGCCTCATGCTCATGCGAGCAGCGTAACGAACAACGCTGACCCTCCCCCACAACTCCTTTGCGGTTATGCTGCGCACTAACGTAAACTAGTGTCCTTTGTTAATGGATTCATTAGATTTTGAACTTGGAACATTCTTGAAGTGTCCTCAAGAATTTAACACATCACAGTGGTGGAGATGTCGAGCAGAAAATGGAGTAAGGGGAAACGAGTACTGCAGTTTTGACGCTATCAGTGCCTCCGTTTTCAAGCCGAGGAGAATTTGCAACTAAAATGAATACAAATATTCGTGCATACATTTTGCATAGTGTTATCAAGCACATCCTGAAGTTGAATTATGCACGAGTTGAACTGAGATTTTTGTGGAATAGGCAACCTAAACCGTGGAAGGGGGTCGCAATTCTTTTCAGTGCTACGGGGGGTCCACATAGGACCACACGCTTCCCAAACTCGATGCAGGACTGCGAGGGTTACTGTTAAATGTGTGAGTGTGTGAGTGAGTGGATATGATATATTCAGGGAAATCTGGCCTTACCTTAACTCATTCACTGCCTTTGACGGAAAAAGACGTCAAATGATGCAATGCATTTTTGCTGGGCTGGCAGTGAATGTGTTAAAATGACATTGTACGCACTTTTTAAAAAAAATATATTTTTATTTTTTTATTTTTGCTCAACACGCTTTTCTTTTCCACTTTCATTCTGAGCTGATAACAACTTTGTATTTGTCCCTGAGATATTCATCCACCGTTTGAACTGTTTCCACATCCAATACCCCAAATCCCAGCTGACATCCCTGGAGTGCCTCTTAAAAAAAAAAAAAAAAAAAAAAAAAAAAAAAGTGATTGCAATCTAAAACCTTTAAGCCGTGTTACAGAGCACTTTCCCCCTCATGTAGTACCCAATGAGCCATTTCTTTTTTATTATCAAAGTCCATCTACCTAGCCGGGATCTAAACTGAGCGCTCGTACACACGCACACACACGCGGGGTGTTATTTTGGTCTTTCAAGGTTGTGAACAATTGTCCTCAATTTGTGTGAAGGAAAAGTGTGTGCTCACCTTGTGGCCCCGGCCTGCCCCGTGGAGACGGTGATGGAAGTTGTCCGGCCTTGCCTCAGGCTGACACTCGGCCGGCGAGCCGAGCGAGCGAGCGTCGCTGCCTCCAAACGCGGCAGCGACGCATCAGTTGAAATTACAGTTCAAAGCGACGATGCGAGGCGTTTTCGTGGTGACGCCGCTTTATTTGATTTGTGGCTAAATGTCTCCTCGCGCTTGCAAAGTTTATTTTATAGAATTAGAAATTATGTAACCTGTTGTAATTGCTGCCACAGAGATGAAGTTGTGCTGTGAATCGATTGCTTGTGAAAGAAGAAGGTGTAAATTGAAAATGAAATAGTGTTGGAAATAACATTATTATTATTTTTTTTTTGCCTGTCATTTAGGCATGGGCTGATTACTGGCTTGACTATTAAATCACTATTAAAAGTTTGATGTGCTCTACTTAGGATTTCTGAGTGAAGAAAAACGTTGCGATAATTCTCTCATACACAGTAAAAATACTTTGGGTAAATTTTATTCGGAATATTTACTCTCCTCCAAGTGGGAATTTTACTGTTTGGCGTGGGACTAAATAGTATTTTTTTTTTTTTTTTTTTTTAATATTGTACTTTTATATTGCCTTTTTTTTTTTTTAATATTGTACTTTTATATTGCCTTTTTTTTTTTTTTTTTTAATATTGTACTTTTATATTGCCTTTTTTTTTTTTTTTTTTTAAATATTGTACTTTTATATTGTCTTTTTTTTTTATTTTTTTTTTTTTAAACACAATATCGCGGCCTTTGTTAAATATCGCCAACCTCCCCACAATATTGTGATTAGTGTTGTTGCGATACCGTTTTTTGGCTGCCGATACCGATACCCAGCTTTGCCGTATCGGCCGATACCGATACTGAAGTTTTTTTTTTTTTTTTTTTTTCCTCAACATGAAAAAGCTGTCCCGCTATTGGTTCAGAGCATTCAAGGGCCAATAGGATATCTTAGATTGGCATGTAGTGAGCATGTCCAAAATCCTATATTGGCGTTGGAATGAATGGTATCGGCATGTCACTTGTGAGTACATACCGATACCACTGTTTTAATGCAGTATCGGCACCTCTGCCGATACCAGTATCGGTATCGGAACAACACTAATTGTGCTAATTATCGTATGGTGTGCTTCCTGTCGTGATATCGTTACATCCCTAGTATCAGCCATGTTTTTGTAGTCATAGCTCACAATATTCTGTTTGCTTTGAAAGATGAGTGAAAATGCTCAGTCAGTTGGCACTGTCGGGGTTGTTTTTTTGGAGAACGTTTGGCAGCCAAAGAGTTAATACCACAGTATATACAAAATAGCGTATCCAAAGAGCAACTATAATATGAACAAATACACAGACGGATAACTTTTTTTTTTTTTTTTTTTTTTTTTTTTTTTTTTTTTTTTCCCCTGCATGATTTTCTTTTCCCAGATAACAGAAACGTAACGCTCGTCATCCCATCTCATCCACAGTTGATTTCTTTCATGAAGGCCAGACCAAATGAGGACGAGAAGCTTAATTAAGCCACACTGAACTAAGCCTGATAGATGCTCGCTCACGGCGCTTTCAAAAGGACCTAATGACTCGGACACAGATTCACTGCTCAAATGGACGATTGTGTTGCGCGATACTCTCAGACTCGCTTTTGATGGAGGTTTATAAAGAAGGGAGGTCTCGTAAGTCTATAAACCAACTAATGCTAAAAAGCCAGGCATTGTGTATTTTTGATGAAGTGCAACATCTTTGCCTGTTAATTGCCGCAATTGTCCAGATTGACGATGCGCTTACAATGGCTTCAGACTTGCGTTTCTACTGCAGAATATTTTCTTTTACTGCTTGATATAAAGGCACACAATATACATAAGATTTGATCAGTGCTGCAAACCTGTAGAAATAGACTTCCTAAACATTTTTTTTTTTTAACTCATTCACTGCCTTTGACGGAAAAAGACGTCAAATGATGCATTGCATTTTTGCTGGGCTGGCAGTGAATGTGTTAATGATCAAGCATTATCGTGGTACAGGGAGGTACATGGGGGGTTTCGCTGTGTCACGAGTCGCGGTAAATGTTGTGCGCTGAGAGGTTTGGATCCCAAAGGCACGGACACAAATAAGATTTTATCTATTTATTCACATTGAGAGGCACAGAAACTCAGAGACGCTGTACACAGGAACCGGTGGACAATAAACCCGGCAAAACGCACACAATTCTCAGACCCTTAAATAGACAGTCAATCAATCTCATTGACATGTACTAGTGCTGACATGGAATTCTCTGATTGGCTGTTGACTCCGTAATTAACTCTTTGACCGCCCAAAAACGTTTAATAAAATCACGATGTATGCCGTCATAAACGTTGACGTCAACTACTTTTATGTATAAATTTATACATATTTGCACGCACACATACACAAAAAAAACAAAAAACTTCAAGGAACACGAGAAACTCAAAACCCATTCAAAAGTAGAACCCCAACAAAAGCTAAAAAAAAACAAACACACCATGACAGACTGGCCCTTTTGGCCCCCAAATGACTCGATACGAACCTGGGCTGAGCCAACCAAAGATTTATTAGCGGCTCGAGAGTTGATGAAGGAAGCTGCGAGAAATAATGTGAATTGCACATTACCATCCAACACTTACGTTGTGATAATAGACTTCAATTTGGCATCGAGACAGGCTCACTCAGCAACCGGTTATGAGGGACCCACCGCCGGGCAGCTGTGCCCCCCCCCCCCCCCCACAGCTGGGAAAGCCTGTGAGGCTGTCTGCTCAACCAACCAACAGGGATTTTGACGCACCAATACTGGCAACGGCTCCACTTCTGCAATTGGCATGCAAGTTGAGCACAGGCTATCGCGATTATCCGTCAACTCTTTCCGCTCATCTTCAACCAAAATGTGGACGCTCGGTAACAACTGGAAGCTCTGGGTTTGGTCACAACAAAGTTTGACGTAACATTTGTATGTTCTGATATCGCTTTACGCTAAGTGAAAGCATGCAGAATTGCTGCAATTAGGCTGGTGGAAGATGAACAGCGCAACCCAACATCAATCCAGAATCAGGAACGGTAAACTCAAAGAAGAGTTGGGTCAAAAATGGGCCAAAAAGGGGACCAGCCCAACTGCTTGGGTTCATCATTTTTAAACCAAAATGTTGAGCCAAATAAATTACCCATAAAACAAAAAAAAAATGTTTTTACAGTTTTGGTTGCCAAAATGAATAACCCACAAAACAATATAAAAAGTGTTGTTGTTTTTTTGAGGTTGGCGGCAATACCCAGCCCTAGTTGTCACCCAACACAGTTTGACAATATCCAGAGCCTTTTGGAACACTACACGAATCTCATCCATCCCCCAGGTGGAGGATTTTTTTTTTTTTTTTTTTTTTTTTTTTTTTTTTTTTTTTTTTTTTTTTTTAACCACCTTGGCAACCTCAACCATTGAGATAAAGAAGCCCACCAGACTCCCCAGACTCGGCTTCCATAAAAAATGGCATTTCAGTGCGATAGAAGAAGTCTTCAAAGTGTTTTCTCCGCCGACCTATAACGTCCCGAGTTTAGTGACGTGCTGCATTCCAGGGTGGGTAAGCAGCTGCACTGAATAGGAAATGACAGCGCTCCAGAGGATCATCAACACGGCACAAGAAAAAAACAGCGCCTCCTCATAGAGGAGCTGTTTCGGTCCTATATTAGAAAAGCTGGCAATATCCCGAAGGGCTCATCCCACCCAGCACATCACCTACGACTTGAAATGCTGCCCTCAAGGAAGGTGGTACGGGGCAATAAAGGACAGATCAAACAGACCCAGAAACAGCACCGATCCTTGGGCCTATTAAGTAATTAGTCTTTTTTTTTTTTTTTTTTTTTTGTAATAACTACCATCGCTTTAAGCGACCACTTCAGGTCAGAAACTGCATCAAAGCCTTCATACAAAAACTCTAGCAAACAAAAACCTAAAAAAAAACAACAAACAAACGTATAAATACGTTTTTGGGAGTGAATGAGTTAATTTATTCAAATGAACAACGCACCTGGCAATTATTGGTACTGCATCAATTTTGGACATGGAAATCCTGTATTCTCGTACATCTTACCTGTATCTTCTCTTTCTCTACCACACTGTGCTTCCTTACTTTTTTTTTTGTGTTTCTCATCATCTTTTACTTTTTATCTCTATTGCTGCTGTCATATCGCTCTCCCATCCTATGGTTAGTCACACTGTTGAATGCGGCAAATGCAGTGTGAAATAGCACCCCACAAGCAATAATACGCTAAGCCCCAACCGCAATCTGCACTGCTCACATTTTTTTTGTCCGTTACTCACAACGCTCCTTCTCTTTTTCTTCT
Source organism: Festucalex cinctus (assembly GCF_051991245.1). Taxonomy (NCBI): domain Eukaryota; kingdom Metazoa; phylum Chordata; class Actinopteri; order Syngnathiformes; family Syngnathidae; genus Festucalex; species Festucalex cinctus. The sequence continues at coordinate 2,259,214 of NC_135429.1, forward strand.
CAAATATTTGCTAGAATGGTTTTTCAATATCACATTACTTCATGTACATAATAACAATAATATTACGAGAATAACAAAAGTAGCAGACTTGGTCCTCAACATTTTTGGATCATTTGGAAACATTAAAACATGCGAACGTTAAGTGCCATCTTGTAACATTGAGGTAATGTGAGTTTATTATTATTTTTTTAACTCATTCAATCCCAAAAACGTGTAAAAATGTTTTATAATACTTTATCCTTCCCTCCCAAAAATGTGTCTACATTTTTTATTTTATTTTATTTTTTAATGAAAGAGCATGCTTTGGTGCATCGTCTGACGTGAAGAGGTGGTTTAAAGCAATGGTAGTTATAAAAAAAAAGGCCAGCAGGTGTCAGCAGAGTATAAGAGATCAGTCAATGCTATGTTGCAACAAGCTTTTTTTTTTTTTTGCCAGTGTTTTCACCAGGAATGTGAATGCTGCAAAACAGAAACATACAAATACTTTTTTTTCCTGTTGAAAGGAGTCTCTTATCTTTCTTTCTTTTTTGTTTTTTTTGTTTTTTGTTTTTTTTGTTTTTTGTTTTTTTTTTTTGGTTTTGAAATGATTTGTTGTACTCTTTTAATTTAATTCAAGCTTATTTTCATTTACCTTACTGTCCTTTTTAGCTTTTATCTCCTTTGATTAGCTTTTTGCTCTTGTTACTCTGATGTCCTTTAGCTCCAGTGTTTCCTGGGAGGGGTGGCTTGCCTTCACATTGGGGGCGTGGCTTGGGGTTCATCCCGTAGGCTCTTTAGTATCAATCAATCAATTTGGGCTGGGAGTCTCTGGGATGGTGGCTGTGGGATGTGTATGAACTCCCTTTGGGATTTTTATTTTTTTTCCTCACATGGTTTCTCTGTGCCCCGCCATGTTCTTTTTAACCATAGTACTTCAGGTTGTGTGTATGTGCAGGTGTGCTCCTGGGGATGTTGGGGGGGGGGGATGCATTTTTACGTATGAAAGTGCTATATAAGTAAATTGTGATCGATAACGTACATTTTTTTTTTTTCCGAGTAGGATAACGGATCATTTAAAAGCGGTCTGTCGTGTGCGTTATTAAGAATGCAGCGAGCGTGTCTGGTGTGGAGTGGACAGAGGGCACCAATCTGTGTGAACACATTATCGTGGGGCTAATGTGCAGAATGTAATTGGATTCATGTTGCGGCACTTTCCTCTCTGTTGCCTCGTGTCTCGTCATGTCGGAGCCTCTCGCTCCTTCAAACTCGGGCATCCCCATTGACTCTGGCAGCATGAGAATTGGCATTTAGTATATTTTCTTTCCCCCGAGGAATTATGTTCAGCTGGAAGGATGGAAGGTCTTCCGCTGGAGCTTGAGATAAGGACAGGGAGGTGTTGCTATGAATATTTAAAGCGGCAGGACTTTTTTTTTTTTTTTTGCGGCGCCTATTGAGAGGGAAGTCAACACAGGGCAGCATTCGCAGATCGATTATGTTTTAATGGTGATTAATAATGGTGAACAACTCCCCTGAACAATCTGCTTTACAATTGGAAATCAAATGTCAGTTTTCTCTGCTGTTCAAGTTCAGTCAAGGACAATAGTTTGTTCAACTATCGAAAATGCTTGCAATATCTCAATGTTGATTATTTATCACATCATGAAAATGGGAAATTTTGGTTTAGCAAGAATGATGGAATTACTTGAATTGATTTTATGATGCAGACTGTTTATTAGGGTTGGGTATTGCCGCCAACCTCACGATACGATACGTATCACGATACGTATCGTATCCCAATACTTGATCTTCAAGGAGATGCGTATCCCGATTATATTACATTAATTTATTTGCATAACAGTCATACGTGCACCTAAAGGATACGTTTGTTATGCTGACTGACAAAAATATTTTTGTTAGCAGCTCTTGCGGTTTACCACCAATAAAAACATCATTTTTTTTCATATAACACATTCTATTTTGTTTTTAAACAAAATATACAAAAATTGGTACATTAAGGACACGTGCCATGTTAAGTTTAGAAGTAAATAAATGTTGATATTCTTCCTCTGCTTTCATTTTTCTTAGCAGGACTGGTGAGCTATTTTTAGCATTAATTGAAGTCAATTAACTTCAAAGACGCTGCTGCTTTTTATTTTTTAGGTACAACGCAAGCTGCAAAGGCAAACGTTAACTGCCTATTTAAAGTCAACGAGCAATATCGATTCTGACGCCTGCGTATCGATACGTGTATTGTAATGAGGCCCGCAACGATATGTTGCCGTATCGATTTTTGGAGCACACCCCGACTGTTTATGGTCACCCAATGTCTTCCAATTGCAAATCACATTTCTAATAGTTAACAATGTTTACTGAACGAATCGCATGAAGTATATAATATGCTAAAAGAGACTTCCAGAAGCTGATGCTTTACTTTTGACAAAAAGTCTTATGCAGTGCGTTGGGAATGGCCCACAACATATTGACATGTCGGCTCAGCTCTCCGGTACTCCCTAACCAGCGCTTATGATTTCAATAATGTTGTGCATCGGTCCCCAACTGCTGTCTGTTGCTAAACAAAGGAACTCAACAAAAAAGTATTATATTGTAAAAAAATGCTACAGTATATAAACCAATTTATACGTAATATGGCAGTAGGGTTATTATAGTTTTGGATTTTTTCATTTTAGTTAGTTTTTATTAGTTTTCAGGGTGGTTCTGTTAGTTTGTATTAGTTGAGTTATTTAAAAAAATGCTTATTTTTAGTTTAGATTGTTTCAGTATTAGTTTTGTTTTTGTTTTTAAATGTGTATTACTTGTGTGCAATATTTAAAAAAACAGCATGGGAGCGACATCATCTGTAGGTGCTTTTCTATTGGCTGCTGCTAGATGACATCACTTCTGTGTGACATTCAAACGTCATTATTCCGGTTTATATCAAAATAAATCTACTAAAAATCACGTTTGAAATCATCCCCAAAGGCTCATGCATTCAATTAATCACCAAAGACTAAAACAAAGGACATGCATTCTGTAATTATAGTTAGTTTTAGTTAGTTTTGTAAACATAAAATGAAGTTTCAGTTTTCGTTTTTTTTTTTTTTTTAAAAAGCATTTAGGTTTTTATTTTATTTCAGCAACAATATTTTTTTATTTTAGTTTTTTCATTAGTTTTAGTTAAATAAAATAACCTTTAATGGCACTCCCTTCTTATTTTGACCATCTCCAAACATTTTTTTATTTTATTTTATTTGAATTCAAAGTCAACTGCCATTTTTTAGCATATGTCGCGGGGCCACTGGAAAATGGACAGCGGGCCGCAAATGGCTCCCGGGCCGTAGTTTGGACAACACTGCTTTACCTGCTCATTTGAACTGAGGTGTCAAGCGTCTGTTTGGAATTGATGTAACAGCATCTAGTTTTAAGTTATGTGACAGCTATGTGATGTCAGGAGCTTTGTGATGTCCATCTTTAATCCTTTACTTAGTCACAACCAATCAGATCGTTTCAATGTCTTGAGTAGCGGTCTGGGAAGTGTGTTTGTGTTTGTCGGATTATTACCTCTGTTCCTCTGTGCAACTCTCTTTGATTCTCATCTCGTCAAGTTTGTTCCACGCCTCTCGATGTGAATAAATAGTTCAAAATCTTATTAGTGTCAGTGTGGGAATACTGCTTGTGTCTTCGCTGTTAATTTACAGCATAAAAATGACTCAAGCCGCAGCGATGGACGAGGTTAGAAGGATGAGTTTGACTGTGTGCTTTTGCCACCCGTCAACGGAAGTTGACTTGGCACCGCCAATTGGCAACAAAAGCAGACAGAAGACTGTGGCAGCTATTGCGAACAGTATGAGCGGCCCCGTCTTTGTGACTCATTCAAATTTACATACAATCTCCTTTAGTCACTCGCTTGCCATCTTGATGATCAGTTGAGGAGAGGATTTGTCATGTTGATCTGGGGCAGGTCATTAGTTCTTAAATAAGGAGGACTTTTTTTTTTCTTTCTTTTTTTCTTGCAGTTGAAACTTTGAACTCATTCACTCGCCACCATTTTCACAGAAGCAGTCTTGTTCGCTCCCGGCTGTTTTACTGGATTTTTACTGATTTTGCAAGGCCCACAGAATATTGTGTTCTATTGCTATAAAAGCAACCTATCAAACTATCAAAAGAAAGATTAAAGTCTCTTCTTTCATCAGGAAAAAAAAAAGTATGTTTCTATCTGTTTCCGTTTTGCAGCAATTAGCATTAGAAGAGAGCTAAGTTTCATCAGTTTTCACAAATCCATTTAAAATTGGAAGTAATTGAGCTTTTTTTTTTCTACACAGCCCTGGTTGATCTCCTTTGCTCTGCTGCCACCTGCTGGCCGTTTGTGTAATAACTACCATTTCTGCAACTGTTCTTTGCAGTTGAGAGGCTGCATCAAAGCCTTCTGTATGCTCTAGCATAAAAAACAAACAAACAAAAAAACGTATAAATATGTCTTTGGGACACTTGGAGCATTAAAAAACGTATTTATACGTTATTGGGAGTAAATGAGTTAAATAATTTTGCCTTTTTAATTTTTTTTATTTATTGTTTATTGTGAGGTCGTATAATCCAAAAAGGAACATTGTGCAATCTGTTCTGACATTCACCTCAATGTCCCTCCAACAATTTGCTTGAATTTGTATTGGTGAAGGATTATAAAAACAGCCTTCAGCTCAGTATGAATCAGGTTTATGTTGGCATGAATACATGCTCGTTTTTTTTTTTTATTTGACATGCAGCTTATGCATTATCAATAAATAGCCAGGGCATGGTGTGTATTATTATTATTATTTTTTCACCCTGTCAATGATGTGGAGGGGTGGGGGGGGGGGGTGCTGAGGTGACAAAGCTGTGATGGGAGCCATACAAGACAAACCATCATTGGTGCCTAATCCACACACAGGAGAGAGAGAGAGAGAGAGTGAATGTGAATGGTTGCTAGGCAACAGCAGTAGCCAGATTTGCTGCCTTTTGCAGTCAGAGGAGGACACTGCTTTTTTTTGTATGTGCGCAATTCTCTGCAAATATTTGGCTCCGACAATATTTCGAATTGTGTACAAGAAGTAGATGCTTGTTAATATCCTCTTGGTGATGTTTGCGTAGCTTATTATACAAAAATGCATATATAGGTATCAAACAGTGGCATGTGTCGTCACCCCCCCCCCCCAAGGCACATTACCAATGCACAAGAAGAGCCCAGCGAAAATACTGCACATTTTTCCTTTATGCCAGGAGCTGTAAAAAGATGATGATTGACTATAAACAAGGTAAAAGACAGAAATGGTCGCCAAGACTTGACCGGGAAAGGTGGAAGCTGGTAGCCATGATGGGGCGGGATGTGAGCGGACTGGTCGCCATGACGGGGCAGAACGTGGGGGCGACTTGACTTGACTTGACTTGACAGTAACAACATGACAGGACAACACAATGCTCCCACCCAACTTCCTGGTGTTTTGTCTCGTTACTTTTTTACACTGTTGTTTTGGACTTTTGTTAATTCTGTATTTTTGGTAATTCAAAGTTTACCTTTTGGGTAATTTTTTGAGAGCAAACGACGTCCATACTATCCATTAGGGATGCAATGATAAGCATGACATCGTGATATTAAAACCGCCACAATATCGTTGTCGTCATGTTCACGATATTTAACTCATTCGCTCCCAGCTGTTTTACTGCAGTTTGACTGATTTTGCAAGGCCCACAGAATATTGTGTTCTATTTTTTATAAAAACATGGAACCTACCAAAAGAAGATTTAGCATCTCTTCTTTCATTAGGAAAAAAAAAAGTATATTTTTATGTTTCCGTTTTGCAGCAATTAGCATTGGAATATAGCTAAGTTTAACCATTATTCACAAATCTGTTTAATATAGTGGGGAAAAGTTTTTTGCAACATGGCCCCGGTTGATCTCTTATACTCTGCTGCCACCTGCTGGCCGTTTTTGTAATAACTACCTTTGATTCAAGCATTCTCTTCAGTTCAGAGGCTGCATCAAAGCCTTCTATATGCTCTAGCACAAAAATAATAATAATAAACAAAAAACGCATAAATACGTCTTTGGGAGCAAATAAGTTAAAAGGAACACAGCTGTTAAAAAAAAAAAAGTTAGATTGATTTCCATTTGTGCAGTTCTAGCGCGCTCTAGTGGCTAGTTTTCTATTTCGGGATGTTTTGGCCCTTCTATGTTTTAAAATCTACACTAATTGTCAGATGAAGGGGAATGTAATATGCCTGTGAAGCGAGTCAATATGTGGAGGAACTCAATGTGTGCGTGCATTAACAACATACCATAATAATAATAATAATAATATGTACAAAAGCATAATATTGTGCTTTTTCTTCCGTATGAGCTCATTTTTTTACATCGTGACCTTTTTTTTTTTTTTTTAAATAAATATCGCCAGCCTCCCCACAATATCGTGAAAATTATTGGATCGTGAGCTTCGTATCATCATCATATCGTATTGTGACGTTTGGATATTGTTGCATTCCTACTATCCATTATGTGAACCGCTTATCCGATGTTTTTTTTTTTTTTTTTTCCGTTTTTTAAGCTTGCACACGAGATTTAAAAATCTAAAACGAAAGAATAGCCGAACTAAATAATAACTATGAGCCAAAATAAATAAATAAATAAAAGATGTCAGTGTGTGGGGGAAAAAAAAAAAAAAAAAGAGGCGCTCTGAGATGAGATATTTAATCAGACGGCAGCTGTGTCAATTGACTCACCTGGCACTGCACTTATGTGTCACGCTGCCTCTCCGCTCCCATTGTTGTACAACTCTGACACTAACAACGAGCACAGATGAGATCTCAGCTCTCAAAATGGGTGTGCATGCATTTGTTGAAAAACATGATTTTTTATTTTTTTTATTTTTTATTTTTCCTGGGGACCAAATTTCCACAAATTCTTTTTGTGTATTATTCATGTATTTTATATTCATCAGAAAAATTGGATGCAAATATTATAAAACAGTATCATTTTTTTGCTCATTAGATGAAGATAAAGGGGGGGGGGGGGGGGAGACCTTGTTGATTTAAACTCTGCATTTAATTAGCCCGGCCTGCTAAGCATCAGGGACTAAATAGGCCACGCGGCAACATTTTTGTCCCAAGTGTGGCTCCAAAGATCAATTCGGCTCTGGTAGTGTTCGCAACTTACTGACTGAATGGGAACAAGCCCTGAAAACAAACAACTGAAAGTGACTGTGGTGAAAGCTTTGAACAGTATCCCACAAAAAAAAAAAAAAGTTTGGTGACGGCAAATGGGCTTGGCAAGCAAAATGATTTGCGATAATTATCAATTGCTCACCATATATTGCCCTTCCCTGCACTGACTTCTTATTGTTTGGACAGGGGGAGTAGCTCAATTCCTTTCCACTCTATTTTCGCAGTATTTTGCTGATTCTGCCTTGTCGAATCAATAACTCAGAAGTGAGCCATTGTTGAATAACTCGTCTTTCAAGCACAGTGACAATGAGCCCAAGCCTCATTTGCATCAAAATGAGATGTCCTCTAAAGCAAATAGATAACATTTGTGTCGGTGCAGCCAGCTGTGATGTTAGGTAAGTAGACAAGGACTGTTTGCACTGGCGAGGAATGCAAGTACTGTTCTTTTTTTTTTTTTTTTTTCTTCCCCAAACTTGATTTCGTTGGAGTGGAGGCACCAACAAGCTGTGAATTAGTCAAACTCTTTTACTGCCACACGCTATCCATTGTAATTCCATACACCGGCAACCCATTGAAAAGAGATACAATACTGCCATCTGCTGGCCATAATTAGTGGGTGTTTTTGATTTCACAACCCGTTGACCAGGCAACGCTGCGCTTAGATGTTGCACTGCCCATTGATTTAAAAAAAAAAACAACAAAAAAAACAAAACGTATTTGACGTCATTTAACGTTTACGGCAGCATACATCGTGATTTTACGAATCGTTATTAAATGTATTTGGCAGTCAAAGAGTTAAGAGATTTTGTACATAGTTTGATTTATGGAAAAGTGGTTAGCAAAAATGTTCTGGGTTTGAATTGATGTCGATATTTTATTTTATTTTACTACGTAGATGTTAAATGTTTAATCAGTAGGGATGTAACGATAAGGGCAATATCGTGATATTGTGATATTAAAACTGCCACAATGTCGTCGTCATGTTCACAATATTTCACTCTTTTGCTGCCACATGTTATCAGAAAGACTTTGATATAATAAAGGCTTTGATCATTCACGAAAAGAGATACAATGCTTCCACCTGCTGGCCATAGTTAGTTATTATAGTGCTGCCTGGTCAATGGGTTGTGGAATCAAAAAGACCCATGTTTGATTCCACAACCCATTGGCCAGGCAGCGCTGCACTTGGACGTTGCACTGAGAAAAATAAATAAATAAAAACCTTAGTTGACGTCATTTAACGTTTATGGCGGCATACGTCGTGATTTTACCGATCGGTATTAAACGTTTTTGGCGGTCAAAGAGTTAACTTGTCAATTTGCCTCTTCTTGATACTAAATGCATGCTTTTGTTTTTTTTTCTTTCAGGTGTAAAGATGGTGCCCTTCTTTCTCCTGTTCTTCTTTGCTGCATCGCCCTTACTCGGCGCATCCGCACACAATACATCTGCTGGTAATGACGACGCGGCCTCACACTCGTGTTTCTTTGGACTGTCTCGGGTTGTCTGGAGAAAGTAGACGTCGCTGCAGCAGTCATGGCGGTCGGCGAGTTTGCTCGAAGTTTGACTGTTGCTGCGGGTTGCTCCGATGCTCCTTCGCAACGTGTCAATATGGACAGTTTAAAGAAATTTACAGTCAGCGATTGAATACATATGAATATCTTGAATCCGTCTGCATTCTTTGCCAAGGTCCAACGAATGCAGTTCTTGTATTCATTTAGCAGTTTTTACCCCCTAAAATTGGTTTATTGAAACATATTTGTTTATTTAGTTTTTAAATGGAATTATGTCATAAATTAACTAGTTAGATTTATTGTAAATGATAACATTCAATCAAATTTTAGCAAAAGCAAAATTACATATAAATGTAAGATTAATGAATTTTATAGTGATAGACCGATATGGCTTTTTCAGGGCCGATGCCGATACCGATTATTAGTTGTCAAGGAGGCCGATAACCGATATTTCAAGCCGATTTTCATTTGCAGTAAAAGAGAAAATAATAGCATAAAAAAAATAAATTGCCTTTTCTTTTAATTTTAAACATATAAACAATAGACGGCTTTGTTTAATTAAAAATTCTAACAAAAATTGTAGGGAACTTCCAGGGTCATCAGCTTGTGTTAAGCTAAATTCAAAACTAAGCAAGTAAATAAATAAATAAGTTTCCTACTGTAAATAAAGTTTTCCATAATTTCTAAATGTGTTTTGTTTTTTTTAAGCATTTTTAGTATTTTTTGGGGGGGTTTGCAGTGACTAAATAAATAAATAAATATTTTTCTAAAGTTTCCTACTGTAAATAAAGTTTTCCAAAATTTCAACAATTTTTAAATTTAATTTTTTTTAATTATTATTATTATTTTTTTTATAAATTAAAAAGTGTTGGGACTTCCCAGTGTCAGCAGTGACAAATGTATGCAAAATTAAATGCATTTAATTTTGGGTTTTCGTCAGGGTTCAAAAGATCTTCGCAGACAGTGACAAATTGTCTGAATATGTTTGAAATGTATTTGCAACAAGTAAAAAATGTCTGTGCACATCTTGCAAATCCTGATAAAACATTTGCTGCGTTCGCAAGCATTCACTGTTAGGTGCGATTCCAGCTTTTATCGGCCTTCAGTTTCGTAAAAAGGCCGATGCCGATATTGGTGAACATGCCAAATATCTGCACCGATAATCGGCCCGGCCGATAATCGATCTATCCCTAGAATTTTATTAGACAAGTATTTAATTATGTTAATCAATTACCATCGAAACTCAACTAAGTGCAATTTCAGGAGAAATTGCGTGGGAATGCTAAGCTGAATGCTAAGATTTTGAATGCATAAAATAGCTACTTAATTGATTTATTGTAAATAACATTCAAACAAATTTTAGCAAAAGCAAAATTACATATAAATAAGTAATGAATTTTATTAGACAAGTATTTAATTATGTTAATCACTTACCATAGAAATTAGACTAAGTGCAATTTCAGGAGAAATTGCGTGGGAATGCTGAAAGCTGAATGCTAAGATTTTGAATACTTATGAAGTAAATTGAGAGATAAATTCTGAAATTATGACCTCCTGGTTACTGGACAATGCACTTTACAAACTGTGCCACCAAGCAGTATCACACCTGGTAATGATGGTAAGTTATATGTATGGAAGTGGGCGTGGAAAGTGATACTTTGAAAAAGTTCGAGTGGGGGGGGGGGTGATATTAAATGTTAAATTGTGCAAATACTGTAAGTAATGTGGAATCAGACGATATATTCTACCCCGGGAGACGTGAATTTTTAAAGCTAGTTGAAATTTGAACAATGTAAATTGGAAGTATTATGTGGCAAAAAAAAGTGTGGTGAATAAAAATCACTTCAGCATTCCCACAATAATACAGATTGAAATGGGAATTCATGTGTATATTATTGAATTTATGAAAGACTTGGCACAAAAAAAAATGTTGGAGGGAGGTCGTTGCACACATGAGCAGCCAAGCAGTTGAGGGTTTGCTTCCATTTTCAAAGGCACGTTGAGTGTTGCTGGGAAAGAGTTACAGCGACAGTAACTAGTGCCAATTTCTATCTTGTGGAACTTGATTAGCTTCCAGAGTGCCACATTGCTCCGTATTGAAACATCAGTCATGTGTTCTACCAAAGTCTTCTTTATGAAGTTGGACTGAAAAGTTCTGGTCAGGGTTCACAACAACCTTAAAATGGCCGAGAAGCGACCCTTGACATAGTCCCACCTCCAGCTTTCTCTCGTGTCTCTTGCAGCAGCAGCACACCTCAACACTTTTGCTGTTCTTATCCATTTACTGAAGTAGTCGGACATACTTCTCTGCCATCAGGTTTTTCTAAAAAAATAAAATAAAAATACAGTGTAGCTCCTTTTGACCTTCTCCATGCAATAGTTGATGCGGCCCACTTGATCATAGATTTTCCTCCACGCGGCCCCCGACACTACCCCTGCCCTATTGCAATGGCTATGCGATGTACTCATTTGCTCCCAAAGACGTATTTATATGTTTTTTTTTCATTTTTTTTTAGAGCATACAGAAGGCTTTGATGCAGCCTCTGAACTGAAGAGAATACTTGAAGCAGTGGTAGTTGTTACAAAAACGGCCATCAGGTGGCAGCAAAGTATAAGAGATCAACCCGGGCCATGTTGCAATCAGCTCTTTTCCCCACTGTTTTAAACGGATTTGTGAATAATGATGAAACTTCGCTATATTCTAATGTTCATTGCTTCAAAACGGAAACCGATTTATTTATTTTTTTGCTAGGTTGCATGTTTTTATAGCCAAGAACACAACAGAGTCTGTGGGACTTGCAAAATCAGTCAAAATCCAGTAAAAGGAGCAAAGCGGGTTGCGAAACGTGAAACTGGCGGCGAGTGAATGAGTTTAATTAGTTACTACTGCGATGCTTGTCATCTGGCCAGCACACATCTTAAACGCGTATCCGAGCGTTTGTTTCGGCATATCCTCTCGATCGGCGTGATTTAGTTCCCGTTTAAGCATTCCGCAGTCGGGTCTCTGGACCTTTCCATCGGTTACATCAGTCATCCTCTTGCACGAAGCTCGTCTGACTCCTCCTGAGACTCGTCGCGGTCAAGGGCCGTTTCCCACCTCTGTGGAAAATAGAAATTATGGAACTAATGGATATCAGCTGTAAAGTCATCATGCTTATTATTATGAAGCTTTTCAATCGGAGTGAAGCCACTGATGCTGCGCTAATCCCCACAGGCAGCTGTCCGATCCATGTCATATACACATAAACCTGCTGTCAGATTAGAGAGCTGCCATTTCCTTTTTTTTTTTTTTTTTTGCGCCCATCACTGGCGCTGATGGCGTCGAGGGCGGGAGGCGGCGTTTGCGATGGGAGTCACGTCCGGTGGTCTTTCCTGGCCTCTGGTGAGTAATGAAGTGGATGTTTAGCATTTAAGGGTGCCGCACTGTGCTCGAGCCATGTACGGAATGGCAGACAGTATAAATGGATCATCCCCGAGAACGACGTTGCGGTGAGAGGCAGAACATTGCGGATTGGCGGATAGAAACGGCAATGAAATTGTGCTTTGCAGTCGGCCCATGACGAGAAATGTCAGAGCAGCGCTCGTTGCTGCATGCTTCCGGGTTGATTGATTTTTTTTTTTTTTTTTTTTCCCCCCCCCTGTGCTTAAATGGATTAGTGATGCCTATAGTGGGAAATAAGGCGGCGAGGGGTGTGCATCAAGGTCACTTCCCATCTCCATCAAAGCTTGACTGACCTCTTCATCAAAGAGTCTGTTCCCATTCTTCTGGCAATATTTAACCCCCCCCCCCCTCCTCCTCTGGTGGCATCTTTATCTCTGCCTCCCACAGAAATCTGTTTTATTAAAAGGCTGCTCAGGTTTAGCACACTGAAGGTGCCTCCTCGGTCGGATTGCGCTGCGCTTTCTTCTCCACACATTGGAGCGTTTTTTTCATCGTCTGTAACTTTTTAATACTATTGAACGCATGATTATTAACTCATTCACTCCCAAAAACGTATTTATACGTTTTTTTGTTTTAGGTTTTTGTATGCTAGAGCATTATGAAGGCTTTGATGCAGTTTGAGACCTGAAGAGGTTGCTTAAAGCAATGGTAGTTATACAAACAAAAAATAAATAAATAAAAATAAATAATGGCCAGTAGGTGGCAGCAAAGTATAAGAGATCAGCCAGGGCCATGTTGCAACAAGCTCTTTTTCCCAGTATTTTCAACAGGTTTGTGAATAATGATGAAACTTAGCTAATTCTAATGCTAATTGCTGTAAAATGTAAAAACAGATACAAATGTACTTTTTTTTTCTAATGAAAGAAAAGACTTTAATCTTTATTTTGGTAGGTTCCATGTTTTTTATAGCAATAGAACATGAAAATGTCTGGGAGTGAATGAGTTAAAGAGGTACTTCGCTTATCGAGCTCATTATAGCAATAAAAAGTTCATATTTGGTCTATAATTAATGTGATACTTTCATTATTTTTCAAGTACAATTAGCACCTTTTAAAAACATTTTGCAACTTGCAAAATGACATCACAAGAGCTCGTGTGACCAATCACCTGTTTTCTAGGTTCGCTCATGTGACATTCACAAGCTGAGCTGTGATTGGTTACCTGAGCCGTCGTGATGTCATTTTCAGTCGACGGCAGGATGCAAAATGTGTTTTCATAATTGTGCATGAAAATAATGAAAATATCACATTTATTATAGGCAAAATGTTAATGTTTGACTGCCGAAAAATGGCTAAATAAGTCAAGTATCCCTTTAATTAAGTGCCCATACATGCGACTGGCTCTGGCAAAAGGGTCCACATGTGCCCCAAAAAAAAAAATCAAAATCAATAATCGAATTCTGCACTTAATTCCCTTTTAAAATGATATATAATACATGGACATGCCTCAAAATTGACAAAGTGACAGCACTTTTAATGTTCCATAGTTTTGAAGAAAACGGGGTTTAAAGGACCTTAGAAAAAAAAAAGATATGAACCTGAAATTTTCAGGTTATCAATGGAAAGTCAATTCCACGAGCAGGCAAGGCCATTGGCTGAGATTTTAACCCTTTTAAATGTTTTGGAAGTGTGACCTCTCAAGAGATGAAATCAGCCTCAACTTGGAGAAAGACTTGTTTTGTTTTGTTGATCCTGCCTAACATGCAGGTCGCATATCGACGAGAAAGATTATGGGGGGGAAAAAATGTGGGCATAACAAAATCTTTGCTGTTTTCACTACGTAGATGGCTTGAGTGTTTCTGTAGCTCATTTCAGTTGGAATGCAAGACAAAGTTTATCGAGCTAGCTATCTTCAAATGACAATAAGAGCCAAAATGAAAGCTACAGCACGAGCATGACGGCTAATTTCAATCAACTGCATGGGTGAGGCTCCATCCAGCCATCTTTCCATTCAGGCATCCATTCATCACTTTAGGATGTCGGACTAAGTATGATTATTTTTTTTATTTTTTATTTTTTTTTATTTTACATTTTTTTTTTTTTTTTTGGTATGTTATACTTTGGGACATTTTTGCATTTTAGATTAATACTGTTTTGCTCACTCAAATTGACATAGTCAGAGCCGTAACATTAAATAAAACCTATATTGAAAAAAATAATATCAATAATAAAACATTATGTTGAAAAATATTTGCTGGTATGAGTGATTTTATATGAGCGGCAACCGCCGTAGTGGCCAAAACACTAAATGACTTACAATTTTGAATAGATTTGTGAAAACTGATGAAACTTATCTCTCTTCTAATGCTAATTGCTGCAAAACAGAAACATACTTTTTTTTTTTTTTTTTTTCCCTGATGAAAGAAGAGACTTTAATCTTTCTTTTGATAATTTCCATGCTTTTATAGCAATTGAACACAATATTCTGTGGGCCTTGCAAAATCAGTCAAAATCCAGTAAAACAGCCGGGAGCGAACGGGATTGCGAAATGTGAAAATGGCTGCCAGTGAATGAGTGAATAGAAAAATAATTGACTAGAAAATAATGGACACGTAACGCAGAACTAATTGGAAAATTAGTCTTGTTTTTATGCCTTTGGCACGTTCCAAATCTTTTTTTTTTTTTTTTTTTTTTTTTTTTTTCTTCTCCTCCTCTCCTCACCTCCACCCTGAATGTTATCAGTCTTAATCAGTATTGGTCTCTGTGCAAGTCAGGCCCCTGGCTCCATTAACTGCACTTTTCATCCCGCTGAAACCACAATTGCTTTATGTGAAAGCCTTGCTCGATTCTCAAATCAACTTTGATGGCAGCAGTGAACCTCAAATGAAAACCGTCTTGTTTTTTGGGGGGAAAAAAAGCACCTCGCATGAGTAATGAGCAAGACTTTTGTATATCGGATTACGTGCTGATTAAATGTTGGCTGAAAACAAAACTGAAGTCGCCATCTAGTGGTAGGTCTACAGCACACATTTGGTTCATTTAAACCGACTATTTTCTTTTTTTTTTATCATTACTTTAAACATAGGGAAATGTGTTGGAACTTACCAGAGCAAAATCGACAGTGTTAATACAACACCGAATCGAGTATTTAACACGCCAAACTAAATATAGTTCAAACAACACTTTTGAAAGTGTTCATGTTTGGTTTAGTTTATTCATTTTTTTTCCTTTCGGACACATTACAGCTCACATCACATATTTATCCATTTTTATTTTCACTTTTAGTCATTTATTTATTTATTTATTTATTGATTGATTTAGTCATTTATTTTTAATTTCGGCAGTTTCGGTCCCTCATTTGAATAACATTTTGACTTGGCAGTATGGACCAAAACTGCCAAAATAAAAAGAATAAAAGACTAAATCAATAAATAAATTACTATATACATAAATGACTGAAAGTGAAAATAAAAACGGATATAAAAAAAAAATACTAAAAAAATTAAATTCAAAGGTATTTATTTATGTATATTTATATTTTTTGTTCTTATTTCCATTTATATTTATTTTTTTGGATATAATTTTCAAATATATATTTTTTTATGCCTGTTTTTATTTTTACTTTTAGTCATTTATTTATTTATTTATTTATGTAGTGACGAAATGACTAAATTTTAGTCATTTATTTATTTTGAATTTCGGCAGTTTTGGTCCTCCATACTGGACATGTTTTCAGTGGCATCCATGTCGTTAATTATTAAGGTTCGTTTTGAAATAAATAAATAAATGAGGTCTTTTCTGTACTTTTCTCAAATATTTACAAAATGATCTGCTAACAAACATGTACTGCACAGTTGCATAAAGTGCGTGAGCCGTTTGGGTTTACCTGCATTACACCATAAAATATTATAAGTCACAACAATTAACTCATTCACTCGCCGCCATTTTCACATTTCGCAATCCCGTTCGCTCCCGGCTGTTTTACTGGATTTCGACTGATTTTGCAAGGCCCACAGAATATTGTGTTCTATGGCTATAAAAGCATGGAACCTATCAAAAGAAAGATTAAAGTCTCTTCTTTCATCAGGAAAAAAAAAGTGTGTTTCTATTAGTTTCAGTTTTGCAGCAATTAGCATGAGAAGAGAGCTAAGTTTCATCAGTTTTCACAAATCTATTTAAAATTGTAAGTCATTTAGCCTTTTTTTTTTTTTTTTTTTTTTTCCCTACATGGCTCTGGTTGATCTCCTTTGCTCTGCTGCCACCTGCTGGCCGTTTGTGTATTAACTACCATTTCTGCAACCGTTCTTTGCAGTTGAGAGGCTGCATCAAAGCCTTCTGTATGCTCTAAAAAAAAAAACCCCAAAAAACGTATAAATACGTCTTTGGGACACTTACATTAAAAAAGACGTATTTACACGTTATTGGGAGCAAATGAGTTAATAAACACACTTTTCTTAAACTAATACCACACAATCAGAGTCGAGACGGGCCAAGATAAGTCCAGTCTATATTGATGATGGAGATGTTGATTCAATAAATCTGTCCTGCCCCATCAAATCATGTATTGCAGTTTGTAAAGAGGAATGGCCCCGATTCCTCCCGGATGTTGTGCCGAACGCCACAACTGTGCGCAATGTTCACATTCTTCAAATTTTGTTTTCGAGTCGAAACGCACCATTTTTCCACGACTAACATATGGAAAGCAAGCGTTCATTTGCCATACGTTGAGACTGTTAAGCTGAGGATCCCGTTGACATTGTTGGTCCTTTCGTTGCATTGCTCCACCTGATTTGTGAATCTCTCTTCCAGGCTGCGCTATCATCCGCCCTCCCCGAGATGGTGGGATCAGATACAGAGGCCTCACACAGGAGCAGGTGATTAATGCTCACTGCCACTTGTGATTATGGCTGCAGAAACACACACACACACACACACACACACAAAGATTTTTATCAGTTGAATGCACTTTGAAAACAAAAACAAAAACGTGTTTATACGCTTGGAAGTGGACAAAATACTGATTCACATATTTATTTACATAACTGAAGGTGACCAAGATCAACCAAGTGCAGGCTTGCGTCAGGAAAGACGACAATTTCATAATTATACTTCAACCACAACCAGACACAATATTACATCATCCTGAGCAACCAAATTAAATTACATTATTAAAAACAATAATTAAATTAAAAAAAAAATACGTTAAATAAATTAACTTCAACAAAAAATAATTTAAATTATAAATTAAATTATTAACTTAAATTACATAATTCTACTCCAACCACAAGAAACAATATTACATAAACCTGAACAATCAAAACAAATTAAATGATTAAAAACAATAATTAAGAAATAAATTAAACTAAATAATAAAAATAATTTAAATGATTAATTAAATTATTAAATTAAATTCCATAGTTATTCTCCAACCACAAAACACAATTACATAAGCCTGAACAATCAAATTAAATTATTAAAAACAATAATTAAATTAAGAAATGCATTAAATTAAATAATAAAAATAATTTAAATGATAAATTATTAAATTAAATTCCACAAATAAACACCAACCACAACACACAATATTGCATAATCCTGAACAATCAAATTAAATTAGATTATTAAAAAAATAATAAATTTATAAATAACATAAAAATAAATTAAATTATTAAATCAAATTCCATAATTATACTCCAACCACAAGACACTATAATACATAATCATGAACAATAAAATTACATTATTAAAAACAATAATTAAATAAAAAAATACATTAAATAAATAAATAATAAATAAACTAAATTAAATAATGAAAAATAATTTAAATGCCAAATTATAAAATTACTGCAATTGGCTGGCAACCAGTCCAGGGTGTCCCCCGCCTACTGCCCAGAGCCAGCTGAGATAGGCGCCAGCACCCCTTGTGAGGAATTAGCGGTCAAGAAAATGGATGGATGGATTATAAAATTAAATTCTACAATTATACTCCAACTATACAATTACAGTTGTGTCCAAACTTTTTTTTTTTTTTTTTCCTCTGAGGGCTGCATACAGAAAAACTGAAGGATGCAAGGGCACTTTGATTTTGTTTTGTTTTTTACTTTAATTTCTCAAACACACCAAAAATCAGTCAATCAAGCAATTGCATATGTTTGCATATGTTTTTTGTTGTTGTTGTTGTTTTATTAACTGCTACCTAAATAGCTTTCTGTAAGGAAAATCGTTTGGGATTTTACAAGATTTAGAGGGGGTCTTAAAAACCCTCCAGAAAATATCAGTCGAGGGCGTTACATGGCAATTCCTCTGTCATTTTTCTATGCTTCTAATTCCACATTGAATTGTGTAATTGCATGTCTAGATTCGAAGTGTGCAGGTTCTCCCTGTTGACTACGAGATTGAGTACATCTGCAGGGGAAACCGTGTGATTATGGGACCCAAGGTCAGGAAATGTTTGCCCAGTGGCACCTGGACCGACCTCAACCAACAAAGTAGATGCTGTGAGTGTAACACTGCACAACCTAAAAAAAAAAAAAAAAAAAAAAAATGTGACCCATGTTTAGACGTGTTTTTCCCCTTTCAGTATTGTTGTGTCCTCGGGTTTGGACATCTTTGGAAAACGGTCGCGTGTCTTCTTGGCCACCGGGGCCCCCAGTGGAGGGAACGGTGCTGCACTACAGTTGTCTCCCTGGCTTCATCTTGATGGGCCGAAACTCGACGCAGTGCAATAAGTTGGGCAAGTGGGACACGCCCAAACCCGTGTGTCACTGTAAGCGCCACAAAACAAAGCTTTTGTTTTCGTTTGTAACTTGAATCATTTCAATGATCAAAAATCTAATTGTAATGTTTTGTTGTTGTTTTTCTCTGAAGACGACAGACATTTTAAAGGTAGGACCTTTTTTTTTTTTTTTTTTTTTTTTTTTTTTTTGTATTGCATGTTTCTTTGCCTAACCTTGCCTCTGTTGACTCCATATAATATTGTATTCTGAGAGTTTTAGTAATTTAGTACGCCTCTCTCACTCTACACCAATGCTTCTCAAATGCTTTTTTATTTATTTTATTTTGATTTTTTTTTTTTTTTTTTTTTTTACTGTCCTAGAATAAAGTGCAATTGCACCTCCACTACATTAGGGGGCAGTGGCGCTCGCATTATTGGCAGAGTGTGCGCAGGGAGCATTCGCTGGGTGGTGTAGGTGTTTTGTTTGCACTGAGCATGCGCACTTTGCACGCAGCAAAAATAAAAAAATCGGCACAAATTTTTATATATTTTTGGTTTGCAGGTTAAAATTTTTTTTTGTTTTTTTTAATATTGTGCTCCTGAGTTAATGTTGGTGATCAGTTTGAATACATTATTATTTATTGATTTTTATGTCATTTTATTTTTCTGCATCATATGGTTTCAACATGGTCACTCAAAAAATGTTTATAGTTTAATTAAGGATTTCATTTTATTTTTTAATTTCAGATGCACTTAAAATATTTTCCATTACACTTAATGAAGCTATTCTTTGTTGTAAGTTGGTCCATATTTCTTTTTCTTTTTTTTTTTATTTTATTTATTTTTTATCTTTTACATCATTAAGGGTACAGCGTTATGCAGGGGTGTGCTTATAACAATTTTATAGACAAATGATACTATTTATAGTCGCTTTGGCGAGATGCATGACAGAAAATAATAAAATAATTGAGAAGCTCTGCTCTACACTGTAATGTTGGAATATGAAGAGTTGTCATACCTTCTGCTCTGAATTTCCGGGTTCCAGTCAGTTTGTAGATGCTGACACCTGGTGGCGTTTAATGGCTATTGCGGGAATTGATCATTTTGTATTATGCCCGTTGAAGGACAGCAGAGGAGCTTTGTGGTCGTTTCTCTTGAACGTGTTTAATTCTGCACATAAAAACGGTTGATTCATCAAACTGGTTTGTGCAACTTTCAGGAGCGTTTGACTTTTGGGGTTCACCGTTCCTGAGAATTTCAATCATGTCTTAAAAAAAAAAAAAAAAAAAAAAGTACAACCTTGCTGTGAGGAGACATAATTATACATTTTATTAGTTTCATTACTTTTGAAACATTCATTAAACTGCTAATATTTTAAATAAAGTGCTTAAAACACGCACTACAAATTACAGTACTTGTTAAAGTTAACTATTTCGAATGGTATTTTGTCAACATAACATTTACACTGTCGAGGATTTTAAAAGACAAATCAGAGTAAGATTGAGCGTTCAAAATCAAGTAACGTTGACGTCAACCGCCGGTGGAGGAACACAACCAACAACAGTACTAGTTGGCGCCTCATGGGGGCAATGTTGCACTCTGTAAATAAGATGGAATCGTGGTTCAACTCAAGTTGGCAGAGTCGCAACACCTCAAATGTCACGAAACTGGCGGCTCGGCTGCATTTCATGATGTCCTGCAAATAACTGAGCAGAAATTATGCGCATCGTATATATTTGTTTGTAGCTATGTGCTGAAATTACAAATGTATGTGAATGTGTAAACTGTGTGGAAAAATACAGGGCTCTAAATGAACACACTTCCATCTTGGGCATGCACCCCTTTTTTTTCTTTCACCCATAAACAAGTCGGCTTTGTTCACTCTCCAATCATGGCACAAAGCCAACTTTCTAACTGCAACCCGTCTACCAAAATGCTAAAAGAAAGTTAGACTGCACTTTGTACTGGTCTTGTGCTGGCCATAAACTTTTCTTTGTTTTTATTTACATTTTTTTTTCCATTGATAAATAAAATCTGCAAAACAGCAGAGTTAGCAGCATGTGTTCTAAAACTGCTATTGTAAACTGAACAGTCCAAATCTAAATGCAACTTGTACTCTAAAGGAGTCTTAATTACTGCTATTTACAAACTCATCTGATGAGTAATGTAAACCAGTTGAAAGCAGTTCCTTTAATGCTCCCAAAAAAAGTACTACAAGTACTAGTACTTCTACTCGATTCAGAATCGTCCTTGCACTTATACTGTCTAGGCCGCCCGCCCACATGGGCGAACGGCTCAGCCTCCCCATGTGAGAATGTGTGGCCCAATGGCCTGAACTGGTTTTGACTGGATACGTATGTCAGAATGTAGACAGATAGAAAGGCGCCAAGCAAGGACAAATAGCAGCGGCACAACGGCCTCGCTCAAGTCATCTTATCTAGTCACGAAGAGCCCGAATCTAACAGAGACAAAAAGGTCGTTAGTAGCCTCGATTAGTGGAATGATGGGTTGTAAATCCCGACTGAAAGTCCTCCATTTTTTTTTGTAGAAAGAAGTTGAATGTTTGTGACTGATGTCAGGCATCTCGATCAAGCGAAAGTATGTTTTTATTTTTTATTTTATTTTTTTATTGCAGCCAATTTAAATGACTGTTGCTTGTCAATAAAGACATATTGATTACATTAACTCCTTTACTCCCAATAACGTATAAATAATTTTTTTTTAAATTCTAATTGTCCCAAAGACGTATTTATACGTTTTTTTGTTTTTTGTTTTTTTAAATGTTAGAGCATACAGAAGGCTTTGATGCAGCCTCTCAACTGCAAAGAACGGTTGCAGAAATGGTAGTAATTACACAAACGGCCAGCAGGTGGCAGCAGAGCAAAGGAGATCAACCAGGGCCATGTTGAAAAAAAAAGCTCAATGACTTACAATTTTAAATAGATTTGTGAAAACTGATGAAACTTAGCTCTCTTCTAATGCTAATTGCTGCAAAACGGAAACGGATAGAAACATACTTTTTTTTTTTTTTTTTTCCTGTTGAAAGAAGAGACTTTAATCTTTCTTTTGATGCTTTTATAGCAATTGAACACAATATTCTGTGGGCCTTGCAAAATCAGTCAAAATCCGGTAAAACAGCCGTGAGCGAACGGGATTGCGAAATGTGAAAATGGTGGCGAGTGAAGGAGTTAAGGACAAGAGAGTCAACCTAAAGTCAGTCACTCATGATGGATTTCTGACTTAAAGGCCATTATCGTATTTCAACTGAGCTTCTAAATGGGCTCTGCTTATTAAAGCGTATCCATCAGTGTATTTTTGAGAGCTCCGTGTTCCAAGCACCAAAGTCGTCGTACTCACTCACTCTTCCGACCACCTCATCGCTTGGCCTGCAGGGATCTTGGCATCATGTTGAGCCAATTGTGCCGCACTGCAGTGATCCAGAAAAGCCCGCGCAGCCCCAACATTCTGGCCCGCGTGACCCGGCAATCCGTGTAACGGCGGCGTTCGCAATCGATTGGGGGCTTTGTAGCCCCCCCCCCCCCCGGTCAAGTCCCGTCTGGGAAAAGCTGCCCGCCGGGCCATTCACAAGCAAAGAACGACAAGCTTGTTATTTTCCACTCGATATGTACGGATGGCGAGCGGCGTGCTCGCCTTCAATTAGGATACATCTTGTTATTTCTCAGGTCCTGAATTCTGGTGTTGCATCATTTGATTGGCAGTTTGGCTCTCGAACTAGTGCCTATTTTATTTTCTATTTTTTTAAATAATAAAAATGTATCCTGTTCTATATGATAGGAAGATCTAACTTATCCCAGGTGACTTCATCAGTCAGTAACTGGGCACATGTAGAGACAGCAGGATTATTATAGTTTTGGAATTTTCATTTTAGTTAGTTTTTATTTGGTTTAGATTTTTTTTTTTTTTTTTTTTTTAATTAGTTTTCAGGGTGGTTCAGTTAGTTTTTATTTGGTTTTAGTTATTTAATAAATGTTTACGGTACTTTACGTGTAGTTTTAATTAGTTTCAGTGTTAGTTTTAGAATTTTCATTTGTTTTTTATTTTTTATTTTTTTTCCATTTTATTTTAATTAGTTTTCAGGGTGGTTCAGTTAGTTTTTATTTGGTTTTAGCTATTTAATAAATGTTTACGGTACTTTACGTGTAGTTTTAATTAGTTTCAGTGTTAGTTTTAGAATTTTCATTTGTTTTTTATTTTGTTTTGTTTTTTTCATTTTATTTTAATTAGTTTTCAGGGTGGTTCAATTAGTTTTTATTTGGTTTTAGCTATTTAATAAATGTTTACGGTACTTTTCGTTTAGTTTTAATTAGTTTCAGTGTTTTAGTTTTAAAAAGAAATGTGTGCGCGATATATAAAAAAAAAAAAAAAAAAAACACCATCGGAGCAACGCCATCTACAGGTGCTTTTCTATTGGCTGCTACTAGATGACATCACTGCTGTTAATATCAAAATAAATCTACTTAAACGTTTAAAATCACCCCCAAATTTGAACACAACAAGATGCAAACTCCGCCCAATACTTCTATAAGCCAATTTTCAAAAATGTTGTATCGAAAGTCAAATGATAAATCATATCTTATGCTGGGGCGGCACGGTGGCCGAGTGGTTAGCACGTCCGCCTCCCAGTTCTGAGGACTCCGGTTCGAGTCCGGGCTCCGGCCTTCCTGGGTGGAGTTTGCATGTTCTCCCCGTGCCCGCGTGGGTCTTCTCCGGGTACTCCGGTCTCCTCCCACATTCCAGACATGCATGGCAGGTTAATTGGGTGCTCCGGATTGTCGCTAGGTGTGCTTGTGAGTGTGGATGGTTGTTCGATTGTGTGCCCTGCGATTGGCTGGCGACCAGTCCAGGGTGTCCCCCCGCCTACTGCACCAGAGCCAGGTGGGATAGGCTCCAGCGACCCTTGTGAGGAATAAGCGGTCAAGAAAATGGATGGATTTCCGTTGCTGCCGTGTCGCGTGGCGACTCGTGTCCGTGTCCTCGCGTAGTAAATGAACATATTCGTGCGCCATCGGTGGGCTCTTTCTGGCAAGTGCAGCGCATCAACTCTGATGACTTAAGTCATTGGTGGTATAGATTGAAGCTGGCTGGTAGCGGTTTCTCTCATCTCGTTGTCACTTTGAGCCTGGTGTTCTATTTTAGAACAGACCCCCCCACCCCCAAGTCGGTAACAGAAAGCCCATGAATATCAGATGTAGCCCCCAGCTCCTGGAGTCCTACCAAGACTGTCGCGCAAGCAACACTTTTAAAGATCCTTCTCCTTCCTCTCGCTTGCTCGCTCCGCTTTTCGAACGGCATCTGTGTAAACCGCCCGCGCGGGTCCACCGGGAAGGTGAAAAGCGCTCGTTCTCTGCAGCAAGTAGCAGCACGAGGCCAACGCAATGCAGTAGTTAAGGTTTTGCCTTCATTGGGCTCCCCCCAGTAACAAGAGTAATTTAGTTTAATGGCTGCACTGGTGGCGGCGCTTTCATCGAGTGTAGCGTGGCCCACTTTGAAGACGAGTGCTCAGCGATAGATTCAGCGGCTCAGGTGGAGGGAGGACACAGTGGAAGCACTTAGTGCGTATTCAACATCTCATAGCGTGTGTGCAACGCTGCTCAGTGAACCGCCGCCAAGCTTTCTGCGATCCCTTTGTCACGTAACATGTCAACAGTTCGGGACTGTAACAAATCATTGGTATGGGCTAGCAATGTACAATCGACATGAACTCATTTACTCCCAAGAAACGTATAAATACGTTCTATTTTAAATATTACCATGCTCCCAAAGATGTATTTATTTTACATTTTGGCTTTGATGCAGCCTCTGAACTGAAGAGGATGCTTGAAGTAATGGTAGTTATTACAAAATCGGCCAGCAGATGGCAGCAGAGTATAAGAGATCAAAAAGTCCCCCCCCCCCCCCCCACTATTTTAAGCAGATTTGTGAATAATGATGAAACTTAGCCATATTATAATTAATTTACTCCCAAAAACGTATAAATACGTTCTATTTTAAGTATTACCATGCTCCCAAAGATGTATTTATTTTACATTTTGGCTTTGATGCAGCCTCTGAACTGAAGAGGATGCTTGAAGTAATGGTAGTTATTACAAAATCGGCCAGCAGATGGCAGCAGAGTATAAGAGAGGAAAAAGCTCTTTTTTTCCCCCACTATTTTAAGCAGATTTGTGAATAATGATGAAACTTAGCCATATTATAACTAATTTACTCCCAAAAACGTATAAATACGTTCTATTTTAAATATTACCATGCTCCCAAAGATGTATTTATTTTACATTTTGGCTTTGATGCAGCCTCTGAACTGAAGAGGATGCTTGAAGTAATGGTAGTTATTACAAAATCGGCCAGCAGATGGCAGCAGAGTATAAGAGATCAAAAAGCTCTTTTTTTCCCCCACTATTTTAAGCAGATTTGTGAATAATGATGAAACTTAGCCATATTATAACTAATTTACTCCCAAAAACGTGTAAATACGTTCTATTTTAAATATTACCATGCTCCCAAAGATGTATTTATTTTACATTTTGGCTTTGATGCAGCCTCTGAACTGAAGAGAATGCTTGAAGTAATGGTAGTTATTACAAAATCGGCCAGCAGATGGCAGCAGAGTATAAGAGAGCAAAAAGCTCTTTTTTCCCCCCCCCACTATTTTAAGCAGATTTGTGAATAATGATGAAACTTAGCCATATTTTAACTAATTTACTCCCAAAAACGTATAAATACGTTCTATTTTAAATATTACCGTGCTCCCAAAGATGTATTTATTATACATTTTGGCTTTGATGCAGCCTCTGAACTGAAGAGAATGCTTGAAGTAATGGTAGTTATTACAAAATCGGCCAGCAGATGGCAGCAGAGTATAAGAGATCAAAAAGTTCCCCCCCCCCCCCCCCACTATTTTAAGCAGATTTGTGAATAATGATGAAACTTAGCCATATTATAACTAATTTACTCCCAAAAACGTATAAATACGTTCTATTTTAAATATTACCATGCTCCCAAAGATGTATTTATTTTACATTTTGGCTTTGATGCAGCCTCTGAACTGAAGAGCATGCTTGAAGTAATGGTAGTTATTACAAAATCGGCCAGCAGATGGCAGCAGAGTATAAGAGATCAAAAAGCTCTTTTCCCCACTATGATGGAATTTGGATTTTTTTTTTCCTGATGAAAGAATCTTGAAAGCATCGATGCCTTTCGTTAAGAATTCCGTCCATTTTTTATTGGGTTTTGAGAATCTAGTGGTTTTAATGTCTGCCTCCATCTCGAAAGGTTCTGGATTTTGAATCTCAACTCAGCCCTTCTTGTCTGGAATTTGCATTTTGTCAGTGCGCTTGTGGAGGTTTTCTGCCCATGAAAAGCCGTTAAAAAAAAACTTTGTTCAGTGATAACAAACATGTTGTACTTGCGTATTTCTCTGTTTCTTCAGTTGAGTTTTTTTTTTTTTTTTTTTTGGTGCTGTCATCACCAAGGCTGACATTTGCGTCTGGAGCCCTGCATGCTGAACGCTGCATGCCAATGTCGACTCGTGCAGCCAACCCTGACGGCAGCGTGAGGTTGTTCGTGCCTGTGCGTGGAATAGAAACAATGTCTGCCAGCCTGGTTTTGTTTTTCATGCCCAACACGGTCACCTCATTCCAAACCAAATGTGTTCGTAAGTTCCTGAATCTGTTTAGTGTATTGTTTGAATGTACACTTCAAATCATGCCAAAGTAATTACCGTATTTTCCGCACTATAAGGCGCACCTCATTATTAGGGATGTAACGATAAGGGCAATATCGTGATATTAAAACTGCCACAATATCGTCGTCGTCATGTTCACAATATTTAAAAGGAACACATCTGTTAAAAAAAAGTCAGGTTGATTTCCATTTGTGCAGTTCTAGCACCCTCTAGTTGCTATTAGTGCAATTTAATTTTCATTAGGGATGTTTTGGCCTTCTATGTTTAAAATCTATGCTAATTGTCAGATGAAGGAGAAGCCAATTTGCTTGTGAGGCGATCAATGTGTGCTTGCATTAACAAGTGAGTGCCTCAATATTGTTATTAGAGATTGTAGGTGGTTTATAGGCATTGTTGTTATGTACAAAAGCACAATATTGGACTTTTTTTATTTTTTTATTTATTTTTTTATTTTTTTAGTATGAGCGCTTTTTTTTTTTTTTGTGATCTTTTTTTAAATATTGCCAACCCCCCCACGATATCGTGATAATTATCGTATCGTCACCTTCATATCGTGATAATATTTTATCGTGATGTTTGGATATTGTTACATCCCTACTCATTATAAGGCGCACCTTCAATGAATGACATATTTTATAAATTTTTCCATACATAATGCGCTACAGTAGAGGCTGGGGTTACTTTATGCATCCATTAGATGGTGCTGCGCTAAAGGGAATGTCAACAAAACGGTCAGATAGGTCAGTCAAACTTTATGAATAGATTACAAACCAGCTTTCTGACAACTCCCAAAATGAAAAAAAAGCTGTTTTATTATTTTCTCTGAGGTCAAGTATTAGCATTAGCTAGCGATCCAAGATGGCGGGATCTTCTGCGCATGCGCGTCGCCGATCGTGCAGGGTCACCTGTGGCGGCTCAATATTGATCCATATAGAAGGCGCACCGGATTATAAGGCGCATGGTCAGCTTTTGAAAAAATTGAAGGCTTTTAGGTGCGCCTTTATCGTGCGGAAAATACGGTCATCAAAGCAAACTGCCTTCTTATTATCCCGCCCACAACCACCAAGTTTGAAGAGTGCCCGTTATAAACAAGTTTTTCCTCCTATTATGTTACAGGCACGTCTTCGATGTTTTCCATCCGCTGCACCGCCGCCATCATCCTCCTCCCATTTTTTTTTTCCTCGCTTCAGCGTCACTCGGAATTGAACGTTTCAAAGAGCAGAATCTTTTGATATAGCTTTTGCGTTGGAGCTCATTAAATTGTTCAAGCACTCGTACTCTAATGAGGTCCAACGCAAGCGCGGTCTGAAAAAAAACGATCCAAACAAGCCGGGACACTTACCGCTGTGTTACATCACTTTTCCTTTTAACAACACTCACGACGCGTTTGCGAACGGAGGACACTAATTGTTGACGCTTTGTAGGTTGGAATTCTTTCACATTTCTTGAGATACGACTTTGCTTGCAGTCCAGAATCTCCGTTCTTGTGTTTTGGGCTTCACAATACTTTTTTTTAAATTAGGTGCTCTTTTACTGCAAAGGCACACAGTTGTCATATATGCAGAATGTTTACAGATGCTCACTTTTAAATTTCGTGCATCGGTCCTTGCATTTGAAATGTGGACTCGTCAGACCGCGGCACACTTTTTTTTTTTTTTTCCCCTTGCGTCAGCTCGGAAAGTTGACAATGTTAATGTCTGTTGTTGATAGACGATATTGCTTTAGTACCTGACGATTAGATCCGTATCACGATTCATAGGTCATGATTCGATTCAATGCCGATTAATCCCGATATGAATTTACAAGTCGATTGTTGCGATTTTTTTTAATTTTTTTTTTTTTACTCAATTTAGAACATACCTTTTCAGATTCGTATGAAATTGTATTATTTATTGATCTGAAACTTCAGTTTTATAACTGTGAGCTACTGTATTGAACAAACAGGAATTGAAATCAAATATTCAGGCTTAATATTCCATGAATATAACATTCTTCCATGCTTAAGGTGTGAAAGTTAGACGTTTTGTTGAATACATTTCCATCAAAAATGGAAGTTAAAAAATCGATTCGGCTGCCTATTGAATCGATTCGAGAATTGCGTGCTGTAGTATCGCGATATATTGCCGAATTGAATTTTTTTTTTTAACACCATTTATGATTTATGTTCAGAACATTACTTTATAAAAGTAATTCTAGTTAACCGTACTCATTACTTGCACAAAAAAAGTAACTGAGTTGGTAATTTAATTATTTCATAATAAAAGTAATTCTTTATCTGGCAAAATACCTATTTTCACTACTTATTTATTTATTTATTTATTTTTATATCAAATAACAGTCCTGGAACATTTCTGACACAGCTCGTCTGGCTGACTGGCGAAGGAATAAGCAAGCAGCGTGTGCTTGTCTTGTCCTTTTTACAAGGTTTTACTCTCCGTAGTTTGCTTTTACGATCACTCA
Organism: Festucalex cinctus; assembly: GCF_051991245.1. Taxonomy (NCBI): domain Eukaryota; kingdom Metazoa; phylum Chordata; class Actinopteri; order Syngnathiformes; family Syngnathidae; genus Festucalex; species Festucalex cinctus. Next base: position 2,288,153 of record NC_135429.1, read on the forward strand.
TGTTGTGACTGAGCAAGATTGCATGGCGTGACTTACGACTTGTATAAAACAAGTGCTGACTTGATTCCGCTTAAAATATTATGGCGACATGACTTTGCGAGCTTGATTTTTGCGACAGTAACTTGGGCCTTGTTTGAAACTTGAAGACTTGAGACTTTGCCTGCGTCCTGCACATGTGACATATTGACTTTTAGACATGCTGAATGACTCGATAAATGCTTTTGAGGATACAGAATGTGTCAATTAGCTTGCGGCCATGCTAGCCTCATAAGGTATTGCTGATTGATTTAAATGGTTTGAGGTGCATTGGTGTGGGTGGAAGCAATTTAGGACAATTGGAACAGAATATTCCCTGATTGAGGTCACATCTGATGGCATCAAGGGTCTGTGTATGGAGGTAAATATGGTGCAAAAGTAACTCGTAAAAATAAAAAAATAAAAACTGTAGAAAAAAGTATACATTTAGCTGGAGAAAAAAAATGTACCTGTAAAAAAGAAAATGTACTAAAAAAAGAAAATGTATGGAGAAAAAAGTACCTGTAAAAAAAAACTAAATAAAAATGTTGTACCTGTAGAAAGAAGTATAAATTTGTATCTGTAAGTCGTAATTTACCTGTAAAAAAAAAAAAGTGTACATAAAAATAATAAATGTAGCTGGAGAAAAAAAAAATTGTACCTGTAAAAAAGAAAATGTACTAAAAAAGAAAATGTATGGAAAAATAATATGTACCTGGAAAAAAAAATAAATAAAAATGTTGTACCTGTAGAAAGAAGTATAAATTTGTATATGTAAGTCGTAATTTACCTGTTAAAAAAAAAAAAAAAATGTAGCTGGAGAAAAAAAAATTGTACCTCTAAAAAAGAAAATGTATGGAAAAAAAATGTACCTGTAAAAAAAACTAAATAAAAATGTTGTACCTGTAGAAAGAAGTGCAAATTTTGTATCTGTAAAAGTCATGATTTGTACCTGTAGAAATGACAACTTGTAGTGAAAGAAGTCACCAGTAGGAGTCACGAGTGCTTTTTTTTTTTCTGCTGCTGCCCAGTCATGTGACTTTTGCACCAAATTTCTCGCTACAGATTTGTGCTCGTCGAGGTCAGTGATTTGTAATCGAAGCCGTTTTGCAGTTGACTATACTATTGTAAGATTATGCTAACACTAAGAAGGATTTTGAAGTACGGCATACTGAAGTTAGTTGGAATGAGGTAGTCTGGGTTTTCTTACCATGGCAATTGTGAAAAGGCTTTTTTGAAGATAAATTAGATTTTTTGCAGTAGTCTAGAAGCATAACGAATTTGTGGTGAGGTTTTATAAGACAATATTATTATTATTATTATTATTATTATTATTATTATTATTAATACCATCTATCCATCCATCCATTTCCTTAACCGCTTTTCCTCACTAGGGTTGCGGGGATGCTGGAGCCTATCCCAGCTGGCTTCGGGCAGTAGGCGGGGCACACATTTCATTTTATTTCAATGCACTTTTCATCACGCACCAAGTTAAAAGCATGTTAAGTGTCAAATGAAAATATAAACTTCACAGATCAATAAATAGCACGTCAGCATCTACTTTTCGAATAAACACGTTTTTTGGCCGACTGCGAAAGAGTCCAGCCTGTGTGCAGACCTTAGCTGGATGGGAAAGGCTGTTTGAGAGGCGAGATGCAGCCGAGCAGAAGGCTTGTGCTCCCATGGCGCAGAGCTTGGTGGTGGGAGGTTGCCTGCACATCTGCGAAGTCGTGGAGTGGAAGTGGAGGTGTGCGTCCGCTGAGGCATTTATGGATGAGCAGTACAATTTTGTAATTGATCCAGAATGATACGGGGAGCTTGTCCAGTGAGTAAAAGATGAAAGTTATGAGCTCATATTTACAGACTCTCATAAGGACTGCCAGCGCTGTTTTGGATGTATTGCAGCTTGCCAGGAATGCCAGTGAGGAGCCAATTCCATAGAACAGTGCGTGTGCAATGTCTGTTTACCCGTATATTGTCTCTTTTTTTTTTTCTTTTTTTTTCCTGGGTATTCATATGACAAATGCCAAGCAAAACTTATCATTCAGTTGAGGGTAAAGGTAAAGTTTCCCCACGTCAGGTCAAGTTTCCCCACATCAGGTCAAGTTTCCCCACGTCAGATCAAGTTTCCCCACATCAGGTCAAGTTTCCCCACGTCCAAGTCAAGTTTCCCCACGTCAAGTTTCCCCACCTCAAGTTTCCCCACCTCAAGTTTCCCCACGTCCAAGTCAAGTTTCCCCACGTCCAAGTCAATTTTCCCCACGTCAATTTTCCCCACGTCAAGTTTCCCCACCTCAAGTTTCCCCACCTCAAGTTTCCCCACGTCCAAGTCAAGTTTCCCCACGTCCAAGTCAAGTTTCCCCACCTCAAGTTTCCCCACCTCAAGTTTCTCCACCTCAAGTTTCCCCACCTCAAGTTTCCCCACCTCAAGTTTCCCCACGTCCAAGTCAAGTTTCCCCACGTCCAAGTCAATTTTCCCCACGTCAAGTTTCCCCACCTCAAGTTTCCCCACCTCAAGTTTCCCCACGTCAGGTAAAGTTTCCCCACATCAGGTCAAGTTTCCCCACGTCAGGTCAAGTTTCCCCACATCAGGTCAAGTTTCCCCACGTCAGGTCACGTTTCCCTACGTCCAAGTCAAGTTTCCCCACGTCCAAGTCAAGTTTCCCCACGTCCAAGTCAAGTTTCCCCACGTCCAAGTCAAGTTTCTCCACGTCCAAGTCAAGTTTCTCCACGTCCAAGTCAAGTTTCCCCACGTCCAGGTCAAGTTTCCCCACGTCCAAGTCAAGTTTCCCCACGTCCAAGTCAAGTTTCCCCACGTCCAAGTCAAGTTTCTCCACGTCCAAGTCAAGTTTCCCCACGTCCAAGTCAAGTTTCCCCACGTCCAAGTCAAGTTTCTCCACGTCCAAGTCAAGTTTCTCCACGTCCAAGTCAAGTTTCCCCACGTCCAGGTCAAGTTTCCCCACGTCCAAGTCAAGTTTCCCCACGTCCAAGTCAAGTTTCCCCACGTCCAAGTCAAGTTTCTCCACGTCCAAGTCAAGTTTCTCCACGTCCAGGTCAAGTTTCCCCACGTCCAAGTCAAGTTTCCCCACGTCCAAGTCAAGTTTCCCCACGTCCAAGTCAAGTTTCTCCACGTCCAAGTCAAGTTTCTCCACGTCCAGGTCAAGTTTCTCCACGTCCAGGTCAAGTTTCTCCACGTCCAGGTCAAGTTTCCCCACGTCCAGGTCAAGTTTCCCCACGTCCAGGTCAAGTTTCCCCACGTCCAAGTCAAGTTTCCCCACGTCCAGGTCAAGTTTCCCCACGTCCAGGTCAAGTTTCCCCACGTCCAAGTCAAGTTTCCCCACGTCCAAGTCAAGTTTCTCCACGTCCAAGTCAAGTTTCTCCACGTCCAGGTCAAGTTTCTCCACGTCCAGGTCAAGTTTCTCCACGTCCAGGTCAAGTTTCCCCACGTCCAGGTCAAGTTTCCCCACGTCCAGGTCAAGTTTCCCCACGTCCAAGTCAAGTTTCCCCACCTCAAGTTTCCCCACCTCAAAGTTCCCCACGTCCAAGTCAAGTTTCCCCACCTCAAGTTTCCCCAGGTCAAGTTTCCCCACGTCAGGTCAAGTTTCCCCACGTCAGGTCAAGTTTCCCCACGTCCAAGTCAAGTTTCCCCATGTCAGGTCAAGTTTCCCCATGTCAGGTCAAGTTTCCCCACGTCAGGTCAAGTTTCCCCACGTCAGGTCAAGTTTCCCCACGTCAGGCCAAGTTTCCCCACGTCAGGTCAAGTTTCCCCACGTCAGGTCAAGTTTCCCCACGTCCAAGTCAAGTTTCCCCATGTCAGGTCAAGTTTCCCCACGTCAGGTCAAGTTTCCCCACGTCAGGTCAAGTTTCCCCACGTCCAGGTCAAGTTTCCCCACGTCCAGGTCAAGTTTCCCCACGTCCAAGTCAAGTTTCCCCACCTCAAGTTTTCCCACGTCAGGTCAAGTTTTTGCAGTTTTTTTTTTTTTTTTTTTTTTGTGGAAAACCTGCTAACGACCAGGTTAGGTTGACGGACGATGTTGCTATGGTAACTGACCGAGAGTTTAAATGAAGTAAATGAAGTACCATTTGATTCCATTCCATTTCCTTCCATGGTAATGACAGTTTAACCTTGGAAAACATTATTTCTATTTGCATTACGTCTTATTGGTTGCAGTGTTTCAAATCCAGACAAATTGGAGGTCAACCAGCATCTTGATTCTGTCTTTTACCGTGAAAATTAATACTGAAGAAACATTAGTTTACATTAAAAAAAATCTTTGCTGATGACACTTTAAAAAGCGTCTGCTTTAGTATCTATATTTGGAGGAATTGGCTGGAAAAACTCCAAATTGATTTCCAGAAGCATCCGCCTTTGTCTGCCGTGTCCTTGGAAAGCAAGTGAAAGCGACTGTATGCAGAGCAGCCTTCTCCGAAGTCACAGCAATAAAGCAGATATACGGTACGCGTCCCTTCTATTGCACGGATAATCAAAATGCATGGAAGAGGCGCGCGCAGATACATATCGACCCACGTAAGAAAATGAAAAGCAGCCAGGTAGAGAGTTTGCCTGCGAGCGAAACGGGAACGCAAAGCATGATGGAAAACGTAACTATTATACCATAAGCAAGATTCGTATTCTGTTCATTTTCCGTATGTGTTGGAAGTGGAGGTGTTGAGTTCGAAATCTCTTGACTGTGCCAAATCACATGAAAATCACCATAAACGTCCAATCCATTGCTGATGACGATTCCGCGTCGGCGTCGAGTGACATTCGCTTGATCTCGTTACGCCTTCATGCAACAGAAAAAACTCATTCAAATAGTAATTTTCTTGCACAATTTTTGTGCGCAATTAACTAGTTTAGGGCGGCATAAGAGTAAGAGTTTTATTTATTTTTTTTTATTTTTTTTGTTTTTATTTTTATTATTATTATTTTTTAAGGGCATAGAAGTGTTTATCATATGTAACTATAATTGCAATTTTACTGTAACATTAGCACTGGTTAGCACAAATTACAATCATGCCGACAATCGGAATCATCATCAGAAAGTAATAAAAAAACAAAACAACTCTTGATCTTTTACTTTGGCATCATCTTCTGGCAACAAACTATGTTGACGTTAGTAGAGGAGCTTTCTTTAGACAAAAGTAGTTGCTTTGCTGCCATCTTGTGTCATCTTGAGGCTAAGCAACTACGGTTTGAGGTGTGTTGAGTCAAAAGTAGTGATTTGGTGCATTGCGGCAACTTGGCGCTGTTGAACTAAATTGAAGTGAGTTTTCATTTTAGACAAAAGTAGTACTTTGCAACCATATTAAGATTTTTTGGAGGGGGGGGGGGGGTGGGGGTGGTTGTGACTTTAATCCAGCATTGCCATTGTGGATGGCAATGCTGGATTCTTATTTATTTAGTTTCCATGTTTATTATTCTTCTCTTCACCCCTTTTGGTGCTTGACCGTTCTTGACGAACGTGTACCTAGCTAGCATGACAACCAAAACATTTCAGAGGAAATCCTTTGAACGTTTTCGTGGCAAAGAGGACAGTTATAACGAATACTCGCATTCACAATCAATCTCCATCGGAAAATTAGCTTTATGTATGTAGCCACAAGTCCGAATATGATCGATGGAAACGACGTGTCACGTTAGCGCCAGTTGAGCAGCTGTGCTGACTCGGTAATGGGGGTTATATTAATGTTTGAAGTAACGCTGCATAAAATCAGTCTCTGTGAGAGCCTCCAAACATTTAGATGACTTTTTTACTTTTTTTTTTTTAATGGCCAGGAATGAAGATTAAAACTTAACTGGTACAGAAGCATAAATCAAGCATAATTATTTTTATTTTATTTTTTTTAAAAGGTAACTGTTCCAACAGATATGGTTTAAATGTTTTTTATTTTTTATTTTTTTTAAAACTATTTTACACCATAAACTGCACTGTATACTGTTTACCATAAATAGAAAAGTTTAGAAATAGACACGGTTTTATTTAGATATCCTATCTACAATGATGAAAAACAAAATGCAAACATTTCTTTTTTTAAAATTCAACAGTTCTGCGCACTACTTTCCTCTTTTCTTCACCAGCTTTACCACTTGCACTTGCTTTCTTTGGACCCACGATTAGGGGCTAATACATGATGCAAAACTTATAAAAAAAAAAAAAAAGATTTGCGGAAATAAGAATGAACGAACTCTGAACGCGAATGTGCTAACGGAGAAAGCATCCGAATTAGCTCGGCTCCCGAGTGAGTCGCGTTCAGATGCGCTTTTTGGACGGGTTCCGAGACATAAAATTCTGGAATTTTCTCGTTGAAAACCGATTTGGTTGAGAACAGAAGCGTTGGAAAACCGAGATTTGACTGTATACGTTTTTTTTTTTATATCAATCTATTGCTCCATCTTCTGATCGAATCGGTTGTTTTTTTGTTTTTTTTTCATCGTATGAAAAATCCTGATTGTGTCAAGTCTACTATAATGTAAAAGTTTTAGGGAAGGGGCAGGAGTAGGTTTTACTTATTCCGACATTTTATTTTAGCTTAATGTCGTGTATAAAAAAAAAAAAAGTATTCATTCCCTCAGCTGGATATGTGGAGTAACATCCAAAAATATAAAGACTGGTGAGGAAAACCATCACTGTGCAAAAGTGCTGTGAGAGATGCAACAAGTCAGTGCGGGACGACACGCTGAGACGGACGTGAAATAAATAATGGCGGTGAAATGGCGGCCCGTCGGGTTCATCTTAATGAAGCTGACAAATATAAATGCGTCCGATCTCCTCTGGGCGAGGATTGATTCATGAGGAGCATTTAATCGAATCGGGGTGAAAAATACACCGATTTGGTATGTCGGGTAGCGACGGCAAGAAGGTGGGCGGGGGGGTCGTGAGGGCGCACAGTGGGAGGGGATTGGAAGGTGGAAGATAAATGAGCCGGGCTGCGTTATGGGATTGCAAATTCAAAGTGGTTTGTGAAACCGAGAGAACATCCCCTCCTCCTCCTCTCCCTCCTCCTCCTCCTCTTCCTCGCCTCTCACGCGCTCCCACACGCGGCTGCTGCAGTCAAACCTCCGTCGGACACGGCGAGTCGAGTCGAGTCGAGCTCCCGTCCTCTTCTCCCCGTCTTTTTCCTCCACAATCGGGATACTTTTCCGTTTTGGACGCACGGTCGAGTCGAGTCGCGTCGCGTCCCCGCTCAATCTTACTTGGCTCCCTCCGAATGGAAAGCGACAGATGATGCTCGTGCACTGCGGCGCTGTCGTAATGCGCCTTTGGACCGGAAAGCGGAGAATGTAGGCGGGCTGAGCAACCAAGGCAGAGCGAATCGGAGCGGAGCGGAATTAGACTCTTGATTCTTCGTGATGGGTTTTCTTCATATGTGTCAATGGGGGGGGGGGATTTGATTCTTAAAAACGAGAACATTTCAGACGTCTGAAAATCTGGACTTCATATCCAAGTTGGGACGAACTCCATCTTGCTCTTTTCTCTGGAATTTCTTAACAGTTTAGCTATTGGCTAACTTTGAGTCACCTGTTTTGTTCGATTTAGACGAAAAAGTTAACTTATTGTGACTAATTAGTATCTATCTCTCTCTATCTATCTCTATATCTATCTCTCTCTCTATCTCTATCTAACTCTATCTAACTCTATCTATCTCTATCTCTATCTCTCTCTCTCTATCTATATCTATCTCTCTATCTCTATCTCTATCTCTCTCTATCTCTCTCTCTATCTCTCTCTCTATCTCTCTCTCTATCTCTCTCTCTATCTCTCTATCTATCTCTCTATCTATCTCTCTATCTCTCTCTCTATCTCTCTATCTCTCTATCTCTCTCTCTCTCTCTCTATCTCTCTATCTCTCTATCTATCTCTCTATCTCTCTATCTCTCTATCTATCTCTCTCTATCTATCTATCTCTCTATCTATCTCTCTATCTCTCTATCTCTCTATCTATCTCTCTATCTCTCTATCTCTCTCTCTCTCTCTCTATCTCTCTATCTCTCTATCTATCTCTCTATCTCTCTATCTCTCTATCTATCTCTCTCTATCTATCTATCTCTCTATCTATCTCTCTATCTCTCTATCTCTCTCTCTATCTCTCTATCTCTCTATCTCTCTATCTATCTCTCTCTATCTATCTCTCTCTCTCTATCTCTCTCTCTATCTCTCTCTCTATCTCTCTATCTATCTCTCTATCTCTCTATCTCTCTATCTCTCTATCTATCTCTCTATCTCTCTATCTCTCTATCTCTCTATCTCTCTATCTCTCTATCTCTCTATCTCTCTATCTCTCTATCTATCTCTCTATCTCTCTATCTATCTCTCTATCTCTCTATCTCTCTCTCTCTCTACCATTCCATCCATCCATCCATCCATCCGAAAAGGAATAAGTAAATGAAAAAGTGTCTGTCAGTAAAATAGTCTTGCAAATGTCAACCCATCTCCGAGGGCAAATCAGATGCGTTCACGTAAATTAATTTTTCCGGCCTACTCGCACACGACACGCCGCGGGCTCCAAAGTTGCGGTCGAATCAACTTTCCCGAGTGGCCGTGAGCCCGAAGCGCAGGTCCTCCGACAGCATGGCTCGGCTCGGGCAAAGCGGCTCTCGCAGCAGGTCCGCCCCCGGCTCGCGTCTGACCCTGACCCCGACGCTGACCCTGGCTGTGCTCCTGCTGTGCCCCTCCCCAGCTCTCGGAAAGAAGAAGCTGTACATCGGAGCGCTCTTCCCGATGAGCGGAGGCTGGCCCGGAGGGCAAGCCTGCCTTCCTGCCGCCAAGATGGCCTTGGCTCTGGTGAATGAGAGGGCCGATATTCTTCCAGACTACGAGCTGGAGTTAATCCATTATGACAGCATGGTGAGTAACTTGACATCTTTTCTACTGTTGCATCTGAACGACTGTACATGCCACCTGGTTTGGTCAACAACATTGATGAGACATTCCTTGATGGTCATTTTTAGAATTCGCACTGTGTGAATATAGAAATAACTGACAACACTATTGGTGATTTTAGCTTTAGCGACAGTTGCTTGTACTCAACCGACAGGTAAACGAGAAACACCTGTGGCTCAAGCTACATTCTTGATCTGGTGTTCCCATCTCTGACACTAGTTAATTGTACATGTACATACATACATATATATATATATATATAGATACATCAAAGAAAAGTAAGTAAATAAATAGACCGCCCCCTCATTTGAATAACATTTCGACTTGGCAGTACGCACCAAAACTAACAAAATACAAATTAAATAAATTAAATTAAATATTTTTTTTTAAAATATTTCCATTTATATTAATTTTTTTTATATAATTTTTGAGTAAAAAAAATTTTTTCTATTTTTTTTTATTTTCACTTTATTTATTTAGTCATTTATTTATTTATTTTGAATTTTGGCCGTTTTGGTACTCGAATACAAACACGCAGTTAAATGCAGTGCGACATGCTCCTGCTTTTAAAAGCGATTCGTTCGAGTTGCTCTCCAAATGCCACGAGGCGAGCAGGGTGTTGGATGGCGTTAGATGTAGATTGGCATGACAACAGTAACCTTGGTAACGTCACTTCAAACAAACACCATTTATGCCTCTGAGATTGAATAAAAACCGAGTATCAAGATCACGCAATCACGGCGGTGGGTGTTTGTTGACGGTGGAACGTAACACTGAGCTCATGTAAAAAAAACAAAAAAAAATACTGGCTGCTCCTGCACCTGACCAGTTGCACTCAACACTATTACCAAAGATTCATCAATGCAACCAAGCCTGTGTCATCACATCAGGCAGTAAACCGGGCAGAGAATTTCTCACGTTCATGAGATCCGCCGAAAAGATGATCAAATGTATGTCAGCCTCGAGGTATGACATACAACCTATAGCATCTCCATTTAAATGTGCTGGTGATTTCCCCAGAGTGGTGCAGTGCAAGCGGTTTGACTGATTGACAGACTAATCCTTCAATCTTGACAATACGACAATTCAGTGTCGTGCACATGCGCTGCATGGTTCCCCCTCAATACTTACCTGAAATTCCGCCATGTCTAAATACACCCGAGTTCATTTTAAAACAATGCAACATAAGCGCAAATAATGCATTGTATGGAAAGTAGAATATCAACTGTAATAAGACTTAGAAAAATATCGACGCTAAAGCAGCACTGCAAAAACTGAACAGTGGGGATTACTGTACAATATCATAGCCCCAGTAACTCATTCTAACCCAAAAACGTGTAACGTTTTTTTTTTTTAATACTTTGTCCTTCACTACCAAAAATGGATTTACACGTTTTTTGTTGTTTTTTTTCTTTGCATTTTGCAGAAGGCTTTGATGCAGGTTCTGACATGAAGAGGTGGCTTAACGTAAATGTAGCTATTACAAAAAACGTCCAGAAGGTGGAAGCATTTATTTATTTATTTATTTTTTAAATAGCAATAGAACACAATATTCTGTGGACCTTGCAAAATCAGCCAAAATTAAGTCAAACAGCCAAGGGCGAAGGGCTGTCAAGACTTCTTAGCGACCTTGCTGCCATTTATTCGGCAACTCCAAGAATGCTTTTCAGTTATTTTGTTAGTTTTCGTTCACTATAATAACCTTGTTTCCAAATCACTTTTTGTGGCACGTTTTGCCTCAGGAAAAGAAAAAGCTGCCGAATAATTGCAAACACCTTGTGTTGATCTCCTTAAGCCACACCCTCTCTCATTACATTACACACCACCTGATATGTTTAAGTCCAATAAGCATTCAAGTTTATTTCATTAATTATTCAGACTGCCCACCATGCCTAGCCTGCATTTATTTATTTTATTTTATTTATTTATGTATTATTTTTCATGCTTAATTTCTTAGAGGGAGCCATCCCAAAGGGATCAATAAAGTCAAGTCTAAATCTTTTTTTTTTTTTTGTATTCATTTGTATATTTTCGGCGTAACCCGCCTACTGCCCAAAGCCAGCTGGGATAGGCTCCAGCAACCCTGTGACTCTTGTGAGTGACATTTTTTGGCAATTTCATGGACATGGTCATTTTGGGCCTCTCTTCTGCTTTTTGGGGACATTTTGTGCCCCCCAACCCCCCTCCCCCACCCCCTTTTTTTTTTTTTTGACTTTTTTTTTTTTTTTTTTCCTGCCTTTTTGCTATCAGTTTCAGACACTTCTGGCAATTTTGTGGACATTTTCTTGTGGCTTTCATGATTTCTTCTTTTGTATTTGGACATTTTATAGTCCATGTTTGCTGAAATGTATAGCAGAAATTTCATTCAGTTTTAACCAAGGTTAAATGTATGTTCCATTGCGCAGTGTTTACGATTGAATGAATCTACAAAAGCAAATGAACGAATCTTGAAATCATTGTCGAGACTTGACGGATGAGACTCGAGTTTTGCGGAGGTCCCACGCGATATTTTGTACTGTCAGGATGGCAGTTTTTTTTTTTTTTTTTTTTTTTTTGGGGGAAGGGGTTTGCCCTTCTCATTCAATCATTTGTAAGAGCTTTATCTCTGCAGCGCTGGTGATTATCACTCAGCCAAATTGATAAGATGAGCGTGGCCTGCTCTGTATTCTCGCTCTTCTGCTCTCGTTTTGATGAATGGAGAACAGCCACAAAGCGAGATGGGATCATTATATAATGCTTTTTTCCCTTTTTCTTTTTTTCTTTTTTTTCTTTTTTTTCCTTTTTTTTCCTTTTTTTTTTTCTTTGTTTTTTCTTTTTTCCCTTTTCCCCCTTTTTTTCTTTTCCTTTTTTTCCTTTTTTCCCCTTTTTTTCTTTTCCTTTTTTTTCCTTTTTTCCCCTTTTCCTTTTTTTTCTTTTTTTTCCTTTTTTTTCTTTTCCTTTTTTTTCTTTTTTCCCTTTTCCCCCTTTTTTTCTTTTCCTTTTTTTCCTTTTTTCCCCTTTTTTTCTTTTCCTTTTTTTCCTTTTTTCCCCTTTTTTTCTTTTCCTTTTTTTCCTTTTTTCCCTTATTCCCCCTTTTCCTTTTTTTGCTTTTTTTCCCTTTTTTCCCCTTTTATTCTTTTCCTTTGTTTTCTTTTTTTCCCTATTCCCCCCCCCCCCCCTTTTTTTTTCTTTTTTTTCTTTCTTTTTTTTTCTTTTTTTTTTTTTTTCCAAGGGGGGGAAAAAAAAGTTGGGCACCTCTCCAGTTTTGGATCATGCTAAGATCTGAATTCTCATCACAAAAGATCTGAAAAAAAACCCTGATGATTAATTGGCAAAAACTGTCAAAGGTGCAAGCCTGCTGGTATGTTTGACCGTCCTTTTGACGAGGTAACATCCCATCACAGCAGCTAATGTCAGGTGTCCAGGGACTGGTCTTTAATCAAGCCGAGATTGATTAATATGCTGCATCTGGGTGATTATAATTTTATGAATCATTTTCTACAGATTTGTGTGTGTGTGTGTGTGTGTGTCATGCCGAGTCTGCATGACATTTTCGTGTGCATATTTAACCAGTGTTGGTATGCATAATACGATCTATTTGCTGATGAATGGCGTACATACCCATGAGTGAGTCTTGGAACCACAGTTTGAAGTAAACCTTTACATATCAAATACAGAATGGTTCATTTCTGACAAAAAAAAAAAAAAAAAGTCCCTGATAATGCATTTTGTTGCTAATTCTTAAAGGGGAAGTCAACTGATCTGAATATATCACTGGATCGCCGCTAGGCCAAGACTTTTGAAGTCGTGAGGCGGCCATATTGCTCCTCCCAAGAAACGTTTCTCGACATACGATCCGATACATCTCAAGAGCTCAGAATTGTTCATTCGGTAGTCTTACCGATTCAACGTTTTATCTTTTTTTTTTTTTTCTTTGTATGTGTGCGTGCGTGTGCATGCAAATATGTATACATTTATACTCATTAATTCACCTAAAACCTCATAAAAATCCCATTACCCTTAACCAGGTACTTCAGAGTCGCCAGAGTCGTGAGGTTCAAATGGTCGGGAGACCAGAGAAAAGGTCAGAAAAGATAAAAAGATAAATCAAAGTGAAATCCAGCACCGACCAAACACTTCCTGCCTTCCCCATGGTTACAAAAACAAGGTCTTAACGCCAACCCCAGAAGCCTCTAAATTCCAACAAATTAACGAGATCTCAAGAGACCAGAGGAAAAACTAAAGAGAGGAAGGAGGGAAGGATGGATGAGGTGGAGTGAGATCCATAGAAACCAGTGCAAACCAAACACCTCTTCAGCTTTAATGATCCAAATGACAAATGAAAATCTCCAAAATTCCCAAGGAGCCGTCAGAAAGTAAAAACCATCTGTGGCTTGCCCTCCTCGACACGATCAAAGGTTAGTACGCCCTTTTTGCATTATCGCTGAAATTGCTTATTGATTTTTCATTTGCCAAAGTTGTAAAATGGAAAGCCAGGCTTTCCATTTTGTATGCGCGGCTCGAGATAATGCGACTTGACTGGTGGGTAAATGTTTTCCGCCGGCCTCCACATAGAAAAATGGAGCCTCCCCTGACGAGGCTGTCAGGACTGAGATGACCTTGAAACATGCCCTCACCTTGCCTCCTTGGTAATGCATGTGGGCTACGTTCAAATGTGAATGGGAGTATTTTTCTCACTATATGTTCAGTAACAGTTGACATATACGTGCTAATTTTCACTCAAATATTATTATTTTTTTTTAAAACAAACAAAAAACCGCCATAGTACAACAGATGAAAAATGCAATTTGATTTAAAATGGTGAATGGAGTGGACTTGTGTAGCACTGTATCCACATCAGACGGTGGTTGATCAATATTCAATATTTTCATTTTCAATTAAGTGTTTTCTTGGATTTTGACTGATTTTTTTTAAGGCCCGCGAAATATTATGTTTTATTGCTATAAAAATATGGAAGATACCAAAAGAGAGGTTAGTCTCTTCTTTTATCAGGGAAAAAAAAAAAAGTATATTCCTATCTGTTTCCGCTGTGCAGCAATTAGCAATAGCTAAGTTTCATCGTTTTTCACAATTCTGCTTAGAACTGTGGGAAAACTGTGGGAGTTTTAACATGGCCGGGTTGATCTCTTATACTCTGCTGCCACTCAACCATTTTCTGCAGTAGAGAGACTGCATCAAAGCCTTCTCTATGCTCTGGCATAAAAAAAATGTATAAATACGTCTTTGGGACACTTAAAACATTTAAAATATGACGTATTTATACGTTTTTGGGAGCTAATGAGTTAATACAAAACGTAATATCAAAAATGCGGGATAAGGGGTAAGTCTATACTTCCTGCTACCCCATTTCAAGCAAGAGGAAGTGTTTATTTTGCCTTTATACTTGTGTTTATATTTCTTTGATTTATTGTATTGATTTTTTTTTGTTTTTTGGAAAAAAACAAAAAAAATCAATCACTGATAGCCGTGCAATTTCTGTGCCAACAGTGCGATCCCGGCGAAGCCACCAAGCTACTTTATGACCTTCTGTACACGGAACCCATCAAGATTGTCCTGATGCCGGGTTGCAGTTCGGTGTCCACACTGGTGGCGGAGGCTGCTCGAATGTGGAACCTCATCGTGGTAAGATTTTGGTGCCCAGGAAATGGGCAGCTCGCACACTTGCGTTTTTTGATCCGTGGAGGCGATCTTTTGAGTGACGCGTCGATATTCAGTCAAGTCAGTAAAGTTAACTACTGCAATATCAAAACATTGGAACGTTACAACCCTCTATAAACACTTGTAACTTGAATGACTAAAGTTACAGCACTTTGGTCTTTGAAGTTACTCCTGACACAAACGTTTAAGCACTTTTTGGATGAAAAAACAAAACAAAACTATAAAATATTCTAGCTCTGATAAGAAGGGAAGACTCATATAGCAGCGAGCCAATGGGAGGATAATAAACATGCCACCGTCTGTATGCATCATTTTAAATTGTTATTGTGATTTTTATTCTCCACACTTTTTTTTTTTTTTTGCCACCTAACAACTCCCACATTCTTATTTGCATTGTTCAAATTTCAACTAGCTTCAAAAATTCACGACTCGAAGGGTTTACGTCTGATTCCGCAATTACATAACATCAACTTTTTCCCCATTCATTTTCAATGAACTTTTCGTAAGTATCATTTTCCACGCCCGTTTCCATATATATAATTTATCATTAGCAGGTGTCTGATACAGCTCGGTGGCACAGTTGGTAAAGCGCGTTGTCCAGTAACCGGGTGGTTAGAATTTCACAATTTATCTCTCAATGTGCTTTCAGCATTCCCGCGCAATTTCTCCAGAAATTGCGCTTAGTCGAGTTTTACGTTTTGAATTGCGATTGCATGTTTGTAAATATTCTTAGCGTAATCAAGTGTCATTTTTTTGTGCAAGCAGAAGAAAGTGTATTACGTAGCTCTTGTTAGAAGTGGTTAATTGAGCGTATTACTCGCATAATTCCACAGTCAATTGTTCTGAGTTTCTATCTCATTCGCGATGTATCATTAATTGTCGTTTCACGCCTTCCAACGTTAACGAGCGCGGCGACGAGTCGCGATGGGAGCTGTTGGCGCTCGCCTGTCGGTGCTCCATGCTTATACCCGCACGTACAGGAAGAAAGAACAAATATACTGATTAACTCATTCACTGCCAGCCCAGTAAAAATGGATCTTTGACGTAGGGCTGCTCGTTTATGGGGAAAAATAATAATCATGATTATTTTTGGCAGAAGTTGAAATCACGATTATTCAAACGGTTATTTATGTTTTGGCACAAAACAAGAAAATGTTTAAGCGTTTAAAAATATTAGGACCAAATTTAAAAAAAAATATATAATTAAGTTTTGGACCAAACATAATTTATAATAATTATATAGATTTATTTATGTTGGCAAAAACATGAAAGTTGGAGTGCAGCGTATGCAATGTGTAGTAAGGCAATATTTTTTTTTGTATTTTTTTTTTTTGGTACAAAACAAGAAAATTTTTAAACATAAAAAACAAATACAAAAAATCTTAAGACAAAATTATTTGAAACACTATATTTATGTAAGTTCCTTTTGGATTTAAAAAAAAAAGAAGATCAAATTAGTTATTTTAAAATAAAAAAAAAAGGTGCAAATGTATAAATTTAAACAACACAATAGCCTTTTTAGTTTATGATTATGCTGATTTTGTAATAGTAGAGTGTAATAATTGAAATTAGAATTGAATTTCCATTAATTGCACCGCCCTACTTTGACGTGTATCGCTGTCAATGGCACTGAATGAGTTAAATTGTTGCATAATTGACATTGAAATTTTTTCCCCCTTTCTTTTTTTAAACCGACTATAGAAAGTACGAAATTACTAATGATGACTGGCCTTTTTCAAAGTATAAAATGAATTCAGTTCAGTTATCATATCTGTGCAGGTTGCACATGACGGGTGCGTTCAGTCGGTCATGCCCCTTTCCTGGCCGGGTCGACTCTATTTTCAATATAGCAATTATGTCATCGTGTTCTTCGGGCAATGCTGGTAAAAGGCGCCCTCTTCCATTTTGCATGCACTCGGCTATTTATATGATCGCGTTGCTCCACTCGTAAGACGGTGACCCATATTCCTTCACCGTTGTCCAACATTGTGACTGAGGTGGCTTGACGGAGGCCGATCCGATGTTGTACGTCAGCTGACAATCTGGCTAACTTGAATTTGCTATTTATTAGGGATGTAACAATAATGGCGATATCGCGATATGAAAACTGCCACAATATCGTCGTCGTCATGTTCACAATATTTCAATGCAACACATCTTTAAAAAAAAAACAAAAAAAGTCAGGCTGATTTCCATTTGTGCAGTTCTAGCACCCTCTGGTGGCTAGTTTTTTTAATTTTTTTTTTTTTTCATTAGGGATGTTTTGGCCCTTCTATGTTGAAAGTCAATGCTAATCGTTAGATGATCGTCGTAACGTGCTTGTGTAGCGAGTCAATTTGTGGAGCAACTCAATGTGGGCTTGCATTAGGTGAGTAAGTGCCTCAATATGAAGTGTTATTAACTCATTCACTGCCAATGACAACTATAGACATCAAAAATCCAAGCAAACAGCCAGTGTTAATTTTGAAAAAATAAAATAAAATAAATAAAATTAAATTAAAATTTTAATAAAAAAAAAAAAAAAGAAATTCAATCTAGTTTTAGTTATAGTCTTCTGACTAAATATAATTAAAGCCTTAGTCATATCTTAGTCACCTGATTGTATTGGAGTTTTAATCCAACTTTAGTCGACAAAAAATAAGGAGCAATTTTAGTCGACTGAATTGACTTCTGGAGGTCGAGACCCAGTTTGTGGTCTCAGTAAGACCAAGACCGATCACTATGCACGATGGTAGCACTTAGCAATGAAATTGTTGTCATTGTTGTTATTAATAACAATGGGGATTAATAACTATGAATGAAAACAATGAATAACTAAAACTAAATTCAAATTTCTTGTCAAAATTTGCACTGGCTGTTTGCTTGGATTTTTGACGTCTATAGTCGTCATTGGCAGTGAATGAGTTAAAGATTGTAGGTAGTTTATATGTATTGCTGTTATGTACAAAAGCACAATATTGAGTTTTTTGTTTGTTTTTTTAGTATGAGCTCATTTTTTTTACAACTAGGTAGTTTATATGTATTGCTGTTATGTACAAAAGCACAATATTGAGTTGTTTTTTGTTTTTTTTTTTAGTATGAGTATGAACTTTTTTTACAATATTGTGACCTTTTTTAAATATCGGCAATCTCCCCACAATATTGTGCTAATTATCCATTCGTGAGTGTCATACCGTGATAATGTATCGTGATATTTGGATATCGTTACTATTTATTCACAGCACCGAAACACGCTTCAACACGAGTATCCGCACCTGCGGTTTAGTTTGGCGACGCCGATTATTCTTCCTGCTAACAACCGGTGGGAGGAGGCCACGGAATCCATAGCAAGCATGGAGAGAATGTGTCAACTCACACAGAGAGGCTACAACTGGCTGCTTCAAACTTGGCAAAGACAGTTGTAATACGTCAACACACCTATTCAAAACTCCTGTGTTTCAATGAGCGGAGAGTTTTTCCCTTTCACCAAGTTGATTAAACTAAATATAATGACATTTTAGGACTTGGTTGAGTTTAAAATAGCACAAATAATGTACAAAGTATATAATAATCTACTCTGCTACAGTATTCAGAAGCGATTTGAAATTAGACACCTAAAACCTAAAACGAGAACAAATATTAAGCTAAGGTGTGTTTCTGTAAGAGGTATCAATTTGTGGAACAATTTTGGTAATGAGCTGAAAAGGTGCAAGTCACTTGCTGAGTTTAAAAAAAAAAATGTTAAAAAGAAAAGTTCAAGAGCATTATTTAAGTCTGATATAAGCTAGTACAATTGTAGCAATGTAAAAAAAAAAAAATGTTCCCGATGTACCAGAATGAGTGTAATGAAAATTGTATATGTATATATCCAAACATCACGATACAATATTATCACGATATGAAGGTGACGATACGATAATTATCACGATTTCGTGGGGGGGTTGGCGATATTTAAAAAGAAAGATCGCAAAAAAAAAAAAGTACAATATTGTGCTTTTGTCCGTAACAACAACGCCTATAAACCACCTACAATCTCTAATAACAATATTGAGGCACTCACTTGTTAATGCAAGCACACATATATTGTTTGACAAGCAAATTCGGTTCCCCTTCATCTGACAATTAGCATAGATTTTAAACATGGAAGGCCAAAACATCCCTCATGAAAATTAAATTGCACTAATAGCAACTAGAGGGTGCTAGAACTGCACAAATGGAAATCAACCTGACTTCTTGAACAGATGTGTTCCTTTTAAATATTGTGAACATGACGATGACGATGTTTTAATATCACGATATCACGATATTGCCCTGATCGTTACATCCCTAATTATTATCGTTTATTTCTATTAATTTTATGTATATACGCTATATGAGCAGGATCATATATTTTCTTTTATTGAAATATAACAACGTATATAATATCATATAAATATATTATATTTATATAAATCTAAATATAATATAATCGTATTATAAATGAAGGACTAGATAAGTTTTCAACTTCTTCCTGCTCCCTTTTGAACATGCAGATTGTTATTGACTGATTTTATGTTTCTTCTATGTTAAAATTGTCTTTTCTGCTGTCTCTCTGTTAGTGTGTTTATGCTGTATGTTCAATAAAGAATCCAAAAAGAAGGAAAAAAAATGCTGCATTCGAGGGAGGTGGGAATTTGTACTGATTATAACAGTTGATTTCATCTTGTCATTAGCCGGCTAACCACATGCGTATTCTCTGTCACTTGTATCGCCCCTTTGGAGTGACACGCAATTCGGTGTAACTGGAACAAAGGAGAAAATATCATGTCGTTATTTATTGAACGCGTCCTCCTTGCCCCTCGCAGCTGTCCTACGGGTCCAGTTCTCCGGCGCTGTCCAACCGCCAGCGCTTTCCCACCTTCTTTCGCACTCACCCGTCTGCCACGCTGCACAACCCCACCCGAGTGCAGCTCTTCCAGAAGTGGAAATGGACCAAGATCGCCACCATTCAGCAGACCACCGAAGTTTTTACATCCGTGAGTAAAACATGTTTGCGATGAAGCTTCGTATGCGTTACACCGTCGTTTTTTTTTTTTTTTTTTGTGTTCCCTTCAAATTGAGCCGAACGAGTCGAGCATTGGAGGTTTTAATGGCGCATGATTCCAAGAGCAAAAATGTGGAGTTCATTGAGGGCTACCAACGATAATTAATCCTTTTTGTTGTGCTGAATGCTTCTGTAAACGATAAGGGGTGTGCTCAAAAAAATCGATACGGCAACATATCGTCGCGGGCCTCATTACAATACACGTATCGATACGCAGGCGTCAGAATCGATATTGCTCGTTGACTTTAAATAGGCAGTTAACGTTTGCATTTGCAGCTTACGTTGTACCTATAAAAAATAAAAACCAGCAGCGTCTTTGAAGTTAATTGACTTCAGTTAATGCTAAAAATAGCTCACCAGTGATTGGACACTGTGTCTTGCTAAGAAAAAATGAAAACGGAGGAAGAATATCAACATTTATCTACTTCTAAACTTAACATGACTTTGATATTTTTGCTCATATCGGCTCATGCGTCTTAATACATTTTCAGCTAACAAAAATATTTTTGTCAGTCAGCGTAACAAACATATCCTTTAGGTATATATATGACTTTTATGAAAGTAAATTAATGTAATATATCGGGATACGTATCGCCTGAAGTATCAAGTATTTGGATACATATGTATCGCGATTAGTGTTGTTCCGATACCGTTTTTTGGCTCCCGATACCGATACCCAGCTTTGCAGTATCGGCCGATACCATACCGATACTTAAGGTTGTTGTTTTTTTTCAACATGAAAAAGCTGTCCTGCCATTGGTTCAGAGCATTCAAGGGCCAATAGGATATCTTAGATCGACATGCAGTGAACATGTCACATAACAGTGAATGTCGTGCATGAGCAAGACACAAGATGCTGCATCCAAAATCCTATATTAGCGTTGGAATTAATGGTATTGGCATGTTACTTGTGAGTAGTCACCGATACCGATACCACTGTTTTAATGCAGTATCGGCACCTCTGCCAATACCAGTATCGGTATCGGAACAACACTAATCACCTGTATCGTGATACGTATCGTATCGTGACTCCTGTATCGTGAGACGTATCGTATCGTGACTCCTGTATCGTGGGACGTATCGTATCGTGACTCCTGTATCGTGCGACGTATCGTATCGTGACTCCTGTATCGTGCGACGTATCGTATCGTGACTCCTGTATCGTGAGACGTATCGTGACTCCTGTATCGTGATACGTATCGTATCGTGAGACGTATCGTGACTCCTGTATCGTGATACGTATCGTATCGTGACTCCTGTATCGTGAGACGTATCGTGACTCCTGTATCGTGATACGTATCGTATCGTGACTCCTGTATCGTGAGACGTAGCGTGACTCCTGTATCGTGATACGTATCGTATCGTGACTCCTGTATCGTGAGACGTATCGTATCGTGACTCCTGTATCGTGATACGTATCGTATCGTGACCCCTGTATCGCGATACGTATCGTATCGTGAGGTTGGCGGCAATACCCAGCCCTAGTAAACGAGAATATGAAGATGACTGTTTTACCAGCTGCCTGTAAAACACGCAATAAAAACAACGTGTGATGCAACTGCAATAAAAAAGAAAAAAAATAGGCCATTTTCTTTTCTATGTTACAGTTGCAGGGTGACTTTGAATTCTTTTTCCTTATTTCACGTTCTCCCACCGCTCTTTTTGTCTCCCCTATTTCTATGATGTCCTCATTTATTAGTCCCCGCCTCTATTGCCACCTGTTATCTGTTTGTAAACAAGCGCTCCGTCTCACCGTGATGCTTTTATTCGATTGCGTCTTCACATTTCTTTTTTTATGTTCGATCAGCTCCCGCCAATGTTCCTCTTGCGTCACTTTTCTGTCTTACGATTCCATCGCTCTTGGTTTGACAGACGCTGGATGATCTCGAGGAGCGGGTGAAGGAGGCCGGCATCGAAATCAGCGTTCGGCAGAGTTTTCTCACTGACCCCGCTGTGGCTGTCAAAAATCTCAAGGTGCCTCAAATTCACAATTGCCTGCTACGCGAGTTCTTTGAATGGTCCCGATTTGCCGCACGCTGCTGCTTCTTCTGTGGGTAACATTCAAAGGCAATCATAATCCGTCCTGCGATGCTGGTCGATTTCCAGTTAGTTTTAATTTCCTTCCATTTCAATTAGACTGTTTTTACATTTCCCCTCCAATGACATTCACCGACGTGCCACGTTGGACCATCTGTTGCGGTTCATATCGACAAAATTCAGCTTCATGGTGCTTTGTGTATATATTAGTGCTGTCAAAGTTGAGTTCATCGCAAAAAATGATCGCATTAATCATTGTATTACCGCAGATTAATCGCACTATTAATTTTGACGGCAGATGATCCTTTTTAGCCGACAGTGGATGGTTACATTAAAGGTAGCTGTTGGAGTTTTGAGCAATAAAAATAATTTCATGCATGAAAGTAAAGCATTTAATAAATGTTTACATATGCCATAGGTCATTTTTTTCCCCCCCCCATTTTAAATTATGCAAATAATTGATTTGAAGACGTCTTCATTACATTAGATGTAAAAAAAATAACACATAACAGGTGCGCTTCATATTTAGCGGGCAAAATATGTTGGGGGGGAAAAAAAGCCTTTTTAAGTCGGTGATTAATCATGATTAATCAAAATTCTAAGATGTGATTAATCTGATTAAAACATGTAATCGTTTGACAGCTCTAATATATATATATATATATATATATATATTAGGGGTGTGAATTGCCTAGTACCTGACGATTCGATTCGTATCACGATTCACAGGTCACGATTCGATTCGATACCGATTAATCCCGATACGGATTTATAAGTCGATTGTTGCGATTTTTTTTTCCATTCAAATTTAGAAAATACTAATCAGTAAGCTTGTAGAGTGTAAGATTTATATGAAAATGTATTATTTATTTATCTGAAATTTCAGTCTTATAGAGGTTGTAATCTGTTTCATGTTTGAACAGCATTAAAATAAAATATGAAGGCTTAATGTTCCGTTCATATAACATTCTTCCATGCTCAAGGTGTGAATCCTAAAAAAAATAAAAATAAAAAAAAATAAATAAAAAAATCGATTCTGCCGATTATTGAATCGCGCGATGTAGTATCGCGATATATCGCCGAATCGATTTTTAACACCCCTAATATATATATATATATATATATATATATATATATATATATATTATTTTATTTTTTTAAACATTGTGTAAAATTTACATAATGTTTCAATGTATTAGTTTGACTTAGTAGTAGTCCAAAGTCTATTTGTATTTAAGTAAATTTTACAAACAATTATCGGCTTACTTATCAGTTATCGACATCTGCACTTTCTAACCGATTGGCGCATCGGTTTGAAAACAGCATTAACGTGCATCCCTAATAAATACACAACATAAATAATAAGCCGAGTTAACGTTGATGTGAAATGTATAATTGAGATCTGCGGATGTTTCGCTTTATGCTTTTGACGACGACCTGCTGACACTTTCGCCAGCAACCATACGTGCACGTCTGTTCTAGCAGACGCGCTCGGAGCCGTACCGCAGCCCTCCCTCTCTGCCCGATTCCCAAAATAATGTGTTCCTGCATGTGCAGCCTGTCTCGCTCGGCTTGCATCATCGTGGCAGCGATGAGAACGCGAGCTTCCGATCCGTGAATCTGCAGCCTCGACGCGGCTCGTGGGGGTGCGCGTGTTTTGCTGTTAGCTTAAGCTCCCCGTTATGTGCCAGTGCTGAAAGCAAATGTTGGCTATGGCTGATGAACGTGCCGTTTTACGCCGATGTCTTCTTTTTTTTTTTTTTTTTAAAGCAATAAACACGACAGCATAATGTCGAGTCATTTAGTTTCATAAGCATTAATAATGCATGTCGTTATAGTTCATTATCATTTTTAACAGCGGTTAGGGGGAATTTAATTTTGTATTCCAGCTGGCTGCAAAAATCAAGTGGGTTTTTGGTGTACCGGCCTACTCACAGGCTGAACTTTAACCCCCGTCAAACAACTTTGGAAGGAAAGAGTGGACGAGTGGGTCTTACTCACAGTTTGACGAATCAGTCGATAAAGGGGTTTGTGGTTTTTGATATCGGGCTACTTTCAATAAAGCTTGACATGCAAATGATTCCTATTATAATCCTGTAAGTGTGTTTAAAAAAAAAAAAAAAAAAAAAAAAAAAAAAAAGGTTAATTTAACTCATTCACTGCCTTTGACGGAAAAAGACGTCAAATGATGTGATGCATTTTTTTTATGTAGGAATTCTAGTCGCAACACAGCAGGCACATCCACGTCAAAATTTAGCAGGAATAAATGTAATAATAATGCATATATTTTGCATATATGTTTAATTTCAACTTTTTCCAAATTCATTTTCAATGGGACAGACATTGAACTTTTTCCAAGTATCAGTTTCCACGCCCACTTCCATACATATAACTTATCATCATTACCAGGTGTCTGATGCTCGGTGGCACAGTTGGTAAGGTGCATTGTTCAGTGAACCAGGAGGTTCTAATTTCATCATTTATTTCATAAGCATTCCACATGCATTTAAATCTTAGCATTCAGCTTTCAGCATTCCCACGCAAGTTCTCCAAGAAATTGCACTTAGTTTAGTTTTAAATAGCATTGTTGCATGAGCCGCTTTTTTATTTTTTTTATTTTTTTATTTTATTTTTTTTTCTTAACCACTTGTTCAAGGTTCAGCACTGTTAGAGATCTGTGACATTCAGATACACGGCATATTTACTGGTTATTTAGGTGTATTTATTGTTTGAGAAAGGGATTCACTCTTATCGCTTACAAGCTGATATTTGTTCTCTCCAAGTGTTTTTGACATTCAGTCGCACCTTATTCGTGACTATATTGTATAATCCTCACAGCTGTCTTCATGCATCCTTCCATGAGTCATTTGGTCGCCCAGTTATTGTGAAATTCCAATTTGAACTCATTTGCTCCCAATAACGCGAAAATACGTTTTTTTTTTAAATGTTTTAAGTGTCCCAAAGACGTATTTATACGTTTTTTTTGTTTTTGTTTTTTTATGCTAAAGCATACAGAAGGCTTTGATGCAGCCTCTCAACTGCAAAGAACGGTTGCAGAAATGGTAGTTATTACACAAACGGCCAGCAGGTGGCAGCAGAGCAAAGGAGATCAACCAGGGCCATCTAGAAAAAAAAGCTGAATTGCTACTTTCCTGATGAAAGTAGAGACTTTAATCTTTCTTTTGATAGGTTCCATGTTTTTATAGCAATAGAACACAATATTCTGTGGGCCTTGCAAAATCAGTCAAAATCCAGTAAAACAGCCGGGAGCGAACGGGACTGCGAAATGTGAAAATGGCGGCGAGTGAATGAGTTAACAGGAAGTGAGACTGAAGCAGATCACTGCAAGGTCGTTCCTTTGTCGACTAAAATGCAAAATTGAACAACAATTTGGTGTTTATTTTGTAGTTGCCATCAGCTGTTGGTTGCTGCAATTTGCATTTGTTATATTGTGCAGTTCAATAAAAAAAATAAAAATAAATAAAAAATCAAATAAATTGATGTGTTTCCTGCAGTGTCGCTGCTCTCCTTTATTTCTCCTCCACCTGCCGGCCTCACTTGCCGTCATTCTTGGATGTGCGCACACACGCGCCGCCCTTAAGAATGACCTCGCCACAAACGCCGGCCTCGATTTAATGTGCAGGATTAATTAGCTATTGTAACGGATACCATGGCAACGGCTGCCGTGTTGCTTGGCTCCCGCCTTCACCGCATCCACACTGTGAGGAATGTCCTGCTCGTTTCTCGTCCCGCCGCGTGGGTGACTTGTCTTTTTCTTTCTCCGTCTTTCAAGCGTCAAGACGCCCGAATCATTGTTGGCCTCTTCTATGAAACTGAAGCCAGGAAGGTCTTTTGTGAGGTAATGTATTCTTTTGTTCCTTTTTTTTTTTTTTTGTTTTGTTGCTCTGCTGAATAGATGAATGATTTCTCTGATACTTATTGAGAATGTCAGAGAAAATTAACTGTTTTAAAAGGTCATTCTGTGTTTCAAATGGCTCACAATACAGTCGGGGGTGCGAATTGCCGAGTGCCTGACGATTCAATTCGTATCACTATTCGATTCAATACCGATTAATCCCGATACAAATTTGTAAATCGATTGTTGCGATTTTTTTTTTTTACTCAAATTTAGAAAATACTATTCAGTAAACTTGTACATGTACAATGTAAGATTTGTATGAAAATGTATTATTTATTTATCTGAAACTTATACAGGTTGTAATCTGTTTCATGTTTGAACAGCATTGAAATCAAATATTAAGGCTTAATGCTCCATTACTATAACATTCTTCCATGCTTAAGGTGAGTAAGACATTTTGTTGAATATTTTTCCATCAAAAATGGATGTTTAACTCATTCACTGCCACTGACGGAAAAAGACGTCAAATGATGCATTTTTGGGCTGGCATCGAATGTGTTAAAAATCGATGTCATAATATATTGCCGAATCGATTTTTTTTTAACATCCCTACAATACAGTGCTGTTTATTTTATTACAATGCTAATTTATTTATTTTTTTTAGCTCGTTTGTTTTTAAATGGTTCATTAGTCAATACCACACTCTTGAACTCTTTTACTGCCACACGTTACAAAAAACAAAAACAAAAAAAAACAGTGCCAGCCGATTTTGAGCATTTTAACTCATTTTTCAAAGCAAACAGAATATTTTGTGCTTTCACTTACGTATACGAGGTCTCGTACCACACGAAAGATCGCATTCCATTCTTTCATCAGAAAAAAAAAGTATGTTTCTACCTTATTCCGTTCTTTAGTAGGGATGTAACGATATCCAAACATCACGATACAATATTATCACGATTTTGTGGGGGGCTTTGGCGATATTTAAAAAAAAAAAGATCACAATATTGTAAAAAAAAAAAAAAAAAAAAAAAAAGAGCTCATACTAAAAAAAGAAGCACGATATTGTGCTTTTGTACATAACATAGCTTTTGTGGTCGTTATTACAAAAACGGTCAGCAGGTGGCCATGTTGCAAAAAGGCTGTTTTCCCCACGCTAATGCTAATTGCTGCAAAACGGAGACAGAATTTTTTATTTTTTTTTTTTTGATGAAAGAAGAGACTAATCTTTCTTTTGGTAGGTTCCATATTTTTATAGCAATAGAACACAATATTCAGCGCTTGACATTTGGAGCAATAATAATAAAAAAAAAAAAAAGAACTACATAGCACATCAATTCTCCTCTCACGCGCAAACTCTCATTATCTCAAAACTCCTCCGAGGTCCAAGTGACCCAGTATGCAGAGCACTAACGTTAAATTATCTTCTTTGAATATGAATATGAATATGAGATTGTCTCAGGGGTGATGGTGGGGGTCAAAGTTCAATCACATCTAAACTCGGGCTTTCCTACACAACTGCATAAATGCAAAACAATGAAGCATTTTTAGAAAACAAAAAGGGACTCAAACTGTATTTCACCCCCCCCCCCCCCCCAAAAAAAAAATATGAAATATTTAATATCAACCCATGAGATGTCTGACAGTAGATGCTTACGTGTGACGTTTGTCTCCCGCCGCAGGTATACAAAGAGAAGCTGTACGGGAAGAAATACGTGTGGTTCCTCATCGGCTGGTACGCCGACAACTGGTTCAAAATCAACGATCCGTCCGTCAACTGCACGCTGGAGCAAATGGCAGAAGCCGTAGAAGGTCACGTGACCACGGAGATCGTCATGCTCAACCCAGAGACCGTGCGAGGAGCCTCCAACTTGGTAAGCACGAATACAGAACGGAACGAGGGCGATTCTCGGCGATGTTTGGGTGTACTGCGCGTTTTTTAGTCCAACATAATAAAAATGTTTCGAGCGTGGCACAGCGCTCTGCCACTAAAACTCACACACACAATAATAAACATCTTGTTTAGTCTGCGCTCCCAGAAGATAAATGATCATGTTTGTGTCTGGGGAAAAAAGATGAATCTGTCATGAAGGCTGCGTGGATGTGAGGGATGCACCCAAATGTGGGCACACGTGGCAGGAAGGACAATCGCAACAACTTTGACAGAAAACAAGGAAGGTGAGCGAACGAAGACTGGATGGGATGTGAGAGGACTGGTCGCCAAGACTTGACTGGACGAGGAGAAGCGGGTTGCCATGGCTGGACGGGATATGAGAGGACTGGTCGCCCAGACCTGACTGGACGAGGGGAAGCCGGTCGCCATGTCAGGATTGGACGAGAGAGGGCTGGTCGCCATAACTGGACTGGACTAAATGAGAGGAGTGGTCGCTATAACTGGACTGGACTAAATGAGAGGAGTGGTCGCCTTAACTGGACTGGACTAAATGAGAGGACTGGTCGCCCTGACTGGACTGGACTGAATGAGAGAGGACCGGTTGCCCTGACTGGAGTGAACGCGAGAGGACCGGTCGCCCTGACTGGACTGAACGCGAGAGGACCGGTCGCCCTGGCTGGACTGAACGCGAGAGGACCGGTCGCCCTGACTGGCCGTGAACGCGAGAGGACCGGTCGCCCTGACTGGACTGAATGCGAGAGGACCGGTCGCCCTGACTGGAGTGAACGCGAGAGGACCGGTCGCCCTGACTGGACTGAATGCGAGAGGACCGGTCGCCCTGGCTGGACTGATGAGAGAGAGGACCGGTCGCCCTGACTGGCCGTGAACGCGAGAGGACCGGTCGCCCTGACTGGCCGAGAACGCGAGAGGACTGGTCGCCCTGACTGGCCGTGAACGTGAGAGGACTGGTCGCCCTGACTGGACTGAATGCGAGAGGACTGGTCGCCCTGACTGGCCGTGAACGCGAGAGGACCGGTCGCCCTGACTGGACTGAATGCGAGAGGACCGGTCGCCCTGACTGGACTGAATGTGAGAGATATGGCATGACTCCTTCTTGTGATTGCGGACTAGGTTACAATATTCAAGTGCGTTGCTGTACACAATAACACCAATTTTCAAATAAGTCATCTCATAAATAGTTACACAGTATCACTGTAAAACCTTTCGTTACTTTTCAACCAAAACTTTCGAATGGATGTCGGTTCAGTGTTATTGTTCGGAAACTGCATCACGGCTCAAGTCGGCAGCATTGAAAGCAAAATATCTCCTGTCGCATGCTTCAGCTTTCTTCGTCCTCATTCCCTTATCAGCGCTTGAGCACATTTCCATTCAGCATCACTTCATCATGCCGCACCATCCTCAACAATCGCTCTGATCACAATAAACTTCGACTTTCTGCACCTGTTTCCAACCGGCAATGACTTTATTTTGACGTTATGAATTGCTCCGAGCCGTTCAAAGGTTAATTCGATTATGCGATCATTCAGTGACCTTAAAAGAGGTTCATGAAAAGCCACGTATTTATTTCCATATTTTCAAATTTCTCACGCTGTCCTCTGTCAAGGCTGTCGTTTCATTCGTCTCATTCTTGAAAACATGAAACGGGAACACAGAACGATGGTATGAAAGATTTAACGGTGTCGATTTCAAAGGGTTTGAGAAGGCGCTGCTCTTCGCTGCGTTCAAGACATGATAACACGAGTCATTATTAATGACTTTTGGACCACTGACTGTTTTGCTTTTGGGTGAATAGGCATCGTAGCATTTCTTAAGGGCTTAATAATTGATGTAAAAAGACGCT
Organism: Festucalex cinctus; assembly: GCF_051991245.1. Taxonomy (NCBI): domain Eukaryota; kingdom Metazoa; phylum Chordata; class Actinopteri; order Syngnathiformes; family Syngnathidae; genus Festucalex; species Festucalex cinctus. Next base: position 2,317,424 of record NC_135429.1, read on the forward strand.
AGCCTGTTTTAGTCCCTGTGATATGCTTCTATACCCGCACAGAATTAAGTATGGGACACTTGTCTCTTGCAATTCAGAATGGAAGACAATATGCACTCGTCTGCAATGTAAGCTTTTATGGAAAGACTATACAAAATATGTTGTACATTTTAATGTGTATAATATCAGTCTTCTTACAACAGTATATGCCATGAAGGATAGTTTTAACACATTGACTGCCATAGACGTATATAGACGTCAAAGATTCCTTTGGACTGGGCTGGCAGTAATTAAATGATTTTTTTTAATTAGATGATGGCAATAATGCTGATATGTAGCAAAGAGCTTCTTAACTCTTTGACTGCCAAAAACGTTTAATAACGATGAGTAAAATCACGATGTATGTTGCCATAAATGTGAAATGACGTCATCTACGTTTTTTTTGTTTGTTTGGTTTTTTTTTTGTCAATGGACGGAGCAACGTCTAAATGCAGCGCTGCCCGGTCAATGGGTTGTGGAATCAAAAAACCAGCTAACTATGGCCAGCAGATGGCAGCGTTGTCTCTTTTTTTTCAATGGGCTGCTGGTATATGGAATTACAATGAAATGTAATCAGCGATATGGCACTGTGCAGGTGTTGGATTTTTTATTTATTTTTTTCCATAACGTGTGGCAGTAAAAGAGTTTAATGAATAGAAATGCAAAAAAAAAATAAAAATAGTGGGATAGACGTAAGTATTAAATTGTACATTTTTTTTGTGATTTAAAAAAAAATGCCATAAAATGTGTGTGTGTGTGGGGGGGGGAATTGAAGATATATCATTAAAAAAAAAACATCACCATTAATGTGACAACTTGATTTTTAAAAATGAAACATGCTCTTATTCCAAATGGCCCAAAACTCGTCGAACAATTTTCAGCAGTAAAAAGTTCATATTTTGTCTATAATTAAAGTGGTAACTTCCATATTTTCCACATACAATTAGTACCTTTAGAAAGTCATTTTTCTACTTGCTGTCGACTGATGATGACATCACCTGTGCTGAGGAAGTAGCTAACGACCAATCATGGCTCACCTGTTTTCTGGGTTTGGCTTTAAAAAACAAAAAAAAAACAAAAAAAAACACTTCTGAGAGAGGAGAACATGAACCAAAGAGGGCAAAAAACGAGCATCATTTTGATTCTTTACTCTATTCTTTGTTTTTTACATTACGCACAACTCTCATTTATTGCGCAATAATCAAATTGTAACTTGCATTTGTTACATGTTTTGATGCATTTTTTAATGCTTTATAAAACATTTATGTCTGAATTTTGGGAGGCTTGGAACGGATTAGGGCATTTACATGGAAAATGCGTCTCTACTTACAAAATTTTCGACTTAAGAACTTTCTTCCAGAACCAATTAACTTCGTAAGTAGAGGAATCAGCGCCGATCACAGATCTTCCCTAAAACCCCTTTCTTGCTAGACCTCCCAGGAATTCCTGGAGCAACTGATGTCAAAGCTGGGCGGTAAAAACTCTGACGAGACTGGCGGTTTCCAAGAAGCCCCCCTCGCTTACGACGCCGTGTGGGCTCTCGCGCTGGCTCTCAACAAGACGGTGGGGCCGCTGAAGGCCAAGGGCCGCCGCCTGGAAGATTTCAATTACAACAACCGGGACGTGACGGCTGAAATCTACCGCGCCCTCAACACCAGCTCCTTCGAAGGAGTTTCAGTGAGTACAAAAAAAAAAAAAAAAAAACTCCAAGAGAAATTGAGCACATGATGAGGTGCAGGGAGTGAAATAGGGATCAGCAATGAGATATTATTAGACGGATGAATATAGAGAGCGGTGCAAAGTGCAATACATCGAGAGGGTTGTTAAAACATTCCGATTCTGCCCGTTTCTTCCAGGGTCACGTCATATTTGATGCTCAAGGTTCCCGGATGGCCTGGACTCTCATTGAACAGCTTCAAGGTATGGCACAGCTTTAAAATGGAATTCATAAAAATAATGAGGTCAACACGCATCCAACACTTTTGCACTTACTATCAAATTGTACATTTGCAGTTTATATCGCGCACTCTTAACTCATTCACTGCCAATGACGACTATAGACGTCGAAAATCCAAGCAAACAGCCAGTGCAAATTTTGACAAGAAATTTGAATGTAAGTTTTAGTTATTCATTGTTTTCATTCATAGTTATTAATCATTGTTGTTATTGATAACAACGATGACAACAATTTCATCGCTAAGTGCCACTATCGTGCGTACAACACGGGCGTTGACGTTCTTGTGATCGGTCTTGGTCTTAGTGAGACCACATACCGGGTCTCGGCCTCTAAAAGTCCATTTTAGTCGACTAAAATTGCTCTTTATTTTTGTTGACTAAAATTGGATTAAAACTAAAATACAATCAGGTGACTGAGTTGTGACTAAGGCTTTAATGAAATTTAGTCAGAAGACTATAACTAAAATTTATTTTTTTTAATTAAAATTTAAATTGTATTTTATTTATTTATTTATTTCAAAATTAACACTGACTGTTTGCTTGGATTTTTGACGTCTATAGTCGTCATTGGCAGTGAATGAGTTAAAAACAGATGGGTCAAAAGTAGGGGTGTGCTCAAAAAATCGATATGGCAATATATCGTCGCAGGCCTCATTACAATACACGCATCGATACGCAGGCGTCAGAATCGATATTGCTCGTTAACTTTAAATAGGCAGTTAATGTTTGCTTGTACATGTCCAAGTTTACGGAATAGCATTTTCGAAATTTAAGTCCAAAAAAAAAAAAAAATCGCAACAATCAAAACATAAATTCTTATCGGGGTTAATCGGTATCGAATCGTGATGTGAATCGAATCGTCAGGCACGAGGCAATTCACACCCCTCGTAAGCAGGTTCTTGTATCGATAACTGTCAAGCTGTTAAGGGTGGAAAACGTGTTTTTTGATCAGAAGGTAAACAATAACGAGCCAGGCTGAGCAATGAGTTATTGAGCTGATATGAAAATGCAAGTTGGACAACATTTCTAGTAGCGCTCAAGTCTGCTCTCTTTCCCTCGCAGGAGGAAGCTATAAGAAGATTGGCTACTACGACAGCACGAAAGGCAATCTGTCCTGGTATGGGAATGACAAATGGATTGGTGAGAGACATTTTTACCCCTCCCCCCCCCCCCCCCCCCCCCCCCCCCCCCTCTTTATCACTGTCTCTCACCCTCCTTCCACCATCTCATCTCCTGTTTTTATCTAACCCTGCACCCTTACCAGGCCTGGTCCTCAATCCTTCCTGGTTTTATTGCCCTCCCGCAGCCTCCAGCGCTCGACATTCAAATTGCATCGTGAACGTTCATCAATCATCCGGGCTTGATCGCGCGCGACTGTTTATGATCCTTTAACCTATCGCAGAAGCTATCCGACGACATGCGACACAACTAATGTTACATTCCGTTTACGAATGAAACGTGCAGCGGAATGTCACGTCGGTGACAGTGGAAGTGATGCAATGAATAGAAGATGCTCGTGAGGCGGAACAAACATAACGAGAAAGAGCAATCTGTGAGGTGATGGCGTTGGGCGTCCATGACCTTGACTTTGAGGGATGAAAATGTGTTTCCTAATCAGGACGGAGGCAAAGTGAGCGCTTGTGTCGTTTCAGCTTCCCTGAACACACAAAATATGTCGCGCCAGCAAATGTGGAAATGTACGTTAAATCGACAGGGAAACTATAAATGATAGGAGTTGTCTTCCACATCTGTGTTTATAAAGCACAAGTTGAAGAAATATTTGTATTATTATTAGGGATGCACGATAAAAGCGGTCGCCAATAATTATTGGCTATTGTTGACTTATTTGACTTCAAACAGGTTGTGATCCCATTAAAAAAATAAATAAAAATAAAATAAAATGAAAAAGTAAGAAAATGGCCACCATGACCAAAAATTTGGTGTAAAAATACAGCTCATTACAAAAAAAAAAAAAGTACAGTGAAAATTCCTTTAGAAGGTTATGATTCCATTTAAAAAAAAAAAAAAAAGAAAGAAAATAGAAACACATTTTTGTAACCAAGCCACCGTCGAGCAAGGTCAGTCAAGCGACCTTTTTCCTCTTGCTGTGATAAACCTGAGGGAAGCCAAAGAATGCACCGACCTCTTTACTATGTGGTCATGCGCCCTCCAGCATGTCTGCCTGGACCATCTGGACGGAAGGTCAACAGATGCTTTTGGACAGGGGAAGGAGCCAGTTGGCCAGTATTTGTTGTGTGACAGCCAGTCACCCTGACGTCCTTTTAAAAATGTTCAGCCAAAGTGGTGACAACACTAAAAATAACCAGAAGACACTGAGGACTTTTTGGGGGTATAGCCTAGTTTTTAACTCATTTGCTCCCAATAACGTGTAAATACGTTTTTTTTTATGTTGTAAGTGTCCCAAAGACGTATTTATACGTTTTTTTGGTTTTTTTTTAATGCTAAAGCATACAGAAGGCTTTGATGCAGCCTCTCAACTGCAAAGAACGGTTGCAGAAATGGTAGTTATGACACAAACGGCCAGCAGGTGGCAGCAGAACAAAGGAGATCAACCGGGGCCATCTAGAAAAAAAGCTCAATTACTTACAACTTTAAATAGATTTGTGAAAACTGATGAAACTTAGCTCTCTTCTAATGCTAATTGCTGCAAAACGGAAACAGATAGAAACATACTTTTTTTTTTCCTGATGAAAGAAGAGACTTTAATCCTTCTTATGGTAGGTTCCATGCTTTTATAGCAATTGAACACAATATTCTGTGGGCCTTGCAAAATCAGTCAAAATCCAGTAAAACAGCCGGGAGCGAACAGGATTGCGAAATATGAAAATGGCGGCGAGTGAATGAGTTAATAGGGGAGTACAGCATTACACCTCCAGAAATTGAAAATGGAGTAAATGCAGAATTCATAGGTGCGAGGTTTCGAAACGTTTCCATTCATCCGGAAGAGAACTGAACAGAACTTACTTTGGGGCTGCTTTGCTACATCTGACACGGGGTGTCTTCAGTCTATGCAGAGTAAAAAAAGAACTGCTGTTTTGTCACAATGCCAACGATGCTCGACATGAGAAATCATGCTTTCATGCAGGAGATCCTCCAAAAGGAGACTGACGCAAAACACGCTAGCTATCTTAAAAACATCCCAAATTGGCTAAAAACAAAACAAAAATGTCAGGAATTGAAAAAAACAATGTGTCCAGTCCAGTTTCATTTGTTTTTTTTTTGTTTTTTTTTGTTTTAGCTGAAATTGAACTGATTTTCATCAGTTCAATTTCAGTCATATTTTTCTACAATATATTAGGAATGTAGCGATAGCGGCAATATCCTCATATCGTGATATTAAAACTGCCACAATATCGTCGTCATGTTTACGATATTTAAAAGCTACACATCTGTTAAAAAAAAAAAAAAAAAAAGATTTCCATTTGTGTAATTCTATCACCCTCAGGTGGCTATTTTTTTTTGGAGTGTGGTTTAATTTTCATCCGGTATGTTTTGGGCCTTCTAATACACTAATTGTCAGATGAAGGCGATTGTAATATGCTTGTGAAGCGAGTCAGTACGTGGAGAAACTCGATGTGGGCTTGCATTAGCGAGTAAATGCCTCAATATATAGTTTTTAGAGAGATTAGGGGTAGTTTATATGTATTGCTGTCATGTACAAAGTACAATATTGTGCTTTTTTTTTTTTAGTATGAGCTCTTTTTTTATTTTTTTATATATATTTTTTTAGTATGAGTTTTATTTTTTTATTATTATTATTTTTTTTACAATATTGTGTCATTTTAAAATATCGCCAACCTCCCCACAATATCGTGATAATTATATCGTCAGCTTCATATCGTGATATGGTATCGTGAAATTTGGATATTGTTACATCCCTAAAATATATATTGAATTGATAGTTTGAAGTTATTTCAGTGTTATTTCAATATCGCCTGTGCGTTTGTTCTTATTGCGCTCTCGCTCTGTCCAATCTGTCCTTTTCCTAATATCCGTTTGTGTCCGTCTCTCACCCTTCTCATATCTTGGCTCCGCCTCTGTCTCACCTCACTGTATTTGCTCACAATCTCTCCTCTTCTCTCCGTGGCAACCGCTGCTGCATCAGTGCCTCGCTCTTGTATTGCCGTGGTAACCATTATGGGGCTTGTCGCCATGGTAACATATATCCCGATCGCACCATCAAGGGCACGGGACTTCCTGTTACATATGCACACACACACAAACGCACCACCGTCATGCACATGTAAAAAAAAGTGTACTGACTTAAAGTCACATTTTTGCAAATTAACATTTTGTTTTCTTGTCCTCGTTATTTTTCCCATTGCAGTAAAACCTACACTGCAGATACAAAATGATAGATTTGTTTCCACAGTCGTGTTCCCGGTTCAGGGTGCTAAACCCCCCCCCAAAAAAAACATGTTCCCCGTAAGGTTAGCTCGCTAATGTTAGCCCAAGAATACTCAAACATTTAGGAAAGAGTGTACATGTATTCACATGTAGGCGTACTCTACATTTTTGAGGGAGAGTGACACCCCCTATTTCAGATGACAAATTTATTTACTTAATTATTTATTTAGTGCGATGAATCCTGACTCAATCGCATTTGCCGTTAAAAAAAAAAAAAAAAAATAAAAAAAAAAAAAAAAAATGCCTGATGACCAAGGTGGAATCCAATAAAAAAAAATAAAAAAATAAAAGAGCAGAATGATTTTGAATGCAGAAAAGGTGTTGCATGGCTCAGCGCTGGTCATCTCCCATCTGTGGAAAAAAAGAGCTCATAGATTTCCTGTGTAGCCTGTTGACCGTAGCTCCGAAAGTGACTTTTGGATATGACCGCGAGTGAGTCTTTGGAGTGAGCATGCTGAAGTGTCACATATGCGAGCGAGTGCCCGCAAGGGCGCGAGCTGAAAATTTTTATTATGAATTTCAATATTAAATATTATTTAATTATTTTATACCGCTGTGTAGGTATAAAATTAAAGCGGAAACGTTCAGGACTGACGCAGATTGATATGCACACACTGTAATGTAACCAGCTCCGTGGTGAGTGAAATGACAAAATCACAATTTGCCAATTTGTTGGAATTTCCTATATTCGGAACTGGCTCGTGCCCATGATGTGGGCTCAACCCGGGAGAAGGAAAAAAAAATGACATTGCATTCTTGAAAGTGAGGGACGAAATACTTCCCCGTTTTCATGATGATTACTCCAGTAGGACGACCACTTGAAATGCTATTTTTGCTGGAGCATTCCTGGAGAAGGGCCGGAGGAGCGCGGAGCGCGGCCGAAACCGCTGGAGCCCCCTCGGGCATGAAATCTGGCATTTTCCGGCCCTCGATCTCCGGGACGCAAAGCCACTGACTGCTCGCCAATAAGCCAATTATGCGCATGCGTGTCGTTTTCAGATACGCTGCTTGACTGCCAGCTTTTTTGGGGGGGGGGGGTCACGTTTTAGAAATCCCTCAGAACTAACAACTTTATTTCTCATTGCGCATGCGCGGAAGCTGTCGGCCTTCCGGTTTGCAAAGCCGAGCTTCCTCTGGCGAGACGCCCGTTTATCGCGATGGTTCGCGCGTGCCAACTATCCGCTGTCGGCTTTCCACCTCTCCTCAAGGAAAACCGGACAAATTACACAGGAATTTATCCTGTGATGAGAGGGCAGACTTGCGCTCATGCCCTTATCTGTTTTGATAAAGTTTTGTCGTGCCAAGTCTACCAAAGCTACCAGAAGATGAAGCCACTAACATCAGATGAAAAATCATTTTAAGTCAAGCTCCGTGGTAGGGGAAAGCGCTGTGGAGTTGCACCAGCAAAGCGTGTCTGTGAAAATGTTTGAATGACACTTTTAAGGCAAGGGATTAGAAAAATGTGAAATTCTATGGCAGAATGCAATGGGAATAGTCTGAATTCAATACAGTACATCCTACTGGTCCTTGATCTTCAGATGGTAATATCATCACATACAGTACACAAAATCATGACGCATCCAACAAGCTATACTGGCAGACTGCAATGTGCCTACATGACAGATTTCAGGTTGAAGGAAATCAAAAGGGAGGAAAGTCTCTTTGTGTCCTGCGTTGTCACTCTGCCAAGGTCAAATAGCTCCAGGCTGGGTTGGGATTTTCTGGCGTTTATCTGATCCCTGACCAGAATAAACGCTGAAAAATGTGCTTGAATAAGAAAGCCAAGGTGAAAGACCCGCAGTCCGAGACACTCTTTAGATTAACCCATTCACTGCCATTGATGTGTATATCCGTCAATGGCAGTGAATGAGTTAAGTCAATTCCGTTCCCATTGACGTGTATATCCGTCAATGGCAGTGAATGAGTTAAAAACACTGTCTGAAGAAATCTTGTCAACCCAGCTGTCACGTTGCGACCCTTTTCATTCGTATATTTAACCCCCTTGAATTGTACGCTCATTTATTAGTTCAATTAGTTCGTTGAATTCACCTGGAATTTTATCTCCACGTGTGCCGGATGTTGAGCCAGCGTACATGAACAGGTCAGAATGCGCTTGTCGTCTTTTGACTGAGCCTTTATTAACTCATTCTCTCCCAGCCATTTTCCCCCTTCGCTCCTGGTTGTTTTATTGGATTTGGACTGATGATGCAAGGCCCACAGAATGTTGTGTTCTATTGCTATAAAAACATGGAACCTACCAAAAGAAAGATCACCAGGGAAAAAACAAAAAACAAAAAAAAAAAGTATTTATATCTGTTTCTGTTTTGCAGCAATTCGCATTAGAATATAGCTAAGTTTCATCATTCACAAATCTGCTGAAACACTGGGCTTGTTGCAACATGGCCCTGGTTGATCTCTTATACTCTGCTGCCACCTGCTGGCCGTTTTTGTAATAACTACCGTTGCTTCAACCGTTCTCTATAGTTCAGCGGCTGCGGAAAAGCCTTCTGTATGCTCTAGCATTAAAAAAAAAAAAAAAAAAGTTGAAATATATCTTTGGTAATATTTAAAATAGAACGTATTTATACGTTTTTGGCAGCATATGACTTGAACATGCCACGTTCAGTACATACAGTAACATAGGAGAGTCTGACCTATTAATGTCTCCTACTGGATATTTACTATTAGTTCCAGCACACCACATGGTAAAGATAATGACAATTAACTGAACTTTGATTTGTGTTTTAATATTTTCAAACTACACCGTGGATTTGCATTTGTTGTAGCATGTAACTGATCAGGGACGATTGCGCAGTCCCAGGAAAGATGTGGCAGCAAAAGATGCGGAAATCCGTCAGTCGTCAATCCGCCACCGAAATGGGACGTCTGTCATTGACGGATTGCCAAATTTACTGACGGATTTGCCGACCACGTTGACGAACCGTCAAGGCTTAGATCGTCAATTTTTTTCCGAAGTTTGCCATTAATCGTCAACCGTCAACAAAATGGCTGCCCGTCATTGACGGCTTGCCACTGATAAAAGCTTTCTGAGAGAGATTCCTATATGTTAATTTTTTTTTGTAGTGTGTCATAGGGGAGCACCAGATCATTCACTCCTCTTTGTACAGTACAGTGGAGTTTCTAAACCAATTCAAGCAATCTGCAACCGTAGTAATAAACGTGTCAAAATAAATTGCTCGCTGGCTGTGTCTATCAAGAGTGATGGACGCTTTAATGCAGCTCTTGAATTGTACCTGGTGGAGGCGTACTTAAAGTGTGCTGGTAGTTGAAGACAAATATACAACTAGAAAGCAGACCAAATCATCAAAATGAGAAATGAGTCCGTCTGTGTTCCTCGAAATGAGGCATTAGAAAATCAAACGTTACACAAATGTGGGGTCTGTCGGGTCTGTTATATGGAGGTCCCACTGTACACGATGTTGAGCTTATTGCGCAGGAGATTTGGGTCATTTGGGTGAACCATTTTCTGTTCCAAGTGTGTTCCTCGATATGACGCATACATCAGGGGCCCATTCCCTTGCTCCAATGGTCTAATGGAGTCACACACTCCGTAATAACGGAACTGGCAATGTCGGATTCACTCCAACGATCATCACCAAAACAACCTCTACATTCTCATTGTCCTTGTCTTTCCCTTTTATAGGCTCTGGACCCCCTGCAGACCAGACGATGGTCATTGAGAAGTTCCGCTACCTCTCCCAGAAGCTATTTGTGTCCATGTCTGTGTTTTCTGGTGTGGGAATCCTGCTGGGCATCATCTGCCTTACTTTCAATATCTACAACAGCAGTGTCAGGTACATGCAGTACTTTTGATGGCCATGAAGCTCCTTTTGATATACTGATGAACTTGTGTTTCTTGTGCTCACTGTAATGTGAAACGTATCCATCGCCTGGTTGTTCAAGTCTCGGTTATTTTAACCACAGGTTAACCTCTAACCGCCAGTGTTTAAATTCTTACCCGCCGTTAGCTAACCGACCGTTAAATATGCCGTCTTCAAAACACGGTTAGTTAACTTACGCGCTGTCAAAGTTAACTGTGTGGTTAACGTCACTGGTTAGCACAAATATATCAAATATATCCCACAATTCCTCATTTTGTTTACTTCCATGTCTGCCATCTTTTCCATATCTTATAGAAAAACTGACTTTATTGTGGCAAACCGATTCTGAATAAATCCACAAACTTTTTTTTTTTTTTTTTTTTTTTTTACTTATGTTTGTTTCTTATGGAGTATGTCTTATGTCTATTGCTATTATATCATATTGCTGCGATTGGCTGGCGACCAGTTCAGGGTGTACCCCAAATACTGCCCATAGCCAGCTTAGATAGGCTCCAGCACCCCCCGCGACCCTTGTGAGGAGTAAGCGGTTCAGAAAATGGATGGATGGATGCTAATTGAATCGAATTTTTGACTGTTGTTCCAGTTACGATGGCCTGCGAAAATATCAACATGTCACACTTGCTTCGTACAAAAACGCCATGTTTACCTCTTTCCAATATTTGTTTTTGTCTTCATTTTGTAAGATCACTTGACTGTTTAAATAGATCAAAGTCATGTCTTGTAAAATAAAAAAAAATATCTATGAAATATATGTTACTTTCACAACTTTACAAAAGATTTTAACAACATGGATTGAGTAGCATAGCGGCGGTCCTTATACACCTGTTAACTTTAACGTCAAATTAACAGCGAGTTAATTTGAGCAAGATAACAGTTAAATTCATATAACAAGCGGTTAAAAAAATATAGCCGAGTTTTGAACAACTGGGTGCAGGTTGCTACTTGAGGTCTGGAGTACAAATGCTTTATTACTGTGCTCATGTATATGTTTCAAGTAACCTAGTTCCGCCTTTACTTTTCCTATGTTGGAAATTTGAAATCTGTCATTTCTCCTTTTCTTTGTTAAAATGTCATGTAAATAGACCGGGAGAAACATGAAGTCAACTTGAGATCTTAGACTGAGATCTTGGAGACGGTAGCAATGTCACTGGAGAAGCTAGCTAGCTAGCTAGCAAGCTAGCTTGTGAGCTACAGTAGATAGCTAGCTCGCTAGATAGACAGCTTTATTACTGTGCTCATGTATATGTTTCAAACTTATTTCCGCCATTACTTTTCCTATGTTTGAAATTTGAAATCTGTCATTTCTCCTTTCTTTGTTAAAATGTCATGTAAATAAGACCGGGAGAAACATAAAGTCAACTTGAGATCTTGGAGACGGTAGCAATGTCACTGGAGAAGCTAGCTAGCTAGCAAGCTAGCTAGCAAGCTAGCTTGTGAGCTACAGTAGATAGCTAGCTCGCTAGATAGACAGCTTTATTACTGTGCTCATGTATATGTTTCAAGTAACTTAGTTCCGCCTTTACTTTTCCTATATTTGAAATTTGAAATCTGTAATTTCTCCTTTCTTTGTTAAAATGTCATGTAAATAAGACCGGGAGAAACATAAAGTCAACTTGAGATCTTAGACTGAGATCTTGGAGACGGTAGCAATGTCACTGGAGAAGCTAGCTAGCTAGCTAGCAAGCTAGCTAGCAAGCGAGCTTGTGAGATACAGTAGATAGCTAGCTTGTTAGATAGACAGACTGAGTGACTGGCTGACTACTTTTCCAGTACATTTCAGTCACTATTTATTTATTTTTTTTGGAATCAGGACTTCTACTTTCAGCCATCTACTTTTACACAAGTATTTTCACTTGTCCTCCAGTACAGTGTGAGTACTTTTACCACCTCTGCGTGAGGTTGAAGTTTTACCTTCTGTTTTGTCATTCAGTATGCATCACATGGGAATACTCGTTCCCTGTTGGATGCTGCAACTCCTGTCCTCTACCTGCCCAATTTTAAACAGTAGGAAGGCATGTTTAATGGTGCATTTATACAGAGATATGTCGAGATTTCGTCCGTTATTTGAGTGCCTTTATTGCTCATGGCAATTTGTTGAAAATCTGTAAATATTTGATGGGCATTGTGCATGCCTGTTGTTTTATGTAAAACGGTTCAAGCTCCAATTGTTTTTGGTGGACTTTGCTCCTTTTTTTAGCTGCCTTATTGGATTTCTACTGTTTGGGTTGACGCTTACTGCCCTTTGGGGTGTCATTTTCAACGTTTACCTGGTAGTTGTTTTCAGGGAACAAAACACTGAGCTACTTAGCACCAAAAAGAATCACAGTCGCTGAAATGAACGTAGTGGAACATTATGCAGTTAAAGGGGCAAGATATTTCCCAGCAGGCTTTGGAATGGTGCAAAAAAAAAAGAAAAAAAGTCATTGTTCTGTTTACATTAACCATGATGACAAAGCACAAAAGAATGATTGTGTTAGTGGGAAATTGGATGTGCAAATGAGATACTTATGTAGCTGCTGGTTTGGAATATGAAAAGACATTCGACTGAAAAGTATCACAATGGTTTCATTCCTGGGGGGGGGGGGGGGGGGGGACAATGTGCAACTGAGATACCGTTATTCACATTGTTGGCTTGTGTTAAAAACTTGTTTTCATGAATTTGCATTTTTTATTTTTTTTTTATATCCCGCACAATAAGAAAGGTACTGCTCAATAAATTCAAACATAATCTAAATTTGCAAGTTGGTGAGCTATTTTTTTTTTCTCAGCACATTAGTTGCAAGATATTTTACTTTTTATCATCAGATTTGATGTGCAGTAAAACAACCAAGCCACAAAGATGCAGCAGTGAAATGTGGCAAAATATGTCTGAATTTACTGTGATCATAAACAAAAACAAACTGCTTTGATTTGTCGAATAAATCCAACGGGAAGTCGCATGTTTACTTTCATCCTACACAGGAGAAGCCAAAAAATAAAGCATATCATCATCACACAGATTTGAATTGAACTCCTTGTTGTCTTCTCTATTGACAGCTCCAAGATTCTATTTGCATGGTTGCTATGATGATTGTTAGCAACTGTAATAATAATACAAGACTGCGTCACAGGTGCCTCAATAGGAAAATGACAAAGAGGAGCCTTGTGTGTCAGTAATAATTAGTCGACGCTTTATGATCAGATGAATATTGACTGAATGAATTGCGTATGCTTCTGGAAATGTTCACTCATCGCCCTGAATGTGTTTTTTTTATTTTGGCCGCAGGTATATTCAGAATTCGCAACCATACCTGAACAACATGACCGCAGTGGGCTGCATGATGGCTTTAGCTGCCATCTTCCCTCTGGGCATTGATGGCCTTCATGTCCGCAGGAAGCATTTCCCTGTTGTCTGCCAGGTACACTTTCAACTTCTCTCCCAAACACTGAATTTCCTTCCAAGCGAATGCACAGCATTCGCACAGTTGCCATGGAGACGGGGCTTTATATAGACATTTTATATGGTAGGTTTTTTTTTAGGTTTGGGTCCCATAAGTGCGATGAGGGAAATCCTGAGTCCTATGTTGACGTTAGAGCGGATTCGGCATCCTCATATGTTAGGTAAAACAATAAATCGAATTAACTCGATACATTGTCATTTAAAAAAATCGAATCGTTGAAAATTTGTAAAATCGGGAAATGGAGTTTGTTTACAACTACTTAATTGTGGCATTTAAGCACAAACTATGAATGTTAAGTGTATGTTAAAACTAATCTAGAATCAGTATACATTACTGGTGTCTCAACATTTTGCACAGGAATTATTTTTTGAATAAATGAAACGTTTATTTAAACGTTTGTTGGATGGATTAGGTTAAAATCGTTTTATTTTCTTTTTTCTTTTTCCCAATTTATTATTTAATTATCTTATGCCTTTCCCTCAGTTTTGGAATGCATGGTGTGAATGTGTGATTGAATGTGTTGTTTTGGTGGGGAATACCATTTATCTTTCGTTTACCTTATTTGGATGGAAATTTGTAGGACTTATTTTTGTTCTCGCTTTGCGAAAGCTGATGGTAACTTGTTTATTAACCTGTTGAGTGTGTGTGTGTGATATCCGCCTTGTTTGTACTCACTAAAGAAATGGAAAACATCAATAAAAATATTTGACAAAAAAAAAAAAATCGTAATCGTCCTGAATGACTGCAAAAATCGAGATTTTCTTTTTTGGCGATATCGCCCAGATTTGTTCATTCTTAACAATGTGAACGCCTGCATTTGTGAGAAAATAGTTTTTGGTCTCAAGTCAATGTGAATGAATCGGAGTTGCAGGAAAGTTTCTTGCTGCTTTAATGACCCCCCCGGTTTTGTATTCATTAAAAATGCGGTCTGCTACTAGCACATAACTCAGGTGAAACAAATTAAGGTTTGTTTACAGGATACATCTTGAATCACTGGGCTCAGGGGGTAGGTCGATTTTTGTTTGAATGTTTAAACAGAGGCAAAGGCATTACGGGGCTAATCCACACCTCGACTGCAGTGTTGTACGAAGTAATCAACTCAATTATTAAATAGATCCTTACAAATTGTTCAGCATGGATCTTCAACATCATTCACTGTCCTACACTATTTCTGTTGCAATGTAATGTTGTTTCCTCAGTTTGGAAACAAATCAAATGCAAAATTAGCATAAAATAGAGATATTCTATACCACTTTTTTTCAGACCGATACCAGCAGGCCTACATCTTCTCAACTCTTAATTTGTCACCGATACCATGTACCGATACGACTATTACTTTTGATATTTATAATCCCCCCCCCCCCAAAAAAAAACAATGTTAGTTAATTTTAATAAAAGACCTACCAAAAAAGATTTTCCCCATATAAAATTATTTAAAAAAAATCATCACACCATATTATACACAGAATATGTATATTTTTAAACAATTTATTTACATTTACCAGTACCCAGATGTTATAGAAAAACACACTCCAACGTGATAATTATTTATAGCGATAGACCAATTTTTTTTTCAAGGCCGACACCGATAATTACTAGGGACGTAACGATACTGGCATTATTGCGATATTAAAACTGCCACAATATATCGTCGTCATCGTGATGTCACGACATTAAAAGCAGCACATCTGTCAAAGAAAGTCGGCTTGATTTCCATTTGTGCAATTCTAGTACCCTCTGGTGGCTAGTTTTTTTTTTTAGTGCAGTTTAATTTTCACAAGGCATGTTTTGACCCTTTGTTTACAATCCACACTAATAGTCAGATGAAGCGGAATGCGCTACCCACTAGTGCGGCAGTTTCATCGACAAAAATGTCTCTGTGCACATTGATGCTGACATTTGCATATAAAAGTGTCAATGTAAATAATCTCCGTTGCCAGCGTTGAGTACTTCTGTCAGGTTTTCATTGACAGTTTTAACATATAAAACAATCAAATATATATTTTTGAAAATCGCTACCTTCCCCTTCATCTGCGAGAGCACGTGCTAGCAGGGCAGGTCGCAATTTGCGTAAGAAAAAAAAAAACACAAGCGGTTGTCTTGAAGATTAAACACAGCTCACTTTACATTGCGCTTTCAATTCTTCTTTTATGATGAGCGCTAAAGTATTTGAGCTTCCAGGAGAGAGGCTTTCCGCTGCCTTTCCATGCTGCTCATCAGTTTTATGGCTAAATTATATTTCTCCGCTGTGCTATCGCCGGTACCCTTCTGTGATGGCATCAAAAGACACACAAAGCAAAAGCTAAATATACCTACATAGTTAATCCTTTAGATGCTCGCTAAGCTGAAGGCTCGAGAGATGCCGGAATTCTGACATCACACGGATGATGATGATGATGATGATGATGATGATGATGATGACTCAACACACATTTAAGGTTGATTTTTCTCTCCTCACTTGTGGGTGTTGGCCCGCGGGAACCAGGTAAACCCCAAGGACTACTTTGCAGTGATGAGACATTGTGATTTTCTAGGCTAGTTATAAAAGTGACCATTTGAAAATGTAAGCACGAGTAGAGATTTGTAAAAATAATGCTAAGTGCAATTTCTGGGGAAATTGCGTGGGAAAGCTGAATGCTAAGATTTGAATGCATGTGGAATGCTTATGAATTGACTGAATTGAATTGAATTGAATTGTGAAATGATGCTCCTGATGACTGGACAATGCACTTTACCAACCGTGCCACTGAGACACCCGG
The DNA here is from genome assembly GCF_051991245.1 of Festucalex cinctus. Taxonomy (NCBI): domain Eukaryota; kingdom Metazoa; phylum Chordata; class Actinopteri; order Syngnathiformes; family Syngnathidae; genus Festucalex; species Festucalex cinctus. The sequence continues at coordinate 2,333,888 of NC_135429.1, forward strand.
TAATGATAAGTTATATGTATGGAAGTGGGTGTGGAAAATGATACTTAGAAAAAGTTCAATGTCTGTCCCATTGAAAATGAATTTGGAAAAAGTTGATGTTACAAGTTAAATCAGACGATATATAAGTTTGAACAGTGTAAATTGGAAGTATTATGTGGGAGTTGTTATGCGGCAAAAAGGTGTGGAGAATAAAAATCACAATAGCATATCCCCACAATTAATGTAAGAAATTATTAGTCGGATCAGTGTGTTCTCATGAATGACAATCTTTTCATTATTAACTCATTCACTGAAGCAACTGCTTCGCTTCCAGGCGGTTTTACTGGATTTTGACTGATTTTGCAAGGCCCACAGAATATTGTGTTCTATTGCTATAAAAAAAAAAGAAAAGAAAAAAAGCCTTAGGATATAGCTAAGTTTTGTCAATATTCATATTCCTGGCAAATACACTGGAAAAAAAAACAGCTTGTTGCAATATGGCTCTGCTACTCTGTTGCCATCTGCTGGCCATTTTTTTTTATTTTATTTTTTTAATAACTACCATTGCTTGAAGCGACCTCTTCATGTCAGAAGCTGCGCCAAAGACTTCTGTATGCATGCATTAAAATAAAAAAATAAAAATTAAAAATAAAATAAAATAAAAAAAAAACATACAAAAGCGTGTAAATACATTTTGGGGAGGGAAGGGCAAAGTATTTTAAAACGTTTTTACACGTTTTTGGATATCGAATGAATTGAAGTTCATTTGAGCAAATTGCTGGGAGCCAGTGTAAAGCCTTAAGGACTTGAGTGACAGGTTCTGATCTCTTTGTTTTGGTCTGAAATGGTCTGAAACATACTTAGAAACATACTTTTTTTTTTTTTTTTTCCTCATGAAAGAATGGGATCCAATCTTTCATGTAGTATCCACCATATTTATGTGGTCATACTGCACAATATTCCGTTTGCTTTGAAAGATGAGTGAAAATGCTCCAAAATCGTCTGGCACCGTTTTTTGTTTTTTTTGGGATAACGTTAATGCACTGTTCATTTCGAATATGCGATATATACACGGCCTCTCCGAGAAATAGATATCTTAACTCATTCACTGCCATTGACGGAAAAAGACGTCAAATGATGCATTTTTGCTGGGCTGCCAGTGAATGTGTTAAATTGAGGTGAAAGTGACCTCAAGGCTTGTGTAGGTGTCACAGCTGTCCCCTGAGCCTGAGGGGAACTAATGAACTAATGAAATTGTGAAACTACCCACTTATCGGAGAAGATGCAGTAATTACCTTTGCCGTCTTTATTTCTTCCTCAATTGAAGGTCTTCCCTTGTGATGCCCACAACCGCAGCAAAAGTAGACACACAATGTCGACACCAAGTGAGGGAGCCTGTGAGATGTTTAATTCCGTTTGAAGGTCACTTTAAAAAAAAAAGAAAAGTCTATTAAACTCTGACAGGGCTTAATAATGGCAAGTGTCTGTGAAGCTGATTTGCTTAATTTGTTTGATGTATTAATCCAAGATTGTGAGCTCTCGTGTCTTTGCTTCTCTAATAGTTCCGCCTTTGGCTGCTGGGTCTGGGTTTCAGCCTCGCATACGGCAGCATGTTCACCAAGATCTGGTGGGTCCACACGGTCTTCACCAAGAAGGACGAGAAGAAGGAGAAGAAGAAGGTAATTGTGAAAGGACGCGATTGACTGTACGGATGTTCAAGCTTCTCTGCTGAGCAGCCGCTTCAGCTTTATTTAATCATCATCTCCTTCCAAGGGCAAGAGATGATGTATCCCCAATCAACTGTTATTTTTTTTTTTTTTTACATTGACTCGCCCTATGATTTTACAATTGGCCCACTCCTTGCCCTTGAGTGTTCCGTATCATCTTTTTTTGGTCATCCTGCCAAGACGACAAACTCTTCCGATTGGCCCCAACAGCGACTTCCGTATGTTGTCACGTCACTTTCACTGTTGACAGAAAGATGCAGCACCGGACTGAATATTTAGGAATAACCTTAGCAGCAGAAAGTCAATCATGAGGAGTTATATATCATATATGTGTGTGTGTGTATATATATATATATATATATATATATATATATATATATATATATATATATATATATATATATATATATATAGATATAGATAGATAGATATAGATATAGATAGATAGATGGATAGATATAGATATATATATATAGATATCTATATAGATATATTTTTTTATATGATATATATGATATGATATATGATATATGATATGAGATATATATATATTTATATATATATCATGAGTAGCTGGTTTTTATTATTATTATTAATTATGGAAATATTAATATATATATAATATAATATACTGTATATAATCTAATGTAAAAATATTTCGAATTATTAAATTAATTATTAATTAATTAATTAATTAATTAAATAACTATTTCATCTAGAAGCACACATGTACTCGGCGTACATGCTGGGAATTTTGCAGACTTGTGTTATGACATGCTGGGCAGGGCATTCCATCGGTCCGAGAGCGATTTATCTTTATCTTATCTAAGACCCCACCCAGCACACCTGACAATTTGATAGGAACAAGACTGACAAAAAATTGGTCTAAGTTGTGGTGCAGGTGGCGTAAACACGATTTTGGTGTCTGGCAGTGAGATTGTGCGCTTCACTGATGTGTGGTGAATTTGATCCATAAAATAACGTGCATCGAACCTTCTGAATCAGTGTAGAAATCAATTCATTGAATACATTATTATTATTGTGGTTTCACTCAAACTAAATGTTCTTGATAGATGTAGGAAATGTTGCTGAATCTTCGACCACATTCGACACAACGTATAATAACAGCAGATGACTCGCGATGAATGTGCGTGTGCGTCATTGTGTTGCAACGGAGGCTCCATATCCAGTGATGACATATTTTCCATCTGCATAACTTGAGACAAAATCGATGGCCGCTTTATTACGCTGGACCTGATCCAAGGAAATCATTCTATTCTTAATCATAGGAACATAAAGCAACACCTGTTTTCTCTGAATAAGCCAGTCGGGTGTGTATTCCCATTTGGATGTCTTTTTGTCTCAGTGCTTTGAGGGCAGATTGAATCGGCCTCAGTTAGTGACGGATCATTGTTTCGGGAGCGGCTCTGGCCGGTCTGTTTGTGGCTTCATGAATCCCTCCTTCACGACATGAGATAAAGAGAGAGGATTTGTGCCTTTCCTTTCCCTGCAGCACCTGGAGCCATGGAAGCTCTACGCGACGGTCGGCGTCCTGCTTGGCATCGACTTCTTGTCTCTCATGATCTGGCAGATTGTGGATCCCTTACATATCACGGTGGAGGTATGATCATCAAGTCGTATGATATGCAATCGAAGTCCTTATTGGAAACACAACATGAAATCTTGCCCTGACGTGAACGTGTTTTATGAGAAGACTCAAACTATTTGAGAGTCAACATTTCACATTCCTCAAATAAAGTCATATTTTGTCAAAGAAATCTTTTTTTTTTTTTGCCTTAAACATCTCATGTGTGATGTATTTGTATTGTTGTTTTTTTTGCATGTAAACAGAAGTTCACCCGAGAAGCCCCGAAAGGAGACCTGGATGTTTTAATCCAACCGTTACTGGAGCACTGCAGCTCTGAAAAAATGAACACCTGGCTGGGTAGGTTGAATAAAAGACACTTCCTACTTTGAACTAAACTAAAAGTTGTTGTTTTTTTGTTTTTTTCATGATTTAGTTAAGCTTCAATCATCAATTTTGAGTCCAACAAAACTGCCCAGCCCTCATAATCGCACACAGATGCTATGTTTTGGTCCCAATAGAACGAAGGACGATGAAAACATTTTGAGCGCGTATTTTCAGCAATCGCACAGCTCTATTATACTGCAACTGTTGATGGATATTAACTCATTCACTCCCAAAGACGTATTTATACGTTTTTTTAGTTTTTTGTTTTTTTTTCCATTAATGAAACGGATGAAGCACACTTTTTTTTTTTTTGTAATGACTACCATCGCTTTAAGCTTCCACTTCAGGTCAGAAACTGCATCAAAGCCTTCATACAAAAACTCTAGCAAACATAAACGTATAAATACGTCTTTGGGAGTGAATGAGTTAATTGGAAAATTGCAAAGATCAAAGCGGTCAAATCCTAACTATCATGTCAGATGATCTAATTTGTTTATATATATATATATATATATATATATATATATATATATATATATATATATATATATATATATATATATATATATATATTAGGGGTGGGGAAAAATCGATATTGCAATACATTATTGCGCTCTCTGTCGCAAAAAATTATTGATTGACTGTAGATATCGATGTCATGTGTCCAGTTGTGCAGTGTCATGTTATAAATGTTTATGCACTTTAATTTGTCTCACTTTACAATGTTTACAGTTAAAAGGCGAAGAAGCAGTGAGGCACTATGCAGAACTTTTTGCATTGTGCAAAGTTTTGCCATTGAATAAATGCATAATTAGACATTTTCCTTTTTATGGGCATTTGTGATATATTGCAAAAAAAATTTGGATAATGTATCAAAAATTGTAGATGTTGTGTATCATGATATTATTGATATTGTGAGCCAAATATCATCACAGTATCGAATTGTGGTTTACCCGTATCATCCCACCCCTAATATAAATATATATATATATATATATATATATATATATATATATATATAATCTTTCTTGTGCAGGTGTGGTGTACGGTTACAAAGGATTATTGCTGCTGCTCGGCATCTTCCTGGCTTACGAAACCAAGTCAATCTCCACGGAGAAAATCAACGACCACCGAGCTGTGGGCATGGCCATCTATAACGTCGCGGTGAGTTGGACAAACGTCGCGCATCATATGAAGCTTTCCGATATGTGGATAGTCGTACGGATGCATTTTTGGGTGTCGTCTTGATGTCAAATTGTAAACGGCATGATGAAGACGACTGTTAAAATAGTACTTCGACTTGCCTCATTTGCTCCCAAAAACGTGAAAATACGTTCTATTTTAAATGTATTTAAGTGTCCCAAAAAGATATTTATTTTGGGTTTTTTTTTTAATGCTGGAGCATATAGAAGGCTTTGATGCAGACTCTCAACTGCAAAGAACGATTGAAGAAATGGTAGTTATTACACAAACAGCCAGCAGGTGGCATCAGAGTATAAGACATCAACCAAGACCATTTTGAAAAAAAAAAAAATTCTAAGCAGATTTGTGAATAATGATGAAACTTAGCTATGTTCTAATGCTAATTTCTGCAAAATATACTTATTTTTTTTCCCTGATGAAAGAAGAGACTTTAACCTTTCTTTTGATAGGTTCCATATTTTTACAGCAAAAGAACACAATATTTTGTGGGCCTTGCAAAATCAGTCAAAATCCAGGGAAGGGGATTGCTCCTGTGAAAATGGCTGGGAGTGAATGAGTTAATTGTTTCGATGTCAGATTAAGTTAACCAAAGGTTGCGGCGCATTTATTTTCACCCAAAAGCCAGATTAGCCGTATGGCTATTGACAGTCAGGCAAACGTGTTTGTCACATCTGCGTAAGTCTGCACACTTGCTCCTTCACTTCCGATCCTGCATCAACGCGGCCTCCCTCATCATGCGTGGCGACCGTTTCTTCCGTTCACACTTCACTGAGGAAGCTTCATCAGCTTTCTGGGCGAAGCCTAACTTGTGCACTTAAGCAAGGGCAGAAATGGCTTCTGCAGATGGAGTCATATGTCACAAAATGACAACTTCTTACACGGGAACCTGAAATAATAGAGTTGTGATTTGTCCTCCTCATCGGGAATGAAGTCATACAAAGGACAGCGCTGCTCACCTTTGCTGGAGATTAGCTTAGCCAAGTGAATGCTTGCCTTCCTTCAATATATCCGTGTCATCTGGATTAAAAAAAAAAAAAAAAAAATCTCATTCTATTTCCACTTTGGGTCAAGATTTTTCATCTACCAAACTACGGGGGCCCGGGGGCCATTTGCGGCCCGCCGTCCATTTTTCAGTGGCCCGCGACACGTGCTAAAAATGGCATTTGACTCAGTTCAAATCAAATAAAAACAAAAAATATTTGGAGATGGTCAAAGTAAGAAGGGAGAGTGTCGAAAAACACAGGTGCTATTAAAGGTTATTTTAGTAAACGAAAACGGAAAAACTAAAATTCAAAAAACAATTTCGTTAACGAAATAAAATAAAAACGATTGTTTTTTAAAAAAGAAAATTAACTGAAACTACATTTTATGTTTACAAAACTAACTAAAATAAAACTAACTATCATTATAGCAAAAATGTCCTTCATTTTAGTCTTTGGTAATTAATGTCATGAATGAGCCTTTGGGAATGATTTTAAATGTGATTTTTAGATTTATTTTGATATAAACTAGAATAATGACGTCGCACCCATAGTGTTTTTTTAAATATTGCGCACAATACTACACATAAAAAAAACTCAAACTAATACTGAAACTAACTAAACTAAAACTAAGCATTTATTAAAGAACTAAAACTAATAAAAACTAACAGAACCACCGATAAAACCAATTAAAACTAACTAAATTTAAAAGAAAACAAACTCAAAACAATAAAAACTCAAATGAAAAATTCCAAAACTATAATAACCCTACTGCCATACTATAAATAAATTGCTTTATATACTGTAGCATTTTTTTCTAAATATGCAAAAGCACAAACCAATGATTTGTACAATTTTTAGGACTAAACACAATTTCTCTTCATAACATGATGTGGCCCTTGCGTCCGTCCGATTTTCTGTATGTGGCCCTCAAATGGAAAAAGTTTGGACAACCCTGATCTAGGCCTTAACAGGGAGCAAGCATTATTTAGCGCTTCTGAAAGTACTTTAGCCTGTACGCTAGCCCTCTTTACGTCATCATTGTTTATACAGTCTTCTTAATTTAGCCATGTAAACTTCTACTGTCATTCAAAACGTTGTCACACACGGCACTTGTACCGTATTTTCCGCACTATAAGGCGCACCTTCAATGTTTGACATATTTTCAAACTTTTTCCATATATAATGCGCTACAGTAGAGGCTGGGGTGACGTTACGCATCCATTAGATGGTGCTGCGCTAAAGGGAATGTCAGCAAAACAGTCAGATAGGTCAGTCAAACTTTATGAATAGATTACAAACCAGCTTTCTGACAACTCCCAAAATGAATAAAACAGCTGTTTTATTGTATTAGCGTTAGCTAGCGATCCAAGATGGCGGGATCTTCTGCGCATGCGCGTCGCCGATCGTGCAGGGTCACCTGTGGCGGCTCAATATCGATCCATATATAAGGCGCGCCTGATTATAAGGCGCATGGTCAGCTTTTGAAAAAATTGAAGGCTTTTAGGTGCGCCTGGAAAATACGGTAAGTGATCAGTGAATAAAAGTCACTCTCCACTTCTGGTGGGTGACAGACTGCTATTTGGAAAGTGAGCGGGTTCCTTCCTTGATACATCAAGTTGGGTGACTTTCAGTTCTGTTGTGAATGCTGTGAGATGTTTACTGCCCAGACGTGGTTTCATTTATGCCCGAGTCGTTTTACCATTGGATGGAAAAATCAAGAGTGTCCAGCTTGATGGATCGATTTGTCGTAAGCAGCCTCTGAGTAATTGCGTTTCGGCCCTGAAGGAGATTGCTCTGGTGTCTCTTTCACAGTTTTTTTTTTTTTTTTTTTTTTTTGTTGTTGACTCGACTGCAATCAGCGGTCGAGCACATCGCTGTGTTAACAGCCAAGGAGACGACGAGCACAGCTCTCTTTCCACTATTGTTATGACTTTCATTCATTTTGGCTTGACAGCATACAAACCTGTCGTGCATTGCGACACACAAAATCGGGTCGGATTTGATTCGTTTTGTTTTGTGACAAGACGATGTGTCTGTCACTGCATAAATAACTATGTTGTTTACTTCCTCACCGTAGTTTTATTATCTACTAAATGGACGCTGCTGCTATTACAAATAACATATTTCCTTCGAAAAAAGGTGATTCAGTCACATTCAATCCACATTGTATGAAAAGAAATAAGGAAATCTTATTTGTCAGTACAACACAAGCAAGGTCAACATAAGCAAACTTAACTCATTCACTCCCAACCATTTTCACTGAAGCGATCCCTTGAATGGATTTTGACTGCTTTTGCAAGGCCCACAGAGTATTTGTGTTCTATTGCTATAAAACATACCAAAAGAGAAAATAGCATCTCTTCTTTCATCAGGAAAAAAATAATAATTAATTATATTTCCATCTGTTTCCGTTTTGCAGCAATTAGCATTAGAATATAGCTAAGTTTCATTAGAAATCTGTTTAAAACAGTGGGGAAAAGAGTTTTGTTTTTTTTTGCAACATGGCGCTGTTTGGTCTCATACTCTGCTGCCACCTGCTGGCTGTTTTTGTAATAACTACCATTGCTTCAAGCGTTTTCTTCAGTTCAGAGGCTACATCAAAGTCTTCTGAATGCTCTAGCCTTAAAAAAAAAAAAAAAAAAAAAAAAACGTATAAATACGTCTTTGGGAGCAAATGAGTTAATAACAAGGAGGAGGAGGAGGATGTAGATGATGGTACAAATGTTTTACTTTGAGGGCATGGAAACGCCAAGTCAATCAGACAATGACATATTTGAGCGCATATTTTCTTATTTGTCTGTCTGATCTTGTCAAATTCTATTTCGTCCCTGCCGACTTGGGATGTCACGACAAGGGCAATAAAAATCGTGATATCGTGATATTAAAACTGCCACAATATCGTCCTCGTCATGTTCACAATATTTAACTCATTCACTCGCCGCCATTTTCACATTTCGCAATCCCGTTCGCTCCCGGCTGTTTTACTGGATTTTGACTGATTTTGCACGGCCCACAGAATATTGTGTTCAATTGCTATAAAAGCATCAAAAAAAAGATTAAAGTCTCTTCTTTCATCAGGAAAAAAAAGTATGTTTCTATCTGTTTCCGTTTTGCAGCAATTAGCATTAGAAGACAGTTAAGTTTAATCAGTTTTCACAAATCTATTTAAAATTGGAAGTAATTGAGCTTTTTTTTTCTACACAGCCCTGGTTGATCTCCTTTGCTCTGCTGCCACCTGCTGGCCGTTTGTGTAATAACTACCATTTCTGCAACCGTTCTTTGCAGTTGAGAAGCTGCATCAAAGCCTTCTGTATGCTCTAGCATAAAAAAAACAAACAAAAAAAAAAAGTATAAATACGTCTTTGGGACACTTAGAACATTAAAAAACGCATTTATACGTCATTGGGAGTAAATGAGTTAAAAGGAACACATCTGTTAAAAAAAGTCAGGTTGATTTGCATTTGTGCAGTTCTAGCACCCTCTAGTGGCTATTTTATTGGTGCAATTTAATTTTCATGAGGGATGTTTTGGCCTTCTATGTTTGAAAAATATGCTAATTGTCAGATGAAGGGGTAAGAAAACTGTTGTTATTACTGATTGTATGTGGTTTGTTTGCATTACAATATTGTGCTGTTGTTTTTTTAGTATGAGCTTTTTTTTTCTTTTTTTTTTACAATATTGTGATCTTTTTTAAATATCGCCAACGCCCCCACAAAATCATGATAATTATCGTATCGTGACCTTCGTATCGTGATGTTTGGATATCGTTACATTCCTACTGCCAACACCTAACACCGTGGAATCTTAGTTACACGTGTAATGCACCAAAAAGTAATCAATTTTTTTCCTAGACAAAAACAAGCTTTCTTTGTAAAGCTGGCAAACAACAGAAACCTTCTACCAATGTTTTTTCTATCAATCTCTCGTTTCCTCAGGTGCTTTGTTTGATCACGGCCCCCGTCACCATGATCCTGTCATCTCAGCAGGACGCCTCGTTCGCCTTCGCCTCCCTGGCCATCGTTTTTTCCGTTTACATCACCCTGGTGGTTCTGTTTGTTCCCAAGGTAAAACGACATCGCTGTCGCCCGTCATGCGGATTAAAACGTCCCACGTTATCTGAGCTGCAATATCACATAATGACCTGTCGAGTGTTTCTGTCTTGCTACTACTTTCCAAACGTGCTCTCTTTTGTCAACCTCGGAGTCTATTCATCATTTTCCTCTTTGGTCACATTTGAATTACACAGCTGTAAAGACAGTTTGGCTTCTTTCCATTTGCTGCAAGGAAACGTAATTGCAGTTGTTCTGATATCCAAATAAGAGGCTAAATGTAATCATAACATAAGATTAGCCATGTTTTTATTATAACACGGGAAGGTCCGCTGTCATGCAGTCTAATGATCATTTGTAAAACAGCAAGTGCATGCTTTGCAGATGCGACGTTTGATCACACGAGGTGAGTGGCAATCGGACGCCCAGGAGACCATGAAGACCGGTTCATCGATGAACAACAACGATGAGGAGAAATCCAGACAGCTGGAGCGAGAGAACAAGGAGCTGCAGAAGATTATACAAGAAGTGAGACAACTATACATATTCCTGGTGAAAAGAGCTTTTTGCAACATGGCCTGGGATCTCTTATGCTCTGCTGCCACCTGCTGGCCGGTTTTCTAATAACTACCATTGCTTCAAGCATTCTTTTCAGTTCCGAGGCGGCATCAAAGCCTTCTGTATGCTCTAGCAAAATAAAAAAAATAAAATAAAAAAAGCCTTAGTATACATGGTCGTTTAAAAAAAAATAAAATAAAATAACGCCTTACTATACATGGTCGTTTAAAAAAAAAAAAAAAAAAAAAAAAAAAAAAACGCCGTACTATACATGGTCATTAAAAAAAAAACAAAAAAAAACGCCTTCCTTTACATGGTCTTTTAAAAAAAAAAAAAAAATGCCATACTACATGGTCGTTTGAAAAAAAATAAAATAAAATAACGCCTTACTATACATGGTCGTTTAAAAAAACAAAACAAAAAAAAACCGCCTTAGTATACATGGTCGTTTTAAAAAAAAAAAATGCCATACTACATGGTCGTTTTAAAAAAAAAAAATGCCATACTACATGGTCGTTTGAAAAAAATAAAAATAAAATAACGCCTTACTATACATGGTCGTTTAAAAAAATCAAAAAAAAAAAAAAAAACGCCGTACTATACATGGTCATTAAAAAAAAAAAAAAAAAAAAAAAAAACACACCTTCCTTTACATGGTCTTTTTAAAAAAAAAAAAAAAAAAAAACGCCATACTATACATAGTCGTTTGGGAAAATAAATAAATAAATAAATAAAATAACGCCTTACTATACATGGTCGTTTAAAAAAAAAAAAAAAAAAAAAAAACGCCTTAGTATACATGGTCGTTTGAAAAAAAAATAAATAAAATAACGCCTTACTTTACATGGTCTTTTTTTTTTTTTTTTTAAACCCAAAAAACAAAAAACGCCATACTATACATAGTCGTTTGGGAAAACAAACAAACAAAAAACGCGATCCTATACATGGTCGTTTGGAAAAAAAAAAACGTCTTTGGGAGCAAATGAGTTAATCAGAATCCAGTTTGGTCTAGCGGGGACGCAAAGAAAACACGATAGCAAATAAATGTCACGGATTTGCCCTCAGAAAGAAGAACGCGTCTCGGAGCTGCGGAACCAGCTCTCTGAGCGACAGGCCCTCCGCTCGCGGAGAAGACCGTCCACCGTCTCCAATCAAAACCACAGCACCCCCCCACTCGCCATCCCCCCCACCGACCCCAGATCGTTGGCCCCGCCGCCGGGGTACCCCGCACCCGCTCCGGAGCTGCACGCCGCCCCCCCGTCGTTTGGAAATTCCTCCAGCCTCTACCAGCCTGACAACAAAATCAGCCGCAATAACTGTCACACCAGCCGGCTGCAGATGCTCTACAAGTGAAGTTGGATATATGTCGATGAACTGAACACGGTACAACGAATTGGCATAAAGACAAAAACGTGCAATTTTGCATTTGTCATATCCTAGTGGTGCGTCATGGAAACTACGATTTGAGAAAATGCTTCCATGTTGACCGTTTGCTGAGCTTTATGCCGCTTTATGTGCAGTGCTGTTGCTTGCTGACTTCAATTTGAAAGAAGACATTCAAATTTGGGATCAGCAAATTGAAATACTGTATTTTTCCGACGAGAAGTCACTCTGGAGTAAAAATTGCAAAGTCATATTTTTGGGTGAATTTTTTTCGATGAAGAGCAGCAGGGCTCGGTCTCGCACCCAAAATCACCGTTCCACTAATGAGTTGTGGAACTTCTGCTTCTTCTTTCTGTTAGATAGCTTAGCATGAAAGTAAATTACAATAAATAAATGACACCTGGCATTTTTTTTTTTTTTTTTTTATAAATACCATGATTTGACTACATTGCAAACCATATGTAGCAACAATACACAACAGCAAGACTTCATAGTCTTTATACTCCAGAGCGAATCAGTGTGATTGTGCCATTCCAAAGCGCCTTTAAGCTGTTTAACGACACTCCAGTTGGAGTTAACTGTAAAACGAAACACACAATAAGGAGAATTTTATACAGTGTGTATTTAAAGACAAAACATACATCGTTTTTTTTGTTGTTTTTTTTTTACACATCGCGAGCCTCGCGCTAACGCGAATGGAGGATCCCATATAAATGCTAACAGGAAGTTAGCATCAACTTCGGGAGTAATAGTCCTTCCAATAACCAATATTCATACACAAATTCTGTGGAGACACAAATTCTTCCCAATTTGTGAGAAACAAGTTATATTTGAAGAGAATTCAATGGCAATGTTCTTCTGTTCTCATTGTAAGCGAGTATATCATGGATGCATGGCACCACGCTGCCCCCAAGAGGCCAAAACGCGCAGGAACACCCAGTATTTGTTTTGCAATTACTGTTTTAGTATGCAGTACTTTTATTGTACTTTTTCAATTTTAACTTTTCCAACAAGAAGGGATGAATGAGTATAAGACTATGATCATAGTTTTAGTAGTTGGGAAAAAAAAACGCTCCTGAACAAATTGGCAATGGAAATTCGACAGACTCGATCTCCTGAGCAACGGCTGTTTACAAAATGGAGTTGACAAATTCAGCCAATCGGAATGTGTGAGCTCGGGTTTGAAAGGAGTTGCTTTGATTGGCCACGGTTGAAGTTGGCTGTGACCACTCCCACAGCCTTATTTTAGAACTCCGCAACACAGCTGTCATGAGAAATGAACTTTTCTCGGTTTGACATGAATGCTTGCAGTTCACATCAGAACAGAAAACTTTTTTTTTTTTTTTTTTTTTTTTTTTCCCAGTGGTTGCAATAATGCACACTGTGAAGTGGCGCGTTTCAGCAAACGGTCATAATGGCAACCAAGGAATGATTCCAAAGCATTTCTGATCGTACAAGTACCTTCCACTAATGTCTGTAGACGGTACTTATGCACCTTCTGATTCATGACTGATCAAAAATGACACATTTGTGACGTGATCAATCACTGTACCCATGTCATGCAAAAAAAAAAAAAAAAAAAAGATTTGATTTCATTTACATTTTTATGAGTCTCTGTTGGAAGAAATTGCAGTCACTTAACATGGTTTTGAGGACTTCCTTTGATTCTTTTGTGCCCACCCCAATCAAATCACTCAGGTTAGGAGACCTCAAGCAACATAATTTAGGTGAGGATGGAGGCTGCCATTTTATGGCCTCACATACAGTAACAACCGTTTTCATGGTCTTACAGTACTTTTGTCTTCTTGCAGGAGCCTTCTTGCTAACATTTTGCTGACTTTATATTCAAGTGTATTATCCACTTTACTTTTATCCGAAATATTCCGTTTTTCTTCTAGAAATTTTACAATCATTGAAAAGGTTTGATTTCATCAGATGCCGTCATGCTTCGTTAGAATTCCAAACACCGGCAGTCCATTGAAAAGAGACGCAATGCTGCCATCTGCTGGCCATAGTTAGTGTTGTTGATTCCACAACCCATTGACCAGGCAGCGCTGTACTTAGACTTTGCACTACACTTTGATTAAAAATAATAATAATGAAAAAAAAATGCAGTTGACGTCATTTACCGTTCATGGCGGCATACGTCATGATTTTACTGATCATTATTAAACGTTTTTGGCCGTCAATGTTAGCTCCTTTTCATTTCTCAGGGTTGATTAATGAAATTGTTTTCTGGTGATGATGAGGACATGACTCGCCAAATGGTTTCCTTACTTGCTGCTCGTTTTGAAGCAAACTTTGCTGGCTTGATAGCAGGCGACTAACTTAACCACTGCGAATGTTGTGTTGATTTGCTTTGTTTGTTTTAGGTTTCGCTTCATTTTCTATCTGCACTGTGACGGACTGTAACTATCAATACTGTAGCAGAAAATATCATTTTTATTCAATTAAAGGCAAAATTATATTGGGGGGGGGGGGAAACTAATTCCGCAAAAATAAATATGAAACAAAACATCTGTCAGTTTGATTTCAAGTTATTCTTAACTCTTTCATTCCCAGCCATTTTCACAGAAGCAACCCCTTTTGCTCCTGTTTTACTGGATTTTGACTGACTTTGCAAGGTCCGCAGAATGTTCTGTTCTATTGCTATAAAAACAGATCCGTTTCCATTTTGCAGCGATTAGCATTAGAATAGTTTCATCATTATTCACAAACGTGTTGAAAACACTGGCAAAAAGAGCTTGTTGCAAATGGCCCTGGCTGATCTCTTATACTCTTCTGCCACCTGTTGGCCGTTTTTTGCAATGACTACCATTGCTTTAAACAACCTCTTCATGCTTTAGCATTTAAAAAAATAATAATAAAAAAAATAAAAAACTGAAAAAAAATGAAAAAAACGCATAAATATGTTTTGGGGAATGAAGAACAAAGTATTGAAAAACGTATTTATACGTCTTTGGGTTTGAATGAGTTAATAAGTTTGTTTTAATGTTTCATCAAAAATCATGGAAAACTTCAACTCAAAGTACATTGACTGCATTTCTTTTCATGAATGTGATCCCCTCCCAAAAAAACAGTATTTTCAGATGAACAGATGTCATTTTTTTTGCTTGAATTTCCACAATGAATGACTGTGAAAATCATTGTTGTCTTAAAAGTTTTACAAACCTGTCTGTGGAAGTGTATTGCATTTTCATGGGGTGATTTTTTTTTTTATGAATATTTTATGCATTTTTTTTTTCTGTTTTTCAAGATATTTTTTTCTATTTTTCTAGGACTTCTCTTGAATTTTTTTTTCTGGTTTCATAATACACTTTTGTCTGCTTTTTCTGAATGTTTTTTTTTTTGTTTTGTTTTTTTTAATTTTGACAAAAATGCGTTTCATTGTTTTTAATACAGCAAGTATATTTTTTTTGGAAGTCCTGTCTTTGAATCACATACAGTCGATGGGGTTTATTATTATTTTTGTCGACTTTAAACGGGTGCCTTTTTTTTTTTTTTTTAGGTGAATGCAATACACTTCCGCCTTTGTCCACATTTATGACCAAAAAAAATCACACATATTCATCAATCGTTAAATCAGTCAAGAGTTGTGTTCGATTGGTTTATCAGCCTGAATCCTAATTGTTGTTATGCTTCAATTCCACGTCTGTATAGACGACTTGTTGTATATTAGTGCTTCAAGCAAGGATTTGTGTCTCCAGTTTGTGGTCGAACAGCTTGATCTGTAGCATGGGTAAAGTGACTGAAAACACTCGTCAGTTTCATAACTACAGTCTGAGCCGCAGATGTACAAATCATGAAAACGTCGCGTATTGTTCCTGCCACGTCCGCTCCAAGTCAACATTGTAATGAAATCGATGAAATGTTTGTCTGTAATGTGTTTTCACTGTTGAGTATGTAAAGCAGTGGCGACATGAGAAAATGCACTATAAATAATACAAATGATGTAAATAAGAACATTTGACTAAGCTGTATTTCATGTGTATTAAAAAATATATTTCTATGCTGTAATACCTGATGAACTGGTGATGTATTTATTTTTTTCAGTTCAGTTGCAACACACAACCATGCCAGTATTGTTTGGAAAGAATATTTTTTGCTGTCGTAAAAACTCACAGAGCATTTTTAACAAGCCAATTCTGAAAAGCATCGATAATATAAATCACTGATGGTCGTTTTGAAGGAGGAAAAAAAAGACGCCTTACTATACATGGTCGTTTTTTTTTTTTGTTTTTTTTTTAAAGGCCTTACTATACATGGTCTTTTTTTTTTTTTTTTTAATGCCTTACTATACAGGGTCTTTTTTATTTTATTTTATTTTTTTAATGCCTTACTATACATGGTCTTTTTTTTTTTTTTTTTTTTTTTAACGCCCTACTATACATGGTCTTTTTTTTTTTTTTTTTTTTTTTAACGCCCTACTATACATGGTCTTTTTTTTTTTTTTTTTTTTTTAACGCCTTACTATACATGGTCGTTTTTTTGTTTTTTTTTACGCCCTACTATACATGGTCTTTTTTTTTTTTCTTTTTTTTTAACACCTTACTATACATGGTCTTTTTTTTTTTTTTTTTTTAAAGGTCTTACTATACATGGTCGATTTTTTATTTATTTTTTATTTTTTAAACGCCTTACTATACATGGTCTTTTTTTTTTTTTTTTTTTTTTTAACGCCCTACTATACATGGTCTTTTTTTTTTTTTTTTTTTTTTTAAAGGTCTTACTATACATGGTCGATTTTTTATTTATTTTTTTTTTTTAAACGCCTTACTATACATGGTCTTTTTTTTTTTTTTTTTTTTTTAAACGCCTTACTATACATGGTCTTTTTTTTTTTTTTTTTTTTTTAACGCCCTACTATACATGGTCTTTTTTTTTTTTTTTTTTTTAAAGGTCTTACTATACATGGTCGATTTTTTATTTATTTTATTTTTTTTAAACGCCTTACTATACATGGTCTTTTTTTTTTTTTTTTTTTTTTTTTAAACGCCTTACTATACATGGTCTATTTTTTTTTATTTTTTATTTTTTTTAAACGCCTTACTATACATGGTCTTTTTTTTTTTTTTTTAAAGGTCTTACTATACATGGTCGATTTTTTATTTATTTATTTTTTTTTAAACGCCTTACTATACATGGTCTTTTTTTTTTTTTTTTTTTTTTTAACGCCCTACTATACATGGTCTTTTTTTTTTTTTTTTTTTTTAAAGGTCTTACTATACATGGTCGATTTTTTATTTATTTTATTTTTTTTAAACGCCTTACTATACATGGTCTTTTTTTTTTTTTTTTTTTTTTTTTTTTTTAAACGCCTTACTATACATGGTCTATTTTTTTTTATTTTTTATTTTTTTTAAACGCCTTACTATACATGGTCTTTTTTTTTTTTTTTTAAAGGTCTTACTATACATGGTCGATTTTTTATTTATTTATTTTTTTTTAAACGCCTTACTATACATGGTCTTTTTTTTTTTTTTTTTTTTTTTAACGCCCTACTATACATGGTCTTTTTTTTTTTTTTTTTTTTTAAAGGTCTTACTATACATGGTCGATTTTTTATTTATTTTATTTTTTTTAAACGCCTTACTATACATGGTCTTTTTTTTTTTTTTTTTTTTTTTTTTTTAAACGCCTTACTATACATGGTCTATTTTTTTTTTTTTTTTTTTTTCAAACGCCTTACTATACATGGTCTTTTTTTTTTTTTTTTTAAAGGTCTTACTATACATGGTCGATTTTTTATTTATTTATTTTTTTTTAAACGCCTTACTATACATGGTCTTTTTTTTTTTTTTTTTTTTTTTTTTTTACGCCCTACTATACATGGTCTTTTTTTTTTTTTTTTTTTTTTTTTTTTTAAACGCCTTACTATACATGGACGTTTTGGGGAAAAAAAAAAAAAGACCATGTATAGTAAGGCATTTGCCTTACTATACATGGTCTTTATTTATGTATTTATTTATTTATTTTTTAAATCAAATAAAAATTCAAGTGACACAATAGAAAGTAGGGCTGCTCAATTATGGGAAAAACAATCACGATTATTTGAATGATTATTTTTTTGGTAGGAAAAACAAAATGTTTAAGCATTTTAAAAAAATTATTACATTTAAAACAATAGAAACACTAATTATGTAAGTTCCTTTTGGACCAAACATAATTTATAATATATAATTATTTATGTTGGCAAAAACTTGAAGTTGGAGTGCAGCATGTGCGCTGTGCAGTAGGATGATAATTTATTTATTTTTGTACAAAACAAGAAAATGCTCAAGCGTAAAAAAACAAAAAACAGAAAAAATTCTTGAAACACTAATTACGCAAGTTCCTTTTGGATGAAACCAAATTTATTAGTTATTTTAACATAAAGGTTCAAATGTCTACATTTAAACAACTCAAAAATTAGTATTAATCTTTTTTTTTATGATTCTGCTGATTTTGTAATTGTAATTCAATTTCAAATGAACAGCGCTAATACAAAGTATTAGAAATAAAATAAAACAAAATACAAAAAAATCAAATAAAAATGGAAAAGAATTAAATAGAAAAGAAAATGGAAAATACAGAGAATACAAACCTGTAAAAGAATAAATGAAGAAAAATTACGTATTAAAAATGCCGCGTTTGTAAAAGGTCCTCCGCGATTAATGTAGTTTTGGCGCCCTCTTGTGGTCACGTGCGTCAACAGGCTAAATTTTAACTCCCTTGAAAGCTACACGACCAATTTGAGGGGAATAAAACCCAATAATGCCGATGAAAATATATTAACCTATGTGATCAATTCATTTTTCCTTACACGGATCATAAATTCTGACAGTACAAAGTGAGTGACTTGACTCTGCAAACTAGTTGTTGAGCGTTGATTTGGTTTCCTCATCGACAACAGGTGTTGTGTCGCAAACGGCGCCCCCTCGCGGAGGCGCGCGCGCGTTTGTTCTCCGCCTCCTCATACGTCGTTCGAGTTGCCTCTTGATTAATTAACACCCTCATTGTTCGGTTCTCGAGGAAAACGGAGATTAGTGGAGATAAAATCTCCGCCAAAAATGTAAAACACTAAATTAAAAAAAACAAAACAAAAAACGATTACTTAGTGGCACTTTTATGCATGCACTGGTAAATATGTAAACAAAAAATGAATAGGCTATAAAAAGAATGAAATCCCAGGTGTGAATGAAATCCCATATTAATTTTTTAAAAATTATAATTAGTAAAACAACTCCTCCTACTGGCCAAACACAAAATTACATCTGCAGTACGGCACCACGCCACAAGGTGGCGCCTCCTTGCGATTGTTATACCTATGCAGCACTTTCTCCTTTGGACATTGATGCCGTGGACTTGTACGCGTCATCGTGACGTTGCTGTCTATTTAATTTTAATTTTTTTTAGTATTTGATTGTGCATTTGTCCCCCTGCAGAGACTTGACCAGGAGATGGCGACAGCTTGGCGTTTGAAGACGACCTGGCATGCATTTCCGGTCCGGCTTCAACTGCCACAACCTGCTAACTAACTACACACGTAGAGGAAATTGTTGCGAACAATCCTGTTAATGAAAGAAAAATAGAACATTAAAAGAATAAAAACGAAATAACGTTGGTTCACGTGATTGACTTTGACACGAGTGGCGTAAATCGCGACACTTTTGCAGTCCTGATGACAGGCCAGGGGGCGGCGCTATAGTGTAAGAAGCGGAAACATTTGAATGATGGGCTGACGTCACGTCCTTTTGCGGCGTGTGTGAAGGGATTGTTCGACAAAAAAAAATACTTTGAAAAAAGATCATGAAACTTAAAAAAATAAATAAAAATAAAATTCTTTTTTTTTTAAACGCCTTACTATACATGGTCGTTTTGAAGGGAAAAAAACGCCTTACTATACATGGTCGTTTTTTATTTATTTTTTTTAAACGTCTTACTATACATGGTCGTTTTGAACCTATGATACCTATGCGTCCATTAGTTTATCGGTATATTTATTTATTTAGCAATTTTCGTCATACTATATTGTTTATCCTGTGTTGTTCGTTTGTTTCCTCCTACCAAACCGGAGGACGCACGACTACCTCGGTTTCGCTTCCGGTTTAATTCTTGACATAGCCAATCATCACAATAACGGAAAATCTCGGCCAATCAGACCACTCGAACTTGCGGAAGTACTTCCCTCTGTTCTCCCCCCTCAATTGCTGAACTCTCGATGTAACTCCGTGAAAAGGCGGCCATACATTCGTTTTTTTTATAGCCAAAATAACGGAATTTCAATCTTTTTAACGGTCTCGTCGAAGAAACAGGAATGATTGAGCCGAAGAAGAGAATGGCGGACATGGCGGTGGTGCCGTCCGCTGCCATGAAGAGACCTCGGACGGAGCTGGTGCTGGCAGCCCAGTCTCAGCAGCTCGTGGCCGGGGTATTGTATTCAATTTCACATAAAAACGACCACTAACTTCTTTAGTTCATGTTAATTAGAAGATAACTGGATATGGACTACAAAATACCTTGAAGTGCACTTTCGGCAGTTTTAGCATAAATAGCTTAGTTATGCTAATAGTAAGCTAGACCAAACTAATTGTTGGCAATATTAAAAATGTAATAATGTGAATTGACTTTTTCAGGGGCCCCCAAGGACCTCCAGCCTGCAGGCCCCCATCATGCTACTGTCGGGCCATGAGGGTGAGGTGTACTGCTGCAAGTTTCACCCCAACGGAGCCACCCTGGCCTCGTCCGGCTTTGACAGGCTCATATGTAAGCCCGTCACATACAAACAGCATGAAGATGTTAAAGTTGTAAGGAAGACATCAGCTGTGTTTTGTGTGTCTGTAGTAATGTGGAACGTGTACGGAGATTGTGACAACTTTGCCACGCTGAAGGGTCACAGCGGAGCAGTGATGGAGCTGCACTACAACACAGACGGAAGGTCGCTAAACTTACGTACTTTGAAACCCCAACTCGGGCTTGAGACTGTATTGAAACCGAAAACCGTGATTAAAAATCTTAAATGTGTCGATACTCTGTCAGATTGTTGCTAAAACACCAGATGAGTTTAAAGAGTCGTTCGTATTTTGTTCCCATTCAGCCTGCTGTTCTCTGCCAGCACGGACAAGACGGTGGGCGTGTGGGACAGCGAGACGGGCGAGCGGATCAAGCGGCTGAAGGGCCACACCTCATTTGTCAACACCTGCTACCCCGCCCGCAGGGGACCCCAGCTTGTGTGCACCGGCAGCGACGACGGGACCGTCAAGGTGAGGGCGGAGTATAATGTCACATATGTCTCAAAAACATATTGTCACTTGTTTATTAATATGAAAAATGCACTGCATTATGAATGCATGTACGTATTGTGTCGCAGCTGTGGGACGTGCGCAAGAAAGGCGCCATCCACACCTTCCAGAACACCTACCAGGTGCTTGCCGTCACCTTCAATGACACCAGCGATCAGATTCTGTCTGGAGGCATCGACAATGACATCAAGGTATTGATTTCATCAATTAATTTAGTGTGTTTGTTTTTAATTGTCATAAAACATTTGAATAACGTGGCTTACATAGTTGAACGTGCACTGCTTTACCCTAACAATATGGCTGCAATCAAGATTGTTAGTTTACAAAAGTAGAATCACTTGACAATTTTTTGCATGATTTTGCCACTTTTCCATGTCCTCCACTGATTATTTTTCCCCAAAACTAATTACTACCTAAGTCCTGCTAAGAAGCAGACACTTGTTTTTGACATGAGCCGAGTGGGAGGTAATCACGGAGTTAAAGGCACTCAACGTGAGGGCCCATTTGGTTAATTGGCGAGCCGATTTAATCAGTTAAAATTAGCTGTTTTAAAATTGTCTCTTTTTTTTTTCTTGTCAATTGTTGTTTTTTACACATTCACACACAACATAAAACGAATATAGTGACATTCAAACTCCCAAAAGGGTACCAAAAAACAAGTTATTTTATTCTCTTTTTTTTTTTTTTTTTTTTTTTTTTTTTTTTTTTTTTAATTAAGCTGTCAATTAATTGGTTATTGGCATTTTGTTTCTGCCATAAAATCTTTGTTGGTTGGGCCCTACTAAATGTTTAAAAAAAAAAAAGTTTTTTTTTATATGTTTCTTTCAATTGTTTGATTAAACAAACTGGAAGAAATCAAACACATAATAAGCACATTCATACACAAGCTGCGGGTTAGCCAATTAGCAGCTGTACTTGCTCATATGCTGACACCCACGTCATTCACACACACTCAAATTCACAGTACAACTTGAGGATGACCATTCCTGTGTGTTCCTGTACTTTGCAGGTGTGGGACCTGAGGCAGAACAAGCTGATGTACAACATGCACGGACACGGTGACTCCGTGACCGGACTTAGTCTCAGCTCGGAGGGATCTTACCTGCTCTCCAACTCCATGGACAACACTGGTAAAACTTTTATCTGTTTTAAAAAAAAAAAAAAAAAATCCCAGTGTCTCTTTTCAGGCATGTTTTTTGACCATTGTTTTATGTGTGCATACAGTGCGTATTTGGGACGTTCGGCCTTTTGCGCCCAAAGAAAGATGTGTGAAGATTTTCCAGGGCAACGTACACAACTTTGAAAAGGTCTTTATTAATATTCACGAAAATCTTGTTGATACTGTTTGTTTGTTTTTCTGACAAACTCCAACCCCGTTTTCTTCAAGAATCTCTTGAGGTGCTCGTGGTCCACCGACGGCAGCAAGATAGCCGCCGGATCGGCTGACAGGTGACACACAGGAACACGAATCTTGCGTTCTCGGCTTCTGGGAAATGAGAAGTGTCCTTGAGAGAGTAAATCACCCCAAAAAGTTTCCCATTGATTCTAATGATTTTTTTTGCATTAGATTTGTTTACATTTGGGACACCACGTCACGCCGCATCCTCTACAAGCTGCCGGGACACGCCGGCTCCGTCAACGAGGTGATCTTTCATCCCGAGGAGCCTGTCGGTAAGTCGCGCTGCCACCTGACGGCGTTTCGGGTTTACGGTACGGGGGAACCTCGTCAAGTCGCAGTTCGGGACAGTTTTCTGTAGGATATCATTCAAACTATTGGCTGAAAACGCACTCAATGATGCCCAACCGTATATTTTTGTGCTCTTTTTGAAACTATAAAACATTTCTCAAAAATTCCCTTTAATTTTTTAATGGAAGATGAGTTTGAAATTTGGGGTTGAAACTACAGGGTTGACTGCCTTTTTTTTACATTTATTTATTTATTTTTTTAGATTTTGTTTCTATTTTTAATAATTTTATGTGGTGCATGCTTTGTCTCCACAGTACTCTCTGGTGGCAGTGATAAACGACTGTACATGGGAGAGATTCAGTAGCAAATGTTTGTGAGTGTGTAAGAACATCAGCAGTGATTTTTTTTTTTTTTATTGCAATGTTTTGTTCTTTTTAATAAAATCTACAAATTCTTTCGAGAAATCATGTCTGATCTTGTTTTTCGATATGATGCGGTGCTAAAACTCCATTACGAGCTTTAAAAAGGATATACAGCGCCATTTACCATACCCGACCGACCAAGCTCACGTGAAGCCAAATTTAATTCAGATCTGGTCCAGTTTGAAGTCCATTTGCAGCCTGTAATGCAGTCTGTAAATGGTGATGTCAAGATCGGATCACCTTTGATTGAAAATTTCTGATGTCTTTTTCTCATTTATTTAATCCAGTTTGAATTTAATTGTTCATAATGTGTATGCTAAATCTGTAAATTAATCACATACAATTTAATACAAATTGATGGCATAATTACACAATTGTCAAATTTGATCCAATCTGGATCCAATTTGATTGTCATTGTGAAAGGTCAAACTTAATCCATATCTGATCCTGTTTGATTCACATTTTCTGTTTATTTTATTCAAACTGCAATCTGTGCCAAATGTAATTTAGATTTTGACATCCTATTGAAACTAGATGTGTGTGCATAATCTGTCAATTACAACATCAACCCAAAGGTAATCTGACACAAATACACCACCAGAGGTTTCCTGGCTCAGTCGACTCCCACGCAGCCAAGCAAGCACCAGGCCACACAAAAACATGAAATGCTCTCTTTAAAAGGCGTTGAACATTTGATGCGGCTGTTGGAAATGTACCCTAAAGATGTTTTAAAAATATAAATAGAGACCCAAAATTGTCAGAACCGGTAGATAGCATCTACTGGCAACGAATGACAAAGAAACTGTAAAGCACATCCAGACTGTGCTGCTTTTAATCATTATGCTTGTGTGCGCATGTGTGCAACAGATGTGTAACATTTTTTTTTATTTTATTTTTTTATCTTTGATGTGTGTAGAATGACATTTGAGAAGAGTTAGTAAAAAGAAGGCTGCTTCGATCTAGATGTGCATGTACTAATATTAAAGTGTATATAGTTTATTCATTGTCAGCTCTGCCAATGATGTTTTCCTCAACAACTGTGTGTTGTTGACGGTAAGTATTCCATCAAAGTTTGTAAACTTGAGTGTTTATTCATTTTATTCAGCGCTGATCCCATTTGAATGAAAATTGATATTTGTGGTCTTTAAATGAATTATATTATATATATATATATATATATATATTATTATAAATATATATGTATATATATATATGTATGTATGTGTGTGTGTGTATATATATATATATATATATATATATATATATATATATATATATATATATATATACCTAAATACATTAGACCAATTTTAAACCAGAGCTGATTTTGTTGTTTGAATAAAATCTACTATTTGGATCTAGGATGTTTAAAAGTTAATTCAAAAAAGTTATATTGAGATCTAATCCAGTTTGTTTTCATGTTACTCCATGTGCACAAACTGTCCAGCTTCAAAATTTGTCTGAAATCCTTTTTTTTTTTTTTTTTTTTTTTTTTTTTTCATAATTAGTAACTCAACATGAGAATCTGTTCTCGTTTCACGGTTTTATTGGGTTAGTTTTACATTTTGTTATTGTTTTGGTTACATTTTTATACAGCTACAGCAATTTGTTTCGGCTGCAATTGATTCTGGATGTGATCCAGTTTAAATTGAATTGATTTGCATGCAGATTCGGTATTCTGGATAGTCTGAGCAATTCTAAATCTTTTCTGGTTTGTATGAAATTTGTTTTTGATGTATGTTCGTGTAATGTAAAGCAGAGTGCAATCCAAATTTGATCCGGATGACAATTTCTGTATGCAGTCTGTAAAACGTCAATTCAAACCAAATGTCATCTGGATTATGATTCGGAAGCAATGTAAATGCAGTACCATTTCACATATTCGGATGTTCTTTTGTTTAGAAATGTGCTTCTCATATTTCATTTTCTGTCTTCATTGGGTGTATTTTGTTCATTTAGGTGTTTCGATGAGTCATTTTGTATTTAGAGCAAAAGGTGGATGGACATGATAATGATGACAACTGTGAGTATCTGAGCACCGCCTCTGGATCCATCCTCGCTACCGGGCGTGCGTGCATTTTTTGTAATTTTTTTTTGCCTCCCCTTTTGTTGCTCCTCATTTTCTCCCCCTACAGGATCCACTCAGCTCCTCGTCGAGGGGGGTCGCCACCACGGCCAACCCCCAACACTCCCACCACCACCACCACCACCACCGCCTCCTCCTCTCCTCACTCTCCCGCCCGCCTCTTTCCCCTCACTCCTCGGGCTCCTCCTGCGCACACCCCGGCACCGATTGTTGACAAAAGACGGCGAGGAGGACGAAGCGAGGCAGCCCAGTATTTGTGGTTTTTCCCCCCACCCACCGGAATCCCCAAACGGAATCTCGCCGTTTTTTCTTGGAGCGTGACCGAGGGAGGAGACGGAACGGGAAAGGCGGCGCGCGGAGGAGCCTCCGAGGGGGCCCGCGATTGTTGTTCATCCAAACGTGGTGAGTCACAACGGGCTGCTTTGTGCGTCCGTCCGTCGCCGGGCGGGAGGGCCGGAGCCTCCGAAGCAACGCTGCGGCTTCGGTTGCCTCCTCCCCGACGTCCCCCGTGTGATCCCGCGATCATATGATGCTCATTTCTGTCTACAGCCTGGAGCCCATCATAACACTTTTCCGCCTCTCTTTGTGCCATTGTGTGTGTGTGTGTGTGTGTGACCCCCCCCCTTCCTTCCAGACCCTCCGGAAGGTGTGGCCGAGGTGATTTCGCTTGTCGCTGGTGGTCTGACCGCAGTCGGGCGAGAAGCGCTCCTCCAAGGAAGAAGACGACAATAATTTGAGAATTTGAGCATAAAATGGGTCATCCGCTGTGAGGGGAAGCAGCACTCGAGCCTCGAAGGAAGGAAGGGAGAGAGGAGGCGGCAGGGAAGGCCTCCTCAGCCCGGAATGGTGTGAGCTTGACACGGCCAGGCAAGTCTGGATCTGAGCGGGGAGCCGTCCTTCCCCCCCCGGAGCCTGCGCGGCCCGAAGCCGCGTGCCGAGCCCTCCAAGATGGGGAAGTGTGACGGGAGATGCACGCTACTGGTCATATGCTCCCTGCAGCTGGTGGGTACCCAACAACAGCCTTTCGATTTACACTACTTGACACACGCTTATTCACATGAAACCTAAATCCTCCTTAGTTTCTTTTTCTTTTCTTTTTTTCTTGTGAAAT
The DNA here is from genome assembly GCF_051991245.1 of Festucalex cinctus. Classification (NCBI taxonomy): domain Eukaryota; kingdom Metazoa; phylum Chordata; class Actinopteri; order Syngnathiformes; family Syngnathidae; genus Festucalex; species Festucalex cinctus. The sequence goes on from NC_135429.1 coordinate 2,360,329, forward strand.
CAAAGTCACGTTTTTATCCAGAGCTGATCCAGTTGGAATTCAATTTTACGCTGCAAAAGTAACATCATACCAAGTTTGATCCAGATTGGATTCAGTTTGAACAAAGTGTGGAGTTTGTATTCAGACTTTCAGAAAATAGATGCAAATCTGTAAATAGGTAGTGTCAAGTACCGATCTTGAATGAAATGTGCCTTGTACAGAATGTCAAAACAGGTTCAACCTAGTTTGGATCCAAATTGAATGATATTTGAACTTCATGGTGTAATGTTTGCCTAATGAAATCCAAACCTTAATCCAGTTTGAATAAAGTGGGAATTTTGTGTTCAGTTTTAATAGTCAGGATGTAATGTCCGCTAAAGTGAAACCAGATCTGCTCCAATTTCCATAAAATTGTGCTTTCTATATGCAGTGTCTGGAAAATGTAATGTGCAGTTTAATCTACATTGGCTGTAGTTTGAATGAAATTTACTATTCTATGTGTATACTGTAATACTAATGTCAATCCAAGTTCAATCTAGATTGCATTCAGTTTGAATGTAACATGAAATTCATATTCAGTCTTGACTCAATCAAGTTTGATCTGGATGAGATCCAGATTCCAGATTGAATGGAATGTGAAATTTGAATTCAGTCTTTACATCAAGATGTAATTTTTACTAAATTGAATCCAGAGCCAATCCAGGTAACATAACATTAGTTTGGTTTCTGCAGTTGATGAAATGTGATGTCAAATTTAATGGAAGAAACATCTCTAGTAAGTTTAATCATATTTGCTTTGTGCATGCATGATGCATTGGTATGCACTGCAGTAATATCAATGTCAAACGATAAATTCAGTCTAGATTGGATCCATTTTGAATGAAATGTGTAATTTGTATTCAGTCCTGATTGCAGGAATCGTTAAGATGCACTTTTTAGCAAGTTTAATCCAAATCGAACCCACTTATAGTAGAATATGAAATTAATACTCAGTTCTGATAGTGATTTTCTGCATTTGGCTGGCAACCAGTTCAGGGTGTACCCCGCCTACTGCCCGAAGCCAGCTGGGATAGGCTCCAGCACCACCCTTGTGAGGAACAAGTGGTTAAGAAAATGGATGGATGGATAGTGGTTGTCAAGAAATATTTACCAAGTTTATTCCAGATCTGATCCTGTTTCCATTTGTGTGTGTTTTTTAATGTTTAATCCAGATCCACTCTAGTTTGAATGTGTTATGCATATGCTGTAAAATTGATGTCAAACCAATTTCAATGTAGATTAGATCTCATTTGAATGAAAACTTAAGTCGCCTGTAAGATTTAAAGTCAAATCAATTCCCGATGTGATCTGATTTGAAGGGAAAATGACTTTGAAATTTGCATCCAGCAAACTGTAATGATCAAAAAAGGGAATTTTTCTGTCTGCGTGCAGTCTAAGTATAACTTCAAACTACAACAAATCTGGATCCGATCCAGAATGCAAAGACGTAAATAATGTAAACATGGACAATCTCGTTGCACACCTTCAGACGCAACGATGCGTGTCATATTGTGAATTTCTTGAAGGTTTTACTACCGTATATTTTCTTTCTTTCGTACTGATTATCTGAGTATTTATGGTTGTGTGTTGGAGGCCTGGAACTGTTGTTGCTCCTGATAATAGCATTGATATGATTTACGCAGGGTGCCACTTTTACTAGTTAGAGCAAGGCAAATAAATCAAGGAGATAACATACAAGATATTTTGTTATCTCCAAAGATAGACAAATGGCTGCATACACAAACACAGTTATTGCTTCTGGGAGGAGTTTTCTTTATAGGAATGGCTCATAAATGACATATCAGCCGGTATACAATACTGCACAGTATGTAGGAGGGTAATTCCAGCTGGATCAGGGCCGAGGTTCCTTGAACGCCTCACATCAATGTTCGACTCTGTGTGCTGCTTGGGGGTATAATTAAAGCAGCGTGCTACATGCGGGTTAATCAGACATTTTTGTCCAGTACAGTCAGTGCTTTGAGTTGCAGCTGCTTGGTGTGTGTGCGTGTGCGTGTGTGTTGGGGGGTGTTTGCCCTCAAATATGCTCCAGAGGGCCCCCATTCACCATCTGGTGTCCATTCGAGAGTTAAACTTAGCAGCTCCTTGCGTCTAAAAATAGATTTTTATTTTTTTATTTTTTTGTCTTGTCCGAATGTAATAAGTGTGTAACACGAGCGGCATTGACGTTGTGTGTATTTACGTATGTGTGTAATGGAGGCCATTGTGGGGATTGCGGCCCGTACATCCTCATTAGTTTGTATTGGGGGGGGGAGGCGTCACCGGGCTCCCGGCAGTTGCCATGGCAACAGCCGCAGCAGTGTGCGCGATGCGTGTCGCCGCCATGCTCTAACGGGACGCCGCTTCCTCCTTGTTCCGATAATTCCCAGGTGGCCGCCCTCCAGAGGCAGGTGTTTGACTTCCTGGGCTATCAGTGGGCGCCCATCCTGGCCAACTTCCTGCACATCATGGCCGTCATCCTGGGCATGTTCGGCACCGTGCAGTTCCGCTTCAGATACCTCATCTTTGTGAGTGCACGGTCGGTGATTTGGCGTTCTAAAAATAGACGCGTCTGAGGCGAGCCTGTTTGTGTGTTGTGTGTTTGTAGTATGCAGTGTGGCTGGTGCTGTGGGTGGGCTGGAACTCCTTCATCATCTGCTTCTACCTGGAGGTGGGCAACCTGTCTCAGGTAAGTTCTTCAGCCCTCAGTCTCCTCATGATTAGAGAGAAGCTGATACTAAGTTGAAAACAAGAGAGATCCGTTTTAGTTTGGTTGAAATTTGTCAATAAAAAGCTGGCTTCAAGCACATTTGCCTTGCATATCCTCAAACAAGAATCGCAAACAGGTTTCGATCCGGATCAGATCCATTTTGAATGAATGAAATTTGCTGTGATTGATATGAAACAAACATCAACCCAAATGTACTCATTGCAAATAATTTTGATTAAATGTATGTATGGTTAAAAAAAAAAAAAAAAAGATTGGGTTCAAAATAAATTTCCGAGATGCAAGCTGCTAAACTAATATTGAGTCAAGTTCAATCCATATCAGATCTACTATACTTTTAATGAATTTTTTTATCATCTAGAATTGTAATGGCAAGGAAATTTAATCCACATCAGATTAATTGGAATGCAATTTGCTGTGTTTGTGCTCTAAAACAATCACTCCAAATTCAATCCATATCAGAAACAGTCTGAATCATATTGCAATGTTTTTGTTCTGAAATTGGAATTCAAACCAGGATTAATACAGGTCAGACCGGTATGAATGGATTGTGCTATGTACGCTGTACAACTTCAATCAAACCAGGTTGACAACAGATCATTCGGTGTCTAGTTTGAATCAAATTTGCAATATGACCTGTATGTGCTAAAGTTGTAATTCAAGACGTTTCATAAAGGCCTTCTAAAATTGAATGAAATCTGGTTGGTTCACGGCTTCATGTAGTAAAACTGTGATGTCAAACCAGGTTTAATCCATTTTTTATTTTTTTATCAACCTCAAATGAAATTGTTTGTCTATACTCCAAAACAAACATCGAACCAGCTTTATTCCAGATTAGATCCAGTTTAAAATGAAATTTTTTCTTGGAATATGTTGAGAATGTAACACCAAACCAGGTTTAATGCAGATCAGATCCAGTTTGACTTCAATTTTCCATATGTAAACCCAGTTTAATCCTGTTCAGATTTAGTTTGAATGAAATTTTGAAATTCGTACTCAAGAGTATTGAAGATGTAATGTGTCGTAAATTTCATCCAGATCTGATCCAGTTTTAATTCAATTTGATATATGGATGCCCATCTGAAAACTGCAGAATTAAACCAAATGAATAATGAATAGAAGTGGCTGGGTATTGTGCACCACTGCTCATTGCAATTGTGACGTTTGTGGTGAGAAATAAATGACAACCAAAAGGATACATGTTGCTAAAGTTCCCTCTCTTGCCCGTAGTCTCCTCTTGAATAAAATCGCAGAAGACCACCAAGCGTCGAGGTTTTCACATCCCCTCCACCCCAACCCGACTTAAAATGCACTCAAGGAGGAAAGTTGATGACGGAATTGTAGCTCACTTGGATTTGAAAAAATAAGAGCAGCATGAGCAGTAGAGTCGCTTCAAGGCCTCCGGAGACGAGCAAGGATGAGGGGGGGGGGGATAAGCATGCCAAATGGCCCCTCCCCCCCTTCTTTTCCTCTCTTCCCCAGTGGTTTTGAAAGTAGTGGACCATATTCCAGCAACCGCAAAGTCGCCGTCCCTCTCCATACCCTCAGGGTACATCCCTCACGCTTGCTTTTTACCCATTTTTTTTTTTTTCATGTGCTATTTTGGAGACCACCGCAAAAGTCTACAAAGTTAAGCTAAAGTCCGTCCCCATTAGACGAGAATGTAACAATGACAGTGTTTTGCACGCCATTACATCAGAAACATCTGTCTGAGGCGTCCTCAACAAAGTGCTCTTTATAATATTTATATGAACATGACGATGATGTTCCACTACTGCAAGAGAATTTGCCCGGAAGGCAGCCTGTTATACGTTAAGAGCCGTGATAAATGATTGCTTTGTTATAACTGTTTCTTTTTCTTTCTTTTTTTGTAATTTACAAGTTACTGGAATTCTATGGAACCCTTTAGGAAAAAATCACCACCACACATTAACAGAAGCCCACAGGTGTAGTTTGAGAATGAGTTCATGGGTACACATCCTGTATTTATACAGTGCATTTTCCTGAGTGAAAACGGAAGACCCCGCCTTTAACTAAAATTAAATTAAAGTTTTTGTCGTAATTTAGTCATCTGATTTTATTTTAGTTTTAATCCAATTTTAGTCGACGAAATTGACAGTTTGGTCGATATTTTCCTTCAGCATACATTTCAACTTTTACACAGAAAATTATAACACACCTATTTATAACTCTTAAGTCTTTTCTCCCATTCATGTTTGGTTGCTTCTGACTGGATCGTGTGAATTTTCGTCACCGTGTTATTTTCATTTTCCTTGGTAGTCATTGACGAACTTGTTAGTCAATTTTAGTTATCGTTATAGTAGTCTCAATGATTGGCTTCTATTTTAGTTTTCGTCTGAAAAAAATTTGTGATGACATTTTTGGGTTGGGGAAATTATCACTTGATAATCTTTTTCTTGACGTGCAGTGACACAGATGAGAATTTTTTTTTTTTTCAAGCTTTCACTTTGCCCCCAAATAGTCAATATCCTGTTCAACTTCAGGCACGGGTCCCTGAGATTTTTTTCCCCGCGGCTCATTTTTATGCTCATGTGTGCGGACATGTGCAGGACAGGGACTTTCTCATGACATTCAACACGTCGCTGCACCGTTCCTGGTGGATGGAGCACGGCCCCGGTTGCCTGGTAACGCCGGTGTTGGACTCGCACCTGGCCCCCGACGACCACCACGTCATCACCGTCTCCGGCTGCCTCCTGGACTATCAGTACATCGAAGTGTTGAGCTCGGCCATCCAAGTCCTTTTGGCCGTGAGTAGACCGCCATACACGCTATATATGAACGCAAACACAATTTTAGACGGTGTGTAACGCGCAGTTATCTTGTCTTTGAACAGCTCTTTGGTTTTGTGTACGCATGCTACGTGAGCAAAGTCTTCCAGGATGACGAGGACAGCTGTGAGTGTTTTCGCCTTCACCCGCCCCCCCACCATTGAATGTTTGGCCTAGGGAGTAGTGTAGTGGTTCACATAGCTTATGTGCTGTTCTTTTACCCCTGTCAACAAACCAATTGTTTTCATTTTTGTTTATGTATTTATTTTTTGAATTATGGATGATGTCACAACAGTAGTAGTACTTGTTTATACGGCTGGGTACCGATCCTAATTTCCTCAATCGATTCCATTTGGATTCACAAGAGAAGTGTTTGATTTGATTTGGAATTTTCCCGATTCCATTCACTTCAGTTCGAGGCAGTAAATGGTGAAATTATTGACTTTATTAACTCATGCACTCGCAGCCGTTTTCACTGAAACAACCCCCCTTTGCTCCAATTCCAATAAAAATACCATAAAAAATATTAATGGCGCAACACCGTCCACGTCTCCAATGATTTTCTGACTTCCTGGTTGAATGGAGAACGAAATCTCATACTATTAAGGACACAGAGACCTCTAGTGGAGTAGTATCAGCATAACATCTATCAGTCAAGTGGTAGCGATGGCTCAATTAGCTCGGGATATAATTAATCATCCAAAATGGAATTTCTAAATCTGACTGTCGGTGCTTCACCAGCCATGATGCGCCTGGCCGCACGTCACCGGTGCGCGTGGGTTATAAATTTCAGGGATTCCCTCGTGATCGCGTGTGTGCGACTGGAATATTCCCGTCTGTCATTTTGTGTGTGAGCCATCTGCGCGTCTCACGCCTCCCAAATGAAGGCCTTGTTCTTCTTCTCCTCTCCTTCTCCCGCCAAGTCGACTTCATCGGCGGCTTCGACTCGTACGGCTACCAGCCGCCGCAGAAGTCCTCGCACCTCCAACTGCAGCCTCTCTACACGTAAGCCCAACCGCTTACCAAACTTCACCTTCTTCTCCATTTCCAGCACTAACCTGTCCTCTCTTGCGCCCGCAGGGCTGGCTAACAGACGCTGGCGCCTCCCTGAGGCTAAACGGTGCCACTGCGGATCGAACAAGGTGGTGGCCCCCGTCGGACTTGTTTTTACCCCGCCTCGGAAAAGACGTGTGAGAGTGTGTGCCTGAGGAACGACGACCGTCCCTGAATGGAATGTACCAAGCTCAGGGATGAACCAGCTTTGTCGGATGGATGGCAAGATGGGGATGAACCGGGAACAAAGGAGATGGTCGATTCACCACGGACGCACGTCTTTACCAGCTAGCGACACAAAAAAAGTGTAGTGTACCACAGTATGTGTGTGTGTGTGTGTCACGGGATTTAACCGGTGCTTTGAGATTGCACCTCGCACCATTGTTGTCATGGGAGGGAGGGTCACGTAATTTAAAAAACAACAAAAAAAAACAAAACAAAGGCACGGCTCATTGTCATTTTAGAATGTGTTGATGTCAAGCTAGAGCAGTTTTAAGATTTCTGCTCCCAAAGTCATCTGCGGCCAGTCCACAACAAATAATAACAAATAATCTACCTGCGCATCAGGTGATATTCCCTAAGAGGGCCTTGGTAGTGCAGACGGCTTTGGGATCAGTTAGTGTGTCGATGGGGGGGCGGGGGGATACTGTGCATGTAAATAACCAGCCAATGACGGATTTTGATTAGGAAAAAAAAAAAAGAGGGGCTTGCGTTGGGGGGGTATATTTTTTCTTCATACCTGTGTCTCTTGTTGGTCTTCTCACTCTCAAACATCTCAACACACTCTGTGACACTTTTTAATCTGTCAAACGGGAGACGAGACGAGCGAAGGAGGGAGACAGGTATGAGGTGAACACCTTGACGTAAAAGGTGCACGGTACAGTTTGAAATAATAAAAACACACTTTCTACATGAAAAACGAGAGTCGTGTCCTCATTGGGTTGATTGTTTACATTTCGAATGAAAGCTTTCGAGATTGTTGTTGTCTTATTACAGAATTAAGAGTTTCTAGACAGGGTTTAAGTTTTGAAATATGGTTTTCAGCCAGAGCTAGGGTTAAGATCTTAAATTAGGGTTTCAAATTCAGGTGTGGAAACTCTTTGGAATTGAGTCCCTTCCTTTTTCCTTACCTTCTTAAAAAAAATAATTTAAAAATTGTATACCTATTCTTGGAACACTGTAAAGTAGGGATGTAACGCTATCCAAACATTCACGATACGATATCACAAAAATAAAAATAATTAAAATAATTTTTTTTTAAATCAATGTGCTTTTGTGAATCAATAAGAAAATAAATAATAAAAACAAATTTAAAAAATCAATATTGTGCTTTTGTGAATCAAGAAAAAACAAATAAAATTATCATAAAAATAAATAAATGTGTTTTTGTGAATCAATAAAAACTAAATATTCATAATAATAATCATGAAAATAAATTTTAAAATAAATCAGTATTGTGTACAAGCCCACATTGAGTTCATCCTTATATTGACTCGGTTTATAAGCATATTACGTGCCCCTTCATCTGATCATTAGCGTGGATTTGAAACATAGAAGGGCCAAAACATGACTCATGAAAATTAAACAGCATTTTAAAAAACACTTGCCGCAAGAGGGTGCTAGAACTGCACAAATGGAAATCAACCGTCGGGTTAACGACATCTTGTGGCAGTTTTAATATCACGATATCACGTATTGCCGTTATTGATCGTTACATCCCTAAAAGTGGCTATTTTTTTTGGGGGGGGGGGGGGGGTGGCTTGGTTTCAGCCAAAACAATCCTGAATTAAATGACAACACTGGAAATGCTCATCCAGTCGTTTTTATGCTAAAAATATGCATTATAGGAACAAGTACACTGTTACCATGGCAACAGTCTGTCTGCATTACGTCACCCCCACACGCTTTGCGGCAGTCTTCCCTTTAGCCCCGGGGGATCGAACAGGGAGAGCCACCCGCTCATTTCCAAGTGGTCGGATGAGGCTTTTTGTTTTGGCCTTATTTTTTATTTTTTTATTTTTTGAAGGCTGGCGCCATGAGTGGCGTTCTGTGTGTCTGACCGCAGCGCGTTGCCATGGCTGCCAGTTACCTGGTTCCCTTGGAGACAGTCCTCCCCACCATCAATAACAATGTTTTTGTTTCATTAAATTAGATGTGTCATTTTTTTCCCTCAGTACGGTGTGATAGACAAAACATGTCGGCGCCACAGCCCCTGTTCTTGTCAGATCAGCATACCTCTTCAGAATTAGCATACCCGTTACCCTAACCCCAACCACCGAACCCCTTCTGTCATTTCCTACTGCGCATGCACAGAAGTGTGTGGCACGCTGCTCGGACGGGTATGCCGTGTTGGTCGGGACACCCCGCTTCGGTACAGGAATGAATGTACAGTATTTCTCCATTGACAAACGGCGTGAATGAGGTCCATAAATACAGCACACGGCCTAACAAAGGAAGCGGGCCCCGGTGCGGCCCTCCCCTCCCGGGTTGGCGCAATGAACCGCACGCTCTCTCCCGGCCCTTCCCATCATGCAGCGCTCGCGCCTACTCCTCCGACGAGCCGCCATGTTGTCGGAGTGAAATCCTGGGGCGTCAGAGAGAAGCTGGGGCCGAAATCCGTCACCATCCACCCTCTCCGCCGGTGAGTATCGCCCGCTGGCCGCTCGCGATACCTCGGCACGCCGCTTAGCCACGCACCGGTGCGGATATTGTCACCATGACGGGGCTAAAAGAAGTGTCTTTTGTGAGACGGAGCCGACTCGCCTCCCGAGCTTACTGCCTCCACCCCCCCTCTTTCTTCCCGTTGTGCGGGTCTTCCACTCCAGACAGCTCGCGGGCCTTTGTTAGCACCCGCGTCACGAGTACTTGCCCGGCTACACCGGCAAGAGAGTCCGCTCGTCCGGCCGTTTTGTCCCCAATACCACCGCCGCTTGTTGCAAAACACACGTTGGCGCCCATGTTTTGTCACCGGTTCACCCGGGGCTGAAAGCGGTGTGGAGTCGGAGGAGGGGGGCAGGCCGTGTTATTGTTGCGAGACGCCGACACACCGAGCGAGTCTTTCTGTTTGTGGCGTGAGTGAACCCGCATACCGGCGAATGAACGTCTCGGTTATTGATTGTCGGTGCCGGTGCGCCTTCTGCCTGCTTTTGTTGTGTCATGTCCGCGGTGGAACGGGAAAGACAAAACGTGAGTGCCCGGGCAAGCTAACCTGTATTGTCACACCCCGTCAACGTAGCCGGTGGTGGATACATGATATGGATATATTGACCGGTGGACTCCGCAGTCGACTACCCGGTTCTCGGTGGCTTTCAACCAGGGAATAGTCGCTTGCTTGTTTCCGGGTGCTGCAAGCATGTCACGTCGGCGAATGACCCGAGTGTTGTGGATTTCCGGGTGTTTGTCGAGCTGCCTCTTCGTCGCCCTAGCCGTAAAAAATACCTGACACTTGTATCGAAGCTGCTCTTGGGTGGTGCAGTTAAACCTTTTTCTCGTGTTTGACCGTATTTTTAATCAACAGTCAAATGGTGTCTTTTGGCAAAAAGGGTGTGTGTGTATATGAAGATGGCTAACATACATGCTAATGAAATTGAACAATATGGCTAAGTGCACTGAAGGCCCTAATATGAACCTGGTGATTTCCCCCCCCCCCCCCTTACTGAAAAGCGATTAAAAGGGATAAGGTAAGGTGGGGGGGTGTAAAAGACAGATTGGACCGAGCGTGATGCATTATTTGAGGGGTTTAACCTGCTCAGCATCCATCTGCCAGACTGCATGAATCACAACAGAAAGTGAGCATTGTTATCATTGTCAAGGCAGACATTTTGTTTGGGATCTAATCAGATTGTGCAAGGTGAGTGCCCATAAACCGATTCCTCTAATCATATTCTTTCAGTATGGCCACAATTGCAGTTTGAAGATGCACCTCAGCACAATTTATTACAGCGAAACGATTATAAAATAAGGGCGATACTGTCATTCTAAAGTGCATTTGTTTAAAATGCGCTGCTATATGTTTATTGATGCATATGGAACTGCTGAAATGTGTGACTATTGTCCTGTTTCCAAGAGATTTTCTAAATTTCCCCCAAATATTCTCACCGTGCAAATGATTATACTCCATTTGTTGGATAGCATTTCACTATCTTCCTTGTGAATGAATCTTTTTTTTTTTCCATGTCCTCGGGATGAAAAGAACAGCAATGATTGCGGGAAAGATAGGGAGTTAAACAATTGGGTCAATCCATAGTCCATGTTCAGTGGTTTATGAATGAAAGTGTTTATGATAAACTTAAAAACAAAAGTTGGTTGTTAATGTTGAAGTTTGCAGTAATAAACAAATGACAATAGTTTATTTTTCATCTAATATTTTTGTGTTATTTTATCATTTGCGTATTTTTCCAAATATGTATTTTTTAATCAAACACATTTTTGTTTTGGGTTTTCATCTATTTTTTTTTTTTTCATTTATTGTCTAATATTTTTTGTGTTTTTTAGCATGATAGTTTTATTCTTGTTTTTGTTTTACTCTGTAATAGTTGGGTCTATTTTTTTTTTAAATATTTTCTATTTTGCCCTATATTTTTAGTATTTAGTCTCATTTTCATCTAATTAGTATTTGTTGTCATATTTCCAATATGTAATTTTTCTTCAAATGTTTTTCTCATTTATTTCCCTGTATTTTTCATTTCATTAGTTTTTTTTATTTTTGTATTTTTTATTTATTTTGCGTAATATTTTTTATTTTGTGATAGTTTTTACATTTTGACTACATTGTAGTTGAATAATTTTTCAGCTTGTAATATGTTTGCCTAATTGTTATATTTTTTGTTGTAATGTTTTTTTTTCAAATTTGAATTTGTCTAATTTTTAGAAATACTTCCCTGCTAATGATTTAGTACTCGTTTCTTCAACGTTGTTTAATTGCTGTTGGAAAGTTCTTGTACTTTTAGATGGTTTTTATCATTATTTTCAGCACTTTGGCTCTTGTTGGATTGTGCAAGTGTACCGAATGTTTTCGTTCACTTGCTCCCATTAGCAAATCTGTGGCTCATTTCTATGAGCAACAGTGCGATAACACTAATATCTGTAATCGTTATGCTTCCTGTAACTGTGGTATGAAACTTTCATTTCTTCTTTGTAGGGTAAAATAAAAAACAAAACAAAAAAACTGAAGCAAATGATGAGCCAGTGTCGCCGATTTAGTCTTCAAGAAAATCGCCCGCTTTACGAGTCCCAATGAAACGCTGAGTTATGCCCGGCAACCAGTGCGATTCTACGTTGATGTGCCGATTAGCTATTCACACGGTGATGTCATGGCCGACCGCTTGTTTTGTTGCTCCCCTGGCCAGGCTGTGGTGGAATGAGCAGTGCGCGCTGAAGAGGAAAGCAGTACTCTGGCAGGATTCCTTCAGCCCCCACCATAGAACTACGTCTCCCAGCAGCATGCCCGTGGTGCTGAGCAGCGGAGGACACGCCCCTCCCGCCGGGCAGACGCCTCAGGCCGCGCCGCCCAGCCAGCAGGTAACGCCAGTCACATTCTCTTTGTCGTTAACCCCGTTTTTTTAAATATAATTTTACTCTTGCAAAAACATACAAACACAATCGCTAAAAAGAAAATCCCGTGCATGTGTTCGCCCGCCATTTTGTCCGTTCAGGGTGTGGCAGGTGCCGGACGTTCCCAGGATGACGCCATGGTGGACTACTTCTTCCAGCGGCAGCACGGTGAACAGCCTGGAAAACACCGCTGGCCTACTGGGGACAACATCCATGACAGCCAGGTATGTGTCTGCTATTATTGCGCCAAACAGTATTCTTACTAGGAATGTAACGTTATCCAAACGTTACGATGAGATAAATATCACGATTCGATAATTATCACAATATTGTGGGGAGGTTGGCCATATTAAAAAACAAAACAAAAAAATAAACTTAAAAAAACAAACAAACCGATACTGTGTTAAAAACTCAGGATTGTGCAAAAAAAAAAAAATAAATATATTTGTTGGTATGAGTGGTTTTATATGACGCCGCAGTAGCCAAAACATTCCAAATTAAAATTAAACTGCTCTAATTAACCACCAAAGGGCGCTACGACACAAATGGAATACAAATACAAATGGAAATGAGAGAGTTGAGCCTGTTTTAGCTACGTTGCCGACCAAAATGGCAGCATCTCCAGCGGCGCAGAAACAATTGCACCACAATGATTTTTGAGTCTGTGTTGCATGAATAAATGCCACTCTCCAATGGGGGTAAAAAAAAAAAAAAAAGCGGTGATTGTCAGGTCATAACATTTTATTGTTTAAGTGTGGAAGACTTCATTTGGTGACTGGCCAAAACAGCAGCACCTACCAAGATGAATGTGTTCATGTTATGTTAAAAAAAAAACAACAACAAAAAACGCCTTCCTCAAATAGACTGGGGAGGAACGGTAATAACCTCAGTTTATGGTTGGGCATTACAAATGGAATGAAGATTTGCCTCCAAGTAGACTGACATGCGCTCAATGCAGCCGGTGTTGTCTTTGCCCATGTTGCATAAATAAACACCTCCCTCAAATAGACTGCGGAGTAACTAACGATCACAGTTTAAAGGCATTCGAGATGCGATCTTGACCGACAGTTAGCGTCCCACCAGAGTCTGAAATGTGCTTGCACCACGATGTTGTCTGCATACATGTATCATCAATAAATGTCTCCCTCCAATAGACCGGCTCGTAATAAGTTCAGTTCATGGATGGCCATGAAAGAGATGGTGTTGTTGAATTATAGTACAGGAAGTCAACAATGAATAAATCATTTTTCCATTTGACTCTGACTTGCGGTCGCTCCACAATGTTGTCTTTCTGTATGACAAAAATAGAAGCCTCCCTTGTGGAAACGCAACTCAACTCAACTCAACTTTATTTATATAGCGCTTTCAAACAGCCTGAGCTGTCACAAAGCGCTTGACAGAAACACAAAAAAACAAACGTGAGTAAAACATTAACACCAAATACAATACAAACAAACAAAGCAAGTTGTATCTGTAGTGACTTCATTTTATGGAGAGACATCAAACAGCTTTCTCTTTTTAATGACAATTTGCCTTCTTGTTGACTCTGTGGTGTGGTTGCCCCACAATGTTGTGTTCGTCAGTATCACAAAAAGTAAATGCTTCCCTTGTGGAAATAATACTGTTTGGAGCTGTCATTACGTCTTCCCAGTCAGATGAGATACGCACTCGTTTAAAAAGAAACTCAATTTTGTTGTTGCTGAATTTTTATAATTTTTTTTGTTTTAATATTTTTTGTCCTCAGGTTCGCTCCATGGACGAGTTGAACCATGACTTCCAGGCTCTGGCATTGGAAGGACGCGCCATGGGAGAGGTGAGACCAACACACTTTGTCTTTTTCTGTCAAGGCCAAAAGGCGCATGCTAAACGGCACTGGTTGTTGCTGACTGGTGGACTCGGCACCTTGGCCAATCCCTTGGCTAACCGCAGACTTGACGAACAGGAAATCCACAGTTGTTGGAAGTGGGCGGAAAGTTTAGAAGGGATGTGCGGACCTGGCCTTTGATTTTCCAGAATAACAAGATTGGAGGAAAGACAAGAAGCCGAAAAACACTTTTTAAGTTTGGCTTCATTCAACCTCATTCTACTCTGGGACAAAAGATTGTGGGCAACAAAAGTCATTTTCTTGTCAACAACTTTTCTGATATTTATTTCCCCATTTTTTTTTGTGTGTGTTCGATTGAATTGTTGGTATTTTTATAATATTCACTTTTATATTTTACATTTTTGTTCAATATTCTTATCAATATTTTTTTATTGTATGCATAGTTTTATTCAAATATTTTGTCATTTTCGTGTACTATATTTTACTGATTACACAAGTATTTTGTACTTAGTGTTTTATACTTGAATATTTTAGTATTTTTTTAATCAAATTGTTTTACTTCTTTCTAATATTTTTGTATTTTTACCTAATCTAATATTATTGCATATTATGTGGAATATTTAGTGCCTTTTTATTTTTTGCTGAATACTTTTGTAATTAATTTTGTAATACTTTCTAATATTTTTTGGGGGGTTTTGTACAATAATTTTGTACTACTTTCTGATATTTCTGTATTTTAAATTAATGTAGTATTTTTATTGCTCCTCCCCTCAAAAAAAAAAAAAAAGACTTTTTCAAACTCTTACCTTTCCTGTTTTATGTTGCAATTATTGCTAATACCGTATTATGCGTGTCGTTGACAATTCCATATATATATAATATATATATTTTTTTTCCTTTCTTGTAGGGTTCAATCATTCATATCCCAATTATGCCACTGGAGGCTAAATAATCGTAATTATCACTTGAACCATGTAGTGTAAATCTAGCCCGCAAATGATGAATTTTTTTCATTGTGTCTTTGCTGTCTCGAATCAAATTTGACCGTTTTTCCCTCTGGCTTTATTTCACTGCAGCAGCTGCTCACCGGCAAGAAGTTCTGGGAGACAGACGACTCCGGGAAGGATGGGCCAAAGGGGATCTTCCTTGACCAGTGGAGGGACAGCGCATGGGGGGCCTCAGGTGGGGGGTACATTTGGATTCTTAAATTTTTTCCCTCTGCTCTTGATTCATTTAAACGGAGGGATATTTTCCTCAGTTTCTCAAGCGTCCCTTCCGTTTGCCACAGACCACTCGGTGTCTCAGCCGATCATGGTGTCCCGCCGACCCGGTCAGGGGTTCCATGGCGGCGGCGAAGTGGGCGTGGGCTCCGTCATGTCACCGCGATCTGAGAGCGGCGGACTGGGCGTCAGCATGGTGGAGTACGTGCTGTCCTCCTCGCCTGCAGACAAGCTGGACTCTTGCTTGAGGAAAGGACCTTATGTGAGTCTCGGGGATTTTGTGTTGTTCTCAGCAGTTGCCTAAAATGGGTAAACAGTCTTCCCTCGTTTGTCGTGGGTTCATCTTTTGCGGCATTGCTGTTTTGTGCTGTTTTTTTATTTTTTTGTCTTTGCTCGGCCGTACTTCTCGAACCCTACGTCCGGCCGGGAACATACGGGCATCCGCGGGTTCGTCTTGACGAGACCCTTCCAACGGTGTCTGTCGCGTCACTCCACGAAATTGCATTCCAGAGATAGAAAATATATACTGTGCTGTATAATAAGTAAATTAAAAAAACAAACATACTTTTAATGGGGGAAAAAATTACTGTAAATAGGGGAAAAAAAACATAAATGAGGAATAAAATAAAAAAGCATTCATAATAAACTAAAAATCAACGAATGAAAAATATAATAAATGAAAAAATTATGTACTTATATACTATGCTGTATGAATAAATTCAAAAATATTTTTAATGGGGAAAAATGAATGTAAATGAAGAATGAAAAAGCATTCATAATAAACTAAAAAAATCATACCAACGAGAAAACATATCTAATAAATAAAAACAAAATATACTGTGCTATATAATAACTACATTTAAAAAAAAAACGTATTTAATGGGAAAAAAAGACTGTAAAGAGGGGAAAAAAATAATGAATAGAAAAGCATTCATAATAAACTAAAAATCATACAATGAAAAAACATATATAGTAAATGAAAAAATTATATACTGTATGAATAAAATAAGTATAAGTAATGAATTAAATGAAGAATGAAAAAGTATTCATAATAAACTAAAAATCATACCAACGAGAAACATATATATATATATATATATATATATATATATATATAATAAATGAAAACAAAATAAACTGTGCTCTATAATCAGTATATATATATATATCTATAATAAAAAAAAAAAAAAAACTTTTAATGGAAAAAATGAATAAAAAAAAATCATAATAAACTACAAATCATACCAAAACGAAGTTCTTACCTTGGGTGCACTTTTGAATCCTTTTTGTGATGCGCGGCACAGGGTCAACGTGACGGTGAGGTGGTGGAGGACAAGCGAGAGAAGCCAAAGGCGACGTTTGAGGCGGAAAAGTTGAAAGAGCTGGCAGAGGTGGAGGCCGACGTCATCAACGACGTCATCAACCCCAACGGGCTGCCCGTGCAGAACGGACTGGACGTCGACGTCAAAGAGTTCGGGTGCGTCTCAAGTCGCAACAGCGGCTTCTTGGCAAGGCAACGTTTGTTTTTTTGTTTTTTTGCGTCAACGTTGTCATTCCCACAGCCGCCCGCCGGGCAGCATGCAGCCGCCAGGCCCGGAGGGGGACCTGCTGGGCGGACCGGGGGGCGTCGGCGTGGACGGGCTGACGGCCCTCGGTGGCGGCGGGGGCCCAAAACCGCCCGAGGACTTCCCGGGCGTGGACCAGGGCGGCGTGGCCATGGACCCGATGGAGTCGGTGATGGAGCCGCTGCAGTTCGACTACAACTCGCAGATGACCATGGACTCGGCGCCGACCGTCGGACTTTTTGATTACGCCAACCAGCAGCAGGTTTGTGTGTTCGGGTCGTTCGCTGTCAGATTATTGTAATCTCACATTTTTTGCAAAATTGATTACAAACACAACTTTGTGGATTTTATTTTAAAGCCATATTGCCCAGCCCTCCTTTTGAATCAATTTTTCTTCTCTTGTCCGACAGCTCTTCCAGCGAAACAACGCTCTCGCCGTGCAGCAGTTGACGGCCGCCCAGCAGCAACAGTACGCCTTGGCGGCGGCGCAGCAGCCGCACATTGGTTGGGAAAACGACACCTTTTTTTCCATCTTTTTCAACAAATGGAAGAGAATCTGATGTTTATGGCTTCCTGATGTCATCTCCAGGTCTGGCCCCTGCCTTTGTGCCCAATCCTTACATCATCAGCGCCGCCCCGCCAGGTACGGACCCCTACGCGGCGGGACTAGCGGCGGCGGCTACTCTTGGTAAGTTTTAGCGCTCGCTATTAAATAAAAAAAAAAAAAAAATCCTCGACTCACAAATTGTGTGTTTGTAGGTCCAGCAGTGATGCCTCCTCAGTACTACGGCGTCACGCCGTGGGGCGTGTACCCCGCCAATCTGTTTCAGCAGCAGGCGGCCGCCGCCAACAACTCGGCCAATCAGCAGGCGGCAGGCCAGGGCCAGCAGAACCAACAGCAGGTGATGCGGGCGGGGGGCAACCAGCGTCCGTTGACGCCCAGCCAGGGCCAGCAAGGGCAGCAGAACGAGCAGCTGGTTGCCACGGCGGCCGTCAACTCCGCCCTCGCCTTCGGGCAGGGGCTGGCGGCAGGAGTGCCTGGTGAGTCCTTTGGTTCGATTGCCCTCGCTGTTAAGTGCCCTTTTGTTTTTCTCAGCTTGCTCCTATGTATTTTTTATTTTACTTCCCCTTCCAGGTTATCCGGTCTTGGCCCCCGCCGCCTACTACGACCAGACGGGCGCCCTGGTGGTCAACACTGGCGCTCGCAGCGGCCCAGTTCGCCTCATGGCGCCCGCGTCCGTCATCATCTCGCCTTCTGCTGCGCAAGCAGGTGAAGTGAAAATGAATAATTCTTGTAAATTTGACACGCCACAGAGAGCAGTGTTGCCAACAATCCTGCTTGATCACTTTTCTTTTTTTTTAATTAATTTTTTTTTATTTTTTTTTATTTATTTATTTTTCTCTGCCCAAATTTTTGGGTTTGCTTTTGTCTTAGTTTAGTTTAGTCTGCCCTAGCAGGTGTCCTGAAAGGCGCTGATAAATACATTTATTATTATTATTAGTAGTAGTAGTAAGCTTTATTTGTATAGCGCTTTTCATTATATAATAATAATAATAATAATAATAATGCTATTATTAGTAAGCTTTATTGGTATGTAACGCTTTTCACTATTTATTATTATTATTATTATTATTATTATTATTATTATTATTATTATTATTATTCCACAACCCTTGTGAGGATTAAGCGGTTAAGAAAATGGATGGATGGATTTGAATGATTAAAATAAATTAGAAAGTAGATAAATTGAGGCATAAAAATCGCAAAAAAGAAAATCAAGCAGTTTTCTCTGCCTGTCGACTGTCAATCAAATACCGCTACTGAACAGTGTTATTGTAGTTTGGAAATGTTTTATTTTAAGTATTTTTTATTTATTTATTGTTTTAATTATTATTTTTTTAATTCTTTATTTGTAACTTTACAGACTTTAACAGATGGGTACAATTCACACATGCAAGAATATGCTTTATTTATTTTTTTTTTAATTAGTTTTAGTTACTTAATAAATGATTAGTTTAGTTTCAGTATTAGTTTTATTTTTTTAGTTTTGTTTTTTGTTTAAATGTGTATTACTTGTGCGCAATATTCAAAAAGCACCATGGGAGCGACGTCATCTGAAGGTGCTTTTTTTATTGGCTGCTGCTAGATGACATCACTTCTGTGTAACACACTTTCAAACGTCCTTATTCCGGTTAATATTAAAAAATAATTCTACTTAAAATCACATTTAAAATCATCCCCAAAGCCCCATGCATTAAATTACTTCCCAAAGACTAAAACAAATGACATTTTTTGCTATAATAATAGTTAGTTTTAGTTGGTTTTGTAAACCTAAAATGTAGTTTCCGTTAGTTTTCCTTTTTTAAAAGGCATTTTTATTTTATTTTGTGAACAAATGTTTGTTGGATTTCAGTTTCAGATTTTTCCTGGAAAAATTCAAATGTCACCTTCCAACATTCAAATATTATTATATATTATAATTATGTAGTATATTATTATAATAATATTATCTCTCAGTGAATGCATGAAACGTGTCCGTTTTGCACTCAGTTGCGGCGGCGGCGGCCTCGGCGGGCGGCGCCAACGGCGGGCTGGGCGGCGGCGCCAACGGGCCCTTCCGCGCCATGACGTCCCAGCAGCCCCAGCAACAGGGTGGCCCCGGCGGCGGCCCCTTGGGCGGGAGCTCCTTTTACGGCTCGTCCTCACTCAGCTCGTCTTCGCAGAGCTCCTCGCTTTTCTCGCAGGGTTCCGGCCAGCCCGGCCCGGGTTCCGCATCGCTGGGCTTCGGTCAGCAAGCCTCCTCCTCCCTCGGCGCCACGCTGGGGGCCACGTTGGGAGGCTTCGGTACGGCAGGTAGGAACGGTTTTCATTCGTTGTGTTTTATCAAGCGGAAATTTCCACAAATTATGTTTTTTGACAACCACCGACGTGAGAATCTCTCTCTAATATGGATTAGCGTGAAGGTGATTTGAATGTGCTGAATAATTTCACTTCTGAATGCAGTTATGTAACATCAGTTCAGTGTTGGTGTTTTATGATTCCATCCCTTTTTGTGGCAACGATACACAAACATTTTTTTTCTCACTACATTTTTATTTATTCATCCATAAACATGCATGTGTTGTTCAAAAAAAATATTTATTTGGGTTGAATATTATTAATTATAAATAATTTGTCAGTGTTTTATCCATCGATGTTCGCAACGTATAGTATAGGTCCACTAGATGGCAGAAGATGTCAAATGTATTCACTTTTTTGATGCCAACTGTTACATTTTTTATTTTTTCCCCAAATGTAAACGTCATTTCAAGCTGGGAAGGGTTAAGTATGAAAATGTATGTATAAGTATTTGTTACATTTCAAAAATATATTTTCAACATGCAGCAAAAAGAATATTTTTAGTGCTTCAACAATAAAAAAAAAAACAATTTAAATAGAATTATGTATTTTTTTTAAAAAAGGAGCCATTGATATCTCCTTATTCATATTTATTTGTATTATGTAAACACATTTATGCTGTTTTTTATTAATTTTGGTGTATCAAGAATTAAAAAATATACTTTAAAAATAAATATATATTTAAAAAAATGGAGCATTGAAATCTCTTTTAAAATATTTTTGTGTTTTATGTAAACATATTTATACTTGTATTTTTTTTATTTTGGTGTATCAAGACTTAAAAAAAATATTTAAAAAAGTATGTAATTTTCTTATTCATATATTTAGTTGTAACTATATTTATATTTGTATTTATTTTTATTTTGGTGTATCAAGAATTAAAGAATATATTTTTTTAAATAAAGAAATAAAAAAACACAAATAAATAAAATAAAAAAAAAGAGTGAAATATCCTTATTCATATATTTATTTGTAAATATATTTAGACTTGTCATTTTTCAACTCGAGCAATTGACCTGCATTTTTAACACGGAGGATTGTTGCTGTTGTCTCCGCCCCCCTCTAGTGGCCAACTCGAGCGGCGGCAGCGGTTCCCGGCGCGACTCGCTGACAGGCAACAGCGAGCTGTACAAGCGCACGCCCTCCAGCCTGACGCCCATCGGCCACGGCGGCTTCTATAACGGCACGCTGGGCTTCAGCCCCTCGCCCGGCCCGGTTGGCATGCCGCTGCCCAACCAGGGCCCATCCCACTCGCTCACCCCGCCGCCCTCGCTCTCCAACCATAGCTCCTCGTCCAACCTCAATTTGGGTAGGCGGGGTGCGGGGCCGAGTGTTGCGGGCTTTTTTTGCATCTACTTCAATTTGCACACATCCCCTTCACAGGGGGCCTGACCAACGGGAGCGGGCGCTTCATCTCGGCCGCCCCGGGCGCCGAGGCCAAGTACCGCAGCGCCGCCAGCTCAGGCTCGTCGCTCTTCTCGCCCAGCAGCCAGCTGTTCCCGTCGTCGCGGCTCCGCTATGGCATGTCGGACGTGATGCCGTCGGGGCGCAGCCGCCTGCTGGAAGACTTCCGCAACAACCGCTACCCCAACCTGCAGCTGCGCGACATCGCCGGACACATCATGGAGTTCAGCCAGGACCAGCACGGCAGCAGGTTAGCCACGTTAGCGTGTTGCTTCAATATCATCGGTTTTACAGAACGCCTGTTAATTTTTTTTTAATAGAAAATAAATATTTACACATTTTAAAAATATTAAGTTTTAAAAAAATAGAAACACGATGTTTATGCAAGTTCCTTTTGGGCCAAACAGCAGCAAATATACCTATTGGAGAACATTGAATAATATCTGTGAAATAATACAAATGGGTTGTTTTAACGGCACATTATAATTCTCTCAAATAAAAATAAAAACCTTTTATTAGTCCTAGTAGAAGCGGACATTGGCTGGCTTTTTCAAACCTCTGAGGCGGGTAGATGAGATTGGTGGAAAAGATCGGTTTATTTTAAAGGGATCGGCCGATTCCCCAAAATTAACTCATTCACTCCCAGCCATTTTCAGAGAAGCAGTCCCGTTCGCTCCCGGCTGTTTTACTGGATTTTGACTGATTTTGCAAGGCCCACAGAATATTGTGTTCTATTGTTATAAAAGCATGCAATCTATCAAAAAAAAAAAAGATAAAAGTCACTTCTTTCATCAGGGAAAAAAAGTATGTTTGTATCTGTTTCCGTTTTGCAGCAATTAGCATTAGAAGAGAGCTACGTTTCATCAGTTTTCACAAATCTATTTAAAATTTAAGTAATTGAGCTTTTTTTCAAGATGGCCCTGGTTGATCTCCTTTGCTCTGCTGCCACCTGCTGGCCGTTTGTGTAATAACTACCATTTCTGCAACCGTTCTTTGCAGTTGAGAGGCTTCATCAAAGCCTTCTGTATGCTCTAGCAAAAAAAACAAAAAAAAAAGTATAAATACGTCTTTGGGACACTTAGAACATTAAAAAAACGTATTTATACGTTACTGGGAGTAAATGAGTTAAGGAAATCGAACGTTTGACAATTGTAAAATACTTTGTCCTTTAGTATGTGTTTAACTGTACAAAAGAGGTGGGGAAAAAATCTGCAAAAATTGAGCTTTTTTTGGGTGGGTTGGGGGTGTTTAAAAAAAAAAAAAAAAACGGACCAAATCGGCTTGCTTTTGTCCGACTGATTGGGCCCTACAGTGTTTCGTATCTTGAAGCAGACAGTTTTGTGACTCTTGCTTGCTGCCACCCAGGCCTGGCCCCAAAACTTGAAAGGCACACGCACACACACACTCAGACACAGATACTACAGTAGATCATGAGGTTGGCATGGTACCTGTCCTCTCGTAGCTCAATGGGTAGGCTACTAAAGCGTTGATCAGTGAACAGGAGGCGAGGGTTCTAATCCCACCTTAGACTTGTACCTGTACTTCACATTAACATGTTATTTATAGCAATTTAAAATATTGCTTTAAGTGATGGACTAATCGGTCAAACGTGATTGCATTCAAGTGCAATTTGCATTATTTTACACAAACATTTTGCTCATCTTGAAGCAGACAGACTGTAGGTGTGTTGGATTCCACTGACCACATACAGTCGATTTCTCCAGAGCCTGCCATGTGTTTCAATTTTGTGTTTATCCAGCATGACGCATCGTCTGCTCATTCCAGACGGTTTTTGTTGTTGTTGTTTTTCTCTTCCTCCCCCTTGCCTATCATTATCGCTGGCTTTCTTATCCGCAATTTAGCCTGGCATCCATCACAGGGCCGCGTTTGCTCTTCGAGCTGTCATGTTGCACTGAGTTTTAGGGCGTTAGCATCATGCTAAGCTAAAGCTAAGTGACGATCACCTCGCGGCAGGTTCATCCAGTTAAAGTTGGAGCGGGCCAGCCCGGCCGAGCGCCAGCTCGTCTTCAGTGAAATCCTGCAGGCCGCCTACCAGCTCATGGTGGACGTCTTTGGCAACTACGTCATCCAGAAGTTCTTTGAGGTAGACTCCAGTGTGTGATTTTTGTTTTGTTTTGTTTGTTATCGTAATTGTATCATCGCAGAAGATGCAGACTTGACTTTGTGCGCAGTTCGGCAGTCTGGACCAGAAGCTGGCGCTGGCCGAGCGCATCCGCGGCCACGTCCTGTCGCTGGCGCTGCAGATGTACGGTTGCCGAGTCATCCAGAAGGCGCTGGAGTTCATCCCGTCCGATCAGCAGGTCATTGTGAGTACCGCCATACACAAAAACATGTACACGATAGACCACATTTTTAACAACTTTCGTGCTGTTTTTTTTTTTTTTTTATATATATATATATATATTTATTTTTATATATAAAATGGATGAATCTATCGATTACTCTTGACTTTATGATTCATTCATTGACTTACTTTTCCTGTAAAAATGCATGCATGTTTGTATGGCTTGTTTGTGAAGGTAGTGTTTATTGCTTTTAATAAAAAATATTTGAAAGAATCTATCGACTATTCAATTATATTCATCGACTAATCAGATGCATTTTAATTTTGCATTGGTGTATTACAAAAGTATTTTTTTTAGCCCCGGATTACTGTTTATTAACCAGGGATTGGTGGTTATTTCCAGAGTTAATATAGTTTTGGAATTTTTCATTTTACTTAGTTTTGCGTTTTGTTTTGTAAATTTTGTTAGTTTGATTAGTTTTCAGGGTGGTTCTGTTAGTTTTTATTAGTTTTAATTCTTTCAGAAATGCTTAGTTTTAGTTGAGTTTATTAGTTTCAGAATTATTTTTTTTTGTTTTATCTTTTTTTTGTGTGTGTATTTTACATATTGTGTGCAATATTTAAAAAAAAAAAAAAGCACCATGGGAGCGATGTCATCTGAAGGTGCTTGCTTTTCATTTGGCTGCTTATAGATGTCGTCACGTCTGCGTGACACACTTTCAAACGACCTTATTCCGGTTCATATCAAAATAAATCAACGTAAAATCATCCCCAAAGGCTCATGCATTCCATTAATTACCAAAGACTAAAAGGACATTTTTACTATAATTATATAGTTAGTTTTGTAAACATAAAATGTAGTTTTAGTTTGTTTTTTTTAAAAAGCATTTTTTTTTATTTTGTTAAAGTTTTTTTTTTTTTTTTTTTTTTTTTTTTTTTTTTTTTTTGTAAAGTTAGTTTCAGTTACCTAAAATAACCTTGGTTATTTCATACTTTGTATTCGTATAGTGATTACATAAAAAGGGGAGGGGGATTGATGTACTATGTTACCAGTTCAGTCGTTGTTTTCCAACGTATAAAGAGATGTTTGTAGATTTTATTTTGATTAAAACACAGACGATAATTGGGTCTTCTTTCACAAAGAAATCTGTAAACAATTGCTGTTGATATACTGACATCAGACGATTTCGGCACTTTTCAAATAGAAAATGGTGGCAAACGATGACTCGATTGTTAAAATAGTTGTCGATTACCGGTAATTTGATAAGCAATTAATTTTGTCAGAATTGTTGGTTATTGAAATGTCCATGAAATAGCAAGACTGTGACTGTCAAGGATTTTACTGTATATCAAAATATTTTTTGTAGGTTTTTGAACTTTAAAAAATGGCTCCGTTTTGGCCACAAAGCAGGACAAAGAGTAAGTAGCACTTTGGCTTTTTAATGCTAATCCATAACTGTTGATGCCAAGAGAAGCGAGCGAACTTCACAGGCTTCCCCCGTTTTTTTTTGTTTTTTTTTAAATGACTCATTACATTTTCGGGCCAAGACCCGCTAGGGTGTGTTTGTGATGTATCCATCTCTTCACTAATGGAGCTCACAAGTTGTTTTCTCCAGGGCGACTGTTCAAAGCGCACCGATGTTTGTTGCCTACACTTAAGCCCCTGTTTAACAAAAAAAAAAAAAAAACTGCTTGAAGGCACTATTTGATTTCTGGCCAATGATGACTTGTCTTCTCTCTTTTTTATTGCCGGCAGAGCGAGATGGTGCGCGAGCTGGACGGCCACGTGCTGAAGTGCGTGAAGGACCAGAACGGCAACCACGTGGTGCAGAAGTGCATCGAGTGCGTGCAGCCGCACGCGCTGCACTTCATCATTGACGCCTTCAAGGGACAGGTACACACACACACACTGTCGCCGTGGCAACACGAACCAACAGTAGCCTGGTTTCCATCTTTTGTTCATTAACGCGCATATATATATATTTATTTCAAAAAGAAGAAATATTGCGAAATATGTAATTATCATATATATCAAAATAAAATGCATATCTATAATAAATTAATTTAAAAAATAAATAAAAACAATAATAAATAAAATTTGAAAAAAATGAGTGTTGCGTATTTTACTCGTTTGTGTGGACTCAGGTTTGTTTGTGTAGCGTGAGGAATTTTTTGTTTTCACCTTCCCCGTGGCATTGCGCAGGGTGTGGCTGTTTTTTTTTTTTTTTTTTTTTTTTTTTTTTTTTTTTTTTTTTGCCAATGAAGCAGCAACATTCAAGTCTTTCTTTGTAACTGGGATGTTGACAAAGTCGAAAAGAGCATTTGCTCACACGCGAAGGCAACACAGCAACAGTCTCCAGAAGAATCTTTGTTTTTTTTTTTTGTTTTTTTTTTTTCTCCCCCCCCCCCTGCTCATGTGGTGTGCGTCTTCCTGGCTCGTATCGACAAATAATGTTGCACAGTTTTGTTTTGTTTTTCAGGACCTTTTTTAATGTTCAAAACAAAACAAAAATCCCACAGAAATGCCGTTTTGTAGTACATATTTTCCAAAAAAGCAGGAGTTAATGTTTACATTTGACGTCGAAGTGTAATGGCGTGCATGTGTGTGTTAGGTGTTCGCCTTGTCCACCCACCCGTACGGCTGCCGAGTCATCCAGCGCATCCTGGAGCACTGCTTGCCCGAGCAGACGCTGCCCATCCTGGAGGAGCTCCACCAGCACACCGAGCAGCTCGTGCAGGTCCGCTTAACACCGTCACTCATTTATTGTGTATGGGCGTGTAATATCGTTACCATACAGGCCATATTTCAAGGTATCGGGTACTTGTGAAGGCTGCCAATACAAGGTAAAAAAAACAAAACAAGTCCTCCTTGGCAACACACTGTGGCGGATAATTTTATGCATGGACAGGAACACAATGATCTGACGTTGTGGTCAGTGAAATTTTATATGTCATAAGTTTGAATGGTATTGGTTCATACTCGAGTGACGACTAGTTTACTTTACCTAAAGAAAGGGGGGGGGGGGAGAGAGGAGGTGTATCGATTTGTGGGGCTGTCAAAATGTAGTAAATGTATTGTACAGTGTTCCCTCGGTTATCGCGGGTGTTACTTTCCAAAAACTACCTGTGATCATGGAAATCCGTGTTAATTAAAAAAAATAATAATAATTAAAATCCAGTTATGTTTTTTCGTTTTGGTGTGATTTTTACTTTATTATAAATTTTCATTCATCATGTTCTTTTCATTTACGTTCATTTTTTTTCATTAAAAGTATGTTTTTAATTTACTTATTATACAGCACAGTATATATATATATATAATTTTTTTTTTTTTCAATTATTATATAGGTTTTTTCATTGATTTGTTTTTTTGTTTTGTGTGTTTTTTTTTGTTTTTTTTTTAACTTTATTAAATGCTTATTCATTCATCATATATTATTTTTTTCATTTGTACATTTTTTCCTTTAAAAGTGTTTTTTTTTTTTTTTTTTTTTTATTATACAGCACAGTATATTTATTTCATTGTTTTTTGTCTTTTTCATTTTGGTGAGATTTTAGTTTGTTATAAATGCTTTCATTCCTCTTTTTTTTTTTTTTCCACTAAATG
This sequence comes from Festucalex cinctus, assembly GCF_051991245.1. Taxonomy (NCBI): domain Eukaryota; kingdom Metazoa; phylum Chordata; class Actinopteri; order Syngnathiformes; family Syngnathidae; genus Festucalex; species Festucalex cinctus. The sequence continues at coordinate 2,387,292 of NC_135429.1, forward strand.
TATGTTTTTGTTTTTTGTTTTTTCCCTTGTCATGCAGCACAGTATATTTTCTATGACTTGAATGCAATGTCGTGCAGTGATGGGACAGACACCGTTAGAAAGGTTTCGTTTCATTTCATCGAGACGAATCCATGGCAAAGACCAAAAAAATAAACTAACCTAAATGCAGCGAAACAGCAAGGCCGCGAAAGATGAACCCGTGACAAACGAGGGAACACTACTTTTAAAAATAAAAATAAATACAGCTCAACTGTACTTAACAAATATGTTAACCACTGTAACATTAATTCACGCGTTCTTTCCGTACCACATTTTGAGAACCACTTGCTGCGTTTTATTTGATGATTATTCTTCCTTCCATTTGCGTTTGCACAGGATCAGTACGGCAACTACGTCATCCAGCACGTGTTGGAACACGGCCGAGCCGAAGATAAGAGCAAGATCGTGGCGGAGATCCGAGGGAACGTGCTGGGACTCAGCCAGCACAAGTTTGCCAGGTAAACAAAAAAATCAAAAAAACATTTTACTCAGTTGCTACTCAAATTGTACGAATAAAAATAACCAAATACAGTAGGAATGTGTGGAAAATTAGATTGTTTTGAATAAATATGTCAATATAATTCGAATGACTTAATTATATGTACTGAGAAATATTTGAAAAAGAATTAGAAATTTAAAGTATAAAAGGTAAAGAGGAAGTCATCATTGAAAAAAAAACTACATTAACAAAACAAAATGTGAATAAAATTCAATAAGTCTTACTGTCATCTGTGATTTCACCAAGGAATGAATAAATAAATGTCGAGACATTTTTCAGTTTTTACAAAGTTTCACCTCAAAGCTGTAACAATTAGTGTAAGGTGCTAAGGTAAAAAACACAACAAAAACAAAAAAAAAACCTTGTCATTTTTTAGGATTTGGAATGACTTAAGTATACAGTGTATGTAGTAGGGGTGGGAACCTCACAATGCGACACAATATGAGATACAAGGCTCATGATCATAATTATCTCACGATATGATGATACCACGATTAGCGATATATTGGTCAGGTCATAACTCCTCAATAATTACGATAAAACTACTCGAGACAAACTGATGTTTTTTCAATGAGAAAATAGTTTTTTTGTACCATCATGTCTTCTTTACAGTGAGTACTTTAGTGTATTATTTTTTAAACAAATACAAATGTCAGAACTTTCTGTGAACAAATTTGTAACGTCAGTGACGTCGTCGTTTCGTTTTATAAACTCTGACACCATTTTTTTGTGTCACATAAGTAAAATTACTTCAATATGAAATCCAATTAAATCAATATTAATGTTCCTCAGAAGTTGTGTGCTTAAAGTTGAAACGTAAAATGTTAAAATTGAAGATGTAATCCACCTTTTTCATAGAAACGTATGCAAAATCAGTTGCTGACTCGATAAATGACTTCCACAAGCCAAAGTTAGCCGATGAGTCTTCTTCGCCTGAAGACTTGCGTCCATTTTCCTGCCACTCTTACCAGGTGCTCCCCCTAGTGGCCCGCCAAGTCATTGCTCAATAAGTTAATGAACAATGGAGCCGTTCTCGTGGCTGTATATTAAACTACAAATATTGTGATACTTGCGTATCGATAATCTACCTTGAAGCAAAGTATCACGATTTCTATCGATATATCGTCACACTCCTAATATATAGTGGTGGTGTATTTCAGGCATTTCTCAAAAATGTCTACTTATTACGGTCCTATAAAAGCGTAGCCACCGCCTGTTTTTTCTTCTTCTCATTCATTCCTGTTTGCCAGCAACGTGGTGGAGAAGTGCGTGACGCACGCGTCACGGGCGGAGCGCGCGGTGCTGATCGACGAGGTGTGCAGCCTGACGGAGGGCCCCCACAGTGCCTTATACACCATGATGAAGGACCAGTACGCCAACTACGTGGTGCAGAAGATGATCGACGTGGCCGAGCCCACCCAGCGCAAGATCGTCATGCACAAGGTGGGAGTCCACGCTCGGGGAAAAAAAAAAAAAAGTTTGCTGGAACATTTGATGACGACAAAAAAAAAATATAAAAATACACATGCAGTATTGACTCGCTTCACAAGCATCTGACAATTAGCGTTGATTTTGAAACATAGAAGGGCCAAAACATGCCTTGTGAAAATTAAACTGCACTTAAAAAAAAAAAAAAACTAGCCACCAGAGGGTGCTATAACTGCACAAATGGAAATCAACCATTTTTTGAAACGTATGCGCTTGCGTTTAAATATCGTGACATGACGACGATATTTTGTAGCAGTTTTAATAATCGTGAAGTCACGATATTGCCATTCTCATTACATCCAAGTTGAGATAGGAGCCAAAATATGGAGGGGGGGAAAAAAAAAAAAAGTGTCATTTATAATCCAAAAAAATATGTTAAGTAAATTTTGAGTTGGAACTTGGTGTCACCAAAAAATAAAAATAAAAAATGAAGCGATTTGATTTCTATCAATAATAATAAATTCCCCAAATGTGATTTTTTTATTATTATTTTTTTTTAACTATTATTATTATTATTATTGTTTTTTTGTTTTTTGTTTTTTTCCCCCCAGATCCGGCCGCACATCTCCACGCTGCGGAAATACACGTATGGCAAACACATCCTGGCCAAGCTGGAGAAGTACTACATGAAGAACGGCGTGGACCTGGGGCCCCTGTGCGGGCCCCCCAACGGCATCATGTAAACCCCTCCCCCTAGCTTTATGCGAACCCGTAAAAAAAGAAGGAAATTTTCCCCCAACCCTTCCGTTTCCATGCCGACCCTTCCAATAAGCTCCACCCCCCCCCACCCTCGCCCGGCCTGCTGAACTTGGGGGGTGTTGTTCCACCTCTCCCATGTTTTTTTTTTTTTTTTCTTCTTCTTGTTTGTTTCCTATTTAACTTTTGGCTCCCTTAACCACTATTCCGAATTGACTATTTAATTTGTCAGCCAAACGTAGACGAGTACACACACGCACACACACGCAAGCTAACCAGCCTACACGTCATTTAGCATGGGAGTTTTTCTGGTCTTGCTTCTATAAATATAACATGTATACTTGGTGTAGAATCTTTGCATATACAGTACATATAAATATATATATATAAATATATATATAAAAACTTTGTAGGTTTTTTCTGGTTTTTTGATGTCGACTCTGTATCTATAATGTATCCTAGTAGTGACCACGCATACTTCTGACTGTATACTTGTACATTTGTAAACCCTTGTAATGTAAAAGTGCTTTGCCGCCCTTTTTTTGGTATGAGGGGAAAAAAAATTAGGGGGAAAAAAACAAAACAAAACCTTGACCTGTGCATTTCAGTGTATATTCTCACTTTTTGGTTTGTGATATTGGTTGTTGTATATTGTAAATTGTAATATCAAGTTTTGTTTTTCCTCCCTCCCCCACCCCCTTCAAATGCCCTTTCTATATCTATACAGCATAGTACTTGTACAAAAAAAAAAAAAAAAAAAATGCACCATGTTTGGTTTTATCTGCTTAACTTAAAAAAAAAAAAAAAAAAAAATCTCCCACTGACTTTTTTTTTTTAAAGATCTTTTTATAGAAACGCTTCACTGATGGGAGTGAACACGGCTTGTACAGAGGAGATTCTTTTGTTTTGGTTTTCATTTCTCTAGTGCTGTATCATACTTGTCCATGATGATTTTTTTTTTTGGGGGGGGGGGGGGGGTGGATAGAAGAGAGGCAGCCATTTTATTTTATTTTTTATTTTTATTTTATTTTTTTTTTGGGGGGGGGGGGGGGGGTGAAGATAAACACAAAAAAAGGAAGAAGAAAAAAATGCCGCCTTGTGTATACAGTATTTACTACTACGAGCACACCTTGTAACCATATGTGTATAGTTAACAGAAACCTGTGTATGCTTACTTGCCTGGGCAACTATTTTTTGTAACTCCTGTTGTAGATTGTCTCTAAACAACTGTGTGATCTTTATTTTGGAACCAAATGGAAAAAAAAAAAAAAAAGAAAAAAAGAAAAAAAAAGTTGAAAATGTAAACCTCTTTTTTTTTGTGTGTGTTTGTGCATCATTGTTCCCTACTTGATTGAACGCCTCCCCTTTGATTTAATTAGCCTCGTTTTTTTGTACCGCTCGACGAGTTCAGGCATAAGTAATCGATCACAGATGCTTGAGAGACTCGGAAGCTTTCTTCGTATTAAAGCGTAATTGGAGTAAAATAGGGCAAAACAAAGCAGCGTCTGCTTAGCATCGCAATGCCATATGTTCAAGATTTATTTTTATTTTTTGCTTATTTACGAGAGAAAACAGACTTCATAACTGGGGCATCACGTCGACTGCAGGGTCAACGCAAGAACATAACGCTACATTGTATCGATTATAGGTTTACAACGTTGTTTCTTCCTCCATTTTGATTCAATATATGCATTTTTTTCTTATAAAGTGGTCCAAAAAAGGTCATTTCCCCCATTACTGAACTTGAATTTTATTTTGCTCGATGACACGTGCTCAAGGTGAATCGCGTAAAGAGCAACGTAAGGTCATGGAAGCACGGTAGAAATAAATTAGAATAACCTCAGTGTCGTGAAATGGCGAAATGAATAATGGACAGTGGCGAGTAGTTAAGTGCGATATCCACTGGATTAAAATTCAATGTGGGGGGCTATTTTTAAAACCCTTCTTTCGCCTGCGCCGGAGCACCTGCTCGGTTGCTAGGCGACCATGAAAATGAAATCTGACGTAGTGGATGGTGCGTTTGACACACCTGACCGGGCATCAGTAGAGAGGTCGGTTAAGGGGGGGGGGGGACAAAAACAAAACAGGCGTGTACCAGCCTCTCATTTAAATAAATAATACTAAACAACCCATTCATGAAGGAAAAAAAAGCGGGAATGGCTTCACTTCCGCGTGTGAGGTGCACTCGTCACACCGACCAGGATAAGGGGGCGGTTTCACTAAGGTGGTGTGAGCCACCCCTCTTTAAAAAAAAAAAAAAAAAAAATTGAAAAGAAACGCAACCAACCCACCCAGTTGCTAGGCAACCACGATATGAACGTAGTGGAACTGCGTTTCCAACACCTGGTAAATATTAGGGGGCGATTCGCTGAACCGAAGGTGTGTACCCGCACCTCATTAATCAAACACACCCACCAAAAGGAGGGGTAAAAAAAAAGCGGAAAGGGTTTAATGAGGGTGAGTTTGGCACTTTTTGTGCCACGTGATAGTTGAGGGGGGGCGGTTCATTGCGAAGGCGTGTACCCGCCCGTCTTTAATGAACTGCAATTCACAACAAACCCACCTATGAAATCGAGGACGTCACTTCCGCCATACGTGTTAAACTCGCACACCTGACGCCCGTGACAACAGCGGAGGCTGGTTTGCTAAAATAATTAAATAAATAATGAATAGATCAAATAAAATAAAAGCAATTCATTGGGAAGAGCGAGAAGGACTCCACTTCCGCTGCGGGTACCTGCTCAAGCTGCAGGGGGCAATCCTCTTCCGCGGAACCCCCACACCTCTCCCACCCTTCCCCCTTCATTCAACCCCTCCTCCCGCCAGACTCGCGCTTCCAGGCGGCGTCTCCTCTCCATACGGAACATCCTGCCTTCTTAGCGGCGAGGGGGGGAGGAGATAGCGAGTGAGCGAGAGAAAGAGAGCCGGAGGGAGGCGAGACGAGCCAGTAAATCTATCAGGAGCGAAGGGAGAGGCGGCCCGGAACTCGAGAAGAGGGGGGGGGGACCTTCTTCTTTTTCTTTTTCTTCTTGGTCTGGCTTCTTTTTGTGTGTGGATTTTTAAAAGCTCGGCCGGCGGCGCGCTCTGGAAGTTGGACCCCAGACGGCTTCGACGACCCCCCTCGAAGGAGGCAGCGGCGGCTACCACCAACCGGGGAGGCTGTGGCCGCGTACCCCGCTACCGAGCATGAGGCTGCTGCCCGGGTTGCTGCTGCTGGCGCTGGCCGCTGTGCCGCACGCTCACGTCGCCGCGGTAAGTCACCCTACCTGCCTACCTACCTGCCTACCTAGCGACCTACCTAACCCCACCATGTTGGATCCTTTGTGTGCACGCGCACGGCCACTTCTACTTAACTAGCCTCGTGCGTGTGCGCATGCGTGGTTAATGAGACAGGAGTGATGATATCAACGAGGAAATCCTGCACTCGACCTACATATCAGACCTGTGTGGGCCCCCGGTGACCCCCCCTCGCCTCCTCCTCCTCCTCCTCGTCTTCACACGCACGCGCATTAGCCTTTTTTAACCCGTAGGCTACGTTCGTGCGTACGTTCACGTGTGCGTGCGTGAGTGAGTAATTAGTGGCTAATCTCTAATTGAGCTTGATTACGGGCTCTGCGGCTTGTGGCGTCTGTGTCACCGGCCTCGCATCCTGGCGTCATTTCGGGAGAAGGGGGGGCGGGTAGTTTGGTGGGTGGGGTAGCGGGCACATTTTATTACACGCGTGGAAGCGGATGGATGATGTCATCGGGACCCCGACATCTCCTCACCCCCCCTCCCGAAAACGGGACCACCGTCATAACACGCCCACCTCTTCCGTTGCCGATGGAGCCGCATTTATCCTTGGAGTATGTGGAGGAGGAAGAGGAGGCTGCGCGGACACAGAATCATTGAGAGAAAAGCAGGCAAAGGGCAAAAATAGACCAAATTTGAAGGGAGTTCTGTTTGTGACGTCATGGCCTGCCACAGAAATGAGTTTGTTTTCCTCGTTGCTGATGAACTGAATTGAGAACACATATCCAACACAAATACAGAAATACAACAGTCAAACAGTCCATTTTAATTTTGATAACCAATGATGGCACGTAAGCCTCAATACTTTTGACATGTTCTGATTATTTGACATGGATTGTCCCCCCCCAAAAAACTTTACAGTGAAATTTAACTTTGGAGGTTAACCTTATTAGTTGATGTCATTTAAACCGTGGCACTAAAATATAAGCCAGCAAACAGTAGTGTAGCATGAATTATCAAGGGGATTTGTGTTTGTGTGTTTTTTTTTGAAGTGCTAAAAGGTTTTGACGCGGCTCTTCAACAGTCACTCATACGCGCACACCCGAACTCACACTTGTCTGGATTATTACTGGGTCAGTCGGTTAGCGTAGCAAAGAGTGCACTGGCCTGGACTTGAACTAATCTGCCATCAAGTGTTTGGACGGGAGACAGGTGTGGATGTTGAAAAGCGCACACACAGTGAAAAGTGTGTTCATGGGCTAGTTTTTTTTTTTTTCATGTGAGTGACAGAGTATAAGAGAGAGGTGTGTGTGTGAGATGTATGCGTTTGTCAGAAAGTTGCGTGGGAGATGTGTCTGGTTGTGAGAAAAATGTGGGAGATGCAGCTTTGCGCACGACAGGCGTGCATGACAGATATTTGCGTGGGTAACAGACAGATATTTCTGTGGGTTTGTGTGAGAGATAGGTGGGTGTGAGGGAGGGGAGAGAGACAGAAATGAGAGATGGGAGTAAGAGTGATTGTTTGTATATGAGAAAAAAGTGAGAGAAGTGTTTATGTGAGAGAAATGTACGTGTGTGTGTGGGTGGTATAGAGATTGAGTGAGATGTATATGAGAGAGGGAGAGGTATATACAGTATGAGTGAGTGTGAGAGGAAGGTAGCTGTGTGGTAGGGAGAGATTGATGTGGTCATGAGAGAGGTGTCTACATATGAGAATGATGGGTGCTTCAGACTGGCGTTAAATGTGAGAATGTGCGAAAAAGAAAAGTTTGTGCTTTGGTTTTGTGTCAACATTTGTGTGTAAGAGAGGAACGGGAGAATTGTTTGTGAATGAGAGAAATGTGCGTGTGTGTGTGGGTGTAGGGATGTCAATGAGAGAGAGGTATGTATAGTATGAGTGAGTGTGAGAGAAAGGTGAGCTGTGTGGTTGAGAAAGATTAGCTATGAGAGAGAGAAGTGAGTGTGTGAGAGAAAAGTTTGTGCTTGGGTTTCGTGTCAACATTTGTGTGACAGAGACTCACAGAAGAAATGTTTGCGTATGAGAGAAATGTGAGAGAAGTGTCGGAGGGCGTAGAAATTTGTGTGAGGTGTAAGAGTTGCAACTGTGTGTGAGAGCTGTATTTATGTATGGGTGTGCGATATGTGTAATAGTTATACGTGTTGTGAGAGAGCTATATGTGAGAGGCAGATGTTATGAGAGCAAAGTGAGTGTGAGAGGCAGGTGTGAGCGTGTAAGAGATATATGCGTGTTTGTGAGAGACCGGTTGTGCTTGTGTGTGTGCGTAATATATTTCTGGCTACTTCCTGTTATCGCAACTTGTGCTATCATGTCCGTGCGGCTGTTTTGCATGATTTTCCCACAGACATCTGTCGTGTCCCAAGGATGGCGCGTGCGCGTGTGCGTGCGCGCGTCTCCCGTTTGTTTGTGTGTCCTCCATGAGAGCCTCGATTGTCCATCTGTCAGCGTGTGGGCCTCGCGGAGAAAAAAAAAAAAAAAAAAAAGTCGGGACTCTCCCGATGCCAACAACTTGTGCTGGCCGGCTCCTCCGAGGCGTCGTGTTCCCTCCGCCGATCGCAATGGACCCCCGTAGAACAACCCCCCTGCACTCTCCGAGTTGGCAGACAAAGCCCCCCATAGTGCAGGTGGCGAAAGTGAGAAGGGGCGGCAAAAGATCCCGAGCAGCTTGAGCGAAGCGAGATGGAGGCCAAGTGTGGAATGCGGGAGGCAATTTTGACGCAGGAAGTCCGGGGTGGGGGGGGGGTCAAAGTGCACTCACGCACACAAACAATGAGGGAGGGGGTCCGGAGGTATTTCAGGTGTGCGGTTGATGGAGGAAATGAAAGAGAAGGTAGTTCATATCCGGGCCTGCTGACGGCCTGAGGTCAGCGTGGGTGAAGAAAGACCCAACAAACACTTCACGTCATTTTTGTCTCATGAGAATTTGTTGTTTCTCGGAGGGAATTTCCCATTCGCCATCAAAAAGCATTCGTACGACGTGTATTATTTGTGGGCCCAAATCCAAAAACTCGGAACAGCAAGTCCCAAAAAAGGGGAGGGGCGCTAGTCTGTATTCATAACAAAAACAACAAACTGAAAATGCTGAAAAGGGTCAGATTCACGCTCATGTTAAGAGGTGCCACAAAAATCCAACCTCAGTGGCTTTTCAGTACTTAAAAAAAAAAAAAAAAAAAAAAAAAAAAAAACTGAAAAATGTCAGCTCAACAAAGAAGAAAATTGCTATGGAAAGATGCACTCTGTATTAATTGTAAAAAACAAAACAAAACACCAAGCTCGAGCTAAAAATGCAAAAAAGTTTGCATTCACGGTGTTCCCTCGGAAAGCACACCAAAAAAAAGTTGCAAATTTCAAAACCACCCAAAACATTTTTCTGTAGACGCAAAATTCCGCATTCAAATTCAAAACATAAAACTGATGACAAACTTGAGTCAAAAACACAAAAACTTTCCTTGATTTAAGTGTTGTAAAATGTCCGACCCAAAACTTTTTTTTTTTTTTTTTTAGTACTCACTACTAAGTATTGCAATGGAATTACGTCAGATAAAAAAAATCGTTAGCCGAATAGTGTAGCAAATCAGATATACAGTAAACTTAAACAAAATATATATAAGCTTGGCAAGAATATTGACATTTGCGCAATTATGCTACTAAGCTAACAAGACTGAAAATTGCGACGATAAACTTGAATCAAAAACGCAAAATTTCGATTTGCGGCTTTGCTGCTGTGAAGGTTTCCCAAACGCCAATTGTCCTGGCGGCCATTTTTTGTTGCAATATTTCTTCCTCAATTCCAATTCAAATAAATGTAAACATTTGATGGAGAAGCACGCTGGTTTCAGAACCAAAGCAGCCAAATGTCCATTTTGCAAAACATTTTCAAAAACAAGAAAACACATTTTTAACTCGCCAAGAACATTTGTTAAAAAAATGAAGAAAAAAAAAAAAAAAAAAGTAAAATAAAATGTTAACAATCAGTTACAAATAACTAAGGAAATTATGCTACTGTGAAAGCTCCCACAATGCAAATCATCTTGGCGGCCATTTTGCGTTAACTACTCAGACAAAGACAAGCACTAAGCTAGTTTGAAAAACCAAATCAACCGGGTTGTAGTCTTGGCGGCCATTTTGTTAATGGTTTTGTTAGCAACACCTGGAAGCGTTTGGAATGTTTTTCATGGAGAAAAAACAACAACACGCTGTTAACCAGTGCGGGCACGTTTGTACGTAACAACGCACATCAAAGCCGGTCATTACGTTATTATCTTACACACGCACTTGCTGATAGCGTGCCAGTCTTTAATACTAGCAGTGAGTCAGACGGGGAGACTGTAGAACCCTGGAGGTGCTTTTTTTGTTTTTTTTGTTTTCCTTCTCCTTTCATTTAGGCTGGTCAAAACGGGTGGAGAAATGCCGCTTGTGCAGATACTAAACACACACACAAGTCTCCCCTGCAGTAATTGGGAAGCGCAACACACACGCAGACGCGCACATATTCTCCGGAGAAGGGCTGAGATGAAAATGGAGGCAGCGGAAGGAAGGAGGAGGAGGAGGAGGAGGAGGAGTGGAAAAAGGGAGAGAGGGAGATAATGAGGGGAGTGGAAGGAAGGAAGGAAGGACGGAAAAGGGGTTAAGTTAATGGCAAAGCGTGGAGGTGAGAGGGCGTGTTTCTTTCTCCCAAACGCGCCCACCAAAAACTCAGCCGGAATCGGGCAGAAGGGGTGCGAGGATCGTTTGGGAGTTGGGGGCGGAGGGTTGCACCGCTCATTCCCGAGGGGCGAACGAGGGAGCCATCCGGAGCTACCTGCTCTCCGTCGTCATGGCAACCACCTCTGTCATGGCATGAGCGCTCCGGATTTTTTTTTTTTTTACCGATTTTCACGCCTTGTCCATTTGTTCCGGCACAACAAATCAGTACCCGATAAAATGGATTCTTCAAAGTAGAATTTTGTGAAGTTTAGTACGTTAACAACTCGAACGTTTTATTTATTTTATTTTTTTAGACTGATGCATGTATTTACTTTTGTTACGCTGCTAAGAAATCATGAACGCATTTGACACATTCTCTCATTTCCGAGTCTCATGAACGTCTCCGTGTCGCCTGACAATGACGTCATAGACACGGGACGCTTTCATATGAGGCGATTTTTTTTTTTTTTTTTTTTTTTTTTTTTTTACAACTCGAATTGAAGTAGATAAAGTGGCTTTCATATTCATTTGTGGTTCATTTGCATTAGTGCTGTCAAAATTGAGGCGTTAACTAATTAATTAATCACAAATTTTTTTTCCATCACGCTATTAATTTTGACCGCAGATGATCCATCAGCAGTTTGTTACGTTAAAGGTAGCACAGATTCTGTTTGAGCAACAAACATAACTGCACGCGGTAAAGTAAAGCCTGTTTTCTAGGTTTGGTCATGTGACATTCACGAGCTGAGCTGTCATTGGTTACCTGAGCCCTTGTGATGTCATTTTTAGTCAACAGCAAGTTGCAAAATATTAATGTTTGAATGCCAAAAATGGCTAAATAAGTAAAGTATCCCTTTAAATATCCACAGAATTAACACGTAACAGGTGCTCTTTCTTAAATTTGATGGGAAAAAAAATATATTGATTTAAAAAAATAAAACATTTTGTAATATAGTGATTAATCATGATTCATCAAAATTCTAACGTGTGATTAATCTGCTTAAAAAAAAAAAATCGTTGGATAGCTCTAATTTGCATTCATCCTAAACTATTCGACTAAAACATTTACGTTTGAGCGATCCAAATTTTTTACCCAGCTTTATACTGTGCCCCCTTTAAAAGAGCAGTGCTTAAATGTTGCCCCCCACCACCACTTTTTTTTTCTTTTTTTTCATAGAAGAACCTAAAAAGAAAAACATCTCATTAAGTTGTAAAATTGAGGAAAAAAACATGACAATTAGATTATTTTTCAAAATCATTCAGCCCCTCCCCGCACTTTATAATTGGGTCAACGATGGGTTAATGTTGGGCGGCGCAGGCCCGCCGCGCCCGCCCGGACCCCCACCATTAATTACGGCAGCAGCAGAGGGTTGTGGTCATTGTTTGTTTGTTGGCAGGATTATCAAGCGGCGGGGCACGGCTTGCGGAATATCCCGTTACGTTTTGGCCTGGATCCGGATTAAAAGCCTCCGATCCCCGATTGTCAAACTCCCAACACGGGCGGCGGCCGCGTCTGTGAGCTGACACTCAATACCGAATGCGAGACAACGTTTAGGATTCACTAATTGTGGCGCTCGGTGCTCGTCTGGGTATTGATCCCACTTCTGACACGAAAGACACCATTTTGCATCATTTCTGACTCTAAATAAGATCATCCTGACATACAGTCGCTACTGTTGTGCGAATAGATCCCACTTCTGACACCAAATACCTTCAGAAATTAACATTTTGCATCATCCATGACGACTAACAACAAAATGCAAAGTACAAAAGCTAGTTATCTTTGAATGGATCCCACTTCTGACACCAAATACTCCAATGGATTTAAGCCTGACTTCATGTAATCTAACAGAGCATCAAACCATTTCACATTTCTTTGTCCATTACCTGTGATTGGATCCCACTTCTGACAACAAAACACCTCATGAATTTTTGCAACATTCTTTGTTCTGCACCATAATAACATTCAGACAGAGAATCGGAGCTGGTTATCTGTGAGCAGATCCCACTTCTGACACCATCTTTTCAAAATTTGATAGTGTCTTTGGATTTTGATCATTGCATTTTTGCAATGTTCATGACTGTCAAAAAATAAAAATCCAGCATGGTTAAGTACACATGGATCACCGCTTCTGACACCAAATACCTTCAGGAATTGACATGTTGGAAAAATCCATGACTGTTAATAACAAAATGCAAAGTACAAGAGCTTGTTATCTTTGAATGGATCCCACTTCTGACACCAAATATTCCAATGGATTTTAGCCTGACTTCATGCAATATCAGAGAGTATCGAACCATTCCACATTTCTTTGTCCATGATCTGCGAATGGATCCCACTTCTGACACCAAATACTCGATGTCCTCCATTACAGGACTAATCGAGGCTTTGGTGTTGTCGTTTTGCAACTTTCCTGAGTTGAACTAAACCAAATAATTGGGATGTATAGAATAGCGGTTGCTTATGGATGCCTTGTTGGAATTTCCCCACCACGCGTGTACTGTGAACACGTTTGAGAACTTCTGCAACGGGATAATGACGTCCAAATGTGTACTTGTGTTGATCAGAGCTGAAGGGGATTTTTTTTTTTGTTGTTGCTAAGGGGCCAGACTGTATGTTTATTTTTCGTCTTGCGTTGACAAAGAGTGTTTGTGGGTGCGCGTGTTTGTTCTTTTGGGTCACCAGGTTACAGGACGGACGGACGCAGGAAGTCAAAGTGTGTACTTCCTCACTGGCGCTTTTATCCACGTGGGCGCGTGTGCGTGACATGTGACTGCATGTGTGTTTGAATAATTCAGCAGACGGAGGAGTGAACCAGGTCACGAGCTCAGTGCGGAAACGTTGCCCCTGCATCCGCCTTTTCTTGCCATTCATTCGTTCATTCATTCATTCATTCATTGATCCGTCCTTTCCATGCATTCATCCATCTATCGTGTCCGAGCGTTGAAACTTTCATCCATCCGTCCATCATTTCCGTGTGCTCGTCCATCCTCTTCTTGCATCCGACCACTCATTTATCCATCCGTCCGTTCTCTCCCTGCATACAGCTCACTCATTTGCTCATTCGTCCTTTACATACGTCCATCCATTCACTCCCCTCGTCCGACCATTTGTCCAGCCAGCCGTCCTTTTCACACTGATGCTTTCATTCATCCATTCATTCTCTCGCTGCATCTAATTGTCCGTCCATCCATCCATCCGTCCATCTTCTCCACGCATTCATCCGTCTATTCTGTCCAAACATTGAAACCTTCATCCATCCATCCATCCATCCACCCCCTCATCCGACCATCCATCCTCCTCACATTGACACTTTCATTCATCCATTCGTTCTCTCCATCCATCCATCCATCCATACCATCCATCCGTCTTCTCCACGCATTCATCCGTCCATTCTGTCCGAACATTGAAACCTTCATCCATCCATCTTTTCCATGCACCCATCCATTCACTCTCTTCATCCGACCATTTGTCCATCCATCCATCCGTCCTTTAATTCTCCTCACATCAACGCTTTCATTCATCTATTCATTATCTCCTTGCATCCTATGGTTGGTTCATCCATCTGTTCATTGCATCAATCCATTCACTCCATACATCCGACCCATTGTCCATCTACAGTCCTTCAACACATCCTCTTCTTGCATCCGAGCTTTCATTCTTACACATATCCATTAATTGTCCTCACATTCATCCATCCATTCTTTATGCACATCAATCCATTCCGTCCCTGCATCCATCATCCGTCCTCTTCTTTCCAACAATTCAGGCGTGTGCCCCGCTCGGTTTTTCCCCAAACAGGAAGTTGGCCAGGGCGGGCTTCCCACATGTTACTCACGTCCTCTCTCCATTATTGGCCGGCCACGAGGGACGAGCATTGATCCAATTAAACGCAGACACTGACACACCAGCGGCGCTCTTTGTGTGCGTGCGTGTGTTCAACCTTTGAACTCTGCTGCTTGAAAGGCCTTTTCAAAGGCATCTGCAGTGTGAACAAGTTAATGAGCTGCCGGTGCGTGCGTGCGTGCGTGCGTGCGTGCGCGCTTTTGACAAGTTTGCCGATGTTACTCGCCGCTTGCAGCACTTTGTCTTTCCCAGTAGACCTTTCTTCCTCCGACACACACGCACACACACACGCACACTCGCAGAAGCAGCAGCAGGTGATTCGTTCCCTAATCTTTCATTCCAACAGTTGTGGATTAGCAATAATCTGAGGCCCACAGAGACGCAACCCTCAAAGGCGCACTGACACCGAGCATGCGTGTCCTCCACTCTATTCTCCAATAGACGCGTTGGGGTGAGGCTGGGTTTGAGTGTATGTGTGAGAGTAAGTGTGTGAGAGAGTGGGTGTGAGCTACTGTGTATGCATGTGTGTGTGAGAGCGGGTGAGCTACTGTGGAAGCATGTATGTGTGAGAGTGTGAGCTACTGTGTTAGCATGTATGTGTGAGAGTGTGAGCTACTGTGGAAGCATGTATGTGTGAGAGTGTGAGCTACTGTGGAAGCATGTATGTGTGAGAGTGTGAGCTACTGTGGAAGCATGTATGTGTGAGAGTGTGAGCTACTGTGTTAGCATGTATGTGTGAGTGTGTGAGTGAAGAAGAGTAAGTGCGAGTGTGAGAATGAGAGTGATTTTGTTTGTGTGAGAGGGAAGGGAATGCAAGTGTCATAGCGTACGTGGGGATCACCAGGAGTGCGAGAGCTAACTAGAGTGGCGCATGAGATTTTGCGAGTAAGTTTGAGTGCAGTTAAGTTTGTCGGGTGAACCAGTGAGTGAGTGAATGTGCGCAAGTGTGAGCATGAAGGGGACCGTCGGCATGTGTATGTGAGTGCATGACTGTGTGTGATTAATACTGGACTGGGTGCCAGTGAAAAATGTGAGAGAGCCAGTGAGCGAATGTATTGCGTGACTGCAAGCGGGAAGTGTGTGAAAGTAAAAGATTGTGTCAGGCAGTGAGTGAATGAGTTTCATGTGAGAGTATGAGTGTTTCGTGAGAGCTTGGGAGTAAGTTTGAGTGAGTGCAAATGTGGTGCGAGAGTAAAACATTAGTGACTGAGTGAATGTGTGCAGGTATGAGAGTGAGGGTGAAGGAGACCGTCGGCATGTGTATGCACGTGAGGTGACTGCGATTGTTGTGAGTGACTGTGTGTGAGAGTGAGTAAGACCGACTTGGTGCCAGTGAATGTGCGAGAGTGGCTGTGAGCAAACGTATTGAGTGACTGCAAGCGAGAAGCATGTGAGAGTAAAAGCTGTTGTGTCAGGCGGTGAGTGAATGAGTTTACTCTGTGAGAGTATGAGTGTGAGAGTGAAGGAGACCGTCGGCATGTGTATGTGAGTGAATGACTGCGATTGTTGTGAGTGAGTGAGTGAGTGACTGTGTGTGAGAGCGAGTAAGACCGACTTGGTGCCAGTGAATGTGCGAGAGAGGCTGTGAGCAAACGTATTGAGTGACTGCAAGCGAGAAGCATGTGAGAGTAAAAGCTGTTGTGTCAGGCAGTGAGTGAATGAGTTTACGTTGTGAGAGTATGAGTAATTTTGTGTGTTCAAGTTTGTGAGCGAGGCTGAAGTAGACTGTCAATGTTTGTGTGCATGTGTGAGAGCGAGTAAGACTGATTGGCTGCAAGTGAATATGTGTGAGAGTCTATGACTGAAGCGTGAGAGTAAAAGTTGGTATGAGCCAGTGAGCGCATGAGCTTATGTGTGAGTATGAGAGTGATTTTGAGCATGAGAGCGGTGAGTATGAGCGGTGCCCGCGTGTGCGAGAGTGCTTGAAAAAAATGTGTGAGAGTGAAAAGAAATTGAGTGTCAGTTGACAGCGTTTGCGACCTGTTTCAACAGTGACACGCCAGACAGGATTGCGGGCCGCTTGTTTATTTATAAACGCACGCAATTAAAACGGGGGCGTAGATTAACGAGCCTCATTAACGAATAGCAATTGTCGCCGGGTGATTATCTGCGTAGCTTGTCTTAATGAATGCGTGGTCACGGCTGCTTGAGGAAGCCAAACGGCTCGTCTCGTCTCGTCATCGTTTCTCCGCACAATATCGCAATATGGATAGAAATCACACGATCCGGATTGCGCAACCGTCCGGGGGTGGGGGGGTGTTTGGAGTTTTTTTGGCGTCCAAGCGGGTTTGGTGATGGATTCGGTCGCCGGGTTGCCCTCCCGCGGAAGCGATTAGCGGCTCAAGGTGCGAGGCGGGCGATTAGATCCGCGGCGGAGATGGATTTGAGGAGAATGAAAGGGGATTGAGGTCAAACGCAATCGGGGAGCCGGGCCAGATGAAACTCGCCGCGCATTTGGACTCGGACCACTTCCGCTTTGTCTTCCTCCTCTTTCGTCTTCTTCCTTGATATCGTCTACCGATTTGTTTTGTTTTTAATCTCATCGAAAAAGACTTTTGTTAAATGTCATTTTATATGTCAGGAGTACAGTAGATATCGCCGAATACTTGATCATTGTAATGGTATCGTTCTGAAATAAAAGTGGTATCAGGCATCCCGAGCGTTATTTCTACTTGGTGACCGATTAATCGGCTGATATGAGCTTTCTTAAGAAAATCACTTTTTTTTTTTTTTTTTTTTTTTTTTACGCATTACAACGTAAGACAAAGATAATGATGATAATGTTTACGTTTTGAAGTTTATTCATTACGTTTTATTAATCAATCGGCCACTTAATCGGTTATTGGAATTTTATTCTGCCAAATATCGGACTCAAAAAAATCCAGATTGGTCCAGCCCAAAGCAAAGTCAGTTTTCTCCTTCTTCTTCTTCCTTTTTTTCTTTTTTTTTCGATTTTTCATCATGTCTTTCTAATGCAGATTTATTTATTTATTTATTTATTTATTCATTCACTTACCTACTTCTTGTTATTAATTTGATGTAAAATTTATTTAGAATGTTTATTGTTTCACTTTTCTTTACTGCATGTACAGCAATGCTTGTTTTAAAGTGCTTTATAAATAAAGTTGAGATGATGATTTGCCACCGTATAGCGCCAACTACTGTCGAGGAGGACATACGCAATGTCAGATTTTGTTTTTGTTCACCCGGGCGCCGCTCGTGCTGGTAACAAATTCGTCAACAAATCTCTGTTGAAAGAGAAAACAATGAAAAGGTACATTTTAGCCAATCAGATGCCTGAAGAAAGTCTTCACTTGAAGTAAATGTAAGAAATGAGGAGTTTAACGTGAGCTGCTTTGCGATTGGTTCCAATCCTCCACGTGTTTTCATGTCGCCGGGCAGAAAATGTGTAAGGATGTTTGGAAGTTTGCGTCGGCCTGCGGGAGGCTCGTCAGCCAATCCGGCGAGCCCAGGGACCGTGGCGAGGTCATCTGGTCTTTATTGTGCCCCGCAGGAGCAATTTGTTTACCACCTGTGTTGTTTACACACACGCACACACGCGCTCACATTCCAGATTTAATGACTTGATTGGATTTTGCGACTTTCTCCCCTCTGAACTTCTTGTTTCTTCTTTTTTTTTTTTTTTTTTTTGTTCTGCCTTCAATGTTTTTGGCCTCGTCTTCCTGTTCCTTCATCCTCGCCTTTCTCCAGTCCTCGTTGTCTTCATCTCCGTCCGCTTCTTCATCTTCGTACTTCTTCTTCATATTTGTCCTTGTTGTGAATATAAATTTGGAGGGTGCCGCAAAAGTGCAACTTTTGCTAGCTAACTTCCTGTTAGCATTTGCTAAACTTCCTGATAGCCCTAGGCTAGCCATGTTTTTCTGTATTTAGTATTAGAAAAACACTCCCAAAGTCGCTAACTTCCTGTTAGCATTTGCTAAACTTCCTGATAGCGCTAGGCTAGCCATGTTTTGTGTATTTAGTAGTAGAAAAACACTCCCAAAGTCACTAAAATCCTGTTAGCATTTGCTAACTTCCTGATAGCGCTAGGCTAGCCATGTTTTGTGTATTTAGTATTAGAAAAACACTCTCAAAGTCACTAACTTCCTGTTAGCATTTGCTAAACTTCCTGATAGCGCTAGGCTAGCCATGTTTTGTGTATTTAGTATTAGAAAAACACTACCAAAGTCGCTAAAATCCTGTTAGCATTTGCTAAACTTCCTGATAGCGCTAGGCTAGCCATGTTTTGTGTATTTAGTATTAGAAAAACACTCCCAAAGTCGCTAACTTCCAGTTAGCATTTGCTAAACTTCCTGATAGCGCTAGGCTAGCCATGTTTTGTGTATTTAGTATTAGAAAAACACTCCCAAAGTTGCTAAAATCCTGTTAGCATTTGCTAAACTTCCTGATAACGCTAGGCTAGCCATGTTTTGTGTATTTAGTATTAGAAAAACACTCCCAAAGTCACTAAAATCCTGTTAGCATTTGCTAACTTCCTGATAGCGCTAGGCTAGCCATGTTTTGTGTATTTAGTATTAGAAAAACACTCCCAAAGTCGCTAAAATCCTGTTAGCATTTGCTAAACTTCCTGATAGCGCTAGGCTAGCCATGTTTTTCTGTATTTAGTATTAGAAAAACACTCCCAAAGTCGTTAACTTCCTGTTAGCATTTGCTAACTTCCTGATAGCGCTAGGCTAGCCATGTTTTGTGTATTTAGTATTAGAAAAACACTCCCAAAGTCGCTAACTTCCTGTTAGCATTTGCTAAACTTCCTGATAGCGCTAGGCTAGCCATGTTTTGTGTATTTAGTATTAGAAAAACACTCCCAAAGTCGTTAACTTCCTGTTAGCATTTGCTAACTTCCTGATAGCGCTAGGCTAGCCATGTTTTGTGTATTTAGTATTAGAAAAACACTCCCAAAGTCGCTAACTTCCTGTTAGCATTTGCTAACTTCCTGATAGCGCTAGGCTAGCCATGTTTTGTGTATTTAGTATTAGAAAAACACTCCCAAAGTCGCTAAAATCCTGTTAGCATTTGCTAAACTTCCTGATAGCGCTAGGCTAGCCATGTTTTGTGTATTTAGTATTAGAAAAACATTCCCAAAGTCGCTAACTTCCAGTTAGCATTTGCTAAACTTCCTGATAGCGCTAGGCTAGCCATGTTTTGTGTATTTAGTATTAGAAAAACACTCCCAAAGTCGCTAACTTCCTGTTAGCATTTGCTAAACTTCCTGATAGCGCTAGGCTAGCCATGTTTTGTGTATTTAGTATTAGAAAAACACTCCCAAAGTCGCTAAAATCCTGTTAGCATTTGCTAAACTTCCTGATAGCGCTAGGCTAGCCATGTTTTGTGTATTTAGTATTAGAAAAACACTCTCAAAGTCGCTAACTTCCTGTTAGCATTTGCTAAACTTCCTGATAGCGCTAGGCTAGCCATGTTTTGTGTATTTAGTATTAGAAAAACACTCCCAAAGTCGCTAAAATCCTGTTAGCATTTGCTAAACTTCCTGATAGCGCTAGGCTAGCCATGTTTTGTGTATTTAGTATTAGAAAAACGTACTTCTTCTTCATATTTGTCCTTGTTGTGAATATAAATTTGGAGGGTGCCGCAAAAGTGCAACTCTTCCACTTGAAGTATCATTTCAACCTAACCTTTTTTTTTTTTCTTTTTTTTTAAATACTGAAAATGAATTCCGGTTATCGCCCTCTTGACTAATAACTGGCATCGCTATCGGCCTTGAAAAAACATTATCAGGCTATCTTCAACTTTCTTTGGCGTCTTTGTCCTTCCTTGAGTTTGTCCAAGTCTTGTCTTCTTCTGTACCTTTTTTGTCTTTATTCTTTCTCATTCATCCTTTTGATTTTTTTTCTTTCTTTCTTTTTTTTTGTCCTTGCCTTCCTCATCTCCATCCATCTTTCTTCTCGTCTCCGTCCCGGCTCGTCTTGTGCCCGCAAAGGCGCATGACAGTCATCAGCCTAATTGCACAATCTGTAATTACACCAGCGCGCGCGCACGCCGCCGCCTTGTGACTCACGCGGGGACTCGCCGCCCCGTTCAGCTTCCTCCTTCTCGTTTTTCGATTTTGCTCGACGGAGAAAGCATTGATTAGCTTCCTTGCAACCCCCCAACACTAAACACAAAGGCATGAAGGGTCCGCAGGGGGAGGGGGGGGGTTTAGCAGACGCATTTCTGAGCCCCCTTTTGAAAAGTTCCTTAGAAACGGCCGAAAAGTTGCGAGCGCAGGCGCCACGCCCTCCCGCTGCTCCTGGCAGGGACCCCAACATTGAGCCAACACACACGAAATAACACATCAATCTGCTTTGCCATTGACCCGCAAGCTGACTAGCATACAGCGCTAACTGCAGCATCCCCCCCCCCCCACACAATCACACATCAATACACACACACACACACACAGTGGCACTCCCTGATAGACACCCACACTCGGAAGCACAAAACGGTGCATTATGCAGTGTGGGAGCGGCAGTCGTGTCGGAATCTGAAAGCATTTCTGGCTACGCAAACACTTTAGACGCACACAAACGATTGAATTCTCCTATTAAAATGTCCCTAATTTGCTTGTTGTCCTCCGAATGTGTCGACAGCAATGGAATGCGTCTAACAATTTAGTGGACGCGCGCATACACGCTTGCACGCGGAGATGCATGTTTCATAAGGTCATCCATAATGGAAGACGATTCCATGCAGGGAGGCCTGTTGTGTGTGTGTGTGGGGGTGTGCGTGTCTACGCCGTCTCCATGTGAGGAACAACAACAAGCCAATTGGGGAGGTTCAACAACTCCAAAACGTGGACAACAAATTGGGGGATGTTTTTTTTTTTTTTTTTTTTTTACAGTGATGTCCTCTCAAGTGATGACACTGTGTTGCACTTAATCCCGTTGGATTGTCAGATTAGTGGAACAGCTGGCTGATGCGCCATGCTATGGAGGACCAAAATTGCCAAAATTCGAAATAAATCAATGACGAAATAAATAAATAAATAAATAAATGACTAAAAGTGAAAATAAAAACGGTTATAAAATATAATTCAAAAATGCAAACGTATTTTTATATATTTATATTTATTATATATATATATATATATATATATATATATATATATATATATATATATATATATATATATTCTTTTTATTTCCATTTGTGTTTATTTCTTGGGGTATAATTTTCAAATTATATATATTTTTTTTAATATGGAGGACCAAAACTGGCAAAATTAAAAATAAATAAATGACTCTAAGTGAAAATACAAATGGATATTTAAAAAATATAATAAAAAAAAATAAATACAAATGTATTTATTTTTGTATATATTTTTTTGTTCTTTTTATTTCCATTTATATTTATTTTTTATATATTTTATATCTTATATCCGTTTTTATTTTCACGTTGTTATTTATTTATTTAGCCATTTATTTTGATTTTGGTAGTTTTGTGTTTGTAAATAATAAATGACTAAACAAACAAATCAATAAATGAATAAATAAATATAAAATATATATAATTCAAAAATTAAATACAAATGTATGTGTATATGTGTGTATATTATATATATATATATATATATATATATATATATATATATATATATATATATATATATATATATATTCTTTTTATTTGCATTTATATTTTATTTTATTTTTTTAATAATTTTTTAATTATATATTTTGTATATCAGCTTTTTATTGTCACTTTTAGTCATTTTATTTTATTTAGCCATTTATTTATTTTGAAATTTTGACAGTTTTGGTCCTCCATAATTCCACACTTCCAAGCCATCTGAAGTGTCACTCGAAAGTCATGTGACCCGACCGAGTCTGCGGCTTCATTCTGCAGCTGCTCGCTCAAACATGCTACGAGCTAACACGCTAACGTCCTTCAGTGCTGAGCAGCTGAATGAAAAGTGTAGCGTAAATGCAACATTTTAGTCACAAGGACAAAAAAAAAATGTGGAGTGCGTTTCTTATCATGTCCTTGATGCTTCAGAAGACTTGATGTTTCATAATTGATCAATATCGAATTGGGGGAAAAACTGAAACGGGCTCCAACTGCCGCCATCTTGTTGCCATGTAGCGTAGCGAAAATCCTCAAATTCGGATGATTTCCCCCATCTCGTTTATCATCCCGAGTTTGAAACAGATCAAAGCTGACGGGACGGCGAGCCGAGGCGGCTTTTCAATTTCAACGTTTGGAAGTTAAACGAGTCGCTCCTTGAAGCTGGCGTCGGCGTGAGCCACTTAACGGGCAGTTTTAATTAACTGCTGCCAGATAAGAAGTGTCAGTAAAGTTGACGCTTGTTTGAAATTAACGATGATGATGATGATGATGATGATTAAAGGATGATGTCATTTTAGAGGTGACTGTGTGCAGATTATCCCGCTAACACCCATGTGTCTTTTTTTTTTTTTTTTCTTTATGGGGAGAATTCCCATATGGCGCCAACGTTTGCTGCAGGAAACGTTCAACACCACATAGGGCTGCACACTTAATTAAAATTCAATTAACAATTTCAATTATTACACTCCACAATTACAAAAATCAGCATCATCGTAAAAAAAAAAAAAAAAAAAAAAAAAAAAAAAAAAAAAAAAAAAAAGATGATAAATTAGGGGTGTTAAAAAAATCGATTCGGCGATATATCGCGATACTACATCGCGCGATTCTCGAATCGATTCAATAATCGGCAGAATCGATTTTTTTTTTTTTTTTTTTTTTTTTTTTTTTTTTTTTTTTTTTTTTTTTTTTTTTTTTTAGGATTCACACCTTGAGCATGGAAGAATGTTATATGAACGGCACATTAAGCCTTAATATTTTTATTTTAATGCTGTTCAAACATGAAACAGATTACAACCTCTATAAGACTGAAATTTCAGATAAATAAATAATACATTTTTCATATAAATCTTACACTCTACAAGCTTACTGATTAGTATTTTCTAAATATGAATGAAAAAAAATCGCAACAATCGACTTATAAATTCGTATCGGGATTAATCGGTATCGAATCGTGACCATTCGTATCGGGATTAATCGGTATCGAATCGAATCGTGACCTGTGAATCGTGATACGAATCGAATCGTCAGGTACTAGGCAATTCACACCCCTATGATTAATAGTCATTTTTGAGTTGTTTAAATTCATACATTTACACCTTTTTTTTTAAACATTTTGAAATACAGTGTTCCCTCGTTTTCCACTGTGGTTATGCTCTAATAAAATACCCGCAATAAATGAAATCCGCAAAGTAGTTAGCTTTATGTTTTACATTTATGATCAATGTTTTGAAGGCTCTAAAACACCTCACCACACCGTTTATACACGTTTCTCATTGTCATATTTCTCTCGTTTAAACATTCACAATGTTCAAACCTTCATGAATATTATTAAAATGGGTACATTACTGTTAAAAAAATAATAATAATAATTAAATTGCACACAAAAAATCCGCAATACGAGAGCGCAAAAAAGTGAACCGTGTTATAGCGAGGGAACACTGTAACTAATTTAATACATTTGCTTTCATCCAAAAGGAACTTGAATAAAAGAATTGTATTTGTCTTAATTTTTTTTATGTTTAAACAATTTTTTGTTTTGTACCATAAAATTGTCGTCGTGATGCACAGTGCACATGCTGCACTCCAAAAGTTTTTGCCAACAAATATATATATATATATATATATATATATATATATATATATATATATAATATATATATATATATTAGGGGTGTTAAAAAAAAATCGATTCGGCGATATATCGCGACACTACATCGCGCGATTCTCGAATCGATTCAATAATCGGCAGAATCGATTTTTTTTTTTTTTTTTTAGGATTCACACCTTGAGCATGGAAGAATGTTATATGAACGGCACATTAAGCCTTAATATTTTTATTTTAATGCTGTTCAAATGTGAAACAGATTGCAAACTGTTTGTGTACAGTGGCTCACGGTTATAAGCCTCAAGTTTTAGATAAATATATTCATACAAATCTTACAGTGTACATGTACAAATTTACTGATAGTATTTTCTAAATTTGAATGGAAAAAAATCGCAACAATCGACTTATAAATTCGTATCGGGATTAATCGGTATCGAATCGTGACCATTCGTATCGGGATTAATCGGTATCGAATCGAATCGTGACCTGTGAATCGTGATACGAATCGAATCGTCAGGTACTAGGCAATTCACACCCCTAATATATATATATATATATATATATATTGTTAGAAACATATTATTAATAATTATAGTACAGTATTTCTATTATTTTTAGTGGTCTTAATATATTTTTTAATGTGTAAACTGTTTGCTGTTTTTGCCAACATAAATAAATCTAAATAAATAAATACATACAATTAAAATATTATTTGAAAACATTATCGTCCTACTGCACAGTGCACATGCTGCACTCCAAATTCAAGTTTTTGCCAACCTAAGTATATATTATTATAAATATATATTATTAATAATTAATGAATTAATGAATAATCATAGTACAGTATTTTTATTTTTTGGTCTTAATATTTTTTTTTAAATATGTAAACATTTTCCTGTTTTTGCGTTAATATTAATATTAATAACATTCATAAAAATAATAAATACATAAATAAATAAATACACAAATTTATTATTATTATTATTATTATTATTATTATTATTATAAATTGTTTGGTCCAAAAGGAACTTACATAATTATAGCGTTTCTATTTTTATTTTTTTTAATTGGTCTTAATAATTTTTTTAAATGCTTATGTTCTTGTTTTGTACCAAAAAAATAACTAATCGTTTGAATGATTGTGATTTCAATTACTGGAAAAATAATGGTGATTATGATTTTTTCCCCCCAGTAATCGAGCAGCCCTAACGCCACACCCTCGCATGCAACTGATTGCGTCTAATTTGGGCACAAACTCTGTAAACATACCTGCATGATGCTTCCCAATCCATGCAGTCTACTTTTTTAGCTTAGCTATGAACGCTAACGAGCTGAGAGGTGGAACAAATTTAAACCTCGGACCTCCGAAATGTAAAGTAGACATGCTACCCTCTGAGGCAAATTGGAAAAAAGTTCAGAGAGGCTTCCAGAGACGTGATTTATGAATTTCCCCCCCCACTTTTCCTATCTTTTGTGCACCTGCTCACCCGACGCTCGCCACGCTGGCCGTTCTGTTTCCAGATCATTTTTGCAAGTCGGCTAAGCGGAACTTGGCTCTGCCGCCTGATTGACAGCAAACATGTTGCGTTCATTTTCTGGCTCTCGCACACGAGCTTGTTTACGAACACTCGAGCGTGGAGAGCTAAAAAACAAACACGCGACACATTAGTCTCCAGCATTAACACTTTTTTTTTTTTTTTTGGTTTGTTTCTCCCCTTGTAGTGGCAGATAGCTAATATACCAAAAAAAATGTATTTCTTCCCTCATTCCACTCAGGACCTTCGGAAAGCATTTTTTAAAGCGCTAATGAGCGTAAAACTGCGCAGCGGGTTCTTTCTTCCGAGCTCACACTTGTGAACCCCCCGCTGCCGACGACTTCCGCTTCCCTCGCATTTCCTTCATGGCGAACTTGCTCCGAGTTTGGACGGCCAGTAGTGAATATAAATTTGGAGGGTGCCGCAAAAGTGCAACTCTTCCACTTGTGCGGTTTAATGGGCTCGCCAGACAAACCTGAAGTATCATTTCAACCTAACGGAACCCTGGGGGAGGGGGCGAGATTGACTCGGTATATTTTGTTTGGCTAGGAGGCTAATTAGGGAGGTTTTGGTATGCTTAATTGTTTATTTATTTTTTATATCAGTGACAAGCTCTCTCTCTCTCTCCCTCGTATTGTTGTGTGACAATTAGCGGTGGGCGGAACGATCCAAACATCGATATTATTGATACCGAGTCAATATCGATATCGGATCGAAACTGGCACTAAAATATTAGTTTCAGTTTGTCTCTTGTATGTCCTGCTGCGCTTTGGTCAAACAGATAACGTGCATGTCACAGTTGTGTGTTTCGATCGTGTGACGTCACGTGACTTGGTATCTTATTTTTGGCGTAGATTGCATGAACATACACAGTAGTGTACTTAAAAAATACTTTTTTTTTTTTTTTTTTTGGTATGTTGTTTTATATTTTATATTTGTTATTGCATGATAATCTTTAACATCTTGTTCAGGAAGGCAGCATTTGTAGTTATTTTTTTGTAGTATTAGAAAAACACTCCCAAAGTCGCTAACTTCCTGTTAGCATTTGCTAACTTCCTGATAGCGCTAGGCTAGCCGTGTTTTGTGTATTTAGTATTAGAAAAACACTCCCGAAGTCACTCCTAACTTCCTGTTAGCATTTACTAACTTCCTGATAGCGCTAGGCTAGCCATGTTTTGTGTATTTAGTATTAGAAAAACACTCCCAAAGTTGCTAACTTCCTGTTAGCATTTGCTAACTTCCTGATAGCGCTAGGCTAGCCATGTTTTGTGTATTTAGTATTAGAAAAACACTCCCAAAGTTGCTAACTTCCTGTTAGCATTTGCTAACTTCCTGATAGCGCTAGGCTAGCCATGTTTTGTGTATTTAGTATGAGGAAAAACACTCCCGAAGTCGCTAACTTCCTGTTAGCATTTGCTAACTTCCTGATAGCGCTAGGCTAGCCATGTTTTGTGTATTTAGTATTAGAAAAACACTCCCAAAGTCGCTAACTTCCTGTTAGCATTTGCTAACTTCCTGATAGCGCTAGGCTAGCCGTGTTTTGTGTATTTAGTATTAGAAAAACACTCCCGAAGTCACTCCTAACTTCCTGTTAGCATTTACTAACTTCCTGATAGCGCTAGGCTAGCCATGTTTTGTGTATTTAGTATTAGAAAAACACTCCCGAAGTCGCTAACTTCCTGTTAGCATTGGCTAACTTCCTGATAGCGCTAGGCTAGCCATGTTTTGTGTATTTAGTATTAGAAAAACACTCCCGAAGTCGCTAACTTCCTGTTAGCATTTGCTAACGTCCTGATAGCGCTAGGCTAGCCATGTTTTGTGTATTTAGTATTAGAAAAACACTCCCGAAGTCGCTAACTTCCTGTTAGCATTTGCTAACTTCCTGATAGCGCTAGGCTAGCCATGTTTTGTGTATTTAGTATTAGAAAAACACTCCCGAAGTCACTCCTAACTTCCTGTTAGCATTTAATAACTTCCTGTTAGCGCTAGGCTAGCCATATTTTGTGTATTTAGCATTACAATGAACACTAACTGCAGTGTCATTAAACAACTTAAAGGGTGCTTTGCGACAACAGAAGAATAACAGAATAACATACACTACACACTTGCTAGTTGCTAATGCTACGCAAGCAAAATGGTGCATTCAGGGTACTTTCACAGCGTCAGAAACTTTCGTTTTTCTTCGCAAACGTTTTGAGGGGGAAAATAATCGACCGGGCCCTACTAGCTAACATTGCTAATGTAAAGCGGGGAAAGAGGGCAGAAGTAACTGATTCTCTAAAAAAAAATATAAGTACTTTGTTTTCTTTTAACAAATGAGTCTAATGAACCTTAATTGAAAAACAACATCCGAATCTGGTTGCCTGAACGCATCACGTCAAAGTTGGATATTGTTGCTTGTGTGTGCGCGCCAGACGAAGATTGTGTGTGAGCAGTGCGGCCGGGCTATCTGTGCTAATCTGCGCTGAAGGTGGCAGGTGTCTTAACAAGGCTCTCACCTGCTAACCTACTCCTACACACACACACACACACACTCATTTCAACTCCCACACAGTCCACCCCGCCTGAATGGAAAGTGTGCGAGCACTCAGGCTGGCCGCCGTCCAGACCGCCCCGCCAGTTAGCGAGCGGTGAGCCGGAGCATCAAAAAAAGATGGAGGCAGAGTGGAGGTCACCGCTGATTGGCTCGGGGATTTACTGCGAGGCGGGGAAAAAAAACCTCAAGATGGGATCGCTACAGACAATAAACAGCCGGCGTTTATTTTCTCGGGAGGGTCAGCTGATCCCCTTACTACTCGGCCGCTTCGGCGCGTTTGGCGAAGAAGAGCCGA
Source organism: Festucalex cinctus (assembly GCF_051991245.1). Taxonomy (NCBI): domain Eukaryota; kingdom Metazoa; phylum Chordata; class Actinopteri; order Syngnathiformes; family Syngnathidae; genus Festucalex; species Festucalex cinctus. The sequence continues at coordinate 2,415,848 of NC_135429.1, forward strand.
CGCAGCAGTCGGCGTGAATCAGCAAGCTCTTTTACGAGGCGTGGGCAGCCATATTAGAAATGTGCCACCTCAACTCCGTGTGAACTTTTCATGATCTGCTTTTTAGGATCATCATAATTCTGCGTTATTGTTCTCGGGCCAAATAAATCGACAAACGGAGAAATTTCCCATACCGCCAGAAAAAGTTTTTTTTTGTTGTTGGATCAAATGGTTCAAATTTGGCTGCAAAGCACCGCCTGGTATTTGGTTGGAGCCTTAGCGACATCAAATTTGGTCGACATTTCTATCGACCTGCTAAAAAGTTTCAAGAAGCCACGATGGAAAGGACACAGGACGTCTGTCATGATTGCCGATTATTTAAAACACATATTTCATGCATGAAATTGTGTTCCCACAGCATTTGTGTGTGAATATTCGTTATTTGTAGGAAAACCACTTCCAAAGTTGATGCTAACTTACTGTTAGCATTTGAATGGGATCTTCCCTTTACATTTAGTGTTAGCGCTAGGCTAGCGATGTTTTAAAAACGAAGCTGGATTTAATGTTTAAAATTGTTCCCACAGCATTTGTGTGTGAATATTCGTTATTTGTAGGAAAACCACTTCCAAAGTTGATGCTAACTTACTGTTAGCATTTGAATGGGATCTTCCCTTTACATTTAGTGTTAGCGCTAGGCTAGCGATGTTTTAAAAACGAAGCTGGATTTAATGTTTAAAATTGTTCTCACAGCATTTGTGTGGGAATATTCGTTATTTGTAGGAAAAACACTTCCAAAGTTGATGCTAACTTCCATTTAGCATTTGAATGGGATCTTCCCTTTACTTTTAGCGTTAGCGCTAGACTAGCGATGTTTTAAAATCGAAGCTTGTTTTGTACTTAAATGTACAGTGGATGTCGTTCTTATCGTCGTGTGTTTAGTTTTACAGTTAACTCCAACTGAGGTGTCATTAAACAGCTTTAGGGACAACAAGAATAACATACGCTATACATACTTGCTAGTTGCTAATGCTATGCAAACAAAATGGTGCATCAGGATACTTTCACAGCGTCGGAAACGTCTGGTTTCTTTGATGAGAATGTTTTAAGGGGAAAATAATCAGCCATTTGGGCCAATTGGTCGATTGTTTTGGCCGATGTTTGAAGACCAATACAGCCAATATCAGTGAGCAGTGTGAAATTTGGTAGACGTGTTTATCAAGAGTAGACACTCAAAAAAAAAGTCTTCCAAAGGAATACACCATTGGGGTCGATTGGAGAACATTTTTCAATGCGTCCTTCAAAGGCTAACTACTCCTAACGGATGACTTCCAATTGCGAGCAAATTCAAACCACGTAAACTTGACAGATGGCTAATTTGCGGTTTGGTCAGCGTGAGCGGAGGACGTTGCCATCAAATGTGAAACTGTGACGTAGGCGAAAGTTCTTGCTGTTATTTATGATCGTTGCTAACATGAAAATGTGACGCGTTTCATTAGGCTAAGTGTTTTTCCGCCACTCTTGCGCAAGCTTTGAATGACAACAGACCCTTTCACCTTGATTATCGCCGCAGATGTCGTTCATATATTTGTCTTTGAACGTTCTCCTCTCGATCCGTTCGCGCAACAGGGCGACATATGGATGGAAAAAAAGCGTGACCCGGGTGTCCTTAATTGTATTTATCCCCCACACCCCTGCAACGTCTGTCCCTCAGTTTAGCGACGCGGAAGGCGCGTCGCAGATGGCGTCGCAATTCAAATGTCGCCCCCGCAGTTTGAGAGATGAGAACGATCGGATAACATCTCCCACATTAAAAAAAAAACAAAAAAAAACAGGGGCAATTAACGATTTGTACGTTGCGGCGTGTATATGTGTGTGTGTGGGGGTGTGTGTGTGTGTGTGTTGGCCTGGCAGCCTCTCTGGTTACTGAGAAACGTATTTGAAGTCAAACACAAGGAAGACGAACAGAAGCCGACTCAGTTTCAACAACAACAACAACAACAAAAATGGTCTTTACATTAGAAGCCATTCAAATTGTACATAATGCGCTGTAAACGCTAACACAAACAAACACTGTCAGGCAGCCTCAGAACTTGAATCAATTGAGTCACGAGTAGGATGTCGGCCTTCCCACAACATGACGGCGCTCGCGTTTGTGTAAAATGAGACGTCACACGCGGCCGGCGGCGGCGGCGAGGTCGTGCCGCTCCACATCGCATCGCCAACGCCTCGGAGGACGCACCTGTGCTTTAACGCACCACGTCGGAGAGCGCAGGCGCTTCAAAAAAACAGCGATTTGCGTTGCTTTTTGTTTGCACGCACTTCACTGGATTGTAGCTCCCGTTTTTTTGTTTTGTTTTGTTTTTTCTCTATTTTTGGTCAGGAAGAACAAGGTTCAGAATCTGAACTTGTGGGCTTGTCGCTGTCTGCTGCTACAGAAGTCATGAAAAGACGTCTCACTCACTCACTTCAAACGATTGTCAGCAAAACAGAAGTTTTCGGACATTGTTCCCGTCAAGCATGGTAACACTGCGAAACGGACGTGGTGCGTTTTCCGTGCGGACAACGCAAGAATAGAACTCATTCAAGTCTGCGGTGCGGAACGGATGCGGTGCGGAACGGATACGGCAACGCCGAAGGTTTCAGATGTTGTTTGGTGAACTGGTCAGCCGGCAGGAGATGGATTGTTTGTCATATTTGTGTTTGTTGAACTTGTGGACAGAACCGGGGGGGGGTTCAACGAGTGAGTGTGTCAGTTAATGTCGATTGTTTTGGTGTACTTGCCAACAGAAGATGACTTGGTTGGTAGTTCGACAAACTTGTCAACAAAGTGATTGGTTCTTTGGAAAATTTGTCGGGAGATCAGTTGGCTCCCGCAAACGAGTAGAAAACCCGATCACATCTGCCAAGTTTGAATTACAAGATTGTTTTCCTTGCTTCTTTTTTTTTTTTTTTTTTTTTTATAGTGAGGCACAGTTTAATAAAAACATCCAATTTGACGCTCGGTGCATTTCGGTTCACTCCAATTAACTCTTTCACTGGCAGCCATTTTCACATTTCGCAATCCCGTTCTCTCCCGGCTGTTTTACTGGATTTTGACTGATTTTGCAAGGCCCACAGAATATTGTGTTCTATTGCTGTAAAAGCATGGAAGCTATCAAAAGAAAGATTAAAGTCTCTTCTTTCATCAGGAAATAAAAAAGTATGTTTCTATCTGTTTCCGTTTTGCAGCAATTAGCATTAGAAGAGAGCTAAGTTTCATCAGTTTTCACAAATCTATTTAAAATTGTAAGTCATTGAGCTTTTTTTTTCTCCATGGCCCTGGTTGATCTCCTTTGCTCTGCTGCCACCTGCTGGCCGTTTGTGTAATAACTACCATTTCTGCAACCGTTCTTTGCAGTTGAGAGGCTGCATCAAAGCCTTCTGTATGCTCTAGCATAAAAAAAACCCCATAAAAACGTATAAATACATCTTTGGGACACTCAGAACATTAAAAAAACGTATTTATACGTTATTGGGAGTAAATGAGTTAAAAACGTTTTTGTTTTTTTTCCCCTCCACTAACGAATAAGCCGTCCACTTCTGGCGCTCATCCACAAATCTGCTTTCCTAGTAACATTTTCAACACTTTCTGTGTGAATAATACATGACTCATAACCACCCCATCATGCAGAATTATGCAGACGCCGCGTGTCTATGAATTTTTGCTGTACCTAATGAAGTGTCCCGTGAGAGTACCGGTTTTCCGTGACTCCCGCGGTGGAAACCGTCTCCGCGTCTTTGCAATGCTACGAAGCAGGCCGGCCAGGCAGATTGTCGTCTTTTTTTTTTTTTTTGCGAGCGGTGGCGACGGCTAGCGAAATCGAGGGCAGCCTGTGCGCCCCCCCCCCCCCCCCCCCCCCCCCCCCCCCCACAACACGTGCCCCCCGCCCCCTCTTTTGGGTTTTATCGGCGCGGTGTGGGAGAGCCGGTGGCGTCTCGTTGCGGTCGGTTAGCTATGCGGCGCGGGGCTGTTTATAGCTCGCCAAAATGCAGCGCGGCTTGGTCCCACTCAGCTCGGGGGGGGCACAAAAAAAAAACACACACACACACACACTCACCACAATCAAAACCTGTCATTAGAGCCAGTGCAACACACACACGCACGCACGCACACGTTGTAATTAGATGCAGTGACGCATTGCTCTCTGGCCCACTGTGAATTTACACCACAATATCAGCTCATAAATTGAACATGCTGGGACACAGTGTGATGACATCGTGCTTTTCAGTGTGCGCGTACGGGGGTGGGGTGGGGGGTGCACACGTTTAAACACACAGTCTGCATACAACTCTGAAAATAGACGAGGGAGACTCTCAGCCGCCGTATGGCCTGGATTTAGATGTGTGTATTAAAAAAAAAGAAAAAAAGGGAGGGTGCCGGGGGTGACTTCTGGACCTGCCTCGAGGGGTCTGGCCATGGGAGGGGGGGAGGGTTTTATTTAAGCGTGTGTTTTTCAAAGCCACGCTGGGTCTCGATAAGGCAGATGAAAGGAAAGTCGGGCGAGTAAGGGGGATGCACTGTGTTGGGCGGGGGGATGTCGAGCTGATTTTGAGGTCGTTTTGATGTTACGCAACACCTTTTGCGAGGAGTTAGCCCCTAGCCCCGCATCTCACCCCCAAAAACGATGGCGTTCTCTGGGAAAGGCAAAGGTTGCCCATAGCAACGGCCTTCATTGTGAAATCCTTGGATGGCACGCACACATGCACAGTGTTAGCATTTTTTTTTTTTTTGTAGTACTTTCACACTAACATATAGAGCTCTCATGAGTGGGTCATGCCAGGGTTAAGTTTGGGTCAAGTTTTGAACTGATCATCTGGTTTCAACTGGAAAAAACACTATGTGATGTCAGGCGCTACGTGATGTCAAGAATCTTTAATCCTTTACTCGGTCAACAGCCAATCAGATAATTCCATGTCAGTCCTGTTTCCCCACATGTCTAGCCACAGCCAATCCGATCAATTGACTGTCTATTAAAGCCAAACCGAGAAGGGCGTGTTTGTCGGATTATTACCTCTGTTCCTCTGGGCATCTCCGCAGTCCAAGGGGGCTTGGCGTCTCGTGATTCTCGATGCATTCTCGTTGTTTCTCGTCTTAGTCAAGTTGTTCTGCGCCCCTCGATGTTATGCGAATAAAGAGGTAAAATCGTATTTGTGTCTGCACTTTTGGGATCCAACCTCAGAATGTAACAAGAGCTCCCAACATGACATGGAGGGAAAAAAACTAAATAAAAAATAATAAATATAAAATACGAACCCTCTCACGGTACTGCTGTAAGTCACATCTCGCACATAGAAACTCACATTCAGACCAACCATCCAATCAGATTCCAGCTCCTGACATCAATGACAAGGCCACGCCCTTTTATGGCACACATTTAATACACGAATGCTACATTGTGTATTTGTTTACATTCTTTTTTTCTTTTTTTTTTTCAATACAGTCCTATTTTTTTCTTGATTAAAATAGGTAGAAAATGTATTTTTTTAAAAAGGAAATTAATTTACGAGCCTAGTCGTAGTACAAATTAAATTTAACGTCACTTTAGTTTATTTTTATTTTTAATCAGTTTATTTTGTGGACACAAATTAGCATCAATAACCTATATAGGTCATAATAATTTAAAAAAATAAAAAATAAAAAAAACAGACACCATGTGATGTCTGGGACTCTCTCACGCTCACACACAAAACAAGCGCGCCTCTTCCCAACAAGGTGCGCCCCCGCCGCGACGGAGTGCGGGGGCGCTCGGGTTTCCATCTTCCATTATGACTTTATTGGCTTTTAAAGGCATCGGGTTTCCTGCGTCTGGAAGCGGCGGGTGGGGGAGGAGCTTCTCCTCCATTTTCATGCTTGCACAATTAGCATCACACAAGCTAGCTGGGGCGCCCCCCCCCCCCTCACCAACACTGCCAACGACTCCCCCCCCTCCCGGGGAAAGATTTAGATTTGCCGGGGAGATAAAAAAAAAAAAGTGCGCTTTGGTCACATACGATTGAGTTTTCCAGCACCTCCAGCAAAACGCACAGCGTTTTTTTTTCTTTTTCTTTTTTCTTCCTTTTCACTTTTTTTTTCCAGCTAATTAGCAAATAAACTACCCGAAAGTTTGTGTGTGTAAATAGGCCATTTTAAGTGACAACACTGCAGTGCGTCATCAGCAATAAAAACACTTTTCTAACTCATCCTCGTTTTTTTTTTTTTTCTACATCATTAAAAGCCTCGCGATGCTCAATTTAAAGTTTGAATCTCAACTCCGGCCGTCCTTTTGCGCTTATGTTGGTTCACGCCCGTTTCAAAAACATGTTCACTGATTGGTTGCTTGTCTGTATGTGCTCTGTGATTGGCTGTCGAACAGTCGAGGGTGTAGAATGGAACAGCTATGAGCATTTTTGACTGATCCTTTTTTTATTTTTATTTTTTTTATTTTTGTTTTTGACTGATCCTATCCAAAAAAAAAAAGTGGACTTCTTGCTGTTCCTCAGTAAGGAAAAATCGATTCTGCAATATATTGCGATATTACGGCACACAATTCCTGTATCGATTCAATATGCGGCAGAATCAATATTTAAAGGGATACTTGACTCATTGAACAATTTTCAGCAGTGAAAAAATTAATATTTTATCTCGAATGAATTTGATAACTTTGTTATTTTTCATGTAGAATACCTATAAAAAGTAATTTTTCCACTTGCTGTCGACTGATGTCGACATCACCTGTGTTGAGGAAGTAATCATGGTTCACCTGTTTTCTGGGTTTGGTCAGCAAACTGAGCCATGATTGGTCGTCACCTACTTCCTTAGCACAGATGATGTCATAATCAGTCGACAGCAAGTAGAAAAATAATTGTACATGAAACATTAATTAATGTTAAAGACAAAATATTAACATTTTACTGCTGAAAATGGCTCAATAAGTCAAGTATCCCTTTAAACATCAATTTTTGATGGAAGTCGTCAACAAAAAATTTACTTAGGATTAGGGTGAACGCTTTAAGCATGGAAGAATGTTATATTAATGGAACATGAAGCCTGAATATTTGATTAGAATGCTGTTCAAACATGAAATAGATTGCAAGCTGTTTGACGTTTCGGTTCAATACATTATCATCCTAAATTTGAGTTGGAAAAAAAAAAATTCGTAAAATAATCGACTCAAAAATGAATCGGTATCAAATCGAATCGTGATACAGATCCAATCGCCAGATGCGAGGCAATTTACACATGCAAAACATTTTTTTTTTTTTTTGTGAATGTGTCAAGCAGAACGTTGACACGAACATATTTTACTTTTGTGACCCCTAAAACGTCAAAATAAACTAAAAAAAAAAAATGGATTCATCACATGACTTGAAGATCAGCAGCTTTTTTTTTGCACAGCATTTGTCGTCTTTTTCTCACAATCACGAACGCGCACTTTTCTAACGAACTGCTAATTCTTTGTTTGCAAGTTTGCAATTCTCTCCAGCGTAATCAATTACAAACAAAGCCAAATCTTTCATTTCTATTCGATAGCTCTTCTGATCTCAAATCTTTTCTCGTCACAAAAAAAAGTAAGGAAAAAAAAACTGAAGTAAATCCTTTTTACTGCAAGCCAAAATGTTGGACGACAACAAATATTTTTGCTCATTGTACGTTTTGTAAACGGCGAGCTATTAGCCTGCCCTGCGGTCATCCCGTGAGATCACAACACCGCTTCTCTGTGATCCTTTTTTCTGCTTTTTTTTTTTTTTTTCTTGATTTGATTTAAAGAAAAAAAAAAAATGCATAAATCAGGCTGACAAGTGAGCATTTGCGTTGTAAGACTTAGCGGCTCTGACGTCTCGCAAACCATCCGATCACGTTGGTTTTTTTTTGCTTTTCTGTCATCAGGGACAGACGTGGTCGCCCGTGGATGACGAAGGCTCGACGGCGGACGACTTCTACGACGACGAGGACCTCTACTCGGGATCCGGCTCCGGATGTAAGTGTGTGTGTGCGCTGTGCACACATGTGTGTGTGTGTGTGTGTGTGTGTTTCCACCGCCAGCTGCCGCCTTTCAATCTACTGACCCCCGAGACCTGCGCGAACCACTCGCCCGTCCCCCTTGCAACACACGGCGTCCCAACACGACACACACACACACAAAAAAAAAAACGCTTTCAAGGCACAATTACTGCAAACACGGACACGCCCTGGCAAAACCGGACCACCCTCCCCGAGATCTTATTTGCGCTAATCAGATTAAAGTCCACGCAGATTAGACCATCGCGCGCACCTATCTGGCGCACGGCATGTTGGCATTTGTCTGGCGTGCGTCGGAATTAGCCGCTTAGTCTAAAGCGCATTGCCGTAATTGGGCCTGATGTTCTGATCTGCGCTACTAGCATGCGACGCTCGTCATGAATGGAACGCAGAGGAGATAGTTTCGTTCTTGGGCGCGAGGAATACATCACTCAAAAAAAATAAAATAAATAAATAACAGAGTAGTTGACTACCAGCTGAGATCCTGGATTTGTTGATTTGCTGTCTAAAGAAGTTGAAGAATGAATTACAGCCAGCTACAAAAAACAAACGGCTAATTGTAAATAAATAAACTATCCAAAAAAAAAACCTCATAAGTTGAATTTTATTGATTAGTTAAAATATTACATATATAACAAGCAATAAAATGTATAATTTAAATTAGTTGAAAGTTATACTCACTAATGTTGTCCTCCGGTCCAGTGGGGGCGCTAAAGTGCAAAGCAAACTTGCTGCAATGATGTATTTTAAACTGCAAAGTTTTCAGTCATGCAAGTAAGAAATCAAATCAAAACGACAGCAAAAATTATGTCAGAAAGTTGAATCCAGATCTGATCCAGATTGCAATGTAAACGATGCCCTGGAAACAGTATTTAACTCATTCACTCGCTGCCATTTTCACATTTCGCAACCCCATTCACTCCCTGTTTGAATGGATTTTGACTGATTTTTGCAAGGCCCACAGAATATTGTGTTCTATTGCTAGAAAAACATGGAACCTATCAAAAGAAAGATTAAAGTCTCTTCTTTCATTAGGGAAAAAAAAGTATATCTGTTTGCATTTTGCAGCAATTAGCATTAGAATATAGCAAAGTTTCATCATTATTCAAAAATCTATTAAGAATTGTGAGTCATTGACCTTTTTTTCTACATGGTCCTGGTTGATCTCCTTTACTCTTCAGCCATCTGCTGGCCAGTTGTGTAATAACTACCATTTCTTCAAACCTTTCTTTGCAGTTGAGAGGCTGCATCAAAACTTTCTGTATGCTCTAGCATAAAAAAAACAAAACGTACGTCTTTGCGACACGAGCGCGTATTTATTCGTTTTTCTTTGAGCAAATGAGTTAATAAACTTAATCTTACGTGGCAGTTTAATAAAGCCTCAGTGGAAGTTTGCACAGTTTATGTCCTGACCGAAGTGTTGAGGCATGTTTGAAATTTGAGTTTCCACAATGATGAATAAAAGCTTCATACTAGATGCCTCCGCATAATCGGCTTAGCAGTTTTTGCGTATTGTCCGTGTGCCAACAAATGGAAACGCACTCAACTAAAAACAGAGCCTCCTTTGGTGGAGGTAATGAGAGCGGCGGCAGTGGAAACAGCCGCCTGGAAAATTGCTTCAACTCCACCGGTGATGATACGGATCAGTCCGGCAGCGGCTTCGCCTCGTCTTGGTTTTTGACAGGGTCTCCATTGTCGGAGTCCATTTTTGTAATATCCTCTGCTGCCCGCATGCCTTTTGTGAGCCCACATTCAATTTGCTCCCCTTTCAAGCGCCGCTCAAACGCAATGAAAGGTACGCGGGGAAAATTAATCTCCTCTCTGCACTTGTTTAATACTCAAAAGCGCCTTTCCCGCCGCACTCTGCCTCGTGGCGTTGCCGCACTTGTACTTCATGCCTCAGTCATCGCGGGAAACTGTCGACAGTGGATTATGACAAAGCTGTGGACCGGCTGAGATAACATTAGTGTGCGTGTTTATTTAGTCTTTGCTCAATTTTTATAGTACTGCGAAAGACAAGGGGGAAAATATGTGCTAGGAAATGAGCAAAACGCATTCAAATTTCACATCCTGCCTGTTCAATAAAGTTCATTTCGAGCAGCCGGCTCTGCTTCGTGTCAATAAAGTTTCATTCAAATGTCCCCCTTGACTTCTCACTACTTTTACATAAAGTTATTTTCAATAGTCCACCTCTCTTTTGAATAAAGTTCTATTTAAATGTCCTTCCCAAGTTACATTCAAATGTCGCACTCTCCTTTTCAATAAAGTTTTGTTTGTTTGTACACGCTTCTTTTACCTGCCCAAGTTGTAAATAAAGTTGTAAAAGTAAAATCTCATTCAAGTGACATGCTCCCTCATAACTTTTGTAATAGTTTACATTTGAATATCCCACCTAAAAATGTTGTGCTCTGCTTCTCAATAAAGTTACATTCAAATGACCCCCTCTTTTTAAAAAAACAGTACATTGGAATGTCCTACTCTCCTTTTCCAACAAGGTTACATTTTTATCTTATCTTCTCAATAAAGTTTTATTTGAATATCCCACTCTCCTTTTCAATAAAGTTTTGTTTGTTTTTACACACTTCTTCTATCTGCCTAAGTTGTCAATAAACTTTTGTACGAGTTACATTCGAATATATTGCCACCTTACTTACCAATAAAGTTACCTAAAATGTTATGCTCTTCCATCTCAATAAAGCAATATTTGAATTTGTCACTCTCCTTTTCAATATGTTGTATTCTAAATTTAACTTCCTGCTTTTATTATTGCTGCCTTTTCAATACATTTGAATGTTCCACTCTACCTCTCATCAATAAAGTTCTCTCTGTTCAATAAAGTTACATTCAAATATCTATTTATTTATTTATTTTTTCTTCCTTTTTTCAGTTCCCGACATCAGTGTGAGGCCAACGTCAGTGTCCGTAACCTTCACCACAGAGGACCCCATCCCCCAGTCCACCACCCAGGCCACCAGCCCCGCACCCTCGGCCGCACCAGCGGCCGAGCCCAGCGCCGACCCAGACCCCGCCGTCGCCATCACCGTGGCCGCCACCACCACCACCGCCGCCGCCACCACCGCCGCCACCACCGCCGCCTCCACCGCCGCCTCCTCCGCCGCCACCACCCTCCTGCCGACGGAAACAGACGGGGAGAGCGGCGCCTTCTGGGAACTGGAGTTGGAGAAGGAGAAGCAGCAGGAGAGGGAGCGAGAGCGGGAACGCGAGCGGGAGCGGGTTCGAGAGATGGAACGGCAACGGGAGAGGGAGCGGGAACGGGAGCGGGAGAGAGAACGGGAGCGAGAGCGGCAACGAGAGAGGGAGAGGGAGCGGGAGCTGGAGCGCATACAGGCCGCCGCCGCTGCCCAGACCACCGCCGCCCCGAAATCATCGGCTCCCGTCGTGGAGGTGACCACCGTAACGCCCACCCAGGAAGAAGAAGAAGAAGAGGACGTTTACCTGTCGCCGGAGCCCACGTCTGTCTACCCTGCGTTGGACGTGGACGTCACCACGGAGGAGGACGCGTCCACCACGGAGGAGCCCACCACCAGCGCCCAGCCTCCCACCACCACCACCGTCAAGACCAGGTTCCCCTTCAGGCCCCGGGTTCCCGTGGCGACCACCACGCTCAGGGTGCCCACGGAGAGAAGCACACGCCCACAACAGCCAACGACCACGCAGGTGAGAGCCCAAAAATGCAAAACATGCTTCATCAATTTTTGGCTTTATCAGCACAAGTTACTGTTTTTTATTTTATGTACCAGTTCCCTTCGACAATTTTTGATAAATCATTTAATTCCCCTCAGGTTATGTTTTGTTATTCTTCGTTTAAATTATAATATTCTGATACAATTTTTCAATAAATATTTTTCATGGCTATTTTTTTAAATAGACAATTTGTTTTAGTTATTTTTTTTCTTCAGGGTTTTATGAAAATATTATTATACACACATTAACTATAATATTTTTTAGATTTTTATATTTAATTTTTGGTCAAAATATTTGATGATATCATCTAAAATTATCCAGATTAAAAATTTACCGTTATTACCGACAAGTAATATTTTCAAATATGAATATTTGATAACAGCACCCCAAATTGTCTACGTAAATAATATATATTTATGAACATACCTTGTAATACAAAAAAAAACAAGAATTTTCCCTGTAATTTTGTTTCTGAATATTTGATGTTACCATTCAAAATCCGAATAAAAACATTTTTTTAGTTATTGAAAAAAAATATATACTGTATATAAACCACCCCAAATTAATTGTCTTGATATGTGGACGCACACTTTTTAAATGCAAATTTCCATTCATGAGGGGGGTTCAAAAACACCCCAAAAAATTCATGCAATTTTTTTGCACATTTTTGATGACATCCGTTGAAGATGAACCAAATTAAATGCAAAATCCTTCCTGGAAAAAGAAGGGGGGGAGGGACATTTATCTGAAATAAATGCATGTAAACCAAATTTAACCTGGCTCTGATCCAGATTAGATTTAGTAACAATGTAAAGAGTCTTAGAGTTGTGTCGACCTTTAAACTTAAGTGGAGGTCAAACATCTGAGCGCTTACCCTGCGAAAAAAAAAAAGTGGCCTTTTAAAAATAGACTTCTTCGAATTTTAACAGATGCAACTATTAAAAAAAAAAAAAAAAAAAAAAAAAAGTCTGAGCGAAAGTGAATAAATAAACACAAGTTCCTTCAAGGAGCAACAAATTGAGATCATTCAGGCCTGGGCTGCTCCCGGAAGGCCTCAAATATATCCTTGTATATATTTCAGGATATACTTTCATGTGTACGCTTCTCTGTCATTACCCAAATCCGCCAGCTGTGCGCGGTCGTCGCGGCCAAAAAAGTGCACACGCGCGCATAAACGCACACACACACTGGCACCTTTTGTGTTCACCACTGAAGCTCTCCAACAAAAGTCACTTCTTCCATCACCACAAAACGGATCTTGGTGCCAGAGATAACGAGATGCACACGCTTGTGAGAGGCATCAAACATGATTGATTTTTTTTTTTTTTTTTTTTTTGCGATCCTTTATAAATGGGATTCTGCGTGTGGGGTGGGCGTGAGTGTAATGCAAAATGTCTTTGTTGTCAAGAACCGCCTTTGCAAGAACGTTACATTAATAGAACAAAGGCGTTTTTATTTTGCCATTCCAATCTGGAATGGCGACAAACAACATTAAAAAGCTGCGAGCAGCCGTCAGCGAGCGAGCGAGCGCCCACTCTTTTTTTTTTTTTTTTTTTTTTTTCTCCCGGTGAATCCTCGAAAATAATCAGAAAAGCGACGCTCAAATGTTTTGCAATTTAGGAGAACTGAAGCTCGTTTGAGGGAATTCGCCAGTATGAAAGCGGGAATTTTGTCCATTTGAAAGCAAGATGGCTGACTTTGTTTCGTACATCCTGCTCAGATTGGCCTGATTTTGTGTTGATTGGTAAAAACTTTCATTATGATTTAGAGCAGCACGGGAAGACATTCAAGGGGGTATGTGAGATTTTAAAATATATTTTAAAAGTATAGTTAAAGTTTTTTATTAGATTTTATCATCATTATTATTATATTTTATTGTTTTTATATTTCTAAAATATATGTTCATAAAATATTTTTTTCTATATTCAGTAGGCTATTTAATTTTAGTGTCATAAAAAAAAAAAACAGCATCTCCCCCATACCAGAATGGTTTGACCCAACTTGTCACATGCCACCGAGAATCACCTGTCAATCGCTTGAAAGCGTTATTTAAAATTCAGTTTTTTCTTTACTATGATCCCAAAAGATGACACTTTAGGTTGATAATATTTTTTTTAAATAATTAAATTATTATTATTTTTTAATTATAGTTCTTTTTTTTTTCCAAATGGTTCAAGAGACAAAAGAAATTGCACTTGGTTTCATTATTATCATTATTATTATTATTATCATTATTATTATTATTTAGTTTTCTTCATTCAGAAATGCTTTGCGCTGGTTAGGGTGTACTTGGCTCAAAAAAAATATTTCATAGGAAATATGTCACTGAAAAAAGGTTGAGAACCATTTTGATTCAGAAAGTAGAGAAAAACAAAACAAAGAAAAAGGCCGAAATTGAACAGGAAGTCAGCCATTTTGTTTTGATGTACCTACTAACTGTTAAAAGGGAAGGGAATTCACCCAAAAAAAAAAAAAAAGTCCCAATCATAATGATATTAGACAGATGCTAAACTGTCAGGATTTTCTTGCCTATGTCAATAAGCACAAAGTTGGATGATAATTTCGAGGAGTCTCCAGGAAAATAATATGAGTGCAAGGCCATACGCTTTTCCGACCGCCTTTTAATACTTGACAGACTCGACTGTATTTGTTTAAGTTTGGAAATATGGAATAACTTTCCACCGATGGGGAACACAAAGGGACTCGTTGTTCCCGGTGGAAAGGTCCTAAAGTCCACTTCCTGTCCCCACGCAGGCACGCGCGGAGGAGGGCAACAACGAGCTGGCCGCCGTCGGCCCCAGCGGGGACTTCGAGATCCGCGACGACCAGCGCAACGACCTGGGCCGCGGCGCGGCGCCCGAGGATCCCGACCTGGCCGGCAACACGGTGGACGGCGGCAGCTCGGCCGCGCAGCTGCCGCAGAAGAACATCCTGGAGAGGAAGGAAGTCTTGATAGGTTGGTCTTGTCTCTTTTTTTTTTTTTTTTTGGGCCTTGGAAGCACCTGGAAGCAATTTAGCCCGTTTTCATCGAGTGGCGCCGTTTGCGTTCACTTCTCCGGTGTTAAAACTTTTTGAAAATTCAGCCCCTGAAGCCAGCTTCACGCAGCAACGTGAAATTTGGTCAGCGCGTCTGTGAGGAGTAGACCCACAAAAAAGTCTCAAGAACCATGCCTGTAAAGTCACATGTAGTTGGCCGTTTTGGGGGTTTTGTGCAGCCATGTTAGGGACCATTTTGCTAATTTCTTGGTGTCCTTTAAAGACAAACTAGTTAAAAAAAATTCAGCCCCTGAAGCCAGTTTCACTGAGCAACATGAAATTTAGTCAGCACGTCTGTGAAGAGTAGACCCACAAAAAAGTCTCAAGAACCATGCCTGTAAAGTCACATGTAGTTGGCCGTTTTGGGGGTTTTGTGCAGCCATGTTAGGGACCATTTAGCTAATTTCTTGGTGTCCTTTAAAGACAAACTAGTTAAAAAAAATTCAGCCCCTGAAGCCAGTTTCATTTAGCAACATGAATTTTGGTCAGCACATCTATCATGAGTAGACCCACAAAAAAGTCTCAAGAACCATGCCTGTAAAGTCACATGTAGTTGGCCGTTTTGGGGGTTTTGCGCAGCCATGTTAGGACCATTTTGCCAATTTCCTGGTGTCCTTTAAAGACAAACGAGTTAAAAAAATTTCAGCCCCTGAAGCCAGTTTCACTGAGCAACATGAAATTTAGTCAGCACGTCTGTGAAGAGTAGACCCACAAAAAAGTCTCAAGAACCATGCCTGTAAAGTCACATGTAGTTGGCCGTTTTGGGGGTTTTGTGCAGCCATGTTAGGGACCATTTTGCTAATTTCCTGGTGTCCTTTAAAGACAAACTAGTTAAAAAAAATTCAGTCCCTGAAGCCAGTTTCATTTAGCAACATGAATTTTTGTCAGCACGTCTCTCAGGACTAGACCCACAAACAAGTCATTCATTTCCTGGTGCCCTTCAAAGACAAACTCGTTGAAAAATTCAGCCCTTAAATCCAGTTTCATGGAGCAACATGTGATTTGGTCGATGTCTATCATGTGTAGACCACGTCGTCTTCAAGTTTTTTTGTCCAATTGCTGCCATTTTGGACCCATGTATGCTAGCTAGACAAATGATTGAAGCTAAATAGTAAAGAATGCCAATTTTTGCTGTTGCGTGTGGGCCGAGTATGGCAGCAAAATGTGCCGATTCCCCATGAAATGTCATTTAATTGAATACGCTTCCCCCCGTTGTACATCTAATAAAGATTATCGATTGGAATCCAATTTGAAGAACAGTGACCTCCATTGGAACGAAACGCGCAGCTTGAAAGCTCCCCATTTTCCACTTCCCACCCGTGTCGGCCCTCCTCCGTCGTCTCCCAAAGAGGTTTCGACTCGAGCGTAGCCGAGGAGATTCCAACTGGTCTGACCTTTTTATGTCTCTTGCAGCCATTCTGATTGGTGGACTGCTGGCTGTGGTTTTTGCTGATTTCCTGGTCACCGGTAAAAAGCAGGAGGCAACAGACTTGAGGCTAGACTAGCCCATGCGTGTGCGTGTGTCCTTGTGCTTGTTAGGAATACAAAGCTTAGCAGTCCTCCTATCCTGTGCTTGTAGAAGTCCGCCCTCGTTAACAAATCTTTTATTGTCTGTTTATAAAAAAAAAAAAATAAGGCTGACGGGCCCAGCTGCAACAAACATCAGCCACGTGCTGAGCCCAAGCAAAAGTTCCAGACAAAGAGTCTTTTCTCTCTTTTTTTTTTTTTTTTTTGGAACCAATTAGTTTAACGTCGTTTCCTCAGCTATTAGATGAGCACACGTTAGTCCATCACATGCCGTCAAGTGTTCCCACAAGGCTGCAAACGGTTCTGGCTACGTCGCATTTTGCTCCGTTTTCACTTCGGGCCCCAACGTTTTTGTCCATTGTCACTTGCCGTAGAGGTATGATGAGCATGTGTCCCAATACTTTTGCTGATTTTCACTAGCTGTCAATATATATTTGGGAGTCATTTTCACTTCCTGAATGAACACAAAAAAATGAGACAGGCAGTGAAAATTGATTGATTGAAATATTTGATGGACAAAAGTATTGGGACGTGAAGTCAAAATAGACCAAAAAATATTGAGATGGAGTTAAAATGGACAAAAGTATTGGGACACGTGGCCATCATTCCTACAGGAAGCATATAATAATCATTACACACAGGAAGTAAAAAATTGACCAAAATATTTGGACTTGTTGAGAGAATGGACAAAAATATTGAGACAGAAAATGAAACTGGAACAAAATATTAGAGCAGGAAGTAAAAATGGACCCAAATATCAGGACAGGAAGTGAATATGGACAAAAAAAAAATTGGGACAGTAAGGTGAAATAAACTGAAGTATTGGGTCACCTGGTTGTGCAATTAATCAAAATTCAATTACAATTTCAATTATCGCACACCACAATTACAAAATCAGCATAAATGTGAAAAAAAAGCAAAAAAAGATTAATACTATTTTTTAGTTGTTTAAATTTAAATGTTTGCACCTTTTTTAATTTTTAAAATAACTATTTTGTTTCATCCGAAGGTAACTTGCATATTTATAGTGTTTCAAAGAATTTTATTTGTCTTCATTTTTTTTTATTTTTTTTTTTATGTTTAAACATTTTCTTGTTTTCTACCAAAAAATAAAGTGCACAAGTAGCACTTTATCTTCAAGTTTTTGCCAACATAAATAAATAAATAAATAAATAGATATTATTATAAATTTTGTTTGGTCAAAAAAATTACATAATTATAGTGTTTCTATATTTTAATTGGTTTGAGTATTTATATATTTTGAACATTTTCTTGTTTTGTACCGAAAAATAAATAATGATTTGAATAATCAGGATTTCAATTATTGCCAAAATAATTGTGATTATTATTTTGTACGTGATTATTATTTATTATAATACTATATAATAATAATGTGTGTGAAAATAATATAATACATATAAAATATTTATTCTAATTAAATAACATTTATTATAATTATTTTGTGATTATTATTTATTTATTTATTTTATTTTATTTATTATTATTGCCAAAATTGTTAGGAAAAGATGTGTGACCGTATTTGAAAATTGGATAAAAACATTTCGAAAGAAATTGAAAAGTTTTTGAACAAGAAGTGTGAAAAGACACCAAAAAATTTTTGGTTATCGAATGACAATGCGCAAAAATATTGGGCCAGGCGGCCATGACACTTCCAGAAACCATTTCAACTTCCTGTCTCAATACTTTTTTTTTTTTTTTAACCAATGGAATGAGTTCCCTTGAGTCACATGACACCTCGAGACTAAAAATGCCCCGCCCCCCTTTGTGTGTGTGTCTGTGTTTGTCATCAGCGGTCATCGTGGGCGGCGTGGTGGGCGCCCTGTTCGCCGCCTTCCTGGTCATGCTGCTGGTGTACCGCATGAAGAAGAAGGACGAGGGCAGCTACACGCTGGAGGAGCCCAAGCAGGCCACCGTCACCTACCAGAAGCCGGACAAGCAGGAGGAGTTTTACGCGTAACCCGCCGCCGCCTGCCACCAGCCACCGCCAATCTGACGCCAAACCTCCTCTTCCTCTTCCTCTTCCTCTTCCTCTTCCTCCACATCGCTTTTACAAACCCCTCCCCCCTTCTCGTCCTCTCGTCTGCCAACCACGAGAGCGCCTTTTTTTGCGGACTTGGAACTTTCTTTTCAATGAAAGTGTGGGAAAAGGGGACAAAAACAACAAAGGAAAAATATTCTTGGAAAAAAAACAAAAAAAAACATTTTTTTTCAATGTTATTAATATTCTCTTGTTCTGTATGTGACGACGATATGATTATTTTGTAAGAAAACATCCAAACGAAACACGTTTGTGTGTGACGGCGTCTAAAGAGAAAAAAAAAAAAAAAAAAGTACCCTTGAGTTTTTAGCGAAAAAAGCCAAAAAGTGAGAGGAGAGGAGACGAGGCAAGGTACGAGAAATCTGATTGGTCGCTCAGAGCCTGGGGTCGAAAGGAAAGGTCTCGCCGGTGCCTTCCGTCCTTCTGATAACACACACGCGCGCGCGCGCGCACACGCACTCACAGGTGGCTGCGACCGCTCGCTCTGTGCTCGGCCAATCAGAAGGCGGCACGTCCGGCCCTCTCGTCGCTGTACAAAGACGGTTCCAAATAATCTACAATATATCCATCAATGTTTTGGCCTGGATGGTTGAATTATTATCATAATAATAATAATAATAATAATAATAACAAATAATGCTGTATTGATAATAATACTTAAGAGGATGTGTATTTAGCTGTTTAAAACAAAAAGTTTATATGTAAATATCAGCGTTTTCCTTTTCTGGCATCACTAATCATCTGCATGAGCATTTAAAATTTTTTTTTGTTTTTTTTAATTTATCTGTCATCACTTTAGATGAGCTGTGCTCTCATCTCTCTCACAAACACACGCACAAACACAACTTTCTGCGCCAATATTTTTCTCCGTTTTTACTTGTGGTCCTAATATTTTTTGTCTATTTTCATATAGTAGCCCATTTTTTTATTAGTATTGTTTGTTTTTTTTGTAAATTTAATTTTGATTTCCTGTCTCAATATTTTTGGTCCATTTTTACCTGTGGTCCTAATAATATTGTCTATTTTCATATAGTAGCCCCCCCCCTTTTTTTTTTTTTTTCTTTGAAAATTTAATTTTCACTTCCTGTCCCCATACTTTTTGTCCATTGTCCCAATATTTTGGTCCTTTTTTTTTGTGTGTGTGTAAATTTTATTTTTATTGCCTGTCCCAATATTTTGGTCCTTCTTCTTTTTTTTTGGGTCCATTTTGAGTACCTGTCTCTATACTTTTGTCCATTGTCCCAATAATTTGGTCCTCCTTTTTTTTTTATATATATATATATATAAATTGTATAAGTGTCCCAATACTTTTAACTTTCTTCTTCCTGTCCCGACATTTTACACACACACGCACACCCGCGCACACACACACGTACACCCGCGTGTAATGCAATACTGTGGATGAATCACACGGTCGTGGCTCTCTTCCCATCAGCCCGTTTTGTTGTTGTTGTTGTTGTTGTTGTTGTTGTTTTGTTTTGTTTTTTTAAATCTCTTGGTTTTAGCCATCAGTTGCCGCTCGGTTTGAACCCGTGCCACCCTCAACTGTCATGTTTGCATGACTCTCATTTACCTGCACAGGAGGAGGAGGGAGGTGGGGAGGGGGGAGGGGGGGGGGGTCAGGTTTGTGTTTGTGAGGTGGGGTGGGGGTGCTTCTATCTAAGAGATTGTAACCGCGCCAGTGCGACTGGGCTAGTAGCTTCTTATACTCAGTACTGTAGATAAAACAAAAACAAAACAAAAAAACAAGCATGGGAGTCCAAACTATATTAGTGTGTGTTTGAGAGAGCGTGTGTGTGTGTGTGTGTGTGTGTCTGTGTGAGGTGGTGAACTGTGTTAGCCTTCTCCAGCAATTCTCACGCTCTTCCACAGACAGGTGACACTTGGTTCACAGGTGTGTGTGCGCGTGGACTGCTCATCTGAAAATGCTACTCGCGTGTGATAAATGTGTGTGAAAGAGAGAGAGGGAGGATGTGAGAGATTTCTGTAAGAAAGAGAAGTGTGAGAGATTTGTGTGTGTTATACAAAGATGTGCTAGGTATGCAATAACTATGAGATAGGTGAATGTGTGAGAGTAAAAAAAGCAGAGATGTGTGTGTGAGAGGAATGTGTGTCAAAAAGAAGTACGTGTGTGGCATGAGAGAAGTGTCTGTTTGTGTGAGAGAGTGCGCAAAAGATGTGGAAAAGAAGGCGTGAGAATAAATGTATGAGATTTGTGTGTGTTAGACAAAGATGTGATAAGTATGCAGTAACTATGAGATGGGTGAATGTGTGAGAGTAAAAAAAAAATAGAGGTGTTTATGTTCCTGTGAGAGAGAAATATGTCCAAGTGAGAGGAATGTGTGTCAAAAAGAAATGCGTGTGTGGCATGAGAGAAGTGTCTGTTGTGTGTGAGAGAGAGTGCAAAAGATGTGGAAGGAATGTGTGAGAGTAAATGAATGAGAGGGTGTGCCCAAGTGAGAGAAATGTGAGGGATATATGTCAGAGAAAGAGAAGTGTGAGAGGTGTGAATGTGAGAGGCAAATATGCGTGAGTAAAATGTATGAGCTTTGTGTGAGGGGGGCGGGGGGATGTTTTCGAGTGAGATTTGTGAGAGACAAATATGCGTGAGTAATATGGAGAAATGTTCGTGTGAGAGGGATGTGAGAGAGATGGGGGAGATGTGTGAGATGTGTATCTGGACTCATGTGAGAAAGATGTTATGAGAGATGTACTTCATCTCATCCTGACACAAGAGTGTGCGAGAGATGTGTGCGTTTGTGTGTCTCCACCTGCCACTTGCATATGTGTGTGAGAGCACCTCATTTGAACCCGACACTTGGAAGTTTCTGTGCGCGTGTGTTTCACCTGAGTATGTCACAGTTGAATATAAAGTGCACTGACCGTGGTGTGCGTGTGTGAGAGTGTGTTTGCTTGCTCACAACAGAATGTCTCTCTCACGCACGCATGCGCGCATACGCATATGCCGAGCGCGCCACACGGCGCCTGCGCGCATGGCGGAGATGACGTAAACACGTGTTGTCTTTTCTAAAGTGACTCTGTCTCAAAATTGTGCGTGTGTTTGTCGCCGAGCGTGAGTGCGCGTGCGCGCGCGCGCGAGGCCGACGGAGGCGACACGACTTCTACGTTTGCTGTTCTCATTCCTGTTTTTTATACATTTGCATTTTTTTAAAAGGCTGAGTTCTTCGAGTCATTTGGCTGCGTGAGTGTGCGGGGGAGGGGCGGCTCGACCCTCCGCGTCACTGTCGCCCTGTCACACTAATCTGCCTCTCTGTTACAAATAAAAGACCTGATTGGCTAAAAAAAAAAAAATCTCGTCTCTTGCTTAATTGTCTATTTTCATTTTCTTTTTCTTGTGCTGTAATTTTTTTGTCCATTTTTCACATCCATGATTTCTTCCTGCCCCAACAATTTGAGCTCATGATCACATTATGTTCCAATCATTTTGGCCATTTGTATTTCCTGTGGACTTGATGTCCACGCGTCCCAATATTTATGACCATTTTTCCTTCACGTTCCAATATTTTTATCCATTGCTTGCAGGTGTGCTGGCCATGTGTCCATCTGAATACTTTCAACTTACTTTTTAATGTTCTGTCGCAATATTTTTGTCCATTTCTACTTCCTGTAGGCGTGGCTTCCACTTGTCCAAATAATTTTTGTCCCACTACCTTTGTCCACGTTTTGTTTGCTAATTACAGGGACTTTTTAACCTTGCTCCCGCAAGATGAATTCTCTATTTGTGAGTTCACAAACTCCGGAGAATACATGTTGTGCCTTCCCGCAGATAACGGCCGTTCCCGAACCACCAATCACAGAGCGACATTGTGTTTGGGGGGCGGGATATGCAACTGAAACCAGGAAGCCAGCGCGGACGCTGGAGCTAACAAACAAACCGAACATGGACGAATGCCACAATTAATTCGGTTCTCGCAGAATTACTCACAGTTTCCTTGTTGAATGTTGAACAGCGAGAGGCGCTTCGTGTATTTCTAGCTGGTAAGATGTTCATTCTTTTTCTCCCCTTCGACAAGAACGAACACGAAATGTCACCCGTGGCCGCGATTGGTTAAAACAAACGTGTGGAATGTCGCATCGTCCAATCAGCTTGAATTATTGTACTGAATGTTCTGACTAAATGACTGTGGAGCGGTACCATCTGGCTATTGCCAGTTTAGGGACTTATTTGATGTCGAGGCAAGAAACCTGATTGATTTTGAATGATTACAGGGCCAAATGAGCTGACATCAAATTTCAAATCAGTTTCTTGGTCGCCATTTCCAACAACTTTCAGACGTTTCTTTGGACGTTGCGACAAGAACCATCTTGATTTTGAAGTAAAAACCACCAGAGTAAGTACTTTTTTTAAGTCATCATGTGGTACTCAAGTTCATCTCCAGTCGCAGTTTACAAGCCATAGTCAAATACAAGTGCACATTTTGTCACATACGTGACGTTACTACAAATATGTATCAGCACACTGTTGAGTTTTGAGTGACGTTGAGTCTACAGAAGTGCAGATTCACCTAAGCACCCCACCTGGCGGCCGATTGTGGGACTACATGGGACTACATGTAAATAAGCGCCTCATTAGCAAAATGAGTGTGACAAAGACGTGCGTTTAATCCGGCTCATTATGTTTGCGTAGCAATTGGCAGCCACACTTGCAAAATCGTGATGCTAAATCGACATTCCACACCGTTTTGCGCCAAAAACTAACACTCGTGTGGCTCTTTTTGTTGTTCAAGTAATCAAGACGCGTTAGAATCACAACCGTGTTCCTTCTCCCTCGTTGATTGGCTGCCACTGCACACGTGACCTGTAACAGACCTCCCACCTCCCCAATCGAGCGGCCAATCATTCAATCATATCCGGCGGTTTGCCAAGCATTGCGGCCACTGAGTGACCCCCCCCTCCTCGGCCGTATTTGCGCATAGAGTCCGTAATTCGGTAAAGACATGGATGAAGAGCCGAGCCAACCATTTGGTAAAACGTCTTTAACGGTCACTTATTGATTTATCACTTAGTGCTCACTCGTTGAGTGGCGAATCACTTGACTCGCTTAGTAATTTCTTCTAACACTTATTTAAAAAAAAAGAAAAGAAAAGAAAAGAAAAAGTTTATAATCTCTTTTCTCGCGGGGCTCCAGGGCCCCGGGTAGACGCTCTGAAGAAGCCCAAAAGTGTCTCATTAACTCCGGCGACCTTGTGGCAAGAATCGGGGGGAGAAAGCAGGTAGTTGGTTGCTAGCAGGCCAAAGCTAATAATTAACAGTCAGGTGGGTGGGACACCTGGGACACAAATTAATGAAGCCCTTTCATTTCTTTCGTCTTACATATTGAGGAATATTTTATCAGCGTTTTGTCAACATGTCCCACAAAGGTTCACGAAAAGTTTTAGTTAACTTTATTCAGCTTACACTGGATAGAAAAGTAATTGTAGCGTCGCAAATTTGAGGTGAAAGTAAATTAAATAAATAAACATCTTTTACAAATATTTTAGATATGTTAGAAAGCAGTTAGTGTTATACTTAAAAGTAAAATGAATCACACATTTGTCTGCTTTAATCATATATGAAATTTTACATGTTATGTACTGTTATTTGTTATCAAGCCATTTCACATGAACGAGAGCTGTCAAACGATTACATTTTTTTAATCACATCTTAGAATTTTGATTAATCATGATTAATTGCTTCATTTAAAGGCTTTCAATTAACATGTTGAAGCGCACCTGTGGTCAAAAATCATCTTTGGTCAAAATTAATAGTGTGATGAATCTGCGTTAATAATGCAATAATCTTTTTAATGAATTAGTTTGTCAACTAATTTAAAAATACTCAAAATTAAAAATAGTAGAGAGGGATTTTTATACAAAATTATTACAGGGTATATATTAATTATATTGGTACCAAAATTTCCACCAAAAACAATTACAGATGATGGAAAAAAAATACTTATAAACCACACTATAGTATTTTCCTTAAAATTGCATAAATTTTTATCTATTTATAACTACTCTTGTATTGGTACTTGCCCATCCCGACAAAAAAAAACCCAATATATTATGGGGAATGTCTCTTTTGTAATTGAGTCCACATTTTGTAATTTATTTTCCACATCAACTGATGAGCAAGTTTCATTGTAGAACTGACAATGATTAAAAAAAAAAAAAAAAAAAAAAATGGAAGACCCTTGATGACGTTAACTGCTTGTTGGGACATCCGCGTTTCCTCGCACGTCTTGATTGCAGGCAGTCAGAGTCTCTTCCGTGAGGGGTTGAAAACCCAAGACGGCCAGAAGAGGAAGAACACAAGCGAGGAAGAGGATGAAAAAGACGGCGAGAAGGAAGGTGAAGCAATTCAAGACGTGGCCGAGCAAAAAGTGGACAACGCTGACGGCGGGAGCGCCGACGCGGTGCAGACGAGCTCCGAGGCGGCTCCGACGGGGCCCCCCGTCCAACTCATGAGCACCTGCGACCTCGCCGAGCCAATCTGCCTCGCCGGTGGCCGTCCGGGTGTCTGTGGCCCCGCCTCCACCGTATCAGCGGCGCATTCGTCTCAGAACAAGAGGCCGTCCAGCCCCAGTTTGCCGCAAAGTGCGTCCCAGCACTGCCTGGGGCCACAAGAGGTGACGCGAAACAAACCCGTTTTACACTTCAAACGTAAACGCGGGACAGAAGACAACCCCGCCCGCCAAAGGCTGCCATTTTGTTTGGGTGCAGCCATTTTAGGGTCATTTGGTCCTTTTCCAGTTCTTCGGACACATGAAAAAGAAATAGGGCTGTGCAATTCATCAAAACTCAACTACAATTCCAATTGTTACACTTCACAATTGCAAAATTAGCAAAATCGGGGAAAGAAAAGATTATTAATACAAAATTTTTTTAGTTGTTTAAATTATACATTTGCACCTATTTTTAAAATAATTGTAAACAAAAATAAAAGATTATTAATACTATTTTTGAGTTGTTTAAATGTACTGTATATATTTGCACATATTTTTTTTATTTTAAAATAACTAATTTTTAAAAATATTGTTTGGTCCAAAAGAATCTTGCATAATTATATATATTATATATATTTTTTACTTTCTCGTTTGCGCCCAAAAAAACAAGTGATCGTCTAAATCACGATTTCAATTATGACCAAATTAATCATGATTAATTCATTTGCTCCCAAAAACATATAAATATGTTTTATTCTAAAGTGTCCCAAAGACATATTCATACGTTGTTTTTTTTTTTTGTTGTTTTTTTTTTTATGCAAGATCATACATAAGGCTTTGAAGGAGCCTCTCAACTGCAAAGAACGGTTGAAAAAAGTGGTAGTTATTACACAAACGGCCAGCAGGTGGCAGCAGAGTATAAGAGATCAAGAAATTTGTGTATAATGATAAAACATTACTAGATTATAATGCTAATAGTTGCAAAATGGAAACAAATAGAAATATTCTTTTTTTCCTGATTAAAAAAAAAAGAGACTTTAATCTTTATTTTGCCCATTTTAGACTCATTTTGTCCAATTGCGAGAGTCCTTCAAAGATGAGCAATTTGACCAGCCGTTGGTCATCGTTGTTGTCTGTTGTCATCTTTGAGGTCAATCAGGTGGACTCCACCCGACGCTCCACGCGCTCCTGCAGCCGCTTCTGCTGCGGAGGCGGTGCCACCGTCAACGAAGCGCAAGTCCCGGAGGTGGACAGCGTGCAGGC
The DNA here is from genome assembly GCF_051991245.1 of Festucalex cinctus. Lineage (NCBI taxonomy): Eukaryota > Metazoa > Chordata > Actinopteri > Syngnathiformes > Syngnathidae > Festucalex > Festucalex cinctus. Next base: position 2,441,900 of record NC_135429.1, read on the forward strand.
ATGCCCGGTGCCGCCGCCGCCGCCGCCGCCCAAGAAGAAGTCCAGGACGCTTTATAGCATCAGTGAAACATCTCGTCATCTCGTGTTTGGATTTGCCTGTATGGTCCGTTTGTGTGTGTCATGCGTTCTCTCTTTGTGCGTCCAGATCAACTGGAGCACTTGGAGGCCTTCTTCCAGGAGGACCACTACCCCGACGGAGATAAGAGGAAAGTTATCGCAGCGTCAGTCGGCGTCACGCCGCAAAGGATTATGGTGCGTCCGCCTCGCCTCGCCTTGTCTTGTTTTTGTTTTGTTTTGTCGTGTGTATGTCCGGGTCTGTTCTGGCCTGTTTAGTCTTGTCTGGTCCAGTCTTTTCTGGTTGTTCTTCTCCCGTCTTGTCATTTTCTCGTCTGCCGGTCTTGTCCGGTCCTTGACTTGTCTGCTATGATCTGTGTGGTCCTGTCCAGTCTTGATTGGTATGGTACTGGTCTGGTCATGTCTGGTGCAGTCTTGATTGGTCTGGTGGTGTGTGGTCCAGTCTATAATGGTCTGGTCTGGTCCAGTCTTTCCTGGTGTTGTCCTTGTCATTTTATTCTGTACTGGTCTGGTCCTTGTCTCTACTAAGCTAGTCTGGTCGTGTCCAGTCTGGGTCTTAACTTGTCTTGATTAGTATGGTCCTTGTTTTGTCCAGTCTGATCTTTGTGTTGTCCTTGTCTTGTCTGGTTTGGCTAAGTCATTTCCAGTCCTTGCTTGGTCCAGTCTTTAATGGTCTGGTGTGGTTGTGTCTGGTGCAGTCTTTATCGGTCTGATCTTGTCTGGTCCAGTCTTTAATGGTCTGGCCTAGTCCGGTCCGTTTGAGTCTTTGCTGGTCTTGTCATTGTTTCTTCTAAGCTAGTCGGGTCGTGTCCCGTCTCGGTCTTAACATGTCTTGATTGGTATGGTCCTTGTTTTGTCCAGTCTGGTCTTATCTGGTCGGGTTTGTCTTGTCCTTGTCTTGTCTGGTCTGGTCAAGTCCAGTCCTTGTTTTGTCTTGTCCAATTTGTATTGGTCTGGTTGTGTCTGGTACAGTCTTTACTGGTCTGGTCTGGTTCAGTCTTTAATGGTCTGGTCAGGTCTTGTTTGTGTTTTGACCTGTCATTTTATTGTCTGCTGGTCTGGTCCTTGTCTCTTCGAAACTAGTCTGGTTGTGTCCTGTCTGGGTCTTAACTTGTCTTGTCCTGTTTGGGTCTTCCTGGTCTGGTCTGGTCTGGTCTTGTTTGGTCCAGTCTTGTTGTTGTTTTGCATTGTATTGTCCTTGTCATGTCTGGTCTGAGCCAGTCCTGTCCCATTTGGGTCGGTTTTGTCTTTTTTTTTTTTTTTTTTTTTTTAATGTAATTAAAGTTTTTTTTGGTCCAGACTCATTTGGTCTGGTTCTTTCCTTCACTTGTCTATCTTTCCTGATTCAGGCTTTCCTGATCCAATCTTGTCCTGCTGGTCCCTTCTGTCCTGTCCTCTTGTCTCATCATGTCCTGTCCTGTTTTTCTTCCTTCTTCAGCAATTAAAACAAAAAAAAAACTGGATTGAAATCCCCTTAAGATGCAATCGATCTTGAAACACATACTGCTGTCTTTTGACTCCTTCAAAGTGAAAAAACATATTTTTGTTTCTTGCGGGTGACTTTTTGTTCCGTTGTGTCAGGTGTGGTTCCAGAACCGACGAGCAAAGTGGCGCAGAACCGAGAGCTTGGTGTCAGCCAAAGCCCAAGAGCGGCGAAGCAACGGCAAGTGGAGCCCTGCTCGCCCCCAAGCCCAACTCACCGTGCCCAAGATGGCCGCCACCGCCAGCAGGTGAGCAGGTATGATTTCATCGGCCGGGAATTGCACTTCACTCAATAACCCCCATACCCGCTCGTCAGCAACGTGGCGCCCGTTTTCTCGGGACACTTCAGCGCCGCGATGCCGACGTTGGAGCCCGTGCTAACGGCGCCGCCCGCGCCATCGTTCTCCACGCAGGCCTCGCACACCCTGTCCTCCTTCAGCCAGATGCTGGCCACCAATGCAGGTTTTCGTGCTCATGATTAGTCCACGCTGAAGTTTACTGTCAACAAAAGAAAGAAAAAGACACCGTTTTGCTTTAGGGGCGTCTGCTAGCGGAATGCTAACAAACAATGCGGAACGGCATAAACGGGCTAACTAATAGTATCGCTAATCGTGGTGTTCCACAACTCACACACAAAAAAATAAAAATTACATGTCATTTTACTGCATCTTACGTCGTCAGTTGTGACGATCGTAGTTGTTTGCGTGTCTGTGTTACACTGCCTCCTGGTGGTCAAACAGCCTCATGTCATTTCCATTCATTTCAATGGGGAAAGAGTGATTTGCACCACCAGATTAGATGATAATTATTTATTTCTTACCTTTCTGGCATTATGAATCAAAATAAAGCATCTATATATCAATAAATAATAGTGACATTTAAAATCTTTTGAATAATATAATTTGGTGGAATACTATTATTAGATGGTGTGCGTACTTAATATTCAGATCACTGTTAAACGCACAAGTAATTATTGTGCCGTAAAAGTCAAAATATGTTGAAAAGCAGCCGAATAAACCATATTGTAGTTTTACTATGTTTGTTACTAAATGATGCAATGCAAGCCTATCGAATATGAAAATGGGATGCGGAGTAGAAATGAGCCGTGTTGGCTTTCATGTCGGCTGTTTTAATCTGAGCCTTTCATCTCCAAGGTCAGTCCAGGGTGAGAGAGCAGCCCGCCTTCCTCCCCCGCCCCATGCGCAGCCCTCCCCCCCTGAGGCGAGTCAGCCTCCCCCTCCTGGCCGCCGCCTACAACCTCAACGCCCCGCTGCTCCCCCCCCCGCCGCCGCCGACGCGTCTCTTCATGGACGACGGATCCGCCTTAGGCGACCGCGACAGCCACCAACCGCTGCAGGCGGACGCCAGGTCAGTGGAATGCGCGCGCACCTTGACAGGAAAAGCGCCACACTCAACGGACGCTTCATTAGGTACACCGAAGCCGTCGGATCTGGCGGCTGCAAAATCAGCAGTGTCTCTGATTTGGTTATTTTATACATTTGAATATAATGAGAAGGTTTTTTTTGTTTTTTTTTCCCCCTGTAAATTACTGACAAGAAATGTCAACAAGTCCAAACACAACTATTGTCATTTATAGCATTTATTTGCAGGAAATTAAATATAGGCAAAATACAAAAAAGAAAGGCCCATATTTGTTCTTTTTTTTTTTTTAGAGCTGTATTTATATGTTGTGTTGTAAATTATAAGCAAATATTAGTATTTGTAATACACAAAATAGACATTTTAAAAAAGTTGTAACAATTATTGTTCCAAATAGATTTTTAGCGCAAGTGTCTAGCAAATTGAAATTAAAATGTGTATTTTAAATTAGAATTTTAATTTAAAGTAATACTTATCTGTCATTAAACTGTATTTTTAAAATGTATTTTATTGCTCTCAATATATATATTTTTAATTATTAAAATCTGTATTTAAAGATTTACAAAACTGAGCATTAATAATAATAATGAATGATTAAAAAGTAGAAATAAGAAATGCAAATTTTATTGAATTGCCTTTATAATATATTTTCAAATGATTAATTAATCAATTCTCATTTTAATTATAAAATAAATACTTAATATTTTTTAATTAAAATTAAAATAACGTTATATATTTAAAAAATAGTGTAATTATTATCATATATAACTTGTTTTATATTATTTCATTTTGTACGGTCATCATAAATTGAACATACTGAAATACAATTAAATAAAAATAGAACAATTAAAAGGTTTTAAAGTGACCCTTTTTCGATTGAAAACAAGCATTGATGATAATAATCATAAGCTACACAACATTATTGTGTCTTCATTTTGCTTAGTAAACAACAAATCTCCCGCTAGAACTGATAATCGAGTGTCAATTAGAACTTATCAATCCTGTCTTCGTAAAGGTGGTTGTGCAGTGAGTATTTCCTGGAGTGAATATTTGAGTTTCCTGTCTGTCTGTTGTCAGTTCTCTGTTTGACGTCGGCGAGGGTCTGGACTATCTCGTGCCGTCGGCCCATCAGAGCAACGCTCAGCTGTCCTTCCAGCTGCCGGCGTCGTACCCCGGCGGGCACCCGCCGCCGCAGCACTTCCAAGCCACGTCCACGACCACCCTGCCCTCCAGCATTGCCTTCCTCAACCCCTCCCACTACCCGGACGCCACTTCCTACTTCAACTTTGGCCCCGCGGGGACTTCCACCGGGGGCCACGCCTACATGCAGTCGCAGGGCGGCGGGCAGAATCTGCTGCAGCCCACCAACCACAGTGAGTGTCATTCGACGACTCCGACTCTCTTGGAAACAGTCGATATCAATTGCGTATTTACACATTTTTTGAGGAGTATATCATGTATTATTCACTCATAATGTATTTATTTATTTTTTTGCTGTTTCTGTGCTCACGTCAAAACTTTTTGTTATTGTTCGGTTAATTTAATTGGCACAAAGTCGGTTTGTGATTTGTGTGCATGCCAGATGTATATGGAGGACCAAAGCTGAAAAAATAAACAATTAAATAAATTAATACCAGTGAAAATAAATACGGATATAAAAATGTCATTTAAAAATGGAATACAAAAATATAAATATAAATTTAAAATACAACAACATATATCCATATATAAATAAAAGTTAATATAAATAAAAAAATAAAAAAACGAGATTAAAAAAATACAAATAAATACATAAATGAGTAAATGTGAAAATAAAAACGGATATAAAAAATATAATTAAGAAATTAAATACAAAATAAATATAAATGGAAATAACAAAAACAAAAATATATATCCATAAAAAAAATACAAGCAAAAATAAATGCAAAAATAAAAAACGAGATTAAAAAAAATAAAAACAAATCAATGCATAAATGAATTAGTGAAAATAAAAACGGTTATAAAAAATATAATTCAAAAATTAAATATAAAAATAAATATAAATGGCAATAACAACAACAACAACAAATATATATCCATAAATAAATAAAAGTAAAAATAAAAAGAAATATAAACACATTTGGAAATAAACATATAAATACAGTTGGAAATAAACACAAAAATAAATATATAAATTCAATTAAATATCAATCAATAAATTTATTTATTGATTGATATTGATATATCACATTTATTTAGTTCATGCTGCAGACGCTCTGTCAGGACAAAATGTTATTCAAATGAGGGGGCGGTCCTAAGCGTGTCTTTTATTTTTAGATAAATATATATATATATATATATATATATATTGTTTTTATTCCAATTTCCATGTATTTTTTTTAAATCTGTTTTTTTTCCACCTTTATTTATTTATTTATTTATTTATTTATTTGTTCATTTATTTAGTTTTAATTTTGTTAGTTTTGGTCCGCCATAGACTATGGTGTTGATGCTTTATGATTCTCTCGTTTTTTTTTTTTTTCAGTGCTTGGGCGCCATCTTGTGGCATCTCTGTGCAACAACAAACCCCTTTTTTTGTGGGGGATGTCAATTACATGCAGATTTTTGCTTTTTTGCAGCAGGGTTGACTTGATTGGATTCCTTATCACTTGATTTCAAGTGCGCTTATTTTGGGCCCCTTTTACAAAAACGGCATCATTCAACACCGGCATAAATGGAACAGGTCGGTGAGGGTCAAGAGTCGACCCAACTGTTTTCCCGTGTGTTTTGCATGCAGGCGGCATGGCGTCCTACCAGTCGTACCCTTGGTACGCCCAGCCGAGCGTTTGCCAGCTCGCTCCCAATTATCCCGCCGGATTCGCCGCTGCCGCCACTCAGGACCTCCAGATGCCGTCATCCTCTGCCGGTATGGCCCCGTGCTTCCAGCGCACGTACGCGCACGTCGGCCCCGCCGCCGTCCTCCCGCCCGTGTCCACCCTGCAGCGCTCCCACCTGTGGGCGGAGAGCGGGACGGCGGCAAAGGGGGCGGCGGAGGCGTCGCCTCTGCAGCCTTCGCCAAAGGGGACGACGGCGGCGGCGGCGGCGGCCCCTCTGCTCCCAGCGCAGGCCAGCCCGGGCTCCCTTTGTAGCTCTGTGGCGCCCTCTTGTGTCAAGATTGAGTGTGACAGCCCGGTTGTGATGAACAGCCACTTCCACTGTGATTTCTCTCCCACTCACTTTTGAATATTGTGGATAATCAATGATCATAATAATGTTTGATTGGTTGCTCTGCGTTTTGCTAGGTTGTTGTAAATGCGTGTTGTTCTCTTGAGATTCGTTTAATTAAGTCACAACTGACGCTGGTGGGCCAGGCCCTGAATGGGAATTTACACCAAGCCTTACAAATGTTCATATTGTAAAATGTATACTCAAAAAACTAAAATGTGTCCTCCTCACACTTGTCCGTTTATTTCAGATGTCTGCCTGCTGAGGGCGCTAATTCGTTCCACTTTGGATCATGCTTGACATGAAGGATGTGAGGCACATTTTCATGGTCCACACTTGCTTTTTTTCAGCCGTTCAAAAAAAATATATATATTGGAATAATATATTATTTATTTTTAGTCATAATTAATGTAATTATAATCCATTATTTAATCAAATACGTTGGTTGGTTTATTGGTTTTGAACATATAAACACAGTGGGATGCCACTGTGTGTTTAAAAAAACAAAACAAATATTTTTATTTTAATCACTTATAAATTAGGTAGAATGAATTTCATTATATGAATATATCCACATATTTATAAATATAATTCAATGTAGATGACAAAAATGCCAGTTTATATACTATACTTATGGAGGTGAGAGGGGAGCCTGACTTTTTGTGTGAGTTTTTTTTTTTTTTTTTTAAGAGAATATGTCAGAGCAATAGTGTGAGAACGTGAGAGTGTGTCTTTGAAAGTGTTAGTGAATGAGAGTGTGTGCATGAGTGAGACCAGAGAGGTTTTGTGAAAGTGTTTTAAGAGAGAATGTGTTCAGAGAGTGTGTGAGAGTGTGAGTGCATGCTATCAGTGTTCGTGAATTAGTGCGTTTTTGTATGAGAGTGAATGTGTGAGTGAATTTAAGTCAGTGTGTGTGTGTTTTGTGAGAGTTAGTGAGTGTGAATTTGTGTGAGAGGACCTATTCATACTCTGCCCAATCCTGTGTTTTAATATCTGCATGTGCTTTGGACAGGACACTGTATGCAATTAAGCTTTTTTTTTTCTTTTTTTTTTTTGGCTATGCACTTCCTCAGCCGTGAACAGAGCGAGCATAGACGACAGGCGGAGAGCCTGAATGTATGCACGTGTGTGCGAGTGCGTGCGCGCGCGTGTATGGGATGCTTCATTCCGCCCCCGATCTCGCTAAGTCAACATTGACAGAGATTGGAAAGAAAGGCAAACTTGTTGCAATATTTATGTTTGTGGCCAGATCTTTGCAGCGTCGCCGCACACGCACGGACACACAGGAAATACACAGAGTAGATTATAGCAGCCGTCTTATTTTGATTTTGATTTTATTTTTTTAAAACAGTGTGCCGGAATACATGCAGCGTGAGTTGGCTTTCCACTTGTTTGCGTGCTACGAGGCTCTCGTCATTTTTTTATGTTTTCTGTCAAAATGTGCAGGGCCACTTACAGGAATATGATCTAATATAAGATGCTATTTGTGTCTGTTTTTGTTTTTTTGGCCAAAACAGACAAACAACACGTGGGTATAAATTAGACCCCTGTGGGATGCCAACACATGTTAAAAATAAGTGACACACTTTTGAAATCAAGTCACCCTTGATTGATCAATAGTATGAAGAAATATTTACGGATAATATAAATATGAAAATGAAAATATTTTCTTCATAAAATAATTATAATAAAATATTTTAAAAAAAATAACTAAATCAATAAAAAATGTTAATTCGATATAATTATTAATTATATATAAAATAATTAAAAATATTTTATTTAGTAGTCCTAATAATACTAGAAAAAATTAAAATGTAAAGAAAAGTCTAACTGTAAAATATTGCTTTTTAACACATTCATTGCCAGACCAGAAAAAAAAATGCATCATTTGACGTCTTTTTCCGTTAATGGCAGTGAATGAGTTAAACATGGTAAAAATCAATGAAGCAATTATAAATTGTTGATATATTGTACAGCAGGGGTGTCCAAACTTTTTCCTCTGAGGGCCACATACAGAAAAATAGAAAGCTGCAAGGGCCACTTTGATATATTTTTTTAGTTATTTATTAACACATTCATTGCCAGACCAAAAAAAAAAAATGCATCATTTGACGTATTTTTCCGTCAATCGCAGTGAATGAGTTAATGAGGATTTTTTTTTTTTTGTAAATATTCCTTGCATTATGATTCAAGATTTTGAGAGATTATCGTTCGCCCCACATACGTCCAATTATTGGTGGAAAGGTTTTAACGAACAAATTATTTGTTTTTGTCCCATTTTCATTTTTTTTTTTCTGAACTCAAAATTAAATCAAACTTTATTTGTAATTCCCCTTTCAGACATAAAAATAGAGATTGATTCACATACACACTATTTTTTTATTTTTTGAGAATTGTTCATTTGGCAGTCTTACTGATTCAACATATCATTATCCTTTATTTTTTATGTGCGTATGTGCACATTTGTGTGCGTGCGCATGCAGGCTTGCTTTGCTGATGCATGCTCCTGTGTATGTGTGTGTGTGTGTTACATAACTGCACTATACGTGTGCAAACATATGCGTTGTGTCTCCCTTCTGAGCCAAACAGGGTGCGTCCCCGAGATGACACGTTTTCCAGGAATCTCCTCTTCATCTCAGGCCTGTCAGCACACCCACACACATTTACATTTACATTTACATATATATGCACTCGTGTTGTTTTTGAAGTATGTTCACTTACTCTCGACTTTTGCATCCTCAATTGCAGCTTGTGTGTGTGGATAGAGTGTGTGTGTGTGTGTGTAAGAGGAGGCTCGAGGAATGCGCGCTGGTCTGGGTGGGATGTTGGCGGTAAAAAAAGAAGGCTCTCTGTTTCACGTGTATGTGGCCGCCATTAATGTGTATATGTACTGTATATGTGAATGTATTGATGAAAGTTTTTTTTTTTCCTGTCTTGTGTTTACACCTTCAGGGGGTCCCGGCGGTGCCCACCCGCCACCACAGCGTCGGGACACCGTCGTAACGTTGTTATGAACACCTTTCGTGAGTTTTGCGTTTGCCTTTTTTTTTTCTTTTTTTTTCCCTCAAGTGTTTTTGCCAGCGAAAGACTTGGCAAATACTTTGAGCGGAATTGGTTCAAGTTTTATGGGGTACATAAATTGTGCTGTTTTCCAATGTGATGCTAAGTGTTAATATTGTATCATTCGTACACGATTTCCTCAAGTTTGCGTAACATTGGTTTGCTTTATTTTTCCTATCCTAATTTGTCAAATTCTTTATATTAGGACAACAAAAAAGCCTGTAAATTAAGTCTGACTTTTTTTTTTTTTTTTTTTTTAAGAAATCATAATACAAAAAATATATATTTTGTAATGAGGGGAAAAAATAAATAAATAAATATATATATATATATATATATATATATTAATGTTTAAAAAAGTAACAACATTCAAATGAAAGCCACTATATTATGAAAAAAAAATATTTAAAAACGCGTCAGATTCCAAATCAAAAAGTTGATACGTTACGAGAACTCGAATTACAAAAAGTCACGAGAGATGAGAAGAAAGTCGTGATGGAACATAACTAATTATTAGGTAACAATATTTTCAGAAAAAAAATGCAATGTTGTAAGACGAAAGTCAGATTTCAGAAGTCAAAATTTAACATTGTTTGGAAAAAAAATATTAAGAAAAGTGACAAAACCCCAGAACATAACAGTTTTGTTTTTGTCCTCAGTTTGAGGTTCTGTCATATGAGAAATATGTAAAACCAAACAGTGGAAAATAAGGGGTAGGATTATTGTAATGTATAACTTTAGTTGAAATAGTTTTGTTTCTTTTAACGTGTTACTAAAAAAAAAAAAAAAAAAAAAAAAAAAAAGTGGACAAAGATAAGACCCCTGTGGGACGCCAGGCAATGTAAAACACCCCTCCAGACTTTTTACAACCACTAATCGCAATGCTGATTTGTGATACAAATGCTGTGCGAACAAATTGAACTTGTAAGTCAAGGTGCCGCTGTAAAGCTTCAAACGCACACACGTGGCGACACACAGTGAGCGCTCTGTGTGTGCGCTCTGTGTGTGCGCGCCAATCCCCTGCGACTTCCTTTCGCGGCGTTTTTGGGAACGCGTGGAGAAAAGAGGAATTCATGTTGCTGTTTATTTGGCGCAATCCGAGCGCCCTTACCCCGGCTGCTCCTGTACCCCCCCGACACGCACACACATGCACACGCACGTACTGTACCAACACACAAACGTACCTGTCCAACCTAGGTGTGTTTATCTTTCCCCGACCACCATTTTAGGTCCTCCCAGTGCAGGTATTTCCCTCTGTCAGGCACAAACATGGCTAACTAAAAGAGGGTGTGTGTGAGGGGGGGTGTTAGGGCGGGGGGGGTTTGGAGGGTGGGGGCTTATGAGTGTGCGTGAAGCACTTGCATTGATAACCTGCAGCTCAGAGTCCCTCAGTCTCATTCTCACTGTGGCCAGGGTCCGTCCGTCCGTCCGTCCGTCCGCGCGTGCGTCTCTCTGCATCCCGACTTCCGTCCCCTCGCCGTCGCTTGCCGCCATGACGCTGACGCCGCCGCTGCTCCTGGCGCTCACGCTGTGCCTGACGGGCGCCGAGGCCGCCGTGGACCTCCGCACGGCCGCCGCCATGGGTGAGTGGTCAAATTGAAACTTTTTGTTGAGACAAAAAAAAAAAAAAAAAAAAAAAAAAAAAGTGAATAATTGTGAACAAAAAGTGAGTGAGTGCTGAAAAGTGGTTTGTGGACGGAGATGTCGGAGTGGATTGAATCGACTGCATGGTGTGCAGTGTTGTGTTGTGTTGGCGGGAGGGACGGAGGTGAAGGGCGAGAAGGGAGATCGGTGAGGCTTCAACTGAGGTTGGAGTTGGCTGTTAAATACGCACGTTGAATTGGATTTACACGATATGATCATTTATAGTAATTATTATTATTTGGTCATTTATTCCATTTTGAATTTAGTTTTTTTTTTTTATAGATTTTTTTTAAATTAATTATTAGGAATTATGTCATTGAATTCATATTATAGTTTTTAGTAATTTGTGTGTGTTTTATTTGGAATTTATTTTAGTTGACTTATTTAGATTTGTTCTAGCATTTTTTGTAATTATTGTTTTATTTTTATTAGCTCTGTCATGCTACAAATTGATAGATTTTATTCATTTTATTTTTTGTGCACTTATTTATGTTAGAACACATTTGTTGTGAAATTTTCTTTTCAATTTACTCTCGTTATTTTTTTGGATGACAGTTTTCCATTTTTACGTCTTACTTTCATTTGTTTTCATTGGTTGCGCCATCTCCCTTTCAGTTTTCATGCCAACTCATTCAAATTTCTTTCATTATATTTCATATATTTAGTTATTTGTAGACTTTATTTCTGTTTGTATTTATTCATGTTGTTTTTAAATAATTTCGCTTTTTATCTGTAATACTATTTTTTTTACATTAACTTTTTTAAATTAATTTTAAATAGTAATTCATTGATACACATTAATTTTCATTTTATTTGTCTAATTTATTAATTAATATTTTCAAATATATTATTTATTTGTGTAGCTTCATCAACCTTGACTGTTTATTGTTTATTGTTTATTATTATTTATTTTTTTTAATGCAATTTCTGATCTGTTTTTCCTCATTGCCTCTTCTATCATAATCGTTAGAAATGGTCACAATATTGGTTGATTGCTTTACTTCAATATATAAATCAAACCAAAACATGAACAAAGTATATAAGGAAAAAGTGGCATCAAATGACATCATTCAGCACACTTGGGAGAAAAAAAATGTATGTGTGTGGTTGCAGAGCAGTTGTGTTTTTTGTCGCCCCCTACGTGCAGCGGCGGGGCTCTGCAAGACGCGCCCCACCGACCTGGTGTTCATCGTGGACAGCAGCCGCAGCGTGCGTCCCTCCGAGTTCGAGCAGGTCAAAGTCTTCCTGGCCAAGGTCATCGAGGGCCTGGACGTGGGACCCAACGCCACCCGGGTGGGCGTGGTCAACTACGCTAGCCGCGTCAAGAACGAGGCACGTGGCTCGCGCGACGTGTCAAGGTCGTTTCTCCCCAAAAAAACAAAAACTTGAATACGTCTCCAACCTTGTGGACCGCGATTGTGATTTTTAGGTGTCGCTGAAGACGCACCGCACCAAGGCGGGCTTGATCAAAGCGGTGACCAAAGTGGAGCCGCTGTCCACGGGCACCATGACGGGCCTGGCCATCCAGTTCGCCCTCAACGTGGCCTTCAGCGAGAGCGAGGGCGCCCGCGTCAAGTCGCCGGACATCAGCAAGGTCGTACGCGCAAACAGTCACCTCATATCGTCAAAAAACACCTGACGTAATTCGATACCGACAGTGGGTATAAAAAGTCTACACACCCCTGTTCAAATGCCACGTTTGTGAGAGATAAATCATTTCAAAACTTTTTTTCACCATTAAAACTCAGTAGGGGAGAAAAATAATCTTTTGTAGAGAGGAAAGAAAGATAACAACTGTAGTTGCACAAGTGTGCACACCCTACTTACAGTGTGGCGATGTTCATAAACATGCCTGCCACTATTTACAGTGCCTCTGATCAATCCCAAATAAAGTTCAGCTCTTCTGGTAACGTTGAAATTGTGCCAATTAGGATGTTACAGTTACAAATACGTATTTACAGTTACGTAATTAGTTAGCTTCTGAAGGAGGACCAAATTTGCCAAAATTAAAAAATAAAAAGTGAAAATAAAAATGGATATAAAAATATAATTCAAAAATTGAATACAAAAAATAAAACCGTGTGTGTGTATATATATATATATATATATATATATATATATATTACAAAATAGAATATATAATATAAAATATATAAATATAATAATAATAGTATATTTTATTTATATATCCCTAATAAATAAAAGAAGTAAAAATAAATACAAAAATAAAAAGCAAGATTAAAAAAATACATTTCGTTGAATCTCATTTTTTATTTTTATATTTATTATATATTAATTTTGTCAATTTTGGTCCTCCATAGTTTCTTAGCGACAGTTATTTAATTCAATTGAGAGGGTGTGTCTGTTTTCAGCCAATCACGTTCAAACTCATGTTAAGTGGGAGTCAACACTTAGCAGCAACCATTTAAATTGCCTGTGATTACCTCCAAATAAATTGCAGCTGTTCTAGGAGGCTTTTCCTGGCATTTTCGTAGTCACAATTTTTATAACATTTACTCTTTAAAAATAAATAAATAAATAAATCAATCAATCAATGTGCTTCAGCGGTTCTATGGCTGCTCCTCATACTGTGAAAAACACTTCCAGGTGGCCATCATCGTGACGGACGGCCGCCCGCAGGACAACGTGAAGGACGTGGCGCAGCGGGCGCGCGACGCCGGCATCGAGATCTTCGCCATCGGCGTGGGCCGCGTGGACATGAGCACGCTGAAGCAGATGGCCAGCGAGCCCCTGGACGAGCACGTGGACTACGTGGAGAGCTACAGCGTCATCGAGAAGCTCACCAAGAAGTTCCAGGAGGCTTTCTGCGGTAAGGAGGAGACGAAGAACGCTTCCTTACTTTTGTCCAAGTAGGTCGATACAAAGGAAAGGAAGGTTCGGCATTTTTTTCCTCCCTCAAAATTGCTTGAATTTCATGAATTATTCAGCCCCACTAACAGTAACCTGCTCTATATCTCATTTGAAACGCCCCTTTCAAAAGGATGATGTCATTTCCTTCCCGTTTTAAGGATCCACTTGCATTCCAAGCTCACAGTGGGTCATTAAAACGCCAGCGACTGACATAGTTTGTTCTTTTTCTCTCCTTTAACCCCTCCCCATTTTCCTCCTCCGTGTGCCTCAAATCCGCGCACGCAAACGCACACAGTGTCGGACCTGTGCGCCACCGGGGACCACGACTGCCAGCAGGTATGCGTCAGCTCGCCCGGATCGTATAAGTGCGCCTGCAAAGAAGGCTTCACCCTCACGGACGATGGCCGCAGCTGCAGTGGTGAGTCGTCAGCCAGGGTTGTTATAGTTTGGAACGTTCATTTTAGTTATTTCGTTTTGAGTTTTGTTTTTTTCAAGAGATGCTTGACTCATTGAGCCATTTTCAGCGGTAAAAAGTTAATATTTTGTCTATAATTACTGTGGTAACTACATTATTTTTCATGTACGATTAATACCTTTTAAAAAGTAATTGTTCGACTTGCTGTCGACTGATGATGTCATCACCTGTGCTGCGGAAGTAGGTTACGACCAATCATGGCTCAGTTTAGTGACCAAAACCAGACAACAGGTGAGCCATGATTGGCCGTGACCTACTTCCGCAGCACAGGTGATGACATCATCAGTCGACAGCAAGTCGAAAAATTACTTTTTAAAAGGTATTAATCGTACATGAAAAATAATGTAGTTACCACAGTAACAGTACCACAGTAACAGTTTTGGTCACTAAACTGAGCCATGATTGGTCGTGACCTACTTCCGCAGCACAGGTGATGACATCATCAGTCGACAGCAAGTCGAAAAATTACTTTTTAAAGAAAAATAATTCATTCTGGGCAAAATATTAACTTTTCACTGCTGAAAATTGCTCAATGAGTCAAGTATCCGGTTAAGTTTAGTTAGTTTTAATTTGTTTTATTAGTTTTAGTGACTTAATATATGCTGACTTTTAATTTAGTTTTAGTTAGCTTCAGTATTAGTTTTAGTTTTCTATGTATTAGTGTGCACAATATTTAAAAAAACACCATGGAAGCGACGTCATCTGAAGGTGCTTTTCTATTGGCTGCTGCTATATGACACTTTCCTTTCACCTTAATCCGGTAATATCATAATAAATGTACTTGTAATCACATTTAAAATCATCCCCAAAGGCTCATGCAGTAAATTAATTAGTAAAGACTAAAATTACAGACATTTATGCTATAATTATGTAAACAAATTGTAGTTTCTTTTCGTTTTTTTTTTTTAAAAGCATTTTTGTTTTTATTTTATTTCGTTAACGAAATTGTTTTTTTTTTTTGTTTTTTTTTTATTTGATGTATTTTTTGTTAGTTTTAGTGAACTAAATATGTTAGTTTTAGCCTAACCGCCCAGCCTGCAACTCTCTGACATGTGCGTGCGTGTGACCCAGCGTGCAGCAACTCCGCGACGGACGTGGTCTTCCTGATCGACGGCTCCAAGAGCGTGCGCCCCGAGAACTTCGAGCTGGTCAAGAAGTGGATCAACCAGATCGTCGACAAGCTGGACGTGTCGGACAACAAAGCGCACGTTGGCCTGGTGCAGTACTCCAGCTTGGTCCGACAGGTAAACATGCACAACATGAAATGATATCGGTGCTTCTCAATTATTTTTATTTTATATTGCCCCCAAGGAAGAAGAAAATATTTCACGACCCCCCAACTCTGTGCCACAATAAACAGTATAATTTGTCTAAAAAAAAATAGTTGTAAATACGCCTCTGAAGATGAGCTAATAATCCTTCCACACTCCCTGATAATGAGAGCGCCACTACCACCTACTGTAGTGGATGTGCAATTACACTTTATTCTATTATGGCAAAAAAAAAAAAAAAAAAAAAATGTTCACTTAGGTCACACGTGCTACTGCTCGCATCGCATTATTTTTCAATGAAAATTAATTTGGGAAATTTTATTTATTTTTTTAAATTATTTGAACTAAAAAAAGGCACCCGAATCAGTGAATTGGAAGTTGTATTTTATAATAAAAAAATAAAATAGAATTTTATTTATATTATTGTTTTTTTCAGTATGTTGTTGAGAAGAAAAATAAAGAATTTATTTTTGTTTTAAATTCTAATGTGTGTGTGTGTTTTTTACTACAATAAAAAAAAATAGTGTTGTAGGATCTTTTTTTTTTTTTTTCTTTTTTATTCATAGAAGTCAAAAATTACAGAAGCGTATTGCATTCACCAGAAAAACATAAAACTGTTTTTCTGACTATTTTTGGGAGGAGCTTTGTTTTTGTGTTTAAAAAAAAAAAAAAAAAATTCTGTATATTTTTTCCTGTTTTACTGCATATTTCTTCATTTAAAAAAATTGAGAAAAAAAGGGGGAACATTTTCAGAAAAACGGGAGTAAATTATTTAAAAAAAAATTGAGAAAAATTAGAAAAATAGAGCACCAGCTTCTGTTTTTCAGAGTAATTTTTTTATTTTTAATAATTATTTCTCCCTGTTTTTCTGCCCCCCCCCACTCCACAATTTTTCAGAGGATTTTTTCTTTTAATGTTAGAAAAAATTCAGTAAAACAGAAAAAATATTCCCCCCAAAAAAGGAAAAAAAACAACAAAGCTCCCATAAAAAAAGGTTATTTTTCTCAAGTGAATGCAATATGCTTCCAAATAAAATGTAAAAATATTGATGGAATTAAAAAATCAATAAATAAATCTCTCTGCGCCATCAGGAATTCCCGCTTGGCCGCCACAACAACAAGAAGGACCTGAAGGAGGCGGTGAAGAAGATGGCCTACATGGAGAGGGGAACCATGACCGGCCAGGCCCTGCGCTACCTGACCGACAAGAGCTTCAGCATGGGCCACGGCGCCCGGCCCGGCGTCTCCAAGGTGGGCATCGTCTTCACGGACGGACGCAGCCAGGACTACATCGGCGACGCCGCCAAGAAGGCCAAGGAGATGGGTGAGAACACGCACGAAATCATTCATCGACCAGACTGCTGTCAAGGTGTCATGTTTGTGTGGCAGGTTTCAAGATGTACGCGGTGGGCGTGGGCAACGCGGTGGAAGACGAGCTGAAGGAGATCGCCTCGGAGCCCACCGGCGAGCATTACTTCTACACGGCGGACTTCAAGGCCATGACGCAGATCGCCAAGAAGCTGCAGATTAACATCTGCCATGGTTGCGTGACGCCGCATTCACACTGTCCATTATAATCTCATTCTAAAATGTCATCTCAACTCCTTTTTAATTTCCTGTCCCGACAGAGGAGGACCCGTGCGAGTGTGACTCCCTGGTTAAGTTCCAGAAGAAAATAGAAGAAGCCCTGCAGGCACTAACAAAGAAAAATATCCTTTTTACTGCAAGAGCTATGGGATGGAAAAGAAACAGGAAGTCTGCCATTTTGGTCACACTGTTGAAAATGTCGCTTACTTTATTATTATTATTCGTGTTGCTGTTGTTTGTTGACCTTAACAAGCATCTCACTCGAGAATATGTCCAAGAGGATCGCTCTGCTGGAGAACAAAATCGTGTGAGGACTCGCATCACGCAATTCCCCATGAAACCTGCAGACCAGCTCTCACTCCTCCTCCACCACCACCACCACCACACTCGGCCTCCTGGGACACAAAAAAAAAAGCACCGGTTGCCATGGAGACTGTGCCTTTGTTAATACAAGTCTTCCCTCATAGGGAAACGCTGATGGCTGACCCCCTCCACAAAAAAGTGTCACTTTCGCTCATTTGTCTTTTTTTTTTTTTTTTTTAAATCTGTCCTATTCCTCACTTCCTTCACTTGTGTATAAAATACAAGCAAATGAATATAAAGGTGCCTAATAATAAGGGTACGACCATGGTGTTTATTTTCCTAAATAAAGGTGATTCAGGAAGTATATCAAAGGTTGTGGTTCTGTTTTTTTTCATATCGTACACTTGATTTCACCAAATGTGGTCTACCAGGACCTCAGGGACCCTCCGGACAGACTTGTTAGTTTACTCATTATTATGATACATCCATCCATTTTGTATAACGCTGTGATGAGACGATGACAGGCAGGGTACACCCTGAACTAGCCATTTGAGGAAGCCTATAAACAAGTATTCATACTTCAAAGTCTTCAGCGAATTTGATAGGCATGTGAAAATAAGAGAGCTAAAAAAAGTCCAGACATGAAGTTGGAGCACAGATTTAGATCTTGAACCACAGAACTGTGAAGTAGACGTGCTTTACCACGACTACATGGCGCCGCTTCATTATAATCCCTCATAAATATGTACAAAGAGTCTACATAATCATATCAGTGTTTTCTGTCAATTTTAACCCCATTCATTTTTCACAAATAGGCATGTTTATTATGTTTCGAAAATAAGGACATTTTGTAAGTGACAGTAAACCTTTCAACGAGTGTGTATGAATCAATATTTATTTTAAAAAATCGTAAGGCGTCTTCGTCGTAATATATTTTTTAATTAACTAATGGAGCAACTAATTACCAAGAATATTTTTGAAAAATATATACCGACATGTTGAATGATTCGAGTTTTTAATAGTATCATTTAGATTGTTAAAAAAACAGAACAAAACAAAAAACCGAACCGTTTTATCACGGCCGCCGTTTAATTATTGGAAAGTTCCGCATACGTCACGATGACGTCGCCGGCAAAGGCGAGAAAGCGACAGCTGAGTGAAACGGGCCACTTGTGTATCTTCGCCGTCAAACTTCGGGCAAAGCTGTCGTCTGGCTCGTTTTTTTTTTGTGTGTGTATTTTTATTAATTGTCACGTTTGTTGGCTCGGCCCGTCTGCAAACCACAAGCCAGTCGGACCCTCATCTCGTTCCATGAAGGAGCTTTTTGCCGCCTGTTGAAAACACATTTGAGAGCATCTTTAGACTTGTTAGCCTAGCCTAGCCTAGCCTAGCTTAGCTTAGCTGTCTTCAGTCTCGACCCGGGGATGCGCGGATGGATATCTGCCTCGTGTGAACGCTGTCCGCCGCCGCCGCCGGTGTTAATCATTAACGAGACCGGGGGTTGCGCGGTACACTGAGCCCGGGGCATCGGACAACTTTCGGCACCCGACGTAAACAACGTAACGGTTAGCGCGGAGCTAACGGCGGCTAGCCAGCCGAGCTGCAAATGGCCAGTGACACCGAAACGGGCTTCATCAGTCGGGCCAACGGAGACGGCACACCGGGCCCGGGTCCCGAACCCGACAACGGCGGCGGAGGAGGCGGGCCGACCATGAAGACCTTGGCGCGGCTTTGTAGCAGGGACGAGGAGGAGCGGGCGGCGGCTCTGGAGGAGCTCAGCCAAAGTGTTCTGGTGTGTCTGGGTCTGGACCGGCCCGGTTCGACGCGGCTGGGCAAGGAGACGCTTCTGCATCTGCTGCGGCTGGCCCGGTCCTGTCCGTTGCGAGAGGTGCGAGCCAGGGCCACCGAGCTATTGCGGGCCGCCCAGGTGAGTCTACCTGTCTGGGCACAGAGCGGGCAACAAAACCGAAAAGCGCTTATTCCAGTCGACCCTCGCTATTCGCGGAGGTCAGGAAGCAACACCTGACGCGAATAGTAGACAACAGACGCCCTTCCAAAATATTGTATACTTTGCTATATTAACCGCTTAAACCTTAATTACACGCCAAAGTGTGACACTAAAACAATTGCATATCATTTTAATTTACAACAACAACATTGAAAAGAAATGGCATACAAATTGGATTTAGAAAAAAATTGCATCAGAACACAAATAATACTCTGTGAGCATGGTGCACTTAACATAAGCATTAGCTTCTAACGTTGCCAGCAATTTTAGCTGCCATTAGCGTAACATTAGATTTTAATATTACCGTCCAATGTAAGCTTCAACATTGCTGTTTGTTAGCTCCAACATTAGCTTCCAAAGGTGGCTTCAATGTTAGCTTACAATAGAAATGTCCATCATATTTTGAAGTTCTCTTCTAATGTCAGTCTCAATGTAACCACTAAAGCTAAGCTACCCTTCCAATGTTAGCTCCCGAAATTAGTTTGACAGCTCCTGAAAACAAACATTGGCTTCAACATTAGCTTGCAATGTCGGCTTCAACATTGGCTTGCAACGCTGCCACCGATATCGGCTAATAACATTCGATTCTGAAGTTAAAGGTCCAGTGACATTAGCTTCGACATTGGCGTCTGTAGTTAGCCTACAATGTTAGCTTCCAAAGTTACCTCTAATATAAGAATATAGGAAGACTGTAAGCTTTTGTTTTTTGTTAGCTTCAGCGTGAGCTTCCAACTTGGATTTACCGCCTGCCTCTTGGACTAATAATGGGTTAGAATCTTCTTTTATCTTCTTCAAGATGACTGGATACCCGCTGGTAGCCCAGTCCTAGCGAGTCGTCCGCAAACATGGTTGGTTAGGAGGAGCAGGGCCATTTTAGGAATGTTTCAGAAAGAGGACAACAAATGCATCATTCTGCAAGTCATATTATTTGTAGTATGTAAATAATTTTCAGACCAGTTAAGTAAAACTGGCTCATGCTGATGTGCTAATCTTAACCGTAAATGGCCAAACATCACCACAAAAGAAAACACTGACTCGTGTTAAATGTTTCGACTTGGACTATGTGTTGAAAAGAGCGCCGTTGGGGTAAGTTTTATCACATTAATCAATCAAGTTCCAAAAAAGCAAAAAGTTGGACTTTATGGTTTCCACTGGTTTCATCAGACACGCAGTAGGATGTGATGCAAGACCGGTCTGAGGTGAGCACACAAACAAGCAGCCTGAGGCACGCCCCCTTTTGGTCATGGTGTGCTGACTTCCTGGGGTAGCCACGCCTCCTTTGGGTCACGGCTTTTTCTAGCTACTTTCTAGCCCCCACCGCACTCGAGTCAAACAAGCGGCAGTTTTTCATCCAAATGCTCATCGCAGAAGTAGCAAGGAAGATTTTGTCTTCTGCAAAATGTCGGTGAGTTTACTTTTTCATCATTGAAATGTTTTATTTAGGCGCTGGAGCCCATTTGAAGGGGCTGCCTGTTCTGAAACGTCTCTCAGGTTACAGTCCAACTGCTCAAGCAGGAAGACGGCTGTTGAATGTTTGAGAGCAAAACAGACATGACCGCTTGTTTCATTCATAAAGTTTGACCTTGAAGGCGGAAGGGAAAATAAAAACCAAAAGTATATTTGCATGGTTCACGGGATACTGCAAGTCATTAAAAAATCTGACAAGGGTAGATTTCAGACCTCATCATTGGGGTTTTCACCCACAATTCAGGCATTATTGGTCCAAGAAATTACACAAAATGTATACAAAAGTTAACGAGCAAAATTCTTAATTTTCTCATGGAAATCATAAAATGATTGTCGTCTATTTCATAAATATTGAACATAATTTGTGAGCTAGTTTATAATCATCTTGTTAGCCTAAGACCATTTATTACTTCTTTCGGAACGCAAAACATTCAACAAATTGGCTCGATTGAATCTTTTGTGGATTATCATCACCATTAGATTCTTCAGAGATATAAGGAACAAATAACATTTTTTGTTGTGAGCTTATTGCTATTAATTATTGAGCTTGTGAAAATCAGTTCAATATTTGCGTCTGGCTAACTGATGCAACAAGCTCCTTGTTGGAGATAACCGTCAGTTTAGGCCACGTTTGCAATTTTACAAGTCAATAGTTATGGACTTCAGTACGCTTTTGTTGAAATTGCAACAAGAACAGCTGGCGCGTGACTCATTTTGACGTGTTCACACTTTCAAAGCGCCTCGTCACCGACCACGATCTCGTCACACCAGCCTCGCTCGTCCGGCGTTTCGCAACGGCCCCTTTTTCAACTCCCAATTTTGTGTCCTCTGCATCACCAGGAGCAAGGAGTTGAAGTTCCTCGCGCCCTGGTCTCGGGTCCCAGCGCCTTCATTCCTGCCCGACAGGCGAGTGGCTGCCGTTCCTTAACAGCACGAAAACACTGCCAAGGTTTTCAGCTGAATCACAAGAAGCATTGACTTGGTTGAGGGATTTAAAAAAAAAATAAAAATAAAATAAATATATATATATATATATATATATATATATATATATATATATATATATATATATATATATATATATATATATATATATATATATATATATATATATATATATATATATTAGGGGTGTGAATTGCCTCGTACCTGACGATTCGATTCGTATCACGATTCACAGGTCACGATTCGATTCGATACCGATTAATCCCGATACGAATTTATAAGTCGATTGTTGCGATTTTTTTTCATTCAAATTTAGAAAATACTAATCAGTAAGCTTGTAGAGTGTAAGATTTATATGAAAATGTATTATTTATTTATCTAAAATTTCAGTCTTATAGAGGTTGTAATCTGTTTCATGTTTAAACAGCATTAAAATAAAATATTAAGGCTTAATGTTCCGTTCATATAACATTCTTCCATGCTTAAGGTGTGAATCCTAAAAAAAAAAAAAAAAAAAAAAAATCGATTTTGCCTATTATTGAATCGATTCGAGAATCGCGCGATGTAGTATCGCGATATATCGCCGAATCGATTTTTTTTTAACACCCCTAATATATATATATATATATATATATATATATATATATATATATATATATATATATATATATATATATATATATATATATAGGGATGTAATGATATAAAAAAAAAATGAGATACTAAAAAAAATAAATAAATACATATTGTGCTTTTGTACATTACACCAATGCATATAAACAACCTAAAATCTCTAATAAGACTTAATATTGTCCACAAGCATATTACGTGCCCCTTCATCACTAACATCAATTTAAAACATGGAAGGGTCAAAACATGACTCGTGAAAATTAACCTGCACTAAGAAAACTAGCCACCAGAGGGTGCTAGAACAAATGGAAATCAACCTGACTTTTGTAAAAGATGTGCTGCTTTTAATATCGTAATATGACGATGGCGGTATATTGTGAGTTTTATCACGATATCACGATATCGTCGATATCTTTACATCACTAATATATATAGATCTGATTCAAAATTGTGCTTGTGTTAAATGCAACTGAACTGCACTCAGCCAGAGGATCCCTTAGTGTGCCTCTAGAGGGAGCCTGCAGATTGACCGACAAGGAAAATGCACCTGCAGTCTGTCCAATGTAAGCCAAAGCAACTGTGTGAAAGTAGCCAATCAGAAGGCTGAAGAAATGGCAGATGACAAAATGGCGGGACATGTGAAATTGATCTCGTGTTAATATAGGTTAAAACAATAACATCTTGAAACCCTTGTTCTGGTTTTAGGTTTTGAAAGACGGTCTGGAGCAGGACATCTTGATCGAGTCGTTCCTGTCCGTGGGTCGCGTGGACCACGTCACCATGGTGATGGCGCTGCACCCCGCCTACCTCAGCTGCTTCCTGAAGACCCAGCATGCCTTGCTGGAGATGGACGGCCCCCTGCCTCGCCACTGGCGACACTACATCGCCATCATGGTGAGAAGAAACGCCAAAACGCTCACAAGCGCCATCTTTGTGCCTTAAACGTGTCCGCTCGGGCGGTCCCCTCAGGCCGCCGCCCGCCACCACTGCTCCTACGTGGTGCAGCAGCACAGCGCCAGCTTCCTGGAGGCCGGCGGCGACGAAAGCTGGCTGAGCGGACTGCAGCACGCCCCCGCGAAACTGAGAGTCCTCGGCGTCCTCAACAAGCTGCTGGCCCACAGACCCTGGCTCATCACGCAGCTGCACATCCAGGTTTCGTTTGGCGCCAGGCAAAGCGGCCTCGAGTGCGAAGTTGTCCGAACGGGGCGTCTCGGGGATTTGTGTTTCCGCAGGAGCTGGTGTATCCGGGCGCCGAGCTGCGCTGGTCGCTGGCCGAGCTGATCCACGCCGTCATCCTGATGGCGCACGCGCACGCGCTCTGCTCCTTTGTGTGGGGCTGTGGACTCAACCCCGAGCCCGACCACACGGGCGGCCACACCTTCCGACCGCCGTCGCCCGGGCATCCAACCCGCAGCCCCCGCAGCCCCGCTAACGAGGACGGACGGCAGGAGGTGAATTTTTTGTATTTTTTTTAATATACATTTTTTCCACATTCATTTGTTTATTTATTTATTTGTAATTTTGGCCGTTTTGGTCCTGCATATGAGCCGAGCAGAATTGTGGGGGAAAAAAAATGAACTTGTTGCCGTTTGGTAGCTGGCGGACGGCGCCGTGGAGGTGGAGGTGCTGATGAAGAGGATGGTGGAGCTGCAAGAGCAGCAGGAGGAAGAGTGCACACACGAGGAGATGGTGACGCGTTTTGAGAGGGAGCGCAGCGAGAGTATCCCCACCGGTACTCCCTCCAATTCAATGAAACAAGTAGTGGATCCAGCATTGACCCCTGAGGGACTCCGTATGGAACGTTGCTGCTCATATTACACTTCTGCTCTTGCATTGCAGCGTTGGTGCGAGGGGCCCCACCCGAGAGGCTCCTTCACCTCATGGAGGACCCGGATTTCAGGTACGAGGACTTTGCGCCTCGAGGAGAGCAAGCTCCGCCCACCATGAGAGCCCAGGTAGCGGTCGGCGTATTTCTCGATGACCTTGAACGTCTTCTGTGACTTATCGTGGGGGTTTGCAGGACTACTCGTGGGAGGACCACGGCTACTCGCTGGTTAACAGACTGCTGCCGGACATGGGACAGCTGCTGGATGAGAAGTTCCAGGTAGCGCTCCCCATCTTCCACACACCACTCGCAGCACATTCGCCGGCAACAAAAGTGAGCGCACCCCTGAAGTGAGAATGTCCAAATCATGACGGCGTCCGCTTTTTGCGTTGGGAGGTGGTGAGCAACCTGACGTACCACCGGATGGCCATGCATGAGGGCGTGGACACGCACACGCTCCGGAAAGCCCTGTGGAACTACATCCACTGCCTCTATGGGATACGGTCAGCGCCGATCGGTGCTTTCGAGTGCCCCGTCGCACACGTATTGGCACGCGCACCCCGCTGACCGAGCCCGCCGTTTTTTGGCGCCGCAGGTACGACGACTATGACTACGGCAGCGTCAACGTGCTGCTGGAGCGATCCTTGAAGGTTTTCGTCAAGACCATGGCCTGCCACCCGCAGCAGACCACCGCGCACGTCTACCACGCCTTCTGGAAGGAGTTCAGGCACTCGGAGAAGGTGAACGGGCACCGTTGAAATTGGTTTCTGTTTTGTTTTGACTTGTTTGCTTTTTGAATTGAATTAGGTTTGTTAGTTTGTCTTCATTTTAGATGAGTTTTTATTCGTTCTAGTATTAGTTTTTTGTCTTAAATATAGAGCATTTGTCAAATACTAGATATGAATATAAAGTCAAAGTATTGTGTAAGTGCAATTCTCAAATAACTTAGTCATTTATTAAATAAATACTATAAATAAATATATGTAATTTATTTTTATTTTTTTTTAGTAAATTACACATTATAAATAAGTCATGTGCGTATGATTTTTCAGGTGCACGCCAACCTGATTGTGTTGGAGGCTCGCCTGCAGGCGGCGCTGTTGTACACGTTGCGAGCCATCACTCACTACATGAGATGACCGCCGCCGCCCTGTTTACGGATGCTGAGCCAGCTGTGTGTTTTTTCTTCTTTGTCCTTTTACCACCGCGGCCTCCTTAAAAATCTTCTTTCCACGCAGCCAATGCTTCTATTTACATATCTTCTGTTTCAGTGTTAAGCATGTCTGAGCCGCATGTGCCAATTCATATTTAATGTTTCTTTTTTGGGGGGGGCAACAAAAGTATCAATGCGCGTTTTCATATCCCCACTTATGTCTGCTGATCAGATTTATTTTTTTATTTTTTTTATTTTTTTTGATGGTTTATCCGTCAACTACGACTACTTTTTACACTCACTCCTCCACTTGTGTCCTTAAGCACACTGAGGGCTGAGATTAAAATGACAAAAAAATCTTGTATTTTTCTATTCAATAAAGTTACTTGACACAAAAAAAAAATGGTAGCGGTGGCTTTTAAGTGTACACCGTAAGGCACACCTGTGCAAAAATCATGCCTTCTAATCCGCATCTTGATGACAGGTGAGGCTGGAACACTGACCTGTATAAATGACTGGATAGTCGAGAGCCCGTACACGCCAGTCCAAGCCGTTGAAGTCACAGGGCGGCCATCTTGTTACTCCCACCTCTCCATCAGACTACTGTATACAGGTAAAACTTTACCATTTGGTGGAGGCATCTTTTGCTGAATTGCAGTTATAATTATTTAATAAAAAAATAAAATAAAATACAGGTTTCCTCTAGTACTAACCATTAAGCTTAAGCATATAATTTATACATTGATTTAAGGCAAGTTGTAAAATGTCTGAAGTACTCTTGTTTAATACATTTAAAACACCATAAATTATGCTATTTCTACTAAGTACTGTCTCAAATGGTCTCCAATTTCATGACTGTAAATGTATCGAAATGTATGCTGAGAAACGTTTCTTGGGAGGAGCAATATGGCGGCCTCGCGACTTCAAAAGTTTTGGCCTATCGGCCTTCCAGTCTCACATGTAGATCAGTGCGTTGGAAGTGCGATTTTATTTTTCATACTCTGAACCACCGCAAGAGGGAGACAAAGTCCAAAGAAGAAAAGCGTGTTCCGCTTCACTCATCGAGTGGGCGTATTGTTCCCCTTCCTCAACTTCGAAACTTTTCAACTACTTTTTGACTCCACTTCCAAACAATAAAAAGCTAGTGTCGTGACGTCACCAGCCCCCACTGTCCACCCTTGCTCATTTGTCAACAATTGTGTTGCGCAAGAGCGAATGCGCGCGCTCGGCGCCATCTCCCCTCTACCCCCTCCGGCTGGTCCGACGTGCTTGCGCGTGCGTGCTCTGGGGTGGGCCTGACCCGCTGCTGTTCGTCTTCCGGTCCAGCCCGGGCGCACGCGCACGCGCGCTCAACGTCGAAAAGTTGCGCAGCAGCTGAGCAAGTGGACGGACGCCCGGCAGTAAGTCGCATTTTTAATTCATTATCATGATTATGGATTCACTTGAAAGACTTTGTTTGGATTTTACTTGCCATGAAACAACATGACTCTCTTGCATAACACTTTAAAAAATGGGAATTTGGGGTGTTTCCTGTGTTGTTGTTTTTTTGCTCTTGGTATTTTTATGAGCTGTATTTAGGGCAGAAGTCTGATATCAAGTTGATTGGAAGTAACCAAACGTTTGCGTTATGTGTGTCGGATAACCGTTTCCCGTGTGTGTGTGCGTTTCCTTCCCGTGGTGCATCATGGTTTTTCGTTTGTGGTTTTATTTCGGGTAGAAGTAAGGAATTAAAGTTGATATGACGTTCCCAAACGAAACTGTTATCTGATGTTCCCCGTTTGTGTGTTTCCTGTGTTATTTTTGTAACTGATGTTACTAGAGGACCGTAGAAGTCAGACATTATATTCCTGTCAAGTTCCCAATGCAGGCCTCAATATTCCAAGATGTTCTTAGCAGATGAAGGATAAGCAACTGGTGGCCCGAGGGCCACACCTGGCTGCACCCACACCCTGAGTGGCCCCCGATTCATTACAAAAAACGAAACGGAGGGGTTTATCAGCAGGTTTTGAAGAATTATTGGAGTTTACAAAAAGATATAATTATGTAAAAAAAAAAAAATGGTGTGCGGCTAATTGCAATGGCCATTAATTATATGCAGATGTTTGCTATTCTCGGCTGTCTTGAGTCTTGACCATATTTAAAAGGGCATTTTTGCTGATGAGCTGCTTCACTCCATTTAAGTTTCCCATGTTCAGAGTATGTGTGTCGTATAGTGTGCGTGAGATATCACTGAGTCACTTTCAAAATGCTGACTGACGGGCAGACAAAAAAAAAAGGAAGTTGAATTCAGTGAGAATGTCCACGCTGACTCTGTATTAAATAGCAAAGTTCGACAGCAAAGCAGCGATCGGTCGCCGCTGAATCCCTTGTTGTGGAATGCACGGATCCAGCCGGGAAAACTCCCCCACTTGGAAGTCCTTCCGAGACGGCGTTCCCATCTCGCTCGTCGCCGCTTTGGCGGAGGAGCCGTCTTGGAATTTTTCCACGGGAGGAAGGAAGAAGGCGGGCGGGGGCGGTTGGGCGGCATCCCTTCGGGTTGTCGTAACCGCCGGTTGGTAACGCTTCCTCGGAAAGCAGGTGGACGTCATACCTGTACTGTATGCTCCATCTGTCTGGCGGTTACCGTGGCAACCGGAATGTGAGATTGAGGGAGGATGTGACGACATCATGCGGAAACGGGGCTTTTCCTTCCTCTCCCTTGAGTGTGTACCTTCCCTACATGAGTGTGTGTGTGTTGGACTTCCCATTGTCCTATCATCCTGCACACTCGCACTCCGCATCCTGTCAGGCCTTCCTGGGAATGTGCGAGTGTGGCGAGGCGAGACAAAGAAAGGTTAGAAAAAGAGGAACAACAGAGCAGAAGAAGAAGAACTTTCAGTGTGAAAGTACAAAACTGTACTGTACATAGCGATTGCGTGTGTGTAGAATTCCCCAGCACGAGCAGCTTATCTGCACGGTTGTCAGTGCAGGAAAAGGGTGTGTCGCTTGGATTCGGGTGTTTTGTTGACAAGATTTATGTGTGCAATGCAACACAAGCTGACTCTCATTAACAGTAAGAATTAAAGCTGCTAGTTATATGGCCAAATGGCCACTCGGTGCCAAAATGGCGGACTTCCCGAGTATTTTCAGACTTAGCTTCTTGAGACTTTTTTTGTGGGTCTATTCATGATAGACGTGTCCACCAAATTGTAGCTTGTTAAGTAAAACTGGTTTTGGGAGCTGAATTTTCAAAAATGTTTAGTTTCGTGTTTTATGGCAAATCATCAAAATTTGTCTGCTTCAAGCCAAAATGGCAGATTTTCTTGGCATTTTCAGACATGGTTTCTTGAGGCTTTTTTGTGGGTCTACTCTCGATAGACATGTCTACCAAATTCTAGCTTGCTAAGTAAAACTGGTTTTGGGGGCTGAATTTTCAGAAATGTTAAGCTAGTTTCGTGTTTTATGGTATGTGATCAGAAAATTTCTGCTTCAAGCCAAAATGGCAGATTTTCTTGGCATTTTCAGACATGGCTTCTTGAGACTCTTTTGTGGGTCTACTCTTGATAGACGTGTCCACCAAATTTTAGCTTGCTAAGTAAAACTGGTTTTGGGGGCTGAATTTTCAAAAATGTTAAGCTAGTTTCGTGTTTTATGGTATGTGATCAGAAAATTTCTGCTTCAAACCAAAATGGTAGATTTTCTTGGCATTTTCAGACATGGTTTCTTGAGGCTTTTTTGTGGGTCTACTCTCGATAGACATGTCTACCAAATTCTAGCTTGCTAAGTAAAACTGGTTTTGGGGGCTGAATTTTCAGAAATGTTAAGCTAGTTTCGTGTTTTATGGTATGTGATCAGAAAATTTCTGCTTCAAGCCAAAATGGCAGATTTTCTTGGCATTTTCAGACATGGCTTCTTGAGACTCTTTTGTGGGTCTACTCTTGATAGACGTGTCCACCAAATTTTAGCTTGCTAAGTAAAACTGGTTTTGGGGGCTGAATTTTCAAAAATGTTAAGCTAGTTTCGTGTTTTATGGTATGTGATCAGAAAATTTCTGCTTCAAACCAAAATGGTAGATTTTCTTGGCATTTTCAGACATGGTTTCTTGAGGCTTTTTTGTGGGTCTACTCTCGATAGACAGGTCTACCAAATTCTAGCTTGCTAAGTAAAACTGGTTGTGGGGGCTGAATTTTCAAAAATGTTAAGCTAGTTTCGTGTTTTATGGTATGTGATCAGAAAATTTCTGCTTCAAACCAAAATGGCAGATTTTCTTGGCATTTTCAGACATGGCTTCTTGAGGCTTTTTTGTGGGTCTACTCTTGATAGACATGTCTACCAAATTCTAGCTTGCTAAGTCAAACTGGTTTTGGGGGCTGAATTTTCAAAAATGTTAAGCTAGTTTCGTGTTTTATGGTATGTGATCAGAAAATTTCTGCTTCAAACCAAAATGGCAAATTTTCTTGGCATTTTCAGACATGGCTTCTTGAGGCTTTTTTGTGGGTCTACTCTTGATAGACATGTCTACCAAATTCTAGCTTGCTAAGTCAAACTGGTTTTGGGGGCTGAATTTTCAAAAATGTTAAGCTAGTTTCGTGTTTTATGGTATGTGATCAGAAAATTTCTGCTTCAAACCAAAATGGCAAATTTTCTTGGCATTTTCAGACATGGCTTCTTGAGGCTTTTTTGTGGGTCTACTCTTGATAGACATGTCTACCAAATTCTAGCTTGCTAAGTCAAACTGGTTTTGGGGGCTGAATTTTCAAAAATGTTAAGCTAGTTTCGTGTTTTATGGTATGTGATCAGAAAATTTCTGCTTCAAACCAAAATGGCAGATTTTCTTGGCATTTTCAGACATGGTTTCTTGAGGCTTTTTTGTGGGTCTACTCTCGATAGACATGTCTACCAAATTCTAGCTTGCTAAGTAAAACTGGTTTTGGGGGCTTTCTTTGTATTTTCAGGTCTGAATGACTTTTTGAGACGTTTTTGTGGGTCAAATCCTGATAGACATGTCGACCAGATATCACGTTGCTCAGTGGGAATGGCTTCAGGAGGTGATTCTGAAAAATGTGAGGCTTGTGTGCGCGCGTATGTGAACGGTAGTGTGAGTTTCCAGGAAAAGGGGGGAGCCATCAGAGGAGTGGACAGGAAGCATGAACATGGCCAACTTCCTGTTGCTCCCCTGATGGTGGACCTGATAGTCGTGCGTGTTGCAAAATTGCGAGTGGGCTTTGTTTTGCATATTGTTGAATAGTACACAGACTGGCTACTTTATTAGGTACACCTTTTCAAATACAATGCAATATATGAGAAATTTGTCTCAACAATGTTTATGATCATGCAGTCGTGGGTTAAGTTTGAAATATGTAAAAAGAAAAAAACAAAAAGTAACTTTCATTCTCAGTAATTGAATTGTGATTCATTTAATCATTTGTTAATAAAATCAATAGAATGTGTTTGTAAAATTATTTATTGTACTAATATCGATTATTAATGTACTAATTCTATCATTTACAATAAATATACTAACAATTTAAAGAGACGAACGAATACAAAATAAATACATGTAAAATCCATATAATAGTTTAACATTAAAAATGATCATTTTCATTTTAATAAATGTTATGATGTATAATTAATTTAAATGTAATTAAATAACCAAATATTTAATCAAAAAAAATGTGCAAATGTGATTTAAAAAAAAAATGTTATTAATCAGTTTTGTGTTATTTATGCTGAATCCAGTAGCCAAATATTGAATGAATTCAAAGATTAAAAATGAATATAAAATGATACAGTCCCCTTTTTAATGTTAGTCAATTTAAATAATTGTTAAAAAAAATAAAAAAATTCATAATAGCAATGAATCAACTAATTAGTTAATAAGGCAAATGAATAAAAATAAATAAAATGTGGTGAGATATCTGAATAAATAGGTAAAGTAAGTCATTTTCAGCTTTAATAGGGGAAGGCTGGTGTTGTATAACTAGCTGCATATTCAGCTCTGGGCAAAGTAGAGGTGCGCCCTACATGTCTGAAGGGGAGCTTCTGCACATGTCCAACTTTTAATGAGCGCGTGTGTGTGTGTCAAGATTTCGTCATCACAACTTGAATTGTCTTGCAGGCGTACCAAATCAAGTGTCACGTTGCGCCAACGTGTTGGCATGACACAACCGCCTTGATGTAACTTTTCACACGCTCGCCCCAACATGTGCATTCGCGGGCCGGTCATTTCACCATGCACAGCAAGGATGACACAGGCGTCCCTTTTCGAAACGGCTCGAGGCCCAAAAAGAGGATGTGGCTAACCTCACTTCTTCTTCTTCTTCTTTGTTTGCGTCTTGCTGCAGCTGCGGCGATGCTGATTGACAGATGATCTGACGCAGGAAGAAGACATCAGGTGAGGAATTGTCGCGTCTTCACGTGCACCTCAAACACAAAATGGAGGCGTCCTAGTCATACGTTGTCGTCGTAGAATTTCCTCCAGGATCAATAAATAGCAACCAAACCTAAAGTTTATGCAAGTAAAAGTATGCAATGCATACACGTAATGCAACGTGCTGTTTGTTGGCCTAGACGGCGTCCGTGTGCGAGCGCGTCGACGATGGGTTGCGCTTGTTGCAAGCAGAGGAAGTCGGCCAAACTGGAAGCGTCCATCTTAACCGGCGCCTCCTGTGCCGCTGATGCTTCGCTGCAGTCTCCTAGCAACGGCGACGGCGCCGGCGCCGCGTCCGCGGGCCCGGCGCAGGGGCGCTACTGCCCGGACCCCACGCAGGTCATACCGGACTTCAACAAGGGATTCTCCAGCAGCGCCGTCTTCCCCAACGCCAACACGCAGCACTGGTCCGCCGGCGTCACAAGTAGGGACGTTTATTACTGGGGGGGGAGAAATGGAATAGCATATATTTTATATAGGGGCTTATTAAAATGTAAATACATTATAATAATAAATAATTAATTAAATAATACTTATTAATATACTATTTAAATTATAAAATATTTTTTTTTGAAATTTTCTTTTTATTTGTATTTTATTTATTTATTTATTTATTTATTTTTTTTATTGAGAGATTACATATAAAATATTTATATATATATATATATATATATATATATATATATATATATTATTACTAATTGTTATATTAATATAATAATGTAAATAATATAGTTAATTAATTGATTAAAAAAAATGCATAATTATTATAATAAATTATTCTGCTGTGGTTCCCTTATAGGGGTGTCAAAATGAGTTTGTTAAATTTGAGTTAATTTAAAGTGATTTTAATGCCACTATTTATTTTTTTAACTCACAATTAATGAACGTCAAAAATGATCAGTAATGAATGTAATTGTGATGTCTATATTTGTGTTGACAGGTGTCAAGTTGGGCAGAATTTCTTGACTTTATGAGAAAGATTAGATCTAAATATGAAAAGAAAAATGCACTGAGCTATCATCAGTCTTACAAATGTAATTATGCCATCTAGTGGCAGAAAAATTACCTCAACAGAAATCAATATCACACTCGTTTGTTACAGTGCAGTGCATCTTTTTAATTTTAACTCCATTTGATGAATTATTATGAAATTACTATATCAATGACTAAAAGATGCAGCCATATTTATATATTTTCTGCTTTTATATTCGTAAGAGTATGAAAACTTTGATAAAATGTGATCAAAATGAACGAGTTAAATATTGAAGTTATGCAATTCAGTCATTTCAAACCAAAAAGGTATTTTTTTTTAAACTAAAACACATTTATACATTTTTTTTAATGTTTTTCTTTTTTAATGCTAGAGCATACAGAATGCTTTGATGCAGCCCCTGAACCGAAGAGCATGGTTGAAGCAATGATAGTTATTACAAAAAACGGCCAGCATGTGGCAGCAGAGCAAAGGAGATCAACCAGGGCCATGTTGCAACAAGCTCTTTTTGTCATTGTTTCAACCAGGAATGTGAATAATGATGAAACTTGGCTATATTCTAATGCTTATTGCTGCAAAAACGGAAACAAATACAAATATATATTTTTGCTCCTGATGAAAGAAGAGACTTTTCTTTCTTTTGGTAGGTTCCATATGTTTATAACAGTAGAACACAAATTTGTGTGTCTCTTGTAAAATCAGTCAAAATCCAGTAAAACAGTGAATGAGTTAATTATGATTGAAAATGTAATTTTATCGATATATATACGCAGCATATATCGAACCTGTAAGCAGTTGGGAATGAAATTGTGAAGCTATTTAAGCTACTGTCCAAAAAATAGCAAACAAAAGGTGACAAAACCCTGCCTTCCTTGGCGGAGGTGATAAAACGCCCTAGCGATTGTTCCGCGAGTGTGAAAATAATCGGGTGTCTTTTGTCCGTGGGGCGGGGGGGCGCTACAGGCGGCGGCGTCACGCTCTTCATCGCGCTCTACGACTACGACGCTCGCACGGAGGACGACCTCACCTTCCAGAAGGGCGAGAAGTTTCAGATCATCAACAACACGTGAGCGCAAATTTGTCACATGGATCAAATCATCATCATCATCATCATCATCATCAATGTGGTTGTGCGCTCTTCGTTCTCAGCGAGGGCGACTGGTGGGAGGCTCGTTCGTTGGACACGGGCAACGCCGGCTACATCCCGTCCAACTACGTCGCTCCGGTTGACTCCATACAGGCCGAGGAGTGAGTACGCGCACGCACACACACGGGGCGGTCAGGTTTTGGTGCGCGCGTGTGACCGAATGTTGCTATGGCGACAGGTGGTATTTCGGAAAGATGGGGAGGAAGGATGCGGAGAGGCAGCTGCTGGGACACGGCAACCAGAGGGGAACTTTTCTCATCCGCGAGAGCGAGACCACCAAAGGTGACGGACCACAAAAGTTTAGATTGCTTTCGTTTGAGGGCCAAAATATGAATATGAAGAACTCTCAGTCTGCTTCAGTGAAGTTGAACGTTACTGTGCAAACTTCAACATCAATAACCGATTTGAATTATTGATTATTGAGACAGGCAGAATTTTGAGGGACATATCATGTGATTTAGAAGAAATATTTTTGATTTATTTAAATATGGAGTTTTGTAATTATTTTTTAAAAAGGGCTATTTATTTTCTATTACTATTTATATATAATTATTTCAGTTCATTATATTTTTAGTGTTTTTTTTTTATCTAACAATATTTTATTTAGTTTTGTAATTTTAAAAAGTAGAACAAAGTAAACCTACAACTAAATATTATTCTACAATAAGTAAATATGTTTTGATAACTAAATAAAACTATTATTTATTCATCAGAAATTTATAATATTAATAATGTTATTTTGAATTAAGTTTTTATACATACTTTTGTTTTATTTATAGAGCATTGCAAATAGAACCTAAAAATGACGGGTAAATGAAAATTTAAGGCTAAATAAAATGGTAAATGAAAGATTTCACAAAGTCAAAAGTAAACCTAATAAATGTAGAACAAAAAATAAACCTACAACTAAATAATATTATTCTATAATGAATAAATTAATACTATGACTAATAATATTTTAGTTATAGCTTCTTTTATATATAGTTTTGGTTTATATGTTTTTTTTAGCTAAATAATACTGTAATAAAAGTAGAACAAAAAGTAAAAATAAATATTCTATAATAAATAAATAAAGAAATAATATGACTAATAATATTATTTTATTTAGTCTCAGCTTTTTTGTATATAGTTTTGGTTTATATATATTTTTTATAACTTAAAAAATACAATTTTTTATCATAAATTTATAATATTGTTTTACATTTAATTTTTATGCATATTTTTGTTTTATTTATAGAACAATACAAATAGAACATAAAAATTACTGGTAAATGAAAATCTAAGACGAAATAAAATGATAAATGAAAGATTACAATTACAAATATATAAAATACAGATGATATATCTGAATCCATTTTTGATTGAATGAAATATTTTATATGCAAATGAACCTCATGATTTGCGCACCTCAAGGTTGTATCTTTTTTTTTTTTTTTTTTTCCCTGGCAGGCGCGTACTCGCTGTCCATCCGCGACTGGGACGACAACAAGGGCGACCACGTGAAGCACTATAAGATCCGCAAGCTGGACAACGGCGGCTACTACATCACCACCAGGTCTCAGTTTGACACCGTTCAGCAGCTGGTGGCGCACTACACAGGTGCCGCTCGCAAACCTTTCAAAAATGGCTTTTTCTCCACATTCCTTTGATTTTTGGTCTCATTGTTCTCGGTTTTGTTCCTGCTGAGGTCAAAGGTGACTTTTAGTGACGCTCGTTTGAGCAGGTGATTTTTTTTTTTTTAGGGGGTGTCCAAGCAAACATGTCCTTCCTTTTCCCTTCATGTGTTTTTTTTTTCTTTTCTACTTCCTGTCCTGTCTGTTTTGTCCCCGCCCACGTCCGGCTCGAGCAGAGCGAGCGGCGGGGCTGTGCTGCCGCCTGCTGGGCAGCTGCAAGCGGGGCATGCCCAAGCTGGCCGATTTGTCAGTGAAGACCAAGGACATGTGGGAGATTCCCCGCGAATCCCTGCAGCTGATTAAAAAGCTGGGCAACGGCCAGTTTGGAGAAGTGTGGATGGGTACGACGCATGGGGGCGAGGAAACACAAAAAAGGGGGCGGGGTTAGTTGGGTGGCAGTTGTGGGAGGGTCTCGGTGGAAGCAGACCTGGATCAAAAAAAGAGTCAGCATCGTGAGAGTGAGGACAAAAACTATTGGAATTGATTTTGATTGATTATGTCCCACTGCCATGCAATTCGGGATGTAACAATAACGGCAATAACGTGATATCGCGATATTAAAACTGCCACAATATATCACCATCGTCTTGCCGCAATATTAAAAGCTGCACGTCGTTTTCCATTTGTGCACTTCTAGCACCCTCTGGTGGCTACATGTTTTGGCCCTTAAATGTTTCAAATCCACGCTAATGGTCAGATGATATATAATATTATATTGTTAATATTGTGTTTTTTTTCTTTTTTTTTTTCTTTTTTTTTTCAATTTATATTTATTTTATTTTATTTATTTATGTATTATTTCATTTTTTTTAGTATGAGCTGATTTATTTTTTTTAAACAATATTGTGACCTTTTTTTTTTTCTTTTTTTTTCAATTATTTTTATTTCTTTTATTTTATTTATTTATTTATGTATTATTTCAATTTTTTTTAGTATGAGCTGATTTATTTTTTTTAAACAATATTGTGACCTTTTTTTTTTTTTTTTTTTTGCATCGCCAACCTCCCCACAATATTGCGATAATTATCGTATCGAGACCTTCATATCGTGATGATATCATATCATGATGTTTGGATATCGTTACATCCCTACTGCCGATACTATTTTATCCATATATTGTCACATGATGACATGTTGAGAAAAATCCAGGTGTGCGCAGCTGGACCCTCGCTCTCCCTCGCCGTGGTCGCATGCGCCATTTTCCACTCACCACAACCTCTTTTCCCACTCTTCCTCCCATCCCGCCTTCATTCTGCCATCCACTCCATCCATCCGTCCATCCGTCCGTCCGTCCGTGGCAAGAAACTCACGACGGGCTGTGCTACTACCTGACTAAGGCGTGTCCCAACTGCACGCCGCTCACCATGGGCCTGGGCCGGGACGCCTGGGAGGTGCCCCGGTCCATGTTGGCCCTGCACAGGAAGCTGGGACACGGCTGCTTTGGGGACGTGTGGATGGGTGAGAACCCCGCCAAAAAAAAAAAAGCTTATTATTAATTTTTTTAATAACAATAGCAGCCAAATTATGACATAGTTACCGGTATGAATAAATACACATTAATTTAATTATGTCCTTTTATAAGATAAGAAAATATGATTAACCACATCAGGTCAGCTGATTTTTTTTTTTTTTGTCTTGATTTGCAAGCAAACGTTTGACATTAACTGTCAAATTAAACATAAAACCAAAAGAATCACAACCCGTATTTAAATTAATCAGACCACATAACTATCTGAAAGTCCGCTAGCTTAATGCTAACAAACACTCCAATAGGCTATAGATGGGCTAACAAAATTAGCATCAACGTCGCAATGTGTCTGTATTATACCGCCCCCTGGTGGCCGAGGTACATACCACAAACGCAATGCATGATTCAGAAAACGCAGCTGAATTCTTTGCAATCTATTTAATTACTGTATATTACTGCATGGTTTTATTTAGCATAATACTATGGAGTGATATTTGTACTATTAAAAATATTAAACTAATTTTTAAAACAAATATGTAAAACGAGTTTAATATATTTTTCTGCTTTATTTATATATTTGTTTATTTTAGGGCCGCACTAATATGGATTTATTTATTTTTTAATGGCAGAAAAAAAATGATAGATTACCGATTAATTGGACGATTAATTAAAAAAAACTATCATGCTTAAAATAACCATTTTCTTCCTCTGTTGCATTTCAATTGGAGTCAATTAATATTGTTAAAAAATATATTTCCAGATACAAGGTTATGGTATTGATTTCTGTGTAATAAATAATGAGACTAGTGTACACCGGCTGTCAATGGTTGGTGTACATAGTTATTTGCTAATTAGCTGATTATTATGACCAATGTTTGAAGTGCCATAATCACAGCTGATTAACTCATACTCCCAAAAAACGTATTTATACGTTTTTTTAGGTTTTTATTTGCCAGAGTTTTTGTATGAAGGTTTTTATGCAGTTTCTGACCTGAAGTGGTTGCTTAAAGCGATGGTAGTTATTACAAAAAAAACAACACAATAACAAAAAAATGGCCAGCAGGTGGCAGCAAAGTATGAGATCAACCAGGTCCATGTTGCAACAAGCTCTTTTTCTAGTATTTTCAACAGGTTTGTGATGAAACTTAGCTAATTCTAATGCTAATTGCTACAAAACATAAAAACAGATAAATTTTTTATTTATTTTTTCCCTGATGAAAGAAGAGACATTTTTCTTTTGGTTGGTTCCATGTTTTTATAGCAATAGAACATGAAAATGGCTGGGAGTGAATGAGTTAATTGGCTAAGACCTAAGCTAAATTTACATATATATATTTATTTAAAAAAAAAAAGAAATATTGTTTGTTACTTTTTTCCCGTATTGACTTTGTGTGTGTAGTTTGCCCCTAAAAGCCAGCCGAGCGCTGTCCACGTAGCTCAGGTACCGCTTTCCTTGCATCCCAACATGTGCATGCTCACCCCACGCGTGCGCTTCCACGTGACGTGCATGCGTTTGCGTCTCCTCGTAACCCGCATGCCGGCACGCCGCGCGCTCCCCCGTATTGACGCCTGCGCGGTGTGCGGGATGTCAGGCATGTGGAACGGCACCACCAAAGTTGCGGTGAAGACCCTGAAGCCGGGCACCATGTCCCCCGAGGCCTTCCTGGAGGAGGCGCAGATCATGAAGCGGCTGCGCCACGACAAGCTGGTGCAGCTCTACGCCGTCGTGTCCGAGGAGCCCATCTACATCATCACCGAGTTCATGAGCCAAGGTACGGGCTATGTCGTTTCATTTTTACAAGGCATGTTTTGGCCCTTACAAACCATGCTAATCGTCAAAAGAAGGGGAACGTAACATGTGAACAGATTCAATATGTGGAGGAACTCGATGTGTGCTTGCATTAGCAAGTAAGTGCCTCAATATATGTTTATATATTTTTATATTTTTCACTGCTGCAATGTACCAAAGCACAACATTGTGTGTGTGTGTTTTTTGTTTTAAGTATGAGCTCTTTTTTTTTTTTTTTTTTTTTTTTTTACAACATTGTGACCTTTTTTTTTTATAGATCTCCAACCTCCCCACAATATCGTGATAATCACGTATCGTGATGTGTGGATATCGTTACATCCCTAGTAGTTATTTGTGTTAATTTTATCCGCCATTTTTAGTCCAATTTTAGTCACGCTTGTTCGTTTTTATTACAGTTAGTCAACCTCGTCCCATTTTTATTGAGTCCATTTTTCGTCGAATATAAATCTAGCATTTTAGTCTTTATTTTAATCCAAGAAACATAATTTTATTCGGCTAGTTTTAGTCAACAAAAACTGTCAACGTTTTAATCTAGTCAAGACAAGTCATTTTTACCCCTGCATATTATTTTGTCAGCAGATTCTGTTGCACATTTTGTATCTAAAAACTATTTCACATGAAATTTTCTCTCATCTTTTTGGTGAAAAACAATTTGACACACAATTACAGTGGCTACCATGGCGAGTAAGTTAGCAAAGCTTTAGTTAGCAGTCACATTAACATTACTGTTGGAAGGTAATAGCCGTTGGTTTAATAACTATAATTTACTTTTTTTTTTTTTTTTTTTTTTTTTTTTTTTAAACATTCACCATGAATCCACCTCCTGTCAGTCTCATGTGTTTGTGTATGTTGCACTTTCTAGCTGCTGATTTGAAAGTTTTTGTTGATGAACTAAAATGTCCATAGATTTTAGTCCAGTTTTTTTATTAAGTGAAGTACATTTTCGTCTCGTCTTCATCATCGCCGAAAAAACATCCTGATTTAGTCCCAGTTATTATTAATGAGGGTTTTAGTCTAGTCTAGTTTCATTCCGGTAAAAAAAAATGTGTGTTGACAGAATTACTTTGTTTCGTTTTCATTGCCGAAATTAACACTAATCATCACTTCCTGTTTGAATCGCAGGAAGTTTGCTGGACTTCTTAAAAGACGGCGAGGGACAAAACCTGAAGCTCCCCCAACTTGTGGACATGGCGGCACAGGTCACTGACAAACGATTGAATCATCATTTTTTTTCAACGAAAGTAATTGTAACGCGAGCGCCACGTTACAGATCGCGGCGGGGATGGCCTACATCGAGCGGATGAACTACATCCACCGAGACCTGCGCGCCGCCAACATCCTCGTCGGGGACAACCTGGTGTGCAAGATCGCCGACTTTGGCCTGGCCAGGCTCATCGAGGACAACGAGTACACCGCCAGACAAGGTCAGACACATCGAACCAACGTATGCGCACATGTGTGTCATCGTGGCTGATGAAAGCGCTCGGCCTCGTTGCCATGGTCGCAGGGGCCAAGTTCCCCATCAAATGGACGGCGCCGGAAGCCGCGCTGTACGGACGCTTCACCATCAAGTCGGACGTGTGGAGCTTCGGCATCCTGCTCACCGAGCTCATCACCAAGGGCCGCGTGCCATACCCAGGTGAAAAGTTTCGCAGATATTTCGCAAACTTGACTTCACATGATGACACATTTGAGAGCCAAGGAAAAAGAGCTTCTTCAAAATGTCTGCCTTTTGAAAGGAAATAATGGTTACTTTTAAGTGGTGTTAATTGAACAAAATGATTTTGCTGCACATTGTAAAAGAGAAAGAATAAAATACATTCACAATGCAATACAATTACGATTATGTGATATGATACAAATACTGTTTGATATGATACAACACATTCACTTCAATGTGAATACGATGCAAATACGATTTTTTTTATGATACGATACACTCCAGTTACAAATTAAATGTTAGTTATGTGATGCAATGCTATTCACCACAATTACAACACAATGCAACCTAAATACAGTTGAGTCAAAAATAACCCAATTTGGGTAAAAAAATAAATCAATCAATCCACGACTTGGGTAAAGTTGACTCGATTTTCTGAAAAAAAATAAAAATAAAATAAATGGGTCGTTTTGTATAAAATCATCCAAAAATAATGGGACATTTTGTATAAAACAATTTAAAAAAATGAGTCGTTTTGTACAAAACAACCCCCCAAATTTGGCAATTTGATACAAAACCATCCCCCCCAAAATTGGGTCGTTATGTATAAAACAATCCAAAAAAATTGGGTCATTTTGTATAAAACAATCCCCCAAAAATTGGGACATTTTGTATAAAACAATAAAAAAAAGAAATTGAGTTGTTTTGTACAAAACAACCATCAAAATTGCATAATTTGATACAAAACCACCCCAAAAGAAATTTGGTGGTTTTGTATAAAACAATCCAAAAAAATTGGGTCGTGTTGTATAAAACGATCAAAAAAAAAAAAAAAAAGGGACATTTTGTATAAAACAAACAAACAAATAAAAAAATTGTGGTTTTGTACAAAACAAAACAAAAATTGGGTCGTCATGTATAAAACAACCCACAAGATTGACCCAAATTAGGTTATTTTGAACCCAATTGTTCTTAGTGTGCAATTTAATCCTAATTGTGATATGATACAAATCACTGCGATTAAAATGCAATATGATACAATGTGATCCGAAATTATAAAAAGAAAAAAAAAATGCTTCATGCTTTGAATATGAGAGGATTGTGCCATCTGGTGGTCGTTCAGAAAATGTGCGCTTATTCATAAAATTATTTTCAGCTGTTGTAGCTCTGAACAGTTCTTGGATGGGATCTCATTAGATGGCGCAGGTGTGTCTCATGTTCTGTCAGTATGCGACGTGCATGACTTCACCATTTGCCCTCCTCTTCCTCCTCCTCCTCCTCCTCCATCATCCCCGGAAGGCATGAACAACCGCGAGGTGCTGGAGCAGGTGGAGCGGGGCTACCGGATGGCCTGCGCCCCGGGCTGCCCCGCCTCGCTCCACGAGCTCATGCTGCAGTGCTGGCGGCGCGAGGCCGACGAAAGGCACACCTTCGAGTACCTGCAGTCCTTCCTGGAGGATTACTTCACCGCCACCGAGCCGCAGTACCAACCCGGCGACAACCTGTGACCGCGCACCAAAACAAAAAACACTGCAACAACAACGCCGTCTTTTTTTTTTTTTTTTTCTTTTTCCCCGTAAACCTTTCGGGACGGACGAGGAAGGCGCCTGGACTTCGGCCCCGCAGTGATGTTGCTT
Source organism: Festucalex cinctus (assembly GCF_051991245.1). Lineage (NCBI taxonomy): Eukaryota > Metazoa > Chordata > Actinopteri > Syngnathiformes > Syngnathidae > Festucalex > Festucalex cinctus. Next base: position 2,484,077 of record NC_135429.1, read on the forward strand.
TACTCGGTAACCATGACAACAAGGAAGAAGATGTAGATGGTCGGGGAGGAGGGATGCGACTTGGCACATGATCCTCTCGCTTCTTTCTCCGCCGCCATATCACGTTTTGTTCCGTCCGTTCGAACGGATTGAGCATCTTGTTTTGTCATAGCAAACATGATGAAGGCCTCGTGTGCGCTGTGTCAATCGATCAGAGCAGCCGTTCTCAAACTGGGGGTCCCTGGGCAGTAATTAAATGCAATAAATTGATGTTGCGCCAATGAGACGAACATAATAAACCAATTAGGCTACTCATCCTACTCAATTACAGTATCAGCACATACTGTAAATCTGACATCCCTGCGCAGTCTTTTTATTTTTTATTTTTATTTTTTTTTGGGACAAAAAGAGAATTATCACTGGATTTTTAATTTTTTTTTTTTTCCATGAACAGAAGATGTACTTTTTTGAGAATGTAGTCCTATTTTTAAGTTTAGAGAACCCCAGGTTTAGACGCCGCATATTCTAGAGGATGTATTTGTATGGCTACATTTACTTGAACAAATCAGTCAGTTTCAGTATTAAGGTCATTCTGAAACCATGTTTAAAAAAAACAAAAAACAAAAAAACGGTGAGGAATAACTTTTGTTTTGTATGAGCCGACTCTTTTAGTGGTTTTTAATTTAACACATCACAAAGACTATATGACAAAGTCAGCATTTATTAATTCATTCATTGGGAGGGCAGCAAGAATGAAAGCATAAAAAGTAAATGTCATTTGTGGACTTTTTATGTGGACTTTAACCCTGTCACGTTTAATGTAATAAAGATCAGATATATTTGGATACGATCTCGTCATTTATTTGGATCTTAAACATCCTGTTTTGTTTGGTGTTTATCTTTTTTGGAACGTCTTAATTGGTTTCGTGGTTCACAACACTTATAGTAAGGGCTCCTTATAGTTTTGCGTTGATTGTCCGGTTATATTTTATTCATTTAATCTGTTTACTAGTTCATAATTGGTTGTGTGGTGGGTGGTTGCAGCAAGTTAATTAAAATATGTTGTATTAATTTAAAAATAAGTTGAACTAAAAGCATTAACGAGAACCAAAAAAAAAAAGTTAGGTCACACTACTTCCGGTCAGGTGGTCAGGTGACCAATTAGCTACAAGACTCGCGATACCCTGGAAGAAGAAAGCTGAATGTGTTATATCGCGACACTTTGGAAGACAAAGAAACGAAAATGGCTAAAAATGCAAATGTATGTTTCTATCTATCTATCTAGCTATCTATCTATCTATCTATCTAGCTCTCGTTCTTGCTAACTCGTTAGCTAGCTCGCGTGCTAGCTTGCCATTTTGCTAAATCACAAAATGCTTTTTATGCAGTCAGTGGGACCAAATTAAACATTTATACTCGAGACTCAATATATACAGTTCACTTAAATACTCGTAATTATTTCTTTTAGTGAGCTTGAAATGGTTCAAATGACTTTTTATTTTATTTTTTTTTATTTTTTGAGCAATACGCAGTAACGCGCGTTTACGTTGGAGAACTACAATTCCCATAATTCCGCAGGTGCAACGCGAAGCTACGGATCCCCAGACGGAGTTTGACAGCAGGCACAGCACAGGCTGACTGGAACGAAACACACACAGCGGCTGGAGCTGCAGAGGTGTGCGGGCTCTCGCTCCTTCTTCTCCTCTCTCATCGAACCAGGAACACGATACTCTCAACGCAGGTCATCGTTTCTCCACTGCTGCCATCTTTGCGCTCCTCCGTGTGCGCCGACGCGTGCCGCGCTCATGGCGAACACAAGCTGACCGCGACATGCCGCGCAGCCAGCCGGGCAGCGGCGCCTCTCGCCGGGCGAGGAGCGAAGCGACGCTCCGCCGCTGAGCACCGTCATTGCAGTCGGTGAGTAACCACTAAACATGCTTGCACAACTAGTGAACGTACATGAATTGTTAGCGATGTCTCATGAATGCTTGACGAATTTGGTATATTTCGACTGGTGCCACTTGAACATGTGGACACACTCCACATGTTCACTTAAGCTGACTTTGGGACTTCTTGCCATGCACACCAGTGTAGTTTTTTTTTTCCTCACACAAGCTTCCAGACACTCATCATCATCATCATCATCATCAGTAGTTTTTCTCCCTCCTCCTCCTCCTCCTCCTCCTCCCTTCCCCAGCTGTTAGAACACAACAGCAGCAGCAGCACATCTTGCAGAGGCAACAGGGCCGCTTCCGCTGCTGCAAGAGGAGGAGAGAGACGCTCATTGTTGGTGATTATCAGCTCTTGTCTGTGTGCTTTGGGGAGGGGTGAGGGTGGCGGGGGGGGGGGGGGGGGGGGGGCGTAATGGCGTGAGGAGGTAGTGGGAGGGAGGGAACAGGAGAGAAGTCAATGTCAGTGTCTGGCCGGTGACAGTTTTGTTATTTAAGGGCCCTTCGGAGACGTGCGCTTGGCCGCGCTGCGGCTTCCGTTAGTATGCAGACGGACGCTCAGTCTGTCTGTCTGTCTGTCTGTGTTTTTGTGTGTGTGTGTTTGTGTGAGCGTCTCACAATGTCTCACCATCATCCTCGCTCCCGATTGGCACATCCCCACTTGGATGTGACGAAGAATGTCGGAATGAAAAGGAAAAGGCCCCCAGCTTGGCACGCCGTCTTGTCAGTCTTGAGCGAATGTCCTTGCATGTGTGTGCGTGTTGCAGTGTGTGTGTGTGTGTCAGAGCAGCAGCAGCAGCATTGTGCTCGCTACCTGTGCGAACGAGACTAGTTGTCATGGCAACGGCCTTGTAGCGCCGTCGACGTCGCTCCTGTCCTCATTGGCGGGGTCAGCGCTCCTAACGCACGGCGTGCGCGTGCGCGTGTGCGGTGGAAGTGGCTTTTGTTCGAGCCCTGCTGCAGTTTGCAAGGCGTGTGGGTTGATGGCACAGCAGTGCCCGCCGCCGCCAATCAACTGTTTTCTTGGCCTATCAGTGCATCCTGCTGATTTGTAGAAGTTTATGGGGGGGGGGGGGAAAAGAAAAAGTTACATTGGCGTGAAGAATTCTGGTGATTTTTGTGTATTGAGCCAAAATGGAGTCAGGTTAGGAGCTTTTCGAGCCAAAAAACGTGTCGATTTCGTCAACGAAAACTTAACGAAAATAATTTCGTCAACACACATTTTTCACTGAAAAAAAAAACAAGACTAGACTGGATGAAAAAAAACAAAATTAACACTACTTGGCCCATTATTTTTTAGTTGTGAGCAAGAAAATGAATGTTACAAAGTGTTAGATGGTGTCGGAAAACAAAGATAAATTAATTTGTCTATGTAATTAATGGTATAAACTTGAAAAAAAAAGTCTGCTTGTTTATGCTAACACATAATGTTGAAGCACTGTAGCAACAAAACTAGCATCACTATCAGTACGTACTGTTATATACTATACTATATTCTCTATCTTCAGCGAAAATTACTATTTTCTGTTTGGTTAAACACGTTTTTCTGGAAGTCACTTTTTTTAAGGCTGCTGATTGGCTAATGTGCTTTATCAGGTTTATTGTGCTTTCACCTGTTGCTTCGCCACTAGACTGAAGTATTTAGCTTTTATTATTTTTCAATATTTGGATTGTATTTTTTATTTTCATTTTTTGGAACTATTTTCTATTTTATTAATTTTTAAAAAAAATATTTGACTGTTTTGTATTTTATTAATATTCTTGTTTTATTATTTATTTTTATAACTATAGTTCGTGTTTTATTTATCCTTTTTATTTTGTTTTGATTGGAAAGTTGCAAAAATAATTCCGTTCCTTTTACAGTCGACTTGTCATTTGAGCATACATTTTGGTTTGGTCGGTCATGTGACACTCACTTGGCCCTGCACCATGAGCACTTATTCTTTGCCCCTTTTTTTTTTTTTTTTGATGGGCTTGCAACGATGACCATAGAGCTTTTTGCAACATCATAGGAAGTAATTTGGATGAATTAGTTGTTGAAGTGGATGCTAACCTAAGGGTACTTATTGTACACTAAAAAAAGGTGAAGTCCAGAATCACTCAAAAGCCAGCAGCTTTGTTTCCTGCCCGTCAAGTAGTGTTTGCTTTCTCTTAGTCAAATTTTACTGTATACACATGCTATAATAATAATAATGATAATAATAATCCGTTGCAAACTTTTTAAACAATAATAATGGCGCTGGTAGCACCCTCTGCCTCAATTTTAGACAGGAAAAAGCCTTCCATGTTGAAATTTGACCTCATAGTGATGATCAGGGTTATTATAGTTTGGGAATTTTTCATTTATAGTTAGTTTTTATTTCATTGTTGTTGTTTTTTTAATTTTATTTAGTTAGTTTTAATTAGCTTTTAGGGTGGTTTTGTTAGTTTTTATTAGTTTTAGCTATTTACTAAATGTTTAGTTTTAGTTAGTTTCAGTATTAGTTTTAGTTTTCAAAATGTGTATTACTTATGTGTAATATTCCAAAAACAACATGGGAGTGACGTTATCTGAAGGTGCTTTTCTATTGGCTGCTGCTAGAGGACGTCACTTTTGTGTGACACACTTTCAATTAGGGCTGCTCGATTATGGGGAAAAATGATGATAATCACGATTATTATGGCAATAATTGAAATCACAATTATTCAAATTATTATTAATTTTTTTGGTACAAGCAAGAAAATGTTTAAGCTCTTAAAAATATTTAGACCAATTAAAAAAAAAAAATAGAAACACTCTAATTATGTAAGTTCCTTTTGGACCAAACTGAATTTATAATATTTATTTATTTAAATATTTTAGTTAAAAACTTGAAGTTGGATTGCAGCTTGTGCACTGTGCAGTAGGTCGATCATTTATCATTTTTTTGGTGCAAAAGAAAATGTTTAAACGTAAAGAACAAATACAAAATATTAAGACAAATAAAATTCTTTGAAACACTAATTATGCAAGTTCCTTTTGGGTAAACAAAATTGAATATATTATATATATATATATATATATATATATATATATATATATATATATATATATTATTTTTTTTTTTTAATAAAAATAAAAAAGTGCAAATGTTTCAATTTAAACAACTCATGAGGTTTGAATTTAATTTAAAGTTCATTAAAATTTAAAATAAATTTCAAATTAGTATTAATAATATATATTTTTTACGATTATTATGATTTTTGTAATTGTGGAGTCTAATAAGTGAAATTGGAATAGAATTTGATTAATTGCACAGCCCGTCCTTAATCCGGTTAATATCCAAATAAATCTACTTCAAATCACATTTGAAATCATCCCCAAAGACTCATGCATTAAATTAATTACCAAAGACGAAAACGAAGGACATTTTTGCGAGAATTATTGGATAGTTTTATATTAGTTCTGTAAACAATGTAGTTTCAGTTACTTCTCGCTTTAAGAAAAACAAAACATTTTTCGTTTTGATTTTATTCTGTTAACCAAATTGTTTTTTGGATTGTATTTTTATCTTTTATTAGTTTTAGTAAATTAATATAATGACGTTTAAGACTCCGACAAGCCCCCTCCCCATAATATTCAAACATAATCTCGTCCACACACGCTTAAGTATCCGCCAGCACTTGACGGGGTCTGGTTGCAGCCGGTTTATGTCTGACGGCGGTGGAGGGGGGGGGTGGGGGGTGGGGGGGCTTCAACCTCTCACCTTTGCGAGGAAGAGGAGGGGATGCGGAGGTCAAAGAACAGCAGAGATGGAGGATGAGCGAGCGAGCGAGTGAGTGTGAAGCCGCTGTGTACCTCCCTAACAAGCTGGACAGAATCAGCTCAATTATTAAAGAGGAGTGAGAGATGGGGGAAAACACGCGCACTCAACATGCTGTCTGCCGCACACGCACACGCACACACTCGAGTGTGTCTTGAATTTTTGTGAGCTTACACAAAAAAAAAAAAAAAAGTCTGATTCCGTGCTCGTGCGTCAGAGTTCTGAGTGTGCTTGTGCGCGCTTAAAAACAGTCACGGCGAGGAAGCCGGGAGGGAGGGGCCGAGGCGAGGCTCGTTAGGGATTCTTCTCAACTCTCCTCCGCACGCACATGCACGCACACGCGCAGCGCCATCCAGCTTCTCTGTCATCACGTCCCTATGAAGAGATAATCAGAGCAGCCAGGGGTCTGCTGATAGGCGCACCCCCCCCCCAGAGGGGCGAAAAGGATTCATCCAGGAGATGTTTGCATGCAGTGTGTGCGTGCGTGTGCACGTGAGTGTGAGACTAGTGAGAACGCACACTTTCTAAGAGAGGGCGAGCGAGGCAGGGATGAAGAGAGAGAGAAAGTGGAAGCAGGAGGTTGTCAGGGGAGGAGGCGGAGATAAGAGAGGAAGAGTTGTCAGGGAGAAAGGGGGGGGGGGTGGATGAGTGCACCTCACGCGTGTGCGTGGAAGGTAGACGGAAGTCGTCGGGGCGTGCGTGTGCGTGTGCGTGTGCGTGTGCGTGACGAGGTGTTAGCACCCGCAGCCGGAGCGCTCACGGGGCAGCCATTGTTGCCCGCGCAGCCAGCCGGCGGCCGTCGCCTCGGCAACGGGCGCTGCGGCAGCGTCTCCCACGGCAACGGGGCGGAGGAGGAAGAGGAGGAGTCAGGGTCGCAGGGGCGGCGAGGCCCCTCGCTCTCGCGGGAGCGCGTCAGCCCCTTGAGCTTGCGGCGAGTTTGTGCACATGCACAATCTTTCATTTTTTTTTCAACAGCGTTATGATTTAGATCTACTTTGTTTGTTTTATGTCTGCATGATTTGTGTAAATAATATTTTTAATTTTGTTAATGGTTTTATTTTTATTATTTTGTATTAAGTATTTTTATTGTGTATTTTGATTTTTGAATTTTATTTTGAATTATGTATTCTCTTATTTATATTATTTTGAATTTTTTTTAATAAAATATATTACTGTATTTTTTTTTAATTCAGTATGTTATTTGTATTATTTCGTTTTATGTATTTTTATTGTGTATTTTTATTTTTGAATTTTATTTTGAATTATGTTATCTCTCAGTTGTATTATTTTGTTTTTATTTTATAAAATATTTGTTTTTATATTTCGGTATTGAATTTTGAATTTTATTTTTATAAAATATATTTCTGTATTTTTAATTCAGTTATTTTTATTTCTACTTTTTTCATTTTGTTTGTAGTATTTTGTTTTTCATTGTGTATATTTTCACGTTATGTTTTATTTGGTGTTTTATTATTAATTTTATTGAATTGTTTTTATTGTTATATTTAAGTATTTTATTTTTTAGTGTTATGTGTTTCTTTGTTTTAATATACAATATATATAATATATAATATAATAAATTAATAAATATTCATTTTTATAAAATAAATAATTTATTTGTTTTAATAAAACATTTATTTTATTCCTTATTTCAGTATTTTATTTTAATTTTAATATTTATTTTTCTTATTTTGTGCACTTATAGATTTTATTTGTTTGATATTTTTTTTAATTTATTGTTGTGTGGTTGTCTGAGTGGATTTGTGTGTATTGGCATGTATTTTTTTTTTTTAAATCATTAGGCCTTTATTAGCTTTTTGTGTTTGTGCATCATTTGCTCATACTGTACTTGCACGTGCAGTACCTGAATACGATTTTCTGCATGGAGTCATTCCCAGATGGCGGCTGGTCATGTGACACACAAATTATACACCCCCCCCTCCCCAACATCGGGGCGACAATCAGGAAGCTGCCTGCAGGAGAGCGGCAGGAAACTGTCAGACTGAGTTGAAGATGAGGAGGGGGAGGGGGGGGGGTGCTATAACAGTGAGGATGAAGAGTGAGGAGCGGGTGAGGAAGGGGTGATCTAGTCGTCCGTGTCTTAAAATAACCGCGTTGTAGGTTCTCACAAACGGGGGAGGTGGGCCGCACTCCCCCGTGTGCGCGTCCTTGGCTGAGTTTGGAGTTTGTGTTTACATCCTCTCGCCACCTGTCTCGTCTTTTGTGTTTGCCGGCGCGTGCGCTTTTTGATGCGTCGACGCGAGCTGCTGTTAGCATCGTTAGGAACGTCCTGCAGCCATTTAGCGTTGAGGTGGACAAGCAGGCGTGAGGATGAAGCGAGCCGGCATTGCGTGACTTCAGATTGGATGCGATTAATCGATGACGTCGTTGATATTATATGATACTTTCAAATTCTATTGGGATGTTCGATACCACTTTTTTTTCCCCAGACTGATACCTGTAACGAAAACTCAACTCTTGTGTATTCACTGATGCCAAGTTATCGATTATAGTACTTTTGAGCCACAGAATTTCTATTAAACCAAAGACAACACATTTTTAAGAAAGACCATTTGGTAGTGGCCTTCATCACAAGTTCTCGATATTGGGAAAACATGCAATATAGTTGCTGAATGTAGCGACATCGATGTTAATTGTGATATTGAACCTGTACCTTAAAGAAATGACATTTTTATTATCTAATGAAATAATGACATTTTTTTTTTTACACGCGGCAAAATAATCAAACTCAATGTATTCTCAGTTAATTAATTGTAATTACCTCTCGATAATGTGTAACTATTGGATGGGGGGGTTCACATTTTAGTTTACGTCTGACTGGTCAAATTCAGATAAAAGCATAAAATTCTATATGTAACTTATTGCATGTCTTTGCGATATGCATTTTGCATGGGCCAATGTCATGATTCGATATATTGTGCAGCTGTAGCAGGTACGATACCTCAACTCAACTTTATTTATAAGGCTTGTATCGGTACTCGCCCATAATGTGCATCAAATTAAGTCGATAAAACTCGAAATATTTGGGGTGAAAAGCCCAAACCGATTTGAGTTCATCATTTTTATTTCTAAAAATTGTACTAGCCTGTACGGTGCATGGTGTCCTAACAGTGTTGAACCCTGCCTACCGATTATCCACTGGTTTAATCGAGTAAAAAAATTGATTATGAACCATGAACCACAATAACAGTAGTCTATGGGGAAAAATGACCCCTGAGAGTTGCCGTTGACCTTTTCACGTAATCAAATTATTTGATTAATTGTCGCCCTAATCGTAATAATGTTTTGTCACCTTTTTTTTTTTTTTTTTTTTTTTTTTAATACATGAAACAAGTCAGTTGTCATTTGTCCTTATCAGATGAAGTCATTTGCAGCCTGTCAGGCGCCACTCCAGGGCAACAGGTGGCGCTGTAACTTTGTAAACCAGAGGCACTTTTTTAGCCAGTCGAACGCCAGAAGTGTTGCGTGGGCGTGGCTTCCAAACTCGTCATCTTCGGTCCATCCAACGTCACTCAAGTCTCCACGGACCCGCCTGACCCACATCTTCGCCTCCTCCTCGTTTTTCCCCCCCGGTGACCTCGCATCCATTCTCCCACCCATCTTCTTCTTTCACCCCCCCTACACCTCCCCATGCTGTTTCCATGCTGCTGCCTGTCTCTTAGCAACAACTGCACACCCGCTCGAGCTCTGCGAGTGCTTTTACAAACACACCCAGGAAGACGCGCTCGCACGCACGCACGCACCCCCACACGCGTGCGCAGCACAATGCTTGTTTCTTTGTGGGGCGGGGGGGGCAGCGGGCCAAACTCTTGTGCATGTTTTTTACACGCACGTACGCACGCACGCAACTTGCCTGAATCTGCTGCGTCCAAAGATGAATTTATCGGACGGATGCCAAAAGTGTTTGCATAAACAATGATTCTTGTGCACGCGCACGTATTTGCATGTGTGTCCTTGTGTGTTTGTCTTTATGTGCAAATGGGGACGCGTGCGGAGAGTGTGGGTGGATGAAGCTGTTGCGGCATATTTGCACGTGTGTGTGTGTGTGTGCGCGTCGTCGCCGTGTGTCACTCACAGAGTGCAGAGAGAGAGTGTGTGTGTTTAATTAAAGCGTGTGTTTGTCTCTCCAGCTCTCACACACACATACGGGTCAGAAGGATGATTAATGAATGAATGCTGTTAATTAGAGGAGGGAGGAAGAAAGTGCGGAGATGAGGATGTGAAAGTGGGATTGTTGGGCCCGACCCTGGCAGGGACGTTTTGAGGCCGATGGCGATATTTGCCAGAATAAAAGTCCGATCACCGATTAATTAGCCGATTTGTTTGAAATAATATGAAAATGACTGAAGTCCAAGACATGAATTCAAGAGGCAGAAAATTTCACTGATTTACAGCACTTTGTCCTTTTGTTTAACTTCACAACAGACAGAAAGTTTGATACTAAAAATTGGCACATTTTTTTGTTATTTATTATTATTCTCTTTTATTGTTATTTATTTTATTATTTTCTTAGTTTTTTTATTATTATAATGTATATATATATATACATATATATATATATATATATATATATATATATATATATTTGTGTTTATTATTATTTGACACATTTTTTATTTTATTATTTTCTTCATGTATTTTTATTATATATATATATATATATATATATATATATATATATATATATATATAAAATACAAATTTATTTATTTATTTAATGGATTTATGTTATTTTTATTTAGACACATATTTATTCTTTAGTTTGTTCTATTGTTACTTTTTTATTAATGTATTTTTTATTATTATTGTTACATATATATATATATATATATATATATATATATATATATATATATATATATATATATATTGTGTTTATTATTATTTGACACATTTTTTATTTTATTATTTTCTTCATGTATTTTTATTATATATATATATATATATATATATATATAAAATACAAATTTATTTATTTATTTAATGGATTTATGTTATTTTTATTTAGACACATATTTATTCTTTAGTTTGTTCTATTGTTACTTTTTTATTAATGTATTTTTTATTATTATTGTTACATATATATATATATATATATATATATATTATATTTTTTTTTATTGAATTTATTTATTTGTTTATTATTTTTATTTTATTTTTACTTTTTTGCCAATTTAAAAAAAAAGTTTGTTTGAATGTCATTATCTATGTCTTATATTGTAATGTGGGAAATTAAGTTTAAATCAGATTATAAAAACAAATTTTGTCAATTTGAATTTCAATCCCTATATTATAAAACCGAGCATTATTTCAAATTGACAGTACAGCAGCAAATGCACCAACAATACATTAAGGTTCAGTTCGATCTGTTGATGTTTGTTTTCCAAAGTAAGTGCAAATGTGTAACTTTTTATTATTATTGTGCTATTTATGGTGAGTTTGTCGAACGTACTTCCTTCTTCCACATTTCGCCTTGTACTTTCTTTCTCACACATGCAGGACACGCCCCCTCCCTCCTCGGCTCCCTCCTTCCCTCACCCGTCTCCCCCCCCCTCTCATGCTGCTTCCTCACTAATCACGGCCATATGTCGGTGAGGGAGATGCCGAGGTGTTGTGTTGTGTGTTTGAAGGCGTGCACGTGTGACCTACACACACACGCACCCTCTCATCATTTCTGCTGTCACCTTGATGTCTTCATCCGCTTCAATCCTCATCACCCCTTTGCTTCCCCCTGGTGGCTGCTATTGTATTCACACAACAACAACAAAGTGACTCTGCAGCTGCTGATTCTTATTGGTCCATTCCGAGTTCTACTGCAGCCCTTTAGGCAGGAAAGCCTCAATTAATTGCCGCCACATTAGATTAATAAGAAACACTTTTTTTTTCTTTTTTTTTTAAATGGTCTGACATGATTCCCAAACTTTACTTTGGTCCTTGTTGGTCTGGCAAAAATTGGAAAATATAAAATAAATATTTGACCATGTCTATTGCAGCCCATTTCGGAATCATAGTGGAAATTAATGGCACATTCCAGCCGTCATTTTACATCCACGATAGTCTGCCAAAGGGCCAGAAATGCCAAAAGAGAAACATGTAGTTTATATTTTCTACCGCAACACGTTTTGGCAGCAGACCAGTTTGATAGGCAAACTAGTATGGAGGACCAAAACTGCCAAAATTAAAAAATAAATAAATGACTACATAAATAATTAAATAAATCAATGATATATCATTTGATATATTTTTTTAATATAATTTTCTAATTATATTTTTTTGAAAACAGATGAAGGTCCCATTAATAGAGGCTTTGCTGCCTAAAAGGGCTGCAGTCGAATCAAAAATCGAAACCAGAAATTGAGGAATTTTAGGGACCGATTAAACTGCAGGAAGGACTAATTTTATTGATTTAGACCCCACCCCCCCTTCCCCCACCCCAAAGACGCCCAACACAAACCAAAACTGCCAAAATTAAAAAAAAAAAAAAATGACTACATAAGTAATTAAATTAACAAATGAGTAAATATATAAATGACTAAAAGTGAAAGTAAAAAAGGATATAAAAAGTATAAAATTCAAAAATTAAATACAAATGTATTTATTTATATACACATATGTTTTTTGTTCTTTTTATTTCCATTTATATATATATTTTTTATATAATTTTCTAATTATATATTTTTTTATCTTTTGTATTTTTACTTTTAGTCATTTATTTATTTTTAATTTTGGCAGTTTTGGTCCTCCATATAATTCGTGTTGGTTGTGTTGGGGGGGGGGGGGGGGGGGGGGGGGGGGATCGGAATCAATAAAATGAGTCCTTCCTGCAGTTTAATCGGTCCCTAAAATTCCTCAATTTCTGATTTCGATTTTTGATTCTACTGCAGCCCTTTTAGGCAGCAAAGCCTCTATTAATGGGACCTTGATGTTTTTTTTTGTTTTGTTTTTTTCCCCTCAAACTGACTTTTCCTTTTGTTCTGCAGCCCGTTCAGGCATTACAGTAAATGGCACATAACAGCTGATACTACACAAACTCAATGATCACCCACTTTTCAATTTCGACCGCAGCCCGTTGAGGCTTCACTCACTGTGTCTCTTATTCTCCTCCTTTTTTCTACTCTGCCCCTCTTCACCTTCACCCTAGCCTATACCAGCCCCCCCCCAAATCTTTTCTCCCCCTCTCAGCGACCATGTGCGACGTGAGGAGCAGAGGGGATGCGGCTGGAAAGAGCCAAAGTGCGCGAGTTTCTGCTGCTGTTGCTGCTGCTGCTGCCCACTGCAGTATTGATGACCCGCTGATCCCCTGCAGAACTCGGCCAGCCGGGCAGACAGACCGAGGTGAGCCTCGGAATCCGAATCAGCCGCCGAGCGCTCGAGTGGGACGTGAATGCTAACTAAGCGCGGGACTAATTGTCGTCGCGCTGCGACGTGGGCGGGACGCGTCATAAAATAACGTTTATGATGTTGCACGACGTATTTAAAAAAAAAAAAAAACTGCAAAAAAAAAGTCTCAGAGCAGATTTGTTGTTTTATAGACTGTGTGTTTACTCACCTGCAGGTGGTGGTAGGCGTCAGAGTAGGAGGACTTTTAATTTGGTGCATTTTTTTTTTTAAAGGACTGTGAAACCGTTAGAATTCATTTTGAGCGAGAATGGAGTTTAAAAGTTAACGAACTGGTCTACATTGTGGAGCAACCAAATCATCACAAAATGGCAGGGTGACCAAACACACGTCGGCGTCTATTTGAGCTCATATTTGCCACATCTATGATTTTCAGAAATATAGATGTTGAAGCAACACTGACTGCGCAAGGTTTAGAAATAGCAATAAAGTTTCTCGGTATTTTTATTGATGAACATTTAACATGGAGAGCGCAATATAGAACATGTCACGTCTCAGGTATCCCAAACCGTTACCGTTTTACACAAGGTTAAAGAATCATTGAGCAAGAATGCTTTGTTATTGTTATATAATCCCATACCTGACCTTTTGCATTCAGGGTTTTTCCTGGCTCAAATCGAGGCAGAGGTGGTATCACCCATGACTACGATGGGTGACTACCGATACCAGGTATCGGTATCATCTTATTTTAAGGTATCGGTACTCGCCCTCCTGCAGCCATTTTACAATCAGGGACTAGAAATTAGAAATTATATGAATACAAAGCTACCATTAACTTTTTGCCATGTTTTTAAACTACAATCAGTAAAAAATTAATCCACAATATAATTCAGCGTTTTGTTATGTTTATTGTGTATATACTGCCTCACAACCAGGAAATGGACATGCGCAACGGTTGCTCCATGATCTGTTAAGAAGACAAAGAAAGCTGTTTCTTCTTCGGTTGTTGCTTCAGGTCTTTCCCGTGCACTGCTGTTGATATAGCGCCTCAATAATGGTGCAACGCTGCAATTGCAGTTAAAATGCGCTCCTGCCCAGCTCAATCAACACAGCTGGAGCGCTGTCTTGGGCGATATCAATGGCTCAGGCTGGAGGTGGCCGCCTCAGAATTTTGTACACAGGAAAAACCCTGGCATTGACGTGTGGGGGTGTGCAGCTAAAATCTATACTGAACCCATCTTTCTTTTACAGAAAGCTCCTGTAATCACGTTTGCCTTAAATTGGCGACACGCCTGCCGACGTACAAGATTGACGGCCCTATTTGAGGAAAGCACATGACTGATGTCTATGTTTGCTTCTTCAGGTCTTTGAATCATCTCGACGAGCTGTCGAGGACATCAAAATCGAGGCGCACCCGAGCATGATCGCTGGATGAGCGGTCTTTCCGCACATTTGCACACCGGACAAACTGGTCGGCTCGCGGGGCCCGAGCCCTGGACCGCGGGGCTCCTGGCTCGCCATGACCCGCCGCCGGTGACCGACGACCTCGCGCTGGCCAACGGCGCCCACCCGCAGCGCAGGGGCGGGCACCGCACCTGCCCACCGAGGCGGCCGGCAACTGGCGCCGAGCCAACCGGAAGCATGCAAACCCACGTCGACACGCTTTCGCGTTCGCGCGCCGCTTTGGACTCGTGCGGCTCTTTGGAGGCCCAGCAGTCCAGAACTCTGAGCACCGCGTCACCTAAGTCCTCGTCTTTAGCGCTCGCCAATCATCCGATTGCGGCGGGGCGGAGCCTGGCTCCAGAAACGGATCTCGCCGCCAACGTTTGCTCGTCCCCTCTCATTGTGGAGGCCGAGAGGAAGTATGCGCTGCGCAGCTCCGGGCGCTCCCGTTTCCCCTGCCACGTGCGGAAATCCTCCCGCCTCCGCCGAATCCCGGAGGACAGCGAGAGGAGGCTGGAGAAGGAGCGAGCAGACGAGGAGGCGCTCCTACGTTGCGAGGAGATCTGGAGTGTGAAAGAGGAGCAGGCGGAGGAGGAGGCGGTCACGAACAAGGAGCCGCCGTCCACGGAGGCCGTCGTCCCCGCAGTGTCCGACGTTCCTCTGGCGCTAACCATACCCAACCCCGTTCCCAAAGCGGCCCCGAAACCTGGACCCAGACTCGGGCACAGACCCGGACCTAAATCTCGCTCGAGGCCCGCTCCCAAGTCGGTCCAGAAACCCGGTCCAAAAAGTGTCATGAGGCGCCGTCAGGCCGCGCAAGCCGCCCTGCAGTGTGGTGCCAATCACCTCCCGCCGCCCGCCGTACCGCTGCCACTCGTGAAAAAGGAGGTGCAGATTTTCTCTCCCAATGGCAGGAGGTGTGGACGCTTTGTCGGAGTGAGTTACTTAGCTTTTTTTTTCTTTTTTTTTGCATGTATGGCGCTGGTGTCAAGACTAGCCAATTATAGGCGCCGATTTTGGCCATTTTGACAAATATCGGTATTGGGCTTTTTTAAAATTTGACAGCCGATATAATGTAAATCTAAAACAATTTTAATCTCAGGGAGCTATTTATTTACATTTTCAGTTAAAATTATGAGAACCGTTTGTGTTTGTTTGACATTTAAACAAAGAAAAATGTGCATGTTTAAGATTTCAGGTGTTTTTAAATTTTGGACAAAAAATATTTACTGTAGAAAACTATAGAGAGTTTTGGTATTTACTTGCTTAAACATGCAATTAACTTTTACTAATAACGGTACTAATAACCTTGGGAGTGTCCTGAACATTTTGTCAGAAATTGAAAAGGTTGTCGTCTAAGATGAAAATAAATAAATAATAAATAAAAACTTTTACATTTTGAAAAGTCTGAACAATTGTTCAGTAATTATGATTTACAGAGTCAAGATTGACATTTGTATTTAAAAAATAATTGACGTCATACGCATCAGTATCAGCCCTGAAAACCATCGCTCTATCTCGAGTAGGGATGCAATGATAACGGTAATATCGTGATATTAAAACTGCCACAATATCATCGTCATCATGTCATGATATGAAAAGCAGCACCTCTGTTAAAAAAAAAAACAAAAACAAAAAAAAGGTCAGGGTGACACTTCAATGAGTGCAGTTCTAGCACCCTTTGGTGGCTAGTTTTTTTTTAGCGCAGTTGAATTTTCACAAGGCATGTTTTGGCCCTTCTATGTTTCAAATCCACATTAATGGTCAGATGAAGGGGGACGTAATATGCTTGTGAAGAACTCAACATGTGCGTGCATTAGCAAGTAAGTGAGTAAGTAAGTCAGTATGAATGAAGTGTTATTAGAGATTGTAGGTTGTTTATATGCATTGCTTTTATGTACTAAAGCACAATGTTGTGCTTTTTCTTTAGTATGAGTTCATTTTCTTTACAATATTGAGACCTTTTTTATTGTGTGAATTATTGTATCATGAGCTTCATATCGTGATATCGTTTCATGTCGTGATATTGTTACAATATCATATTGTTACATCCCTAATCTCTAGTCAAGACAACTTTTACCGACCTGTTTGATACTTTTTCTGTGCTGCACAGGTGAGGAAAATCGTGGTCAAGGTGGCCCGTATTCCCGTCAACCTCGGGCGGCGACAGAAAAGCTACAAGATCTCCAATTTGGAGACGGTCACACTATCAGAGAAGGGCGGGACCGCCGAGGGCACGGAGGTGGTCAGGGAACCGACGGCGCTCCTGCGCATGAAGAACAACGGCAAAAGCGTCATGGTCATGTTCCCGCCTGGCGAGCTGCCGCTTATCGTCAAACGCCGGCGGGGGCGACCGCCCAAGCAGCCCGTGCTCCTGATTCCGGGGGAGGGCCCCGCCCATGGTGGCGACGGAGATCCGCTCAAGAAGCCCCGGAGGCGGCGGCGGACGAAACTCCCGTGCCCTTATCCGTCATACGTCGGCGACACAAATGACGTGATGACCGAGTATGGCGACGTCCTGTCCAAACTGGCCTTTTTAAACCGCCAGCCGCCCGCCACCGGCCGATGCTCGCCCCCTCGCTGCTGGACACCCAGCGAGCCGGAAAGCTTCCACACCCCCTCGGAAAACCCGGGAATATCAACCCTGCTGCACCGGCTCACCGGGTCCAGGCGGCCTCGGGGCAGCAGAGGAGGGGGTTCTGGGAGGGGTGGGGGTGCCGCCGGGGGCAGCGAGCACAACAAGAGCACTTTCTGCGAGTTCTTTGAGGCCATCGGCAAGAAGCGCAAACCGGGTCCCCTCTCCGAGCACGGGTTACCCAGGAAAAGGGGGAAGGGCGTAGGTCGAGGAGGGGGTGTGGTCGGAACCGAGCCCGGCGGGGAGAAAACGGTCAGGAAGAGGCGCGTGAGGAAAAATGGTGCATTAAAAGGGGAAGGACAGGAATGGCCCAATGGTTCTGGAGGGTGGGGGGAGGAAGACTCTGACAAACGGTACCAGCTCTGTGGATCCACAAGGGGCGGGTTTCCCTCCTGCGAGGTGGGCAGGAGAGGTTCCTATGGCCGCGGAAGCAGAAGGGTCCGGCAAACCGGGGACGATTCACAAAGTCTGTTTGCGGGGTATTTCCGATCCTTACTGGACTCTGATGACTCGTCCGAACTTTTGGACATCTCGCAATCAAATGGGCGCAAAGTTTCCGGTTATGAAGCAGCCGGTCACCGGTGGTCCCCGGCCATGTCGAAATGGGGAGCCGACGGGGCAAGTTCGACAGCGGACGGTCCTATGCAGACTCACTGCCCCTCTGGTGGTCCTCCGTACAACTACGCCAGCCAGACTCAGACGTCCCCCACCCCTTCCACGTATCCAAAATCCAACCCTGCGCCGCTCTCGCAGTCTCCCAGTTCCGCCCACTCTGCCGGCTACGGACACTACTCTCCGGCCTACGCTGCGTCCTCTTGCGTTGGGCCCCCGAGATCCTCGGACTGCAGTTTTTCCTACAGCGGCGGGGGCAAGACCGGCGTGAACAACCGCGGCCAGGCGGGCTACTCCGGTTACCAGGCGGAGGCCAGGAAGGGCTACGGTGGAAGTCCCTCCTCAGGGCCCACGTCACCAGGTGGCGCGTACATGACGGTGGCCAAAGGCAGCCCCTTTAGCTCCTCTTCCTCGCCAGAGTGTTACAAACAGTACAATAGCAACCAGTGGAGCTTCAGGTACGTCTGTTTGACACACGACACATTGAGAAAATGTCCTGTTTTCTGATGTTAATGTCATGTTTAACAGACAGTGTGTGTCTGTTTTCCGCTCTGGACACACTTCATCACTCCCTCTCTTTTTATTATTAATTATTATTATTAATTTATTTGTATTTAATTTTAATTATTTTATTTTATTTATTACACCTAGAAAATGTAGTGTTTTCTAATGTTAGGTTTAATAGATGGAGAATATATCCAGATTAGTCTGTTTTATTTTAATTTTATTTTTTATTACAACTAGAAAATGTCCTGTTTTCAGATGTTAATGTCAGGTTTAGTCAACCTGAACATTTAATAACATATAGAAGAAGGAAGACGAAAATTATATCCTTTTTGCTCGCGAGGAGAACAAACTGTGTGTGTACCTATATTACAGTCTCTTTTTCGCTCTGGACACACTTCGCCACTCCCTCTCTTTTTATTCTTTTTTATTTATATATATTTTATGTGTTTATTTTTTATTTTATATTTATTTTATTATTTATTTTATTTTTGTTTTTTATTACTAGAAAATGTCCTGTTTTCTAATGTGCTGCCTTGTGATTATTTTCTAGACAAGGTTACAGTGGATGGCCAGCAGACAATTTTGGGCCTCATGCTTACAACGAATATGGCGCCAATGAATCAAAGGACATCTTGGACATATCCAACTACACCCCGCAGAAGGCCAAGAGACCCCCGTTCCCCGAGAGTCTGTCGGAGTCCTCCTCGGACAGCTCGCATCCTGGCTCAGGAGCCGCCGGAAGCGGACCCCCCTCCATGGGCGGAGTCTTCAAGCAGAGCGAAACGGTCAGTGCGGAGGGGCCCCAGTCCAGCCTGTCCAGCCTGGAAAAACTGATGATCGACTGGCACGAGAGCGCCTCGGCGCCGTCCTACAACTGGAGCCACAACGTCCTCTTCCAGGGCGGCGGGACCAGCAAGCCCGGCCGGGGGCGCCGGAAACGGACCGAGCAGCCGGAAAAAGAAGCGGGCTCGGTTTTGCACTCGGATTCCCCGTCCAGCCCATCGCCAACACTCACCCCTAAGCGAGGCGGAGCCGGAGGACGCGGTCGAGGGTCCAGAGGGGGCAGAGGCGGGGTCTCCGGGTGTTCGAGAGAGCGTCTTACGGGGTCCAAAGGCCGGGGGAAGTCTGCCGCAGCTTCTTCTGGTCTGGAAGCTTCTGGATTATTCCAGGAGGGTCTGGACTATTACAGCGGGGACAGTAGCAGCCTCTCCCCCAATTCCGCACCCCCTTCCAGTTACCTCCCAGATCCCTGTGAGTACCCCTCCCCTTATTCCGCCCACCCCTCCACGCCATCTTCTGAGGAGCGCTATCCGGCCTTGTACCCCGGGGAATCCTCGTCCTCCCTGTCACCCGGCGTGTCATCCCCCCCTTACCCCGCCAAGCCCCAGTCCTACCACCTTGCTCCTTCTCGAAACTTCTCCCCGTCCTGCTCCCCCCTACCGCGGGTAACGGCGCACTGCAGCTCGGCAATGAGCCCCTCGTACCGGCCCCCTCCCAAAGACGTGCCCTTCTCGCAGTACGACTCGCCCAGTTACTGCGCTTCGCCCTACTGGTACGGGCAGACATCGCACAGCAGCACCCCCAGCCCGAGTACCCACCCGCACACGAGCCCGCACGCCAGCACTCACGGGAGCCTGCTGGCGAGCCCCCCCAACGCGCACATGAACCCGCCATCTCACGAGCCGCCGCATCACCCGAGCGCCCACGCCAAGGCGTACGCCGGCAACGCCCACGCGCACGCCAACAATCATCCGCATCACTCCACGCAGGCCGCCGCCCATTCGGCTCCCTCGCTCTACGACGAGTGCGGAGCCGCGGCTGCCGCTGCCGCCGCCCACAAGCAGGAGCTGATGGCGCGCCAGGCCCTCCTGACGCCGCCGCCGCTATATGCCAAAAGCGCGCTGGACGAGGACTCGGGCGCTTACTCGCTGTCGCAACTTTCCTGCCAAGCCATGGGGCACCGCTACCCGTCGCAGCAGGGGGGCGGGGTGCTGTGCCAGCTTCTGGACCAGGGCCATGATGACGGCTTTAGCGTGACCAGCCTGTAACAACAGCAGGTGAGTCATCATTTCATGCATTTCAATAATCAGGAGAAGTCTTGAGGCTGTTTATCGTCAGCTGCCAAAGTCGGAAAATTTGTCTTGAAGAGAGCCGTTCAGTTTTTGTCTCTATTGTTACATCACAGGTGTGCTCATTTACATAATCCCTCCCACGTATCAGTTTTCCCTAGATTATCGGCGCCGATATTGGGCATTTTGATGAATATCGGTATAATCTGATGGCCGATAGCAAGTAAATCTAAAACCATTTTAATCTCAGGGAGCTCTTTATTTAAAATTTCAGTTAACTTTATAAGAGATGCTACTGACCCTGGGAACATTCTGAACCATTTGTTTTTATTGGACATTAAAACAAAGCAATGTGGAAGTTTTAAGATTTCAAGTATTTTGGTCTCTTGAGATCTCACTAATCCCTTGGAATTTAGAGGTTTCTGGGGCTGGTGAAAGATTCTGGTTTTGTAACCCTGCAGCTGGTGTCTGGTTGGTGCTGGATTTCACTTTGCTTCATCCTTCTTCCTTTGATCTTTCCTCTGGGTCTCATGACCTTTTGAACTTCACAATTCTTGCGAGTCTTAAGGTGAAGGTTATGAGATTTTTATTAGGTTTCATGAGAACAAACACACACACAGAAAATAACAAAGAAATGTGAAAGTTTAAGATCGCAGGTATTTAAAAATTTAGGGGGGGGGGGGGGGGGGATACTATAGAAAACTATAGCAAGCTATGATATTTACTTGCTTAAGTTTTTAAGACTGACTGATAAACTTGGGCGCTCCCTGAACGTTTTGTTCGAAACTTCAAAGGATGTAAAAAAAAAAAAAAACTTCTACATTTAGAAAAGTTTAATAACAATGCTCAATTAACATGCATTAAGACATTACAACAGAGGCAAGATTGTACGATGGCGTATTAGGGCCACGTATAAATATATATATATTCCGCAATATTCCGAGAAAAAAAACTTGCCAATTTGCCACTTTATATAGCTCATAAATTTGTGAGATTAGAAAAGGGCAAATTTGCAAATTTCTAAAGTGGCAAATATGCAAATTTCTAAAGTGGCAGATTTGTGAGAATATTTTTTTTACCACTTTATAAAGTGGCAAATTTGCAAGTTTTTTTTTTTTGAATATTGCCCCCACATGTTAAAGAAAAAATGTTTTAAACATTGGCATTTGTATTAAAAAAATAAATGACGCCAATGATTTTTTTTCCTCCTTTTTGCTGAAAGTCAATATCGGCTTCAAATATTGGTTATCGGCCTCCTTGACTACTAATAAAATAACATCTGTCTATCTTGTTTTCTCCCTTCATGACTTGATAACTGGGTGAAGTTTTCTTTTTTGGATTCCACATACGCACTCTCAGGACAGTTGTGTTATTTCAAACGTTTATTTTATTTTGTTTTAAATGTCACTTCCTCTTTCTCCCTTGTTGTCTTTGTCCCTCTCTTGTGCCCGCAGGTGAGTTCAATCTGCGCTTTTTGAAGCATTCGTTTTATTCCTTCGCTTTTGTACGCTTTTGACTTCTTCTTTGTGGAAGGCTGAAAGGGTGAGAATTTTTAGCTGCCATCTTGTTTGGGGGACAGTAAAAGCTTTAATTCTCCGGCATTGACAATCAAGATCAACACACACCGACGCATGTGCACAAAAGAATCATGCAAGTTGGACTCAAGTTGGCTTTTTTTTTTTTTTTGTCCTTCCTGAACGTTCCCGCCTCTTGCCGCTGGTGCACGCTTTGAAAAACGCCCCCCCCACCCCCCCCCCCCACTCGCTCTTCTTGAGACACCAGCATCTGTACATACTCTCGTACATGCTCTCCTCCCCCGCCTGTCTTTTGCTGTCTTAACCCCACCGTAGGTCCCCAAAAGTCGTATGTGTGTGCGCTTGCGTGACTTGCAGTCATGCGTGTGGCTGTGGGGGTCCTCACGAGTGGGCTTTCTTTCACTCTCTCCCTTCTCTTTTTCTGTTCTGTGGTCTCGTTGTTGTTGTTTGGTGGGTTTTTTTTGTGATGCGAAATCCCCCCCCCCTCCCTCCAAAAAATTACAAGTTGTATATCTGTCCGTTACATATGTATGTATGTATGTACGTATGTATGTATGTACCCAAGGTGCAAAAATATTTAAATACACATTCTGTTCTTGCCATTGGTAACGGCGTGTGCGTAGTGTCTAATAATTCGCCCCTGCCGGGAGATGATGAGGAGCAAGCACGTTGGCTTTTAACTCCGGCTGTCCTGGGCGCGAGAGCGAGAGTTCAGACGAGGACATCAATTGGGGAAGGGGGGTAGAGGAGGGAGGCGCGAGAGGAATGGATGACTGCATTGGGAGGAAATCCGAGTTGTTTAGGATTCATTTGCTCCAGTGACTCGACAGACGGGGGGAGGAGTCGATTGGCCGCGTGTTGTGGATACACTTTGTCAACAGGCTGATGGGGGGGAAAAAAAAAAAAAAAAGATTGCGTTTGCGTTGACATTCCCGCCACATAGCTGGAGTTCAAAATGCCACAGGATGAAAACCTCCTAAAAACACAATATGAGTGACCTAAAGAATCATTACGTTACCTTGCAATGTACAGTAGCTGTTTTGTTTTTTTTGTTGTTGTTTTTTTTTAACTTTATTATAACTAATTTAATAAATTTTGTTTAATCCAAACGGAACTTGTATAATTATGTTCCAAATATTTTTATTTCAAATATTTTTTTATATTATTATATAATATTATATAATTATATAATATTTTTTTTTTGTTTTTGTTTTTGTTTTTACATTTTCGTGTTTTGCACCAAAAATAAATAAATGTTCGTCCGACTGCACAGTGCACATGCTGCACTCCAACTTCAAGTTTTTGCCAACATACATAAATAAATAAATAAATAAATAAATAAATAAATATTATTACAAATATATATTATAAATTCTGTTTGGTCCAAAAGAAACTTACATAATCATAGTGTTTTCTATTTTTTTTTTAATTGGTCATATTTTTAAAAGCTTAAACATGTTCTTTTTTTCTACCAAAATAAATGTTTGTCCTACTGCATAGTGCACATGCTGCACTCCAACTTCAAAGTTTTTGCCAACATAAATATAAATAAATAAATATATTATTACAAATATGTATTATTATACATTTTGTTTGGTCCAAAAGAAACTGACATCATTATAGTGATTCTATTTTTTTTCTTATTTTTTTTAATTGGCCATAATATTTTTAAATGCTTAAACATTTTCTTGTTTTGTACCAAAAAATGATCGTTTGAATAATTGTGATATCAATTATCGCCAAAATAATCACAATTATTATTATTTTTTCCATAATCGAGCAGCCTCACCCAATAGCAGACATATTAGGTAACAACTTCTTTGTTTTCAGTTAAAAAAAAAAAAGAAAAAGAAAAAATCAACATGAGCAGCAGAAAAAAAAAAAAAGTGCTTTAATTGCCCTACAGCGTTAATGACCATTTTGTGTTATTGCTAGGTGATCACATTCACATGACACATTATTATTATTATTATTGTTATTATTATTATTATTTTATCCTTGTGGCTTCCTTTTATGGCACTCTGACCAAAAAAAGTCTAACTAAAGCAAATATTAGTGCAGCACCGTTTTTTAAATATTCATGCGTCTGTCTGGCTCCTCAGTTGCTTAGGAACAAGACAGCATCGGAATACTCTCTAATTAGCATAGATTTTACACAAACTAGATAATATGGACTTTGTTTTAAAAATAAAAAACAATGAGGTCAAGGGGTCACAAGAATGTGACGTCACCTGTTCAGGCAAAGGTCTTCGTCGGCTGAGGAATGCGCCTCATCATCCAGTTTGTCGCCCCTGGGGGGGGGGGTTGTGAGTTGAGCCGGGGGAGAGGAAAGCGCCAGAGTGGTTGGGGGGGGGGTCCCCAGCCAGGAAAGGACTCTCCTTTCGCCGCCCTCCGGAGCGGAGCGCAAGCAGCGGGGATGCCAACACGGCGCTGGTGCCCGAGAGCGGCGCTCCTTCTCCTGCCGCTGCCGCTGCTGCTGCTGCCGCTGGCGGTCCAGCTTGTCGCATTCACGAGAGCCGGCCAGGACGAGCTCGAGGGCGCCGTGGCTTTTTCCGTCATGAGCATCGAGCTGGTGAGGGGCGGCGGCCCGGACGGCGGCCCGGACGGCGGCCCGGACGGCGGCCCGGACGGCGGTGGAGGCGCGCGTACGAGGATGAGAACGAGATCAACTGGCGACAGGTATGTTGTGTGGCCGTGACAAAATGCCAGGATAGGTTCAGGTAATGTTTTTTTAGTAGGCTCCAAAAAAATATTTCTTCAGAATTTATGTATGAGGGTCAACCTATCCCAGGAGAAGTTGAAGCGGGAGCATTTTTCATTTTAGTTTTGATTTTGTTTTGAGTTTTGTGTTTTTTTTTTTATTTAGTTAGTTTTAATTCGTTTTCAGGGTGGTGCTGTGAATTTTTATTTGCTTTAGTTATGTCATAAATGCTTAGTTTTAGTTACTTTCAGTATTAGTTTTAGTTTTTTTTTCTAAATGTGTTTAACTTGTGTGCAATATTTTAAAAAACACCATGGGAGTGACGTCATCTGAAGGTGCCTTTTGTATTGGTTGCTGCTAGATGACACACTTTCAAACGTCCTTATTACGGTTAATATCAAAATAAATGTTCTTATAGGCGCATTTAAAATCATCCCCAAAGGCTCATGCATTAAACGAATTACCAAGGATGAAAACAAAGGACATTTTTGCTATAATTATAGTTAGTTTTAGTTAGTTTTGTAAACATAAAATGTAGTTTATTTAACTAAATTGTTTTTTTGAGCTTTAGTTTTGATTTTTTCTTTAGTTTTAGTTCACAAAAATAACCTTGATGTAGCCTCACTTGAACAATTTAAAAAAATAATGTGATTCATTTCATGCAATTATTTGTTCAACGTCCTCATGTATTTTTTTGTTACCAATCTTTCTGCCTGTTACAAATCGGTAGTCATAATTTTTGTTTGGATTTTTTTTTTTCCAGACGAAAATTAAACAAACTACGATAGAGGCCATTCATAGAGACGACGATAACAGTGACAAAAATTCACGCAATCGAATCAGAAGGAATGAAACGCGGGTTGGAGAAAAGAACCACTCAGAAACTGTTCAGTGTTCACTGCACTTTATTTCACGTTCAAACATGTTTACATTCATTGTGCAGCTGTCAGGTTTATCTCAAGCAATTATGCACATTTTTATTTTTTTTTATTTAGATGAAAACTAAGTTATGTTATTGTCAGTTCAACATGCTTCACTGAAACCATTAATAAAGACACAACTGTATTAAATGTGTCTTGCATGTTAAACTACAGTTACTAATAGGTGGGTTCTAATTTTCTGCATAAAAGTTGAAATGTATGCTGAAGGAAAATATCAACTAAACTGTCAATTTAGTCCACTAAAATTGCTCTCCTTTTGGTTGACTAAAATTGCTCTTTATTTTTGTTGACTAAAATTGGATCAAAACTAAAATACAATCAGATGACTAAATTCTGACCAAAACGCTAATTCATTCAACACTACACTAAATTTAAAAATTATTGTAAAAATTAACGCTACAAATAGATGAATCTGTTTTACAATTTCTGATATATTGCATACGAAGCGTTGAATATGGCTGTAAGCGATCATATTCATGCAAACAAATCTGTGACTTTATCACTTCAGCGTTTCATATTTCATGGAACAAATACAGTACACACACTGCTGTTTTTTTGTGTGTTTTGTTTTGTTTTTCCCAACTGGACAAAAAAGGTGAAATGCACAAGTAATTTTTCCTCCAAATTGTAGCCTTTTGCGATTTTGAAAATTACATTCTACAACTTTGCAATGTCAATTAGAATTTGATTAATTGTTCACAAAAGCCATTTTTTAACTGTAAACTTTCTTTTTGATTTATGCACTTGGTCCAGACATGACAGAACAGGTGAGATCAGAATTGGGTGAGTTGTGGGGGCGGGTTACATCTGTTGTCTTTGTGTCTCTTTTACCATTTGGCCTTTACAACCTCCATCAGCGTGTCCCTGTAAGTCCTCAACCACACACACACACCCCACACCACCTTTTCTTTTTTTTCCACTCTTTTTTTTTTTTCTGCTCAAGGCTAAACTCTCTGACTCATTCCAGTGATTCATAACCCCCCCACCCTGCTACTTATCTCTGTTGCCATGGTGACCACAGCGCACAGTCTGGGTTGGGGCTTTATATACATTGGTACATTAAAGCATAATTTCGACATCGCTTCAGGTGTGTTGGTCTACAGCCGCAGTCCCCAAACTTTTTTTTTTGTGCCACAGGACAGTTTGTGGGACCGGCATAGAAATTTTATTCAGACCTGGATGTTTTTTTTGTTTTTTGTTTTTTTTCTCAGTCAATTTAAAACAGAGGTCCTGTAATTCATATTTTTCTATGAATATGCTGAGCAATGTAAATGTACTGTACAGTAATGTACTGTATGTAAGTGCTGGTGTGTTTATGTGTGGCTAGGTTGGAGCTGCAACCTTGGGCCCAAGATCTTTCTCCGCCGAACTCGAGCGTTTCGTCCTGTATGTCAACACGCCACAGGTAGGTGGAATCGAACGGAAGCTACTCACTTTGGGTGGTCGGCCATTTTAATTTGAAGCGTTGGGGTGTTTTTTTTTTTTTTTTCCTTCATTGAGCTTCAGGGGGATTCTTCCTGTCAAAAATGTTGTGAGGGGTGTGCGCAAGACGATCAATCATGTATAACAGGCAACGTACATGACTTTCCATGGTGTGTATTTATAGTGTGTTTCTTTTGTCACCTTCAGTTGAACTGCTCCAGGGTTGTCGCCGCGGGTCAAGTCCAAGTGACCCGCCCCCGTGCGGACTCGCCAGTTTGGATGCTGTGCGCCGAGGAGTGGCTGCTTCCGTCTGCAGACACGTTGTGTGCTGCGTATTCCTTCAGGTGTGTGAGACATTGAGTGTGTATTACAGAGAATGTGCGAGAGAGTCTATTTATGTGAGAGTGTGTGTGGGAATGTGAGAGAGACTGTGACTGCATATAAAAGTGTGAGAGTGCATGTGTGAGTGGGAGAGTTTAAGTATGTATGAGAAAGCGTAGCTTTGTGTGAGCAGGTGTGCGCTCTTGTGAGAGTGTGGGAGTTTGTGTGTGCATGTGAGGCAAAGTGCATGTGTGAGAGTAGGGGTGTGTATTATAGAATGTGTGCGAGAGTCTATTTGCATGAGAGTATGTGGGTGCAAGTGAGAGACTGATACGTGAGAAAAGAATGTGAGAGGGAGCATTTGAGTATGTGCATGTGAGGCAAAGTGCAAGTGTGAGAGTGTCTGTGGGTCTATGAGACAGTGTGACTATGTGTGAGAAATGTTTGTGAGTGGATGTGTGAGAGGGTGATTTTGAGTACGAATGAGAAAGTGTAGCTTTGTGTGAGTGTGTGCACGCATTTGTGATAGTGCGTAAAATTTTGTGAGTGTGCATAAAGCGAGTTTTGTGAGTGTGAATGTTTTTGTCTGTGAAGGAAAGCGTGTAACTGTGTGTGCATAGTAGTTGTGTGTGTGGTGTTTGTGTGTGAAGGAGTGAGAAATATATGAGAGGGATTGTGTGTTGAGAGAATGTTTGAGAGGTGTGAGAGGATATATGAATATGAGTGAGAATATGAGTGTGTTTCAATAAGTGAGAACATTAACGCGTGAAAGAACATTTTTAAATGAGAGTCTCTCTATGTGAGAGTGTTAATGTGTGAGTGTACACATGTGCCGTCCTCTCCCTTCCACCCAGCATGGACGGCGGAGACGAAGCCTTCCTGAGGACGACGCTGTCTTTAGGCTGCGACGTTCACCGCTTTGATCCCGGCGGCGCCGGCGCTTACGTTGGTCGCCGCGGCAACGCGTTGGCCGGTCGCGAACGCTGGCCGACACTGTGGCTGAGTTGGGACACGCTACGGTGTGCGCGCACGCACACACATGCACACACATTTTAGAGAAAGGGGGTGCCGAGCAAATCTACCTTGGAGCCCATCATAAACACAAAGATGTCGTACTCATACTTGTGTTCCTATAGCAACAGAGCTCTGCACCATCCATGGCTGCTATGGCAACAGTTCCTTCAGGCTCAATTACAGCCTGTAGCCACAAGGGGGCCCTACAAACCCACTTTACAAACAGCCTATAGGGCATTTATTGAATGGGCTAGTAATTTTTATCTTTTATTATATTATTTTTTTAGTAATAATTCACATATTTAATAATGATAATCAATAATAATAATTATATATAAATTTAAATATATATATTTATATGATTATTAAATTCAATTAATTATCGTGACAAACACGATTAAAATTATTATTGTTGTTATTATTTTCTTATTTCTGTTGCGTTTTGCTTTCCAGGTCCACTTCCTGTACGGCGACCTGGCGAGCGCCGAGTGGCGCGTCTTCCAGAACTGGATCGAGCAGGGAACGCTGCATCGCGTGCGCCACGCGGTGGCCCGGGTGCACCTGCAGTGGGCCAGCTTCCAGGTGGGGGGCGCCGACGAGCAGGTACTGCGCTATTGGTTCAGCGTGCTGCGAGGGCTGCGGGCCGCCGGGCTCGATGGTACACAGTAGCGGCGGAGAGGGACGCCGCGTGCTAAAACACGACGTCGGCACCGCGCGCAGCTCCTACACGCTCAGCTTCGTCAATATCAGGCGATGACGTCACCGGACGTTCCGTTGGGCATGCAAAGAATAATTCAATAACATAT
Source organism: Festucalex cinctus (assembly GCF_051991245.1). Classification (NCBI taxonomy): domain Eukaryota; kingdom Metazoa; phylum Chordata; class Actinopteri; order Syngnathiformes; family Syngnathidae; genus Festucalex; species Festucalex cinctus. The sequence continues at coordinate 2,513,152 of NC_135429.1, forward strand.
TCTTAAATTTGAGGGATATTCAAGATAAAATTTATTCAATTGAATGAGTTTTTAAAAATACAACAATTTTAAAAACTATATTTAGCCTATACCCCTATAGTAATAACGCCAATGTTTTTATTTTTAACTTCATCATGATTGTTTTGTATTTTTGGCTTTTTGAGGGGGATATAAAATAACTAGCATAAAAATGACTGAAGTTAAATTATATATATATTTTTTGTTATTATTATTATTATTATTATTATTAGGGACGTTTACTACCACTTTTTCCCAGACCGATACGAGTGTTCATTCGACTAAATAAAAATTAAAATACATTTGTAATTAAATTTTACCTCTCAATGGTCATTAAATCAATATACAATTTTTCATCTATAACGAATCAAATTTGAAAGGACCAAACTAGCTATTGCATAAATATTGTTTCTAAATCGCATTATATACTAGAAGGTAACCAAAATAGAGCAACAACAGACATATAAATACGTTTATAGCGCTACTAATAAAAAATTGTGAATTTTTTATATTTTTTATTTTAAGTACAGTATCTTGCAGTATGCAGGTATACCTAATGAAGTGTCCGTGTGTGTATGCCACCACCTAGTGGACAAAACGGATGGCCTCCTTGAATGGAATTTTGCTTTGAAGTGCTGAGAACAAACATGGCAACAAAGATATAAAAATAGTGCTTAAGAAAAATAGTGATTAAGCAAACACATATTCTTGCTAAATATGATATCAACATTTGACGTCCTCACTTGTGCCATTTTAAGTCAATTCCCAGCCATTCTTTTCCCGTATTTTACACTGCGGACGTTTTTCGCCACGTGTGTGAAATAAATTTAATCACACAGACAAAAAAAGGCAGCTGAGAACATTCTGTTTTGTGTGTCTTGTTAAATTCTGTGTCAAGATGACATGGGAAGAGTCCAAAGAATGAAAGTGTGTCAAATTGTCTAAGTTATGGCTGAAGATTTTATTTATTTATTTATTTATTTTTTTTACTGTGTGATTGGCTTTAGAAAAGGCCAAGTTGGACATATTTAAACTGTGAATCATGCATCAAGGTTGTTGTTGTGAGCCATAACGGCAAGAAATGGCCAAATATTGATTTTGTGCAATAAAAAAATGACGGTTCCTTGGAGAAGTCTGTCTTTTTTTTGGCACAAGAGAGCTATAGAGCCTATATCAGATGACTTTAGGCTAAATGACACACTGGTCACCAGGTAATTTCAGGGCATAGGTAGGTCAAAGGTGAGATTCGAACCCTTACAACTGCAAGATAGACAAAAAACTTTCCATTTACTCCCTTTAAAAGTAATGTTTTGTCTTCTAGTGGAGTAAACGCCACTTAGACCTAGTTTAGCTTCCCTTTTTCCACCCTTCCAAATTGACTCATCGTCGTCGGAGGGCAATCCTGTCATTCTTCGGACGCGTTCCAACTCGCCGGAGCGCGCATAGGAATGCGCGTTGCAGCCCTCCCTGCTTCATTTTACGCAAATGGCGCACAGACGTTTGCCACAAAGTAGCGGTGGAGTTTTACGCCAACGTAAGCCACCTTTCCGCTCATGTGACAGCCGCCTCGGCCAATCAGCTCCCAGGAGCTCGGTCCGCTCAGCCAATCACAAGCTGGCAAACTCGGGACATTGCCCTCCGCTTCGTCCGGTCCGCGTTTGCTTGACACACTGTAACCGCTCGCAACATTTTCGAGTGGAAAACCTTTCAAGGCGCACAAACGGGACAGCTAAAGAGGGAGCTACGCTGTGACGGTAAGCCAACAATAAAACCATTCCATGGTGTTTTATCGTGGAAATAAACGACCGTTCGGCCAGTTTCGTTCAAAACAACAGTTGGTGTGTTCAAGTTACTTCCTGCTCTTGACAAGGCCAAGAAGCCAAGTTCCACTCAGGCTACTTTGAGCTAGCTTCGCGTCGCTTGGTGAGTTTCGTGTAGTTTAACTTTATCAATAACTCCGTTAAACTACATTTCGGGGGTCATTTGAGACCCTGAACGTGCTATTGAAAATTTTTTTAAAAAAAAGTCCAATGTGACATTTCCACCGCGGGGTATCAAGTGGGGCGCGGCTAGAGACTTCATGGCCCCTGGGAAACAACAACATGAATTCCAGGTTGGGCCACATGGTGATAACATTCCACCCACATTGTTGTAAAACAATGTTTACCTTAACTTCACGTACACATAGAGACACTCAGGGGAATTACAAATAAAAAGTTGAAAGAATTTATGTCAAATGACGGACTTCACCGTCCACTGTGACGCCCTTGCATATGAAGCTTATAATTAGGAAACCCAAATGGGGAAAAGGAAGCTGTACTTAAAGGCACTGCACTGGCTTTCTGTCATTTATCATTATTTTGTGGACATATTTGTCAGTGTGGTGATTTTGTTTGGTGCTTAAATATGTCTATCGTCGGGTATGCCGATTATGGCCTCCCCCTAGTCTTGCTCAGAGAAAAAGCGAATGATGTTGACAAAAAATAAAATAGTTTTGACTAAAGTTGAAAACTGACTGCTCACTCTATTCACAGCCTTGTTGTTAGTGTAAGTAAACAGTGCACCTCAACGCCGGTGCACTTTGAACTGCAAATCATGCAAAAATGCAAATAAAATGAATGAATCTGCTCTGCTTTGTTGTAGTGTGCATTTAGAGTGGGGAGTTTTTGCACTGCATCATTGGCACAATCAAATTGTTCACCACCGAAACTGGTGACAAGACAAAAGCTCGAGTTTTGCTTCTGCTTTACGCTGTCTGGCTCAGTTTATTTATATATGTGACTACAGCTCACAAGGCAACTAAGAGGCCGACAAAGTCTTACGTTCCAGACTCAACCACAACCATAGATCTCATACATTGGAAACACATTAAAACACACGTTTTTAACAGCCCTTGTGTCTCTTCTTTGTACTTTTTTGCTCACACAGTTCTCCGAATAGTTACAGTGTACTTGCTTCAAATTGTTTGTCACTACTGGCTGAAGATTACTGGAACATTGAAACATAAATCGGAAAAGAATTAAACATTGTATATTTAAACTTCAAAATGTTCACCCAAACACAATGGTGTGCTGATAAAAAAAAATAAAAATAATCTTTTTTTTTTAAATAAGAAAATTACCGTTGATAGTATTGTACTTTATTTAAAAAAAAAAAAAAAAAAAAAAAAAAAGTCATGTGATATTAAATTAGAATGTATAAAATTAAACAGTGCATTACCATAATTCAATGGGTATTGTGCCGCTCACTTTGGTGTGGGCATCTTGGCCACCAGGGGGCACTAGAAAACTCAAATTTTTGCTCTCAACAAACAAAAAAAAAAAAGGGGAGGATGGTTCATAATCATATCTTGAAAAACCCGTAAGCCTACTCGGGGTACCACTGTAATTTCTTCAAACTAAAGTGAAATGATGCGATATGTGGGTTCATGGAAATGAGCATACAGTAATTCTCAGCCTCACAGCAGCCGCTTTAACACAGCAGAACACTCACCCTAATACAAAAATTCAAAACCATGTATTTATTGACCACCTCATTACTTCCAGGGTTTGGCCTGCCTCGCCCGGCCACAAGCCCTCCGCCACCATGCCGCTGATTACTCGCAACATCGAGCCGCGCTACGTGTGCCGCCAGCCCATCCCGACGAGCATCCACAGCGAGCTGGAATGCGTCTCCAACAACAGCCTGGCCGCCATCATCCGCCAGCTCGGCTCCCTGAGTGAGCGCGCCTTGCCGCGCTGCACCGGCAGAAATCTCCAATGATGCAAATACAAACGTGTTTTTGTTTACGCGGGCAGGCAATCAAGCCGAGGACGTGTTCAGGGGGCTGTTTGACGAGGCCAGAGTCTTCTCCGGCCGGTTGGAGGCTCTCGGGGATCGAGTGGACAGGCTGCAGTTGAAAGTCACCCAGCTGGACCCCAAAGAAGAAGAAGGTAGGATTAATTTATGGTGGTTGGGGGAGTTAAAAACTTATGAAAGCGTATTGTATTCACTTGGGGGCAAAAAAAAAAAAATCCTGTTTTTCTGCCTATTTTTTCTGGGGAGCTTTTGTTTTTGAGTACCAAGTTTGTTCTGTTTTTTTTGTGTTTTTTTAAATAATTTTTTCTGTTTTACTGAATATTTTTTTTTCTGTAATTTTTTTTTTAAAAACAGGTGGAAAGAATACTCAGAAAACAAGAGAAAAAAATATTCAGAAAAACGGGGAGAAACATTCAATAAAACAGGGGAAAAAAATTATTAAAAAAAAAACAACGTGTATTGACTATCGGCTATCCAGTCATATATACAAGTCAGTGGTCTGCAACAAGTTACTTGGAGTTAAGAGGTGAAAAAAAAATACTCAGAAAATCAGGAGTTGGTGCTCTGTTTTTCTGAATATTCTTTCCCCTGTTTTTCAGTACATTTTTTTAAATGACAGAAAAAATATTCAGAAAAATGAAAAAAATTACCCAAGAAACAAAGTTCCCCAAAAAATTAGTCAGAAAAGTAGATTTTTTTTTTTCCAAGTGAATGCAATACACTTCCGTAAAGACTTGCATCTAAAAATGAATAACTGAATTTACAAACCAAAAGCAACTAAAAATGAAAATGTGTTGTGTGCCAGTGTCTTTGCAGGCCATCACCACACGCAAGGCATTCCGCAGCAGCCTGACGCAGGACCAGCAGATGTTCACACGGCCCTCGCTGCCCATGCCCGTGCTGGACACCTACATCACGTGTGACCCGCCTCCGCCTCTCGACTACCTCAGCCCGTACCGGTACGTTGCTCAGGACAGGCCATATATACGGTAACATGCGCGCATCTTCCCGCCACTGTGTTATTTCATCTAAAATATTCGCAATGAAGGCTTAAAAAAAAGGGGGGGGGGGGCATTATGACGGTAGACCACATCAACCTTGCAAAGCGTTCATGTAACGGGTTAGCCTGTGTTGGTGTTTGCAGTGGTTCCCCTTCCACTTTTACGGTGAATTTTTACATCAAAAACATACCTGAAAAATCGTTCAGATTTACGGGGTGACCGTAAATCTTCAAAAAAAAAAAAGGCAAAGTAGATTGTATCTTACATTGGCGTGATAAAACAACTTTTTTTTCAAAAGTATGATCTTATGTGAACAAACTCAGAATATATCTAAATTTGAGCAAAAATATGCCAAAAAGCTATTGTCTTATTTTATGTATTTTTTATTTAATTTATTTATTTATTTATTTTCTCAAAAAAAAAAAAATTAAGTCATATCTGTATCTCAAAAAATGTAATTTATTTTAAACAGTAGTTGCATTTTTATAGAAGGTAAAAGAACATTCTCATTTCTTCTGATATAATAATTGAGTACATAGAGAATCTTGCAAGAATAAAGTGGTAGTTTTTGTTTTTTTTATGTCCGTTTTTATTTTACGATTTCCCATCCAAGATAATCCATAATCTTATACAAATAGGATTAAAACAAATAACCTATCCATGTTAAAAAGCCTTATGTTCTATTTTAGGGTGTTCAAAAATAATGATGGCAGATGGAACCAATGAACATATTATGTTCTGTGAATTAATATATTATGCTCTGTGCAGCGACGATGGAAGGGAGGCCCTCAAATTCTACACGGATCCCTCCTATTTCTTTGACCTGTGGAAGGAGAAGATGCTGCAGGACACCAAGGACATCATGAAGGAGAAACGAAAGCACAGAGTGAGAGTCGCGCACCAAACACCGCAATTTCCTCAAACAGCAGAAGCGGCTGCCTCAGTGGACGCCACCCGTTCAGGAAGTAGCTGCAATTACCTCTTGTTTACAGTGGCGGTCGTTAAATAAGTTGACCGCTGAGCCCATTCCAACTCCCTTGCTTCCTATACCAGCAACACCCAAAAAAAAATGTAGAGCATAGAGAATTGTCCCGAGGTGTCTCTGTGTGCCCTGCGATTGGCTGGCAACCAGTTCAGGGTGTAGATAGGCTCCAGCACCCCAGCGACCCTTGTGAGGAGCTAGCCAGCATTAGTTAGCGGTTGGATTAACATTATTGTTGGAACAGTTATAGCTGTTGGATTAATGTTACTATAATTGTTAACTATAAATGTTAACAATAATTGACTTCATTTTTTATTTCTTTCAGAGTGAATCCACCTGCTGTCTATCCCATGTGTTTGTGCATGTTGCATTTGCTAGCTGCATATTTGAAAGGGGGTGTGTCATGTGTATCAATGTGACAGATTTGCAAAGACGAGATTTTGCTCAAATCATATTCGTGTCATTTGTGTTCACGAAAGAAAATGTCCATAGATTTCAGTCCAGTTTTTATTACGTAAATATATTTTCATCTTTCTTCGTTAGTCGACGAAAATGCATACTGATTTAGTCCCAGTTATTGTTTTATTCTATTCTAGTTTTAGCCCGATGAAAAATGTGTGTTGAGAAATTATTTTTGTTTAATTTTTGTTGACGGAATTAACACTGTCTACCCAAAAAAAAAAACATATGCATGCTAAACAAGTTCAAGTCCAATTGCTGCCCTGTGTCGAGCAGAAGGAGAAGAAAGACCACCTGAACCAGCGGACCCTCAACCCGCGTAAGATTAAAGGCAGGAAGGAGGAGTGGGAACGCCGCAAGATGGGCGAAGAGTTTGTGGTGCCCAAGAATGAGATGATGTAAGTGGACGTGACACTTTTTAGCGCATTAGTCCCATCTGAACACAAACAAACGTGACCATTTTGTTGGGCTTTTCCCTCCCGGGGAAACGTGAGCGCCGCAATCACGAGATAGACAAATTAGAGCCACCAGTGCTTGTACGTTTTAGGAGGTCATCTTCTTGTTTTGGAACTAGCAGACAAAATGAATGACAAGTGATGTTATTGAATTTCCCATAATCAGGCCTTCATTATCCTTCAATAAATGACGTTTGGCCATTAAAATGTGCCATTAAAAGCGCTTAAAAATGTCATAAACAACTTTTTGTTCTTTGGTAAACATAGGAGATGATTCTTTATTTTATACTACGGTAGATATTTAAAGATAAAAGTACATACGGTAATCTTTTCACAAAATTTTAGTTCTTGTGGTATAATATTAAGCCTATAATGAGAGTCTTACCACAATATTAGTCATTTTTCAAGATGGGACGTTTTTGACCAAATGTTTTGGCTATTTTTTTTTTTTTTCCATGAATAAGTCAGAATATTATTATTAATGTTCATTTTTAAATAAACATTTAATTATTCTTAAATAAAATCTAGTTATAAGTACTGTAAGTTTAAAATAAAAATTCAAGCTGTCTTACATTTATTGAGCTCTTATGGAGACACTTAAACCGATTTTTTAGAAATTTTTATTTTTTAATGCTAAATTTGTATCTTTCCAGAGGGGAAATTTTATTTTTGTTGTTGCTGTTATTGTTATTTTATTGCATTATTATTATGGATGGATGATTTGGCCAAAAAAAAAAAAAAAAAAATTATTTATTTAGTCATTCAAGACGGTAACGATTTTAATCTAATAAACCCAACAAACGTTTATTTAAAGGTTTCATTTATTCAAAAATAATTCCTATGCAAACTGTTCCGACAACAAAAACTGTATACGGATTCTAAATCAGCTTCTGAATACACTTAACATTATAGTTTGTGCTTAATTGCCACAATTAATGAAGTAGTTGGTACATATTGTATGAACATGTCTCGTAAAGCACCCATGCTGCCACTTGTGCAAAAATGACAACTCAAATTAACATCTGAATGCAACACAACATAAGAACAGTAGTTTTTAATAATCCAGAAGACAAAATTTGACTTCATGATTTAGCTCATTTTCAACGATTTGATTTTCTAAATGAAGGTTAATCAAATGAATTTGATTTTATTGCCCAGCCCTAATATTATTATTTTTTCCCATCTGTGTTATGCTCCTCTGCCGAATGTTAATGGAAATGCAAAATCCCTGGTGGAGGTAATAAATAATGTTGCTTTCAAAGGAGCTCCATGGATGGTCTGAACGGCAGCCTGGGATCCGGAGACGAGGGCCTGGATTTGAGCACGGGCTCTTACGCGTACGAGGCACTGCCGCCGCCCGGCCCCGACGACTTCCTGCCTCCGCCGCCCCCTGACATGTCGTAAGTCGAGATTCACGCCGCCAAACACAGTCGGGGGAGGTGGCTGCATTTGGAATCAACCAATCACATTCAAGCTCCCCAGTCATCTGGTTCCAACTGTAACTAGCACAAAGTAATTAAATAACTTAGTGGAACTAACTTACTGATAACTAAAGCAAAGTAAGCAAAAAAAAAAACAATGTCGGAAAAAATGTTCTTTGTTTATGATCAAAAGCACTTGAAATGGCGGCATGAGTTTGAATGTTACTGGTTCTTTCTGAACACAGAAACATCCCAGCTCGATTATTGCCAACTGTAACTCCGACTTAAAAGGCCTACTAGAACATCTGAGCTTCATTTGGGCTAAATCGGTGGCACTTCAAATGGTGGCAGGTGTGCGCTGACTCCCGCTGAACACAAGTTTAATGTTTGAACAGGCCCAATGATGAGAAGGGTTTGCACACCAAGGTTATTTAATGGAGTTAATAACAAAATAAATATTCTTATAATCACATTTAAAATCATCCCCAAAGGCTCATGCATTAACCGGAATAAGGTGGGGGGGAAAAAAGTGCGGCACACATGAGATGACGTCGCTACCATGGCGTGTTTTTTTAAATATTGTGCAGAATAAAATAAAAACAAACCAAAAAAAAAAACTAAAACTAATAATGAAACTAAAAGTAAAAGTGCACTGCATACTTTTGCAACCACAATGCTTTATTTTTGCTGAAACAAGATTTGATTTTAATTTTAATGTTTTTTTTTTATGGTAATAAAAATTTTTCTTGCGCCCTGGAACATGGGTGTGTAGACTTTTCCAATGGACTGTATCTGTTCCATTGTCATGCGCAGGTACATTGACAGCGGCGCCGGGAACCATAAGCGCATCAGCATCCTGAGCCCCAACCACCCGCCCCCGGCTCCCCCCGTGGCCTCCCCCGCGTCCAACTCTCGCCCCAACCTCTCCCCTCCGCCCGCCCCTCCTCCCCCACCCCCGATGTCCGGCTTCGGGGCGCCGCCACCGCCCGCCGGCTTCGACGGCCCGCCACCACCGCCCCCGCTCTCGTGCTCGGGCCCCTTCGTCTCGCCGCCCGCCCCGCCCCCGCCGCCCGCCATGTCCGGCATGGGCCCGCCTCCTCCGCCCCCCATGCCCGCCAACGGGGCCTTTTCTCCTCCACCGCCGCCGCCGCCGCCCCCTGGGCCGCCGCCGCCGTCCTTCGGCGACCCCGCCCCGCCCACTCCCGCCGCCGTTCCGCCGCCCTCCAGCGCGCCGCCCAAACCGCAGCCTTCCCCCGCGGGCGACGCCCGCAGCGACCTGCTGCAGGCCATTCGACAAGGTAAGTTCTTAACGAATCCGCCCTTCTGATTGGCTTGACAACAATAAAGCCCCCATTTTTCCACATAAAAGGTTTTTTTGTTTTTTTCCCCCCATTTTTAGATAAAAGTTGTATTTTGCAATATAAAAATAAAAATAAATTGAAAAATAATATATTACAATTAATTTTTTTTAAATAATTGAGATTTCATAATATTACGAGACAACAAGTTGTATTTTTTGGATATTTTGCTTTTTTACTACGATAAAACCAAATTTATTGGAATTGAAGGCAAATGACATTCAAACAAATACATTTTTCATGCTGTTTTTTTTTTATATATATATTTTTTTTAATCTGTCAAGAAAGGGTTAGTACACGAATATAATGCAATTTTTTTTTTTTTTCCTTTCAAAAATCTTTTCTTTGTTCAATATGTATTTTCTGAAATTGTCATTTTTCATTAAGTCGTCTTTTGTTTGTTTTTTTAAAACAACTTGTTTTTCCGCTGTTGTCCTCCAGGCTTCAACCTTCGCAAGGTGGAGGCCCAGCGAGAGCAGGAGACGCAGGATCACTTCGGCAACGACGTGGCCGCCATTTTGTCCCGCCGCATCGCCGTGGAGTGCAGCGACAGCGAGGACGACTCGTCCGAGTTCGACGACGACGAGTGGTCCGAGTGACGGCGCCGTCTGTCTTTGTTGCCATCACGTTCAGGTTCGCACAGATGAAAAAGTTCCATGTAGTCACAATCACATTCCTTCACTTGTTGCTATTTATCTTATCTGCAGCCTCTCTAATCAATACGCTATCTTTAAGAAGTACCATATTTGTTCCTTCGGGTTGTTATTTTTTTGTTTGTTTTTTGTGGCGTCATGGGAGCAATTTCGAACTTTTTTTTTTTTTTTTTTTTTTCTTAGTGTATGTGTGACCCAAAGGGGGAAGTTACAAGCGGAACACAAATACATGACTTTGAAATGAAAGTGTAAAAGTGACAAAATGGTGGGGACCACCTTACTTCTCAAGTGCCTTTATTTTTTTTCTTCATTTTTATATATAATTTGAAATTTGTGTCTACGTATAGTCACATGCGGCTCGCTTTTCCAAAGTGATGATGTTGTTTTGTTCATGTTCCCAAAGACGGTCTAACAAAAGTAAATATATTTTGCCTGTTAAAAAAAAAAAGAAACAAAAAAAAAGAGAATAAATTTAGCAGAATTTATTCACCCGTCTCATCGGTTCTGATGTCTAACGTGCATGACTTGCTCTAAAAAATGTTCCAGATGGATGTTTTCAGGGGGGAAATTTGCCTTTTGTTGTAGTAAAAAACAAACAAAGTCCTGAATAGCTTTCTTATTTAAGGGGGAGTTGAAATTAAAAAAAATCTAACAATTTTAAATTAATAGAAACATATTTTCAAGTATCATGCCATTTAAGTAAAAAAAAAAAAAAATGGAGAAATATTTTTCTCATATTGGTTAGATAGAAGCAAATTTTAGACAAAGATGATGACTTTGGTCAAGATTTTTTTTCCTACAATTTTATTGAGTGCAATTTGTCAAAATGAAAAGTTGTTTTCATGACAATTAATGTATTTTTGTTTAGTTGCATTGACATAAAACAATGGAAAAAAGGCTGTCGCTTTTTAGATCAATAATTATTTTTTTAAGCACTCATGATTTTTTAGAAGAATTTCCCAGAAGTCTTTTAGTCAAAATTTTCAAGATTATTATTTTTTTTCCCCAGATGAAGTCATGTTTTCGACACGTTTTTTTTCGACACGATTTTAGGGATTTTTTTTTTTTTTTAAGTCATATTCTGAGAGTTAAGTTGTCTATCGGGGGGAAAAAAAGTGTTATATTTATATGATTATTGTTTAGATATTTGAGACATTATCAGAATGTATCAAATGTAAGGTTAAGTGCTTGTTATAAAATCCATTTAGCCCATTATAAATTCAGACCTAAGTTATGTAAAGTGAAACCTTCAGTCTACTCAAAAAAAAAAAAAAAAACTCCCCGATCTTATGCAATCACTGAACACCGCAGTGTTAATGCAAACTGAATCGAGGGCCCGACATCTCAAGCTTTTAGTGCGCTCGCGATCCCCGACGGAAGAATGCTGACATCATTCAGTAGGGAGAAAAAAAAAAAAGCATATTTATTATTCATCAGTATAAAATATTCATTCATTTGACAAAAAAAGGTTGTGCAACATACAGTCCCAATGGCTGAAAAGTGCCTTGACAGAGAGCGTGTGCAAAATAGAATCTGAGCTCTCCATTAGAAAGTACATTGTGTTTGTAGCACACATTTCAAGTACATCACGTTATTATTACTATTATTATCAAGCTTTTGGATCCAATTAACTCAACAACATGACTTTCATTTTTCTCTCTCCATAACCGCACAAATGTCATTTCAATCCGCTTTTATTTACGAGCGACTGATTGTTTTCACTCGGCGGGATCCCGTGCAGCTACAAGTGGGCTGATTTGTTGGCAGGAGGCACAAATTCAAGTCTGGTAGTAGTGGGAGTTCCTCCAAGATGGCCGCCGGCCAGGACAGTTCAGAACGTTCTGATGAGGACGATAAGGGGGAGGAGGACCTCACGTCCTGTTTCCAAAAAGGAAAAGTGCTGTTTTTTGTGTGTGTGGGTGCGTGAAAGGATTTCACGATGCGAGCGCTACTGTGTGTTGTGCGCACGTCTGGCATAGATTGCGGCGCTTTGGCGGAGGCGCCGGTTTTTTGAAAAGATCATAAAAATGCACTTCATTTGTCTCCACGTGTGACTTCCAGCAATTCCAAAGAAACTTTTGGTACGGAATCAGGTCTTGATACGAACAAGAAAAAAAAAAAGCCCCTTTCACGCTGTTTTTTCCTGGAAATTTGTGCATGAAAAGTTTCCAGCTAAGTATCCCTGTTACCTTGCACAGCCGCTGCAGCTACTCGCATTTAGATAATTAGCCTAATGGCAAGTGCTTTTAATGCAAATGCTGTGAGTCCATCAAATTTGGTACCTTATACAGCAGTCCGGTTTGGGGATCCAGCGTGAAAGGGTATTACCTCCTCCAAGGAGGCTGTTGCTTTTTTCCCCCCATTCACCTTTGACAGTAAAAATATACAAATACGTCAAACATAAAAACCCCCAAAACATATTAATTCTCAAGAGCGTGGGCCTCCTCCAAGGCCAAACAATGTTTATTTAGGGGGTATCCAACCCCTGCATAGGTCTGAATTTTATCACGAGAAAAACATCAAGGTAGGGAAATTCTGGATTTACATGGAAATGATGGCTTTTCCTTTTGACTCATTTTCAGTCAAGTATGTTCACACACGTCCTTCGCAGCCGCCGGCCAGTGTAGGATAGGACCTCGAAGAAATTCTGGTGTGGATTAAACGGGTTTTATTTCCACATGATTTTTTTTTTTTCCCCTTCCAGAACCAAGTTTACCAGAGTTTCAGACTGTCCCCCCTCCATCCAGGATTTGTTTACCCCTGAGATTTCAGATTACAACCCCTTGACCTGCCACCCACCAGATCTGGGAATCCAACCCTCTCCAGATTTATCATTATTATTATTATTATTATTATTATTATTATTACCAGAGCCTGGATTAAACAAACTGAATTTTTCCCCCTCTTCCTTGTTTCCCCCACCTCCCAAGATTTTGGATGTTTTTTTTTATTCCCTGATTCGGAGTACACCTCCTAATCCAGTATTATTAGATCACTGCCCCCTCAAAATCATCATTTTTCTCCCGCAAGATCCAGAATTTCCACTGCCCGAAGAGCCATGAATCTCCGGAATATTTCCCTTTCCAGATCCTGGATTTCCTGTCCCCGGACCACGAATTCTGGCCAAGAGTCCGTCCTGATTGACTTGACGCTGGCGTCCTACACGTCGACGGGGCAGTGCACTTGTGCGGCCTGCCTGCGGGGGCAGCAGGCGTGCAGCAGAACTTTGCGTATGTCTTTGTTCCTCAGGCTGTAGAGCATCGGGTTGAGCAGGGAGCTGAAGGCGGCGGGCACCAGCGTGGCGTAGGTGTACAGCGGCGGGCTGGACGCGTCGCCCAGAAGCCCCCACAGCGAGAACGGCATCCAGCAGCCCACGAAGACTCCCAGAACCAGCACCAAGCGCGAGAAACCCCGCCCGCCGCCGTGCTTGCCGCCGAACGAGCGGCTGGAGGGCAGGAAGTGCCTCTGGGTGGCGATGGCGTTGGCGTGGCGCCGCGCCACCCGGCAGATGCCGGCGTACAGCTGCAAGGTGGCCACCACCACCGCCAGGAAGCCGCCACACAGCAGCGACAGGTACGTCCGAGTGAGGGGCGGGGCCACCGAGCAGGAGGCGGGCTCGTCCAGGCAGTTCCACCCCATGGCCGGACCGGCGCCCACCAGGCAGGCGCCCGCCCACACCAGGAGCAGGAGGAGGGCGGCGCGCCGGCGCGATCGTCCCGAGCCGTACGTGAGGGCGTGGCTCAGCGAGAGGTAGCGGTCCAGGGCCACGCCCATCAGGCTGCACAGCGAGGCGCTCAGCGACGTCACCAGGAGTCCCGACGTGGCCAGCTCGGACCAGTCGCTGGGCGCCAGGCAGAAGCGGAACAGGAAGCGGGCCACCAGCGCCACGCCCGCCAGAAGGTCGGCCAGCCCCAGGCTGGCCAGGAGCAGGAAGACGGGCGCGCGCAGGGACGGCGTGGCGAGGATGGCGGCGACCACCACCGCGTTCTCGGCCGTGATGACCGTCCCGGAGACGCACAGGGCCACGCCCCATGCCGTCAGCGGCGGGGATTCCCGAGCGGAGGCGCCGCCCTCTTGGCGGCCCGACGGCAGCATGGCGTCCGCGGCCGAAGACTCCTCCCACGACAGCTCGGACGCGTTCAGTCTCATGACTTGCGAGAGAGACCGACGCTTGTACCTGAGGAAATAAACGACGCATTTACGTTCAAGTGCTGAAATCATCGAGACCTTTGGAAAACACCTGGAATGGTTTTGGTTACAATTTAAAAAACAAAAAAAGAAGAAGTTGGGAAATGGGGCCAAAGAAAAAGCCATGAATTTTCCATATGAAGGGATTTCTTTTTCCAAGCGATGGGTTTGGTGTACTAGATTGTGTAATTTTACAACCACTGCATTAGGTGGCAGTGGCGAGCTCATGATCAGAGTGTGCAAGGAGGTTCATATTCTGATTCTGTACATAAAACCGTTTAATAGACAAATTATATCTTTAGTTGTGGTGGAGAATTGGGCGGAGGGTGAAAAATTATTATTCATATTCATAGTGAGAGAAAAAATTATTTGTAAAAATTTGAAAAAATATTTATTCCTCCCGACCCCCCAAAAAATTATGATTCACAATGTTTAATCCAGATACATCCCCCCCCCCTTTGATCTTCTACACTTGAAATTCTCCACCCAACAAAGATTTAGAATTTTTCCCTCACCAAAACCCGACCATCAACCCCATCTCAGGATCTCGGAGATTCGATTCAGAGCCAATGAAGACTTTCATCTTGGCTAACGATCGATGTGGAGGTTCCTCACCTAAATACAATCCTCAGTTTCCCCTGCAGCTTTACTTAGACATCAATTCCAAACTCGTGTTGGTGCGCGTGTGATTAAGTGCTGGGGAGTGTTGGCCGCCCCCCCCCCACGGATGTTCAGACACAGTGTTCGGCCCACGGACACACGCGCATACCAGCATGCCGCCCCACTGCCAATTAGGTCGCGCTTGCTGTCATGTGCGGACTCCGTTACAGTGCAAGGAAATCACAACAACATGCGTTGTGTTGTTTTTATTTTTAATAAAATGGATAATTGTGATGAGTAAATCGGAAGTAGCGAGTGACATGGGGTGTTCGTGATAGAATATTGGGGGTGGGGGGCATATTGCACCCCTTGTTGTGTAATCTGTGCGCCATTGAGAGTGAGCGAGCAATAGAGATACATCTAGATATTTATATTGTATGGCATATTTATACAAGATGTGTGTATATAGACATATACGGTATTAATAATTTACCTTTTAGGAAAAGATGGCCTGATGTCCTCTAATGTAAGATCCAAAAGGGCGCAATCAAGCGGTCTCTCCTGTCGCTCTCTCGCCGTTCTTTGTGCACTTCCGGTCGGGGAGATCCGCTCGGTGGTCCCGCTCCTGTCCACCGGAGAAAACAAAATCTCCTCCTCCTCGTTGGTTGCTCCGAAGCAAGAATGGATGCTGAAGGTCTCAGCGCGCCGTCCACAAGAAAGCGGCCGTGACGTCACAGGCTGGAGCCGCCCACCAATCAGAAGAAGAGGATGCAGGAGAGCGGGGGGGCGGGGGTCGCGGTGTATGCTGGCGTTATTTCATTCAGAAAAATGCGGCATCGAGACGAAGACACGCCCACTGCGGTCCAGCGCCATTCTTGTTATCGTTTCTTGTAAGTAATGTCCAAGCACATGTACAGGCATCATCATACATTGTAATACAGCCCCCCCCCCCCCCCCTTTTTTTTTTTTTTTTCTTGTCAGGGTGCTGTCCACGGTGCTGAAACGCAGTAATGACTCATGGGGACACACGGCGGCCACTTCATTAGGTACACTTGTTGACGCTGGCTTTTTAATAGGATTTAAAATGCATTTTCGTGATGACGTAGATTGAACACGCAAGAAGGTCAAAATATTAGGAACAACTGGCAGTATAAATTAAACTATTTAAAATGGTTTTTTTTTTAAAGCTGCATTGTACAGCATATGCATTGTTTTATGTTGTTACTGGATTATTTTAACTTTTTTTTACCGTATTTTTTATATTCATCTTAGCATTAGATTTATTGTACAGGAAGATAACCATTAATCGATTTTATACTTCAATTGATTCCTTTATTTATTTCTTTTTTTTTTATACATTTTTAGTTTTAATAAATTGTAAATAGATTTAAGCACACTTGTTTGCGTTGGCTGTCCTAATTTAGTGTTCTTAATGAAGTGACCACTGTGTTTATATGTACAGTACTAGTATACAAGTGGACGTACGTTATTGCTGCATTAAATAATTTCACTTTTGGAGTTATGCAACATTTCCTCCGGTCACTTGTACTGTACTGCTTTTCTCACGTCTGCTTTTGCTGCCCCCTAGCGGGCAGCCACGTTACAAAAATGTCCCCCCCAAAAAAGACGTCCTTTGTATCAAACATCCTCAGTCATTAATTAACGTACGAGAATTGTGTTTATTGTCGTTCGTCCAAGGTCACCTCGCAGATACGAGAACGGCAGAGAGGCTTCCCCAGGTTTTGATGGCGCAATAGGGGGGGTGCAGCATCACGAGTGGGCGGGGCCTGCCGCTTCGAAGGGCCTCGCGACCAAATAAGGAAACTTCCTGCCTACGAGCTGACGACGTTGGCGGCTGAGCGTGAGTCGCGTTTTTCCTCTCCCAAATCACCTTAAACTTGCTCACGTATGCAAATGAGGCCCTTGTGGAATGATTGATTCACTGTACAGTGATGTGATGTGATGTGATGGAGGCGGGAGGGAAGCGTCGTGAGACCGGAATGAAACACCTGAACGAGTGTGAGATGTGGATGAGTCAGAACAGCAGCAGCAGCAGCGTGAACATCCGCCCACCAAAACACGCAGATGCACCAAGGCCTGGAGCCAGTCTATGGCTTCAAGATCAATATATTCCACAAATGTCTGTCTAGATCGCTCGCTGTTTAGCATCTTTTCTAGAGTTTTTATCTGCCCTAAAAATAAATTCTAGATAATAATAATAGATTATAAATTCTAGAGCTAGCTCGCTGTCTGGGCTCAATATAGTCAATATAGTTTAGCTTTGTCTATTGTACACCTAAATGTTTTCTGTTTATAACTAGCTCTGATTGATTGATTGATTGATTGATTGATTTGATTTTATTGAACATACAGCATAAACACACAAACAGAGAGACAGCAGAAAAGAAAATTTTAACATAAAAGAAACATAAAATCAGTCAATAACAATCTGCATGTTCAAAAGGGAGTAGGAAGATATAATAATAATAATAATAATAATCTTCCTTCTTAGTTAGTTTTGTAAACATAAAATGTAGTTTGAGTTAGTTTGAGTTAAAAAAAAAAAATCATTTTCGTTATTTTATTTCGGTAACAATATTGTTTTTTGAATGTTAGTTATGTATGTATTTATTTATTTATTTTTTATTAGTTTTAGTTAACGAAAATAACCTCCCTTCTTACTTTGACCATCTCCAAACATTTTTGTTTTGTTTTATTTGATTTGAACGGAGTCAAATGCCGTTTTTAAGCATATGTCGCGGGCCACTGGAAAATGGACGGCGGGCCGCAAATGGCCCCCCGGGCCGTAGTTTGGACACGTCTGTTTTTAATCTATTCTCAATCTGACTGTTCATACATTTACGTAGCAAATGTCAAGTGTACCTGTGTGCGTGTTTCAGGTGACCTGAGGGTGGGCGGGTCTTGTCATGGTTGCCTAGTGACAAAGTTTGGATCTCATTACACACACGCACACACTTTCCATCCTCTTGCTGCCATCGTCACGTCGCTCTTCAGCACTCGGCCTACTCGAGGAATTTGGATTATTATTTTACTGTTGGTATACTTTGTCCTTATCAATTGATTGATTTTTGATAACTCCATTTTTTGGTCCAGAATGCAGAATCTGTCCATCAAGATGTTCTTCTGCTGGCTGCTGCTGCTTATGATGATGATGGCGGCGCACTCGCAAGCGGGTAAGCGGGCTCATTCGGACTTTTTTTTTTTTATTGATCAGCCGTCCATCAAAAGTGCCGCTTCGCTCGATTGACAGCTCGTGTGCTTCCTCCCTCCAGATTGTAGCCGAGCTGAGTCATGTGACCTCTGCGTGGGCGACTCCATGCTCAACCTGACCGGCTGCGTATGGAGGTTGTGTCCCGACGGTAAAACACGCCGGCTGTAATTCTATCTTAGCACGGCAGCTGCTGCAATGCGAGCTGCCGTGTGGTTTTGTAGCGTGTGAATTATTCAGCATTCCGCAACACACGCATACTGTACAACAATACGCACACCTTTATGTCGCTCTCAGGTAACGACACGGGCATGTGTATGACGGACGAGGGCAACGTGGCCGACAGCTCCAGGAACTGCAGCTGGACCAGAGTGTCGGAGCTCTGCACAGGTATGACGCCGCCACTAGAGGGTGCTGTTTCTACCTTCTTTTTTTTTTTTCTTTTAACGTTTTAACAACGTCGAATACAGAATAAACAATGGAATATTGCTAGTAGGTAGAGAAGTAAGACTTTCTAGCAGACAGAAAGCTTCTGGCGGACAGGAAATAGCGAGTCCGGAGAGCTGCTAGCATAAGCAAGTTACTAGCAGACAGGACAGATAAGAAATAAGCGGGCAAGAAAGTGCCACTAAGAAGCAGCATCACTAGTGCACTCGGAGTTTCGAGCAGAAAGAAAGATTCTGTACATATGTATGACACGCCAGTTGAAGTCACTGGGCGGCCATCTTGTGACTACCACCTCACGAGCAGACAACTGTATAAACTATACGGCATACATAGAGATGAGACATATACAAGCTTGTAGGCAGGCAGTCTAAGGCCAGAGGCGGGTTGGGGGGTTTGTGCCGGGGTGGGCACTATTTTTTTTTAACAAGGGGGGGAAAAAAACAAACAAAAAAAGACCCCCTTTTTTTTTTTTTTTATCTCTCAGTTCCTTAGACCCCAATATTAGATTTGGCAGAAGCATCTTTTGTTGAATTACAGTTATAATTCTTTGATTAAAAAAATATACAAGTTTCCTCCTGCATGAAACATTAATCATAATTTATACATGTATTTAAAGGATACCTGACTCACTGGACAATTTTCAGCAGTGAAAAGTTCATATTTTGTCCAGAATTAACTTGATAACGTCATTTTTTTCCCCCATGTTCCATTAATACCTTTCAAAACTATTTTTTCCTCTTGCTGTCGACTGATGATGACATCATCATGGCTCACCTGTTTTCTGGGGTTGGTCAGCAAACTGAGCCATGATTGTCCGTTACCTCCTTCCTCAGCACAGGTGATGTCATCATCAGTCAACAGCAAGTAGAAAATTTACTTTTTAAATGTATTCATTGAACATGGGATAAAAATGAGGTTACTGCATTAATTACAGACAAAAAAAATAACTTTTGACTGCTGAAAATAGGTGAGAGTCTAGTATCCCATTAAGGCAAGTTGCAAAATGTCTGAAGTCCTCTTGTTTATATTTAATAAATTTAAAACATGATAAATCATGCTGTTTCTACTAAGTATCATCTCAAATATTCTCCGATTTCAATACTATAAATGTATAGGATCGTATGGTAAGTCAACATTTGTGATGAGTCATCCGACAACGTCGACGTTGGCGTTCATTTTCAGCAGGGAAATGCTAATCCAGCAATGACGCACACGCTAACCCGCCGCGTGTCGTTTTGTGTGCAGTGGTGGAGACGGTGGCCGAAGGAGGCGGTGACTCAGGTAAATGGAGTCGGCGTCACTCGCATCCCCCCCCCCCCCCCCCCAACCTCCCAACCGGCTGCATGCGTTGTCTCACTCAGGCTTGGGCGGAAAAGCGCGGCCGCAGCTCTCCCCGGCCCGCTTCAACTTGTCCAGCTTCATCGGCGGCGTCCTGCTGGTCATCTGCCTGCAGGCCGCCGGCGTGCTCGCCATGCGCTTCCTCAAGTCCAACGAGCAGAGCGACTACGACCCCATGTGAGACGCGCAACAAGAATACCTTCCACATACATTATTTTTAAAAGATTGGAATATTTCTAGGTAACTCATTTTTATCAACGGATTATGTAATCAAATGAATAAAAATCCAGTTTGTTTTTTTTATTTCACAAATATTTTCCTTTACTTTTGATTAATAATTCAATTAAACAATTTATATCGATTGTGATAAATTGATCAAAACAACTAAAGAAAATGCAGCACAACCAATTTAGGCGGGGGAAAAAGAGCAAAAATGATTAAATCGCAACAAAAACACGTGAAAATTTTTGATGTAAAATTACATTATTTACTATATTTTTATTGCATTGTTTGTTTGTTTTTTAATTTACAATAAATTGTGACTTGAGTTAAATATTTTTAAAAAGTATTTTAATGAACCAGTTTAGTTGGAAAAGGGCAATAAAATAAATTAAAACATTTAATAAATGTACATATTAATTGGCTATTTTACTCTTTTTATTTTTTATTTATTTTTTTACAATAAATCAAGTTGTTTAAAGTGACAAAAAAAGTGAATTAACCACCTCTATAGGAAACAAACAGTGAAGCTTGTGAAATATTATTAACACATGCAAAGTTTATTTTACTATTAAAAAACAAAACAAATTGTATTACTTTTAATAAATTAAACAGCCAATTATTTACAAAAGATAAATACATTAAAAATGAAAAACACATTTTAATCTATTTTTTGGGGGGGATACCAAATATGGGAAAAACAAAATAAATACAAATTTTACGTCATTTTAAAATGTTCTTATTATTCTTCTCATTATTTTTGTTTACAATAAATCAATCAACCAATGAATTAATTAGATCAACGAATGCAAAATAAATACATTTTAGGGGATACAATGCAGGATTAGTGTTTGAAACAGCGTCCTCTGGTGGCTATACAGGAAAACTGCAAGCACGTTGTTCCAGTATGCAAAGCAACCTTGAAATAGGTTTGGCGATTGGACGGTCCCATTTTCCTTTTTCTATGGCTTTTTTTTTTTTTTTTTTTTTTTTGAGTGTGTGTGTGTGTGTGTGACCCCACTACAGGCACGGTGATGGCACAAAATTAAGGTGTAATAATAATAATAATCATAGAACATGAAATCGACCTTTTTTTTAGCATTAGCATAGCAGCAAATATCCTCAGTACAAAATGACTCACTCACTGATTATTGATGGACAGAATTTTGCGACTGTCCCAATACTTTTTTGGCCACATTGCGCAATCAGTCTACATCCCCTCTGATGATGTCATCCGTGTATGTGCGTGCGCAGAGAGCAGCCTCAGTGAGGTGACCGACCGGCGGCGAAGGACGACGAAAGGAAGAGTGACGCACGGGACGGTGACAAGACAATGCGTTTTTACGATTGGTCGCCATTAACCCCCCCCCCAGCTGGAAACAAATCACTTCGATTCGACTCTTAATTTGTGTGTATTTTTGTGTTGAATTGTGTTTAGAGTGCAGTTTTTTTTTTTCTGTAGATACATTTGACATCAAGAAGGATTTTATGCATGCTAACATGCTAATGCTAAAAGATGTTGGATTGCTTGTTTTTGTGTCGTCACTGAAATAAAGTTAGAAGACGTATGTGGAAAATGTCTTTTTATTTTTCTTTTTTTTCTTTTGTTTTCCTCTCCAAATAATGCCGTTGAGGAAAAGTGCAGTGCGACGGTTTGTTCATTTTCACCTTTTTATATTCCAGTTCATTTCTCAAGTCATATTGGATGTTCAGTGTGGGTCAGGCTGGCATTCACCCTGAATGAGGCCTCTGAGGCGCTGCTTTCCCGGAACCATCACTCACTCCCGGTCTGGACTGGAACCAAAAAAGCTTGAAAGGACCCTCACAGAACCGCAGCAACCGTGGCCAATGTCCAATTTTGTTGACAAAAGAAGGGTAAAAAAAAAAAAAGTTGTTCTCATTCTGAGAGTTTCCTCCGTTTCCCACATTAATGTCGCCTTCAAGGACTGTTGGATATTTGACAACGGCTCACTTTTATCTGGGTGATGTGCGTTTTAAGTCATACTTTAAATGTTTATTCTAAAACTAAACACACATTGCACACTTTACTACTTTTTGTTTTAAAAATATCATCAGCTCAGTGTCAGACAAACAAAACCATGTTGACAGGCTAGCAAAAAATTAGCATTGGATGCTAATATGCTGTAACTTCTCAGAAACGTGAACTTTATTTAAAATTATTTTTTTTTAAATTGCTGCGATTGGCTGGCAACCAGTTCAGTGTGTCCAGTCCCGCCTACTACCCAGAGCCAGCTGAGATAGGCGCCAGCACCCCCTGCGACCAAAGCGGTCAAGAAAATGAATGGAATTTTAAATTGCTAATATTTTTAAAATATTATTTTACTCATTACGAACTTATTTTCGCATTGTTCTTTGGAGCTCTCTTGATAATCAAACACATTGAAAGTTTTCCAACTAAATAATGCATTAAAATACAAAAATCATGTGATTATTATTTGTTCCATCATCGCCCAGCTCTAGTTGGAAACTTAACATGGCATCCTTGTATGAAACCGCCGAACTCCACACACACAAACTCCTCCCCCCCAGGCACAGACAGGAGGCGTGGTCACCGAGTTGACACAACACACGTTTGACACACACACACACAAAAAAAAACAGTCCACGACACGACACGACACCCTCAGCACAAGTTTGCGGCAAACTTCCCCCCACGCATGGAGTTCCACGACGCTATCGATTAGCAGGTAACTCCATTTTGTTTTCTATCATGTTGCCTTGCAAACGTGTTAGTGCCACCTTAAAAAAAAAAAGAAAAAAAAGGGCGACAGGTGTTTCGTCTCACGCGTGGGCTGAGCACAAGACGACGTTAATTTCGTGGGACTAATGGCGAACAACACAAACACACGTTTATGGAATACTTTTAAAAGACCAAATATGCCACTTGTGACTATTATTCTTATTATTTTTTTGTTTTGTTTTGCGTCGCCTCAGGTCAAGTTGATGTTAGCTTAGTTCCGGTTGGACCAACTGAGCCGCCGGCACTGCGCATGCGCCAATTACCTCCTTGGCTGCCTCGAGGCAACATACACACGTGCACACACAGTAAATATACAAAAGCAGGAAGTAGAAAGGAATCATTACTAACCCGGCTGCATTCAAAGGTTGTTAAGTTATTGGCGGTCCATGAATAATAAACAAATAGACATTTGCGGTAGTGTTTATTCCTACAGTCCCCATCAGTCTGAGGATGACGTCTCTGAGGCGTCATGGTCGCCCTGTGTTCGTCTTTATTTTTCTTGCTCGCCTGGAAGACTTGACAGCTAGCATACAAGAAGCATTATGAGGTTTTATTTAATACAGAGTAGTGGCTCACTTAAGTCGGTCATGTCCTTGAGCCTTCTTGAGCCTTTTGTGCCACCGTACTTCCTGTCAAAATAGCATACAGATTACATTGGCCCAATTCTGCCTATAGCAACCAATGGCCACTTAGGTGCTGAATTCCAATAAGCACATTTTATAATCCACTTGTGTTTTTGCAATTTATGATGTGACTGAGTTTTTTATTTATTTTTTATTTTTTTGTTTGGACAGGCATGGAGGCAGAAAGTGGCGTCGGGTCTCTGGACCTGAGCCACCTGACGGAGGAGGAGCAGGACGCCATCTTGCAAGTACTCCAGCGGGACTTGGAGCTACGACGCCAAGACGAAGGGCGCGTAAGGTCAGAGGTGAACCACGTCGGTCCACAACATTCGGCTCACCTGCTCCATTGCAATTGGCTGCGCAAGCGTCACATCGTTAGGAACACTTCAACCACAATGTCATGTAAAAGCTGGAAAAACGAAAGGCGATCAAAAATGGTTGGGGAAAAAAGGCCGACTTCCTGTTTTTTTTTGTTTGTTTTTTTTACAACGTGCGTTTTGGTCTGTTTATTTATTTGGTCTTTGCGCGGCCTCATCTCTCGAACCGTACGTCCGACCAGGGACATCCGCGACTGCTCCACGACATTGCATTCCAAAGATTGAAAATGTATACTGTGCTGTATAATAAGCAGGGCCGTAACGATCATCACGATACGACATCATCACGATATAAAGCTCACGATACGATAATTATCACGATATTGCCGGGCGGTTGACAATATTTAAAAAAGGCAACAATATTGTTTAAAAAAAAAAAAAACTCATACCAAAAAAAAAAAAAAAAGCTTAAATCAATACAATAAAGGGGGGGGGGGGGGGGGGGTGAATACTGTGCTGTATACTGTAATGAATACCGCTAAAAGGAAACCAAAAAATGGATGAAAAATCCTTCATAATAAACTAAAAATCATACAAAGAAAAAAAAACATGTTTAATGCAATTTGGGGGGATTTATATACAATTAATGGGATTTTTTTTTTTTTTTTTTAATTAACGGTGGATTTCCATTATCACGGGTAGTTTTTGGAATGTAACACCCGTGATAAAACGAGGGAACGCTGCACTTGGGGCTCAAATCCAAAAGACACAACAGCACTTCCTTATGCCTTGAAATGAATCGCTTCACGTATGTAGTTGCCGTCCAAAGCGAACATAAAGGCCAAGGCGTCGAACAGGACACGCCCACACGTGCCCTTGACAATTTGATTAATGCGTCCGATTTGCCTCCCAAGGTAATCAAACAAGAATGTCGCCGTCATGCGTGTTTGCTGTGTCAACAGGATGCTGGCGCAGAGCAGAGCCGACCCGGCGCAGCTGCACTCGCAGTCCGGGGCGTGGTTCCGCGAGGTGACCAGCGGGCGGCACCGCGGCCGCATGTCCGGCTCGGACCTGGTGCGCGCCACCATACGCCGACGCACGACAAAGATCACCGGTTTCTCTTTGTTTTTTGTTTTTTTTCCTCAACAAACTCTTGATATCATCAAGTGATGTAACCAATAAGGATTTTTGTTTTGGTTTCCATAGTAACGGACTCGTTGGGAGTGGATCTGTTCAACGGCAAGGCGGATGATGAACCGTCAAGCAGCTCCTCCCCGGAGGCACGATTGAGAGAGTCTGCGGAAGACAGTCCAGGGTCTTTTATTTTTTTTTTTAATTGTCCTATTTGTTGTTTTTTGATGACGTCTTCCAACTTTTCTTTGTAAAATTTTCAGGAGTCCATCCGGCTTAGTCTCTGCACCCAGCCGGGAAAGAATTGCAACAAAGGTGTGTCAAGTCATTGTTCATTGTTGTAATGGTGGAATTTTTCCATATATGACATTCTGTTGTTGTTTCAGCAACATTGCAAAAGGGAGTCCGTGTCTCTTTGCATCCTGACCGACTTGGAAACGTTACCTTTGCAACCAAACATTCCACAACACTCTCGTTCCAGCCATGCGGTACGCGCACGCACACACTCGATTGCTTCTAGATGATGAGTCGGCCTTGTAGCGACGCAGGATTTTTTTTGTCCCCCGCGCGCAGCTCGGCGGCGGCAAGAAGAGTCTGTTCAGCTCGGGAATCATCGGCGCGGTGGAGGTGTGCGGCCGCGTGCAGTTCTCGCTCGCCTACGACGGCCACAAGGGGGAACTGCGCGTCAAGGTGCACCGCTGCGAGGGCATCTCGCCCGTCGCCGATGAGAACCGCTCGGACCCGTGAGTGGCCTTCAGTTTGCAACATTTTGCAAGTATTTATTTATTTATTTTTGTCCAATCGGGTCTCAGCCTTATGAAGGTCCAAAACGCCAAATAAAAAAAAGACCATCTTGCTTGCGAGGAGGCTCATTCTCCTAAAATGGACTCATTCAACCCCTCCTACACATAATAGGCGGATTCATGAAATTTGGCATTGTGTTCAATCTGAGAAGATCAGATTGTCCTTCGGGCTTTCCGCAACACTTTTTGCTACACATGGATACCTTGCATATTGATGCAGAGAATCAAAGAATGTTTATCTTTTTTCAATAATTAGTTTATCCCCGCTTTTTAATATTTAGTTGTGTTTATTTACTAATTATTATTTATTATTTTGTTTTATTATTGTCCTTTGTTTTTCTTTCAATTTATTATTTAATTATTTTATGCTTTTCCCTCAGTTTTGGAATGTATGGTGTAGCTGTGTGATTGAATGTGTTGTTTGGGTGGGGAATACCGTTTGCCTGAAATTTGGCGTAATTATTTTTTTCATGCTTTGTAAAAGCTGATGGCAACTTGTTAACACATTCACTGCCAGCCCAGCAAAAATCCATTATTTGACGTCTTTTTCTGTCAATGGCAGTCAATGAGTTAAGATGAGATGTAACCAAAATTGACAGATTTTTAAGCAAAATTTGCCTTAAAAGGTTAAAAAAAAAAAAAAAAAAGGATGCTGCAATGTAATCACAAAATATATTGGAACTTTGTGTTTAACACATTCACTGCCAGCCCAGCAAAAATCCATTATTTGACGTCTTTTTCCGTCAATGGCAGTCAATGAGTTAACATGTTTTTTTGTGTTTTTTTATTCCCCCCCAATTGTATTCACTAAAAAATGAAAAACAGCAATAAAAATATTTGACAAAAAATAAAAAATAAATGACTAAGTGGGAATAAAAACAGATGCAAATGGTATATAATTTGGAAATTATAGACCAATAAAACACATATATAAATGGAAAGAAAAATATATGTAAATACATTTGCATGCAATTTCGTAATTATATTTTTATATCCTTTTTTATTTTCACAATTTCTTTAATCATTTATTTATTGTTAATTTTGGCTGTTTTGGTCCATATAGCCAAGTTGAAATGTTACCGCCGCCTCAACTTGCAACTTGAGTTGCTCGGCAACAAGTCGAGGTGACTTTGACACATTTGAATAAGACATTTGAATAACATTTCGACTTGGCAGCATGGACCAAAACTGCCAACATTTAAAATAAATAAATGAATGATGAAAGTGAAAAGAAAAATTGATATATAAATGCAATTAAAATAAAATAAAATGTATTTATTAATGTGTGTGTGTGTGTGTATATGTATATATATATATATATATATATATATATTTTATTATTATTTTTTTTTCCCCTTTATATTTTTTTTTGTGGGATATAATTTTCGAATTATATATATTTTTTTTAGATCCGTTTCTATTTTCACTTTTAGTCATTTATTTATTTAGAATGTTGCCAGTTTTGGTCCTCCATACAGCCTCTCTGCGTTGCCATGTCAACCTAATCTGACCCTGAGTTTAGAAATCTGGTGGCAGATGCACCTTAAACAAACTTAGCAATTAGACTGTTTGTTTATTAACCAATCAGACTTCAAATTTTCTTCATTCATCAGCAATTCCAATTGAATGTTTGTTGTTTTTTTTTTTTTCAAATTATTCTGCGGACCCTCAAGTTTATGGAGGACCAAATTTGTCAAAATGTAAATTATATTTAGTAATTTTATTTCCATGTACTTTTTTGGATTTAATTTTAATTTTTGAACGACATTTTTTTTAAATAAATTTTTATTTTTACTTTCAGCCATTTATTTATTTAGTTTTTTATTTTATTGTAATTTTTTTTATTTGTATTTATTTATTTTTTTTTTAATTTTGGCAGTTTTGGTCCTCCATATGAGCCAGGGTTGTTTTTTGCTGCTCTTCAGGTACGTCAAATGTTACCTGCTGCCCGACGTGTCGAGTCGCAGCAAGAGGAAGACGGCTGTGAAGAAGCGGACCCAGAATCCCGTCTATGAGCAGACCCTCAAAGTGAGATCGTCATACGCTGTTGGGACACAACATTAGGCACACCCGTCAATTCCAATGTGATTTTTTTTTCTTTTTTTTTTTGTTCATCTGCCCCTGCCCAGTACAAAATCTGCCAAAACGAGCTGAATGGTCGCACCCTGAACCTGTCGGTGTGGCACGACGAGCCCCTGGCCAGGAATGTTTTCCTGGGTGAGGTGGAGGTGGCGCTGGGCCCCTGGGACTGGACCTGCACGCAACCACTTTGGCGGGACCTGCAGCCACGGGTGACACTCACACACCAGCATAATGGCCACTACATTAGGAACATCAGCACAATTATTGTTCAAATTGGCCCTCGAGTTAACGGACACTGAATCAAAATGGTAGATGTTTTGCGTCTTTTTTTTTTTTGGTATTTTTTTGCTGGATTATGCATGAGAGGTATACGGTGTCCACCAAACCAAAATGGCCGACTTCCTGTGTGGATGTGGGCGTAGGTTCCACAGACTTATTTTTTTTTTTGTGTGGGACAAATCAAACTATATTTTTTTAGGTTTATGTTTTTACTCTTAGAGTAAAAAAAAAAAAAATGACAAACCAATATGTGACATGGGTAAGCGATGTGCAGGGGTACCTAATGAAGTGGCCTGCTATATCATTTTGTGGCCTCGCTGGAGAAGACGCAGATTCTCTTTGAATTTCAACGACGCTTCTTTTATGTCATGTTTTTGGGGCCAGCTCGACTTGAGGCCGGACTGCATCAGCAGCCGCGGCACCCTCCTCTTCTCCATCAAGTTCATCCCGCAGGGATTGGAAGGTGAGCAAAACAAGGTGCGACTCCCGCCTAGAAATGACGACGAACGTCTCCTTTTGCTTGCGTTCCTTCCAAGGTGGCGCGCCGCTCACGGGGGAGCTTCACATTTGGCTTCAGGAGGCTCGGGGCCTGCTGTCGAAAAAAGGGGGCGCCATCGACTCGTTCGTCAAGAGGTTTGCGCGCTCGTCCGTGTGTTGTGTTTTCGGCGGTTGTCATGGCAACCGGCGAGGACCGCGTCTGCAGTGCCTCATTGCCGGACCTTTTCAAAGTTGTGCATGTCACGGTTTTTAAAAAGTTTGCTGATGACACGACTTTTTTTTCATTGTGCTACAGAAAATCTGGAAACAGATTCTGAGTTAAAAAGAGTTAAACGTACCAAAAATGTGTTTGTTTATCTTTGAATCTAGACAAAACATAATTCATAATCTTCGGTGCTAGACAAATTAAATGCCACGTCCAAAATCACAGTTGACTCAATTGTGTTCCAATTCATGCAAATTGATCTCCTAAATAAGAAATAATGGCATACATTATTTTGTGAATTATTAGTGCTAAAAGGTGCACTGATCCCAAATCCAAAACGATGCAACGCTGCCATCTACAGGGATCTGTAAGTCATTACAGCACATGTTCTACTGCTTAATAGAACAGAAATTTTTGGAAGAGTCGACTCCTTTTGGTAGGCTCGGTTCTAATGTTTTGTGGGTAAAAATGGCTGCCAATATGGGAAACTCTGCAAACACCTTGCACTAGTTTTGCTTGGGATAATTTGCCTCAAAAAGGTGGTTGGTGCAGTGGGGGGGGGTGGTTAATTCACACTAGAGAAGTGAAGGTCACTCTACCACCCTTGTAGAACTATAGGAAAAACATGTGTAAAGTGGTATTTTATTTTTATTTTTGAATAAACATTCAAAATAAAAATTAGGGGCGCCATGTAATTAATCTCATGGCCTAAATAGTTAAAAAACAAAAAAAACTCACGATTTATCACAATTTTATCTGTTCTAAATATACAACAAAATATTTTTTTCTTAAGTTTTCACTCTTCTTCACATAAAAGTGAACTGATAAACTAAACTAATAAAAATGTCTGCATCTTTTTTCAGCCATTGGTGGCAATGGCATAATAATTCATCAAATTAAGTTAAACTTAAAACGATGTACAAAAAAAAAAAAAAGAGCGTTATATTGATTTTGAGGTAATTTCTCTGCCACTAGATGGCGTCATTGCTTTCGCAAGAGTGTTCTCCTTTCACATAAAGAGCTGAGCTATTTAATCTTTAACATGAAGAAACTTTCTTTTTTTTAACTGTGCACTTGGGATAGTCATGTTTCTTTTTATAATCCACTGCTTTAATTTCATTTGTTTATCGAATAGGAACAACTTGTAAGTATATAAATATGATAGAAATAATAGGGAGTACTATGTAAGTACTCCTTGAACATGTAAATTATGGGATTTATTGTTAACAATTAATTTTTTTCTTTTCTCCCTTTAACTTTGTATTAAATTTCAACTTTTTTTCTACACTTGTAATGTGTTTGTTTATATGTTGAAAACCAATACACCGAAACAAATTTGTGAAATTCTGCACATCTTAAAAATGGTAAAATACAACTTGACCCCAGTCTCCACAAATATACGGATTATTATTCAACTTATTACCGCTAAATTTTGATGTGGATTAGTGGAGTTCATCCCAGTACAGGCTTTCCAATTAAGGGCCATACATTAATTGTGCGCTAAAAAAAATTAGTGGAACTTTAAATGAACTCAAAATTAACGCACTAAATCTGACACTCCTAATTTAAACATACATAAAAATAAATAATTTAGAGTGTATTTGGTAAAACAAAAAAATTATCACCATTTGCAATGTCTATCTTTTTTAGTTATGTACAAGAAAAAATGCCATATTTGAATGAGTCTTTGTTGTAATCCCCCCCTCCCCCCCCCAAAAAAAAGTTACATCTTGCCAGACGCCGGCTGCCAGAGCGGCCAGAAGACGCACGTGGTGAAGCGCTCCATCAGCCCGTCGTACAACCACACGATGGTGTACGACGGCTTCCAGAGCAGCGACCTGGTGGAGGCCTGCGCCGAGCTCGGCGTGTGGCAGCGCGACGGCTTCAAGCAGCACGCGATCGGCGGGATTCGACTCAGCTGCGGAACCGGTAAGACCCTTTTTAGGGATTGCAAAACTGAAGCAAAACAGTATAAATGCGTCGTCTCGGGCGTGCAGGGGAGAGTTACGGAGAGGCGGTCAGTTGGATGGACTCCACGGAAGAAGAAGTCTCTGTGTGGACGGCCATGATCAAAAACCAAAACCAGTGGATTGAAGCCACGTTGCCCCTTAGGACCAACCTGACACGCCGCTCGCCTGATTGACATTGTGTGTGCGTGATGCACATGGACTGAAAACCCTTACTGGCTACATATCCAGCCCTTTTTTAATAATTCTTCCCAGAGTAGCTATTGTAAATGAGCTGCATAATAATAACTTGTGACAATGTGATCTCCTTATGTAATTAAATGTGAAACACGTTTTTCCTGCTTGCTCATTAACAGGTTACCGGTAATCAGTGCTTTAAAATGCAATAGTTATGCCTCATGAACTTTATATTTTTGGACCATTTAAATTTAGTAAAAATGTATTTCTCCTAATTAAAAATAATGAGGGGAAAAAGCTGTCTTCAAGCCAAACATGCCATTGTGGTTTTACTGGTTTACATGCCAGGCCTTGTGGTGTGACAACAAATGATGTTGCTAACCTCTTTATGTTGTATGGAGGAAGTGAATTTAACTCAGTTCCATTGGCAAGTAGCGAACTTTTTTTTTTCTTTCCTCTCGGTCTCTCTCTCACATAAGAGGATTTATGCCGGTTTTTGCCACTCCCATCTGAAGTTACTGTCAAACAAAATGGAACAGGATGACAGCGCAATAGCTGTATAATACTGCCCCCGTGTGGCCACCAGGAGCCAGCACATTGCCCCTTGTGGATTAATGGGGGGATGTGGCAATGTATTTTTTATAAGATAAAATATAGAATGGCTCCCACCAAAAAAAAATAATAATAATAATAATCTGGAACAATTAAATGTTGTTTCCATTGATTCCAATGGGGAGAGGTGGTTTTATATAAAAGTGTTTAGTGGTAAGTGTAACGACCTCCTGAGTTTGTATATCAAGGCAAAACTATATTTTGCTGATTCAATATTGAGAGAATTTTGAACATCTACAGTTGCTAGGCCAGTACTTTTGCTGCTGTTTATATTTTAATTCACCTGTGATTTTTCCATAATGCGCATGCGTATAACATCCAGGCTACCACTTCCGCCGTTAGCAAGATGGCTGCTTTACCAAACATTTCTCCCCTGAGGTTTAACTTTAAAAAAAAAAAGCTTAAAACTTACATACGAAAATCAGATTACTA
The DNA here is from genome assembly GCF_051991245.1 of Festucalex cinctus. Classification (NCBI taxonomy): domain Eukaryota; kingdom Metazoa; phylum Chordata; class Actinopteri; order Syngnathiformes; family Syngnathidae; genus Festucalex; species Festucalex cinctus. The sequence continues at coordinate 2,545,205 of NC_135429.1, forward strand.
GCGACAGCATTTTAAAACATTCCAATAAAAGTAGCCGTAGCGCATTAGACGTGTGTGGTGACGTCACCAAAGCCCTAATGTAGAGGAGCATGGCGCTTTTCAGTAAAAGTTTTTCTAAACCACGGAAAGCACTACACAATTTGCTACCGTTGATAAGACAAGTTGAAAACGAACTGTTCATTTTTAGCGACGCTTTCTCCAACGCTATCCTCCCTCGTCCCCGTCCTTCCCCTTCGTTACTTCGGCAACGAGCCCCCCCTCCCGTTTCCCCTTCGACCGACATGCTCCCACGCTAGTCAGGAATTGAACGATGACGACACCCAGCCAGGTAAACCGGTAAATTCCACACAATACAGAAGTAATAGAATGCGTTTGTGCCGCTGTGCAAACTTGTGTTGCTTGCTAAGGTGACTCCACGGCAATTTCCGGCCCCAGGTCGTCCCTTTTGAGGCCCAAACTAGGGGGCAAACATGTCCAAGAGGCTGATCCAAAACCTTGCCAAGACCTTGTCAAAACAAGTGGACCGCTGTAAGTTATTATGCGGACAAGATTAATGTCAATTTGACTGATTTATGTCATTAGTTCTTTATGTAACCTTTTGTCACATCTTTTCCTCACATGCACCTTCTCCTGTCTTATCAGTCACTCAAACAGAGATCGAGTGCCTTATTCTCGAGTTTTACTCCATCCTCGGACAGACGACGAGTACTGGGAAAAGCAGTTTGGATGAAAGGAAGTTTAGAAGTGTACTGACAAATGAGTTTGGTCTCACCAACAACACCATCATGGAAAGAGGTTTCACTTATGGCACAGAGATGTTATTTTTTATTGTTTTTTTAAGTTAGTTTGAAATGTGATGACATGATCTGATTTCCAGTTTTTAGGACGTTTGACAAGGACAACGACAGCTTTGTCAGCTCCAAAGAGTGGGTGGAGGGCTTGTGCGTGTTCCTCCGTGGCACCTTGGATGAAAAAATCAAATGTAAATGGGACAATTATATAGATATAAAGCGAAGTGATTTCCAGCTTGTCTAATTAACCTGCCTTACCTCCCCCACCTCAGACTGTTTTAAGGTGTACGACTTGAGCGGAGACGATTACATCACCAGGGAGGAGATTCTTCTCATGGTGCGAAACTGCCTGCGGCTGCACGGCGAGGAGGACCCTTTTGACAGCATCAAAGATCTGGTGGAGATCACGCTCAAGAGGATGGTGAGACGTTCAGCACGGCACACTTCACCGACAAACATACAATCATAATATTTCCATGGACAGGATCACGACAATGATGACAGACTGTCTTTCGAAGACTACAGAAAGTCTGTGACAGAGTTGAACATTGTGCTTGAAGCTTTCGGGACGTGCCTTCCCAATGCCATGGTAACAAAATTCTAATGAGTACAGGTATAAATATTACACATAGATGGCATACTATGCCAATAATTAATTAATCTTATACCTGTTTTTTTTTCCCAGAGGATTGAGATGTTCGAGCAGCGTGTATTCAATAATAAATTGGACCGCAGATGAAGTCCAAAAGTGTCCAACTATTTTTTTTTATATACACACAAATAGCTGTTTGTTTTGTAATGTGTAAATAAAGTGGGTATTTAAATGTTTGTTGTTGTTGTTTTTTTTGCCGCAGTGAATCAGACAACTTTATCATTGATTTTCTCCATCAGTAAAGCAACTCCTGCACAAGATTGATTGATATGTGGATAATTTTTCATTGTGCTACCAACAGATAGAACATCACTTAGTTGCCTTTTAGAAATTACAATTTTATTTATATTCATTAATGTAAATGAACACATTTACTAAACAAGTTTGTAGAGTTGAAGCGGGGTACTTACTGTCTATAGGTCGCTTGCACATCGTAATGCATCATGGGAGTTTTTCCTTCGGGCGCCATATTGGGTGTCCGCCGGTTCACAAGGTACACTCGCGAGTTACACGGTAGAGCTTATCAACCTGATGTAATTTTCGCAGTATTTTCACGATTTACCGGAAGATCAAAAACAACGATACAGGCAGAAGGTGTCTCTGTGTGGCGGGATTGATCCTAATTACGTCCTGACCAAGGGTGATTTTTTTTTTTGACGGAGAAAGCTTGCTGGCCAAATGTGACATCTCTGGACATCTTTCCCTACCTCGTGTTGACAACATGCTCCATAACACGCCAACAAATCCCTGGAGGCTTACAATTATTTTGTAAGCGGGTGGATACAGAGTGTAAACTTTAACATCGCATCAGAAGAAACTGTTGCACGTAAGTAAACCACATGGTGTTGGTAATTCTGCACACAAAAATGTTGATTTGTTCTCAGGCTTCCTGTTATTGTGTTTACATGCACAGCTAGGTTTACCTGATGTGGTTTTTCTAACAATTTTATAACAGGCAAATATGGCAGAGCGTATAAGAATAAAAAGTAACTATGCACAGCCTCCCCGTGGCTTAATTAAATTTAATGCTACCCTTTCACTAGTTACATGTTACTTAATCAACTTATTCTAAATGGTTAAGGTTAACCACTCTCAGAGGACGTATTTTTAGTTTCAGTTTCCAGTACAATAAAACGTGTTCATGGTAACTACTGAGCATACTGACAGCTTTTCTTATGATCTCACGGTTAAGGAGGCTCTCACAACACCCAATTTCTGTCTGGTGCCAGATGGCAACAATTCCCATCACTTGTCACGACAACACCAATAGTATTACCAGGTATGTATGGCTTTACTTTTTGTAGTTTCTTATTTAATTCTATGTTTCATATTTTCATTACAATGTTTGTAATATTTTCAGATTCAGGCACAGATGAGTTTAACTGGACGGGACTTCTGCGACTTTGTGGTGTGGACAAAGTGTGATTGAGCGAGTCCACCCAGATCGCTCGTTTTGGCCAGTTGGAAAAGCCAGAGTTTTTTTTTCCCAAAATCCCCTCCTTACCTGAACTGCTCGGGAGAGCATTTACTAGATCAGCAGTGGACTTCCAGTGTTCCTGCTCAGCCGCTGTCACCTACCACTTGCTCATGTACTTCAAAGATGCGGAATAAAGTAGTTTTTTGTGCTGCAGCAGATTGTAAAATCAAATGATATCACTTGAAGTGTGCCAATCTAGACTGCCAAAAGGACAGTGGTTTTGTGACAAGTGTGAAACAAGGATTATTGGGAAAACTGTAACACAGTACTGGTACTTGTCTTACATTAAACAAATTTAAAAGAGAGCAACTTTTTCCTCTGTACATAGCATAATGAAAGTCATTGCGTACCCCATCAACATTACATCATACCGTCATCTCAGGATGGTAGGCACCTGTGCTAAAATAAACTACATTAATTAACAGTTCAATTTTTAACCCTGAAATTACTACATCTAATCATTATTCACTTCATTTTTTGTGCTTTTAGAAATAATAGAGATTTATGCCATTACTTTAAGAGGGACCATATTGCCATATTGAGTCAAATCCTGTCATTTGTATTATGTATAGCTTTGTAAACAAACCCAACAATAGAATTTGTATAAACGCTGCCTTTATTAGCGCCAAACAAACAGTCGCATGTTGTCCTCCTCCAATGCTTTGATGCTCGCCTTCGTTTCCATCATGTCATTGGCAATCAAGTCGGTGTGGCATGAGATCCCTAAAGAAAAAAATAAAGAAAAAATCACAAAAAAATACGGTACCAGTAATAGGTTTAATATAGTAAAGTAGTATAGTTTTTTTGTCAGTGTAAAAGAAATGTACACATTTTGTTGCATTTTTTAATGTATGAACATTGCTACAGGCAAATACTTATTTCTATAAACACTTCCAAATGTCTCTAAAATATAAGGTGCGTGTACACACACAAACAAACACATACATTCACTCATGCATACAATATATCATGTAATGAATTATGAGTGGCATACCAGAGTCAATGATGTCAGCAGTACTTGAGGGTACAGGTTACTGGAGCCATCTGGCTGCATAACTGCAACAATCTCTGCCACTTCGAGTCGTCTTTTCTTTGCTTGTCTCTCCTGTGCACGTTCATATCTTGGCACCGACTGGGCTGAGACATAGATGTTGTAACTTGGGACCCAACTTTAATGTTGGAGCCCAGTCGGGATGATTGGACAGAAAAACGGGCGCAGGGCGACCTGTTAAAATAAACAAATATATAAACAAATAAAATATGGAAAGACTGGTTATTTTACCGCAGTAGGGTGGCCGTGAATAAGTTCTTTAGCATGATGTGTAGGCTACCGGGGCTCTGTTTTCTTGCATCACCCCCTTCTGTCTCTTTTTTTCCAAGTTCACATTTTGCCACCAAAAAACATGTTATCGGCATTAAAAGCCCAAGACTAATTAATCCAATTTCAGCAGTAAACACTTTGCACTGGCACTACTTGGGTGAAAATGTTCGATGTTAGCTTTCGGCTAACGTCCGCTAGCCAGCTTGTACTACCGAACTTGCTTGCTCATGAATCCAAAACATAAGCAACTTGCCCATATATGGGCGGTCGAAACGTTATTAATCCTCATGCATTAAATAAAGGTAAACAAGCTTACCGCTCACAAAGTGATCGCTGCACACACGAGCCCAAAGTAACGACTTCCCTCCGGAGTCCGCACTCCTCTGTCTCCAGGCCCTGGTTCCTAATTATTTTCGGAATTCGGAAAAAAGACCGACCATTTTCCCCCTTGGCTTTGTTCGAACAGCCAACGATGCAGCAACAATGTACCATTTTAAACGCAGAAAACAAACGTGATAGATACGTGTCCGAATCATTACGTAAATGGAGGCCACCCAGCATGGCGACTACGAGAAATCCGAGGCGGAAGTGACGACATGTGCAAGCGACCTACTAAAGATGTTCCCAACGTGAGCCGACTTTTAAGTTTTAACTTGTGTTCTTTCGCGTTTGACAGCTAAGTTGAAAGTCGTGTTTATTCTGGTTATTTAAGGAAATTCACACACACATAAAATGAAACAGAAATGCCATGTTTGTAAAAATGTAATATCGAACAAGCAAGCGATTGTTTCTGTTGAACTTTACGGAAACGTTGCGTTGTTGAACACACTCCAAAATAAAAGCTCTGTCCGTTTCAAAAGCATGCGTGCTTTGTCTTTTGAAAAGCGAGTAAGTTGCGCAAACGTCTAGAAGACATTTAACTTCGCGTCGCATTTTGGAAGGTGTCCGTGAACCATTTTAAATGGATTTGATGGAAATTCTAAAAGTTCCTTTTAATCACATAGCTTGCAGACTCAAGCAGCGTTCGTGCGACTGTTTTCGCTAACTTTGACAGCATTGTTTATGCAATCGATTTCCTATTTTATGCACTTCAAAATAAAATACGAGGCCCCTTTCGACAGCAGCGGCAATGTACGAATCTAAACCGCGATAGATTTTATTTTGAAACACTTGGCAAATGCGCTTCCTATATCTAAACCAATCGCTGTTGGAGCGCGTCGACGGGAGTTGTTAGCACGATTAGTTTTTCACCTGGCACAATATGATTTAGTCAAAGTTCACTTGCGTGACAACATGTTGAGTGGCATTCAACCCGTGACGGTTGTGTTTATCAACGCAAAAAACTGCTTCCTCCATTTGCCAGCTAAGCTAATTTCTCATCTGTCGCTCAACGAGGTAAGCTAGCGACAGTTAGCCGAAGTGGCTACCTACTCAGAAGTTTGGCCAAACATTTACACTTGACTGAAAGACGCCTACACGTTTTAGATGTTATATATCTCACCGAGCAGATTCCCAGTTAACAAAAGTAGTTAGCGGTAAACCAATGTTATTCCCAGCAAAAGATAAACGCACACGCAATGCGGTGTGTAAATGAACGAAAATAATGTTAGCTGCGTGATGTAGCTATCAGTTTCCTTCGATTAGAGCAAAATTTGTCCGTCTGAAATTCTCAACTAAACTGTGTGAACTTGAGAAGAATGATTTCCATCACTTTCACCAATTGTTTGATCGCCACTGACCACAGTTTGGTGACGAAAGACGTTACTCGTGTCACGGCAATTAATTTCTACAGCATCTCCCCCTAATACTTTGCCAGTTATGCACATTCTTTGTCACTGGTGGTAAATGATTAAACTTTTGGTAGTTTTGGTCCCACTTTCTCCACTTTACTGGGTTCCTGCCTCATCCTCCCCACAACACACCATCAGGGTTGTTTTGAGTCAAGTATGCAGATATGCGTGGGAAGATGGAATAGTTCACTAACTAGCAAGATAGAGCAAGTATTTGTAATGTGCAAATTGAAGATGCCTTCATGAATGAGGAACTATAACCTGTGTTTTGTTGTTTAATTTTAAAAAATTAATAGTTAAAGGCACCAAAAAAAAATCCACACAATTAGGAATATTATGTAAAATAGACACATTGACCTATCCGGATTTCATCAGTGCTTTGGCCACATTTTTACACGGTGCACAGCTCAGATGGCTTTTGCTGCTTCCTGTCCTCCAGCGATAATGGCAGTGACTTGTTTCAGAATCAGGCCTTGGAGCTATCCAGCAGTCACGGCGGCCCTCCTGTGTTCCTCAGCTGGACTCTGAGCAGCAGTAACTCTGGCTTGGACAGTCACCACGTGGAGCTGTGCAGACACCTGGCAGAGAAGCTGGGCCTGCGGGACGGAGAGGAGGTAAAAGACCATTTGTTGTTGTCGTGTGACCACTGCAGGTAAATACGATTGCTGTGCTCCTCAGGGGTTCGTGAGGACGTGTCAGCAGGTGTCGTCGGTGCACCGAGTCTTTGTGGAGCCAGTGTCGGCCGATGACTGGGAGATTTTGGTATGTTGTGGTATGACTTCAGTGAGATGAAAAATTGTGCTTCATGGTGTGCTTTATGTGTCCTGACGCTTGAAGGAGCTCCATAGTGGTGTGCTGGAGCAGAAGCTTCTGGATCAGATCAGAGTGGTGTTCCCAGCTGCTGTTTTCCCCGTGTGGGTGGATACCCACACAGTCATCTACACCCAAATAGGTACAAAATGCAGCAAAACTCTCCCCCTCCCCCAAAAACGGTGTAAACTCTTTAGTACAACATTGTGTATTCTTCCTGAAAACCAAGTAGAGCTTTTATGATTATGAATTGAGGTTTTAATTGTTTTTATGAAATTTTTTTTTTTTCGGGGCAAATTGTTAAAGAAAATTTTTAAGAAAAAGTAGTACTAGTCCAAACATATATGTTTAAATTTTTCAAGAAAATGGTTATCTTGTCAGAGAGAGAAAAGAAAGTAAACACATAAAAATAAAACACCTTAATTAGGAAAACATGCATTAATTTTTTTTGGATAAAATAATAGTAATCTTACAAGCAGCATCATACAACTGAGTGGTTTGAGAAAATTATGTTGCAAGAACAAACATATATATATATATATATATATATATTTATTTATTTATTTTATTTTTTATTTTTTTCTTGCGTGACTGTATATAGCGTATGACTAACAAATGCCAAAAATCACCACAATAAGAAAATTTAATATTACATAAGGAACAGGCCAGAAGATTTTGAGAGCAAGAAATCAGTTTGGAACTTCCTAGCAAAAAGGTCTTTTCTCATGTTTAATGAATTTGTGTAATACAAGAGTTTCCGTACTCTTTGAATTGAACCACTGAAATGAAAGAATATTTTTTTCAACCGAGGAAAAATCTGTTCAATTATTCTGTTTTTTATTTTTTTTTATTTTTTTTTTTATTTTGGACTGTATGGGAATAACTGCTGTTGCAAAAAAAAAAAAAAACAGCAAAAAGACTTGTCTTGACTGCTTTTTTTTTTTTTGCGGCTACATTTTCAAAATGGCTGATTCAGCTGTCCTTTGTGCAGCTTCTTTGTCGCCTTCAGTGCCTTACGGTCGCCTGGAGCCCTTCACAGAGCTTGTGGTGACTCCCAAGAAGCACACCAGCCGTCTCGAGGAGTCTTCCCGTTTCCACTTGGACCCCACACCCGCACCACCTCTTCAAACTGTTCCATCTTTGAGTCAGCAGTGGGGTGGAATAGCGGGTCTAAAAAGTCTGTTTGGCTACATGACAAAAGGCACTCAAGACCAGGTTCGGGAGCTCCCATCATTACCGGAGATCCCTGTCCTGCTCGCTGATGCCCTCTACAGAGTATGCGGCAATGTGCCGCCGCCTCTCTCCAGTGCCGGCCACGTGGCGCCAGGCGTGCTTCACGTTTTCCCATTGAGCCACGCTGCGAATATGGACATTGCGGGATATCAGCCGGAGATGACGTATGGGTTGCTTTCCAAAGTGCCTTCGCCCAAGGAGAGAGTCAAGGCAGAGAAGAAGAAGAACGCCACGGGAGATGGCGGAGAGGAGGCGAAAGGCCAGGAGGACACGGTGGTGTGTTTACTGTGTCATGATACTGATATGCAAAGGCGAAACATGGACGGAGACATCCACTGTGGGAGAGTCTGGGTGAGACAGACAAATATCATTTAGTCATACACACTATTCTCTGCTCAAAACTGGCTCTCTGTTTTTGTCCCACAGATTCCTCCAGCCTTGGTTAGCAGGCTCAACATCCTCCCACATTCAGCAGTAAGAATAAAGCCAGTCAAATCAAGCATTAAAGAGGCGACCTCCATTCAGCTACAGCCTCGAAATCCATTGGTGAGTCCCAAGCAAGGGAAACAGACAGGAGCAACTCATGTTGGTCTTTATTCGAAATGTCTTTTCTCAAGTTCAGAACATAGCAACATCAGCGTTTCTTCTAGGGGGGAGGTACTAATCTCGTGTGAAAAGTGAGTAAAAAAATAAAATAAATAATTGTAACATTGGATAAAACATTAGAAATGTAACTGAAAATAGCAATATTTGCCTTTTTTTTTATACCTGGGGAAAATGGCAATCTTACTAGCAAAGCAAAATCATTTAGCAAAGTAGTACATCTCTTAAGGGAAAGCAGAAACATTCCAAGAACAGTTCTTTGTTCTCCTGTAAAAAATGTAATGTAATGTAAAAGATTTTTATTTTTTTTTAAGGAAACATAGTAAAAGTTAATATTTTTTTTGAGAGTCAGATTTTTAAAGAAAGTAAATTAGATTTTTTTGTCTCCTCCCCTAGAAAAGCCAGATTTTTTTTTGTGTGTGTGCGAAACTCATCAAGATGGTTCTGGGGGAAAAGCAATAATTGTTCCCAAAAGGTTTTTCTTTTCAAGAAAAATGTCACCAAATCATAAAAAAAAAGGCTTTTATTTCCATTGTAAATGTGAAACTATTTCAGAGAAAAGGATCAGTAATGTTAGAATATTGTATTTTTTTTTAGAAAATATAGTAAACATTGTGGGAATAAAATCTCTCTCCCCTGCCCCCATTCTACTGGTATAGTCTGGTCTTCTGTTCTATTTCAATCATGTTTTCCTTCCAAAACGTGTGTTGTGCTCTTGAGACGGAGGAAGTTGAGGAGGAGGCGATCCAGACGGCTTTCCTGGGCTGGCTTCACACTCAGACTCACCAACCTTTGGCCTGCTTGTCACCACGAGTTGGCTTCGTTTTCCTACGCGTCACTGACGGTAATTCATAACTACTTGCTTTGTTTAAAAAAACAACAACAAAATTCCCGAGATGCTCATTTCAACCACAAGGCACCTGAAAATGTTGGTCTTCACCTTCCAGACAAGTTGGAGTTTGCTGTCACGGTGCTCAAACCACAACCTGAGAGTGACCTGCCGGACCAGCTCTTTCTGTTGTCACCTTCCATCCTACAAAAGAATCACATCCAGGTTGGCTGGATTTGTTCTGGCATAAATGAGTTCACGCCATCACCATCTCATCTGCTACGTTCCACATCCAGGTAGTCCGAGAACCGGCGTCTGCACCAGCCACTGATGCGGACCTGCCAAAACAAGAATTCCCTTCGCTTGATTCTCTTGGGTGAGACAACAGAGTAACATTATTATTATTATTTTTGAGCACTTTTGCTATTAAAGCAAGTTTGTCTGTGTCTGCAGCGGTGTGGATGAGCTGAGCAGAAGAAGTTTTGAGTTCATCTCACACAGTCTGCTGGCTACTCCGTTGTCCAGAGAGCTGCTGGGAGGCGTTGGGCGAGGACTCAAAGGTGGAGCGCTGCTCATCACCGGCACCAAAGTGAGATGATGGCATGTGTTTGTTCGGTGTCTACTTCCTGTTGCACGGAGGCTTGGCTTCCACAAGCACATTTTCACGATACCGCTTAACAAATGTGTTAGACTGGCTACAAACTCAAACCACTTTATTGGGACTATTGCAATTTCACTAATAACATCTATTAGGGCTGAACAATATATCGAAAAAATATCGATATCGCGATATTGGCCCTTGCAATATGCATATCGCAAAGGCAAGCAATAAGTTTTATATGGAATTTTATGCTTTTTATATGAATTTGGCCAGGCATATGCTAACTAAAACGTGCATTGCCATCCGACAGTTGAAAATTATCAAGACATAATTACAATTAATTAACTAAGATTACATTAAGGTTGCTTATTTTGTTGCATGCAAAAATGTTTTTCTTTCATTAGACAATAAAAATGTAATTTCTTTAGATACGCTAAATATTGCAATAATATCCATATTGCTATGTTCAGCAAGTATATCGCATATCGCATGTTTTTCCAATATCGTGCAGCTCTAACATCTATGCATTTTTCAATGTTCTTTTTAGGGAAACCCACTTTTACAAGAAACTTCCCCCAGTCAGGAATAAAAGGGGGGGTCACCCATAATATTCATGCATTAAATGTGGGCAAAAACCTGCCAGTTCATCTAAAATGGGGGGGATACATCTGTTTGACAGGAAGAAAAAGTAAGCATGACGGGGAGAAATTTCAGGAATGTTTTTTTTAATAAAAAAAAAAGAAAGAACATTTCAATGAGAGGGTGGGATGAGTATTTTCTTCAGCATAATTTTTCAGCAAGCAACTTATCTGGGGCGGATTATTCAGGAGCACAGCAAAAAAAAAGTAGAGGTTAGGTACTTGAATTTTTTTTCAGAGAAATTAGTTTTTCCCAAACACTTTAAAAAGATGCATTTCAGAAAGAAAAGAACAGAATTGGAGGGTTTTCTCAACTCAACTTTATTCATAAAGCGCTTTAAAAACAGGCATTGCTGCATACAAAGTGTTGTACATGAAGTATAAATTGTTTTTTTTTGACTAAACAAAGTCAAATTGTAATTTGGTTAGTATATAATGCTTCCTTGTGGGTAACATTTAGCACTGTCACAGTATAATATTATAGTTTTTAAGAAAATATACAGTTTTTTTAAAAGATGAAAAAAAAAATTAGCGATGTGTATCTGTGTACTGGCAAACGTGTGCATGGCCTCTTTCTGTAGGGCAGTGGGAAAAGTGCCCTGTCTCGCGCCCTCTGCAGGAAAGCAGCAGACGACTTGGATGCGCATGTGGAAGTTGTGGAGTGTAAAAAGCTACAAGGTGGTTCACTGAAAAGCCATCCACACACCACAGTATCATTTCTTTTTTTACTCTAACAGCAAATTATTTCTGGTAGGCAAAAGGGCGGAGACGATTCGTCAGACGTTGCGGGACATTTTCACGCAGGCGGAATGGAAGCAGCCTTCTGTGGTCCTATTGGACGACTTGGACCATGTGACTCGGGTGCCCACCTCACCTGAACACGAGCGCGGCCCTGAGGCGCTGCTGCACCTGCACGTTGCGCAAAGTATATTCACAGCACAATTCACTTGGTTGTATTGTTGTTTTACGATCACATGCTGCTGCAGGCTTGCTGGACCTTGTGAACGAGATGGTGGAACTCGACGTGTTGATGTGTTTGGTGGTGACCAGCGAGAGCAAAAACTCCTTACATGGCACGCTCACTCAAGTACAAGGAGCGCACTTCTTCCAGGCCTTCACGCACATTCAACCACCTGACCAGGTAGATAAAGCAAATCATCAAACTGGCTGCTTGGCTATCTGACTGCAGGCTCATTGTTGACTTTGCCTGTGTGGGTGTGAGTGTAGCAGGGCTATTGTAGTGTAGGGATCTTCATTTTCAGCCAGTTTTTAAGTTGTTTTGAGCTTTCAGGGAGGTTCGGTTGGTCTATCTTAGTTTCAGCAAAAAACAAACAAACAAAAAAAAAAGCTTATTTTTGTTATGGGAAAGAAGGTGAGATTAATCATTGGACCTAACAGTCAAGTGTTCAAAATTGCCACCTTGTAGTGACATCACCTGAAGGCGCGTTTCTATTGGCTGCTGCGAGATGATGGCAGTATTTTTTTGTGGGACGCAATGTCAAATGTCCTTTGTCTGGTTAATACTGATACAAATGGACTTTTCTTCAACATAAAAATAGTTTTGTGAACATTGAAGGCAGTTTCAGTTTATGCTTTTATTCTCTGATGTTAATGAAATTGTCCTGGGATTGCAGTTGGCGTTGTTTTGTTAGCTTTTGTTAACTAAAATCACCTTTGTGTGCAGACCCAAAGAGAGGACATCCTTTTTCGTGCAATCCAAACAAAGTGTGCCCCGCCCCAGCTGGATTCTGCCAACTTGGATTTGGTGTCTGTTGCCAAGGAGACGGAAGGTTACCTCCCTCAAGATTTGCTGCTGTTGCTGGAACGAGTCCTCCACGCCAATGTTGCCCGCCAACAACAAACAGACCAATCTGGTAACGGTAAACATAAATTATGCCCCAATCCCTTTTACTTTAATTTTTAGCTTTGGTTGGCGTGGAGAGTTGTCACCACGTGTGGATGTAAACGCTGGGTTGTGTGTGTCCAGAAATGAGTTTGTTGCAAGAGGACTTTGACCAGGCTCTCAGGGACTTCACCCCACCCTCTCGGTGGGGCGTGGACCTCCACAGTCACAGCGGAGGGGGGCTGGAGACGGTAGGGGGACTGACGGAAGTGCGGCAGCAGCTGATGGACACCGTCTTGCTACCTGCCAAGGTTGCTCGAAGAGCGCACCCAAATGCATGCTGTGCGCTTTGGCAGGCGCTAACAGTAAGTGTTGCCTTTCAGTACCCGGTCCTGTTCTCCAAACTGCCCATCCGACATCGCTCGGGAGTTCTGTTGTACGGGGCGCCAGGCACTGGAAAGACGCTGCTGACCCGAGCTGTTGCCAAAGACAGCGGCATGAACTTCATCAGCATCAAAGTATGTGTGCAGTGGGGTGGGAGTTTCAAGCCACTGTAAGCCAGCTTGATCATTTAATTAAGTCACGCTTCCATGTACCAATAGAGGAGTTGCCATAGTGCATTTGTGTGTGCATTTTGTTTTTTTTGTGTTCATTACAGCTTGTCACCCTTCACATGCGTTGTTTGTGCTGTTCTGGTTAGTGTGTTCATTCAAATGTGTGTTTCAGGGTCCAGAACTTCTGAGTAAATACATCGGCGCCAGCGAGCAGGCGGTGCGTGATGTCTTCCAGAGGTGAGGGGGGCTTAATGTTCATCTCATTCTCACAACAGCACTTGAGATGATGGCATGGAGGCTTGTTCTCCAAGTTGGCAGTTTTAAGCCAGGGCTGCTGAAAAGTGTAAATCACCACCTTGGCCACAAGATGCTGACACTGATCTTGCTGTATGTAACAGGGCTCAGGCTGCCAAGCCCTGCGTGGTCTTCTTTGATGAGTTTGACTCGCTGGCGCCCAGGAGGGGCCATGACAGCACGGGTGTGACCGACCGTGTCGTCAACCAGCTTCTCACTCAGTTGGATGGCGCCGAGGGGCTGCAAGGTGGGCACGAGCGCATGTGTCTTACTTTGAAACAACACTGAAATAGGACTGTTGTGATATTTAACTCATTGCATGCTAAGAATAAAATGAGCTCAATAAGTTTACTGGATGCAATAATTCTTTGCTCCTCAGGCGGTGTGTTATCGTGACAGACCTCCTGTGAAACATAGACAAAAACCCCATCACCTGTGTTGTTCGAAACCATCAATGCAACTTGAAACCCTAATTTATAGTTCGGGAACATAATGTGAAACTGTAACCTCACCTTGAAATTAATGAGGCTGAAACTCTTACTGCACTTTGAAACACTATCACCTGCTTTTAAATTTTAGCATTAGTTTGAAGCCCTGAATGGGAACATGAACTCTGGTTTAAAGCCTTAACCATGAAATGGTATCTTAAAACCTTACCTAGAACTCTCAACTTGACTCTTTTGAATGTGGATCTGTGAGAGTTTCTCATGTTGTCTTTCAGGTGTTTATGTGCTGGCTGCCACCAGTCGTCCGGACCTCATTGACCGAGCTCTGCTGCGGCCAGGCCGGCTGGACAAGTCGCTCTACTGCCCTCCGCCTGACAAGGTCTGACCACGCCCATGTAATCTTCTTGGCCGCCTTAGCAACCTTCCTACTCTGCAGGAGGACCGCTTGGCCATCCTGAAGGTTCTGAGCAATGGTGTCCACTTGGCCCCCGACGTGGACCTGGAGGAGCTGGCGGCGTGGACTGAAGGCTTCACCGGGGCGGACCTGAAAGCACTTCTGTACAACGCCCAGCTGCAGGCACTAAATGGCAGCCAGCCGCATGTACGTGACAACGAGCGCTACTTGGTGCAACTGCCTTGGCGGAGGGCATGATGTCGTTTTGCTTTCAGGAGACGACGTGTGACATGAGCCTGTCCTCCATGGCGTTCCCCAACAACAGCAGCGGCTCTGATGAGTTGCCGGATGACGGCGACGGCGTCAGCCTGGAACCTGCTGAGCTTCAAGTGTCAGACAAACAACAGCATCAACCAAACAGCGGCGACGTCTGGAGGCTGCACTTCGGAAGATCCTTTGAGTCTGCAGAAGAAAATGTATGTACCACGAGTGTCGTACGGAAAGTTGTAAACACTTTAGAATCTGAGCCCCAGATTGAAAGCCAATGTAGTCATGCCTGAGAGACAGGAAGTTGGGAAATTTAGGCAGGCAGCAGCCATATTGGGGAGCATTCTCAAGGGGTCCTTCAATGTGTGTAGCCCGTTTTAGGCTCTGACAGACTAGACTTCCATTTATTTATTTTTTAGCCATTACACCCACCATGCGCTGTGGAAGATGACTATAATGACCAGAGCTTGTGTAGACAATCAAAAAGAAACAGGATATGAGATCCTGGCTGACATTTGTGTAAAATTGCCATTTTTTTCCAGGGGTTGTGCTCCACTGCCTCCAGACATGGTTTGGAAATTTTGGACTCTGAGCCTGGCTTTGCGCTGCCCCCCCTTGCCATGCCTTCCCTCCAGAGTGGCTTCCAGGAGCTCAGCGATGAGCAGTTGCGGCGCCTCCAGCAGGAAGTGGCGTGCATCAAGATCAATCACTGCAGAGTCAACGTATGCAAGTTGCCCATTATACTGCACTCCTTTGTCGCATTTACTCGCACTCTGCAAACTTGTGTTCAGGGGGAGCGAGCGTCTGTCCGGCCCAGGTCCAGGTCCAGGTCCAGCCAGCTGGGCTTCCTGTTGCGGCGTCGCCATGTCCTTGCTGCTTTGGATGACACGAGGCCGTCACTCAGCAAGGATGACTGGAGCAGATACACAATGCTGTGGGTGGAGCAACATCTGACACATGACAGACACACACAGCAAAACACAACAAACCCAATGTGGATGTTTGCGTTTGCAGGTATACGGCTTTTTCTGAAGGCAGAACCACCATGCTCACATTTCAACCAGGGCAACGTGTGACGCTGGCATGATGATGCACTCAAAAGTTCAATCGCTGTTTGCAATTCCTTGAACTGTTGTACATTGTGTACAAAGTGCCAAGGGTGACTCAAAGGAGAACTGGTGAAAATTTTTGAACACTAGATAGCATAATCTCGATGCTTCAGGTAATTGTGCAAAGGGAGCCTGCATGATATTTCAGGTCATTATTATATTTTTTCCATGGACTTTTCTCTTGTCTGATCCGCCCCCCTTTCAATCTGAAAGTACAGAGAAAACTCAACATTTCATTTCATTTCCAAAATTTTCATATAGTGGTTTCTTTTTTTTCCTGGCATGTTGCAAAAATAGCTATGACAATGCAACAATGCATCTATGGATTATTCTGTATCAAGTATTCTCAAAAAATAAATTACCAGTTTTAATATGGGCATAAATACATATGCTTTGTTTTTTTTGGTGGGGGGAACTTGAGTTAGTGAATTGTCATTGGTGCAGTGGTAATGTGAAGGATACGTGGTTTGTGGCAATCTGTTGGCCCTTTGGGGGCCCTGTCATCAATGCATGTTGTCAAATGTTAGGCCAATTTGCAAGATGCTTTTTATTTCAATTAATTGAAAAAGTGGTTTACCTGCAACCAAACACCTTCTAGGATGAACCTGTTGTATTTTTGTGGTATTAATTGTTCCGCACTCACCTTACTAATCCCTAATTTGTTCCTTACATGGAGCACAGGTTGTTGCAAAGTGCTTTTCAGATGCAGTCGAGAAGAAGGCTGGCTTTGATTGGCTCGGCATGCAGGAGGTGGTTCATCAAGGGCAGCCGACAGGGATGGCAAAAAATGGCGACCACATGCGGATGGACTCAGGTGAGTGCGAACACAAGCAATATGGCTCCCAGTCGTGTTCTGCTGCAGGATTTTAACGTTTGAGTTGATACGACAGTGCTTGAGCATATGTGAAAAAAACATTCCCATTCGCTTTACTTGGCACATTGTTTTGCTATTTCCCTTTTTTTGCTTGGCACTTAATGTTGGCCGTGTTTTTTTTTTTCTTTTCCAATTGTTGTGAATAACAACAGGGCTGGAAGCAAAAATAGAAGTGACAGCCATCAAAGTCACGATGTGCATTTTTTGTGCTTGTTTAGCAGGATGGACGATAAGACAAAGTGATTGAAGGCCACAAAACAAGTGCAGAAGCCACAGGATGCAGACTTATGGGATGCTTCCACTCACTAAATGAGGACTTCAAGATGAACGTGTTGGATCAACAGGTAAGTGTGGAATGAGTGTGGACTGAATGTATGATGGTGCAATGTTTTTTTGTCTGTTTTGTTGCGAGATATGCAGCAGTGTGCTGTGCAATCTTGCAGAGCTAGTTGGTTGGTTTCAAGTGTCTTTTGCAAAGTATTTGTAGTGATTCCAAGTGTCTTTTGCAAAGTATTTGTAGTGATTCCAAGTGTCTTTTACTTAGTGTTTGTGCCAATTCCAAGTGTCTTTTACTTAGTGTTTGTGCCAATTCCAAGTGTCTTTTACTTAGTGTTTGTGCTAATTCCAAGTGTCTTTTACTTAGGGTTTGTGCCAATTCCAAGTGTCTTTTACTTAGGGTTTGTGCCAATTCCAAGTGTCTTTTACTTAGTGTTTGTGCTAATTCCAAGTGTCTTTTACTTAGGGTTTGTGCCAATTCCAAGTGTCTTTTACTTAGGGTTTGTGCCAATTCCAAGTGTCTTTTACTTAGTGTTTGTGCTAATTCCAAGTGTCTTTTACTTAGGGTTTGTGCCAATTCCAAGTGTCTTTTGCTTAGTGTTTGTAGTGATTCCAAGTGTCTTTTACTTAGGGTTTGTGCCAATTCCAAGTGTCTTTTACTTAGTGTTTGTGCCAATTCCAAGTGTCTTTTACTTAGTGTTTGTAGTGATTCCAAGTGTGTTTTACTTAGTGTTTGTGCTAATTCTAAGTGTCTTTTACTTAGGGTTTGTGCCAATTCCAAGTGTCTTTTACTTAGGGTTTGTGCCAATTCCAAGTGTCTTTTACTTAGTGTTTGTGCTAATTCCAAGTGTCTTTTACTTAGTGTTTGTGCTAATTCCAAGTGTCTTTTACTTAGTGTTTGTGCCAATTCCAAGTGTCTTTTACTTAGTGTTTGTGCCAATTCCAAGTGTCTTTTGCTTAGTGTTTGTGCTAATTCCAAGTGTCTTTTACTTAGTGTTTGTAGTGATTCCAAGTGTCTTTTACTTAGTGTTTGTGCCAATTCCAAGTGTCTTTTGCTTAGTGTTTGTGCTAATTCCAAGTGTCTTTTACTTAGTGTTTGTAGTGATTCCAAGTGTCTTTTACTTAGTGTTTGTGCAAATTCCAAGTGTCTTTTACTTAGTGTTTGTGCCAATTCCAAGTGTCTTTTGCTTAGTGTTTGTAGTGATTCCAAGTGTGTTTTACTTAGTGTTTGTGCTAATTCTAAGTGTCTTTTACTTAGGGTTTGTGCCAATTCCAAGTGTCTTTTACTTAGGGTTTGTGCCAATTCCAAGTGTCTTTTACTTAGTGTTTGTGCTAATTCCAAGTGTCTTTTACTTAGTGTTTGTGCTAATTCCAAGTGTCTTTTACTTAGTGTTTGTGCCAATTCCAAGTGTCTTTTACTTAGTGTTTGTGCCAATTCCAAGTGTCTTTTGCCAAGTGTTTGTAGTGATTCCAAGTGTCTTTTACTTAGGGTTTGTGCCAATTCCAAGTGTCTTTTACTTAGGGTTTGTGCCAATTCCAAGTGTCTTCTGCTTAGTGTTTGTAGTGATTCCAAGTGTCTTTTACTTAGTGTTTGTGCTAATTCTAAGTGTCTTTTACTTAGTGTTTGTGCCAATTCCAAGTGTCTTTTACTTAGGGTTTGTGCCAATTCCAAGTGTCTTTTACTTAGGGTTTGTGCCAATTCCAAGTGTCTTTTACTTAGTGTTTGTGCTAATTCCAAGTGTCTTTTACTTAGGGTTTGTGCCAATTCCAAGTGTCTTTTACTTAGGGTTTGTGCCAATTCCAAGTGTCTTTTACTTAGTGTTTGTGCTAATTCCAAGTGTCTTTTACTTAGGGTTTGTGCCAATTCCAAGTGTCTTTTACTTAGGGTTTGTGCCAATTCCAAGTGTCTTTTACTTAGTGTTTGTGCTAATTCCAAGTGTCTTTTACTTAGGGTTTGTGCCAATTCCAAGTGTCTTTTGCTTAGTGTTTGTAGTGATTCCAAGTGTCTTTTACTTAGGGTTTGTGCCAATTCCAAGTGTCTTTTGCTTAGTGTTTGTGCTAATTCCAAGTGTCTTTTACTTAGTGTTTGTGCCAATTCCAAGTGTCTTTTACTTAGTGTTTGTGCCAATTCCAAGTGTCTTTTACTTAGTGTTTGTGCTAATTCCAAGTGTCTTTTACTTAGGGTTTGTGCCAATTCCAAGTGTCTTTTACTTAGTGTTTGTGCCAATTCCAAGTGTCTTTTACTTAGGGTTTGTGCCAATTCCAAGTGTCTTTTACTTAGTGTTTGTGCTAATTCCAAGTGTCTTTTACTTAGTGTTTGTGCTAATTCCAAGTGTCTTTTAATTAGTGTTTGTGCTAGTTCCAAGTGTCTTTTACTTAGTGTTTGTGCCAATTCCAAGTGTCTTTTGCTTAGTGTTTGTAGTGATTCCAAGTGTCTTTTACTTAGTGTTTGTGCTAATTCTAAGTGTCTTTTACTTAGTGTTTGTGCTAATTCCAAGTGTCTTTTACTTAGGGTTTGTGCCAATTCCAAGTGTCTTTTACTTAGTGTTTGTGCTAATTCCAACTGTCTTTTACTTAGTGTTTGTGCCAATTCCAAGTGTCTTTTACTTAGTGTTTGTGCCAATTCCAAGTGTCTTTTACTTAGGGTTTGTGCCAATTCCAAGTGTCTTTTACTTAGGGTTTGTGCCAATTCCAAGTGTCTTTTACTTAGGGTTTGTGCCAATTCCAAGTGTCTTTTACTTAGTGTTTGTGCTAATTCCAAGTGTCTTTTACTTAGGGTTTGTGCCAATTCCAAGTGTCTTTTACTTAGGGTTTGTGCCAATTCCAAGTGTCTTTTACTTAGTGTTTGTGCTAATTCCAAGTGTCTTTTACTTAGGGTTTGTGCCAATTCCAAGTGTCTTTTACTTAGGGTTTGTGCCAATTCCAAGTGTCTTTTACTTAGTGTTTGTGCTAATTCCAAGTGTCTTTTACTTAGGGTTTGTGCCAATTCCAAGTGTCTTTTGCTTAGTGTTTGTAGTGATTCCAAGTGTCTTTTACTTAGGGTTTGTGCCAATTCCAAGTGTCTTTTGCTTAGTGTTTGTGCTAATTCCAAGTGTCTTTTACTTAGTGTTTGTGCCAATTCCAAGTGTCTTTTACTTAGTGTTTGTGCCAATTCCAAGTGTCTTTTACTTAGTGTTTGTGCTAATTCCAAGTGTCTTTTACTTAGGGTTTGTGCCAATTCCAAGTGTCTTTTACTTAGTGTTTGTGCCAATTCCAAGTGTCTTTTACTTAGGGTTTGTGCCAATTCCAAGTGTCTTTTACTTAGTGTTTGTGCTAATTCCAAGTGTCTTTTACTTAGTGTTTGTGCTAATTCCAAGTGTCTTTTAATTAGTGTTTGTGCTAGTTCCAAGTGTCTTTTACTTAGTGTTTGTGCCAATTCCAAGTGTCTTTTGCTTAGTGTTTGTAGTGATTCCAAGTGTCTTTTACTTAGTGTTTGTGCTAATTCTAAGTGTCTTTTACTTAGTGTTTGTGCTAATTCCAAGTGTCTTTTACTTAGGGTTTGTGCCAATTCCAAGTGTCTTTTACTTAGTGTTTGTGCTAATTCCAACTGTCTTTTACTTAGTGTTTGTGCCAATTCCAAGTGTCTTTTACTTAGTGTTTGTGCCAATTCCAAGTGTCTTTTACTTAGGGTTTGTGCCAATTCCAAGTGTCTTTTACTTAGGGTTTGTGCCAATTCCAAGTGTCTTTTACTTAGTGTTTGTGCCAATTCCAAGTGTCTTTTACTTAGTGTTTGTGCTAATTCCAAGTGTCTTTTACTTAGGGTTTGTGCCAATTCCAAGTGTCTTTTACTTAGGGTTTGTGCCAATTCCAAGTGTCTTTTACTTAGGGTTTGTGCCAATTCCAAGTGTCTTTTACTTAGTGTTTGTGCTAATTCCAAGTGTCTTTTACTTAGTGTTTGTGCTAATTCCAAGTGTCTTTTACTTAGGGTTTGTGCCAATTCCAAGTGTCTTTTACTTAGGGTTTGTGCCAATTCCAAGTGTCTTTTACTTAGTGTTTGTGCTAATTCCAAGTGTCTTTTACTTAGTGTTTGTGCTAATTCCAAGTGTCTTTTGCTTAGTGTTTGTAGTGATTCCAAGTGTCTTTTACTTAGGGTTTGTGCCAATTCCAAGTGTCTTTTGCTTAGTGTTTGTAGTGATTCCAAGTGTCTTTTACTTAGTGTTTGTAGTGATTCCAAGTGTCTTTTACTTAGGGTTTGTGCCAATTCCAAGTGTCTTTTGCTTAGTGTTTGTAGTGATTCCAAGTGTCTTTTACTTAGGGTTTGTGCCAATTCCAAGTGTCTTTTACTTAGTGTTTGTGCTAATTCTAAGTGTCTTTTACTTAGTGTTTGTGCTAATTCCAAGTGTCTTTTACTTAGGGTTTGTGCCAATTCCAAGTGTCTTTTACTTAGGGTTTGTGCTAATTCCAAGTGTCTTTTACTTAGTGTTTGTGCTAATTCCAAGTGTCTTTTACTTAGGGTTTGTGCCAATTCCAAGTGTCTTTTACTTAGGGTTTGTGCCAATTCCAAGTGTCTTTTACTTAGGGTTTGTGCTAATTCCAAGTGTCTTTTACTTAGGGTTTGTGCCAATTCCAAGTGTCTTTTACTTAGTGTTTGTGCCAATTCCAAGTGTCTTTTACTTAGGGTTTGTGCCAATTCCAAGTGTCTTTTACTTAGGGTTTGTGCTAATTCCAAGTGTCTTTTACTTAGGGTTTGTGCCAATTCCAAGTGTCTTTTACTTAGGGTTTGTGCCAATTCCAAGTGTCTTTTACTTAGGGTTTGTGCCAATTCCAAGTGTCTTTTACTTAGTGTTTGTGCTAATTCCAAGTGTCTTTTACTTAGTGTTTGTGCTAATTCCAAGTGTCTTTTATTTAGTGTTTGTGCCAATTCCAAGTGTCTTTTACTTAGGGTTTGTGCCAATTCCAAGTGTCTTTTGCTTAGTGTTTGTAGTGATTCCAAGTGTGTTTTACTTAGTGTTTGTGCTAATTTTAAGTGTCTTTTACTTAGGGTTTGTGCCAATTCCAAGTGTCTTTTACTTAGTGTTTGTGCCAATTCCAAGTGTCTTTTACTTAGGGTTTGTGCCAATTCCAAGTGTCTTTTACTTAGTGTTTGTGCCAATTCCAAGTGTCTTTTGCTTCGTGTTTGTAGTGATTCCAAGTGTCTTTTACTTAGTGTTTGTGCTAATTCTAAGTGTCTTTTACTTAGTGTTTGTGCTAATTCCAAGTGTCTTTTACTTAGGGTTTGTGCCAATTCCAAGTGTCTTTTACTTAGGGTTTGTGCCAATTCCAAGTGTCTTTTACTTAGGGTTTGTGCCAATTCCAAGTGTCTTTTACTTAGGGTTTGTGCCAATTCCAAGTGTCTTTTACTTAGTGTTTGTGCTAATTCCAAGTGTCTTTTACTTAGTGTTTGTGCCAATTCCAAGTGTCTTTTGCTTAGTGTTTGTAGTGATTCCAAGTGTCTTTTACTTAGTGTTTGTGCTAATTCTAAGTGTCTTTTACTTAGTGTTTGTGCTAATTCCAAGTGTCTTTTACTTAGTGTTTGTGCTAATTCCAAGTGTCTTTTACTTAGGGTTTGTGCCAATTCCAAGTGTCTTTTACTTAGGGTTTGTGCCAATTCCAAGTGTCTTTTACTTAGGGTTTGTGCCAATTCCAAGTGTCTTTTACTTAGTGTTTGTGCTAATTCCAAGTGTATTTACTTAGTGTTTGTGCTAATTCCAAGTGTCTTTTGCTTAGTGTTTGTAGTGATTCCAAGTGTCTTTTACTTAGGGTTTGTGCCAATTCCAAGTGTCTTTTGCTTAGTGTTTGTAGTGATTCCAAGTGTCTTTTACTTAGTGTTTGTAGTGATTCCAAGTGTCTTTTACTTAGGGTTTGTGCCAATTCCAAGTGTCTTTTGCTTAGTGTTTGTAGTGATTCCAAGTGTCTTTTACTTAGGGTTTGTGCCAATTCCAAGTGTCTTTTACTTAGTGTTTGTGCTAATTCCAAGTGTCTTTTACTTAGGGTTTGTGCCAATTCCAAGTGTCTTTTACTTAGGGTTTGTGCTAATTCCAAGTGTCTTTTACTTAGGGTTTGTGCCAATTCCAAGTGTCTTTTACTTAGGGTTTGTGCTAATTCCAAGTGTCTTTTACTTAGGGTTTGTGCCAATTCCAAGTGTCTTTTACTTAGTGTTTTTGCCAATTCCAAGTGTCTTTTACTTAGGGTTTGTGCCAATTCCAAGTGTCTTTTACTTAGTGTTTGTGCTAATTCCAAGTGTCTTTTACTTAGGGTTTGTGCCAATTCCAAGTGTCTTTTACTTAGGGTTTGTGCCAATTCCAAGTGTCTTTTACTTAGGGTTTGTGCCAATTCCAAGTGTCTTTTACTTAGTGTTTGTGCTAATTCCAAGTGTCTTTTACTTAGTGTTTGTGCCAATTCCAAGTGTCTTTTATTTAGTGTTTGTGCCAATTCCAAGTGTCTTTTACTTAGTGTTTGTGCTAATTCCAAGTGTCTTTTACTTAGTGTTTGTGCTAATTCCAAGTGTCTTTTACTTAGTGTTTGTGCCAATTCCAAGTGTCTTTACTTAGGGTTTGTGCCAATTCCAAGTGTCTTTTACTTAGGGTTTGTGCCAATTCCAAGTGTCTTTTACTTAGTGTTTGTGCTAATTCCAAGTGTCTTTTACTTAGGGTTTGTGCCAATTCCAAGTGTCTTTTACTTAGGGTTTGTGCCAATTCCAAGTGTCTTTTACTTAGGGTTTGTGCCAATTCCAAGTGTCTTTTACTTAGTGTTTGTGCTAATTCCAAGTGTCTTTTACTTAGGGTTTGTGCCAATTCCAAGTGTCTTTTGCTTAGTGTTTGTAGTGATTCCAAGTGTCTTTTACTTAGGGTTTGTGCCAATTCCAAGTGTCTTTTGCTTAGTGTTTGTAGTGATTCCAAGTGTCTTTTACTTAGGGTTTGTGCCAATTCCAAGTGTCTTTTGCTTAGTGTTTGTAGTGATTCCAAGTGTCTTTTGCTAAGTGTTTGTAGTGATTCCAAGTGTCTTTTACTTAGGGTTTGTGCCAATTCCAAGTGTCTTTTACTTAGTGTTTGTGCTAATTCTAAGTGTCTTTTACTTAGTGTTTGTGCTAATTCCAAGTGTCTTTTACTTAGGGTTTGTGCCAATTCCAAGTGTCTTTTACTTAGGGTTTGTGCTAATTCCAAGTGTCTTTTACTTAGGGTTTGTGCCAATTCCAAGTGTCTTTTACTTAGTGTTTGTGCCAATTCCAAGTGTCTTTTACTTAGGGTTTGTGCCAATTCCAAGTGTCTTTTACTTAGTGTTTGTGCTAATTCCAAGTGTCTTTTACTTAGGGTTTGTGCCAATTCCAAGTGTCTTTTACTTAGGGTTTGTGCCAATTCCAAGTGTCTTTTACTTAGGGTTTGTGCCAATTCCAAGTGTCTTTTACTTAGTGTTTGTGCTAATTCCAAGTGTCTTTTACTTAGTGTTTGTGCTAATTCCAAGTGTCTTTTATTTAGTGTTTGTGCCAATTCCAAGTGTCTTTTACTTAGTGTTTGTGCCAATTCCAAGTGTCTTTTGCTAAGTGTTTGTAGTGATTCCAAGTGTCTTTTACTTAGGGTTTGTGCCAATTCCAAGTGTCTTTTACTTAGGGTTTGTGCCAATTCCAAGTGTCTTTTACTTAGGGTTTGTGCCAATTCCAAGTGTCTTTTACTTAGTGTTTGTGCTAATTCCAAGTGTCTTTTACTTAGGGTTTGTGCCAATTCCAAGTGTCTTTTACTTAGGGTTTGTGCCAATTCCAAGTGTCTTTTACTTAGTGTTTGTGCTAATTCCAAGTGTCTTTTACTTAGGGTTTGTGCCAATTCCAAGTGTCTTTTGCTTAGTGTTTGTAGTGATTCCAAGTGTCTTTTACTTAGGGTTTGTGCCAATTCCAAGTGTCTTTTACTTAGTGTTTGTGCCAATTCCAAGTGTCTTTTACTTAGTGTTTGTAGTGATTCCAAGTGTGTTTTACTTAGTGTTTGTGCTAATTCTAAGTGTCTTTTACTTAGGGTTTGTGCCAATTCCAAGTGTCTTTTACTTAGGGTTTGTGCCAATTCCAAGTGTCTTTTACTTAGTGTTTGTGCTAATTCCAAGTGTCTTTTACTTAGTGTTTGTGCTAATTCCAAGTGTCTTTTACTTAGTGTTTGTGCCAATTCCAAGTGTCTTTTACTTAGTGTTTGTGCCAATTCCAAGTGTCTTTTGCTTAGTGTTTGTGCTAATTCCAAGTGTCTTTTACTTAGTGTTTGTAGTGATTCCAAGTGTCTTTTACTTAGTGTTTGTGCCAATTCCAAGTGTCTTTTGCTTAGTGTTTGTGCTAATTCCAAGTGTCTTTTACTTAGTGTTTGTAGTGATTCCAAGTGTCTTTTACTTAGTGTTTGTGCAAATTCCAAGTGTCTTTTACTTAGTGTTTGTGCCAATTCCAAGTGTCTTTTGCTTAGTGTTTGTAGTGATTCCAAGTGTGTTTTACTTAGTGTTTGTGCTAATTCTAAGTGTCTTTTACTTAGGGTTTGTGCCAATTCCAAGTGTCTTTTACTTAGGGTTTGTGCCAATTCCAAGTGTCTTTTACTTAGTGTTTGTGCTAATTCCAAGTGTCTTTTACTTAGTGTTTGTGCTAATTCCAAGTGTCTTTTACTTAGTGTTTGTGCCAATTCCAAGTGTCTTTTACTTAGTGTTTGTGCCAATTCCAAGTGTCTTTTGCCAAGTGTTTGTAGTGATTCCAAGTGTCTTTTACTTAGGGTTTGTGCCAATTCCAAGTGTCTTTTACTTAGGGTTTGTGCCAATTCCAAGTGTCTTCTGCTTAGTGTTTGTAGTGATTCCAAGTGTCTTTTACTTAGTGTTTGTGCTAATTCTAAGTGTCTTTTACTTAGTGTTTGTGCCAATTCCAAGTGTCTTTTACTTAGGGTTTGTGCCAATTCCAAGTGTCTTTTACTTAGGGTTTGTGCCAATTCCAAGTGTCTTTTACTTAGTGTTTGTGCTAATTCCAAGTGTCTTTTACTTAGGGTTTGTGCCAATTCCAAGTGTCTTTTACTTAGGGTTTGTGCCAATTCCAAGTGTCTTTTACTTAGTGTTTGTGCTAATTCCAAGTGTCTTTTACTTAGGGTTTGTGCCAATTCCAAGTGTCTTTTACTTAGGGTTTGTGCCAATTCCAAGTGTCTTTTACTTAGTGTTTGTGCTAATTCCAAGTGTCTTTTACTTAGGGTTTGTGCCAATTCCAAGTGTCTTTTGCTTAGTGTTTGTAGTGATTCCAAGTGTCTTTTACTTAGGGTTTGTGCCAATTCCAAGTGTCTTTTGCTTAGTGTTTGTGCTAATTCCAAGTGTCTTTTACTTAGTGTTTGTGCCAATTCCAAGTGTCTTTTACTTAGTGTTTGTGCCAATTCCAAGTGTCTTTTACTTAGTGTTTGTGCTAATTC
Organism: Festucalex cinctus; assembly: GCF_051991245.1. Taxonomy (NCBI): domain Eukaryota; kingdom Metazoa; phylum Chordata; class Actinopteri; order Syngnathiformes; family Syngnathidae; genus Festucalex; species Festucalex cinctus. The sequence goes on from NC_135429.1 coordinate 2,571,429, forward strand.
CAAGTGTCTTTTACTTAGGGTTTGTGCCAATTCCAAGTGTCTTTTACTTAGTGTTTGTGCCAATTCCAAGTGTCTTTTACTTAGGGTTTGTGCCAATTCCAAGTGTCTTTTACTTAGTGTTTGTGCTAATTCCAAGTGTCTTTTACTTAGTGTTTGTGCTAATTCCAAGTGTCTTTTAATTAGTGTTTGTGCTAGTTCCAAGTGTCTTTTACTTAGTGTTTGTGCCAATTCCAAGTGTCTTTTGCTTAGTGTTTGTAGTGATTCCAAGTGTCTTTTACTTAGTGTTTGTGCTAATTCTAAGTGTCTTTTACTTAGTGTTTGTGCTAATTCCAAGTGTCTTTTACTTAGGGTTTGTGCCAATTCCAAGTGTCTTTTACTTAGTGTTTGTGCTAATTCCAACTGTCTTTTACTTAGTGTTTGTGCCAATTCCAAGTGTCTTTTACTTAGTGTTTGTGCCAATTCCAAGTGTCTTTTACTTAGGGTTTGTGCCAATTCCAAGTGTCTTTTACTTAGGGTTTGTGCCAATTCCAAGTGTCTTTTACTTAGTGTTTGTGCCAATTCCAAGTGTCTTTTACTTAGTGTTTGTGCTAATTCCAAGTGTCTTTTACTTAGGGTTTGTGCCAATTCCAAGTGTCTTTTACTTAGGGTTTGTGCCAATTCCAAGTGTCTTTTACTTAGGGTTTGTGCCAATTCCAAGTGTCTTTTACTTAGTGTTTGTGCTAATTCCAAGTGTCTTTTACTTAGTGTTTGTGCTAATTCCAAGTGTCTTTTACTTAGGGTTTGTGCCAATTCCAAGTGTCTTTTACTTAGGGTTTGTGCCAATTCCAAGTGTCTTTTACTTAGTGTTTGTGCTAATTCCAAGTGTCTTTTACTTAGTGTTTGTGCTAATTCCAAGTGTCTTTTGCTTAGTGTTTGTAGTGATTCCAAGTGTCTTTTACTTAGGGTTTGTGCCAATTCCAAGTGTCTTTTGCTTAGTGTTTGTAGTGATTCCAAGTGTCTTTTACTTAGTGTTTGTAGTGATTCCAAGTGTCTTTTACTTAGGGTTTGTGCCAATTCCAAGTGTCTTTTGCTTAGTGTTTGTAGTGATTCCAAGTGTCTTTTACTTAGGGTTTGTGCCAATTCCAAGTGTCTTTTACTTAGTGTTTGTGCTAATTCTAAGTGTCTTTTACTTAGTGTTTGTGCTAATTCCAAGTGTCTTTTACTTAGGGTTTGTGCCAATTCCAAGTGTCTTTTACTTAGGGTTTGTGCTAATTCCAAGTGTCTTTTACTTAGTGTTTGTGCTAATTCCAAGTGTCTTTTACTTAGGGTTTGTGCCAATTCCAAGTGTCTTTTACTTAGGGTTTGTGCCAATTCCAAGTGTCTTTTACTTAGGGTTTGTGCTAATTCCAAGTGTCTTTTACTTAGGGTTTGTGCCAATTCCAAGTGTCTTTTACTTAGTGTTTGTGCCAATTCCAAGTGTCTTTTACTTAGGGTTTGTGCCAATTCCAAGTGTCTTTTACTTAGGGTTTGTGCTAATTCCAAGTGTCTTTTACTTAGGGTTTGTGCCAATTCCAAGTGTCTTTTACTTAGGGTTTGTGCCAATTCCAAGTGTCTTTTACTTAGGGTTTGTGCCAATTCCAAGTGTCTTTTACTTAGTGTTTGTGCTAATTCCAAGTGTCTTTTACTTAGTGTTTGTGCTAATTCCAAGTGTCTTTTATTTAGTGTTTGTGCCAATTCCAAGTGTCTTTTACTTAGGGTTTGTGCCAATTCCAAGTGTCTTTTGCTTAGTGTTTGTAGTGATTCCAAGTGTGTTTTACTTAGTGTTTGTGCTAATTTTAAGTGTCTTTTACTTAGGGTTTGTGCCAATTCCAAGTGTCTTTTACTTAGTGTTTGTGCCAATTCCAAGTGTCTTTTACTTAGGGTTTGTGCCAATTCCAAGTGTCTTTTACTTAGTGTTTGTGCCAATTCCAAGTGTCTTTTGCTTCGTGTTTGTAGTGATTCCAAGTGTCTTTTACTTAGTGTTTGTGCTAATTCTAAGTGTCTTTTACTTAGTGTTTGTGCTAATTCCAAGTGTCTTTTACTTAGGGTTTGTGCCAATTCCAAGTGTCTTTTACTTAGGGTTTGTGCCAATTCCAAGTGTCTTTTACTTAGGGTTTGTGCCAATTCCAAGTGTCTTTTACTTAGGGTTTGTGCCAATTCCAAGTGTCTTTTACTTAGTGTTTGTGCTAATTCCAAGTGTCTTTTACTTAGTGTTTGTGCCAATTCCAAGTGTCTTTTGCTTAGTGTTTGTAGTGATTCCAAGTGTCTTTTACTTAGTGTTTGTGCTAATTCTAAGTGTCTTTTACTTAGTGTTTGTGCTAATTCCAAGTGTCTTTTACTTAGTGTTTGTGCTAATTCCAAGTGTCTTTTACTTAGGGTTTGTGCCAATTCCAAGTGTCTTTTACTTAGGGTTTGTGCCAATTCCAAGTGTCTTTTACTTAGGGTTTGTGCCAATTCCAAGTGTCTTTTACTTAGTGTTTGTGCTAATTCCAAGTGTATTTACTTAGTGTTTGTGCTAATTCCAAGTGTCTTTTGCTTAGTGTTTGTAGTGATTCCAAGTGTCTTTTACTTAGGGTTTGTGCCAATTCCAAGTGTCTTTTGCTTAGTGTTTGTAGTGATTCCAAGTGTCTTTTACTTAGTGTTTGTAGTGATTCCAAGTGTCTTTTACTTAGGGTTTGTGCCAATTCCAAGTGTCTTTTGCTTAGTGTTTGTAGTGATTCCAAGTGTCTTTTACTTAGGGTTTGTGCCAATTCCAAGTGTCTTTTACTTAGTGTTTGTGCTAATTCCAAGTGTCTTTTACTTAGGGTTTGTGCCAATTCCAAGTGTCTTTTACTTAGGGTTTGTGCTAATTCCAAGTGTCTTTTACTTAGGGTTTGTGCCAATTCCAAGTGTCTTTTACTTAGGGTTTGTGCTAATTCCAAGTGTCTTTTACTTAGGGTTTGTGCCAATTCCAAGTGTCTTTTACTTAGTGTTTTTGCCAATTCCAAGTGTCTTTTACTTAGGGTTTGTGCCAATTCCAAGTGTCTTTTACTTAGTGTTTGTGCTAATTCCAAGTGTCTTTTACTTAGGGTTTGTGCCAATTCCAAGTGTCTTTTACTTAGGGTTTGTGCCAATTCCAAGTGTCTTTTACTTAGGGTTTGTGCCAATTCCAAGTGTCTTTTACTTAGTGTTTGTGCTAATTCCAAGTGTCTTTTACTTAGTGTTTGTGCCAATTCCAAGTGTCTTTTATTTAGTGTTTGTGCCAATTCCAAGTGTCTTTTACTTAGTGTTTGTGCTAATTCCAAGTGTCTTTTACTTAGTGTTTGTGCTAATTCCAAGTGTCTTTTACTTAGTGTTTGTGCCAATTCCAAGTGTCTTTACTTAGGGTTTGTGCCAATTCCAAGTGTCTTTTACTTAGGGTTTGTGCCAATTCCAAGTGTCTTTTACTTAGTGTTTGTGCTAATTCCAAGTGTCTTTTACTTAGGGTTTGTGCCAATTCCAAGTGTCTTTTACTTAGGGTTTGTGCCAATTCCAAGTGTCTTTTACTTAGGGTTTGTGCCAATTCCAAGTGTCTTTTACTTAGTGTTTGTGCTAATTCCAAGTGTCTTTTACTTAGGGTTTGTGCCAATTCCAAGTGTCTTTTGCTTAGTGTTTGTAGTGATTCCAAGTGTCTTTTACTTAGGGTTTGTGCCAATTCCAAGTGTCTTTTGCTTAGTGTTTGTAGTGATTCCAAGTGTCTTTTACTTAGGGTTTGTGCCAATTCCAAGTGTCTTTTGCTTAGTGTTTGTAGTGATTCCAAGTGTCTTTTGCTAAGTGTTTGTAGTGATTCCAAGTGTCTTTTACTTAGGGTTTGTGCCAATTCCAAGTGTCTTTTACTTAGTGTTTGTGCTAATTCTAAGTGTCTTTTACTTAGTGTTTGTGCTAATTCCAAGTGTCTTTTACTTAGGGTTTGTGCCAATTCCAAGTGTCTTTTACTTAGGGTTTGTGCTAATTCCAAGTGTCTTTTACTTAGGGTTTGTGCCAATTCCAAGTGTCTTTTACTTAGTGTTTGTGCCAATTCCAAGTGTCTTTTACTTAGGGTTTGTGCCAATTCCAAGTGTCTTTTACTTAGTGTTTGTGCTAATTCCAAGTGTCTTTTACTTAGGGTTTGTGCCAATTCCAAGTGTCTTTTACTTAGGGTTTGTGCCAATTCCAAGTGTCTTTTACTTAGGGTTTGTGCCAATTCCAAGTGTCTTTTACTTAGTGTTTGTGCTAATTCCAAGTGTCTTTTACTTAGTGTTTGTGCTAATTCCAAGTGTCTTTTATTTAGTGTTTGTGCCAATTCCAAGTGTCTTTTACTTAGTGTTTGTGCCAATTCCAAGTGTCTTTTGCTAAGTGTTTGTAGTGATTCCAAGTGTCTTTTACTTAGGGTTTGTGCCAATTCCAAGTGTCTTTTACTTAGGGTTTGTGCCAATTCCAAGTGTCTTTTACTTAGGGTTTGTGCCAATTCCAAGTGTCTTTTACTTAGTGTTTGTGCTAATTCCAAGTGTCTTTTACTTAGGGTTTGTGCCAATTCCAAGTGTCTTTTACTTAGGGTTTGTGCCAATTCCAAGTGTCTTTTACTTAGTGTTTGTGCTAATTCCAAGTGTCTTTTACTTAGGGTTTGTGCCAATTCCAAGTGTCTTTTGCTTAGTGTTTGTAGTGATTCCAAGTGTCTTTTACTTAGGGTTTGTGCCAATTCCAAGTGTCTTTTACTTAGTGTTTGTGCCAATTCCAAGTGTCTTTTACTTAGTGTTTGTAGTGATTCCAAGTGTGTTTTACTTAGTGTTTGTGCTAATTCTAAGTGTCTTTTACTTAGGGTTTGTGCCAATTCCAAGTGTCTTTTACTTAGGGTTTGTGCCAATTCCAAGTGTCTTTTACTTAGTGTTTGTGCTAATTCCAAGTGTCTTTTACTTAGTGTTTGTGCTAATTCCAAGTGTCTTTTACTTAGTGTTTGTGCCAATTCCAAGTGTCTTTTACTTAGTGTTTGTGCCAATTCCAAGTGTCTTTTGCTTAGTGTTTGTGCTAATTCCAAGTGTCTTTTACTTAGTGTTTGTAGTGATTCCAAGTGTCTTTTACTTAGTGTTTGTGCCAATTCCAAGTGTCTTTTGCTTAGTGTTTGTGCTAATTCCAAGTGTCTTTTACTTAGTGTTTGTAGTGATTCCAAGTGTCTTTTACTTAGTGTTTGTGCAAATTCCAAGTGTCTTTTACTTAGTGTTTGTGCCAATTCCAAGTGTCTTTTGCTTAGTGTTTGTAGTGATTCCAAGTGTGTTTTACTTAGTGTTTGTGCTAATTCTAAGTGTCTTTTACTTAGGGTTTGTGCCAATTCCAAGTGTCTTTTACTTAGGGTTTGTGCCAATTCCAAGTGTCTTTTACTTAGTGTTTGTGCTAATTCCAAGTGTCTTTTACTTAGTGTTTGTGCTAATTCCAAGTGTCTTTTACTTAGTGTTTGTGCCAATTCCAAGTGTCTTTTACTTAGTGTTTGTGCCAATTCCAAGTGTCTTTTGCCAAGTGTTTGTAGTGATTCCAAGTGTCTTTTACTTAGGGTTTGTGCCAATTCCAAGTGTCTTTTACTTAGGGTTTGTGCCAATTCCAAGTGTCTTCTGCTTAGTGTTTGTAGTGATTCCAAGTGTCTTTTACTTAGTGTTTGTGCTAATTCTAAGTGTCTTTTACTTAGTGTTTGTGCCAATTCCAAGTGTCTTTTACTTAGGGTTTGTGCCAATTCCAAGTGTCTTTTACTTAGGGTTTGTGCCAATTCCAAGTGTCTTTTACTTAGTGTTTGTGCTAATTCCAAGTGTCTTTTACTTAGGGTTTGTGCCAATTCCAAGTGTCTTTTACTTAGGGTTTGTGCCAATTCCAAGTGTCTTTTACTTAGTGTTTGTGCTAATTCCAAGTGTCTTTTACTTAGGGTTTGTGCCAATTCCAAGTGTCTTTTACTTAGGGTTTGTGCCAATTCCAAGTGTCTTTTACTTAGTGTTTGTGCTAATTCCAAGTGTCTTTTACTTAGGGTTTGTGCCAATTCCAAGTGTCTTTTGCTTAGTGTTTGTAGTGATTCCAAGTGTCTTTTACTTAGGGTTTGTGCCAATTCCAAGTGTCTTTTGCTTAGTGTTTGTGCTAATTCCAAGTGTCTTTTACTTAGTGTTTGTGCCAATTCCAAGTGTCTTTTACTTAGTGTTTGTGCCAATTCCAAGTGTCTTTTACTTAGTGTTTGTGCTAATTCCAAGTGTCTTTTACTTAGGGTTTGTGCCAATTCCAAGTGTCTTTTACTTAGTGTTTGTGCCAATTCCAAGTGTCTTTTACTTAGGGTTTGTGCCAATTCCAAGTGTCTTTTACTTAGTGTTTGTGCTAATTCCAAGTGTCTTTTACTTAGTGTTTGTGCTAATTCCAAGTGTCTTTTAATTAGTGTTTGTGCTAGTTCCAAGTGTCTTTTACTTAGTGTTTGTGCCAATTCCAAGTGTCTTTTGCTTAGTGTTTGTAGTGATTCCAAGTGTCTTTTACTTAGTGTTTGTGCTAATTCTAAGTGTCTTTTACTTAGTGTTTGTGCTAATTCCAAGTGTCTTTTACTTAGGGTTTGTGCCAATTCCAAGTGTCTTTTACTTAGTGTTTGTGCTAATTCCAACTGTCTTTTACTTAGTGTTTGTGCCAATTCCAAGTGTCTTTTACTTAGTGTTTGTGCCAATTCCAAGTGTCTTTTACTTAGGGTTTGTGCCAATTCCAAGTGTCTTTTACTTAGGGTTTGTGCCAATTCCAAGTGTCTTTTACTTAGTGTTTGTGCCAATTCCAAGTGTCTTTTACTTAGTGTTTGTGCTAATTCCAAGTGTCTTTTACTTAGGGTTTGTGCCAATTCCAAGTGTCTTTTACTTAGGGTTTGTGCCAATTCCAAGTGTCTTTTACTTAGGGTTTGTGCCAATTCCAAGTGTCTTTTACTTAGTGTTTGTGCTAATTCCAAGTGTCTTTTACTTAGTGTTTGTGCTAATTCCAAGTGTCTTTTACTTAGGGTTTGTGCCAATTCCAAGTGTCTTTTACTTAGGGTTTGTGCCAATTCCAAGTGTCTTTTACTTAGTGTTTGTGCTAATTCCAAGTGTCTTTTACTTAGTGTTTGTGCTAATTCCAAGTGTCTTTTGCTTAGTGTTTGTAGTGATTCCAAGTGTCTTTTACTTAGGGTTTGTGCCAATTCCAAGTGTCTTTTGCTTAGTGTTTGTAGTGATTCCAAGTGTCTTTTACTTAGTGTTTGTAGTGATTCCAAGTGTCTTTTACTTAGGGTTTGTGCCAATTCCAAGTGTCTTTTGCTTAGTGTTTGTAGTGATTCCAAGTGTCTTTTACTTAGGGTTTGTGCCAATTCCAAGTGTCTTTTACTTAGTGTTTGTGCTAATTCTAAGTGTCTTTTACTTAGTGTTTGTGCTAATTCCAAGTGTCTTTTACTTAGGGTTTGTGCCAATTCCAAGTGTCTTTTACTTAGGGTTTGTGCTAATTCCAAGTGTCTTTTACTTAGTGTTTGTGCTAATTCCAAGTGTCTTTTACTTAGGGTTTGTGCCAATTCCAAGTGTCTTTTACTTAGGGTTTGTGCCAATTCCAAGTGTCTTTTACTTAGGGTTTGTGCTAATTCCAAGTGTCTTTTACTTAGGGTTTGTGCCAATTCCAAGTGTCTTTTACTTAGTGTTTGTGCCAATTCCAAGTGTCTTTTACTTAGGGTTTGTGCCAATTCCAAGTGTCTTTTACTTAGGGTTTGTGCTAATTCCAAGTGTCTTTTACTTAGGGTTTGTGCCAATTCCAAGTGTCTTTTACTTAGGGTTTGTGCCAATTCCAAGTGTCTTTTACTTAGGGTTTGTGCCAATTCCAAGTGTCTTTTACTTAGTGTTTGTGCTAATTCCAAGTGTCTTTTACTTAGTGTTTGTGCTAATTCCAAGTGTCTTTTATTTAGTGTTTGTGCCAATTCCAAGTGTCTTTTACTTAGGGTTTGTGCCAATTCCAAGTGTCTTTTGCTTAGTGTTTGTAGTGATTCCAAGTGTGTTTTACTTAGTGTTTGTGCTAATTTTAAGTGTCTTTTACTTAGGGTTTGTGCCAATTCCAAGTGTCTTTTACTTAGTGTTTGTGCCAATTCCAAGTGTCTTTTACTTAGGGTTTGTGCCAATTCCAAGTGTCTTTTACTTAGTGTTTGTGCCAATTCCAAGTGTCTTTTGCTTCGTGTTTGTAGTGATTCCAAGTGTCTTTTACTTAGTGTTTGTGCTAATTCTAAGTGTCTTTTACTTAGTGTTTGTGCTAATTCCAAGTGTCTTTTACTTAGGGTTTGTGCCAATTCCAAGTGTCTTTTACTTAGGGTTTGTGCCAATTCCAAGTGTCTTTTACTTAGGGTTTGTGCCAATTCCAAGTGTCTTTTACTTAGGGTTTGTGCCAATTCCAAGTGTCTTTTACTTAGTGTTTGTGCTAATTCCAAGTGTCTTTTACTTAGTGTTTGTGCCAATTCCAAGTGTCTTTTGCTTAGTGTTTGTAGTGATTCCAAGTGTCTTTTACTTAGTGTTTGTGCTAATTCTAAGTGTCTTTTACTTAGTGTTTGTGCTAATTCCAAGTGTCTTTTACTTAGTGTTTGTGCTAATTCCAAGTGTCTTTTACTTAGGGTTTGTGCCAATTCCAAGTGTCTTTTACTTAGGGTTTGTGCCAATTCCAAGTGTCTTTTACTTAGGGTTTGTGCCAATTCCAAGTGTCTTTTACTTAGTGTTTGTGCTAATTCCAAGTGTATTTACTTAGTGTTTGTGCTAATTCCAAGTGTCTTTTGCTTAGTGTTTGTAGTGATTCCAAGTGTCTTTTACTTAGGGTTTGTGCCAATTCCAAGTGTCTTTTGCTTAGTGTTTGTAGTGATTCCAAGTGTCTTTTACTTAGTGTTTGTAGTGATTCCAAGTGTCTTTTACTTAGGGTTTGTGCCAATTCCAAGTGTCTTTTGCTTAGTGTTTGTAGTGATTCCAAGTGTCTTTTACTTAGGGTTTGTGCCAATTCCAAGTGTCTTTTACTTAGTGTTTGTGCTAATTCCAAGTGTCTTTTACTTAGGGTTTGTGCCAATTCCAAGTGTCTTTTACTTAGGGTTTGTGCTAATTCCAAGTGTCTTTTACTTAGGGTTTGTGCCAATTCCAAGTGTCTTTTACTTAGGGTTTGTGCTAATTCCAAGTGTCTTTTACTTAGGGTTTGTGCCAATTCCAAGTGTCTTTTACTTAGTGTTTTTGCCAATTCCAAGTGTCTTTTACTTAGGGTTTGTGCCAATTCCAAGTGTCTTTTACTTAGTGTTTGTGCTAATTCCAAGTGTCTTTTACTTAGGGTTTGTGCCAATTCCAAGTGTCTTTTACTTAGGGTTTGTGCCAATTCCAAGTGTCTTTTACTTAGGGTTTGTGCCAATTCCAAGTGTCTTTTACTTAGTGTTTGTGCTAATTCCAAGTGTCTTTTACTTAGTGTTTGTGCCAATTCCAAGTGTCTTTTATTTAGTGTTTGTGCCAATTCCAAGTGTCTTTTACTTAGTGTTTGTGCTAATTCCAAGTGTCTTTTACTTAGTGTTTGTGCTAATTCCAAGTGTCTTTTACTTAGTGTTTGTGCCAATTCCAAGTGTCTTTACTTAGGGTTTGTGCCAATTCCAAGTGTCTTTTACTTAGGGTTTGTGCCAATTCCAAGTGTCTTTTACTTAGTGTTTGTGCTAATTCCAAGTGTCTTTTACTTAGGGTTTGTGCCAATTCCAAGTGTCTTTTACTTAGGGTTTGTGCCAATTCCAAGTGTCTTTTACTTAGGGTTTGTGCCAATTCCAAGTGTCTTTTACTTAGTGTTTGTGCCAATTCCAAGTGTCTTTTACTTAGGGTTTGTGCCAATTCCAAGTGTCTTTTGCTTAGTGTTTGTAGTGATTCCAAGTGTCTTTTACTTAGGGTTTGTGCCAATTCCAAGTGTCTTTTGCTTAGTGTTTGTAGTGATTCCAAGTGTCTTTTACTTAGGGTTTGTGCCAATTCCAAGTGTCTTTTGCTTAGTGTTTGTAGTGATTCCAAGTGTCTTTTGCTAAGTGTTTGTAGTGATTCCAAGTGTCTTTTACTTAGGGTTTGTGCCAATTCCAAGTGTCTTTTACTTAGTGTTTGTGCTAATTCTAAGTGTCTTTTACTTAGTGTTTGTGCTAATTCCAAGTGTCTTTTACTTAGGGTTTGTGCCAATTCCAAGTGTCTTTTACTTAGGGTTTGTGCTAATTCCAAGTGTCTTTTACTTAGGGTTTGTGCCAATTCCAAGTGTCTTTTACTTAGTGTTTGTGCCAATTCCAAGTGTCTTTTACTTAGGGTTTGTGCCAATTCCAAGTGTCTTTTACTTAGTGTTTGTGCTAATTCCAAGTGTCTTTTACTTAGGGTTTGTGCCAATTCCAAGTGTCTTTTACTTAGGGTTTGTGCCAATTCCAAGTGTCTTTTACTTAGGGTTTGTGCCAATTCCAAGTGTCTTTTACTTAGTGTTTGTGCTAATTCCAAGTGTCTTTTACTTAGTGTTTGTGCTAATTCCAAGTGTCTTTTATTTAGTGTTTGTGCCAATTCCAAGTGTCTTTTACTTAGTGTTTGTGCCAATTCCAAGTGTCTTTTGCTAAGTGTTTGTAGTGATTCCAAGTGTCTTTTACTTAGGGTTTGTGCCAATTCCAAGTGTCTTTTACTTAGGGTTTGTGCCAATTCCAAGTGTCTTTTACTTAGGGTTTGTGCCAATTCCAAGTGTCTTTTACTTAGTGTTTGTGCCAATTCCAAGTGTCTTTTACTTAGGGTTTGTGCCAATTCCAAGTGTCTTTTACTTAGGGTTTGTGCCAATTCCAAGTGTCTTTTACTTAGTGTTTGTGCTAATTCCAAGTGTCTTTTACTTAGGGTTTGTGCCAATTCCAAGTGTCTTTTACTTAGGGTTTGTGCCAATTCCAAGTGTCTTTTACTTAGGGTTTGTGCCAATTCCAAGTGTCTTTTACTTAGTGTTTGTGCTAATTCCAAGTGTCTTTTACTTAGTGTTTGTGCTAATTCCAAGTGTCTTTTGCTTAGTGTTTGTGCTAATTCCAAGTGTCTTTTACTTAGGGTTTGTGCCAATTCCAAGTGTCTTTTGCTTAGTGTTTGTAGTGATTCCAAGTGTCTTTTACTTAGGGTTTGTGCCAATTCCAAGTGTCTTTTACTTAGGGTTTGTGCTAATTCCAAGTGTCTTTTACTTAGGGTTTGTGCCAATTCCAAGTGTCTTTTACTTAGGGTTTGTGCTAATTCCAAGTGTCTTTTACTTAGGGTTTGTGCCAATTCCAAGTGTCTTTTACTTAGTGTTTGTGCCAATTCCAAGTGTCTTTTACTTAGGGTTTGTGCCAATTCCAAGTGTCTTTTACTTAGTGTTTGTGCTAATTCCAAGTGTCTTTTACTTAGGGTTTGTGCCAATTCCAAGTGTCTTTTACTTAGGGTTTGTGTCAATTCCAAGTGTCTTTTACTTAGGGTTTGTGCTAATTCCAAGTGTCTTTTTCTTAGTGTTTGTGCCAATTCCAAGTGTCTTTTGCTTAGTGTTTGTAGTGATTCCAAGTGTCTTTTACTTAGTGTTTGTGCTAATTCTAAGTGTCTTTTACTTAGTGTTTGTGCTAATTCCAAGTGTCTTTTACTTAGTGTTTGTGCTAATTCCAAGTGTCTTTTACTTAGGGTTTGTGCCAATTCCAAGTGTCTTTTACTTAGGGTTTGTGCCAATTCCAAGTGTCTTTTACTTAGGGTTTGTGCCAATTCCAAGTGTCTTTTACTTAGTGTTTGTGCTAATTCCAAGTGTCTTTTACTTAGTGTTAGTAGTGATTCCAAGTGTCTTTTACTTAGGGTTTGTGCCAATTCCAAGTGTCTTTTGCTTAGTGTTTGTAGTGATTCCAAGTGTCTTTTACTTAGTGTTTGTAGTGATTCCAAGTGTCTTTTACTTAGGGTTTGTGCCAATTCCAAGTGTCTTTTGCTTAGTGTTTGTAGTGATTCCAAGTGTCTTTTACTTAGGGTTTGTGCCAATTCCAAGTGTCTTTTACTTAGTGTTTGTGCTAATTCTAAGTGTCTTTTACTTAGTGTTTGTGCTAATTCCAAGTGTCTTTTACTTAGTGTTTGTGCCAATTCCAAGTGTCTTTTACTTAGGGTTTGTGCCAATTCCAAGTGTCTTTTACTTAGGGTTTGTGCTAATTCCAAGTGTCTTTTACTTAGGGTTTGTGCCAATTCCAAGTGTCTTTTACTTAGTGTTTTTGCCAATTCCAAGTGTCTTTTACTTAGGGTTTGTGCCAATTCCAAGTGTCTTTTACTTAGTGTTTGTGCTAATTCCAAGTGTCTTTTACTTAGGGTTTGTGCCAATTCCAAGTGTCTTTTACTTAGGGTTTGTGCCAATTCCAAGTGTCTTTTACTTAGTGTTTGTGCTAATTCCAAGTGTCTTTTACTTAGGGTTTGTGCTAATTCCAAGTGTCTTTTACTTAGGGTTTGTGCCAATTCCAAGTGTCTTTTACTTAGTGTTTGTGCCAATTCCAAGTGTCTTTTACTTAGGGTTTGTGCCAATTCCAAGTGTCTTTTACTTAGGGTTTGTGCTAATTCCAAGTGTCTTTTACTTAGGGTTTGTGCCAATTCCAAGTGTCTTTTACTTAGGGTTTGTGCCAATTCCAAGTGTCTTTTACTTAGGGTTTGTGCCAATTCCAAGTGTCTTTTACTTAGGGTTTGTGCTAATTCCAAGTGTCTTTTACTTAGTGTTTGTAGTGATTCCAAGTGTCTTTTACTTAGTGTTTGTGCCAATTCCAAGTGTCTTTTACTTAGGGTTTGTGCCAATTCCAAGTGTCTTTTACTTAGTGTTTGTGCTAATTCCAAGTGTCTTTTACTTAGTGTTTGTGCCAATTCCAAGTGTCTTTTATTTAGTGTTTGTGCCAATTCCAAGTGTCTTTTACTTAGTGTTTGTGCTAATTCCAAGTGTCTTTTACTTAGTGTTTGTGCTAATTCCAAGTGTCTTTTACTTAGTGTTTGTGCCAATTCCAAGTGTCTTTACTTAGGGTTTGTGCCAATTCCAAGTGTCTTTTACTTAGGGTTTGTGCCAATTCCAAGTGTCTTTTACTTAGTGTTTGTGCTAATTCCAAGTGTCTTTTACTTAGGGTTTGTGCCAATTCCAAGTGTCTTTTACTTAGGGTTTGTGCCAATTCCAAGTGTCTTTTACTTAGGGTTTGTGCCAATTCCAAGTGTCTTTTACTTAGTGTTTGTGCCAATTCCAAGTGTCTTTTACTTAGGGTTTGTGCCAATTCCAAGTGTCTTTTGCTTAGTGTTTGTAGTGATTCCAAGTGTCTTTTACTTAGGGTTTGTGCCAATTCCAAGTGTCTTTTGCTTAGTGTTTGTAGTGATTCCAAGTGTCTTTTACTTAGGGTTTGTGCCAATTCCAAGTGTCTTTTGCTTAGTGTTTGTAGTGATTCCAAGTGTCTTTTGCTAAGTGTTTGTAGTGATTCCAAGTGTCTTTTACTTAGGGTTTGTGCCAATTCCAAGTGTCTTTTACTTAGTGTTTGTGCTAATTCTAAGTGTCTTTTACTTAGTGTTTGTGCTAATTCCAAGTGTCTTTTACTTAGGGTTTGTGCCAATTCCAAGTGTCTTTTACTTAGGGTTTGTGCTAATTCCAAGTGTCTTTTACTTAGGGTTTGTGCCAATTCCAAGTGTCTTTTACTTAGTGTTTGTGCCAATTCCAAGTGTCTTTTACTTAGGGTTTGTGCCAATTCCAAGTGTCTTTTACTTAGTGTTTGTGCTAATTCCAAGTGTCTTTTACTTAGGGTTTGTGCCAATTCCAAGTGTCTTTTACTTAGGGTTTGTGCCAATTCCAAGTGTCTTTTACTTAGGGTTTGTGCCAATTCCAAGTGTCTTTTACTTAGTGTTTGTGCTAATTCCAAGTGTCTTTTACTTAGTGTTTGTGCTAATTCCAAGTGTCTTTTATTTAGTGTTTGTGCCAATTCCAAGTGTCTTTTACTTAGTGTTTGTGCCAATTCCAAGTGTCTTTTGCTAAGTGTTTGTAGTGATTCCAAGTGTCTTTTACTTAGGGTTTGTGCCAATTCCAAGTGTCTTTTACTTAGGGTTTGTGCCAATTCCAAGTGTCTTTTACTTAGGGTTTGTGCCAATTCCAAGTGTCTTTTACTTAGTGTTTGTGCCAATTCCAAGTGTCTTTTACTTAGGGTTTGTGCCAATTCCAAGTGTCTTTTACTTAGGGTTTGTGCCAATTCCAAGTGTCTTTTACTTAGTGTTTGTGCTAATTCCAAGTGTCTTTTACTTAGGGTTTGTGCCAATTCCAAGTGTCTTTTACTTAGGGTTTGTGCCAATTCCAAGTGTCTTTTACTTAGGGTTTGTGCCAATTCCAAGTGTCTTTTACTTAGTGTTTGTGCTAATTCCAAGTGTCTTTTACTTAGTGTTTGTGCTAATTCCAAGTGTCTTTTGCTTAGTGTTTGTGCTAATTCCAAGTGTCTTTTACTTAGGGTTTGTGCCAATTCCAAGTGTCTTTTGCTTAGTGTTTGTAGTGATTCCAAGTGTCTTTTACTTAGGGTTTGTGCCAATTCCAAGTGTCTTTTACTTAGGGTTTGTGCTAATTCCAAGTGTCTTTTACTTAGGGTTTGTGCCAATTCCAAGTGTCTTTTACTTAGGGTTTGTGCTAATTCCAAGTGTCTTTTACTTAGGGTTTGTGCCAATTCCAAGTGTCTTTTACTTAGTGTTTGTGCCAATTCCAAGTGTCTTTTACTTAGGGTTTGTGCCAATTCCAAGTGTCTTTTACTTAGTGTTTGTGCTAATTCCAAGTGTCTTTTACTTAGGGTTTGTGCCAATTCCAAGTGTCTTTTACTTAGGGTTTGTGTCAATTCCAAGTGTCTTTTACTTAGGGTTTGTGCTAATTCCAAGTGTCTTTTTCTTAGTGTTTGTGCCAATTCCAAGTGTCTTTTGCTTAGTGTTTGTAGTGATTCCAAGTGTCTTTTACTTAGTGTTTGTGCTAATTCTAAGTGTCTTTTACTTAGTGTTTGTGCTAATTCCAAGTGTCTTTTACTTAGTGTTTGTGCTAATTCCAAGTGTCTTTTACTTAGGGTTTGTGCCAATTCCAAGTGTCTTTTACTTAGGGTTTGTGCCAATTCCAAGTGTCTTTTACTTAGGGTTTGTGCCAATTCCAAGTGTCTTTTACTTAGTGTTTGTGCTAATTCCAAGTGTCTTTTACTTAGTGTTAGTAGTGATTCCAAGTGTCTTTTACTTAGGGTTTGTGCCAATTCCAAGTGTCTTTTGCTTAGTGTTTGTAGTGATTCCAAGTGTCTTTTACTTAGTGTTTGTAGTGATTCCAAGTGTCTTTTACTTAGGGTTTGTGCCAATTCCAAGTGTCTTTTGCTTAGTGTTTGTAGTGATTCCAAGTGTCTTTTACTTAGGGTTTGTGCCAATTCCAAGTGTCTTTTACTTAGTGTTTGTGCTAATTCTAAGTGTCTTTTACTTAGTGTTTGTGCTAATTCCAAGTGTCTTTTACTTAGTGTTTGTGCCAATTCCAAGTGTCTTTTACTTAGGGTTTGTGCCAATTCCAAGTGTCTTTTACTTAGGGTTTGTGCTAATTCCAAGTGTCTTTTACTTAGGGTTTGTGCCAATTCCAAGTGTCTTTTACTTAGTGTTTTTGCCAATTCCAAGTGTCTTTTACTTAGGGTTTGTGCCAATTCCAAGTGTCTTTTACTTAGTGTTTGTGCTAATTCCAAGTGTCTTTTACTTAGGGTTTGTGCCAATTCCAAGTGTCTTTTACTTAGGGTTTGTGCCAATTCCAAGTGTCTTTTACTTAGTGTTTGTGCTAATTCCAAGTGTCTTTTACTTAGGGTTTGTGCTAATTCCAAGTGTCTTTTACTTAGGGTTTGTGCCAATTCCAAGTGTCTTTTACTTAGTGTTTGTGCCAATTCCAAGTGTCTTTTACTTAGGGTTTGTGCCAATTCCAAGTGTCTTTTACTTAGGGTTTGTGCTAATTCCAAGTGTCTTTTACTTAGGGTTTGTGCCAATTCCAAGTGTCTTTTACTTAGGGTTTGTGCCAATTCCAAGTGTCTTTTACTTAGGGTTTGTGCCAATTCCAAGTGTCTTTTACTTAGTGTTTGTGCTAATTCCAAGTGTCTTTTACTTAGTGTTTGTGCTAATTCCAAGTGTCTTTTATTTAGTGTTTGTGCCAATTCCAAGTGTCTTTTACTTAGGGTTTGTGCCAATTCCAAGTGTCTTTTGCTTAGTGTTTGTAGTGATTCCAAGTGTGTTTTACTTAGTGTTTGTGCTAATTTTAAGTGTCTTTTACTTAGGGTTTGTGCCAATTCCAAGTGTCTTTTACTTAGTGTTTGTGCCAATTCCAAGTGTCTTTTACTTAGGGTTTGTGCCAATTCCAAGTGTCTTTTACTTAGTGTTTGTGCCAATTCCAAGTGTCTTTTGCTTCGTGTTTGTAGTGATTCCAAGTGTCTTTTACTTAGTGTTTGTGCTAATTCCAAGTGTCTTTTACTTAGTGTTTGTGCTAATTCCAAGTGTCTTTTACTTAGGGTTTGTGCCAATTCCAAGTGTCTTTTACTTAGGGTTTGTGCCAATTCCAAGTGTCTTTTACTTAGGGTTTGTGCCAATTCCAAGTGTCTTTTACTTAGGGTTTGTGCCAATTCCAAGTGTCTTTTACTTAGTGTTTGTGCTAATTCCAAGTGTCTTTTACTTAGTGTTTGTGCCAATTCCAAGTGTCTTTTGCTTAGTGTTTGTAGTGATTCCAAGTGTCTTTTACTTAGTGTTTGTGCTAATTCTAAGTGTCTTTTACTTAGTGTTTGTGCTAATTCCAAGTGTCTTTTACTTAGTGTTTGTGCTAATTCCAAGTGTCTTTTACTTAGGGTTTGTGCCAATTCCAAGTGTCTTTTACTTAGGGTTTGTGCCAATTCCAAGTGTCTTTTACTTAGGGTTTGTGCCAATTCCAAGTGTCTTTTACTTAGTGTTTGTGCTAATTCCAAGTGTATTTACTTAGTGTTTGTGCTAATTCCAAGTGTCTTTTGCTTAGTGTTTGTAGTGATTCCAAGTGTCTTTTACTTAGGGTTTGTGCCAATTCCAAGTGTCTTTTGCTTAGTGTTTGTAGTGATTCCAAGTGTCTTTTACTTAGTGTTTGTAGTGATTCCAAGTGTCTTTTACTTAGGGTTTGTGCCAATTCCAAGTGTCTTTTGCTTAGTGTTTGTAGTGATTCCAAGTGTCTTTTACTTAGGGTTTGTGCCAATTCCAAGTGTCTTTTACTTAGTGTTTGTGCTAATTCCAAGTGTCTTTTACTTAGGGTTTGTGCCAATTCCAAGTGTCTTTTACTTAGGGTTTGTGCTAATTCCAAGTGTCTTTTACTTAGGGTTTGTGCCAATTCCAAGTGTCTTTTACTTAGGGTTTGTGCTAATTCCAAGTGTCTTTTACTTAGGGTTTGTGCCAATTCCAAGTGTCTTTTACTTAGTGTTTTTGCCAATTCCAAGTGTCTTTTACTTAGGGTTTGTGCCAATTCCAAGTGTCTTTTACTTAGTGTTTGTGCTAATTCCAAGTGTCTTTTACTTAGGGTTTGTGCCAATTCCAAGTGTCTTTTACTTAGGGTTTGTGCCAATTCCAAGTGTCTTTTACTTAGGGTTTGTGCCAATTCCAAGTGTCTTTTACTTAGTGTTTGTGCTAATTCCAAGTGTCTTTTACTTAGTGTTTGTGCCAATTCCAAGTGTCTTTTATTTAGTGTTTGTGCCAATTCCAAGTGTCTTTTACTTAGTGTTTGTGCTAATTCCAAGTGTCTTTTACTTAGTGTTTGTGCTAATTCCAAGTGTCTTTTACTTAGTGTTTGTGCCAATTCCAAGTGTCTTTACTTAGGGTTTGTGCCAATTCCAAGTGTCTTTTACTTAGGGTTTGTGCCAATTCCAAGTGTCTTTTACTTAGTGTTTGTGCTAATTCCAAGTGTCTTTTACTTAGGGTTTGTGCCAATTCCAAGTGTCTTTTACTTAGGGTTTGTGCCAATTCCAAGTGTCTTTTACTTAGTGTTTGTGCTAATTCCAAGTGTCTTTTACTTAGGGTTTGCGCCAATTCCAAGTGTCTTTTACTCAGGGTTTGTGCCAATTCCAAGTGTCTTTTACTTAGTGTTTGTGCTAATTCCAAGTGTCTTTTCCTTAGGGTTTGTGCCAATTCCAAGTGTCTTTTACTTAGGGTTTGTGCCAATTCCAAGTGTCTTTTACTTAGTGTTTGTGCTAATTCCAAGTGTCTTTTACTTAGGGTTTGTGCCAATTCCAAGTGTCTTTTGCTTAGTGTTTGTGCTAATTCCAAGTGTCTTTTACTTAGTGTTTGTGCCAATTCCAAGTGTCTTTTGCTTAGTGTTTGTAGTGATTCCAAGTGTCTTTTAATTAGTGTTTGTGCTAATTCTAAGTGTCTTTTACTTAGGGTTTGTGCCAATTCCAAGTGTCTTTTACTTAGTGTTTGTGCTAATTCCAACTGTCTTTTACTTAGTGTTTGTGCCAATTCCAAGTGTCTTTTACTTAGTGTTTGTGCCAATTCCAAGTGTCTTTTACTTAGGGTTTGTGCCAATTCCAAGTGTCTTTTACTTAGGGTTTGTGCCAATTCCAAGTGTCTTTTACTTAGTGTTTGTGCTAATTCCAAGTGTCTTTTACTTAGGGTTTGTGCCAATTCCAAGTGTTTTTTACTTAGGGTTTGTGCCAATTCCAAGTGTCTTTTACTTAGGGTTTGTGCCAATTCCAAGTGTCTTTTACTTAGTGTTTGTGCTAATTCCAAGTGTCTTTTACTTAGTGTTTGTGCTAATTCCAAGTGTCTTTTACTTAGGGTTTGTGCCAATTCCAAGTGTCTTTTACTTAGGGTTTGTGCTAATTCCAAGTGTCTTTTGCTTAGTGTTTGTAGTGATTCCAAGTGTCTTTTACTTAGGGTTTGTGCCAATTACAAGTGTCTTTTGCTTAGTGTTTGTAGTGATTCCAAGTGTCTTTTACTTAGGGTTTGTGCCAATTCCAAGTGTCTTTTGCTTAGTGTTTGTAGTGATTCCAAGTGTCTTTTACTTAGTGTTTGTAGTGATTCCAAGTGTCTTTTACTTAGGGTTTGTGCCAATTCCAAGTGTGTTTTGCTTAGTGTTTGTAGTGATTCCAAGTGTCTTTTACTTAGGGTTTGTGCCAATTCCAAGTGTCTTTTGCTTAGTGTTTGTAGTGATTCCAAGTGTCTTTTGCTAAGTGTTTGTAGTGATTCCAAGTGTCTTTTACTTAGGGTTTGTGCCAATTCCAAGTGTCTTTTACTTAGTGTTTGTGCTAATTCTAAGTGTGTTTTACTTAGTGTTTGTGCTAATTCCAACTGTCTTTTACTTAGTGTTTGTGCCAATTCCAAGTGTCTTTTACTTAGGGTTTGTGCCAATTCCAAGTGTCTTTTACTTAGGGTTTGTGCCAATTCCAAGTGTCTTTTACTTAGTGTTTGTGCTAATTCCAAGTGTCTTTTACTTAGGGTTTGTGCCAATTCCAAGTGTCTTTTGCTTAGTGTTTGTAGTGATTCCAAGTGTCTTTTACTTAGGGTTTGTGCCAATTCCAAGTGTCTTTTACTTAGGGTTTGTGCCAATTCCAAGTGTCTTTTACTTAGTGTTTGTGCTAATTCCAAGTGTCTTTTACTTAGGGTTTGTGCCAATTCCAAGTGTCTTTTGCTTAGTGTTTGTGCTAATTCCAAGTGTCTTTTACTTAGGGTTTGTGCCAATTCCAAGTGTCTTTTACTTAGGGTTTGTGCCAATTCCAAGTGTCTTTTGCTTAGTGTTTGTAGTGATTCCAAGTGTCTTTTACTTAGGGTTTGTGCCAATTCCAAGTGTCTTTTACTTAGGGTTTGTGCCAATTCCAAGTGTCTTTTACTTAGTGTTTGTGCCAATTCCAAGTGTCTTTTACTTAGGGTTTGTGCCAATTCCAAGTGTCTTTTGCTTAGTGTTTGTGCTAATTCCAAGTGTCTTTTACTTAGGGTTTGTGCCAATTCCAAGTGTCTTTTACTTAGGGTTTGTGCTAATTCCAAGTGTCTTTTGCTTAGTGTTTGTAGTGATTCCAAGTGTCTTTTACTTAGGGTTTGTGCCAATTACAAGTGTCTTTTGCTTAGTGTTTGTAGTGATTCCAAGTGTCTTTTACTTAGGGTTTGTGCCAATTCCAAGTGTCTTTTGCTTAGTGTTTGTAGTGATTCCAAGTGTCTTTTACTTAGTGTTTGTAGTGATTCCAAGTGTCTTTTACTTAGGGTTTGTGCCAATTCCAAGTGTGTTTTGCTTAGTGTTTGTAGTGATTCCAAGTGTCTTTTACTTAGGGTTTGTGCCAATTCCAAGTGTCTTTTGCTTAGTGTTTGTAGTGATTCCAAGTGTCTTTTGCTAAGTGTTTGTAGTGATTCCAAGTGTCTTTTACTTAGGGTTTGTGCCAATTCCAAGTGTCTTTTACTTAGTGTTTGTGCTAATTCTAAGTGTGTTTTACTTAGTGTTTGTGCTAATTCCAACTGTCTTTTACTTAGTGTTTGTGCCAATTCCAAGTGTCTTTTACTTAGGGTTTGTGCCAATTCCAAGTGTCTTTTACTTAGGGTTTGTGCCAATTCCAAGTGTCTTTTACTTAGTGTTTGTGCTAATTCCAAGTGTCTTTTACTTAGGGTTTGTGCCAATTCCAAGTGTCTTTTGCTTAGTGTTTGTAGTGATTCCAAGTGTCTTTTACTTAGGGTTTGTGCCAATTCCAAGTGTCTTTTACTTAGGGTTTGTGCCAATTCCAAGTGTCTTTTGCTTAGTGTTTGTAGTGATTCCAAGTGTCTTTTACTTAGGGTTTGTGCCAATTCCAAGTGTCTTTTACTTAGGGTTTGTGCCAATTCCAAGTGTCTTTTACTTAGTGTTTGTGCTAATTCCAAGTGTCTTTTACTTAGGGTTTGTGCCAATTCCAAGTGTCTTTTGCTTAGTGTTTGTGCTAATTCCAAGTGTCTTTTACTTAGGGTTTGTGCCAATTCCAAGTGTCTTTTACTTAGGGTTTGTGCCAATTCCAAGTGTCTTTTGCTTAGTGTTTGTAGTGATTCCAAGTGTCTTTTACTTAGGGTTTGTGCCAATTCCAACTGTGTTTTGCTTTGGGTTTGTGAAGATTTTAAGTGCCGCAACAAACTCTAGGTGTTTTGTAAGTCAAATATGTAGTCAGCAAAGTATTTTGAATATTAAGTATTTTGAATGTAAAGTATTTTTACTGCATACGTATTTTCAATATTAAGTATTTTGAATGTATAAGTATTTTTACAATAAAGTATTTTGACAACAAAGTATTTTGAATGCATAAGCATTTTCAATATTAAGTATTTTCAATGTATAAGTATTTTGACAATAAAGTATTTTGAATATTAAGTATTTTGAATGTATAAGTATTTTCAATATTACGTATTTTGAATGTATAAGTATTTTGACAATAAAGTATTTTGAATATTAAGTATTTTCAATACTAAGTATTTTGAATGTATATGTATTTTGACTAAAGTATTTTGAATATTAAGAATCCTGAATGTATAAGTATTTTCAATATTAAGTATTTTGAATGTAAAGTATTTTGAATATTAAGTATTTTGAATGTATAAGCATTTTCAATATTAAGTATTTTCAATGTATAAGTATTTTGACAATAAAGTATTTTGAATATTAAGTATTTTGAATGTATAAGTATTTTCAATATTAAGTATTTTGAATGTATAAGTATTTTCAACATTAAGTATTTTGAATGTATAAGTATTTTGACAATAAAGTATTTTGAATGTAAAGTATTTTGAATATTAAGTATTTTGAATGTATAAGTATTTTCAATACTAAGTATTTTGAATGTATAAGTATTTTGAATGTTAAGTATTTTGAATGTTAAGTATTTTGAATGTATAAGTATTTTCAATACTAAGTATTTTGAATGCATAAGTATTTTGAATGCATAAGTATTTTCAATACTAAGTATTTTCAATACTAAGTATTTTGAATGTGTAAGTATTTTCAATACTAAGTATTTTGAATGTAAAGTATTTTGAATATTAAGTATTTTGAATATTAAGTATTTTGAATGTATAAGTATTTTCAATACTAAGTATTTTGAATGTATAAGTATTTTCAATACTAAGTATTTTGAATGCATAAGTATTTTGAATGCATAAGTATTTTCAATACTAAGTATTTTCAATACTAAGTATTTTGAATGTGTAAGTATTTTCAATACTAAGTATTTTGAATGTAAAGTATTTTGAATATTAAGTATTTTGAATATTAAGTATTTTGAATGTATAAGTATTTTCAATACTAAGTATTTTGAATGTGTAAGTATTTTCAATACTAAGTATTTTGAATGTATATGTATTTTGACTAAAGTATTTTGAATATTAAGAATCCTGAATGTATAAGTATTTTCAATATTAAGTATTTTGAATGTAAAGTATTTTGAATATTACGTATTTTGAATATTAAGTATTTTGAATGTATAAGTATTTTCAATACTAAGTATTTTGAATGTGTAAGTATTTTCAATACTAAGTATTTTGAATGTATATGTATTTTGACTAAAGTATTTTGAATATTAAGTATTTTGAATGTATAAGTATTTTCAATACTAAGTATTTTGAATGTATAAGTATTTTCAATACTAAGTATTTTGAATGTCTAAGTATTTTCAATACTAAGTATTTTGAATGCATAAGTATTTTGAATGCATAAGTATTTTCAATACTAAGTATTTTGAATGTATATGTATTTTGACTAAAGTATTTTGAATATTAAGAATCCTGAATGTATAAGTATTTTCAATATTAAGTATTTTGAATGTAAAGTATTTTGAATATTAAGTATTTTGAATATTAAGTATTTTGAATGTATAAGTATTTTCAATACTAAGTATTTTGAATGTGTAAGTATTTTCAATACTAAGTATTTTGAATGTATATGTATTTTGACTAAAGTATTTTGAATATTAAGAATCCTGAATGTATAAGTATTTTCAATATTAAGTATTTTGAATGTAAAGTATTTTGAATATTAAGTATTTTGAATATTAAGTATTTTGAATGTATAAGTATTTTCAATACTAAGTATTTTGAATGTGTAAGTATTTTCAATACTAAGTATTTTGAATGTATATGTATTTTGACTAAAGTATTTTGAATATTAAGTATTTTGAATGTATAAGTATTTTCAATATTAAGTATTTTGAATGTATAAGTATTTTCAATATTAAGTATTTTCAATGTATAAGTATTTTGACAATAAAGTATTTTGAATATTAAGTATTTTGAATGTATAAGTATTTTCAACATTAAGTATTTTGAATGTATAAGTATTTTGACAATAAAGTATTTTGAATGTAAAGTATTTTGAATATTAAGTATTTTGAATATTAAGTATTTTGAATGTAAAGTATTTTGAATATTAAGTATTTTGAATATTAAGTATTTTGAATGTATAAGTATTTTCAATACTAAGTATTTTGAATGTGTAAGTATTTTCAATACTAAGTATTTTGAATGTATATGTATTTTGACTAAAGTATTTTGAATATTAAGTATTTTGAATGTATAAGTATTTTCAATACTAAGTATTTTGAATGTATAAGTATTTTCAATACTAAGTATTTTGAATGTATAAGTATTTTCAATACTAAGTATTTTGAATGCATAAGTATTTTGAATGCATAAGTATTTTCAATACTAAGTATTTTCAATACTAAGTATTTTGAATGTGTAAGTATTTTCAATACTAAGTATTTTGAATGTAAAGTATTTTGAATATTAAGTATTTTGAATATTAAGTATTTTGAATGTATAAGTATTTTCAATACTAAGTATTTTGAATGTGTAAGTATTTTCAATACTAAGTATTTTGAATGTATATGTATTTTGACTAAAGTATTTTGAATATTAAGAATCCTGAATGTATAAGTATTTTCAATATTAAGTATTTTGAATGTAAAGTATTTTGAATATTAAGTATTTTGAATATTAAGTATTTTGACAATAAAGTATTTTGAATATTAAGTATTTTGAATGTATAAGTATTTTCAACATTAAGTATTTTGAATGTATAAGTATTTTGACAATAAAGTATTTTGAATGTAAAGTATTTTGAATATTAAGTATTTTGAATATTAAGTATTTTGAATGTAAAGTATTTTGAATATTAAGTATTTTGAATATTAAGTATTTTGAATGTATAAGTATTTTCAATACTAAGTATTTTGAATGTGTAAGTATTTTCAATACTAAGTATTTTGAATGTATATGTATTTTGACTAAAGTATTTTGAATATTAAGTATTTTGAATGTAAAGTATTTTTACTGCATACGTATTTTCAATATTAAGTATTTTGAATGTATAAGTATTTTTACAATAAAGTATTTTGACAACAAAGTATTTTGAATGCATAAGCATTTTCAATATTAAGTATTTTCAATGTATAAGTATTTTGACAATAAAGTATTTTGAATATTAAGTATTTTGAATGTATAAGTATTTTGACAATAAAGTATTTTGAATATTAAGTATTTTGAATGTATAAGTATTTTCAATATTACGTATTTTGAATGTATAAGTATTTTGACAATAAAGTATTTTGAATATTAAGTATTTTCAATACTAAGTATTTTGAATGTATAAGTATTTTGACAATAAAGTATTTTGAATATTAAGAATCCTGAATGCATAAGTATTTTGAATATTAAGTATTTTGAATATTAAGTATTTTGAATGTATAAGCATTTTCAATATTAAGTATTTTCAATGTATAAGTATTTTGACAATAAAGTATTTTGAATATTAAGTATTTTGAATGTATAAGTATTTTCAATATTAAGTATTTTGAATGTATAAGTATTTTCAACATTAAGTATTTTGAATGTATAAGTATTTTGACAATAAAGTATTTTGAATGTAAAGTATTTTGAATATTAAGTATTTTGAATGTATAAGTATTTTCAATACTAAGTATTTTGAATGTATAAGTATTTTGAATGTTAAGTATTTTGAATGTTAAGTATTTTGAATGTATAAGTATTTTCAATACTAAGTATTTTGAATGTATAAGTATTTTCAATACTAAGTATTTTGAATGCATAAGTATTTTGAATGCATAAGTATTTTCAATACTAAGTATTTTCAATACTAAGTATTTTGAATGTGTAAGTATTTTCAATACTAAGTATTTTGAATGTAAAGTATTTTGAATATTAAGTATTTTGAATATTAAGTATTTTGAATGTATAAGTATTTTCAATACTAAGTATTTTGAATGTGTAAGTATTTTCAATACTAAGTATTTTGAATGTATATGTATTTTGACTAAAGTATTTTGAATATTAAGAATCCTGAATGTATAAGTATTTTCAATATTAAGTATTTTGAATGTAAAGTATTTTGAATATTAAGTATTTTGAATATTAAGTATTTTGAATGTATAAGTATTTTCAATACTAAGTAT
This sequence comes from Festucalex cinctus, assembly GCF_051991245.1. NCBI lineage: Eukaryota > Metazoa > Chordata > Actinopteri > Syngnathiformes > Syngnathidae > Festucalex > Festucalex cinctus. The sequence continues at coordinate 2,596,849 of NC_135429.1, forward strand.
TTTGAATGTGTAAGTATTTTCAATACTAAGTATTTTGAATGTATATGTATTTTGACTAAAGTATTTTGAATATTAAGTATTTTGAATGTATAAGTATTTTCAATACTAAGTATTTTGAATGTATAAGTATTTTCAATACTAAGTATTTTGAATGTCTAAGTATTTTCAATACTAAGTATTTTGAATGCATCAGTATTTTGAATGCATAAGTATTTTCAATACTAAGTATTTTCAATACTAAGTATTTTGAATGTGTAAGTATTTTCAATACTAAGTATTTTGAATGTATATGTATTTTGACTAAAGTATTTTGAATATTAAGTATTTTGAATGTAAAGTATTTTGAATATTAAGTATTTTGAATATTAAGTATTTTGAATGTATAAGTATTTTCAATACTAAGTATTTTGAATGTGTAAGTATTTTCAATACTAAGTATTTTGAATGTATATGTATTTTGACTAAAGTATTTTGAATATTAAGAATCCTGAATGTATAAGTATTTTCAATATTAAGTATTTTGAATGTAAAGTATTTTGAATATTAAGTATTTTGAATATTAAGTATTTTGAATGTATAAGTATTTTCAATACTAAGTATTTTGAATGTGTAAGTATTTTCAATACTAAGTATTTTGAATGTATATGTATTTTGACTAAAGTATTTTGAATATTAAGTATTTTGAATGTATAAGTATTTTCAATATTAAGTATTTTGAATGTATAAGTATTTTCAATATTAAGTATTTTCAATGTATAAGTATTTTGACAATAAAGTATTTTGAATATTAAGTATTTTGAATGTATAAGTATTTTCAACATTAAGTATTTTGAATGTATAAGTATTTTGACAATAAAGTATTTTGAATGTAAAGTATTTTGAATATTAAGTATTTTGAATATTAAGTATTTTGAATGTAAAGTATTTTGAATATTAAGTATTTTGAATATTAAGTATTTTGAATGTATAAGTATTTTCAATACTAAGTATTTTGAATGTGTAAGTATTTTCAATACTAAGTATTTTGAATGTATATGTATTTTGACTAAAGTATTTTGAATATTAAGTATTTTGAATGTATAAGTATTTTCAATACTAAGTATTTTGAATGTATAAGTATTTTCAATACTAAGTATTTTGAATGTCTAAGTATTTTCAATACTAAGTATTTTGAATGCATAAGTATTTTGAATGCATAAGTATTTTCAATACTAAGTATTTTCAATACTAAGTATTTTGAATGTGTAAGTATTTTCAATACTAAGTATTTTGAATGTATATGTATTTTGACTAAAGTATTTTGAATATTAAGTATTTTGAATGTATAAGTATTTTCAATATTAAGTATTTTGAATGTTAAGTACTTTGAATGTTAAGTACTTTGAATGTTAAGTACTTTGAATGTTAAGTACTTTGAATGTTAAGTACTTTGAATGTTAAGTATTTTGAATGTTAAGTATTTTGAATGTTAAGTATTTTGACAATAAAGTATTTTGAATATTAAGTATTTTGAATGTATAAGTATTTTCAATACTAAGTATTTTGAATGTATAAGTATTTTCAATACTAAGTATTTTGAATGTATAAGTATTTTCAATACTAAGTATTTTGAATGTCTAAGTATTTTCAATACTAAGTATTTTGAATGCATAAGTATTTTGAATGCATAAGTATTTTCAATACTAAGTATTTTCAATACTAAGTATTTTGAATGTGTAAGTATTTTCAATACTAAGTATTTTGAATGTATATGTATTTTGACTAAAGTATTTTGAATATTAAGTATTTTGAATGTATAAGTACTTTCAATGTTAAGTACTTTCAATGTTAAGTACTTTGAATGTTAAGTACTTTGAATGTTAAGTACTTTGAATGTTAAGTACTTTGAATGTTAAGTACTTTGAATGTTAAGTACTTTCAATGTTAAGTACTTTGAATGTTAAGTACTTTGAATGTTAAGTACTTTGAATGTTAAGTACTTTGAATGTTAAGTACTTTGAATGTTAAGTACTTTGAATGTTAAGTACTTTGAATGTTAAGTATTTTGAATGTTAAGTATTTTGAATGTTAAGTATTTTGAATGTATAAGTTTTTTGAATGTATAAGTATTTTGAATGTATAAGTATAGCATGCCAGCCATTCAACATTTTTCTTTTTTTGTCAAGTCATCATTCAGCATTAGATGACCTCGATCAGATGTTCAGTGAACTTACCCAAGTATTCGCATGATACAAACATCTTTGAAAAGTATTTTGGAATCAACATTAGAACGAGATGCGACTGATATGCTTTTTTGTCTGGATTGATTGCGATTTGCTCAGGGCAAAAACTTGTTGTCAATGTTTCCCGTTTCAAAACAGCTCATCAAGTGGGCAGCGAAAATGCTTTTCAGCACAACCTTTATTTAAAAGCTGCATGTTAAAAGATTTTCACATCTTACAAAATGACGAATAAATAACAGGAGAAGTGACATTTTCTTCTTTGATTTCACTTTATTTCAAGTGCATCTTTGATGTAACTACTGACCAGCTGAGAAACGAAAATGTCTCATCACGGCTCTCTTTGCTTCCGGCATTCTTTTGTGGCTCAAATGCAACCGTTGTCGTCACGACGATGCTTTTCTGGAGCAGAAACAAGTTAGACAGACACGAGCGACTTTCGCTTGCAGAGTTGCCACTCGGGTTTGAAGGAATCATTTTGACCAGCCATTTGGAGTCATGCGAGACAAAAGTGAGGGATTTACAAATTGGGTCAAGTCTTACCTTGGCGTTCGCTTTCCTCTTTGGCAGGTCGGCGGTCGACTTGCAGAGCACACTGAATAAAAGCACTTATTTGAAAATTTAACAGCCATTAACAATAAAATAAGGCAGATGCCAATATTTGCGCAATATCAGCCCACGGCTGGGGAAACTTCCTTGACTAACAGCGCAAGGAGAGCAATGCACCCGAAACAAAGCATGTTTAGCATTCATACGCAGTGGATTTTATTCTTCCTTAGTTTTACAATTGTTTTGAATGTTTAAGTTTTAACTGCATCAATACAGTATTTTGAATGCATATGTTTTGACAATAAAGTATTTTGAGTGTAAAAGTTTTGACTGCATCAATAAAGTATTTTGGATTAATAAGTTATGACAAAGTATTTTGAATGTATATGTTTTAAAAAAGTCTTTTGAATGTATAAGTTTAGACTAAAGAATTTTGAATGTATAAGTTTTGAGTGTATAAGTTCTGACTACAAATATTTTGAGTGTATAAGTTATAACTGCATCAGAGTATTTTGAATGTATCAGTTCTGACAGACTTTTGAATGTGTAAGTTTTGAGTATAAAGTATTTTGAGTGTATAAGTTTTGACTACATAAATACAGTATTTTGAATGCATAAGTTTTGAATGTATGTTTTGACAAAGTATTTTGAATGTATAAGTTTTGAACGTATAAGTTTTGACTATTAAGTATTTTGAGTGTATGAATTTTAACTGCATCAATAAAGTATTTTGAATGTATAAGTTTTGAATGCAAAAATTTTGACTATAAAGTGTTTTGAATGTATAAGTTTTGACAAACTATTTTGAATGTATAAGTTTAGAATGTATAAGTCTTCACAATAAACTGTTTTGAATGTCTAAGTTTTGACAAAGTATTTTGAATGTATTAGTTTTGACTATAAAGTATTTTGTGTATAACTTTTAACTGCATCAATAAAATATTTTGAATGTATAAGTTTTGACTAAGTATTTTGAGTGTATAAGTTTAGAATGTATAAGTTTTGACAAATTATTTTGAGTGTATAAATTTTAACTGCATCAATAAAGTATTTTGAGTGTATAAATTTTGACAAAGTATTTTGAGTGTGTAAGTTTTGACTATAAAGTGTATATGACAATAAACACTGAATAAAAGCTCCCAATTTAAAATGTATCCTATTTAGCCATCAACAGGCAGATGCCAATATTTGCCCAATATCAGCCCACAGCTCAGGAAACTCCCTTGACTTCAACAGCGCAAGAAGAGCAATGCACCCTAAACAATGCATGTTTAGCATTCATACACAGTGAATTTAATTCTTGATTAGTTTGACACTTTAGTCCAACTGGGGACATTAAACATTTTTAAAGCTATTTTAATTTATCAACATTAAAAAATAAATAGTACAAGTGTTCACTTCAACCTTTATTGGACCACAGTCATCGAACGCCACAAATGAAATTGCCCTTACTGACTATTCATAAATAAACAGCCTTAAGTTAACCCTTCAAAAACAACCATCCAAAGTCAAGGCAGGAATGTGTTGAATGAATGAGCTACCGGTAAGACGCAAGGTCAACACGGAAATTAATGTAGCGTCCATCATTCAGAGTACAATCAATGTTTATTCAATTGTGCTTCCATTATGGTTTAAGATCAGCAAATTTGGCACCCGGCCATTAGCAATTTTTGTTTCTTTCATTACAACCAAATTAAAATTAGGCCCAATTGTTTTTCTGGTGCAAACATGATCAAACGTTAAAAATACTCAGTTGCCCAAGCTGCATGATAATGCTCCATTCTCATGTTATAAATATATAAAGTGTAACCAGTCAAGCCCATTTTCAAAATAGATCAGGGATGTCAAACTTTACTCCTAATGGAAGGTTACAACAATTACATCAATAATCTGCGTTTAACTATTTTAAAATTACTGGGATCTACCTCGGAAATATTCCACTTGATATATATAAAAAGGTGTATTTACCACAAATGCTTCTAGCAGGTGGCAAAATTTGCTATGTTTATATAGTTTTGGTTATATTGACATCGCCGGAGTAACTTGGAGATCTCAACTAATTACAACCAAGACACTGGAATCGAACACATTCAATTTTATTTAAAGTTCTCCACACAGTCATAAATTACTGTTATGGCATTTCACAGAAACATGACACAAGAGTCAGACCAGCCGAGGCTTACCTTCTACAGCTGGTGCCTGCGGTTGGTCTTCACCGAGTGCCATGAATCGGGCGCCCATCACTTGTCGCCTGCTGCTTGGCTTTGCTTTGGACTCTTCTTTTTGGTTGGGTAGAAAGATTTGCTTGACTGTAGCTTCACCGACACTCGCCCTGCAAAATAGTTCAAAAACAAAATTACAGAAAAACTGCAGTAACACACGTCACAACAACAAAAGAACATTTAAACCGCAACTAGGCGGAAGGCTAGCTAGCCAAGAGGCTAGCTTAGCATGCTAAGCTAGCCGAGAGGCTAGCTTAGCACGCTAGCTGGCCACGAGGCTAGCCTAGCACGCTAGCTAGCCACAAGGCTAGCCTAGCATGCTAGCTAGCCAAGAGGCTAGCTTAGCATGCTAGGTAGCCACGAGGCTAGCTTAGCTTGGTAGCTAAGCATGCTAGCTAGCAAAGAGGCTAGCTTAGCATGCTAGCTAAGTTAGCTAGCTCCATTCCCCGTGTGGCGACGGGTGGAAAGGCACCGCTGACTGGCTGACAAGCAGGTCAGCCACCACCCTCCCTCCCAAGACAAACCTGCTTGCCAGCCGGCCAGCGATACCTTTCCACCCGTCATTGCGCAGGCAACGGAGCCAGTCCTCAAATAGAGGAAGGAAGGTTGTGTTTTTTTTGTCATGTGAACGAGTGTTACCTGGTGTCGTGCATCAGCCGGCTCGTCCGCAACGTAAAACAGAAGCCCTGATTCGCCTGGTGCAGATCACTTCATCTCGACCCGTTTGCCCTTCAAAACAGATCACATGAAAGAAATCTGTTTGTTTTTATTTACACAGACAGCATAGTATACAAGATTTTTGTCAATCTATTTTTTAAAGGCTCTGTACAATATTCTACACTACACACAAGTCTAAAACCCAATGTACCTTTTTTTTGTTGAAGGGGTGCATTTTTTAACAATAAAATGGACTTGAAATGCTAAGTCAGGGGTGGCAAACTGCGGTCCTTGAGGGCTGGTGTCCTGCAGGTTTTGCAGATTTCCCTACTTGAAGTGTAGCTGATTCCAATAAACAGGCTTGTTATCGGGTTTCTGCAGAGCTTGCTGATGAGCTGATCATGAATCAGGTGTGTTGAAGGGAAATATCCAAAACCAGCAGGACTGTGGCCCTCAAGGACCAGATCTTGGCACCCCTGTGCTAAGTACTTAAAGTAATTTGAATGTATAAGTTTTAACTGCATCAATACAGTATTTTGAAAGCCTAAGTTTTGAGTGTATAAGTTTTGACAAAGTATTTTGAATGTATAAGTTTTGAATATAAAGTATTGTGAATGTATAATTTTGACAAAGTATTGTGAATGTATAATTTTGACAAAGTATTGTGAATGTATAATTTTGACAAAGTATTGTGAATGTCTAAGTTTTGACTATAAAGTCTATATGACAATAAACACTTTATAAAAGCTCCCATTTTAAAATGTATCCTATTTAGCCATCAACAGGCAGATGCCCAATATCAGCCCACTGCTCGGGAAACTCCCTTGACTTTAACAGCGCAAGGAGAGCAATGCACCCGAAACAAAGCATGTTTAGCATTCATACAGTGGATGTAATTCTTGCTTAGTTTGACACTTTAGTCCAACTGGGGACATCTTAAAAGCTATTTTTTTCTCTCTCTCTCTCTCAACATTAAAAAATAAATAGGACAAGTGTTCACTTCAACCTTTATTGGACCACAGTCATCAAATTAAATTGCCCTTACTGACTATTCATAAATGCACAGCCTTAAGTTAACCGTTCAAAAACAATCATCCAAAGTCAAGACAGGATTGAGTGAGCTAGCTACCGGTAAGCCGCAAGCTCAACGAGGAAATTAATGTAACGTCCATCATTCAGAGTACAATCAATGTTGATTAAATCGTGCTCCCATTAGTGTTTAAGATTAGCAAATTTTGTTTTTTCCATTACAACCAAATTAAAATTAGGCCCAATTGTTTTTCTGGTGTAAACATGATCAAACATTTTTAATGTTGCCCAAGCTGCATGATAATGATCATTCTCATTTTCTAAATATATAAAGTGTAACTAGTTAAACCCATTTTCAATGTAGATCAGGGATGTCAAATTTTACTCCTACTGGAAGGTTACAACAATTACATCAATAATCTGCGTTTAACTTTATTTTAATTTTACTGTGATCTACCTCGGTAATATTCCACTTGATATATATAAAAAAGGGGGGCATTTACCACAAATGCTTCTAGCAGGTAGCAAAATTTGCTGTGTTTAGATAGTTTCGGTCATATTGACAACATCGCCGGAGTAACTTGGAGATCTAAACTAATTACAACCAAGAGACTGGAATCCAACACATTCAATTTTATTTAAGGTTCTCCACACAGCCATAAATTACTATTATGGCTTTTCACAGAAATATGACACAAGAGTCAGACCAGCCGAGGCTTACCTTCCACAGCTGGTGCCTGCGGTTGGTCTTCACCGAGTGCCATGAATCGGGCGCCCATCACTTGTTGCCTACTGCTTGGCTTTGCTTTGGACTCTTCTTTTGGCTGGGTGGAAAGACTTGCTTGACTGGAGCTTCACCGACACTCGCCCTGCAAAATAGTTCAAAAACAAAATTACAGAAAAACTGCAGTAACACACGTCACAACAACAAAAGAACATTTAAACCGCAACTAGGCGGAAGGCTAGCTAGCCAAGAGGCTAGCTTAGCATGCTAAGCTGACCGAGAGGCTAGCTTAGCACGCTAGCTGGCCACGAGGCTAGCCTAGCACGCTAGCTAGCCACGAGGCTAGCCTAGCATGCTAGCTAGCCAAGAGGCTAGCTTAGCACGCTAGGTAGCCACGAGGCTAGCTTAGCTTGGTAGCTAAGCATGCTAGCTAGCAAAGAGGCTAGCTTAGCATGCTAGCTAAGTTAGCTAGCTCCATTCCCCGTGTGGCGACGGGTGGAAAGGCACCGCTGACCGGCTGACAAGCAGGTCAGCCACCGCCCTCCCTCCCAAGACAAACCTGCTTGCCAGCCGGCCAGCGATACCTTTCCACCCGTCATTGCGCAGGCAACGGAGCCAGTCCTCAAATAGAGGAAGGAAGGAAGGTTGTGTTTTTTTGTCATGTGAACGAGTGTTACCTGGTGTCGTGCGTCAGCCGGCTCGTCCGCAACGTACAACAGAAGCCCTGATTCGCCTGGTGCAGATCACTTCTTCATCTCAACCCATTTGCCCTTCAAAACAGATCACATGAAAGAAATCAGTTTTTTTTTATTTATTTTTTTTATTTACACAGACAGCATACTTTACAAGAGTGACAAATTTGACAAAAATCTATTTTTATAAGGCACTGTACAATATCCTACACTACACAAGTAAAATCTAAAACCCAATGTGTTTTTATTAAAACGATGGACTTGAAACGCTGCCATGCTTCGTAAAACAAAACCTTGATTTGCTTGGCTCTGGTAGCTTCATCTGCACTGCAAAACGGATCACAGGAACAAATTCTCACTTTTTTTGAAACATCACACACAATAGTGAAGGTTTTAGTCACTAATATCTATGCATTTAAGAAAAGCATGCTTTATTTTTAATACATAACCCATTTATAGCAAAGTAAGACTACATCAGTTCTGGTACTCCCTTTGAACATGTAAACTACACTTGAACTATGCCAATCCACTTTTACAACTTATGTTTAATAAAGCACCATTCCCAATGTCAATCGTGCATTCCTGTGAACCCAATGACAGTATAGCAGTATGTTGATATACTTTTATTTAATTTTTTTTAATGTAATCAAACACAAGTACAAAGCAGGAAGTCAACGAATCAAGTCGGCTTTGCTGGACACTTAGTTTTTTCAGCGTACCATGTCTTAGCACTGATGCAGCATTCACACCAAAAGCTGGGGGGGACGACGACGACGCATGCTGGTCAGTGTATTTACTTAAACGTACCGACCCAGAAGTGTTAATTATCCATGCCAAAGCTATTTTTAGCGAAACTGCCGGCTGCGAGATTTAAAAAAGCGCAAGTGCCATCACGTACCTCAAAGAGTAAATACTGCCACCGTTGTATGTAACTAAGTTTTAGTTCTTAAATAAATGCTTAGTTTTACTTTAATTTCAGGATTAATTTTTTTTTTCTTTTTTTTTAATGTGTATTACTTGTGGGCAATATTAAAAAAAAAACACCATGGGCACAACGTCACTCCGTTTTATATCAAAACAAATCTTAAAAAATTCATTTAAAATTATCCCCAAAGGCTCATGCATTAAAACCAAAGACTAAAACCAAGTACATTTTTGCTCTAATTATAGTTTTATACACATAAAATGTAATTTGTTTTCATTTTTAAAAAGCGTCCGTTTTTATTTTATTTTGTAAACTAAATTGTTTGAATTTTAGTTTTTTCGTTAACTGAAATCAACTTTAATAGCACCTGTGTTTTGACACCTTCCCTTCTTACTTTGACCATCTCCAAACATTGTTTTTATTTTATTTGAACTGAGTCAAATGCCATTTTTAACATATGTCATGGGCCACTAAAAAATGGACAGCAGGCCGCAAATGGCCCCCAGGCCGTAGTTTGGACACCACTGTACTAGATGCTAACATGCTACGGGTGCCCACAGGACAACTTTGTACAAAGTGCTTGCTTACAACGACTGACCCAATATGTCGCCCACCGCTTACCTTCCACAGCTGGGGCCTGCCGTTATCTTCACTGAACCCCATGATTCGGGCTCCAGCCACTTGTCATCGATTGCTCTGCTCAAGATTATTTTATTTTTTTATTTATTTTATTTATTTTATTTATTTTTTTGGTAGCTGGAGGGTGGCAGACTGGCTGGGTTGGAAGGTTCGTTTGATGCTGGTAGCTTCTTGATCTCGACCCATTCGCCCTGCAGAATACACAGCAAACAAAAAATTACAGCAACAGCTGAAGTAACACAGATCACAGCAACAAAAGAAACTTTTACTCCGCAACTAGGCGGCAGTTAGCTAGCCAAGAGGCTAGCTAGCTGGTTAGCATGCTAGCGTGTTAGCATGCTAGCTTAGCTAAGCTAGCTTAGCAATAGCTAGGTTAGCTTAGCTAAGCTAAGCTAGCTCCATTCCCCGTGTGGTGACGGGTGGAAAAGGCACCGCCGACCGACCAACAAGCGGACCAGCCGCCAAAAAAAAAAACGGCGGCTGACCCGCTTGCCAGCCGGCCAGCGGTGCCTTTCCACCCGTCATTACAGGGAATGGAGCCACAACAAAAATTGTGGGAATGAAGATTTTGTTTTGTCGTGTGAACTGGTTACCTGGTCTCGAGGTTCTCATTCGCCAAGTTCAACGGAAACCCAGATTTGTTTGACGATGGTAGCTCCTTCATCTCCACCCACCTGCCCTGCAAAACATCACAGGAATTAAAAAAAAAAAAAAAAAAAAAAAAAAAAAAAAAAAAAAATTTATTCTATTACACCCACACTTTAGAATAGTGCCAATGTTTTCACCTAATCAATTAAAAACAAGATACTTCAATATTCAACACTACATGCTTAACTCATTTGCTCCCAGTAACATGTAAATGTTTTTTTTAATGGAAGTGTCCCAAAGACGTATTTATACGTTGTTTTTTTTATGGTTGAGCATACAGAAGGCTTTGATGCAGCCTCTCAACTGCAAAGAACGGTTGCAAAAATGGTAGTCATTACACAAACGGCCAGCAGGAGGCAGCAGAGCAAAGGAGATCAACCAGGGCCATCTACAAAAAAATCTAAATGACTTACAATTTTAAATAGATTTGTGAAAATTGATGAAACTTAGCTCTCTTCTAATGCTAATTGCTGCAAAACAGAAACGGATAGAAACATACTTTGTTCCTAATCTTTCTTTTGGTAGGTTCCATGCTTTTATAGCAATATAACAATATTCTGTGGGACTTGCAAAATCAAAAATCAAAATCCAGTAAAACAGCCGGGCGCGAACAGGATTGCTTCTGTGAAAACAGCTGGGAGTGTGGGATAGTTCGGCTTTTTTGACACCATTTCATTCTCACCTCCAGTGTGTGCAATCAGCACTGACCTACCCCTGACAGCATTCTATGACAAGTTCTGGTCCGGTGTTGGACGAGAGGAAAATAGTCCAGCAAGCTGGCTGGTGTCACAGCAATAAAAGTGTTTTTCTTCTCAAAACAATTTGTGTTCAAAATTGATACATTAGCATCATTAAAGTCCGCATCACTGCGCGGCGCCCTGTAGGCAGCTGATAGTCGCACCTTCCGCCGTCAAAAAGACAAACTTCTAGATGTGTGCGTCAGTCAGCTGCATGCGGGGCGCCGAGATACGAACGAACAGAAAAGTAGTGCCGGCGGTAATGACGTCTGACTTTGTTCAGAAAAGGAGTTTAGTGATGCAAATGTATCACTTTTGAACACATTGTTTTTAGAAGAAAAAAAAACACTATTTCCCGTGACCCCAGCCAGCTTGCTGGACTATTTTCCCCTCATCCGACACCGGACCAGAACTCGTATCAGAGAACGCTGTCAGGGTTAAGTCAGTGATGATCGCACACACTAAAGGTGAGGATTAAATAGATTTATGTCAAAAAAAGCTGAACTATCCCTTTAAGTAAAATCTAAGGATAAATGTAATGTTATAGGGTGCTTTTTTTGAAAAAAAAAAAAAGTTCCTGTGCTTAAGATGTTTAAATGTTCCAACATTTCTAAATTATTCAACCCCCCTGGAGATAAGTTTCTGCATGCTTTACATTTGTTTAATTACATCAAATAAGAACTTGTCCAATACACGTCGCGTATATTGCAATTTTTTTTATGACCAAAAAAACATCCTTTTTAGTAATTTTCACGGACAAAATTAGTCAACCCTCCACAATTAACTCTTTACAACCTATTATCTCTTGGAATTTGGTGTGAGAACACATGTAGGCGTCAACAGAACCTTGCCGGTCTGAAATTTAGCAAATGTAAATAAAATGTGACACTCTTCCTCCTTCCAGACAGTCAATGATGTCTTTGCTAAGTGGTGAAGTCCAGGTGACAGCCAAAAAGGTCAAGAGGGGAGATCATTTCCATTCATGAGCAAGGAAAAGAAAAATAACTTTACAAGAGAGAGACAACTGGAGGCCGAACCGGCAAGTTGAAGAAAAAAAAAAATTTAAAAAAATGTGGAATTGCTGTGGATAACTCAAGCAAAAGGTGGGGGAATCCCCGGATGACAGCTGTGCAACTGTGATAGTCAAAGTACAAGAACAGTTGACTCAAAAGCCCACGTTTGAAGTCTTTGGTCGCTCAAGATGTCAGGCGAAGCGAGAACTTCTTTGGATACATGCAAATCGACAGCATGTGCAAGGTACCATCAATTCAATCAGGAGATCGTGGGTGTCAAATTTGATACAGTCAGTGATGATAAAGCTTGACTGACGGACCTTCCAACAACAATTCCAAGCATGCCTCCAAATCTTAGTTTGGATGCCGACAAAGTGTTGGAAGATTCAAACTTCTTCAGAGAATCGCTGATGTGTCATGAAGACGACAGTTGCTGAACACAAGGCAAATAATGTGAAAGAAGAAGTGCAGGCTTTTTCCACCCGCATGAAGAACGGGCAAAGATACCAGTTGATGGCTGCAAGAACCTTGTGGCAAGCTACATCCCACATCTGAAAGGAGTTACTCCAAAAGTGTTGTACTACTGTCCCAAGTACCGATGCAACTAAGGGGTTGAATAATTTGGTCAATGAGGAAATTAAACCAATGTTTAATCGTACGTTACAAAAAAATAAAAAAAAATTCTAAACTAATTTGGGTTGCATTTGTATTGTAAGCCCATTCCCACCAGTAAATAAGTTTTTTTTTTTTTTTTTTTTTTTTACACGTTCAAACGGGGGGATATTCTATCAGACTTCCATGCGGCACTTTGCACCCTCCAGTGGCGAGCAAAGTTTGAAACAATTATGAAGACCACGTCACACTCAACGACAATCTAAGTCAGGGGTGTCCAAACTTTTTCATTTGAGGGCCACATAGAAAATCAGAAGGATGCAAGGGCCACATAATGTTATGAAGAGAAATTATGTTTAGTCCTAAAAATTGTACAAATAATTTGTGCTTTTGCATATTTAGAAAAATGCTACAGTATATAAACAATTTGTAATATTGCAGTAGGGTTATATAGTTTTGGAATTTTTTTTTTTTTAATTGGGTAGTTTTAAGTGTGGTTCTGTTTATTTTTTACTAGTTTTAGTTCTTAACTCATTTGCTCCCAATAACGTGTAAAACGTTTTTTTTAATGTTCTAAGTGTCCCAAAGACGTATTTATACGTTTGTTTTTTATGCTAGAGCATACAGAAGGCTTTGATGCAGCCTCTCAACTGCAAAGAACGGTTGCAGAAAGGGTAGTTATTACACAAACGGCCAGCAGGTGGCAGTAGAGCAAAGGAGATCAACCAGGGCCATGTAGAAAAAAAATCTCAATTACAATTTTGAACAGATTTGTGAAAACTGATGAAACACATCTCTTCTAATGCTAATTGCTGCAAAATGGAAACAAACTTTTTCCTGATGAAAGAAGAGACTTTAATCTTTCTTTTGATAGGTTCCATGCTTTTATAGTAATTGAATATTTTGTGGGCCTTGCAAAAATCAGTCAAAATCCAGTAAAACAGCCAGGAGCGAACGGGACTGCTTCTGTGAAAATGGCTGGGAGTGAATGAGTAAACCCTTAGTTTTAGTTTAGTTTCAGTATTAGTTTTATTTATTTTTTAAATATGTATTACTTGTGAGCAATATTCAAAAAACACCATTGGAGCGACGTCATTCTCGTTTATATCAAAATAAAAAAATCGACGAAGAAACATTTAAAATCATCCCCGAAGGCTCATGCATTAAATTAATTACCAAAGACTAAAACGGACATGTTTGCTATAATTAGTTTTTTTTTTAAGTTAGTTATGTAAACATGAAAATTTATTTATTTAAAAAAAAAAAAAAAAAAAAAAAAAAAATCTTTGTTTTTATTTTATTTTGTTAACGAAATCATTTTGATTTTTAGTTTTCATTTTAGTTAACTAAAATGACGTTTAACAGCACCTGTGGTTTTCGACACCTTCCCTTCTTGCTTTGACCATCTCCAAACATTTATTTTATTTGAACCAAGTCAAATGCCATTTGTAGCACATGTCATGGGCCACTAAAAAAAAAAAATGTACGGCGGGCCACAAATGGCCCCCGGGCCGTAGTTTGGACACCCTGATCTAAGTCTTTATTAAAGCGAGAATGGGAAGCGCAAGCCCTCCATCGGATTCAAATGTCAGACCATTTTTACGTGCCGTCGATGCAGGCGCATCAACCAAAATGAGCGTAATGGCAATCCGAATAAACCGTTGGTCACCCGTCCAGTTCGTGCAACCTTGCTTCAACGTGATGGGCTATTATCGCATATCGGTCTATAACGCCACAAATCACATCATAATACATGTTGCCAAGTACAATAATTTAATAAAGTCGACTTTTAGATACTCGCTGAGTGTGACGTGGTCTTCATAACTGTTTCAAACTTTGCTTGCCACTGGAGGGCGCAACGTGCCACATGGAAGTCTGATAGATTTCTCTTCCCCCTACTGGCGGATTCTTGTTTGAACATGTATTAAAATTTTAAACAAATAAAAAAAATAAAAAATCCACTGGTGGTTTGACAGGAATTTTTTTTTTTTTTTTTTTTTTTTAAAAAAATATACCTCTTTTTACTGGACAGAATGGGCTTTCCATTAATTTGTCCTTATTAAAAACAAGAAAAAATATATAAAGTGCAATGTAAGGTTAACAAGTCACGCTAATCGATGCAATTAAGAAAAGCATGTTTTGTTTTTTTTATTTAATACTTTATTGAATACAAATAAGATTGAGAACTTCTTGCACTTCTTCCTACTCCCTTTGAAGATTTAACCTCCATTTGAATTCCCTTTACATGCAATGTGTACAATAAAGCAGTGGCACATTTGAAAAACTAAACAAGCTGTAAATCATACATAAATGTAATTTATACAAGCTATATGCTCATTTTTTTTTCACTTTTATTTTTTTATTAAGACCCAACATGTCCTAATCCTGTGATGTGCCGGGGTGCGGCCTAAAGGGGACCAACTAACAGGTCAGTCGCAAAAGGAGGAGGCGACTGACCTGCTTGCCAGCAGTGCCCGTTCCACCTGTCATTATATGGGAAGGAGCCAGGACAAAACGAACGAAGGTGTTTGTTTTGGTCATGTGAACTAGTTACCTGGTCTCATGTCAGCCAGTTCATCAGCAACGTAAAACAAAACCCAGATTACTTTGGTCGTGGGTTGCTTCTTGATCCATCTGCCTGCAAAATAGATGACAAGAACAAAATTTTAGAGCGTAGAAGAGTGCCCAATTTTAATAAAAAAGGCACAAAAAATATTAACTACATTCATAATGATCTAAAAAAAAAAAATTAAAATAAAGTTTCTTGATTGGTACATTTTGGAAATATGAAATTTCATTCAAATGCTGCGCTTCCTGTGTTTGAGATAAAAAAAAAGTTCCAAAAATTACATTCTTCAACCCCTCTGCTGACAACTTAAACACTTAGTCAGATTGAACAGCTTGTCAAATACTTAAATTCTGTACACTATACTAAGAAATGTCTTTTCCATGATTTCCACAGACAAAATTAGCCAACCCCTTCTAAATTTTATAACTAATTGATCTCAAGGTGTTGAAGACCTGTAGGCAGGCAAACATTAAGCACAGGTAAATCAAATGTGATCTTCTTCCTGCTTCCAGTCGATGGTGGCTTTGCAAAATGATTCAAGTCCAGGCAAAGAGGTCAGTTTCATTCATGAGCAAGGATATAAATATAAAGATGGCAAAGAATTATTTCGAGAGACAACTGGAGGAAGAATTGCCAAGTTTTAAAAGGCAGTGGAAATCATCCTGGGTGCGGCAGAAAGACCAGGCTGCCCGTGACTGCTTTTCCATCTCTCAAGCAAAAGGTGGGGGGGGAAGAATAAAAATAAAAAATCCCCAGATGGCAACTGTGCAACTGATATTTGTCTGAGGATGTCCTCAACTTTCAGCCCAGATGATGAAAATGCACATTGAGAGCAAGTCTTCCACGCTAGAATTGTAGGCGCTCCCAAGTACAAGAAAAGTGGACTCAAAAGCACATGTGGACAAAGCACAAACATCCTGGAATGTTCTTCTCCGGTGCAAAAAATAAAAAAAATTTGAACTCTTCAGTTAGGCAACATTTCTGGAGGGGAAAAACAAAGGCAAAGAAAACTTAAGCTTGGGAGATCCAAGCTTGGCCCTGCCAACAGGACAATTGCAAGCATGCCTCCAAATTTGTTTGGTTGCAGACAAAGTGCCGGAAGATTCTGAAGTGGCCATTATCCGACTTAAAATACACTGCCGTGTCATGAAAGAAGACTGTCGCCAAACACAAGGCCAACGTGTGAAAGAACTGGTGGCCTTTCGGGCAAAGATAGCAGCAAGAAGCTTGTGTCACGCTAGATTTCTAATCTAGTTTCCATTCCCAAAGTGTTGTATTACTCCCGAGTACAGATGTGACTAATTTTGTCAGAGGAAATCACAAAAGCAACATTTATTGCGACACAATATAAAAAGTAAAAATGTATACACATTACCTTGATCCCTAACCAAATCTGACTCCGCAACCTTGAAACACAAAATGGTGAAATGGGGGTGGGGAGGAGCTGTTCCTCTAACTTAGAGGAACATAGAACGTTTGTGTGCAGTGTAGGGTTAGACTCGAACCCTACACTGCACACAAACTTTCTCCTGCCATCCTCACCTAAGAAAAAGCCCTTGTGTTAACACTCACCACACGTGTGCAGCTTGATCCTTGACTTGTGGAATTGTTCCTTTGCCTCATTCCATTTGGCTCCGCTTCCACCCACAAATGCAATTTCATCAAATGCCTCCCACCTAACCATCGCAGCATGCCATGTCAAAATTCTAGTAAGACAAGAATAGAATATTAACTGTCAATATTTTTCTCAAAAATAATCATTGAATGTAAGGTACTTTAGACGAGTTTTGTAATTATACTCTGAAAAGCCATTTTAATTCAAAGAGCAAGTCTGGAAAACTCACCTGGAACCTCGACCTTCAAATTTATTTATCGCCTCCAAACAAGTAACGTCAGTGCAAAGTAGTTTAAGGGTAACCTAGAATAGAAGGTACAGCATTAACACACACACACGCACACAAAAAAAAAAAAACATTGACATACCGGATAAAAAAAAAAAAAAAAAAAAAAAGAAAGAAAATGTGGTAAACCAACCAAACTGAGTTGTGGTCAACCGCCGTCGCGTCCCTCGAGTGTGAAAATCCTGCAACAAAACAAAGTAACATCGTGAAACACGGGAACAAACATTTGCTGGTGTTTACTTAGATGACGGTCGCCGTTTTGCCGCACCTGTGCGCTTCACTTGATGAATGGCAAATACCCTCGCGCACACCCGTCTCCAACAGCAACGCCAACGTTCTTCTTCTTCTGCTTGTTGAACGGCGCTTTGCACACTAGCGCCCCCTGGTGACTTAACACTCAACCCAACTTTATTTATAAAGCGCTTTCAGAACAGGAGTTTGTGTAAACAAAGTGCTGTTTAACATAAACATCAGTTTTGCCACAAGAACAAAAGCAAACATTTTGAAGTGTGAATACAGTTTTTTTTTCCAAGTAAATACATTTTACAGTGAACAAATAAGTAGTGAATAAACAAATACATAAAGTAGACTAAACCACCAAGATCAAATCTCATGTTGCGCCAAAAACAAAGGAATACTGTTTTGAGGGGGGAAAGAAAAAAAAAAAAAGATAACGAGGGGGACGGCCTAATATTTAGTGGTAGGTCGTTCCAAAGGGAGGGACCGAAGACCCAACATGTGCCGAGTATGGCCTATAGGGGACCCACTATTAAGTCAGTCGCAGGGGGGGGGGGGGGGGGGGTGCCCCCGTTCCACCTGTCATAGGGAATGGAGCCAGGACACAAAAAAAATTTTTTTGGTCATGTGAACTCGTGTTACCTGGCCTCATGTCAGCCAGTTCATCAGCAACGTAAAACAAAACCCATATTACTTTGGTCCGGGTTGCTTCTTGATCCACATGCCTGCAAAATAGATCACAGCAACAAAATAGAGCGTAGAAGAGTGCCCAATTTAAAAAAAAAAAAAAAAAAAAAAAAAAAAAAAAAAACTAAAAATATTCAACACTACATCCATAATCTTAATATTTTCTCTTCAAGGGTACATTTAGGGGGAAAAAAAAAAAAATGAAGACATTAAAATGTTGCTGTGCTTCCTGTATTTAGAGAAAAAAAAAACTTTTCGTGTTCCAAAAATGTCATTATTGAACCCCTCTGCAGCTAACTTATTCAACACTTTATTCTTTAGTCAGATGGAACAACTTGTCAAATACACTTCTTACATTCTGTACACCATACCAAGAAATGTCTTTTCCATGATTTCCGCAGACAAAATTAGCCAACCCCTTCAAAACTTTAACCAATTTATTTCCAGGTGTTGAAAAAGACGTGTAGGCGTCAACTGAAGCTTGGCGGTCAAACATTAAGCACAGGTAAATTTAAATGTGGTATTCTTCCTGCTTCCAGACAGTCAATGGTGGCTTTGCAAAATGATTCAAGTCCAGGCAAAGAGAGGTCAGTTTCATTCATAAGCAAGGATATAAATATAAAGATGGCAAAGACTTATTTTGAGAGACTGAGAGACTTTTAAACTGGAGTTTAAAAAGGTAGTGGAAATCATCCTGTTGTGGCAGAAAGACCAGGCTGCCCGTGACTGCTTTTCCATGTCTCAAGCAAAAGGTGGGGGGGAAGAATAAAAATAAAAAAAATCCCCAGATGGCAGCTGTACAACTGATATTTGTCTGAGGGATGTCCTCAACTTTCAGCCCAGGCGATAAAAATGTGCACATTGTGAGCAGGTCTTCCACGCTAGAATTGTATACACGGTGTTTTGTTTTTAACCTTTTTACTACTATTCACACCGATTTATATATTATAAGACAAAACTATAGATTATCACTTGGGGGAAAAAAAAAAAAAAGCCTTGCATTGTCATTTAAAAAACAATGAAATAAGATGCCTTAGTATATACACGCCGTTTGTTTTATTCAAAAGTATGATCATTTACCAAAATAAATAAGTCTTCCAATACATGGCCCTTTTAAGCTAAAACATAGCATCCATACCACAAGGTTTCCACTACTTGAAATCACAATTTTATTTCAAAACACAAAAGGCACATTTGGAACATACAAAATTGAAGTGTTGTCGTCAGTGCCGTAGCATCTGCACATTTATTGTTTGCCAACGCTAAGGAAAAGAAAGTTGTCTTAACGTGTTAAACATTTCACTTGCCTGTAGAAGCTGTTCATCTTCACTTGATGCGTGGAATCGTCCCATCACTCTGCATCCTGCAACAAAAAATAAATAAAAATACACACAAGTGCAGGGTTTTTATTTGCCATCTTTTGTTACCTTTGTCCAGTCTTTGCTTTCATCCGGCTCCTCTTCCATCTTGCTCAATAAGCACAAGACTGACACCCTCAAAGACACAACAAGCTACTCTGGATCCAGACAAACCAAACTCATGCCAACAATCCTTTCCAAAAACAACTCAACCACAGACACGTGTCCAACCATCAGATTTAAAAAAAATAAAAATAAATAAAAAAATAAATAAAAAATAAGCACGTTAGTGCAGGGTTTTTATTTGCCATGTTTTGCTACCTTTCACCAGTCTTTGCTTTCATCCGGCTCCTCTTCCACCTTGCTCAACAAGCACAACACTGACACCTTCCTGAAAACCTGACACCAGCTTCCAACTTGACACCCTCAAAGACACAACAAGCTACTCTGGATCCAGACAAACCCAAACTCATGCCAACAATCCTTCCCAAAAACAACTCAGACACGTCTCCAACCACCAGATTAAAAAAAAAAAAAAAAAAAAAAAAAAAAAAAAAAAAAAAAAAAAGGAGAAAAAGGGGGGGAGAAAAACAAACAAAAAAACAAACCAAAACAAAACCTCCTGCCCTTGTTACACCACATCATCAACCTCAACCACCAACAAACCTCAACAACCAACAAGCCTCCACTCAAGGCAAAGCACAACTGCGCCCCCTACAGACACTGGACTGCGTGCACCACTACACTACACTTATGAAACTGCTCCTTTTCTTCTTCCCATCCAAGCCCTGCAAAACAAAATAGAAAACTACAATTATTGTTGTGCCACTTAGCATATTCAATGCACATGCTTTCCATTACATGTTACCAGCATTTCCATTCTGCTTGCTTGTACTTGTAATCCGTCAGGCGGCTTCTTTACACTGCAATACAAAAAACAATTAATGTACACATACTATAACTTTTATTGATTTTACTGACATTTGTACTTGTGTCCCTGTTAGTCTCCAATGTGCTTCCTGTTGCAAATGTTCCTCTTCCTCCAACCTGCAACAACAAATGAGTACATAACTGATGTCACTAGCTTATTTCAATGGCGTCTACTTCAACAGTTACCTTACCCGTGTCCAGCTTCTCTTCCCATGCAGCTCATGCGCGGTCGCCATCTTGCCGCACCTTGTTGTACGCCCGTCTGAGTTCCCGCCTTGATACAGTCAAACATAGCCTGCCCTGGTAGTTTCTTTATCTCGACCGATTTGCCCTGCAAAACAGATAAAATTACAGCAATGAGACAACACTACACAATTTCTTGTTTACTCCACAACCAAGCGGCAGTCTAGCCAGCCAGGTTAGCCTAGCATAGCTATCCAGATTCACCTAGCATAGCTAGCTAGCTGATTAGCATGCTAGCTTAAGCAAGCTACATTCCCATGGTAGCGACAGGTGAAAATGGCACCTTTGGACGGACAGAGGAAGGCGACCGACCTGTTTGCCAGCCAGCGGTGCCTTTCCAACTGTCAACACGGATTGGAGCCACGACAAATGTGGGAAGGAAGGTTTTGTCTTGTGAACAAGTGTTACCTGGTCTCGCGTCTCAGCCGGGGTTCATCATCCACGACGTCAAACACCAGATTGGTTTGGTGCCGATCACTTTTTCTTGCTCTCGACGCATCTGCCCTGTAAAGCACGTCACAGGAACAAAATCTGACCTTTTTTAAACGCTTTTCATTCGGCAATGTTGCCAAAACTGCTTAATTTTTATTTATTTTTTTACGTGCATCCAAAGTAAGTTTGAAGCTGTCCCTGAACCATTTGGAGCCTCTACCTACCTTTCCTGTTGACGAACGCACAGACGTTGGACTCCTGCGCAACTTCACTTCTCTGCTCCTTTTCTTCCCATCCACGCCCTGCGAGAAAAACCCGCTTGTGCCATTTTGCATTTTAAATGAGCATGCTTTTCATTACATGTTGCCAGCGTTTCCATTCCGTTTGCTTCTACTTGTCATCTGTCAGGCGGCTTCTTCATACTGAAATAAAATTAAATTAAATTAAAAACCCATATTGACTACTGCATTTTTTTTTAATCACTTTGTTGGTTTGAGTGTCAATATAATCACCTTCATGAAGATGTGAATCAACTTGGCGTGTCTTCATTTGACAACTGCAGCTGTTCCTCATCCCAGCAATCAAAGCCCTGTGACAAAAAACAAAAACTACAGTTTCATGCCACGTGTAAATCTTTGCCACATTCATCCATTCTTACCCTTCACCCGCTTCTGATTATTCAAGGTCCCCTTCTGTCCCAAAACGGCGGCTCCTCCACCCTGAACAAACAAACGAGTGGCATTAAAATGGCAACTTGAATCCACTTATCGCTTCAGTGAGTCCACTGCACCTTGCCGGTGATCTTGTCCGGGCTTTCATTTTCATTGCATCCAGCACATCTTCAATTCTGCAAAACACAAGCAGACTCAACACTCGTTTGCACACTTGGTCTATTGATTAAGCTCACCTGGTGCTTCTTTGCGCCATCACACTCTGCTGCCAACCTGCCAGCAAGTTACAAGGGAGACATGAACCACTCATTTTTACTAACATTATTCTTCATTTGTTTGTTACCTTTGTCCAGTCTTGCCATTCATTGGGATCCTCTTCCACCCTGCCATTAAAAAAATAAAAATAAAATAAAACAAAATGAACGTACATTACGTTTGTGACTGATTTTACTGACCCACAGTTGTACTTGTGACCCTGTTGAGTCTCCAATGTGCTTCCTGTTGCAAATGTTCCTGTTCCTCCAACATGCAACAACAAATGAGCGCATGACATGTCACGAGCTTATTCCAATGGTGCGTCGACATTGACAGTTAACACTTACCCGTGTCAAGCCTTTCAGCTCAACATGCGCGGTCGCCATCTTGCCGCACCTCGTTGTACACCCGTCTAATGAGCTGCAGACTTGACAGTCTAAATGGGCTTAACAACCCACCGCCCCCCAACCAGGTGACTCATTTTATTAGACAAATTGATATATAACCCCCAACCTAACAACTAAATTCCCAAGTACAATGCCATTAGGTGTCCCCGAAAAAAAAAAACTAAACAAAAAAAACAAACAAAATTAAATAAAATGCTGGCCAGCATGACAAAAAAACAAACAAACAAAAGTTTGAAACGGTGGCAAAAGAACGAGCGAGCGAGCAAGCTAAACGAATTGTCGGTTGTCACTTGATGTGCGCGACACTCAAACGCTGTCGTGTCCCTCAAGCGTGCACATCCTGCAAGAAGCAAAACGTCGTGGTTAGAAAAGGGCAACAAACAAACGCCAAACATTTGCTGGTGTGCGCACCTACCTGCCAAAAAGGCCACGCGTGCGGCCGCCATCTTGCCGTCCATGTCGGACAATCACTCTCACGGCGCACACCTGTCGCCTTATAAGCTGCAGCCCTGACGTCAATCCACCAATCAAATTCTTCAGCTTCGTGCACACTAGCGCCGCCCGCTGGCCTGTCATCAGGACTGCAAAAGTGTTGCTTTTCACGCCGGGACAATAACGTGAACTTTTTTTTTGTTTTGTTTTGTTATTTTTTAATTATTCGTATTTATTTCATTGGCAGGATTGTTGCCAAAAATCTCACTTTAACTGCAAAGTCTGAGTTACTGAGCGTTTGTATCTATTTTTTGTCTTTTTTTTTTTTTTTAAACAAAACAAATTGTCAATTTGTGTCTCGTGATATTTTCTCTTTACTTTAAATAAACACATTCACTGCAAATCTGTTAGACCTTTCCTGAAAATAAAAAAATCAAAATGTATTTCAATTTGGTGTTCCATACTTTTGCCCTTTCTATCACTTTGGACGAGCTTCGTCTTAATTCTCATCGTAACATCAAACTTTTTGTTTGAAATTAAAACAATTATTTTATTTATTTATTTTTTGCTTATGGGTGGTTTGTATCTTGCACATACATTTCTCACCTCTTCTGGTTGTACTCCATTTTGCATGCTTGTTATTCTGCATCCTTTTATTGGTCCAATATTTACATGGTAAGGTCAAATAACAAGTGCATCATTTTGTCATTTCCAACTTGAGCTTTGAAGAATAAACTGTTGATCAGACGCGTCTGAAGGCTTGAAACAGACGCTCAAGTTTCCCTGGCGTGAGACGCGTAATCTTTGACGCCACGCCAGCAAAAACGGCTCCGATTGGCATTCAGGTGTGCAAATAAATACTGGACTGACTTTCAGCAACTACATTCCGGATGGTCAAGAAAACAAGAAGAATTTCGAAAACATTCACAGAAAAGGGGAACATATTTTTGTTTTATACCAAGTTTTACGTTTGTGGATTAAAAAGAACAAAAAACAAAAACAAAAACAAGGCCTACCAAAGGTCAACATGCTGGCGAGCATGTTTGGGACATTGTTTTCAGTTAACGTTTAACTGAAAATGCTCAACTAGGCTCAGGCTCATGGTACCTTGTGTTTTGAAACATTTATAGCATTTTATTTATCCCACAGGTGTGTCCCAGTTCCACCCTCAACGCATTTGAAGCAAATGTAAACAAAGATGGCCGATCCGGATACATTGCTTGTTCTTGTGGTTAATGCAGTCATTCCAAATCACATTTGTGTCATGTGAACACGTCTTGTATTTACATTTGCCTCGAGGTCGGAACTGACACACCAAGAGGGATACATTAAATTTCCCACTTTCCTCAAATGCAACATTGAGCCTCGGTGAAAGGACCGCTCTCCGCTCATTGAAAAGCATCGTCGTAAATTTGATTCGTGAGGATTATTTTAATTTGAAAATGTGATCAAATGGTATTTGACTATTAGAACAATATGGCTGCTTTGTATGCTAGTCACAGGCAAAAGCAATCCAATACGCCAGCCCGTGGAAATGAAGTGTTGCATTATGGAAATATCAGAAATTTGCCCGGATGTTCGGAATACCGACTGACAGTTCGGCCCATTCCAAATCAAGCACTCTCCTTTTTCAACTAAACACGTTCAAATTGTGGAATTTCAAATCATTCAGCACATTCCCTTCACCTGAGGAATGATTTTCAACTTGCTCCACATTCTAACTTACCAAAGTTTATTATCATTATACTTTTTCCCTACATTGGTATGCTTTCAAAGTGTAGATATTATTCAAGTGCATTCCCACTTGACGTCAAGAAATCATCTCCTGCGCGCTGACGGTGTCTCTCAGCTGTTGTCTGCCGGCTCCTTGAACTGCTCCACGGAATTGTAGTGCTCTCCCAGGCCGTAAGCGTGACGCATGTAGCTGCAAAGTCACGCGTGACGGATGAGACAAGCGACAAAAAAAGAAACAAACATTCTTTTCTTTTCTCATTTCAGGAACTCGCTCACATCAGGGTGACGCCGTCGCCGGCAAACTCCTCGCCGACGGTGATGGCCGGTGAGTCGGCCTGGATGACTTCGATGGGACACTGCAGGACTTTGCTCAGCGCTTGGAGCTGTTCGCAGACAATTAAGATGTAGTTATGACCAAAATAATTTCGACGCTGGACACGTTTTGAGCTCAAGGGAATTTTCATGTGCTACGTTACACTTTCATTTTTTTTATTTTTTATTCCATGTCCAAAATTTTTCAGAATCTTTTTTTTCTATATTTTATTGTTTTTATGTAAGTTTGATATTATTGTTATTAACTTGACTTTTAAAATTCAAAATACATCAATGCAATTTGCATTTTCAAATACATAAATAAATAAAATTAGCATTTCTGGTCAAAAAATAGTCCAATTAAGTAAATAAAAAATATAGAATTAATACAAATTCATACATTACAGCGATTCTCAAAATGTGGCTCCCCCTAGTGGTATACAATTGGTTTCTAAAAGTATGGAACAAATCACTGCTGTAGTTGCATATCACTTTTGAGTTAAGACATTGTCTTTAACAACTGTTTCTGTTTATTTTTATTCCCAAACAATAATTAACATTTGTTTACCATTCATTTTAGTGGGATAATTAATAATCAATTTATGACTGCAAATTAACTCATTCTCTCCCAGCCATGTTGACTGAAGCTCCCTGTTTTACTGCAATTTGACAGATTTTTGCAAGGCCCACAGAATACTGTGTTTTGTTGATATAAAAACAGACACCCAACAAAAGAAAGATTAAAGTCTCTTCTTTCATCAGAAAAACAAACTACATGTGTATCTGTTTCGGTTTTGTAGCAATTAGCATTAGAATATACTGTCTCTATGTTTCATCAATATTCACATTCCTGGTGAAAACTGGCAAAAAGAGCTTGTTGCAACATGGCCCTGGCTGAGCTCTGAAACTCTGCTGCCACCTGCTGGCCATTTTTTTTTTCTTAAATAAAAACTACCATTGCTAAAATAAAAATAAAAAACATTAAAAAAAAAACATTAAAAACGTCGACGTTTTGGGAAGTGAAGGACAAAGTGTTAAAAAACACGTTTCCACGTTTTTGGGTTTGATTGAGTTCATAAAAACTCAATGTAACGTCAAATATTTTTGGAACATGTTTAACTCTATACTTTTGACACAGTGCTTCATTTGCCTGTCGTGTCTAAGACTCACTTCCAGCTGTCCGCCCCACGCCGCTGTGTGCTCCACGTCGCCGCAGTATTTCTCAAAGTCCTCTGCAAGACAAGCCACACTTAATTATGATGATGATGATGATGATGATGAAAGTGTTTGACGAGTCACGTAGCACGCTTCGCTTTCAGGTACCCGCTGTGTACACGTCACCCGTGTCGGGGTTGCTGAGGAACGGCAGGAAGTCGTTGGCGTGGCTCCGCATGTGCGCCGCCGTGCGACACCGCAGCTCCTTCACGCTCAACTCGGACTAAGATCGGACAACAACAACATAACAGTACAAGCACACTACCGCCACACTGTCACGGGGGACAGTGGATACAAATCATTCAATGGAGCTATTAATCAGTGGGTTCCACAGGGATCAATACTGGGACTGCTTCTTTTTAGTCTGTACATTAGCAGTTTTGTTCATTCCACTCCCAGTTGAAGTTTCACAGTGAAAGCAACACATATTTGAACACACCACATGTTAACAGACAATATAAGTATGGCTGGGGTTAAAAAAAATAAATATATATATATATATATATATATATATATATATATATATATATATATCAAATAATCCACAGATTCAATTTTACTTATGAGCCTGATGTTGATTCATAAAATCATGGATTACATAAAATCGTGAATTGATTATTTTAAAATCGTTTTCCCATAAATACATAAGAATTTGAATTTTATAAGCCTTTTTTTAAATAAATATTTGTATTATTATTATTTTATTTGCTAGAAATTGACCGTTTAAATGAATTCAAAAGTTTTTTCTTACATTTATGAAAGACCTGACATTGTGCACTTTGAGACAATTCAGACTTTTTTTTAATTTATATTTACAATTATTGAATTACAATGTGCAAAAAAATAAATAAATAAATAAATAAAAAAGAAAATATTTTCATCTCATCCTTGCTGATATCAATATATGGTTTAAACTAAATCATTTAACCAGTTACTGCATCTGCAAAATTTAAATTAGAATTTGGAATTTAATGTTTGTGGCGTTTTTACGTTGTCATGTTGAATTGATGTTCCATAATTGATCAATATCAGATTCAATTGAAGTAGGGCTGGGCAATAAATCTAATTAATTCAATACGTCGTCATTTTAAAAATCAAATTGTTGAAAATTTGCTAAATTGTGACATCAAGTTTTGCCTTCTGGATGATTAAAACTGATGATTTATAAGACATGTTAGATTAGATTACAATCAATTACAATCGCAATTGCTCTGAATGACTGAAATAAATTGAGATTGTATTTTTTTGGCCATATCTCCCAGCCAGAAGATGAGGTGAATTGTATCGAAATGGGAAGGAAAAAAAAATCTTATCGAACTAAACTCTTGTGACTCAAAATCGTATCAATTGATGCAATTAGAATCCATGCCCTGACCTAAATATAACACACACGTGCATTATTCTTTATCCGCAAACATCACACAGTACCTGAGCTCGCCGCTGCAGCTGATCCTGGATGGCGCGGTACATGCAGTGGCCGTCGGAGGAGATCTCCTTGATCTGAAGTCCCCGCAGCGCCAGCTTCTCCTCCAGCTTGACGCCCTCCAAGTGGCGCTCGCCCTGCAGGTTTTGCACCTCTGCCTCGGCGATCCTGCTCTCACGCTCGCGCTCCTGGGTGGCCTTCTTGTCCTGGAAGCAAAACTCAGTTGAAAAAAAAATGCTTGGCTTGTAGAGTACGCTGACATTCTGCGCTCACCCTTCTCTTCTGGGCTTTGGAGACACGAGGCTGCGCCTCCACCGTCAGCGCCTCCACGCCATTCACCGCCTCCTCCACCTTCAGAGGACACCCGTGGTGGATAAAAATGACTTCAAAACACCTGTGTTAGTGTTGTCACCTTTGAGTCCGAGGTAGGCACAAGTTGCCGCAGCTCCTCGCCGTGTTTCTGATCCAGCTCGGCCTCCATCTTGGCGATCTCCTCCGTCATCTGCTTCCGCCTCTTCTTGTCGTTTTTGGGAACGTTGTTTTTCATGCTTTGGATTTTGGCTGCCAACACAAAAGGGTTGAGTCAATTGATTGAAAGGTGACCATTTGAAATAAAATAGGTTTAACCTTTATAATAGATTAAAAAAAAATCTGCCTTTGTCTGTGACTAGCATACAAACCAGACAGCTTGTTGTAGTACTCAAACTTTATTTGATCACATTTTGAAAACAAAATAATCCTCACAAATCAAACAACGATACAAAGCCGCCATTTTGACCTGTAACGTAAGATCAATATATGTACTGTTTGCAATCATGTAGCCAAATAAAAGTATGGTGCAGTCTTAGTCCTACAAGCACCAACAGATGAATTGAGTTTAAATGAACAGCTTAGGATACAAAACAGAAGAGAACAGAATATTTACCTTGCAGGTCCTTCTTCTCCCTACGATGCTGCTTTAGCAACATCTCCTCCGGGGTCTCCACATCCCCGTCTTCCATGATGTAAAGGTTCCGTTTTTTAGGGTGCTACGTGAAAATGTTCATAAAACTCCATGTTACATGTTTTTAATTTGGATATTAGACCGGCCAGTCAAACCATTCAGGCCGTTCTTCCTGAGTGTCTTCTTCGCTTGTCGCAAGTTCGCAAAAGTGATGACAAGTGGTCACAGCGCCCTTCTGGCCAGATGGGGTAACACAGGCGCAGCAACGGTACTGTGTTCTATTGTGTAGATATTCCCAAAAATATATATGTATAAAAAAATATTAACAGACGTAGAAAAATTACTACATATATTTTTGACGTATATTTTAGCCAACAGTTTTTTAACTGGATTCTACCACTCGAGCGTCATTGCTGGTGACGTCATGGAACGGTGACGTTTACGCGCAAGGGCGGAAGAAGAGCTGCTTGTTTATGTTTTGGTTCAAAGGGAACTTGCGAGAAGAAAGGAAGACGTGACGACTGCGCATTTTCCCCTCCTCCTCGTTTTTTTCCTCCCCGACGACAGCGGAGAACCGAATCCGTGTGGACGTTCTCTACATTTGACATTCCTGAACGTCGTCTGGCTGTCAGGTTTGCGGTGTACATGACGTCACAGTGGTTGGGGTTTTCCTGTTCGGTAGTCAGCGAGCTTGTCGTTAGCCTTCTTGCGCTAATGTAGCAGTTTGTTTGTTTTTTGTCACGTTTTGGTATTTAGTCTTACTTTTACCAGAAAACATGCCCTTTCTAACTAACTAAGTAGCCAGCATGCTAACGGTGCTTGCTTGTCCCTTAAAATAATATTAACAATAAGAAAATATATAATACACACACACACATACATACAAAGTCAAGATTTAAAGTGTATGTATATACATTTTATATATTGACTTTATAGTGTCATTAATTTGCAAGACCCAAAAACTGTTTGAATAACACAATAATAAATGATACTTATCACATGCAAAATAAAATGTATTTTAAAATGGTCAGGTGGTGCGTTTATTGTCAATTCAAAAGTCGAGTTAATATGTGTTGTGGGAGTAAGATGTATTGTATATACAGTGGTCAGTTGTTGCCTAAAACTGTTTTTTACGAAATGTGCTTTTTTTTTTTTATTACATAATTTATGGACAACAAACCTACATGACATTGATTGTATTTTAGATCTGAATAGGTTATAATATAATATTTATGAGTGACATTACCACAAACAGAAACGGCTTCAAAACTGCACCATTATGTAGTCAAGCAAGGTTCATTTGAGCTTTTGTATTAAGATTGCATTTAAATATATCTCTGTTGGCTCAACAAGAAGACAGACCAAATGATCTTGTGCTTACAGCAAACGGTGCAAATCGTGAGGCGAGCGAGCGGGACGCCCTCGGGGGGGGGGGGGGGGGGGGGGGGGGGGGGGAATCTAACTGGGTCGTCATGGCCAGTCGAGGTGCAGCCACAAGACCCAACGCTGCCAACAAGATCTGCCAGTTCAAGCTGGTGCTGCTGGGCGAGTCGGCCGTGGGCAAGTCCAGCTTGGTGCTGCGCTTCGTCAAGGGCCAATTCCACGAATTCCAGGAGAGCACGATAGGAGGTGAGTAGGAGGCGCTGTACAAACGACAGACTCCAATCAACCTGAATTGTAATTATTATTATTATTTTTTTTTTCCTTTTATTATTTTTTTGAACATATAAACAGATGAACAGCAGAGATAAAACAAAAAACAACAATCAAAAGAGAAGAAAATCCCAATAACATAATCATTCAATTAATCATAACTTACATGTTCAAAAGGGAGTAGGAAGAAGTTAAAAACTTATCTAGTCCTACCCCTTTTACTAAATATATTTAAACTTATTTCATTATTAATACAATTTTAATTTACTAATTATTAAAAAATAATAATAAAATAATAAATGATATATATAACCCAAGTTATATATATATATATATATATACACAAGTGCACTTAACATATTCACATTTACCAAAAACATATATACATAAATTTACTAAACATATACCATAATACCTATCTAGATCATTTACACATACTCACATGTACATTTTTCATATACATATAATTAAATTAATATTAATACATTAGTTAATTTATAATGATTATTTTTTATTATATTTTTATATATTATATTTTTGTTATATATATTTTATATTATAATTATTATTATAATAAATTAATTATTTAAAATATGTATAATTTTTTTTATTTTAATTACATTTAAATTCATTTAATTACACTTAAAAAATACTTACAAAATTCAATATTTGAACCTAAGTTTTATTCTCACCCACCCCCCTCAACATTTTTCTTTTGTTTAGCTGCATTTTTTTGAAGAATTTTTGGGGTTTAAAAACCAAAACAAAACAAAAAACAATGCAGGTGTCAATCCTACACGTAGATAATTTATATTATAATTATTATTATATTTTTATATATTATATAATTGTTATATTATTATATATATTTTATATTATTGTCATTATAATTAATTCATTTATATTAATTTAATATAATAATTTATTGCAATTAAATTTAGATTAAGTTAATTAAAGGAAAAAAAACATACTACATTCAATATATCCTACACGTATTTTGCCTCTTCGCGGGTGATCGTGGTCCCGGATGTGTGTGTGCATGTTCCAGCGGCCTTCCTCACACAGACGGTGTGCCTGGACGACACGACGGTCAAATTTGAAATTTGGGACACGGCGGGCCAGGAGCGCTACCACAGCCTGGCGCCCATGTACTACAGAGGAGCGCAGGCCGCCATCGTGGTCTACGACATCACCAACGAGGCAAGACGGCTGCGCTCGCGTGCTTCACGACGACGGATACATGACAAGGCTGGACATTTTTGATTTGGTCCCCAGGAGTCATTTGCACGGGCAAAAAATTGGGTGAAGGAGCTGCAGAGGCAAGCCAGCCCGCACATCGTCATCGCCTTGTCGGGCAACAAGGCCGACTTGGCCTCAAAGAGGGCGGTCGACTTCCAGGTCGGGTGCAACTCTTTTCAACACTTTCAAATAGCTGTCAGTGATTTTTTTGTTTTTGTTTTTGTGTTACAATTGTTATAGATGACTTTAGTGGTAGAAAACATTATTGAAATATTTTATCTTGGTCGTTTTTTTTTTTTTTTTTTTTTTTTACACACACACACACACACACATTATATATATATATATATATATATATATATATATATATATATATATATCACAGAATAATGCTATTTGAACAGGGGTGTGTAGACTTTTTCTATGCTTCAGTGTGTGTTTGTTTGTCAGGACGCGCAGGCGTACGCGGTCGACAACAGTTTACTTTTCATGGAGACGTCGGCCAAGACGTCGATGAATGTCAGCGAAATCTTTTTGGCTATCGGTGAGTGTCGCCATGACAACACTTACACCCCCCAATTAAATATTCAAACTTAATTTTTTTTTCCCTCTAAATCTTGACAATGTTTCTTCCTGTAAAACATTAAAAGGTAGTCATTTTTCATGGGGGGCTGATTTTAAGACTTTAAAAATTGTTTTTTATAAACTTTTGCCTGGAAAAAAAATTCTACTTTTTTTTTTTTTTTTTTTTATCTCTTAAAAATGCTGATTATTTTTTCCTCCTCGAAAAATATTGACTGAATACAGTTTAAAAAACAACAACTATTTTCTCATAAAAATACTCGAAAAGAAGAAGAAGAAAAAAAAAAAACTTTTGGGAAAAAAAATACTGACTTCTTTGTAATAAGAAAATTAAGTTAATTTCCTGCATAAAATACTAAATTAATTAACTTTAGTTATAGGGCACTTTAAAAACAACTGCAGTTAATTCTCATAAGTCAACTGAGTATACTTTACTTTTTCTCGACCCTTGACAAAAATATTGCTTCATGATGATTGAAGTTGGAGGTCATCAAAAGTTGTGTATGTACTTGCATAACCACTTTATTTTTTGCTTTTTGCTAGCTAAGCGCTTGCCCAAGACGGAGCCCCAGTCGGCGGGCACCAACAACGGAGGGCGTAACCGGGGCGTGGACCTGACGGAGGCGGCACAGCCCGCCAAAGCGGCGTGCTGCAGCAACTAGCGTGCCGGACGCCTTGCCGCCGCCCACCAAAGCGGACCCCTGACATGTCGCCATGGTAACGCATACTGAAGCGCTCCACCTTGTGGACGCTGGAGGCGATGCTGAATATTTCGGTTGCGTTTGCGTCGCGCCTTCATTCATTCGAATCGAGCTAGCGGAGCGTTTATTAGCTTTCAA
Organism: Festucalex cinctus; assembly: GCF_051991245.1. NCBI lineage: Eukaryota > Metazoa > Chordata > Actinopteri > Syngnathiformes > Syngnathidae > Festucalex > Festucalex cinctus. The sequence goes on from NC_135429.1 coordinate 2,629,577, forward strand.
TCGGCCTAAACGGCGGCACACGGACGTGACCGCTTGCCATCCTGACGCCTGTCCGCTTTGCAATGTACAGTGGTGCCTTGACATACAAGCATGGTCACGGGAACAAGTGCTAACTCCAAGCAGACTTGAACGAATGAAGTGTATGGAAATATCATTTATTCCAGCAAGTCAAAAAAAAATTTGAACAAAAAAATGTTGTGTAATGTGTTTTTTTTTGTTAGTAAAGATAACATTCAGTAATATTGCCGTTTATATATATATATATAAAAAAAAGTGTGTTAGCATTAAGCTGGCGGACACAGGAAGACTAAAGTTTTGTGGTTTGGTTCAAACACTATTTATTTTTTAAGACGTTAGCTTCCACTCAAATTTTTAATCTCAAGACGAAAACTGTCAGAAAGATGGACAAATCTGGGGAAAAAACAAAAACTTGTAAATCAAGGTACCACTACTTTCAAGCTTGTTTGTGCTACAGTGAATTTCAGCACACGTGACTCATAAATGAGTATTGGCCGCCCCCTGGTGGCTCCACGATGCACATGCAAGGACCAAAAATTTTTAATTTGAAAACACAATTTATAAGTATATCATCGTGTCCGAATAACAGCTCAGCCGTTTAAATATTTAAATATTATACAGTAAATAGCCTGTTGTTGATTTAGAAGTTGTGTAATGACTATATGCGGAGGTGGTCTTAAAGTGTATGTGAGGTTATTGGCCTTCATGTTTCAAATTAATTTTCAGCCTTTGATTAAGTGCTAACGTGAACATATATCAAGAAAATGTTTCATTTCACTCATTTGTACATTGAAAAAAACTGCATTGCCACTTTTTGCTTCAAATAATATGACGGCATTGTATATTCTCATTTCAGTCCAACTGTAATATCATAGTCACAATTTTTTTTTCTTTTTTACTAAAAAGACCAAGCAATTTACAAAAAATAAAGCCCCCCCCTTTAAAAAAAGCAGACTTTTTCAAAGAAAAATATTGCACTTGTATTTCCCCTGGAAAAATGACTGTCCTTTCAAAAGTACCGTTATGTTGGGGAAAAAGTAGCATTTTTTCCACTGTTGTGTACTAAATTAATAAATACTGGACTACATTCATGTATTGTTTGAGTTTGAATGCAGTGAATGATTGTTTCAATGTTTTTATTGTTCAAAAACAATACAATTCTGGGTTGGGGAAAATGCTTTGAAAAGCATCTGATATAGATTTTTTTTGTATTTGATAAATCTACATAAACGTTTTCTTTTCTTTTCTTTTTTTTTTTTTTTAATCTATATTGGTTCCTTTTGTAAAATAGTTTAAAAGGGGGGGGGGGGTCACGTGCATGAGCCAGCTTGACCTTGAGCCGCTTGTCCAAAAAAGCAAGCGAGGCAATTGCGGCTGCCAACGGCTGCACATTCGGCTTGCTCGCCGCGGCGGCGCCCCCCAGCGGCGGCGAAATGGCAGCGCGCTCCCGACATGGAAAAGAATGACGAGCGCCATGTCTGATCCTCCTCCTCCGCTGGCGGACTAGCGCGGGGACGGCGGCGACAGACGCGCTCGGTCCCCCGGTGGACGACCACCACCGCCGCCAGCACCTGGGGGGGGGGGGGGGGCGGGAGGGGGAGAGGAGGGGGGGTGGTTTCGCTCCCCCTCCGTCGGGATTGAGACTGAGGTGCCATGGCCGACAGCGCGGGGATTCAGCAGGGCTCGCCGGCCATCGGCGCCGCGGGCTCGGCTCCGGCCGCTCCGGGCCCCGGCGGCGCAGAGAGCTCCGGCGCCGCCGGAGGTGGAGGAGGTTCGGCGCGGATCAGCGTCAAGAAGGCGCAGCTCCGCTCGTCGCCTCGCCCCAAGAAGCTGGAGAAGCTCGGGGTCTATTCGTCCTGCAAGGTGGGATCTGTGTTGTTATTATTATTATCATCATCGCGAAGCCTCCCCCAAGGCGACTTGACTTGTCGTTGCTTTTGGGGCATTTTGTTGTCTTAAATCGCCACCGCGCTGGCTGCAAATCGGTGGAAGCCATTACTCGGCTGCACGTTTGCATGCACCCTTGCGCAACAGCGTAAGGTAAGAAAAAATAAAAATTTTCATGGTTTGGATCAGACTTCCCAACGCGGGCCTTCCTTCTGCGGGCTTCGTTGTACAAGGGGGCGGGTGTAAACATTGACAAAATGAACTGGACTGCATTCTTGCGTCTTATACGCAAATAAGAAATAACATGGCCTTGAGTCGTCAGGAGTTTCATTATTAGTTCGAGTTATTATTATTATTTTTTTCCCCCCCAGACGCGGCCTTTGTTTTGACAGGCTGACAGCTGCTGGCAAGGCGAGGAAGGGGGCGGAGTTTGTTGTTTCCAAGAGCATGCGCACAAGGCATCTCTCGCCTGACAACTGACAGGACGCAACATGTTGCACAGCCGCAAAATAGAAACATCACTCAACGCTTGCTAATATACTTTCTTGCATCGATACACACAACAAAGGTCGTAGTCAACTTATGATGGAATTGGCAGAGTGTTTTATATTTTTCTTTTTTTTTTTAAATAAAGTCGAACTTTTCATAGGAACTGGGCAGTTTGTACAGTCAAGTCAAGTCATCTATTGATTTACAGTATATAGCGCTTTCAAACAGCATTAGCTGTCACAAAGCTCTTCATAGAAAGAAACATAACATAAAACATGGACAGCAATACAATACAATCACAACAAATTTACATATTTCCAATCCTACTACATACGCTTTTTGAAGTTGTGTATAAAAGTATGTTCAGTTATTTTTATTTTTTTTTACCAGAAAAACTTTTTTTTTTTTTTTACATTGTTACTTAGTTAAATGTACTTTTTTTTTTTTCTCTTGAAAAAAAAACTGGACACTTCCATGAGGAAATAGTTGCATTTAATTAAAGAAAAAAAAATAAATGGAAGAAAAGTTGGAATATAACAAAATAAAGTATTTTTTCTCCGTAGATTGAAGTATTTATTAGGGAAAAATATCTTTGAGGAAACAAAATAATCCGACAAGAACAAAGGTTTCATGTTTTTTTTCCTCAACATTTTTTAATTTATTATTCAATAAAAAGAAATCCAAGGATTTTAAGTTGTATTTAGTTTAAGGCAATAGTTTTTTTTTGTTTTCGTTTTATTTATTCATGAAAAAAAATCCTATGACATTTAGTTGCATTTATTCATGAAAAAAGTTTTATTTATCCCAAAAAAGTTGCAATTTGAATATAATGTTTAATTTATTTTGCGTGGAGGACAAATTTGAGTTAATCCAATGAAAATAAGTGTTTATCCGAGAAAAACAATCACAATTCGTTAAGAATGTTTAAAAATTTGGTTTATTTACAAAAAAAAAAAAAAAAAAAAAACGCCCACTGAAATGCATTCGGGTAGGACCATTTTTTTTTTTTTTTAAACCCCCAATTTTCTTCAAAAACTCCAATAAACCTTCAATGTGTTTTCTTAAAAAAAATGGGGTTATTTAGAACAAAATAAATCCTAGATTAAATTACAAAAATAAATACGAAAAATTATATCTGAGAATATGAGTACGGGGCTCGACTGCAACCGCTTTCATTTTGTGTGATGTTTTTGCCAGCAGGCGGAGGGCGCGTGCAAGTGCAACGGCTGGAAGAGTCAGAACCCGCCGCCCACGCCGCCTCGTAGCGAGCAGCAGCAGCAGCAGCCCGTCGCCGGCAACCTGCGCCAGCCCTGCCGCAGCTGCTCGCACGCTTTGGGTGGTTGCGCCGCGACCTCACACAAATCTGTCATGTGACTACGAACGTTTGATTGATTATTTTTGGTTGGCAGGGGATCACGTGAGCCACCTGGAGCGCGTCCCCGAGGACGAGATCAACCGGCTGCTGGGCATGGTGCTGGACGTGGAGTACCTGTACACGTGCGTGCACAAGGAGGAGGACGCCGACACCAAGCAGGTCTACTTCTCACTCTTCAAAGTAAGCACCCCCCCGTTTCTCGTGCAAAAACGTCGCTTCAAGATTGTTTATTTTTATATATATATATTATTTATAATTATAATTACAAATATCTTAAATATTTTTAAATATTTATTTAAAATATTTTTTCGTTTTTATCGCCAGCATCAACTGCTATTTTTTCCCTCTAAAAATTGTGCATTTTTCCAAATAAAAATAACTTTCTTTGAGGAAGAAATATAAAATAAATATATATATATATATTTTTTAAAAGTCTCTTAGCTTTTGAGGTAATTGTTTAATTGGGGAGAAAAGTCAAAATCTCCAAAGATTTTTTTTTTCTGAAAATCTTATTTATGGGAAAAAAAAAAAAAAAAAAAAAGTCATTTCTTCAAGGGAACATTTTTGGGAAAAGTCAGACATTTTTTTCCTTCTACTACTATTCATTGCAAATTTACTGATACGAGAAAAAGTCCTAATCTGACAAGAGCAATTTATTTTTTATTTTTTTCGGGAGTGGTTTTATTTAAGGGGGAAAAAATTAGGAGTTTACATGAAAATGAGAGGCAAAAGGCAAAAATTTTATTATTATTTTTTAATCTGAGAAAGTCAAACAGACAATATTTTTTTTTTTTTTTGCTGAGATTTTGTAGTTATTTTATAAAGAAATGTGAGATTTTCCATGGAACAAAAGTTACATTTATTCAAGGAAAAAAGTTTTTTGTTTTTTTATTTAAGTATTAATTTATTTCAGCTCCTGAGGAAATGCATCCTCCAGATGGGCAAGCCCACGCTAGAAGCGCAGGAGAGTCCGCCCTTCGAGAGGCTCAGCATCGAGCAGGTATAGTCACACGACGCGAAGCCCAGCCAATCGGCCCGCGCTTATTTTTTTTTGTGCGCACGTTGTGGTCCCCCCCGCCGTCAGGGCGTCAACAACTTTGTGCAGTACAAATTCAGCCACCTGCCGTCCAAAGAGCATCAAACCATAGTGGAGCTGGCCAAGATGTTCCTCAACCAGATCAACTACTGGCAGCTGGAGACGCCGTCGCACAGGCGCCAGCGACTCCCCAATGACGACATGGCCGGCTACAAGGCCAACTACACCAGGTACAACCGGGGGGGTGAAAATATCAAATCGAACTGAACTCTGTGAATGGAAATGGAATCGATTGAGGAAATTTGAATCGATAGCCAGTCCTACTTACTAGGGATGTAACGCTAACGACAATATCATGATGTCACAATATTAAGATTGCCATAATATATTGCCGTTTTTCACAATTTCACAATATTAAAAGCAGCACATCTGTTAAAAAAAAAAAGTCAGGTTGATTTAAAGTTGTGCAGTTCTAGCACCCTCTGGTGGCTAGTGTTTTAGTGCAGTTTAATTTTCATAAGGCATGTTTTGGCCTTTATATGTTTAAAATTCATGCTAATGGTCAGATCAGATTTATGCATTGTTGTAATATACAAAAATACAATTTTTTTTATTTTTTTTTTACTATGAGCTCTTTTTTTTTTTTTTTTTTTTTTTTACAACATTGTGACCTTTTTTGTATCGCCAACCTCTGTGATAATTAAAGTATCGTGGCACCTTCATATCGTGATAATATCATACCGTGACGTTTGGATATCGTCGCATCCCTACTACTTCCAAACACCGAGCTCCACGCATGCGTGTCAAGCGTTTTTGTTTTCCGGGCATCGCAGGTGGCTGTGCTACTGCAACGTTCCCCAGTTCTGCGACAGCCTGCCGCGCTACGAGACCACGCAGATCTTCGGCCGCACGCTGCTGCGCTCGGTCTTCACCGTCATGCGCAAGCAGCTGCTGGAGCAGGCCAGGCAGGAGAAGGACAAGCTGCCGCCCGAGAAGCGGACGCTCATCCTCACGCACTTTCCCAAGTCAGAGTTGCAAATACAAATGCAAAAAACAAAACAAAAACAAAAACAAAAAAAACAAAAAGAAAAGCGTCGTGCGGGCCCGATGTCCGTCTGTTTGGTGACCGTCGGTTGGCTTGTTGTTGTTTGTGGTCAGGTTCTTGTCCATGCTGGAGGAGGAAGTCTACAGCCACAGCTCCCCCATTTGGACCCAAGACTTCTTGGCAGGGGCACCCGGGGGGCAAATTCCCGTCCATACCGGTGAGTCGCGCGGCACAAAAACGCAACAAATTGTATTTGTCCTTTTACACACGCCGCACAATTAAATAAATCGAAACGTTTGCATGTGGTAATTCAATGACAGATTGCAATCCAGTAATAAATTCCTTCTCGAGCCAAAGAATAACAGCTTTTTTCTTTTTTTAAGTCATTCTGGACAATTACAATTGTAATCGATTTTAAACAATGTAATAAACCCAACAATTGCTGTGCAAACAAAAAGTATATAATACTGTATACCGATTTTAAATACATTTACATAAACATAACATTCACAACTTGTGCACAATTTGTAAAATAATTATTCATTAATTTATATATATATATTTTTAATATTTATTATTAGGGATGTAACAATATCCAAACATCACGATACGATAATTATCACGATATTGTGGGGGCATTGGCGAGATTTAAAAAAGATCACAATATTGTAAAAAAGAGCTCATACTAAAAAAAGAAAAAGAAAAAAAAGCACAAAATAGTGCTTTTGTACACAGCATCAATGCATATAAACCACCTACAATCGCTAATAATATTGAGGCACGTACTTGGTAATGCAAGCACACATTGATCGCTTCACAAACAAATTAGGTTCCCCTTTAACAATTAGCATAGATTTTAAACATAGAAGGCCAAAACATCCCAAATGAAAATTAAATTGCACTAATAAACTAGCCACTAGAGGGTGCTAGAACTGCACAAATGGAAATTAACCTGACTTTTTTTTAACAGATGTGTTCCTTTTAAATATTGTGAACAGGACGACGACGATATTGTGGCAGTTTTCATATCACGATATCACGATATTGCCCTTATTGTGACATCCCTATTTATTATTCGCGGTGTAAATTGGCTAGTACCTGACGATCCGATTCGTATCACGATTCATAGCTCACAATTCGATACCGATTAATCCTGATACAAATTCATAAATCAATTGTTGCAGTTTATTTTTACTCAAATGTAGAAAATACTAATCAGAAAATACTAATCAGTAAACTTGTACACTGTAAGAATTGTATGAAAATGTATTATTTATTTATCTGAAACTTCAGTCTTACAACTGATTTAACAAACAGGTTATGATCTGTTTCATGTTTGAACAGCATTGAAATAAAAATATTAAGGTTTAATTTTTCATGAATATAACATTCTTCCATGCTTAAGGTATGAACACTAACCTCAAGAAAGATGTTTTGTTGAATATTTTCCATCAAAAATGGATGTTTAAAAATCGATTTGGCCACCTACTGAATCGATTCGAGAATAGCGTGGTGTAAATATTGCCAAATCGATTTTAACACCCCTATTTATTATTATGAATATTATTAGTTAATATATATTTTTATTTATAAATGCTGATTTATAAAAAAATTATAGTATATGCACCCCCAATTCACGATTTAGATCATTTGTAACAATTCGACTTTTAAAATCATGATTAATCAAATTAATTTGAGTTATTGCCCAGCCCTAATTCCTTCCCAGTTATTGTAATAGCCTATAATTGTAAAATTTTGCATTGTGACTTTGTCAACGTTTGTAGTAGCCTAAACAAGATCCACATTCAACTTGACTTGGCAAAATGGCAACGCAAAGATTTGTTTGACTTACTTTTTCGATGACTTCAGTCTCTGTGCCACTTGCTTCTCCTTGCGTCCATTTGCTGCCTTTGGTCGTGTCTGTGTGACAAGTTGGTCAAAATGTCAACATTTAGCATCAATCAAAACAAAAGTCGCCTCCAAGTTTCCCCATCAAGCTTTTTCTCCCAGCCAACGCACCTGTTCCAATCACTGGGCCATGTGGGCACGCAAGAATGCAAGCTGGCCACTAGGTGGCATAATTGCTTATTTTAAAATGAGTTTCAAGCTAAATGATTTCAAACAAAATATGCAACTTGCAGTCCATTCAAATGTACTTGTAGGCTAAATGCTAAAAACTTTTTTCCCCATACTACCATGGATAAAAAATTTTTTTTTAAAAAAGATTATTTTTTTTTAAAGTCAGTAAACATTTTATTATTGTTAATTTTTTATAATTTAATATGTTTGCAACAAGGTTATTTTACTTAACTAAAACTAACAAAAAACTAAAATGACAAGTCAAAAAACAATTTTGTTAAGAAAATAAAAAATAAATAAAAATGCTTTTTAAAAAACAAACGAACTGAAACTACATTTTATGTTTACAAAACTGATTAAAACTAAGTATAACTAAATCAAAAATGTCCTTCGTTTTAGTCTTTGGTAATTAATTTAATGCATGAGCCTTTGGGGGTGATTTTAAATAATGTTTTAAGTAGATTTATTCTGATATTAACCGGAATAAGGACGTTTGAAAGTGTGTCACACAAAAGTGACATCATCTAGCAGCAGCCAATAGAAAAGCACCAAAAGATGGCGTCGCTCCCCATAGTGATTTTTAAATATTGCGCACAAGTAATGCACATTTAAAAAAATAAAATAAAATAAATAAATACATAAATAAATAGAAAATAAAATTAAAACTGTTTACTTCTATTATTTTCAAAAATATTGGTATAATGTAAGCCAATTGCTTATTTTTATTTATTATTTTTACTTGTGCATGGGAAAAAAAATGTTTTTAGCACTTAGTCTACAAGTTTACATATTTAAATACGCAAGTACTTGTTGAACTGTATTTTCTTAGTGGTCAGTGCGCCCCCGGTGGCCAGGCCCTTATACTACAGCATCAGCCCAGCGTCGTGCGTGGACCTCTTGAGCGGCGCCGTCAGTCCTGCCAGGAAAACGTCGACGGTTCTCGAGCCAAGTCCCGGTACGGTATCAAATCGAGCACTCTGTACGCCTTTGCCAACGTGTTGCCAGTTTGCATGTTTTTGTTGTTGTTGATTGCAGCAGCGGCTGAGAAGCGCAAGCCGTCGGAGCCCCTCCTCCACGAGGAGATCAAGAGGCCCAGGGTGGTGGGCGACATCCCCATGGAGCTCATCAACGAGGTGATGGCCACCATCGCGGACCCCGCCGCCATCCCGGAGGTGAGCAGGAAGGGGGCGCCGTTTATAGGATATTATCGAATACTTTTTTGTTTTTGTTTTGGGGGGCTTATCAGACCAGCCTGCTGTCGGCCCACTCGGCGCGCGATGAGGCGGCGCGGCTGGAGGAGCGCCGGGGCGTGATCGAGTTCCATGTCATCGGCAACTCGTTGCACCAAAAGCCCAACAAGCGGATCCTCATGTGGCTGGTGGGCCTCCAGAACGTCTTCTCGCACCAGCTGCCGCGCATGCCCAAGGAGTACATCACGCGGCTCGTCTTTGACCCGTAAGGTGCCGCCGCCTTCCCGGTGCTTTACATACATTGAAACATTGTGCAAAGTTTATGTTTCAATGTATTTGATAGACTTATAATAGGACTCAAATGTATATTTGTCTTCAAGTTAATTTTGCAAATAATTATCAGCTTACTTATTGGTTATCGACATCGGCACTTCTAAATTATTGGTTTATCATTATCTGTTGAAAATAGCATTATCGTGCATCCCTAGTTTTAATTGGTTGTCAGGGTGTTTCTGTTAGTTTATTAGTTTTGCTAAATGCTTAAATGCTTAGTTTTAATTAGTTTCAGCATGAGTTTTAGATTATAAAAAATGTCTATTACTTCTGCGCAATATTTAAAAAACAGCATGGCAGCAACATCTTCTTTTGGTGCTTTTCTATTGGCTGCTGCTAGATGTCACTTCTGTGTGACACACTTTCAAAACGTCCTTATTCCAGTTCATATCAAAATAAACTGACTTAAAATCACATGTAAAATCATCCCCAAAGGCTCATGCATTAAATTCATTACCAAAGACTAAAGGTAATTTTTTGCAATAAATATAGTTCGTTGTAGTTTTGTAAACATAAAATGCAGTTTCAGTTAGTATTCGTTTTTTAAAAAAGCATTTTCGGTTTTACTTTATTTTGTTAACGAAATTGTTTTTTGAATGTTAGTTTTTTCGGTAGTTTTTGTTCACTAAAATAACTTGGGACAGGAAGCACAAGACGCTGTCGCTGATCAAGGACGGCCGCGTGATCGGCGGAATCTGCTTCCGGATGTTTCCCTCCCAAGGCTTCACTGAGATCGTTTTTTGCGCCGTTACGTCCAACGAGCAGGTCAAGGTGAGACGGACTCGCGTTACGTGGACTTCATTTAACGCACGCGGCCGGGCGCGCTCCATGCATACTCCGAACGTGGTGATTGCAGGGTTACGGCACCCACCTGATGAACCACCTGAAGGAGTATCACATCAAGCACCACATCCTCAACTTCCTGACCTACGCCGACGAGTACGCCATCGGGTACTTCAAGAAGCAGGTAGCCTATAGCCGACCGGCCGCCGATCGCGCTCCTTGACGAAAAAGGGTCGCTAACCGCGCTGTGACCTCTGCCAGGGTTTCTCCAAGGACATCAAGGTGCCCAAAGCCAAGTACGTGGGCTACATCAAGGACTACGAGGGAGCCACGCTCATGGGCTGCGAGCTCAACCCCAGCATTCCCTACACCGAGTTCTCCGTCATTATCAAGAAGCAGAAAGAGGTGTGCGGGCGTGCGTGCAAGAGGATGTGTGCTAACTAGCAAGCATGAGAGAGTATGTAAAAGTGAGTGTGAGGCTTTCAAAATCAAGTTTTAAACTAAAGCAAGGGTAAGCAAAAAAAAAAAAAATATATATATATATATATATATATATATATAAAACAAAGAAAATGGTTTTCACCATGCTGCGATTTAATAATGGACGTTTACAAAATGAAAGGCCAAACAGCATTTGTAGATCAGAATCACGGTTGGTTTGAAACTTGTTGGGAAAAATGGTTAAGGTACATTCAAATCAAATCAAAAAGCCCGATTTAATTTTGAATTAGGATAATTTGAAAATAATTATACGGTCACTCCCTGATGTTCATGATAAAATGTACCGCTTTTTCTGGATGGGATTTTTTTTTTTCCTTTTTTTTAAATGGAGTGATTACTGATGACATTCATATTTTGGCCTGTGTGAATTGTACCCATCTGTAAAAGTGTGAAAAGTTATAAATAATTACAAAAAAATAAAATAAAAAATAAAATAAAAGGTTACGGTTTCAAAATAGGACTGCTCAATAATGAAGTAAATATTAATCACGATTAATTTGGTAATAATAATTAAAATCACGATTAGGACGATCAAGATAATGTTTAAACGTAAAAAGTATTAAGACAAATACATTTCGTGAAACACAATATTCAAGTTTCTTTTGGACCAAACAAGATTTTTATTAGTTTTTTTTTTTTTATTATTATTATAAAGAAAAAAAAAGTGCAAATATATACATATAAACAACTCAAAATTAGCATTCATTATCTTTTATTTTTGTTCACGATTATGCCAATTTTGTAATTGTGGAGTGTAATTGAAATTGTAATTGAATTTCAATGAAATGCACAGCCCTATTTTAAACTGTTATGATTTTTAATTAGGGTATCAAATCAGTGTTTTAAACTGTGGGTAGAGGTTCCAATTATGGTCTTAAAGTAGACTTAAGGTTTTAATGAGGGGCTTTAAAGTGGGTTGAGGGTTTCCAAATAGGGTTTTGAATCAAGGTTAGGGTTTCAACATAAGGTTTTAAACTGAGGTTATGGTTTCTAAGGGGGATTTCAAACTACAGGTAGGGTTTTCAATCAGGCTCAGGTTTTCAAAGTAGTGTTTTATAAGTGTGAGCAAATGTGAGTTTGAAGAGTGAGGATTGTGTGCGAGAGCATGCACTTGAGATTGCAACGAACTTACGTGTCCCGCCGCTTTCAGATCATCAAGAAGCTGATCGAGAGGAAGCAGGTCCAGATCCGCAAAGTCTACCCGGGCCTTTCGTGCTTCAAGGACGGCGTCCGGCAGATTCCCATCGAAAGCATCCCCGGCATCCGTGCGTCCTTCCGTCCTTTTTGTCCCCTCGCTTGCCGTCGTCCCTCGTTTGACCCCTCTTGTGATACGTTCCACAGGTGAAACCGGATGGAAGCCGCTGGCCAAAGGGTGAGTTAAGCGCGCCCAGTCGCGCTTGGTGACCTTGGGCTTGACCTTGCCGCCTCTCCCCTGCAGGAAGGACGCCAAAGACCCTGAGCAGCTGTATGGCGCGCTCAAGAACATTCTGCAGCACGTCAAGGTGACTTTTACATGCATGTGGCTTACATGTTACGTACACGTGCGCGCATCCTTGACTGGCGGCGCGGTCTCGTCTTCTGTCAGAGTCACCAAAACGCTTGGCCCTTCATGGAACCTGTCAAGAAAACTGAGGCGCCGGGATACTACCAAGTTATCCGCTTCCCCATGGGTGAGTCTCTTGTGTATGCATTTAAAAAATTTGTCGCATAGAGACATTTTCAAAAATAATTACGGTAGGTCAAGATTTAAAAAAAAAAAAAAAAAAAAGATAGTATTTAATTAAGAAAAAAATAAAAGGCATTTTTACCTGGAATTATGTAGGGTAAGGCAAAAAATCATTACAAACTATATTGAAAGCCTTTTTTAAATCAACTTGTGTATTTTTTTTTTTTTTTTTTTACACTTGTAACAAAATATGACAAGAATAACTTGGAGTAACATGCATAGTACAGATTGTTTTGTATAAACAACATGCATGCTTGGATGCTAATTTTTTTAAAACATAATCCTGTCCTAAGGCATTTTTGTAATGGCATGATATCTGGTAAGATTTAGTTTAGTTTTTTTTTTTTTTTACTGACTTTTATAGTAAGGTATTTTTTAAGCTTGCTTAACAAGCCAATTTAAAAATGACTGTCATTTTTAAATGCACGTACAGAAAATCATTTTGTGTAATAAGGAGTTTGTCCTTTTTTTTTTTTTTTTTTTTTTTTTAAACCTGACATCAACTTGTTCCGATGCACGGCGCGCGTCAGACCTGAAGACGATGAGCGAGCGTCTGAAGAGCCGCTACTACACCACGCGCAAGCTCTTCATGGCCGACATGCAGCGCGTCTTCACCAACTGCCGCGAGTACAACCCACCCGAGAGCGAGTACTACAAGTGCGCCAACCTACTCGAGAAGTTCTTCTACACCAAGATCAAGGAGGCAGGCCTCATCGACAAGTAGCGTCGGCATCCTGCCAAATTAAAACGCAGCGGAAGCCGCTAACCCACCCCCTAACCCTTTGCTCTACGCGAATGAAAAATGTACATAAGGTGGATTTTCTTTCATGTAGGGCAGCCGCGCGACTATCAAAAATTGCACTTTTTTCTTCTTTTAACTCCAGCATTTTCCTTTCCTGACAATTTGACTGCTGTTTAACCAATTCAATTCAGTCTTAATTTATTTTTCTCTGATATTTGTGCTGCAGATAGAGATTGACAACTTTATACTTTGTGCAATACTATGTAGTTTTTCTGTTTTGTATTAAGAAGAGAGAGGAAAAAAACAAAACATTTTTTAAGAGGCCCCTCATTGTACAGTTGGTTTTAATGACGCAGTATTAGTCGCTTTTATAGACGGAATAAAATGAAAAAGGCTTGTTGGGGAAAAAAAAAAAAAAAAAGTGTCATGTTTATTGAGCATCTTTTAAGTGTCCAGTCTCTCTACAAGTAACATTTACATTACGAGTAATTTTATATCAGACAATAGCATATTTGTGTTGTTGTGAAACCAGATGCTCGTTTCTTGTAATGCGGGAAAAAGATTAATTTTGCACAGCCCATTTGACATTTTATGACAAAATGATTTACATGCATTGTTTTAAAAGCTACTCATTTTAATACACTCAATTTATATTCCAAAAAAAAAAAGCTACTGAAATTTTAATATGTTTTTAATTAAAGTACTTTAACACAAAAACTAATCCGAAATGACTCAAATAAAAGTTTAGAGCCTGACTTGACTGACTGACTGACTTGACAGTGTTAACGGCAGCTGACAAACGGCTCATTATATTTGTCTAGCTTGTCGTCGGCTGCCCGAGACCTCCTGCCTGTCGACTTGGTCTTGTAAATCGGTGAGCTTGCCCGGAGAAATTTCAAGTCAGTAAATCTGTCGCCACGCCGGAGTTTCCTGTTGGGAAGAGAAGACATCACTCAATCAACATATAAGCATCTTTTTCACACTGCGTTGTTTGATCAATAAAAACGTTAACGGACAGACATTCGATTGGAAAATCAATTCATTTGACTGTGAAATCGGGCGAACGTACGCGTTCAGCGACGGCTCCCTGTAGTCCACTGCTTGGGTGCTGCGGCGCGTTCTCCTCTGCAGTGGCGTGGACGGGCGTGTCGTTTGGGAGCCGTCGTGGCCGGCTGTAGGCAACAGATTGGTGACGTCACATAGACTGGAGTGGCAACGCCCCGGCGTCAGACTGCTCACGCCGTGCGGGACGGAGCCGCCGAGGCCACCTGGAGACGTGATCGGCAGGGCCAGAGAAAAGGAGGAGAGGTGCACATGGTGATTCCCGGGAGGAAACGAGAAGAGCGCTAATGCTAAGCTAGCACCTAGTGGACAACTATTTGGATATATATTAGGAGCGGAGGACGCACGTTTCTTGCGCATGGCCACATGGCGGCCGGCTCGCGACGAAGGAGGAGGAAGCGGGGACTGACTTTGGCAGATGGAGTCCCCGAGACGCGAGAGGACCTCATCGATGGCCATGTCAACTTCTGCCTCGATGCTGGCGCCGTCCACCACGTCATACCTCGGCGCTTCTGTTAAGACAAATGATTCATCAACATAAGTCCGTCAAACTTCATGTAGAAGTTCATGTGCATATAACAAGGTTATTTTAGTTAACAAAAAAAATAATAATTTGTTAATGAAATCAAATACAAACGAAAATGCTTTTTGAAAAACAAAAACTAACTAAAACTAACAATAAGTATAGCATAAAATGTCCGTTTTAGTATTTGGTAATTAAATTTAATGCATGAGCCTTTGTGGATGATTTTAAATAATGTTTCAAGTAGATTTGTTTTTATATTACTCTCAATAAGGACATTTGAAAGTGTGTCACACATAAGCGACGTCATCTAGCAGCAGCCAATAGAAAAAGCAACTTCAGATGACGTCGCAAGTAATACACATTAAAAAAAATAAAATATAAAACTAATACTGAAACTAACTAAAACTAAGCATTGATTGAATAACTAAAACTAATAAAAACTAACAAAATCACCACGAAAACTAAATTAAAAAAAACAAACAAACAAAACAAAACTCAAAACAAAATAAAAACAAACTAAAATGAAACATTTCAAAACTACAATACCCTGGTATACAGACATACATTCACACATCCACAAACTCTTAAGTGTAGAAGACGCCCCTCCAAAATAAAAATCTTTTAAAGCAGATTTTTTTTTCTGTACTTGTGTGTCACACGGTCCCCCCGGTTTGTGGGTATCCTTCATCAGAGTGAATAATATGAATGAACAACGATTCAAAAACACCCCTATAAAGTGTAAATGCTTTTCAATCCAGGTTCCAAAACTCTTTTCTGCTCTTCTCACAAAGTGTTTTAAAAAGTGGACTAACTGCAGATTTGCACATTTTTATGTCGGAGGTTTGGGCCTGCCACCAGCGATATGTGACTTTAGTGACACCTTCAGGCTGGCCAAAATCGCCTAGTTGACCACAAAAATATGTCAAGTTGTCAACGCAACATTTTTGCACCGAAGCGTTGCCGCCCCAGCACCATGTTGCATGTTGCATGTGTGCATGGACATTCCACACAGACATTTGCATCCGTTTTCTTAGCCGCTTTTCCTCACAAGGGTCGCAGGATATGCTGCAAACATTTATTTAATATAATTTATTCAAAAATAATTCCTGAGCAAAATGTTCAGATAACAGCAATGTATACTGATTTGTGCTTAAATGCCACAATTATGTAATTGGTACCTATTGAAAACATGTCTTGTAAATCACCCATCCAGCATTCTGCCACTTGTGCAAAATTACAACTCACAAAAAAATTGGATGCAACAAAACATACTAAGTAGGTACAACAGCTTTTAATAATCCAGAAGGCAAAACTCGATTTCACGATTAAGCAAATTTTCAACAATTTGATTTTTAACATGATGATGTATCTAATTAATTTGATTTATTGCCCAGCCCTACACTGTTGCCATGAGAACGTTTCCATGAAAATCAACTGACCTTCTTGCCGTGTTGCGCTCAGGTGAGAACCGCTTGAGACACTTGATTGGCCAGCATCAACTTCCTCGTTGGGTTGCTGCTGCTGTTGCTTCTGCTGCCACTCGTGCGCCGTCAACACTGTGAGGGTGAATGTACGCATACTTAATCAAATGACAACATAAATCGTGCGTCATAATGTGGATGCTGACCAGATTTTGGCATGCTCGTGTTCCTGTCGGGGTGCTGCCCCCGTCGGGTGATGATGACTTTGGTGGTCTCAGGGGAAGCGTGCCCCCTTCTGGCCTTTTTCTTTGGCAGGTACAGGCTGTCTTCTGACGCGGAGGACGGCGACGACGAAGGCGAGCCGGCGTCCGGAGCCGGGGTATTCAGGGCGGGGCCTGCAGGGTGGTCTTCCGGCTTGGCCTTGAAGGGCGTGAGGTGCACGGCTTCCTCGCAGTCAAAATCAAAGGTGTCGTTGAAACCCAACGAGGTGTTGAGGTGCTTGGGGGCTGGCACACGGCACTCCCGGCTCTTGGATCGCACCTTTCGCTTGGGGTTCTCCCAGGGTTTTTTGAGGGGGGCTCGCTCGGGGGGCTTACGAGCGGGCTCCTTGGGCTGATGGTGGCCGCGTTTGCGAGTGTTCACAGGTGGCTCTGGGTCTTGCGTGCAGACACCATTGTCCAGATGTGCCTTCAAAATCTCCCAAGGTTCTTCCCGCTGCTTGGCGGGTTCCGCCACGCATGCTCCCGACATCCCCTCGCTGATGGAGCGCACGCGGTCGGACCGCCTCCTGCTCTTCTGTGCTCTGTCACTGTGTTTTTGCCTCGCTATCACAGGAGGCGGCAAAACCGTTTGGACATGGCCATGCTGGACGTCCATTTTAGAAGACTCTGGCAAAACAAGGTCAAAGGTTGTGACTAGGGCAACACAAAGTCAAAGGTTGTGACTAGGGGTGTGAATTGCCTAGTGCCTGACTATTCGATTCATAGGTAACGATTCGATACAGATTAATCCCGATATGAATTTATAAGTCGATTGTTGCGATTTTTTGCTCAAATTTAGAAAATACTATTCAGGCAACTTGTACATGAACACTGTAAGATTTGTATGAACATGTATTTATTTATCTGAAACTTCAGTCTTTATAACTGTGAGCTACTGTATTTAACAAACAAGTTTTAATCTGCTTCATGTTTGAACAGCATTGAAATAAAATATTAAGGCTTAATGTTCCATTAATATAACATTCTTCCACGCTTAAGGTGTGAATCCTAACCCTAAGTAAGATGTGTTGTATATTTTTCCATCAAAAATGGATGCTTAAAAATCGATTCGAGAATTGCAAGCTGTAACATCGCGATATATTGCAGAATCTATTTTTTTGAGCACCCCTAGTTGTGACTGACTTGTATTATTGCACACACAAATATAAACTCACTTAGATAAACTAAGCCAACTTGCATAAATCTGCATAATATTTCATAGTGTGTACCTGCACAAATGGGGGAGACTTCGCAAATCTTGCCTTCGCTGATTTTTTCTTTCCTACACAATCCCAAGCAAGCATTGTTAGAAAATTGACATTGTTTTAGAGCTGTCAAAGACTGACAGCATTACATTTTTTTATTCAAATTGACATGAAACACTTAATAGAAAGGTAACCTGCACCTTGGTGACGCTACGTCCATTTCCACGGGCAGCGCCGACGCTTGAACCTGAATCAAAGGACCACATGGACAGATGCTCCGACGATGCAAACATGCTTCATGATGTGATGATGTCGACGACGGTTACCAGTGGGGAGGAGGTGGCGGGGGCCTGCTGCTTCTGGAGCTTCCTCTTGAGCGCCAACAGATGCAGGAGGAGGGTGTGCCGCTCCATTCGCAGCTGGCCGTTGATGGCGTCAGCTTGTCTCACCTTGGCCTTCTCCGCTTGCAGCGCCAAAGCCAGCGCACGGTTGTTGTGTTGCAGCGTTGTCAGCATGCTGCCTGCCACCATGCTGCCTAATGACCGCAACGACGACGACGACGCAGACAGGGTTAATACTGTGTAAGGCATTAGCACAAAAAAATTAAAAAAAAAAAAAAAAAAAGGATGCGTTGATAAAGGACTGAAGGAAAACAAAAATATTCATAACATAAGAGTTTGAAAAAAAAATAGGGTGGCATCATAGTATTAAAATTAGTAAATTACAGCTGTAAAATTATCTTTTTTGAAACATTTGAGTTAAAAAAAAAAAACTTTTATTTTTAAACAAAATAAAATATTTGATACAGAAGAAACATTTATTTACTTTATTTTTTTAAATAAATGTTACCATTCGTCTTCTGTTTGAATCTTTCTTAGTAAGTCAGCCCATCACTGGTGAGCTATTTTTAAAACAGACCTAAAAGCTACTCAAGTTGTCAAGTTGTCCAAAAAGGTAACCACTGGCACAATTTTTTATTTTTTAAAAGAACAATTCACAATAATTACAGCAAAAATGCACCTCTGGTTTAATATCCTTGAATATAGAATTTTATAATAAAAAATGTGTTATAAATTATAACTTATCAAACTCATACAAGTATATAATGTATATATTTTCCCCACATTTCAAGAAGTAGAAGAAGACAATGGCTTTATTAAAACGGTGCAAAGTTAGCCTGGTAACGCCGATAACTGCCTATTTTAGGTGGCAAAACAAAAATGAAAACTTCGAGAAAAGAGTGGTGGTGAAAGCATCCCAGCAGCCTACACTTCACGGCCAACCGTAATAACGGTTAAAGTAGCCGTTCACGCAGTAGCCGTTAAATCGTTCTGGCGATTGACTAATCAGAGACGTTCATGACAAAAATAACACTGTCAAAAACAATACGATGTAAACAGCAGAAGTTAATTTAACAGTTGTCACATTACAACAAATAAATATCACAAGGTAATGTAAAAGAAGATGGGGACGTTACTGGCGTGTTTGTGGGCGAGTCTCGATGTTGTCCTGCTTTGCGCCGCGGCCCGGGACAGCTGCTTGTCTCGCTTCTGCTTCACTTTGTCCTTTATCGCTTCCAGAACGGGCTGGATGCTCATTTTCGCGACCCGTTCCCTCACCATGACTAGGTCTTCAGAAGCAATAAAAGACAACTTTAAACGAATCCCAACGGCTCCAACGACCAACAAAACACAACTTGGAGCCTCAAAATGGCCGAAGGAACAGCAGCTACTCTGAACCAGCTTACGTTACGACGAACGGCCTTCAAAACGGCTAATTTAGACTAAAAGATATAAACCTTACCAAACGTTCTTTGTATCCACGTAATTCGTAGCTTGCTTAAACTAAGAAGTGAGTGTTTCGGCCAGTCAATGTCGCGTAAACGAGCGACGGAAGACAGCGAAATAACGTTCGAAAAGAGTGCCACCAGCGTCGATTGGCCACAAAATGGAAGGTGCGTCACTTCCGGAGAGAACTGCAAGGTAGATGGCGCCCTCTAAAACTGCGATGACGACACAATATCGTCTTGTTACATTTTTAATTTTGAATGTAAAATTTGACATTATTTTTGTAACGATTTTTTTATTTTTTATTTTGTGTATTCGTGTTTAATCTAAATGTTTTTACATGTATTCAATAATTTATATACATCTTGTAAATTACTATTTTCAAATAATACAATATTTTATTTTCATCACCCTTACAAAGTAAATGCGTATTTTCAAACATGTTGATATATATATATATATATATATATATATGCAAACTATCTTGAAGAAATAAAATTGAAAGCATTTTTTTAAATTGACAGCTTAAAATTAAACATTTTCATATAAAAATAAAGTTAGAACATTTTAAAAAATGAATCGATATATTTATTCACTCGCCTACTTATTAATTTACTGATGTAAACTTGACTTGTATACAAAAAAAAAAATGTATACTCAAAATGTTTGCTTTGTTCTTATTTTCATGTACAGCACTTTACATACAGCAATGCTTGTTTTAAAGTGCTTTGTAAATAAAGTAGAGTTGAGTAAAATACAAAAATGTATACCAAAAAACAGATGTCAGTTTACAAAATGGAGCTTTACAATGTATCAAATCACAAACAGCACATTTGATGAGACCAAAAATAAATAATAATATTCAGTAGTGAGGAAACACAAGCTGCGGATGAATAAGCGCCTGTGTCAGGGGCGGCGCGCGGAAGAGGGCTTGGCCGTCGTTGGGGGCGGGATGGACTTGGAAGGATGGCTGCAATGACATAGTGGTCGCCAGCTGGGCATGCCGGAGAAGCAAGGTCGCCGGCGCCGGTTTGAGCCGGTCGTGGTTCTTCCGGAAAAGGTACGGGAAGTGGATTTGCAAGGTTTTGTTTCCATTTCAAACAGAAAGTTCAAATAACTTACAGGTTGGAAGGTGTGGCGCCGTCCCGGCGCGTACGGCTTGAACTTGGGCTTGGTCCTTTTCCCCGCCGCTCGGTCCTTGTGCCTCCGGCTGCTGATGTGCTGCAAACACAACCACCGCAAAACTCGACTTTGACACCCAACTCTAGTTTCAAAACCTACATTGAAACACAAACTCGAGAATTAGACATTGAGGTGAGCGAGAGGACCTGTTTGAGTTGTGTGTCCGAATTGACGTGCACATCGCAAATGTGGCAGTGGAAAGTCTTGTCGCTGAGGCCGCCGGCCGGCTCAGACGATGACGGCGTCTTGGCCTTGCCGACGCCCACTCTGGGGAAGGACTCGATGGCGCCGTCGCCGCTCTTGGCCTCCAGCATGGTCTTGTGCTTGACGCCTCAAACATGAACATAATGCACAGGGTGTGCACATTTTTGCAATCACATTTATTTATTTATTTTCAGTTTGTGTTTGCTTACCCTCTCAAAAGGACTATAAGGTCACAATGCTGGTATTTATTATTATTTTTTAAATTATTTATCCCCAAAAGTTTCCATTGGCAAGGGGTGTATAGACTTTTGACACGCGTGGTTTGTGTCTCACCGCTGTTATGAGCTTGCAACTGCGAGGCCGAATTGACGGCCACTTTGCAGAGTGAGCAGTAGAGCAGGCGCTCGGTTTTGTCCTCATCTCGCATCTCTTTTTCAGTCACGCTTGCAGCCGTCGAAGTCTCGCGCGACTCTGAAGCAGGAAGTCAAAATACTCAAATGAACCTCGAGGATGTAACTGTTGCGCAGCAACGAGTCAAATCAAAACAAAAATGCTTTTCCATATATACAGATAAAAAATGATAATACAGTTATTTGGTTTGCTTTTATTTTTTTTCAATTTAAATTATATTATACTGCAGTATTTTAAATTGTTTCACATTTCATGTTAAATAAAAAAAAAAAAAAAAAAAAAAAAAAAAAGGGAAATAAGTTGTAATAAGCATGCCAGGCCATTAGTTGGCGACGTTTGCAATTTGAATATGAAATAAAAAAATTCAAAATACTACAAGACTTAAGTAATAATTTTCAGGAAAATAAATTCATTATATTTTTATTTTGCAATTTTTAATTTTATTTTTTTACATTTGTTTTCTTTTTTTTTTTAATGGAAAAATATGTAATAAGAATGCCAGGCCATTAGTTGGCGATGTTTGCAATTTGAATATGAATATATTTTGAATATGAAATAAACAATTCAGAATATTACGAGACTTAAGTAATCATTTTCAGGCAAATAAATTCATTTTTAATTTGCAATTTTTTATTTTTTTTATTTTTTAAATGTCAAAATATGTAATAAGCATGGCTAGTTGGTAATGTTGGAATAGAAGTCAAAATTCAAATATTACAGGACATCTTCAATCTAGTACAGTATTACAAAAAAAAATAACACAAGAGCGAAGTTGTATTTTGCCGGGGGAAACCGTGAAGATAATTATCATCTCCAAAGCAGTTACAGTGGTTTGAGCCATAGTAACAACATACACACATCACCATGGCAACACAACAGGTGACTGCTTTTCATGTTGTAGTAGGCGAAAAGTGAATTATTTTATAGTTTGTACTCACCCAAATTCATGCTGGCGTGCAGCATCCACGTGTTTGTGTCCTCACTGCTTTGCATTGGCGCTGCTTCCTCATCTGCATCCTTCTCTTCTTCATCATCATCATCATCGTCGTCGTCGTCTTCCTCCTCCTCCTCCTCTTCATCAGCTCTTGGCGCGTTACAAACTAGCCTGCCTCCGTCCCGCCTGCCCTTCTTCCCTCCCACGAATGTGCTTTTTTTGTTTTTTTTGAAACGCAATAGTAGTCAGGCTTGCTCAAATCACCCTCAAAGCGGATCGGGTGTCACTCCTTGGAAAACACGTTGCAATTCAAAAAGATGAACACGAAAACTTGAATTTGAAATATACAAAATGAATAGGGAAAAATAACTGAGCTTGAATTTGGAAAAAAGAAATAAAAAGCGATTGTATTTTATAAAATTTCAATAAATAAAATTAAATTAACAGCAACAAATTAACAGCAATTTAAAATTACAATAAAAATAAAAATCAATTCAAAATAAATGAAAAAAATAGCTATGAAATAGAATTTTAAATTTTAAGGCAAAATGTTTTTTGTTTTTTAGGTAAAAATGTAAATTAAAATAAAAAATAATATTGAAATAAAATTCATGTTGACACTAAACTAAATAAATTGCATGGCAAAAATACACATTTGACATTTCAAGAGATGTGAAAAATATAATACAAATTGTAAAAAAAAAATGTTTGGGCATTGAAATTTGAAACTATAACGTCATTTTTAAATATGTAGATTTTTAAACCCAATTCAAAATTTTAAATGTAGACTAGATTAAAACAGAAATTGTCAATTAAATACAAATTAAAAATAAAATGATTGAATACAAAACTTCAAATTAAAAGTTCAAATTATTAAACGAAACAAAAAACATTTAAATACAATTTAAATGATAATTAAGTACACGTAAGAATATGTAATTTTACATGAAGGACTGAAATGGAAAATGAAAAATACAAGATTAAATGAGGCCGTTGTCGGCCATAGGTGTCCGGGCGTTTTCCTCAAGTTGCACTCATGTAATTAAGCTAGACCTGTGAGCCCTAACGAATTCATCTAATGGGGGGGACAGCGGGTGGTGTTGGTGGAAGTGGGTTCGTGTTGCCACTTGCAGGCTGCAAGGTGATCTCCCTGAGGCCACCTCACGCCTCGTCTTCATCTCACGGGGTCACCTGAGCTCACCTGCAGTTGCTGCGGCAACCCGTAAGTGGCCGGATGTGCATGGCCAGATACGCTACGACGCCGTTTAAATAAAACCTGGCCTGCATTTCAAAGGAAACGCAAAGCACTTTTTGAGACACAACACAACACATATTGATGCCAATGATTGGTCGCCATGACACGGCTCTGGTAATCGGCGAGCATCGATTGGGAAAACATTTTGGTTGATGTGGAAAGTCTTTTACAATGAAAACATTTTTTGAAGTAAGATTTTTTGGAAAACAACCGAACCTGATCAAATTTTTTTCCCTCAAAAAATTATACATTATCGTATTTTTCTCCTATTATTGTAACTTTAATCCTGTAAGATAACGGCTTCTTGAAAATTGTGACTTGAGTCACGAATTGCAACTTTTCTTCCTAGTTTTAAACTTCTACCAAAAAAATAAACTAAAATAATGAAAATTTGTGGCTCTGTAAATTTGTGTATTATTACATCTTTATTCTTGGAAATTGGGACTTACGTTATTTTTCCAGAACTTTCATATTTTAGGAAATTACAACTTAAGTCTCAAAATATTTTTACATTTTTCTCATGACTATTACTTTTTTATTTTTTTACTTCCCCCCCCCAAAAAAAATTTGCAATTTTAGCCTCAATCTTAATTTTCTCGTAATACTGCAATTGTATACTGTCTGTCATACATTTAATTTATCTTGTACTTACACTGCAATTTAAGAAATGTTAATTTAACAAAGAAAAAATATTTCCAAGTTGTGAATTTACTATAATAAATAACCGCCTACAAGACTTAAGGCATAATTTGAGAAAAACAATTGCACTAAAAAAGTTGGAAAAAAAAAAAAGTCCAATTTGAGCAACTTTTTTTTCCCCTCCCATTTGTTGAGAAAAAATAGGTTGGAATACCACAAGACAAAATTTGTAATTTGTAAAAATTAAATCTGTAATTAATTACATTTAAACAAATTAATTACATTTGTGAAAAGAAAAAAGAAAAGAAAAAAAACCCCGAAAAAGTGGTAAAAATGATTAAACTGCCAAAGTAAAGTCAAAATATCACTTGGAAGGAAGGTAATAAAAGTAATAAGTCATTATACTACTTGCATTGCCATTGAAGAATAATGAAGAAGCTAAAAAGGGAATTTCTTCTGTCATGAGCTTGTGCAATTAGAATTATTAGTCATCATTGTCATTACAATATGCACACACAAAACAATACAGTAAGCTAATTCAGTACCAATCAAACAAATTGCAGTCGTTTATGAGTTCGGAGGTTGTTACCATGGCGACCACATTACATATTCATATGATAAGCAAAGTAGCTGCACTTCTACTTGTACTTACTGTACTGTAAACACTAGTATTTCACGTCAAGATGTGAGGGCAATACTGCCATCTAATGGCTGACAGCAGATACAACATCCTCACCTGAGTGACTGATCACGGTAACTTTCAGCCAGTGCAAATTTACACAAAAAAACCTGCGCAGCGGATTTTTAACAAGCATGAGACAGTCTGTAAAATATAGATTTTTTTAAATTGTAATGTTACGAGGTGAAAATTTGCAATACAGTATGATTATTATTAGACCAAGATTATAAATCCTGAGTCAAAATCAGTATATTATAAAACTAAAATTGTAATTCCTAGAGGCAGAATGTTACACAATTTAAGTGCAGAAAGTAATTTTTTTTAGCAACATAAACCCACAAGATTTTAGTCAGAACTTTGGAAAAAGACATTATTGATAATTTTTGATGGATTTGTCACTTCTGTTTTCCACACTTAATAAAAATGGAATATTATTCATTCAAAAAAAAAAAAAGAATCTTCATGTGAACTTAAATAATTTATTCCAAAATAACTGCCATTGTTTGGTTTCACAATCGTTGTTTTTGTTTTTTTTAACATGCTAGTTATAAGCAAAATTTTTTTGATTGCGAGCTATGATTGGAAGCCATCTTAAAAAAAAAAAGCATCAGTTTGGCAGATAGTTAGCCATTCATCAAACCACTTAACGCTAACACACAATGTAAACCGCCTAACGAAACTAGCATCAACGTCACGATTATTTATAAACGTTCAACGACTTTCATTTCAATACAAGTGGTAGCATGAAAACAACACTCACAGGTGTGAAAAATGACTAATAATGCTGCAGCTTACTGAGCATAGCTGTGAGCATCTTTTCCATGCTAATTCTATAGCGACAACTCTGCCCCCTAATGGCCAAGACGCACTGGAACGGATTCATGGTAAGACAGTTTGTGATACAAGTGTTTTAAGTTGCGAGTGTGGCCCAAGAAGGAATTAAGCTCGCAAGTCAAGACGCCACAGTATCACTCAAAACAAATGTAAGAATGTCGGATTTTCTTTTTTTCTTTTTTTATGGTTACGAACTGTTGCAGCACCGCCTTCGCTCCTCCTGAGTCTCGCTGGTGGCTCGGACCGTCCCAGAGAGCGTCACGGCGCTTATGGAGCCACGCGTCACCTGTCGACTGGCAACCTTGTGATGGATCGCTGCGGGGTGTGCGGGGTGAAAGGGGGGGAAAAAAACAAAACAAAAAACGTTTTGAACGACTGCAAGCAAGAGGTGAGGTGGCAACAAGGTGAGCATACCCGTCAGGACGTCGATGAAGGCCGCCTCCACGTTGGTGGAGTCCAACGCCGACGTCTCCATGAACATCAGACCCTTGTTCTCTGATGGAAAGGATGGAACGGGGAGATCATGTGATCAAAGAGTTGTCGTGTGATTGGACCACAGAAACTACAAACTGAAAGTTTTGGAAATTAATGTTGGTATTTAATAAAAGTCGTAACACAGCTGGAGACCATTTTGAATATTACTGAAATGTTTCTTTAAATTTGAGACTTGAGTCTATGAACTTTATGAACAAAAATAATCCATCCATTTATTTTCTGTACCAAATTTCGTATAAATCTTCTGAAAATGAAAGAAGAATAAAGTTGTAATATGTAATTTAAAAAAAATTACAATTAAAAATGTCATATTGCTGGAGACTAAAGTCAGAATTTTCAAAAAGTCATAACATTATGAAAAACAATAATACACAGAAGAAAAAAAAAATGTACAAGAGACAAAAAAATGAGTTCCAAGACCAAAGCTTTAAGCTATAATACAGAAAATAATTTATGAAACAAATTTCGGATAAATAGTCAGAAATTGAAAGAAGAATAAAGTTGTAATATGGGAAAAAATTTTTTTTTTTAAATCTCATTGCTGGAGACTGAAGTCAGAATTTTCAAAAATTTGTAACATTCTGAAAAACTGTACAAGAGAAAAAAATCATTACAAGACTATAGCTATAATACAGAAAATAATTTATGATACAAGACTTAATTTGCGGCATAAAAATGGCATACAATTAAAGTCGTAAAATATATGTTTAAATGTTGGGAAAAATTTTTTTTAAAGGTGATGAGAAATAAAATCTATTATACAAAATTAAATAATTTAAAGAAGTCCATCTTTGAAATTAGTCATAATGCTAAAATTTAATTAATTAAATAAATAAATGATTTAAGTTGCCATCCAGAAAAAAAAGAATAAATTTGCAACACAAGAAAAGTCGGAATATTACACAATTAAGTTAAAATTTCAGAAAAAAAATAATAAAAATAAATAAATCTCAAAATTTTGACAGTACTAGATTTGTAAATTTCAATTTTGAGACCAAGAAAAAAAAAAAAAAAGTTGTCATGTAACATTAACGTGGCAAAAGATGAAATACTTGAGATGAAAAAAATATTACAATATTAATCTAATAAAAAAAGAAAAGATGTAACATTAAGAGAAACAAAAAAAAAAAAAAGTATTTATGTTAAAAGACTAAGGTGGAACTTTTGCAAAGTGTTGATGTGCAACCTGCAAAGGCCTTGGCCTCCTCGGCCGGCACGGTGCGCAGGTCCTCCAGGTCCTTCTTGTTGCCCACCAGCATGACCACGATGTGCTGGTCGGCGTGGTCGTACAGTTCTTTGAGCCAGCGTTCGGCGCTCTCGTACGTCAGGTGCTTGCTGATGTCGTACACCAGCAGGGCGCCCACTGCGCCGCGGTAGTACCTGACAACCACAAATTGCAACACTTCCTGAAAAACTAGCAAGGAGTTGCGAGCTTTTATTGCTTTGGTAATAGTTAAAAATGGCTTAACCGAGAGTTTTTTTGTTTGTTTGTTTGTTTGTTTTAACTGACACAAGTCGCATTATATCTTTTCTTTCCCCTCATATTATTGCAACATAAGTCCCCCAACATTGTGCTCTTAAAGACTTAAATTATTATAACTTTTTCTTGGTATACTAAGGTATCCCCCCCCCCCCCCCCCCCATAAATTGCAACTTTAGTTTTGTAATAGTACACATTCTGTTAATATAAAAAATAAATCTACTTAAAATCAGATTTAAAATCATCCCCAAAGGCTCATGCATTAAATTAATTACCAAAGATTAAAAACAAAGGACATTTTTCCTAGAATTATAGTTAGTTTTAGTTAGTTTTGTAAATATAAAATTTAGTTTCAGTTAGTTTTAGTTTTTAAAAAAGGATTTTCGTTTTTATTTTATTTCGTGAACGAAATTGTTTTTTGATATTCATTTTTATTTTAGTTATTTTTTTATTAGGTTTAGGTCACTTTTTTTTTTTTTTTTAAGTAACAATTTGCTTTTTGAAAACGGCACTTTTTTTACTTCTCAAAGTGTACTCACGCCGAGGTAATGGCCCGGTAGCGCTCGAGCCCGGCGGTGTCCCACACTTGCATCTTGATGGTGCAGTTGTCCAGCTGAACGGTGCGTGTGCTGAACTCCACGCCGATGGTGGTGCGGCTGTCGTGTTTGAACTCGTTCTTGGTGAAGCGTGTCAGCAGGTTGGTCTTGCCCACGCCGGACTCGCCGATCAAAACCACTGAAAAAAAAAAAAATTACAACAGAGGCGTCAACAACAAGCCCATAAAGCCGTGGTTCAATCTCGCTGCAGATCGCTCCCATGGTTTATTTTTTATTTTTTTAAATATTATGCACAAGTAATACACATTTTTTTCTGTTAATGTATTATGGATGTTTTAATTGTTCAGCACTTTGAGTTGCATTTGAATGTATGAAAGGTGCTATATAAATAAAGTTTCATTGATTGAAGTTTTAAACAATTTTGTTTTTTACATTACAAATTTTTTTTTCGAGCATTAAATTATTTTGGAGAAATTAAACGTTTGGCATCAGTGAAAGAAGCTGCTACATTTTTTTTAAATGTATGAAATGGACTTATTTTGAATGTCACATGTTAAATTGTGCGGTTAAACTGAAGCGCTTGCTATATTAGTATGCTAGTCCTAACAAAATAAACATTTCATCGCAGGCAAATTGCAAATGTTTCACTTGTGGGCGTTCAACCACACGACAACCACTTCTGATGCCAAACTGATGTCTTTTCCTTTCACACACACATTTCAACATCATTTGCCACGTCAGCGGAATAGAATCCGTAATCACTGCCACTCAAACCGTAAACGGGGGACTCACCTTTGAAGACAAAATTGTACGTGTCGTCCGACCCCATGCTGTAATCGCTAGCTCAGCCTTCCTTCCCCGACGTGACGCCGTTCGACATCAGAAGACCCCCGGAGAGAGTAGAAAAAAATACATCCAAGTCCCCTGGCTTCTCTCCCTGCACGCCAGGAGAGTGCTGAGGTGGAAGAGAGAACCGGTCCGACCGCATCCGTACACTTCCTTCTTTATCGCAGGCTGCCGGTGGTTGGGCGGGGGGGGGGGGGGGGCAAAGTGTGCCCTGCCCATCCCTCGTCAGCTGACAGGTGAAACTGGTAGAACCACTCGAGAAGCTGGCCTGACAGGTGGTTATGCATCTGCCGGGACAAACGTGGACTCACCTCGATTGATAAGCGCGAGGACGTCCAAGGCAACCATGTTGGCTCAATAAACGCTTGACATTGTTGTCGAATGCTTTTTCTCTGCTCTCATCCTTTTCACAAAAGATAATTAATAGAGCAGAAATAGTTGTAGCTTTATGTCCGAGCCACACGGGGGCACTGCTAGCTGCTACCTTTGGTCCAATCTCTTGGCTCTCATTGTTCAGACCAGTCAGAACAACGTTGTTCAAAAAAAATAAAAATAAAAATAAAAATAAAAAAAATATTCACTTTACCTAAAATTTTGCCAGCTGCTACATTTTTGGTCAGCTCTCATTGTTTGGGTTAAACATTTGGAGGAAATTTTTTTTATAAAAAATGTAAAATAAATAAATATCGGTAAATAAAAAATAAATACATAAAAAATATGTCATTTTTGGGCAATCATTTTGTAATGTAGTTCAAATTATAATATATATATATATATATACAGTATGCTATATATACTTAATGTTTTTTAGATTAATTTTAAATGGACAATAGAATATAATTGACACATATTTAACAAATTATTTTTACTTGTGAAAATTTGCCTCAACTTTTTGATTACTTAAAAACTTCCCCACACATCAGTCATACAGCTGTAATTATGTCGGAGATGTAAATTGGTAATTTTGTGAGAAAAAATGTAAATATGAATAATTATGTTTGTCTAAGACAAAAAGGAAGTTCAATCATGTCTTGACACTAAATTTTGCCCCATGAGACAAATGTTGCTTAGCTCCTCTGTGATCTTAAACAGCTTTACAAATACCACGTCTGAATCAACTAAGACAGGGCGCAGACAGTTTTTGACCACGTATCATTTTTATTTTTTATTTTTTATTGTTTTTTTAGTACAGTACTGTTAAAAGTTAGTTCCAACATGTTCAATTGGGCGATGGACTTTTTTTTTTTTCCTGTTCTGTTGTTTTCAGCCGAGGTCAACAAACAAAGCAAAGCCAGAGAAGCAGTTGCCATGGTTACCACAACTATAATGCTGAGATTTATTAAAAAAAAAAAAAAAAAAAAATAGATTTGATGACCTAGCACTAGATTTGTTTATTTTTCTTGAGAAATGCATGGAAGGTCCACCATAAAATTGTTTCTTAACACCAACTGATTCAACTGATTTTGATTTGTTTAATTTAAATGCAACTCAAAAAAAATAAAATAAAAAAATCAGATTAAAATGAAAGGAAAGCTAATTTTGCTTCATTCCAAACAGCGGCGTCGACTACGCCAACTCTTTGATAAGTAAATGTCCTGTGACATGCGGCTGCGCGGATTCAACTCGGGACCGCCCTCCTCCTTTTTTTCCCACCCCACATACACAGACACACACGTGGAGGTCTCGCTTTGAAGGGGGGAGGACACAAAAAGGCACAGCAGCGGTGCCTCAGACACACAAAGACACATTTTTTTTTTTTTTTTCTTCTCTTGAACCTGGAATGACAAACTACTAAAGTGTGGAGGGCAATCATGTGGAAAG
This sequence comes from Festucalex cinctus, assembly GCF_051991245.1. Lineage (NCBI taxonomy): Eukaryota > Metazoa > Chordata > Actinopteri > Syngnathiformes > Syngnathidae > Festucalex > Festucalex cinctus. The sequence continues at coordinate 2,660,379 of NC_135429.1, forward strand.
CCGCAATCGGTGGAGGAAAACGTTGCTCTTCTCAACAAAGCGGGAAGTCGTATGAACAAATGAAACCTTTTTGTTTGTTCGCGCACGCCGGCCAGGCCACGGCCAATCACGTCGTATCCTTTGAGTTGGATGACGTAAACAAAAAGAGGGGGAAATATTGGAATGGATCTAACAACGCGATGGGTGTCAGATCGAGCCCAAAGTGTCTTTGTAAAGCTTGGGGAGCGATTTGCGATACTTTTAAGTCTGTAGATGTGACGTGGTGTGGTGTGTGCGTGTATGCAGGGCGCCAGTATGTACCGCGTGTGCGTGTGTGTGTGTGTGTCTTTACGAGGGCTGCGAGCCCAACAGTCTCTCGATGGCGGCGTTGATGTCCCCTCCAGTGGCAATGAGGGCCTGCAGGTTGGCCTCGCGGTTGATGAAGCCCATGGCGTTAAGCTGGTCCAGCTGCGACTGGAAGCGAACCTCGGGGGTCTGGTTCTGCCCAGAGAAGGGAGCGGAGCAAACATACAAGTTCAATTATTAGACTCCACAATTACAAAAAAAAAATCAACATCATCGTTGTTTCATTAAATTTAAGAGTTTTTTAATTTTATACATTTGCACCTTTTTCTTTATTTTAAAATAACTAATAAAGGTTTCATCCACAAGGAACTTGCTTAATTATAGAGTTTCAAAGAATTTTATTTGTCTTAATATTTTTACATTTAAAACATAAATGATAATGCACAGTGCACAAGCTGCACTCCAACTTCAAGTTTTTGCCTAATTAAATAAATATGATAAATTCTGCTTGGTCCAAAATTATATTGTTTCACATTTTTTGAATTGGTCTTAATATTTTTAAATGCTTAAACAACATTTTCTTGTTTTGTACCAAAAAATAAATGATCGCACTTCAACTTGAAGTTTTTGCATAAATAAATAAATAAATAAATAAATACCAATAAATAAATAAATATTATTATAAATTCTGTTTGGTCCAAAAGGAACTTAGATAATTATATTGTTTCTATTTTTTTATAGGTCTTAATATTTTTAAATGCTTAAACATTTTCTTGTTTTGTACCAAAAAACAAAATAAAGAATCGTTTGAATAATCGTGATTTTAATTCTTGCCAAAATAGTAGTGAATCTAGTGATTATTATTATTGTGGGGCCCACCCGTCCTTGTGGGGCCATTTTGCTGGGCCCCACAAGTTTAGACCTCTTTTTGAGGGTCAAGACTTGGTTTTACAGTTTAGGTTTCAATTGGGTTATGGTTGAGGTTAGGGTAAGGAATGGGGGTAGGCAATAATTTTTGATGGTTGGGGGAAGGGGAAGGGGGTAGGAAATGCATTATGTCAATGAGAGGGCCCCACAAAGATAGCACCGTGAGGATGGGTGTGCATGCGTGTGTGTGTGTGTGTCTGTACCGCTGCGGCTGCTCCCGCGCCTCCTCCGGCGAACATTTGGAGCATCTGTTGCATGAGCTGCTGCTGAGCGGCGTTTGGCGGCGTCCCAGCGCTGCTGGGCGAGGACGCGGGGTTCTCGGTGGGTGCGCTGCCTCCCGTGGTGGGGATGCCGCCGGGGATGCCGCCGGGGATGCCTCCGGGGATGCCTCCGCCGGGGATGCCTCCGCCGGGGATGCCTCCGCCGGGGATGCCTCCGCCGGGAAGGCCGCTTGACATCAAACTGAGGCAAAAAAAAAAAAAAAAAAAAAAAAAAAAAAAGAGCCGCACGGTCGTCATTAACCCATTCAAACCCAAAAAATGTATAAATACGTTTTTTAATACATTGTCCTGCACTCCCAAAGATGTATTTATACGTGTGTTTTTTTAATGCTAGAACATACAAAAGGCTTTGATAGAGCTTCTGACATGAAGATGTCGCTTAAAACAATGGTAGTTATTACAAAAAAAAAATGGCCAGCAGGTGGCAGCAGAGTATAAGCAATCAGCCAGGGCCATGTTGCAACAAGCTCTTTTTGCCAGTGTTTTCAACAGGTTTTTGAATAATGATGAAACTTAGCTATATTCTAATGCTAATTGCTGCAAAGTGGAAACAGATACAACTATATTTTTTGTTTCCTGATTAAAGAAGAAACTCTAATCCTTTTTTTTGGCTAGGTTCTATGTTTTTATAGCAATACAACAGAACATTCTGTGGACCTCGCAAAATCAGTCAAAATCCAGTAAAACACCCAGGCGCGAAGGGGGTTGCTTGAAGTGAAAATGGCTGGGAGTGAATGAGTAAAAAATAAATAAATAAATAAATAAATAAAATCTGTGTTGAAAATGTTTGTGCGGTTTACCTGGGCATGAGGCCGGGTGCTTCCGTTTGCAGCGTCTGGAGGCCCTGTTGGATCTGCATGAGCGCTTGCATGGCGCGCGGATTCGTCATCACTGACAACGCCTCTGGGTTCTGCATCTGAAGACGATCAAACAATCAAAATGACCTCAACTATACAAACAACAGCTTTGCTAATCAACTTTTTTTTTTTTTTTTTTTTGAAAGACAAGAAAAATGTCGTCATTACCTGCTGCAGAAAGATGGGAAGCTGAGAGCGGAACTGCTCCTGCAGCTGTGGGTTTCCGGCAAACAACGGATTATTCAGCATAACCTGGGAAGAAGAGACGGACGGGTAAGCGTCATCAAAGAGTCTTCGTGGCTCTGACCTTGTTAGTTTAGCATTTGATGACAAGTCATCAGAAATCATTGTCGACAAATTGACAGCTGCTTTGAGGTGAAAACGGAAGACTTCCTGCTTCTTTTTTTTTGGTGGATCTACCGTATTTTTCGGATTATAAGTCACAGTTTTTTTCATAGTTTGGCCGGGGGTGCGATTTATACTCTGGTGCGACTTATGTGTGAAATTATTAACACATTATTATATCATTTCACATGTTATTTTCACACTAAACCGCAAGAGGGCGCTCTCGGCCTATGTTGATAATTTCAACATTGCCGGTAGAAGAGGAAGCGGCGCATCGTCTACCTCCCAAGTTGGGGGAGTTGTTTAAAAGTGACACCGAGGATGAAGATTTCATTGGATTTAGTGATTTGGAGTGAAACTGATAGTTTGGTAAACTTGTTAGCATATTCTTTATGCTATAGTTATATGAATAACTTGTAGAGATGGGAACTTAATTCACCTACGGAACGTTGGGACGAAGGGAGAGTTCTGGGCGGGAAGGTGGGAAGGGGAGTTAGCCTGTTAGCTTCCAGCTGAGTGGGGAGTTGCTGTTAAGACCTCAGAAGCTGATGTCAATAAAACGGCAGCCTTACCAAAGACTAAAACAAAGGACATTTTTGCTATAATTATTGTTAGTTTTAGTTAGTTTTGTAAAGATAAAATGTAGTTTTGGTTAGTTTCGTTTTTTATCAAGCATTTTCGTTTTTTATTTTATTTCGTTAAAGAAATTGTTTGTTGAATTTTAGTTTTTTCGTTAGTATCAATTAACTACAATAACCTTGATGACAAGTTCCTTCTAGAATGAGCCCTGAAAAAGTCAAAATTAGGACAAGCTCCTGACACAAAATGAGCCGAAAAGGACTGCTTCGACATGCATGGCTTTTTGTGTGTCTGCTCATGATAAAAGTATCCACCTGCGAGGCCAACTCCGGGTTCTGGGACAGCGACTGCATCATGCTGCGCATGTAGGGAGCGGACAGCATGTTCTGCATGAGCTGAGGGTTTTCCGAGATCTGCTGCAGGAGGCTTTGCATGCCCGGACTGTTGAACATTCCTGGGAAATAAAAAAAAACCCAAAAAAACATTGGGTTAGCGGACAGATTAATTGTAATTCAAATCCCGTCGTCTCCATTATACCGTTTCCCAGACTGCCGGGGTTGATGCCCAGCGGGTTGGACACGGTGGGATTGGTGCCGGTGGCGGGGGCGGGGGCGGGGGCGGGACCGGTGCCTCCTGCCGGGCTCCCGCCGCTGCCGTTCTCCGGAGGGTTCGAGGCGTTGGGTGGACCCCAGGGATTGGGGAGGGGCTCGCGGTTCTCCGTCCGCGACGGCTGGACGCCCGACTCGGAGCCGCCGCCGAGGGCCGAGAAGGGATTGTTGCCAAACTGCCATGGAAAGAAAGTTAGATCCCGACCGACTCTTGCGATATCACCAATGTCAAGCATTTCAAATTGGAATTGAAATTGTGCGTGAATGCGGAGGACGTCAAACAACAATTGCTGAAAAATCTAAATTGTTGGACAGAGGTAAATTCATTCAAATCATTTTTGGAATGTTCTCATGAAAAATTAAATCTTCAAAAAGTAGGAATGTTTGAAATGTTCAACTTTTTAAAGTTGGAATATTTGACATAGTTCAGGTTATGTTGAATTTTCGGTTAATGTATTAAAATGATTAATGTGAAAATGCTCTAATGGAATATTTAGACATCTTCAAAAAAATGGTAAGGTTGAGAAAATATATATTTATTTTATATTATTTATTTTTTAAATTATCTCTTGGAATATGAGGATTTCAAAAGAAGTATTTTTTTTATGATAAACAATTCAAATTAATTCAATCAGTTGAGAAAGGCTGAATTTGGGTTCAATAAGTCAAACTTCTCCATGCATACAAATGTTTCCATGTTTTGTGAAAAATGTGGAAAAATGGATAAAGTGAATCGTGGAAATGTCCCAAATGAGCCAAATATTTTGACAATTGAACTGGTCTGAATTGCTAAAAGACGTATTGAATTTGATGTGAAATTGTTAAATGTTCTATTAATGTGTATCTTCAAATGGGAATTTCTTTCCCTTGTTTGTGCAATGTGCAAGTCTTTTTTGGTGAGTTGGTGAATTTACAGTAAATTTATTATCTATGAATTTGAATGATTTGGTTTCTCGTGAAAAATTTGGGATTGTGGTAAACAGAATTATGAAAATGTGTAAAATGACATTTGGGAATACTGACTATTTTCTCCTGGGGAAATGTGGATTTCATCTAACAGTAGTAATGTTTGAAATTTCAACATTACAAGGTTGGAATTATTTCATCGTTTTTTCATATATTCCTATTATATTATTTTGTTTTAATTGAAGCGTTACTGTTACTGTGCATGGTTTGTTACAAGAAGACAAACTATTCATGTCGCTCTTTCCTAAAAAGAAACAAATTCCAGCTGGGATCCAGTGACCGGCACCTGCTCTCTGGCCGCGCTGAACATGGGCTCCTGGATGTCGGTGTACATCCTGCGCAAGGCGTTGTAGCCACCCGGGATGCTTTCCAAGTTGCTCAGCGCCCGATCCTGGTTGCGCATCATCTCCTGCATCATGGCTGGGTTGCGAGCCAGCTCCATGGTCTGCGCCGAGGGACAAAAACCAGCGTGTGAAGTCTTCTGGACGGTAGTGTTAATTTCAGCCACCACTTTTCAATGTAGTCTCCGTTTTAATTCAGTTGTTAGTTTTTAATCATAGTTAGTCAATCTCGTCCCATTTTTATTTAGTCAATTTTTAGTCGACTATAAATGTAGCATTTTAGCCTTCATTTTAGTCCAGGTAAACATAATTTTATTTGTCTAGTTTTAGTGAACAAAAACAGTCAACGTTTTAGTCAGGACAATCATTTTACCACTGTATTTTTTTTTTTTGTCAGCATATAATGTTGAATATATCACATCTAAAACTATTTCACACAAAAAATTCTTTCCGTTTGTTCGAATAACTTGGAGGTTTGCTCGTGCCCGAAAAGTCGCAGGGGTCAATTCCACGTTTCGCCAGAGGAATTGTGCAAATGTGCAAAAACTCTGAATCTTGCATCGTGCCCCTTTAATGTTACATTCTAACTATAATTTGTTTTTGTTTTTTTAACCTTTCACCATGATTTCACCTCCTGTCTGTCCCATGTTTTTGTGCTGTGGCACATGACAGTGTCACAGACGTGACAGATTAGCAGAGACAAGATTTTACAAACTCAGATCGTTTTCATCTCGTTTTTTTCATGAACTAAAATGTCCATAGCTATTAGTCCACTCTTTATTAAGTGAAGTACACTTTTGTCTTGTCTTCATTAGTCGAGGAAAATGCATACTGATTTAGTCACAGTTATTGTTTCTTAATGAGGGGTTTAGTTTAGTCTCGTCTTAGTCCGGTGAAAAATGTATGTTGTTGAAATTATTATTGTTTATTGTTGTAATTGACGAAATTAACACTACCGGACGGGACGGGCTTGTTCCCGGACACTTGCTCCCACCTGTCTCATGAGCTCAGGGTTGTTGAGCATGTGCGAGATCTCCGGGTTGCGCTCCATCAACTGCTGCATCTGCGGGTTGGACACGATCATGTGTCGCATCAGGTCCGGGTTGGACATCATGTTCTGCACCAGCGGGTTCTCCATAATCTGCGAGAGCATCTCTGGGTTGGACATGAGCTGCCGCTGCATCTGCTGCTGCAGCTCCATGAAGTTGGCCGAGCCCATGCCCAGGCCCGCCAGGTTTGACAGCTCGCCAAAACCGCCTGCGGAGAGTCGAAGCGGACGCGGGTGAAGATTTACGGACACGGTCACGGGAAATCAGCCAACTCACTCAGTAGGTTGGGCGTCTGTGTTGGAGGAGGGGCGGAGCCGGCGGTGGAGCCGGCAGGAGAGGAAGGCGTGGTGCTCGCATTGGAGACGCCGCCGATGTTTCCTGCCGGGGAGGACGCCGAGTTTGAGGCTGAGGTGCTGCCTCCGTCTGAGGCCCTGCACAGATGGCGCCAGAAGAAATTTTTTCAGAAGAGTGCAACTTCTGATTTATTTAGCACAAAGCAGAAGGCGACGCGTTTCACTCAAAGGCTGCAAGTCAGTTTTATTATTTCAACCTAGAGGTGTTCCTCAGGGATCAATCTTGGGACCACTCTGCCTCACCCTCCCATATTTTTATTACTGCCACCCGCATGCCGCCACCATCCCAACCTTTTTTTTTTTTAAACAGACTGTTCTATTCAATTACCGCATTTTCCTCACTATAAGGCGCACCGCATTATAAGACGCACCTTCAATGAATGACATATTTTGAAACTTTTTCCATTATAAGGCGCACCTTAAATGAATGACATATTTTAAAACTTTTTCCATATATAAGGCGCTACAATAGAGGCTGGGGTTACGTTATGCATCCATTAGATGGTGCTGCACAAAAGGGAATGTCAACAAAACAGTCAGATAGGTCAGTCAAACTTTATTAATAGATTACAAACCAACTTTCTGACAACTCCATTCACTCCCAAAATGAATAAACAGCTGTTTTATTATTTTCTCTGATGTAAAGTATTAGTATTAGCTAGCGATCCACGATGGCGGGATCTTCTGCGCATGCACATCACCGATCGTGCAGGGTCACAGATAGCGTCTTGACAGCGAGACCAGTTGCAGCTCAATACTGATCCATATATAAGGCACACTGGATTATAAAGCGCACGGTCAGCTTTTGAAAAAATTGAAGGCTTTTAGGTGCGCCTTATAGTGTGGAAAATACGGTATATGCCGATGACATGCAGACAGCAAAGGCTTCCGCTTCACAAATTCTGACAATTTTTACTGTGAGAAAAACTTTACTCTGATTTTGACTTTTTGCTTTGAACAAAATAACGGTAGAATTCTTTAGAAAGTCAATACGTATACTATACGGGTGTTTTGAAGCTTTTTTTTTTTGCATATGATTGACTATGCAGATAACATTGACCGGAGTTCATCAAAAATTGTTTTAAAACACCATTTTATATTGCGTGACGCACTTAGGTGGTTTCGTTGTGTAGGAGGACCCCCCCTCCCCAAATGAGATAGAGAATGAATTTTCAATTATGCGTTTCATAAATGTTTCTTACCTACAAATAAACACTGGCATATAATTACATATTAAAATGAATCAAGTACAGTAGGTGGCGGAATTTACTGCAGACGAATTGATTCATCCAAACGTATTTCTTGGAGTAGTATTTATTAAAAACTATAAACATTTCCCACTGTGAGGCTACTACTTGGCCGGTACGCTGCCTTACTTCTGTGCCGTCTTGATGACCAGATGCACCGTGAGGCCATCCTTGATGCCGTGCTGGCTGAGGCTGTCCCCATCTTTCAGGATCTTGCCGGCGAAAATCAACACCAACTGGTCCTGCTTGGCTTTGAATCGCCTGGAGATCTCCTCCTTGAACTAAAATATAAATACATGAAAATGTTCTTTGGTTATGTAGTTCTAACATTATTATCATTATCATTATTATTATTATTATAGATCTATTGTGTACAGATGCCACAATTGTAACAAACACAACCTGGAGTTTAATAAACACAAGGGTGTGTTTGCTGCCAAAGTGACATAAAGAGAGAGTTAGTGAACTACAGGGCACTTGTTGAAAAACCAACCACTCAGCTTCCCACATATGGACAATTTTAACGAATCCAAGAATTTTGGGGATGTGGGACAAAGCACTAGCACAACCCCCTGTCAGAAGAAAACAGTCAATGACAACCAAAATGACCCCTGTCCCGAGTTAATGATTTACAACATGCTGCTTCGTAGTATTTGAAATGCAAGATTAAAAAAACTTTTCTTCCCTTATCCTTGAAGAAATAGGGTGGATGTTGACAGCTGATTAGCTGGTAAACATAAGTGCCCAACTAAGGCTGGGCAATAAATCGAATTAATTCGATACATCGTCATTTAAAAAAATCGAATTGTTGAAAATTTGTTAAATCGTGAAATTGAGTTTTGTCTTCTGGATTAGAAAAAGCTGTTGTTCTTATGTCATGTTACATCCAAATGCTTTTATGTGTTGTAATTTTGCACAAGTGGCAGAATGCTGGATGGGTGGTTTACAAGACATGTTTACAATAGCTACCAACTACTTAATTGTGGCATTTAAGCACAAACTGTGAATGTTAAGTTTATGTTAAAGCTAATTTAGAATCAGTATACATCACTGGTATCTGAACATTTTGCACAGGAATTATTTTTGAATAAGTGAAGCCTTTAAATAAAAAATTGTTGGATTTATTAGATTAAAATCGATTAAAACCGTAATCGTCCTGAATGACTGCAAAAATCGAGATTTTATTTTTTGGCCATATCGCCCAGCCCTATGCCCAACTAAAGGTAGAGTCATTTTACGGTAAACAGTGAACATCCGCCTATTCGCGGGCTGCTATTCACGAATTCCCCAACTTTGTTTCTTTTTTTTTTTTTCTGGCCTCAGAATAGCTATTAATAGCTATTCTGCTTATTGAGACTCCATTTGAAGTTTTCTGTAACACACAAAACATAAGTGGATTCTGACCAAACCAGTAACTCAATCATAATCAATCTTTATGAGTTTTCTACATTGTCGGTTTGAAATATTTCTAGAATATTTTATTGAACCACAACACATTTTCATCGAAATTGCAAGACGACTGGTCCGGTTACTTGGTATTTGTGCATTCCTAGTCTAAACTATCGTTATATGCATTTTTTTTGTAATTGGGGGACGAGGGTCTTCTATTTTTCTGCAGGTTCGTGCAGTGTCTAGACAATTTCAACCCCAGCCCAGCTGCAGATTATTACATCTACTCCTTTATATGAATAGCTTTCAGGTGATGCTGTGTGACTGCGCTTGGGACACGTCGCCAAGCCAACGGCCACTGCGAGGCTTGAGCGACAATTCCCAGGGAGGAGGAAACGAGCAATGACTCAGTCAGTCGGTGGCGGTGATAGTGGAGAATGTTCTAGACGAGGGAACGCCGTGATTAGCTTGGCCAAAACGTGGAGCGAAACTGCGGCAATTGACCAAGCCCCAAAAACACACTCGCGGGCAGCCCCCACTGGTGTTTATGACCATCGGCCACAGTTTAAAACGCAAGCATCAGCTGACATTCCATTGACGACACAGCTAGCGTTGAGTTAGCCCAGCTAGCCTAGCGGCTAACCGGTTAGCCTACAGCGCACATTTAAAAAGAGACTATCTCCGTATGTTTAGTGTGATTAAAAATAATAATAACACTATGTGTTTGTTGAAACAACAGGTTGTACTCCAAGTATGAAAACAAAAAAATATTTCAACCGTGTCGCACTTTGCAGGTAAGCGCGGCGTCGATGCTAACGAGGCTAGCTGGTTAGCTGAAGTTGTGGGCATGTCGCTCGCTTCGCTTCCCCCTCCCCGCACACACACACGCATGCACCAACCAAGCCCCCGCCCGCCGCCGGCCTCAAAAAACCGCCACAAACCTGCGTTACGGACGAATCTTCAGCGATGGCGATTTCCTCCTTGTCCTTCGGGGTTTTAACAGTGACCTTAATGATGGTTCCCTCCGAGGCGTCAGCTTTATTGTTGTTATTAGCAGGATCTGCGGCGCCCTGGTCAGCCATCTTTACTCGACCGATGGGAAACAGCTCGCGACTAGATTATGCTTCCGGGTCGGCGCGAGGGTCAAATCTTGCCCGCCGGAAGTTGAAAGAATAAACGCATCCGTTTCTTCTTTTTAGTACATTTTAGTTTGAGCACAGAATCAGAAATTGTACTACATTATATTATAAATTTTAGTTTTTCAAATTTATGAATACAAGTATATTTTTTGTCGTTCGTTTTAACATGTACTCTTTTACTATGAAAAACAAATGAACGAATGATACACAGACGCCGGTGCCATTTAAAAAAACATTTATTAAAGCTATGAAAATTGAATTCCAATTAATTCATTTCTACATGAAAGATATATTGAAATAACTTAGCATAAATAATTTGCTTTTATTAGATAATGTTGAATGTACAAACACAAATTTAACCCGAGAGTAAAAAATAAAATAAATAAAAATAAGTGCCCACTTTGTTGGATGCTGTGCTAATGCTAATGTTAGACTTTCGTGTAATTATTCGTGCTGTTGTGGTGTGTGTTAGTGCTGTTAAATACTCCGCTACTGAGCACCCGCAAATTTTATCCCAGAGGAGACTGCGGGCAATGAGAAAATGAAGTAGCCTACTGTAACACAGAAACTGTGGCCCTAACATGAGAATTTGATGTCTTTTTAAGCTTTGCGTCCTCAAATGTTACAGTGACTTATCTTCTCGACCAATGAGGCACCATGAAGTTTGTCTGACAGGAGACTATGGGCAACAGGAAAACAGAATGCTGTAGCAAAATAGCTGTGCATCAACTCATGTTAAGAGTGGAGTGACAAATTCGATCCACGATTCAGTGATTCATCCAAGCGGAGACTATGGAGATAACGTTAGCATTGTAAAAAGGTTGTAAATCATCTTTGATATCGATCGCTGCTGTCGTCTTCCATTGTGTAGCCTGTCGTACACGTTAACAATGCTCACGTTGAAAGGAAAGTGTTCCTTTCAGCACATTGCATTGACGAGGGCAGCTCCAGAGCGCGGCATTTAAAAACAAAAACAAAAAAAAACTCAACACGGGTTGGCTCTGCAAATCCATGTATGCGCTTGTGCAGGTCTCATCTTTCCAACACATTCCCGCTCTTTCTCGAAAAGCATTCTGCTGCCATTAACAGGGAAAAAAAAGGGGACACATTTTGAATTTGACAGGCAGGAGAGTGCTTGTTTTATATAAATAAGGTAAGGAATATATTTTTTTTAATGGCGTTAATAGTCATGATATACCCATACAAAGTTATTGTGTATTTGAGTATATTAGGGGTGCGCATCTCTTGAGGTATGATACGATTCAAGGATGTAACGATTTTTATTTTCATTCATTTCATTCATTCATTCATTCATTCATTTATTTCAGGCAGCAGTCAACATCAACATATCAATTTTACTAAAAATTTTTTGTAAACCTAGCCTGAAGAAAAGTGGGAGGAAGAAAAACGTATTAAGTCCCACCCCCAATGTCCTTAATATCAAGCATTGGAAACCAATTTAGCTACTTTCCTGCAAACTTGCAGTAACCAACAGCGGTTTTCATGAATCCAGGAAAAACAGTGTGTTTACAAACAACTAAAACAATGTGTTAATGAACTAACATGTTTCGAAAATGCAATGATTGTAGATAAAAAAAACAAAAAACAAAAACAAACCTTTATTGTGTGATGGCTCCTCTTGCCAGTCATTCCCATTAACAGACACCATGCACGATAGAAATCAACAAGTGGACTGGAAATAATCCACAAAGTCAAAACATCTCATGTCCTCTCCTCTTGCTAGTTATAATGCCACCTTGCGCAATAGCAGTCAACAGATTGGCTAGAAATAATCCACAAAGTAAAAAGAGAAAATACATACTAAAATCACTCTTCTTTCCAGTTATTTACCATAACTACCACCATCCATTAGAAATCAACAAAATCGCTTAAAATAATCAACAAAATTAAAAAAAAGTCAAAGGTATCCATGGCACAAATGGTCCTCAAATGGCCAGTTACTCACAATAACCGCCACCTTGCACAATTGAGATCAACGGAATGACTCGAAATAATCCACAAAGTCGAATAAATTGCATGATGCAATGGCTCCTCTCAACGTTCGACTGAATATGGTCAGGGTGCACAATAGAAATTAAACACCAAATCCAGAAAGTCAAAAAAGTGAATGGCACAGAAGCTTCTCTCGCCTCGCCAGTTATGTACAACTGCCACCCCTTTGCCAAATAGCAGGAAATAATCCAAAGTAAAAAAATTTTTTAAAAAAAATCATGGAACAATGGCTTCTCTGTAATGTAAAACTGCAGTTTTCTAACAGCCACAAATTCATCTAACAGCGAGTCACACAACATTCAACCCGGCAACTAGAAATCCATAAAGTCATGAAAATGTTAGTTGTTTGGCGTTTCCATCACAGCTCTGTTGGCGCTGCTGGCCGTGTACACGGCGGCCAGGCTCAACTTCCTGGCAACCGGCGCTTCTCGTGGTCGGACATCCTGGCCTGGGTGTCCACACTCATGACATTCTTTGCAGGTGACGCACGCTAAAAACAAGAACAGTATTGATGGTCGTGTTATGTTGCAGGCGTTTTCTACATCTGGAGGGTCAATGCGCCGCCATAGCACACCAGAGTGATAAGCTAGACCTGGAATGTGTTGCACTAGTTTGCTTTCCGATGAGATTATTGTACAATTCAAGCACGCGATGTGTTGTAATGTTTAATATCGACCCTAGATGTAATTCCCCCCCCCCATGCCTGTTTGTACTACAAGTGACCACAAGATGACAGTACGGGACATGTTTTGTGGCTGAGAGCGGAAGTTGAAACAGATGGACATGTTTTGTCTTAAATTAAATGAATTTCTGAAAATGCAACTCAAGTTATCAAAAAACAAACAAACAATGAAATTAAAAGTCAAATACAATTTAAGGCAAATTAAATTAAGTAAACAATAAAAATACATACTCGTGTGATGAAGCACAATATAAACAAAAGGTAAACGAAAGTGAAATCAAATAAAATTATAGTATAGTAAGTAGTTATAAAAAGAGATACAATCAAATTAAATCTAGTTTATGAAATCTAGTAGGCTCCAAGCTTGAAATAAAGACCACAAAATAGCATCAAATTAACTAAAAAAAAATAAAAAATAAATAAATAAAATGTACTTTGTTACTCATATCCATCCATCCATATTTTTTGCAAGGCACGTTTATTTCTAGAGCACATTTCATACACAGGGCAACTCAATGTGCTTGCAGCTTTTCTTATATTATTCACATGTCAATGTTCACCATTACATCTTTTTTTTTTTCATCAATTATTTAGCATCTCTTATTTTTCCTAAAGGTGGCAATTGAGCATCAATGGAAAAAAAAAGCCGTTGCCCCGGAAGAAAGGCTTCCTCTATGTGGAGAGGAATGCGTGTCTGTCTGCAAAGTATGAATATGAGTCCACATAGCAGACATATATAGGACCATGTCGGATGGACGTACGCTCCCAGCACTTCCTCCACCAAGTGAAATATTTGCCTTTGATGCTGTCTGAAATCCTCTTGCACATGTTTGACTTGTTTGTACCAGGGTGGGGTCGGCACCGATTGTTCCGCTTTCCTCGTCCGAGCGAGGGCGGGCGGGCGTTCGGGGACCGGGTCACTCGCCGCTGAGGTAAACGGCCGCTTTGTCGGCCGGCTGACGCGCAAACAATGAGAGAAATGTAAACAATGCGTCCCACACAATCCAACTTTCCGTACTCGAAATTGGTGTGAGGCTGCTACCACCAGATAAGCTACAGGCAATGACAAATTGGGTCCATAAAAGACAGCAGTGGGAATATGGAGTGATACGGCAAAGTGGACACTGTGGAGCCAATTTTGGAGGGTTTTTTTTTTTGGTCCTGTCTAGCGATGTATCTTCAAATGTTGCGGTCTAAAATTTGCTCCAATGAGTGACGGCAAATTTGATCCAAGTGGACACTACGGGCAGCTGAAAACAAGTGCTGCACGAAAGTTGAGACTTTGTTAGTACTTTAATCATTTTATGGTGGTGGATCTCAAAATGTCATCATGACAATCATCGTAACCACAAATTTTAATCACGAGGAGGACTGAGGACATCAGAAAAAGGAACACGACATGAAAGTGGAGACTACATTCAAATTTGCACCCTTTCTCGACATGTAACCTCAAGTGTGGCTACATCTGCTCAACTAATGAATGACCACAAATTTTATCATGCAGGAGACTGCGTGCAGTAAAAAAAAAATGGAGTGATGCAGCAGAGTTCAGGCCGCGGAGCTAATGTTTGCATTATGGTAATTTTTTTATGTTAATATTAGGCAAAACATATCCAAGACGAGACTGTGGGCAGCGAGAAAACAGCGATGCAGCAAATTAAAGACCGTGGTGTTATGCTAATGAAAGCATTATTTTAGTCAATACTTGCTATGTATCCTCAAATGTTATAACAATAAACCTGTTGACCACAATTTTATCCAGCAGGAGAAAGCGGGCTGCAGGGAAACTGCGAAGAGGCAAAGCGGAGACTGTAGGGCCAACATCAGCATTTTCTTATTTTTCTTATTTCTAGTGAGGAATCCTCAAATGTGAATAATATAACACATTTTATCCAAGAAGAGATTGTGGGCAAAGGAAAAGGTTGCAAAGCAGCAAGGTGGAGACTGTGGGGCAAACATTAGCAATTTTGTCATTTCTAGAGACGTATCCTCAGACGTTGAATCAAATTTTATGAGAGAGAAAATTGCACAATGGAGCAAATTGGACACTGCGGAGCTAGCTAGTGTTGCCATTGTTTTTTCCTCCCAACAAAAACATTGCAACGGAGACCAGGTTGATGGAAAGACTTTTATTGTGCGGCACGAGTGGACACTCGATTCTACATGAAGTGCTCACCGTACGGCCGATAGCGTAACATTGCACCGATACGAGAGGAATAACGCACAGTGTAGCATAATTTATTTATCATAAATAAATGTCGACACACGCACTCACACGCACGCACACACACACACACAACATTGTGGAGTGGATGTTAGCATTCTTTAGTTGAGGGGTGAGACAAGCACGTCGCGAGAAGTGGCGCATAATTGAAGGCCAGCGGTAATAACTGCAAACCTCACTTTCAAGTGAGCGCTGGAAATCCCAGCTTGGGGGAGGTGGACCGCCTCGAAAACCCCCCAGACCCCCACCCACCACTCCCCTCCTCTACAACGTAAAGATGCTTGAAAATTAAGAAGAATTAAAATGGCTTGAAAAGTGTTTGCTTATGAGTGGGCTCACTATTTGTCATGCCAAATACTTGCTTTAAGAATTTGAGCTATATGGCTGGGATCAGTATTTGGCAGGTAGAATAGGGGCTTCAGGAAGGGGAGTGCCACAAGATCTCACTATTTGGTCGGTGAGTTTATTATAGAACTACTTCTAAAAGTGGGATCCCTATTTGCCAAGTGAAATGACTACATAAGGAAGTAGTGAGCTCAATATTTGGCATGCGCAATGAAAATGGTTGCTTGAGGAATCTCAGCTATAAGTGGACCCACCATTTGGTTGGTGATCTTCTTAATAAAAATACTGATAATAGTGGGATCGGTATTTGACAAGTGAAATGATGATGTAAGCAAGTACAGTTACAAATGGGGCCCACTATTTGGCAGGCCAAGCAGTTGCTTCATGCTGTTTAAAGGAAGATAGCTACAAGTGGGCTCTCTATCTGACAGGTCATGTGATCGCTTCAGGAATTTGAGCTAAAATGGGATCACTATTTGTCAGGTAAATTAGTTACTTAATGTTGGTTAAAGAAGGAAGTGAGTTTGTCTATTACTGCCAGGGAAGTTGCATTTTTCTTTTAACGTTCTCTAAAAAGCACCCAAGACAATCAACATATAAAAATTAGCCACATGAGTGTTGAGTTTGTAATGATTGATCACGAAATACAAACCATCATATACAGTACACAGGTAGCAAAATAAAATCTTGCAATAACTCAGCAACACGAAGATAGGGGCATATTCTCGAAGAATGCGCTGCGTCCGGTAATAGCGCGAAATATTGCACCACAACTGCACCCCCCAGTTACCCACCTATTCACTCAGGATATTGCGCTAATGATATACCGGCGCAAACACGCCCACAAAACTGACAGCTTGGAGCAAATGTGCACCTGATTTACCACACATGGAAACGGATTTGCCGCAAGAACATGGTTGTTATATTAACAGTTGCGAGAAAGATGACATTAACAGAAAGCGAGTTTGGACCGAGAGGAAGCGTTTAGAGCGCCATTATTAAGCAGAGAGGACGACAACGACGTCGTTCATTCATAAAGTACAAATTATTGGTGCGATCGTTTTTTAAACATATATTCTCAGAAGTTGGCGTGGGCGTACAGTATGCATCTGGCACGTAAAAATGATCGGAAAATGCCTCCCCGCCATTGCCGATCATCCCGGGTTACGTTATGTGTCCTAAACTAACACAGAAATATTTCCCCCTCTCTCTCTTTTTTTTTCTCTCTCTCTCTCTCTCTCCTCTCTGCGTGATCTGCCGTGGACGTTGTGCTGCAAATGGCACGCAATGCTGCCATGATCGAGGTTGCAGCAGTTAATACGTGCTTTCCAAAAACGTTATTTGCGTCACGCAAACGAGGTGTGGCTATTTGCGTTAGTGAATTAGACGCTGCATATCAATGAGTCTCATTTGCATTTTGGGCATATTTTGCGTCAAATGTATGCAAATGACCTCATTTACATACGCGCAAATAACACCGGCGCACCGTGACGCAATCTGTTCGGCAGAGCGCTTAGTGACGGATTTCCCCATCTGCGCGTTTAGTGAATTAGGCGCTCGCAGTTTGCTCCATTTTTGCCGGTTAGCGCGGTGCAAAGGCGACGCAAACCTTTAGTGAATAGGCCCCATAGTGCGTTAAGACTACTTTGCACAAATATATTATCATAACAATAATCACGTCTTGAATCAAAGCTTTCTCTTGAAGGCATTTTGGCCCCACGCAAATTTGTGTGTTGATTCTGAAGGGAGAGAGGTCAGAGGGCAAACTTGTGAAATTCCACCGCCTGCAGCTTTGTCCGAAAAGTAACATGGGGATCGTATTCCAGGTGAAGGTTGCTAGCGTGTCTCTGCTGCTTGTTTTTTGGGGATTTGTGCCTCTCAGATTTCCTCTTTTCCCAAAACTGATCCAAAAGTGTTTCTCTTTCATCATCTCCCTTCCCACACGTGTTTCTTTTTGATGTGAAGGATGAAGGAATTCCGGAATACGTGGCAGTGTCTGCAACAGTACCTGAGGGGCCTGCATGGGCGTGCGCTTCTTCAGACGTCCGCCCAGGCAACGAAAAACGAGCTTAGATGTGGTTGACCACCTGCTGGCGGGCGTGGGTGACTGCGAGGGTGGGGTGCATCGGGTGAGGTTCTGAGTGGCTCTAAACGTGGCGGCGGCGGTGGTGGTGGTGGTGGGGATGGTGGTGCATATCCTCCATGGTGACCCGGCCCCACACGCCGATCACGAAGGTCTCGATCTCGCACTCATTGTTGCCGCGGGCGATGCGGAAGTAACCGTTCTCGCCCCAGTTCTTGCCCCAGGAGTTGGCGGCAATCTTTAAGGGGGAAAAGATCACGCGTTGAATGCAATGTCATGTGGTTGAAGATGACAGGAAGTGGTCTTTGTCTTACCCAGTACTTTTTGGGAGTGCCATCATGGTCCCACTGTTCGCCCCACCTGAAGAAAGTGGAGAAGACGGTTATTGTCTTGGGAAAAACAATAATCTAACTTTATGTCAGTATCCTTAGTCAGATCAGCCCCAAAATGGCTGCTTCAAACCAAAATGGCCGACTTTTTCATGCCTACCCAATTTCATGTTAATCGACTTAATGCAACTATATAAAATTCATACATAGAATGGAAAATGGCCGTTTTCAACCATAATGGCGGATTTCCTCCATCTTCCCAGGATTCCTTCTAAAGACTTTTTTTTTTGGGTGGGTATACTCATGATTACCACAAGTAGCAGTGCTATGTTGCTAATGCTAACTAATTTGGTAGCGATTCGACACAATCTGTCGAACAAGCTCGGCTTCAAAATTCGAATTAAAGCTAAAATGGCAGCTTTCAACCAAAATGGCCGACTTCCTGTTCAATTATAGGTAGGGGTCTTTGAGACTTTTTCATGTGTCCTGTCATGTTAGACATGCCGACCCAATTTCAGGTCAATCGACGAAATGCAACTACATCGAATACAAACATTGAATGGAAAATGGCCAATTTCAACCAAAATGGCAGATTTCCTCGATCCTTCCAGGGTCCCTTCGAAATATATAGATATTTTTTTGTGGGTCTATTCACGATTACCACAAGTAGCAATGCCATGTTGCTAACTTATTTGGTAGCGATTCGACAATCTTTAGAACAAACTCAGTTTCAAAATTCAAATTGACAATAAAATGGCCGCCGAATCACAAAATTTCCTGCTGCTAACTCATTTTGTAGCTACTGGACATAATCTCCAGCACAAATTCTCCTTGGAAGGACCAATGCCCGAATCGACCCTAAAATGGACGCTTTCTAACAAAATGGCAGAGTTCCTGTATCTTCTTGTTTGGAGACTTTTATGGTTCTGCTCATGCTTACCAAATTATATGTTCACTTTTTTTGGTAGCTATTGGATGAGTGTACAGTTAGTCATCAAAAGGTTTATGGAAACGGCCAAATTGACCCTTAAATGGTCGCTTAGAACCAAAATGGGAGCTTTCCGGTCTCTTTTCAGGTATGCTATTTTTTTAGTAGGTTGATTACTAATTCCTACCGAATTTCATGTTACTTGCTAATTTGTTAGCTATTGGGCAAAACTTTGAGGACAATGTGGCTTTGGCAAGACCGACCAATGAAAACTGCCAATGAAGCGATACAAAATGTCAGACTTCCTGTGTCCTTTTTCACGGCTTTTTAAGACTTTTATTTCTTTTTTGGTAGGTCCACTCATGGTGGACTTGTCGATACAGTAAGAAGGCTGGACTGAAACAGAAAGCCAAGTTACAGAGAGAAAGCAATGAGGGATGCCAATGAGTTGCTGGAATTTAAAAAATCCCAGCATTACTCAGCTCAACAGGAAGTGCAGGTGAACAACATCCTGCAAAAAACGAGTATTTATAGCCAACTTTCCAACAACAACCTGAACTTCAAAAAAACACAGAATAGTAGTTTTCCCTCTCGTGATTTAGAACAGGAAGTAGAGGACAGGTTACGAGGAAGTTGATGCCGCCTTGATCCTAAAATAAAATGTAAAATTAAAAAAAACAAAAAACAAAAACCTCTTCCTCAGCGCTCTGTCTTCTTTGCCAATGTTTGTGTACTCGTGACCACTTGGCACGGTTCCATCAGAATTCCCATCGTGACTCGCTCATTGCCAACTTGTACAAAACACTCGCCCTCCCTTGAGCCAATTCCCATCCTGTTTTTTTGCGATCCGGAACGTTCCGCTTCCCCCCTGGGAGACTCCTGGTAGCCAACGCCGTTTTTATCTTAAATGGGGAGGGAAAGCAATTCTGGGAAACGGACAGATTCGGATATCGTCGCCTGTCAGTCAGGACTTGTTACGCTGATGACGTTCCATCCGAGGAACTGCACAAACAACTCCAGCCGGGAGATTGTGGATTTGGGACGTGCCAGAAGTGGACAGGGTTACCAAAAAGAATATATAACGGGATATCAGGTCTATGTTGCAAAACTACGGAAAAGGATTAGGGCCAAGTGAAGAGAGGAAAACAAAAAAAGTTTGGCAGGATTCTCACGTTCTCAGAATTCTCACTTTAAAGTCAAAAGTTCTTAACTTTAAATTCTGAGATTAATGAATTCTGACTTGAAAGCCAGAATTCTGAGAGCCAGAATTCTGAAGGTTAAAGAATTCTCACTTTAAAGTCAAATAAATTTACTTTAAATTCTGAGATGAAAGAATTCTCACTTTAAAATCAGAATTCTTTAATCTCAGAATTTAAAGTTAAGTACATTTGACTGTGAGAATTCTTTGAGCTCAGGATTCTGTGAACAAAGTGCGAATTCTAACTTTAAAGTGCTTTAATCTCACAATTCTGATTTTAGAGTGAGAATTCTCAGATTTAAAAATTCTCACTTTAAAGTTAGAATTCGCATTTTAGTCTCAGAATTGTGACGTTTAAAACGAGAATTCTGACATTAGTTCTCAGAATTCTCACTTTAAAGTCAGAATTCTGAGAATTAAGTGAGAATCCTGCCACACTGGCAATAAAATCTCACAAACTTAAATTCATTTTTTTTCGAGCGTGTACAAAACCAGACAGAATGGTACCACCGCTGAGGTGCAATCTGACCTCCAATCAGATCGCTTCAGAAAACCCACCTTAGCCGCTATACGCCCCTCGGCCTACCCTTGACCTCTTGTGCGGGTGCACTGAACCCCCCCGTTCTTCTGTCCGGTGCGTTCGGGATCAGCACGGCAGACAATGCCCTTTTCCACCACAGTGGACCTCAATGCTCGTTCCGCAAACTTTCCCAGGCTGCCGGCTTAAAAGGACGCGCAGCGCTATCAAAACAACTCGGCACGCCCGCGGGCCCGGGTGGCTTCGGTGCCCCGAAACGACCCTTTGTGCTCTTTTGGTGCGTCCACGTCGTCGCGTCCAAGATCCAGCAGAATGGTCTTTCATCGTGTTTTTGGCGTCAAGGTGCGAATCGTGACACGGTTGAGTGAGACGGATGAGTGTCATATTTTACAAGGAAAAGTGGCATTTATGACATTTTACGAGTCGAATCCTCCCGCATACATTCCGTTAAAAAATGAAAAATAAAAAATAAAGAGCCTCAAAGCGGCAGATTGTCTGGAGATAGTCTCAAAGTTATCGGGTGTGTTTTGTCTCGAGCGGTGAAGAAAAAACAATAATAATAAAAAGGCATTCATTTCATGAGTGTCAGACGTCCGGCCGCCCAGTGATGACTGAGACGCGAGTCAGGTAGACCAGGTGTGTCAGACGTCTGCATATTTGCGGTCTGAGCACTGACAAGGGGGCCAGACAGGGGAGAAGGAGGACGGGGGGGGGGGGACGGAGTAGTGTCGAGGAAGCGAGGTGTGTCTTTATCCCTGATTCATGTTTCCAGCGTGTGGCGACAATATCCATTGAGCTGTTTTTTTTTCACGTACCCTGTGATCCTGACCGAGTGCGTGCCGTGCTTGCGGTAGTGCGGCGGCTTGGTGAAGCTGACGTCCGTGTGCTTGTAGATGCCGCTCTTGTACACAAAGAAGTCCTCGTGGACCTCCATGATGGCTGCCGGGACACACACAAAAAAAAAAAAAAATCATATTGATGAAGTCAAATATGGCTTATTTGTATTCCTGCAAAAACGACAATAATTTTTGTTGTGCGTGGGCGAATTGAACAACTACATTTATTTATTTATTTTTTTTAATCATTTTGCTCATCGGGCCAAAACCTCATAACTCACAATTTGGCAAATTTGGTATTTATTAAAAAAAAAAATCTATACTTTTACCGAGTCCACAACAAGGTTGTTTTTTGTTAACTAAAACTCACGGAAAAACTACAACTGAAATTCAAAAAACAATTTAGCTAACAAAATAAAATAAAAATGAAAATGCTTTTTAGAAAATGAATACTAACTGAAACTGCATTTTATGTTTACAAAACTAACTAACTGTAATTATAGAAAAAATGTGCTTTGTTTTAGTCTTTGGAAATTAATGTAATAAATGAGCCTTTGGGGATGATTTTAAATGTGATTTTAAGTACATTTATTTTTTATATTAACCAGAATAAGGACGTTTAAAAGTGTGTCACACAGAAGCGACCCCATCGAGCAGCAGCCAATAGATAACCAACTTAAGATGATGTCACTCCCGTGGTGTTTTTTTAAATATTGCGCACAAATAATACACATTTAAAAAAAAAAAAAAAAAAAAAAAAAACACTTAAAACTAATACTGAAACTAACTAAAACTATCTCAGCCTAAATACAACGCTAGGGAAAAAAATGCATTACTTTTTTTTTATTTTACCAATGTTGTTTAGTAAATATTGTGTACAAGTAATACACATTTAAAAAAAAAATAATACTGAAACTAACTCAAACTAATATTAAAAACTACAACGAATTAAAAAATTTAAAAACTACAACTAATAAAAAACTAACAGAACCACCATGAAAACTAATTAAAACTAAGTAAAAAAAAAAAAAAACTCAAAATAACTAATATACAAAATAAAAAAAATAAAAATAAAAACTAATTCAAATGAAAAATTCCTAACCCTAACAGAACCCTCTTGAAAACTAATTAAAATGAACTAAATTTAAAAAACAAAACTCAAAATGAAACAAAAACTAACGAAAATGAAAATTCCAAAACCATAATAACCCTATATTGTATGTTGAACGCCTATTCTAATGCAACTTCCATATAATCAGAAATTCTGCTCCAGAATTTTCCAAACAAACACCTTGAGGAAAACACAGTTTGTATTTAAGCAGGTGTTTTCCTGATTGCACCAGTCACAAATGACAATTCTCCCACGAGTCCCATCATTCCACAGCGCACGTTGCACACCTATTATACGAGTGACTTTCATATTCCGCCAAAACCAATAATTTCCCCATAAATTCCCTCCGTTGGGAAACATTCGAATCAAGACAAAGTTACACGAGACAATAGGTCATTAGACGCGCGCGCGCACACAGCGCACATGTCTTTGTTGAAGCAATCCAAAGGAAACTTGTCATGAAGCCAACATGTCTTCCTGGCGTGAACAATCAGACAAAAGGTGAAACGCGCGCGCGCACACACATATGCACGCACACACATGTGCCTCGCCTATTCAAGGGGAACTTGACAGCGGTCCAGATGGGCAGCAGACTGTGAGGCGGGCACAGTGACGGAAGCTGACCGGGGGTCAAAAGCCGGACAACAAAAACGCTCCAGCGGCGGGTCAGACACGATGACATCATGTGTGCACATTTCGATTCATTTGGGTCTTTTTTTTTTTTTTTTTTTTTTTTTAAGCCATATGTTGCATATATATAATTGTTTTTTTATTATTTATTTATTTGTTAATTGATATTTTATATAGTATTTATATATTATTTAGATGTATTTATATCAATTTAATTAAAAAACTTAATTTATTTACTTATATTTCATATAATATTTATATATTTTCATTTAGATTTATTTATTTTATTTATTATTTTATTTCTTCTTCTTATTATTATTATTTTTATTTATATATATATATATATATATATATATACATATATATATATTTTTTTTTTAAATTATTATTGCATATATATATATATATATATGTGCCTCATAATTTTTTAGGTCGTGAATACATTAAGGAAATGTGAATTGAATATAAACTAAGTCAGGCTCTGAGGTTTGGTAGTAGGGATTTAACAAAATCCAAACATCATGATACGATAATTATGATATTGTGGTGATGCTGACGATACAAAAAAAAAAAAAAGGGTCACAATATTCTAAAAAAAGAGCTCAACATAATATTGTGCTTTTGTACATAACAACAATGCATATAAACAACCTACAATATCTAATAACTTAATATTGAGGCACCTTCATCTGACCATTAGCGTGGATTTGAAACATGAAAGGGCCAAAACATGCCTTGTGAAAATTATACTGCGGTTAAAACTCAAGTGGAAATCACTGCTGCTTTTAATATCATGACATGACGACGACGAGATTTTGTGGCAATTTTAATATCGCGATATCACAATATTGCCAAGCATACATGGTGAAGCAGCATTAGCCGTTATGCCGCCGACAGAAGTAAAGTCAGCCCCAAGTGTAAACTTTTTTATTATTATTATAGTTACGATAAATACAATAAATTTATTCAAACCGTTCTGATTTAGCTGAGCTAGCATTAGCGGTTTTGCTTACTCCGGTCAGATGACCTTCAAGGGAAAAGTCGTCACATGACATGCAGTTGGAGGAGGCTTGCATTTGCATTGAATTTTTATAGCTTTCAATAATAGTCAATAATCGTTTTACCCTTAAGCCTAATACTTCATGAATAGCGAGATTTTTGAAACATCTTATGGACACAAAGTGAAATAAATGAAAATGCACAGCCTTACCTTGCACGGGGCCATTATCCATAATCTCCTTCATAATCTCCTTTTCCTACAAGAGACGACATCAACGGAGAGATCGTTACATCCCTCCAGTGCGCTACAAGTCGAAAAACAAGATTGATCTTTGCCCCCCTCCCCCCCAGGGTCCTTAATGCTTGACTTATTGACTTCACAAGCGGGCTCGGATGGCTGAAGGAGGCATCAGCTGTCGTTTTAGCATCGCTGACGTAAGGTGATGCTTTTGCCCAAATAAGGGAAGCCGACAGGGCCTACTTTTCCCCCCGCATGATTGGACGGATGACGGATCTGACGCTTACGTCGGACGAGAGCCTGTAGGGCGGCGTGGACTGGTAGATGTCGTTGTGCTGGTAGTGGTGCGCGTTGGGGCAGCGCTGCGTGGCCTGGCGCTTCCCGCGGCCCACCGAGCGGCTCCGCATCATGCAGCGGGCCACCTCGGCCGCCGTGTGCTGCGGGGGGGAGTACGGGTAGCAGTCTTCCGTCACCACTCTGAAAAAAAAAACAAAAAAACAAAAACAAAATGGGTGTCAGAGTACGACATTTCAGCGAATTTGACCTGTTAGCTTAGCTTGCTACGCTACGTTAGCATGTTGGCGAACTAGCAAAGAAAAAAATTAGCATTAGTTATGCGGATGTGACGAGAAAATTGCTTAACTTGGAGCAAACAAAAGTATGACTGTCAATTTTTAAAGGATTGAAATGCCTAGCATAATATTTGCATTAGCAGGTTAACAAGCTAACACAAGCACACTGTTACTTTATAGATTAAGTGAGTACATTGCTCTCCTTGGCGCTAACAGTGATTGATGATTAATTTTGGAGGTGTTCAGTTGACGTTTCAGACCGTCACATGGCTTTTAGGTCTCCTATTAGCCACAAAAATGTAGTATTTTGTAAAAAAAAAAAAAAAGCTAACAAATCATAGGCTACCACACGACAGTTCTATAGAGTTTTTAATTAAGCGCACCAATAAAATATGAATATCACTTATATGAGCAAACACTTCCAAGACTCATTTGATTAATTTATTTTTTATGGAACGCTAAACAACATAGCTAGCCTTGTTAACCTGTTTTTGATTACTAAGTAGCGCTGTCAAACGATTACATTTTTTAATCAGATTAATCACATCGTTAAAATTTTGATTAATCACGATTAATCGCTTAATTTAAAAAGGTTTTTTTTAATCAACATTTTTTGCCCGCCAAATTTAAAGAGCACCTGTTATGGGTTTTTTTCTTTCGGTATTTAATGTTATGAGGATGTTTTCAAAAAAATTTTTAGCTACTGCACATGCTCATCCTTCTCTTTTTTTATAATCAGTTAATTACTTGCACAATTTAAATGGGGGGGGGGGGATGACCCCCCCGATAGTTTGACATGAACAAATATTCTGAATGTCATAACGCAAACATTTATTAAATGCTTAACTTTAATGCACATAGTTATGTTTATTGCTCAAACCTGTGCTACCTTTAACGTAACAATGGGCTATCAAGTGTGGTGAAAAATAATAGCGTGATTAATCTCCGTTAATACATGATTAATGTGATCATTTTTTGTGATTAATTAGTTAATGATTTAACTTTGACAGTTAAGTTAACATTAGTATACTCTTACATTACCAGAAAAGGGTACGCAGAGCAGACTAGCTTGATCTCAAATTAGCGTTATTGGGTTAGCTTCACTTATAAATGTTTGTCTACTATTGCAAAAGTCACGGAAAAACTTCAAAAAGAGAGTATCTTTGACCTTAACATCAAAACAAAACAGAAAAGCGTCTGATTTGAGTTCTGTGCCGTGATTGGCCAGCTTGCAACCTGAGGGGGCGTGGCCCCGTGCTTACCCCCTGCGGCGGAGATACCACCAGGCTCCGTCAACGCGGCCCCCGGCGCAGCCGCCCTGGTTCCTGGTGTCGCAGGAAATGAGGTTCTGCGGTGACAGCTGAGGAGTCATGTGACCCATGGACTGGATGGAGATTCGGTCTGACGCCACGGCTGAAGGGAAAAAAAAATCGTCAGAAGGTCTTTTCAGGCCTCTGACTCCTTTCTGAGGAAAGCCAATCAAACAGCCTACCCGCTGTTGAGAAGGCCCAGGAGGCGGCACAGTTGCCCTGGTCCAGAGGTTCGTGGATCTTGCCGGGCCACTTGTCAGCCGAGTTGAAACTGGTGGGCAAGGCGTCGCCTTCGGAATCCATGTTCATCTAAGGCAACGGCTAACGTTAGCCAGCACAGGAATTGGGTCTTTCCAAAAGGTTTTTGATTGCGACATAGGAAGGGTTATTATAGTTTTGGAATTTTTCATTTTAGTTTGTTTTTATTTTATTTTTTGTTTTGTTTTGTTTTTCATTATTTATTTTGAGTTTTGTTTTTTAAAATTTAATTTTTTTTTAATGAGTTTTCAGGGGTTTTTTATTATTAGTTTTAGTTTAACTCATTCACTGCCATTGACGGAAAAAGACGTCAAATTATGCATTTTTGGGCTGGCAGTGAATGTGTTAATAAATGCTTAGTTTTAATTTAGTTTCAGTAGTAGTTTTTTTTCCAATGTGTATTACTTTTACACAATATTAAATAATAATAATAATAATAATAAAAATAAAAAAAAAACAGCATGGGAGCGACGTCATCTGAAGGTGCTTTTCTATTGGCTTCTGCGAGATGACGCTTCTGTGTGAGACACTTTCAAACATCCTTATTCCGGTTAATATCAAAATTAATCCACTTAAAATCACATTTAATATCAACCCCAAAGGCTCATGCATTAAATTAATTACCAAAGACAAAAACAAAGGACAGTTTTGCTCTAATTATAATTTTAATTCGCTTTGTAAACCTAAAATGTAGTTTCAGTTAATTTTTATTTTTTTTAAAAAAGCATTTTCGTTTTTATTTTATTTCATTAACAAAATAGTTGTTTGAATTTTAGTTTTCTCGTTAGTTTTCGTGAACTAAAATAACCTCGGACACAGGTGCAGGTAGCGACACGCCGGCAATGATAAAAGCGTTAGCAGGAGGCGCCATGATGATTTGCGAGCGGAAGAAGCCGCAATGGAATGCCGGCGCAAGGGTACAAGGAAAGCAATTAAAAGTAGCCGCACATCCCCTCCATGTTTTGCTTGGGGTCTTATGTAATGGAGCAGGTCGGAGTGCACACAATGGGCGGAGCCTCTGGCTGCAGCCGCATACCGACCTGCTCTCTCTTTTTATCGAAACGAAGGAACACGTTGCAGATTCCCGTTTACCTGGATCTCGTTCATGTTCATGATGCTTTTGGAGGGTCTCTGCGTGCCCAGCCGGTAGCGGATGCCCTCGTCCAGCGTCATGCCGTACAACTGGCTGTAGTTGGCGGCCCTCCACCTGGTTTCAACCACTTGATTAGGACACACCGTATACGACACCAAAGATTTCATTCGGGCTCAAATGAGATCAACCATTCCCCACAGTTGGGCGGGCTAGACTTTGCTTGTGTGTCCGTCTTACCCATAATTCCCTCTGTTGACGGCCTGGATCATGTTGCTGTCCATCAGACAGGCGTTCTGCTCGCACTCCCAGCGTCCTGTGGTGCCGCACGTGCTGCAAAAGCAAATAAACAAAAAAAGAATGCGCATTTCAATGCTAAAAGCTGGATTTTTGCTTTGTTGCTAGGCAGAGTTCACAAGGCTTAAATCGATGGAAAACTTGGCATATACCGATCAAGCTTGTCTGAATAGAAATACATGTTTGTTTGTTTTCTTTTTGTTTTGTTTGTTTTAAAAAAAAAAGCTTTTTGTAGTGATTTTAACTTTGTCCTCAATCTTTTTTGGACTACGTGTGAAGCGTCTTTGAGTACCTTGAAAAGCGCTATAAAAAAAGTAAATAATAATAATAATTATTATTATTATTATTATTATTATTATTATTATTATTAAACATGTTTTAATAATTCAATTCAAATGTGCCGTTTTCCTGGATCTGCGCATTCTTGTTCCTGTTTTCTCATTTGTTGCTAGGCGGAGTTCACAGGGTAGCTTGTAACTGCACTAAATAAATGGGTGGGGGGGGGGGGGGGGGGATTTAATGAATCCAAATAAGCGCAGGAAGGTGCGGATAAGACCTTGCGTGGGCTCAACAACTGCTAACGAAGAGGGAGGAGCGGAAGTCCTGATTGAGGCGGGTGTGCGTTTGGGAAATGATCAGGAAAGCGAGTGGGAGTTGTCGATTCTTGGAGAGCGCCAACACGAACAAGGAGTCTTTGTTGTTCTAGAACATACGTGACGTTTTCTGTCTATTATTAGCAGCCGGCGTGTGCGCGTTTTGCTCGGCTGCTGTTATCCATCAACTTCTATTCTTACTTCTCTGGAGGTTTCCTATCCGAATTCCCCGACACGCCTTGATAAGCGTCAAAGTCGGAGCCCGATCGCGTTGACGGCACCGACTTCCGACAGCGGACAGCTGCGAGCTTTTCTGCAGATAACGTGACGCTGAAGTGGAAATAAATGAAGGCTACGTTTTTTTGTTTTGTTTTTTGTTCGACATACCACAAGTTGCAGTTGTCCTTGTACGTTTGTCCTGAGAGGAACTTGATCCCGTTTCTTTCACAGGAGCCTAAAAAAAATAAAATAAAAAAATACAATAAAAATTCACACGTGAAATCTGAAGAATGAGTCTGAAGTGTGTTTGTGTTGTGTTTTGAAGGTCGACAAAGAAGGTTAAGGAGCACGGAGCGCCGGTAATCCAGTGCAGGAATGTGCTGTTTGCTTCCCTCGCGCTTCCCAGTGAATATCTTGTCAGCCATTTTATCGTACTTCCTCTCACAAAGAACTGAACCGTTTTTTTGCTTGCGTCTGGCTAAAGCCGTCTCAAACTTAGAAAACTACACCACATCAAACCGCTCACAAAAAATTAAAGGTCTGCATTATAGGAGTCTATATGCTGGTCACAGTAAAGGAGACCATTTTTTTTTTATCCAAGAGGAGACTGAGGGCAGTCTGCAGCACTCTGAAGACTTTGGAGTATTACACTAAAACGTCAAAATATGCAGAACTTATTTTTTGTATTTGTTTTTTTTTGCCACTTCATCAAATAGTGGAGGAAAGGACTTTAATCTTGGAGGAGACTGTGAGCACCATCAGAGTGCTGCAGCAAAGTGGAGACTGTGGAGTATAGTCCTATATTGTGGAAATTGGAAACGGAGAGGAGAACAATTTAACAGAGGAGACTGTGGGAATTAAACTAGGAAAATGTTGCAGCAAAGTGGAGCAATTTTATATGAGAGGAGACTGTGGGCAGATAGAAAACACAGTACTGCAATAAGGCGGAGACTGTGGAGTATAATACTGCAGCTTCAAGGTAAGACAACATCAGCGTCTGTTTGTTTCAGTTACTTCAAGATATACTGTGGATGGAGATGCAGGGAAGGATTTTTATCCAGGAGGAGACTACGGGCAGCTAGACAAAAGAGCACTTTCGCAAAGTAGAGACGGTAGTGCATCGGAACACAACGACCAGAGCTTGAAGTTCTTTTGGAACAATTGTAAGGAGATTCATTTTATCCAAGAGGAGACTGTGGGCAGCAACAATGTAAAAAGAGATACTATGTAGCATAGTGCTACAGCAACCAGAGCCTCTAGCCATGGATCTTTAAATGCTTGGAATCATGGGACAGATACAATGTTATCCTAGGGGAGAATAAGGGCGGCAAGAAATCAGAGCGCTGCAGAAAAAGAGACTGTGGAGCTTAATACTGCAATGTCCACAGCTTCTAGCCGGACATCCTCAAAATTTTTGGAGAATGTGGGCAGGGAAAAAAAAAAAAAAAAAAATCGGAGCTCTGCAGCAAATTAGAGACTGTGGAGTAGCGCAAGTAACCCTTGAAAGCCTGCAGCAAAGTAATCCTCCTAATCTCCCATGGGAATGTTAGTGACATTCTTTTTGTGGGGAATGCCGATTGCTGAGTTTGAGCTGGGATGACGTCGGTTTATCGCCCCGCGTCCAAAAAAATTGCACTGGTGGAATTCTCGGAAAGAGCTGGCGGGCAATTACCGAGGTGCGCAGCTTTCCTCGTCAGGTGCGAGGGGACTTCGTTGCCGAGTTTGTGACTGACTGGGGAGGCCAGAATTCTACTGAGGTAAGTGAAGGCAGCCGCTGATGTCATTAGTTGCACGTTTGCAACACACCGGACACGGACTCATCGGGGATAAAAACTCCCGGAATCTTCCGGACACGAAAACCATCGACTATGATGGCATCAAAGCGGAAGGAGCCTTTCTTTACAACTCTTGTCCTGCAACGCCTGCCTGTCTGCACTGCCCCCGCCCCCACATCGTCAACATTCTTTGTCCCGACCTCCCACCTTCCCGCCGTGACTCCATAAGAAGTCTTCTGTTCTCAGGTGGACTTCTGCTGCTGCTCGGGGCACATTTTTACACGCCTCGACTTTAAGAAAGCTCCGAGGGAGCCCAACTTAGAAATAGAAAAAAGAAAGAAAGAAAAAAAAAAAGCAAACAGCAAAATAAAACAAAGCAAAAGAAAAGCAAATACACCAAATACAGATAAATACATAAATAGAAATGACCAAATACACATGGGCAAGAGAGTTCATAACAGCATTCATGATATTGCTGATGTAAATATTGAAAAGTGTCGCACTAAGTACAGAGCCCTGTGGGACACCTTTGAGGAGTGTTAACCCGCAACTTGAATGTGTGTTCCCACAGGAGAACGTTTTTTTTTTTTTTTTAAACCTTTTTAAAGACATATTTGTGTAAATTAATTTCAAGTAAAGAATATTTGTATGAATTAAGTTAAAATTAGATTAATACAATTCAAATAACATTAGAAATGTAAAAAAAAAAAAAAAAAATACCATATTCAAAGCATGAAAATATATTTACTCAAATTTAATTTGAATGTGGAAACATTTATTTAAGATAACACAGATCATAATTACATAATTAAAAAACATTTTTTATATAGTTTAGTATTGAATTTGCCTATTTCCACAGACTTTTTTTTTTTAGGGAAAATGCTTTTAATTTAGAGTAAAACTATTTGTAAAAATCCATGTAAAAAATAGTATAAATTAATTTAAAGCAAAGAATATTTTTAGGAATTTATTTAAAATAAAATGTATTCAAATCGAATATGTTAAAATGAAATATATATATTACATAAATAACATAGTAATTTAAAGCAGAAATTACGTATAAAATAGATAACGCAAGTAAAATAAAAGTTAACAGAGAGCTTCCCCCGTAAAATCGACCCCAAATTCTAATTTTAATATAATTTTTATAATTAACATAATTTTGTAATTTTTTTTTCTTCTTCAAAAGATGTCCAATAAATATTCAATATACCATACCCATGAATGGAGGGAAAAAAAGAAAAGGAAATATTTGGGAAAAATCATGGAAAAAAATAAAATAAAATAAATGAATGCATATAATTTTGAATCCTGACTTGCAAATACGTGTGGGATGATTGTAATATTTAAAATAAAAAAATAAATACATCAGAATTTAATTTGGCCATTTGCTGCATATTTCAAATAAAATTATATTAATGTAGTGTATGTATTAACAAGTTGAAAGTTTAAAAAGTAGAATTAAAGATGTTGACTACCTTGACATTTGCTATTTTTGTGTGGGATATTGTATCTTAAAAAATACTGTTTGCCTAATTCTATACCTGAATAACGATCTATCATACAGTCTTAACATTAAATTAAGATTAAAATCATCCCTCCCCTCCATATACATACCAATGAAAGGGGGCTCGACGCCCAGACAGTGTCCCCAGAAGTCGGGGCAGCAGTCGGACACGGTGCGGTTGCAGAAGAGGTCGCAGTAGCAGATGGTGTCCAAATAGGGCACGGTGCAAAGGTCGTCTCGTCCCGGGCAGCAGCCGCCTCGCCGCTGGCAGTACGAGCCCAGCGGGTCGCGGATGCCGCCCGTGTGGAGCGGGGCGGCCAGCTCCCTCTTGGACCTCCTCCAATGGCTCCTCTCCTCCGCGTTTCCCTCCGCCACCACTAGGAGCAGCGCGCCCAACAGGAGGAGCTTCATGATGATTCTGCGAGCAGGGGGGGCGGAAAAAAAATATAAAAAAAAATAGAATTAAATGAAGTTGCCAAGACAAACAGCAGCTAAATGCGACGCTCCGTTTCGCGGGAGGTGATGGAAAAGTTCTCCAAATGAAGAGTGATGCGTCATGCGGGGAGGTCATGGAGAAAGGCCGCTTCCCAGGGAGGGAAAAAAAAAGGAGGCATTGCTTGCATTTTTCCGCCTAGTAAATGTCCTTATTTAGCATCGTTTGTGTTAGCAAGTGTGTTAGGAAGTAAGTATTCCTTCCTTAACAAGTATTTGTGCATATAATAAAAACAGGCAGTCAATCATGTCTGGTCAGCTTAATGCTAACAAACAATTCAGACCGCCATCAGCGGGCTAACAAAAGTAGCATTTACTGGATGTCACCATCGCAATTGAACACCCCGCAAAGTGAAGCAGCTAACATCTTTATTTCATTTTGTATATTTAAAGGGATACTTGACTCATTGAGCCATTTCATTTTCAGCAGTAAAAAAAAAGTTTCGATTCTGCGATTGGCTGGCAACCAGTTCAGGGTGTACCCCGCCTACTGCCCGAAGCCAGCTGGGATAGGCTCCAGCACCCCCGCGACCCCCACAAGCGGTTAAGGAAATGGATGGATGGAAATAGTTCATATTTATCTAATTAATGTGCCAACTTCATTATTTTTCATGTACGATTAATACCTTTAAAAAGTCGTTTTTCTACTTGCTGTCGACTGATGATGACATCACCTGTGCTGAGGAAGTAGGCAACGGCCAATCATGGCTCACCTGATTTCTGGGTTTGGTCAGTAAACTGAGCCATGATTGGTCATTACCTACTTCCTCGGCACAGGTGATGTCATCATCAGTCGACAGCAAGTAGAAAAAGTTACTTTTTAAAGGTATAGTATAATATATAAAAATAATGGTTACCACATTAATTATAGACAAAATATTAACTTTTCACTGCTGGAAATTGTTCAATGAGTCAAGTATCTCTTTTTCAAAATGACAAAACATGAGAGAAGACACTCAGTTCATAGCTCGCGAAGAGAGAGGAGAGGAACGGACTGATTCAATTCACTACAGCACTCTGGAAAAAGATTTATAGGGTTAAAAAAAAAAAACTCTTGGAAAGGAAATGTTCTTATTTTAGATTTTTGTTTAGTAAAAAACTGGATGCACCAGTTTGGTGGTCCTTAACCAATGAAGTGCAAATGGCTACGGTCCATCAATTCTGCCTAGCAACACTCGGAAGTTCAAAAAGACTGAACTCGATAGTGGTTCTTTCACGTACCACTAGAGGGAGCCGATGTATCACTCGTCGCACAAGTGCACACTGAGCCAAGTGTCCATTTCCTGTGTACAGTTAGTTCCCACGTGGCCCCGCCCATCGCATTCTCCCCCCCCCCCCCCCCCCCGGAAAATTTGACATTGTATGGCGCCTTTGGCCTTCTGCTCACATAAAGATAAATAGCATCATTAATTATCCAATCAGATCATCGGAAAACAATGGGAGGCCCCACCCCTCGAATGAAGCGACGCTCCGGAAAGATCTTTGCTGCGCGGTTTTTCTGCATGACTGCATCTTTTGTTGTCGTTCGTACGCGCACACACACACACATACATACACACATACGGTATTATGGGATGGGAAGGGCCACTCTTTCTATACGCAAATGTTTTGTTGCTGCAGCAGCGGAGCAATAAAACACCCACCGAGGCGTTCAATTCACAATGCCATGATGGGAAAATAAAAACATTACAAACTCTTAGAGCGAATTGAATGAAAACCTGAAAGTAAAATAAAAAATAATGCAAATTAGCCTCATATGCTGACAAATTGAATGTAGCATGAAGTCATGTAGTGAAGGAGTCAATGTTATTATAATACACAGTATGAAGTATTTGTTCACGTAGTAAATTAAATGTTTGATTAACTTTTTTTTAATTTTTGTTTAACCGTTTACTTCTTAAGTCTAAAAAATAGTTTTTAATTTAAAGCAAGTCATGTGTTCACTCCATTTAATACTGCCGATGATGATTATTTCATCTGTGACTGATTAGATTTTACATTTTGATCGACAGAATGTCGCTGACTATTCTTGCTGCAATTAACTATTTTGGAATAACGCTTTGCTTATATTGGGTGTAATTCCACTATAGGCCACACTTAATGATGGTGCACATTTGAAAGAATGAAAACGAAGTATTTCAGCACAGTCTAGTTTTGGTTGAAAATGATTGGACATCACCCTGAGTAATCCTGCATTTTACGCCTACAGAAAACGGCAGCTGTACGTTCATACAGTACTTTTTTTTCTTTTTTTTTTTTCACTACATACAATCCTGCTGCTTACTCGTCTTTCTGCTGTTGACTAAGTACAATGTTCATGTAA
Source organism: Festucalex cinctus (assembly GCF_051991245.1). Classification (NCBI taxonomy): domain Eukaryota; kingdom Metazoa; phylum Chordata; class Actinopteri; order Syngnathiformes; family Syngnathidae; genus Festucalex; species Festucalex cinctus. The sequence continues at coordinate 2,695,335 of NC_135429.1, forward strand.
GTATTTGGTGCAGGGCAATTAGCTTTTATAGCGCCTTTACATTCGTCGACGTGACCTCTGACCCCAACTCATGGACTTTGAGTCACACTATACGGCGCACATGACGACTCAGATGTTCTTATATATCATGTCGTTTTTTAAATAAATGGCACTTAACTACAAAACATTTTGGTGTGGAAGTGCAGGATATTTAGCGCAGGTGAGGTGTAGATTGGATTGTTGTCAGGTACAAAGAAATGTGACACACGTACACAGTGGACTCGGTAACCTCTTGGATGGCAAAAAAAAAAAAAAAAAAAACACCATCTCATAGTTGCTGCAAGACTTAAAACAAATAGATACAAATTGAAAGTAACTATTGTAATTACTGTCCACATTTTTAATCAACGCCGTTGAAGCACAGTGAAGGTCATCTGGCAAGTTTTTCCTTGCACCTGACAGCTGTGGTGAAGAATTCAGGAAAACAAGTTCAAAGGATGACTTTTAAAAATATGTATATTTTAAAAAATAAAAAAAAATTAAAAAAAAATAAAAAATAAAATAAAAAAAGAAGAAGAAGAACAAGAAATTATTTTCATGAATACAAATAAATTAGCAGAACTATTTCTGGTCAACTGCTCCCACACGGGTAAAGACAAAAATGTGTCAAATTAAATTTTAATGTTATGAAATACTGAAGATAATGAGAGGAAATATATTTTTTTAAGAATTTAATGGACTTTTTGAGTATTTTGACAGATAACATTCAATTAGAAGAAATCAGGTTTTGAACATGTTGTACATTCAGACAGCAAACATGAAATCGCTTTATCCCAAATCGAACACCTTTTGAAGCAACCTGAGCTTTTGTAACCATTGAAACTACCTCTAAACTCACACGATGATCACTAAACGGTCAATAAAAAGTTAATCAGTGCAACATGTAAAAAAAAAAAGACAAATATACATCATGCACTTGTCACGTTACCTTATTGCAGAAATCGGAATTCTTTTCTTTGTAAATCCGAAAGTAAAAGTATGAAGAATCTTCTGCTCTTTAATCTTTTTCTGTGTGCGTGTCTCTCAGAGGATGTTTGGAGCTGCACTTGAGTGTTCTCTATATACAGACAGGCAGGCAGGCAGGAGGGATAACCACACCCCCCGTGACCCCCCCCCCCCCCCCCCCCCCCCCCCGTCCTCCACTGTGGCCCTGCTTTGCCGCCTGCCTTAATCTTTCGCCCGCGGACGTGCACTCTCTCTTTTTCTCCGCTTCTCTTCACCGCCACAGCTTTGCTATCGCTTGTCCTTATCCGAGACTGCACGTGTGCGTTTGTTTTGAAATCACTCGGCTAGAAAACAGCAGCAGCAGCAGCATTACCTGTCTGCTCTCACTTGTAAGGTCAAATGGTAAACTCGAGAACTTGGAAGAGAGTGGTGTGGGAGAAACAGCACCGTCTGGTGGCCTAAACTTGCATTACGTCACCAGGAAACGTCTAGATTAGAAATGATTTATATAATCTATTTACATTAAACAAGATTTAATAAATGTCAACGTAATAAATACGTGTAAATGTACCACAATACGAACATTTTAAAGCGCATAACCCACTTTTTCGCTCTCTAATTCAAGGTAGCATTCCAAAAAGGGCCGAAGCTAGGCGGCTAATCGACAACCACTGTGCTAATGCTAAATTAGCTTGGATAACGTCACATAACATTCAACATGTTGTTACATTTCCTCTCATCTGATTGCTTTTTTTGTCTCTTTGGCCAGGCTGTCACCATGCAAACATTTCTATGGCCGACATTACATGTGTTTTGAAAAGCAGCTAGAAGGTTAGCATTAGTTAGCTCAGTCAGTTGTCAACCTATTCGCTGACTATAAGGGCTTCACTTTGAGTTAAATGACAAAACTGTGCCTAAAATGGCAACAAAAGCATTAAACTTGTAAAAAAAAATGGTCAGCAAAAAGGCAAAGTGAAGCCAGTCTCTGCGTCGACTAAGCTAGCTAACCTCATTAGCGCCTTGTTGTTATGACTGCGTTGCATTTGTTTCCCCCAGTTATTTATTTTTAGAGATAATACATATAGATTGTTCACCTGAGAGCAGACAAAAGGTGTGCCTGGTGATTTAAATAACTATATTCAACGCCACTAGCATAATCTTAGCATTTTAAGCTAACAACATAGGCTACAGATATTACACTTAGCTACTGTACATCAACTACATAACTTCATTCTCGAGTCTGGATTTTTTTTCTTAATGTGGTCATTTTGTAAACAGAGCCAAAAAATAAATCAATAATAACAACTGTACTTCAATGATTGTCCCAGAAAATACATAAAAAGGCCCATAAACAAGTAGTGTTAATTTCGTCAACAAAAACTGAACAAAAACAATTTCGTCAACACACATTTTTCACCCGACTAAAACTAGACTAGATTAGACTAAAACCCTTATTAATTAACAATAACTGGGACTAAATCAGTATGCATTTTCGTCGACTAATGAAGACGAGACGAAAATGTCCTTCACTTCAATAAAAAGGGGACTAAAATTTCTGGACATTTTAGTTTGTGAACAAAAAAAAAATGATTTGATTTTAATTTTATAAAATCTTGTCTCTGCTAATCTGTCACGTCTGTGACTCTGTCATGTGACACAAACACATGAGACAGAAAGGTGGTGGCATCACGGTGAAAGGTAAAAAAAAAAGAAAAGAAAAGTAAATTATAGTTATAAGATCATGAATCTAACGGCTATAATGGTCCAACAATAATGTTAATGCGACCGCTAACTAATGCTGGCTAACTTATTAGCTCATAGCATGGAGTGGTAGCAGCTGCTCTAATTGTGTGTCAAGTTGTTTTTCATTAAAAAGTTGAGAAAATTTGATGTGAAATAGTTTTACATCTGAAAAGGGGTACACAGGGGTAAAATGGTTGCCCTGACTAAAACGTTGTCAGTTTTTGTTGACTAAAACTAGATGAATAAAAATGTTTTCTTGGACTAAAATAAAGACTAAAACTGTGATAAAAACTAACAAGCGTGACTGAAATTGGACTAAAACTGAGACTATATTTAACTCATTCACTGCCAGTCCAGAAAAAAAAAAAATGAATCTTTGACGTCTAAAGCCGCCCATGGCAGTGAATGTGTTAAAAATGGCAGACTAAATTAGCACTATTAACAAGTTCATGCGTCAAACAACACTATAATTTAACCCACCCCCAACCTCCGTGATAATTATACCTGTTGTTTACCTTCCCGTTAGCCGCGTAACATTTCAACACGTGATTCTATACTGACAGTAATTGCACAAGCGTGTGATTGTGTGCCTCGGGTGAGAGATTCCGCCCCCCCCCACGTCCGTCCGTCCGTCCGTCTCCGATCAAACGAGGCGGCTGATGAACGTCTGACTCACGCTCCAATTGAGAGTGGAAGTGAATCACGGACGTTTTCGCAAGAAGTGTAGGCGAAGGAGTGTCGTAAGACGTTCCATACGCTGCGCTGACTCGCGTGAAAAAAAAAAGAAAGAAAAAAAATGAAATTAAACATCAGCATTTGCTGCTGATGGTCGTTTCTGAGAATTATGTTGACATATGACACATGGGTAGGAAATGCAGGCTAGTGTATAGACCAACATACAACATTGTTAGTCAAATAGCATCCTGGCCTATATTTTTTTATTTTAAATTACTGTCACATTAAAAATTAAATTAAAATAAAAATACGATGCAGGCAGCTACGCAATTATGCTAACGATTTTAGACATACTTAATTGTTACTGTTCTAAATTATTACGAACTGCTCGTGGAAACTTTATAGTGCAGGGAACTATATTTCGTATATTTTGTATATTTATTTTTTTATAACGTTTTCAGAAAATTACTGTCACCTTGATGACCGATACTCTTCATTTATTTTTTTATTACATGTTTTTATTGATATTGCGACAATAAATAATCAATGACTTCAGCAACTATGCACTGAAGTTTGAATGTAAAATTTGACAATATAAGAACATTGTGTTAAAGTACAGTACAGTTGTATCATTCAAATCATAAATTAACATGACACTGCATATGTTTATGTTGTTTTCCTGGTGATAATTAAAAATAGTCCAATTTTATAAAAAATATAAACTACAAATGCTAATTACATTGGCTGTATTTCTTTCTTTTTTTTTATTATATAAAAAAAATTATATATTATAATTTAATTTTAGGTAATTTTAGGTAATTTTTAAGTATGTAATTTTAGCTTCTTTTTAAAAAAACAAAACAAAACAAAACAAAACAATATTTTAATTTATTTCAATTGTTTCCAGTAAGGGTTTGAATGTAAAAATATGACAAAATGAGAACATTGTATTAAAGTACAGTACAGTTACATCATTTAAATCATAAATTAACATGACACTACATATGTTTGTTTGTTTTTTTCCTGGCGACAATTAAAAATAGTCTGATTGCATAAAATATAAACTACAAATGATATTTACATTGGCCGTATTTTTGTGTATTTACTTCAATTTTAAATGTATTAGAGGAAAAAAAATAGAATGTAAAAATGAAAAAAAATGTGCTAGCAAAATAAATGGACTTATTTAAAAAACATTTTTTTAACTCTATATTGTTTGTTAATTATTAAAATATTTAAAATAAAAATATTTCTATAAAAGGCCACATGCCAGGAGGGAAAAAATACAATGTAAAAATGAAAATAAAAAATAAAAATAAAAATCAATGTTTGTATAAAAAAAATCAATGTGCTACCAAAATAAAATGTACTTATTTAAATGTGTATTATTTTAGTCAGATACATTTGTTTTGTTTTTTTACTCTACATTATTTGTTAATTAACAGATAAAAAATAGGGTATTTTCATTTTAATAAGTATGTAATTTTAGCTTCTTTTTTTTCCACAATATTCTAATTTTCATTTATTTCAATTGTTCCCAGTAGGAGTTTGTGATGACATCATCAACACAGAAAAAAAAAAAAAACTAAACCGAAGGAGTATTTCCGAGGAGATTATTTTGACTAGTTTTGAAAATGGTCCAAAAATCAAAATGGCGCCTTGTCGAGCAGAAGTCATCTCCTGCTAACTACTAAATTGTTTTTGTGGTCCATCTCTAAGCATGTAAGAATGTAGCCCGAACGATGAGGCCCGAGCCGTCACTCTGCGTGGGCCACGCGATCACACGATTGCTGTGGAAACAATCCTCCCTTTTCATCAACTCTCCCATGATGCTTTGAGGGCGCGGGGGGCTCCCGTTTCCGAGGAACGGCGTTCCAAGGACATTGTGATAGCGAGCGCGATGACAACAACAGGCTTCCTCCGTGTTTATCGCTTCGAGGCGTACGTACGGAACAACAACCGCGCTGATGAGAAGCGCAGACGTCTGGGAAGGAATGCGCGTCGATTTCCTGCTCTTCGCTGGCGACCAATCAAAAACAACTGCACGTCAAAGAAGAACACGGTTCTCCAGAGGCGGGAATCAGTCACTTGCAAAGCGATACGAACATCACAGTATCATGATACCGTTATCGTAGATTGATGATTCAATATGTATCGATACTGTAAACGATACGTTAATATCACTATTTTCCCCGTTTTTATGAGCAGTGGAAATGACCCTCACTTGTGATACAAATGCTAGCCCCACAGTATCGTGATACTGTTGATACCAAACAGTTGTGATATTAAGGGTGCTGATATTTGCACGATGGTATTCTGATAGCTTGAATGCATCTCGGACAATACATTTGAAAAATCAATATTTCATTCTACACCAACTATGATATAATATTAGTGATACAGTATCGTGATACGGTTAGTGCAGATTGATGATAGGGTGTGATTAGTGTATTGATACTCCATATAAAACGATAAATGGCAGTATCATTATTTGTCACATCTGTACGAGGAGCATTAGAAATTATGTTTAGTTGCAACATAATGCTAGCATAACAGTATTGTGATACTGTCGATACCAAACAGTGTGAAATTAACATTGCTGATGGGGTCCTCCGGTGGTATCCTGATAGCTTGAACACATCTCGGGCAATACATTTGGAATACCAATATTTCATTCTACACTAACTATGATATCATAATAGTGATACAGTATCGTGACAAGTATCATGCAGATTGATGATAGTGTGATTTTTGTATTGATACTGCATATAACACGATACATGGCAGTATCATTATTTATCCCATCTGTACGAGCAGTATGTTTAGTTGCAAAATAATGCTTGCACCACAGTATCGTGATACTGTCGATACCAAACAGTGTGTTATTAACGTTGCTGATATTAGCACGATGCTATCCTGATAGCTTTAACACATCTAGGACAATACGTTTGGAATAGCAATATTTCATTCTAGACTATGATATATTAGTGCTGCAGTATCGTGATACAGTTATTGCAGGTTGATGATACAATGTGTGATTTTTGTATCAACACTGCATATAAAACGATACGTGGCAGTATCATTATTTGTCCCATCTATTATCTATTTTGCCACCACCTGTATCAGTAAAGGGAATCACGGGCACACATGATATGATATTGATAGTATCATGATACTATTAGTACAGGCCGAATAAGCGATACGGTTTGTATATCGACACTGTATCTTTAAAGAAAACGATATGATACAAGGCAACTAATCAGAGTAACTCCTAATATTAGCACCACAGGATCATGATATTGTATTGATACTATTTTTATTTTTTTTTTAAGTTGTCCCGCCCCTTGCTATTCTCTCCATAATCTTGCATTCTTCTCACATTTCTCGTCGAGAAAACAATCGCTTATCTCCGAGACAAAACACCTTTTTGCCGCCCTCTGCCCTTATTTTCACGTTTGCTTGAAAATATGGCGGAAGATGTTCCCACAACAAAAAAAAAAAAAAAAAAAAAAAACAAAAAAAAAAACAGTCTCGGTCGCTTTGCTTTGTCTTAAACTCGATTTGTTGCCGTTTGCCCGTCTGTCACCTTTCATTCACATCGATTGCGCAAGCTCCAATTTCACAATCAATATTAGTTGCTGACAGCAGACGCGACAGAATCGTCATCATCAGTCATGGAAATTTAGTTTGAAAAGGGCAAAAAAAAAATAAATAAATAAAAATAAAATGTTGCTTGTCAGCAAATTGTTTGGCTTTAATGTTGAACAAAAGTCAGCGTCGCGTGGCAAAAAACGGTGACATATTAAACGAGAAAGTTAACAGGCTGCTTCCTGCTTCACTTGGATAACGGAAGACACAATCATTTTTCATTCTGTGGAAAGGCGGAATAAAAAGACAAAATACAAATTGTTGTCTTTTAAAAATTGTTAAAAAAAAAAAAGAATTAAAAAGACATTTCTAAATCCATAATTGTATCCACATGGGAACCAAATTTGACATGGATCCCGCTCGGACTCTAACCAACAGACGGCGATCAATAAAGAGCTCAGGTGGTTTTTGTCGACTCCCCCCATTGTCACCCGTCCAATGTGGCGTCCCACAGGGAAGGATGCAGCGGGGGGTCTTACCAGGAATCGTTCCTGGCCCATCCCGAGCAAATACATCAAAAAACGCGTGAAAGAGTCTTCCGAATATAGAAGCAGATCTGATTGACAGACATTTGACATTTTTTTGTGATCGGTTGTACGATCAATTTGCAGATCAATTTTTGCCATTCAATTGTTATTGCATGCTTTTTAAATGTGCGTCAGTTATGTTTTGATCGTTTTAGAACCCAAATGTTGCATTCCACCCGTGACTTGTTACTGAATCACTTGTTAGTAAAACTTTACCAAGCAACACGCTGCTCTGACTCATTTTTGTTTGAAATGCTAATTTTAGCGCAAAAGCACGTTTGCCAAAACGAGGCGATCTCGGCGGAGGGATCACTTTTGATGTCATTTGGTCGTCTTAAGCATCAAAACACGCTCGGTGCTGTCAGAAGACATCCGCTCCGTTTGTTTGTCCTCTCGGCCGGGCCAAGCGTCGGAATGCCTGCGGGACCATCGGGGCGTCACGTGACCCAAACCGTCGCCGTGGCGATGGGACAAACAGTTCACAATTTGGAGGAGGAGGCGTAAATGTCAAGAGTTGAATGGAAGGATGAATCTTATGGGAATAAAATGCCAATTTGTGTCGCAGGTTTTTTTAATATTTGCTAAGCCACGCCCCCGACGAAATTCAGATCAGCCAATCACAGCCTGGCAAAGGAAAAACAAGGTCCTGCTCTTTTATTTGTACTATTTTTGAAAGCTGATTACGGTTTAATGAGTTTTTTCACGTAATCGTTTTTCAACAACAGACGTGTCTGTGCGTCCTAAAGGTAAGGAATGCACGAGTATCACCCGTAAACTAAAGTCCCTCCCCCTTCCTCCCCCTTTGCGTGTTGCCGCTCGCATTCCCCGCATACTTGAGTTACGCTATCGGCGCGTGTGTGGAAGCAAAGGCAAAACAAACAAAAAAGATTTGGAGGGAGGGAGACACAACAAAATGAACGGGATTCTTCAGACCCGAAATACTTTTCGATGTTACGCTTTGAAGACAACGTTTTGTTGTTGACATACTGTAGTACACCTGAACTGGATATGAACTTTCAAGCGAATGTCAGGGTAAATGTCAAGGACCTGCACGTTTTTTTTTGTTTTTTTTGCTTCATTTGCTGCTCAGAAGACTGAAAAAGAAATACTTTTTGAAACTTTTCCTCACAGTTACCTTTTTTTTGTGGAGTGAAAAATAACTGGAATTGAATATTATACTCCGCCAGAACTTACAATTAGGTAATATATATATATATATATATATATATATATATATATATATATATATATATATATATATATATATGTAATAATAATGCCGGTCAAATTGACCCGTTTCAAAGCTAAAAAAAAATAAAATAAAATACTTGAATATTAAAGTCCCTCCAGAACTGACATCTAATGTAAGTCACAATGTCCAAAAATCGCTTTGTTATGCTGTGGGTCAAATTGACCCAAGCTAATATCACAAATAAACTAACTAAAATGTCACTGCAAAACTAATAGTGAGGTAAAAACAATAATTATGTTTATTTCCATTTATATATATATATATATATATATATATATATATATATATATATATATACAATAATAATAATAATGACAGCAAATGGAAATTTCGCTGTGAAACTAATAGTGCGATATAAACAATAATTGGATTTAAAAAAAAAATAATTAATTTACTTTGGGATAATTCACATGCTCGGGTTGAATTGACCCATTTCAGAGTAAGAAAAAAGTAATAAAGTAATTTTTGGGTATGAAACAATTTCATATTGTTAGTAATGGACACAATTATTTGATTGTGATTCATTTTTTCCCCCCTTTGTCATTTCTGATATTTTAGTGTAATTATAAAAACAACGGTTAAATTGACCCAAGGTCATGACTGCTGTTGTAAGTGAAACAAAGAGAACTCAAATCTGATTGGCTGCTTAGCAGGCCCTGTTCATAATCTCCTTTCCTGACTCAATTCTATTTGAATCTCATTTTTTGATCCCCCCCCACCCAGAGCATTTAGTCACATGATCATTTCGATCCACCTGGTGGTTGCGATGAAACGTCCAATGTCGCCCTCTGGTGGTCAGCCTCGTAATCACCCGCTTCCGGTTCCGTCGCCGTCCATTCAGGTGATCGATACTACAAAAAAAAGACAATCAAGTTCAATGACCTCACACTGATGAGCAAACTTAGAAGTGAGCTTGTCAAGTCACCGATTTGATTGGAATTTCTCTTCCTCTACAATTTCTTATTATATTATATATATATATATATATATATATATATATATATATATATATATATATATATATATATATATATACATAATATTTTTATAACAGACACGCAACAGTCACACTCACAGGACAAGATATTAGGTAAACTTTCACACTCTTGTGGGACTCAAACTTGACTTCAATATTGAACCATTCTTAAAAAAAAAAAAGAAGAAGAAAATGGCCTTCAGCTGTTGAATGCCACTTGAAAACTAAACACAAAAAGACAATTACACTTTGTAACAACAACCACACAACCTTACAAGTCTACCAGTTCGATGCTAGCGATAATTAGCATATTTTTGGTATTTAAAAGTAATGAAAACTAATTTGCGTTATCAATATAGCAGTACTCACGTTCACATATTCTTTATTCTGCGCATCGAACGACCAGTATTAGTGCTGCACTGATGACTTGAGTTCCATGGCGAAACTTTGCTGCCAACGCTGCTCCCACACCCTAAAACGAAAACTCAGAAATTCAAATCTGGTGAATTTGCTTGGAGGAGTTGTGGTGAAAAGACACAAACAAAAACAGAAGCTCCAAACCAAAATGGCCGACAAGCAGCTTGTTTCACAGCATGGGTCCTGTTTCTATTTTCGTGCATGCAAACATTTTTTTGAACAAATGAGAGCTTGGACAAGCACACAGTCTAAAGATGTTTTTATTGAAACAAATAAATTAATAAGTTAGTCACGTCAGCTACTTCTACTCTCGGCAGACGCACGACATCATCATCATCATCATCATCATCATCATCATCTTCAAGTGCGGGAATCGGCTACATCGCTTGGAAGGAGGTGGAAGACTGTCGGAGTGTAGCTTAGCATTGCTAGCTTAGCATTTTATTGCTTTCTTCAGTGTGTGTGAGATCGCTATTGGAAGGACTGCGCAGAGCTGGAATGTCAAAATGGCGGCAAGTCAGCGTCGACGTCATGAGCGGTCATGAGCGAGAGAACGTGCAGAGAGAGAAAAAAAAAAAAGGGGAAAAAACGAAAGACATGCAAAGGCATTCAGGCAGGCAATCGCTCGCTCGCTCTCGCACGCTTTTAGCGCCCTCCAGTGGCCTCAGAGGTAGTTGCGCAATGCCCGGTGGGTTCGGATTGGTAAGTGTTGTTCGTCTCGAGAGGCACACCTGTGCAATAACACTGCGAGATCCAATGAAAGAATCCTGCCTGGATTTCTGAAATAAAAGCCTGCAGGTATTAATTTGCTCAATTTGAGGGATTTATGTGAGGTTGTTTATCAGAAAGGAAAAATGCATTTTTTTTTTTTTTTTTTTTTTTTTTTTTAACGGTTATTTTCACAAGTATAAATAAAGAAAATAAAAAATATAGCTGAAATAGTTATTGGCTTCATTCATTTACGCAACTGCAGAGAAAAAAAATTTATTTGTGTGGTAAGGCGTTTACCAGTTAAAAAAAAAAAAAAAGTTTTTATTCATGTTAACACATTAAGAGACTGCCTGCATTTTCTTAAAATATTTTATTGAACATTATTATTATTTATATTTATTTAATAGTATAATAATAGGAGTGATCATTTACAGAACTACGGCAAATACCAGTTGCTTATTCGGGGGTAATGTGATCGTTTAATTAAGATGTATTTATTCATTTATTTCAAAATGCATTACTTTTCACACATCATGCAGGAATTAAAATACTTCAATCTGAAATTGTTTCTGGGCAAGGGGAGTTTATTTACTGGAGATTTTTTAGGAGTTGATTCAAGTAAGGTGCTGCGATTGGCTGGCAACCAGTCCAGGGTGCCCCCCCGCCTACTGCCCAGAGCCAGCTGAGATAGGCGCCAGCAGCCCCCGCGACCCTTGTGAGGAATAAGCCGTCAAGAAAATGGATGGATGGATAAAGTAGGGTGTCGAAAATTAAGAGCATTAATTGCAAAAACAAAAAATGCATTCTGTATTCTTTTTTTTTCTTTTTACATTTTTTTTTTAATTAAAAATATGAAAGTCAAATAAGCAAGAAGCATGGGATTTAATTGATGTATGGCATTTACTAAAGATTTTTTTTATTTTTCAGTTATGTTATTGGATCTCGGAATTTAAAAGTGCAGGTGTACCTCATATGACCAATCAATTGATGCGTCGACTGATAAAAAGAAAAAAGAAAAAAAAGTTTGTTTTCTTTTTTTTCTTTTTTTTTTTTTAAATATTTCCTAACTTTTTACAAGTCATATTTACAATATGGGAATCTAACCGACGTGCGGGTCCTTATAGAAGATGCCACATGCAACTTTTTGTTCTTGGCGACGTCTCGTAATGCCGCAAATACGTCAACATGGCTCCGGCGTGCATGATGACAAACAGGAAGTGATGTTTTTTCTATTTTTTTTTTGCATGTGGGCTAAGAGCCTTACATTCATCACAATATTCTAAAAAACAAAAACAAAAAAACCCAAAGGAAAAAAAAACAAAACTTTTTTTTTTTTTTGTACCGAGTACCAACACCTCTTAGTACAGTGCGCCATCTACTGGCAAGGATGACTTATTCAACGTCAGATTTTGTTTTTCCTGGTGGCTGGTATCGAGTACCTTGAAAAAAGGCCATTACCCGGCATCGGTACTCACCCAGTCATTTTTTTGTTTGAATACCCTTTGAGAACATACCTGTGCAATTTCTATTCGGTGTACCTTTTGGGGGATTTTGCGTGCATGGGTGGCCCAAAAAAAAATTCAAATAAATAATAATCCTAAGAATAAGATGTCGCTAGCAATCCAAGGTGTCGCTGTGGGACTGCGAGAGCGTGTTGGCGGAGGGGAAGAGGTCTCTTTGGTCGCTGGGGCTGTGGTAGTCGGACGTGAGCTCGCCATCCGGCGCCAGCTGCAACGACGAGCCTTTCTTCAGGCACGACGAGTACAAGCTGAGCAGCACGTCCAGCTTGTTCTCGATGGACTGAATCTGGAGCAGACGGCGTTTAGACGGGGTAAGGTGGACATTTTATTTTAGTTTTTATTTTTAACACAAAATAATGATACAAACTAGGGATGTAACGATATCAAAATATCACGATACGATATCACGATATGATACGATAACTATCACGATATTGTGGGGAAGTTTGCGAAATAAAAAAAAAAAAGTCACAATATTGTGAAAAGAAAATTCATACTAAAAAAAAAATGTGCTTATACAGCAATGAAAAATATTATAAAAATATATAAATATATGTATTGAGGCACTTACTAAAAAAAATAAAAGATTCACAAGCATATTACTTTCCCCTTCATCTGACCATAAGCGTGGATTTGAAACATATAAGGGCCAAAACATGCCTGGTGAAAATTAAACTGCATTAAAAAAAAACAACAACAACAAAAAACTAGCCACTAGGGGGTGCTAGAACATCACTTCTCTGCGACACACTTTCAAACTTGTCCTTATTCCGGTTCATATAAAAATAAATCGACTTAAAATCACATTTAAAATCATCCCCAAAGAATGATGAATGATATTTTTGCTAGATTTAGTAAACATAAAATGTACTTTCAGTTAGTTTGTGTTTTCAAAAGCATTTTTGTGTTTATTTTATTTCATTAACAAAATTGTTTTTTGAATTATAGTTTTTTTTTTTTTTTCCCATTCGTTTGAGTTGACTAAAATAACCTCGGTGACGAGCGCACCTGTTTCTCCACTTTGACCACGCGTCCCATCATGCTCAGCTCATCCAGAGAGTCCAGTTCCGGCGGCATCTTCTCGCCCTTTTCCGGCCGCGCCTTCTTGTCGGGCGGGACGGCGCCTCGCCCGATGATCTGGTCCACCCTGGTCCACGCGAAGCCACATCATCAGAAACAGATTCGTTTCTTAGGATTATTATTACGGTGATAACGGATCCTACCGCATCTGCAGGCTTTTGATGCGGCCCAGCATGTCGAGGTGGCCCGCCGAGTACTGCTCGATGACGTCCTTCACGTCGTACGGACGCAGCGTCTCCTTGAACTTTCGCTTGGCCACGAGGAATTTCAAAATCCTGCCACCAAAAGAGAAGCGTTGGTTTGCTCGTTTCTCGCCGCTCACAACGCTCACAATTAAACAATAAAAGCCCCGCCGTGTAAGATTAATTACAGTATCCAATGACCTTATCGTTCACAAACAGGCCCGTCAAAAAGAGCGAAAGGCGTGCGTGCGTGCGTGGGCGTATATTGTGATGATGAGGATGAAGATGAGACATTTGGCTTATCGAGGATTTGCTGCTTCAGCAAGTCGGGGAAGCGGCGGCGGCGGCGGCCAGCGACGCTAAATGGGATGCACCGTCGCAGCTGCTAACTGATATTCAAAGAGAAGATCCGAATGAACAGGTTGGCAAAGCAAAAAAAAAAAAAAAAAAAAAAAATTTTGAAAAAATGAGTGCATTGTTCCCTCGTTTATCGCGGGTTCATCTTTCTCTGTTTCGCAGATTTTTTTTGCAGCAGTTTTTTTTGTTGGTCTTTACGCAGCCATATCTCTCGAACCCTACATCCGACCGGGGAAACACGGGCATCAGCGGATTCGTCTCGACGAGACCTTTCCAACGGTGTTCGTCCCGTCGGCCCACGACATTGCATTCCGGAGAAAATATATACTGGGCTGAATAACAAGTAAATTAAAAACACATACTTTGAATGAGAAAAAAATACTGTAAATGAAAAAACAACAAATGAATCAAAAAGCATTTATAATAAACTAAAAATCCTGAAAAAATGAAAAAACAAATGGAAAAAATAAATAAATATATATATATATATATATATATATATATATATATATATATACACACACATACATACATATATATATATATCGGTAATTAACGAGAATTATGATTTTCATTATCGCAAGTACTTGTTGGAATGTAACACCCGCGATAAACGAGGGAAACACTGTATACTTGATAAAAGTTGACCCCACCTTTAGCTATTAATAACCTACATATGAGCGGCTAATTACAACCTGATTGCATGAAATTGGACAGATCTGGTTTCGGAATATGGTCAGCGTAAACACACAATATGGATTCAAATTGGTTTGACATCTCTGCTTCTGACCAAAGATACACAACCTGGATCCAAATGAGTTTGACAACAGATTCAGTTTTGTTCACATCTGACACGCATATACTGTAGCTGCCTGGATGTGGAAACGCACAATCTGGATCAGATCTGATATAAGCTGGTTTGACAACACAGCTTCTCACCTTGCGATTTAAACAAACCGAACTAATGTTTTGCAGATGTATTGGTGTCTCAGCAGGGCGACTGTAAACACAATATGGATTACATCTAGACTCATCTTACTACATACAAATAGTGAGCTTTGTTCACATCGGATAAGGATTTAACAGAAACTATAGATGCATGCAACACACAACCTAGAGCGGATCAGGATTTAAATCTGTTTGACATCACAGTTTGGTGAGTTATGGAGAGATACAGTTTAAGTGTCAATGTAATTTCGGTGTAAACACAATCCGGATCAGATTTAGATTCAAATTAGTTTGACATCAAACCAGATAACATTGGCCATTTTTTGTATTTATACTGTCCATTGCATCATTTTGATGACATCATCAACATGCGGCAAAAAGTAACAGAAGGTTCTCTTACCAAAAGCGTAAACAGGAAGTGGCGGCCAAACAATGAAGAGAAGAACCTCTTGCTTGTCCGCGGTAATCTGATAGCTTGCTTTTTTAATTTCTTTCTAAATTTATTTCGCAATTCAGCAAAGGGTAGCTTTTGGCTTTGGTTACTGATACTCGTCCTCCCCTGCGCCGTCGCTCGTTTACCTGCCGACGCTTTGAAATTCAACACACGCCGGCCAGTTTGTTCTCACAGAGGCAGCAAATATACTGCAAGAGCATCACATCACATACCCTAAAGTGAGAATGCGACAAAAATGGACCGTGAACAAGAATGGCGGGCGAAGACCTCCCCCAAGGCCAAACAAGACGCACCAAGTATGCAGTATTTGATACCATTCAGCCCGTTCAAAATCATGAGTACATAAGTTTGTTGTAGCAATACATACAGGATGTGAGATTTTTCCATAATTAAGATAACTTGAGAGAACGTAAACAAGTCAATATATGTATGACTTGAACAAGGTATTTGAGGTGTGGTGTTGACGAGCATTTCCATATCCATAATAATCATACTGACGGACATTTTAATTAAACGGGATTTGCTTTCACTAGTGTAAACGCATATTCTGGATTTGATCCAGATTGAAATCAGTTTGACGTTGGGCATTTTGACATTACTTATGTCAGAATTTTATGTTGACTGACATCTTGAAAGGGATTTGCTTTGGCTAGTGTAAATGCAGAATCTGGATCTGATCCAGATTGAAATCAGTTTGACGTTGGGCATTTTGACATCACTAATGTCAGAATTTTATGTTGACTGACATCTTGAAGGGGATTTGCTTTGGCTAGTGTAAGCGCCTAACCTGGATCTGATCCAGATTGAAATCAGTTTGACATCACTCATGTCACAATTTTCTGTTGACTGACATCTTGAAAGGGATTTGCTTTGGCTAGTGTAAGCGCCTCACCTGAATCTGATCCAGATTGAAATCAGTTTGACATCACTCATGTCACAATTTTTTGTTGACTGACATCTTGAAAGGGATTTGCTTTGGCTAGTGTAAGCGCCGAACCTGGATCTGATCCAGATTGAAATCAGTTTGACATCACTCATATCACAATTTTATGTTGACTGACATTTTAAAAGGGATTTGCTTTGGCTAGTGTAAATGCCTAATCTGGATCTGATCCAGACTGAAATCAGTTTGATGTTGGCCATTTTGACATCACTCGTGAGAATTTTATGTTCCTGTAAATTGGCATTCGAAGTGAGTCCTTAGCAGAAGGTTCTCGTGTGTCCCACTCACCTGACGGCTCGTATGAGCGTCTTGACGGCGGGAATGACCTCGTCCGCGGCCACGTCGCAGTAGCCTCTGTCCTCCACGCTGTCCTCGCCCAGACCCTCCACTGGGGACACACGCGTCAGCACGTGGAGTAGGCACGGGGAAAAGGACGGGCAATTTTTACGCGCTACCGTCGACGGGAGGGCGAGCTTTGAGCCGCAGCGACGTCCGGAAGCGAGTGCGGTCGTTGAAGCTCCAGCTCTTCTGCACCTTGCCGGGGCTGGCCGCCTCGGGGACGTTCTCCTGGCTGGGCGAGCGCTTCACGGCCGGGCCCGCCGCCTGGGGCGACGCCTTGTTCCGGATCACCTGTGCCGAGCGGGAGTTGTTCATCCGGATCCGGTCCCGGAAGCCCAGTTTACTGCTGGTGACCGACAGGGGAAGGAGGAGTAAGATTTGGTTTTGCATTGCGACACACAATCTTTTTTTTTTTTTTTTTTTTTCTCCCCCTTTCAGGATCGGGAGGGTCAATGCTGCTCGGGATGCAAGGAATGCAGAGAAACAAAAATCAGATCAAGATTTCATTAGTTTCATTAGTTAAAGAGGAAGTCAACCTTTAACATTTCTCTCACTAGTCTAAACGTGATATTTTAATTAATATTACATTTGTGGACTCCATCTCAGGGGGGCGGCCATTTTGCCACTTGCTGTCGACTGAAGATGACCTCACAGTTGCTCAGGCAACGACCAATCACAGTTCACTTGTTTTCCGAAGCTGAGCTGTGATTGGTTGTCACCCGAGACCTGAGCAACCGTGATGTCATCTTCAATCAACAGCAACTGGCAAAATGGCCGCCCCCTGAGATGGATGAAAACGGCTGGATTTTGCTTCATAACTCATATTCCACAAATGCAATATTAACCAAAATACCGTATATAGACTAGTAGGGCTGCATACAACATAATATTGTAAAAAAAAAAAGAAAATAAAAAATTGGGCAACAGGAACCATGCTCCCACTGATCTCACACAACTCAGCAGATGCTGGAAAACGCCGTCAGAATAAAAAGACGCGCTCTTTTTAATCGCATCACCGGAGAGATTAAAAGCATTCAAATCGACTTCAAAGTGCACACGCACAAAAGTGAACACACACGCTTGGAAATAAAGCAAGTCAAGAAAAAAAACGCAAACTAGCGACATTGCGAAAGTGCAGACACGCATCTTATTGGAGGAAACCGCGATATACTCTTTCTGTGTGCATGAAATTGTCACCAGTGGGCTGTGAAAAGTCAGCAAGGTTTCAAAACATGGCCACACAAATGCAGGTACGTCCTTAGAAAAAGTAGACACACCCCTGTTCAAATGCTAGCTTTTTGTGGTTAAAAAAATCTATATTCCTTTTTCATGTAAAATATTCAAAAGTAAAAGTTGATTTTGACTAGACATGTTTTCACTTGTGATGCTTTTTAACATAAAATTACATTTTTCGTTTCATTCTACCTAGAACACTTCACATAACATTCTGACTTTTCTTCATTTAACAAATAAAATAATTTTTTTTCACACATAATACAACTTTTTTTCAAACGTTAAATGACATTTTCGGGTCATAATACAACAACGTATATATGTTAAACATTTTTTAAATGTTCTTAATGATACAACTTTAACTTAAAATGCAATTTGTATGTCATATTAAGACTTTAAATATAATAATTTTCTTTGCTATTATTTTTAATGTAAAATTATTTTTTATCTTAAAAATTATTATTTACAAGGCTCCAGGTAACATACAAATTTTTTCCACTTAACACATTTTTCTTGAAAAATATATGTCTATAATATTAAGACTTTAAATAAAAATTAATATCAAATATTTTATATTAATGTAAAATTAATTTTCATCTTAAAAAATATTATTTACAAGGCTCCAGGTAACATGCATTTTGAAAAAATATGTCTGCCATATTAAGGCTTTAAATAATTTTCTTTGCTATTAATTTTTAATGTAAAATTATTTTTCATCTTAAAAATTATTATTTACAAGGCTCCAGGTAACAAATGAATTTTTTCCACTTATAACATTTTTCTTGGAGAAAAAAAAAAAAAAAAAAAAAAAAAAAAAAAAAAAAAAAGACTTTTTTTATTACGTTTTTTAAACATAAAGTTGACTTTTTTCAAAATATTAAAACATTTCATTTCAGACTACTACTACAGTACAACCATTTTTTTTCATCGTTTCATTTCCACTTTTTTCCTCTTGTAATTTTTTTGCAGTACGAGTCCAGCGTTTGCTCTCTCAAGTTTTTTCTTTCCAGATTTCTTTTTTTCCATATAAAACTACCAACAAATTATATAACCTGTACAACTCAAGTGAAAAGCCTACTAGAACATCTGGAGTTTATTTTGAGTTGTGTCTCAACATACAAATTCTTCCCAGCATTTGTGTGGCGGGCCTGGTGGAGCGTGAGATGATTTTTGGCGGCAAATGTCCATGCAAAGAGAAACACGAGCGCACTTAAGAGCTGGTAAATAATAAAGAAAGAAAAGTGAGGCATGCTGAATGATTTATACGCCAGTGCCCACTTCTCATTAGACATGCTGGACTCGTCGCGCTCGTAAAAAAATAAATAAATACATAAATAAATACATTAAATTAAATATGGGCGACTTCCGCTGCGTGCTCAGCACATGCGTACTATGTATTGAAGCTTTCCATATATATATATATATATATATATATTTTTTTTTTTTTATTTTTTTTTTTTTATTTTTTTTTTTTAAAGAGCTGCAACCCAAAGCAAAGTAGGATTGCAAAACTTTTCGTCACGTTAAGGGTAATCAATTTTAGTTGAACAATTACGGACCAGAGAAAATTTGGTCTAATTGCGCAAATGCTGAAGTTTTTTTTTTCCTCTCTCTCTTTTTTTGTTTTTTGTTCTTTTTTTTGTGTATCAAAAACATGGTACTATTTTATATTTAATTTATTGCATCTTTTGAATCCAATAAAATGTTCTCAGGCTTCACACAGGCATAGGAATGTATTCCAATTTTGATTGAATTAAATTTAATTATTATTTAATTCTTTAAGATCATTTTTGGTTGTATTTGCTGTAATTAAATGTTAAACAATTGTATACATTTGTATTTATTATTTCATTTTTACTGTTATTTACTAATGCAATTAAAGGAATAGTTTTAAATATTTAAAAAAATAAATGTTATGAAATAACTTTCAAAATTGTATAATATTTTTGATTGTAATGAATTATGTAGCAAGTGCCAACGATTGTGTGCACTTTAAAAAAAAAAAAAAACATTTTCAGGATCTATTTGTCATGACCTGGGTCGCATGCGCCAGAGTTCACGACCTGTTAGGCGTCTGTTTAGGTACTGATGTAACAAGTGTCTTGTTTACAAAACGTGATGTTCTTGATGTCAACCTTTAATCCTTTAGGTGACGTCTGGACCTATGTGATGTCGTTCTTTAGTCCTTTCCGATCCACTGTCGGTAGGTGCAGTCTGAGAATTGTGTGTGGCTTGCCGGATTATTATTATTATTATTGTCCAACTGTTTCTGTGTACTGCTCTCTTAGTTTCTGCTTCTCGATGTGAATAAATAGATAAAATGTTATTTTTGTCTGCATCTTGGGGTCCAACACCTCAGTACACAACAGTCTTATTGTAACGAATAAAATGTTGTAAATGTTAAAATACAGTTTTAAAAATTCAAATGAATCATATGTATTGAAAAAATATATATATTGTAATGTACTGGAAAAAAATGTACATAATTTAAAAAATATATAGAGTCTAAGACTAAAATTTAGTTAAAAAAAATTAAATAAAATTAGATAATAGATCATTATGTAAAAAAGTAAGAGAGTAATAGTGTTTAATAGGTTTATTAATTTTATTATTTTACATTCTTGTGATCTACGATTTGTTTGTTCAATCTTACAAATGCAGAAGATTTTTTATTTATTTTTTTTTTTTTTAAATCAGCCAATCAAGCATTCCGACATTCAAGCCCCGATTTTCTCCGTAAAACGTTGACCGACGGCTCTGTCCCGCCGAAACGGGTGCAGCAGGCAAAGCGATTGAGGATCAAAGGTCAAAGGTGATGCACAGGCCGCGCGTGAATACCTCTGCTTGCGTCCGGCATGAATCCGGAAGAGACTGCGCTTTTTAGCGAGGACTTGACTGGAAGGAGGAGACACACAAGGCAAAGTGGGTGTGGAGCGGTTAGGATGGTGGGGGGGGGTCTCAATATTGCCCCATACCAAATAGATTTTGGTGGGGGGGGGCTCATGCAGGACACCTCAAGAGTATATCCGTCAACATCAACAACAATTCCTCCAAACACGGCAACAACTTTTAACGGCTAATCTTCAGGAAATGAGGCAAGCAGAAAGCGGCAAGGCCCCAAAATGGCGGCCGATGACGAAGCACAAACCTGCACGGCGCTTCGGGCCTCCTGACGAGGACGACGACGGCAGGAAGGGGGTGCGATTTGGTGGGGGAGGGGTCATGATGGTGACCGCGAAGAGGAAAAAAAGAAGGGGGGAAGAAGAGTGACAAGCGGTGAGGATGAGGATGATGAGGACGAAGATGAAGACAAAAGATGGAGACACTGACAAAACGTCAAATGAAGCAACATTCAAGATCTCAAATGAGATTTGCTGTGAGGGGTTTCAAGCCCACTTTTTGCAGGGTGCAACTGGTTACACCCCCCAAAAAGTGGATTTAGAAAACAAAAATGAGGAATAGATTCATTTCAGCAAAATTATCTGACAATAGCAGAACATTTTGACTCTTTAGAAAAAAAGGGGAAAACCAAAAAAAAAACTGTGGAAAATTTAAACTAAAAATAAATAAATAAATAATTATTATTATTATTATATTATATATATTTTTTAATTTAATTAATTTAATTAAATTTTTTTAAAGACAGTAGCAGAAAAAAATTACTTCTAAAAAAGGGTAAACAAAAAAACAAAAAAAATGTAAAAAATTTCAAACTAAAAAAAATGAATTATAGCTTTAAATTAAGTTAATTAAACTTTTAAAAAATTATATACTACCTGCACCTACCATTCATAATCACATTTTTTCTGAGCTTATTAATATAAATAATAAAATCTCAAAAACAAGTTTTAATACATAAAATTGCCTGTCCAATTTTACAATTCCCTTCGAAGATCATTTTGCTTTCAATTAAATATTCCTCATTCATGACATTTTGCACAATTATTATTATTTTTTGTTAAAGCCGAGTTCTTGCAGTGTAAACAACAGAGTTAGTGCGTTAAAATCGCTGTTAGACGCACGGCAACACGCAAGCTCGGCTGTGTGGGCGTGCGTGTGCGTCCCTGTCAGGTGGGCAGCGGCGCGAGGTGCCTACCTGTCCCCCGACATATAGGGGGCACTGTAGGGCCGCAGCCCCGACAGCGGCACGTGGTGGAAGTTGGCGCTGTACGGCGGCGGCGGCGGCGGCGCCTTCTTGGGGGCGTTGCGCTGCCGCTGGAGGTGACTGAACAGTAGCGTCAGTTCTCTGACGGCCACGTCGCACAAATAAACACAAAACATGACAAACAAAACAAAAAACAACACAACAGGGAATGAAGAAGGCAAAATGAAAACAGGCAAAAAAAAAAAAAAAGGCTAAAATCAGGGTTCTGGCGCTTAAAAGAAGATAACAGAGAAGACAGACACGGTGGTTGCGCAAGACGTGATTTTGAACAAAAAGTTCTACATTCAATTTTTTTAAAAAAAAATTGAAATTCACATGGAACCAATGAACAAAAGTCATGCAAAAGATTTTGTCATCAAAAATTCACATTTTTGCGATCAAAATTTGTGCTCACAAGCTATGTGAATTCTGATTACGTACGTTTTGTCATCAAAACTGATGCAAAAAAGCATCAAAATCGAAAATCATCGACATCTGTTCACTAAAAACTGCATTTGATAAGAGTTGTGCTTACAAGTTTGTCATCAAAAGTTCTGCAGATTTTTTTTTTTTTATGATCTGAAATCACACTCACTTTTGTTATCCAAAGTCATGTTCACATCTTTTTCTTACGGGAAGTTGGAAAAATGACGATTTATTTATTTATTTAGACTAAATTCAAGCGGACAACTTTTGGTTATCTGGATTCATGTTCATACACTTTTTGTTGGGCTTATTTATTCAACTTTAAAGCTTGATCAAATGCGTAAGCCACAAAGTAAACCAATTTTGTAGGTTGCTTTGTACAAAACAATTTGTGGGCATTTTAGAACAAAACAACCCAATTTTTATTCATATGGCAAATTTTTGGGGTTCAATGTAAAACCCTCAAAAAGTTTGGGTCAGTCCCCTTTTTTCAGCCAACTATTTTTCAAGTCCATCTTTGCGTTTTTAACGTGCGTCTCTGTGCTGCGTCTCCTTTTAAGCAAATTAGTCAAACGAATGAGAAAAAAAAAAGCACAATGTCAGAAAGTAAATCAAACAGAATCAAATGGTGGCGCCATCGGGAGATCATTGACAGTTATGAGGGAGGAGATCATTAAAAAAAAAAAAGCATGAGTCCGTGGGTGGGGGAGGGGCATATGCTGTATATGGATACTCGATGTGCAGTATGCGCGTATGCGCACGGGCGCGGCAGCGAACGCGACGCACGACACGCGCGCGTCGACCGAACGGGTCCGGACGACGTGAGGTCAGTCAAAAGTACCTGAAGGACGGCAGCATGCTGTCGTAGAAGTACCAGGTGGCCGTCAGGTACGAGTGCTTGGCGTCCGTCGAGTACAGGCGCCACGCCGCCTGGCCAACACGCAAACACACGCAAACAGATTTACGCGGTCGAGGCGACCGTGGCTGCGCTTTCGCTTACCTGGATGAGGTTGGCGGCGGGCATGCGCCGCTTCTCAAAGTGCTTTTGCCGGTGCTCCTCTTGAACCTTCAAGGCAAAGCCTGAGCCCAGAATTCCCTAACCAAAAAAACAAAAAAAAAGTGACGACAAATCGTAATAATAATGCAGAAATAATAATCCGAATAATTTGGATTGATACGGACAGCGGGCAGGGCAAAGAAGGAGACGCCCAGGAGAGCAAAGCCGGCCGCCAGCAGACGACCTTGCCACGTGCGAGGGATCTTGTCGCCGTAACCGATGGTGGTCAACGTGATCTGAAAAGTCCGAAAAATAGAAATGACAATTTTTCAAACATTTTTCACATCATGGTTCAACGTATACCATTTATTTCCGAATAGAAAATAAATCAAATAAAATATGGTAATTTAAAAAATATTTGGTACTTTGTATGTACCTTTTTCTTTTTATGAATTGATTTCAACCATTTATCTCTGCAAAGGGAGAATTAAATAAAAAATAAAACAAAACATAAAACACTAATACTAAGTTACTTTCAGCTTTAATATACTACATACATAAAAATAAAACAACAAATATTACTATGTTTTATAATTGTTTGTAATTACTTTGAACTAAAAATGCATATTACTAATCTGAATTTTTATTGCAATTACGAAATGCAGAATTACAGTATTAGTGATGAATACTATAAGGTATATAATAAGCCATTTTAAATATTTTTAATGAGTCAATGCCAGCTATTATGGTAGTTTAAAAAAAAAAAAAAAAGAATTTAAAACATTGCATTAAACAAAAAAACAAAAATAAGAAAATTACAAAGAATAAATATTAATGGGACAAAAATCTGAATAAAATGCATAAAAATAACTACACAGATAATGGGGCAGGAAAAAAAACTTTAAATGAAAAAATAATAGAGAAAATATATTTACAAAAAAAAGAAAATGTAAGGAAGGAAATGAAGTTAAAATAATAATAATAATAATAATAAATGCATCCATAATTGCTTAGGCCAGTGGTGTCAAAATCGGGTCCTCGAGGGCCTGAGTCCTGCATGTTTTCGAGGTTCCCCACATTCAACACAGCTGATTCATATTTAAGCCAATC